>NC_133658.1:365000389-367571805 GCF_037893015.1 Macrotis lagotis
GATCAAGGGAGAGAGAACAGAATAAATGAGAATGGGGGAGAATAGGATGGAGGGAAATACAGTTAGCAATAACAAATGTGGAAAAAATATTGAAACAACTTCTCTGGGGCAGGCAGTGATGGCAGCTGGGATGGGGACTTGAAACTCAAAACTCGGCACCCTGGGCAGAGCTGGGGATAGTGGCGGCTGCTAAGGCTGCTGGGCATCCTGCTCACTATCAACAGCAGTGTTTGATGTGACCAAAGGCAGCAAGTTCTACAGGCCTGTGGGACCATATGGAATATTTGCTGGTAGAGATGCCTCCAGAGGACTAGCAATATTCTGCCTAGATAAAGAGGCACTCAAAGATGAATATGATGATCTCTCAGACTTGAATGCTGAGCAGATGGAAGGTGTTAGAGAGTGGGAAATGCAGTTTAAAGAAAAATACAATTATGTTAGCAGACTCCTCAGACTAGGGGAGGAACCTGTTGGGAACCAAGGTCTCTAAGCTGTTTGACACAGTTGCAGCAAGAAGACTCAAGGCAGTCACACTGCCTGATGGAACAACATTTCCTTCTTCAATATATATATAGGGATTCCATGTATACCAATATTTATAGGTCTATTATTGATTGCAATATTTACTCACCCTTATAGTGGAATGACTATAAAGGAAGGATTTCAGAAAAATTCCTTGAATAAAACAGATTGTAAACTCTGTCCAAATTTAACAGGACTGCCACTCCCTGAGGCATACAAAAGGCTTCAACATTATGAAATCTCTGGAAAACCCGACACTGGGAATTTCAAGGAGATGTCAAAAAATGTACAGGGAAAACGAATACAAGATGGGTCAGATAGAACTCCAGGGAAATTAATAGTTTTGCCCCCACCCCTTACCATACTCAGGAATATATGAAAAAAATGGTGAGGAAACAGTTAGTATAGATGGCTGATATGTGAACTCTAACAGCCTTAGTTTCATGGAAAGAATAAAAAAGTCACAGAAACCGTGGTTTCTACCAGCACGGCCTGAAAGAAAAATTGGTTATTTTAAGAGTTAACAGATGGGTGGACAAGCATAAAGACCATCACTATAGATTGTTAAGCGAGTGTATCAAAAACATTACTTACACAGAAAATATAAAAAACTTTCCATTAAAAGAATTGCTTAATTGGTAACTTTAAATGAATTAACAATTATACAATGTAGTAATAAACAAGGTAACAGATAGGTTGAGGTCATCATGATCTGAGTAGGGATAAAAAATCAATTAACGATATGATTATTAATTAAACTTGTAATGACATGATTAAAACTTGTAACCACATGAATTACATGATTGATGATTAAAATTGTACACTTTTGTAACCAAGGAAATGATCTTAGCTTGCTTGCTTGATGCATACATGATTCTGAGACTATAAAAATAAATCCAAGCACCTGACAATCAGTCAACCTGCTCCTGCCTTTACCCCTGTGTTGAATCAATTCGTTTTGCCTACTCTATCCCTCCTGTCAGGTTCCAAGGACCCTGCAGAGGCTGGACCCCCGCAGACTGGTGCCACGAACATAGACTTTCCAGGTAATATACCCCCCTTTTCTTAGCGAGTTAGATAGGTTTCTGCTTGAGGAATCTGCAGGCCCCCTGATGAGTTATATCAGGCAAGAAGGAGCAGTAATCTTAAGAACATCATGGGTAATAATAAAAGTAGGCAGAGTTCTTTTATTAAAATTCTGACTCATTTATTACATAAAAGAGGAATCAAGGTTTCTAAGGTCTGAGTCACTCGATTCATCTCATTCATGCATAATAATGCCCTTGGTTTCCTGAAAGTGGGTCTATAGATTTTGATATTTGGCAAAAAGTAGAATATATCAGAAAGTGTTATATAGAACAAGGACCAGAGAAAGTTCCCAAAGATGTGTTCAGTTTATGGAGCCTGGTCAAGGACACTCTCGATCCTGACCATGAAATTACAAAAATAAGTACTAAGTTATCATCTGCAGTTTGTGCTACAACTGAGGAAACTCCTTTATTAATGAAATCTAGAAATAACTTAAGGGCATCTCTCCGAGAATAGCCTGAGGAAGATCCTCCTCCTGATAAAATAACTACTGAGCAAGAGTAGGATCTGGAAGATGAAGCAGCTAGATATAATGATGATTGGGGTGCATTTACTGTAGAAAAGAAAATAAGAAGAGGGTAAGAAAAGCAAAAAATAATGACCCCACCTCCCTTATCAGATGTGGGATTTTATGGGGCTATTAAAGAAGCTCTAAAAAATGGGGATACCACCTTTGGGTATTATCCTCACAGACAGGATGCTTTCTGGCTCCTGGAAAGGTCTGGATGTTCTTTTAACATCTGGAGGAGGGTTTGCTTGTATATTCCCATAGGATGTGGACTTACCTATCTGGATCCCTGATTGATTCATCCATCATT
Organism: Macrotis lagotis; assembly: GCF_037893015.1. Taxonomy (NCBI): domain Eukaryota; kingdom Metazoa; phylum Chordata; class Mammalia; order Peramelemorphia; family Peramelidae; genus Macrotis; species Macrotis lagotis. The sequence goes on from NC_133658.1 coordinate 365,002,819, forward strand.
ATGAGGAAAAGACCAAACCCACATAACCCCCAGATTAATGATGATTCACACATTGTCCCTATTCTTCCTGGTGGACCCAGTTTGGAAGCTCTCTCTTTTTTTTAATATTTAATATTTATTTATTCTCATTTTGTACAAATAATGTTTTTTATACATTAATAAAATATTCTTGTTTAAGAGTAAACAAAATATCACCTCTCCCCCAAAATACAGACTTGCTTGAGTGATAAAGTAAAAAAATTAAAATTAAAAAAATAATAGTAATAATTGCAGGTATGGCCAGGTGGCACAATGGACGGAGCACCAGCCCTGGAGCCCATCGCACCCGAGCGCATATCCGGCCCCATATACCCAACGATCACCCAGCCGTGTGACATGCAAGCCACCCCAACCCCACTGCCCTGCAAAAAAAAGAAAATAGAAAAAAAGACTCAAAATAAAATAAAATAGTAATAATAGTAGGGGTGGTTGGGTGGCGCACAGAGCATTGGCCCTTGACCCAGGAACACCCGGGTCCAAATGTGGCCTCAGACACCCAACGATCACCCTGCTATGCAGCCCCAGGAAGGCCACCCAGCCCCATTTGCCCTGCACCCCCCCCAAAATAATAATAATAAAAAATGTACTTCAGTCTTTGTTCCAATACCAACAACTCTGTTGTGGGTGGATCACATTCTTTATGATAAGTCCATTGCAAAAGTTACTTCCTTATTTCTCCACTGGTGCCATTGCTGATCACAACTCCCTCCTTTCATACTTTTCCACTACCATGTACTATATTTTCTCTCTCCTTTCACTCTGACTCTGCTGTACGGTATCTGAGTGGCGCAGCAGACAGATCCCTGGTCCTGGGGCCAAGAGGGCCCGAGCCCCCCTACCACCCCTTAGGCCCAGCATCCACCTGGCCCTATGGTCCTGGACAGGCCATCCAATCCCAGACCCTTGCAAGAAGTAAAAAAGAAAATGTGTTACATCTGACCACTCTCCTCCCATGGTCCATCCTCTCCTCCATCACTCACATCCCCCCCCCTCCCCCTGTACCCCCCCTGTCTCCTTTTTACTCCAGATACCTATACCCCATTGAGTATATATGCTGTTTCCTCTCCTAGACACCCCTGATGAGAGCAAAGGTTCCCTCATTCCCCCCTTGCTTCTCCCCTTCCATATCATTACAATAGCTCATTGTAATAAAGAAAAATCTTATTATATGAAATATCTTGGCCTATTCCCCCTCTCCTTTTTCTTTTTCCATTACATTTCCCTTTTTTCTATTGACTCCATTTTTACACCATATTTTATCTTCGAATTCAGCTTTCTCCTGTGCTTCAACTATAAAAGCTCCTTCTTCCTGCTCTATTAACTGAGAAGGTTCATATGAGTATTATCAGTGTCATTTTTCTATGCAGGAATACATGCAGTTCATCATCATTAAGTCCCTCATATTTTCCCCTTCTCCTCCACTCTCTATACTTCACCTGAGTCCTGTATTTGAAGATCAAACCTTCTGTTCGGCTCTGGCCATTCCAACAGGAACATTTGAAATTCCCCTGGTTCATTGAAAGTCCATCTTTTTCCCTGGAAGAAGACATTCAGCCTTGCTGGGTAGTTGATTCTTGGTTGCATTCCAAGCTCTTTTGTCTTCCAGTATATTGTATGCCAAGCCCTAGGAGCTTTTTAATGTAGTTGCTGCTAAGTCCTGCTTGATTCTGACTGCAGCTCCACAGTATTTGAATTGTGTCCTTCTGGCTGCTTGTAATATTTTCTCTTTGACTTGGGAGTTCTGGAACTTGGCAATAATATTCCTAGGGATTGGTTTTTGGGATCTCTTTCTCGGGGGAATCAGTGCATTCTCCCCATTTCTATTTTGCCCTCTGCTTCTAGGATATCAGGGCAATTTTCCTGTAGTAATTCTTTGAAAATGATGTCAAGGCTCTTTTCCTGATCATGGCTTTCAGGTATTCCAATAATTTTAAAAATTTCTTTCCTAAATCTGTTTTCCTTATCAGTTGTTTTTTCAATGAAATGTTTACATTTTCTTCTAATTTTTCATTTTTTTTTTTGGTTTAGAAGTAATGAGTCCTGATTTCTTGTAAATTCATCAATCTCCCTGAGTTCTATTCTTTGTCTGAAGGATTTGTTTTCCTCAGAGAGTTTTCTTATTTCTTTTTTTTTCCTTCTGGCCAATTTTTCTTTTTAAAGCATTCTTCTCCTCAATAACTTTTTGAACTGTTTTATCCATTTGACCTAAGCTGGTTTTTAGCATGCTATTTTCTTCAGCATTTTTTTTTTTTGATTTCCTTGACTAGTCTGCTGACTTCATTTTCATGTTTTTCCTGCATCTCTCTCATTTCTTTTCCCAGTTTTTCTTCTAACTCCCTCATTTGATTTTCAAAGTCTTTTTTTGAGCTCTGTCATAGCCTGATCCAAATTTCTGTTTTTCTTGGAATCTTTAGGTGCAGGAGCTTGTGTTTCCTCATCTTCCAACTGAGTATATTGTTCCTTCTTAGGATCATAGATAATGTAGTTCTCAATGATGTTCTTTTTCCTCTGCTTGCTCATTTTCCCAGCCTAAGCCTGTTTTGGGGGTGCTTCCTGAGCTTTTGGGACACTCCCACAAGGGTCTCAGTGTGTGAGGCTCTGTCTTCCCTCCTGATCTGTGAATGACCATATGCACCCCACTCTGCTAGGGAGCTGAGGTGGGAGGGCCCCTGCTGTTCTATGGGGTGGGGCTAGATTGCGATGAGGATCTGAATGTGGTCAGAGCCCCAGAGTCCTGTTCCAGGGGCAGAGGACAGAGCTCCACAGTCTCTCTTCACTCCCCTCCCTCAGCTCAATGGGCTCATGCCCTGGGGGCTCCTGCTTACTGGTTCTGCCTCCTTTTGTTTCCTGCATCTGGAATGCAGTAGCCATGCTGCCCACTGTTTGCCCTGAGGGCTGGACTTCATGTGCTTGCTCTGGCAGAGGTCCACCGTTGTTCCCCCACTTTGTGCCTGGTGCTCCCTGGGGCATAGCTCAGGAAACTCCCCTTGCTTCTGTGAGCTGGGGCTCCCAGCACCCTGGGGCTGCCTCCAGGAGGCTGAAGTTCTTTTGCTCTGGCGGGCCACCCCTCTGGTGGCTGCCCCTCCAAACCTGGGGAGCAGAGCCTTTCTGCTCTTTTCCAGTTTACCTTGAGTATGAGAACTGCCTCACTGGGTCCCTCTGTGGGTTCTGTCTCTCAAAAATTTAGTTAAAGTCCTTAGTTTCAAAGATTTATGAGAGAGCACCTAAGACATGATCCCTCTTTTCGCCATCTTGGCTCCACCCCCAAGTTCTCTCTTGAAGACGCATTTATTTCTCCACCCATCTCCAGAAGAAGACTCTCCCTCTGTTAGATCATGTGTTTCAGTGCCTTTTGCTCTCTTGTTAGTTCCATCTGAAGGTGATTTTATTATAAAAGAAACATCTCCAGATTTATTTGTTGTTAACTGTACTGCCTGTATAATTTCTAAGTGCATTGATTCTAAATCTAATGTAAATACTTTTTCCCCCCTCTCATTTTATTTTTATTGAGGTTTCTCTTTGTGAGGGAGAGGTGGGGATACGTTTACTTTTACAAAAAGAATATAGTAATGTGGAAATAAATAATTAAAGTAATTAGAATAGCTTTCTATGGATAGGGATTTTTTCTGTTTCTTATTCATTTTTTATTCTAGTTCAAGGTTTTTAAACTTGATTCCTGCTATTGTGCCATAAGTTTCTTGAACTGGTAGCTGGGGGTCTCTTCAATGCTTTTTCTCTTTTGGGTCTCAGGTGCTAGTAATTTGTTCACTGTATTACGCTTGACAGTAGTTTATGGGAGCTCTGGTTCTTCCAATTTACCTTTTGTGGTAGGACTAAAGTCTTCACATTAGGCCTGCTGTGTCTCTGATCTGCTGAGCAGGGACAAAATTGCTTCAGCTGCTGATTTTTACTGCGACTTCTTTGACATCCCCCCGCCCCACGCACCATGCCATATGTGCTTTGGTGACCTCCTCTAGCCGAATGAGAATGACATTTTCTGAAGTCTTTCCAGGATATGTGAGGCTAAAATATTGCTTGTCTCTGTATTTTTGTGGATTTTCTTGCTCTAAAATCTGTTTAGAGGCTTGATTAATTTTGTTTTAGAGGGAAACTGGAAAGAGTTCAGTAAAATTGTTGGCTTCTCTCCATCATCTTGTCTCTGCCTCTTGGGATTCAGTAAAATTAAACTGTGCATTTTTTCATGGGATGATAGTATATGTCATTCCTAAGAAATTTATTATTATTAGGGAAGCTAAACTATAAATAGGTATAAGTCCAATTTGAAAAAATGCTATCTAAAAAAATGTTAAGGTATGTGAAAGAGTAATGCAGTGGGAGAACAGGGATGGAAGAGATGCAGTAAGTTTAAACAGTATCACGTTAATGAGGCTCAACATGAATTTTTATGGTAGAGGAGGAAATGGGGAAATTGGAGAAGCATGCTTGAACATACTGACATTAGAATTGACACAAAGAGGAAAGAACACACACTCATTCAGCTATAGAAATCTATGGAGCTTGAACAAAGACCAAAGACTATTACCTTCAATTTAAAAAAAATCCTGTTATCTTAGTATATAATCTTGCTATCTCATATTTTATGTTTTTTTCTTCTGAAGGATATGATTTCTCTCTCAACACATTCAATTTAGAGCAATGTGTAGCATGGAAACAATGTAAAGACTAACAGACTGCTTTCTGTGGGGGAGGAGGGAAGCAAGATTAGGGGGGAAAACTGTAAAATTCAAAATAAATAAAATCTTTCACAAAAAAATTTAAAAAGAATCTATCTAACACTAAAGGAAAATAGGGAGAAAAGGGGCACAAATCTTGGGCATGTCGGTAAGACTGGTAGAAGACAGGGCAGATTGAGGGAGGTAGTAGTCAGAAACAAAAGACTTTTGGGAAGGGACAGGGTAAAAGTAAGAAAGGGAGACTAGAATAAACTAGGATGGGGAAATAGAATACATAGCATATAACTGTGAAAAAAATTTTTCCAGAAAGTTTCTCTGATAAAGCTCTCATTTCTCAAATGTATGGAGAATTTAAACAAATGTATATATAAATATAAGGACCATTACACAATTGACAATTGATTACAGGATCTGAAAAAGCATCTTTCAGATAAAGTAATCAAACTATTTATAGTCATATGGAAAAAATGCTATTACTATTACTTAGACAAATGCAAATTGAAAAAAACCTAGAGTACCACTCTATAGTTACTTTGCACAGCCCTCACTCACTCAACTCCAGTTCATGTCCTTGTCATGGCATCATGTAAGTGAGGTCATGGTCTTATTCAAGAATGAAGTACTAACATCATCAAAGAGCAATTGGAACTATGTCCAAAGTGCTAGAAAACCATGCACATTCTTTAATATAGTAATATTATTATTATTATATCCTCAAGGAATTAACAAAGAAGAAGAAAAAAATCTATATGTACAAAAATATTTGTAGCAACTGTTTTGTTGGTGTCAGAGATTTGGAAGTTGAGAGGATGACCCTCAACTGGTGAATGGCTATACAAGTTGTGGTATATAATTTTGATGGAATTCTTTGTGATGGTTGATTATAACACACCCTTATTTTTGCTTTTATCTTTACTTTTTCAACACATGGAAATTTGGAAGTATGTTTAACAGGATGATATACATATATAATCTATATCAAAGTTTTGCTATCCCAGGAATGGGATGTTAGGAATGGAGGTAGGGGAGAAAATTTTGAAATCAAAATTTTAAAAAATGAGATTTAAAAGTTACTTTCTTGTGTAATTTGGTCAAACACTAAATTAAATGTATTTTTAAGCTAAAAAAATTATTTTGGTAATATTTTCAATATTATTGATATTTCCTTGGTAATATTGTAAATTGTATTCTATTAGCTTAAAATAGTATTTTGTTGTTGTTTTATTATATAAATATTTTGTCTTCCAATTACATATAATAGCAATTTCTATCATTTTTGTAAGGTTTGGAATTTCACAATTTTCCCCCAACTCTCCTTTCTCTCTCCCCTCCCCACCAGAGAGCAATCTGATTATCTTCACATTGTTTCCATGCTATGCATTAATCAAAATTGAGTGTGTTGAGAGAAAAATATATCTTTGAGGAAGAAATAAAATATTAGAGATATGGGTGACTAGGTGGTGCAGTGGATAAAGCACCAGCCCTGGGGTCAGGAGTACCTGGGTTCAAATCCCGTGTCAGACACTTAATAATTACCTAGCTGTGTGGCCTTGGACAAGCCACTTATCCCCATTTGCCTTGGAAAAACCTAAAAAAAAATATTGGAGATAGCAAAATTATGTAGTATATAAGACAATTATTTTTTAAAAAATTGAAGCTTATAATACTCTTTGGTCCTTGTTTAAAAATCCACAGTTCTTTCTGTGGATATAGATAGTATTCTCTGTCACCAATACTCTAAAATTGTCCCTGATTATTGCACTGATGAATGAGAAAGTCCATTAAGGTTGATTATCGCCCCCATGTTACTGCTAGTGTGTACAGTGTTCTTATTCTGCTCATCTTCCTCAGCATCAATTCATGCAAATCTTTCCAGGCTTCCCTGAAATCCCATCCCTCCTGTTTTTTAATAGAACAATAGTGTTCCATAACAAACATATACCACAATTTGGTCAGTCATCCTCCAATTGATAGACATTCACTCAATTTCTAATTCTTAGCCACAACAAACAGAACTGTTATGAATATTTTTGTACAACTGACGCTTTAAAAAAAAACAGTACACCTGGGAATTCATAGAATTCATCATATCATGATATAAAAAAAGCTAAGATCTTCCTAGACTGGATGATCCTTAGAATCTTTCCAAATTCTAAAATTACAGGACTATGAGGATTTAAGCATGCCCAGGAGAGTTAAGATTTCACTTTCACTGGGTTTCTGTGCCTTTTAACTGAACTATTTTCTTAAAAGTTAAGCAAAGGTCAAATTTAAATTTAAAACTGTAAAGGCAAGTTGTCATAGGATCATGTGATTTCCTATTATAAAGGATTTTAGACGTCATCTAACTTTGATTTACAGAAAAGGAAGCAGAGGATCAGAAATTACTCATGACCTGCCTAAAGTCACCCAGCAAGAAGCAGAATTAATTTTCAAATGCAGTGCTTCAAAATCCAAATGCAGTGCAAGTTGGGATTTTGCCATATGAAAAAATACTTAGCTGGTCATATTTACCTAATAAAAATGATTGATTAATACTTAATAAGGTAAGGGCAAATGATAAGAGAAAAAACAACCTCATAGACTTCTCTGATGTTTGGCAAACACAAGCATTTGGGAGCAATTTGGCCTTGATTCTATAATCATATTCATTGACTTTTAATCTTAGCTATGACATGGCATTTTTTTTATGTTCCCCATTGGACTTTTCAAATCTATCGCATCATTTCTTAGTTTATATTCTAACAACCATCCACCTCTCCTTACCCCAAAACCTCTCAATAAAAATAAATAAACTGAAAGCTCCTACTCAAAAGATATCAAGTCTCATCTAATTTTTATTTCTCCTAGCACTGAACCTTAGGCTTTGCATTTATTAAATTCCTAATGAATGTTTGTTGAATGAGTGAGAGATAGAAAGAATTTAAAATCCTAGTTAGAGTTGGAAGGGGTCTTAGAGATTATCTAGTCCAACCTTCTTATTTTATTGATAAAAAAATGGCAAGATCAGTATTGGAAATCAGGTCCTGGTTATCTAATTTCAACATACGTTTACAAAATTTTCACTTTTTCTACTGCCTGCTTTGACATACAAAGAAATTAAAGCTTAAAGTGAAAACTGGATCAACTGAAATCCAGGAAGACATGGAAGGTGGTTTTCAACACTAATCCATTTGCAATAGTCCACATTTTACTATTATCTTCCCTTACCTCCCTTCCCCCCCTGCCCCTGCAATCTGATTATAGTTGTATAATGGACATTTGTATTTAACATAATTTCATACTCATAATTTTGGAAAAGAGGACTTAGAGCTGGGGTGAAAAAAATGACCAAAAAGGAAAAATTTTAAAGAATTTATCATAATATACTTTCCTCTGCATTCAGAATCCATAGATTTTTTACTGGATATGGATGGCATTTTCCTTCATAGGTCTCAGGATTGTCCTTGATCACTGAACTGCTGAGAGGAGCTGAGTTGATCATTTCACAATGTTATAATTAATTTGTACAGAGACCTACTGGTTCTGCTCACTTCACTCAGCATCAACTCATGCAAGTCTTTCCATGCTTCTCTGAAGTCTAGTCACTAATGATTTCTTACAGAACAATAATATTTCGTAACATTCATATACTTTAACTTGTTTATTCATTCTTCAATTGATAAGGATCCCCTCATTTCCAATTCTTTGTCAAAAAGAGCTATGAGACATTTTTTTAAAACATGTGATACTTTTTTGTTTTTATTTTTTTATAATCTCTTTGGAATGTAGACATTGTTGTGGTATTGCTGGATCAAAGGCTATGCATAGTTTTATTATCCTTTAGATAGTTCCAAATTGCTCTCTAGGATGGCTGGATCACAACTCCACAGGCAATGAATGCATTAGTGCCCCAATTTTTCCAGATCCTCTCCAACACTGATTATTTTCCTTTTCTTGCTATCTTAGCGAATCTGTTAGGTCAGAGGGGATACCACAGAGTTGTTTTAATTTGCATTCTTCTTGCAATAATGATTTGGGGCACTTTTCCCCCATTTCCCCCCCATTTTTTTCAAATGACTATAAACAACTTTTATTTCATCACCTAAAACTGCCTATTTATCAATTGGAAAATGCCTTTTAATCTTTAAATTTTATTCAGTTCTCTACATATTTTATGAATGAGTCCTTTAATCAGAAACCCTAGCTGTGAAAATTGTTTCCCAATTTTCTGCATTCCTTCGAATTTTGGATGCATTAGTTTTATTTGTGCAAAATCTTTATAATTTAATGTAGTCAAAGTCATCCATTTTTTGCAATTTATAATTTTTGTATTTCTTGCTTGGTCATAAACTTTTCCCCTATCCATAAATTCCACAGATAGATTATTTTTTATTCTCTTAATTGGTCTATGGTATCATCTCTCAGTCTAAATTTTATATTCATTTCAAACATATTTGGTAAAGGGTATAAGATCTGAGTCTATGCCTAATTTTTGCCATACTATCTTCCAGTTTTCCCAGCCCTTTTTGTCAAATAGTGAGTTCTTATCGCAAAAACTAGTGTGGTTATTTAGTAACATTTCTGTTTGATGACTTCCACTTTATAATAGAGTTTTACATCTGGTATAACTAGGCCACCTTCCTTTGCATTTTTTCCAGCAATACCCTTGAGATTCTTGTTTCAAAATTTTTAAATAAATACTTAAGTTTAATTGAGTGAAATAAACTATAGATCAACCTCTCAAAGCACATATAAACTCCAAAACTGTTTATGATTTAGACATAAAGCCTGATATCATAAACAAATTGGAGGAACCAGGAAGAAATTACCCTTCAAATCAATGGACAAAGGAAACAAGTGACAAACAAGTGACAGAGAGGATCACACAAGAAAAAATGGGCAATTTTGATTAAATAAAATTTAAAAAGCTTTTTGTACATACAAAACCAAAGTAGTTAGAATTCTTAGAAGGTAATGGAGAAAACTTTTTTGCAGCAATTTCCTCTGATAAAATCCTCATTTCCAAGGTACATAATGAGCTGATTCAAATTTATATGAATAAAAAGCCTTCCCCAAATGACAAATAGTCACAAGATAGGCACACAGAGTTTTCTACTTTTTAATCTTATTTATTTTTATTTTATTTTCTCCCAGTTACATGTAAAAGTAAGTTTTACCATTCAGTTTTTTAAACTTTGAGTTCTGATTTTCTCCCTTCTTCTCATCCCACTCCCACTCAATGAGAAAGCAATTTATTAGATAAAGGTTTAAAATGTATGGTCATACAAATATTGTCAGTAAAATAATGTTGTGAAAGTAATCATAGTCCTATGCCCCCAAAAAAAGAGAACCCTGAAAAAAATAAAGAATAAAAAGTATATTTCAATCTTTACTCAGGCATCATCAGTTCTGTCTTTGGGGATGGATAGCAATCTTAATCATAGGTCCTTCAGGGTTCTCTTGGTGGAAAGTTTTGCTGAGAAAAGTGAAAAGGAAAGTCAATCACAGCTTATAATCCTCCAATATTGTTATTACTTTGTATATGGTAAATTTCCATTGCATCTGCTCATGTAAGTCTTTTCAGGTTGTACTGTGATCATTCTGTTCATCATTACTTATAACAGAACATTTGTTTAGCCATTCCCCAGCTAGCAGAAGAAATCAACTCCTTTAAAAGTAAAAATGATCAAATGGAAAAAGAATATAACTCATCAAAAAGTAAAGTTGAGCAATTTCAAAAGAAATGCAGCTTATCCAAAAGCAAAATTAACCAAGTGAAAAAAGAAACCACTTCACTTAAAACTAAAATTAACCACAAGATAAATGAAATACAAAAATTATCTTAAAAAATAACCCCCACCAAATTAGAATTGTACAAATGGAAACTAAAGACTATGACACCCCAAAATTCCATCAAGCAAAAAAAGGACTAAAAAAAAGAAGAAAATGTTAAGTATATTTTAAGAAAAATGTCAAAACTTGGAAAATAGATCCAAGAGGGGATATTTATGAATTTTTGATCTACCTTTAATCTTTAAGCAAAAAAAAACCCCTGGAAAATATCTTTCAGGAAATTATCATGGAAAACTACCCTAATATCCTAGAACAAGAAGACAAAATAGTCCTTGGAAGAATCCATAATTCAGAGCTATTTTGGTCAACTATAAGCCAACATATTTGACAATCTAAGTGAAATGAATGAATAGATGCAAATATATGTGCTCCCTGGATTAACAGAAGAAGAAGCAAAATATATAAATAATGCCATTTCAAAAAAAAAGAAATTGAATATCAATTTCTCCCTAAGAAAAAATGCATAAGTAAACTCCCTATGAAAAAAAATCTATGCGGTAAAATGGATGTACAAGTGAATTCTACCAAGAATTTAAGGTAAAATTAATGATAACTCTTTATAAACTATCTTAAAAATAGAAAAAGGAGGGGCAGCTAGTTGGCACAGTGGATAGAGCACCGGCCCTGGAGTCAGGAGTACCTGAGTTCAAATCTTGCCTCAGACTCGAAATAATTACTTAGTTGTGTGGCCTTGGGCAAGCCACTTACCCCTATTTGCCTTGAAAAAACCTAAAAAAAATAGAAAAAGGAGTTCTGCCAAATTCCTTCAAAGATACCAATATGATTCTGATAACTAAATCAGGAAAACAAAACAAAGAAAATTATATCCCAATCTTCCTAATGAATATTGATGCAAAAATGTTAAATAAAATTTTAGCAAAGAGATAACAGCAAGTAATTATTAGTATTAGGATTTATATCAAGTAGGTAGGAATGGTTCAATATTAGGAAAACAATCAACACAATTGATCAAATCCACAAAATTAACAGAAATCATGATTATTTTAATAGTTGCTTTGACAAACACAGCACCCATTCCTATTAAAATTCCTATTAGACAGTATAAGAGTAAATGATTTCTCCTTAAAATAATGAGTATCTATCTAAAACCATAGACAAACATTATATATATATATGGGATAAACTAGCAGCTTTTCTAGTAAGATGGAGTGAACCAAGGATGTCCATTATTACTACTACTATTCAATATTGATTTTAGAAATTTTCTAATCTATCTTTATTAATTACAGAATAGGAAGTTAAGGAACAGAAATGTTTCATGTCCTGACTAAAGTCACCTAATAAGTAGCAGAATCGATTTTCAAATCCATGCTTTCTGGTTTCAAATTCAGTAGAAGTTGGGATTTTCCCATATGAAAATAGTTTTTGCTAATCACCTTTAGCTAAGAAAAAAGACTTATGAGTATTTAATAAAGTAAGAGCAAACAGTGAGAGAGAAAACAATCTTATAAACTTCTCTGTTGTTTAGCAAAAACAAACATTTGAGAATAATTATATTCATTCTTCTTTTCTCTTAGATCTGATGGCACCTTTTTTTAATGTTCCATGACTGAGTTTATTGCTTTACTACATTATTATTTGAGTTGATATCTAACAACCTTTCACTTCTCTTTACCCCATAACCTCCCACAAAAATAGACTAACAGCTCCTATCCAGAAGCTATCACTTTTATATTGCACCCAGCACTGAACCTTAAATTTTATATTTATTAAATTCCTAATCAATGTTTATTGAATGAATGAGAAATGGAAAAGATGTAAGAGCATAGAACTAGAGTTGGAAGGGACCTTAGAGATCATATTATCTTATTGATAAGGAAAAATGGCAGGATCAATAATGAAAATCAGGTCTATTCAAGGCAGAGCCAAGATCACAGAGTAAAGAAAGGGACTCACTAGAGCCCTCCCCTAAACCTCTCCAAATCACTTTAAATAATAACTGGTGGCAGTTTGGTAGCACAGTGGATAGAGCATGGCCCTGGAGTCAGAAGGATCTAAATTCAAATCTTACCTCAGACATTTAATAATTTCCTAGCTGTGTGACTTAGGGCAAGTCACTTAAAAGCCCCATTGCCATAAATAAATAACCAAAAATAATGACTAACCAAATTGTAGAGTGTCAGAACCCACAAAAAGAATGAGTGAAACAATCTTCCAGTCTAAGACAACTTAAAAGAGTGGCAGGAAGTGTCTGCTGCACTGTGGGCAGGATTGTCCAGGGTTAGCCATCAAGGAACAGGAATCCAAGTGGTTGGATCAGTGGCAGTAGTGGTGGTTTCCAGACCTCTCATTCCAGGGAAACTAGGAATGTCAGCAGGAAAACTCTACTGGGCCAGGGAGAGATTGGAGCACAGTCCAGTGCAGACTTCAGTAGCACAGACCAGTGCCCGAAAACCAGGAGCAGTCCTTGGAAGTCACTAAATCATCATCAGGAGCTGTTCCAAAGCTCTCAGCCCACAGACAGTTGAGTCGGATGGAGATTATAGGGGTCTCTTTGCTATCTGTGAGACAAGACTCTGTTGCTTTGCCCATACTCTGATCTAAGTCACAATCTGGGACCTCACTTCTAGGAAAAGAAGCACAAGTCCGTAAAGCCTACTGCTCAGACACAGTAGGGACCCTCCTCACAGTTTCAGGGCTGAAAGGACTTCTTGTGGTCACCCACAGACCAAAGCCCAGGCCAGGAGAGCAGTCACAATGTCTTACAAGACTGTAAGAATTGAAAACTTGAAGGTCCTTGGAAGTATCTTTGAAAATAGTTGCAAAAATTCTCAAAAGCTTGGGACAGTGTGTCCTCTGTGGAAATTTAGCCCACCTTAACAAAGTTAAAATCAAATAATAGCCTGGGGAAATGAACAATCAACAAAAGAAAAAAATCCAACCATAGACAGTTACTATGGTCATATGGAAGATCAAAATGTACACTCAGAAAAAGATTAGTTTCTACATCCAAAGTCTCCAAGAAAAATGACATGGACTCAAACAATGGAAGACCTCAAAAAAGGATTTTGAAAATTAAGTAAGGATGGTAGATAAAAAATTTGGAAGGGAAATGAGAGGAATGCAGGAAAATCATGAAAACTGAAACTGCTGCTTGGTGAAAGAAATACAAAAAATACTGAAGAAAATAACTTCTTAAAAACCACACTGCAGCTACCAGATGGTGCAGTGAATAGAGCAACAGCCCTGAAATCAGAAGGATATGAAAACAGCCTCAAATACTTGATACTTACTAACTATGTGACCTTGGGCAGGTCACTTAACTCCCTTACCTTAGTTTTAAAAAACAAAACAAAAGTCATACTGAATCAAATGGAAAAAAGAGGTCCAAACATCCAATGAAGAGGTTGCCTTAAAAAGCAGATCTGACTGCCCAAATGGAAAAGGAGACAGAAAATTTTCACTGATGAAAATAATTACTTGAAAAATAGAACGCAATAAAGGAAAGATGATGTCTTTGTGAGAAATCAAAAAACAATAAAACAAAACCAAAAGAATGAAAATCAGATCCTTGAACTCTAATTTCAGCTTCCTTTTAACACAATTATCACTTTTTCTCACTGCTTGTTTTGACATATAATGAAATTAAGGCCTAAAGTGAAAATTAGAGTGATTGATATCCAGGGAACTATCCAGCTCTCCTGATTTTTAGAGTTTCTCAATGAAATTGTTTTCCTATGGATTGAATTATTTTTTAAACTCCTTTGATTCTACTTTTGATGTTATAAAAAAATAAAGAACAAGAAAACATCTATTTAGAGTAAGCTGTGGCCACAGATACCATCACGAAATTTTGACAATAGTCCTGTGAGGAAGATGTCAATATTATTCCCATTTTACAGAGAAAGAAAATGAAACTAGGAGAGATTAAGTGACTTAGCCAGGATAACACAGCTAGGTAGAGTCAGAGTCAAGATTTGAAATTATGTCTTACTGATTCTAATTCCTAGTTTCTATTCAATGTACCCATTATGCACACAATAATTATATATTTATTAATGTTTTTTATAGATTATATCAAAAATTATTTATATAATATACCTGAAACTATACACACACACATACATATACATGTATATATATATATATATATATATATATATATATATATATATATATATATATATATATATATAATACCTGCAATCATAAGTTTCAAACCTGGAAAATATTAGAGGTCATCATAGTTCAACCTCCTCATTTCCACAATTGATTAGACTCACGTTGTTCAGAGATAGTAAGCAACCTCATCAAGAGGACCAATGACATCACCAGGGTATTATCTTGACTTGGTCATTTATTGAATGTAAGGGAAGTAGAGCTACACAAAGTCATCATCATCACTCCTCCAGACTCTTCAGTTTTGTGCCAACACCTAAAGCTAGATAACTAGTGGAGGCAGGATGCAGCAGATGACCTTGGCCTTTCTAAATTAAGATCTTTCCTGCGGCTTGGTTTTCACTAAGGACTAGCAAAAGATAGACTAATTTGCAATTACAAAAATTTCCATCAGGGAATGGAAGATTCCTTTGGAATGGAAGACCCTTAAAATTTCTGGCCAGAACAGAAAACATTTTTGACTTACACTCACTTTAAACCAATAAACATAAAAATTGAGGCTTTGGGCTTGGGGGCTCTTATTGACCATTCAATGAAAGATGAAGTGATTTGGATTTAAAGTCCTATTCAACTAACTCCATTATAAATAAAACTATTATTCCTAAAGCAATTTTGTGTATATCTGACATGAAATCCTGTAACAATTTTATCATGACTTCATTTCATTCTTTCTTGGCAGAGTGCAAAGGTAAGAGTGAAGGGGTTACAAATCAGGAGATGATAGCATTTTAAGAATTGTACAATTTTTACTGCTACTAGATTTTAAGGTTTTTAACAGTCCAATAGATTATAGTTAATGCTGGATTTATTTATTTTTAAATTCTTCAAGATAATGGTGATTTAGAGG
Organism: Macrotis lagotis; assembly: GCF_037893015.1. NCBI lineage: Eukaryota > Metazoa > Chordata > Mammalia > Peramelemorphia > Peramelidae > Macrotis > Macrotis lagotis. Next base: position 365,018,374 of record NC_133658.1, read on the forward strand.
TATATGTATACAAAATTTAAATTACTGACTCAAATATTTAAGTCCTGTGTCTTTAAAACACATCAATGAGAAAGTGTTTCTTGGACCTTGGACCTAGTAACTATTGTAAGAGAGGGCCTCCATTTATGGGACAAAGGAAACTCTCCTACTTGAGCCTGTTCGAAGACTGTCACCATCACCTTTTGCACCAGCTTCTGTCTCAATGATGAAATCAGCAGTTCTGGTCTTTTTGACTTTGGTGACATCTGCTTGGACTCTCTCTCTCTGTTTCTGGTGAGTTGAGGAAATTTGCTATTAATGGTATAATGTAATGAAACAAGGTTAATTCTGGATCAACTTTGCAATATAGAAAATAGACTTTCAGAGTTAGGTATAATTAGAGTTACAGGATTCCCAGTCTCAGAGTTAGGAAATGTCAATAACTATCTAATTCAAAGGAGTCATAATCTTATTACAAACATAATCCCCCTTTAGACTGATCTCTTTTTAAAAATGTGTTTCTTGTTTAGTTTGATTGATTGATCTAATTTTTAGATTGATCTAATTTTTAGAAATATTTATCTTTGCTTTCATGCTACTGTTTTAGTTGTTTTCAGTCACATTTGACATTTGATAAACCCAATTGGAGTCTTCTTCACTAAGATATCAAAGTGGATTGCCATTTTCTTCTCTTGTTCATTTTACCAAAGATGAAAATGAGGTAAACAAGGTTTAATGACTTGCTAAAAGTCAGATGACTATTAAGTGTATGAGATTAAATTTGAGCTCAAGGCTTCCTGACCCTAGCTCTTGTACTTTCTATACTGTGCCACTTAATTGTGCCATTTTGCCTTGCATTAAACATAAATTAATTCTTCCACAATAGTCTTCTTATTCCTTGCTTACATTTTGCAGAATCTGATCAAGCAAAATAAGCAGATATATTGCCTATCTGTCAATAATTATTTTTCACTTAGATTTTCTAAATCATCCCCAGATGTTTCAACCGGGATTCATATGAAATGATCAGATAATGATTGTCTACTTCACAATATTCTTAAGATTATACCAGACCTTCCTGAAATATAATTTCTAGAGATGAATGAAAGGCATTCTTCTATGTTCTGACAAGGATAGTAGATGATAAGAACATCACAACCTTGCTCCTATCTTGCTCTCTCCTCTATCTCTGTCTCAACCCTGGTACAAGCCCTTATTGGTAAAGGTGAAATATCCTCAGCGATGCCATTCTCCCATCTGGGAAAATTAGCTTCCTAAGTGTTTCAAGACTTCCTCTTTCAGTCATTCTCTACTTAGCTACCAAAATTATTTTCATAAAATTCATGTCAAACTTTTCCTGCTCATTGAACTCCAATTATTCCTTATCTCCAAGAACAAAAAGCAAATCCTTTGGTTTTTAAAACTCTTTATTGCTTTGCTCCTTCCATACCTACAGTTTTCTCACTGCTTACTTTCTTTCATGTACTCTCAGGTCCAGTGACACTGCCTTTCTTGTTGTTCCTTGAACAGAACTCTCTATTTTTCCAATCCAGGTATTTTCACTCTATTCTCCTCATAACTGGAACTCTCTCTATTCTTATCTCTGGTTCCTCAATTCTCCACTTTCCTTCAAGTGTCTCAGATTTCTATCTTCTGTATAAACCCTTTCCCAGTCCTTCTTAATCTTAATGCCTTTCTTCTCAAATTATCTTCAATATACCTTTATTTATTTAATAACACATTACAAAAATAGTCATGCTGTAAAACTAAACAGAAACCCCCTTCCCCCACAAAGATAGAAAAATCACATGAAAAATAAAGTGAGAGGGGCAGCTAGGTGGCAAAGTGGATAAAGCACCGGCCCTGGAGTCAGGAGTACCTGGGTTCAAATCTGGTCTCAGACACTTAATAATTACCTAGCTGTGTGGCCTTGGGCAAGCCATTTAACCCCATTTGCCTTACAAAAAAAAAAAACCCAAAAAGAAAAAAAGAAAATGAGAGAAAAAGAAAAAATTATATCAGTCTGTGTTTAGATTAACATCATCTCTGTCTTCTAGGATTGATTACATTCATTATCTTAAGTCCATCAGAGAAGTTGTTCAATATTTTCCCTCCATTGTTATTATTGCTAATTTATTTTCCCTCCAACTATTCCTCCTCACTTCCATTTATCCTATTCTCTCTCTCCTTACACTTTTTCCCCTCCTCAAAAAAGTGTTGTGGGGCAGCCAGGTGACATAGCAGATAGAGCAAAGAGCAAAGATCCTGGAACCAAAAGGACAGGGGCCCAAATAGGGCCTCAGAGATACAACACTCACCCAATCCTTCGACCCTTGGCAAGCTACCCAAACCCACCACTCCATAAAAAAGCAAAAATTATGTTTTATCTGATTACCCTCTCCCATGATCTTCCCTCTCTGTCACCTACACTCCTCCCCCACTAATATCTGTCCTCTTTCTCCCATCCAGATAGATTTTTATACCCTATTGGTGGTGTATGTTATTTCCTCTCTGGGCCATTTCCAATGAGAATGAAGGCTCACTCATCCCCCCCTTATCTATTCCCCCTTCCACTCCATTGCAAAAGCTTTTCCTGGATTCTTTTATCCTCCCTTTCCTTCCCCTTTTTCCCAGTATATTACTTTTTTTTTTTGCCCAATGGATCCATCTTTATAATATTATATACCTTTATATTCAATTCTCTCCTGTGCTTTATCTATATATGCTTTTTCTGAGTGCTCTAATAAACAATAAAGTTCATATGAATTATCAGTATCATCTTCCCATGTAGGAATGCAAGCAATTCAACATCATTAAATCCATTAAAATTTTCCCTTCCACCCTCTCTTTGGTTCACCTGAGTCCCATACTTGGAGATCAAACTTTCTGTTTAGCTTTGGTCATTTCAACAGGAGCATTTGAAATTTCCCTATTTCATTGAATGTCCCTCTTTTCCCCTGAAAGAGGATGTTTGGTTTGCTGGATAGTTGATTCTCAGTTGTAATCCAAGCTCTTTTGCCTTCCTGAATATTATATTCCAAGCCATACTAGGCCTTATGTAGATACTGCTAAATCCTGTGTAATACTGACTGTAGTTACATATTTGAAGTCTTTCTTTCTGAGTGCTTGTAATACTTTCTCCTTGACTTGGGTGTTCTGGAATTTGACTACAATATTCTTTGGAGGTCTTTTTTGGATCTCTTTCAGGAGATGATTGGTAGATTCCTTAAATTTCTAATTTTACCTTCTGCTTTTAGATATCAGACAATTTTCCTAGAGAAATTCTTTAAAACAAAGAATTTTTTGTTTGAAAATCAAAGCTTTTTTCCTGGTTATGACTTTCAGGTAGCCAAATATTTATTAAATTATCACTTCAGGATCTGTTTTCCAGGTCAGGTATTTTTCCAATGAGATATTTCACATTTTCTTCTAGTTTTTCAGTTTTTGATTTTGTTTTATTGTCTCTTGAGTTCTTACAAGTCATTAGCTCCCCTTAGCTCCATTCTATATTTTAAGGAGTTGTTTCCTTCAGAGAGTTTTCATATTTCCTTTTCCAATTAACCAATTCTGCTTTTTAAGACATTCTTTTTCTCATTGAGCTTTAAGACTACTTCTTCCATTTGACCTAAACTGGTTTTTAACATTTTGTTTTCTTCAGCATTTTTTGTTATCTCCTTCACCAAGCTACTGATTTGGTTTTCATGATTTTCCTGCATCACTCTCATTTCTCTTCCCTATTTTTCCTCTATCTCCCTTACTTGAAGTCTTCCTCAGCTTGAGACCAATTCCTATTTTTTCTTCTTTTCTTTTTTTTTTAGGTTTTTGCAAGGCAAATGGGGTTAAGTGGTTTGCCCAAGGCCACACAGCTAGGTAATTATTAAGTGTCTGAGGCCAGATTTCAAATCAGGTACTCCTGACTCCAGGGCTGGTGCTCCATCCACTGCACCACCTAGCCACCCCAATTTCTATTATTCTTGAAGGCTTTGGATAAAAAAACTTCAACTTTTTCATCTTCTGAGTGTGTGTTTTGATCCTCCATGGGACCAAATTAATTATCTATGGTCAGATACTTTATATACTATTTATTCATTTCCCCAATATGACTTGCTTCCCTAGTTTTTGAGTATTTTCGGGACACCCCTCCCCTCAATGACCTCAATTCCTTGAATGTCTTATGAGATTCTTTGACTGCTCTCCTGGCCTATGTTCTGGTCAACAATGAGACACATATCATAGAATTGTTTTATCAGAGGGACAAAGAAAGTAATATCAGGAAGGAATAAGAGAGTAATTAGAGTGCAAGGAATCAACGATAATCATTGGAGAACAAGAAAGGTCAGAAGGAACACATAGGGTTGTTTACACTTATCCTTTTAGTTTTTCTTCCTGATATTCAATTGTCTTCTGGAACAACAGCTCCAGGACGGTCCTTCAGGGACTCATAGTAGTACTCTGGGGGTTCTGAAAATTGGACAGAACAGAAGAGAAGAAGGTGCAACTTTTATTCTGGAAACATGAGTTCAATTTAGAAGATGTTCTAGTTTTACAATTAGGATGATAAGAATAGCATGGTGGGATCCCTTCCATTTTGCTCCCAATGGATCAGTCCCTGAGGTATTCCAGGATTTCAAATATACTATATCCCCAGGATTTACAGGGGAAGCATCCTTGGGAAACTGACTGGGAGCTTCTGAAGGTGCTCATTGGCATCCTTAGATAGAGCCTTCCTGACAGGACCCAAGTTGGCAGACAATTAAATATTCAGGATCTACCTGAATGTCAGAAGTCAGGAATGGCTTTCCACAAAGGAAATCAAAAGGTCTGAGATTAATTGTTTTACTGTGGGATGATGCAGACTCTCAGTAACCCTAGGGGAAGAATCTTTATTCAGTCCTCTCTTGTCTCTTAGCATAGTTTAGTTAGGGCACCTTTGAGTGTATGATTGATTTTCTCTACTTTCACAGATGCCAGACAGAGTGAAGGTCATAAGTAATGTTTAGTGCCTCTGTCACTCCTTGAGCTACTTGGGAAACAAAAGCATGGTCACTATCACATGGTAAAGAATGGGGCCTAATAAAATGGGATAGGATGAACATTTGTGGTCTACAAGGAAAAAGTCTCAATCAATTTAGTAAAGATGGCCACAAAACCTAGGAGTACTTTAAAACTCCAGCAGGGGGCTATGTGACTGAAGTCTATCTGTCAATCTTCTCCCAGGAAAGCACTTCTCCTTTGTATAGGTTTTAAAAGAGAAGATGCAAGGCAGCTTGGTGGTGAAGTGGATACAGCACTGGCCCGGGAGTCAAAAGGACCTAAGTTCAAATTCAGCCTCAGACACTTAATAATTGTCTAGCTATGTGACCTTGGGCAAGTCACTCTTAAACCTATTGCCTTAAATAAATAAAACTAAAACAAAAAAGAGAAGATGGTTTAAGACCTCCTTAAAGAGTTCACTTGGCCACACATAGGGTAAGTTCCACATATTTATTCTGTAGTTTCTCTTTGACTAGGCTGAAAAAGTTGAATATGTAGTGCCACTGCCAGTGAAAAATTAAATGTTTTACCTCCCACAATAGAGATAAACCTGGACGTGGCCATAGTAATAGAGAAGCTGGGAGCCAAGGTGGACCCCAGGCACCATCAATGTTCCTTCAGATAAAACAGGAAGATGGTGCACTGGGAAGATTGAGATCAATCATCCTGACCACCTTGTGGGAAATCCTTTTTCCAGTGACCTCTCTGCCCGTAGCTCAGGTACAACGTGGAGGTTTCCTTCTGGGGAGATTGCTAGTAGGACACTCATGGGGCAGATGACTTGTCCCACTGCAGACTGGGCACAGACTCAAAGGCCTTTTTCCAGGTGATATCTAGAAGTCACTCATATGACCAGTGGCCCATCCCAGGGCATGTATTTGCCCTGGGTGTCTCATGGGGTGGAGCAGGGGAGCACTTTCCCCAAGAAGCACCAATCAGTGAAGCAGCTTGGAGCTGAGTTTCTCTTTGGCATTGCAGGCTTTTTGTTTTCAGTCACAGGCAGATCTCTATTGTACAAACTGCAAAAGTTGTTTCCAGGTGCTGAGTCATTGATGACTGGTATCCCAAGCTCTTGTCAGATAAATGAGATGAAATAGCTAATAAAATGAAGGCCAAGGATGACAACTCCCTCAATAGAGGAAGGGTCTAGGTTGGTATATATTTTACAATCCCCCACAAGCCACTTTTGAACAAGAGCAGGGTTTTCCTCAGGACCCTGAATAATCCACTTAAGTTTCTCATAATTCACTTGCTTTTTAATTCCATGCCTTAATGCAGGGAATTATGGGCATAGGAAATATTATAACTGGAAAAAAATTTTGTAATCTTTTTGCACTTTTTGCAGTTACTGATCCTTTTAAGCTCTATCCTGTTAAAACTTCTTCATTTTCAATCTGACTTGGCCATTCTCTCTCTCACTGGTGAACCAAGATGAATTACATGCAGATGAAAACAATTGTCTTAATCCAAAGAAAATGATGTATTTGTGATTAGGAGAGGGGTAAATACAGGGGAAGGAGTAGGAAGGATTAAAGGTCACAGACTTTGGCACAGAATGACTAATGAGTAGATTGCCACTGTATTGACCATTCCTTGAAGGATAGCACCTGTGTTGTGGAGATTGGAAAGTACCTGGAGCTAGGTGCTAAACCACTGCCCAAGTGCCACTCTTGTCCATCCCACTATGGAAATACATTTAAATCAAGGAAACAGAAGAGAATTCTCTTCCTTCCTTCTTTCCCCTACTAGTGCTGAACCCAAGGAAGCAAGATGATGATTAAGTTATGAATTTTGGGGAGTCATTACCAATGACTAGGTAGGGATACTGCCTCAAAGCACATAGCATGAGTGTCCAAAGGAACAAGGTTTTTAAAGTATTTTGGGGGGGTGGTATTGTGAGCAAGCAGGATACAGAAGCAGAGATAGCAGTTGTTATATTTCCTTGTCAAATTATTACAAACATATGCAAACATATGGCCTAGTATAGATCTTGCTTTATGTCTTATGTTTCTCGAGACAGAGGGAGTCACAGATTCATAGGCTTCCTACAGGTTCAAGGCAGGTGGAATTTACTATCTTATGGTTCCAAATGCATCTGGGGGAAGGGGAGGCAGTCTTGGGAGAAAGCAGGAATTTTACAGATACAGCAAAATGATAAGGTAAACAAGAGCGTTTTCTTGTATCTGAGACAAATTTATGGTATATCTCATGATCCCAGAGTCAAGCATTTTTGAGAAATGACGTAAGTTTTTACCTAACAGAAATAATAGTACATAGGGAATATTTTTTTAGGTTTTTGCAAGGCAAATGGGGTTAAGTGGCTTGCCCAAGGCCACACAGCATGGTAATTTATTAAGTGTCTGAGGTCAGATTTGCACTCAGGTACTCCTGACTCCAGGCCCATGCTCTATCCACTGTGCCACCTAGTTGCCCCTTTAGGGAGAATTTTTAAAGGTATGAAGGCTTTCAAGTTTATCTATCCATGGAGGAAGGAATAATTGGAGAAGGAGAGATTGAAAAATAAAGAGAAAATTGGTATGATATTGGGGATAATCTGCTGGGGAAGATGGAGAGATACATAGAGATACATAGAGAGATTGATCTTCAAATGGTCCTCTTTCCCTTAGTTAATTAATTTTACAATACATGTTGCTCTTTATTGATGTGAACTTTGTCTTTCAAATTAAGCTAATATGATGGGGTGCAGCCTAAATTTGTATTAATAAAATAACAATGAAGATTTTTGAAGTAAGGCATATCAGATTTGTAATATAATTCTTACCCTTTATATACCTCATGAACATAACTTACTAAATTTCTTTTATTTAAAGTAAATGATTCCTCACCACAAGAATGAATGGGAATCCTTCCCTCTTTTTCAAGAGTTCTATCATTCCCCCCCCAAGTTGAGCTGATGAATATTGATCCTTCTTCTAGATCCAGGGTTTCCCAGTGTCATATTTTAAAAGTTCACACAAATCAGATAAAAGTCATCATGTCCCTCTTTAATGATAAGTGATTTCATCCTCTCCAAGAATGTGATTCTATTATACCACAATTAACTTATTGTTTGAATATTAACCTGGTCAAGACAATAATACTCATTTATCATGCTCTTGCTATGTAATAAGCTCTGTGCTAAGCACAATTCCTGGTCTCTAGGAACTTATAGTTTACTAGGGATGAGGGTAGAACAAATAAGAAAGCTAACAAGTTGGGGGGGGGAGTGGGATAGATCAAGGTACCCTTGGGGAGCATTGTAGGAAAAAATCTAAAGAAGTCACTACAGCCTGAAAACAAATGAAAACCCAGCCTGGGTCCTTCTTTAAAAAGAAGTTCTGGAAGAAGACATCTAATCGGAGGGAAATGATGCAGCTATGTAGGGTATATCCTTCTGCAAAGCCTAAGAGTAGAGTAAATTCTAAGATAGAGGTTGCTACAGGGTGACAGAGAAAGTCCTAAAAGTCAATATTATAGTTGAGAGAGGAATGGAGTCCATAACCTTAGATTGAAAGGACTTTGAAAGTAAAATAAAGGTTAACTAAACATTGCATCAGTTTTCAGTTTCACTTGTGTTATACATAAGCCCAGGCTTTGTTTTCCTTGAGGAAAAATACAGTATTAAAGTATTCTACCTAAACACATTATTTTTTTAAGTAACCTATATTTGTTCTAGTTTTCTATAGTAATATGTGGTTGTCATTTCATAATATGATCAAGAGTATTGCTAGTCTATATGCTTTTATACCCATTTTATAACATTAAATATGACATATCTGTAAATATGTCAGGGAATTTTGTGGTGCAGTGAAAAGAGCACTAAATTCTAAGACAGAAAGACTTTTATTCAAATATGATCTCAAATAATTTCTTGGTATGTGACCCTAGGCAAGTCACTAAGTTTCTCATCTATATTTTATACTGATGATGATAATAATAATAGTGTTTACCACCCAGGATTGCTTTGAAGATAAAATGATATAATTGTAAAGCACAATGCCTGGTACTGATGCAGGGAATTATGAATATAGGAGATTTGTAATTGGAAATTTTATAAAAATGTTATCTGTTCCTGTGCTGTAAATTGACTCCTTTTGTTCCATTGTTAAATGTAAAATTTTTAGCATCTCCTCATTCCCAGTCCCCAAATTCCTTCCTTTTACTTGATTTCCATCACATAAGAGGGGTAGATATTACTTACCCCTTTGCCCTCTGTCTCCTGACCTTTCAGTACCCAAAGAATAGTCAAAATTATAAAAACCTGACCTAAACTCCTCTCATCGCCCACAGACTCTATAGTCTTGGCCCAGTTCACTCTCCCAGTTTCCCAAACAAAACTTGCCTAGCCTTTTGTTGTTCACTTCTGTCCTCAAAGTGCTTGTTGCTTTGCCAGAGAGGAGAAAAGTTTCAGCCTCTACACTTTGTAGGCCTGTACAATAAATCCTGAGCAGTTTTAAAATCCCAGAGCTCTATGTGAATTCTTTTACTATTCAGGCCTTTCAAATCTTAAATTTGGTGACACCAATATTCTGACAACAACACATAGTAAACATTTCACAAAAATTGGTTGTTATTATTAATATTAAATCATGACTGTGTCAAAGTTCACTTGGGCACAGATAGGGCAGGCTTGAGAGACATAAATATTGACTGTTAGTATTGCTATTATTTTTAATATGGCCATATATGTTAATTCATGCAATTTCTGAAGACCACTTTGGTTCCTACTTTCACAATCTATAAAGTCACTACAGTTTTTGCTAAATATTATGTCTTTAAAAATATTATTTACTTAATTATGTGTCTGTTTTGCAGGTAGAGCCATGGTATAATGACCCATTGTTATTATGAATGCTGCTGAGAATCAAGGGCAGTATATTATCCATCTACAAGTAGCTTCCTTGCTTAGCTCTCACACACCTGGATGAGAATTTGGTCCGTCTTATCCCTGACTGCTGATTTACTGCAAAAATAAATACTCCTGTTGAAACAATAATTTCACTAAGTATGTAATTCCCTAAAATAATTTTATTTCTGAAAAGTTACCTAGAGGAATTCTTCATGGACATTAAAAGCTTTAATAGCCTTTTCAAAATAGTATGAGCTATAATTCTTATACCAAAGTGAGTTTTTATGTTATACTCTCTTTGAACCAATTTTGATGAGATAAAGATTTATGTATTCTTCCTGACCTCCCCCTCTTTTCCTCCACTGTAAAAAATTTTTTGACTCTTTCAGTGTCATAATTTACCCCATTACACCTCTTCTTTTTTCCTTTCTCACAATACATTCCACTCTCATACCTTAATTTGATTTTTTAGATATCATCCTTTCATATTCATATCAGTGCTTCCTATCTCTATATACTTTTTTAACAGCCCTAATAATGAAAAAGTTCATGAGTTACGAGTATCATCTTCCCATGTAGGAATATAAACAGTTAAACCTTACTAAGTCACTTAGTATTTCCCTTTCCTGTTTACTATTTTATATTTTTCTTGAGTCCTGTATTTGAAAGTCAAATTTTTTTCTCAACAATAATGCTTAAAAGACTTCTTTTTTATTCAATGATCTTTTTTCCCCTGAAGGATTATACTCCATTTTACAAATAGGTGACTTTTCGTTTTAATCCAAGGTCCTTTGCCCTGCAGAATGCCACCAGGTGATCTTTTAATGTAGAAGGTGCTAAATCTTGTATTATTCTGGCAATATTGGAATTTTTCTTTCTGATTGCTTTCAATAAATTCTGCTTGAAGTAGAAGCTCTGGAATTTAGCTATAATATTCCTTAGAGATCCATTTTGGATCTCTTTCAGGAGGAGATGGTTGAATTCTTTCAATTTCTATTTTACCCTCTTGTTATTCTAACAGAGGACTTTTCCTTGACAATTTTTTTAGTTTTCAGCATTCATCCATTTACAAATATGTGAGTTCCACATTTTTCTACCACCTTTTTTCTCCTCTCCATGGTAGCTAACAATATGGTAAAATGCTGTACATGTGCAATCATGTTTAATATATTTCAATATTAGTCATGGCATGAAAGAAGATTTAGAACTGAGGGGAAAGACCATGCTTTTCTCTGAATTCAGTGTTCATGTTTTTTTAGTTTTTTTCTGCATGTGTATATCATTTTCCATAACAGGTCTCTCATGTTTGTCTTTTTTTTCTTTTTTGGTTTTTGAAAGGCAGTGGGGCTAAGTGATTTGCTCAAAGGGCAACAAAAATGTGCATACCCTTTGATCCAGCAATTCCACTACTGGGTTTACACCCTGAAGAGATGATGAAAAAGGGTAAAAGTATCACTTTTACAAAAATATTCATAGCAGCCCTATTTGGAGTGGCAAAGAATTGGAAATCAAGTAAATGTCCTTCAATTGGGGAATGGCTTAGCAAACTGTTGTATATGTATGTCATGGAACACTATCGTTCTATTAGAAACCAGGAGGGATGGGAATTCAGGGAAGCCTGGAGGGATTTGCATGAATTGATGCTGAGCAAGATGAGCATAACCAGAAAAACACTGTACACCCTAACAGCAACATGGGGGTGATGTTCAACCCTGATGGACTTACTTGCTCATTCCATCAGTGCAACAATCAGGGACAATTTTGGGCTATCTGCAATGGAGAATACCATCTGTACCCAGATAAAGAGCCCTGGAGTTTGAACAAAGTTCAAAGAGTATTCCCTTTAATTTAGAAAAAAAAAAAACATCTTATTGTCTGAACTTGTTATCTCTTATATTTTTTGTTTCTTCCTTAAGGATATGGTTTCTCTCTCATCACACTCAATTTGGGTCAATGTACAACATAGAAAAAAAGTAAAGACTGACAGATTGCTTTCTGTGGGGGCGGGGTGGGGGAAGGTAAGTAAGATTGGGGCAAAAATTGTAAAACTCATATAAAATCTTTAATAAAAGGGAAAAAACGAACAATAGGTAGAAGAGCACGCTTTTCACAATCTCTCTGAGCCAAAAGACCTTGAGAAATATATAGCCTTGTTGGCAAGGTATTCTCCAGTTTTCTTATAATAAATCTTTACAGAGGTGATGGATGATACTTCAATTCATCTATTATTTGTTACTGTAACACAATATTAAAATTTCAAAAAGTTGTCTGAATCTGTTCTTATACAAATTTTACTAAATATACATAACACATTTCAATTTAATATATATTCCCTCTACTCCCTAAAACTCTGTAATACATAAAAATTTCTTGAGACCAGGTTTTCTATAATCCCTTTTTATGATTAGAAAATTTTCTTTAAAGTTCCCTTAATAATCTTATGAATTTCAAACTCATATTCAAAATTAACTTAAATTATTTTCTTTCTCAAACTTACAGAGTTTACGAATCCTTAACTGTATCAGTATTATCTAACTTTTCAATGCTCTAACTTAAAAGAGCTTTCTATCCTCACTGACAAGATGATATTCAGGAAATTGGAGATTCCTCACATTTTGAGATATCAAGGTAGTATGCACTAATTATTTACCTTTACTGTTTTTCATTCCTTGTTCACCCCCCCAAAATTCTTTTTAATTTTATATATATTATTATGCTAATTAAGACCAATCCAAAAAATAATTTTAGGGACAATTTCAATTTCTCCTAGGTCACTTATAATTATAATTTGCCATATCAGTAAATAAACTTCTATCAGTCTATCAGACCAGAAAAGAGATACTAGAAAATAAAATAAAATATTAGAACCCCTTCTCCTCCAAAAACAACACGATTCCTTTTTTGGTGCCAATGATGAGTTTTGGGGAAAAAGAAGATGTAATTTTGAAAAGAGAGAATGGAAAGAAAATTGGCCAATCAGAACACAGAGAATAGCAGGCCTTAGAGACAGCTGAGAGCTTCTCTCTGCCTCTATTTTAAAGTAAACACATATAGACACATACACGGAGTCATAGTATTTAGAACCAGAGAGGGCCCCAAAATTCAGGGAAGCCACACTCTGCTTTCACACTTAGATGGTCCCTTTAAACATTATACAAAAACAAAAAAAACAACAACAGGATAACACTACCAAAGGTGACAAATCTTCCAAGAAATCAGAGGGAAAATGCAGAGAACCTTCCATTTTTAACAATATATTTTTTCCATTCAAAAGTTTTGATATCTAACACTTCTTGATTTTAACCATAAAAAGCTATAACTTTTGAGAAGGCAAATAATCACTCAAAAATCCCTCAGCCAAATTAGAATATCCTCTGTCCCCTATCAGCTTAGAGTAAATCAAATAACTTCAACAGCCCTAAATCTTTTCTGGGAGAGGAGTGTTTTTTTTTAAATCCTCAATTGTCCCATTATTTTTTGTAATAATCAAATTACATATTTTAAAATGAACCTGATTATCTTGTCTTTTTGAAATTAAATAACATTTTTAATTAATTTAACATTTTATTTTATCAAGTCTTCATGAAACAATTCTCTCTCTCTCTCTCTCTCTCTCTCTCTCTCTCTCTCTCTCTCTCTCTCTCTCTCTTATCTAGTGCTTTTTCTTAATTCCTCTCTCAGTTAACTTCAAGGTCTAGATAAGTGAGACATGAGCAAACAAGCTATCTCATCTCTCACTCCCATTGCTTCCTTCTTTTTCAGGCAATTTTAGCTATTTAGCTATGCCTGTTCCTGTGCCTGTAAACTAAACCCAATTTGATTATTTACTCCTGCCCATGGACCAGTGCTAGAAAGCATTTCAAATGTTATTTTTTAACCCTGCTGCTTCATTTCTTTTAGCCTGACTAGTATAATTCTCAAAAAATTTAGTTTTCCTTATTAAGTAATCTCCTGGTGTAAGAGCAGTTTTTGCTATCATGGTCCAATCTTCTGGAGCTAATATTTGTCTACCTAATATTTCTATTATATTCAAAACATATAGACTCATTTTTACCATAAGTGCTTGTTGCTGATTTTAATTCTCTGAATGTTTTAAAATCTAAATTATTGTATTTTCTCCAAACAATCCCTGGAAACTTTGGATTAGGTCTCTAAAGTAAGAGAAAAGACAATGACTCTCTCATGTCCCATGGAATCTTCTCTCTCTTATCCATTGCTTTTCAAGAGGCTATTTGAACAATATTGATATGCCCCAAGGCCCCACTGCCTTGGCCTCCATACCCCTCCTTCCACTCCAAAGCAGGCAGGGGTCTGGTAAAAGCCACCATTCTTTTTTACTCTCATCTTCTTGCTGAATAGTTTGAACATCTACATCAACTTTGAATATCCTCTGATCCAAAGGAACATCTCCAGGTTGAGTCAGGCAGATTTTTAAAATATTCCCCAATGAAAAGACTCCTATAGGGAATGCCTCCTGATCTTCCTGTTTAAAATATTCACTCATCTGTTTCTCCACAGTTTCCCATTTTTCAGTACTTAATATTCCTTCTGGAAACCAAAGACAACATTTTTGTACATATTCACTAAATTCTTCCAATTGTTTTGTTGTTATTAACAAGCCTCTGATGGTTTTTATGGTACCTTTCTTTAATTATCTAGCACTCTCAAATAATGTGCTCTATCCTTAGACTGTCATTGTCCCATTTTAATGCTCTGTTTTAGACCTGATGAAAAAATTATTTACCTTAATTGCCTGCTGTCCATTTATGAGCACTCTTTTGACCCACTTTATCTTTCCTTTCAAACTTTATCTTTCCTTTCAAGATTGATTCCCCTCCAGGTCCAACTGCCTGTCCATCAATCTGTCCATCTTTCAGTCCATCCGTCTGTCAGTCCCTGTTCAGGCACCAGCTGTTGCCTGCAATAGCTCTTGTGTGGGTCTAGACATGAATTTCCAAGAGTCAGGTCAGGTAGACAAACACATCTAAATACAAAAGGTTGGGAAGTGAAAATCTAACAACTTTATTCTTGGAAACTCAGACATTTTATAGCAAAAACTTAACTAAGTAATGACTGGTTAAAGGAGACCCAGTTTCACAGTTTCCTGGGTAAATTTACCATATTTGATCTTAGAAATCTGCAAATTTCTCTATTAAAGAAACCTTTTCTACAACCACCTGTGGAGCCACAGATCATCCTAGGTCAGGGTTCACTGGTAAGCCAACAGTTCCATACAATGAGCAATAATCCACAGGTATCTTTGATGGAAAAAGTCACCAAGTATATGTGAATTTCACTCCCAGGGGCTGACCCTCTACACATCCTAGACTGTGAGTATTCCAATATGGTTGTTAAAACATATATGAAATCAGTATGGAGCTCCCCTTCCTCTTTCTTCAGAATAGGACTCTACTGAGGAATAACCCAGAAAGTCATATTCCAGCTAAATACCTGAGAATGACTTGTTGGTAGGCAAAGGAGAGCATCTTGACCTCAACCCCAGTTTTGACCAGAGGAGGACACTGAGAACTTTGGAAGCCAAATTATTTTATAATATCTGACTTATTACATCTAGAGTCAAGGGCAGACTAGAATCAATAATGGACTAAGATTAAAGCCTCTATTAAGATCCAATCAGAATAAAGAAAACTATACTATATTTAAGGGAAACATTCTGAGGGCCCAGAAAAAAAGATTTTAAGTACTTAGGTTGCCCCATTAACCTCTAAGCCATTGCTAGGTCTCTCAGTCATGCTGGCTTGCAAATTACAGCTATTGACTCTGTCCTGGAACTAAATTAGAAACTCTGATCTTTTGCCATTGTGCAGAGCCAGCAGAGTACTCCCTGAAGCCCCCCCCCCCCCCCATCCACTACTTTACTCATCAGGTGAGATACAATGTACCAAAAAGCAGACTAATCTTTGGGACTTGGTCCATTGGTAACTGAGTTAAACATTCTCCCAGCAACATACTGCATCTGGACATGAACATAGTAAGACCAAAGTTCTAGAGTAGAAAAGAATGACTACCATGAAGGAAATCAAAAAAGAACAGAGGGAGAAATTAATTAATGGCATGCAGATTGTTCCCGAAGGGACATGGATATCAAGACCTGCAGTTCAAATTCCTCATATGATTGAGAGACACCTGGATAGTGTGTGGCCAAGGGTGGGATCCCTACTAGTCATGGCAAGCAGGTCAAGGGTGATTGAAACAGATGATTTTTATGGTACCTTTTGTAACACCTTCTTCATACTAGGAGGTGAACAATGAAGTCCTATCAAATTCCACTGCTGGTTCAGTGAGATGAAAACCCTATAGACTGAACCACCTTTGGGCAATGTTGTGACTGCAGCTCCCAGTGTATCTTGTACATCATAGGACTTTGAGGCTTATCAATATTCTAGTGGCAAGGGGGTAGCTAGGTGGTGCAGTGGATAGAGCACTGGCCCTGAAGTCAGGAGGACCTGAGTTCAAATTTGACCTCAGACACTTAATAATTGCCTAGCTGTGTGACCTTGGTCAAGTCACTTAATTCCACTGCCTTAAACAAAAAGAAAAAAAATTCTAGTGGCAAGAAAAAAGTCAATATGACTGGTAACGTCCTGGGATGCAGTAACCTTGGCATCTTGGAGGTCTAATCAAGCTCCAAGAAGTCCATAGTACTTGTTTCAATCATCTCCATGATCATTAAACCACACTATTCTCATTTGCCAAAAGTCTTCACATGCTTGAGGTAGAGACCAAACTTCTCACCAATGGACTTGAGATCATTCAGTTACTCTCAATCTGGTTAAATCCATTTGCTGAAATGATTTACTGGATTATGACCCGTGCACCTACTAAAGCTTCTTAGAAACATAGGTGAGGTGGGTGAATTGGATGAATCAGGTGGACACCAAAGGTGGAAAGTGGCCCTGAAAAGAGCTTGGCAATTTTCATACCAGAGAAACTAATCTTCTCTGAACAAAATGTGATTCAGATTTTCTATCACATTGTGAGAACATCTTTTGCTTATCGTAGTGAGAAAGCTCTAAATTTCAAAAACAGAAAGTGATAAGGAAATCTCTCTTTTTGGAAGAAGAATATTATGTAGCATTCCACTTGCAACTTACCATATTTTAGACATTAATTTACAAAGAATGCACATTTTTCTTTTTCACTGTCAGACATACATATATTAATTGGTGATAATGAAGAAGAAATTCAATCTATTTGTCCTCTTTTTAAGCAATGGTGTTTTTGTTACATGCTTCCTATAGCTGCATTAGCACCATCACCAGAGGATGGAAATGGAAATTTTGGAATTCTAAATGATAGAAGCAATGATCAATCAACCATAAAAAATTGGTGTAAAACTCCCTTTAGGGGGAAGCTAGACAGTACAGTGGGTAGATTACAGCCCTAGAGTCAGGAGGCCCTGAGTTCAAATCCAGTCTCAGACCCTTAATAATTACCTAACTGTTGACCTTGGGCAAGTCATTTAACTCCATTGCCTTAAATAAATAAAAAAACTCATTTTGATAAATTAGTAATTTAATATTTATTATATTGGGGATGGGGGGGAAGGCCTTTGGGATTAAGTGATTGCCCCAGTGTCTGAATTTAGATTTGAACTCACATCCTTCTGACTCCAAGACCAATGCTTCATTCATTGTGCCTTGTAACTTCCCCTAAAGAACTTTTCATTTGGTATTTCTTTTGATTCTTGCAAGTCTTTGAGCTCTGTACCATTACTATTCCACTTTTATAGATGAGGAAACCAATGTCAAGAAAAGTTAAATGACTTCCCCAGAGTTGCATGATTTGCAAGTGTTTGAACAAGATAGAAACTTGGGTCTTTCTGACTCCAAATGCAATCCTGCGACCAATTCATCCACTAACTGTTATTCACAGCTTGGCTATTCAGAAAGTCTGAAGGTAATTTATCCTAACTGGTTCATCAAAGTTACACAAAGTAATCATACATCCCTATTTACAGTTAACTTAGGGGCGCAGCTATAAAAAGAGCCAGAAAAGACTATCATCTAACTCAGGCTCCTCATTTTAAAGGTGAGGAAACTGAGATTGAGTATGAAGTGACTTATCCAAAACCACACAACTAGTCAGTGGAAGAGTCGAGATGTGAACACAAGTAATATGATTTTGAATTAAGTTCTTTTTTTTATTAGTGTGATATAATTATAACTGTGAAAGTACATGAGAAGGTATTTATACTCTTCAATAATGATATTCTGTGAGAGATAGTCTTAGATTCCAAGCAACATTATAAAGTCATGATGATCTGAATTATTTAGTATTAATTAAAATCAAAGGCTAATTGATGGAACAGATTATATATACAATATACAGAAGCTTATTGGTCTGATTAAGCCATGAACTGTATTTCAGAACAATTCGGGAGTCAACAAAAACTAAAGAAAATCAGAATGTAGTCTGCCAGAAACTAGGTATAGATCAGCTTCTCAAAAAATCTATTAAATAGAGTTTCAAATGGATACAGAATTTATATGTAAAGGGTAACATCATAAATTAGAGAAGTAAATAAATATTATGTCTGACTTATGAATTTAAAATTTAATAAATGATATATTATTCAGCATCATAGAAGATAGAAAGGACAATTTGAATAACTTCAAATTAAAAAGGATTTGCACAAACAATAAGCAATGGAGATAAAGTTTTAAAAAAGCAGACAAATGGGGGGGATGCTTTTCAGATCCCACTTCCAACATGTACAAAGAACTTATTTATGTTTATAAAAATAAATCTTTATATTGATAAATTATCAAGAGATATGAAATCAGGTCTCAGGGAGAAAAATTCAAACTATCAATAACCCTATAATAATATTCTAAAACATTGATTGTTGTAAAGAATGTAATTGAAAGCATCTGAGACTCTTGAATTGTGGACCATCAGGTATATTAATTCATTGTGGAAAGAGTTATAAAATATTATTCTGGAAAGCAGATTGGAAAGATTCTTGAAAATGCACTAAACTAGGTAGACCCTCTGATCAAGAATATTGTTACTAGACCTATACAGAAATAGCACAAAGAAGGAGGACAAGGATCCATATATGTGAAATGTTTACGGTGATTCTTTTTTGTCAAGGAACTGAAAATCAAAGAGATTACCCAATGATGTCATATTGTTGATTGAATTGAATAGTATTGTAAATAAGAAATGTGTAGTAAGAAATGATGAAAGGGAAGATTATAGAAAAACTTGGGTAAGATTTTTATAAACTGATGCAGAATAAAATTATCATAAATCGTTAAATGGAAATAATTTCTACAAGAACATTATAAATAAAGAAAGTTCAAGAAACTTTGAATTTTGATTCAAAGACTTGCAAACACTGATCAACACACTTCTAAATATGATTTCAGATAGCAGGTAATGAAATATATTATCCACTTTTCCTAATAGAAATGATGCATTTAATACAAAATAAGATGTGTTCACATTACATACATGTTACCATGTTACATACATACATATATTTCTAATCTCTATGTATAAATATATATAAACATGCAAATATTATGTAATGTATAGATGTATGTGTATAGGGGTGTGTGTGTGTGTGTGTGTGTGTGTGTGTGTGTGTGTGTGGGTGGGTGTGTGTGTGTGTGTGTGTATGAGGCAGGTAAGAGGCAATGGGTAAGTTTGTTTTGCTTGACTATAGGCAGGTCACTTAACCCCATTGCCTTAAATTAAAAAAAAGCTCCCCCACACTTCCTTCAGAAATAATTTTTTTTATTTATTTAAGTCAATGAAGTTAAGTGATTGCCTAAGCTCACACAACTAGGTAATTATTATTAAGTGTTTGAGGCCGGACTTGAACTCAGGTCCTCCTGACTCCATGGCCATTGCTCTATCCATTGATCCTCAGTAACAATATTAATCAAATTTCTAATAGATTCTGGAAGGACCAAACCCACAAAAGAATAGAGTAGAGCATTATCCAACAAGATCTGTCTTGCTAGGGAGGGGGAAACATGGCCAGGAATAGAGAGAGGAAACTAAAAATGGAATTAAAACTAGTTTGGGCAGGGGATAGAGGAGGTCTCTCAGTCACAGTAGATCTAAGGGGGAAGCCCATGGGCTGCAGTTCAGCAGGCCAGTGGGAGGGCTCTAGCAAAGGTACCCAAGACCTGTTCAGCTAACATGACTGGACTGGATGGTGCAACTCATTGAGCAAGCTACTATAGTTCTCAACATGGAAGGACCCAACTAAGTGACTGGGCTACTAACATTCTCAGTGCTGTGGATCTGTCACTGGATAGCCTCAGCACAGAGAGCAAGATGCTAGTTGTCTGAACTTGGAAGATCTGCCAACAGAACTGCAAGAGAAGAAACTTGGAACAGAGACCCTATGGCCCAGAAGATGTTTTCAAAATGAGTAAGAAACCACTATTTAGACAAGGGAGAATTACAAGACAATCTCAGAAGAGGATGGAAGAAAAAGTACTACATGTAAAGATTCAGAGTGGAATATGAATTGGTTGCCAACTCAAAAGCAATTCTTATGAGAGCTCAAAAAGAATTTTGAGGGGTAACTAGGTGGTGCAGTGGATAGAGTACCATCCCTGGAGTCAGGAGGACCTGAGTTCAAATTGGACCTCAGATACTTAATAATTGCTTAACTGTGTGGCCTTGGGCAACTCACAACCCCATTGTCTTAAATAAATAAAATTTCTAAAAAGAAATACAAAACCAGTAGAGAAAAAGAATTTAAAAAATAAGCAGAAAATAATGCAAGAGAAATTCAAAATATTGCTAAAGAAAGAACAAAAATTGATTAAAGGGGCAGCTAGGTGGCACAGTGGATAGAGCACCGGCCCTGGAGTCAGGAGTACCTAAGTTCAAATTTGACCTCAGACACTCAATAATTACCTAGTTGTGTGGCCTTGGACAAGCCAAAACAAGCAAAAACAAAGAAAAAATTGATTAAAGAAAATAAATCCTTTAATAATTAATCTTTAATAAATCCTTTGGACAAATAGAAAAAGATAAGAACATCTTTAAAAAATACAATACAATAGACATAGGAGATAGAAATAGAAAAGGAGACATAAATATTAATTGAAGAAAGTAATTTCTTGAAAAATACACTGGGGCAAGTGGAAGCTAATGACTTTATGAGACATCAGGAATTAGTCAATCAAAATTTAAGAAATTATAAAAAATAGAAGAAAATGTAAAATACCTAATTTGAAAAACAACTGACCTAGAAAAAGGATCTAGGAAAGATTTAAGATTTAATTTAGGAATTATTGAAAAAGCTGAAAATCATGATCAATAAAAGAGCCTGGACAACATCTTTCAATAAATTATCAAGGAAAAATTCCCTAATAGTCTAGAACTAGAAAGTAAAATAGTCATTGTATGAATCAACTGATAAACTCCCAAAATGAAAACACCAGGAATATTGTAGCCAAAACTCAGAATTTTCAGATCACAAAACAGTGCAGATAGCCAGAAAGAAGCAAATTAAATATCAAAGAACCACAGTCATTACACAGGACTTGTCAGCATCAACATTAAAGGATCCAGGAACTTCTGTATTTCAGAGGATTAAAGAACTTGGATTTCCATCAAGAATCAACTACCTAGGGGTGGCTAGGTGACATAGTGGATAAAACACCGGCCCTGGAGTCAGGAGGACCTGGGTTCAAATCTGGTCTCAGACACTTAATAATTACCTAGCTGTGTGGCATTGGGCAAGCCACTTAACCCCATTTGCCTTGCAAAAAAACCTTAAAAAAAAGAATCAACTACCTAGCAAAACTGAGCATACCTTCTCAGGAGAAATGATGGAGAATAAAGAAAATAGGTGACTTGCAAATTTTCTTCCTGGAGAAAATCATAACTGAATAGAAATTTCAGTCTTCAAACATGAGAATCAATAGATACATAAAAAGATAAACAGAAGAAAAAGTGTTACTCAATAAAATTAAAATGATTATATACCAACATGGGAGAATAATATTCATAACTCTTGAGAACTATTTTTCTATTAGAGGGAGTATGCTTAGATGATGCTTTTTGGCCTTTCTTGTCCATGGCATCAAAATTTCTTGTTCTAATTTTTGTTTTAGGGTTTTTTTCAGGCATTCTAATGTTTTAAGACTTAATATTTTTAAGACCTTTTTTTGTTTTCTTTGAGGCAATGGGATTAATTGACTTGTACAAAGTCACACAGCTAGGTGATTATTAAGTGTCTGAGGGTGAATTTGAACTCAGGTCCTCCTGACTCCAGGGAAGTGCTCTATTCAGTGTGCCACTTAGCTTCCCTTTTTAAGACTTTTAGGTCCTAATTTTAGGGAGATGATTTCATGACAAGTACATAAATTGCTTTTGAATGAGGGAATGCAGCACTAAGTCACCAGTCTAACTTTTTCCTCCAGAGATATCTGGGTCCAGTGATGAGATATGACTGGAGATGGTCCTGGTAATGAAACAATCAGGGTTAAGTAACTTGCCCAAGGTTGCACAGCTAGAAAGTGTCTGATTTTAGATTGGAACTCCCATCCTCCTGACTCTGGGACACTGCAGTGCTTTATCCACTGTGCCACTTAACTATTCATACTTAGACACAAGTTATGGACATATGATGATTTTGATAGGATTATTTAAAAAAAAATAAGGCAAGAACTTCTGAAGAGCCAGTGTACAGCTAGGAAGTTTTAGAGCTTTTCTCAAAAAAAAACTTTAAATGAAGCCAATACACAGATCCCATAAAAGAAAGTGAAACAAGATCAAGATATCATTGAAGATATTGAGTAAAGGGCTATCTGTTCTGGGGTTAAAGGGAGGAAGAGAAGGAAAGCTAGCAGGAGGCTCTTAGTCACAGAGAAGCTCAGATACTTATTCAGCAAGCCAATGTGATAGCAGGTAAGCAGTGAGGATCTCTATCCTGGGATGGAGCCAAGATGGCAGCAGGAGAACAGGCTTTCCAGGAGCTCTCTCCAAAACATTTAAAAAACCTTAAAATTATGATTTTTAAGTAAATTTTCCAGAGACAGAACCAACACCAGCCCAAGGTAACCTGGAAGACCATGGAAGTCTCTGTTCCATGGGGTTGGAGGGGGCAGCAGTGCAGCCAGTGTTGCCACACCAGAGCTAAGGTGCTCCAGCCTTCCAGGAACAGCCAGTGGTGTGCCTGGGTCCCTGGGAGCACAAGCTCCTGTCAGTAGAAACAGATTCCTGACCTGCCAACCCAGGAAACACCAAGCACAACTTGGAAGATCAGCAGGGAAACCTTTGACAGAGTAAGCCCCTAGCGTGAATCTCAGCATAGTTCAAATCCCAGAAAATGGAAGCAGGCCCACAGAGACACCCAAGGGAGTAGCCCAGTAGTTGCTTTCAAAGTGCTCAGCCCATGGAAGGTAAGGGGTTGGGGAAAGACTGTGGAGGTCTCTCCTCCATTCCTGGGTCAGGACTCTGGTGCTTTGTCCACATTCAGACCCTAGTCACAGTCTGGAGTCTCCCATTGCCATTGAGCAGGGACCCTCCTCACAGCTCCAGGGCAGAGGGGTGTACTTTTGGTCATCCACAGATGAAAGCACAAACTTGGACAGCAGTCAGAGCCTCTCATAAGACACTGATAGTACTGAGTTCCTTGCAGGGGTGTCCCAATAATACTCAAAAACTCAGGAAGTGCCCCAAACCAAGCATAGGCTGGAGAAATGAGTAAACAGATAAAAAGGAACCTGACCATAGAGAATTATTTTGGTCCCATGGAGGATCAATATGCACACTCTGAAGATGGCAAAGTCCAAGCTTCTGTATCCAAAGACATATAGAAATTGGACTCAGGCTTTGATAGAGCTCAAAAAAGATTTTGAAAATCAAGTAAGGGAAGCAGAGAAAAAAATTGGGAAGAGAAATGAGAGAGCTGTAAGAAAAACATGAAAACAAAGTCAGCAGTTTCATCAAGGAGATCCAAAGAAATGCTGAAGAAAACAACATATTAAAACCCAGTTTAGGTCAAATAGATAAAACAATCCAAAAAGTTAATGAGGGGAAGAATACTTTAAAAAGCAGAATTGGCCAGATGGAAATGGAGATAAAAACAACTCTCTGAAGAAAACAAATCCTTCAAATGCAGAATGAAGATAAAAGAAGCTGATGATTTTGCAAAGAATGAAGACACAATAATTCAATACCAAAAGAATGAAAAACTAATAGAAAATGTGAACTATCTCATTGAAAAAAAAACCCCAACTAAAAACAGATCTAGAAGAGACAATTTAAAAATTATTGGAAAACCAGAAAGTCAATATCACAAAAACAGTCTTGAATTCATTTTTTAAAAGAATTTCTACAGGAAAATCACCCTGATATCCTAGAAGCAGAGGGCAAAATAGAAATTGAGAGAATCCACCAATGTCCTCCTGAAAGAGATTTCCAATCCGCCCTCCCTGCCAAAAAAAATTCCAGGAATATTATAGCAAAGTTCCAGAACTCCTAAGTCAAAAAAAATTTACAAGCAACCAGAAAGATACAATTCAAATATTGTGGAACTACAGTCATGATTACACAGGACTTAGCAGCATTCACATTAAGTGCTTGTAGGACTTGGAATATAATAGTCTGGAAGGCAAAAGAGCTTGGAATGCAACTGAAAATTACCCAGCAAAATTGAACATCCTCTTCCAGGGGGGAAAGATGGACTTTCAATGAAACAGGGAGAAATTCAAATATTCCTGTTGAAACAGCCAGAGATGAACAGAAAGTTTGATATTCAAGTACGGGATTCAGGTGAAGGATAGACAGGGCAGATGAGAAGAGCAAATTATGAGGGATTTAATGAAGATAAACTGCATGTCTTTCTGCATGGGAAGATGATCCTGATAATACTCCTATAAACTGCATTTATTTGAGCAGTTCGAAGGAACATATTTAGACAAGGCATAGGAGAGAGTTGAATTTGAAGGTATGACACATTGTAAAAATGGAGTCAATGAGTGAAAAGAAAATGTACTGGGAGAAAGAAAGGAGAGGCAAAATAGGCTAAGAAATTTCATATAAAAGAGTATAAATTTCATGTAAAAGATAGAGCTTTTGAAATGGTATGGAAGGGGGAAGGTGAAGTCCATACCTTATCATGATACTCATAAAAAAGCTAAGACCTTCACAGACTTCCCAAATTCCCAAGTTCCATAATTCCTTCTAACATTTACTATGAGATTCAAGACTATCCACTGGGTAAAGTTTTGAATTTCTTTGTATTTCTGTGCTCAGTAACTGTAGTATCCTCTTAAAATCTAATCAGAAGCTATACAGAAAATCAAACCTGATGTAAGGCAAGTCTTCAGAGAATCATCTGATTTCCTATTAGAAGTAATTTTAGAAAACACCTAACTTATATTTATGATTTATAGAATCAGGAGTTGAAGATCAGAAATGCTTTATGACTTTCCTAAAGTCATCTAATAGGTAGCAGAACTGATTTTCAAATACAGGTCCTCTAGTTCCGAAATCAGGGAAAGTTGGAATATTGCCACATGAAGGAAGATCACATTTGATTATTAAAAATAATTTATGAAAATTTAACAATTTAAGGATAAGCAATAAGATAAAATAGAAAATGATTATAAAATTCTCTATAAGCAACTCTGCCTTGTTTCTATAATTATATTCCTTGTCCTTTACTCTTAGGTCTGACATGGAACATATCTCATCATTATTTGAGTTGGTGTTTAAAATTGAGTTCCACCTCTCCTTATCCCAAATTCCTTAAAAAAATTGAATGAAAACTCAATCAATAAAGATTTCAAGTCCTGTCTAAAACTAATTTTTGTGCCAGCACTGAAGCTTAGGCTTTGTAGTAATTAAGTTCTTTATAAATGCTTGTTTAATTAATGAGGTGCAAAAGATTCAAATTCTGAGAGGTAGACCTTAGAGATCATCTAGTGTAACATTCTTATTTTATTGATAAGAAAAATGACAGTATCAATAATAAGTTCCTGAGCCTCAAAATTCACTTTTCACTTTTTCTCTTGGTCTGCTTTGTCACACAAAGAAATAGAGGCCTGAAATAAAAATTGGATTGACTGAGATGCAGAGGATCATGGAACTCAACCATGGAACTCCAACATAGCTCTCCTGACTTTTATGACAGTGTCCTACCAACTCAATTATTAGACTTTTCAATGAATGTTTTTTCTTAAAGATTGAATATTTTTAAACCTATCTGATTATGTTCTTACAACATTCTTTTTTTCTTTTTTTTTTAGGGTTTTGCAAGGCAAATGAGGTTAAATGGCTTGCCCAAGGCCACAGAGCTAGGTAATTATTAAGTGTCTGAGGCCAGATTTGAACTCAGGTACTCCTGACTCCAGGGCCGATGCTCTATTCACTGTGCCAACTAGCCACCCTTTTCTTACAACATTCTTAAAAATGAAGGTCATGAAATCTATTTATAGTTATCTGTGACCACAGAGATCATGTAATCCTCACAGCATTCCTCTGAGATTGCACTAGTTTTATTGATAAGGAAACTGAAGCTAGGAGAGGTTAAGTGACTTAGCCAGGATAACACTGCTATTAAGGGTCAGAGCAGTCTTGTATTTACATATCATACCTGGAATCCTAAAATTTAGACCTGGAATGACCTCATCTTAGTTTAACTTCCTCATTTTCATGCACAATTAAACTGCTCAGAGATGGTAAGTGACCAGAGCAAGATCACAAGGTGAGTATGTAGAATTCTTATTGCTTATCCTTCATATTTGGGTTTTTTGGGGAGGTTTTTTTAGGGGTTTTTTTAGCAAGGCAAATGGGGTTAAGTGGCTTGCCCAAGGCCACACAGCTAGGTAATTATTGTCTGAGACCAGATTTGAACCCAGGTACTCCTGACTCCAAAGCCAGTGCTTTATCCACTACTCCACCTAGCCACCCCTTATCCTTCATATTTGAAGAGGATTAAAGACATTACAAGGTTATTATCTTTATGTGGTCATGTATTGGATCTAAGGATGACAGTGTAATCAGCCTCACTACCCCAAACTCATCAAAGTCTACTGGTGGGACATAAGTCTAGATGACTGGTGATGGCAGGATGCAGTAGTTGATCTTGGTCTTTCAAAATTAAGGCCTTTTCTAGGCCTCAAAAGTCTTTCCCATGGTAACAAAAGATGGTCTAATTTACTGTCACAAAAATATTCATCTGAAAGGGAAAAACCCTTGAAATTTCTGGCCAAAACTATTGCTCTATATACTCATCCTAAACCATTAAAACTTAAATAATGTGGGTCTAGGCTGGGGGATCTTATTGTCCACTTCGATAAAAGTCAACATTATTAGGTTTTAAAGACTTGGCCAAGTAGCTCCATTATAAGCCGAGCTATTACTTTAAAAAAGCATTTTGGTGTCTTTTGACAACAAGTCTTCTGATACTTTTTCTACAGTCAGGTCTCACCATTTTATCATTTCACTCACTATAGGAAAACTGCAAAAGAAACTGTTAAGGGATTACAAACCAGGAGATAATAACTTTTAGATTTTAAGATTTGTAACTGACTGCTAGATTTCTTGAGTTCTTAGGCATAATTATGATTTTGGGCCAGGTATTCAGAGAATTTAATTAACATACTCAAATATTTAAAATTTGATCAAATATTAAATCTTATATAAACAAGGAAGTTTTTCTTGGACCCTTTGAAAAGAGTTCTTGTGACTCCCAAAGGGCATTTCTCTTGTGGGAGGGATCATCCTGGGTTGGCTCTATTTATGGGATAAAGAAAGCTCTCCTACCTGAGCCTTTGTCTTCAAAGATTATCACTATCACCTCTTATTTCAGCCTCTGTATCCATGATGAAATCAGCAGTTCTGGCCTTTTTGGCCCTGGCCACATCTACCTGGGCTTTCTCAGTTGTTGGTAAGTTAGAATCCAGTTGTATAAATTAGGTGGAAGAAATTCATTAAAAATAGCATGACACTTCGTTAAAATCAGGCAGAACTTTATAACATGGAAAATGGACTTTCAGATCTAGATATAATCAGAGACACTATTTCAGAGAACCTTAGAGTTGGGAAAGATGTCAGAAAGAATCAAAGGAACCCACTACATTATTATAAGTATAGTCTACTTTTCTTCATTGCTGTTTAGTCATTTTCCTGGCTAATTCTTCATTACCCCATTTGGGTTTTCTTGACAAAGATACTCATATAGTTTGCCATTTCTTTCTCTAACACATTTTGCAGAAAAAGAAAATGACGCAAACAAGATTTAAAGACTTCTCAGATCATACAATTAGTGTCTGGGGTCAGATTTGAAACCAGGTCTTCTTGAATTCAGGCCTGGTACTCTAATCCACTCTGCCACCTAATTGCTCTGTTCTCCTTACATTAAGCATAAATTTGTTCAAATATAAGTTCTACAAATTTCTTGTTCCATTTTTGCACAATATGATGGAGTAAAATGAACATAATCTAGTTGACATCTGAAAAATTATTTTATTTTGCTTGGATTTTCTTTATCATCCCCAGATGTTTTAACCAAGATTCACATGATATGATCAGATACTGGTTGTATACTTTACAATATTCTTAAGATAAAGCATGCATTTGTGAAACATGATCCTTAGAGTTGAATGAAAAGCATTCTTCTGTTTTCTGGCAAGGACAAAGGACCATGGGATCATTACATTCTTGGTCCCACCTTCCTTCTCTCCTCTATCTCTGCCACTACCTTGATTCATGTCTTCATGAATTAAGTCTGGACTACAGGAAATTCTTCTAGTTAGTTTCAAGTCTCTCCCTACTCCATTTTATTCTCTACCCAGCTACCAAAGCGATTTTCATAAAATAATAGTTTGACTGGGTTGCTATCCTATTGAGTAAACTCCAGTGGTTCCTGATTATTTCCAACATCAAATACCAAATGGTTTGGTTTTTAAAGCCCTTTATTGTTTTGCTTCTTCTTTTCCTACACTTTTCTAACTGCTTGCTTCCTTTCCTATACTGAGATCCAGTAACATTACCTTCCTTCCTAGTCCTTAAATAGCACCCTACCTCTCCCCGTTCCAGGCAACTAGACTGGATACTCCTCATACTTGGAACTTTATCCTTTCTTACTTCTAGTTCCTCAATTCTCTATCTTCCTTCAAGTCTCTTAAGTAAACTTCTACCTTTTCATAAAGTCTTTCCCTGTTCTTAATCTTAGTGCCTTTCCTCTGAGAATATTTCAAATATATCATATATATATATATATATGCACATATGAACATTCATATATATATATATGTATGTATGTGTGTTTCTGTGTGTGTGTGGTCTGTATATAGTTTTTATCATCTTATCTCTCTCTTTAGACTCTGAAAAAAGAAGGATGTTTTTTGCATTTTCTTTCTTTCATCCCTAGTGTTTAACACAGAACCTAGACATAAAAATCCTTTAAAAATGTTTATTGTCTTGTTGGATAGGTTACTATCTCCCAAAATATTTTAAAAAGTATGTTAACTTTATGAATATTTTGCTTTGTTGTCTCATAAAATCAATAATCAATCAATAAACATTTGCTAAGTGCCTATTATTTGCCA
Organism: Macrotis lagotis; assembly: GCF_037893015.1. Taxonomy (NCBI): domain Eukaryota; kingdom Metazoa; phylum Chordata; class Mammalia; order Peramelemorphia; family Peramelidae; genus Macrotis; species Macrotis lagotis. The sequence goes on from NC_133658.1 coordinate 365,047,795, forward strand.
GGCATAGTGCTAAATTTTGAGAATTCAAAAAAGGCAACAGATGGTTCCTGTTCTCAAGAGGGAAGGGAATCATGCAAGAAAAATTATGCAGATTAAACCATGTAAAGGATAATTAGAAAATAATTAAGAGAGGGAAGAAATGAATTAAGAGTGTTGTTTGGAAGGTTCTAATAAAAATGGAATTTTAATTTTAACTTAAAAGAAGCCAGAAAGATCAGACATTATACAGTCCATTCATGGAGGGTAGCCAGAGAAAATGTCCATAACCAAGAATTGGAGTGTCTTGTTCCTGGAGCAGTCAGGAGATTAATGTGGCTATCAAAGAGTATGGGGATAAGGAGTAAAAAGCCTGGACAAAAAAAAGGGAAAGCTAGGTTATGAACTTTGAATGGCAACAGAATTTTTCTCACCCTCTACTGTTATCCTTTCTAATGTGAGATAATATGTGGAACATTTTAGCTGCAAGTCCGATGGAGAAGTTCCATAGTCTTTTAGGTACAGTAGCTTCTGAGCTTGTCCAGAGGAGTGCTGAAGTCAACTAAAGTCCAATATATTTCAGCAAGAACACAATTTTTACTACTGCTAAGTAATATCTGCAATCATCCTTCCTGACTATGACCTTGCCCAATGGACATTAGAAAAGAAAAAAGAAGTGTTAGTAATTTTAAAGTAGGGTTGCTCAATTTTTGAAACCTTTGTTCTCTCTGTTAGCTAATCAAGAAAAATTAAATCAAGATAATGGAACAGAGGTGAGTCCATTTCTTTTTCTCTTGTTCTGTTAGTTTCAGAAATAGTAATGTGGGGGGTTTTGTTGATTATGGACTTTAGGTACAGTATTATTTACTTGAAAAAGGCTTATATTAGTTTCTCATGAAAAGAGTTCTACTTATGACTTTACCATTGATTTACTGACCAACTTTGACTAAGCTTCTTTTCCTCTTTGGAACGTATTTCATTAATAATTTCAAGGTCTAAAGTTTCCTTTCCATTTCTAACAATCTATGTCCTGTAGAGCCAGAAAAAATATAGGGCAGCCAAAACAACTAATGGGAGGTGACATGATTTCTCTCTCCTTTCCTTTTCAGTGAAGCATATTTAGGGCAGGAAAATGTCCTGTAACTGTTATAATCAATGGTTTCATGCTCTTCTTTGGTTCCTTGTTTCTACCAGGGTAGACTGCCCTTTAGATGGTGTTGAGGAGGATGCAACCTGGAAATTAGCATGGCAAAGAACTCACATGAATAAAATCAGTCTAAGATGAGCAAGAGCTCAGTAGCAAAGATAGAACATGCTCAACATGACTAATTTGGAAATTTGTTTAACATAATTTCATATATATATATATATATATATTCTAGAACAGATTGCTTGCTCTTTTGGGAATCAGGGAAAGAGGGGAGAGATGGAGAAAAATTAGGGAATGAAATTTTTATAAAAATGAATGTTTAGGGGCAGCTAGGTGGGAAATGGATAGAGCACCGGCCCTGGAGTCAGGAGTGCCTGAGTTCAAATTTGGCTTCGGACACTTAATAATTACCTAGCTGTATGGCCTTGGGCAAGCCACTTAACCCCATTGCCTTGCAAAAAACTAAAAAAAAAAAGGAAAGAGAAATGAATGTTGAAAACTATTTTTAATGTAATTGAAAAATACTGTTAAGATTAAAAAATAATATGCAATAGATTTGTTACACTTCCCTACTGTAAATTCAGCTCTAGTCTTCCCCAGATTTGATTCTCCTCTGCCTCTTTTCTTGACTGCCTGCTATTCTGAATTGCTTACTCTCTCATTCTTTCTGTTTTTTTAATTCCTTGTAAACTTATATTCTCCTAAAGCTGCCACATTGTTTAACATCTTTTACAAAGTAAGGTCACCCTGTCCTGTCACTGCCATGACATGTTTAGACATTTTCTTAGCCACATCACTCAGCAACCACCTCCTCATATCAAGTTGATGCCCTTCTCAGTGGTTTTTAGGACCCTTTTGCTCCTCAACAAATTCAATATCTGACTCTCAGTATTTTCTCTACTCCAACCTTTGCCCATTTAAAACAATTTGTTTGCTACTTTTTCAATGACCTCAGATCCTAAATTCTCTTATCTGTCATCTTCCACCTCAGTTATTCTCAGGATGCATCATACCTTTGATAATTCCCATTCTTAACCCCCGTGTCAATTTTATATCAGATAACTGAATTTTTAGTTAGGACTTTTATTTTGCTCTAATGTAGTTTATAGTTGTTGTATTTATGGTTTATTTTAGAGAGGAGGAAAGTAGATGAAAGAAGTGGAACAATTTCTCTCTAAAGTCACAAGACAAAGTGAAGGGACACATTTCACCTCATAGTAAATTGTAGGAGCTAAAGAGGAAGGATTAATATTACCATTCAAATAGAGAGATGTCTTCATCTTCTTTTTCCAACAGGTTAACTGCACAGAGTACACTAAAGTGAGAAATGAAACTTCAGCATGTCCCAGGAACCTGAATCCAATCTGCGGTACTGATCAAAATACTTATGACAATGAATGCCTATTGTGTAATGCTCAAATGTGAGTACTGAATTTTGTGCCCTCCTTTCCCATCTTGATCAGTCAAAGAATAGAGCAGATTAAAATTGAAACTAAAAGGAGCTCCTGGGGGATCACTTAATCTAATCCCTGTATGATGCAGTAGATCACACATTAGTATGAGTGACAAGAGGTTATTTCTGAGAAAAAGAAACTGTAGGAATGAGAGGCAGTCCATTCCAATGTCATGTAACCCTAAATGTTAAGAAACTTTTCCTTATATTTGATCTAAAATCTGCCTCTGTGTTCCTAAAAGCAGTAGTATGTAGTGGAAAAAATACTGCTCTGGCAGTCAGCAGATAAAAGGTTTGAATTCAGATTTTGCCACTGTTTCAGTACATGGTATTTGGTAAGTAATCTCCCAGCGAAGAATGGGTTCTATTGCTTTCTGAGGTTCTCTGGAACTCTAAGGTTTGACTGGTCCGTGTTCACTCAGGATATTTGATAGACCCAATCCCCAGTTAGTTGATACAAGAGAGGAAGATACTCAATGGTTTTCCCTCAGTAATAATAATTAATCTTTAACATCCTCTCTTCCAGAGAAAAACAACAGGATATCAGAAAGCTACATGATGGAAAATGTGTAAGTGTTTTTTTTAAGTTAAACATAAGTAAAATTGTATTATAAAATAGTAAAGTAAGGTTCAGTCTTATCTGAAAGTTACATGAATCTCTATGCTCTAGAAGTCAAGCAAGAAAGAGACAGATGCAGATATAGACTTTAGGAAGTCAAGATAAAAGAGCTTCTCAGTGTATTTATTTTTATTTTAAATATTTCTCTAAGTAATGGTGTGGAATATAATAACACTTTAGATAAAATGACCAGGACCTACAAGACAACAACTTTTAATTCGTTGCCACCACTAAAAGCTGTTGCAGATGTTTATGTTCTTATAGGACCTTTTCCTTTTCTGTTTTTATGTCATTAAATACAGCCATAGTTAGCAGTGGTATTGTTGAGTCAGGGTCATAATATGATAACCCTTTGGATATAATTCCAAATTGCTTTCTATAATGGCAGAGTCAATTCACAACTCCAACAAGACTGCATTAGTGTCCCAAGTTTTCCACATTTCCTCAAACATTCATCATTTTTCTTTTCTGCCATGTTAGCCAATCTGATGTGTGAAGTGATACCCTGAGTTGTTTTAATTTGTATTTCTCTAATCAACAGTGATATAAAGCTGTAGATAGCACTTGAATTGGATTTCAGTGTGTGTGTCTGTGTGGGGGGGTGCTGTGCTATGTCGCAGTATCACTTTTTCCTCCAGAGTCATCTGGGTCCAGTGGCCAGATATGAATCAGGATGACTGGAGATGGCCCTGGATGTAAGGCAGTCAGGTTAAGTGGCTTGCCCAAGGTCACACAAATGTCTGGAGCTGGATTCAAATTCCTATTCTCCTGACTCCAAGGCTTTTGCTCTATCCGCTGTACTACTTAGCTTCCCAGTTCACAGCAATGGAGGATGCACCCATCTGTAAAGTCCAAGGGAGAATGAACTTTTATGATGAACAGATAACTAAGGCAAGACAGAGAAAGTCCTGTCTATTATTTTGTAATAGGAAAGGAGACTAAACCCCTAGAATGAAAGAATGTTGAAAGTAAAATATTCACTTAAAAAATTATATTAGTTTTCAGTTTCACTTGGGTTTTATAAAAATCCCATTTTTTTCTTTGAAGAAAAGACATAACCTATATTTGACACAACATAGGACTTTATTATCAATATATACCACCTTAACTACATTATATTTTTAAGTGACCTTTATTTGATCCAGTTTACTAAATCAAAGTAATATGAGCACAAGAATGTGTTCATCTATGTTTTACTGTACCAATTTGATAAGATGAAGTAAGATATAAATTTATGTGTGCCATAAACATCTATTTGGTGCAGTGGATACAGCAATAGGCTCTAAGTCAGAAGACTTGGGTTCAAGACATGATCTCAGACACTGACTTACTAGTTATGTAGTCCTAGACAAGTCACTTAACCTCTGTTCAAGTTTTCTCACCTCTTATTTAATAATAATGTTTATTTCCTAGGTTTGCTATGAGAATAAAATGAAATTATAACTATAAATCACAAGGCCTGGATCATAGTAAACATTGCAAAAATATTGGCTATTATTATTATGTAGTAAGACCATATATGGTAATTCAGAAAATTTACTATTACCACTCCTCCTACCTTCAGAAACTATAAAGTCACTAGAGTGGTTGTTAGATATTGCATATTTCAAAATATTATATATTTGAACTTGTATCTCTCTTACAGGAGAAGCCAGGGACTCATAACAATTAGAAATTATGGATTATGCTGAGGACCCAAGAAAAGCAAGTTTCCCGTCTTACAAATAGTTTCTTTATTTGGACCTCACACATTATCCTTTGCATATCTCTTACCTGGTTTATAATTTGATGCATCATATCTCTGACTACTGATTTACAATAACAATAAATACTAGTCTAAATGAGCTCTAAGGGATGTATGAGTGTTTTTTTTCTTTTGTTGAAAATCTAATTTCACAAAGTACATCCTTCCCTACCATAAATTTATTTTCCAAAGTCAAATAAATAATGACTAGGAGAATAATAAGAATATGTGAAGTGCATTATTCATTCACCTAAAAATAAAATTATAGACCTTATGAAATGTTATGAGATTTTATTTATATACCCAGTTGAATGTGCATATTATTTCCTCATTGTCAGTTCTCATGAGAGTAACATTCATGCACTTTCCCTCTCCTTTCTCCTATTCCCTTTCATTGTAAAAGCTTTTTCTTGCTTCTTATGGAAGATAATTCATCCCACTCTACCTTCCCCTGTCTCCCAGTACATTCCTCTTTAGTTCCAAAATTCAATTTTTTAGATATCATTCCTTCATATTCAACTCACACTTCTGTCTCTGTCTATATATAGACCTTCTGACTGCCTTACAAGGAGAAAATTCTTGAGTTACCTATACCATCTTCTCATGTAGTAATATAATTATTTAAACTTCCTTAAGTTCCTTATGCTTTTCATTTCCTGCTTTCCTTTTTTATGTTCCTCTTGAGTCCTGCATTTGAAAGTCAAATTTTCATTTCAGTTCTGGTCTTCAAGAATGTTTGATAATCCTCTATTTCATTGAATTTCCATTTTTTCTCCTGAATGATTATACTCAGTTTTGTAAGATAGGTGATTTTCAGTTGTAATCCTAGCCTCTTTTCCCTCTAGAATATCATATTTTCAGTCCCCTAATCCTTCTATTCTATATCCTGACCATGATTTCAAAGTATTGGAATTTTTTTTCTTCCTGGCTGCTTATAACCTTTTTCTCCTTGTCCAGGGAGCTCTAGAATTTGACTTTAATATTCCTGGGACTTTTCATTTTGGGATCTCTTTATGGAACTAATTGCATTATTTGTAGGTAGAGGAAGGGCTGCTAAGGATCCTAAGATCCTGCCACATGACCATGCCCTGCTCTTCATGTTGCATATCCTTAAAAAAAGTCTTTCTGCAGGTGTTAATTGTTTATCATTCAAAAGCATTTACTCTCCTTCTTTCTTTTCACTTTGTCCCTATACATTCCTCCTTCTTTTGCACTTCCAGTAATCTCTTAACATCTTTATGTTTTCTTTCTACTAAAGCTTGACCAGTGGGGTTATAAGGAATACCTATAATATGTTTTATATTGTAATATAGGCAGAATTGTTTAAATGTCATAGAAGTATATCCAGGGCCATTACCTGTTTTTGTGGATTTTGGTATACTTGCAAAAGCAAAACAATGGAATAAATGATCAATCACACCTTGTGTAGCCGCTGAACTTTGTGTTGCCATTGCACATGAACCAAATATATCCAGTAACATGAATGAATTCCATTTTTCCAAAAGATGTATAATGTATGATATATATATGCATATATATATATATATATATGATAATTTCAAAAAAATTCAATGTAAAACTTTTACCAATGCCAGGGTTACAGGATACATATATAACTTCTTCTTAAATAACAGATATTAAATAAGTTACTTTGATCTTACATATAAATATTCCCTTTAAGAAACACTAGGTAGAAGAGGACAGCTTTTCATAATCTCTCTGTGCCAAAAGAGTCTGAGAAATATAACCTTGTTGGCAAGGTATTTTCCAGTTTCCTTATAAGAAATCTTTACAAAGGTGAAGGGTGATTCTTCAATTCATCCATTATTTGTTATTGTAACACAATATTAAAGTTTCAAAAAATTGTCTGAATCTGTTCTTATACAAAGTTCACTAATTTTACATAATACATTTCAACGTAATGTATATTCCCTTTACTCCCTTAAACTCTGAAATATATAAAAATTTCTTCCGACCAGATGTTTCTAGAATCCATTTTTATGATTACAAGATTTTCTTTATAGTTCTCTTAATAATCTAATAAATTCTAAACTCATATTCAAAATTAACTTAAATTATTTTCCTTTTCAAAATATAAAAGTTTGCAAATACTTTTGTATGAGTGCTATTCTGTATTATCTGTATGAGTGCTATTCTAATTTCTCAATGCTCTAAAAGAGCCTTTTATCCTCACTGGCAAAATGACTGGGAATTGGAGATTCCTTACATTTTGAGATATCAAGGTAGTATGCACAAATTATTTATCATTCCTTGTTCACCCCCCAATCAATTTTTCTCATATATATATATATATATATGTATATATATGTATATATATATATATATATATATATATGCATACTAATTAAAACCAGTTCAAAAATAATTTTAGGGACAATTTCAGTTTCTCCTTGGTCCCTTATAAGTTCAATTTGCCAAATCAAATAAAATTCTATTAGTCTATCAGAGAATGGAAAGAAGATTGGCCGATCAGAACACAGACAACAGCAGGCCTGAGAGATAAATGAGAGTTTCTCTCTGCCTGTATTTTAAAACAAATATATAGACACATAAACAGAGTCAAAGTATTTAGAACCAGAAAGGCCCACAAAATTCAGGGAAACCCCACTCTTTTCTCACAAAAGAGGGTCCCTTTAAATATTACACAAAGACAAAAAACAAGATAACACCCCCAAAGGTGACAAATCTTCCACGAAACCAGAGAAAAATGCAGAGAACCTTCCTTTTTCACAATACATTTTTCCATTCAAAGGTTTTATATCTAACACTTTTTGATTTTAACTATAAATAACTATAACTTTTGAGAAGGTAAATAGTCACCCAAAAATCCCTCAGCCTAATTGGAATATCCTCTGTCCCCTATGAGCTTAGAGTAAACCAAATAACTTCAACATCACTAAATCTTTTCTGGGAGGGGAATCTTTTTTTTTAAATCCTCAATCATCCTATTATTTTTTTGTAATAATCAAATTATTTACTGCAAAATTAACCTGATTATCTTGTCTTTTTGAAATTAAATAGCGTTTTTTAACATTTTATTTTATTGTCTTCATGAAACAATTCTCTCTTATCTAGTGCTTTTTCTTAATTCCTCTCTCAGTTAACTTCAAAATCTAGATAAGTGAGCCATGAGCAAACAAGCTGTCTGATCTCTCACTCTCATTGCCTCCTTCTTTTTCAGGCAATTTTAACCATGCCTGTTCATGTGACTGTAAACTATGCCCAATTTGATTATCTACTCCTGCCCATGGATCAGTGCTAGATAATATTTAAAATGTTATTCTTAACCCTGCTGCTTCATTCCTTTTAGCCTGACTAGTATAATTCTCAAAAAATTTAGTTTTCCATATTAAGTAATCTCTTGGTGTAAGAGTAGTTTTTGGTATTATGGAACAATCTTCCTAGGGCTAATATTTGTCTAGGTAATATTTCTATCATAGTTAAAACATATGGCTATTTGTTTATTGCTGATTTTAATTCTTTAAATATTTTAAAATCTAAATTATTGTATTCTTTCAAAACAATCCCTGGAATCTTTGGATCAGGTCTCTCAAGTACTGGAAAAGAGAACAAGAAATCTCTCATGTCCCTTGAAATCTCCTCTCTTTTAACCACTGCTTTTTTAATAGCATTTATCTGCTGCTTATCTCTGTTAGTGTTTTCTTCTTTAGATCATAAAAGGAGCAGAGGGTAGGTTATTAGAGTTAGGAGAAGGTGTAGCTGGCTGGGAAGCTGCCACCACTGGAAGCCCAGGAGCAGCTTGAGGGGCTGGGGCCAGTACTCCAGAAGACTCTCTGGTACAAGTTCCTAAAGCGGGAGCCCGGAGGAGGATTCTCCTGGAAAGGTAGGGTCTCTGCCTTGGCCTTCCACCCCAAGACAGGCACAGGTAAAAGGCACCACTCTTTTTTACTCTTTTCTTCCTGCTGAATAGTTTGAACATCTACATCAACTTTGAATAGAGCCATAGGAACATCTCCAGGTAGAGTCAGGAAGATTTTTAAAATATTTCCCAATGAAAAGACTCCTATAGGAAATGCCTCCTGACCTTCCTGTTTAAAATGTTCACTCATCTGTTTCCCCAGGTTCCCATTTTTCAATACTTAATACTCCTTCTTCTGGAAACCAAGGACAACATTTTTGTACACATTCAATAAATTCTTCCAATTGTTTTGTTGCTATTAACAAGCCTCTTTCTTTAACTTTAGCACTTTCAAAAAATGTCTACTATCCTTAGACTGTCATTGTTCCATTTTAGTGCTCTCTTTTTAGACCTGATGAAAAAAATTATTATTTACCTTAATTGCCTGCTGTCCCTTTATGAGTGCTCTTTTGACCTGCGGGTATCCATACTTTATCTCTCATTTCAAGACTGATTCCCCTCCAGGCCCGACTGTCTGTCTGTCTGTCAGTCCCTGGTCAGGTACAAGCTATAGCCCACTATAGCTCTGGTGTGGGTCTAGACATGAACTTCCGAGAGTCAGGTTGGGTAGAAAAACATACCCAAACACACAAGGTTGGAAAGTGAAAATCTACCAACTTTATTTTTGGAAACTCAGACTTTCTATAGCAAAAACTTATCTCAGGAATGACCACTTAAAGGAGAACCAGTTTCATAATTTCCTGGATAAATTTACCATATTTGTTCTTAGAAATCTGCAAACTTCTCTATCAGAAAAACCTTTTACCTGTGGAGCTACAGATTATCCTAGGTCAGGGTTCACTGGTGAGCCAACAGATCGATACAATGAGCAATAATCCACACATATCTTTGATGGGAAAAATGTCACCAAGGATATATGAATATCATTCCCAGGGGCTGGCCCTCTACATGCTTGATCATCTATAAGATGAGAGAAACTCTGAACTAGACTATTTTTTTCCCAGATCAGACCAGATTGGATTTAGCCAAAAACCTTCTTACTTGAGCTCTGTGACTAGGCACCCCTACTTTTGAGGGGGTATTATGTCTTTTTCTTGGACCACCAAGGGGTCACTTTGTAACAAGGTTTTACCTGGCTAAAATTCCAATCAGTGTCCTTGCCCTGCTAGGGAGGCTGACAAACTTTGCACAGTAAGCTATGAAGGACTTTATAGAAGTGGTTGGCATGGTTAAAAGTCTCTCTCATTCATGGAGTGAAAAAGTCTTATCTTCGGGCTCAACTTGTACTCTTTCTCTATTTCTTAGAAATGCTCTCTCTATTGGCAGCTCCCACCTTCTTGGGATGGCTGCAGGGGAGGGGAAGCAGAAGAAGAAAATGCTTACTTTTTAGAACCTAGATGCTCAAACCTATACCCCAGCTGGAATCATGTTTTACTGCAGGAAGACAGTAAGATACCCCACAAAAGTTGTTCTAGCCCCATTGTTTAAGATAGGGGACCCCCATACCTTCCTGGTTTGGGGAGAAAGGGGGGCTGGGGAGAACTGCTTTTTTCCCCCTTAGACTTATACAGGGTTACAAATTCCAAGCCTTATCCCCTAAAGGCATTAGCCCTGGCTAAGGAGACCTCACCTCTGAGAGCTAGAGGAGGGGTAAAGGGAAGAGGGAAGACTGATTGACATGCCTTGAGGTCAGTTAGTTAAGAAGGAAAAAAGAGGGGGAAAAAAAGGTAGAATCTTTTTCTGGCACTAGGAAATTCAGGTTTTATCTTTTAAATAAGACTGCAAATAATGAATATCTCTGTAATAGAATAATTGGTTTTGAAATTTGTAAATTTTACTTAGGAATGCGTTCAACAGTATTAAGGAATTATTGATTGGCTATTTTAAAATTTTAATGTACAAATGAAGTTCCTCAAGAAATTCCAATTGATTCTAAAAATTATTTTTGACTGGTCTTAATTAATATGATTCAAATATTAACAATATATATGTATGTGCATATTTAAACAGCAATCAAACAGTTTTCATACCTCTCCACTGGCCTGGAGAGATGGGAAAATGTGTCTATATTTTGATATTTTTGTGCTGGTCAGGGTGTGCAAAAATCTCACTTTGGTGAATTTGAAACTTTTATACAAAGGAATTATCTTTGTGTTATAAATGAATGAAAAGAAAAACCTGCTAGAGTGAGAGAAAATTGTACATTTTATTCATGAACCTTGCAAGATACACCTTACAAGGTACCACTAGTACTTCACCTAGGTGTGAAGCACAAATTAGTCTTCCAAATCAGGTAATTAATTTATGGTCTTCAGAAACTCTTTCCCCTTCCTCTTGGATGTTCATAGGTTCTCAGAGTTTGAGTTACAATCTAACAGGTCCACCCATTCCATGACATGCTCCTAATTTGATCCCCCCACCTACATCCTTATATGCTAATGAACTCTACACAGGGGTTGTGTGGGTTAATATTCAATTACCTAATTGTGCAAACTCAGTAGCATTAGGTCAAGATCTCTAGGCCACTCTTGACCCATTTAGAACCAGTTTGGGGTTTGGTATCCCTGGAATGCAATTAGGAAACTCTTCCAGTCTTGTGATTGGCTTGGCCATTCCCGCTTTGAAATGGATTCCCTAAGGCCTCCCCTCCTCACCCTGTGAAGACCAACACACTACATTTCTCAAATCTGTGTTTGTGTCTCTGTGTCTAAACTTCTGTGAGTGTGTGTGAGTCAGAGCTGAAATAATTATAGTTACCTGAGTTAAATGTTACTCCTTTTAGTTTGGGTTTTGAATTTAATTGTTTTTTTAAAAGGCTAATTTAAAATTAATTAATAAAATTGGAGTCTATCTCTTTATTAGGGAATTTTAATGCCATTTGACCTCAATTAGGATTTACAAAGACTAGCTAGCTGTCCTTTGAAGCTACTAAATCAGGTTTAAATTAGAAAGCAAACAGCACAATTTGTGTTTACATTTGTGAGTATAAATTATAACTTTTGTTATGAATACCTTTTCAAAATCACTGTGAAACAATCATATTCAGTCTATGTTAATTGAGATTCTCTTGAGTTTAGAAAAATTGTTAATTTATTGTTTCATTTATCTTGGAAAATAAGTGCTAAATTCTTCTCCATTGACCCTGCCTTCAAGAGGCTTTGATAAAAGGGCTGGAATGCTTTGATAGGAAAGGTCCCCACCTTGTGGTTAAAAAAGAAAATGCTAAAATGGAGAATAATGACGTCACCCTTAAGTCACCCTTAAGTTCAAAGTATTTGGAATTTCTGTAAATCATATTGTAAAACCATGTCATCTATGTGAACTGTCATTCATTGCCTAATTCCGCTTTTATTGTTCTTCGTTCTTTCTATATAAAATGCCCCAAAATTTTGTACCATGGTTGGCATTTGTAAGGATGTCATCTACCCATGGGTTATTAGTAAGATCCTAGAGGATAAGACTTCATTTGTAAACTAACCTTGTTATTCTGTTTTGTAGGCTAAGAAAATTGTTAACATTTGTCAGTTTGAAACTTTGTAACATTGCCTAGAGTCCATGGCATGCATAAGAGTTAATTGGGGTTTTGAAAAAATTATAAGATCAACGCTTGGGAATTCTTATTTTTTTTCATTGTTTGGCTTATCAGTTACATAATATTCTTTTTTAGGGTTTTTTTTTTTTTGCAAGGCAATAAGGGTTAAATGGCTTGCCTATGGCCACACAGCTAGGTGTCTGAGCTCGAATTTGAACTCAGGTACTGGGGACTCCGCCTGTGCCACCTAGCTGTCCCTAGGTGATATTCTTTTGAAAACTTGTAATTTGCTTATCTCTTAAGAACATATAAGCTATTTGTATACTGTAAGAGTAGTAAAGCCTGGAATTAACATATGATTGTTTTGAATGGGACAATGAGGGAAATATCATAAATCATGACCCCTTCTGGGATAGATCTGGGGGATCTTGCATAATATAATGATGGAAATATTATTTTGTACAATTTTGTAACTCATGTGTTAACTGACTTAAATACCTGGTTGTTCTTAGTGCTGTTTTAATGAATTAGAATTAATAACACATGTTGGAAATTTAAAGTCACCTAAGATGTTCCAAAGATTTTTAAAGAATTCTGCAAGTTGGGGTGGCTAGGTGGCATAGTGGATAAAGCACCGGCCCTGGAGTCAGGAGTACCTGAGTTCAAATCTGGTCTCAGACACTTAATAATTACCTAGCTGTGTGGCCTTGGGCAAGCCACTTAACCCCGTTTGCCTGACAAAAAAAAAAAAAACCTAAAAAAAAAGAATTCTAAAAGTAATAATTTGTATTTTGAAGATATCTAGTAGTTAAACAAGTTTATGTATAGAAGTTTCTAGCCATTTATGTAAACTGTAACTAAACTATGATTGTTTGCTTTGAGGGAAAATTACCTATGTAATATGAGGAAGATAAAATAATGATGATAATTTGAGATTTCTCTGTGGCAATCTCTAGCTAATTGTTATGTGAAAAGTCTGGAGATGTTGGATAGTCTCCTAGTCAAAGCAGATGTTTAGTTATTTTAAACATAGCTTATAACTAAATGGATTCATTGCAAAAAGGTGTTTTTATAAAATTCAGTTTGAAATGTAAATTAGGATTATTCTATTATTGTATTTTTTGCATCTCAAATTCTGTTTATTGTATTTCATTTATAATCCTGTACTTAGATATATGAGCAACAATTGAATAATAATTTTTAATGGATTTCTTTGCTTATACCTAATCCTAATCATAACTTGGTATATTCTGATTCCCTTTAATGCTCCAACTACCTGAAGCTCTGGTTATAGGTAATTGCTATATTGCAATATATCAATAGTTGATTTGTCTGACATCAGGTAGGTTAAAAAAGGACAAACCATTAGCCCTATGGGGTTTGATGTTGATTCTTCAGATGGAGTAAATGATCTTTGAAAGAATGACCCTAACCTCAACTGGGCTAGGATTTTTTTAAAGGAATCCCTCACCTGGCAGACCTGGAGCCTGGCTTATTGAAAAGAATTGTCTGTATGACTTCTGTCTGTTAAGGATAGCATTTATAAGGGAATATGTCCTTGTGACCGTATGTACTCTTCATAGGAAATTACTATAATCATACCAGATGCATCATAATTAAATATGAGCCATTGGAATTCTGTCTTCTAAATCTTAATCAACAAATATTTTTTCCTTGGCTTTTTTTTTAAAAGATAGGATGTGTTTTTTTTCTATCACAGGTTCCCTTAAGGGAAAAGAAATATCAGCATGACTGCTTATATCAGGATAATGTTTGTTGGTCTATTTTTTAACTGCTTTAAAGAAGAGATCCATTCTTCAACTAGAATTTTTGTTCCATCTAAACACGAACAAAGTTAAAATAGAAAATTTTATTGCAAATTACTTTTTTGGACATGCGCAGTTTTTTTATATTATTCTTGAGCTTTTGGTTACAACTTAATGTGGCATCCATTAATGAATCTGTATTATATTGGAACCTATGTTCTTATAAAAAGGTATTCTGATTCTTAGGATCATTAAGTATAATTCTTGCTCTTTATAGAACTTCTAGCTTTTCCCCCTAATTATTAGTACGTTTCTCTGTTAAAATATCTCTCTCCAGTTTTTGCTTGCTCAATCTTTTTTCCCCCTGAGTTTCATTTCTCGAGGTTATCAGCTATGCATCCCTAAGATCAACCTCTGCAGGATACCAACCAGCTGTGCCAATCAGTCATCTTCTGTACTATGCCTCAATGAAGTCCTCACTGCAATGCATTCATCTCTGAATATATCTCTCTCTGGTTTTTGCTTGCCCAATCTTTTATTCCTTTGAGTTTCATTTGTCTAGGTTATTAACTACACATTCCCAAGACCAGCCTCTGCAGGATGCCAGCCAACTGTGCCAGCCAATCATCTTTGGAACCTGTCTCAAAGAAGTTCTCGCTGCAATGCATTCATCTTTGAATGGACTCTCAAAGGCCCAGATGAATCTGGATTCCAAAAAATTTTGAGGGGGTGAAATGGTGCAGGGAATTGATGTAGAAAATTATAAGTGTAGCAGAAACACAATCTGTGATTTTAGATGTTGTTAAATCTTCTTAAATGGGTAGAGGTTCCCTGCTTTTGAGATGTAAACTGACCCCCCTTTTGATTGTATTCTGCCTCCCCTGGACAATTTGTGTCTTGTCCCCATTTTTCCTTCACCTAACCTTGGCCATAGACTCTGGTATGACAGGAAATGACATGTTAAACTTGGAAGGTGGAGCACCTTGAGAGAGGAAGGACCTGTATGAGCTTGCCATTGGAAGATACCTGACCCAAGATATAAGACCACTCCCCAAGGGACACCTCTGTCCAAATCCCCAAGGGACACCTCTGTTCAAATCAAAGAAGGGTATTTAATAAGAAGCATTGCCCCTTCCAGGTCTTTGCTTCTTCCAGGCTCCCATCCTTAACCCACATGGAGCACCATGGACCTCACCATGTGGTCTAGTTAAACCAAGCCTCAAGGCTGCTTGCCCTTGTCTTTGTCTCTCTCTCTCTCTCTCTCTCTCTCTCTCTCTCTCTCTCTCTCTCACACACACACACACACACACACACACACACACACATACACACTCTCTCTCAGACTTCACCTGGCCTGTCCTTAGGGTATTCACTGTTTTTCTTACTAATTTTGCCTGTGTACTTTGTAACAATATTTTGCCAAAATACAATCCTAAGCAGTTTCAACATCCCAGAGAGCTCCGAATTCCTTCACCTTTTCAGTGGCTTTAATCGATTACTCTGTCTTTAATCTCTAAATCTTTAATAATCAGCTATAAATTAGCCCTAACCATCTCAAGTGTAAGATACTTTGTTCTTTTAAGACAAATGGAGCAGGGTTGCAGCTAGGTGGTCCAGTGGATAGAGCACCAACCCTGCAGTCAGGAGGATCCAAGTTCAAATGCAACCTTAATAATACTTAATATTTAATAATAATAGCTGTGTGACCTTGGGCAAATAACTGAACCCCATTGCCATGCAAAAAAAGGTAAAGGGAGCAAGTTAATGATGAAAGGACTGAGGGGGAAAATATTGGTTTTTTTTCCTGTGTGTCTATCTGTAAGCTAAGATGTATAATAATTATCAAATGGTGTGGTACATTATTATTTTTATGGATGAACATTTTAAAGTCTAATAAAAACAGGCGAATAATTTATTTTTAAATATACACTGCTATATAGATATAGGAAGAAACAATTTTCAGATAGTATTTGGTCAGTTTTGTCAAGAAAATTATTTATAGTATAGATATGAGAACTTGACTTATTTTGTTATCAAGAAGAGTGATATCTCACTGCTGAGATAATAGTTTAATGATATAAAGAAGCAGAATATTTTATTCTTTCAAAAAGATTCAAATATGAGTGTGAAGAAACAGTTTTAGAGACAACAGGGGTAGTAGTATTTTGGTTATATATATAAAAATATATATACGTCATTTGACTAAAGAAGATGAAACTAAACAAGAAGTCATATGCATTTAACAATAAATATGACTAAAATAATTAATTTGATAGGAGAAATTTGGAGAGATCTGCATTTTTTTTGGAAAAAAGTGAGTCACAGCAAGTCATGCGGTCTTCATTAAGCTATTGATCACAGCAGCATCAGAAGAGAAAGAACAACTTGAGAACTGAGGATGTAGCATGACTGAAAAGTGTTGGGAGCCAGGGTCTCTAAGCTTCTTGACACAGTTGCTGCAAGAAGACTCAAGGTGGCCACACCGCCTGATGGAACAACATCTCCTTCTTCAATATTGCTCAGGGGCCTATCCAGAGCCTTCGCCTGGATACATACCTTTCCCCAATCTTTGAACGTCACAGACCAGTGGTCTTCGGATGCATGGACACTCTTTGAGGATGGAGGGCAATAACTGGACAGAGCACCCGATTGCAGTCTAACAAGCAAGTCTTTATTGCTTACATTGCAGCGAAAAATAGCTCTAGTCTTCCCCAGCCCCATCCCTTTTATAGTCCGGAGCTCCTGCCCTGTTCCTCCCTCATGGGCAGAGCCATTCCCATGTGGACAGGTTCACAACCCCAGGCGTCTCCTAGCCCATAGGTGGCCAAAGTCCAGAGCTGGGACCCTGACACAATATATATAGGGATTCCATGTATACCCATATTTGTAGGACTAATATTGATTGCTAAATTTACTCATCCTAATAGTTGAATTACTATAGAGGAAGGATTCCAGAGAAATTCCTTGGATAAAACAGATTGTGAACTCTGTCTAAATTTAACAGGATTGCCTCTCCCCAAGGCATACAAAAGGTTCCAACATTATAAAATCTCTAGAAAACCTAACACTAGGAATTCCAAGGAGACATCAGAATACAAACAGGGAAAACAGATACAAGATAGGTTAGGTAGAATTCCTAGGAAATCAACAGATTTTCCCCCTTATCATACACAGGAATATATGATAAAGATGGTGAAAGAATAGTTAGTATAGGTGACCAACATGTGAACTTTTAACAGCCTTAGTTTATTGGGAAAGAATAAAAAAAGTTACCAAAACCGTCGTTTCTATCAAGAAGGGCTGAAAGGAAAATTAGTTATTGAAGGAGTCAATGGATGGGTGGACAAACATAACTGCCCTCACTGTAGGTTGTCAAGGGAGTGTATCAAAAAACATTACATACGCGGTACAAAAACATAAAAGCATTCCATTAAATGAATTATATTAGAGATTATTATCAGGAAAGTTCTGCTTAATTGTTAACTTTACCATGAAGCAACAAACTAGGCAACAGACAGGTTAAGGTCATCACGGTTTGAGCAGGGACACGAAATTAACTACATGATTGATAATGAAAATTGTAACCATATGAACTACATGATTAAACTTGTAACCACATGAACTATATAATTGATAATGAAAATTGTAAACTTTTGTAGCCAAGGAAATAATCTTGGTTTGCTTGCTTGTTGCTTATACAACTCTGAGACTATAAAAATAAATGAGCAGCAGTCAGTCAACCTGCTTCTGCCTTTAACCCCTATGTTGACTCAACTCATTTTGCCGACTCTATCTCTCCTTTCAGGTTCCAAAGACCCCACAGAGGCTGGATCCCCGCAGAAAAGTTGTTCATAGCTATTAAAGATAGAAATATTCATACAAGTGATTCCTTTGGCAGAATTGACTTCATTGATCAAGAGTTCCAGGTATAGCAATTGTCCTTCAGCATCACCTAGAGCTGGAGAAAGGTATTAGAGTAACAATTAAAATAATCATTAGATAGGCTTAAGACTTAATCCTCTCTTCTAACCCCTCTGGCTTTAGATGAAAAAGTGGAGAGACCTTAACAATACCTGATTGACTAGTCAGCTAGAGTTGGGTTTCTGTGCTCCCCTTTCAGACTGGATAGTGTATCTGGGCGAGTGAAAAACCAGCTAGGCTAGATTATTTAGTCCAAAGACTATCTATTTGATAAATTTGGATATTCTCTGTCTTAAAGAAGACTGCTATTCACATTAAGAGTTAATACTTTTTATTTTGAGGGAGGGAAAAGCAGTTGGGATTAAGTGACTTGGTCAGGATCACGCAGTTAATAAATGTCTGAGGTCAAATTTGAATTTAGGTCCTCTTGATTCCAGAACTGGTGCTCTATTCACTGTACTACCTGGCTTCCTGAAGAGTTAATACTTTCAAAACACTTTTTTTAGGATTGTTACCAGGGATTGGTGTCAGAAGTTTAAGATTGAGAATCCTTTTTTTAAAAAACAAGACAATGCAGTTAAGTGACTTGCCCAAGGTCACACAACTAGGCAATTACTAAGTGTCTGAGGCTGAATTTGAACTCAGGTCCTCCTGACTCCACGGCCAGTGTTCGATCCATTGAGGCATCCAGCTGCCCAAGACTGAGAGTTCTTAAAAATGAAATAATTCACATACAGTCATACTGCTCAGGATTTATTATACCAGTCTGCAAAATATACAGATTAAAATCTTTTCTCCTGACTGATGCTGAGCAAGGTGAACAGAACCAGGAAAACATTGTATACCCTAATAACAACATGGGGGTGAAGATCAATCTTGATGTACTTGCTCATCCCTTCAGTGCAACAACCAGGGACAATTTTGAGCAATCTGCAATGGAGAATACCATCTGTATCCAGAGAAAGAATTATGGATTTGAACAAAGACTATTACCATCAAATTTGAAAAAAAGCATTATATTATTATGTAATTTAACTACCTCATACTTTATTTTTCTTCCTTAAGGATATGATTTCTCTGTTATCACATTCAACTGAGATCAATGTATAACATGGAACCAATGTAAATGCTAACAGAATGCCTTCTATAGGGAGTGGGGGGAGGGAAGCAAGAATGGGGGAAAAATTGTAAATCTCAAAATAAATGAAAAACAAATAAAAATATATTTTCTCCTGCAGTTTGTAAGCTGCTTAAGGGCAGAAAAATAACAAAAGACCAGAAAGGGTGTATTTTGTGTTTGTGTGTGTGTGTGTGTGTGTGTGTGTGTGTGTTTGTGTGTGGTGTGTGTGTGACAGAGACAGAGACCAGCCAGCCAGGAGAACTGACTGGGCTGAGACTCTGGTGAGTCTGTGCCACAAGGGAAGTCCAGGCCAGATTTTATAGTCTGAAGAGACAGGAGAATATTGACAAAAGGGAAACCCCCCTTCTATGTGACTGAAACCAAGCAAAAAGTTAGAAGCCCGAAAGGGGAGGGGGAATGAGGAGAGGTTTCAATTTTACATTGAACAGTGGGATTCCTCTGGGCCTTTCAGAGCCCATTTGAAAGGGAATGCATTGTAGAAGGAACTCAGTCTAGGCAAGGTTCACAAGATGGTTGGTAGTTGTCAGAACCCAATACAATTGGTTGGTTGATATGGTAAAGGGCACTATTGGAGATGTACAGCTGGTAATCTAGAGAATTTAAGAAAAAAAGATTGAGCAAACAAAACTAAAGAAGGTCAATTAACAGAGCCCCAGTAAAAAAGAAAAAAAAAAAAACCTAGTTCTACATAGAACAAGAATTATACTTTATGATCCTAAGCCAGTATCAGAATACTTTTCATAAGAACACGGATTCCAATATAACACAGATTCATTAATGCTTGCTACATTGAGTTGTAACCAAAAGTTCAAGAATGGTATAAACAAACAAATGCACTACATAATCATTTTAGAACTACACATGTCCAATAAATAATTTGCAATATTTTTTTTATTTTAACTTTAGCCATATTTAGAATGAACAAAAAGTCTATCTGTAGAATGAAAGCAGTTAAAAAAATAGACCAATAGGTATTATGCTGATATACATAGTCATGCTATCATCTCTTTTCCTTAGGGGAACTTATGATAAAGAATCATAACTTAGGGTAAAAAAAGACTAAATATTTGATAATTGTTAAGGATTTAGAAGATAGAGTTTTAATGGTTCATACTTATTTTTAATTATTCAGCACCTGGCATAATTATGGCAATTTGCTGTAAAGAGTACACAGGGAAATCAAGGAAATGTTCCCTTATGTATTAGATGTCAGTTCCAGGCAGAGGTCATGTAGACAATCCTATTCCATGAACCAGGCTCCAGTTTGAGGGAGTCCTTCAAAAGAATCCTACCTCAGCTTAGGTCGTTCTTCAACTTATTAGGCTTCATTGATATTCTGTTGTCTTTCTGTTTTAACATACCTGATGTCAGATGGACCAATTTTCAATATATTGTAATATGGCAAAAGCTAGAGCTTAAGCTGGGTTGAGCACTAAAGGAATCAGAGTGGACCATGCTGTAATTAGGACTGGTGTCAGCAAAGAGATCCAGAGAAAGATTCAATTGCTGCTAGGGTACCTAAGGAGAGTGCTGTAAATGAAATATAATAAGCAGAACTTGGGATATAAAAATGAAATAATCCTACTTCACATTAGGATTGTATTATTTAGTTATTGACCATGTTTAAAATTGATACATACATTTCAGAATTCTTTTAAACCATCAGAATGTATTAGGTGACTTTAAATTTTTACCATATGTTATGAATTCCAATGTAATGATAAGAACAATAAACACACAAATGTCTAGATTTTGTAAAAAAATTTTCCATTATTTTGTTAAACATTATTTCGTAATATCAGTAATTCCAAAGGGGGTCATAATTTTACTATTTCTATTCATTATTCCCACAAAATAATAGTTTACAATTTACATGGGGAAGGTATACTAAGTATTGCCAAGAGAAATTAGCCCTTACTTCCAGGAAACAAGAAAATTACTTGAAACAAGAATAACAGTAACTAATTGACTTATGCCAGGTATTTTATAATCACTAAGAGATGAAGAAATAAGTTGCCCAGTCCAGCTAACAAAAATTTCAAATAGATACATATTTCCCACTTTATCTTATTTTCAAATAACAAACGTTAAGGAGGTTACTCTTGTTGTATATACATATATATTCCCTTTTATAAACATGTCGTGGAAGACAAAAGTTTTCAAACTTTCTGGGTCAAGGAGATCTTGAGAAATTGTTGATAATGTATTTTCTAGCCTTCTACAATTCACATACCAAATCTTTGCAATCTGTAGAGGGCCAATCCCAGGGAGTGATATTCACATATACTTGGTGACTTTTTCCATCAAAGATACGTGTGGATTATTGCTCATTGCATTGATCCATTGGCTCACCAGTGAACCCTGACCTAGGATAATCTGTGGCTCCACAGGTGGTTGTAAAAGGTTTCTTTGATAGAGAAGTATGCAAATTTCTAAGAACAAATATTTTAAATTTACCCAGGAAATTGTAAAACTGGGTCTCCTTTAACTGGTCATTTCTGACATGAATTTTTGTTATAAAAAGCCTGTTTCCAAAAATAAAGTTGGTAGATTTTCACCTCCCAATCTCTTGTGTTTGGGTAAGCTTGTCTACCTGACCTGACTCTCGGAAATTCATGTCCAGATCCACATCAGAGCTATTGTGGGTGATAGCAATCTGATAGCAAAGGACTAAATCATTAGATGAAATCTCAATTCATTCAATTTTCTATCAGTGACATAATTTTTATCAATATAGATTAACATTAAAGCAAATTAGTTCACAGATGAGAATATTTCATAAAGGAATTTATTACAAAGTTTCTAAATTACACACAAGCACACAGACTTTCTTTTTTTTTTCTTTTTTATAAGGCAATGGGGTTAAGTGACTTGCCCAAGCACACAGCTAGGTAGTTATTAGGTGTCTGAGGGCAGATTTGAATTCAGGTCCTCCTGATTCCAGGGCCAGTGCTCTATCCACTGTACCATGTAGCCACCCCCACACATACTTTCAAATGTAGACTCAGCTCCTCAAAGTCAGAGGGCCAGGAGTATCTCATCTGATGATTGAATTGATCTCTCCCCACCTCCTTTTTTTACAGCTGCTAGCAAGATGTGTCATGGTTTAAAAAAACCCATCTTCCTATATAGAATCTTATCATGAGTCCTTTTCCTAGTTTAAATCCTGACTTATTTGATTTATAGGGAGATTTTGTTTTTGCAATTTCTAACTGAGATCAAATGTACTGAAATTTTCTGGTAAGGATCTAGGCTTAGATCCTAACTCATTTATAGGTTATTTAATTTTTAATTGGCCTTTTAAAAACACTTAACTACAAAACCAGAAATTAAAGGAATTAATGTTTCAGAACTTTTATTTCATTTTGACTGGATTACAAATAAATTCAGTCTAACAATCAGGAACCATTTCAGATCTGAATTACACACTCGTGTTACACATGTGTACATGCAGATGAACAATTCTTTTTGGAACAAAACTGTATATTGATCTACTTCTATGGTGAGATTTTAGGAACTCTGGCCAGCTCACTTAAATCAGACATCTGGTGATGTTTTTCACAGGCTTCCAGCCAGAGGTGAAATGGGAAAACTCACTGAAAACCACAGAGATCTCTAATTTAAAATATTGTTTTAAATATATACACACATCCACACATGTATTTATATTATTATTTTTGAATCATACCAATTAAGACTGCAAGAAAATAATTTTAGAGTTAATTGGAATTTTTTGAGGAACCTCATCTTGTAAACAAGATTTTAAAACAGCCGATCAGTAAACAAAATTCTTTGATGTAGTCAAATGTGTTCTTACTTTACCTTGTACAGATCAAACCCAGTTATCCAACTTCAGAGATCTTAGCTTATTAGCACAAGGCAAAATTAAAATGGAATCTGGATTTCCCAGTCCCAGAAAGAGTCCATATATTAGCTTTTGGATTATTGGTCCCCATGTAGAATATAAGTCTTCACTTTTATTTTCTTCTAGCCAATTCACAACAAGGATTTAAGATCAAATTGATTGCTTCCCCATCCCCCAATGGATACTCTCAGCCTGTTCTAGAAGTGTTCAAAGCCCTAATGAGATGGGGAATGGGATTGAGCAACCATGTGTAGGCCTAGGAAAGAGGCTGTACCCTGCCCCAACTCAAGGAGAGGGTTTAGACCAAGTTTGGGGAAATTACCTGATCATAGCATAGAAATGCATTGCAACTGGGAAAAGGATCAGGCTTCTAGATGCTAGGAGTAAGGACCCTTCCCCTACCCCTCTTTGATGCCACTCCCAAGGGGAGACAACAGAGAGGGAGAGAATATTTACTGTATTCCTCTCTCAGAGAGAGTGATAGAGTTAGAGAGACAATGATTGTGAGAGATAAAAACATAGACTGAGCCGTAGATAATCTGCTGTCCTCCTGGAGTGAGGGGAGAGAGAGGGATAGTAACTAGCCAATCTATTTCTCAGAAATATCAATCAAATTCTTAGTAAAAGAAAAACAAAAAGATCCTTCTCAGGTTACTCTCAGGATACTAGAAACAAATTACGTTGCCTCAAGGGTCCCAAAAGGCCACAACTCACAACAGGTCTGCCCTGATCATACCCAATACAGCAGACCCTCACCAGTCATGCCCAGCAGAGACAAGAATGATGTGAAGCCATGTCCCAGCCATCAGTTAGTCAACCTCAACTCACCAAACTCAACTCACTCCTCAAAGTAACCTCCCCTACAGACTCTCAGGAGCAAGAGAGGGGGTCAAATAAGAAGGGTTTTTTGGTTAAAGGTCCAATCTGATCTGATCTGGGAAAAATGGACTAGTTCAGGTTTCTCTCACCTCCTAGAAGTCTGAGCAGGTCCAGGGCAAGATTCAATGTCCCTTTGAGGGACAAAATGTTGCCAGGGATTGGTTTTGCCAATTTAAGCCTGAGAGACTTGAAAGTGAAAGAATTCACAAACCATCCTGGGATTTTAAAATTGCCCAGGATAACACTGTGTGATAATGATCTATAACTGGGAATTTAGATCTAATTACAGGACATGTTGGCATGAATGAATAAACTCAGAGGGGGGATGTTGGCCATACTGAGGTCAGTAGTGTGATTTTGAGGTCAGAGATCAGTGAGGCATAGGTATTGAACATATTCACTGATTTTATTCCAGCAGTAGAAACAACTCAAACATTTGCCATGTTACCCAAGTCTCCTCCTTTTCCCTCCTTATCCTCTGCCTCTGTGAAACCCCCTCTAGTAACCAGTACCTATAATCTTTAATCTGTTATTCCTTCATCTGTTTCTTCTTCAATTTTGCTCTAAACTCTCTAATTTTCCTGTAGTTACCACATCTTTTGGAACCCTTTCCAAAGGTACCAAGATGCAGGTCCAAGTGGAAGAATTTACAAACTTATTGCCATTCACTTCTTTCATCCTCTCCCTTTGTCACAACACTCAGCAGCTATATCTCCTCATTGACAATTCACTGTATTTTGTCCTTTACCTTTTTCTCCTGCAGGTTAATGGTACCAGGACCTCCATCTTTAATAAAGTTATATGTCAGAAGCACTTGTGGACTGTCTGTAGTACTGTTGCTTCCCACACTGGGCAGCTGGGCCTCAGCCTGATTTTCCACAGCTCTTTGGGGCACTGC
Organism: Macrotis lagotis; assembly: GCF_037893015.1. NCBI lineage: Eukaryota > Metazoa > Chordata > Mammalia > Peramelemorphia > Peramelidae > Macrotis > Macrotis lagotis. Next base: position 365,072,640 of record NC_133658.1, read on the forward strand.
CAGACATGACCCGCACATTCAATAATGAAAGTCAGCCAGTGAGAGATAAGCAAGGAGTTTATGCAGGTAAATGCTACATCTCTGACTCACATAGTTTAGTAAGGGTATATATAAGCCTAGTCCCCCTGTATCAGCATTCCTCATCTCCAGGCACTGTGAAAGTGTAATGGGCATGCCACAAAACGTGTGTATCCTGGAATATGTGGAATCTTCAACAAGGATGAAAGGCAGAGAGATAAGGACAAAAGCTCCTTCCTGAGAATATTCAACAAGAATAGGATGAAAGGCAGGAGAACAAACAGAGAGAAGGGCCAGAGCTCCTTCCTGAATTCAGAGCACTCTTGTATGGACATTCCTGTTGTTCCATGGTCTCAATGACTCTCAGGATGAACTCCTCATGGCCACGTACTCTGTCTATTAACCTATTACATAGTACTAATCAGAAAATTTACCAAAATGAATAAATACTGTCCCTCTAACTTTTGAGTGCTGGATTCTGTCCTCTATTCCAACATCCTCAGCACCAGAACCCTGAATATCAGAAATTAAAATGGTTCCAGTCTTTAAACCTTGGTTTGAAGCAGAAATCATTCTACAGTGTGAATTCCAGATGGTGATCCTGATTTTTCTTGAATAATTCCAAGAACAGGGAACTCATTACCATTAAGAAGCTTAAATTGTTGGAAAGTCTCTCCTGAGTTATGTCTAGAAGAAACTGGAGGTAGGAGTTTGAGTCCAGACTCTGCCACTAACTAAATATATAGCCTTTGGCAACTTCCCTGCAAAGAATGACTTTCTGAGGTTTTCTGAAGTTCCCCCTCTTGCCTTCATATTTACATGGTCTTTGTTTGCCCAGAGTAGTTGGTATAGTCACTCCCTAGGCATATGAGACAAAGAAAAGGAACTCAATTTATATCTTCCTCTGGATCATCCTGAACATATTATCCTCCAGGGGAAAAAGTCCATAGATCAGAAAACTATATGATGGAAAATGTATAAATATAGATATTTATTTTAGAATCAATTGAAATACAGTAAGACTCATCTAAAGGTCACTTAAAACAAACCTTAACTCTACAAAAATCAGGCAAAAAAGAGAAAGATATAAACATAGGCTCTGGAACCCAAAATAGACACTCCCTCAAAGGCCATATACTTTTATTTTATGTCATATTATGGAAGCATTGAATCAACTTGAATAACACAGTCAAAATCTATAAAGATCTTAATAGGCCAGATTTTGATGTATCCTGATACTTATACCTTGACAGAATCTGAGAGTATCTAGTCATGATGTTTCATTTTTTTCAGATAAGGCAGAGGAATTCCAGAGAGAGTCAGTGATAGGAAGATATGTCTTATCTGAAGGTCACTTACAATGAATCACATCCATCCAAAAATCAGACCAGAGAAAAATGGAAGCAAACACATTCTTGGAACCCAAAATAGCAGAATTACTTAAGAATATATTTAATTTGTATGTTCTTCAAGAGGCAGTGTCATATTGTGGAAACATTCCACTATTTTTGGATAATAGCAGGACCTTAAAAAGATCTCATTGGGTCAGAATGTCTGACCAGACCTCAAAAGAACTTTTTGAAGCAAGATGAGATTTAGACATAGAAGGAATTTGAAAATTCAAAGAGATTCAATTCAAGAGTTCTAATTTTTTTCATGGAAGGCAGAAGAAACACAGAGGATTTCAATGACTTCATCAAGGTCATTTACTTCTTTTATAGGAGCAAACAGCAGAAGAAATTGCTTTTAAAATCTGAAATTGCTCCCAAAATATGAATTCTCACTTCTTTTCTTATTACTTTAGCATGATTTGAACCACTAGGCTCAATTCTTAATTCCCAGCCTTAGTGTGACATAAGATCCTATGATCCCATGATTCAAGTGTCATAAAAGTTACTCTATAATTATTTGGCTAACAAATTGACATTTTAAATAAGTCTTGCTAAAGTGAGTTGTGAAAGCCAGAGCCCTGGCATCTCAAAGACTCTATGAGCTGTCTGAAGGTTCAGCAGGCCCTTTCATTCTGAAAAAGCATCAGGAATTTACTGATGAAAACTACAGTGAATTTGTATCTACTGAGACCTAGACTGACAGCTGGGAGAAGAATTTTCCAGCCTCAGTAACTCTTTTATAAAAAAAAAAATTTGATATCTTTATTTCCAGATGATCCATTATATTACTCTTCTTTTACCCAGAAAAGCAACTCTCAAAACAAAGATTTTTTTAAAAGCCTATGTATTCAATACATTGAACATTTCTGACTATATGTAATGCTCCATGAATTCATCCCTTCCTTTGTCCATTTCCTGTAAAAGAGTTAAAGAATGTGGGTCTTCATATCGATTCTATTTGAGGACCAAGACTGTCCTTTATAATTATTCAACATTCCTTTCAATCATTTTCTGGTTATCATTCGTTCCACTTACATTGTGATATCCATTATTTATGTGGTTTGCCTTTTTCTCCCTATTTGCAGTACTTCATATGTGCCTTTCCATTATTCTGTATATCATTTTTTTCTTTAGCACAGTGATATCCCATTGTATTTTTGTGCTACAAATTAATTTAACCTTCCATCAAGGGGCATTTACTTTCTTTCCAATTCTTTGATACTACTACAAGTTCTCTATACAGCAACTCTTAAATGCCAGATGTCCACACAAAAGAACTTTGAAATGAAAACAACTCATGGTGATGGGTTAGCTCTAATGTTGTGGAGAGATTAAATATTAAGTGTCGGCCAAACAGTTCTCTAAGGTCTCTTCTCTTTATTTGATCATATAACCCCATGATATAAAATCCATAACAAAATCACTCTGTAATTATTTGATTAAAATTAATATTTTAAAATATTTTGCTAAAGTGAGTTTGTAGGGGGTTTTGATTTCACAGTGTATAAAATACTAGCCCTGAAGTCAAGAGGGTCTGGGTACTGTGAGACCCTCTTTATGTCATTTTACCTTAATTGCCTCCAAAAAGAAAAAAAATCTGCCCCAAGCAAATTGTAAAATATCTTGGAATTAACTGCAAAACTGTATTAAAATCTGATTATCTGAAAAAGTGGGAAATATTAGGAGAAAAAGATTAATTGGGGAGGGGGAAGTAGTCGTGGCTATGGAGTTGGTAAATGATTTCATTTTCAGCATAGTTACCTTAAGAAGGTCACTTAACATTTCTTGCCCTGCTTTATTTCATTTATTATTTGAGGAGGTTGGAAGAGTTGGCCTCTCAGATTCCTTAGACATCTAAAATTCTGATTCAGTGATCATATTATTTGGTAGCCAACTTAGTTACTTAGGTGTCCTTTAGGAGGTTGACAGATACGATTTGTTCTGCTTGGCTCCAGGGGGAAAATGAGATGGGGGTAGATGTTACAGGAAGACAAGTCTTGGATTCATTGAAGAAAGGATTTTGAAATACTTAAACTGCCTAGGAAAATGGACTGGTAACCATAAGGAGATGATGAGTCACTCACCACAAGAATGTTTAAGCAGATGTGAATAAAAGTCATTCTGGGCCTATAAGGATCTACTTTGAGTGAGAGGATGACCTTTATTATAACAGAGAATATCTGAAATTCATGTATTTTAACCAAAAATAAATAAATAAATCTTTTTTCTGGGGGTTCAGGACATTCAGGTTAAATTCACCAAAGAAGAAAAACTCCTGGGCACCTTAGATTATCATCCCCATTCTGGCTCAGATGGGCAAATATACTACATAGATGTGTTTCCTACAATGCTGCTGTGTTAATACTGAATTCTTGTTTGGAGTGAGAGCCCCTTTGCCAAAGTTTAAACTTTAGCTAATATTTGATCACATGGTGATGTCTTATTCAACCTAGAGTTAGAGAATGAGGCTAGGTGGCACAGTGGATAGAGCACCAGCCCTAGAGTCAGGAAGACCTGAGTTCAAATCCAAACTCAGAGACTTAATGATTGCTTAGCTGTATGGCCTTGAACAAACAACTTAACCACATTTGCCTTGCAAAAAAAAAGTCAAACCTAAACAACAAACAGAAGAAATTCTCAAGGAATTTGACTGAGACAGAGTAGAAAGATAGATCACAGTGTTACTGATTTCTAGGGAGGGTTATTTTTGACTATTTTTTAGGACTGGTGGAGACTTGTGAATGTTTGTAATCTGTAGAGGATGAATCAGTAGATGAAAAGCACTAAAAATTAAAAAGATGGTGGAATGATTGTAGTGTAATCAATCTGCCAAAGAAGACAGTAGAAATTTGGATCGAGGACAAATGCAGCTTGGTTGATTTTTGTGGTACACACAATATCACTATCTATTAGTCTACACTTATTTTCTTTCACATAAATCAAAGATTAGAGAATCAACCTATATTTGGACCAATATTGATAACATGAAATTTTGTCAACTAAAATTAAAAAAAATCTTTTCCCAGTGCTGATATGACTCTGTACCTAATCCTTGTTTTTCTAAATGAGATAATCCTTGATCATCAGAAGGAATGAGGTCTCTACCCCCTCTACCCTAAGACTTCTCTCAGTTTTTCGTTTAGCTGAGCTGATGAATCTGGGTTCATTTTTCTGATCCTGTTATCTAAATCTATTGCTTCATGGAAAAGTCCACAGAAATGGGATTTTCTTGGCAGAGATAATACTGAAGTAGTTTTCCATTTCCTACTCAAGCTCATATTGCAGATGAGGAACTGAGGGAAACAGGATTAAGGAACTTGCCCTAGGTCAATGCTCATAAATGTATAAGGTCAAATATATATTTATGAAAATGAGTCTTTCTAACTTCAGTATGGCACTATCCACTAGCCCATCTAGTTGACCTATTTTACCAGTTAACCTAAGTTTTCTGAATATAGATACTACTCCTAGAAATAGAGAGTTTTGAAAGGAAAATACATATTCACTGCAAAATATATCAGTTATCTTCTGTCCTTGGATTTTATGCAAGCCCAATTTGAGGAAAATTATAACTATGTTTGGTTGGATTTTGATATCAAAATGTTCTCCTAAAACATATTATCCTTTAAAAAGAACAATATTTGAACCAGTTTACTAATGTAGAATTTGGGCTATTTTTGACAATAATCATAATAGTGAAGATGCTTGTCTCCATTCATTTAAACTCCTCTGGTAACACAGAACATTTTTGCATCATTTGGAGTATGGTCAATGTCTGGACCCAATATGCAAATTCAGAAAATTTCCCATTTCCAACTTCATTCTTCCCTATGGTCCACTTCAATGTTTCCTGATGCTGTTTTCAGTCCAGAGTAATGTGTTCTTGTTTCACTTGAAGGAAAAGCCCAGGTGAGCTGACATTCCAATAATATAGATTGTGTGGAAGATGACACAGCATCAAGAAACTTCCTTATTGATATTACATACATTCTCTTTAGATCACCTCTTACTTGAGTAAGTTATGGGCAGTAAGATTTGTGCAGTATAACACATCTAGCAAATAAATGAAGTCATATACATGTATAGGTAGATAATTTTTCATCTTTTATCTTTCTCAAGTTCTCTTAATAATCACTAGAAGCTTCAAAGAGACTAGAGCCCTGGGTTGAATCATGTTTGTCCTAGAGAAGGACACATAGCAAGGATCTAATACCTGAGTCAAACATTAAGAAATAGCTTGTTTCTTTGATGAATATACCTTTTAGACTCTAAAATGTAGAGTTTGACTAGATGAAGATCTTTTTCTTCATTACCTTGGATAAACATTTGGTACAGTGATCACTGATCAATCATTAAGAGATACCAATTTTTTTTGAAAGGCAATGGGGTTAAGTGGCTTGCCCAAGACCACACAGCTAGGTAATTATTAAGTGTCTAAGGTCAAATTTGAACTCAGTTCCTCCTGATTCCAGGGCAGGTGGTCTATTCACTGCACCACCTAGCTGCCCCAAGAAGTCCCAATTTTATATTGAGTTCTTATGCCAATTTTATATTAGGCCTATGTCCAGCATGAAAATAGATTCAAGTATACTTTTGAAGGGGGAAGGTATTATTCACTATTTCCTTTGCCAGGTGAGTAAATAGTTCATTAGACAATAGTACCATATTAGGAAGATGGAAGAGATTAAATTAAATCTCACTCAATGTATCATGTATGGGGATGGACCTTAAGGAGTTGCCCTTGAATATTCATGGATCTGACCTATGTTCTGCTGATATTTTTTAATAAATTTTTGCTAGATTATTAATGAATATGATTTGTTGCTCATTCATTTTCTTTCTTTTTTAAAAAAAAAATTTATTTGTTAAGGCAATGGGGCTAAGTGACTTGCCCAGGGTCACACAGATAGATAATTATTAGGTGTCTGAGGTCAGATTTGAACCCAGGTCCTCCTGTCTCCAGGGCTGAGGCTCCATCCAATGTGACACCTAGTTGCTCCCCTGCTGATTCATCCTTGGGACAAAAGTTCTGTATTGGAAAGTTTGGAATTTTCAATTACTGAAGTAAACGCTGAAAATCTATTGAAAAGGGGGAAATGATTTTAAGGGAGATATGATCCCTGCTCTTGCTCTCCTCTTCCTTTCTCTTGAATTTGGTTTGTAACTCTCTGGACTTCCTGGGTTGGGGGTTAGAGGATATGAAAACCAAAGGAGTTGGGACCTGTATGAACTGATGCTGAGTGAGATGACCAGAACCAGAAAAACACTGTACACCCTAACAGCAATATGGGGGTGATGATCAACCTTGAGGACTTGCTAATTCCATCACTGCAAATATCAGGCACAATTTTGGGATATCTGCAATGGAGAATACCATCTGTATCCAGAGAAAAAAAATTGTGGAGCTTGAACAAAGACCAAAGACTATTACCTTTAATTTAAAAAAAAAAACCCCAACATATTATCTTATACAATTTTGCTTAGACTTTAATTTTTTTCCTTAAGGATATGATTTCTCTCTCATCACATTCAACTTAGATCAATGTCTACCATGGAAACAATGTAAAGACTAACAGACTGACTTCTGTGGGGGGGGGGGGGGTGGAAGGAAGCAAGATTAGGGATATATATATATATATATAAAATCTTTCAAAAAAATAATAATGTTGGGCTTTGCTCCTGAGTCATGGATAGCACTGTCCCAAGCTTCTTATGCAGGGGACCAGGGGTCCATTCACTGACTTTTTCTGCTGGGACCTCAGGTGCCAGCAACTTGCCCACTGTGCTAGAGTTGTACAGGTATTCTGGGACTTGCAATTTGCCTTTTGTAGTGGGGCTGGAATCTTCAAACCTGGCTTGCTGTGCTTTTGGCCTGCTGAGAAGGAACTAAATTGCCTCACTTGATTATCTTTGCTGGGATTGAAAGACACCTGCTGATATCCCTCCACAGCCCACCACCTGTATTTTGAGGACTCTACTTCCAGCACAGTGAGACAGATTTTCCATGTGGTCCTTCCAGCTGGAAAAAGACAGGTCTTTGTTTTTTGTGGGATCTTTTACTCTGAGTATATAATAAAGTAAGGGTGAACAACAAGACAGAAAACAGCATCATAAACTTCTTTGCTGTTTGACAAATGCCAGCATTTGGGAATAGCTTTGCCTTGGCTCTATAATCATATTTCATTGTCCTTTACTCTTAGGACTGACACGGCACTTTTTATTTTCCTCTAATGGACTTATTACTTGTACTATATCATTATTTGACTTGGTATCTAACAACTTTGCACTTTTCCTTACCCCAAAACCTCTCATAAAAAATATTGAAAGCTCCTACACAATTCCCTTCTAAATCTTGTATTTCTCCCAGCACTGAACCTTAGATTTTTTATTTATTAAGTTTCTAATCAATGTTTGTTGAATGAGTGAGAGATGGAAAAAACTTAAGATCATACAGCTAGAATTGGAGGGTACCTTAGAGACCATCTAGATCAATACTTATTTTATTGATTAGAAAAATGAGAACATCGATAATAAGAATCAGGTCCTGGGACTCTTATTTCAATGTCCATTTAACAAAATTTTCTCTTTTTTCTCACTGCAAGCTTTGACATACAAAATAATTGAAGGCTAAAGTGAAAATTGGTTTCACTGAGGTACAAGGAAACACCAAACACATCCAGTACTCAAATTCAACTCTTAAGATTTTTATGACAGTGCTCTACCCTGACAATTGAATTGCTTTTCAGTGAAATTCTTTTTCTAAGAATTGGATTATATTTTTAAAATTCTGTGATAATACTCTTAAGACATTCTTAAAAATAAATATCATCAAATCATCTATTTACAGTTAACTGTGACCACAGAGATCACATAATCTTGTCAAACAACTCTGTGAGGAAGGTACTTACATTTACCCATTTTATAGATAAGGAAACTGAATCTAGGAAAGGTTAAGTGACTTAGCCAAGATTATATAGCTATTAAGAGTCAGAACCTAAAATTGAACTTGAGTCTCATTGATACTAGCCCCTGCTCTCTGTCATATACAATCCTTAATATTTATAGATTATAGCTAGAATCATAAGATTTAGAGGTAGAAGTGATTAAACTGATATTCAGAGATGGTAAGTGACCTGTCTAAGGTCACAATGTGAGTAGGTGGAATTGTTGTTGTTCATCCTTCATTCTTGAAGAATACCAATGACATCACCAAGATATTATTTTGATGTGATCATGGTGTAGATCTAAGGGATGCAGAGTTACATAGGGTTATAAGTCTCACTCTTTCAGACTCATCAAAGTCTAGTGGCAAGATATAGGTCTAGATGATTAGTGTTGCAAGGATGATCTTTCTGAATTAAGGTCTTTCCTTGGTTTTGACTAAGAACTTAGCAAAAAAGGACCGAATTTACTATCACAAAAATATCCAACTGAGAGGGGAAGACCCTCAAATTTCTGGTCAGAACAGAAAAAGTTGTTACTTAAACTAATTCTAAATCAATAAACATAAAAAATAAGGCTTGGTCTGGGGGTTCCCATTGACAAGTTTAAACCATTGACTTTGAAGACCTACAAATCCTGTGATAATTTTACTTCCTTCCAGTTTCACCCTTTTATCATGTCTTCATCTCATTCACTCTTGTCAATGTGTAAAGGAAAGAGGTTACAAAGCAGGAAATGAAAACATTTCAAGTATGGTAAAATGCCTGCTAGATTTTAATTTTCTACTGGTCCAATAGATGATGGCTAAGAATAGATTTAAAAAAAAATTCTTTGGGATAATGCTGATTTGGGGATAGATAAACATAGACTTTAATAACTGACTCAGGGGGGTGGAGCCAAGATGGCGACAAGAAAGGATGGAGTCTTAGGCGCTCTCTGACAAAACTTCTAAACTAAGGACTCTAACTAAACTTTCAAGAGACAGAACCCACAAAGGGACCTAGAGAGGCAGTTCCCCTATGCAAGGTAACCTGGAAAAGAACAGAAAGGCTCTGCTCCCAGGGTCGGAAGGGTGGCCCGCCAGAGGGGTGGCCCACCAGAGCGATAGAACTTCAGCCTCCTGGAGGCAGCCCCAGGGTGCTGGGAGCCCCAGCTCACAGCAGCTGGGGAGTCTCCTGAGCTACACCCCAGGGAGCACAGAGCACAAAGTGGGGGAACAGCAAGGGACCTCTGCCAGAGCACGTGGAGCCCAGCCCTCAGGGCACACAACTAGCAGCATGGTCTTTTGGCAGCCCAGATCCAGGAACAGAAGCAGGCGGAGCCAGTAAGCAGGAGCCTCCAGGGCATGAGCCCATTGAGCTGAGGGAGCTGAGTGAAGAGAGACTGCAGAGCTCTGTCCTCTGCCCCTGGAACAGGACTCTGGAGCTCTGAACACATTCAGATACTGATCGCAGTCTAGGCCCCCACACAGAACAGCAGCGGCCCCCTCCACCTCAGGCCCGTGGCAGACAGGAGCACATATGGTTATTCACAGACCAGGAGGAAGCACAGAGCCTCACACACTGAGACACTTGTGGTAGTGCCCCAAAAGCTCAGGAAGCACCCCCAAAACAGGCTTAGGCTGGGAAAATGAACAAGCAGAGAAAAAAGAGGAACACCATTGAGAAATACATTATCTAGGATCCCAAGAAGGATTAATATACATAGTCTGAATATGAGGAAACACAAGCTTCTGCATCTAAAAGACTCCCAGAAAAACAGAAACTGGAATCAGGCTATGACAGAGCTCAAAAAGGACTTTGAAAATCAAATGAGGGAGTTAGAAGAAAAACTGGGAAAAGAAGTGAGAGAGATGCAGGAAAAACATGAAAATGAAGTCAGCAGCCTAGTCAAGGAAATCCAAAAAAATGCTGAAGAAAATAGCATGCTAAAAACCAGCTTAGGTCAAATGGATTAAACAGTTCAAAAAGTTATTGAGGAGACGAATGCTTTAAAAAGCAAAATTGGCCAGAAGGAAAAAGAGATAAGAAAACTCTCTGAGGAGAACAAATCCTTCAGACAAAGAATAGAATTCAGGGAGATTGATGAATTTACCAGAAATCAGGAATCAATACTTCAAAACCAAAAAAATGAAAAATTAGAAGAAAATGTGTAATATCTCATTGAAAAAACAACTGATATGGAAAACAGACTTAGGAAAGATAATTTAAAAATTATTGGAATACCTAAACGTCATGATCGGGAAAAGAGCCTTGACATCATTTTCAAAGAATTACTACAGGAAAATTGCCCTGATATTCTAGAAGCAGAGGGCAAAATAGAAATGGAGAGAATCCACCGATTCCCTCCCCCCCCCCGAGAAAGATATCCCCAAAAACCAACCCCTAGGAATATTATAGTCAAGTTACAGAACTCCCAAGTCAAAGAGAAAATATTACAAGCAGCCAGAAGGACACAATTAAAATACTGTGGAGCTGCAATCAGTATCTCACCGGACTTAGCAGCAACTACAATGGAAGCTCGTAGGGCTTGGAATATAATATACCAGAAGGCAAAAGAGCTTAGAATGCAGCCAAGAATGAACTACGCAGCAAGCCTGAATGTCCTCTTCCAGGGAAAAAGATGGACTTTCAATGAACCAGGGGAATTTCAAATGTTCCTTTTGGAATGGCCAGAGCTGAACAGCAGGTTTGATCTTCAGATATAGGACTCAGGTGAAGCATGGAGATTGGAGGAGAGGGGGAAAATATGAGGGACTTAATGATGATGAACTGCATATACTCCTGCATAGAAAAATGACACTGATAATACTCATATGAACCTTCCCAACTAATAGAGCAGGTAGAGGGAGCTTTTATAGTTGAAGCACAGGAGAAAGCTGAATTCGAAGATAAAATATGGTGTAAAAATGGAGTCAGTAAAAAAAAAGGGAAATGTAATGGGAGAAAGAAAAAGGAAAAGGGGAATAGGCCAAGATATTTCATATAATAAGATTTTTCTTTATTACAATGAGCTATTGTAATGATATGGAAGGGGAGAAGCAAGGGGGAATGAGGGAACCTTTGCTCTCATCAGAGGTGGCTAGGAGAGGAAACAGCATATATACTCAATGGGGTATAGACATGTAGAGTAAGAAGGAGGGGGAGCAGGGGGAAGGGGTGGGGATGTGAATAAGGAGGAGAGGATGGACCATGGTGGGAGAGTGGTCAGATATAACACATTTTCTTTTTTACTTCTTGCAAGGGACTGGTATTTGAAGGTCTGTCTAGGACCATAGGGCCAGGTGGATTCTGGCCCTAAGGGGTGGTATGGGGGCTCAGGGCCTCTTGGTCCCAGGACCAGGGATATGTCTGCTGTGCCACTCAGCTACCCGACAGCAGAGACAGAGTGAAGGAGAGAGAAAAATAGAGTACATGGTAGTGGAGAAATAAGAAAGGAGGGAGTTGTGATGAGCAATGGCAACATTGGAAAAATATGGAAGTAACTTTTGAGATGGACTTACCATAAAGAATGTGATCTGCGCATGACAGAGTTGTTGGTGTTGGAACAAAGACTGAAGCACATTTTTTATTATTATTATTTGGGGGACTGTGCAGGACAAATGGGGCTGGCTGGCCTGCCTGGGGCCACATAGCAGAGTGATCTTTGGGTGTCTGAGGCTGGATTTGGACCCGGGTGCTCCTGGCTCAAGGGCCAATGCTCTGTCTGGCACCCAGCCACCCCTACTATTATTACTATTATTTTTTATTTTGGGTCTTTTTTTTTCTTCTTTTTGGTTTTTGCAGGGCAGTGGGTTTCAGGTGGCTTCCATGTCACACGGCTGGGTGATTGTTAGGTTTACAGGGCTTGATTTGGGCTCGGGTGCTCGTTGCTCCAGGGCTGGTACTTCATCCCTTGTGCCACCTGGTCATACCTACAATTATTACTATTTTTTATTTTAATTTTTTTCCTCTCCCCTTTACTTTATGGCTCAAGCAAGTCTATATTCATGGGGGGAGGGGGTATTTCGTTTACTCTTAAACAAGAATATTTTATTAATGTAAAAAAAATTGTACAAAATGAGAATAAAAAATAAAATTTAAAAAAAACGAACTGACTCAAATATTTAAGTCCTGGGTTTTTCTCTCTTTTTCAATTGTTGAGGGAATTTGATGAGGAGGAGATTTGGTGACATGGATTTATTATTAATGGTATAATAAGATGTCACAATGTCAAAATGTGGAGCAACTCTACACCTTAGAAAATAGATTTTCAGAGTTAGATATAATCAGAGACACAGAGTCAGTGAATCTCAGAGTTGGGAAAGATGTCAGAAACTAACTCAAAGGAACCTACTACCTTATATCCTTATTTCAAACATATTCTGCTTTTGGACTGATCTAATTTTTAAGAATGTTTCTCTTTGCTTTGTTGTTGTTTAGTTGTTTTCAGACATATCTGACCGTGGATGAACCCATTTGGGTCTTTCTTGGCTAAGATACTGAAGTGTTTTGCTATTTCATTCTCTAGCTCATTTTGCAGAAGAGGAAACTGAGATAAATGACTTGATCAATAAAGTATTGTCTGAGGTTGAATTTTGAACTCAGGCTTCCTAACTCCAGTTCAGCACTCTATTCATTGTGCCACTTAACTGTGTCATTTCTTCTTGCATCAAGCCTAAATTTGTTCTTCTACAGCTTCTATATTTTCTTTCTTCCATTTTTGCAGATTGAAAGCAAGCAAAAATCTCTGCCAATTTATGAAAAAAGCTTATTTATTATTCAGATTTTCTGAATCATCTCCACTTATTTCAATCAAGGTTCTTATTAAATGATCAGATACTGCTTGTCTACTTAACTTCTTCCCTTCTTAAGGTTATGAAATATGATGTCTAGAGACGAATGAAAAGCATTCAATTGTCTTCTGACAAGCACTGCAGACAATGGGACCATCACATCCTTAGTCCCATCTGCCTTTTTTCCACTATTTCATCCACCAACCTGTTCCATATCCTATTTGATGAAGGAAAAATATCCCCAGTAATGTCATCCTCTCAACCAGAATCATTATCAATTTATTCATGGACTACTGAAAATAACTTCTAAGTGGTTTCAAGACTCTCCCTGTTCCAGTCATTCTCCATTCAGTTAACAAAAGTATTTTCATATCATGTAGGTTTCACTAAGTCACTTTCCTACTCAATAAACTCCAGTGAATCATTATTATCTCCAGTATCAAATACCATATCCTTTAGGTTTTTAAGTCTATATTGTTTAGCTTATTCCTTCCCTCCAGTTTTCTCACTGCTTATTCCTTGGTCCTATGACACTGTGTTTCTTGTTATTCCTTGATCAGAATACTCCATCTCCCCAATCTAGGCATGTCCATTGTATATTCCTCATGGACCTTTTTCCTTCCTTAGGCCTGGCTCCTCAGTTCTTAAATTTCCTTTTCAAGTCCTAAGGCCTTTCCCAGTCTTTTTGAATCTTAGGGCCTTTCCTCTGATTGTATCTTCATATACCTTATCTCTCTCTCTCTCTCTCTCTCTCTCTCTCTCTCTCTCTCTCTCTCTCTCTCTCTCTCGCTCTCTCGCTCTCTCTCTCTGTATACATATATATATATATATATATATATGTATATATACACACACACATACACACACACAGCTATTTTCATTTTGTCTCTCCCATTAGACTATGAAAAAGCAGGAACTGTTAATTTTTTCTTTTTTTTACTTAGCACAGTATTTAGAAACAAAGGCCACTTAAAATGTTTATTGTCTTGTTGGGTAAGACATTATTTTTCAAAAATATTTTAAAGCATGTTAACTTTTCAGAATATATTATACTTTTGTCTCATAAAAACATTAATCAATTATTAAAGATTTTTTAAGTACCCGCATTTACCAGGAATGGTGTTGAGAGTTGGGAATATGAAAAAGAGAATGAATTGTTTCTGTCCTCAAAGGGGAAGGGAAACAGGCTGACAAATGTATACAAATCTAACCATGATTAGGATAAATAAGAAACAATTAACAGAGGGAAGAGACTATAATTAAGAGGGATTGAGGAAGGTTTCCACTAAAATGTATGATTTTAGTTGGAACTTAGAAGAAGTTAGAGAGTAGAACAGGAAGCCAGATTGAGGGAGAGTACATGTCCATGACCAAGAGTTTGAGCATCTTGCTCATGGAACATTCAGGAGATTGGTGTCACTAGATAAAAGAGTCTGGTTAGGGGATGAAGTATAAAAAGACTGAAAAGGTATGAGGGTGCTAGGTTATGAACAACTTTGAATGCCAAACAGAATTTTGCTTATCTTCTAATAGGATCCTTCCATTGGTAAAAAACAAACAAAAAACAAAACAAAACACCAAATGAGTCTGCAGAAACTAAAAGTGAGAATATCAAAACTAGACCTACATCATGGAATTGTTTGATCAGAGGGTCAGAGAAAGTAATATGAGGAAAGAATGAGAAAGAAATTAGATTGCAGGGAGTCAAAGATTTTCCCTGAGGGTTCAAGAAGGGACAAGAGGAACACAGAGTTGATAATGCTTTTCCTGCTTTTCCTTTTAGTTTATCTGCAGCCTGTTCAGATGTCTTCAGGCACAATTGCTCCAGACCCTCCAGGGGCTCACAGGAGTATTCTGGGGGTTCTAAAAATTGAACAGGAGAGGGTCCAGATTTTATTCCAGAAATATGAGTCCAACTAGGAAGGAGTCCTAGGTTGACTAGGTTAGGTCAGTCCCTGGGGCTTTCCAGGATTTCAAATATGCCATACCCCTGAATTTGGTGTGGAGGCATTCATGGGAAAGTGGCTGAAGCTTTCTGAAGGTGCTCATAGGCATACTCTGAGAGAACCTTCCTAACAGCACAGAGCTATATGGCATATTGAGGAAATCAGTATTGTTCAGGATATACAAGAATACCAAAGTTCAGGGATAGCCCTCTGTAAAGGTCAAAGGACCTGAGCTTAATATTTTCCTGTGGAGTGATACAGATTATCAGTAACCCAAATGGGAGAATTTTTCTTCAGACTTCTGTCTCTTGACATAATTTAATTATGGCAAGTTTGAGCTTATGATTTTCTCCACTTTTTTAGATAACCTGCAGAGTGAAGGTCATAACTGATATTTAGTGCCCCTGCCACTCCTTGGGCTACTTGAGAAATAAAGCAGGGCCATCATCACTTGGTAAAGAATGGGGCTGGCAGAAATAAGGTAGGATCTCTTTTGATGGTGCCTTAGAGACAAACTGAGCCTTTTTGGTTCTGCAAGGAAAAGGCTTGTTTCATTTAATAAAAGTATCTTCAAAACTTAGAAGTATTTTAAAACCCTTTCAGGGGGTCATGTGAGTGAAGTCCTATCTGTCAATCTTTCTCTGGAGAAGCACTTCTCCTTGGTATAGGTTTTAAAAGAGAAGATGGTTTAATACCCTCTTCAGCATTCACTTGGTCACAGGTGGGGAAATTTGACACACTTAGCAAATAGTTTCTCCCAGCTTGTGACCTAAAAAATAAGTTTTACTGGGGAGTAAAAGGCATCGTTCCCTAAGTGAATGTAACCCAAAGAGAAGTTTTCATTGGCTCTCCTTGGGGATGAAGATTTGACCTGCAGGTGTCTGGGGAAGATAGTATATAAGACTTTGGCTATAGCTTGCTCCTGTGACCTGTAAGTGAGAGCATAACACTCAAGGAATTGAGGAATTAAAGTGGCCAGTGGGACAAACTGGGAAGGCATTCACTTGACCATTGGTGAGCTAGCCTGAATCACTTCTCTGGTGACACCTCCTGTGGTTCAGAATCTCCGGAGCATATTTAATAGGGCAATTCTTTGCAACCACTGTATAAGAGGCTTACAGTTTTTAGATACCAAATTTTTCAAAAAAGGATGTATTTTATACATGGGGAAATTTGGAATATTGATAAATAGTTGCTTCATTTTAATCTAACCTCTTTTGCATCCTAGAATATCATATTGCAAGTCCACTTATCTTTCTTTAGGTTTGTTTGTTTGTTTTGTTTGTTTGCAAGGCAAATGGAGTTAAGTGGCTTGCCTAAGGCCACACAACTAGGTAATTATTAAGTGACAGAGGTCAGATTTGAACTCAGGTACTCCTGACTCCAGGGCTGATGCTCTATCAGCTGCACTACCTAGACACCCCAGTACACTTATCTTTTAATGTTGAAACTGCCAAGTCCTGTGATATCTTAACAACTCCTTCTAATTTGAATTGCTTCTTTCTGTCTGCCTGTTTTACCTGATAATTCTGGAATTTGGCTACATTATTCCTTTGATTTTTCACTTTGACAATTTCATTCCATGGTGATCAGTGGATTCTTTCAATGACTATTTCTTTCTCTAATTTTAGTATACTGTGGCAGTTTTCTTGAATAATTTTGTAAAAGATGTTTTCCAGGTTCTTTTTTTTTATATCATGACTTTCAAATAGTCTAGTTATTTATAAATTATCTCTCTTGGATATATTTTTTCCTGAGTTATTTGACATTTTCTTTTATTTTTGTCATTTAAAAATTTTGTTTTACTAATTCTTGATGTCTCATAAAGTTCTTAGCTGCCACTTGTACAAATCTAATTTTTTTAAGGTTTTTTGTAAGGCAATGGGGTTAAGTGGCTTGCCCAAGGTCACATAGCTAAGTAATTATTAAGTGTCTGAAGTCAGATTTGAACTCAGGTACTCCTGACTCCAGGGCCAGTGCTCTATCCAGGGCACCACCTAGCTGCCCCAAAATTTAATTTTAAGGAATGAATTTCTTCAGTTAGATTTTGCATCTCATTTTCCATTTGACTAATTAGATATTTAAAAGAGCTCTTTTCTTCAGTGAATTTTTTCCTCAGTCTATTCAATTATAGTTTTAAACGTTTGACATATTTTTCCATTTGGTCAATTTCATTTTTAAGGAGGTATTTTTTCAGTAAATTTTTGTTCTTCCTTTTCCAAGATATTGACTCTCACTTGCCTCTCATTGCCTTGCCTAATTTACTTCTATGCCTCTTATTTCATTTATAAAAATCATATTTGAGCTCTTTCAATAAGATTTTTGAAACTTGAGACCGAGATCAATTCATATTCCCCTCTGGGGCTTCACATGTCAACTTTGTCCTACTGTCTTCTTCTGAGATTGTGTTTTGATCTTCTTTGTTGTCATAATAACTTTCTATGATCATAGCTTTTTTCTGGTTCTTATTGATTTTTAGCTTAGTTTATGACTTGCAAAGTTGAGTTCTACTCCTGTACCACAGGGGCCACTGTTCCAAGTTTCTTGTGCTGAAATCAGAGGTCTGCTCTGTTGGGGTTTCAGGTTCTAGCATCTTATTTACTGTGGCCAAATGATTGCCCAGAAGCTTCCTTCTCTGGTGAGGCTGAAATCTTCACAATTGGACTACTATGCCACTGACCTGCTGAGCAGGGACTAAATTGCCTTGGGGGTGATCTTTTCTGTGACAGAGCCTTCTGCTGACATCCCCCCATGCCAACTATGCTTTGGTGGCTTCCCTCCACCAGAATGAGATAGACATTTTCTGAATTCCTTCCAGGATATCTGAAATTGGAAAATCGCTCTTCTCTGTTGTTTTGAGGTGGGTTTTTTGGTAGGTTCTCTTGCTCTAAAATCTGTTTAGAGGCTTGAATGATATTGTTTTTGAAGGAGGCTGAGAAGATCTCAGGAAAGATACTGACTTCTCTCCACCATATTGACTCTGCCTCCTGGGGTTCAATAAAGTAAAACTGTGTACATTACTTTATGGGAAGATGATATTCATCATTCCTAAAAACTTTATCATTAATTGGGCAGCCAGACATAGGGCATAAGCATTAGTTCAATATGAAAAAAATGATATCTAAAAAATAAAACTAACATGTGTGAAGAGAAATGTACTGAGAGAAGAGGGATGGGAGAGGTAGAATATGATAAATTATCTCACACAAAAGAGGTTCATAATGAGCTTTTATATTGGAAAGGGAAATGGGGAACTTGCAGGAGGGTACTTGAACTTTACTGTCACTGGAATAGGCTCAAAGAGGAAAAAACATACACACTCATCTAACTATGGAAATTTATCTTACACTAAAGAAAATTAGGAAGAAAAAGGGAGCAAAACTAAGAGAAGGAAAATTGAGTGAGGTGGTCTTTAAAAACAAAAAAAAAACTTTTGAGAAGGAACAGGAGAGAGAGAGAGAGAGAGAGAGAGAGAGAGAGAGAGAGAGAGAGAGAGAGAGAGAGATGACTAAACTAGTTTGGTAATAACTGAAAAAATTTTCACAGAAAGTTTCTCTGATAAAGACCTCATTTCTCAAATATATAGAAAATTTAATCAAATTTATGAAAATAAGAGCCCATGCACAATTGGTAAATGGTTAAAGGATCTGAACAATCAGTTTTCAAATAAAGCATCAAAGCTATTTATAGTCATATGAAAAAAATTCTCTAAATTACTATTGCATAGACAAATGCAAATTAAAACACATCTGGAGCACCACGCTATAGTTTTCAGTTTTTCCAAAGAGAAAAAGAGAATAACAGACATTGGAGGAGATGTGGGAAAACTGAGATACAAATACATTGTTGCTGGCATTGTGAAATTATTCAACAATTCTAAAGAGCAATATGCAACTATGTCCAAAGTATTATAAAATCATGTATACCCTTTGACCTAGCAATACTGTCACTATATGCCAAAGAAATGAAAAGATGAAAAATATATTTATATGTCAAAAAATATTTGTGGTTGCTCTTTTGGTAATGTTAAAGATGTGGAACTTGAGGGGATAGCAATCAATTAGTGAATCTCTGTATAAGTTGCGATATATGATTGTGATGGATGATTAAATGCCTGAAGAAAAGGTTTATTTTTCTAAGATTTTTTAATCTATACTTTTTCACAAGATGGAAATATGGCACATATATATTCTATCTCATATTGCTTGCTGTCCCAAAGATCAGGAAGGGGAATAGAAAAGGAGAATATTGGAAATCAAAATTTTAAAAATTAGTGTCAAAATTATTTTCATGTGTAATTTTAAAAAATTATACAAAATAAATATATTGTTAAAAGTTTAAAATATTTTTGGCAACATTTTCAATATAATTGATTTCCTTGGAAATATTGTGAATTGTATTTTATTTGCTTAAAAACAACATTCTTGGGGCTGCTAGGTGACACAGTGAATAGAGCACTTGCCCTGGAGGCAGGAGGACATGAGTTCAAATCTGACCTTAGACATTTAATATTTACTCAGCTTGTGTGGTCTTGGGCAAGTTACTTAACCCCATTGCCTCGCCAAAAAAACTCCACCCAGCATTCTCAGGAATTCATATTATCATGATACTTACTAAAAAAAAAAAAAAAAAAAAAACTAATATCTCCCTAGACTGGATGATCTTTAGAATCTTTCAATTTCCAAAATTGCATGATTCATTCCAAAACCTAGTAAGAAGATTTAAGCCTGCCCAGCCAGGAGTCAAGATTTGACTTTCATTTGGTTTCTGTGCCTTGCAACTGAAGAATTTTCTTAAAAGTAAGCATAGGTCAAATAGGTATTCAAATCTGATATAAAAGGTAAGTCATCATGGGATCATGTGATTTCCTATTGTAAGGAATTTTAGAAATCATCAAATCTAACTTTATTATTTACAGAAAAGGAAAGAGAGGATAAGAAATATTTCATGACTTGCCTAAAGTCACCTAGTAAATACCAGAACTATTTTTCAAAGCCAATCCTTCTAGATCCAAATCCAATTTTAAGTTGGGATTTGACTATACAAAAAACCCTTAACTGACCATATTTAGCTAATAAAAATGATTGATGAATATTTAATAAGGTAAGGGCAAACAATAAGAGAGATAACAATCTCATAAATTTCCCTGTGGTTTGGCAAATACAAGCATTTGGAAATAATTTTGTCTTTGTTCTATAATCATATTCATTGTCTTCTACTCTTAGTTCTGACATGGCACTTTTTATTCTTAATGTTCCTCTAATGGGCTTATCATTTGTACTACATCATTATTTGAGTTGGTTTTTAACAATCTCCTGCCTCTCCTTACTCCAAAACCTTTCATAAAAAATGTAGACTGAAAACTCCTACCCATCTAATTCTTTTGTTTCTCCCAGCACTGAACCTTAGACTTTGTATTTATTAAGTTCCTAATTAATGTTTGTTAAATGAGTGAGAGATGGAAAGGATTTCATATCATAGAGCTAGAGATTGGAAGGGACCTTAGCAATCATCTAGAACAACACTTGTTAGGGATTCTTGAGGACCACAGTTGTGAAATAACAAAGGTAAAAGTTTAAGACCCTCTTGGCCTCTTGTTGTTTTGCAAATATACTGGTTTGGTTTCTCAGGAGACCAGCATGACTCAACTCCTTTATTTTTTCTGACATTGATCGAGAATCACATGACCACAGGAGCAATGAAATATTCATAAAAATGTCTAACTGTTTAACCAATATGTAATGATTTAATCAATGTGCAACCTTTAACATGATTGGTGCTTAAGTTGGTAGCATGAGTTGTTCACAAGTACAGAAGTAGACTAGGATATAAACTGCTATCTGAACCTAATAAACTTGGAGTTCTCACCATCTTTGGCTCCTGTCTCATTCCCTGTAGCTGAGAACAGTCCTCTGCTGGCAGAGGACTCTCAAAGTAGCCCGTGCACTTTTCAAGTGGCCCCCAACATGGAGCCCCCAGAGCATTAGGGGAAGATTACAGAAGGACTTCAAACACGGGGCAGATCAGCCTCTAGAAGACAAAAGAGGTCTCCAGCTACAGTCTGATATAATATGGACTGTTGAAGAAACTCATATAAGATTATTATATAAGACTTTGAAGAAGCAGGGGTGTACAGTAGAAAATAGAGATATAAAGAAATATTTGGTAGTTGTTTATAAAGCATCTCCCTGGGTCTTAGATAGGATGTCAGAATTCACAGAAGGCTGTAGAAATGTAGTAGCCTCATTAAACCCAGGAAACCCCATAAATGCAAACACTTGTTTTGTACAGTTGACTGGAGCTGGACAGTGCTGTGCTGATGGACAGCAGATAGCCTGCACAGTGCAGGGTGTGTTGTAGAAGCCTGGGGCAGAGCTCCCATTTCAGGGGAAGGCAAAATACCTTTTACCACTATGATACAAAAACCAGATGAGCCATTTGTTCATTTTGTGGCAAGAATGGAGGATGCAGTAGCTAAAAGCATGGGAGACCTCCCTGGTGTAGATGTAATGCTAAAACAATTGATAAGAACTAATTCTAATGCTCACTGTAAAAAACCTTAATAGGGAGTAGGTGGGATACTTTACTGCAGGAAATGATTCAAAAATGTTCTGGCATAGGCTCTGCCACCTATTCTGCACAAACCATGGCTTGGGGTTTTCAAAAAAAAAATAGTGTAAAGTGCTTTAAATGTGGAAAGATTGGACATATAAAAAAAGGACTGTAGAAATAAAGGGGGGATGTCCTTGGCTGATAACTCCTTGTCTGAAGTGCAAAAAACCAGGACATTGGGCAACTGAATGCCATTTTAAACCAGATGTCAGGCCGACCCCTAGCAGCCCAGTGAAACAAATAGGGAATGCTGGGAATGCAGGAAGAGGTGAGCTCAGGGACAAAGGAATTAAGAAAGAATTATCAGGAGTTAACTTCTCACAGGGAGCATCTTTAATTGATCTCTGTTTCCAAGGAAGGTATTTAATTAGAGCTGGTAACACAGTTACTCTTCCTATACAAGAACCAAAAATAGATAATAATAAATGTTTAGTGGTAAACACACCAAGTATGGATTACATATCCAATTTGCTATATTAGAAGGGAATGGAATTTCAGTTTTAAATCCCCTACAAAATCATATAGAGATTGAAATCAATCAAGTAGCACAAGGAATAGTATTAGAAAATTCAGATTCCACACCAGTAATGGGAATGTTTACCAAAAAAATACTGTCCTCTAGATGTATGATAACCATAAAGGTAGGGAAAAAGGAACTTTAAAGGAATGTTGGTTACAGGAGCAGATAAAACTATTTTTCCTGTTAGTATTTGGCCACATAATTGGCCTTTAGAATCCACAGATAGTCAATTATTAGGTATTGGGTGATTCCAAGATACTCATATCTCAAAATATTATATAGATTGGGAATTTGAAAATAAACAGGGGAAAATTAGACCATATGTGGTACAAGGACACAGGCCTCACTGTCTCTACATATTTTTCATAGGGGCCACTGAAAGAAAAGAAAAATTAATGCTCCCTAGAATAAAATGGAAATCAAATGAGCCTTCATTTGGAAGACAGAAATATATGCATGTCACTGTGAACACTTTTTCTTCTTTTATTATGGTTACGCCGTTAGCAGGGGAAATCAGTTAAGGATGTTATCTATCATTTAATTTCTTGTTTCTCTGCTCACGGTGTCCCAGTTTCCATTAAAACAGATAATGGTCTGGCATATGTTTCTGGCATATGTTTGGAACTTTTTGTAAGGAATTTTGCATTATACATATAACAGTAATACCTTATAACCTCTGTGGCCAGGCTATTGCAGAACTTGCAAACAGGGCAATGAAATTTTTTTCCAAAAACAAAAGAAGGGGAATTTTGGGAACAACCTAAAGTTAGGATAGACACGGCGTGATACACACACACACACACACACACACACACATATATATATATGTATATATATATATATATATATATACATATATATAATTACTTAATATTTAATGAATGACATATAACTCCAGCCATGAAATACTACTACCATCCTCCAGAAAGAAAAATGGCAAGTGTAGTATTGAAAATTAGGTATTAGGCCTCTAAAGTCAGCATCCTTTTAACAAAATTTTTTCTTTTTCTCACTGCTTGTTTTGACATACAAAGTAATTGAAGCCTAAAGTGAAAATTGGATCAATTGAGATCCAGGGAAAACTAGAACTCTGTCAGGACTTAAACCTAGCACTTATGATTTTTATAACAGTGCTCTACCCTCTCAATTTCATTGTTGCTCAATAAAATTGTTTTCCTAAAGATTGAATTATAATTTTAAATTCTTCTGATTATGTTTTTATGACATTACTAAAAATAAAATAAAAATCATGAAAACATGATTAAATGATTTCCTTTTGGAAGTGATTTTATTTTATTTTTTAAATAAAATTTTATTTAATTTTTCCAAACACTTGCAATGGCAGTTTTCAATATTCATCCATTTGCCAGTTTATGAGTTTCACATTTTTCTACTACTCTCCCTTTCCTCCCCCCATCTCATGGCAGTGAACAATCTGGACAAATTTAGGCATGGACAATTGGACATGGACAACATGGACAACATAATTCCATATTAGTCATGTTGAGAAAGAGGAATTAGAACTAAGGTGGAAAAAACATGGGAAATAAAAGGAAAAATATAAAAGATTTTTTTTAAATTTAGCATTGAATTCTCTGTATAGATTTTTCTCTGGATATGGATGACATTTTCTTTCATGTGTCTCTCAGGATTATCCTTGATCACTGAACTGCTGAGAGGGGAGTGTGTCTATTATAGTTGATCATTTCACAGTGTTGTAGTTAATGTGTACAATGTTCTCTTGGGTCTGCTCACTTCAACAAGCAATAGCTCATGATTCTCTGAAGTCAGAATAATAATACTCCATAATCTTCAAATACCATATCTTGTTCAACCATTACCCAATTGATGGGGATCCTCTCATTTTCCAATTCTTTGCCAGTAGAAAAAGAAGTGCTAGAAAATTTTTTGAACATGTGAGATGTTTCTTATTTTTTATGATTTCTTTGGGATATAGACTTAGTAGTTGTAATGCTGGATCAAAGAGTATACACAACTTTATTGACCTGTGGACATTGTTCCAAATTGCTATCCAGGATGGTTGGACCAGTTCAGAACTCCATCAACAGTACATTGATGTCACAATTTTGCCACATTCTCTCCTGTAGAGGACCACGGGTGAGTGGAACTCTGACCATGATGGTTGAATAGGCCCTCTCAGTGGAAGGACCCTGCTCTATATGCTTGAATTGGTTTCCCATCCCAGGAAGCTTAAGCAGTTTCTTTCTAAACATACAATGTTTCAGGAAGATAAGCAGTTATGACACACTTGATATGCCAGAACATGCAACACAGCCTGGGAGCAAGGGAAGTACTCAGTGTTCTCAGGGTATTAGATAAAGAAGGGACCTTGTGGTTTTTGTGATATATAAGCTTCTGCACTGCTCAATAAAGCAGACTCTCTTTTCCATCACTCTGGAATCCTATCTTTTTGTTTATTAGACAGCCTTCAGTCATCACTCTTTCCTAGCTCTGCCATGGGTAGGCAGGACCCTAAACATTCTGGCACCCACCATGGGGCACTGATAGAAGGTTGAGTAGAATGTCACGATCCCATCTTAGTTTCAGCTAAAGGTCCCCCTTGTTCCTAACAGTGACCTGGGATCTCAAGATAAGGTAAGGGGAAGACTTAGACAATACATTTCAGGGGAACTTTCCCTTTCCTCCTGAGCAAAGTAGTAACAAACACGAGGCAAGTCCACATTAAGCAGCCCAGCCAAGTGAGAAAGTCCTTTTGAAAGTGATGAGACACCTAGGACTTAAAGCCACAAGAAATCAGATAAAAGAATTCTTAGATCTGATAGGGATCACATCCCCCTGGCAACCCTGAGAGGGAACTTTAAACCCAGGAAACTGGAAGATGGTTGAGGAAACAACTCTCTGAACATTTCTTGTCAGTAAGATCTAGCAATTTCTCTGTTCCTTGTTTCCAATAATATAATGCCATAAAACTATACCTAGTAGATCCTGTACATTATAGAGAAGTCTGTAGATTTGAAGGAGTTGGGGAGTCAAGAGAAGTGGCCTTAGTGACAAATAAAAAGGCCAAAAGAGCAGACACAGGAGATAGTGACAAAGAGAGTCTGCTTATTTACCCCACTGTTCCTCTGTTATGCTGCCCCTCTTATAACAGTATGCAGCCCTCTATGGAAAAACCAAAGACAAAATAGAGAACAGATGCCCTAGAAAGGACTCTTAGCCAAGTCTGGGAAAAGGGAGAAGAGACGCAAGATCTAGGGAAAGGGAGAAGAGATCCAAGATCTAGGGCTCCACATATATCCAGTCTTAGAGATTGATGACCCTAACAATCCAGGACAACAGTTGAAGAATTATAAGCCTCTTGATATCCAAATGCTCCAGAAGATAAAAAAGACTGTTGTTGATTATGGTCCTGCCTCCATGTATGTTAGACCTCTCCTGGACCAAATAATTTATTCTATTTTACCTCCTCATGACTGGAGGCAGGTTGTTCAGACATGGTTAGAACCAGGAGATTACATGCTCTAGTGTTCTGAATTTGAAGAACAGTGTAGACAACTAGCAGTTTAGAATGAACAACAGCAGGTTAACCTTAATTTTGAGCAATTAGCCAGCACAAGACAATATCAGGCAATGGGTAGGCAATTGTAGTATGAGGTGGTCAGATAGCAACAAGAGGCTTTATGTGCAATAAAAGCTTGGGCAGCCTCCCCAGGGAAGGGAGATAAGGGAAAATCTTTTATGAAAATAACATAAGGAGTGCAACAAAGTTTTGCAGACTTCCTTGCCCGCCTCACACAGGTCATTCTTAGAGCAATAGGGGAGTGACCAGCTGCAGACATTTTGGTTAGATAGTTAGCTAAGGAGAAGTGCATCAACAATTAGCAGGCAGTAAAAAGGATATCACAATGAAGGTGTGATTCAGAAGTGTTCTGTAGGCACAGCTCAGAAGAACTATAAAGCCTTATATGTCACCAACCCTGCCTATTAACTTATGATTAACTTAACATACTAAGGCAGATGAGATTAACACTCACTGCACAGGATATCTGATGGGGGTCACTGATTTACAGCCTCAACATATTACACCTATATCAATTACACTCATATCAATAACATGAAAAAATAGTCACAAATTTATTAATATAGATTCTGATAACGTTAGTTATTACAGAAAATTATCGGATAAGTGAGGATTTAAGAACAGAAGACTACCCCCCCCCAGAAAAGACTTAGGACTTCCCTCTTTATTTTTATTTTTTTTTTTTTTGGTTTTTTTGCAAGGCAAATGGGGTTAAGTGTCTTGCCCAAGGCCACACAGCTAGGTAATTATTAAGTGTCTGAGACTGGATTTGAACCCAGGTACTCCTGACTTCAGGGCCAGTGCTCTATCCACTGCACCACCTAGCCACCCCCAAGACTTCCCTCTTTAAGAGAAGTTATTTGGTTTACTCTAGATGAAGAAGACAATATGAGATATTCTAATCAGACTGAGATTTTTTTTTAGTGGATATTTGCCTTCTTAAAAATTTTACCACTTACAATCAAGAAGTGTTAAATATTAAAAACCTTTGAAAAGAAAATGTATTGTGAAAAGTAGAATCATGTATGTGTTTTTTATATTTTTAAAATAAAGTTTTAAATAAGCTTTGGGGATATAGTTCAGAACAGTATAAACTAAAGTCAAAAAGAGTTAATGAAAAGGAATAGTGGATCAAAATATTAAGGGAAAATGTAAATTGTATAGTCTGAGAAAGAGGTTCTGAAAGAAATGGGAAGAGAATCAAGCCATAAAGACAGTTGGAGTATTTGAACCATTTGGTAAGTATGGAAGTTGGTTAAGCATGTAAACAGGATTGAGCAGGTTTGACATTGTATAAGTAAAATCATTGATTTGGGGATTTTTGGAAATTTGGCAGGTGATTCAAGGTGGCACAGTGGATAGAGCACTGGCCCTGGAGTCAGGAGTACCTGAGTTCAAATCTGACCTCAGACACTTAATAATAATTACCTAGCTGTGTGGCCTTGGGCAAGCCATTTAACCCTATTGCCTTGCAAAAAAACTTGAAAAAAAAATCAATGCAAAAGGTATAGAAAGCTAAAAGTTCAAATGGAGATATGTGTTTAAATGAGGTTAGGGAATTCTGAAAATTGCATTAAACTGCCACTGTTGCATTATCTGGCAGTGAATTGATTGGAACAGTAATAAACCCAGTAATTTTAAAAAGTTTGATATGAAAAAATTGATAAGTAAATGTTAATTGTTTCTTCAAATTGAGTAATTCTTTAATGTGCTAATCTTTTGTACAAAATAATCTAAAATACATGTAAATTGAATTAAGGGGTTTGTAAATGTTGTAAGACTCCTCCAGAGTCATAGGAGGAAAAAAAATGAATGGAAATGCTAAAATAGATAGGGACAAAATGGTCTTGGTGGAGGCTGGGAATGTGCCAAAACTATTGTCAGGACAAAAAGCATATGAATATTAAAACATTCCTCCAGAAACTAAAGAAAGGGGGACATAAGGAGATAATCCTACCAGCAAGTTGACTCTGGTGTTGTATACTTTAAATTTTCTTTCATTAAAGCTTCAGGAGTTACACCGACTGAAGGGCACTTTGGAGTTAAAAAAAAAAACAAGTAGAGAACAAGAAACAAACCTATGAATCAAAAAAAGACCCCAAGGGTCCTGTGAACAGACATGTTATGTGGAAAAATCTGGCCACTAATGCCTGGCAGGGGCCAGGAACAGTAATAAGTTGGAGGTGGGGGGGGAAGGATTTGTTTGTTTTTCCCCAGTTAATGGAGAACCAGCAGTATGGGTCCCACAGAAAGCTGTTCACCTTTACTGAGCACCTCTGAGGACTACAAGTACAGAGGAGACAGAGAAGAAGATGCTTGTGAGGAGACGTAGGAGACCAAAAAACACAAGTGATAGAATAAACCTGAAACTATGTTTGCACATCAGTAGCAGTAGCAGTCATGTCTTTGCAGACAGGAATAAAAACTGTCGACTTTGTTATGGACTTGCAAAGAAATGTGTCTAAAGTTGCAGAAACAAGATAGAATAAGTAAGGACTTCCTCGCGTTGATTGACAGGGTAAAAGAATTATTGCTTGCAGAAGGGAATTAACTTGTTCTATTAGACCACAGATTAAATATGAAATGTGATTATAAATATGTACATCTTTGTGTTACATCTGATTATGATTGGGATAAAGTTAAAAACTTTGCTGGGAGCATTTGGAAATAACTCTGTAACTTTAAATATACAAACATTGTATTATATCACTGGACAAATTAATAATGCATCTTTACAGGGTGACTAGGTGGTAAGGGTAGATAGAGCACTGACCCTGGAGTCAGGAGCACCTGAGTTCAAATCAGACCCTCAGACATAATAATTGCCTAGCTATGAGACCTTGGGCAAGTCACTTAACCCTGTTGTTTTGCAAACAACCCCCTCAAAAAGGTAATAATGCATCTTTAAATAACATGAATGTGGATGAAAGTGTTCAGAATCTCTGGAATTTCCTGAAAGAACTGACTCCTATACACTGGCTTAATACTATTGTTTCACCTCTGATCCCTTTGATCATATTAGTACTCCTTGCTTGTTGCTTTGTTCCTCTATGTTGCCCTTGCTGGCACCATGTCTTGAGCTCCATAGAAACAGAATAGCACTTCCTTAAGCTTCAACAAAAGAGGGGGAGATATAGAGGACCACAGGTGAGTTGCACTTGACTATGATGGTTGAATAGACCCTCTCAGTGGAAGGAGCCTGCTCTCTGTGCCTGGACTGGTTCCCCATTCCAGGAACCTTAAGCAGTTATTTTATAAGCATACAATGTTCCAGGAAGATAAGCATTTATGTCGTTATGATGCACTTGATATTCCAGAACATACAACATGGCCTGGGAACAAGAGGAGTACTCAATCATCTCAGGGGATTAGATAAAGAAGGGACCTTGTGGTTTTTGTTACATATGAGTTTGTTCAGTGCTCAATAAAGAAGATTCTCTTTTCCATCACTCAGAGTCCCGTCTTTTCATTTATTAGACAGCCTTCAGTCACAACTCTTAACTAGCTTGTCCACGGGTTGGCCCTCAACACTTTCCAATACTAATTATTTTCCTTTTTTTTGTCATTTGAGCCAATCTGAAAGGTGTGAGGTGATACCTCAGAGTTGATGTAATTTGTATTTCTCTTATCAATAATAATTTAAATACTTTTTTCCATATGATTATAGACAGTTTTTCATTTCAAAATCTCAAAACTTCCTGTTCATATCCTTTGAACATTTATCAATCAGGAATGACTTGTAATCTTATAAATTTGATTCAGTTCTCTCTATATTTTAGAAATGAGTCCTTTATCAGAAACACTAGCAAGGAAAATTGTTTCGCAGGTTTCTGTGTTCCTTTTAATCTTAGCTGCATTGGTTTTATTTGTGTAAACACTTTTTTAATTTAATATAGTCATTTTGCAATTTATAATGTTCTATATCTCTTGTTTGGTCATAAAGTTCTCTCCTCTCCATACACACTACAAATAGAGTATTTATTGATCTCTTAATTGGTCTATGGTATCACCTTCTATGTCTAAATTCTGTACCCATTTTGAATATATTTTGGTATAGGTTGGGAGATGTGGGTCCATGCCTAATTTTTGTCATATTATCTTCCAGTTTTCTGAGCACTTTTTATTGAATAGCAAGTTCTTATCCCAGAAACTAGTACCTTTAGATTCATCAAAAGCTAGTTTACTGCAGTCTTTTACTTCTGTTTCTTTTGATCTAACCTAATCCACTGATTAAAGGGATCAAGAAAAAAATCACTCTTCAGATTAATGAAAATAGGAAAAGTCATGGACAAACAAGTGATAGAGAGGATCGCACAAGAGAAAATTTTCATTAAATGAAATTTAAAATGATTTTTATATGAACAAAAAGAAAGAAGTTAAAATTCTTAGAAGGGAATCAGGTAATGGAGAGAATTTTTGTGACAATTGTCTCTGATAGTCTCATTTTAAAGCTATATAGTAAGGTATGTAAATTCAAATTTAAATAAATAAGAGGTATTCCCCAAATGACAAATAGTCACAAGCTAGGAATCGGTAATTTTCTTCTCCCCCCTTTTTAAATAAGATTTTTAAACTATTTTATTTTATTCTCCCCTGTTACACATAAAAAGAAAGTTTTTTAAACTTTGAATTCCTAATTCTCTCTCTTCTACCCACCCCACTCTCCCTCATTGAGGAAGCAAGTCATGAGATATTTTAAAAATGTGTAGTCATACAAAACAATTTCATAATAATCATGTTGTGAAAGTAAACATAGTCCTCCCTGAAGGAAAATGAAGGGGAAAAAAGAATGCTTCAGTCTGTATTCAGACATCATCAATTCTATCTTTAGGGATAGATAGTATTCTTTATCATAAGTCCTTTAGTGTTTTCTTGGGTCACAGTATTGCTGAGAAAAGGAATGTCATTCACAGCTGATCATCATGCAATATTGCTATTACTTCATATATAGGAAATTTTCCATTTTATTTGCTCCTTTTCAGGTTGTACTGAGAACATCCTGTTCATCATTTCTCATAGGAGAATAGTGTTCCATCATGCCACAATTTGTTTAGTCATTTCTAAATTGATGGGCATCCCCTCAATTCCCAGTTCCTTGTCAATGGAAAAAAGCTACTATAAATAACTCTCTCTCTCTCTCTCTCTCTCTCTTTCTCTCTCTCTCTCTCTCTCCACATACACACACATATGCATATACATGCACATAAAAACAAATATATGTATACACACACATATATATGAATACATATACATTTTTATAGGTATAAAGGTCCTCTTCCTGATTTTCATCTCTCCTGGAATATAGACCTGTTAGTGGCATTGCTAGGTCAAAGGATAGGCATGGATTTATAGCTCTTTGTACATAGTTCCAAATTGCTCTATCGAATTGTTAAATCATTTCACAATTCCTCCAACAGTGCATTAATGTCTCATTTTCCCTACAAACCTTCCAACATTTGTCTTTTTCTCTTTCTTCTCTATTAGCCAATGCAATAGGTTTAGGGTAGTACCTCAGAACTGTTCTCCAATTGATTCTTCAATCAATAGTGACTTAGGACATGTTTTAATATGGAAAAAGCTAAGACTAATAACCACATTTGAAAACTGTTCATATACTTTTTTCATTTTTAGTTGGCAAATGGATCTTATTTTTTTAAAGTTTGTCTCAGTTCTCTGTTTGAGAAATGTGTCTTTGTCAGAGAAACTTTAATTCATTTTTTCCAATTATTATTACTAACTGTATTTTTTTCCATCCTATCCCCCATCTTCATTTATTCTATTCTCTCTTTCCTTTCATCCTGTCCCTCTTCAAAAGTGTTTTGCATTTGACTACCTCTACCACAATTTTCCCTTACTTCTACCACCTCCTTCATCCCACTTCTTTCTCCAATCCCTTTCCCCTCCTATTTCATTCTAGGGTAAGATATTTTTATACCCAAATGAATGTATGTGTTATTCCCTCTCTGAACTGATTTTGATGAGAGTAAGACTCACTCACTCCCTTTCCACTCCCCCTTCTGCTCATTCTTATCTCTTTTTTTGTAAAATAACTTACCCCATTCTACCTCCCCCTTTCCCTTTGTCCCAGTACATTCTTCTCTCACTCATTATCTTCATCTTTTTAATATGTTATTCCTTCAGATCCAACTCCCACCTGTGCCTTGTCTATATATGCTCCTTCTAACTACCCTAATAAATGAGAAAGTTCATATGGATTATCAGTATCATCTTTCCATGCAAGAATATAAGGAGTTTAAGATTATTAAGTTCCTTATAATTTGCCTTTCTTGTGTAGCTTTCAATGCTTCATTTGAGTCTCATATTTGAAGATCAAATTTTCTGTTTAGCCCTGGTCTTTTTTCATCAGGAAAGTTTGAAAGTCTCCTATTTCATTGAAAATCCATCTTTTTCCCTGAAAGAGTATGTTCAATTTTGTTGGGTAGCTGATTTTTGGTTGTAATCCATGCTCTTGGACCTTCTAGAATATCATGTTCCAAGTTGTCTGATCCTTTTATGTAGAAGTTACTAAATCTTGCTTTCTCCTTACTGTAACTCCATGATAATTGAATTGTTCCTTTCTGGTTGCTTGTAATATTTTCTCTTTAAGCAGGAAATTTTGAAATTTGGCTATAATATTCCTAACTATTGTCATTTTAGGATCTCTTTCTGGAGGTTATCAGTGGATTCTTTCAATTTCTATTTTACCCTCTGCTTCTAGAATATCAGGGTAATTTTCCCTGATAAGTACTTGAAAAATTATGTCTAGGCTCTTTTTTTGATCATGATTTTCAGGTAGCTTAAAAAATTTTAAAACATTATTCCTGAATGAATTTTCTAGATCAGTTGATTTTCCAAGGATATATTCCACATTTTCCTTCTGATTTTTTATTCTTTTTTATTTTGTTTTATTGTTTCTTGATTTCTCACAAAGTCATCAGTTTCCCTTTGCTCCATTCTATACTATAAGGAATTATTTTCTTTATTAAGGTTTTGTATCTCCTTTTCCATTTGATCAATTCTGCTTTTTAAGGCATTCTTTTTATTGGCTTCTTGGATCTCTTTTTTTAGGTTTTTGCAAGGCAGATGGGGTTAAGTGGCTTGCCCAAGGCCACACAGCTAGGTAATTATTAAGTGTCTGAGACTGGATTTGAACCCAAGTACTCCTGACTCCAGGACCTGTGCTTTATCCACTGCGCCACCTAGCTGCCCCAGTATGGGTTTTTAAAATACTATTTTCTTCAGTATTTTTTATATCTCCTTCACAAAGCTACTGACTTGATTTTCATGATTTGCTTGCATCCCTCTCATTTCTCTTCCCAGTTTTGCTTCTACCTCTCTTACTTGATTTTCAAAAATCCTTTTTGAGCTCTCTCATGGTCTGAGACCAATTCATATTTTTCTCTTTTTTCTGGTTTCTTTATTTAAAATTTTAATTTACATTTTTATTTACACATTACTAAATTAGCCTTGTTGTAAGAATAAACATAATCCTCCCTCTCCCCACAAAAATTAAAAAAAACCTCGTAAGACATAAAGTGAGAGAAAGAGGAAAAAATGTGCTTCAATCTATGTTCAGATACCATCAACTGTCTCTGGGGTGAATCACATTCTTTATCATAAGTCCATCAGAGAAGTTGGTTCCACATTTTTTCACAATTGTTGTTGTTGATTGTAATTCCCTCAATCCTTCCTTCCCACTATCATTTAATATATTTTATCTCTACTTTCACTTTGTCCCTCTTCAAAAGTGTGCTGTGGGGCAGTCAAATGGTACAGTGGACAGAGCACTGACCCTGGGGCCAGGAGGCCCCAATCCTACATCCCAACCCTGAGACCGAGCAACCACATGTGGTCCTGAACAGATCACCCAATCCCACCAGCTTGCTAAAAATAAAGAAAAGAAAATGATCTACCCTCTCTTCTCTCACCTACACCCCCCTCACTCCCCCCATACCCTTTCTCCCATCCCCTTTCTCTCCTTTTTCTTCTAGATTTCTTTACCGTATTAAGTATGTGTGTGTTGTTCCTCTCTGAACCATTTCCCGTGAAAATGAAGGCTCCCTCATTCCCTCTCAATCCCCCCCTTCCATACCATTGCAAAAACCTATTTCTTTATTCTTTTACATGAAATAGCTATTTTACCTCTCCTTTCCCTTTCTCCCAGTACATTTCTCTCCTTTCCCTTTCTCCCAGTACATTTCCTTTTCACCCATTGACTCCATTTTTGCAATATATTATACCTTTAATTTCAACTCTCTCCTGTGCCTTGTGCAAATATGCTCCTTCTAACTGCTCTAATAAATGAGAAGGTTCAAATGAATATCATCAGCATTATCTTCCCATGCAGGAATACATGTGGTTCAATATCATTAAATCCCTTATAATTTACCATTCTTGTCCATGCCCTATGCTTCACCTGACTCCTGTAGTTGAAGATCAAATTTTCTGTTCAGCTCTGGTTATTGCAACAGGAACATTTTAAATTCTCCTATTTCATTGAATGTCCATCTTTTCTGCAAGAGTATATTCAGTTTTGCTGGATAGTTGATTCTCTGTTGTATTCCAAGCTTTTTTGCCTTCCAGAATATAATAATATTCTATATAATTTATATAATATAATAAATATGATATATTATATATTACATATAATATATAATATAATAATATTCCAACTCCTATGAGTCCTTAATGTTGATGCTGCTAAGTCCTGTGTAATCCTGGCTGTGGCTCCATGGTATTTGAATTGCTTTCTTCTGACTGCATGTAATATTTTCTCTTTGACTTGGGAATTCTGAAATTTGGCTATAATATTCCTGGCCGGGGGGGGGGGTGGATCTCTTTCTGTAGGACATTGGTGGATTCCCTCAATTTCTATTTTGCCCTCTGCTTTTAGTATTTCAGGGCAATTTTCCTGAAGAAATTCTTTAAAAATGAAGTCAAGACTCTTTTCCTGATCATGAATTTCAGGTATCCCAATAATTTTTAAATGTTCTCTTCTGGATCCATGTTCAAGATCGACTGGTTTTTCAATGAGAAATTTCATGTTTTCTTTTAGTTTTTCATTCTTTTGGCATTGTTTTATTGTTTTTGATTCCTTGCAAAGTTATTGGTATCCTTTAGTTCCATTCTACATTTGAAGGAGTTGTTTTCTTCAGAGAGCTCTCTTATCTCTTTTTTCCATCTGACTAATTCGGTATTCTTATCATTAGCTTTTTGGACTGCTTTTTCCTTTTTACCTAAACTGTTTTTTAAATGTTCTTTTTTCCAGGTATTTTTGAATTTCCTTGTCTAAGCTACTGACTTGGTTTTCATGTTTCCCTTGCATTATTCTCATTTCTCTTCATAATTTTTCCTCTACCTCCCTTACTTGATTTTCAAAATCTTTTTTGAGCTCTGCCATAGCTTGAGACCAATTCCTATTTTTCTTGGAGGCTTTAGTTATAGAAGCTTCAACTTTGTCATCTTCTGAGCATGTGTTTTGATCTTTCATGGGACCAAAGTAATTGTCCATGGTCAGGTTCCTTTTTTTTCTCTTTACTCATTTCCCCAGTCTTTGCCCTGTTTTGGGGATGCTTCCCAAGCTTTTGAGTTGTTATTGGGACTCCCCTACAAGGACCTCAGTTCCTTCAAGGTCTTATGAGAGGCTCTGATTGCTCTCCTGGTCTGTGCTATGGTCTGTGGGTGACCATAAGCACTCCCCTCTGTCCTAGAGCTGGGAAAAGGGTTACTGCTCCAATTATGGCAGGCTGGGGGAACAACAGACTGTGACCAGGATCTAAATATGGACAAAGCACCAGTGTCCTGTCCCAGGGACAGAGGAGAGATTTTGGTTCCCCCACCTCCCTTTCCTTCCAGTGGCTAAGCACTCTGGAAACAACTGTTGGGTGACTCACTGCTAGGTGACTCCACAAACCTGCTTCTGTTTCCTGGGTTCTGGGCTGAACTGAGGGCTTTGGTTGCTCTGAGGGTCACAACTGCAGTGAGGGTCACGCTGGCCTGGGCTTCACGCTTGTTCTGGCAGAGATTTCCCCCACTGATCTTCCAACTTGCGCTTGGTGTTCCTTGGGTTGGCAAGTCAGGAAACTGCTCCTGCTGCCACAAGCCAGAGCTCCCAGGGACCTAGGTGTTCCAGGGCTGTTCCCAGAAGACTAGAACTCCTTCACCACTGCACAGTGATCCTGACTGCACTGTTGCTCCCTCCAGCACCATCGAACAAAGCCTTCCCATGCTCTTCCAGGTAACCTTGGGCTGGAGAATTGTTTCTCTGGATCTTTTCATGGGTTCTGTCTCTCAAAACTTAAGTTAGTCAAAAATTTTAAGATTTTTTGAAATGTTTTGGAGAGAGCTCCTGGGAAAACCTATTCTCATGCCACTATGTTGGCTACCCTCCCCCCAATTCATATTTTTCTTTAAGGCTTTGTATGTAGAAACATTGACTTTGTTATCTTCTTCTGAGTGTGTAGTTTGATTTTCCTTATCACCAAATTAAGTGTCTATGGTCAGATTTTTTTTCTTGTGTTGTTTGTTCATTTCTCCAGCTCATAAACTGATTTTAATTATTTGTTATAGCAGGTCTCCACTTCCAGGGTGGAGAGTGCACTTCCCCAAGCTTTTGGAATTTTTATAGTTCTTTTCAGAGATATTTCTAGGAATCTGCAAGTTTTTATTTCTTCCAATGTCTTATGATCTAAGGAGAGATTTGTAGCACTCTTCCTAGTCAGCGTTTGGGGACTGTGACACTCCTATGTGCCCTAGAATTGTGAAGAAGGTCTCTGCTCTGCTGTGACAGTAAGCTCTGTTGTGCTTGTGCTCTTTTTCCTGGAAGTGGCACTCAAGACTTTGATGCAGAACTGAGTATGTGCAAAGCAACAGAGCCCTGCCTCAGTGACAGCAAAGAGACCCCTTGTAATGTCCTTCAGATCCCTTTCTAGTCTGTGAGCTGAGAGCTCTGGAAACTGCTCCTGGTACTATGGGAATGGATCTGTGCTGCTGAGGTCTGTGTTGAACTGTGCTCCAATCTCAACCCAATGGAACAGACTTTTCCTGCTGACCTTCCAAGTTGTCCTTGGCAATCTCTGGGCTGAATGGTCTAAAAACCACCCTACTGCCACTGACCCAGTTGCTCTACTCTCTCTTTCTGGGTTGCTGGGGCCAAT
This sequence comes from Macrotis lagotis, assembly GCF_037893015.1. Classification (NCBI taxonomy): domain Eukaryota; kingdom Metazoa; phylum Chordata; class Mammalia; order Peramelemorphia; family Peramelidae; genus Macrotis; species Macrotis lagotis. Next base: position 365,109,561 of record NC_133658.1, read on the forward strand.
TCCTTTTGATGAGATGTGTGCCACTCAGCTCTCCTCTCTGACCCTGGTGCAGAAGTCCCTTCCTATTTGATATTCCCAGTTGTCTTGGACTAGAAAGTTGTTTCACTCAATCTTTTTGTGGGTTCTGTTACCCTAGAGTCACTATTTAAAGACATTAGGATTGTTTTGGGGGAGAACTCAGGTGAGTCCCTGCTTTTATCTGCAATCCTACCAACTCCCTTAATATTCTTGGCCTTTTCTTGTTCCAGATGAACTTTGTTACTGCTTTTTTCTAATTCTATCAAATAGGTTTTTGGTAGATTGATTGGTATGGCACTGAATACACAGTTTAATTTGGGTAAAATTGCCATTTTAATTTTATTAGCTGGGCCTAACCACAAGCAATTGACATTTTTCAAATTGCTTAGGTCTCACTTTATTTGTGTGAAAAGTATTTTGTAATTATGTGGACATAGTTTCTGGGTTTGTCTTGAGAGGTAAATTCTCAAGCATTTTATGCAATTTAAAATTACTTTAAATAGAATTTTTCTTTCTGTTTCTCACTTTGGGGCTTTGGTTGAACATTGAAGAAATGCTGATGATTTATGTAGGTCTATTCATATCCTGCTGCTTTGTTAAAGTTATTATTTCAAGTAGATTTTAGTTGATTTTCTAGTTGATTTTCTCTAAATGTGTCACCATATTGTCTGCAAAGAGTGAAAGTTTTGTTTCCTCATTGCCTATTCGAATTACTTCAATTTCTTTCTCTTTTTATTGCTAAAACTAACATTTCTTTTTTCTTTTTTTTTAAGGTTTTTGCAAGGCAAATGAGGTTAAGTGGTTTGCCCAAGGCTACACAGCTAGGTCATTATTAAGTGTCTGAGACTGGATTTGAACCCAGGTACTCCTGACTCCAGGGCCGGTGCTTTATCTACTGGGCCACCTAGCCTCCCCTAAAACTAACATTTCTAATACAATATTGAATAGTAGTAGGGTGGTGCCAAGTTTGGGGTGGAGTCAAGACAGCAGAGAAAAATTAGGAAGTTCCCAGAGCTTTTCTTAACTTTAAATGAAACATTTATGCAGACCTTTAAGATATAGATCCCCTAAAAAAAAAGACTAAATCAAGTTATCAACTCAATGTACTGTGGGGAAAATTCAGTAAATGTCTGTCTCTTCTGGGTAAAGGAAGGTATAACTCAGAGTGAATGGGAGAGTTGGAAAATCAGCAAGAGGCTATTAACCAGAACATAACTCAGATGAAGGCTCAGCCAGTGAGCCTGGCAGCAGGCCAGCAGTGATGGTCCCAACCCCCCAGATAAGAAGACAAAGTTCAAGTCTTGAGAATCGTGAGAACAGATAGGTCAACATATAGGCAAGATTTTGGCAAGCAATAAACTAGGGAACAGATTCCAGCATGAGTACTAAAATCCTGAGCCTCTACTCCCTGTATCCCAGGAACAGAACTCAACTATCAAATTGAGCAAAAAAGAAAAAAGCAGCAAAAAACCCAAAAACAAAGTGCTAACTATTGACATCTACTACTGTGATAGGGATAATAAAAGTGACATTTTAGAAGAAGAAAGCAGTGATAAAATACCTTCATGTGAAGCCTCAAAAGATTTTATGAAGTGACTTCAATTCCAAAAAGATCTCTTGGAAAGGCTCAAAAAGCATTTTAAAAACCAAAGAAGAGGGGCAGCTAGGTGGCACAGTGAATAGATCACTGGCCCTGGAGTCAGGAGTACCTGAGTTCAAATCTGCCTCAGACACTTAATCATTGCTTAGCTTTGTGGCCTTGGGCAAGCCATTTAACCCCACTGCCTTACAAAAACCTTAAAAAAAACAAAGAAGAGAGTAAGAAGAAGAATGAAGAAAAGAAATGAGAATTATACAGAAGAATAAATGCAAATTGACTAAGAAATCAGTTGCTTAAAAATAAAATTCAACCAATTAGAAAAGGAATACAACTCATCAAAAAGCAAAAATAATCAAATGGAAAAATAAGCAAGTAAAGTGAAAGTAAAATTGATCAACTGAAAAAAGAAACACAAAGATTGTCTGAAGAAAATAAAATCCTAAAAATTAAAATTGACCAAATGGAAATTAAGTCTCCCTGACACATCAAGATTCCATGAAACAAAACCAAAAGTCTAAAGAATTAGAAGAAATTGTAAAGAACCTCTTAGGAAAACTGACCAACCTGGAAAATAGATCCAGGAGAGGTACTTTATGAATTATTGCTTTACCTTAAAACTTTGGTGAAAAAAAGCCTGGAAAATATCTTTCAGGAAATTATCATGGAAAATTGCCTGATCTCCTAGAAGAAGACAAGAATAATCCTTGAAAGACTCCAGTTATCACCTTCAAAAAGAGATCCCAGAATAAAAACTCAAAGGAATATTATAGTCATTTCAGAATTCTCAGTTAAAAGAGAAAATGTTGGAGCATTCAAAAAGAAGAATTTAAATACCAAGGAACCACAATTAGAATTTCACAGAACTTATCAAATTTAACTTTAAAGGATCAGAGGGTCTAGAATATGATATTCTAGAAGGCAAAGAACTTTGGATTACAACCAAGAATCAACTACCCTGCAAATTTCAGCTTCAGAGAAAAGATGAGTTTTCAACAAAATAGAAGACTTTCAAAATTTTCTCATTAAAAAGACAAGAATTGCACAGAAAATTTGATCTGCAAACACAAGACTCAAGAGATGCATACAAATGGAAAGGGTGAAAATGCTAGTCAAGAACAATAAACTGGATATATCCCTACACAGGAAGGCAAAGACGTAATATAGTAGAGAGAAAGAAGGAGAGTAAAATTTACTCTTAACTGATTTGGACCAAGAAACATTAACATACATTCCCAATTGGTTTCAAAATTTTATCCTACCCTAAGGGAAGGAGGAAGGAGGGGAAAGAAAGAGGAAGAAGTGGCTGATAAAAATGAAGGGTAAAATTAAAGTTAAAGTTTTAAAAGAAAAGTTATAAGGGAAAAGGAAAAGAGCTGATAGATTTCAAAAAGGATTAATCAGAGGCAGCAATCAGAAGCAAAATTTTGCTGAGGAGGAATAAAAGGAAAGGAAAGAGAAAAATAAAAATGGGGGAAGATAGCATGAAGCAAAATATATTTAATAATCATAACTGTAAATATGAATGGCATGAATTCTCCAGTAAAATGGAAGGTAATAGCAGAATGGATTAAAAATTAGAATCCTATAAAATGTTGCTTATAAGAAATGTTTTATAAGCAAAGATATGCACATAGGGCAAAGGTAAAAGGTTGGAGCAGCATATAAAAACTAGAGCAGTTTTTAGGGGAAATTTTATATCTCTAAATGCTTAAATGAATGAATAGAGAAATAAGAAATCAATTAATTGAGCATGGAACTAAAAAAAAAAGAAAGCTAGAAAAACAACAAATTAAAAATCCCCAATTAAATACCAAGCTAAAAATTCAGAGAAATCAAAGGAGAAATTATTTAAAATGAAAATAAGAAAGCCAATGATTTAAGAAATAAAACTGAAAAGTTGGTTTCATGAAAAAAACAATTATAGATAAACCTTTAGCTAATCTTATCAAGAAAAAGAAAAAAGAAACCAAATTACCAGAATTAATAATTAAAAAGGTGAACTCATAACTAAGAAGGAAATCAAACTAATAATTTGGATTTATTTTCCTCAAATGTAAGCCAACACATATGACGAACTAAGTGAAATGGATGAATATTTACAAAAATATATTCTCTGTGGATTAACAGAAGAGGGAATAATGTACTTAACCACATTTCAGAAAAAGAAATTAAAGAAATCATCAATAAACTCCCTAAGAAAATTCTCCAGGTTCATATGGATTTTCAAGTGAATTCTATTAGACATTTAAGGAACAATTAATTGCAATTCTATATAAAATTATTAAAAGATTAGAGAAGAAGGAATTCTGCCAAATTTCTTCTATGACATCAAGATGATGCTGATATCTAACCCAGGAAGAGACAAAACAAAGAAAATTATCTTCCAATCTCACAATATATACTGATGCAAAAATTTTAAATAAAATTTTAGCAAAGGGATAGCAAATTATTATTTGGATAATACACTAAGATCATGAAGGATTTATAACAGGCATGTTATAATATAATATTAAAGGAAATGTTATAATATGAAGAAAGCAATCAACATTGTTGATTGTTTAATATAATATGAGAAAACATACATATACATGTTTTTGTATAAAATATATATACATATAAACATGTATAATATAAGGAAAACAACAATGATAGGTCATATTATAAGAAAAACAATTAACATAATTGACCATATTAATAACAAAAGTAACAAAAATCATATGATTAAATATATGCTGAAAAAGTCTTTGACAAAATATAGCATCCATACCTCTAAAAAACTCTAGAGAATAATAAGAGCAAATAGAATTTTCTTATAAATGATAAGCAGTATCAATCTAGAATCATCAGCAAACATTATATGTAATGGGGATAAACTAGAAGCATGCCAGGGGCCAAGAAGCCCCCATAAAAAGAGCAAACAAATTCCGGACATGCCAGGGGCCAAGAAGCCCCCATAAAAAGAGCAAACAAATTCCAGATATGCCAGGGGCCAAGAAGCCCCCATAAAAAGAGCAAACAAATCCCAGACATACCAGGAGCCAAGAAGCCTCATGTCAGATAAGATAAAACGAGCAAACAAATTTCCAGGTGTACCAAGGGCCAAGATAAAGGAAAGTCACCCTCCATTATCAAGAATAAACTGACCACAGACTATCCCTTCTCTCAGGCCAAGGCATGCCAACTCCACCCCTAAGCTAATCCCCTTGTTCCTTCTCTACAATATAAGCATGTATTTTCTAAAATAAACTCAGACCTTATCCACCATCCTTGGGTCTCACTCTCCTTATTCTCACCCATTCCTTTTCAGGCTGGGTCCTCCTCGACACCCCACTTTTCTGCCCCGCGGGTCGGGGCAGAAGCATTTCTAATAAGACAGGCATAAAAGAAGGATGCCCATTATTACCACTACTGTACTATATATTTCATTGGAAGAGATTTTACAAGTCATCTGGTATATCTTTATGATTTACAGAAGAGGAAGCTAAGGGTCATAAATGCTTCATGACCCAACTAAGTCATCCAGTAAGTAGCAGAAATGTTTTTCAATTCCAGTCTTTCCAACTAAGAAAAAAATAAAGTCAGTTTTTACACTCCAAGGAAAAAATTGGCTTGGGCTCAGATTATGTAAGAACTCAAAAAGGATTTTGAAAATCAAGAGAAAAATTTTGAAAGTGAAATGAGAGGGATGTGGAAAAATCATGAAAATTGAGTCAGAAGTTTAGTGAAAGAGAAACAAACAATACTCAAGAAATAACATCTTAAAACCTGACTGGTCCCAAAATCCAAGAATAAGGTAGAATTGGCCAAATGGAAAAGGTATGGAGCAAAGGGAAGCTGATAATTTCAAGAGAATTCAAGAAATAATAAAACTAAAAAGAAAGAAAATCAGGTCTGGACCCCCAATTTCTGCATTCTTTTAACCCAGTTTCATTTTTTCTCACTGTCTGTTTTGACAAACAAAAAAATTAAAGCCTGAATTGAAAATTGGATTGACTGAGATCCAGGGAAATATGGAACGCAGTCAGGACTCAAGCCTAGCTTTCTTGATTTTTATTACGTCTCATGAAATTGTTTTCCCAAGGAAAGAATTATATCTTTAAACCCCTCTGATTCTGCTGTTAAGACATTATTAAAAATAAAGTTCATGAAAACTTCTATAGTTAGCTGTGACCTCAGATATCATCATGAAAACTTGACAACAACTCTGGGAGGAAGGTACCATTATCATACCCATTTTATAGATAAGGAAAATAAAATTAGGAGAGGGTAAGTGACTTAGACAGGAAAACACAGTATAGGTCAGGACCTAGATTTGAATTTACATTTTGCTGCTTTTAGCCCCTGCTCTCTATCCAGTGCACCAGTTATTTATATATTATATATTTATGAATTTACATTACATATATATTATATTGGAATCTTATTTATAAATTATATCTGAAATTATATAATATACCTGAAACTATGTACATAGTATACCTACAATTATAAGATTTGAACTTAGAAGGACATTAGATCTTTAAAATTTGATGTCCTTATTTTCACAAATGATTAAATTGATGCTCAGAGAAGGTTCATCCTTCATTCTTCAAGAAAACCAGTGACATCACCAGAGTGTTACTTTGACTTGATCATGTACTGGAACTAAGTGAGGCAGAGCTGCACAAAGTCATCAGCCTCTCTCCTTCACACTCATCAAAGTCTTGGGTTACGCGTAAGGCTAGATAACTAGTGATGGCAGGATGCAGTAGATGATCTTGTCCTTACTAAATTAAGATTTTTCTCAGACCTGAGTTTTGAAAAAGGACTAGTAAAAGATAGACTAATTTACTATCATTCCAATATATATCAGGGAAGGGAAGGCCCTTAAAATTTCTGGCCAGAACAGAAAACAATTGCTATTTACACTTACCCCAAGCCAATAATCACAAAAAAAAAAAAAATAAGGCTTGAATTGAGGACTCTTAGTGACTATTCAATGAAATTCTGAGTGATTTAGGTTTGGTTTTTGTTTGTTTGCAAGGCAATGAGGTTAAGTGGCTTGCCCAAGGTCACATAACTAGGTAAATATTAAGTGTCTGGGACTGAATTTGAACTCAATTCCTCCTGACTTCAGGGCTAGACTAAACACTGCTCCACCTAGTTGCCCTGTGATTTAGGCTAAAAGACCTAGTCAAATAACTCCATTGTAAAAAGATCTATTACTCCAAAAGCAATTTTGTTCCTTTTTGACACCAAATCCTACAACAATTTTATCTCACTCCAATTTCACCATTTTATTATGATTTCATTCATTCTCCCTTGGCAGAGTGCTAAGGAAAGAGTGAAGGGATTACAAATCCAGAGGTGAACACATTTTAAGAATTGTACTATTCCAAGGGGCAGCTAGGTTGTGTGGTGGATAGAGCACCGGCCCTGGAGTCAGGAGTACTTGAGTTCAAATCCGGTATCAGGCACTTCATAATTACCTAGCTGTGTGGCCTTGGGCAAGCTACTTTAACCCCATTGCCTTGCAAAAAATAAAAAATTTAAAACAAAAAAAGAATTGTGCAATTCTTAACTGCTACTAGATTTTTAAGGTTTGAAACAGTCCAATAGATTATAGCTAATGCTAGATTTTTAAAAAAATTCTTCAGGATAAAGATGATTTAGAGGTATGTTAATATAGAATTTAAATGGCTGTTTTCTGAAAAGGACAGAGAATGCTGAGACCATCCCATCCTTGGTCCCATCTTCCTGCTCTCCTCTCATCTCTGCCACCACTCTGATAAAAGCCCAAGGCTAAATGTCCTAATTAATAAAGGGGAAATATACCCAGCAATGCTATTCTCCCAACTGGCACCATCATTCCTGGACTTCTGAAAACAGCTTCCAATGTATTTCAAGACTCTTCCTATTTTAATCATTCTTCATTCAGCAATCAAAAATATTTTCATAAAATGCATGTCTGACTATGTTATCTTTCTGCCCAGTGAACTCCAATATTTCCTTATTATCTCCAAGATCAAATTCCATATCCTTTTGCTTTTTAAAGCTCTTTGTTACTTTGCTCCTTCCTTTCTTATAATTTTCTCACTGCTTATTTCCTTTCATGTACTCTCAGTTCCAGTGACACTGTCTTTCTTATTGTTCCATGAACAGAATACTTCATCTCCCCAATCCAGGTATTTTTATTATATACTCCTCATATTCCTTCCTTATCTCTTGCTCCCCAATTCTCCAATTTCCTTTGAATCTCTCAAATTTCTATCTTCTGCATAAAGCCTTTCCCAAGTCCTTCTTAATCTGAATGCATTTCCTCTGAAATTCTCTCCAGTATATCTTATATGTATATATGTGTATAGAAAGAGACAGATAGATAGATGATAGATGGATAAATAAATGATAGGTAGAGATAGATAATATATAGATGATAGATAATAGAAGTAGATAAATAGATAGATAGATAGATAGATAGATAATAGATTGATAGATATGTTGCCTGTATATTGCTGTTTACATGTTGTCTCTCCCATTAGTTTCTGAAAAAGCAGGAACTTTTTTTTTCCTTTTTTTCTTTCTTTGCTTCTCAATTGCACTGTGCTTAGCATGCACACAAATACACAAAAATAAATCATGTACAGGATAAATAGGAAGCAATTAACAGAGGGAAGAGACTAGAAATGATAGATATTAGAGAAGGTTTTCAGTAAAAAATGGGAAGCCATAAAAAAAAAACAGAGAAGGATAAACAGACATAATGAGGGAGAAGTCATTAAAAAGATATAAAAAAAAGAAGTCAGAGAAGGATAAGCAGATATAATGAGGGAGAACATCCCATACATGGAACATGGCTAGAGAAAATGTCCAGAACAGTCATTTGGATATTCATGGAACATCAGAAAATTAGTGTCATTGAATCAAAAAAGATGTGGTAAGGGAATAAGGTGTAGAAAATACTGGAAAGGTAGGAAGATGCTAGAGTATGAAGAAGTTTGAATATCAAACAGAATTTTTCTTATCTTCCTTTGGGTAAAGATGAATAAATCTAAAAAAGCTAAAAATAAGAATATCAGAAACTGGACCCATATCATGGAATTATCTGATCAGAGGGAAAAAAGAGATACCAGGAAGAAATGAGAGAGAGCAATTAGATTGCAGGGAATCAGAGATTATCGCTAAGGAAGGAAGAAGGGAAAAGAAGAATACATAGAGTTGTTTACACTTTTCCTTTTAGTTTGTCTGCAGAATGATCAGATATCTTCTAGAACAATAGCTCCAGGTCTTCCAGGACCTCTTAGGAGAACTCTAGGGGTTCTGAAAATTGAACAGGAATGAGTGTAACTTTTATTCTGGAAGTATGATTCCAAATGGGACTCTAGCTTCCCTGTTGGAGTAGTCAGAATAACCTGGTAGGATCCTTTCTATTTTACTCCCAAAGGATCTGGTCCTGGGGCATTCCAAGATTTCAGATATACCATATCCCTTTGTTTTAAGGGGGGAAGCATACTTGGGAAACTGGCTGAGAGCTTCTGAAGGTGCTCATTGGCATACTCAGTAAGATCCTCCCTTACAGGACCAAATTTGGCAAAATGAGGAATTAAGTGTTCTGGATTTACGGTGGGGTGATGCAGATTCCCAGAAGCTTTCTTCAGTTCTCTTCTTGTCTCTTGGCATAATTTATTTAGGATGTGATTAATTTTTTCCACTTTCCCAGATGCCAGGCAGAATGAAGGTCATAAGTGATGCTTAGTGCCCATACCACTCCTTGAGACACTTGAGAAATAAAAGCAGGGCCATTATCACTTGACCACTGGTCAGCTAGCTTATTCCCTAAAATCACATCCAAATCACCTCTCAGGTGGCCCCGGCAAAATATGACTGACTCCTCCTATGGTTCTTGAACATCATAGAGTAGGCTAAGAATCTCTTAAGCATGTTCAAAAAGGAATTTCTTTGTAGTGAGATATCTTCCCTCTTTCCAAGTAGCTTCATGTGTATGTAAAATATGAAAAAATATCATTTTGATTCAGTAAAAATGGTTATCTTTTTGTCTGTCCTTAGTTCCAGAGTTCTACTAAGTGCCACTAATTCAGCCTTCTTCAGGGTCCCAGGAGAGAGGAGTTTTGCTTCCATAGTGTTATGGAGGGTCACAATGGAATACCCTACTTTCTTCTCTCCCTGTATGATGAAGCTTGACCTAAAGGTATATCAGTAGACATCTGGATAGCGAGGGGAAAATCCTTTAGATCAGGTCAACTGAACTAGATTGAATCGAAGGTTTCCCTCACCATTTTAAACCATACTACCAGAAGGTGAATTGTCTTGGATCAGGGTTGTTGGGTTCAGGAGAATTAAGTCAGGAGTGTCTGATATCAGTCTTATATTTTGTTAGTCTGCCAGTGGACAGCCAGAGATGACCTTTGGTTTCAGAATATTTTGCACCCTATGTGGGGTGAGGATTTCCAGATGTTGGCCAAAGTTAAGTTCCCATGCTTACCCTATTAGAATAATTGTTGCAGGTACAACCTGAGGGATGATAGTCTTCTGGAGGCAATTAAATCAAACTATTTTGAAAAGCAAACTACTGGCCTAGGATCTGATCCTCAAGTCTGAGTCAGAAATTCCAGGGCCTGGCCTGGTCTTTCCTCTATATACAGTAAAAGAATTGTCTAAATTAGGCAGAAGGAATGCAAGGGAAGTGGTCATCTTAAACTTCAAAGACTCAAAAGCCTTTGCCTAGTGAGAGTTCCATTCCAAAAGGAGATTATCAGGGTGCTGTGTTGAATCATAAATGAGTTTTGTATTTATTACAAAATGAGGGACCCAAATCTGATAAAACTTGACCAAGACCAAAAAGGCACATAAGCTGTTTTTTTTAATGCCTGGACTGGGCAAGTGGACAGACTTCACTGATTTCTTTCTGAACTCAGAGATTGAGAGGTTAGGGCAAGTTCATGGATCAAATATTTCACAGATTGATGAGTTATTTGGACTTTGTTCAGAGAAACTAAATCTCAGGTGTCTAGGAAATTCAGAGACTGTGTAACAGTTCTCAGAGAAGTTTCTTCCACTGGACAGCAAATGAGAATTCCATCTATCTAAACTGAATTAGACTGATGTCAATCAGCTCCAAATCCTGCAATCTTTTCCAAAAATCTGAAATCCCGGGGCAACATTGGGCTGTTTTGGGGGTGATTTCCCAGGGACTGTCCATTCAAATTAAAAAATGAATTGGGTAAACTTCATGAAGGGGAATACAAAAGAAGGTAACATTAAGCTCCAGAATGGAGAACCACTGGGCATCTCCTGGAATTTGGGAGGGAAGAATATAAGGATTTGAGACTATAGTGTTCATAGGAATGATAGCCTCTTTATAAATCTCAGTTTTGGACTAAATGATATTTCCTATTAGGCTTTATTGAAAGAATGGGAGAATTACATGGGGATGAAGGTTAGAAAAAAGTTCATACTTAAGTACTTTGTCAATCAGTGGTTGCAGACCACTCCTGGCTTCAGGTTAAAATGCATATTGTTGCCAATTAGGAAAAGTGTTAGGATCCCTGAGGAGAACAGAAACTGGGGCTGTGGCATAAATGGCATGCCCAGGTAGGTATTCACCAGTCTAGACCTCTGGGAGGATTATGTGCCAAACTTTTAAGGTGACATGAGATGCTCTATCCAAGTCAAGGGCAAAGAGAAATGTGAGGCTTAACAAGAGAGAACTGGGTACCCAATTTCACCATTAGGTTTCCTCTCTAACAAGCAGGAGGGACAGAAGGAAGAACAAGAAAAACGTGTTCAAATAACAAATCCTCAGACTGGCAGGAAGAGGACATGTCTCTAAACATTTTCTCTGTTTTTCCTTCAGTGCCTGTAACTTTATGATTAGAGGACTGGAGTTTATCTGAGAACAGAGTTAAAGCTGAATTTGCATCTCCAGTGTCAATGAGAAAATTAATAGTTTACCTTCCTCAACAACAATAATTCTAGTTTTCACTATGGTAATTGAGAGGAAGGGAGACAGGTTGGACATGGACATTATAAATCCTCCTTCTGAGAAGAAAGGAAAGAGGGGCACTGAGAAGAGAAGACTTAACCATCCAGACTACCTTGGGACAAATCCTTTTTCCAGTGTCCTCTCTGCCTGCAGCTCAGATGCTCCCTGGAGCTTCCCTTCTGGGAAGATTCCAGGAAAGACACACTCATGGTGTAGATGACTTTCCTCTTACAGACTTGGCACAGCCTCAGAGTCTCTTTATAGGGGGATTCCTGGAAGGACATTCATATGGTCAATGACCTGACCCATTGCAATGGAAACAGGTATTTGCCTTGGGGGGGGGGTCTTATGGGGGAGATGCCTTTCCTAAAGAGTCACCAATCAATGCATTCTCTTTAGCACTGCCAACTTTTTGTTTTGTCACAACTACGTCTCTATTGCTATAAACTCCAAAAGTTTTTCCTAACAGCCGAACCTTTAGAGTCTGGGCTCCCAAATCTAACTTCTTATGCCTGCACCAGATATCTGGGGTAGAGTGACTAATAAAATGCATGGCAAGGGCAACAGCTCTCTCAATAGAAGAAGGGTATAACTTGGGTGTATTTTTTACAAGCCTCCCTAGGTCTATTCTGAAAAAAGGGAAGGATTTTCCAAAGGACCTTGTGTGATCCTTTTAAATTCCTTATAATTCACCAGTTTTTTAATTCCTCATCTTATGCTTTCCAACAGACAGATTACCATATAAGTCATCTTTGTCCTATCCTCATCATCCTGACTGATACGGAAGGATTATAGTCCTACTCCTTGACTGAGAAGGAATAAGGTTTAAAGGGAGTCAGCAGGTTATGCAGACCAGTCCACATTTTGCTGCTAGCTCCTGATCTATGAAAGAGGTAAATCCAGTCTGAGTTTTACATGGGTAGCCAGTTCCTGTTTCATGTAAGCAAGTTTCTTCCTTATGGCAGAAAGTTGCTGGCTTACTACAACTGGGTCCTCAGAAGAAAAAAATCCTGGCAAATGGAATGGAGTTTTGCAAGAATTTCCCCAACTTCCTGATAGATTTTCCTTTTCTCAGGAAAGGCAGAGGGCATGGGGGCTATCACATGCAAGGCAAGAGTGGGTAGTGACAGGGGCCAGGGAACTGTTGGCTCTGAGGCAAGAAGGGCTGGAGAAGAGAGGGTGGGGTGAAGTGGGAGAAATTGGTGGTGCCATCATAAAGATGAGAGTTCTTGAATGAAAAACTCACACTAGACCAGGAGGTAGAAAAGTTCAGATTAAAACTTTTTCCTGGAGAGACAATAAGCTGCTTGAGGACAGGGTGAATAACAAAAGGTCTAGGTGAGAGTGTCTGAAGGAAAGAGAGAAAGGGAAATCGGTACAAGAGCTGGGCTGAGACTCCAGTGTATCTGGCCACATGGAGCTGAGGCCATAGTTCTCCAGTGGTTGGGAGCATATGGTTCTAGCTTAGAGAGAGAGAAAGTGGCCATCCTGCAAAGTAGAAGAGAAGAAAGAAAGAGAGAGAGCTCTCTTCTGGAACACTTTGCTTCAATGCATTTCTGGACTGGGTTGAACAAGAGTGGTGCTTGGGGAATGGTTATCACCTGGCTCCAAGTATTCAACAATATGGATGCCACAGGGGCAGCCCTCTAAGGAGAGGCTAAGACAGTACTCATTGCTCATGGGTGGTGTTCTATGCACTAGTCTTTCCTGACTCAAAAGGTTTGAACTTTAAGTCCAGGACAAGAGGGGCAGAGGTCTGGGGGGTTGGGGTAGAGTGGGCAGATGCTTGGGGTGGGGTAGAGGGGCAGCTTTGACTCTGCAACAAGAATGATTGGAGCAGAGGATGTAGGGGCAGAGGGATGAGAGTCAGCCCTACAGGGGGGATGTAAGGGTGGGGATGACAGAGTACTTTGGGGATGGAGGAGAGAGTCATCGAGCATGTCAGATTGAGGCAATCCTTAACATTTTTTTAAAATCAGTATTAAATTTAGTAACCAGTAATTTGCAATTTTTTCTTAACTCACAATTTTGAACAAATCATAAAGATTTGTACATAGCAGGCCACTTGCCTTTGTGGCATAAAAAAGGTCAGGTTATACAATGGTGTTGCAAATAGGATTGTCTTTCCTGGAGCATTAGAAAATATTGAGACCAGTTTCACAAAAATTTACAAGACTTTTCTTATTAAAGTCCTAAAGATAAAGTTTCTTTTTTCCAGTTGCATAAGAAACAGCACAAGGACGAATCTCTTGGTACTGAGGAAGATTGTCCCAGGTTATTTATAGCCTGAGCAGTAACTAGTCTCAGATATACTTGTAGTTAGACAGGAGTGGATCAGATCTCAGTCTAATCTCACCACTAATCACAAATGTCCCTTACCCTACCCCCCCACCCCCCACCCCCAAGCATCTGGGAGGAACCAAGAATGGTACTTCTACACTCAAGTAACTTTAAAGCTAGCCACCCAAGCAGCTTCCAAAACCCAGGGTATTTGGAATACCCAAGAGACAAGGTCCCTGAGCACTGCACCAAAACCCCCACTTTGGCCAGAAAGGGAAAACTAAAAAACTCACAGAGGGGCTTGCAATGAATGACTTATCTAAAAGACAGGAAAGGTGGTACCTTTTCTGGGACGGTCAGGGACCTAAATGATAAAGTGTGATGAGGATCCATAGAATGGGTGTAGACCCAGAAAAGGGTGGACCCAGGAAAGGTTGGTTCTGGATTCTTTGGAGAGTCTGAAATGAATTCCACACATTCTCTTTTGATTCAAGGAGTTAGAACAAAGCTTATTCCAAAGTAGTAAAATAACCAGTAAAGAAGTTAGGGAATTAAACAGTAATCACAGGTAGCTATCTGAAGGAAATCTAACAAAACTAGGAGGAAATGTAAGATCTTTTAGGAGAAAAGAACATTTGGTTGGAGTTTCAGGAAAAAGCAGTTGAAGTAATTCCCACCATATATCTCACACCCCAATTTTTGTGGAATAGTCATAGGGATGAGTTTGGAAAAGAAACTGAAGAGGCCAAGGCATTTACATTCCAGTAGGACCTTTGGATAAGAGTGTTTGGTAAAGAATAATAACAGTATTCATTAAAAAAATTTTGCATTTTAGTAGAATCCTTGTTATTGTGTTTAGGAAGGAAAGGGGGGGAAATAGGTCTATATTTTAGTAAGATATTTATTATTAGGTTTAGAAAGGAACTTGGTTGGGGGGCAGCCAGGTAGTAAAATGGTTAGAGCACTGGCCCTGGAGTCAGGAGGACCTGAGTTCAAATTTGACCCCAGACACTTGACCTTACTAGTTGTGTGACCTTGGCAAGTCACTTAACCCCATTGCCTTGCCAAAAAAAAAAGGGGGGGAAACTAAAGAAAGTAACTAAGGCCTTTATTTTTTAGTAGGATCTTTGTTATTTGGCTTGGGAACCAAGGAGAGAAACTGGGGTTTTTACATTTTACTAGAATCTTTGTTAATAGACTTAGGAAGGAAACTAAGAAAAGAAGCTGAGGTCTTTGTTAGAAGAATCTTTGTTATTGGGTTTGGAAATAAACTAAAGAAAGAAACTGAGGCCTTTACATCTTTGTGGCTCATAATGGGTTTTTTTCATCTAGATAACAATGGATTATAGGGGGCAGCTAGGTGGTACAGTGGATACAACACCAGCCCTGGAGTCAGGAGGATCTGAGTTCAAATCCAGCCTCAGACACTTAATAATTACCTAGCTGTGTGGCCTTGGGCAAGCTACTTAACCCCATCTGCCTTGCTAAAACCTAAAAAGAAAATGAATGTTAAAAGCTATCTTTGTATGTAATTGAAAAAAATACTACTATGATAAAAAAGAGGGAATATGTTATGAACCTGTTAATCTCTTTTACCACATTAAACTCAGTTCTAGTCTTCCTTTGTTTTGATTCTTCTCTGCCATCTCTTTCTTCTGTGCTTGTTGATCAGCTCACCTGTCATTCTGATTCTCTATCATTCTTGAAAACATGTTGTTCTCCTTAAGTTGTCACATTTTTTGGCATGTTATACAAAATTTGCTTGTTGTAGGAAAAATTTATTAGATAAATATTTGCTTAAACTTTCCTATAATATTAAAAACTTATACCCTGTGCTTTTCTAATATTTTCTGTGAACTTCTCACTGTCTCCTGGTTGTTTCCTTTTCCTTACCCTTTTTTTCGTTACCTGTCTTTGCTGTTCTTCCCAGTCAAACTTAGGGCTATCTCCTTTGCTTAAACTTACTAACTTCTTAAAAATTCACTTTCTTTACCTTGTAAAATAACTTTACCTGTGAACTTTATTTTTAATGATATTTTATTTTTTCAAGTATATGTTATAAAATTTTTTTCAACATTCATACATATACAAATATATATATTCAAGTTACAAAATTTCCTTCACCTCTCCCTTCCCACCCCCATCCCCTCAGTGGCAAACAGTCAGGTTAATATTGTACATATATATTTTTGATAAACATGCTTACAAATTAGGCATTTTCAGTATGAGGAATTAGGAATAAGGGAAAAGATACATAAGAGATAATTTTAATAAAGCGTTCATCAGATTCTGAAGGAGTGTTTTTGGTTATTTTTTGTTTTGTTGTTTTGTTTCTCTTCCTCTAGATGGCGACAACATTGTCCATAGTTAGCCTAATACAGTTGTCCTAGCTCTCTGAACTGCTGAGAAGAGCTGCTTCCATAAGGGTTGAACATCTCACAATGTATTTGTTAATGTGTATATTGTTCTCTTGGTTCTGCTCCCTATGCTCAGCATCAGATCCGGTTACTCATCCCATGCTTCTCTAGAGTCTGACCATTTATGGTTTCTCATAGAACAATAATATTCCACAGTATTCATGTACCATAAGTTATTTAGCCATTCCCTAATTGATGAGCATCCCCTCAATTTCCAATTCTTTACCACTACAAAAAGAGCTGCTATGAAAATTTTAGAACATGTGGGACTTTTCCCATTTTTTATGATTTCTTCTGAATGTAGGCCTAGAATTGGAATTTATGAGTCATGGGAATGAATAGCTTTATTGTTTGTTTTTTTTTGGCATAGTTCCATATTGCTCTCAAGAATGGTTGGATCCATTCACAACTTCACCAGAAATGCATCAATGTCCCAATCTTCCCACAACCACTCCAACATTGATCATTTGCCCTTTTTCTCCTCTTAACCAATCTAAAAGGTGTGAAGTAATAACTCAGTTGTTTTAATTTGCATTTCTCTAATTAATTATGATTTGTAGTATTTTTTCCATATAATTGTATATAGCTTTAATTTCTTTATTTGAAAACTATCTAATCATATCCCATGCTCTTTTCTAAATTGGGGAATGACTTGTAACCTTATAAATTTTATGCAATTATCTGTATATTTTAGAAATGAGACCTTTATCAAAACTCCTTGTGAAAATTATTTCCCAGCTTTCTGTTTTCTTTCTAATTTTGGCAGCAATTATTTTATTAATGCAAAACCTTTTTGATTTGATATAATCAAAATGATTCATTTTGCAGTTTATAGTGTACTCTATTTCTTGTTTGGTCATTATTTTGTCCTCTTTCTATAGATTTGATAAATATTTTTTGGTATATTAATTAATCTATGGTGTCATCCTTTATGTGATACCATATGTCAAAATCCTGTTCCCATTTTGACCTTAATTTGGTATAAGTATAAGATGTGAGTCTATTCCTAGTTTTGCCATACTATTTTCCAGTTTTCCCAACAATTTTTGTCAAATGGTGAGTTATCTCAGAAGCTGATGTCTTTGAGTTTGTCAAACAGTAGATTATTATATTCATTTCCTACTGTTTCTTTTGAACGTATCCTGATCCACTGATCCATTATTCTATTTCTTAACCAATACCAGACATTTTGATTACTGTCACTTTATGGTATAGTTTTAGATCTGGTAGAGCTAGGCCACCATCCTTAATATTTTTTAAAATCAGTTCTCTTACTATTCTTAACTTTTTGTTGCTCCAGTGAGTTTCATTATTATTTTTCCTAGCTCGGTAAAATAGTTACTTGGTAGTTTGATTAGCATGACACTGAATAAGTAATTTAATTTAAGTAGAATTGTCATTTTTATTATATTAGGTCGACTAAACCAGGAGCATTTAACATTTCTCTATTTATTTAGATCTGACTTTATTTGGGTAAGAGGTGCTTTATAATTGTGTTCAAACAGTTTGTCTCAGAAGGTAGATTTCCAAATGTTGTCTACAGTTATTTTAAATAGAATTTCTCTTACTATCACTTTCTCTTGGGCTTTTGTTGTTCATATATAGAAATTTTGATGATTTATGTGGGTTTGTTTTATATCCTCCTACTTTGTTGAATTTATTAATTGTTTCAAGGAGTTTTTGGATGATTTTCTTGGTTTCTCTAGATATATCATCATATCATCTACAAAAGAGTGAAAGCTTTGCTTCCTCATTGCCAATTCTGATTCCTTCAATTTCTTTTTCTTCTCTTATTGCTACTGCTAGCATTTATAATACAATATTGAATAGTAATGGTGATAGTGGGCATCCTTGTTTCACCATTGATTTTATTGGAAATGCTCCAAGTTTATTTCCATTACATATAATATTTGTTGATGGTTTTAGATAGATACTATTTATTATTTTAAGGAATCTCCATTTATTCCTAAACTTTCTAAGGTTTTTAATGGGAATAGATGTTGTTTTTTATCAAAGGATTTTTCAGTATCTATTCAGATAATTATATGATTTCTGTTGGTGTTGCTATTGATATGTTTAATTATGTTGAGTGTTTTCCTAATGTTAAACTGTCCTTGCCTTCCTGGTATAAATCCAACCTGATCATGATGTATTATCATGGTAATAACATGTTGTAGTCTCATTGCTAAAATTTTATTTAAGATTTTTGCATTACTATTCATTAGGGAGATTGGTCTATAATTTTCTTTGTCTGTTTTGGGTCTTCCTGGTTTAAGTATCAGCACTGTGTTGGTGTCATAAAAGGAGTTTAGCAAAACTCCTTCCTCAACTATTTTTTAAAATAGTTTATATTGAATAGGAATTAATTGTTCCTTAAATTATTCCTTAAATATTTGGTAGAATTCACTTATAAATCCATCTGGTTCTGGAGAACTTTTCTTTAGGTAGTTTATTGATGGCTTCTTCAATTTCTTTTTCTGAAATGGGATTATTTAAGTAATTTATTTCCTCTTCTGTTAATCTGGGCAGTGTGTATTTTTGTAAATATTCATCCTTTTCACTCAAGTTATCCAAATTGGCATACAGTTTGGTAAAGCAACTCCAAACTATCTCTTTAATTTTCTCCTTGTTAGTGTTTAGTTTTTTAATTTTGATACTAATGAGTTGGTTATCCTCTTTCTTGTTTTTAATCAGATTAACCAGAGATGTGTCTATTTTATTGGCTTTTTCATAAAACCAACTCTTAGTTTTATTTATAAGATCAATGGTTTTCTTGCTTTAATTTTGTTAATCTCTCCCTTGATTTTCAGAATTTCTAATTCATTATTTAATTGGGGATGTTTTATTTCTTCTTTTCCTAGCTTTTTTACTTGCATGCCCAATTCATTAATTGCCTCTTTCTCTATTTTATACATAAAGGCATTTAGAGATTTAAAGTTTCCCCTCAAACCTGTCTAGACTGCATCCCATAAATTTTAGTATGATATCTCTTTATTATCATTTTCTTGGATAAAATTATTGGTTATTTCTATTATTTGCTGTTTGATCCACCCATTATTTAAGATAAAGTTATTTAATTTCTAATTAGTTCTTGGTTTATCTTTCCTTGTAACATGGAATTTTTATTGCATCATGGTCTGAGAAGTGTGTATTTATTATTTCTGCCTTTCTGCATTTGATTATAAAAGTTTTGTGCCCGTGGTAAGTTTTGGCAAAAGTGCCATGTACTGCTGAGAAAAAGGTATATTCTTTTCTATCCCCATTAAGTTTTCTCCAGAGGTCTATCATATTTAAGTTTTCTAACATTTCATTCTCCTTCTTAACTTCTTTCTTATTTATTGTGTTGTTAGATTTTTCTAGCTCTGAGAGAGGGAGATTGAGGTCTCTCATTATTAAAGTTTTGTTGTCCATGTCTCCTTGCAATTCACTCAGTGTTTTCTCTAAGAATTTGGATGTTCTACCACCAGGTGCATACATGTTTAGTAATGATATAGCTTCATTACCAATGATATCTTTTAAGAAGATGCAGTTTTTTTCCTTATCCCTTTTAATGAGCTATATTTTTGCTTTTACTTTATCTAAGATCAAGATTGCTTCCCCTGATTTTTTTACTTCAATTCAGGCATAATTTAGTTTGTTCCATCCTTTTACCTTTACCCTGTGTGTATCTCTCTGCCTCTGTTTCATTGTAAATAATACATTGTTGGATTCTGGTTTTTAATCCATTCTGCTATCTGCATCTATTTTATATAACATTCACATTTACAATTAAAATTACTAATTCTGAATTTCCCTCCATGTGATCTTTCTCCATTTATATTTTCTTTTCCTTTTCTTTTATTCCTCCTCACCAAAATTTTACTCCATTTCCCCTTTGACTTTTCTTTTAAAAATTTAACTTTTAGTTTATTTTCACATATACCTTCCCTTCCCTTTTATCAGTTCCTTCTTTCCTTATCTTTCCCTTTCCCAGTCCCCCCTTCCCTATAGATTAGGTTAGATGTTTAAACCCTAGTGGAAATGTATCTTATTCCCTCCCTGGACTAAATCTATAGACTTTACTCAGCATTCATATTCTCCCTTTTTCCCCTCTAAAATTATAAATCATTGTGCCTCTTCCCTTGGTGTTATTTATCATTCTCATATTATTAATCAGGTATCATCAATCATAATTTGATTGCTTGATATGGTCATAATTTTATCAAGGTATTACCACAGATTGCTTACTTGTTTGCTTGATAAGCATCATTGCCTCAAATTGCATCAAATTATAATTATATTTTTTTTACCTTGTCCCCTATTCAAGTATCTTTCTAGTAGACACAATCCTTTTCACTAGCCAAGGTGTCATCCAAACTGATATCATTTATTGAACTATTTGTACCCCTCCCTCCAGGCCTATTTTCATTCACACGTTGCCTCCCTCCCTCCCCACCTAGGGTACTTACCACCTTGTTGAATGAAGCAAAGACTATTTTCTCTCCCACTTCCCCCCTCCCCACATAGGGAAGTTAAGTGAGGTACTGGTTAAGTCCAACACTGAACTAATTAACTGTAAGAATTTTAAAGATTTCTAAGTACTGGCGGCCTCTGGAGGACTCACCTGAGAACTTTACAAATGATTGTAAGTTAAAGAGTCACTGACTCAAGTCTCCACAGTTTATGAGGCAATTTTTTTTATTAGACAAGGTGCTAAGCATCCTGTGATTAAAGTGAGTCACAGTATAATGAGACACTTAAGTACAAAATTAACACCTCTGCCTTTCTTCAGGGCTTTTTCCTCTCAAACATAGTGATGTCATCTTAAATCTCTTCAATTAAGAGATAAAACCCAATTATACACATATCCTTTAGGTTCATTCTCTTCAATTATATTCTACACTTTAATTATTCTAAGAGAAGTAGAGTTCTGAAGAATTAGAAGAGTTTTATTTTCCTTTTTAGGGTTGTATACAATTTGATGACCCTGACCAACATTTGTTTTGTTTTATTTTATTTTTCCTTCCTCTTTTCCTTTATCTTTTTTAATGCAACTCTTCAGTCATGTATTTGGCAATTGAATTCTCTGTTCAGTTCTGGTCTTTGTATTAGGAACTTCTGGAAGTCCTCTATTTTGTAGAACAACCATATTTTTTCCTTCATATTATAAGCTGAATTTTGCAAGGTAGCACATTCTGGTTTGTAATCCCAGGTCCTTTGCTCTCTGAACTATTCTGGGTCTTCAGTGTTGAGACTGATAGGTCCTGTGTGAATCTGATTGTATTTCCTTTATATTTGAATTATTTTCTTTTTGCTGCTTACAATATTCTCTCCTTTATTTGAGAATTCTAGAATTTGCTATTACAGCCCTTGGAGTTTTTATCCTGGGGTCTCTTTCTAGAGGGGCTCTGTGGATTCTTTGAATGTTTATTTTGTTATCTTGATCTAGTAGATTTGGAGAGTTTTCCCTTATAATTTCCTGAATGATGGTTTCCAAGTTCTATTCTTGATCCAGGCTTTTTAGTAATCCAATGATTTGTAGATTGTCTCTGCTGAATTTATTTTCCAGGTCATTCATTTTCCCTAAAAGGTACTTTTCATTTTCTTCAATTTTTCAGCCTTTTTATTTTGTTTGATGGAATCCTGTAGTCTGGTAGATTTACTGGTTTCTATTTGTTCAATTTTAATTTTTAGGGTTTTATTTTCTTCAATTAACTTCTGCATTTCCTTTTCTAGGTGGGTATTTTTACTTTTTTTTTTTTTTTTTTTTTTAGGATTTTGCAAGGCAAATGGGATTAAGTGGCTTGCCCAAGGCCACACAGCTAGGTAATTAAGTGTCTGAGGTCACATTTGAACTCAGGTACTCCTGACTCTAGGACCTGTGCTCTATCCACTATGCCCCTTGCCACCCCTGGGTATTTTTACTTCTAACAAAGTTGATTTCTTTGGTCAATTTTTCATAATTTTCCTTCCTGACTTTCATTTCTTTTTTTTTCATTTTTCTTCTTCCTCGCTTCTTTGGTTTTTAATTTGTTTTTTTTAAACTTTGCAATCAGCTTTTGTATTTAAGTCTAATTTATAGACTGTTTTGATACTTACCCTGTGAGTGATTTTTTTTCACTGCTTTCTTCTTCAGACATGGCATTGCTGTGATCTTTGTCTATAAAGTAGTTTTCTACAGTGAATGCTCTTTTATCTTTTTTGTTCATCTTTGTTTTTTTAGCTCTGCTCCTGGGGCACAGGGAGTATTGATACAAGCTTTTTTGTTTTTTCCTGGGGCTGTGGTCTTATCCCTGGCTTTATCTTTAGCAACACCTATGAAGTACAGGCTTGCCTTTGCAGAAGTTTCTTTTTCCTCCTTTATGTCCAGGTTCTGATTTAACAGTGATCTTTTCCTGTCTTTTACTGCAATGTTCTCAGGGTTCAGACTTTGTTTGGGGCTGGAGGTCTCCCTGCTGGCTTGCTATCCAGCTTCCAGGACATCTCCTTTTGTTAAGCTGTTGGGACCTGGATTGCCCTGTGGTTAAAAGCCCTCTGCTGACTTTCTTACTCTCCTGCCTCCTCGACTTTACGTCTACCTTCCCTGGCAAAGAGACAGATTTTCATTGAAGATCCACCAGGATGTCCATAGTTGAAAATTTCTTTGAATTTTCTCTTTTTCTTGGTGGGATCTGTAGTTTGAATGTCAGAGTAGAGGCTTCATTTATCTTTTGTACGGATAAGATCTGGGAGCATGTTAGCTTCATGCTGACAACTTGGCTCTGCCCTGGAAGGCATTTTTGGTTTATCTTTCCATGACATTTATTATTTTTGCCTTTCTGCATTTGATTATAAGGTTTTTGTGCCCTAGTACATGGTCAATTTGATATAGGTGTTTGGGGTGGCTAGGTGGTGCAGTGGATAAAGCACTGGCCCTGGAGTCAGGAGTACCCGGGTTCAAGAAAAAGGTCTTTCATATCTAAATTTTCTAAGATTTTATTTACCTTCTTAGCTTCCTTCTTGTTTATTTTGTGGTTAAATTTATCTAGTTCTGAGAGAGGGAGGCTGAGGTACCCCCATTATTAAAAGTTTTGCTGTCTTGTAATTCATGCAACTTTTCTGCTAAGAATTTGGATGCTTTATCACTAGGTATATACATGTTTAGGAATGATATAGCTTCATTACCAATGGTACTTTTTAAGAAGATGTAGTTTCCTTCCTTATCCATTTTAATGAGAAATATTTTTGCTTTTACTTTATCTAAGATCAGAATTGCTACCCCTGATTTTTTTTACTTCAGATGAGGTATAATATAGTTTGCTCCATCCTTTTACCTTTACCCTGTGTATATCTCTCTGCCTCATAAGTGTTTCTTGTAAATAATGTATTGTAGGATTGTGGTTTTTAATCCATTCTGCTACCTGCATCTGTTTTATGTGACAGTTGATCCTATTCACATTTACAATTGTCTGATCAAATTATAATTATAATCATTTTTTACCTTATCTCTTTTTTTTTAGGTTTTTGCTAGCCAGTGGGGTTAAGTGCCTTGCCCTAGGCCACATAGCTAAGTAATTATTAAGTGTTTGAGGCCAGATTTGAACTCAGGTACTCCTGATTCCAGGACCGGTTCTCTATCCACTGCGCCACCTAGCCTTCCCCCTTATCTCCTTTTCAAATACCCTCCAAGGACACACAATTCTCCTCATGAACCAAAGTATCAACCAAAGTCAAATCATTCCTTGAACTATTTGTATCCTTTCTCCCAGACCTATTTTCTCTCACACTCTACCCCCCACCCCCAACCAGTGTATTTAACCCCTGGTTAAGTGCAGCAAATATTAAGTTACACCATGATTTAATTAAGTATAAAAATATTAAAGAGTTCTAAGTACTGGGAGGCTCTGAAGGTCTCACTTGAGAACTTTGCAAATGATTGGAAGTTATGGGAGACACTGACTCAGGACCACCAAGTTTATGATGCCCTCAACAGAGAAAGTGCTATACTTTGTCAACCTAGCATAATTAAAATGGGTCAAAGGATAGTGAGACATTTAAATTATGAGTTAACACTCCTGCTTTTCATCAGGGTTTTTAGTCTCAAACATATTGATGCCATCTTGGACTTCTTCAATAGAGAGTCAAGAGTCAACTATATACCCTTACTCTTTAATCTCTTCAATTATATTCAACCCATTAATTATCCTAAGAGAAGTAAACTTCTCAAGAATTAGAAGTTTTATATCTTCCCTTTTAGAGTGGTATACAATTTGATAGTCTTGACCAATATTTGTTTCATTATGTTTTTCCTTCCCCTTTTCATTTGCCCTTTTATGCAAATCTTGAGTCATATATTTGGCAATTGAATTCTCTGTTCAGTTCTGGTCTTTGTGTCAGGAAATTCTGGAAGTCCTCTATTTCATTGAACATCCATCCTTTCCTTTGCTGAATTTTGCAGAGTAGTAAATTCTTGGTTGTAATCCCAGATCTTTTGCCCTCCAATATATAATAATCCAGGTCTTCTGGTCCTTCAGTGTTGAGGGTGATAGGTCCTGTGTGAGTCTGATTGTGTTTTCTTTGTTCTTTTTCTTTCTTTTTTTTTTTTTTTGGTTTGGGGTTAAGTGGCTTGCCCAAGGCCACACAGCTAGGTAATCATTAAGTGTCTGAGACCGGATTTGAACCCAGGTACTCCTGACTCCAAGGCCGTTGCTTTATCCACTATGCCACCTAGCCTCCCCATTCTTTGAATTTAAGTGGTTTTCTTTTTTCTACTTGTAGTATTCTCTCATTTATTTGAGAACTCTGGAATTTAGCTGTAATGATCCTTGCAGTTTTTATCCTAGGGTCTCTTTCTGGAGAAGTTCTGTGTATTCTTTCAATGGTTATATTGTCTTCTAGAAGTTTTGGACAGTTTTTCCTAATTATTTCCTGCATGATGTTTTCCAGGTTCTTTTTTTTTAATCTAGACTTTTTGGTAGTCTGATGATTCATAGATTATCTATCTGAATCTATATTCCAGGTTGTTTCTTTTTCCTAAAAAGTACTTTGCATTTTCTTCAATTTTTTCAGTCTTTTTATTTTGTTTGATGGAATTTTATAGTCTCATCATTTTGTTGGCTTCTATTTGTTCTATTCTAATTTTTAGGATTTTCTTCAATTTCCTTTTGTGTGTCTTTTATAAAAGTGTTGAATTCTTTGGTCAGATTTTCATATTTTCCTGCATGATTCATTTCTCTTTTATTCATGTTTTTCT
Source organism: Macrotis lagotis (assembly GCF_037893015.1). NCBI lineage: Eukaryota > Metazoa > Chordata > Mammalia > Peramelemorphia > Peramelidae > Macrotis > Macrotis lagotis. The sequence goes on from NC_133658.1 coordinate 365,135,066, forward strand.
TCCTCTCCTCTTTGGTTTTTAAATTCATTTTTTAAATTCTTCAATGAGCTTTTGGATTTGATTCTAATTCACAGACTCTTTTGAGACTTCCTTTGTGAGTGATTTTTCACTGATTTCTTCTGACATGGTATTGCTATTATCTTTCTCTGTAAAGTTATTTTCTATAGTGGGTACTTTTTTAAACTTTTTTTGCTCATCTTTGTGATTTTAACTGTGCTACTGGCGGGGGGGTGGTGGTGGTGGTGGTGGTGGATATTGATCCAAGCTTTTTATGCTGGAGTTGGGGTGTGATCTCTGGCTTGTTGTTATCCAAGATGTTGCCTTTGAAGTCCAGGCATTGCCTTTGCTGAAGTTTGTTTCTTCCTTTCTGTCCAGTTTCTGACTTAACTGGGGTTTGTTCCTGACCCAGTCCTGCCTTTGTCCAGGTGTTCCCAGGTTCAGACTTTGTTTGTTGTTGGGACCCTCCCTGCTGGCTTTCTCTCTAGCTTCTGGGACTTCTGCTGTGGTCAAAGTAACTGAACCTGGACTGCACTGTGGCTAAAAGCCTTCCACTGGATTTCGCATTCTCCCGCCTCCTGGACATTACTTCCCCTTTTCCCTGAAAGAGACAGACATTCACTGAAGATCCTTTACAATGTCTACCATTGAAAATTTCTTTGAATCTTCTCTTTTTCTTTGTGGGATCTGTAGCTTGAATGCCAGAATAGAGGCTTCATTTAACTCTGATAGGGAAAGCTTCAAGAGCATGTTAGCTTCATGCCACCATCTTTGCTCCCACCTGTGAACTTTTTATAAATTGTGGTCTTTTTGTAGTAATCTGTTCATATTTGCAGCAACTTGTCAATTAGAATCTATGCCTTTTCATTTCCTACAAGTGTCAGAGAGCCTTGTGATTTCATCACCCAAAATGAATACACATCAATCCTTAAGGTCCCTTGCCCCCAAACCCCTTTTCCCTTCTTCAGGCTTATCATTCTCTTGAGATGCAGTAGCATGGGGCCGATTCAGAAACTCTTCCTCCTCAATGCCACACTCAGTCATATCACTCAGCAGCCACATTTCCTCATAAAAAGAAAGTTTATTCCTTTTCCAGTAGTTTTTAGGTCCCTTTCCTCATGGAAAAAGTTCATTTTCTGGCTCACAGTATTTCCTATTTTCCAACCTTTGCCCTTCTAAAATAATTCTTAGTTTCTCAAAGTTCTCAGCTCCAAAGTCCTCTTATTCTGTCCCACCTTACTTATCCTCAGAATGGATCATACCGTTGATGTTCTCCCACCCACATCAATTCCATAACAGATATTAGAATTACTACTTAGAGTTTTGACTTTTTTTGTACTCTATGTATGTGCTATTTTTGTATATGGAATTTGTGGGTTTATTTCAGAGGGGAGGAAAATGGAAAAGAAAGGTAGTCGTTTCCTTCACAAAGTCATAAGACAAAATAGTGGGTGAAGGAATACATTCTACCTCATGATAGTTATAGGAGCTAAAGAGAGAAGATTAATGTTTCCACAGAAACAAAGAAAAAGTCTTGTTCTTGTTTTTTTCCTACAGATTAATTGCAGTGAGTACTTTGATACAAAGAGGCTCCATTTAAAATGTCTGAATATATATGAACCAATCTGTGGTACTGACCACTTTATAGCACTGAATGCTTTCTCTGTAACACTACCTTGTGGATATTGAATTTTTTGTTCTTCCCTCCCTCTTTGATCTGTCAGAAAATTTAACACAGCAGAATTTCAGCACTGTAAGAAGTTCCATAGGACACTCTATGCGGCAATAAGTCACACTATAGCATGAATGACAAGTAGTTAGGCAGTGATATTTCCAGGAATAAGAAGCACAGTAGAGGAATGAGAGGCAGCCTATTTCATTGTTAAAAACTGCAAACATTAAGAAGCTTTCCTTTAATTTTTTACCTAAAATCTACCTCCTTATTACTAAAAGCAGCTAGTTATACTGGAAAGAAAACTTTTCTGGCAATCAGATGATAAGTTAAAGTCCAGATTTTGCCACTGACTCAAAATATGCAGGTTATCTCCCATTTAAGAACAGGTTTTATTTCTTTCTGAGGTTCTCTCCAGCTCCAATGTTTAGTTGATCTCTGTTTACCTAGTATATTTTGTATACTTAGGGGCCAGCCATGTGAAATTAGAAAGGAAGGGATTCAATTCATATTTTCCCCTCATTAATGATAATTAATCCTGAACAACCTCTCTTCTAGGAAGAAAGGTTAAAATATCAGAAAGCTGTCTGATGGACAGTATGTAAGTATTTTTCTACATAAAACAGGGTAAGATTGTAAAGTAAGACCTATCATATTGAAAATTACACAGAACCTCATTGCTCCAGAAGTCAAACAAGAAAGAGACAGATGGAGACAAAGACTCTGAGTAGTCAAAGTAGGGAAATCTCTCAATGTCTTATTATTTTAAATATTTTTCTAAATCACAATGTTAAATTGGGTTTTTTTTTTGTAGAGTTTTTTTTTGCAAGGCAATGGGGTTGAGTGGCCTGCCCAAGGCCACACAGCTAGATAATTATTAAGTGTCTGAGCCTGGATTTGAACTCATACTCCTGACTCCAGGACTGGTGCTCTATCCACTGCGCCACTTAGCCACCCCCACAATGTTACACTGTACAAAAATTATAGCACTTTGGCTCACATGGTCAGGACCTAAAAGATATCAAATTCCAATTCTCTCCCACAACTGAATGAGGTGCTACAATTATCTGAATACATATAGATCTTTTTCCTTTTTGTTTTTATGTCTTTGGATACAGACCTACTTAGGAGTAGAAGGTTAAACATAGTTTGATAGCCTTCTGGGCATAGAGCCATATTGCTCTCTAGAATGGAAGGATAAAAATTAAAAAAATAAAATGACAGGATCAGTTCACAACTCCAACATTAGTGTCTCAAATTTTACACATTTCCCCCAATATTTGCCACTTTTCTGTCAAATTAGCCAATCTGATGGGTATGAAGTTATTTTGAGTTTCTCTAATCAATAGTTATTTATGACTATAAATAACTTTGATCTTTAATATAGAAACTGCTGAATCTTGTGTTATCCTGACTGTGTATCCATGATATTGGAATTGTTTGTTTTAGCTGTTTACCATATTTTCTGCTTGACCTGAAACCTCTGGAATTTGGTTATAATATTCCTGGAAATTTTCTTTTTTGAGATCTTTCAGAAAGTGATTGGAAGATTCTCTTAATTTCTATTTTACCCTATAGCTTTAGAACATGAGAGTAGTTTTCCTTGATAAATATTCCTTTTATGTTTGATTTTATTTTTTTCCAATATCAAGCAAAGTTTTCACCTTTCATCTTTTTCTAAGCTTTTGCATTCCACATTTCCTATAACTCTCCCTTCCCTGTTCCTCCCCATGGCATCAAGAAATCTGATATAGGTTAAGCTCAAAAAATCATATTTAACATTTTTCCATATTAGTCATGTTGTGAAAGAAGAATCAAACATGAAGGGGAAAAATCATGAGAAAGATAAAAAGAAACATAAAAGAAGTTTAAGGTGAACATAATAGGCTTTGTTTTGCATTCTGATTTCATAGTTTTTTCTGTGGATGTGGATGGCATTTTCCATCACAAGTATTTCAAAATTGTCCTTGATCACTGAACTGCTGAGAGGAACTGAGTATTCATCAGAATTGATAATCTCACAATTTTGCTATAAACATGTACTATGATCTCCTGGTTCTGCTCACTTCACTCAGTTTATCAGTTAATTCAAGTCTTTCTAGACTGTTCAGCAGTCTGACAACTCATGATTTTTCACAAAATAATATATTTTAGAAATGATTTCTTTATCAGAAACACTAACTTTTAAAATTGCTTCCCAGCTTTCTGCAGCCCTTTTAATCTTGTTTGGTTTAATTTGTGCATAATCTTTTTTATTTAATGTAAACAAAATCATCCATTTTGCAGTTTATTATGTTTTCTATCTCTTGTTTGATCATAAACTCCTCTTCTTTTCATAGATCTGACAAGCAAACTATTCCTTGCTCTCCTATTTTGCTTATGGCATCACCCCTTACATCAAAACCCTTAACTCATTTTGATTTCACCTTGGTTTAGGTTGTATGCATAGTATGCATAGTATGCATAATTTCTGTCATACTATTTTCCAGGTTTCCTAGAAGTTTTAATCACATAGTGATAAGTGATTTTAATCACATAATCATATCCCAGAAGCTGGACTCTGGATTTATCTAAAAGTAGATTACTATAGTTAATTACAACTGCTTCTTTTGTACCAATCTTTTTTTACTGATCTACTTTTCTATTTCTTAGACCCCACAAGATAGTTTTTTAAGAAATATTTTATTTATTTTGAATTTTACAATTTTTCCCCCAATCTTGCTTCCCCCCCCACAGAAGGCATTCTGTTAGTCTTTACATTGTTTCCAGGGTATATATTGATCTAAGTTGTATGTAATGACCGAGAAATCATATCCTTAAGGAAAAAAATAAAGTATAAGAGATAGCAAAATTACATAATAAGATTTTTTTTTAAGTTAAAGGTAACGGTCTTTGGTCTTTGTTCAAATTCCACAATTCTTTCTCTGGATAAAGATGGTATTCTCCACCTCAGATAGCCCAAAATTGTCTCTGATTGTTGCACTTATGAGATGAGCAAGTCCATCAAGGTTGATCTTCACCCCCATGTTGCTGTTAGGGTGTACAATGTTTTACTGGTTCTGCTCATCTCGCTCAACATCAGTTCATGCAAATCCCTCCAGGCTTCCCTAAATTCCCATTTCTCCTGGTTTCTAATAGTGTTCCATGACATACATATACCACAGTTTGTTAGGCCATTCTCCAAATGAAGGACATTTACTTAATTTCCAATCCTTTGCCACCACAAACAGGGCTGCTATGAATATTTTTGTACAAGTGATGTTTTTACCCTTTTTCATAATCTTTTCAGGGTATAGACCCAGGAGAGGTATTGCTGGATCAAAGGGTATGCACATTTTTGCTGCCCTTTGGGCGTAATTCCAAATTACTCTCAAGAAAGTTTGGATGAGTTCATAGCTCCACCAATAATGTATTAGTGTCCCAGATTTCCCACATCCCTTCCAACATTGATGATTATCCTTTCTAGTCATATTGGCCAGTCTGAGAGGTGTGAGGTGGTACCTCAGAGATGCTTTAATTTGCATTTCTCTAATAAGTAATGATTTAGGGCAATTTTTATATGACTGTGGGTTGCTTTAATTTCCTCATCTGTAAATTGTCTTTCCATATCCTTTGTCTATTTGTCAATTGGGGAATGGCTTGTTTTTTGAAAATTTGACTCAGTTTTCTATATATTTTAGAAATGAGTCTTTGTCAGAAATACTAGTTGTAAAAATTGTTTCCCAATTTACTACATTTCTTTTGATCTTGATTACAGTGATTTTGTCTGTTCAAAAACCTTTCAATTTAATATAATCAAAATTATCTAGTTTGTTTTTAATGATGTTCTCCATCTCTTCCTTGGTCATAAACTGCTTCCTTTTCCATAGATCTGACAGGTCAACTACTCCTTTATCTTCTAGTTTACTTATAATATTGTTTTCTTTGTTTTAAATCCTGTATCCATTTGGATCTTATCTTGGTATAGGGCTCGAGGTTTTGGTCTAATCTATGTTTCTTCCATACTAACTTCCAATTTGATTGAAGAGAGAGTTTTTATCCCAATAGCTGGACTCTTTGGGTTTATCAAACAGCAGATTATTATAATCATTTCCTGATTTCATACCTAGTCTTTTCCACTAATCCACCATTCTATTTCTTTCTTAACATTTTTGATGACTGATGCTTTATAATATAATTATAGATCTGGTAGGGCTAACCCATCTTCTTTTACAATTTTTTTCATTGAATTCCTGGAAATTATTGATTTTTTATTTCTCTATATGAATTTACTTACAACTTTTTCTAACTCATTACAGTAATTTTTTGGATTTTTGATTGGTAGGGCAGTAAACATGTAGTTTGGTTTTGGTAGAATTGTCATTTTTATTATATAAACTCAACCTATCCACGAGCAGTTGATGTTTACCCAGTTATTTGCATAAGATAGTTTTAATGGATGACTTCCATTTTATAATATAGTTTGAAATTTGTTAAAGACAGGCCACCTTCTTTTGCATTTTTTCATAAATTCCACAATATTTTTGAACTTTTGTTTCTCCAAATGAATTTTGTTACTATTTTTCAAGCTCTGTAAAATAATGTTTTGGAAATCTGATTGGTATAAATCTAAATAAATAATTTAATTTACCTAGTAATTTATATTATATTAGCTTTGCCTACCTACTACATTTTTCCATTTGTTTAGATTTGATTTTATTTGTATGAAAAGTATTTTCATATACAATTAGTTTGTCTTGGAAGATAGATTCCCAAGTGTTTTATGTTGTCTTGATTTACTTTAAAATGGAATGTCTCTTTTTGCTTGGTTTGATGATAGTATATAGAAATGGTGATAATATATGAAGGTTTATTTTGTATCCTATAACTTTGCTAAAGTTGTTCATTGCTACAAGTAATGTTTTAGTTGATTTTTCTAGGATTCTGTAAGAATAATCATCACAAAAGAGTGAGAGTTATTTCAGTTCAACAGAATGAGTAGGTTAACATTGTGATAGCCTTCTACATGGAAACCAAGGGAGATGATGAAGTCCCCAAGTGAAAAAATATATATAGACCATTGCTTTTTCTCTATTTTGATTTGATTCTTCTCTTACAACATAACAACCCTGAATTTATATTTGCCATAATTATACATGTAGGGTCTATGTTGAATTGCTTTCTATCAGAGGGAGAAGAGAAAAAAGAAAGGGAGAGAGAAAAATATAAAACTCAAAACCTTACAGAAAAAATGATTGTTGAAAGCTACCATTTCATGTAGTTGGGGTAAAAAATAAAAAGAATACAGAGAAAAGAGTTGACAAGTCAAGTATAAAGGTTTCTGTTATATTTAAATAAGTGTTTTTCTTAACATGATAACAAAGTAAAAAAGATTGAAATGGAATGACTGTAAAGACATAGACATTAAGAGAATCCAGAAAGAAAACATAGAGTAAAAAATGAACTGATGTGTCAAATATTAAGACATGTACAGAAGGTTGATTAATAATAGTATGTTAGATTGAACAGTTAAGATTTCATCTTTGACATTTGAAAGAACTGTTTCAGTTGAATGAAGAGGATGCAAGTCAGATTGAACTCAGCTTCCCTTGGAAAGAGAAAACATAAGAGGCTTTTTCTCAGATATTTTGGGTGTTAAATTGAGGAAAGATATAAGATATAATAGAAATGATAGGATATAGGGAATATTTTTAAAGGTGTGAAGACTTGCATATGTCTATCCATCAGGGAAAAAACAATTAGAGAAGAAGAAATTGAAAAATAATGCCAAAGTTAGTGTGATACTGGGAATAATCTGCTGGGAAAGATGGGAAGAATGATAATATTACTTTAAATGGGGGGATTGGTCTTCAAATGACTTTCTTTTAGCTAATAACTTTCACAATACATGTTGCAGTCTATTGATATAAACTTTGTCTTTCAAATTAAATTAAGGGAAGGAATTTATATTTATACTAATGCAATAGCATTGAATATTTTTGCATAATACACTTAAGATTTGCAAAACAATTCTCTATCTTCTAAAAATTGCAGGAATACACCTTACTAAATCTCTTTTATTCAAAGGTAGATAATCCAGTATTACAATAATGAATGGAAAATCTTCCCTCTGAAAGTCCTAAAAGTTAGTAGTACAATTGGGAGGGGGAAAGGAGACCATACCCTTAAAATTAAAGGACTTTGAAAGTAAAATGAAGATTCACTTAAAAACTGTATTAGTTTTTCAGTTTCATCTGAGTTTTATCTAAGTCCATTTTTTTCCCTTTAGGAAAACGTATAGCCCACATTTGGGTCAACATTACTACCAAAGGATTTTACCTAAATACATAGTTTATTTATTTTAAAGTGACCTATATTCAATCTAGTTTGCTAAAGCAAAGTGTGGTAGACATTTTCATAATATGATCAAGAGAATGTGCCAGTCTATATTCCTTTATACCACTGATAAAAATACATGAAGTATGACATATTTATATATATACTATAAGGAGCTTTGTGGTGCTATGAATAGAGCACTAAATTCTGAATCAGAATGACATGTACAAATATGATCTCAGATATTTACTTTCTAGATATGTAGATAAGTCACTTAACCTTTATTTCACTAAGTTTTCTCATCTGTATTTTTTTCTTTTTTCTTTTGTTTTGGTTTTTGCAAAGCATTAGAGTTAAGTGACTTGGTCAAGGTCACACAGCTAAGTAGGTAATTATTAAATGTCTGAGGCTGGATTTGAACTCAGGTTCTCCTAACTCCAGGGTGGTGCTCTATCTACTGCACCACCTAGCTGCCCCTATATTTCAGAATAATAATAATAGTGTTCACCTCCCAGAGTTGCTGGGAGAATCAAATGAGATAAAAATTGTAAAGAACAATGCCTGGTACATAGCAAGTATTGCATAAATATATCATTATTATTATATTATGAGCATATATTTTAATACAATTTCCCAAGATCACTTTTCTTCCTTCATAACTGGTAAAGTCACTATATTGTTTATTAATATTATACACTATAAAATATTATCTACCTAACCATGTGTCTATCTGGAAGGAGGAGCCTAGGTTTAATGATCCTTAAACTTTATAGACCATGGTGAGGACCAGGAGCAACATATGTCCCCTCTGAAAGTTGTTTTCTTGTTTGGACTTCACATATTATAATTTGCTTATCTCTCACCTGGGTTAGAATATGGTCCCTGTTGTCTCTGACTTCTAATTTGCTGCAACAATAAATACTTCTATGCATATGCTCTAAGGAATATGAGAGTGGTTTTCTTCCCTCTGTTAAAACTATTATTTCACAAAGTACATGATTCCCTACTATAACTTTATTTCTCAAAAGTCACATATGTCCTGACTAGGGGAATAATAATCACATATACATGAAATGAATTCTTCATGGGCATAAAAAGCCTTTTCTGTCCTTATGAAATGGTATAAGCTTTACTTTCTATCTCCAATTGAATATAAATGTTATTCCTGCTTTGACCAATTTTGATGAAATTAAGGTTCATTCACTCTTCCTCACCTTCCCCCTTTTCCTCTGCTGTAAAAGGTTTCTTTTGTGGGGGGGGGGCTTTCTATGTGATATAATTTATCCCATAACATCTCTCCTTCTCCGTTTCATCTAGTACATTCCTCTTTCATCCATTAATTTAATTTTTTAGATATCATTTTCCTTCATATTCACATATCATTGCTTCATGTTCACATCCATGCCCTTTGTCAAAATATACTTCTAACTTCCCTAATAGTGAGGAAGTATCATCTTTACCTGTAGAAAATAAACATTTAAATCTTAATTTACTTAGAATTTCCCTTTCCTGTTTACCTTTTTGTGCTTCTCTTAAGTTTTGTATTTGAAAGTCAAATTTTCTATTCTTTTCTGATCTATTCAATAAAATTGCTTTAAAGTCCTCTATTTTATGAAAAATCCATTTTCGCCCCAGAAGTATCTTCAGTTTTGTGGGGTTGGTTATTTTTAGTTGGAATCCTAGGTACCTTGCCCTCTGGAATATCAAATGCAAAGCCATATGACCTTCAATTTAGAAGCTGCTAAATTTTGTCTTATCCTGTTCATGGCAACACCATTTTAGACTTTTTTTGTGACTGCTTTCAATATTTTCAGCTTTATCTGGAAACTCTGGAGAAACAGACAAGAAGCCTACATGTCTGTATCATTATGCACTTGAGTGAGTTCTGTCTATCTCATAATAGATGTTCCTTGTTTGTCCTTTAAAATTTGGATTAATATAATTCACTTAATATACATTTATGTTGGTATGAAAAAAAGCACTCACCGGTGGTGGCCTTGTCTAGGTTGGACCAAATGATTTTGAGGGTCTTGCCTGTGGGTCAGATATTCCCCAACTTTATCTTGAGACCTGCTCCTCCCAGATTTTTTGAACCTTACTCTCATTGGAACTGGCTCAAAGAAGGAAAAAACCATACACTTTCAATTAGCTATAAAAATTTATCTTATCCCACAGGAAAGGAGAAATAAAAGGAGTGGGGGGTAGGGTGGGAATGGTGAACCTGATAGAACAGAGAGCATATTGGGGTAGTTTGCAGGCAGAAGTAAAACATTTTTGAGGAGGTATGATGAAAGCGAGAGTAGAATAAATCAGGGTAGGGGAATAGAATATATAATAATTATAACTGAAATTTTTTTTGGCTTTTCAGAAACATAGTGCTAAATTAGTCTAAGACATAGGCCTCAGTTTCTATTTCTCAAGAATCAGTTGAGCATGAGAACCTGGATCTCCAGCTAGAAAAATTATGTCACCCTAACCATATAAGATGTAAACAAAGACAGACCCTCCTGGGAAAGCTTAGGTATACTCCCCTTCTCTTTGGACCATCAAGTTTGACCAGTTGTTGTAAGGGTTGGCAGAAAAGAGGAGGGGAAGGGGGTTGTGGTTTTTGTGGTTTTTTAACCCTGCTTCAGCTTCTATAGTTCAGCTTTTCCTGCTCTCTCTTTCATAAAAAGTTAGGAACTGCCCCACTTCTTGCAAGAACCAAATTAAATTTTAACTCTTTGCTGCCACTTTGAGAGGACTCCAAGTAGTCATTTTGGGTTAGGGTTTCAATACCCCGTACAACAGTAAGATTATCTGATGAAGATCTCATTTCTCAAATATATACAGAATTTGGGGCAACTAGGTAATACAGTAGATAGAGCACTGACCCTGGAGTCAGGAGAACCTGAGTTCAAATCCAGCCTCAGATATTTAATAGTTACTTTGCTGTGTGACCTTGGGAAAGTCACTTAATCCCACTGCCTTACCATAAAAACAAAAAAAATATATATGTATATACAGAATTTAGTGAAATTAATAAAATTAATAAAATAAGAGCTATTGATAATGATTAAAGTGTATGCACAAGTAGTTTTCAGACAAGTAATAAAAGTTATTCATGGCCATATGAAAAAAGGTCTAAATTACTATTGCTTAGACAAATGCAATTTAAAAGAAATCTGAGGTACCATCCCACAACTATAAATTTGTCTGACTTGGCAGAAAGAGGAATGACAAATGTTGGAGGGGGTATGTGGGAAAATTGAGATAGAAATACATTACTGGTAGACTGATTCAACAATTATAAATAGCAATTTAGATCTAAACCCAAAGGTACAAATCATTTGACCAAGCAATACTGTCACTACTATGTATGTATCCCAAAATTTTTTGAAAGAATAAGAAAAAAAGATTTATATACACACAAATATTGGTAGCAGCTTTTTTAATGGTAATAAAGAATTGGAAATTGAAGGGATTCCCCTCTGAATGATGGAAGAAGCTGTGGTATATAATTGAGATAGAATTCTATTATTCTATAAGAAATGATGAAAAGATTGATTTTATAGAAACCTGGGAAGTCTTATATAAAGTGATATAGTCAAGTTAGCAGAAAAAGTATATTATACAAATTAAGCAAAATAGTATGACAAGTACAACATGTGAATATCAACATGTGAATGACATTTTCAGCAATATAATGATCCAAAATAATTCTAAGACTTAGATGAGAAATTCTCTCCACCTCCAGAAGAAGAATAGATGGAGTTGGAATGTATATAAAATCATGCTTTTTGTAAAAAAAAATTATTTTTCTTGTTATTTTTTGTCTTTTTTCCCCACAACATTGAAATATGAAAATATGATTTGCAAGATGGTACATGTATAATGTGAGGAATAGGGGCTCTTTGGGTTCCACAAGACTGTGAAGGGAGATTGTTAAGTTTACATTACAAAGACGGTGTTCTGCATGTATCACTGATGGGCAGGTCAAGACAAAAGACCTAGCCTCAACCTGATCAAAAACTTGAGATTATGGCAGGACTGCTCTACCTAGTCCTGAGTTAACCTAGGGTCTTTGTCCTTCTCCTTTACACATACTCAAGGAGGTAACTATTCTTGCTCTCTAGTATAATGAGCAAGGCAGGGAAAACAAATGGGGACAAATAACACCTAGCAATTCTGGATTTCAGTGCCCCTCTCCCCTTGAGAGAGGTGTGCCGTTTATTAAGATGTCTTCATAAAAATAAATTTTAATCACTCTGTATTAAGTATTCACAAGCCCTTTATAACAACTTGGGGACTCTCTTGTGATATAATGTAAATCTTTTCAATATTTTCCCAGAAGAATACAAGAAAATAATGTGTGCAAATGGCTTGATTTCAAGCACACTTTCTTGGTGTTCTCTGTGGGGGGAAATATCTCAGAGATTCCTGGGAAGACTGGCTCAGGTTTGAAGTCAAGAGTGATTAAAATATCTGTGGGTAAGAACTGCAGTAAGAGGAGATCTCTAGAGTGATGGGATGGTGACCAGAAGTTCCCTGTATGGCTGAGAAGTCCTCCAGGTAGGAGATCTATCCCAAGGGAGAGGTCAGAGTATAATAGGGTGCCCAGAAGTAAGAGAGGGGGATTTGCAGTTCCCTTTCCAGGGCTTTCCCAAAAACCTTAAAGCCTACCATGAGGAAGGTTGCCAACAGACCTGAGGGGTAAGGGAACCTCTTGGCTGGTAGCCAGAAGCCAGAAGGTAGAAGGAAGGAAGCCCACTGGATACAGTACAATGTAAGAATGAGTTTGAATGTTCCTGTGGTGGGTGGGAGAAGGGGTGTTTCATGTATTTGTATGTTCTATCTCCTAAACTGTCTGGGGTAGCCCTAGTCTTGGGGGATTTCTGGTCTTCATAAAAAACCATTTTAATCACTCTGGACTAAGTATTCATGAACCATTTATAAAATGTAACCTATATCAAATTACTTGCTGTCTCAGGAATGAGGAAGAGAAATAAGAAGGGAAAAAATATAGAAATCAAAATTTAAAACAATGAATATTAAAAATTATTTCCCCATGTAATTAAGAAAAACACTAAAGTTATTTTTTAAGTTAAAAACAAGAAAACATTTTGATAACATTTTCAATATAATAGGTTTCCTTTGTAATATTTTGAATTGTATTTTTTTTTTTGTTTAAAAACATCATTCTGGGGCAGCTAGTTGGCGCAGTGGATAGAGCACCAGCACTGGAGTCAGGAGTACCTGAGTTCAAATCTGTCCTCAGATACTTAATAATTACCTAGTTGTGTGGTCTTGGGCAAGCCACTTAACCCCATTGCCTTGAAAAAAAAAAACCCAAAACAAAAAGCAAACAAAACATCATTCTTAGAAGTCCAAATAATTCACCACATCTTGTTACTCATTAAAAAGCAAGGAAGTACCAAGGTTAAATGATTTTTAAAATCTTTCCAAAATCTAAAATTGCATGATACCTTCCAAGATTTACTATGATGTTTCAAGTCTGTCCAAGAGAGTCAAGATTTGACTTCATGTATCTGTACCTAGAAAGTGAAGCATTAAAAAAAAATAATAAGCATAGTTCCTATTGGAAAAGAGTTTAGTAGTCATCTAGTCTATTTTGGGGATTTGGAGAAGAGGAAGCTGTAGATTAGAAATGGTTTATAAACTACCTAAAATTATCTAATGAGTAACAGACCTGGTTTTCAAATTTAGTAAAAGGGATTTTGCCATATGAAAGACATTTAGCTGACCACATTTAGCTAATAAAAAATAGTTCTTGAGTATTTAATAAGAAAAACAATAAGATAGCAAACAAATACAGTTTTCTGCTGTTTGGAAAACATAATAATTTGGGAATAACTTTGCCTTCATTACATAATTCTATTCATTGTCCTTTACTCTTCAGTCTGACATGGCACCCTGTTTTATGTTTCTCTAATGGGCTTATCACTTAAAATGTTGAAGGAAAAATATTAGAGAAATATTTGTCTAGTTTTTCCTGTAATATTAAGGAACTACTGTATGAACTTATCTGGCATTTCTGTGGACCTCTGGCTCCCTCTCCATTGTTCAGTTTTACCTCTTCCCAATGTAAATTCACTAAGATAATAGCAACTTTAGTACCTTCCCCTACCCTTTTCCCACCTGCCTAACTCTTAGCCTTTCAAGTTGTATGACTGACTCCAGTCATGTTCAGGGGGGTCAATCCTTGACCTCCTCTTCCTGACTACACCCTGCACAGGGGGTGGGTTAGACTCTCTATGAAGGTTTGACCCACTCTTTTCTCCATGTTGTTACCATGTGATCCCAGCTCAATGTGACTTTATCACTGGTGATCTAAACCCAGTCATCATCTTGGGACTGTTTCCCTTGTTTCCCTTTCTTACCTGTCTTTGCCATTCTCCCAAGGTCAGATTGTAGCTCTTTTGTCTTTTCTTAAATTCACTATCTTCTTAAAAAACAAACATACAAACAAACAAAAAAAAAGTCCCTCACTTTATTTAGCTTGTTAAAAAATTAACCTGCAAGCTTTTTGAAATAAACAGAAGTAGTACAATAATCTGTAAATTAAAATTCAAACCTTTCCTTATCCTCATGAGTCTGCCTGATGATTTGCTCACTTAAAATCTCTTCCCACATCAGCTCTCTGGCATCAATACCACATCATTATTTGAATTGTTATCTAAAATCCTTCTAACTCTCCGTACCCTAAAACCCCCTCACACACACAAAAGGAAAAGAATGAAAGTTTCTATAAATAATATATGAAGTCCTATGTAAAGCTTATACTTTCCTCAACACTGAACTTTGACTTGTATTTATTAATTTCGTAATATCTGTTCACTGAATGAATAAGAAATGGAGAAAATTTCAGATCATAGAGTTAGAGTCAGAAGGGACCTTAGAGCTCATGTAGTTCAATTCCCTTATGGTAGGACCAGTATGATAGGATCAGTATTGAAAAGCTGGTCCTGGGGCAGGTAGGTGGTACAGTGGATAGAGCACTGGTCCTGGAGTCAGGGGTACCTGAGTTTAAAACCAGCCCCAGACACTTAATAATTACCTAGCTGTGTGGCCTTGGGCAAGCCACTTAATCCCATTTGCCTTACAAAAAATGTAAAAAAAAAATCTGGTCCTGGACCTCTAATTTCAGCATACTTTTATAAAATTCCTCAGTCTTTCTCACTGCCTGCTTTGATGTGGAAAGAAATTGAAGCCTAAAGTGAAAATTGAATTGACTTGCTGAAGGGGAAATATTCAAGAAAAATATTATCATACTTACTGATGTACCCTGTGAACCTTCTAAATTCAATCCCACTGTTTTCTAAATAAATAACCCCATCATGGTCCACAAAGATCCTGCTGAAATAGTTTCTTTCCCAAGTATGCCCATTCAGAACCTATTGAAATATAAATTGTCTTAGCTTCAATATATAAAAAATTCTTTCCCAAACCTATCTCAAGGTCTTTCCCCCAGAAACTGGGTTAACTCTAAATCCACAGAAATTATGGAAATCGCCTCAAAGACCCTTTCCCTAAGCCCTCACCCTTTCCCAGAACATACTACATTCGATGCTCACCTATTTCAACCTGGCTTTACTGATGAAAACTGCTGTTTCTCCATCTAGCAGCCATCTTGCTGCAGTTCCTACATTGTCTTCTTTATTCTTCTCACCCTCTCTAAGCTACTTATGGTGGTTGAAGCCACTGACATGACTGACACATCACCTGCTGCTGCTGTTGTCCTACTAACTGTCCTTTAGCTCATCCCCCTCAACCCCAACATGCAAATAAGCCCATTGCCTTTATCTCCTCTCTCCCCTAGTTTCTGCAAATCACAGTAATACTTAAATAAACATTTTTCAATGTTCTTAAAAACTTTGAGTCAGAACTGGTCATTTCAATTATTTTTCAAATGCAAACCAGGAATTAGACGATTCTAAAATTATTTTTTTAAACTTCTTTAAACTTCATTTAAAAAAAAATTTCCTCAGACTGAGATCCAGGTAAATGTAGAATCTAATAGGATGCAAATCCAACTCTTCTAATTTTTATGACAGTGCTCTACTCTCTCAATTACATTGCTTCTCAATGAAATTATTTTCATAAGGATTAAATTATATTTTTAAACCCATCTGATTATGCTCTTAAGACTCTTTATACTCTTTAAAAATAAAGATCACAAAATACTTTATAGCTAACTATGGCTACCAGAGATCGTGTAATCTTGACAGAAGCTATGTGAGATACCTTCAATTATTACATACACTTTTTGGTAAGAAAATTAAGACTAGGAGAGATTAAGTGATTTAGGATAACACAGTTAGTGGGAATCAAAGCCTAGATTTGAATTTAGGTCTTACCAATTCTAACCCCGGATCTCTATCTAGTCTACCTCTTAGCATTTTTAAATTATAGCTGGAAACATTAGATTTAGATCTGTAAGTGTTGAAGGATGGAGATATCTATATAACTATGTAATATTAAGAAAATAGTATTTGTGTCTGTCTGATATTTTCTGAGGGCCTCTGCCCCTCTTTTCCATGTGAGTTTCTGACCCAGATTGCTCAGCATCAACCCTTTTCAGGTATAATTTCTCTCCATTGTTCAATGTAACTCTCCATTGTTAAATAGAAATTCAAGAAGATAAGAGCAAACTTGGTCATCCCTCTATCACCCCTCCATCTCCCTGCCTCTCATTCTTCTACAGTGGGTACCTGATCCCATTCACTCTTTGACCCCCTTTTCCATGACTCTTCCCTGCACAGGAATTGAATGAGGCTCTATCAAAGTTTGGCCCACATCTACCTCCAGGCCAGACTCACTCTGATCCAAGCCCAGTAATTTCTTATGACTGCTTTCCTTTCCTTTCTCACTTTTCCCTCAGGCACTCTTCTCTCAACCTCTACTATTCAGTGTATCCTTGAATAACTCACTGTCTCTCCAAATGAATTAAATATGCATACTGTTTGCTGTTTGCAGGTCTTTTGAATTAAAAAATATTAGTTTTCATATTTCCTGAGTCAGAATCATTAATTGTTCACTTAAGAAAGGAACCCTTATCTTTGACCCCTTTCTCTGACAGCATTATCCAATTCCACTGAAGCTTGGGTTGGGGGCTTTTATTGTTCATTTCATGAAAGCCAGATGACTAGAGTTTAAAGACTTATCCAAGTTACTTTATTATAGAGTAATTACTCCAAAAACATTTTGGTACCTTGACACCAAATTCTATGAAAATTTTCTGGGTGACCATTGTCACCATTTTATCATGCTGCCTCTTCTTTTACTTTTGGCAGAGTGAAGGAGTTGCAAATATTTTTTTTAGGTTTTTGCAAGGCAAATGGCGTTAAGTGGCTTGCCCAGGGCCACATGGCTAGGTAATTATTAAGTTTCTGAGACCGGATTTGAACCCAGGTACTCCTGACTCCAAGGCCGGTGCTTTATCCACTACGCTACCTAGCCGCCCTGCAAATAATTTTAAGAAAGGTAAAATGCCTGCAAGATTTTAAGGCTTGTAACTGTGTAATAGATTATGGCTAATGCTAGATTTTTAAAAATTCTTTGGGACAATGCTGATTTGGGATACATGTACATAGAATTTAAATAATTAACTCAAATATTTAAGTGTACACCTTTAAATCATATATACAAAGAAGTTATTTTTTGGACCTTGGGAAAAAGGATTCTTGTGACTCCCAAAGGGCATTTCTTTTGTGGGAGGGGGCATCATGGGCTGGCTCTATTTATGGAAAAAAAGAAACTCTTCTTCCTGAGCTTTTGCCTTCAAAGACTGTCATCATCATCTCTGACCAGTTTCTGTCTCCATGACGAAATCAGTAATTTTGACCTTTTAGTCCCTAGCCACATCCACCTGGGCTTTCTCTGTTCCTGGTGAGTTAGGATCTATTTGTGGAAATTTGTTGGTATGTTTTTATACTAGAATAATGGGATACATAATGTTAAAAATTGAAGCAATTTTGCAGCATAAAAAGCAGACTGTAAGAGCTAGATATAATCAGACACTGATTTAGAGAAGTTCAGAGTTAGGAACAATATCAGAAACAATATGTCAAAGAAGTCCACTACCTTATTACCTTATATTACAAATACATTCCCCTTTTGTTCTAAATTTTAAGAATGTTTCTTTTTTCTTTGTTGCTTCTGTTTAGTTGTTTCCAGTCATTTCTGACTCTTCATGACCTCATTCAGGGTTTTCTTGGCAAAGATACAGGAGTTTGTCAATTCCTTTTCTAGTTCATTGTATAGCTGAGAGAACTGAGGCAAACAAAAAATAATGACTTCTTCAGAGTTACACAGTATCTATGGTGGATTTGAACTCAGGTCTTCCAGATTCCAGGCACAGCACTCTATCCTCTCTGCCACCTAGCTTCCCTGTTTCTCCTTGCATCAAGCATAAATCTGTTTTTATATAACTACTAGTTATTTTTTGTTCCATGCAGTTGATATCTCTGCCTATACATGAGAAAAACTGTTGTCACTTAAGCTTTCTTTCTTTTTTTTTTGCAAGACAATGAGATTAAGTGACTTTTCCAAGGTCACACAACTAGCTAATTATTAAGTGTCTGAGCCCAGCTTTGAACTCAGGTCCTCCTGACCCCAAGGCTGATGCTGTATTCACTGTGCCACCAAGCTGCCCCCTCCCCACTTAGATTTTCTTAACCATCCCCAGATATTTCAATTAAGGTTCATATGACTTGATCAGGTATCTACTTCCTAATTTTTTTTTTTTTAGTTTTTGTAAGGCATGTGCTTAAGTGCCTTGCCCAAGGTTACACAGCTAAGTGTCAAGCTGGATTTGAACTCAGATTTTCCTGACTCCAGGGCCAGTGCTCTATCCACTGCAGCACCTGGTTGCCCCAGAAACATTTTTTAAACAACATTTTAACTTCTTCAATTGTTTTTCACTTCTTCAGATTCAGATCCAAGTGAAAATGGAACCCAGTCATAATTCAATCTCAATCCTCCTGATTTTTATCAGTGCTCTATCTTCTAAATTACACTGCTTTTCAATGAAATTGTTTTTCTAGTGATTAAATTCTTAAAACATTCTTGAAAATAACCATCATGAAATCATCTATTTACAGTTAGCTATGATCACAGAGATTATGTAATCTTCACAACAATACTGTGAATTAGATACCTTTATTACATCCATTTTATAGATAAGGAAACTGAAACAGAGATCAAGTGATCACCAGTATAACACAGTTAATAAGAGTCAGAGCCTAGATTTGAACTTATGTCCTACTGATTCTAACCCCTGCTTTCTATCCAATGCACCCCTTAATAGCTATGTATTATAGCTGGAGTCATAAGATTTAGAATTAGAAGAACATTAGAGTTCATCAAGTTTATCCTCCTCATTTTCACACATATTTAGAATGATACTCAGAGATGTTAAGTGACCTGCCCAAGGTCACAAAATGAATAAGTGTAATTGTTGTTCATTTGTCATTCTTGAAGAGAGCTAATGGTATCCCAGGTGTTATCTTCATGTAGTCATGTGTTAGATCCAAGTGAGACAGAGCTGTAGAAGGTCATCAGCCTCACTCCTCCAGACTCATCAAAGTCTAGGATCAAGACATGGCAGGTGGAGGCAGGATGCAGTGAATGATCTTTGTCTTTCTGAATTACAGTCTTTCTGAGACCTCAGTTTTGACAAGGGCTATCAAAAGATGGCTTCATTTACCATCGTGAAAATATCTATCTGGGATAGGAAGACCCTCAAAATTTTTTGACAGAACAGGAAAAACAATGGGGTTTGGACTGGAAGCTTTTATTGATCATTCCATGAAAACCAGAGTGATTAGGATTTAAAGACTTAATCAAATAATTTCATTATAAAGAGATCTATTATTCCAAGAGCATAGTGGTGCCTTTTGATACCAATTCCTGTGAGAGTTTTCCTACCTTCCAATGTCATCATTTTGTTATGATTTCATTTCATTCACTCTTGGTACAGTATTAAAGAAAAAGAGTGGAGTTACAAATCAAGAGATGATAACAGTTTTTAATCTTTTTATAAAACATTTCATTTTAATTTTCCTCCAGTTACATGCAAAGAGATGATACCATTTTAAGGAAGATAAAATGCCTGCTAGATTTTAAGATTTGTAACTGATAGTTTATATCTAATGCTAGTTTTTTTTTTTATTTTTTGGAGATAATTATGATTTTTGAAGTAGATGTACATGGAATTTTAAATGATTTACTTGGGTCTTAGGAAAAGGACACTTGTGACTCCCAAAAGACATTTCCTCATATGAGAGAGGAGATTCTGGGCTGATGAAGAAAGCTTTCCTACCTGAGCATTTCCCTTCAAAGACTGTCACCATGCCCTCTTGCTCCAACTTCTGCTTCAATGATGAAATCAATAGCTCTGGCCTTTTTGCCCCTGACCACATCTACCTAGACTTTCTCTGTTGCTGGTTAGTTGGGATTTAATAGTGGAAATTTGCATATAGAATATAGGGAAATTTGAAAATAGAATAATTGGATGACACAAAATCTGGAGCACCTTTAAAACATCAAATATACTCTCAAAGCTAGATATAATAGGAGACTGATTCAGAGAAACCCAGATTTAGGAAAGATGTCAGAAATGATCTAATTCAAAGAATTGCATTATCTTGTAACAAGCACA
Source organism: Macrotis lagotis (assembly GCF_037893015.1). Taxonomy (NCBI): domain Eukaryota; kingdom Metazoa; phylum Chordata; class Mammalia; order Peramelemorphia; family Peramelidae; genus Macrotis; species Macrotis lagotis. The sequence continues at coordinate 365,155,711 of NC_133658.1, forward strand.
TTGCACTTTTGGATTGATCTAATTTTTAGGAAAACTTTTCATTTCTTTGTTGCTCTTATTTAGTCATTTTCAGCCACTCTTCATGATGCCATTTGAATTTTCTTGGCAAAGATATTGAATGAATTGTCATTTCCTTCTCTGGCTCACTTTACAGAAGAGGAAACTGAGGCAAGCAAGGTTTAATGACTTGTTCATGGTCCCAAAGCTAGTAAGGGTCTGAGATCAGAATTTGAATTCAAGTCTTTCTGACTCCAAGCCTGACACTTATCCATTATGTCACCTAATTTCTCTGTTTCTCCTTGAGTCAAGCATAAATTTGTTCTTATAGAATTTCTCCTTATTCCTTCCTCCATTTTTACAATTTGACATATTTTCCAATACTTGAGAAAAACTGTTTTCTTTGAGTTAAGCTTTTTTAATCATCCCCACATGTTTCAACCAAGATTGATATGATGTGATCAGGCACTGATTATCTACTTCATACTATTCTTAAAATTATGCACAACCTTCCTGAAATATAGTGTCTAGAGTTGAATGAAAAGTATTCTGCTGTGTTCTGAGTAAGGACAAAGGACCATGAGAATATTACTCTTACTGTCTCTGCCATCACCCTGCTTCATCACCTTATTGTTGGTGTTTTCACTACAAAATATTGGGGTTCAGAGTAGGATATCTGGGAAAGAATTCTTGATATATAGACTCTCTCCCACACAAGTAGGCATTTTATTGGCTGAGAATTGAGAGATATTCTATAAAGGGGGATCTGATATATTCTCATTTATATAGGAAAAGAAGTTTTATAGTTCTACAAGAATAATTCCAAATTGTTTCCTAGAATTGTTAGGGGGCAGCTGTGTGGTGCAGTGAATAGAGCCTCAGCCCTGGAGTCAGGAGGACCTGTGTTCAAATTCTAGCCTAAGACACTCAATATCTTGCGCAAGTGTGACCTTTGGACAAATAACAACCCCATTGCCTTGGCAAAATAAAAAAGAGTTGAGTAGTAAAGAAGGAACATGCTCAACATGACATAACTGGAAATATAATGTTTAACATATGTTTAACATAATTGTACATGTATAACCTATATCAAATTGCTTGCTGCCTTGGGAATAAGGGAGAGAAGGGAAAGGTGCATAAAAATTTGATACTCAATTTTTTTTAAATGAATGTTGAAAACTATATTTACATGTAATTGGAAAAATTAGAATAAAAAAGGAACTTGCTATAAAATTGTTACTCCTTTTCCCCACATTAAACTCAGCTCTAGTCTTCTCTTGATACCCTTCTGCCCTCACTTTCCTCTGTACTTGTTGATTGCCTTTCATTCTTTCCTTGTTTTTCTATTCCTTGAAAATTTGTATTCTCCTGAAGTTACCACATTATTAGGCATCTTTAACAAAGTTGGCTCATCCTTATCTGACACTCTTTGAGATGCAGGGAATTAGAGAAGGAATCAGAAAATCTTCCTCCCCAATGTCATGTTTAGACCCTCTCTCAGGCATTCAGTATCTTTCCCTCCTCAGTAAGTTCAATACCTGGTTTACAGTATTTTCTCCACTCCAACTGTAGCCAAATGTTTGCGTTACCAATTATAGATTGAAAGGTCTGAATGATGAAAGAATTTACATACAGCCCTGGGATTTAAAATTGCTCAGGATTCATTATAGAAGCCTACAAAGTGTACAGATTAAAATCTTTTCTTCTCCAGAAGAAGTAGCAAAATGCTCAGAATAACAAAAGACTAGGAAATATTGGTTTGGAGACAGAGACAGAGAGAGAGAGAGAGACAGAGAGAAAGACAACCAGGGAGAGCTGGCTGGACTGAGATTTTGGAGTCTGTACACTACAAGGGGAGTTTAGGCCAGGTTTTTATAGTCTTGCCCATTCTCTGGGTACTGAAGGGTATGGAGACTGAAGGCAAAGGGGGAACTTTCCTCCCCCTCTTATGTGACCAAAACCAGGTAAAAGGTTGAAAGTTGGGGGGGGGGGGTTAGAACAATAGGAGTCAATTTATATCTCAGGACCAGATAACATTTTTTACAAAATTTAACAATATAAAGGATTACAAAATCTGTTTCCAATTACAAATCTCCTATATTCATAACTCTATGCATGCATCATATTTTCAGAACTCCCTGTATCACAACCTCTGTCCATATAAAATAATTTGTTTTCTAAGTTTCTCAGATTTTTCAACTCTTAAGTCCTTTTATTCTGTCCCACCTCAGTTATCCTCAGAATAGATCATGCCTTTGATGCTTCCCATACTTAACTTCCATATCAGTTTTTTACCAGATACAAGCATTTCTAGACAGGGCTTTGATTTTTTTTTTGTGCTAGAGGTAGTTTATGATTTTGACATTTATAATTTATTTCAGAGAAGAGAAAACTAGATAAAAGAATGGGAGTAATTCTACTTCCTGTTCTCTCAAGTAGTAAGTGAAGGGACACATTCCATATCAGAATGGTTACATTGTATTAAAGAGGGATAATTAGAGTTTCCATTAAAACAGAGAAAGATTTTTATCTTGCTTTTCCATGGACTGTAGTGAATATGTGCATGTGAAAGGCAGACATTTAAGATGTCCAAGAAACTGAATAAATCTATGGTACTGATCAAAAACTTACTACAACAAATGCTTTCTCTGTAACACTAACTTGTGAATTCTGTATTTAATGTTGTCCTTTCTTTTATCATTCTAAGAATTGGCCATGTCAAAATTTCAGATTTGGAAGAGACTCCTAATGTCATTTAATCTAATTCCCATAAAATACAGTAAATTACTCAGCAGCATGAATGTCAACTAGTTATTCAGTGATATTTCCAAGAACAAAATTCTCACTACAGGAAGGGGAGGCAGCCCATTTCATTGTCAAGTAACCCCAAATGAGTTAATTTTGGTCTTATTTTGGTCTAAAATCTGTCTCCTTATAGCTAGAAGCAACAGGGTATAGTAAAATGAATACTATTCTGACAGTCAAGAAATAAAAGTACAAGTTCAGATTTTGCCACTGACTTACTATATGATATTTTGCCAGTTACTTCTCAAGTAAGTATGGGTTTTATTGCTTTCCAGTGCTAATATTTATGTGATCTGGATTGACCTAGTATACTTCATATACTCAGTTTTTAGTTCTGTGAAACAAGAGAGGAAGAGACTCAATTCATGTTTTCCCCTTAGTAATGATAATTAATCTTGAAAATTTTCTCTTCTAGGGAAAAAAGATTTAGTATCAGCAAGCCACATAACAGACAATGCATAAGTTTTGGGTTTTTAAATGTAAACCATAAGTAAGTTCATATAATAAAATAATAAAGTAAGATCTGTCTTATCTAAATGTTACTTACATAGAACCACCAAACCATGTCCAAGGCCATTGATACTGTCAGTTCTGAAGGCTTATGGAAAATTATGTCAAAATTGTTATGGCCAGAGAAGGTCATCAATATTGTATATCAATTTCATGATGACATGTCTGCCCGGGTTCTGATGTTGGACAGTGCTCTGGAGATTTCCCAGTCACAAATGGAATGAAACAAGGATATGTCCTTGATCCCATGCTTTTTAGCATGATGCTTTCAACCATTTTATCAAACACCTTCACTGAAGATGAACATGGCATCAAGATCAGCTATGGCACTGATGGCAAATTCTTCAACTTAAAAAGGCTATAAGCTAAGACCAAAGTAGAGGGAGTGTTGGTACATGATCTTCTGTTTGTAGATGATTGTGCACTCATTGTAGCCTCTAAGGCTGAGATGCAGCAAGTATGGATCGATTATCTACTGCTCATGTTAATTCCAGCTTAACAATTAACATCAAGAATGCTGGCTCCATCAGCCAGCACCATATCATCCACATGTGGAATCATCAATTATAGCAAATGGAGAAGTTTTGAAAAATGTCGATAAGTTCACTTACCTGGCAGTTTATTTTCCAGGGAAGTGCATATTGATAATGAGGTTGATGTACACATTACCAGAGTTAGTTTAGTATTTGGGAAGCTCCAAAAGAAAGTGTAAGAGAGAAGATATATAATTGACTACCAAACTGAAGGTCTATAAAACTGTTGGACTGATTTCATTGCTGTATGCCAATGAAATCTGCACAGACTACCAGATCCATGTGAGAAATTTGAATCACTTCCATTTAAATTGCCTTAGAAAGATTCTGAAGATCACCTGGCAGAGGATATCAGAAAATGTATCATGAGCTAAACTGCCAAGCATTCAGACATTACTGCAGAGAATGAAATTATGATGGACTGGCCATATTGTTTGAATACTTGTCAAAATGAATATTTTATGGATAACTCAAAACAGGGCAAGTGCTCACAAAGGGGTCAGAAGAAGTAATATCTGGACACCTTCAAGGTCTCTATTAAGAACCTTAGAAATGATTGAATAACATGGGAGACATTGGCAAAGGACTGTCAAGACTAGCATGCCCTCATCAGATAGAGTACAGTGGTCTATGAGCTAGATGGAATAAAAGCAGTTCAAAGGAAAAGTGAGATAAATAAGTTTAGAGTTAACACCCCAATTGTTCACATGGACTATTTGTGTTTGACTTGTGGAAGAGCATTCTGAGCTTGTATTGGTCCAATTAATCACAGTAGGACACACAGTAATTTGTCTCAAACAAAGTGATAACATTTTGTTCTTCTGCAATAATGGATAAGAACCAACCAACACAGAACCTCATTGTTCCACAAGTCAAGAAAGAGACAGATGTAGGCATTGACTTTGGGAAGTCAAAATAGAAAAGCTACTCAGTCTATTTTTATTTTAAATATTTCTGGAAGTAATAATGTTATATTGTGGAACATTATAGCACTTTGAGTAACAAAGTCAGGATCTAAAGGATGTCAATTTCCAATTCTTTGCCAAAACTCAAATTGCTGCTTTAAATATTTGTATTTTTAGAGGTCCTTTACCTTTTTGTTTTTACGCCTTTGAGATACAGATCTAGCTAGCAGTGGTATTGTTAGGTCAAAGTCTATACATAGTTTCATAATGCTTTGGATATAGTTTCAGATTATTTTCTAAAACAGCAGGATCAGCTCACAACTCCAACAAGAACACAGTAGTAAGTCGTTTTTCCTGTTTCTTGTAACTTTTGTCATTTTCCTTTTCTGCCATATTAGTCAATCTGATGATAGATGTAAAGTGGCATCTCAGAGTGGTTTCATTTTTTATTTCTCTAATTAATAGCATTTATGACTTTAGATGGCTTTGTTCCTTTAATGTAATAGCTATTAAATTTCGTGCTATCCTGACTGTGACTCCATGATATTTGATTTTTTTTTCTTTCTGACTGCTTGCAATATCTGCTCATTGACCTGTGAATTCTTGAATTTGGCCAATATTCATGGGAGTTTTCATTTTGGGATCTCTTACAAGAGGTGATTGGTATACTCTTTCAATTTTTATTTTACCTTCTGGTTCTAATACATTAGTACTAGTACATTGTTATTTCTTGAAAGATGATGTCTAGCTCTTTTTTTTTAAATTATAACTTTCAGATCATTCAATAATTCTTTAAATTATTTCCCCTGGATCTATTTTACAATTCAGTTATTTTTTCAGTGAGATATTTCACATTTTCTTCCATTTTTTCATTCTTTTGATTTTGTTTTATTGTTGTTTTAAGACTCATTGAAAAATTAGCTTTACTTGTCCAATTCTAGTTTTTAAGAAAATATTTTCAATGAGCCTTTTTCCCTCTTTTTTTCTTTTTGGTCAACTCTGGTTTTTTGAGGTAGTTTTGGTTATTTTTTTTTAGTTTTTTTAGAGCCTCCTTTGTTGAGCTGTTGAGTTTCTTTTCATCATTTTTTTTTCATGACTCTCATTTCTTTTCCAGTTTTTTCCTCTAAAGTTCTTATTTGACACTTAAAATACTTTATTGAGTTCTTCCAGGAATTCTATTTTTGGATTTGTGGACAATTCACATTTTTTTTTAATTTTTCTTTTATTTAAAGCAAAGTGTTAAGTGTCCAAGCTCACACAGCTAGGTAATTATTAAGTGTCTGAGGACACATTTGAATTCAGGTCCTCCTGACTCCAGAGTGGGTACTCTATCCATTGCAGCACCTGGCTGCTCCTAATTCACATTTTTCTTGACGCTTTGCTTCTAAGCTTTATTTACTATGTTGTCTTTTTCTGAGTTTGTGTCTTGATCCTCTCTCTCATTTTAGATGCAATTTTCCATGGTCAGATTATTTTTTGTTATTTGTTTATTTTTCTAATGTATTTCTTTCTTTAATATTTGTTTTTTAATTTTTTTGTACAAATGATTTCTTTATACACTACTAAAATATTCTTCTTTAAGAGTAAACATAGGGGCGGCTAGGTGACGTAGTGGATAAAGCACCAGCCCTGGAGTCAGGAGTACCTGGGTTCAAATCCGGTCTCAGACGCCTAATAATTACCTAGCTGTGTGGCCTTGGGCAAGCCACTTAACCCCGTTTGCCTTAAAAATAAAAATAAAAAAATAAAAAAGAGTAAACATAATACTCCCTCCCCCCCAAAATATAGACCCTTATGAGCAAAGAAAAGGAAAGAGAAAAAAAATAAAAAAACTTTTAAAATGTGCTTCAGCCTGTGTTTCAACACCACCAGCTCTGTCACAGATGGATCACGTTCTTTATTATAACCATCACAAAAGCTACTTACTTATTTTTCCACCGTTGCCATTACTGATTGCAACTCCCTCCATTCGTACTTCCCCACTACCATATACTACATTTTCTCTTTCCTTTCACTCTGTTCTTCTTCTTAAATGTGCTATAGGTAGCTGAGTGTTGCAGCAAACTGATCACCAGCCCTGGGGCCAAGAGGCCCTGAGCCCACATACCACCCCTAAGGTCCAGCAGCCACTTGGCCCTGTGGTCCTGGAATCCCAGCTACTTGCAAGAAGTAAAAAAGAAAATGTGTTATATCTGACCACTCTTCCCCACAGTCCACCCTCTCCTCCATCACTCATGTCTCCCCCTTCCCCTGTCCCCCTTCTCTCCTTTTTCATTCTAGATGTCTATACCCCATTGAGTATATATGCTATTTCCTCTTCGAGCCACCTCTGATGAGAGCAAAGGTTCCCTCATTCCCCCCTCACCTTCCCCCCTTCCATATCATTGCAGTATCTCATTGAATAATAAAAAAATCTTATTATATGAAATATCCTAGTCTATTCTACCTCTCCTTTCTCTTATTCCCATTACATTTCCCTTTTAGCCATTGACTCCATTTTTACATTATATTATGTCTTCAAATTCAGCTCTCTCCTGTGCTTCATCTATAAAAGCTCCTTCTACCTGCTCTATTGAATGAGAAGCTTCTTATGAGTATTACCAGTATCATTTTTCCATGCAGGAATACATGTAGATCATCATCATTAAGTCCCTCATATTTTGCCCTTCTCCTCTGCTCTCTATGCTTCACCTGACTCCTGTATTTGAAGATAAAACTTTCTGTTCAGCTCTGGTGGTTTCAAAAAGGAATAATTGAAATTCCCCTGGTTTATTGAAAGTCCATCTTTTCCCCCTAGAAGAGGATGTTCAGTTTTGTTGGATAGCTGATTCTTGGTTTCATTCTGAGCTCTTTTGTCTTCCGGAATATTATATTCCAAGCTCTAAGAGCCCTTAATGTAGTTGTTGCTAAATCCTGTATGATCCTGACTGCAGCGCCATGATATTTGAATTGTGTCCTCCTGGCTGCTTGTAATATTTTCTCTTTGACTTGGGAGTTCTGGAACTTGGCTATAATATTCCTGGGGGTTGTATTTTTTTGGATCTCTTTCCAGGGGAGATCAGTGGATTCTCTCAATTTCTATTTTGCCCTCTGCTTCTAGAATATCTGGGCAATTTTTCCTCTAGGAATTCTTTAAAAATGGGGTCAAGGCTCCTTTCCTGATCATGACTTTCAGGTGTCCCAATAATTTTAAAATTATTTTTTCCTGAATCTGTTTTCCAGATCAGTTTTTTTTTCAATAAGATGTTTCACATTTTCTTCTAATTTTTCATTCTTTTGGTACTGAATTATTGTGTTGACTTCTCATAAAGTCAACAGCTTCCTTCAACTCCATTCTACATCTGAAGGATTTGTTTTCCTCAGAGAGCCTTCTTATCTCTTTTTCCATCTGGCACTTGTGCTTTTTAAAGCATTCTCCTCAATAACTTTTTGAATTGTTTTATCCATTTGACTTATGCTAGTTTTTAACTGGTTATTTTCTTCAGCATTTTTTGGGGGATCTCCTTGACTGAGCCACTGACTTATTTTTTTGTTTTTTCCTGCATGTCTCTCATTTCTTTTCCCAATTTTTCTTCTATCTTCCTTACTTGATTTTCAAAATCTTTTTTTTAAGCTCTGTCATAGCCTAAGCCCAATTCCCATTTTTCTTGGAGTCTTTAGATGCAGAAGCTTATATTTCCTCATCTTCAGGTTGAGTGTTTTGATCCTTCTTGGGATCATAGACACTGCATTTCTCAATGGTGTTCCTCTTTTTTCTCTGTCTACTCATTTCCTCAGTCTGTGCCTGGTTTTGGGGTGTTTCCTGAGCTTTTGAGTATTACTGAGACCCCCCCCCAAAAAAGGATCTCAGTGTATGAAACTCTGTCTTCTCTCCTGGTCTGTGAATGATCACAAGTGCATCCCTCTGCCACGGGGGTGAGGTGGGGGGGGGGGGGGCGGGGCTGCTGTTCTATGTGGGGCCTACACTGTGATCAGGATATGAATGTGGTCAGAGCCCCAGAGTCCTGTTCCAGGGACAGAGGACAGACCTCAAAAGTCTCTCTCCACTCTGCTACCTTTGGTAGGCTGAGCACTCAAGGCTCTGTTGCCTGAGGCTCCTGCTTACTGGCTCTGCCTGCTTCCATTTCCTGGATCTGGACTGCTATAGCCACCTCTACTGACTGAGTGCCCTGATAGTTGGGCTTCACATGCTCACTCTGGGGGGGCCGCCCCTCTAACCCTGTGGAGCTGAGGCTTTCCATTATTTTCCAGGTTACCTTGTTCTTGAGAATTGCCTCACTGGATCACTCTGTGGGTTCTGTCTCTCAAAAATTTAGTTAAGAATAATAATTTTATGATTTTTGAAATATTATGGAGAGAGCACCTAAGAGAGGCTCTTCTGTTGCCATCTTGGCTCTGCTTCTAATGTATTTCTTGACTTCTGACTTTATGTTAAATTTGAGATGTGGAAGCTAGGTGGTGCAGTGAATAGAGCACCAACCCTGGAGTCAGGAGGACCTGAGTTCAAATTTGGCTTCAGACAATAATTAGCTAGCTGTGTGGTCTTGGGCAAGTCACTTAACCCCACTGCCTTGCAAAAAGAAAGAAAAAAGTAAAAGTTTAATCCCTCTTCCAGGAATGATAACCCTAAATTTGAGATCTGTGGAACTCAAACTGACTGAAGCTGACTTTGTACCCATTCCTGGACCCCTGAATTGCCCAAGGTTCCCCAAATAGTATTGTTATTAGTGTCTAGTTACTTTTTTTAATCTCCCAAACTTTTCCCTCCAGAAACTTCCAAGGTTTTTCTATGAACTTTTTGGCTGTTATATAAAACAATTTACCTTATCAAGTTGTAAGATGGTTCTAACCTCTCACATTTGCAGTTTGGTCATTTTCCCCTGCATTAGTACTAAAAAATACCTGTTCGCAGCTATTCCTCAGGTAACCCAGCACTTGCTATGTGTTACCCTGACCTGCAACTCACTTGTCTCAAACACCTCATTTTTTCTATTTTGACTATTTCCTCTTGAATTCAGGTTGACAGGTCTCCTCTTTGGGTCACCCTGCCCTAGATTTCAGGTTACTCATACTTTTGCTTAAGTTAAGTTTCTGGATGTCAATATATTTTAACTTCTTCAGTGATTTCATATCCGAAGAGCTGTGGTCATTCTTCTTGTGGCATATGCTTTAGTTTCTTAGTGACTATAAATGCACTTTTTTCTGCCCTACAAACATGACCAGGACACCCTACACCCCTGCAGTCATAAATTTAGTGTGCTAATGCTCCTCTTTGCCCTAGCACTCTGACCCAAAACTAGAAATAAGCAATGCAACAGAGTCCTGCACCCAGAAAAGGGTTTCCTGTAATATTCTTTTGACCAGTGTCCAACTCTCTTACCATTCTTTGTCCTGAGAGTTCTGCAGACTGCCTCCAGTCACTCCCAGGGCCTATTGCTACCTTGCCAAGAGACAATGTACGTCAGTGAGCTTCACTTACCTCAGTGAGAGAGACTTTCTTGCCAACACTCTATGTACTTAGAAATTGTTTCACTGACTTTTTGTAGTTCTACTGTTCTAAAATTCATTTTGTGGCATTGTTTTAAATATGTAGGAAGAGAATACCTCCTTTTAGGCAGTAGAGAGTACCTCCTGTTAAGCAGTCATCTTTGCTTTTCTATTCTAAGAAACCCTCATAGCTTTGAGGGATGGTTAACTATTTATAACTATCAACTAAGACAGTCAATGACCACATTTGGGAGCTTTTCTGAGTGTCAATACCTTCACTGAGTGGGAAACTGGGTAGATTTCTCCATTGCTCTTTCTTAATTCTAAGTAGCTGAGGTGGGTTGTTTGGGGTCAGATTCAAAGAACAGGCCATGTGTATCTTTGAATATATGACCCACTGTAGTTCTGATGGCAATGTTTATACCAATAAATGTGATTTCTAAAATGCTTATGCATAAGTACTGAAAATATGACTAGTTGGGAATGAGAACCCTTTTCTCCACAACTTGGATATCAGTTAGTGCATAGTCCTCTTGAGTCAGAAAATGTTTCCATTAGTTAAAGAATTGAGTTCTCTCCTGCTATCTTGTGCTTCTCACCCAGTTCCTACCTTTTCTTTCCTTATCCACCTTCCATCCCCAATGGAAGGTGCTTGAGACCCACTCCAAAGGCTAGAGTCCAATACTTAGTTCTTGATGTGGAACTCAAGATCAGGAGAATGACTAAGCTAACTTTCTAATAGTCTTCCACATAGAAACCATGAGGGATTCTGAGGTCATCAAGTGAAATCATATATTGAGAAAAGAGATGCAGGCCCTAAAAAAGTTTTGTTACACCTACTGTCATTGGTCATCATGTGAAGATGAGGCAAAGAAGTATGAAAAGGAAAGGTTGTAAAGTGATTAAGAGAATATTGAAAGAGTTATGTGAAGAAAACGTACAGAGGAAAAATTATAAGGAAGCAAATAACAAATTTCTCTGTCATCACATTCAACTGAGATCAATGTATAACATGGAACCAATGTAAAGACTAACAGAATGCCTCTGTGAGGGTTGGTGGGGGGGAAGCAAGAATGGGGGAAAAATTGTAAAACTCAAAATAAATAAAATCTTTGTTAAAAAAAAAGAAGTGGGACATCTAGGTGGTGCAGTGGATAGAGCACTGGCCCTGGAGTCAGGAGTACCTGAGTTCAAATCTGGCCTCAGCCACTTAATAATTACCTAGCTGTGTGGCCTTGGGCAAGCCACTTAACCCCATTGCTTTGCAAATAACTTAAAACAAAAAAAAAAAAAAAAAAGCAAAAAAAGAAGTAAATAACGATCAGTAGTGTCAAATATCACAATCAAGTAAAGGAGGATGATTAAGAAGAGAGCATTACATTGAGCAGTTAAGCTATTTTTTGTGCCTTTAGAGAAAACTGTTTAATGATGGAACTGTAAGTCAGAATGAAGCAGCTTGGCAGTCGAGCAGAGCAATGACTAAATGATTGCAAATCAAAAACTTTTAATCAAATTGAGTTGTTACAGTGCAATTTTTAACAAAAAGCATTAATTACCCTCTGAATAAATATATATAGATAATATATATATATATTATCTGTCTATATATTACATCAAGAAAAAGTATCTTAAACAGTTAAGTTTTATAAAATAAAATTGAACAATCCATAAATGCTTTTCTCTTCTTTCTTTGGATTAGGGTACTATGGGTATTAAATACTATGGATATTAATAGCATAAATGTTAGAAAATGTAGGTGCATTGGTTTTGTTTAACTGTTTTTCTTTGTGACATGGGAAGGTTCACTGATTGGAGGAGAGGACAAATTACAAAATGCTGATGTTAAAACAAAAGATCTAAATAAAACTTCAAGAGAAAAAAAGAGAAGCCAGAAAATTAAAACCTTTAGAATTTATAGATTATGCTGAGGATGAAAAGCAGCATGATTCTCAGCTACTAGTAGCTTCCTTTTTTTGAATTCACATACTGTCCTTTGATTATCTCTTACCTGGTTTAGAATGTGATCCCTGATATCCCTGACGGCAGATTTACTATAACAATATAAACTACTCTTTATGACCTCTAAAGGAAGTATGCTTTTTATCTCTGTTGAAAATGTTATTTAACAAAGTATAGTATTGCCTACTATAAATTTATTTCCCAAAAGTCAAATAAGTCATAACTAGGAGAATAAAAATTAAGTACATGAAAAATAATTCTTCATGCATGGCCATAAAAAGCTTTATAAACTTGTTAAAAGGGTATGAGATTTCATTTCTATATTGAATTTAGTGTGTTATTCCCTCTTTGAATCCCTTCTTTGAACTCTCTGATGAGAGTTAGAGTTTACTTGCTCCCCATCTTCTTTTTCCTCTGCTCTTACATTGTAAAAGTTATTTCTTGCCTTTTTTAAATTTATTTTTATTAAAGATATTATTTGAGTTTTACAATTTTCCCCCAATATTGCTCCCCTCCCCCACCCCCACCCCCACAGAAAGCACTCTGTCAGTCTTTTCTTTGTTTCCATGTTGTACCTTGGTCCAAATTGGGTGTGATGAGAGAGAAATCATATCTTTAAAGGGAAGAGAAGTCTAAGAGGTAACAAGTTCAGACAATAAGATATCTGGTTTTTTTCCTAAATTGAAGGGAATAGTCCTTGCACTTTGTTCAAACGCCACTGCTCCTTATCTGGATAGAGATGGTACTCTCCTTTGCAGACAGCTCAAAATGGTTCCCGATTGTTGCACTGATGGAATGAGCGAGTCCTTCAAGGTTGAACATCACTCCCATGTTGCTGTTAGTGTGTACAGTGTTTTTCTGGTTCTGCTCATCTCACTCAGCATCAGTTCATGCAAATCCCTCCAGGTTACCCTGAAATCCCATCCCTCCTGGTTTCTAATAGAACAATAGTGTTCCATGACATACACATACCACAGTTTGCTAAGCCATTCCCCAATTGAAGGACATATACTGGATTTCCAATTCTTTGCCACTACAAAGAAGGCTGCTAAAAATATTTTTGTACAAGTACTGTTTTTACCCTTTTTCCTCATCTCTTCATGGTATAGACACAGTAGTGGTATTGCTGGTTCAAAGGGTATGCACATTTTTGTTGCCCTTTGGGCATAGTTCCAAATAGGTCTCAAGAAGGGTTGGATGAATTCACAGCTCCACCAACAGTGTAATAGTGTCCCAGGTTTCCCACATCCCTTCCAACAATGATCATTATCCTTCCTGGTCATACTGGCCAATCTGAGAGGTGTGATTTGGTACCTCAGAGAAGCTTTAATTTGCAATTCTCTAATGATTAATGATTTAGAGCATTTTTTCATATGGCTATGGATTACTTTGATCTCCTCATCTGTAAATTGCCTTTGCATATCCTTTGACCATTTGTCAATTGGGGAATGGCGTTTTGTTTTAAAAATATGACTCAGTTCTCTGTATATTTTAGAAATGAGTCCTTTGTCAGAATCATTAGTTGCAAAGATTGTTTCCCAATTTACTACATTTCTTTTGAGATTGGTTACATTGGTTTTATCTGTGCAAAAGATTTTTAATTTAATGTAATTGAAATTATCTAATTGGTTTTTGGTGATGTTCTCCATCTCTTCCTTAGTCATAAACTATTCCCCTTTCCATAGATCTGACAGGTAGACTAGTCCTTGTTCTTCTAATTTGCTTATAGTATTGTTTTTTATGTCTATGTCCTGTAACCATTTGGATCTTATCTTGCTAAAGGGTGTAAGGTGTTGGTCTAATCTAAGTTTCTTCCATACTAACTTCCAATTAAACCAGCAGTTTTTATCAAAGAGGGAGATTTTATCCCAATGGCCGGACTCTTTGGGTTTATCAAACAGCAGATTACTATAAGCCTCTCCTTGCTTTTACACCTAGTCTATTCCACTGGTCCACCACTCTTTTTCTTAGCCAATACCAAACAGTTTTGATGACTGATGCTTTATAAAATAATTTTTGACTGGGTAGGGCTAAGCCACCTTCTTTTGCACTTTTTTTCATTAAGCTCCTGGCAATTCTTGACTTTTTATTTCTCCATATGAATTTACTTACATTTTTTTCTAACTTGTTAAAGTAATTTTTTGGAATTTTGATTGGTAGGACACTGAAAAGATAGTTTAGTTTTGGTAAAATTGTCATTTTTATTATATTAGCTCTACCTATCAACTAGCAGTTGATATTTTCCCGGTTATTTAAATCTAATTTAATTTGTGTGAGAAGTGTTTTATAATTGTTTTCAAAAAGATTCTGAGTCTGTCTTGGCAAATAGACTCCCAAGTATTTTATATTGTCTGAGGTTACTTTGAATGGGATTTCTCTTTCTAGCTCTTCCTGCTGATTCTTGCTAGAAATATACAGAAAAGTTGAGGATTTATGAGGGTTTATTCTATAACCTGCAACTTTGCTAAAATTGCTAATTGTTTCCAGTAGTTTTTTAGATAATGTCTTGGGATTCTCTAGGTAGACCATCATGTCATCTGCAAAGAGTGAGAGTTTTGTCTCTTCCTTTCCAATTCTAATTCCTTCAATTTCTTTTTCTTCTCTAATTACTTATGCTAACATTTCTAATACAATATTGAATAGTAGTGGTGATAATGGGCATTCTTGTTTCACCCCTGATCTTATTGGGAATGCCTCTAGCCTCTCCCCATTGAATATAATGCTTGCTGATGGTTTCAGATAGATACTGCTAATTATTTTAAGGAACAATCCATTTATTCCTACACTCTGTAGTGTTTTTAATAGGAACGGATGCTGTATTTTGTCAAAAGCTTTTTCAGCATCTATTGATATAATCATATGATTTCTGATGGGTTTGTTGTTGAAATAATTGATATACTAACAGTTATCCTAATATTGAACGAACCCTGCATTCCTGGAATAAATCCTACTTGATCATAATGTATTATCCTAGTGATGACTTGTAATTGTTTTGCTAAAATTTTATTTAAGATTTTTGCATCTATATTCATCAGGGTGCCATATTGGTTTCATAGAAAGAGTTAGGCAGAGTTCCATCTTTCCCTATTTTTCCAAAGAGTTTATATAGGACTGGGACCAATTGTTCCTTAAATGTTTGGTAGAATTCACTTGTGAATCCATCATGCCCTGGAGATTTTTTTTTAGGGAGTTCAATAATGGCTTGTTGAATTTCTTTTTCTGAGATAGGGTTGTTTAGGTATTTAATCTCTACTTCATTTAACTTGGGCAACTTATATTTTTGTAAACATTCATCCATTTCACTTAGATTATCAAATTTATTGGCATAGAGTTGGGAAAAAATATTTTGAATTATTACCTTAATTTCCTCCTCATTGGTGGTGAGTTCACCTTTTTCATTTATGATTCTAGCAATTTGGTTTTCTTCTTTCTTTTTTTTAATCAAATTGGCCAAAGGTTTATCAATTTTATTTGTTTTTTCATAGTACCAACTTTTGGTTTTATTTATTAACTCAATAGATTTTGCTTTTGATTTTATTAATTTCTCCTTTAATTTTTAGAATTTCTAATTTGGTATTTGACTGGGGATTTTTGATTTGTTCTTTCTCTAATTTTTTTAGTTGCATGTTTATTTCATTGATTTCCTCTTTCTCCAATTTATTCATATAAGCATTTAGAGGCATAATATATCCCCTGAGAGTCGCTTTGAATGAATCCCATAGGTTTTGGTATGTTGTTTCATTATTATCATTATCTATGATAAAATGGTTAATTCTTTCTACAATTTATTTTTTGGTCCACTCATTTTTTTAAAATGATGTTATTCAGTTTCCAATTTGTTCTGGGTCTGTATCTCCTTGGCCCAGTATTGCATATGACTTTTATTGCATTATGATCTGAGAAAGATGTATTCACTATTTCTGCCTTTCTGCAGTTGATCATTAGGTTTTTATGTCCTAGTACATGGTCAATTTTTGTATAAGTTCCATGTACTGCAGAGAAAAAGGTATATTCCTTTCTATCCTCATTCAGTTTCCTCCATAATTATACCATATCTAATTTTTCTAACAAGCTATTTTGCTCCCTAATTTCTTTCTTGTTTATTTTATGATTCTATTTATCTAGATCTGAGAGTGGGAGGTTGAGGTCTCCCACTAGTAGAGTTTTGCTGTGTATGTCTTCCTGTAATTCTTTCAGCTTCTCCTCTAAGAATTTGGGTGCTGTCCCACTGGGTGCATATATATTCAATATTGAAATGACTTTATTGTCTATGATACCTTTTAGGAGGATAAAGCTTCCTTCCTTACCTCTTTTAACGCTATCTATTTTTGCTGCTGCTTTGTCTGAGATAAGGATTGCTACCCCTGCTTTTTTTTTTACTTCAGCTGAAGCAAACTATATTTTGCTCCAACCTTTTACCTTTACTCTATATGTATCTCTCTGCTTCAAATGAGTTTCTTGTAAGCTGCATGTTGTAGGATTCTGGTTTTTAATCCACTCTGCTGTTTGCTTACATTTTAAGGGAGAGTTCATCCTATTCACATTCAAGGTTAGGATTACTAATTCTTTATTGCCCTCTGTGCTATCTTCCCTCTGTTTGTATTTTCCCCCTTTCCCCCCTTTTATCCATATTCCCCAGTATTTTGTTTATGAATACCACCCCCTTCAGTGTGTTTGCCCTCCTATATCACACCCTCCCCTTTCTTTCCCATTTCCCATTTTCCCTTTCCCCTTCCCTTCCTTTTGTTATTTTCCCTTATTTTCCCCACTCCCCTTCCCTTTCTCCATCCCCTCCTCCCCTTTTCCCCATTTAATACTTGAAAGGTTAGATGTTTTATAAGTTAACTGAGCATGTGTAGATTGACTTTAAGCCAAGTCTGATGAGAGGAAGAGTCAGGTGTTTCTCCTCTGCTTCCTTCTTCCCCTCTATTACCATAGGTTTTTTTGTACCTCTTAATGTAATGAGATTTACCCCCATTCATTCCCCTCCTTCCTCCAGTCTCTTTCCTGTCCCTCTTTTTAAGGAGGTAGTGTTGGTTTTTTTTAGATCATTCTATCTAAGTCATAGAAAATTCTGAGTGTCTGTCCCTTCTAGTTCAGTATATTCTATGGAATAAAGTCAAAATTCCTGAGAGTTATTAGAGTCTTTCCCCCAAGTGGGGTTAAAGCCAGTTAAATCCCATTAGATAGCAGTCTCATGGATGGATGGGTCATGAATGTCCATCATTTCTGGTTAGGTGTATTCTCTCTGTTAGAGTTACATTTCTCAAGATTTATGAGAATCTTTTTTTTTTTGCCCCATGCTGGGATATAGCCAGTTTCAACTTCCTGGATTGCATTTTTTTTCTTACCTGCCCCCCCCTTTTTTTTACTTTTTCATGTGTCTCTTGAAACTCCTGTTTGATGTCCAAATTTTCTGTTAAGCTCTGGTCTTTTCATTAGAAAATTTTGGAATTCTTCCATTTCATTAAACATCCATCTTTTTCCCCCTGGAAGAGAAGGCTTAGCTTTGCATGAAAGTAGATTCTTGGCTGCATTCCAAGCTCCCGTGCTCTTTGAAATATCTCATTCCAGGCCCTTCAATCCCTTAATGTTGATGCAGCCAGGTCCTGCATGATCCTTACTGTGGCTCCATTATATTTAAATTGTTTCTTTCTGGCTGCTTGCAGGATTTTCTCTTTTATCTGATAGTTCTGGAGTTTGGCCACAACATTCCTTGGCGTTTTCATTTTAGGATCTTTTTCTGGTGGGGATGGATGTTTTCCATCACTAGATCCTGTAATATTACATCCAGGCTTTTTTTCACTTCAATGTTTTCAGGAAGTCCTATAATTTTCAGGATGCCCCTCCTCGATCTATTCTCAAGGTCAGTGGTTTTGTTGATGAGGTATTTCACATTTGCTTCTATTTTTTCTGTTTTTTTGATTTTGTTTAACTGACTCTTGCTGTCTCATGGAGTCATTAGTTTCTGTAGACTCCATTCTTTTTCGGGAGGAGGAGTTTTCTTCATTAACCTTTTGCAACCCCTTTTCCAATTGGTCAATTCTACTTTTGAAAGAGCTTTCCACTTGACCAATTGAGGTTTTGAGAGACTTTAGGAGACTTTAGCCTTTGCTCATTTGAAGATCTGAGAAAATTATTCTCATTTTGTAATTGCCGAATTGATGATCTGAGAGATTTATTCTCCTTTTGTCTTTGTCCAATTGTACTTTCTAAGGTTTTGTTTTCTTGTTGCAAGGTATTTATTGTCTCTCCCAAATTTTTAAGCTCCTTCCTTATTTCTTCAAGGAAGTCTTTCTGTGCTGCAGACCAGATTGTATTCTCATCAGAGGTTCCAGGTCTCTCTGAATTGGGGTCTTTCCCTTCCAGGTATTTTTCTGTGGATCCACCTTTCCTCTGACCCTTCTTCATTATGCTAAGACCTTGAGTAGGGGAGGGGCCAGTTCAAAGGGGCTTGGGATTGCTAAAGGCTTTATTCACTGAGTGCTGTTTCTCTGGCTGGCCAGTAAGAGGTGCTAGTTGCTTTCTCTGGACTATTTGTGACCTTGGTTGAGAGGCCTTCTCCCTTTGCTTGAAGGGAGGAGTTGGAGTTTTTGAATTCTTTTGCCTTCAATCAATGGTGGGCTTTACCCTGGCCTGGGGTCATTCCTCAGCTGGGCTGGTTCTTCTGCTCACACACCTGGGCCTGAGACTGAATTAGTTTGCATTTGTTTGTCTGAGAAGAGGCCTCAGTGCAATGGAGGTGTGGACTCAGAGTTTCTCAGACCTGAGGAACCTAGGGATGGTTTCCTCAGCTCTCCTGCACCAGAACTCTCCCCCTAGCCTGGTCCCCAAGCTCCAGGGGGACAGCACCAACACCAGCACCTCTGCTTCCCCACGGACCCAAGCCCCTTTTGTCCAGCCCCACTGCTGATCCAGCAGGTCCGGCTCCCAGGCCCTCAGACTCCTGGTTCCAATTCAGCTGTTAATCTGGCTAATCGGGGCTGATCCTGCTTCTGAGCCCAGACTCACCCACCCAAATTCTGCCAAAGCTGCTGCGGGAGACAAATCTGAAGTAGATGTTCTTTCTCCTGGCTTTTCTTTCTGGGTTTTGTGGGTTGGATTTCTTTTTAAGAGGTTTGTTTCATGTGATAGATGGGGAAGAGATCAGGAGACTTTAGAACTGTGCCTGTCTTCCCTCTGCCATCTTGGCAGGAAGTCCTCTTGTCTCTTTTATGTAAAATAATTTACCCATTCTACCTCTCCGTTTCCTTTTCTCCCAATACATTCTGCTCTCAGCTCTTGTTTTTAGATACACTCTTTTCATAATAATTAGAAAGTTTTTAGGATTTGGAATGTATCATCTTCTAGTTAAACTTATTAAGTCCTTTATGATTCCCCTTTCTGTTTATTTATTTTTATTTTTTTTTGTAATTGCTGGCAATATTATGAGTAGTGTCTTTCATTATCAGGAATTTTTATTTATATCATTTTTTTCACAATTGATATTTTAATTTATTTTTCCAATTACTTTTATTAAAGTTTTTCAACATTCATTCACATGTACTTGCATATTTATAAGCTACATGATTTTCTTCCATCCTCCCCTTCCTAATCCCTTTCCACTCAATGGAAAACAGTCTGGTGAACATTGTATGTATATATATTTGTGTTTAACATGTTTACAGATTAGTCATTTTCTCTATGAGGAATTAGGACTAAGGATCAGTGGATTTGGATAGTTTCAAAAGAAAGAGTTGTAAATGGTTACAGTTATAAGCTGTTTAACAAATCCAGAGACAATTTCTGGGAGAACTGCTACTTGAAATAATTGTTGGGAAATAGTTGGGAAAACATAGACCCATATCTCACACCCTATACCAAAATAAGATCAAAATGGGTAGAAGATTTAGACATAAAGGATGATACCATGGACCAATTAACAGAATAAGAAATACTCTATTTATAAGATCTATGGAAGGGGAAGAAATTTATGACCAAACAAGAATTAGAGTACAACATAAGTTACAAAATAGATGATTAAACATAGACCCATATCTCACACCCTCTTCAAAATCAGGTCCTGCTATAAGGTACTCTATTTCTAATTTTTGTGTCTTTTTTTTAAATCATACTAACATTTCATTAACTATAATTTTCTGATAGAAAATTCACTCAAATACTGAAATCTATATAAACTCAAAAACTGAATATTGTAGTTAAAATATGATTTAATTTTTTAAATCACATTGTGAGAATATCTTTTGCTTTTTATAATTGGAAAGAAATGTCAACAATAGCAAATGAATGGGAAAATATATTTTTTTGGGGGGGGAACAGAATATCATGCAAGATTCCACTTGCAACTCTCTTTCAAATATTCCTTTCCAAAGAAATGTACATTTTCTTCATTCTTTGTCACCTATACATACATTAATTGGTGATAGTGAAGAAAAAATTTAGTCTATTTATTATCTCTAAAATTTAAGCAACAGAGTTTTTGTTACATGCCTTGTAAAGCTGCACTAGCACCAGAATCTGAATCTGGAAATGGAAACTATGAATGTCTGAATGGTAGAAACAATTATCAGTTGGCTGCTCCTCTAATAATTTTGTGTTTTAATGCTTATGGAAGTCAAGAGAAGGTAACTGAGATTAAGTGACTTGCTCATGGACACACAGTAATTGTCTGAGAAAAGATTTGAACTCACATCTCCTGACTCCAAGACCATTGTTTCATTCATTTTACCAAGTAACTTTTCTCATAGTGCTTTATGTGTGGCATTTCCTTTGATTCTTCCAACAAACCTGTGAGGTAGGTGCCATTATTACTGTTTTTATAGTAGAGAAACCTTGAAACTTTGGAAAAGGTTGAGTGACTTTCCCAGATTTGCACAATTTGTAAGTGATTGAGCAATAATAAACTTGGATCTTCCTGACTCCAAATTTGATCCAATTCATTAACTACCTGCTACTGACTGCTTCTTGGGGTATTTCAGAAATTCTGAAGGTCTTTTAATCCAAGCAGTCCCTGAAAGTTGAGCAAAGTAACCATACATCTTGATTAACAGTAAGCTTAGTATTGTAGCTATAGAGAGGGTCAGGAAAAACTATCATCTAATTCATTGTCCT
Source organism: Macrotis lagotis (assembly GCF_037893015.1). Lineage (NCBI taxonomy): Eukaryota > Metazoa > Chordata > Mammalia > Peramelemorphia > Peramelidae > Macrotis > Macrotis lagotis. The sequence goes on from NC_133658.1 coordinate 365,177,018, forward strand.
CATTTTAAATGACTTACACACTGGTAAGTGAAAGAGCAGGGATGTGATCACAGGTTATCTGATTCTAAATTGAATTTCTTTTTTTTTAAAATTAGTGTGATGCAATTATAACTGTGAAAGAATATGAGATCATTTGCATTAAATATCTTTATTTTTGCTTATTTATTTTTCCCAAGGAAGATTAGCTGTGATCAAATTTTAAATCAGACAAAATTTCTTTCCTGAGTGAAACAATCATTGCAAGATGAAGTCAATATAGGTAACACCAATTCTCCTTGCTAAATTCTGGTTATAAGAAAATCTGTGAAGAAAGAGATCAGAAATGATGACCAATTAGGAGTTTGTTTTTCCAAAAGAAGATGATTTTATACACATTTTAAATCATACAGAATTTCTTTACTAATTGAAACTAAATCATGAATGTGTATAACATAATACCAGAAATCAAAAAAAATTAAAAATGCTAGCCATACAAGGTTGATTGGTGGATAGTTTATCTTTTTTTTTGAAAGATTTTATTTTATTTATTTTGAATTTTATAATTTTCCCCCCAATCTTGCTTCCTTTCCCTCACCCCCCCATAGACATTAGTCTGTCTTTACATTATTTCCATGGTATGTATTGATCTAAGTTGAATGTGATGAGAGATAATCTTAAATAATTTTTCCTGTTGCAGATCTTCTCAAGCCTTTTATCATATATATTATCTTTCAAGATAGTCTATCAGGTCTATGCATTTGTTTAATATAATAATTTCAAACTACAATGTGTAAATTAGTACTGCACTCGATTTGGTTAAATATTGAAAGAGAGAAAAACTATAGCTGTTTAAAAAAGAGAACAAAATATTAATTTTATCAAGTATATCCAACTAATTTTATCCAAGTTTTGTAAGTATTCCTACAAAATATTTAATATTAGTGAACAATATTATCCCTTTATATTCCAAGTATTATAGCAATTTATAGGACAAGGCAAGTTTGCTGACAATTATGCATTTTGGAAGAATTAAAAAAATAACAAGGTTGGGATATGGAGTGTATCTTTATGTCCATTTAGGTTTAAAATTAATTTAAAAAATCAAAACATTTTAATTGCAGGTCCTAAAATAGCATATTTAATTTGTTCTGTATTATGAAAGAGAACAAATCAAGCATCATTTAATGGGATTTTAAGAAAAATGGAAGTATTCAGTTATTAAAGGACACATTCTACTATTGACATTAATTACTAACATAATCCTATAATCTAAAAAAGGCTGACACATAGCCATTACTACATATAAATTACTTCTGTTTTTTTTCCCTAACAAACTTCAGAATTCTGTAAAATATGAGATATTCAGTAAATTTAATTTGGCAGAAAAATGCAATATCCATTTAGTTATTTCATTTTATTAAACTTTTTACCCCTTAAGTATGGAAACAATTTTAATTTCATTTTTTTCAGGTTTTTACCTTTTTTCCTATTAGTAATAAGAATAACTTACATTAATATAGTGTCCACTCTGCTAAGCAAATACTCTACAAATAACCTCTCATTTGATTATGAGAACTATCTTGGGAAATAAGATACTTTCATTGTCCCTATTTTCCAGAGGAGGAAACTGAAGCAAATATATTAAAAGGCTTGTCCAGGATCACACAACTAGAAAAGGTCTGGAGACAATTTGAACTAAGGTTTTTCAAGAGATTCAAGGTTCTATTCACTACACCACCTAATTAGTTCATTTTGGTAACATCTTTAGTTTTGTTCAACTTGTTTTTATCAGACAAATCTCATAATTCACTATTTCATATCATATCTATTAAATATAGTTTGAGTGAACTGAAAATAATAAATTTATCCCTAGGGCTAGAAATGGGAGTTGATTTGAAATAATTTTACCTGTGTTTGATTTACTCAGTTAGAAATAATTTTTATCATTTGCAATTTTTGCCTTCTCCAAGATTAGTATATTAAATACATATCTTCTTATCATCTGCTACTATTAATATAGGAGCAAGGGCTGAATTTCCTTTATGCACATCCTCTCTGGCATTCTCAAACAAGGAAAATTATTCTTTCCAACATTTTATTGCAGTTATAATTTTTCAAACTTCTTTAATTATCCCCGATAGGAGAATTAATATAATGACCAGAAATTGTCAAAAGCAAATATAATATCACCTGTCACTCTTTCTTAATGATTCCAAATAATGTTAGATTTTCAGTAACGTCCTTGCATTCCTACCCTTAAGATATTGTCCATTACGTTAAACTGAGACCTACACCAAGTCCACCCCCCATATAAACAAAATCAGTTTGATTCAGACCAGTTTCCAAAGTCTTTGTTACTGACAATAACAATGTTCTCACCCCCTCTAGTGAAATTCATGGAATCAATGACAAAACAGTCAGAATGAAGAGCCAGATGACTGGCATCCATCTTATTACCAGACCTTGCTACCTAATGTGATCTTCCTCCCCCATTTCTTCTAAAACTGTAATGACTTTTCTGTGACTCTCTCATGGAATATCCTCCCAGAGTGGTAGGTTTGTTATACTCTTATCTCAATTAAAGACTTTTAATCCTTCACTTAGGAGTTTGATTTATTTCTGGACTTGATAGTCTCAAACACAAATAGAAAAGATTTATTTTATTGTTGACATGACTCCAAGCTATAAAAGATCAATGAAGTATCACTAAATTCTGCTAGTCAGCAAGTTGTTTTTATTTCAAATAAATAGGATCTGAATTGAAGGCCTAAATAAGAAACAAGGAATGGTGGATAGGTTCTTAAGTTGACTAATCACTAAAAAGTGATTTATTATTGACATAATTTAAAGTTTAAAAAAATCACTGAATCATCAGTAAATTATGCTAGTCAACAAGTTGTTTTTATTTCAAGTACATAGAATCTGAATCGAAGGCACAAAAAAGAATCATGGATAGGTGCTTACACTGACTAATCACCACAAGGTGGACAAGGTTCTTTGCTGTCAAGTTGAAGGTATCATAGGATTAACCTCTGCCCTCTAGCAGGTTTATCTTTTCAACAACTTTTAAACTCAGAGCTTATTGATAAGCAGTTATTCCATATATTATTTCACTGAGTCATTCTTACAATTCTTCCTCTTCTCTTTGCTTAGTGTCTTCATTTTCCTACAAAGTGCCTCTGCCCAAGGTTGGTGTCAATAGTATTTTCAGTACTCTTTCCCCAAGTCAAATTTTATGAGAAAATTTAAAACAAAACTGTCCAACTCTTCTGTGGTTAAGCTTTCATCCTTTTAAGTCTAAAAATTCAATAGGTGAATTACATTCAGGGTGTACCGGAACAAGTTCTTATTGGCTCTAGAAACCCAAAAGTTAAATTTTCAGTACTATATTTTCACATCAGAAATTAGCAAATACTACATATAAACACTTGATTTGTAGCTTTGATGATTATCTAGACTAAGAACATGGGGAAAATGTAAACAATGCATATTAAAGCATGTTATGCCTTTTCAGAGAACTAGTTTTTAAACATTAGGCAGCACACACTCAAGATATTCCTCTTAAGTGTCTAGTTCCTAATATGCTTTTTTTTTGTAGTTGGGAGGAGACATCATTAATTATTAGCCATTTTAGTTCCACTATTATATCCAGTAAAAGATGTGTTGATTCCATTTTTCTTCACCATGTTTTAAAATACTTTTTCTTTTGATATTAATATTCCTTGCCAGCCTCAGTTGACCTTTAACATTCTTGACACTTTTATTTGTCCCCTGTTTTGTATCCTCAATGTTGGTTGAACTTCCATCATCTGTATATATTTGTTTAGAAATCTAAGCTTCTGGAAGCTTAGATCCCTGTTTCCATGTCCTTTTCTAACATCTGATAGTCTAAGAAAAATCTAAGCTCTGATATGCTGGTCTTAATGTTTCAAGGTTCCTTCCAACTAAGAAAACTAATATTTATTCTAAGGTTCTTCCAGCTCTCATAATTCCCTGATTTCTGGGTTGTCTATGGATTAATCCAAACCATGTGCAGTGTGAATTTCTCTTTTGCCCTCTGCTAAAGGTCATTCCTTCCCTTTTCCTGACTCTGTCCTTACCCAGTAGACCTAAGGAAGAGAAAAGAAGTGTTAGTTATTTCATTGTAGGTCTTAGTAAGTTTGTGAAATGCTTATCAGTAACTGAAGTCTATCATTTCATTTTCTAATTATTTGAATTTTTTTTCTTTTTCAGTAAAAGGGACAGAGGTAAATGTAATTTCCTTTGGTAGTTAAGAGAGGAAAAAAGATTTGTTGCAATTGCACTTTGGGAGCAGCATGAGTCATTGCAAAGAGGCCAAAACAGGTGTCAGAAGACAAGGATTCTAGGCAGGCATGTTTCATTGATTTATTCTGTGATTTTGGTCAGATCACTTCTCTCTGAGATCTACTTTTCTCATCTATAAATTAAAGAGGTTGTCCTAGATAATCTCATATGTTAAGGAAGTTCTGATAAATTTTGAATATCCATTTCTCCAAAAAATATTACTTAAAAAGTAAGAAAAATAGGTTTAATCTGTATTATTAAACAAACCAAGTCTAGAACTCAACACAATTAGCTTTATTTCATAGCATCTGCTAACTTCTAGGAGTTAAATGTTCACAATGGAAATTTAAAAATTGATTTTTGAAGTGTGACATAAAATGGCTGAGACACAATGCTGTAAAGACCTCTTCTGTGTTCAATATTCTACAGAACCAGAGGTAGATCCAGGAATTCTGAGCTTTGGATTCATTTGGCATGTGGACGTCATCTACTACAATTCGGTAGCCAATCATACCTCTCTTGGGGGCCAACAGGCTGTCTCCATTGTTCCTCTTTACTTGAGATGTCAAGGTTTTCAAAGATCAGCATGGGATTCAGCAGCAAAGGTTGGGGGGGGGGGCGGGATTGACATATAAACCTGCTATTCCCTCATCTCTACAGTAAATCAACTCTAATGTTCTCAAGTATAAGAAAAATTTTCCCTTTAAGATAAATGGGTGACTGGGCAGCTAGGTGGCACAGTGGATAGAGCACTGGCCCTGGAGTCAAGAATACCTGAGTTCAAATCTGACCTCAGGCACTTAATAATTGCCTAGCTATGTGGCCTTGGGCAAGCCACTTAACCCCATTGCCTTGCAAAAACTAAAAAAAAAAAAAAAAAAGATAAATGGGTGACTCCCTGGTGTAGTGATTTTCTTCAAAAATAAAGGGCAAATATTGTTATCATTTGAGATAAATGGGTAAATTTAAAAATGAAAGGATCAGAAAAAGTATTTTGGACTGTGTGTAAAAAGATGTATGATTGTCAAATAGTGAGTCTTATTACTGTTTTGGATAAACATTTTGATACTAATACTAATACAAATAGATAATTAACTTTTTTAAAAATATGCTGTACTGATATAAATATATGAAGTAATAATTTTCAGACAGAATTTGTGTAGTTTTAGAAAGAAAATGAATTATAGATTAGGCCTTGGATTAATTTGTTATTAAAAAGAATTATGCCTCACTGGTGAGACAGCAGTTTAATATTATAAAGAGGCAGAATAATATTTTATTTATTCAAAAAGATACAAATATAAGTGTGAAGAAACAGTTTAAGGGGTATCATATACATATATATATATATAGTATACAAAAAAGTATATATTACAAATGAATGAAAAGAAAAACCTGCTAGAGTGAGAGAAAATTGTACATTTTATTCATTAAGCTTGTAAGATACACCTTACAAGATTCGGGGGGGCACTTCACTCCTAGGCATGGGCACACCTTAGTCTCAGGAGTCAGGTAATTTATTGTCCTCAGAAGCTCTTTCCCCTCCCTCTTGGATGTTCATAGGCTCTCAGAGTTTGAGTTACAATCTAAAAGGTCCACCCATTCCATGATATGCCCCTAATATGATCCCCCCACATCATCCAATGCATGATATGCTAAAGAACCCCAATTGTCACAAGGGGGTGTGTGGGTTAATATTCAATTACATAATTGCACAAACTCAGTAGCATTAGATAAAGATTTCTAGGTAGATCTTGACCACTCTTGACCTTGGGGTTTGGTATCCCTGGAATAGGATTAGGAAACTCTTCCAGTCTTGTGATTGGCTGGGCCATTCCCCCTTTGTAATGGATTCCCTAAGTCTCCCCTCCACACCCTGTGAAGACCAACACCCTACATTTCTCACAGTATATATACTTCATTTTAATAAAAAGTCATTAATTTTTAGAGATAAGTATGACTTTAAAAATACCTTATCTGATAGGAGAAATTTGGGGATAGTTGCCTTTTTAAGGAAGAGTCAGGAAGCCCTCTTTAAGCCATTGATCACAGAAGCAACAGGTCCAATTTTTTTTCAGTTGTTTGCTCATTTTCCCAGTCTGTGACTTGATTTCAACTCTTTCTTAAATTAGTTTCTGCTTCCATGGTGGAGAGTGCTCTGTCCCAAACTTCTGGGTTTTGTTCACCTGATTTCAAAGATACTTCTAGAGACCTATAAGCTTTCAAGTCTTCCAAGGTGGTAAGATCTAAGGAGAGTTGTGATTATTTCCTGCCTGTGCTCTCCTATGTTATGATGACAAACACTCTTTGCTGTCCTGGAACTGTGAGGAGATTCCCTGCTTCCTTACTGCTCCTTCTTTCCCTAGTGCTACATTCCAGGACTTTAACCAAGACCTGAGTATGAAGGAAGCAACAGAATCCTTCCTCAGTGCAAGTAAAGAGACCCCTCCCCCCTTCTGACTTCTTAAACCATCTGCAAATGAGCTCTGAAAGCAGCTAGTACCACCACTGCTGATTCAGTTGCTCCAAGACCTGCTTCTGATTTGCTGGGAACTGGTCTGCTACTGTATAACCAGTGCTGGACTATGATCTTCCTGCCAACCTTCTAAATTGTCTATCTCTGAGCTAGGAGGACTGGAAACTGGCATTACCGCCACTGAGAATATGCACTCAGAAGATAACAAAGTCAAAGCTTCCATATCCAAAGCCTCCAAAAAAAAATATGAATTAATCTCAGGCCATGGAATAGTTCAGAAAATATTTTGAAAATAAAATAAGAGAGGTAGAGGAAAAATTGGGAAGAGAAATGAGAGGGATGCAAGAAAATCATTAAGTATAATAAAGCCTCCAAACAATCAAAAAAGGGAGTGGGATTCAGATTTCCAAATCCAGGGAGGTGGAGATTGCACCCAGTGAGGTAATGCAACCAACTCTGGAGAAGTTGGCAAGAGTCCTGGGGAGTATTCTCTCTTCATTGTGAAGGGCAGTGATCTGAGAGAATTATGAATATAGAAAAATTATAATCAGAAAATCTTTTAATGCTATTAAAATCTGGGAATCTTGTTAAGGGTGTGGAAAATTCTTTGCTCTTGAGATGTAAATTGATTCCTATTGTTTCATTGTTTAATGTAAAATTTCCTCATTCCCAACCTTCAAACTTTTCCCTGGTTTCAGTCACGTAAGGGGGAAGGGAGTTCCCCTTTGGCCCTCAGTGTCTACATATGGGGCAAAGCTATAAAACCTGGGCTGGACCTCATCTTGGGCAAGTCCTCTCTCTCTCTGGCCCAGTCAGCTCTCCCTGATTGTCTTGCTTCCTCTCTTTTATCTGCCTTTCTCTGTCTCAGTCTCCCAAGCAACCCCACCTAGCCTTTTATTATTCACCCAGTCCTAAAGTGTTTGTTGGGGGAGGGGGTGGGGAGGGAGTTTTTTAAAACCTGTTTACTTTGCTATATTTCATAATAAAATCCTGAGCAGTTTTAAATTCCCAGGGAATGAGCAAATTCATTGGTCTTTCAGTGACCTTCCCAAATTCCATGCTTATCTTGTTATCCTGAATCTCATCAGTCAAAGCAGGGCCAGTCTGGAATGGGTTTGCTCTGATCTTTGTAAATCATGATTGCAATAGAGATGAAGTGAAACTGAGTTCTGGGGAGTGTCCTAGCAGAGCAGAGCAGTGTTGACCTATGAGTGGCAAAGTTGACATTGTCCTGCTATTTCAAGGCCTGAGAGGAAAGGCCATAGAAATGATTAGGTTATTAAGTGACAGGCTTGGATATACCAGAATGCTGTAACCTATTGCCAGAAATCACATGCTGATGTTTGCCCAGTGTTGATGGTACAAGAGTTGCTGCATAAGGAAGAGAAACCATTTCAAAGGCCCACAGCATCTAGATCATTACAATAGTCCTGTTTGATATTAGATCAGGCCATTGGATGGAATGGTTCTGGAAGAAGCAAGTGAGAAGGATACTCTGAGTTTCTGTGCTCTATAACCAAACCATTACTAAACAAAAATTAAGCATAGGTAACACAAAAAGTCAAACCATATATAAAGACAAGCTTCATAGAAGCAAATAATTTACTATTGGAAGGGACTTTAGAAATCATCTAATCTGTCTTTATGATTTACAGAAGAGGAAGCTGAGGATCAGAAATGCTTCGTGACCTGCCTAAAGTCACCAAGTAAGCTGCAGAACTGGTTTTCAAATCCAGACCTTCTAGTTCAAATTCAGTGAAATTTGAGATTTTTGCCAAAAGAAAGAAGCTTAGCTGACCACTTTTAGCTAATAAAAATAATTTTGGGGTATTTAATAAGGTAAAGACAAATAATAAGACAACATAGAAAACAATCTCACAAACCTCTATTTGGCACTTAGAAATAACTTTGCAGTAGTGTAATAATCATATAGAATCTAAGTGAGTCAAGGCTGCAGAGTCATTAGCCTCACTCCTACAAGACTCATCAAAGTCTAGTGACAAGACAAAAGGCTAGATGACTGGTTATGACAAGATGTAGTGGATAATCTTGACCTTTTGAAATTAGGATCTTTCTCAAGCCTCAGTTCTGACTAAGGGCTAGCAAAAAAATAACCTAATTTACCATCTCATAAATAGCCACCTGGGGTGGGGGGGAAGACCTTCAAAATTCCTGACCAGAAAAGAAAATAATTGCTCATTATATTCATTCTAAATTACTAAAACCTGAACATTGAGACTCAGGCTGGGGTCTCTTATTTGCCATCTGGTAAAAGGAAAAGTGATTAGAATTTATAGACCTGGTTAAGTAACTCCATTACAAATAGAGTTAATACTCCAAAAGCATTTTGGTGCATTTTAATACCAAATCCTATGACATTTTTCCTATCCTCCAGTGTCACCATTTTATCACGCTTTCATTTCATTCACTCTTGGCTAAATGTGAAGGAAAGAGAGAGAAGGGGTTTTAAATCAGGAGAGAGAACACATTAAGAATGGTAAAATGCCTGCTCAGTTTTAAGATTTGTAACAGCCTGATGGATTATGACTAATGATAGGTTTCTTAATTTCTTTGTGATAAGGTTCATTTGGAGGTAGATCTACATAGAATTTAAATGACTGATTCAAGTATTTGAATCCTGTCTTTAAATCATATAAATGAGGAAATCTTTCATGGGAAAAGAACTCTTGTGACATCCAAAGGAGTTACATTTCCTCATGGTGGGAAGGGGCATCCTGGACTGACTCTATTTATGGGAAAAAGAAACTCCTATTTGTGCCTTTGTCATCAAAGACTATCACCATACTCTTTTGCTCCAGCTTCTGTCTCCACGATGAAATCAGCAGTTCTGACCTTTTTGATCTTGGCTACCTGGGCTTTCCATGGTGTTGGTGAGTTGGGATCTAGTTTTGATAATTTGGTGGAACAGATTTTTAATAATGGAATATTATTATTCCATTTCAATAATAATTAATATTATTATTATTATTATTATTATTTGCACTGTTAAAATTCAGATCAACTTTACAACATAGAAAATAGCCTCTCAGAACTAGATTTAATCAGTAACTAATTCAGAGAAGCTCAGAGTTGGGAAAGATGTCAGAAACAATCTAAAACAAAAGAATCCACTACCTTATTGCATTATTACAAACACTTTCCACTATTGCATTGATCTTATTTTGGGGGAATGTTTCTCCTTTCTTTGTTGCTATTGTTTAGTTGTTTTCAGTCAGGTCTGACTCTTTTCGACTTCATTTGGGGTTTTCTTGACAAAAGTACTAAACTAGTTTGCCATTTCCTTCTCTAGCTCATTTTAGAAGAAGAAACTGAAGCAAACAAGATTTAATGACTTTCTCAGGGTCACACAGCTATTAAGTGTCTATTGTGGATTTGAAATCGTTTCTTCTTGATTTTAGACATGCACTTTATTCACTCTGCCACCAAGCTACCCAGTTTCTCCTTGCAGCAAGTATAAATCTATTCTTATACAACTTCTACTGATTCCTTACTATGTTTTTCATAATGGGATCAAGCAGGAAAAGTAAAATTCACTTGATATCTCAGAAAAATTGGATTTCCTTAATTGCCCTCAGATGTTATAGCCAAGGTTCATATGACCTAATCAGGTACTAATTGTCTACTTCATAATATTCTTAAGATTTAGATTATTCATGACTTTCCTGAAAATATTGCCTAGAATTGAATGAAAAGCATTTTGCCTTGGGACCATTACATCCTCAGGCCCATCTTCCTTCAGTCATCTATCTCTGCCACCATCTTGATCAAGCCTTCATCATCTTATTTCTGGACTACTAGAAATAGTTCCTAATATCTTTCCCTGAATTCTCCATTCAGCTACCAAAGTTACTTTCAAAAAATTTGAGTCTAACTTGGTCACTTTTCTACCAAATATACATTCCTTAGTATTTCCAAGATTAAATACCATAGCTTTTGGATTTTAAAGCTGTTTATTGCTTTGCTCCTTCTTTCACTATTGTTTTCCTTTCTCATATTCTCTTAGATCCAGTAACTCTGTCTTCCTTGCTATTCCTTGAAAAGAACAATACATTTCCTCCTTCCTGGCAATTTCATGGGATATTCATCATACTTCAAATTCTCTCTTTCCTTATTTCTTGTTCCTCAATTCTCCAATGTTCCTCAGTCTCTCTCAACTAAAGTGCTACCTTCTGAAAAAAGTTTTTCCCAGTTTTTCTTAATCTTAGTGCCTTTCTGTTGAGATTATTTCTAATACATCTTAAATGCATATGTTGTCTGTATATAGCTATTTCCTTGCTGTCTCTCCCTTTTGACTGTGAAAAAGGAGGAACTGTTTTTGTTTGTTTACTTTTTCTTTTTTTTTTTGCATCGCTAGTGCTTAGCACAGTATCTAGACATAAAGGTCACTTTAAAAAAAATTCAGGTTATATTATATTATTAATCCACAATCAATCAATAAACATTTTCAAGTGCCTACTATTTTCACACATGGTGCTATGTGTTGGGGATACAAAAAAGACAAAGGATGCTTCCTGTCCTCAAGGTGGAGGGGAAACATACAAAGAAATGCACAAATTAAAACCTAGACAGCATAAATAAGAAATAATTAACAGAGGGAAGAGACTAGAATTAAGAGGAAAAGCTTTCCAGTAAAAAAAAAAATAGGATTTTAATTGGTACTTAAAAGAAGTCAGAAAGGGGAGAGTAATCAGACATGATGAGGGAGAAGATCCCATACATGAAGGGTAGCCAGAGAAAATGGCAATAGTCAAGAGTTTGAGTGTCTTGTTAATGGAACAGTTGGGAGATTAGTATCATTGGATCAAAGAGTATGTGGTAGGGGGATAAGGTATAAAAAAGACTAGAATGGAAGGAATGAGCTAGGTTATGAAAAACTTTGTCAAAAATAATTTTGCCCACCTTCTAATGTGACCATTTCTAATATGAGATAAGTCCTTTAGCTTCTAAGTTTGTCCAGAGGGAGTGCTGGAGTGAACATAAAATCCAATACATTCCAGTAAGAGTATCATTTCTATTATGGATAAAAATATATATACAACCATCCTTCCTGACTCTAGTCTTACCCAATAGAGATTTTAAAAGGAAAAGAAATTTAATTATTTCATACTAGGACAGCTCATTTGTTGAAATGTTTTTCTTTCTTTTAGTTAATCACACAAAAATAAAGCAAGTGAATGGGGCATGGGTAAGTCCATATTTTGTTGTTATTGTTGTTGTTCTGTCAATTACAGAAATAAAAATGTGGGTATTTTTTGGAGGCCATGTGCTTTTGGGGCAGCATTTTGTACTTGAGATTTTCTTTGATATCACTTGAAATATATAGTCATGATTTTACCATTTATTGTCTGACTTGGACTAAGTTCCTTTCCTTCTCTGGGATTTAGTTTCTTCATTATAAATTTAGGGATCTAAAGTTTTCTTCCCATTACTAACAATCTATGTCCAGTAGAGTCAGAAAGAACATGGGGCAGTAGCATGTCCTGCTACCTGAGTCAATGGTTCCCATATTCTTCCTTGGTTCCTTGTTTTCTATCAGGGTGGGCTGCCCTGGGGATGGGATTGGGAGAGTGGCACAGCCTGGAAATCAGCATGGCAAAGAATTTATATAACTAAAACTCAGTCTATATATAAACTGAAGAGTTCAGTAGCAAAGGAGGAACATGCTCAACATGACTAATAAAGAAAATTGTTTAACATAATTGTGTGTATTCTAACCTATATCAGATTGCTTGCTGACTTGAGAAGGGGCAGAGAAGGGAGGCATAGAGAACAATTTGAAACTAAATTTTTTTAGAAAAATTAATGTTGAAAACTCTATGTGTAACTGGAAAAAATACTATTTAGATTTTTTTTAAAGGAATAAGAATAACATGCTATAAACTTGTTGCTCCTCTCTCCCACATTAAACTCAGTTCTAGCCTTCCCCAATTTTGATTCCACTGTCTTCTCTTTTCTTTCTGCTGGTGGTCACCTGCCATTCTGAATCTCTTTTCTTTCATTCTTTCCATCTTTTTTCTGTTTGAACATAATGTTATCCTGCTCATCTAGCACATACTGGTGGTGTCTGATCCATCCCTTTATTATCTAGATAAATAGCCACAAACATTTGGTCACAAAGATTTTAATAATGTAAAGCCCTCAGTTTCTTTTCTTATTTTCCTTTCCTCACTCTCTAACAAAGACTCTACTGAAATGTAAATTTCTTGGTTATTTCAGGAATTTTCCACAGACACTGGGTATCCAGCTGTATAATGAAAATTACTTTAACTCCTTTCCCCAAAATTCTGCCCAAGAGTAAACAGAATACTTGTCCTCTTCTTTAAAGGATATGACATTCCCTACTGATTGTACTAAAATTCCTTGAGAGATCCAACTCTTTTTGCTGATTAATGCACTAACTTCTTTACTTGTTATTTTAGTAGCCATTGTAGACTGTAATAAACTTTATGCCCATACCTCCCATCAAGAGGATCAAGATATGTGGATATCATTCCCAACTTTCCAAAGCATCTAACACCACCCGTTCCTGAGTCTCTACCACTTTTAAGGGTCTTTATCACATTTCATCACCCTGAGTTGCAGGAACAGGAGGAGGAATCAGTAAATCTCCCTCCCCACTGCCATGTTTAAACCCTCTCTCAGTCATATCACCCAGCAAACACCTCTCCTCATATAAAGTTTATTTCCTTCCTAGCAATTTTTTTCCTCAACAAGTTCTGTATCTGCCTCACAGTTATTCTCTATTCCAACTTCTGCCCATCTAATATGATTTGGTTTCTTAAGCCCTCTTCCTTTTTCCCACCTTTGATGCTCCCTACCCTCTACCCTGTAACCAATTTTATACCAAATAATAGAATTTCTAATTAGGGTTTTGATTTTTTTTTTCATGCTTTAAGGTAGTTTATAATTGTTGCATTTATGATTTATTTCAGAAAGGGGGAACTGGATAAAAGAAAGGGAGTAATTGTTCCATACCCAAAGTCACAAGACAAAGTAGTGGGTAAAGGGGCACATTCCAATTTATAGTGGTTATAGAAGTTAATGTTCCCATTGAAACAGAGAAAGATCTTCACTTATTTTTCCAATAGGATGGCTGCAGTGGGTACTTCCTTACAAAGGTCAAAAAGTTATCATGTCCCAGGATTTTACAGCCAATCTGTGGTACTGATCAAAAAACTTACTCCAATGAATGCTTACTCTGCACTGTTAACTTGTGAGTACTGAATTTAATGTCCCCAGTCCCCCCTCTCCCATCAGTCAAAGAATTTAGCATATCGGAATTTCAGAGTTGGAAGACACTCCAGAGGTCACTTAATCTAACCAGTGATATTTTCAAGAACAAGAATAACAGGGAATCAAAACTATTAAACAACTACAGATTTAATTAAAGAAATATTCTTTATTTTGGTCTAAACTCTGCCTACTTATAATGAAGAGGGAATCAATTTTAGAAATTTTGAAAATGAGGTTTTTAAATGGTTTTGGAAAAATATTTTTAGGGTGGTCTAGTTTGTCTAGAGACAAAAAGGTTTATTTAAATTTTGCTGTGGTTCGCAGGAGCTAAGGGAAAGAAAGATTAGCAGTAGCAACAACTATAGTAACAATAATAGTGACAGAAATAGCTGCCCTGAAGGAATAAACACTAAAGAAAGCTACAGAGGTGTTCATTTTAGTTACTCTCCATGAGAGTAAGAGCTTCACAAAGGAGGACCAGCAACTCAGCAAAGTAGAGGGTGAACTTTTAAAGGGATATCTAAGTATATGTAAATGGGAGGGCAGGTAACTCAAAGAGCAGAGATGAGGCAATGAGGGATGTGTTGATATGGGGCAATAGTTCTGTTGCCCCTGGATTTGGGGGGTAACTGAGAAATCGAGAGTTACCTCGAAGGAATTTGTGTGCTCTCTGAGATTTTAAAACTGCTTAGGATTTTATTACAAAGTATTTCAAAGTAAACAGGCTAAAACTTTTCCTCCCAGAGAGTCAACAAGCACTTTAGGACAGGATGAATAACAAAAATAAGCTAGGGAGACAAAGACTGAGACAGTGAGACAGAAACAGAGACAGAAAGAGACAGATAAAGAGAGGAAGCATAACAGTCAGGGAATGCTGACTGGGCGAGAGAGAGAGAGAGAGAGAGAGAGAGAGAGAGAGAGAGAGAGAACGGCCCAGAGTAGAGCCTTGACTCTAATCTGAGTACTGAGGGCAAAATGGGAAATCCCTCCCAATTTACCTGATGGAAACCAGGTAGAAGGTTGAGGCTGGGAGTTGGGAATAAGGAGATAGTATACAAATTTTACTTTAAACAGTGAAACAATAGGAGTCAATTTATATCTCAAGAACAGAGAGCCTTCCTCTCTTTAATAAGATTTTAACAGATTACCGAACTTGTTTCTGATTATAATTTTTCTACATTTATAATTTTCAGCATCAGTTCAAAGATTTAATCCTTTCAGGGAAAGGATTCATTGTTTTGTTGACAGGGGCTTGTCCTTGCCACAGAGGGGCAAGGTACTTTATTTAAATTCCATTGATGTCATATCTATAACTTGGGGAATGGGATAGAAGTAGGATCTTATATTGCCTTAAGCAATGTTAAATTTAAGATTCATGGTCTGTGCAGAGGGAACAGATTAATTATAAAACATATTTCCCTGCCCAATATTATCTTTACTATATTTACAGATAAAATCAACACAGTGTAATAGAAAGACTACTGTTTTGGGAATGAGGAGATAAAAGGTTCAAATTCAGATTTTGCTACTGAAGCAATATATGGTGTTTTACCTTTTACCTCCTGGCTAAGGATGAGTTTTATTATTTTCTGAGTTTTTCTCCATTTCTAATGTTTAGTTGGTCTGAATTGCCTCAGTAAACTTCATATACTGAGTCCCCATTCATAAGAGACTGAGGGGAAAGAATTCAATTCATATTTTTCCCTCAATAATGATAATTAATTCTGAACATCCTCTCTTCTAGGGAACAAGGATTGAATATCAGAAAGCTGCATGATGGTCCATGTGTAAGTATTGTGTTTTTTTGAGGTTTGTTTGTTTTAAGTAAAACACAGGTAAGATTGTTTTATAAAATAGTAACATAAGACCTGTCTTATATGAAAGTTACTGCTCTAGAAGTCAGGCAAGAAAGAGACAGATGCAGACATAGACTTTGGGAAGTCAAAATAGGAAAGCTTCTGAATCTATTTTTATTTTAAATATTTCTTTAAGTAACATGTTACATTGTGGAACATTACAGAACTTTGGGTAGCAGAGCTGGGACCTAAAAGATATTAATTTCCGGTTCTTTGCAAGAACTCAAAGAATTGCTTCAAATATTTGTGTACAAATATGTTTCTTGGCCTCTTTGTTTTTATGTCTTAGGCTTAGGTAGTAGTGTTATTGCTAGGTCAAAGGGTATGCATAGTTTAATAACCTTGGGGCATAGTTCCAAATCACTTTCTAGAATGACAGAATCAAATTTAAAAAAGAAATTAATAGCAAGATTAGTTCACAGCTCCAATAAGAATTCATTAGTGCCCCAAGTTGTCAATATTTCCTCCAACTTTATCCTTTTCCTTTTCTTATTAGTGAATCTGATAGATGTGAAGTGATACCTCAGAGTTGTTTTAATTTGTATTTCTCTAAACCAATAGTGATTTGTGATTATAGATAGCTTTATTCTTTAATGCAGAAACTGATAAATCTTGTACTATCCTGAATGTGGTTCAGACAGTTTGAGTTGTTCCTTTCTGACTGCTTGCAATATTTGCTACTTGACCTGGGAATTCTCGAATTTGACTGCAATATTCTTGGGAGTTTTCACTTTGGGATCTCTCTCAAGAGGTGATTGATGGATTCCCTTAATTTCTACTTAATTCTCTAGTTCTAGTATATTAGGACAGTTTCTTGATAAATTCTTAAAAATTGATGTTTAGGATTGAGTTTTCAGATATTCTAATAATTCTTAATTTATCTCTCTTAGTTCTATTTTCCAGGTCAGTCAGTTTTTCAGTGAGATATTTCACATTTTCTTCTATTTTTTTTTGGAAACCATGAGGGATACTTACCTACTTATAACTATCGAAATAGTGAATGACCACATATGAGAGATTTTCTGAAAGAGGATAATTTCACTGAGTTTGAAATAGACTGAATTTCTTCTGTGCTATCTCCCAACTCTTAAATAGCTAAGATTCCATAATTTGAAATATTAAATCTTTTTTTGGGGGGGGTAGATTCAATGTCCTGAAAAAGAACAGTCCATGTGTACCCTCGAATATGTGCCCCACTGTGCTTCTGATGGTAAAGTTTATGCGAATAAATGTGACTTTTGCAATGCTTATAGGTAAGTATTGAAAAATATGACTGTTTGAAAATGAAACACTTTTTCTGCAGAACTAGAACACTCGACACTGCATGATCCTCTAGTGTTAGAGAATGTTCCCTCAGTTCTCCCCTCAGATTCTCAAATTAAGGCTTCTAATCTATTCCCTATTTCTGATATTGGAAATGAGTTATTTCAGTAATTAAAATCTTGACTTAATCCAAATAGAGGAATATAACACAGATTTGGACCTTGTCAAAAAGAATATGTTCCCTGTGATTAGATTCCAATACTTCCCAAATTAATACAGAGAATCCTGGCCAGAAACTCTGTTCTATGTACTGACCAAATAATTTCATTAATAACTAAAGTATTCATGTCCTTCAAAACGTCTAATGTAGTCAGTTGCATCAAATGTTTTTCACTCAGTTCTCACTTCTTTCCTTATCTTCCCTTCTCCTCCAACATGAGATGCTTGAGACCTACTGCAAAGGCTTGAGTCAAATTCTTGATTCATGATGTGGAACCCAAGTTCAGTAGAATAATGATGTTGACTTTTGATAATCTTCTACATTGAAATTATAGAGATGATATACTCATCAATAAAAAAAAAATTGTATAGGGAAAATTCAGGCCCAGGAGAAAGTTTTATGAAATGCCTACAGTCATTGTTCATAATATGATGATGAAGCAAACAATATTGAAAAGGAATGATTATAAAGATGTTAAGAGATTCCAAAAAGAGTTATGTCAAGTAAATCTAAATAGGATATAGCATTAAGGAGGAAAGTGTAGTCAGTTGCATCAAATGTTACAGATGAAACAAGTATGATTAAGAAGAGAACATTATTTTGAGTAGTTAAGATTTTATTTGTGATTTCAGAGAGAATTATTTCTGTTTAACAATGAGGCTGGAAGTCAGATTGAAACAGATTCCCTTGAAGAGAGAAAGCATGAGAGGACAATAACTTTGGGCAATACCTAGCTTTTGGGTGATAAATTAAGAAAAGATAAAAGATATGACATAATAAGAATGAAAAATATTGGGAACATATTTTAAAGGTGCAAAGACTTGCAAGTATGTGTATCCATTGAAGATTTTTAAAGTAAAGTATTACAGAATTATAACATAATTAATAGTCTTGTATAGACTGCAGGACTATCCCTTACTAAATCTCTTTTATTCAAAATTGATAATCTCTTACCACCAAAATAAAAGAGAATTCTTCCTTCTTTTCAAGACTTCTATCATTTCCACTCTAGGGTGAGCTGATGATCTTCATCCTTTTTCGCAATCCAAGGTTTCCTATTGTTTCATTTTAAAAGTTCACACCAGTCAGATAAAGTCATCAGGCCTCTGTTTAATGATAAGTGATTTCAACCTTTCCAAGAATGTGAATATATTATACCATAATTAATTTATTGCTCTGAATATGGAACTAGTCAATAAGCATTTATTAAGCTCTTAACTCTGTATCAAAAACTGTGTTAAACAAAGTGCAAATACATGAAGAAAGAAATTCCCTGATCTCTAGGAACTTATAGTCTACTAAGGGTGGGGCTATCTGAAAATCAAGGAAGCTAAAAAGTGAAGGGAAAGTGGAAGAGATCAACCTACCCAATGGGTGCACTGCAAGAAAAGTCTGAAGAAGTCAAGAGTACAGCCTGGAGAAGAATGAAGATGTAGCCAGCTTGGGTCCCTTCTCTGAATGGAGGTTCTGGGAGAAGCCAGATAAACTGAGGGAGATGACACAGCAATGTAAAATCCAAAGATAGATGAATATCTAGGATAAGGAATTTTCTATGTCATGACAAAGAACATTTTGAAAGTCAATACTACAACTGGCAGGAATAGAAATCATAGCACTAGAATGAAAGAACTTTAAAAGTAACATAAAGGTTCACTTAAAAATTGCATCAGTTTTTCAGTCTCATTTGGATTATAAAAGCCCAGTTGTTTTCATTTTTTCTTGAGGAGAAAGCATAACCACCATTTAAGTCAACATGTTGCTTTGTTACTAATGTTACCCAAACATCTTAATAAATTTTTTAAATTGACCTATAGTTGATCCAGTTTAATAAAGCAAAATGTGGTTGACATTTTTTTGTAATATAATCAAGAGATTGTGCTAGTCTATATTCCTTTTTTACCAATTTGATAGCATGAAGCATTATACATATATTTAAATATACTATAGGGAGCTAAGTGGTGCAGTTAGAGCACTTGGTTATTTATCAGAAAGACTTAGGTTCAAATTTGATCTAGCTATGTAACTGTAAGCAATTGTTACAATTCTTACTGTAGGTAAACTTAACCTCAATTTTCCCAGGTTTACTCATCTATATTTTATAGAAATGATGTTTACTGTTAAAGTTTGCTAGAAGAATCAAATGAGATAATAATTGTAAAGCACAATGGCACAAAGTAAGCATTAGATAAATATTTATTATCATTCTTCTCATCATCAATGTCATTATTATTATTATTATTATTATTATTATTATATTATGGCCATATAATGTTAATTCAGACAATTTCCCATTACCACTTTGCCTCCAACCTTCAGAATTTATAAAATCACTATAGTATTTGTTATAGAGTATATATATTTTGAAATATTATCTACATGAGTATGTTTCTCTCCTGCAGGAGAAGCCAGGGAAATATAACTTTTAGACATTATGGAGTATGCTGAGGATCAAGAACAACATGTTTCCCCATCTACCATCAGCTGCCTTATTTAGACCTCACACATCCTTTGGTTACTTCTCACTTGGATTAGAAAGTGGTTCCCGATATTCCTGACTACTGATTTACCACAACAATAAATACTTCTCTGCATGAGCTCTTAAGGGATGTATGAGATTTTTTAACTCCATTGAAAATATTACTTAACTAAACATGGCATCATCTACTATTTCCCAAAAATCAGACAAGCCATAACTAGAAGGAAAAAATAGTAAAGATGTGAAATGAATTCTTCATGGTCATAAAAAGTTTTATAAATTTTATAAAATTTATATTATATTATATATATATATAATATTATATTATAAATTATATATATAATATTATATTATAAATTTCTGAAAGGGTATGAGTTTTGATTTTGAAACACAATTGACTATGTTATTGTCTCAATCATTTCTGATGAGAGTTTGGTTCACTCATTCCCTATGTCCTTTTCACTGTAAAAGCTTTTTCCTTGTCTTTTTTTTATGTGAGATGATGTACACTGCTTTCTCCCAGTATATTATTTTCTCATTCCTCAATTTTTAGTTCCTCAATTTAAGTTTTAGATATCATCCCTTCATATTCAACTCAAACCTATGCCTTCTATCTATCTATATCAACTCATTCTAATTGCCTAATAATTAGAAAGTTTTTTAGAAGTTGGAAGTATCAGGGGTGGCTAGGGGGCAGCTAGGTGGCACAGTGAATAGAACACCAGCCCTGGAGTCAGGAGTACCTGAATTCAAATCCTGCCTCAGACACTTCATAGTTACCTATCTCTGTGGCCTTGTGCAAGCCACTTAACCCCATTGCCTTGTTAGAACTAAAAAAAAAAAAAAAAGTTGGAAGTTGGAAGTATCATCTAGCCATGTAAGAATTAAACATTATTAAAAACATTATGATTTTCCTTTCTGATAAATTTTTTAAGCTTCTCTTGAGCCATGTATCTGAAAGTCAAATTTTATATTCAGTTCTGGTCTTTTCATAAAGAATGTTTGAAACACATCTATATCAATGAATGTTGATTTGTTTTTTACCCTGGAGGAGTATACTCAGCTTTGCTGGTTAGGGGAAACCTCAGGAATATCATATTCCAAGGCCTCTGAATCATCAACGCTGTAATTGTTAAATCTTGTATTAACCTGACCATGTCTCCAAAATATCGGATTTTTTTTTTTTTTTCTGGCCTCTCACAATATTTTCTTCTTACCCTGGGAGCTCTAAAATTTGGTTATATTGTTCCTGAGAGTTTTCATTTTGGGATCTATTTCTGGACTTTATTGAGGAATTCCTTCAATTTCTATTTTTCCCCCTCTGATTCTTGAAAATTTCCCTGAAAATTTCTTGAAAGATATAAGTTCTTTACTTGATCTTGGTTTTCAGCTAACCCCCAAAATTTTCAAATTATCTCACTTGAATCCATGTTCTAGGTCAGTCATTTTTCCATTTAGATTTTCTACATTGTCTTTTTTTCATTGTTTTGATTTTGTCTGTTTGTTTTTTGGTTTAGTTATTTCTTATAATTCCAAGTAGACAGGGTTTCCATTTTCCAGTTCTGATTCTTTTTGTTTTTAATTTTTGCAAGGCAATGGGGTTAAGTGACTTGCTCAAGGTCACATTGCTAAGTATTAAAGGCTTGAGAGAGGATTTGAACTCAGGCCTTCCTGACTTCAGGGCTGATGCTCTATGCACTTCACCACCTAGCTACCCCCCAGTTCTAATACTTAAGGAATTATTTTGTACCTCCATTACCATTTAACTAATTTTATTTTTAAAGAGTTTTTTTGTGCCTCTTTTTCCCATTTGACAATTTTGTTTTTTAAGGCATTCTTCTACTCTTTTACCATTTGACCTAGTATGCTTTTAATTTGTTATTTTCATCAACATTTTTGAGCCTTTTTGTACCAATCTGTTGACTCTTTTTTCTCAATTTTCTTGCATCATGTTTGTTTCTTTTCTGAATTTTTCTTCTACCTCTCTTGATTTTCAAAGCCGTTTTTGAGTTCTTCCATGAATTGAAACCAATTCCCAATCTTCTTGGATATTTTGGTTGTAGAAGATTTGACTTTATTATGTTCTTCTGAGTAGGTGTTTTGATCTTCCTTGTCACCATAGTAACTTTTTATAGTCAGAATGTTTTTCTCGTGGTAGCTCATTTTTCTAGCTTATTACTTCACTTTAGCTCTTTGTTAAAGTAGCACACTTCTTCCAGGATGGAGAGTACACTGCCCCAGGTTTCTGGGGTTTTGTGCAGTTGTTTTCAGAGATACTTCTAAGAATCTGTCAATTTCCAGTTTTTCCAAGGTGGTTTATCTAAGGAGAGGAGTGTTTACCACCTGTTCTGTAGTCTTTGATTAACCACAAGCACACTTTTCCATCCTGGAATTATGGCAAGGGAACCTGCTCCACTGACATCCCAAAGTTAAATTGAGATTTTCCTTATCAGCTGTCATGGTCCAAGGAGAAGGAACTTCCAGAACACCAAAACGTGATCAATCAAGGCATGTTCCAGGGCAGGGAGTGCTGGGGAATATTCCTAGTAAACATGTTTTGGGGTTCATACTTGGGAAATTGACCTGCCACTGGGTATTTATCACAAGACACCTGGAAAAAGTAATTGTACTCAGGATATGAGGGTGTTTTGACTGAAATTTTGAGTTTCATTGATCATTGAGTTTGGCTGAGAGCCCATTGATCATTGAGTTCAGCCTTGTACTCTTGGACCTGTGCCACTTTTGTATGAGCACTATAAAGGTCTTACTTGGGAAAGTGGGCTGATAGAGTTGTGAACATATCCAACCTTTCTGGAGAACAATATGGAACTATGCCCAAAGAGTAATAAAACTGTTCATATCCTTTGATCCAGCAATTCCAATTCTAAGACTATATCCAGAAGATATTGTAAAAAATGTAAAAATATTCGTAGCAACCCTTTCTGTAGTGACAAAGAATTGGAAATTCTATCATTTGGGGACTGGCTAAACAAGTTATGGTACATGAATACTATGAAATATAATTGTTCTATAAGAAGCAATAAATGGTCAGACTCTAGAGAAGCATAGAATGATTTAGGGGATCTGATGCTGAGTGAAGGGAGTAGAGCCAAGAGAACAATTTACACATCTACATTATGAGAGGAACAACCTTGATGGAAACACCTCTCAGCAGTCCAGAGAGCTAGGACAACTGCATTTGAGAGATTATGTGCTATATTATCCCCAACTAGAGGAAGAAAAACAAAACAAAATACACAGGAAAAAAAAACACCCCTACTGAATCTGATGAACACTTTATAGAAATTATCTTTTATGTATCTCTTTCCCTCAATCCTAATTCCTTATGCCAAAAACTACTAATTTGTAAATATGTTTGACAAAATATGTATGTAAAATGCTAATATGACTATTCCCAACTAAGGGGAGGGGATGGTAAGAGAGTGTGGAAGGAAACTTGCAACTTGGAAATATATATGTACAAATGGATGAAAATAAATTAAAAAAGAAAAAAAAGAAACTGGGCTTTGGAAGTTACCCTTTTGGGCACGATACTCTGCTAAAGTGACTTTCCAATTGAGATCCTGGAGGCTGTGTTGTAACTCGACTTCCCCAGCCATCCAGATTTCCAGGTGTTGGAGCCTCCTTGGTTAAGTAACTTTTCTTTATCTCTTATCTTTCCAATGCTCATGTTTTCCTTCATGTCTGCATATATGTAATAGTATATTTTAAGGGATTATAGCTATAATAAGTGGGTTATAAGTCATATATGTAATTGTGTATAATCTTGAATCATAAGTATGTTAATCATTAAATTCTCACTTAAAGACTTAATAAAGAGCATATCATTGTGGGACTGATTTGAGCTGACTAAATTAAGTTTGTGCAGCACATAACCCTTTCTGTTACATGCTGGAATTGAGACCCAATATGAGTATGGACAAAGAAATAGTCCAGCTTCAGCACTAACAAAGACTCTAATGATCTCCTTCTGACTAGATGTTAGACTCCCTTACTATCTATGGATTGAGAGCACTAGAAACAATTACTGTTGCAGTTGATTCAGGGACTCCCAATACATATTCCTGGTTTGCTAGGGCCAAGACTATGTTGGTGTGACCTGCACTGGACTGTGCTTCACTCTTACCAAAGAGAAACAGATCTTTCTTGCTGACCTTCTGAATTGTTTTTGGTGTCTGTAGGTTGATGGGTCTGTAAACTACCACTACTGCCACTGATTAAGTCATCTTGTGACCTGTCCTGGTTTGCTGAGCTCTGTCTGCATGATATGTCCTACACTGGACTTTTTCCCTTTCTCAACCCACTTCAAAAGATCTTTCCTGTCAATCTCAGTTGTCTTGGACAGGAAAATTGCTTCACACTATTTTTTTTGTGCATTCTATCACTAGAATTTGTTTAGAGTCATCATTAAAAGTATCTGGAGTGGTTTGGGAGAGACATCAGGAGAATTCCTAACTTTATTTCACAAATTAATTTTTCATATTCTTTTATGAATAAGGATACACTAAGGATATAAGATTTGGAATCATAACAGAGGCTCAGATATTAGTGTCTGGTCCATATAAAGTAGGACAAGGAATTTGTCCACTCCAGTCCTAAGCTTTTGCTGCAAAATGAAGATCTAGGATAAATTGCTTTAGGATTTAGGACCCAAAGCTCTACTTCATTCATTTATAACCAAGAAAATTTATCCTAAGTCTACATCCTTTATAAATATATTTTATTTTACATGTGTATGTATATATATATATATATATATGCATATTGTAAAAAGATGCAGAAGGAAAAAAAAACAAACTCTTGTTTTCTTCTGCACCTTTTCACAATATTTTTATTCCTTTTATTAATTCACTTAAATTTCTCTTACTGTTCTCAGAGAACCATCCTGAAAAATAAAGAATAAAAGAGAATGAGGGGAAAAAAAATCTGTAAAACGAACATATTAAAGTAGTGTGTGACACTATGTGCAGTATTATGCCCCTCGGGTTTCTGACATCATTTACAAGTAGACAAATGTGTGTTTTGATATCTCTTCTTTTGGTCAGAATTGTTCATTATAATTTGATAGCATTCAGTTTTGTTTTCTTCTTGTTTTTATTTCCAACAATATCAATGTAATTATAATGTCCATTGTTTTCATTATTATACTTAGTTTAATTCATAGCAGTTCACATGTTTTTCTTCGCTTTTTATAATTATCATCTTCATCATTTTTTAGGACATAATCATGTTACATTATGTTCATATCCAAGAATTTGTTTAGCTCTTCCTTCATCTATAGATATCTATATTGTTTGTTAATATGAGAAATGCTGTGCTAGAGGCAGAGACAAGATGGCAGAGTCAAGGCAGAGACTCACTCAAGATCTTCCCCAAACTACTTCAGAAACTTTAAAAGTGACTCTAACCAAATTCCAGAGTGACAGAATCCACAAAAAAAAAAAAAAATGAAACAATTTTCCAGCCCAGGACAACTAGGAAGATTGACTGGAAAGGTCTGAGAGAAGAGCACAGAGTCACATGGATCACACCAGGGCAAACTGGCCAGCCTTTCAGAAACAGTAATCTGGGTGACTGAGTCAGTGGCAGTGGTGGTGGTTTCCCAGACCACTTAACTCAGTAATTGCCAAAGAAAACTTAGAAGGTTCAACAGGAAAAGTCTGTTTGAAATGAAAGTGGAGCACAGTCCAGCATAGGATTCAGCAGTACAAACCATACCCCAGCAGACCAGGAGGAAGAATTGGGAGTCACTGAATCTGTGCAACAGCTTCTTCTGGAGCCCTCAGCCCATGGACAGTAGGAGCTCAGAGGGGATTACAGGAGTCTCTTTGGTATCACTGAAGCAAGACTCAGTTGCTTTGCTCATGTTCAGATCTGGTTAACAGTCTTGAGTCCCAGTTCCAGGAAGAGGAGCATTTCCACAACAAAACTTACTGCCATAGCAGAGTAGGGACCCTCCTCCCAGTTCCAGGGTAGAAAGGAGTGCTTGTGGTCTCCCACAGACCAGAACACAGGTCAGGGGAGTAGTCATAAACACTCATAAGACCTTAAATGAATTGAAAACTTCTAGTACCCTAGAAGTATCTTTGAAAACAGCTGCTAATACTTTCAAAAGTTAGGAACAACGTGTCCTATACCCTAGAAGTAGAGTTCCATCTTAAGTGCTGAAATCAAATCATAGGCTGGGGAAATGGGCAAGCAACAGAAGAAAAAAAATTGACCATAGACAGTTCTATGGTCATATGAAAGATCAAAATATACTCTCAGAGGAAGATAAAAAAGTCAAATCTTCTACATCCAAGGACTCTAAGAAAAATATAAATTAACTCAGGTTATGGAAGAGTTCAAAAATAATTTTGAAAATCATGTAAGAATGGTAGAGGAAAAATTGGGAAGAGAAATGAGAGGGATGCAGGAGAATCAAGAAAACCTAGTCAGGAATTTACTGAAAGAAACAAAAAAAATTCTGAATAAAACACCATGTTAAAAACCATACTGGGTCAAATGGGAAAAGAGCTCCAAAAAGCCAATGAGGAAAAGAATGTCTTAAAAAAGCAGAATTG
Source organism: Macrotis lagotis (assembly GCF_037893015.1). NCBI lineage: Eukaryota > Metazoa > Chordata > Mammalia > Peramelemorphia > Peramelidae > Macrotis > Macrotis lagotis. The sequence continues at coordinate 365,203,431 of NC_133658.1, forward strand.
ACCAAATAGAAAAGGAGATACAAAAGTTCATTAAAGAAAACATTTGGGGGCAGAGCCAAGATGGTGACAAGAATGGATCTTGTTTTAGGTGTGCTCTCATAAAACTCATAAGCTAAGGACTGTAACTAAATTTTTGAGAGAAAGAACCAACAGAGGGAGCCAATGAGGCAGTTCTCCTACTCAAGGTAACTTGGAAAAGAGCAGAAAGGGTCCGCTGCCGGGGTTTGGAGGGGCAGTGCGCCAGAGGGGTGGCGCACCAGAGCAAAAGAACTTCAGCCTTCTGGAGGCAGTCCCAGGGCACTGAGAGCTGCAGCTCACAGCAGCGGGGGAGTTTCCTGAGCTACTCTTTGGGGAGCACCGGGCACAAACTGGAGGAAAAGCTGGGGATCTCTGCCAGAGTGAGCACGTGAAGCCCAGCCCTCAGGGCACACAGAGAACAGCATGGCCAGCACAGCCAAGTTTCAGGAAACAGAAGCAGGTGGAGCCAGTAAGCAGGAGCCCCCAGGGCATGAGCCCATTGAACCTAGGGAGGGGAGTAAAGAGAGAGAGACTGCCTAGCTCTGTCCTCTGTCCCTGGAACAGGACTCTGGGGTTCTGAATACATTCAGTTCCTGATTGCAGTTGAGGCGCCCTCCCCCATAGAACAGCAGGGACCCCCTCCACATCAGCCCTGTGTCAGAGGGGGGCTCATATTGTCATTCACAGACCAGGAGGGAGGACAGAGCCTCACACACTGAGACCCTTGTGGGAGTGTCCCAAAAGCTCAGGAAGCATCCCAAAACCAGGCTCAGGCTGGGAAAATGAGCAAGCAGAGAAACAAGAGGAATACCATTGAGAAATATTTTGCATATGAGCCCAAGAAGGATCAAAATACTCAGTCTGAAGATGAGGAAGCACAAGCTCCTGCATCTAAAGACTCCAGGAAAAACAGAAATTGGGCTCAGGCTATAACAGAGATCAAAAAAGACTTTGAAAATCAATCAGGGAGTTAGAAGAAAAACTGGGAAAAGAAATGAGAGAGAGGCAGGAAAAGCATGAAAATGAAGTCAGCAGGGACTTCCAGCCAAGATGGTGGAGAGAAGACAGGCAGAGTTCTAAAGTTTCCCGATCTCTTCCCCATTTATTACATGAAACAAACCTCTTAAAAGAAATCTGAACCACAAAACCCAGAAAGAAAAGCCAGGAGAAAGAAGATGTGCCTCAGGATTTGTCTCCCACAGCAGCTTTGGCCGAATTTGGGCAGGTGAGTCTGGGCTCAGAGGGAGGATCAGCCCCGGATCAGCCAGATTAACAGCTGAATTGGATCCAGGAGTCTCAGGGCCCAAGAGCCGGACCTGCTGGATCAGTGGTGGGGCTGGACGAAAGGGGCTTGGGCCCACGGGGAAGCAGAGGTGCTGGTGTTGGTGCTGTCCCCCTGGAGCTTGGGGATGGGGCTGCTGGGAGAGGTCTGGTGCAGGAGAGCTGCGGACACCATCACTGGGCACCTCAGGTCTGAGAAACTCTGAGTCCATGCCACCATTGCACTGAGGCCTCCCCCAAAACAAACAATTGCAAACTATTTCTGCCTCAGGCCCAGGTGTGTAAGCAAAGAACCAGCCCAGGTGAGAAATGAGCTCAGGCCAGGGTAAAGCGCACCATTGATTGAAGGCAAAAGAATTCAATAGCTCCAATTCCTTCCCTCAAGCAAAGAGAGAAGGCCTCTCAACCAAGGTCACAGACACGCCAGAGAAAGCAACCAGCACCTCCTACTGGCCAGCCAGAAAAACTGCACTCAGTAAAGCCTTTAGCGATCCCAAGCCCAGGTGAACCAGCCCTTCCCCCCCCCCCCCAACTCAAGGTCTTAGCATAATGAAGAAAGGTCAGCAGAAAGGTGGATCCATAGAAAAATTCCTGGAAGGGAAAGAGCCCATTCAGAGAGACCTGGAACCTCTGAGAAGAATACAATCTGGTCTCCAGAACAGAAAGACTTCCTTGAAGAAATAAGGAAGGAGCTTAAAAATTGGGGAGAGACAATTAATACTTTGCAACAAGAAAACAAAACCTTAGAAAGTACAATTGGACAAAAACAAAAGGAAAATAAATCTCTCAGATGCTCAAATGAGCAAATGCATAAAGAAATTAATTCTCTCAAAACCTCAATTGGTCAAATGGAAAGCTCTTTCAAAAGTAGAATTGACCAATTGGAAAAGGAGTTGCAAAAGGGTAATGAAGAAAACTCCTCCCCCCAAAAAAGAATGGAGTCTACAGAAACTAATGAATCCATGAGACAGCAAGAGTCAGTTAAACAAAATCAAAAAATAGAAAAAATAGAAGCAAATGTAAAATACCTCATCAACAAAACCACTGACTTCGAAAATAGATCGAGGAGGGGCAACCTGAAAAATTATAGGACTTCATGAAAACATTGAAGAGAAGAAAAAGCCTGGACTTAATATTACAGGATCTAGTAATGGAAAACTGCCCTGATATCATGGAATCAGAGGGCAAAGTAGTTATTGAAAGAGTATATCGATCCCCACCAGAAAAAGATCCTAAAATAAAAAAAACCAAGGAATGTTGTGGCCAAACTCCAGATCTATCAGATAAAAGAGAAAATCCTGCAAGCAGCCCGAAAGAAACAATGTAAATATCAAGGAGTCACAGTAAGTATCACACAGGACCTGGTTGCATCAACTTTAAGGGATCGAAGGGCCTGGAACGAGATATTGAGAAGACCATGGGAGCTTGGAATGCAGCTAAGAATCTACTTTCCTGCAAAGCTGAGCCTTCTCTTTCAGGGAAAAAGATGGACATTTAACAAAATGGAAGAATTCCAAAAATTTTTGATGAAAAGACAAGAGCTAAACAGAAAATTAGGACATCAAATAGGAGGTTCAAGAGACACATAAAAAGGTTAACAAAGGGGGAGGCAGTAAAAGGAAAAAAAATGCAATCCAGTAAGTTGAAACTGACTATATCCCAGCATGGGCGGGGGGGCGGGAAAGACTCTCATAAATCCTGAGAACTGTAACTCTACCAGAGAGAATATACCTAGCGAGAAATGATGGACATCCATGACCTATCCATGAGACTGCTATCTAATGGGATGTAACTGTCTTTAACCCCATTTGGGAGAAAGACTAATAACTCTCAGGAATTCTGATATATTCCAAGAGAATATACTGACCTAGAGGGGACAGATACTCAGAAATTTCTATGACTTAGATAGAATGATCTAAAAAAATACACTACCTCCCTAAAAAGGGGGACTGGAAAGAGACGGGAGGAGGGAGGGATTGAATGGGGTAAATCTCATTACACTAAGAGGTAAAAAAAACCTATGGTAATAGAGGGGAAGAAGGGAGCAGAGGAGAAACACTTGAATCTTCTTCTCATCAGACTTGGATTAAAGTCAACCTACACAAACTCAGCTAACTTATAAAACATCTATCCTTTCAAGTATTAAAAGTGGAAAAGGGGAGGGGGGATGGAGAAAGGGAAGAGGAGTGGGGCAAATAAGGGGAAATGAAAGGAAGGGAAGGGAAAAGGGAAAAAGGGAAAGGGGAAAGAAAGGGGAGGGTGTGATATAGGAAGGCAAACACACTGAAGTGGGTGGTATTCAGAAACAAAATACTGGGGAATATGGATAAAAGGGGGGAAAGGGGGAACAAACAAACAGAGGAAAGATAGCACAGAGGGAAATAAAGAATTAATAATCACAACCTTGATCGTGAATGGGATGAACTCTCCCTTAAAACATAAGCAAATAGCACAGTGGATTAAAAACCAGAATCCTACAATATGCTGCTTACAAGAAACTCATTTGAAGCAGAGAGATACATATAGAGTAAAGGTAAAAGGTTGGAGCAAAATATATTTTGCTTCAGCTGAAGTAAAAAAAAGCAGGAGTAACAATCCTTATCTCAGACAAAGCAGCAGCAAAAATAGATAGCATTAAAAGAGATATGGAAGGAAACTTTATCCTCCTAAAACGTACCATAGACAATAAAGTCATTTCAATATTGAATGTATATGCACCCAGTGGGACAGCACCCAGATTCTTAGAGGAGATGATGAAAGAGCTGCAGAAAGACATAGACAGCAAATCTCTACTAGTGGGAGACCTCAACCTCCCATTATCAGATCTAGATAAATCGAATCATAAAACAAACAAGAAAGAAATTAGGGAGGTAAATAGATTGTTAGAAAAATTAGATATGGTAGACTTATGGAGGAAACCGAATGGGGATAAAAAGGAATATACCTTTTTCTCTGCAGTACATGGAACTTATACAAAAATTGACCATGTACTAGGACATAAAAACCTAATGATCAACTGCAGAAAGGCAGAAATAGTGAATGCATCTTTCTCAGATCACAATGCAATAAAAGTCATATGCAATACTGGGCCAAGGAGATATAGACCCAGAACAAATTGGAAACTGAATAACCTCATTTTTAAAAATGAGTGGACCAAAAAACAAATTATAGAAATCATTAACCATTTTATCCTAGATAATGATTATAATGAAACAACATACCAAAACCTATGGGATTCATTCAAAGCAACTCTCAGGGGATATATTATAGCAGCTCTAAATGCTTATATGAATAAATTGGAGAAAGAGAACATCAATGAACTACATATGCAACTAAAAAAATTAGAGAAAGAACAAATCAAAATTCCCCAATCAAATACCAAATTAGAAATTCTAAAAATTAAAGGAGAAATTAATAAAATCGAAAGCAGCAAAACTATTGAATTAATAAATAAAACCAAAAGTTGTTATTTTGAAAAAACCAATAAAACTGATAAACCTCTGGTCAATTTCATTGAAAAAAGTAAGAAGAAAACCAAATTGCTAGTATTATAAATGAAAAAGGTGAACTCACCACCAATGAGGAGCAAGTTAAAGTAATAATTCGAAATTATTTTGCCCAACTCTATGCCAATAAATTTGATAATCTAAGTGAAATGGATAAATATTTACAAAAATATAAGTTGCCAGGTTAAATGAAGAAGAGATTAAATACCTAAACAACCCTATCTCAGAAAAAGAAATTCAACAAGCCATTATTGAACTCCCTGAAAAAAAATCTCCCGGACCTGATGGATTCACAAGTGAATTCAACCAAACATTTAAGGAACAATTGGTTACAATCCTATGTAAACTCTTTGGAAAAACAGGGAAAGATGGAACTCTGCCTAACTCTTTCTATGAAACCAATATGGTACTGTTACCTAACCCAGGAAGAGTTAAAACAGAGAAATAAAATTATAGACCTATTTCCCTGATGAATATAGATGCAAAAATCCTAAATAAATTCTTAGCAAAAGAACTACAACAAGTCATCACTAGGATAATACATTATGATCAAGTAGGATTTATTCCACAAATGCAGAGTTGGTTCAGTATTGGAAAAACTGTTAGTATACTCAATTATATCAACAAAAAACCTATCAAAAATCATATGATCACATCAATAGATGCTTTTGACAAAATACAGCATCCATTCCTATTAAAAACACTAGAGAGTGTAGGAATAAATGGACTGTTCCCTAAAATAATTGGCAGTATCTATCTGAAACCATCCACAAGCATTATATTAAATGGGGAGAGGCTAGAGGCATTCCCAATAAGATCAGAGGTAAAACAAGGGTTCCCATTATCACCACTACTATTCAATATTGTATTAGAAATGTTAGCATCAGCAATTAGGGAAGAAAAAGAAATTGAAGGAATTAGAATTGGGAAGGAAGAGACAAAACTCTCACTCTTTGTAGATGTCATGATGGTCTACCTAGAGAATCCCAAGAAATCATCTAAAAACCTACTGGAAACAATTAGTAATTTTAGCACAGTTGCAGCTTATAAAATAAACCCTCATAAATTCACAACTTTTCTATATATGTCTAGCAAGAAACAGCAGGAAGAGCTAGAAAGAGAAATCCCATTCAAAGTAACCTCAGACAGTGTAAAATATTTGGGAGTTTATTTGCCAAGATAGACTCAGAATCTTTTTGAAAACAATTATAAAAAACTTCTTACACAAATTAAATAACTGGGCAAATATCAACTGCTCATGTTTAGGTTGAGCTAATATAATAAAAATGACCATTCTACCAAAACTAAACTATCTGTTTAGTGCCTTACCAATCAAAATTCCAAAAAATTGCTTTAATTAATTAGAAATATTGTAAGTAAATTCATATGGAGAAATAAAAAGTCAAGAATTGCCAGGAGCTTTATGAAAAAAAGTGCAAATGAAGGTGGCTTAGCAGTACCTGATCTAAAATTATATTATAAAGCATCAGTCATCAAAATTGTTTGGTATTGGCTAAGAAATAGAGTGGTGGACCAGTGGAGTAGACTAGGTGTAAAAGCAGGAGAGGCTTATAGTAATCTGCTGTTTGATAAAACCAAAGAGTCCAGCCATTGGGATAAAAACCCCCTCTTTGATAAAAACTGCTGGGATAATTGGAAGTTAGTATGGAAGAAACTTAGATTAGACCAACACCTCACACCCTTTACCAAGATAAGATCCAAATGGTTACAGGACATAGACATAAAAAACAATACTATAAGCAAATTAGAAGAAGAAGGACTAGTCTACCTGTCAGATCTATGGAAAGGGGAACAATTTATGACTAAGGAAGAGTTGGAGAACATCACCAAAAACCAATTAGATGATGGCGATTACATTAAATTAAAAAAGCTTTTACACAGATAAAAACAATCTAATCAAGATCAAAAGAAATGTAGCAAATTGGGAAACAGTCTTTACAACTAATGATTCTGACGAAGGACTCATTTCTAAAATATACAGAGAACTGAGTCATATTTTTAAAACAAAAAGCCATTCCTCAATTGACAAATGGTCAAAGAATATGCAAAGGCAATTTACAGATGAGGAGATCACAGCAATCCATAGCCATATGAAAAAATGCTCTAAATTATTAATCATTAGAGAAATGTAAATTAAAGGTTCTCTGAGGTACCACCTCACACCTCTCAGATGGGCCAGGAAGACCAGGAAGGATAGTGATCATTGTTGGAAGGGATGTGGGAAATCTGGGACACTATTACACTGTTGGTGGAGCTGTGAACTCATCCAACACTTCTGGAGAGCTATTTGGAACTATCCCCAAAGGGCAACAAAAATGTGCATACCCTTTGACCGAGCAATACACCTACTGGGTCTATACCCTGAAGCGATGAGGAAAAAGGGTAAAAACATTACTTGTACAAAAATATTTATAGCAGCCCTGTTTGTTTTGGCAAAGAATTGGAAATCCAGTACATGTCCTTCAATTGGGGAATGGCTTAGCAAACTGTGGTATATGTATGTCATGGAACACTCTTGTTCTATCAGAAACCAGGAGGAACGGGGTTTCAGGGAAACTTGGAGGGATTTGCATGAACTGATGCTGAGTGAGATGAGCAGAACCAGAAAAACACTGCACACCCTTACAGCAACATGGGAGTGATGTTCAACCTTGAAGGATTTGCTCATTCCATCAGAGCAAAGATTGGGAACAATTTTGGGCTGTCTGCAAAGGACAGTACCATCTGTATCCAGATAAGGAGCTGTGGAGTTTGAACAAAGTACAAGGACTATTACATTTAATTTAGAAAAAAAAAAACAGATATCTCATTGCCTGATCTTTTTACCTCTGAGAATTCTGTTCTCTTTAAGGATATGATTTCTCTCTCATCACACCCAATTTGCATCAAGGTACAACATGGAAACAAAGTAAAGACTGACACAGTGCTATCTGTGGGGTGGGGGTGTGGGAGGGAAGCAAGATTGGGGGAAAATTGTAAAACTCAAATAATATCTTTATTTAAAAAAGAATTAAAAGAAAAAAAAAAAGAAAAGAAAATGAAGTCAGCAGCCTAGTCAAGGAAATCCAAAAAAAAAAATGCTGAAGAAAATAGCATGCTAAAAACCAGCTTAGGTCAAATGGATAAAACAGTTCAAAAAGTTATTGAGGAGAAGAATGCTTTAAAAAGCAAAATTGAGGAAAACTCTCTGAGGAAAACAAATCCTTCAGACAAAGATTAGTACTTAGGGAGATTGATGAATTTATGAGAAATCAGGACTCAATACTTTAAAAGCAAAAAAAAATGAAAAATTAGGAGAAAATGAGAAACTTCTCATTGAAAAAACAACTGATATGAAAAACAGATTTAGTAAAGATAATTTCAAAATTATTGGATTACCTGAAAGTTGTGATCAGGAAAAGAGCCTTGACATCATTTTCAAAGAATTATTACAGGAAAATACCCTGATATTCTAGAAGAAGAGGGTAAAATAGAAATGGAGAGAATCCACCAATCCCCCTGAGAAAGAGATCCCAAAAAACTAACCCTTAGGAATATTATAGCCAAGTTCCAGAACTCCCAAGTCAAAGAGAAAATATTATAAGCAGCCAGAAGGACACAGTTCAAATATCGTGGAGCTGCAGTCAGGATCACACAGGACTTAGCAACTACATTGGAAGCTCCTAGAGCTTGGAATATAATGTACCAGAAGGCAAAAGAGCTTAGAATGCAGCCAGGAATCAACTACCCAGCAAGGCTGAATGTCCTCTTCCAGGGAAAAAGATGGACTTTCAATGAACCAGGGTAATTTCACATGTTCCTGTTGGAATGGCCAGAGCTGAACAGAAGGTTTGATCTTCAAATACAGGATGCAGGTGAAGCATAGAGATTGGAGTAGAGGGGGAACATATAAGGTACTTAATGAGGATGAATTGCATGTAGTCCTGCATAGAAAAATGACACTGATAATATTTATATTAACCTTCTTGGTTAATAAAGCAGGTAGAAGGAGCTTTTATAGTTGAAGCACAGGATAACGCTGAATTTGAAGATAAAATGTGGTGTAAAAATGGAGTCAATAGAAAAAAGGGAAATGTAATGGGAGAAAGAAAAAGGAGAGGGGGAATAGGCCAAGATATTTCATATAATTAAGATTTTTCTTTATTACAATGAGCTTTTGCACTGATATGGAAGGGGGGAAGGGCAAGGGGGGAATGAGGGAATCTTAGCTCTCATCAGAGGTAGTTAGGAGAGGAAACAGCATAAATACTGAATGGGGTATAAATCTGGAGTAAGAAGGGGGTGACGGGGGGAAGGGGAGGGGATGTGAAGGAAGGAGGAGAGGATGGACCATGGGGGGAGAGTGGTCAGATATAACACAATTTCTTTTTTACTTCTTGCAAGGGGCTGGGATTGGAAGGCCTGTCCGAAACCATAGGGCCAGGTGGATGCTGGGCCTAAGGGGTGGTATGGGGGCTCAGGGCCTCTTGGCCCCAGAGCCAGGGATCTGTCTGCTGTGCCACTCAGCTACCCTACAGCAGAGTCAGAGTGAAAGGAAAGAGAGAAAATGTCGTATATGGTAGTGGAGAAATACAAAAGGAGGGAGTTCAGATCAGCAATGGCAATGGTGGAAAAATATGGAAGTAACTTTTGTGGTGGACTTATCATAAAGAATGTGATCCACCTGCAACAGAGTTGTTGGTGTTGGAACAAAGACTCAAACACATTTTTTATTATTATTATTTTTGGGGGGTGTGCAGCACAAATGGGGCTGGGGGGCCTGCCTGGGGCCGCATAGCAGGGTGATCATTGGGTGTCTGAAGGTGGATGTGGCCCAGGTGCTCCTGGCTCAAGGACCAATGCTCTGTCCACCACCCAGCCACCCCTAGTATTACTACTATTTTATTTCATTTTGGGTCTTTTTTCTTTTCTTTTTTTTTTTTTTGGTTTTTGCAGGGCAGTGAGGTTCAGGTGGATTGCATGTCACATGGCTGGGTGATTGTTGGGTGTATGGGGCTGGATGTGGGCTCAGGTACTCATGGCTCCAAGGCTGGTGCTCTGTCCATTGTACCACCTGGCCATACCTAAAATTATTACTATTATTTTTTTAATTTTAATTTTTTCTCTCCCCTTTACTTTATTGCTCAAGCGAGTCTATATTTATGGGGTTAAGAGTACTTCATTTACTCTTAAACAAAAATATTTTATTAATGTATAAAAAACATTATTTGTACAAAATGAGAATAAATATTAAATAAATTTAAAAAAAGAAAATAATTACTTAAAATATAGAATGGAGCAAAGAGAAGCTGCTAACTTGTTGAGAAATTAAGAAATATACCAAAATGAAAAGAACGAAAAACAAGAAGAAAATGTGAAATATCTCGTTGGAAAAACAACTGACCTGGAAACAGATCCAGAAGAGATAATATTAAAAAAAATTGGACTACTTGAATTCCATGAACAAAAAAAAAAAGAGATGAGATATAATTTTTTCAAGAAATTATCCAGGAAAACTGTCCTGATATCCTAGAAGCTGAGGGTAAAATATGGAAAGAATTCATCAATTAACTCCTGAAAAATATGCCAAAATGAAAGCTGCCAGGAATATTATAGTAAAATTACAGAACTCCCAAGTTAAAAAGAAAATATTCCAAGTATCTAGAAAGAAACAATTCAAGTATAATGGAGTTACTATCAGAATAACACTTTATTCCAAATTAAGGGATCATAGAGCTTGGAAAACATATTTTGGAAGACAAAAGAGGTTGGTTTACAAACTAGAATCAACTACCCACAAAAATGTGAAATACCCTTTCAGAAGAAAATGTGGAAATTTAATGAAATTAAATCATTAAATCAAACTTTCCTGATGAAATGACCAGAATTGAATAGAAAATTTTAATGTTTAAATACATGACTGAAGAAAAACATAAAAAGGTAAAAAAGAAAGACAAAACACAGGGGACTTCATGATGCTAAATTGTTTACATTCCTGCATGGGATGATAATATTGACAACTCATGAATACACACTCAATTTCCCCAGTGGAAGAAGAAAAGCATGGGAGAAAGGGGGTGAGGAGGGTAGGTAATAGAAGGGCGGGAAGACTGTGGGCAGGGGTGGTCAGTTGCAAGACACTTTTGAGGAGGAAATGGGTGAAAGGAAAGAGAGAATAGAATAAAGGTGGTTGGGGAGAATAGGATAGAGAAAAATTTAATTAGCAATAGCAACTATGGGAAAAATTATCAAACAAGTTTCTCTGATAAAGACCCTGTTTCTCAAACACAGAGAACTGAGTCAAATTTATAAAAAAAATAAGAGCTATTCTTCAATTGATAAATGATCAAAATATATTAAATGATCAAAATAAATAAATATCAAAATATCAAAATAAATGATCAAAAGATATTAACAGTTTTCAGATGAGCATATTAATGCTATCAATATAAATCATTTTTTAAAAACAAAGTCCTAACTCACAATTGATAGGAGATATGCAGATCGGAACAGTTCCAAGTTACTACCTTATACCTATTGGGTTGGCTAATAGGATAGAAAGAAAAAATGTGAATGTTAGAGGGGATATAGGAAAAATGAGATATTATTACACTGTTGGAGGATTTATGAAAGGATTCAACAATTTTTAGAGCAATTTGGAACTCTGCCCAAAGAACTATAAATCCATGCCCACCCTAAGATTTAACAATATCATTTCAAGGTCTATATTGCAGAAGAGATTAAAAGCAAGAAGGAAAAGGACGTATACATATAAGGATATTTATAGCAGCTCTTGCCTGGTGGCAAGGAACTGGAAATTGAGGATATGCTCATCAGTTGGGGAATGGGTGAATAAACTGTGGTATGTGATTAAAATGAAATGCTATTTTGTTATAAGAAATGATGAGGGGGCAGCTAGGTGGCGTAGTGGATAAAGCACCGGCCCTGGAGTCAGGAGTACCTGGGTTCAAATCCAGTCTCAGACACTTAATAATTACCTAGCTGTGTGGCCTTGGGCAAGACACTTAACGCGGTTGCCTTGCAAAAACCTAAAAAAAAAAAAATGATGAATACAATGTTCTCAGTAAAAAAAAAAAAACATGAGCAGATGCAATGAAAAATGTACTATGTACAAAGTAACAGCAGTAGTAGAATGCTTAGCTGTGAATGACTTCTTTTTTTCAACAAAACTATGACTCAAAAGAATGCTGAAGGACTTAAAATAAAGATTGATATCCATTAGAAAAACAGAGCTGGGGTGGATAGGTGGAACAGTGGATATAGAGCACCAATCCTGGAGTCAGGAGTACCTGAGTTCAAATCTGCCCTCAGACACTTAATAATTACCTAGCTGTGGGTGAGCTACTTAACCCCACTGCCTTGAAAAAAAAAACCTAAAATTTAAAAAAAAAAGAAATACAGAGCTGATGGTATCTGATTGAAGCATACCTTTTTATAACTTTATTTTTCTTGAGATTTCCTTTGGGGGGGTTATATTTACTTTTACAACAGGACTATTGTGGTAATATTTTTAAAAACATTTTTAGCCTATGTCAAATAACTTGCTTTCTCAATGAAAGGGAATTGGAGTGAGAGGAAGGATTCAGAACTCAAAGTTTTAAAAGTGAATGCTGAAACTTCTTTTTGTATGTAACCAGGGAAAAATAAAATATTTAAAAATATTAGAAGAGCTGCTATAATTTTTTTGGTGTATATAGGTTCTTTAAGTCTTTTGAGTATACTTTTAGCGGGATAATCTTGAAAGGAAAGGATATAGGCATTTTAGTCACTTTTTTAAATAATTATGGTATTCCTTCATACAATCAGTCTGATCATTCTACTTCTGTCTAAGTCTCATCTTTCTTAAACACATTCTTTTTTTTTTTTAGGTTTTTGCAAGGCAAATGGGGTTAAGTGATTTGCCCAAGGCCACATGACTAGATAATTATTAAGTGTTTGAAACTGGATTTGAACCCAGGTACTCCTGACTTCAGGGCCGGTGCTTTATCCACTACGCCACCTAGCCGTCTCTTAAACACATTCTTTATCTACATTTCAAAAATTGTGATCTCTCTACTTCACAGTATTTTCCACACTATTGCCTTCTGGCTTCACTTTCCACTTTCTGAACTCATTTTTATAGGCAATTCCATTATCCCCTGCCCTTTGTTCTCAAATGTCTTACCGATCTTCGTTTGTTGTCCTGAAAATCTTGACAAACATCAGAGCTGAAGTACTTCAGCCATTTATCTCCACTACTTTTTTCACAAACTATTAAATGGACCATTGAATGTGGGAGTCATATAGGTAGATTTGCACTTAAGGAAAAGAACTTTCTCATCAATGTTTAAGATGGATTGAAGTCAAACAAAGACTTGTGGCAAACAGGAGACATTTGGAATAAAAAAGTTGAAAGATCCTGATGTCCTGAAGCAAGGGGTATCAAAGTACAGTGAAGGAGACAGATACTGAACATGTTAGGGAGGGAGAAACAATGCCTGGATAAGCGAAGTGGGAAAGAGTGAAAAATCAATAAAGAAAAAAATTTATAACAGGGAGCTTAACTACATAATGGATAGTAGCCTTTAGTAGTGAGTTCCTTGACACTGGGAGTGTCTTTATCTAGGACGTTTTAGATGGATTTCTGTCTTCAGAAACAGATTGGTCCATATGCCCACCCTCTGTTACTCTTCATGTTAAGGAATTTTTTATTTTGAGAATATCCATTTCCTTGGCTATAGATTTCAGTGGTCATAAACTGTCTATGGGGACATAAGAAAGTGTTTCACATTCAGTACTCACATATTAGTCTCACAGAATACATATTTATTTGTTCATATAAATTTTCTGATCTATACCACAAATTGTTTGAGGGTATCCAGACATACTTGTTCCAGGCTATATATAGCAGTCACTTTTCAGACACTGATTCTTCAGTTTCATCTTTAGCTCTTACACTATTCAGACATGTGGGGTCAATATTCATATGTAAGTGGGGTGTTTGTACTCCCACTGTTCAAGTCTTTTGATCTTGAACTAATCCCTTCCACCTAAAAAAACATGAAATTATAGAGCTACAAGGCACTTTAGAGCATTTAATATTGAATGTAAGTACAGCAATTTGGGTTTTTTGAATATATCAATAAGGAACCCTAAAGTCCTCATAGACTATTAAGTATTCAAACTCACTGAAGACAAATTCAAAACAGTAGATTCACCCCTGTCTCTTTTAATTGGTCATCTGAGAGAGAGAGAAAGAAAATTCCAAAGAATTAATTGGTCTATATAACAGAAACACACTTCCCTAATCTTAGTAAATATTAATATGAATTAAGTAAGGCTTTTCTTCCTTCACTAATTTCATCCTGGACAAGACTAGGGTCTGTAAAGGGATACAAATGTTAGTGTGGCCTTCATTAGCACTGCTAAGAGAGTTGATACTCACAATGAAGAGGAGTTGAACCTCCTTGTTCTAACACTACAACTGATTAAGTTCATATTCCAGAGGAAATAGAATCATAGGGTGTGAGAGCTAGAGGAATGGTAGAATATGGAACAAAAACAAAATGTCAGAGCCAAAATGACATTTAGAATATAGAACATTGGAGCCTGACCTTAGAATATATATATTTAGACATCTAAAATATATGTTTAAAAAGATATATACAAGATATAATCAAGCCCAGATAATACAGGATAATTTCAAAAGTATAGGACAGATCTGGGAGAATAATGCTGAGAATGCTAAAGATTGCAATGAGCTGATGTTAATAAGGAAAATAAGGAAAATAAAGGGCTTTTGTTTGTTTTCTAAGCTATATTGGATCAAATAACTTAATCATTCAGTCAGCTAAGCATTTTAGAGTTATATATTATAGAGGCAGAACACTTTGGGTAATAATGACACCAAGATTATGGTCATTCTTGGGTATGACTGGGGTAGAAAGAAGTTTCAGGTTATGACAGTGGAATAGCTTGGCAAATGAAGAAGAAAAGATACCAGAGAGAATATTACCATATCTAAAACCAGAATTGGGAGAAAGTTAAGGACTCATAATACCCCTTCAAACACAGTTCTTCAAAGATCATTGAAAGTAATGCAGCAGATCATTTAAATTGAACATTTATCAGTCAGTTAATGGTTCAAAGCACTCTAAAAGGTACTAGAAAAACTAACACAAAAATGACAAATTGTTACTGTCCTTAAAAGCTTAAACTTGACTGAATAACTATTCTTTCACTTCCTAAGTTTTACCTATGCTGGTTATCTTGAAATCATCAAAGTAAAATTGTTGCTTGGAACTTCCTGAGTTTATTTTGCTTATCAACTTCCTATTATTCATTTTACAATCTACAAATCATTCTCATAGTTTGGGAGAATAAAAACAGCATGAGAGCAGACCTTCTCTGTTTTCACTGCCATCATACATTAGCTTCTCCATCTACTCTGAGCCATTACTGTTTCTATCCTTAAACCCACTCCTATATCTATATTGTTTGCTCATAATTATGTCTTTCATTTTGGTAAAAAAATGAAAATCAGTGAAAAATGTATTCTTGTCAAGGAATCATGAGATTAAGGTTTGTATCCAGGTTCTGCCATTAACTTTATATTGTTTGGGGCAAGTTTTGCTTTGAAGGATTGTACTATACTAACTCTCAGTTCTTTTCCAGATCTAATGCTCAGCAATTCAACGTTTAGCATAGTCAAATACTCTATCCCCATCTATCTAGGACTATAGAGTGTGAAATGTGTTTGAGTAAACTACAAAAAATTAACTTTATAACATATGTCATAATTTCAATGTTCCTCTCTTAGAATCATAGATTGAGGGTTAGACTGGAATTTAAAGTTCACTTATATAATCTCATTCTCCTCATTCAGAAACTGAAGTACAGAGAACTTAAACACAATGTTACTCTCACACATATATATGTCAAATGAACTAAGTTTTGATCAAATCTCTGAGTTTTGAGTTCCACTACACTATCCTTCTTTTACTTCCATATCAAGGTGACTGTATTCTGAGCAGTTATATGATGGAAAATATGTAAATATAAATGATCCTAAGTCTAACAGAAAGTATAGTGATAAACATTTTTTAAAATCTCAGGGTCATTTATAATCTACTCTCAGTCCTCTAGAACTCAAACAAAGAGGTAGAATATGTAGACATTTACTCTGAGAATATCAAATAAGGTATTTGGATTCTATTTTCTATTACATTAGGCGCAGTCCTAAGAAGCACTGTGGTATGGTTGAAATACTAGGATCACAATGAAATATTATGACAATCTGAAATAGTTTTTTCAAGCTTTATTATTATATTGAAATCACCATTATTCTTCTAGTCTTTCAGTTATAGAATTTCAACTTCATCCTCTGATTCTCAAATACCTTTATCAAAATTAACCATCAGTTTTTAAATCTTGATATTTCTACCTCAACAGTATCTCTTAATTCTGACCCTTTCCTCTCATTTTACGTGATCTTGACTTTAGTACATGCTCTTGTTACATCTTGCCTAGATTATAGCAATAGCATCCCAATTCATCCCCTTCAAATCTCTTTTGACTCCAGTCCATCTATAAAAGCTTTCCAAAGCTTTTTGGAAACAACTTTCCTTAAGAACAAATCTAGGGGGCAGGATAGGTGGTGCAGTGGATAGAGCACTGGCCCTGGAATCAGGAGTTCCTGAGTTCAAATCTGGCCTAAGACATTTAATAATTACCTAGCTGAGTGGCCTTGGGCAAGACACTTAACCCCATTGCCTTGCAAAAAACTTGGGGAGGCTAGGTGCCTCAGTGGATAGAGCACTGGCCCTGGAGTCAGGAGTACCTGAGTTCAAATCTGGCCTCAGACACTTAATAATTACCTAGCTGTGTGACCTTGGGCAAGTCACTTAATCCTATTGCCTTACAAAAAACAAAAACAAACAAAAAAAAAAGAACAAATTTAATTAAGCCATTCTTCTACTCAATCAATTTCCATGTCATGCTATTGCCTATATGATGACTTCAATTCCTTTGTTTGAATTTTAAAACTCTTCCCTTAATGGCTGTTCAGTCATGTCTGATTCTTCTTGACCCAATTTGGGGGTTTTCTTGGCAAAGATATTGGAGTGGTTGCCATTTCCTTTTTCAACTCCTTTTACAGGGGAAGGAAGTGTAGCAAATAGTGTTAAGTAACCTGCCCAGGGGCCCCTAGCTAGTAAGTGTCTGAGGCCAACTTTGAACTCAGGAAGAGTCATTCTGATTCTAGGCCAAGTGCCACCTATTTAAGCTGCCTCAACTATCTCCAGATTCATTTTCAATTCCCACTATCTTCAATACTCAGTGACTCAGTGATCTAATCAACCTATTCTTTCTGTTCCCTACATAAGACAATCTATTTTTCATCTTTTTAAGGAAAGATATACCAATTTTTTTAAAGGAAAAAATTCACATACTTCTCTATAGCACACTGACTTTTTTTCATTTATGATTCAGCTTAATTAGAACGCTTTGGGATTTTGATTTATTGAGTCCACGTTGTATTGGTCCTCCTCTATGCCTTAAATTGACTCCCAGTTTTTTCCCTTTAAGACACAGATCAAATATTCTTTTGTATAAGGAACTTTTCCTGATTTTTCAACTGATCATGTTGCTTCTACTTAAAGTATCTTTTGTTTAATTATATTTTTTCTCTTTATATTTTTGAGTGAAGTTTCAGATTAAACACAGAAGGTTCAGACTTTTTGAATAAATTAATCAATTAAAATGTGAAATAAGGACAAAAATGTTTAGTCTGAAAATGGTGAAGTATTTTGATCACTTAACAAAAAAACAAACAATAAATACAGGAAGTATATTTGGGAAGTATCTGTCATGCCTCTAGGACAATTTTAAATCATAACAAGCCAGTTTGGAACTTGAGTATTCCAGAAGGATTTTCTAGGACCAGGTCAGTGGCAAGATGGTTGAAGAAACTACACTTGGGTTTGTGAGAGAGAGTTAACTTCTCTTCCACCATCCACATTGCTATTGTAAATTTAGAAAGGTCAAAAAATTTTGAGTCACCATCGGTAAAAGAAGCAGTGTCTGTAGAACATCTAATGGCAACATCTGCATTGGGAACTGAGAGATAGTACAAGGATAAACTAGAAAAGGTGAAGAGAGGCAGCTTTAGGACTCTACAAGGGCACTTACCCTCAGAGTTCTGTAGAGAGGTGAATCTAAGGTGAACTTAATCAGGGCTCTATAAATTACAGAGACAAAAAAGATATCCAAACCAGGAACTGTGAGTTGTTTGCCACATATGCTTTCTAAGTTTGAGTTCCCTTTCCCTATAGATCTTGTATCTAATCACAAGAAGGTATGATCTCACACCTTTATGGGAAGGGGAGTCAAAGTATTTTTTGGTACTGCATTCTCTCCTGTACCAAATTATTAAATACCCCTTTCTAAAAAATAATTAATTCTGGCTTATATGGCTTACACTAAATGGGGACTGAAGAGATAGTACTAGAAACACTACCCCTCATACTTACCCCTAGAAACTTGAGAGAAGAAATAATAATTGCTTTTAGGGACCCTGGTCCATCAATGGGAGTTGGAGTCAGGAAAATAGCCCTTGAGGGCTAATAAGTCATCTTATATATGTATTAACTGTCATTCACAAAATTCATGTTTTTTAAGAATATAGACGGTTTTATTCTTTGTATTTATGGCACCAGTATCTGGCATATTTTTGTTGTTAAATATATACTTGTTGACTGACTAATGATATATTCTGTAATTCTGTGTGTTTGATATGCATCATCAGATGAATTAATAGGTAAAGTGCTTTGCAAACCTTAAGGAGATATACAATGCTAATTATTGGCTATTATCATTTGCAACACTTGTCTATGCTACATTCCAATTAACACAAGTTTATTTGTGCCTATGAATTTACCTGAACTTCTGGTAAGATTTATATAAGCCACATTTTTTTTTAAAGTATGAGGAAGGTGTAGTTATCATGACTGATTTTAGTTCTAACCTATGTTTGGATGGAAAGAAAATCTTATTCAGCATGAAAAATTCTGTGTACTACATTTCTCAGGACATATTGTAAGACCACAGCTTAGTGATGTCACTAGGCATAAATTCCTATTGAGAAGAATTTCTCTACAAGGCAGGAAAATTGAATAATCAATCAATTAGTTATATAGGGCCACTGCAAGTTAGAATGTGATCAGAAAGAGAAGTAGAAAGAATGGATACCAGAGAGCAAATATGTGGAAGAGCATATGGAACATGGCTCCAGAAGAGGACCACATGGAGTGGAGTGGGTGGTGGATTCATGACTCTACAGGTGAAATAACATTTCTGGGAGAGAAACTTCAAGAAAAAGACAATATAATACTCGCCTTATTTGTCATTATGTCTATGAATTTTTTTTTTAGGTTTTTACAAGGCAAATGGGGTTAAATGGCTTGCCCAAGGCCACACAGCTAGGTAATTATTAAGTGTCTGAGACCGGATTTGAACCCAGGTACTCCTGACTCCAGGGCCAGTGCTTTATCCACTGCGCCACCTAGCCACCCCATGTCTATGAATTTTAAAGTTATTGTGTCTTCCCGCCATACTAAGGTATTAATGTTCTGAAACAACTTCAAAATAATCTTTGTACTGAAGTGCTCAATAAACAATCTATAGAAAAATAGAAAGAGGAAATTGAAACATAACATTAGGGTTTAGAAAACTGATTACTGCATCAGGTTTTTAAAATCTTGAGTTCTAAGTTTGGCTATCTATTTTCCCATTAATTTACTATATGACTTTGGAAAAGACATCCTGTTTGGACCTCAGCTTCTTCATTTGAATGCAGAACTCCTTTACTCTCATTTTCATTGCAGTCACTTCAGGGTCTTCCTTTATATCATTCACTTAATGTCATAGGCTTTCTAAATTGGAATTATATAAGATTATACAAAATCTTTAGTAGCTTATAACTACACTTTTGAAGAAACCTGTATCATTACTGTCCTTAATATCCTTTATATAAAGGTACAAAAAGATTTTCTTAACTTGATCCCCATTTTTGTTATTTTATTTATATCATATCTTAATTGACTCTATTGATAGGTTTTTGTGACCATAGAATAGTCTAGCAAAATATAAAGGGGAAGTCTGTGAATGACATAAATGAAGACACTGAAATAATCACAGTGAAAATGAGAATAAATGGATTTCTGTATTCAGATGAAGAAACTGAGCTCCAGAGATGTCTTCTCCAAAGTCACATAGTAAATTAGTGAAAAAATAGTCAAACTTAGAACTTAAGATTTTAAAAACTTTATCCAGCAATCACTTTTTTATAACCTGATATGACTTTAGTATTATGTTACAATTCCCTTTTCTATTGTTCTATAGTTTGTTTATTTATTGAGTATTAAGGAAGAAGATTATTTTGGAGCTGTTTCAGGACATTACTCCAAGTATTTTGATTCATTTGATTGCACTCCCCTTCCTCCTCCCAAAAAAGAAATTTTGCTTATCCCTTAAGACAAGGATCAGTCTTTAATTTTTGAGGTTTCTCAAAAGACATTTCATTGTTATGTAGAGAATATGCACCAAGATTTTTTTATAAAGATTTTATTTATTTTGAGTTTTACAATTTCTCTCCATGCTTGCTTCCCTCCCCCCCACCCCACCAAGTTTTTTAAAATAGGAAAATGGGAAAGGAGGAAACTCTTTTACTTGTTTTCCTAGGTTTTTATCTTGAAGGATTGCCACCATCAAGACTTGTGACACACACCACCACCATGAGGACATCAATATCCCTGCTCCTCCTTGCTTTGGAAGACTCTACTTGGACTATCTCTACCACTGGTGAGTTGAGTTCCTTCTGTGAAAATAAATCTTGTATATACAAATTAACAATAAAAGGTCAAGATTACAGAATGTTTAACTTGAGAGGGATCTTAAATATAAAATATGAAATATTCAGAGATTCAGGGAAACACGATCCGAGAATCAGTAGGTACTTTAAACATGTATTCCCATTATCACATACTACTTAACACTTAGCAAGTTATCTTCTAGCTATTGCTTGGAAGGCTTCCAAAGAAGAAACATCTGCCATGTCCCTAAGCAACTAATTTCACTTTAGAAAAATAACTAATTCTTCCAATATTCTTCCTAACTTAAGAGTAAATTTGTTACTTTGTAACTTTCACACACACACACACACACACACACACACACACACACACACATATCAATTCTTGCCTTTGAGATCAAACAGAATACTTTCAATTGCCCTTTCTAAAGTGATAGTTTTCTAATACTTGAAGGCATCTATCATTACTTCTAGATAGATAAATCATTTCCTTCAACAAATCTTCATATTTGATTGTGCACTAAATGAAACTCTTGAAGCTGAGATGCAAAAAAGTTGAATCCATTCTCTACTGCTTGTGCTAATTTTGACCTAAAATTAACATCAAAAAATGACAGATTCTCCACCAAACAGTACCACACTATCTATACATGGAACCCTCAGCTTCAGCAAATGGAGACATTCTGAATACTGTGGATAAATTCACTTACTTTGGCAATATAGTTTCTAGGGATGTCCACCATACATGATGAGACTGACATATGCATTGCCAGAGTTAGCTCATGGGAGGCTGTGAAGGGAAAGAAAAGGTTTTTAGATTGTTTATTAACTGAAAGTCTATGAAACTGTTGTGTTGTATGCCTGTGAAACCTGGGCAAAATGCAAGTACCCTGCCTGAAAACTGAATTGCTTCCATTTGAATAGTCTTAGGAAGATTCTGAAGATCACCTGCCAGGATAGGATATTGAAACTTGAGGGGTTTTTTTTTAACTAAACTGCCAAGCATTCAAACTCCTTTGCTAAGAGGTTAAGTCCAATGTGTTTGTCATTTTATTTAAATGTCACACTTTCACTTGCCTTAAAGAATATTTTATGAAGAACTCATACAGGGAGTTTCTACACCTGCCACACCTGCTTCTCTAGTAGTATAGAGGTGTTGAAGTTCCCTCTTCTGGTCAAGTGGAGAGAATGCAAAGCAACAAATTTGGTTATGAAAATCACAAGGCCCCTGAAGCTTTGAAATCCATTTTTAAAAAAATCACCCCATTGAACCTATATACAAGTTAGCTTTAGAAGTCAAATAAAATCAATCAATATGGAATTAAGAGAATTAGTTTTTAAGAGCCATACTCTCTAAAGGCAAAGTTAGTTTTCATTCTCTAATATTTCAATTCTTTACAAGCCAAGTAAATGTACACAAGTTCTTAATATTTCAAAGAAGCAATCATTTAAAATCATTGTCTCATGTGATACTGTAATGCTCTAAAATTGTATTAGTCAAATAGTTTAAAAATTAGAAGAATTAGGTAAACAGATTAAGGATTTTTATTCTACAAGGAATATACACATCTGACCACACATGTGAATATGGTTTGGTTTGCTTAGAAGTGAGATGCAAAACCCAGCTGAGTCGACAAAAAATTTTTCTGGTTATTAGAAAAAAATTGTCTTTTATCTTCTTGCCTTATTTGAGAGTGTACAGTAAAAGGGATTTTTTCAAATTATTTTTGTATTATTTTTAGCTTTAATTGTACTGTCATTCATGAAATGGAGATACTTTGGTTTTCTGTTGAAGATGACTGAACTCTTTTGAGTGTGTGTGTGTGTGTGTGTGTGTGTGTGTGTGTGTGTAATTAAAAAAGTAGAATAAAGTTCAATTCCATTTGATTTGAATGGATTTTCCAACTATAAAAGAGTCATTGCAAACAGTTACAGGAATATGGAGCAAGGGAGTGTTATCTTTGAGTAAAATAATTTTGAGTATTCTATGATGTTTCAGCAACATTGGAACATATTAAAAAGCAATAGCTAGGGTGGCTAGGTGGCATAGTGGATAATGCACCAGCCTTGGAGTCAGGAGTACCTGGGTTCAAATCCTGTCTCAGACACTTAATAATTACCTAGCTGTGTGGCCTTGGGCAAGCCACTTAACTCCCATTTGCCTTGCAAAAAAACCTTTAAAAATAGTTAGATGAATGTGATGTTTGTTTATAATGAAACTGCTATGAACCAAAATGTGTGAGCAGTGTTATCTTCAGGTTTAGGAGTTATTAAAGATTGTGCAATGAGCCTTCCTTCCAAAAGGCAACAATAACTTAGCATAGACAAATGAATGAAGAGTGTACAGGGGAAAGGGTCCAAAATGAAAACTGACTTTGCCTCAAACATTGAAGGACTGAGGAGCAGTTTACTTTGTACCAAACATTTGCTTAATTGTATAACTTTTATCATTAATTATTTGTTTCAAGCTCAAAATGAATAAAAAAAGGTTTCCAGAAAAAAAAAAGTTTGGGAGTAGCCAGTTTTACAGATTTCTACCAAAATCAAAGATTAAATGAAAAAATAGTTAAGCTCTGAAACCTGAATTATCATTGATTTCTATCCCTTTTACTTCCTTAAAGATATCCCCTAGCTGGAAGGGTAGGTTTTTTTTTTAACTGAGCTTGTAGGATACTTACTTTCTATCTTTCTATTTGTTACCCTTCCTTGATTAGACCTTAGCATCTTAAGGAAGGTTTAGGTCCTTTCCCCTGGCCTGGATTTCTACCATATTTCTATAAGCAACAAGTCAAATTTCCCTGACCAGATTTCTGAGGAATGCCACAAATCATATTTTTCTTCCTTAATCCCTCTTTTCTGTTCATTCTAATGCCAGAAACCTTACCAGAACAAATCTCTAGCCTCCATCTTTTTGAGAACTTTTGGAAAAATCCTATACATTCCCTTTCCCAACCTTAATCAATATTCACAAAATTCACCTCTTCAAACTAACTCCCTGAAAAAAAAAACAAGTGAATAAGATCCTTTATTGTAACATTCTTAAGCACAGGTAATGTGAAAACAAGTACCCCTGTGGAGAGTAAAGAGTCAGCCTTTTATTTCCTATCTGGAAATACAAGCCCCTCCCCTTGTTCCCCACTGGCTAGGTATTACAGAGACTGCAGCCTAATTTCCCTGCATGAATCTCTGTCCCTGATTACAGTTCCCACTCCCCTGTTTTATAGCAACCTAATTATAACTAGCTTTTGTCAGTCTCACATAACTAGTGTGGAAATGAAAGCTAATCACTTTTTATATTCCCCAACTCTATTCTTTCTGCCAAAGGGGACTGATGCTGAAGAAATGCAGACCTGGTAAAATTCAGTTTTCACAGACTTTATCTAAGTTGAGGAATGGATAACAAAACTGATGCAAGTAAGCTGCTTTGTTATTGTTCAGTCATTTCAGTAATGTTTTATTCTTTGCAACCCAGTTTGGAGTTTTTTGTTTGCTTTTTTAGAGAAGACACTGAAGTAATTTGCTATGTCCTTCTTCAATTCATTTTACAGATGAAGAAACTGAGGAAAGCAGGGTTAAGTGACTTGCCTGGGGTCACACAGCTAGTAAATGACTGTGGCTACATTTGAATCTAGAACAGTCTACTTGACTCCAGGCCATGTACACTGTACCACCTAGCTGCACAGTAATATTGTGGTTATTGTTACTATTATTATTATTATTTATCAAATTTTTTGTTAGGAGAACTAGAAGACATTTCAGAGGCCAAGTTCAACCTCATTTTGTAGATGAGTAAACTGAGGTCTTTTCTTGGAGTCTTCTTATATAAAATGACTAATATGAAAATGTTTTACATGATTGCACATAAATTACATAAAATTGCTTATCATCTCAGGAGGATGAAAAGAGAGAAAGGAAAGGGAGAATTGGTAACTCAAAACTTTAAAATTGTTAAAAATTGTTTTAACATGTAATTGGGGAAAAAAGAAATATTATTAAAAATAAAATAAAACTCATATAAACCAGTGAAAATAGTTATCTTTCAATATCAAATGTAAGAGGTGCCAAAGTTGGTCACTCAAATGTTATCGAAATGATAGTTCTTTGGTCAGGACTATCATGTCATGAATAGATAGATATAAGCAAGTAATAGGAAAAGATGACCATAGCATCATAAGAAATTGTGTAACCCATACTATTCTTACATGCTCAACAGTAACCCTGGAGACATATCTACAGAACTGTTGTTCATAAGGGAAGGGAAAAACTTCTCCCCTCTACCAGGTGAGAAAAAGGACAGAGAAAGGGAGGGGGAGCAAAAAAGAGAGTTTAAGGCAGTCGCAGCACCAGTCCCTCCTCCCTTCTCTTTGAGCACTGTTGAATCATGAAGATAGGATAGTTAACTTATCCAAAAGGATCTCAGATGCACAAATAGTGTATCAGTCTGGTGCAGACTGATTAGTGCTTGTCTTGTCGCTGATTCGACTCTCAAGGGCACATTGGGAGTTCAGTAAATAACAAATTATTTCAGCTGAGAGGGGCTTCATTCTTGACTTCTTCTGGACCTCCTGCATATTCTGGGTCCAGTGTTTCTAGAAAATATGGTAATTAAGAAGATAGTTTAAGTTAGCTTTAGGGTCACAATGGTAACATAAAGATGTTATCATTGGTAAGTAATAATTGGATAAATGACTTATATAGGCATTTGAGGATTAGAATTTAGGATGACACTGGGTCAGAAAGTCTTGGGGAAATGTCAATGATGTCACTGAAATTTTGTATATCATGTGTGGGCATCATGTGCATATATATGGGAGCAATGATATCACAAGATGAGCAGGGTTTAATATTAATAGATCATTCTGGTTAGCTTTTCTGATCTTGAAAAGTAATAGACTTCATAAATATTTGTTTCCAGTGGACATGCCAAAACAACCTAGGAATCTAATTAACTGCTAGCACAAATGTCAGTTTTTCCTTGACTAAAAGAAGTCTTATGAACAACTGCGCCTCATTCCTTCTTTTCTGACTCTAACCTTGCCCAGAAAGCAACAGGAAGGAAAGAGAGACTTTATTTGCTACATTTTAAGATTTAATAAAATTAGGAAATGATTTTCAAATGTTAAATTCAATCTGTTTGAATTCTTTGCAATCATTTCTTTTCTCCTTTCCTTCAGGAGATGATGCAAAAGGGCAAAAAGTGAGTTTCTATGCCTGGTATCAGATCAATGAAAAGCTGGAATTTTCTGGAGGTCAGAAGACAAAGACTTGACTTTGCTACTTATGCTTTACTTATTGTGTGGGGGGTAAAGTTACCCTAAAAGAAATTTTAAGAGACTAGTTCTTTAAAATTGAACATTTAATTCTTTTTGTTTGTTTTTTGCAAGGCAATGGAGTAAAGTGACTTGCCCAAAGTCACACAGATAATTAGAAAGTGTCTGAGACTGGATTTGAACTCACGTCCAACTGACTACAGGGCCAGTACTCTATCCACTTTACCACCTAACTGCCCCAATCATTTAATTCTTGATCTACATAAAACATAAGGTTTCAGGGGCAGCTAGATGGTATAGTAGATAGAGCACCTGTCCTAGAATCAGGAGGACTTGAATTCAAATTCAGGCTTTGACACTTAATAATTGTCTAGTTGTGTGACCTTGAGCAAGTCACTTAATCCCATTGCCTTAAATAAATAAAAATTTAAAAAACCATAAAGCTTCCACACTAAACATATCAATCTCTTAAAGTAAAACAAAACACATTCTCTTATACCTGAATATCTTTTTTCTTTTATACATAAATTTCTTTTTCACATCTCTATTTTATAAGGTTATTTATCTCTTTATTCTAAAAGAAATGAGATTTTTTTATTTTCAAAAAAGATTGTTTAATTTTTTTCAAAAGTTTTCAAAAAGAAAATTAGATTCTTCAGAAATTTAATCTTTTATGTATGATAATTTTAAAACCCTAATGTAAGCTTTTACCTATACCAGGAAGAATTACATAGAACAAGATCTCAAATAGATACATTTTCTTCTTAAATTACAGATGTTAATTAATCTACTTTGATTACATTTTATATACCTATATATATATACAAGGTAGAAAACAAAGGTTTCACAGACTCTAGATCAAAAAACTTTGAGATAGACTGTTAACGAGGCATTCTCTGGTATTTTCATTACAAAACTTTACAAATATGATAGATGAAACTTCAATTAATTCATTGTTTATTATTACAAGACAATTTAAATTCCCAAAAAGTTTAGCTTGCATCTGTTCTTAAACAAAGTTTACTAATTATACATAACACATTTCAATTTTGTGTATATTCCTTTTATTTGCTAGAACTTTTGCAACAAAGCAAATCCCAAATCCCTTTTTATAGTTTTCTTTTCACTTCTCTTAACAATCTTATAAATTCCAAGTCATATCAAAATAACCTTAAATTATTTTCTTTTCCCAAACTTAAAAGTTTTCAAATTCCTATTATATTTATCAATACAATTCTAAATTCTCAATGCTCTAACTTATAAGAGTTTTTATCCTTACTCTTCAACAATTCTTAATATTAGAACACTGAGGAATATCACAATGTCATAACAAACTTTTTACATTTCTACAAATCCCTTTAATTCAGTTTTTCCACTGCCAGATTCAGCAAAGGTGGTAGTCTAATGTGATTTTCAAATTACCCCCAACCTCATTTAAAAATACCTCTCCATTTAGACTTACAGCTCTCTATACTTTTTCTCTTCTTACATTGATTTTTAAATCACTTTCAGAGCTCCCCAAATCCATTTTTTTTTACTTATACAAAGTCAAACTTGCTCATACCTTCTTTCTACATACTTTAAGCAACTTCTATACTTCACAAATGGTTCAAGAACCCCTTTCTTTATGCCTTTTCACTTCTCCTTGCAAACTTTTGTTTTCTTCCCAAGTCTTTCAAATTCATTACTCAGACTATACAACTCACATTTTTCCTTAATGTACTGTTTCACTATTCTTTTCCATTTCCTTTTGGTTTTAGTACATAATCGTGTTTTTTTTTTTGTTTGTTTGTTTTTAGGTTTTTGCAAGGCAAGTGGGATTAAGTGGCTTGCCCAAGGCCATGCAGCTAGGTAATTATTAAGCATCTGAGGTCGGATTTGAACTCAGGTACTCCTGACTCCAGGGCCATTGCTCTATCCATTGCACCACCTAGCCGCCTTGTAGATAGTGTTCTTTATGAGATTCACTGCCTTATTTAAAACTTTATTTTTTTTTACAGCTATATAGACCACATTGTAATATATGATTCCACTTTTTACAATACACCTTTCCCTTCAACGGTTTTAATATTTAACACTTCTGGATTTTAACTGGTATAACTTTTGAGAAGGCAAACAACCGCTCAAAAATCCCATAACCTAATTGGAATATCCCCTGCTCCATCCCCCCCCTCCAATCTTCCAGCTTTATTAGTGAGAACACTTTCTGTTCCTTCTTTTCCTGAAAGTTGCCTCATGTTCCTTTCTTTTCCACAATTTTCCACAATTAAAACAAATCAGTGGGACTGGGCTATCCCGGGATCTCTTTTCTCCACCCTTGAGGGGGAGCTTCCTATCCTGTCCCCAATTCTGGAAGCCTTCACCACCTTCCAGAGGATTCAATGCTAGCTGACCCATTGTCTGCCCTGTTTGCAACATTACTTGAATTTTTTCTTCATTCTGTTTTAGTGAATGGAACATTAACCAACCTGTTTTCTTTGGTCCTTCTTCCCCCCCCCCCCACTCACATACACTTTCTGTGCTATTCCCAGTAATTCTTCTACAGGTTTGTATTGTCACCCCTCAATCTTTTGCAATTTTTATTAATATCTGGCCAATAATTAGTAACAAAATAAATTAGTAAATTTTGGCTATAAAGTTAATTAAGCGCATCCCAGAATATTTCCTCATTTGCTCTTTTAATTTGTCCAAGAAAGTAAAGGGAGCTTCATCCCTCTCTTAGTGGATTTCTTGGACCTTATTAAGATTTTGACTCTTAAACTCTGTATTCCTAATCCATTGAATTATCAGATCTTTTCATTCTTTCATGTTTTTCTGATGGATATCATTGTTATGTTCCCTATTTGGGTTTTGTAGTGAGAACTTTTCTTCCCCTCTAAAGGGTGGGAGTCATCCTAGGTTTTCATAGTAGCTCTTCTGTTTTTGTCCCTATTCTTCTCCAGTGAACAAAATTCCCACAATAGCAGTTGACTCAAACCAGGTGTACAGATTAGAGCCCCCAAACTGGTCAGTGTCTCCCTCTGGGTCCTCAACTAATACTTTCCTTTCCTTCTTAAATTGTCTTACTTCACTACTGCTTAAGGGGGCATTCACATATTCAATTCCTGCTTGCATCATGATACCAGAGAGGGGGAAATTTTCCTGATCTTACTGGAGCTGTTTCAATTCTCTCTCTCGAGGGGGGCATGTGGAGAGATTGTGGGGAGTCCTACTAAGTTAATCAAGTCTCCTCCATCCATCCCTCCCTGTGGTGGTTCAGGAAGAGCCAAGGGAGGAATCTGCAGGTCTAGAACTGTGACAGGTATTGGTCGAGGGATGTAGAGGGAGGGAAAGGCCAATAAAGGATCTCATTGTTTAGCGTTATCTTTATCTTCCTCCTCTTTACATTCATCCTTTACTACAAATTGACCCACCAGAGGTAGTCATAAGACTGCATAACTCACTTCTTCATGAAGAGGAGTTTTAGAATTTACCTATAAATTAAAATTTTAGCACATCCAGTCCTTGGAGGAACCAAACTTTGACAGAAGACATTTCCTCCTAGTGGGGCTCAAGCTCAAATTATACAAAAGTATTTAATCATTTCCTTTCCCTGATATTTTGGTACTTCATCCCAATCACTGTCTAGATCCTAAAGGACTATCAGTTGATACCTCAACAAGTGACAGTAGCACTTTGCTATTTTGTTTTGCATTTGACCCACCCATCTCTATGGATACAAACCATCTGAGATACTCTTGCCCTATGGACTCAAACCACCTCCACTTCTTTGGCATTTCTTCCTATGTACTCTAGCCTCTTGGGTGTATTTCTACCCCTGTCTTTAATCTTTAACCCATCATATAGACTCAATCTGCAGATTCAAAATGATTAGGTGTGTCAGAGGTCGGGTCACCCAGGGGCTCACTGGTCTTGTCCATTCTAACCACTTTAAGCTTCCCTAGACTCACAGGTCTTGCATACCAGAGCTTGTGAACACAACTTATGGACCATGAAATCTTCCTTGGGTCAATTTCCACAGCAGAAACCTTGTTGTACTGCCTCCAAGGTCTTCAAACTTTTGATTTTGCTTGAATTGAGTCTCTCTTCAAGCTCTTTCCCTTACTCTTCAAGGGATCTGCCTGGGTACTGAATAATGAGCTGCAAAAAATAGTTAACTTGGTGCCTGTCACAACTGTATCCAAGAGAGTCTTAAGTGGGGTTTTATCCTGAATGAGTCCCCCAAAATTGTGTGGGATAAAGTTGCCCTAAAAGAAATTTTCAGAAACAGAGTCTGAACAAAAGCAAGTCTTTATTTACTTTCTCTCAAGGAAAAGGACAAACTCACTGACACACCAAGATAGTGAAATTCAGAGAGCAGTGCTAAAGCATGGCAAAGCAGGTTTATATAGACTTTAACTGCAGTTCCCCCACCCTAAGCCCCTTCCCCTTTAATCCATAGGTTGGGTTTCAGAGAGTACAATCTATTCACAGAAATCTACCCTAGCAATAGACACAAAGAAAGGAATGTAATATTTTCAAAATATGCATCTCACTGGATGTGAGTTGACCTAGAGATGCTAATTACCATCATAACTATTTTAACTAGAAAAAGTAGGATTTTCATGATCAGGATGCCTCAGTTAGCAAAACAGTCTAATTGCAAAAGCAGAATGTACTGGGTCCCTTGAAATTCAAGGTTTTTCTTGACATATATATTTCCTGAATTCCTGAGAGGACTTTACCAAAAATTAACCCACTCATTGTGTGATCCTGAGCAAGTCCCCATGGTCTTTCTAGGCATCATCACATTCTCATCAGTAAAAGGAGAGAATTGTCTCTCACATGACCAGTTCTCACATCCTATGTCTAGCTTCATCTGTTATAGTTCTTTTTGAAGAGTTAAGAAACTCAGGTTTTTTGAGAGAGCACAATTTCATAGTTTTGGAGTCTTGATCCTTGGACCTGGGTGGAGCAAAGCCCTTCACCTGAGGTTCTCTGCTGATCTGGAGTCAGTTTTATAAGACAACACACACATGACAAAAGATCCCTTTTAGGCTAAGTTTAATTATTTGCCAATAGTTAAATCAACAGCAATAGGAGACACTCAGTACCAGTTAAGCTGAGAGTCTATCATAAGGAGAACAGGATTAGTTTAAGTAGAAGAATCCGACTCTTGTTTGTTGTCAAATGGTAAGCTGTTACAGTCTTTGCTGCTTTCCCAGTAGAAAGGACCGGGGAAGTGAGCTAAGGAATGAAGAATTGCAGGTGAGATCAAAGGGGAGGAGACAATTCTCAATTAGGGACTAGTCTGGGAATGAGTATATTTTAGGAACTTAAAGTCATTTTCAAATGTGCAGGGACAGATGGAAGGAACTCTCTCAGGGTTGCTTTTCTATATCAAAAACACCCTTCTCAGGCATACAGATTCATAGTTTACATTATCATGAAATCAAATGGAAAGAAAGGATTTTTCCCAAGTCTGTGTCTTAGCCATAGTGGAATTTCCCAAGTCTATATTTCTATATGTCAAGACTTCTCTCAGACATAAGCTCTAATACCAAATTATAGTGTACCCCATCAATAGATATGGAGTTAAAAGGGACCTTGGATCTTTCTATTGCAACCTCCTTATTTTCAGATATTCAAACTGAGAGTCAGAAAAGCAGTAACTTGCTGTTGAACACTCAGCTAGTAAGTTTCAGAGGCAGTAGCTAAACCCAGACCTTCCAATTCTAAATTTAGAACTGTTCTAAAGGCAGGCAGGGAGGGAGAATGTCTAATCTCAGGTCTCAAAAATGATCATTGATTTAACAGGGACACTCTACATCAGCATAAGAGTTTGAAAAAGAAGTTTCTAAGAGTATAATGGAACTCTCGCCTGTCTATTACCTGAAGGTTGACTGCTCTGGATACCCCAGCACCAATAAAAATATAATATGCCCTGGAGTCTACAAACCAATCTGCTGAACAGATAAGAACACTTATGTGAATGAATGCTCACTCTGTGCTACCAATGCGTGAGTACAAGATTAAGATAGTTAGCTCAGGTTCACATAACTTATATCCTCAAGGGAACCAATTCTTCCAATTAAAAAACTAATAGTAAGCAGTAAGTGCTTACTATTTACTAGAAGTTTCTTATAAAGAAAAAATGCATCAAAAAACTTACTTTAGACCTATAAGATATACAATGAATGGTATCCTGGACATGGAGTCAAGAAGACCTGAGTTCAAATCCTTCCTCACACAATTACTACTCTTGTGACTCTAGTCAAGTCATTTAGCCTTGATTTGCCTCCTTGTTTCCATCTGTAAAATAGGGGTAACAATATCCTTTTTTCCCAGGGTTGTTGTGAGGATATCATGAAATATTTGTAAAACCCTTTTTTTTTTTAGGTTTTTCAAGGCAAATGGGGTTAAGTGGCTTGCCCAAGGCCACACAGCTAGGTAATTATTAAGTGTCTGAGACCGGATTTGAACCCAGGTACTCCTGACTCCAGGGCCGGTGCTTTATCCATTATGCTACCTAGCCACCCCTGTAAAAAACACTTTTGAAAATTTTAAAGCACCCTATAAGTGCTATCAGCACCACCATCTCAACACTGTCGTCGTCATCACTTTTACCACTACCATCACCAATATTACATTCTAATAGGGAAGAAACCATGTATGCATGTAGGCATATAAAAAAATGGACACAGAGAAGATACAAAACAACCTAAAAGGGGAAGGTTCTAGCAACTTAGGGGACTAGGAAGATTTCATGGAGGAAGTGGTATTTCAGTGAAGTCTTGAAAGAAGTCAAGGATTTTAAAAGGTAGGGGCAGGGAGCAGGCTAGGAATGTTCAACAATCAGTATAAGATATGGGGCAAAAGATGGAGCCTAGTATGTAGACAACAAGTAGACCTATGTCACTCACTCATAGCATATGTGGAGAAGGGTAGTAATTTGTTAGAAGTCTGACAAGGTAAAAAGGGTAAAAGTTGTGAAGAGTAGATGAGTTGAAATTTGATCCTAGAGACTATAGGGAGCCAATAACATTAGGAAAAATCAGTTGGGCAATTGTATGGAAAATAGATTGAACCTGAAGGAGGGAGGCCAATAAGAAACTCAAAAAGTTTGGAACCACAAAAAAAAATCTCATAATTGAAAAAGGTCCCAGAATGCACCTAGTCCAATCCTTCCCTATAGTTAGAAGTCCTTTTGTTATCCTTTGTAATCTTGTTTTCCCACCTTCTTTTAGACACTTCAAATGACAGGGAGTTCACCATCTCCTGAAGCATTTTATTGCATTTCTCTGTCACTTGAGTTTATATAAAATTCTTTCTTATGTTGGGAAGAGATCTGCCTCATGGAAGCTGGTAGTTGAAGCAGGAGAAAAAAATACTGTTCAGGAAATTAAGAGATTAAGGTTGGAACCCAAGCTCTACTAATAACATGGATATCCTTGGGACCATTACTTGAAAATATAGAACTAGATGATCAACTAAGGATCAAATCAGGATATTTTATCAGGTCTGTGGTACAAACTAGTCAACTGCATTAGTACTTACCTTTTTACAAGATTTACTGACCCTGAATTTCCTCTCTTCCAGAGAAAAAGGGTTGAACATCAGGAAACTGCATGATGGGGAATGTGTAAGTACATGATCATTAGTTTTAGGAATTAATTTGGGCATAGAAGATTTGTTTCTTATCTGATGGATTCTAAACTGCAGTCTCTGCTACATAAACTATGAAAACAAAAACAGAAAAATGCAGATACATTCTCTGAGAACGCAAAACAATACACTCAGTTACCTTTGCTTTCGATACAACTGTAAGAAGCAGTGTTATATAATTAAAGTACAATTCACAATGACTAATAGAATCATGATTTTCTAAAAATTCAATAGACTGGGGCAGGTAAATGGCACAATAGATAGAGCACCAGCCCTGGAGTCAGGAGTACCTGAGTTCAAATCCAGCCTCATACACTTAAAAATTACCTAGCTACCTTGGGCAAGCCACTTAACCCCACTGCCTTGCAAAAACCTTAAAAAAAATCAAAACAAAACAACTGAATCAATGCAACAAGAGTACAAAAATATGTAAATGTAAAGCTTCATTAAATAATATAGGAGAGCTAAAGTACTTGTGATCACAAGTCACAAGATGGTGAACTCTGCCCAATTAATCTCACCAAATAAAATTCCAGGTAAAAAGCCTGGGGAGTTTCCTTTCCCCTCACAGAAGTGACAAAGTCTGCCTTGTCCTGTTTAACCCACCTTCCCACCTCCTTAACACCTATCAATAAGATGTAGCACACGCTGGTTCTACCAGAGAAAGGGAAAGAAAATGGAGGTTTAAGGGACAAAAATGGGAACAGCATAGAGTAAAGTCTAGTGCTGGCAAAAGGGGAAAGGACCTCATAATAAACATGAAAGAAAATATCAAGGGAGTATACAGACCAAGACAATACTGATCTTGCAGCTGTTGTAACAGCTGTCTCAGCTTCTCTCCTGCGTTACTCCCTGCCATACATTGATTCTTTCAATATTTTCCAGTTGGAACAATCAAATGACAGATCCTACTAATTAAAAATTATGCTAACCTTGGGCACTACTGCAGTTTTTTTTTTCCTTCAGCAGCATGAAATATTTTAGAGGATGAAAGAAAAGGGCTGAAATAAATTATTTGAATCTGCTTCCTTCCTAATTGTGTTCTGAAAGAAGAACCCACAAGCTTATGGGTCCATTGAATGATTTATCAGAAAAGCAACTTGTATTAGGATTTCTGCATAGTATTACATAATGTACAAGTAAAAATTTATCTAAAAAAGGATACTAAAAAAACCCAAACACCAAAAACAAAAAACAAAAATGCATTGTTGCAGGTAAATGCCTTACCTAGCAGCCTAAGTTGATAAAAGCATACTCCTTACTGTATTAGATTGAAAAAAATAAACAATAATCTTATTGATTTTTATTTAAAAAAAGGATACTTGCCCTCTTTTCACGTTAGATGCCATCAACTTGTAGAAAACAGAGTTTGGGCCTAGTATTTAATCTACTTGTGCATATTAGAGGGACCTTAATTAACTTGAGAAGTACAAATGTAGACAAGAAAATTAAGAATTTCAATAAAAGCTAAAAATCTATTGCCTGAAATTGAATAGGAGTAGTTAATATTTTATGACATGCATCTTTTATCAACAGATTCAACACTGTCATTATAGTGACAATTCAGAAAATTGGTGGAAATTTTCTTTTAACTGGTAGTTTCAATATCATTCTGCCAAAGCTGTTCTTTTTCTGTTTGTGAAGTTTTATTTCAGATTCAGAATGTTCATTATTTAATAGTCCAGAAGAAAATCTTGCTCTCTATGTTTTCCTAAAGCATCTTTTTAGCTACTTTGTGGAAGTTTAATGTTTCACCTTGGAGTTCCTATCCTTCTTTCACAATTGTTAAATGCAATCAGCTTGTGCTTCTTCTATGTCTATTTTATTATAGCCTGTTATATTTGATGGCTAAATTGTTAGGGATTGAAAAGAATATAAATAATTAAGATAGACTTCACCCTTAATGAGTTTATCTCAGGTCAGGGAAATGAGACTTGTCTAAACAATTGTGATAGCAATAGAAGGTAAAGTTTCCTGGGAAATAAAAAAAAAGTGCTCTGAGAAAACAAAAGACAGGGCAGCTAGGTGGTTCAGTGGATAGAGCACCAGCCTGGAAGTCAGGAGGACCAGAGTTCAAATCTGGCCTCAGACACTTAATAATTGTTTAACTTGTGTGACCTTGTTATTTAATTCCATTGCCTTAAATAAGAAAAGAAAAGGCAGAAGGATATAAAGAAGAAGAAGAACTCAGGAAACACTTGATTACAAATGAAAACCTATTAAACCTTATTTGTTCTGAGGACCCTTACTTGTAGATAAATTTAAAACTCTACTTGTATAAAAAAGAAAATATTATACGATAAAAATTGTCACATATATAAGCTCTTCAAAAAAGAAAAAACAAATTGATCAAAGGGGAAAAGAAAAAAGTGTTTGTTAAAGGATAAAATATATTTCAACAACTAAAATTTAAGGGATAAGGGAAGGAGTCAAAGCTACATTTTTTTTTAGTATTTTATTTTTTCCACAATTACATGTAAAAATAATTTTAGTGTATTTTAAATTTTCAAATTTTTTCCTTCCTTTTATTTTCATCTTATTCCCTGTGCAATTTGTTTATACATTTATAATCATGCAAAACATATTTCTATATTAGTCATGTAGTGAAAAAAACAAAATTTAAGAAAATGAAAAATAGCATGCTTCTATCAGCACCCACATTTCATTAGTTCTTTCTTGGGAGTTGGATAACTTTAAAAAGCTAAATCGTTCACAGATAATCATTGTACAATATTACTGTTACAATATATGCTGTTCTGCTTCTGCTCACAGAAAACTTCAATTAATATTCATTGAACTAACTTCCATGATTCTCTATGTTCATATACATATGAGATCTTTGTCCCCATAGAACTCAGGAGCAATAATTAGAGGTTGTTGAAAGGCAGGTATAAACTCAATATAAGAAAACATTTCCTATCAATCCTATCAACTCCTCAACATGACATGATGAAGATGAGTGAGTTCCTTTGTCCTTGACCCTTCAAGCAGAAATTAATGACCACTGATGGGTGATTTGTTGAGAGAATTCCTGCTCTCATTGTGTGACATGGATTAGATGAATGCTAAGGTTCAGTCCAGTTTAAAGAAACTGTGCTCACTGCTGCAACTCCCTATTCTGAATGGGCAACAGTATGATAAGAATAAAAAAAAAAGACCTCTGGAGAACAAAATTCATAAAATTTTGAAAGAAAATTAAAAATTCCTGGTGGCACTTGATCAGAATTGCTTGGTCTGAGTGGTCTCTGGTCAGAGTGAATTGATATTCTGGTTCAGATAATATTTGGTTACTACCTTGGGGAAACTACTTTACCTGAAATTTCTGAATCTCATTTTCCTGAATTGTAAAATAACAATGACAACTGATACTTTCATTTATTTATTCATGTTTTTTTGGGGGGGGAGGGGAATTGATTAATTATTTTCAAAGAAGCCTAGAATAGAAATGAGAAAGCTAAGCTCTAGAAAGGTTAGGTAACTTGCCCAAATAACATTGGGAGTAAATAGCATGCAAAAGCACTTTTCATCCTTAAAATACTTTACAAATGTAAGAAATTTCTTGTTATTGTTATTATAAAGCACCTCATTACAGCTCCTAGATGGGACTACATAAGGTCTTGCAAGTAGTGAGAATCTGGAAAGAATAGAGTGCATTTAGTCTGGATTAGTGATAAATATATCTAATTTATTTAGCAAAGGATTATATCATGCGAAAATTTGTGGAATAGTTAAACTAGAGCTCAAAATCATGTTAAAAGAGATTTGAAAGATTGGGAGATATTTAGCCTGAGAAGAGATGACATCCTGGCTGCATTATTTATGATTGTCTTCATATAGTCAACAAACTTTCATATGGAAGAAAGAGGAAATGGTTTTGGGATCAGAAAAACCTGAGTTAAAACACTGTCTTAGACACTTAGTAGCAATGTGACCCTAGGCCTAATCTCTGTTTTCCTCATTTTCTTCATCTGTGAAATAAGGTTAATAACAGGACCCATCTCTCAGTGCTTCTATGAAAATAGAATGATGTTACATTTTGCCAAATTTAAAATGCTATATAAATACTTGTTCTTGTTGTTACAATGAGGGGTCATAGCGAGTAGAGTACCGGACCTGAAGTCAGGAAGACCTGAATTCAAGTCTGCTCTTGAATTCTTACTAATTATATGACCCTGGACAAGTCACTGAATGTCAGTTTGCCTCAGTTTATTAATCTTTAAAATGGGGATAATAAAAGTACCTACCTGGTTAAGCTTGTGGTGAAGATCAAATGAGGTAATATCTATAAAGTGTCAAGCAATAGTCACAACTACATAAATCTTAGTTTGATGATGATGATGATGATAGTGCTGGTGATGTGGTGATGCTGCTTTCTCTTTTTGGTCACAAAGTGTAAAACTAAGAATATAGTAAAACTAAATATAAAGAAGTAATGGGAAGTCAGATTGTGACTCAATAAAAGGAGGAGATTCCTAATATTTGATACTATCTAGAAATGGAGCTAGAGGTCTTGATTAACTTTCCATGATTGTGAAGGGCCTCATGTGTAGGATCTTACCTTTGACATATCCCTTCCAATTTTATGTATTTATGATTTTCTAATCTATTCTTTTTTTTGGGGGGGAGGGATATGTAGATTAAATGCCCAAGTTACCATCAGACTCTCTGTACCATGGAATATGCGCCCCTCTGTGGCTCTGATAGTCATACTTATGCAAACAAATGTTCCTTCTGCAATGCTGCTGTGTGAGTACCAAGATGAACAAATTGTTGGTTGTGAGATCCCTTCTTAAAGGGCTTAATAACCTGCTTCCTTCCCCAATTCTAGAGTAAGATGATGAAATGCTGGCTCTCCCACCATGGGCTTTCACTTTGTATATCCTATTAGGTTTATCATCTTTATATCTGTTCCCTAAGGAAAGAGATTGATTTTATCAAGATGGAGAACACAAGAAGGCGTCTTTGGAGAAAAGCCTGAACCAAGTGTCCATCCATCTCATTGGAGAATAACTGCACCACAACCATGTTTATTTTATTAACTTAACCACCTACTGCCCTCACTAATTACTTAAGCTCTTAGCAATGCTAAAATAATTGCTATCATCTGTTGCTTTTTTCTCTGCTCTTACATTGTCTTACTAGTTTTTAAATGTTTCAGACCAAGTTAACTTCATGTGGACTTATTTATGAGAGAGAATTAATTCATAAATACCCCATCTGTATAAATTTACCCTGCAGTTTCCTCCTCCCCACCAAATTGGAAATACAAAATCTAAGTATGACATCTAATTAGCCTTACTTCCTGTTCTTAGAGTCTATTCATAAGAGGCAGAGTTTGAGAGAAAATTTGAGCTTTTGTCCACCCTGACCTATTTTTTCCATGCCTCTGAATTTGCTAGTAGTGCCTCTTGCCACAAGGTTGCCATATACTTCAAAGAATCTGTTTCTCCACTCCTGAGACTTCTAACTTTCCAAATTTCCTAATAAATAGTTGATTATTAACGTATAGCTGTATATCTTTTCTTGGTCAAAGAAAAGTCATTTCAAGGGAGCAGTCTATATTTTGCCCATCACAAAGACATAAAAGCTACCAGACATTTTGGAATACTAACAGATTTTCTTTTCAGTACATCCTACATGTCTGTATACCCTGATAAAATCATGTTATTTATGGTTTGATTTAATAATAAATCCAATTTTGCTTTATTTTCAGTTCTGAATTCTCTCCCCTACATATTCAGAAATCAAGAACAAAACTTGTTACAATATGCATACATACATACATATAGTCATGGAAAGCAAATTCCATTATTATCCATGTCCAAAAAAAGGAAAGAAAAAGAGAAGAAAATATGCTTTAATCTTCACTCAATCCATTTTATTTCTAGGAGTGAATAGTATGCATCATCTTGAGTCTTTGGGAGTTATGATTGGTCATTGTGTGATCAAAATTACTTAAAGTTTTCAAAACTGATTATCACAATATTACTATTACTATAAAAATTTTCTCTTGGTTGTGCTTTTTCATTGTACCTCAATTCACATATCTTCATTATTTCTTAAATTACAATAGAATTCTATCACATTCAATTGTAATATACCACAATTCAATTTTAGCCATTCCCCAATTATTGGGCTACTTATCCATTTGCAATTCTTCACCACGAAAAAAACCCGATTAAATATGCATATGGTTACTTTTCTCTTTGATCACTTTGGGCTATAAACTGAATAGCCATATTTCTGGATCAAAATGTTTGCATAGATTAATTGCTTTTTGGTGGTCTACATTGCATTCTAGAATGGAAGGACTAGTTCAGAGCTCCACCTACAGTGCATTAATTTACCTGTTTCCATATATCACCTTCAGTATTTGTCATTTTTCCTTTTTTTCTCTCTTTATTCAATATGATAATATGAGGTAGACTAAGAATTGCATTAATTTTGACTTTTCCAATTATTAGTGATTTAAAGATTTCTTCATATGTCTAGTGATAACTTTGATTTCTTTCTCTGAAATCTTCCTAGTCGTATCTTAGTCTATTTATCAATTGGAGAATGACTATTTTTCTTATACATTTATATAGTTTCAAAATGATATCTCTTATCAGAGAAACTAGAAAATATTTTTCCCAGTTCTTTTCTTTGATTTTTAGTTGTATTTATTTTATATGTACAAAACTTTTCAATCTTATGTAATCAAAACTATCCATTTTACTTCTTTTGAGCATCTATCCCTGTCTTGTTTGGTCAAAATTCTTTCCCTATCCATTGATTTAAAAGGTAATTTATTTTACATTCCACTAATTTGCTTATTATGTTACTTTTTGTGATTATGTCATATGCTCATTTTCATCTCATCTTGGTTTAGGATGTGAAATGTTGGTCTATGCCCAATTTCTTCCAGATTACTTTCCAGTTTCTTCAGTACTTTTTGTCAAATACTATATTTTTGTCCTAATAGTTTAGACCCTTTGGATTTTACAAATACCATTGCTTCTGATATTGTATTTTTATTGATCATTCATTATATTTCTAATTTTAAGTTATTATCCAATATAAAACTAGGTGGTGCAGTAGAGTGTGCACCTATTCACACAGAACTAAGTTCAAATCTGATCTCAGATATTTAGTAGCTGTGTGAGCAAGTCATTTAATTCTGTCTGCCTCAGTTTTCTCATCTTTAAAATAAGCTAGAAAAGGAAATGGCAAACTATTTTAGTATTTTGGTCAAGAAAACCATCAAAATGACTGAAGATCAACTAAACAAACAAATTATTTTAATAATTAGAGCTTTGTAGTTTAAACTGCTTTCTGGTATTGCTGGACCACATTTCACATTGTTTTCATTAATTCCTTTGATATTATAATTTCTTGCAGTGTCACAATCAAATGCTGGACTTAGAATCAGGAAGACTCTTCTTCCTGAGTTCAAATTGGATCTCAGACTTAGTAGTTGTATGACCCTGGGCAAACCACTTAACTCTGCCTCAATTCTTCAACTGTAAAATAAGCTGGAGAAGGAAATGGCAAACTAATATCTTTGGCACAAAAACGTCAAAATGGGATTACAAAGGATTGGACATAACTGATTTAAAAAAGTTCTTTCCATAGTAGCTAATACCTTTGGGTTTATCAAGCATTAGGTTGCTCCTTTGCTTCTGTATTTTCCATACTTAATCTGTTCCACTGATTTACTTCTCTATTTCTCAACCAATGCAAAATTGTTTTGATGAATAATACTCTGTAATATAGTTTGAAATCTGGTATTGATAGCACACCCACCCCCCTTTTTTTTCCTCACCTTGATGTTTTTGACCTTCTACTTCTCTTTGGGGTATAAATATAAATAGTTTAACCTTCTGAATCCTTTATGATTTCTCTTTCATGTTTATGATTTTATGCATCTCTTGAATCTTAAATTTGAATGTTAATAGGGGGTGGCTAGGTGGTGTAGTGGATAAAGCACTGGTCCTGGAGTCAGGAGTACCTGGGTTCAAATCTGGTCTCAGACACTTAATAATTACCTAGCTGTGTGGCCTTGGGCAAGCCACTTAACCCCGTTTGCCTTGCAAAAACCTAAAAAATAAATTTGAATGTTAAACTTCCTTTCCAACTATGGCATTTTCATCAGGAATGCTATCTCATTGAATTTCCATTTCTCTCCAAGAAGGATTATATTCAGTTTTGTTGTGATTCTTCATTGTAATCTTAGTTCCTTTGACCTCTGGAATATCATATTCCAAGCCTTCTTATTCTTTAATGTAGAAGCTGCTAAATCCTGTATAATCCTGACTGTGGATCAACGATTTTTGAATTATTTCTTTTTGGGCTACTTGAAAGTGTTTTCTTTTTGACCTAGGAGCTCTGGAATTTGGCTATGAAATTCCTGGGAGTTTTTATTTTGAATGTCTTTCAGGAGGTGATATGTGGATTCAATTCAGTTTCAATTTCAATTTCTGGTTCTAGGATATCAGGGCAGTTTTCCTTGATAATTTCCTGCAAGATATTGTTTAGACTTTTTTTAAATCATGGCTTTCAGGTAATCCAATTGAAATCTATTTTTCATGTCAATTGTTTATTCTCCATTAGATATTTCACATTTTCTTCTATTTTTCCCATTATTTTGATTTTATATATTTTTTCCCTGATAAGCTTCCACTTGCCCAATTCTAATTTTAAGGACTTATTTCATTCAGTGAGTTTTTATACTTCCTTTCATATTTGGCCAATTCTGCTTTTTCAGTCATTCTTTTCTTCAGTGAATTTTTGAATATCTTTTTTTTTGACCAGTCCTGTGTTTTTTTTTAGGAATTCTTCTCTACAGTTGATTTTTTGCCTCTTTTAGTGTTTTATTGTTATTTAAACTGTTATTTTCTTCAGTATTTTCACTTTTGGAGCCTCCTTTACCAAGTTGATGACTATTTTTTCATAATTTACTTGCATCACTGTCATTTCCCAATGTTTTTCTCTATCTCCTTATTTGATCATTAAAGTCCTTTTTGAATTCTTCTAGGAATTCTTTTTTAGGTATAAACCAAATCACATTTTTTTGAGACTCTGGAAGCAATTATTTTGGTTTTGTTATTTTTATGAATTTGTCAATCTTCCCTATCACTACAGTAACTTTTGATAATTTGATTCTTTTTTGTTATAGTTTGCTCATTTTTTCAAACCCATTTTTTTACTTTTAACTTTGTATTAAAGATGAGTTCTACACCCAGGGTAGAGGAGTACTTTGCTAAGTTTCAGGTTTTTTTATGCTGCTGTTTTCAGGGATATTTTAGGGGTTTCAAAATTTTCAATTATTCTAAATTGGTATGATCTCAGGAGAGATCTCCTGACTTGTGTTCTAGTCTGTTATAACCAACCATAACTATTCTTGCCCCAAAATTGTGACCTCTCTCTGTAGTATATGATGTAGTCAACTAGTGCTTCTCCTTATACTAGAAAT
Source organism: Macrotis lagotis (assembly GCF_037893015.1). Lineage (NCBI taxonomy): Eukaryota > Metazoa > Chordata > Mammalia > Peramelemorphia > Peramelidae > Macrotis > Macrotis lagotis. The sequence continues at coordinate 365,246,472 of NC_133658.1, forward strand.
GCAACTGGAGCCATACATGGACACAGCATTAGATCCTTGCACCCAGTGCCAGCAAAATATCCCTATCCTTCTGAACTGTTGTCTGATTACTTTACCATCTTTGATCTGAGAGCTCTGGAAGCTGTCCCCAGTGTCTTTTGGTGATTTGTTAGGTGAGGCTCAAGTTGAACTGAGCTCTAATCTTAACCTAGTAAAGAAAACCATTACCAATGACCTTCCATATTGTCTTAATCTCTAAAATTATTCAATTACATCCTTTTGTTTGCTCTGCCACTCAAGAAATCATTTGGGGGAATTTGGGAGAGTTCAGGCAAGTACTACCATTACTTTACCAATTTGGCTCTGCCTTGCCTCTTTTTGTTTCCCCAGCACATGGCATAGTGTCTTACACATAGTAGGTACTTAATATATGTTTATTGATTAATTGATTGGACACATTGTTCCTTTACTACAGGACTTCTGCCAAGTTTCTAGAATTATTTGAAGATTTTTGATTTTCCTAATCCAGGTTGGCTTCTCACTACCTACATATTAAACTATTGGTACCTTATAAACCAATACCATATCTCAGATCAATCAAAATGATCATTATCCACATGTTTATTTGATGAGTTGGGATGTCTGAGGGAAGTCCAGGTAATTTGGTTTGAAACAGTGTTTTACTAAAATGCAATAATGATAATTTCCTACATTTGGGCAATATGATAGAGGAGAATGCTTTTTCTCCCTATTCATAGTCTATATTTGCACCAACATAGTAGCAGGGGACATATTTGATATTTGACAAAATTGGTAACACAGAATAGAGCCTATAATTGTATTCATATGATAATGTAGATAATTTCTCATTACCATTCTGCTACCCACAAAGTTACAAAAAAATCCTAATCCTTTCCACAAAACATATCTTTTGGTATTGCTTCCCTAACCAAATGCTTATCTTGCAGGAGAAGCCATAATAAACTGACTTTAAAGGAAATTGGCAAATGCTGAATCCCCACTCTGGACAGTAGCAACAGACTTCTTCTGCAATCACTTTCCCAGTCAAGAACTAGTATATAAACCATGGGCCACCTTCTGGCATTATGCTGAACTGCAAACAATGGTAACCTGAGAACTGCTTGATGATTTTCTTCCTCAATAAATAAGTCTCTGAAGGAATTCTCAGAGTTGGATATTTCTTTTTTATCAATGTGATTAGCATTTAAAATTCATAGTTTTCTCATGGGTCATATCTCAGGTAATAATCACAAAAATACAGAAAGTATTGAAATCTTCATTGGTTCAAAGTGCTTTTTAGTCATGGTGAAAGGTACTAAGACTTGAAGTTAGGACCTACTATCAAATTCTGATTGTTTTACATCCTTGAGTTTGACCAAGTTACTTTCTATCACCCTCATGTATAAAACTCATTCTATGGTTGTCATATTTTAACTCTTTTCATATATAAAATGAAGGATTAGTCTAGATAATAGTAAGATTATGACTATCAGAAGAAAAGGATCTAAGCAATCATTTTATATTCTCTAAGGTCTTTTGTAAGTCTACATCCCATTAAGCACTTTAAAGAATTGTAGGATCTTAGAATTTAATCTGAAAGGGATGTTAAAAAAATCTTAGTTCTTGAGGTTAGAACTTTATAAGCTTTATTAAATCTAAATCTAACATTTAAAGGGCAGCTAAATGGCATAGTGGATAGAGCATCAACCCTGAAGTTAAGAGGAATTGAGTTCAAATCCAGTCTCAGACATTTAATAAACTAGCTGTGTGACCTTGGTCATGTAACTTAACCCTGTTGTCTTACCAAAAAAAATCTAAATCTAAAAATACAGAAGAAAACAGGTCCAGAAAGAGGAAGTAATTACCTCTAGGTAACACAAGAGGTAAATGACATCATGAGGATTAAAACACAGGTTTTTTGACAATAACTGCACTGTTCTTTCTAGTACATGCAAAATTCATACATAGACATGTGTTCTGACACCCTATTAATGAATCACAGAATATTTAACTAGTTGGGGTGTTGGACATTCTTTTACGGAGCTCCTTCATTTTAAATGTAACCAGCTGATATCACTATGGAGAAAAGTTGGCCAGATGGGCACGCTCCTTTAAATTTTTTTCTCCCAGTAGAAAAGATTGATTTCTCTTATGCTGCTTGTTTCTTCCAGATCTGATGTGTGGCCTTGCCTTCATTCCATTTATAGTCAAGGTAGAAGATCACCTAAAGCAGAACATAATTATTTTAACATTAATACAATAGTCTTGCTGTAAAAGTAAAGACAGAGAAATCTCAAGAGAAAGTGAAAGGAGAAAAAAAGCATACTTCAGAAGTCTGTGTTCAGCTACCATCAGCTCTGTCTCTGGGATAGATAGTATTCTTTATCATAAGTCCATCAGAGAAATTGCTTCAATATTTTCATCCTACAGGTCCTATTACTAGTTTTATTTCCCTCCATCTTAATCCTCCCTATCCCCATTTATTCTCTCTCCTCTCACCCTATTCTTCCTCAAAAGGTTGTTGTATCTGACTACCCTCTCCTGCAATCTTCCCTCTCTTCTCTCACCTCATCCACCCTTCCCTCTCCCTGTCCTCCTTTCTCCTATCCCTTTCCTCGTTTTTTCACTCTAGGGTAAGATAGATTTCTATACCCTATTGAGCATGTATGTTATTTCCTCTCTGAGCCATTTCTGATTTGCCACTCCCCACCTTCCCCTTTCTACTTCATTGCAAAAACTTTTTCTTGCCTCTTTTACATGAAACATCTTAGCCCATTCCACCTGTCCTTTCCATTTCTCCCAGTACATTCCACATTCCTTTCTCACCCATTGACTCTATTAAAGCAATCCATATTTAAAAAGCTACTTGTATCTGTTTAAAAGAACTTAGTTTTAGCCTTTAGGAAATGTCCCTCAGGTCTACATCTTTCTCTGATATTTTGAGAAATCTGTTGACAAAAGTGATTAATAAATCAATCTGCAGGAAATTGGCATGCAAAGATAGCTCTAAGATTCCATTGTGTTCCTGGACAGCATCTTGCTTTAGGTTAAGGAAAATCAGGCCTCCTTGGGGAAATTAATATCTAAAAGGGAGAGGGTATTTCATAGCAATTGAAAAAGTACATGTTCATGGGGAAGGGAGGAAGCAGAAATGGTTGTATAATGAGATGCTAAAAAATTTCTGCCATGATGCAATCCTGTCCGTCTCCTATAGGATATTTCTATGAGTGAGACATAACAAAAAAGCAAGAAGTCAAGATCTATAAAGTAATAATATAAAAGTTTCTTAGAAAAACTAAAAACTTCAGAAACTTTGACTCCATAAGGAATACAGAGAGTGAAGATAGAATGAATAAGCTTAAGGATTATGAATAATGAATACCTTTGACACACATAAAAATGAAAGCAAGAAGAGATAAATTCTTTTGAAAAAAATGTAAAAATAGAAATTTTAGGGAAAAAAGTTGAGGGATAGTGGAGAAAGGCATATTTTAAAATTTATTTTTTGCAGTTTTTTTTTTGCAAGGCAATGGGGTTAAGTGACTTGCCTAAGGTCAAACAGGTAATTAAGTGTCTGAGGCTGGATTTGAACTCAGGTCCTCCTGACTCCTGGGCCAGTGCTCTATCTTCTGCACCACCAGCTGCTCTAAGAATGGCAATTTTAACATTAAAAGAAGAAAATTTGATAAATGAATGGTATTTCAAAACTGAAGGAAAGTGGAAAATGGAATAAGGAGTAGGACTTCAGAATGAAGGGAAGAGAACAGTATAAGAAAAGGGTAGTTGGGGTGCCTAGGTGGTGCAGTGAATAGAGCACCTGCCTTGGAGTCAGGAGTACCTGGGTTCAAATCTGACCTCAGACACTTAATTACCTAGCTGTGTGGCACTTAAAAACCCCATTGCCTTGAAAAATCTAAAAAAAAAAGGGTAGTCTTAAAGTAAACTGACTCCATGAAAAATAAAATTTCATATTTCACAAATATTTAAAAACCAAGGGAAGAAAATATTAAACTATCATAACTTCAAATGGCAAGTGTTGTATGCCTGCTGGCTAACTTATACTTTACTTATAATGTATTATTTGACCAGTACAGCTGTAGTCAGGTTCACAGGCAAACATAGAAGAGTTGGGAGACAAAGATGGCAAGTTCTCTGTTTATTTAACTGAATGCAAGAGCTTAAATTTAACCCTTTAATCCCTGGTTTACTCCCAATTCATGTGGCATTCTTTAAGAAGCCAGTCAAACAATACTTTTGTGCTGGTAAACAGCCAGTAATAAAAGTTTACTTCCTCAGGCTAGTACTCTCACCAATTTAGTGTTTTCACACAATGTTCCAGGAAGTGTCAAAACATAAGGAACAGATGAGAAGATCTAGAGAGCTGACCCAGGTGAGTAGGCAACAGTGTTTGTGGGCAAGAGGACCTTTAAGTCATTCCCAGTCATGCAATGACCTTCCTGTGACCCTCAACAGTCTTTTACATGAAAGAATTGAAATATCTAATAAAATATATGATAGGTTCTATAACAAATCAAAACCTCAATTGATTACAAGAAATACTTCTAAAAAGATGTGCCCAGGATAAAAATAGTTATAATAAAACTTCCTATGTATGACAAGAAAAATGGTTATAATAAAATTTCCTATGTATGACAATAAAGTAATAAGATGAAGAAAAATACAAAAATTCACAACATAGAAATAAAGAAAATGAGATTATGCTAAAAAGAATCATAGACCACAAAAGAATATCAATGTTAAATTTCTGTGCTTCAAATGTCATTGCATCTAAACTCATGAAGAAAAAAACAATTACAAGAAAAAAGATAAGTACAATTAGTGGTCATACAGTTTCTGATAAATCTAACAGAGGCAAAAACAAAAGGAAAAATAAAAAAGGCAAATTCTAAAATGGTAAAGAATACCTATTTTTTTGTCAGATGGAACTTTTACAACACTTGACCACGTATAAGGCAGAGAGATATTGCAAATCTAAAAAAAGGAAAAATTAGTAAATATATCCATTGTATATTATAATGCAATAAAAATTGCAATCAGGGGCGCCTAAGTGGCATAGTAGATAAAGCACTGGCGCTGGAGTCAGGAGTACCTGGGTTCAAATCTGATCTCAGACACTTAATAATTACCTAGCTGTATGGCCTTGGGCAAGCCACTTAACCCCCATTTGCTTTGCAAAAAAAAACCTAAAAAAAAAAAGAATACATCAATCCTCTCCAGAAAGAGATCCTAAAATGAAAACACCAAGGAATGTTGTAGTCAAATTCCAGAACAATCAGATAAAAGAGAAAATACTGCAAGCAGCCAGAAAAATTTAGATACCAGGGAGCCACAGTAAGGATTACACAGGACCTGGCTGCATCAACATTAAAGGATCAAAGGGCCTGGAATGAGATATTCTGAAGAGCAAGGTAGCTTGTTATGCAGCCAAGAATCCACTACCCAGCAAAGCTGAGCCTTCTTTCCAAGGGGAAAAGATGGACATTTAACAAAATGGGAGACTTCCAACATTTTCTGATGAAAAAGACCAGAGTTAAAATAGAAAATTTGGACATCAAACAGGAGGCTCAAGAGACACATGAAAAGGGTTTAAAAAAAAGAGGGTAAAGGAAAAAAACTGTTATCCAATAAGATGAAACTGACTATATCCCCTGATGGGAGAAAGATTTTCATAACTCTTGAGAATTGTAACTCTATTAGAGAGAATATACTTAGCTAGTAGTGATGAACACTCATGACTTTTCTGTGACTCAGAGGTAATGAGTTAAAAACAATGCCTCCTTAAAAAAGGAGGACAGTAAGGAGATGGAATGATGGAGGAGATTGAATGGGGTAAATCTCATTACATTAAGAGGTACAAATGACCTATTGTAATAGATTTTCTGAATCTTCCTCTAATCAGACTTAGCTTAAAGTTAATTTATACAAACAGTTAAGAAATTTATCTTACCTTTCAAGTATTAAAAGGGAAAAAGGGGAGGGAGGGGATGGGGAACAAGAGACAAAGGGGAACTAACAGAAGGAAGGGAAGGAAGAAGGAGAAAAGGAAAAAGGGAAAGAAAGGGGAGTGGGGTTGCTATAGGAGGGCAAACACACTGAAGGGAATGGTATTCAGAAACAAAATGCTGGGGAATATGGATGAAGGGGAAAAAGGGGGAAATACAAATAGAGGGAAGATAGCATGGAGGGCAATAAAGAGTTAGTAATAATTTTGAATGTGAATAGGATGAACTCTCCTTTAAAACAATAGTAAGTGAATAGCAGAGTATATTTAAAAACAGAATCCTACAATATTCTGCTTACAAGAAACTCATTTAAAGCAGAGAGTTACATATAGAGTAAAGGTAAAAGGTTGGAGCAAAATACATTTTGCTTCAGGTAAAGTGAAAAAAGCAGGGATAGCAATCCTTATCTCAGACAAAGCAACTGCAAAAATACATAGCCTTAAAAGAGATAAGGAAGGAAACTATATCCTCCTAAAAAGTACCATAGACAATAAAGTGATTTCAGTACTGAATATGTATGTATCCAATGGCATAGCATCCAAATTCTTAGAGGAGAAGTTGAAAGAGCTATAGGAAGACATAGACAGCAAAACTCTACTAGTGGGAGACCTCAATCTCCCACTCTTAGATTTAGATAAATTTAATCATAAAATAAACAAAAGGGGAAGTTAAGGAGATAGATTGTTAGAAAACCTAGATATGATAGACTTATGGAGGAAACTGAACGGGGATAGAAAGGAATATACTTTCTTTCCTGCAGTACCTAGCACACAAAAATTGACCATGTACTAGGGCATAAAAATCTAATAATCTAAATTCAGAAAGGCAGAAATAGTGAATACATCTATCTCAGATCATAATGCAGTAAAAATCATATGCAATACTGGACTAGTGAGATACAGACCCAAAACTAATTGGAAGCTAAATAACCTCATTTTAAAAAATGAGTGGATCAAAAAAGAAATTATAAAAAGAATTAATTATTTCATCCTAGATAATGACAAGAATGAAACAACATACCAAAACCTATGGGATTCACTCAAGGCAACTGTTAGAGGATATATCATATCTTTAAATACTTGCATGAATAAATCAGCAAAAGAGGAAATAGATGAACTAAATATGCAACTAAAAAAATTGAGCAAAACAAATTAAAAACCCTTAATTAAATACCAAATTAGAAATTCTAAAAATTAAAGGAGAAATTAATAAAATCAAAAGCAAGAAAACTATTGAACCAATAAATAAAACCAAGAGTAGGTTTTATGTAAAAACCAATAAAATTTATAAACCTCTGTTCAATTTGATTTAAAAAAAGAAAACCAAATTGCTAGTATCATAAATGAAAAAAGTGAATTTCCTCCACCAATGAGGAAGAAATTAAAATAATAATTTGGAATTATTTTGCCCAACTCTATGACAATAAATTTGGCAATCTAAGTGAAATGGAAGAATATTTACAAAAATACAAGTTGTCCAGGTTAAGTGAAGAGGAAATTAAATACCTAAACAACCCTATCTCAGAAAAAGAAGTTCAACAAGCCATTATTGAACTCCCTAAGAAAAATTCTCCAGGTCAAGAAGGATTCACAAGTGAATTCTATCAAAAATTTAAGGAACATTTGGTTCCAATTCTATAAAAATTATTTGAAAAAAATAGGGGAAGACGGACCTCTGCCTAACTCTTTCTATGACACCAATATGCTGCTGATACCTAAACCAGGAAGAGTCAAAATAGAGAAAGAAAATTATACACCTATCTCCTTGATGAATATAGATGCCAAAATCTTAAGTAAAATCTTAGCAAATGATTACAACAAGTTTTCACTAGGATAATATACTATGACCAAGTATGGTTGGTTCAATATTAGGAAAACTGTTAGTATGATTAATTATATCAATAACAAACCTATCAGAAATCATAGGGTTATGTCAAGAGATGCTGAAAAAGCTTTTGACAAAATACAGCACCCATTCCTACTAAAAACACTAGAGGGTATAGGAATAAATAGTTTGTTCCTTACAACAATACGCACTATCTATCTGAAACCATCAACAAGCATTATAGGCAACAGGGATAGTCTAAAAGTATTCCCAACAAGATTATGGGTGAAACAAGGATGCACATTATCACCACTACTATTCAATATATAATAGAAATGTTAGCCTCAGCAATAGCCTGAGAAGAAAAAGAGAAGAAAAAGAAATTGAAGGAATTAGAATTGGGAAGGAAGAGACAAAACTCTCACTCTTTGCAGATGACATGATGGTTTACCTAGAGAATTCCAAAAAATCATCTAAAAAGCTACCTGAAATAATTAGCAACTTTAGCAAAGTCACAGGATATAAAATAAACCCTCATAAATCAGTGACATTTCTACATATGACTAGCAAGATACAGCAGGAAGAGATAGAAAGATAAATCCCATTCAAAATAACCTCAGACAATATAAAATATGTGGGAGTCTACCTGCCAAGACAGACTCAAAAACTTTTTTTTGTTTTTTTTTTTGCTTTTTTTTATTTTTGTCAAAAACTTTTTGAAGACAATTACAAAACACTTTTCACATAAATAAAATCAGATTCAAATAACTGGGCAAACATCAACTGCACATGGATAAGCCGAGCCAATATAATAAAATGACCATTCTACCAAATTACCTGTTTAGTGCCCTACCAAAGCAAATTCCAAAAAAAATTACTTTAATGAGTTAGAAAAAGTTGCAAGTAAATTCATATTGAGAAATAAAAAGTCAAAAATTTCAGGGATTCAATGAAAAAAAGTACAAAAGAAGGTGGCTTAACCTTACCAGATATAAAATTATATTATAAAGCATCAGTCATCAAAACTGTCTGGCATTATCTAAGAAATAGAGTGGTGGATTAGTGGAATAGACTAGGTGCAATAGCAGAAAATGATTTGATAAACCCAAAGAGTCCAGCTATTGGGATAAAAACTCTCTCTTTGACAAAAACTGCTGGGAAAATTGGAACTTAGCATGGAAGAAAATTAGATTAGACCAACACCTCACACCCTATACCAAGATAAGATCACAATGGATACAGAATTTAGACATAAAAAACAATACTATAAACAAATTTGAAGATCAAGCAGTAGTTTACCTGTCAGATCTATGGAAAGGGGTTTTTTTTTAGTCTTTTTTTTCCTTTTTTTAATTTATTTTTTATTCTCATTTTGTACAAATGTTATTTTTACATTAATAAAATATTCTTGTTTACAAGTAAACAAAATACCCCTCCTCCCCCATGAATATAGATAGACTTGCTTGGGCCAAAAAAGTAAAGGGGAGAGAAAGAAATTAAAATAAAAAAATAATAGTAATAATTGTAGGTATGGCCAGGTGGCACAATGGACGAAGCACCAGGCCTGGAGCTATGAGCACCCGAGTCCATATCCAGCCTCGTAAACCCAACAATCACCCAGCCATGTGACATGCAAGCCACCTGATCCCCACTGCCCTGCAAAAACCAAAAGAAAAAAAAAGAAAAAAAGACCCACAATAAAATAAAATAGTAATAATAGTAGGGGTGGCTGGGTGGTAGACAGAGCATTGGCCCATGAGCCAGGAGCATCTGGGTCCAAATCTGGCCCCAGACACCCAAAGATCACCCTGCTATGTGGCCCCAGGCAGGCCATCCAGCCCCACTTGCCCTGCACCCTCCCCCAAATAATAATAACAAAAAATGTACTTGAGTCTTTGTTCCAATACCAACAACTCTGTCATGGGTGGATCTCATTCTTTATGATAAGTCCATCACAAAAGTTACTTCCATATTTTTCCACCGTTGCCATTGCTGATTGCAACTCCCTCCTTTCTTATTTCTCCACTACCATGTACTCTATTATCTCTCTCCTTTCACTCTGACTCTGCTGTAGGGTCATTGACTGGCTAAGCATACAGATCCCTGGTCCTGGGGCCAAGAAGCCCTGAGCCCCCATACTACCCCTTAAGTCCAGCATCCACCTGGCCCCATGGTCCTGGGCAGACCTTCCAATCCCAGCCCCTTGCAAGAAGTAAAAAAGAAAATGTGTTATATCTGACCAGTCTCCCCCCCCCCCCCCATGGTCCATCCTCTCCTCCTTTATTCACATCCCCCCCTTCCCCCTGATCCTCCTCTCCTTCTTACTCCAGATGTCTATACCCCATTGAGTAAATATGCTGTTTCCTCTCCTAGCCATCTCTGATGAGAGCAAAGGTTCCCTCATTCCCCCTTGCCTCCCCCCTTCCATATCATTGCAATAGCTCATTGTAATAAAAAAAATCTTACATGAAATATCTTGGACTATTCCCCCTCTCCTTTTTCTTTCTCCCATTACATTTCCCTTTTTTTCTATTGACCCCAATTTTACACCATATTTTATCTTCGAATTCAGCTTTCTCCTTTGCTTCAACTATAAAAGTTCTCTCTACCTGCTCTATTAACTGAGAAGGTTCATATGAGCATTATCAGTGTCATTTTTCTATGCAGAAATACATGCAGTTCATCCTCATTAAGTCCCTCATATTTCCCCCCCTCCTCCAATCTCCATGCTTCACCTGAGTCCTGTATCTGAAGATCATACCTTCTGTTCAGCTCTGGCCATTCCAAAAGGAACATTTGAAATACCCCTGGTTCACTGAAAGTCCATCATTTTCCCTGGAAGAGGACATTCAGCCTTGCTGGGTAGTTCATTCTTGGCTGCATACTAAGCTCTTTTGCCTTCCCATATATTGTATTCCAAGCCCTATGAGCTTCCAATGTAGTTGCTGCTAAGTCCTGTGAGATCCTGACTGCAGCTCCATGATAGTTGAACTGTATCCTTCTGGCTCCTTGTAATATTTTCTCTTTGACTTGGGAGTTCTGGAACTTGGCTATAATATTCCTAGGGGTTGGTTTTTTGGGATCTCTTTCTCAGGGGAATCGATGGATTCTCTCTATTTCTATTTTGCCCTCTGCTTCTAGAATATCAGGGCAATTTTCCTGTAGTAATTCTTTGAAAATGATGTCAAGACTCTTTTCCTGATCATGATTTTCAGGTATTCCAATAATTTTTAAATTATCTTTCCTAAGTCTGTTTTCCATATCAGTTGTTTTTTCAATGAGATATTTCACATTTTCTTCTAATTTTTCATTTGTTTGGTTTTGAAGTATTGATTCCTGATTTCTGGTAAATTCATCAATCTCCCTGAATTCTATTTTTGTTCTCCTCAGAGAGTTTTCTTATCTCTTTTTCCATCTGGCCAATTTTGCTTTTTAAAGCATTCTTCTCCTCAATAACTTTTTGAACTGTTTTGTCCATTTGACCTAAGCTGGTTTTTAGCATGCTATTTTCTTCAGCATTTTTTTGGATTTCCTTGACTAAGCTGCTGACTTCATTTTCATATTTTTCCTGCATCTCTCTCCTTTCTTTTCCCAATTTTTCTTCCAACTCCCTCATTTGATTTTCAAAATCTTTTTTGAGCTCTATCATAGCCTGAGCCCAATTTCTTTTTTTCTTGGAGTCTTTAAATGCAGGAGCTTGTGCTTCCTCATCTTCAGACTGAGTATTTTGATCCTTCTTGGGCTCATTTGCAAAATATTTCTCAATAGTCTTCCTTTTGTTTCTGTGCTTGCTCATTTTCCCTGCCTGGGCCTGGTTTGGGGGTGCTTCCTGAGCTTTTGGGGCACTCCCACAAGGGTCTCAGTGTGTGAGGCTCTCTCCTCCTTCCTGGTCTGTGAATGACCATAAGCACCTCCCTCTGCCATGGGGCTGAGGTGGGGGGGCTGCTGTTCTATGGGGGGGGCTAGACTTCCATCAGGATCTGAATGTGGTCAGAGCCCCTGAGTCCTGTTCCAGGGGCAGAGGACCAAGCTCACAGTTTCTCTTCACTCCCCTCCCTAGGTTCAATGGGCTCATGCCCTGGAGGCTCCTGCTTAATGGCTCCACCTGCTTCTGTTTCCAGCTCTGGGCTGCAGAAAGACCAAGCTGCTCCCTGTGTGCCCCGAGGGCTGGGCTCCACCTGCTCGCTCTGGCAGAGGTCCCCCACTGTTCCCCCACTTTGTGCCTGGTGCTCCTCGGGGTGCAGCTCAGGAGACTCCTCCACTGCTGTGAGCTGAGACTGGGGCTGCCTCCAGGAGGCTGAACTTCTTTAGCTCTGGTGGGCCACCCCTCCGGCGGGCCCCTCTCCAACCCGGAGGAGCAGAGCCTTTCTGCTCTTTTCTAGGTTACCTTGAGTAGGAGAACTGCCTCACTGGGTCCCTCTGTGGGTTCTGTCTCTCGAAAGTTTAGTTGGAGTCCTTAGCTGATGAGTTTTATCAGAGATCTCCTAAGACTCGATCCCTTCTTGGGAAGCAGTTTTTGACCAAGGAAGAGATGGAGAACATCATTAAAAACAAACTAGATAATTTTGATTACATTAAATTAAAAGACTTTTGCACAGATAAAACCACTGTAACCAAGATCAAAAGAAATGTAGTAAATTGGGAAACTATTTTGACAACTAGTATTTCTGACAATTTTTATTTTTTTATAATTTTATATTTTTATTTTATATTTATATTTTTATTTATTTATTATTTCTAAAATATACAGAATTGCCATTCTCCAATTGACAAATGGTCAAAGGATATGCAAAGGCAATTTATGGATGAGGTAATCAGTGTGATCCATAGTCATATGAAAAATTGCTTTAAATCACTACTTATTAGAGAAATGCAAATTAAATCATCTCTGAGATGCCACCTCACACCTCTCAGAGTGGCCAGTATGGCCAGAAAGGACAAGGATCAATGTTGGAAGGGTTGTGGGAAATCTGGAATCCTATTATATTGTTGGTGGAGCTGTGAACTCATCCAAGCTTTCTGGAGAGAAATTTGTAATTACGCCAAAAGGGCAATAAAAATGTGCGTACTCTTTGATCTAGCAATACCACTACTGGGTCTATACCCTGAAGAGATGATGAAAAAGGGTAAAAACATCACTTGTACAAAAACATTCATAGCGGCTCTGTTTGTGGTGGCAAAGAATTGGAAATTAAGTAAATATCCTTCAATTGGGGAATGGCTTAACAAACTCTGGTATATGTATGTCATGGAACACTATTGTTCTATTAGAAACCAGAAGGGATGGGAATTCAGGAAAGCATGAAAGAATTTGCTTGATCTGATGCTGGGCGAGTTGAGCAGAACCAGAAAAACATTGTACACCCTAACAGCAACATGGGGGTGATGACCAACTTGATGGACTTGATCATCTCATCAGTGCCACAATCAGGGACAGTTTTGGCTATCTGTAATGGAGAATACCATCTGTATCTAGAGAAATAACTGTGGAGTTTGGACAAAGACTGTAATTCTGCTATCTCTTATACTTTATTATTCTTCCTTAAGGATATGATTTCTCTGTCATCACGTTCAACTTAGATCAATATATATCATGGAAACATTTTAAAGACTAAAGCCTTCTGCGGGGTGGAGGGAAGGGGAAGAAAGGAGGTATAGGGGGAATTTGTAAAGTTCAAAATAAATAATCTTAAAAAACAAACAAAAAAAAATAAAGTACGCCCATTCCTGCAGATGCTTGAGGTAGAGGAGAGGAAGAAACAGATAACATGTTTTGGGGAGATTAAGTAATTAGAGCCCAGGATGTTCAAAGAGATTATGAGTAAGGGTGAAGAAGAAGACTGAGTCAGGTTTTCAACTTGTTGTGAGTCCTAGAGAATATCTAATCTACCCCTTTAATTTATACAGGGAAAAAAACAAAAGAAAAAGAAAAAGAAAGACAACCCAGAAAGAAAGGAAGTTACCCAAGATCACATAGATATTAAGTGGCAGATCCTACATCCAACACCAGGTCCTCTGACTTCAGTATCAAAGCACTAGAGTAGTAACGTATTATTGTAATATTAATGTTAATATACTAGCTCATATACTTAATAATTGTGTGATGCTGTAGAAGTCTCTTCTGAGAATGATGACATCTACCCTACTGGCTTCACAGGACTATAATGAAAAAGACTTTGAAAATTTTAAGTCTATAGAAATTATAGTTAAAGTTATTATTATCATTATTATTATCACTGATCTAGTATAACTTCTATTGCATTTCCATCATGCCCGTGATGTCTTGGGCCAGAGGTGTTTCTGGCCCAGAGGGTGGGGAGTATCTGGGTGGGATTGAATGGCTATGTGACTCAGACTGAAGTTGAACTTGCAATTGTTTGTAATGACATCTTTCTAGTTTTTAATATATTCAACAGTGACTTGTTCTGAGCTTCCCTAGGGTTTATAGATTTTGGCAAACTTTCCCCTCTCATTGAGCGGCGTCTTCACAGATATTTAAGAGGCTTCCTGGCTCCTCATGACAGTTATAATTATATTTCAAAAAGGAAAGGCCAACCCAATTTTTTAGCTATGTTTTAAATATATCCTATTTTCCCATTACTACTAGCTTGTCTTTGACACTAATTACTTTCTCAGAAGTAAGAGAAATAGAAGTTTCCAGGAAGACAATATGATTTTAATATAAAGAAAAGAATGTCTACCAGATAAAGTTCAGTGGAAAGAACTGGTTTTCCATGTCAGAGACCTAGATTCAAATCCATATTAGTCATTTACTAACTCACCATGAGTAAATCCTTCTTTCTCTTTGTGATCTCAGTTTCCTTATTTGGGAAAAGGACATAAACATAGAGACATAACTCACAGAGTTGTCATGAGCAATGATACCTTGTAACCATAAAAAATAAATATAAGCCATTAACAATAATCAGTTGTTCAACAATTGAATGAACTACTTTACAAGTAGAGTTGTCTGTAACTGCAAATATTAGAGACTGAATGGTCTCCTATTAGGGAATTTTGATTCCAATAGGAATTAGATTAGATGATCTCTAAGATATCTTTCAGTATTTAGAGACTAAGAATCAGAAAATATTCATATCATTACTAATGTGAGACTATTCTTAAGTCTTCTTTGAGAGGAAATTAAGTTTTAGTGTATACCTGAATTGAAGAAATGGAAGAAGAGATAGGATTGTAGCTTTAATATTGAAAAGGAACTTAGAAACTATGTATTCAAATTTCCATTAACTCCAAGGAAATTGAATTTCAGAGAAGAGTAAAGGGATGTGCTCAAGGTCACATTACCAGTAAGTGACAGAACTGTTCTTCTGACTAAATCAAATGACCTCTCCCCAATACAACATAAATTTCTTCAGCTTCTCTACATATAAAAAATGAGATAGCTAAGGAAGTAGTGGATAGTTCCTGGAGTCAGGAAAAGCTAAGTTCAAATCTGTCCTCAGGTACACATTAACTAGGTGGGTGGCCCTGAGTAAATCACTTAAACTCTTTCTGTAGCTTCCTGTCAAGTGGGCATAATAATAGCACCTTCCTTCCAGAGTGGAAATGGAAGGCCATGGAGAGAAACTAGGGAGTTATACAGCTGAATTTACCATGGAATGGGTCAGAGAAAGGGGAGACCACAGCCTGTGTGTATTGTCTTCTTCCAGGTAACCCCAAACAGCCTCTATAGTGGGAATTCCCTGGTCTGGCATGGAGTTGAATGATCAAATTGAGGATGAAATCAGATTGGGGTGGCCCATCCTGGGAGGAGAAAGGGGAAGAATATAACCTGTGCTATTTGAATTATGGGCTCATAGATGTAAAAACTGGAAAGGACCTTAAAGGTCATCTGCTTTAGTCACTTACTTTTACAGAAGAGGAGACTGAATCACAGAGAGAATGTAATTTGCCTAGGGTTCATAGTTCATAAATGGTCTGAGGTAGGTTTTGAACCCTACTCTTCCTGATTCCATGTACAGGGTTCTATCCACAAAATTGCTATACATCTCTGAGTCATGTGCTACCTACTAATTCTAATTCTGCTAAATACTTCCAGTTATTTCAACTGATTCTTACGTGACAGGATTTCCAACCCAAAACACTTTCTTCTGAAAGAAAGTATCCTATCACACAGATCTTCCAGGCTTTTCCCTCAATATGTTTACAGCATCATAAGCTTTGATCAATGGATCAGAGAACCAATGATATTGAACACATTATCCTATAACCCTTTATGATTATAGACAAAACTCTCCTATGTCTGGAGATCCAAAGTATCATTTCTTAAAAAAAAATTCCAATAATTTTTTTTGTTTTAAACTTGTTTTACTTTTGTTTTAAAGTTTTAAACAAATCTTGCACATAGTCAATTATACTTAAGTTGACAGAAAGAGGATGACAGATGAAATTCTGAATCTTCTCTATAGAGTTTTTTTTAAGTATACTGCAAATTTAACATAGCAGTATCAAAATGGCCCTTCACGTCTGGTAGGCACAGTAGCTAAAAATGAGTCAGAAGTTCTGGGTTAGAATCTCAAATCAGGAATTTATGAGTTGTGTGATGAGCAAGTCTTTAAATATCCTAGTACCTCTGCTTCTTCCTCTTTAAAATGAGAATAATAATATTTATACTACCTTCCTCAAAGGCTTTTGCAAACTTTATAATGCTTTTAGAAATGAGATAAATGTTAAATATGCAAACTCTGTTATTATATATGTGACCCTAGATAAGTCTCTCCCCCATACATTTTTTTGGTTTCTCTACATATGAAAAATGAGGTAGCTAGGTAGATAATAGATAGTTCCTGGAGTCAGGAAAAGCTAAGTTCAAATCTGTCCTCAGGTGTATGACCCT
Organism: Macrotis lagotis; assembly: GCF_037893015.1. Classification (NCBI taxonomy): domain Eukaryota; kingdom Metazoa; phylum Chordata; class Mammalia; order Peramelemorphia; family Peramelidae; genus Macrotis; species Macrotis lagotis. The sequence continues at coordinate 365,263,176 of NC_133658.1, forward strand.
GAGTAAGTCACTTAAACTTTTTCTGCTTTAGTTTCCTCATCTGTGAAGTGAGAATCATAATAGCACCTGCCTTCCAGAGTTGTTGTTGTGAGGCTAAAATAAGAAAGTATTTGTTAAATTTTACTTTCAAATATTAAACTGCTATATAAATACTAATTGTCATTAATATTTTACTGGTATTAGCATACAAAGTAAGAAGAGGATTGTCCATATTATCTCTAAGTTCCTTAAAGTTTTATTTAAAGATGAATCTCAACTCAGACTCAACCCACCAATCAAAAAATATTTATTAAATGTTTATGCTCCATAGGCACTGTACTAAGCATTTGGATTTAAAAGAGTTCAAAACAGTCCCTAAGCTTATGGAAGTCATTTTGATGGAAGACAGAGTATGTAAATAAGTAGGTATGTAAAGATATAAGCAGAGTAAGTAGATGAAAGGTCATCTAAGAGAAAGGAAGACATTTCATGTTGAGGGTCCCAAAACCCTTGCTTGGGAATTCAGTAATGCCAAAATAGCTTCTCAGCCTGAAATTTAGTTCTAGTATCATAACTCTGACCCTAGCCCTCCTATATGTAGCAAAGTACTTAGATCACACAATCAAAAAGCATTTTTTTAAGCATCTGTTCCAGGAACAGATGAACTCTGGGAACATAAAAATAAATGTAAGATAACTTTGCTTTAAGAAGTTTCTAATTATAATAAGGGAATGAGATGTAATAGATAATCATTGAATAGCTATACAGAAAAGGGAGTTAGTCTAGGCAATTACAGAGATTGTGAGTAGAGCAGTAGATTGACAAGCTCTTTCTAGTAGCAATTCTAGCATTGATTGTATTGTTGTTCTTAGAGCATGAGCAAGAAATGGAAGGATAGGGTGGTGACAAAATTGATGGAAAAATGCAAGATAATCAAATTGAGTAGATCCTAGTGTTCTGGTGTATATATCTTACTGCTGGACTCACATGACTCTTAGAGGAGAGAGTGAGACTAGTGACTTTGAACAGTCCTCTCTTCCTTAGATCCAATTCACTTGCAAGTCATGGCATCATTTTTCCTGAGGTCATGATGCTCTTTGAGAATGAAGGACAAACATAACGAGAAGTGAAGACATGGTCTAGGGTTGACTGCATCGAATGGATTAGGAGAATTTTTATTCACCCACCCATCAATCAGGATAGTTCAATCATAGCTGGGAGAAGTGAAGCAGCAGTGGAGCAAAATGAATAATGTTTATTTAGGGTTTCCCTTCATTCCCAACTACCAACCTGATTTCATCTTAAACTATCCCAGACTGGTGGCATTTGGTCCCTGTCTGTTCCTGGTGAGCTCCACAGCATAAATAGGAATAAGAAATCCAAGTTGGACTCCTTGTGTTTCTGGTTGGGATAAGACTTCTTTCATATGTCTGATGGACCCTGTGTTTGGGGAATAATGAGTTGGGGATTACACACAATCTCTAAAATAGTGTTACAATAGATTAAACATACTGATTTCAGAATTAGGGAAGAAAATGACACAAGGTCGCAAGAATATAGATCGTCAGAATAGGAAGGACCTATAGTTCTCTCCTATAGGTGAAGCTAATAAGACCAAAAAGAGTGAGTAGCTAGCCTAAGATAATAAAGTACACTTTCATTCTTCTGCTTTTTGTTACCTTTCCTACCACCTTCCCTCCCACCTACCCTCATATACCATTTTCCCTTTTCCATTCCTTTCTTCCTCTCCTTTCAGTTCTATGATTTTCTTTGGCCATCTTTCTCAAATTTTTCCCCAAAACCTCACCAAGGATGAAGACTTCTCTCCTTTGATGGAATTATCAGTTAGTTATTTTGAGGATGACATATGGCATAATGAATCTAAGTTATATAAAACAAAACTGTATTCTATGTTTTCATGACTAGTCAGTTTAGTGAATTTTCTGTATTCAATTCAGATGCAAAGTGAAGAGGAAAGTAATTTTCCTCATCTGTAAAATGGACATAATAAGACCAATTGTAATGGAATAATAGGAATTCAATTCAAACCCTTTCCTCCAACTACTTCCTTCTTTATCTGGGATCTAAGCATAATCTGGGAATCTGGATCAGACTTTTCCCCTGTTACAAAGAATGTTGGATTTAGAGGCTGAGAACCTAAATTATCAAACTTCCTAATCAGACCTGTGCCCTGTTTTCTCCACAAAATAATGAAAGTTCCCTAAAGATACGGATTATATCATTTTCCCCTTAATTTCCAGTGCATGATATGTAATCAATACTTGATAAATTTTGTTTTGTTTTTGCAAGACAATAGGGTTAAATGATTTGTCCAAAGTCACACAGCTAGGTAATTTGAACTCAACTAGGATTTGAACTCCAGTCCTCCTAACTCCAGAGTTCGTGCTCTATCCACTGCACCACCCAGCTGCCCATAAATGTTTGTTGAAGTAAAAATTTAGTAATCTCATGAATATGGGACTGGAAGGGATCTAGTCCATTCTTTACAATTTATAGATGAGGAATCTGAGTTCTAGGGAGGTAGATGAAGTATGACTTGTCCAAGGTCACCCAGGCCATAAATATCAGACATGATATTAGGGCATTCAAAGATAACAAAGGCTCATTTTGGGAAATAAAAAGTTGACAGTTTGTTATAATCTTGGACTTCTGCCTCTATTACAACCTCCTTGTAGACTCCTCCTAGTGGTAGGAGGTTCCTATCTATTTGGCAGAAATGGGGTACACAGTTGGCTGTTATCATTTCAAGGTCTAGATTAAGCGAGGACTTTCTCAGGATTGGTAGCAAGCTTTTCTCATGGGGTTAAAATCATTTTTCTATAATCTCCTTTGCTCAAGGTCAGCACAGCTCATGATATAGTCTACTATAGAAAGACACAGGATTTTACTGTATTCTGTCTAGTGTTTCCAAAACAACAATTTCACAATTTTGAATCCTGGCTCTTACATCAATGAAATGGGGGTGAGTGTACTTAATGACTTCTAAGGTCCCTTTCAACACTAAATGTAGAGATGAATCTCTAAACCAGTGTCAGAGCCAGAACAATAAATGTTAATGCACTTTGTAATAATGTTAATGATGGTAGAGATAAAAACACACATTTATTAGCAATAAATAACATTGTAAACAAAAATCTCCTTCCATGCCTCACCAAGCAAGAAGTCTACTATCCTTTGAAGAAATTATGGGTTAGGTATTTTGGGGTTGATTTTGGTGAACCTAATATTGATATATAAGATTGTTTCTATGACATATTAAACCTGTTATATACAATAAAGATGTATTCTGTGTTTCTAAGCCTAGTCAGTTTAGTGAATTTTCTGTAGTCAACCCAGGTGCAAAGTAAAGATCCTAATTTTTCTCATCTATAAAATGTACATAAGATCAACTGCAATGGAGAGTCATGGGAATTCAATCCAATCCAGTTGAAATCATGTATCAATATAATGTGTCAGACCCTGCACTAACTCCTAAAAGTAAAAAGTCACTGGCTTCAAATTACTCATTATAGGGGGAAGTAAACAACAGCTACGTAGATAAGAAAACACAAAAGTATATGCAAAACACATATAACATGATATATTTATTTTCAAAGAGAGAAAACCGAGTATGAGAAACATTAGTAATTTCAGGAATCAAGAAAGGCTTTTTATAGAAAGTGACCCAGGTTTAATAGAGGTAAGGGTTAAAAGACGTAGAAGTGAAGAAAGAGAGGATGCCATCATAGGGAGCAGCTTGTACAAAGTAATAGAGAAGGGAAATGGAATTCAGGATTCTGGAATAGCAAATCTGATTGGAACGTAATGTGTATGAGGAGTGTGAGGAAGACATAGGTTGCTTCCCAGCTATGAGGGATTTTAGCTCTCAAAGAGAAAAGTATATTCTTCACCACTGAAGCTTATTGAGCTGGGGAATGACGTGATCTGGCCAGAACTATTTATTCAGTTAGCAGTTAAGCAGAGGTGAAATTGGAGGCAAAGGAATCTAGATGCTGGAATGCTGATGAAGAAACTATTGCAATAGACCAGAAGAGAAGTGATGAGGGCCTGAATCAGAGTGGGTGTGATGTGAATGGAAAGTAAGAGATGGAACAGAGAGATATGAAAATCCCTGATTTTGAAATTAAGAGTATCTGGTTTGGAAACCTGGTTCTACTACTCACAGGCTATGGGTTTTGATATCAATCACTTAAACGTTTATGGTGTTCATTTTCTCATCGATACAATAACAGATTCAGAGTTGATCATGAAGAGTTTTCCCAGTTCTACTGGTCTATGTTGCTTGGGAGAAGAGAAGAAAAAAAATACTGGGTGGGGAATATGAAGAACAATTCAGAGTTTGACTACGTTTCTTTGGGTCAGTCCTTTAATGTCTCAGCCTCAGTTCTTTCCTTTGAAATGACGGGATTAAAGGGTCTTTAAAGTCCTTTCATGCTTTAGATTCTATGGTTTACTTAGATTTATAAGCTAATATGAAGGAAATAGTTTGTAAACATCAAAGTTCTATGGAAAGGGAAGTTCCTAAGTACCACTAATCATTTGAAGGATCATACCCAAAAGTTGTGGTATGTTTGTTAAAATGAGGATCTTTACCTCTCATTTTGAAATTATCTTGACTGTTTAACATTTTTATAGATTTCTTACACATCTCACTCTGATTTTTCTCTTTTCTGTCTTATTTACAGAGTTATTAATAGACGAGCTCTTTTTTCACAATACCACTCAAATGTTCTTTATTATTTATAAGTTGATAGAAATAAAGTGATGCTATTCCTCTCTTTGATCTGATTAACAACCTTCATAGAATTCTTCCTATCAGCAATCCAAAGAAGTTCCTGTTCCTCGATTAAAAAAAAAAGAGTAGGAGATGGGACCACTTAAGGATTTGCCCTTAGAAGTGCCTGAGAGTGATTTATTCAATGAGGAGAGAGATAATATTGCCTACAGTATAAATTAAGGAATGGAATATAGTTCATAGGATCATAGAATAAGACCTGAGTCGGAATTAGATATCATTGTGGAATGTGGAACAGAGTCAGGGAACATTTTGGTTCAGTTCTTGCCCCAAATTCTTATTAGCTGTGTCACTTATCCCCTATAAACCTTAGTTTCCTTATCAATAAAATGCAGATAATTATAGCACCTACCTCATAGAATTGTTGTGAGGCTCAACTGAGATCATCTCTGTAAGATCCTTGGCATACCTCAAAGTGCATGAATATGAGGTTTCATTTAATCCTTATTTTTTTTAGATGAGGACATTGAGATCCAGAGAGGTGAAGTGACTTTCTCAATTTCACCCAATTAGTATTATGGCATAGATATGATCTTAGGTCCTCTGCCTCAAAATCCAGGGTTCTTTTCAGATTTCCATACTGCCTGGATTCCTGCACAGCTCAGAACTTTGTTAATTATTCAGAAGAGGCAAAGAAATTTTCCCTCTCTCTTCTCCTTATCCAGGGGAGAGAATAGCCTGACCACAAGGAGAGAGGAGCTCATCAGTCTATCTTAACTGGAACCTGTTGGACAAAACAATAATTGGTCCTCATGAATATAGCTAGATTGAGCCTTGTATTTCTTGGATTATTGGATCACTCTAGTTTCCCTTTGGTACTAAAATTGGTTTCTATCTTCTTAACCCTTATTTTGTAAGGTTATAAAATTTTGGAATTGAAAGGGACCTTTGCAGTCATTGAGTTTAGCTCCTAGGTAGAAACATTGCTTGTCCTTAATTTTGAAGAAGATCATGACATCAGGAAGTTAATGCCATGACAAGCACATGAATTAGATTTAAGTGAGGGGTGCTGTGTTAAGTCATCAATCTCACTTTCTCAGCTAGAACCATCTGGGTCAAGTGGCCAGATATAAAATCAGGATTAGTGGAGATGGCCCTGGATGTGAGATAATCAGGGTTAAGGGTTTACTCAAAGTCATAACTAGTGTCAAATGTCTAAGGTCAAATTTGAACTCAGGTCCTCCTGAGTCCAGGGTCAATATTTTATCCACTGTTCTACCATGCTACCCCAACCTAGACCTAGAAACAATACTCATGTAGCTTATAATATTTGTCCTTCCTTTTTGAAGAAATCCATGACATCAAGGAGATGATGCCATGACAAGCATGTGAACTGGATCTGATTGAGGGGGTATTGTGCTATGTCATCAGTCTCACTTTCTCCTTCAGAGTCATCTGGGTCCAATAGCTATATGTAAATCAGGATGCCTGGAGATGGCCCTGGATGTGGGAAAGTTAGGTTTAAGTGGCTTACCCAAAGCCACACACTTAGTAAATGACAAGTGTCTGAGGATGGATTCAAACTCCCATCCTCCTGTATCCAAGACCAGTGCTCTATCACTGTGCCATTTGGCTTACTTAGCAAATGGTCATCCAACCTCTCCTTGAAGACCTCCAATGATGGGAAACTTATCACCTTTCAACGTACCCATTTCACTTTCCTTTGACTTTAGGTATTTGGAAGTATTACCTGGCCATATTTTTTGTCAGATTTTCAAAGTTATAGATTTAGAGCTTTTAGGGATCTGAGAAGCTAGCTAGTCTAAACCCTTCATTTTATATATGAAGAAACTGTGTACAAAGTGATTCTTTTCAGAATATTATACAACGGGTAAGTGTTTGAGTCAGTATTTGAACTTGGTTCATTTTAAGTCCAAGTCCAATATTCTCATCACTATTCCTTCTTGCTGCCTAATTAAATGACATGTTTTAGGCACAATAGTAGATTTTGGAATTACAGGCACAGAAATGAAATCTTCTCTACCCTCAAGCTTATAAGCTTCAAGCTTCAAGTGTTTACATTCTATCAAAGAAAATAACATATATAGTCCTATAAAGGAAATGGATAGCAAATGAATATTCCAGTCTCTCCTAAAACTGTGAGACAATAATTGCACAATACTCCAACTGCAAATAGCATCATTAAAACAATGGGTACAACCTCTAGAGTCCTATCTCAGATTCCAGAAACATTTATTTCATAAGCACCTGCTAGAGTCAAGTCATCTCCTGAGTACTTGAGAAAATATAAACCTCAAAATGACAAAATTTCTTCCCTCAACTAACAGTATTTGAGAGGATGAATATATATTCATAGACAAATATATTAGCAATCAAGCTTGATAAGCAAATAAGAGGCTACTATGCTTTCCTGTGAGAAAGCAATCATTTTTAACTCAGGAAAATCATAGAAGTTTAGAAATAGAAGTAACATTTGAGATAGATTTTGAAAGGCAGTCAGAATTTTAATAGACCTCAGTGTTTCTGAGTGGGATAGGCTATCCCAGGTGTGAGAGTCAGGGTAAGTTAAGATACAGAGATAGGAAAATATAGTAGCATGTTTGAAGAATGGTGAGCACTTTGCTGACTTTAGAATGTGAATTATGTGAGAGTTAAATGTGTTAAAGTCAAAGAGGTAGGTGTTGACCAGATCACAGTCAGCTTTGACTGTCAGACTGAGGAGTCTATAATTATACCATAAGCAATGTTTTGTTTAAACATCAGCACAAGCTAGAGCAAGGCAAGGGGTTGGGGGGGTGGTGGAGTAATAAGATTCATTTATTAATTCATTGAACAATGACTTATTAAGTTTAGTAAGGTGTTTGTATTATAGTGAACATTTAATAAATGATTTTTTCTTTCATTAACTTGTTCCTTCATTTATTATTTTTCTTGCATATTTCTGTTTGTATTCAGCACTGAGGAAGAAGGTAAATATTGTAAAGAAGACAATCCAAACCTTAGAGTGTTTATCAAGTAAGAGAGCTTAGGGGATAAGGAAAGGCATTGAAATCTCTAATGAGGAAATTCCTTTTACCAATGTAGGTCAGCATGTTCTTGAAAACTTATAGTCTAAATGAATCCCCTGGGTTCCTGAGAAGTTAAGTGACTTAGTAGTATGACATAACTAAGCATATATCAGAATGTGACTTTTTATTTCAAGGTTCTTTCCTTAGAGTTGGGAAAGTTAGAATTTGAATCCTCCATCAAACATTTACAAGCTGGGTAATCTTGGACAAATGACTTAATTATTTTGCCTCAGTTTCTTCATCTATAAAATGGAGATAATAATAGCATCTACATCTCATTTTTTATAATGATAATATGCATAATATATGTTTAAGCAATTTGGAAACTTGAAGAGATCTAAGATTATTAGATATTAAATTTTTTATTATTCCTGATTTCCATTCCATCTCTCTATCTACTACTCTTAGCAGACTCTAGAAAAGTATATTTCAATATACACATACATGCACAGCCAGGTGTTACAATGGATAGAGTACTAGCCCTGGAGTCAGGAGAACCTGAGTTCAAATCTGGTCTCAGAAACTTGACACTTATTAGCTGTGTGATCTTGGGCAAGTCACCTGACTCCTATTGTACTGCATCCAGGACTATCTTCAGTTATCCTGATCCATATCTAGCCATTGGACCAAATGACTCCACCGGAGAAATGAGGTTGGTGACTTAGCACAGTCCTCACTCAAATCCAATTCACTTGCAAGTTATGGCATCAACTCCCTAATGTCATGATTTTCTTTGGGAACAAAGAACAAACAACAAAATAGCAATATACATACACACATGTTACAAAGCAAAATATAAATACATAAAAGGGAAGTAATAAAATGTGCTATGAGATCAGATGGGAAGATTGTTTCTAACTGGAGAAGTCAGGTAAAGCTTTGAGGAAGAGTAAGAATCTGAATTAAACAAAGAAAGGATTGGATGGCAAAAAAATACAAATATTGAGACAATTATATGACTTGCATTTAGACCTTAATTACAGAAGAGGATTTCACTTTCAGAAAATAAATATTAATAAAAATAAATTTCTATAGTGTCTAAGTTTTTCCCCCAAAACAACTGTAGGAATTACATATGTTAGGTAGTGCAAGTTCCTATTTTATAAACTAAGAAACTGAATCATAGAATAGTGGGTAACTTGCTCAGATTTACACAGCTAGTAAATTATAAAATCTGGATTTGGCTTCAGGTATTCCAAGGATAGTGTAGTGGAAAGAATTTTACTCTGTTCCCCTTATCTGTGATATTCTTTCTCATCCTACACCCCATAACTATCTTGACTAATTAAAATGCCGCCTATTCTTCAAGGCTACCCTTAAATAACACATAAGGACTTGGATTTAATGAACATTGACTCAACATCTACTACTTAAAATTTTAATCATCTTGGGTAATTCACGAAAGTTAAATTTTCTTCTTTGAGATTCAATTTACCTTCAGTTAAATGAAGACTAGATAATCTCTAATGTCTTTTACTACTATAAAATCTAGGATCTAAGATCCTTTGGCCTCTCTCCCCCTTTAGTATTATTTTCATTATTCTTTACTTCTAATCTAATCCCACACTGAGAGTGTATCTAAGTAATAAATTAGAAGATCAGCTGATCATTATTTGATGCTTGCTTCTATTTCCCTAGTTATGTTTCAGTAATTACAATGAAAAAAAAGAAAGAATTACTTCCCATCTCCCACCACTCCTGAATGGATTGAAAGTCCTCCAAAGGCTAAGTAACATTCAATATTTACTTCATCAAGTCCCTTCATTATTCTAGAGTGAATGACTTGGACCAATGTTAATGGATCTCAGCTGGGCAACTCCATACAGCGATCACCCAGAGCTTCTCCAGTGATTCACCTTGCCCAGTGACTCACCTGCTTGAAGGCAGTGGAAATCTCAGGTAAGGGACAGGTTGGTCAGAAAAAATGGCGATTACCTGTCCCTTGAAGGCTATATCCTCTTAATGAATGAGATCTAAGGCGCGACTCTTATAATTGGTCTAATTTCTCCCAATGATGTGGAGCATAAAACATTCCTTTAAGTTCATGACATGCTCCAATAAATATCTTCCCTTTTTAGGATTGGAGGTGACTTTAGAAGGTGATTTTATAAACAAGGTGGGGATTCCCACTCCCAATACCATGTCTATATATACATATGGTATGTGAAACACTTCATCATAGCACGCTTAGCTGGACCAACTTCACTTGACCGTCATGAAAGCAACAGGTGCTTTTGTACTTCTTTCTCTGACCCTTTTCTACTTTATTTCAGGTGAGTTGCAATATTATTGGGCATATTAATAATTTGTAAGTGTTCCATTTATTTAGCAACTCTGTTTTTCTGGGAAGTGCAGGGCCAAATAATGATCACATCTTTAAAAGAATAAGCATTTTTAAAAATGGTAGAGGGGTTATTCTGTCTGCATAAGCTCATTTGGAAGGATAGTCTGGGAGGAAATGTAGCTAGACAAATAATTAGCATTCAAATTTCCTGAGGAAGGTGTGTGGTGAGGTCTTAATGTACAAGAATTGCTAAGAAATGTCAACACTGTAACATGGCAGTCAAATTAACTAATGAAATCTTAAGCAGCACTAATAGAATGCTGAGGGCAAAAATTTGACAAGTTAATTTTCTACTATCTTCCATATTAGTCAGACATCACTTTAAAAAACCCTGTTCATTCCTGGGTCAAAATTTTCAAGACAGAAGGAAGTTTACTTCTTGGACACAGGAATGACAGATTTATTGGATTAGGGAATGATGTTAATATTGAAATGTTAACTTTTCAGTCAAATGACTTTGGAGAGTCACCTTCTACCCATCCTTCCTAGTTATGATACCTAGTTCTGGGGGCAATACAAATAAACTTAATCTCTCATCTACATCATAATACTTCAAAAATAAATAACAAGTCAATGAATGTATGCACTATAGCCTTCCCTGCTCCAGGTTCAACATTGATTCCCTCATATAGGATTTATTTTATTTAGCATCCTCTGTAACTATTCCAGTTTGTCAGGGCTTTCCTTGGGGATTAGGGAATGAACTCTAATCTGTATAGCTGCATATGGTCAGCTCAAGTAGTATTAGGAACTCTCTTGAAGATCAACATTTATATAACCAATCAAAATATTGCTGTATCAATATTACCCCACACCCTGTATCAACTGTTCCAATTTTATAGTTTTTGTCATGAGAACAAAGTTTGTTTTTGCTAGACAAAGCTAGTTAGTATGCTAAAATCTTTTAATTATTCGTTATTCCTGATCGTCCTCTCCCAACTATGGAATAGTAAAAAGAGACTTAGACTAAGAGTAAGTATCTCAAGTCACCACTCTGCCAATAATTTGATGTGCAACCTTGGGTAAAGTTCTTGGGAAGTTAAATGAATGATTCAATGGTCGTGCTAGATGAACTCTTAAGGTTAACTTTTAGCTCAATCATTCCATAGAGTATATTCTGAGATCATTTTTAGCTTTGACATTCTGTGAAGAAAGATAATGAAACATTTCATTAGATTTAAAGATTATTTCATCCTCATCTTGTGTTCCTAAGAATTTGCTCTATATTTGTGACCTGAGCTGGAACAAGTAGGGTCATATAGTCCTAAACAGCCCAGTCAGTAGTATAGTGGAAACCAATTAGAAAAAAATCTCAAATTTTATATCACTAATTGGCTTTATCTCACTTATGTAAATACTTAATGAACTGCCTTCCTAGTCCCTTCTTTCTGTTCCCAAGTTCTTTGCATTTAACTATGCTTTCAATTATTTAGTTGGTTAATGAATTTAATTCCCTAAAATATTAGGCATCTATGATCTATTGGAGAGAATTAGTGTTAGCATTTATAGTAAAAAAGACTTGGGTTCAGACATCCTGACATTGTGATTAGCTTGAAGAAGTTACTTCCCCTTTTGGACATTAGTTTTTCTATCTCAAAATGTGATCATTGAATTTCACGACTTATAGGGGACTCCCAGTCACCTACAACATTTCTGATAAGCATGATGTTATCTGGTCTTTACTTAAAGAATTGTAGTAATGGGGAATGCGCTACCTACCACTGCTGTTCATCCTATTTGGAGTCAGCTTTAATTTTCACTAATGTTTTCCCTATATCAAAATGAAATGTGCTTTTCAGTAGCTCCCAATCATTGTTCAGAGTTTTGCCTTCTTGACCCAAACAGAACAAATTTAATTCTTTTCTTAATAGCAGTGCTTAAAAAATTTGAAGTCAAATGCTTACCCCCTTTTTTACCTTAAGACTTCTCTTCCCCAAAAGAAAGATCTCTAGTTTCTAATTTGTATGATATAGTTTTAAATCCCCTCCTAATGTGATGACCTTCCTTTAGAAAAACTGATTTTCTCACACTATTTTGAGATGTCAAATCTCTGGGACATGATTTTCCTACCCAGTTCTGAAATTTGAGAATTCCAGAATTTTGCTGTCATAGTAGAAAGAATGTTAAAATAATTAAACTTATTTTATAGAGGAAGAACTTGAAGTCCAAAGAGGGAGAGCACCTTAAGCGAAGTTACATACAGTGGCAAAATGAAATAGAACCTAGAGTCTCATTTTCATGTCAGGATGTTTTAAACATGGCCAAATGGCTTGTCAATCAGTTTTTGACCATGGCTTTTTCCTTCACCACTATCAGAATGATTTCATCTCTAGTAGCCTTGAGGTAAATAAAAGCTAGTGAAATGTCATAAAATTCATCACTGTGATATAGTCATAACTTATGATTTTACTGACTTTAAGGCAGGAAATCTTACCAGACAGACACCAAGCTTTCCCTTCATTGAAGTTTGGGATTTCATTGTATGCATTTATGTTTTTGTTTTTCCAGATGTCACCTGTCAAGGAGGAGGGCAGGTCAGTATATGTTAATTTTCCCTTTTTTTCCAGGCCATGCAGTGACTCAGTAATCCCAAAACCCCTTTGAAATTATGGAACTTGGCTTGGGGTGGAACACAGAGGAAATGAGACTAGACCAATGATGTGTGAACCTTCCCAATATAGATAGTTTGCCACTGTGTATAAACTGGGGATTTAGGGGTAGGGTTGAGAAGAGCTACAACTTATCCTCCAATTTATCCATATGACAACACAGCTATGCAAGGTAGGATGATGTAATGTCAAAGGGCCTCACTAGAAAGTCAAGAGGTCTAGTTGCAGCTCCATTAATCACCAACTTACTATATAATTTTAGATATCACTTCTCTTTGGGCCTCAGTTTCTTCCCCCTTTAAAGTTATTGGATTGGACTCAGTGTGTTTCAAAGATCTATTCCAGGTCTGAGTCTTTGATTCTATTTTAAAAGATGGACTGAGGCATATTCTGTTAGGATGAGATTCACATTATCTATATCTGCAAAGCAGTGGACAAAACCTCCCTTTCAGAACACATTAAAGTCATCTTTGTCCCTGCAAGTTTGGTTCCTGAGTAGTGTTGGAGAGGGCAAAACCATCCACTTTAACATATATTGCTGTTGATCAATACAGTAATCATAAAAAATCTCCCTCAATCCAATCCCAGATTTACTTTGGGGATCATGGAAAGAACAATGAGTTTGTAGTTAGAAGTAACCTACTTTTCAATCCTGACTCAACTTGAGTTGATAGGGACCTTAATTATCATTTAGTTAGATCTCCTTCTGCTACCCCTCTCAAAGAAGCAAAGTGATAGATATATCATAGAAATAACAACATTTTAGGAATAGGGAGGATCTTATTGGTCAATTGATTCAACTTTAACCTGGAGTATTGATTTCCCTTTATAAATGATTATGTTGTGATTTAGGGATAGGGTTAGGACTATAAGCCAGGATCATCTGAATCTCAAAGGAATGCCCTCTCTTTCTGTCTCTCTATCTCCGTATCTGTCTGTCTGTTCTTCCCCCCGCCCCACAATCTCCTTCTCTCTGTCTCTGTATTCCTACTTCTAATTTTCTCTGTCTCCTTATCTGTTTGTCTCAGTCTCTTTATCCATCTCTGTCTCCTTTCTTCCTTCCCCCTCTTCAACCTCCCTCTTTCTGTCTCTGCTTCTGATTTTGTTTCTTTCTCTCTGTGTTCAGTCTCTCTCTGTCTCTTTCTATTAGCATCCCTTTTTCTCCCTCTCTGCACCCTCCCTTTTTCCCTGTGTCTGCTTCTGATTTTGTCTCTCTCTCTGTCTCTGCCTCTCTTAATTCTCTCCCTCCTTCCTTCCTCACAGTCCTGTCCCACCTTCTAGAACATAAACTGATTTTTGCAGATTATTTTTTGTCTTTGTAGCTCTAGCACCAAGTTTATTTTTTTGCATGGCAAGTATTGAATAAATGTTTGTTTAATTCTATTAAATCAAGTTTAGGTCCTCCCTCTGAGTCTCAGCTCAGTGACATTTCTACCACAACAGATTTCCTATATAACAAGTCACTTTACTTCTTTGGCCCTGATTTTCTCCTCTTTCAAATGAGAGGGTTTAGACTAGAGAATTCTTTAGATGCCTTCCAGTTTTCAGTCCTATGATCTTAAAATCCTTAATGCTTCACTTTAAACTTTGGGAGAGTGGCAGCTAGGTGGCACAGTGGATAGAGCACTGGTCCTGGAGTCAGGAGTACCTGAGTTCAAATCTGACCTCAGACACTTAATAATTACCTAGCTGTGTGGCCTTAGGCAAGCCATTTAACCCTATTGCCTTGAAAAACCTAAACACAAACAAATAAACTTTGGGAGAACAAAGAAAGTTATATTGAAAAGTCTGAATAATTTCAATTTAAATAGATGCATTCTCTAATTGCTTCTAAATTCTTAGAGTACAAAAGTGTTCTCAGGAGTTGTTTTAATGAATGGATCTGAATGAACTATAATTAGCCCTTCAATTATCCATATATGATTAGTCCATCAATTATCCACATATATCAGTGTTTCAAAATATATAAAACTATCATTTTGTTCTCCCAAGTAAATTTGGGTTGGCCTAGACCTCAAAGATTTCTTGTTTTCAGAATTTGTTTGGCTTCCTTACCTCCTAGAATAAGGAAGATTCAAGGGACCACAAATATTTTTTTGATATTTGACAAGGTTATTAACTACATAGGAGAAAACTAATAAAAAATTTAGATATATAATCTAATCAAACTCCCCCTTTACCACTTACAAGCAAGGAAACTGAGGCACAGTGGTAAAATGTCTTGAATTGGTGGAATTTGTTACCGAAATTTGCCCTTTCTGTATAGGTTAGCTCATTCTGAATCTTATTATAACCTCATTGACACAGCAAACATGCTAAATCTTTTTAATACACAGTAAGTACTTAATAATTTTTGTTGACATATATATGTGTATATATATATATACATATATATATGTATATATATATATATATATATAAATGTATATATGTATGTATGTATATATGGGACATAGTCTTAGGCTAGCATGTCCAACCTGTGCCAATAATTTGTCTGGGAACTGAAATGATAGTTAACATTACTATTCATAGCACTATTATTGGCAAAAACAACACATTCTTCACTAAGACTTCAAGCAATTTTATTAAAACTGGGTTGTAAGATAGCAAAGTTAATACTTAGAGATTTACTCAATATCACACAGTTAAGGTCAGGAGTCTAACCTGGGTCTTGCAACATCAAAATGAGCTTCTGCCAACTTTTTCCATAGTATGTTAGAGCTAGAAGAGATCTTAAAGACCATAGCATCTGAAGTCCTCACTTTACAGAAGAGAACATGGGACTTGGGGTGTTTATTATTTGCTCATAGTCACATACTATTTCAGAGAAAGAACTGGAATAATTCAAGATTTTCTAATTATCAGTCAGGAGTAAAGGATTATTGCTAGATATCATTTGTCAGTAATTCCTGGAGACATCTAAGAAATACAAGAAGTTTTTTTAAACCAAATAAATCAAAGCAAAAAGGGGAAATGTTGCTATCCTAATTTTCTAACACACTACTGGGAATCTTTGTGAAGTCTCTCAGGAGCAGTTTGAAGTTAATGATCCAGGTAAGATGGGTATGGGAGAATAGAGGATTAGGGATCAAAGATCAAGACTGGATGAGTCTTGTGGGGACCAGAATATCACTTTTCAGTCATGACTGACTCCTCATGACCCCATTTAGGATTTTTTTTGACAAAGATACTAGAGTGTCTTGCCATTTTTAAGTCCTTTTTTTTAGAAATGTCATCAGCTTTAGTTTTCTGGGTTCCAGATCAGGTAATGAGATCTTATTTTATTTTATTTTTTGCAAGGCAGTGAGGTTAAGTGACTTCCTAAGGTCACACAGCTAAGTAAGTATTAAATGTCTGAGGCTGGATTTGAATTCAGTCCTCCTGAATCCAGGACTGGTGTTCTATCCATGCACCAACTAGCTACACCTCCATCCCTTTATACAGATGAGGAAATGGAAACAAATAGGGTTGAGTGACTTGCATAAGATCATACAACTAGAAGATGTCTGTGGCCAAATTTGAACTCAAGAAGATGAGTAAAGATTCCAGGCCCAATGCTCTACCCATTGTATCACCTAACTGCTTGATGATTAGATTGGATGAGGTAGAAGGAAAAAGCAAGTCTGGATAATGTATATTAGGTACCAAAGTTATCTGGATAGTTATAGAGATAATTGGATCACAGCTGAAAAAGAGATGAACCGGGGATCATTGATACCTGGGAAATATTATTAATCAAGGTTGGAGTTGGATAGTTAGGATTCAGGGTTTGAATGAAGGACCAGGAATGAAATGAGAGATAATGGGCTTTGGACTAAGATTATATGAGAATGTTGAAAATCTGGTTTGGGAACAGAATTTGATAGGAAAGGGCTTAGGAGCTATGGTCAGATAGGAAATGATTTTGAATATCAGACTTCATTAAATTATAGAGGAGGAATAGGTACTGGTCCTAAATTCGAAATGTTTGGTATTTAAAAACAAGGTTTATATGGAGAGGGCTGTTTATTAGAGTTGAGGTTGGGGGCCAAGATTGAAAAGAAATTTGAGATCAGGTCATCATCAACTCCTAGACATTGATATCATCCTGATCCCTCTATGTGATCTACATGATCACTTCTTTGATGGGGAAGAGGTTGCTCAAATGGCCTCAGAGACTGGATGATAAAAAGTTTAAGAAAACCTACACTCCAGTTTGGATATTGATATAAATTTCAGGACCTATTTATTCCATCCATCTGTAGGAAAATATATATGAGGAGGCAGGATGGGTTGGTTAAAAGAAGAGTAATGACCAGCGTGCAATGTTTTAAAATTAGAAATATTTTAAAAACATTATTTTTAGAGCAGTGAACCTGAATTGAAGACCCAGATCTCCTTTTTTCTAGCTATATGACCTTGAGGAAGGTTGGTCTCTCTCTCTCTCTCTCTCTCTCTCTCTCTCTCTCTCTCTCTCTCTCCTCTCTTAGTTTTCTTGTCTAAATGATGAAAGGGCTGAATCAGAAAGTAGTGTCATACTCAAACAGAAATGGATCCCTATGGTCCGCCCTTTCTATAAAGGTCTAGGAAAGTCACACTGGCCTTCAGCTGGGGGGGGGGTAGAGAAGAAAGGGACTGTGGCTTCCTTTAGGAATATGAGGGCAAAGAGCCCATCCTCTACTCCTCCAACCAGCTTTTTTCTGTTTTGAATTTCAGTCATATATCATTTCTTATGTCATAATGTTTATTCTAAGGAAAATACTTCATAAATTGTAGCCTGATAATGAAATGTAAACTATTGTGATATAAGGCTTAATCAGCACTGAACCTGTTTTTCCTGTGAAGTTCAATGACAAACAAATCTCAGTTTGCTCTGAAAAAGGAAGGTCAAATTCTGAGTTGTTCTTTTTAAAAAGTTCACAACTTATAAAGATCTTGTAAAATGCCCAACTCTGGTATTACCTTAATTGATGATGAGAAAAGTATTAGATTAGGAGACAAAGGATGTGAGTTCAAATCTTTACCACTTTCACACTAGGAAATACACTTTACATTTCAATTCTCGAAATTCCTCATCTGTAAAAATAGATGTTTGGATTAAGTGACCTCCCCCCAGGCTATGGCATTCTGAGTTCTATATTCTCTTTTATATCTAACATTCTATTTTCTATATTTTGTCTTTAGTCCCACAAAACCATGATTAGTAGTTTCCTGCTAGGGATAATTTTGGTACAAAAAAACAAACCCTGGCTACCTTGAAAGTGGTCATTACATATTAACTAATACAGAGACTCAGAGAGGAAGACATTTTGTTTTCCTCTGGGGAATTTAATGGATGGTGAAGTCAAATCACTTGGATAACCCCCCCCAAAACGCCAACTTTCTTTTCTACCTTGCTCTTCCTCAATAGCCCAAACCCCTCACGCTACATCCTTCCCCAGGGAATTGTGGGAGGATTCCAGATTTCTAGCAAAAGTTCTAGCCTATAGACTAGGCAAGAAGCAAGACTGTTTTAAGACAAGGCCACTAGTGCCTCTTCCTTATCTCCTTTGCTAAAGGACAAAAGAAACTGGATTCCAAGGTTATCGGGTCGAGTGTTTGGGAAAGATGTCTTAAGGACTCATCTTTTTCACGTAAGGGACTTTTAATTTTCTTTCTTTCTTTTTTTTAATAACTATATCCATTTGGTCAAACTGACCTTTTCAAAGAGTTCTGAGCTCAATCTTAATGTCTGTCCTGGACAAAATACAGCTTGATAGGCAGTAGGAATAATAGGGACCCACAGAAACTGTGCTTATTGGACTATGTGATACATTCTTTAATTAGGGATTAAGTTCACTTTTTCATCCACTCAATTTATTGTCACTATTGAATGTGTAGGTATGTGTGTATGTATTACTGGGGAATGAGGCAAAAGGAGGAGAAGTTTGGTGGCATAAATTTCTCCCCTAATCCCTGGTTGGATCAAAAGGGATTGAAATATGCAGCTTCTTACTCAAAAGGGCTTTTAATTTAAAACAGTATCCCCAGGTCTTCTACATAACCTGTGAGTTTTGAGGCAAATTATTATCTCTCTCAGGTTTCCTTTTCCCTTCTTTCCAAAGAGAGGGAAAAGTGTAGTAGAAAGACCAGTGGTATTAGAATCTGAAAATGATTTGAATTCATGCCTCATCCCTACTACTAGCTAGGCATCCTAAGGGGATGGTCGAGAAGTAACATAGCAGCCTGGTTCCAGGAAAGATAAAACAAACACTCATGTCAGATCCCAGTGTCCCAGGCTAGACTCTGCATTTTCAGTGGGACAGAGATAGGAATATGTCCAGAATGCAGACAGCATGGTGCAGAGATGACCTTATCCTCCTATAAAGACATGAGCATTGGACTAGACATAAAGACATCTAGATTTTATTTCCTATTTTGTCTCTATATTTCTCTATGGTCTTGGGGAAATTACTGTTCCCTCTGGAATTCTGTTTCTCTGTCAAATTAAAGGTTGCAGTATATGTTCTATAATGTACTTTCCAATAATAATCAACAAATCTAAGCACCTAAATAAATGATTGTTACTGAATTCATGAGCTATTATATAGTATTATCTTAAGGGACTTACCAAAGAATATCATCTTGGAGGTAGGTTTGTCATTTGACAGCTCCCAATAGTGCCATTCAGTACAGGGGAAAGATTATTTCTTTCCTTCTGTGCCCCACCCCCACCCCATTTCCTTTTGACAGCATTGTTCCAAATTTGATGCTTATGATAATTCAGCACTGTTGATAAGAATATTAAATTATAGTTAACTTCTATTTACAAAGGTAAAGATAATACAGTGGAAAATTCTGTCCTTAATGACTTAAGGATAAAACTGATACATAATGATGCATAAAAGATACATAAAGAATAAAACTGTTATAGCTTCATGGAAAATATACTGACTTTTAATACATGATCATTTTGGGAATTCTGTGAGACATCCTTCTATTGTACTATGCTAGGTGGACTGTGGTGAATTTCGAGACCCCAAGGTATATTGCACCAGAGAATCTAATCCTCACTGTGGCTCCAATGGACAGACTTATGGCAACAAGTGTTCCTTCTGTAAAGCAATGGTGTAAGTAACTGATCTCTGGTTTCTTCATATGTAAAATGGGAGGTTGAACTAGACAACTCAAAGATTCTTTTGAGTGTCACATTCTGTGTTCTAAGGTTCCTCCCAGATCCTATATTCTATGTGGTATGTTTTAAGGTCCCATCCAGTCAGACAATCCCAGGCTTTCCACAAAATTTATTTATTGACTCTTATAGAATTTAATGATCTAGAGAGTTAGCCTTGTTTTAATTCTCCCAGTTAGGGATAGAAAATATATTTATACCTACAAAAATACCAAGGACACAGAATCTCATGCTACTGAAGAATGTTAAGAGCTATAATGAATCTCAAAGATGATCTGCTTCCATGTTCTCATTTTATAGATGAGGAAAGTGAAATGATGAGGAAGATCAGGGACTGACCCAAGATCACACAATTAACAAGTAGCAAAGCTCAGAATTCACACTATCCATATCCAAATCAATTATTATATTTCCTACTCTTATCAGACAATGAATTATTTGGATAATTCAGGTTAAAGTATTCATTTTAGGGAAACCTATTTAATCAATATATTAAAATAATCAAGGTAAAGGCTTCATTCAACTTAATTGTGCAACACCTGTCTAGACCCATAGCTGGCATAAGCTTGACGTTGAATATTGTAAGATTCAGATGGCTCATCCACATAGACATGGGTTATTTCAGCAATGAAATAAGAGGGTACAACTAGATAATCTCTGCTCTCCTTTAACTATTATCTTTGTGTTTGTGTGTGTGTGTGTGTGTGTGTGTGTGTGTGTGTGTGTGTGTGTATGTGTGTGTGTCTTTCACAGGGAAAGTGGTGGAAAGGTGACATTAAAGCATCAAGGAAAATGTTGAAGCTTAACTAGTGCTGTGTGCAGACAGCCCTCCAGTCTCTTCTCCTCCATTGTCCTGATTCTGTTTCTTATTCCTCTTCTGCCTTATTTTCCAGTGATGGATCATATGCAGATACTCATCTATTACTGACATCAGGCTTGGGGAAGGGGTTCAACCTAAACCAATTTACATCTATGTCCTTTGACATATACTATATGAATAAAGTGAATTCCACAGAAGCCTGAATCTTGTTTTCATTTCAACTGATGTCAATGCATAGAGAGATATGCAATATAATAGAAAGAATACTGAGATGGCAACAGATGATCTTGGTTCAAATCCCAACTCTGCCACCAATCAGATATAGAAACAGTTATAAATTGGTTTCTCTTTCTGAACTTCATTTTTTTCTATCTGTGCAACATTATTGAAAAGATGATTGATGAACTCTTAGAAAGGAAAGTAATCATCACTCTAAAGCAATAAGAGTTCACCAATAATAGGTCACATTAGAACAAATTAATTTTCTCTTTTAATAGGATTGCTACATAATAGATAAGACTTTCATAGTTAAAACATTTCTGAATTTCACCAGAGAATTTGGCAAAGTCTCTAATGATGTCTTTATTGACAAATGAGAGAAAAAAGAGATTGGTTCAAAAGTAGATGGAATGAACCAAAAGAATAAGAGATTTTTAGATGAATGTCAACATGGTTGGAGGGGTCTAATCAAGCATTCTACGTGATATTAGAAGTGTACTATTTAACATTTATTAACATAAATTAACATCTATTTTCTATAACTTGAATGAAGCCTGATGTGTTATTTTATACTTATCAAACTATAGTTAACAGGGGAAAAATGAATGAATCATGATTTTAAGAAAGATCTTGACAGTCTCAAACCAGAGAATGAGTAAAAATTAAGAGAATGGAATATAATAATGAATTTTATTTAAAAATTAATTGTAGAAGAGAGGGATTATGGGTGTGGAACAGGAAAACTACAGACCCAGTTGATATGTTGGTTAGTTTTGTGAATCTGCTCCCTCCTACTCTTTTTTAAAACATTTTTTTAATGAAAGATAGATTGTTGGGTAGGGGAAAGTAGGGAATATATTTAGAAATTAAAGTGGTATGAATATGATATCAATAAAAATTAAAAATAGGATAGGGCAAATGAGTCTAGCCAATCATTTAACAATTCATGGAGTATGAAATGGATTGCAAAATAAACATGAGCTAACGATAAGTTGTCAACCAAAGAAACTAATTTGATCTTACACTGCATTGAGATCAGCAAATGTTTGTTTACATCTAGTATTTGCCAGTGACTGTGCTGAAGAAGCAAAGATTATTTTCAAAGTCTTAAGATATGTCCAGAGATGATAGACTATTCTCTGAAAGAAAAGGTAAAAAGATATATTTGATTGTCCCAAAGAGGAGTGAAAAGTGCAATAAGGCTAGAAATATAGACTAGAGAAAGGAAATAAAGATTTTTATATGTCTAATTGAGATATATATAATTTGAAGGTCTCCAGAATGATAATATATAAATAATAATGTATAGGTAATGCCTTTCATTTCACTGTTACGATCCCTTGACCAGCAGGGGATTCATTCAATTCAGATCAGGAGAGAACAGAAACACACATACACTCAGGTGGAAAATGTTACCAAGACATCTGAAAGAGCCAGTTTATTGAAAACATTAAACAATTCTTATAGAAGAAAACCACAAAATTAGCATATAGGAAAAAACAATGGTGTAACTTTGTTATGGGCAGGAATTAACCCAGCTGGATGTTACCCAGATCAAGAAGTTTGGAAATAGGGCTTATTGACAAGTGAGACCACGAATAACACACAGTTGTCTTATCAGATCAGAGATCCATGGAAACTTTCAACTCAAGGGTCACAGAGCTTAGGTTTTCCTGCAATAGCTGGCCTCTTGGCCCCAAAATCTCTTGAGGGTCCTCACTTCCTGCTTTTCTGTTTACACAAGAAACTCACAACTGCCCAACCTGATGTTCAACCTGGGTAACACAATCCTGAAATCTATTAATAGCATATAAAGTGACTTTGGTAACAGAAAAAAAGTTTGAAAAAACTTGATAAACAAAAAAAGAGAAGCATAAATTGTATAATACTCTGGGTCTAATGCCCAAAAAGGGTGGGATGATGAAACCATTTAATTATCTCATTGGCTGTCTCTTCAGGAATTAAGTCTCACTGGGAGGCTTCTTTAGCTAACTTATATACAAATCATCAATACCAAAAGATAGTTTTTAAAATGAGAGACAAACAACAAATGATCAATTTCATAATTACAATAAAACTGAAATTATTATTTTTATTTCTATTTCTATAATACCATGTAACCATGTACCAATTACAGGTGGAGAATACAATCATACAATTTGTTGCTCAAATCTATATATTCTTCCCTAACACAAATTGTTTATTACAGAAATTTGTAATGCATTAATCAAATAATAAAGATTTTCATAAAGTCTTTTTCTGAGCTTTAAATGTTCTAGTAACATTTTCTGACAAATCTTGAGTAAATTTTGCTTGTCTTTTCCTTATTCATAGCTTCTTTACATACACATGCTCAAATAATGCAGTTGTAACAACATTATTTCCCTCTTTTTCTCAGTAATGATCATAAATTCCTCTATATAGGGTGTGATACTATTTAAGCCAGAAAAATTATACCTAACTTCTCAGCATCTCTTCTTTAATATTTCCAATAGAAACTTTGTTATATTCCCAAATAAATTTTCAGCTTCCCCTATCAAAATAACTTCAGTCATATTTTTCTCTCCATACTATAGTTGTTACCCATGGAGGGTTTTGCATATAAGTCCAATATTCAGTAACTTTTGCAGTCCCCAAATTGTTCATGATTAATATAAGCATCACAACTTGTCTTTGTTGTGTTTTCCTTTTACATGGTCTGTCCTTCTTTCTCCTCTTATGCTTTCTTTTTTGATTTCTTAAATATAAATTGCTCATTTTCTGTATTACTTGATTCATCTGGTCTTGCCTGGTCTGATGTTTCTTTCTGACATCCAGACAGTTTCTCCATCTGTGGAAAAAACAAAAGCAAATCCTCAACCCCAGGTTAGTAATTGATCAAATCCTTTCCAATGTCCATCTTTTGTATTCTTCCACATTACTCTATGAGTGCTCTTAGGGATGTTTATTATGTTATCTATGGTAATTTTGTAACCAAAGTGTTTCTCAGCCAAGGTTTTATTCTTATTATCCAAAGTCAAATAATTAATGAATACAGAGCTTTATTTAGGCATAGTCTGTTATCTACTTCCCCACATTTCCTCTTTTCTGTTTGTGTGGGAACATTTTTAATGACCTATTTTTCTTCTCAACTATAGAGTTGATCTGTGGGATCTAAGGAATGCCTGTAATATGTTTTATGTTGTATAGACAGAATTGTTTAAATGCCATAGAAGTATATCCAGGGCCATTATCTATTTTTATAGATTTTGGTATCCCTGCAAAACAATAGAATAAATGATCAATCACATCTAGAGTAGCCTCTGAATTTTGTGCTGTTGCCATTGTGTATGCACTATAGATTTCATTTTTCCAAAAGGTGCATAATGAGTCATATCCATCTGCTATCACTCATTAAGAGTCTGGCCTCTAGGATTCATAAAATAATTTGGAGGAGCAGGCAAATACCCCTTTATGGATAGAATTTACTATATTCCTAGCTTGCTCTCTGGTGATATTAAATTTTTTCCTTAGTAAAAGAGGCATTCTGATGAAATTTTTTGTAAAACAATTTAGCTAACTCTTCTTCTAAGCTTATAAGGAGTGGAAGGATTAATTGATTGGTCCTATGGTTACCTTCATATATATAAGTCCAGGTAATCTGGGATGGGATTTTATATGTTCAATAAAAAAAACAATTATATCAATTTCTAATAACTTCTAGTAATTCTTTAAAGAGTTGATATACTATATCAGTGCTATGATTAATAAAGGCTGTTATTATGCATCTGATGACATGATAATAATACTATCTGTAAAAAATTAAGGAGATGTGGTCATTCTCTTAATACCAATAATATAGCACATAATTTTTCACATAGATGTAAAAGGAATATATATTTCTTTTCTATTATTGCAATATGCTTGTACCTACAGGTTTAGAATAAGGTCCATTACGTTGTTTAAAAATTTCAGGGAACCCAGAGGATCATAACTTCTAATATTGTCCCTCATTATCTCTACAAAGCAATACAATTATTAATTCTAGGCTTAGATATTATTAACTCTTAACCTATGTGAAACTTAATATTCCCAGGCTGCCATTTCATTCTCTTAAAGCAAAAACAAAACAAGTTCTCTTAAAGTTAACCTTAGACTTGAATATCTTTCACTCAAATTTCTTTCACATTTCAGTATTACAAGCTTATTTTCCTTTTATTCCAAATATACCATTATTTTCAAAAAGAAAATAAGATTTTCTATGAATTAAGTTTTAAATATATATATATATATATATATATATATATATATATATATATATATATATATAAATTTCAAAAAACCCAATGTAAATTTTTTTCCAAAGTCAGTGTGTTGCAGTCCACTCTGGGCAGCCAGAAATCAGCCTAATTTACACAGCTCTTCAGGGCGCTGCTGGACATGACCCGCATGTTCAATAATGAAAGTCAGCCAGTGAGAGATAAGCAAGGAGTTTATTGCATGTATATGCTACATCTCTGACTCACATAGTGGAGTAAGGGTATATATAAGTCTAGTCCCCCTGTATCAGCATTCCTCATCTCCAGGCACTGTGAAAGTGTAAAGGGCATGCCACAAAAGGTATGTATCCTGGAATATATGGAATCTTCAACAAGATAAGAATGAAAGGCAGAGGGATAAGGTCCTTCCTGAGAATATTCAACAAGATAAGGATGAAAGGCAGGAGAACAAAGAGAGAGAAGGGCCAGAGTTCCTTCCTGAGTTCAGAGCACTCTGGTATGGACATTCCTGTTGTCCCAGGTCTCAATGACTCTCAGGATGAACTCCTCATGGCCAGGTACTCTGTCTATTAAGCCCTTACAATTCCCCTTTCTTGTTTAAGCGCAAAGTGCCCTATAGATTCCCAGAAAAGGGTTGTCTTGGAGGATCGACAAAAACATTAGTCAAAATCTTTCTTATGCATGAGATGAGGACTTGCATCACAAGGGGCACACACAAGCAAAATAATAAAAGTCCAATACGAAACAATATATAAGGTAACAATACATGCAACAGACCACCAGATCAAGTATGAAAGAACTGAATCAGCTTATCTGAAACCTGATTAGGTTGTAGATCAGAATCTGCTGCCTGGTCAATATAATCAACTATTTGGGCTAATTTTGAGAATTCTAAATGTAACATTTTCCATACTCAATCCATGTAGCTGGGCTCTAATAACATTCCATTCTACTTGAGATTCATTATGTTGCACTTTGGTCAAACAATATCAATTATATCTATAATCACATTGTAACCTTTCTTGTAATTCCAAATATTGTACTTCTTCTCCCTAAAACATAGTGGCTTTCTGCAATTGACATAATGCTTTATAAAATTGCTCATCTACCAGAAGCTGGTGTTTAAATCCCACTGAAACATTCTGCATTAATTCTTGTAATCCCTGTGCTTCAACTATTCGATTTTGAGTAATAGATATTGACATAGAGGCCACAATGGCTTCTACCAGTAATGGAATGCCCAAAATAACACAAGAAATATATCTTCTGTTTCTCTGTTGAAAGGATAATATTTTCTCATTAATTGTCTCAAAAATACAATCACTATGTGTTCTATAAAAATTTTTTGTTTTTTACAATAGTAAATGCATAATGTGGTCGTGTTACTATGAAAACTTTTCTACCTACAGCAAATTTAGGGCCCATGCAGGTTATTACTAAACAATTTATACAGGTTAAATTGAACACCCTATCAGAATATTTAGTTAATGTAATATTAGATTTTCCTTCTACTAAAAATGCATATTCCTCACCCAAGCATACCCTAGCACTAATAGTGATATTACTAGTTATATTATTCCTTATATCAATATTTACCAATTCAGGCATTCCTTGCACAGTATGTCCCCCAACCAATGCAACAAGTTTTTCTATCCCTTTAACCTCTATTCCAGATCCATGTGTATATTTCAGTCGAGGATAATTTACTACTCCTCTATCTTGCATGTCTCTTGTGGTATTATGACAAGATATTAAATATTCTGCATAATTCATAATGTCTAAAGGTACTTTGATGCACTGATGAGTATGACAATATTTAAAGGACATGAAACCAGGATAATGATACATAAGTGAATAGAATTATAAGAACTTAACCTATTCCCTTGATATTGTTTAGTTTCATTCAAAGGTATCTCAGTACAATTTAATCTCCATGTATATAAGTGATACATCCTGGTGTCAATTTGTATAGAATTCTTATTTGTTTTTACAGCAATATCTCCCAAATATATCCTTCCATCCACAATCTGAGTACACCATCTATCAGCAGGTACAATACTTTTAGTGTAATTCCATTCAGTGCTCAACCAGATTCCTCCCATTTGTTTCTGGAAGTACACAGGAAATCCTTTAATCAATCCCATGAAAGTCATTGTTTTGTTAAAGTTCTGTATGGATTCATTACTTGTTATTTCTTCAACACTCCCTTCATCGTACATGCAAGAAAGATTTCCATGTAAAATAAATTCTGGCATAGTATCTGTCCAGGATAGTGTTTTCAACCACAGTGGAGACAGAATGAAAGCCCATCAATGATCAGTCATATTAGCCTTTCCTACAGTTAACAAGTGCATCATCATACATGTTCTTATGAGTATCTTTAATTGTCCTTTATGAGCATGATTCTTTCTTCCTCTCTTTCCTTGCCTTCTCTTTCATCTATTCTTCCTCAGTTTCCACATTTCTTATTCTTTTTGCAGAAACCCATTTGTCTCCATGATCTGTGGAAACACAAAGAAAACCTGGACCCCATATTAACATTCTGTAAGGTTCATACCATGAGCCATCGAGCTCCTTTACCAATATCATAGATTTATTTTCAGAATTATTTTTAAAGTATTTTCTTTCCAACTGTTTCTTAATTTGTATAAAATGTCTCATGGCTGAAGACAAATTTTCCAATTTAGAAATTTGTAAAAAATTATATGTATATATTGCTTTGTCTAGAATTCCTTGTGATAGACATCCTCTTCCCCTTTCTTGTTTAGTGAGGATTGCCTTAATATTTCTGTTAGCATGTTCCACTATGGCCTGACATGTGGGATTGTAAGGAATTCTAGTGGCATGCTTTATTCCCTAAAACTTTTGAATTACAAAGATTTAAGACCAATTCTTGCTAAAAAATCCCTTCTTATGACTATAAGATTTTTTCATACTTCTCTTAAATTCCAAAAGTCATATTCAAATTAGTTTTAAATCATTTTCTTTTCAAAAGTCTAAAAAGTTTGCAAATTCTTTTTATCTTTATCAGTGCAATACTAACTTCTTGGTGCTCTCACTTATAAAAACTTTCTGTCCTCACTGACCAACATTTCTTACTATTAGAACATTCTATATTCTGGGAATGAGAGATTCCCCACAATTTGATATGTCAAAGTGATATGTACTATTTCATTACCTTTACTGTTTATCATTACTCACTCTTTCCAGATTCTTCCCAAATACATGATCCATACTCCAATCAATGTAAAATATTAACTTCCTCTTGTTTAGTTAATCTAAAGCTAACTCACAAGTCTGTCCTGACTCCCATGACTCTGGAGGAGCCATAAAAACATCAGAATCCAAACTCAAACATATTCTTTACAAGCCCCTTGATTCAATTTACATGTATCTTTAGATTAGCACACTATAGGATGAATAATAACATAATTTATGTTGCAATTTCTTTCATATCAAACTTTTTACTTTATGGGGTTTATTATTTTGCTAATCAATTCATTGCCAAACATTGCAAAAAGCACCAATTTAATGCAATTTTAAATCACCCCAACCTCATATAAACACATATGTCCCTATAGACTTACAATTCTATACTTTCTTCTTTTCTTATAATGATTTCTACACCATTTTCCAAAGTTCCCAAAATCCATCTTTTGTATACAAAGTCAACCCTGTTCAAACCTTTCCATACTTAAGAAATGTTTCAAAAGAAACCCAAATTATCTCTAAGTCTGGATTTTCTTTCCAGTACTTTCAGAATCTCTTACTCAAACTATACAACTCACATTTTACACCATTCCTTTTCATTAGCTCTTCTTGACTTTAATTCATACTATTCCAAACTAGAGTCACATAGCTTATGCAGCTATATAACTACAGATATGATTCCACTTTTCACAATGCATTTTTCATTCCAAGGTTTTAATATTTAACATTTCTTGATTACAACTGCTAAAGTCCTGGAGAAGGCAGTCATTCAAAAGTCCCTTAGCCTAATTAGAATATTCCCTGTCCCCCCTTCTTCAAATAGAGTAAACTGAATAATTTTTATAAAGACCATCCTAGATTCTTTCGGGGGGGGGGTTGGTCTTCTATTCTTCAACCCTTACATGTCCCATAATTTTCTGTAAAAACTAACAATATCTGAATCTATATTGATAAACTCCTGAGGCTCTAATGATGCCATGTCATTCTGGAAAAAAAGATTCATTATTTCGTTTCCCCTATACAGGCATTTTGGTAACCACATTATATACTTTAGGATTAACCTGACTCTCTTGTCTCTCTGAAATTTATTTTCCCTATTTTCAAATTAAAATAGCATTTCTTTCTATGATTTCTTTGTTTAACATATTTGGTAATGTTTGCTATTTCTTTAACTTCAAAATAAGGTCCTTTTAAACACTTACTTTACTAATTCTTCCTGAAGTAGCTCTCCCTCCTGAAAGGGGGAGGGAGGGGGAAACACTCTGGCAGCACAGAATCAGGAAAATGGGAAAGAGAAGGGAACATAAACAAGGAATGGGAGGGGGCTTCTCATAATAGTAAAATAACAGGGTGAGTAGTTTGACCTCAGTCAATTTAATACCAAAATCCATTCTTTTTTTAAAATAAAAACAAAAAAATCCTTCTTGGAAGTACTCAAGAGGAGGGGCATCAGATTACTCACAGAAAGCATGCTCAAGGGGAGAGCCAATGAAGGCATTAGATGCCAAAATAACGAAGAGCAGCAATTTAAATGAGGCAATCCAAGGACAATTTTAGGGGAACTTTTCTCCCCATCTAGCAAATCAATAGAAGAACCCGAACACACAAGGAAACAGACAATCTAAACACATAAAAACAGATGAGGTACAAGCACAGACCACACAAACACAACAGAATTTTCCAAACTGACAATATCCACAAACAGAGCAATGGCAAATTCATGATGTCTCAGGAATGCCCTGAGGGGAGATTCTCTCTTAAACTAGTAAGAAGGAGCTGGTGGGGGAGGAGGAGGCCAAATTTCATCCTCCTGTATAACTTTCTTTCTTTTTTTTTTTTGTACAGTTTTACTGTCTGTTTGGCTTTCTATAGAGAAATGTTGCTCCGTTCCCTCAAAAGCATTTTTCACTATACTAATTATCAAGAAATCTAGTTCTTTATGATAATCAGGGCATTCTTGTTCATAGCTAGTCATCTGTTTTCCTATTACCTGCCATTTATCTTTTGTTATTTCTATATTCTTGACCCATGGTGATACAGTCTGTATTTTCTCAATGAATGTCCGTAAATCTTTCAGTTGTATATTAATTCCTTATTCTTAATGGTTTTATACAGGAGTCTAGCCCTGATCTTACTTTCCTCTGGCTTAACAATGGGAACCATATTCACTATCTTCTTGTCCTACTGACAAGGTCCCGGTTCTCTTTCCTGCCCGTACCTTTAGTTCCTGTTCAGACACCACTTCTGTTGAGGTCCACTCTGGGCAGCTGGGCATCAGCCTAATTTACACAGCTCTTCGGGGCACTGCTGGACATGACCCTCATGTTCAATAATGAAAGTCAGCCAGTGAGAGATAAGCAAGGAGTTTATTGCATGTATATGCTACATCTCTGACTCACATAGTTGAGTAAGGGTATATATAAGCCTAGTCCCCCTGTATCAGCATTCCTCATCTCCAGGCACTGTGAAAGTGTAAAGAGCATGCCACAAAAGGAGTGTATACTGGAATATGTGGAATCTTCAACAAGATAAGGATGAAAGGCAGAGGGATAAGGTCCTTCCTGAGAATATTCAACAAGATAAAGATGAAAGGCAGGAGAACAAGAGAGAAGGGCCAGAGCTCCTTCCTGAGTTCAGAGCACTCTGGTATGGACATTCCTGTTGTCCCAGGTATCAATGACACTCAGGATGAACTCCTCATGGCCACATACTCTGTCTATTAACCCCTTACACCAGTGTTACAAGATACATATATAATTTTTAATAGATATAATTTCATATGGAAAAATTTTTCACAAACTCTCTGGTCCAAAAAGACCTTGAAAAACATAATCTGTTGGCAAGGATTTCTCTAATTTTTCTACAGGTTTTGAAAAGAAAATAGAGATTTATTTATTCACTTTTTCTGATTTTAAAGATTTTATCTATTTTGAGTTTTACAATTTTTCCCCTAATCTTACTCCACCCCACCCCCCCCACAGAAGGCAGTCCCCCAGACTCTACATTGTTTCCATGGTATACATTGATCTACGTTGAATGTGATGAGAGAGAAATCATATACTTAAGGAAAAAAAAAACAAAGTAGAAGAGATCGCAAAATTACATAGTAAGATAACTTTTTAAGCCCCAGGCCCAGGAGCTAGGGGTTTCCCTCACACCTCAGATAAGCACCTCCTCCTAGGAGGTTACTAATTGGCTGTAGGAAGGGTAGGCTGGGTTCCATCCCTTGGACTAAGGGAAAGCCAAGCATCAGGAAGGGCTGAAAAAGAGTTCAAAAACTCGTTTCCTAGTTTTCCATCTCCCTCCCCACCACCCCCTTCACTTCCACAGCGAATCCTGAAGTCTTTTGTTTTGAAGGAAAAGGAGGTTCCCTCTTGACCTCTAAATTAAAGGAAACAGTTCTTGAACTTTTTTCAAACTCCAGAGTTCTTTATCTGAATACAGATAGTATTCTCCATCGCAGACAGCCCCAAATTGTCCCTGATTGTTGCACTGATGGAATGAACGTATCTGTTAAGGTTGAGCATCATCCCGATGTTGCTGTTAGGGTGTACAGTATTTTTCTGGTTCTGCTCATCTCACTCAGCATCAGTTCGTGCAAATCCCTCCAGGCTTCCCTGAATTCCCATCCCTCCTGGTTTCTAATAGAACAATAGTGTTCCATGACATACATAGACCACAGTTTGCTAAGCCATTCCCCAATTGAAGGACATTTACTTTATTTCCAAATCTTTGTCACCACAAACAGGGCTGCTATGAATGTTTTTGTACAAGTGATGGTTTTACCCTTTTTGTTCATCTCTTCAGTGTATAGGCCCAGTAGTGGTACAGCTGGATCAAAGGGTATGCACATTTTTGTTGCCCTTTAGCCATAATTCCAGATTGCTCTCCAGAAAGGTTGCATGAGTTCACAGCTCCACCAACAATGTATTAGTGTCCCAGATTTCCCACATCCCTTCCAACATTGATTTTTAATAATTATATTAAATATTTATTTATTCTCATTTTGTACAATTTTTTTCATACATTAATAAAATATTCTTGTTTAAGAGTAAACAAAATACCCCCTCCCCCCAAAAAATTATAGACTCACTTGAGCGATAAAGTAAAGGGGAGAGAAAAAGATTAAAATAAAAAAATAATAGTAATAATTGTAGGTGTGGCCAGGTGGCGCAATGGATGGAGCACCAGCCCTGGAGTCATTAGCATCCAAGCCCACATTCGGCCCTGTACACCCAACAATCACCCAACCGTGTGACATGCAAGCCACCCGAACCCCACTGCCCTGCAAAACCCAAAAAAGAAAAAAAAAACCCAAAATAAAATAAAATAGTAATAATAGTAGGGGCAGATAGCTGGCAGACAGAGCATTGGCCCTTGAGCCAGAAGCACCTGGGTCCAAATCTGGCCTCAGACACCCAATGATCACCCTGCTATGCCACCCCAGGTGTGCCACCCAACCCAATTTGCCCTGCACCCCCACAAAATAATAATAATAATAAATGTGCTTGAGTCCTTGGTCCAACACCAACAACTCTGTCATGAGTAGGTCAAATTCTTTATGATAAGTCCATGGCAAAAGTTATTTCCATATTTTTCCACTGTTGCCATTGCTGATCACAACTCCCTCCTTTCAGATTTCTCTACTACCATGTACTATATTTTTCTCTCTCCTTTCACTCTGACTCTGCTGTAGGGTAGCTGAGTGGCACAGCAGACAGATCCCTGGCCCTGGGGCCAAGAGGCCCTGAGCCCCCATACCACCCCTTAGGCCCAGCATCCACCTGGCCCTATGGTCCAGGACAGGCCATCCAATCCCAGCCCCTTGCAAGAAGTAAAAAAGAAAATGTGTTATATCTGACCACTCTCCCCCTGTGGTCCATCCTCTCCTCTATCACTCACATCACCCTCCCTTCCCCCTGTCCCCCCTTCCTTCTTACTCCAGATTCCCATACCCCATTGAGTATATATGCTGTTTCCTCTCCTAGCCACCTCTGATGAGAGCAAAGATTGCCTCATTCCCCCTTGCCTTCCCCCCTTCCATATCATTGCAATAGCTCATTGTAATAAAGAAAGATCTTATTACATGATATATCTTGGCCTATTCCCCCTCTCTTTTCTTTCTCCCATTACATTTCCCTTTTTTCTATTGACTCCATTTTTACTCCATATTTTATATTTGAATTTAGTTTCCTCCTGTGTTTCAACTACAATAGCTCCCTCTACCTGCTCTATTGACTGAGAAGGTTCATATGACTATTCTCAGTGTCATTTTTCTATGCAGGAATATATGCAGTTTGTCATCATTAAGTCCCTCATATTTCCCCCCTCTGCTCCAATCTCTATGCTTCACCTGAGTCCTGTATCTGAAGATCATACCTTCTGTTCAGCTCTGGCCATTCCAAAAGGAACATTTGAAATACCCCTGGTTCACTGAAAGTCCATCATTTTCCCTGGAAGAGGACATTCAGCCTTGCTGGGTAGTTCATTCTTGGCTGCATACTAAGCTCTTTTGCCTTCCCATATATTGTATTCCAAGCCCTATGAGCTTCCAATGTAGTTGCTGCTAAGTCCTGTGAGATCCTGACTGCAGCTCCATGATAGTTGAACTGTATCCTTCTGGCTCCTTGTAATATTTTCTCTTTGACTTGGGAGTTCTGGAACTTGGCTATAATATTCCTAGGGGTTGGTTTTTTGGGATCTCTTTCTCAGGGGAATCGATGGATTCTCTCTATTTCTATTTTGCCCTCTGCTTCTAGAATATCAGGGCAATTTTCCTGTAGTAATTCTTTGAAAATGATGTCAAGACTCTTTTCCTGATCATGACTTTCAGGTATTCCAATAATTTTTAAATTATCTTTCCTAAGTCTGTTTTCCATATCAGTTGTTTTTTCAATGAGATATTTCACATTTTCTTCTAATTTTTCATTTGTTTGGTTTTGAAGTATTGATTCCTGATTTCTGGTAAATTCATCAATCTCCCTGAATTCTATTCTTTGTCTGAAGGATTTGTTCTCCTCAGAGAGTTTTCTTATCTCTTTTTCCATCTGGCCAATTTTGCTTTTTAAAGCATTCTTCTCCTCAATAACTTTTTGAACTGTTTTATCCATTTGACCTAAGCTGGTTTTTAGCATGCTATTTTCTTCACCAATTTTTTGGATTTCCTTGACTAAGCTGCTGACTTCATTTTCGTGTTTTTCCTGCATCTCTCTCATTTCTTTTCCCAGTTTTTCTTCTAGCTCCATCATTAGATTTTCAAAGTCTTTTTTGAGCTCTGTCATAGTCTGATCCCAGTTTCTGTTTTTCTGGGAGTCTTTAGATGCAGGAGCTTGTGTTTCCTCATCTTCAGAATGAGTGTTTTGATCCTTCTTGGGATCATAGATAATGTATTTCTCAATGCTGTTCCTCTTTTTTCTCTGCTTGCTCATTTTCCCAGCCTAAGCCTGTTTTGGGGGTGCTTCCTGAGCTTTTGGGACACTCCTACAAGGGTCTCAGTGTGTGAGGCTCTGTCCTCCCTTCTGGTCTGTGAATTACCACAAGCCCCCCTTTCTGCTATGGGGCTGAGGTGGGGGGGGCCCTGCTGTTCTATGGGTGGGCCTGGACTGCAATCAGGATCTGAATGTGGTCAGAGCCCCAGAGTCCTGTTCCAGAGGCAGAGGACAGAGCTCTGCAGTCTCTCTCTCTCTTTTCATTCCCCTCCCTAGGTTCACTGGACTCATGCCCTAGCGGCCCCTGCTTACTGGCTCTGCCTGCTTCTGTTTCTTGGATCTGGAATGTAGTGGCCACACTGCTCCCTGTGTGCCCTGAGAGCTGGGTTTCAGGTGTTCGCTCTGGCAGAGGTCCCCTGCTGTTCCCCCAATTTGTGCCAGTGCTCCTGGGATGCAGGTCAGGAAACTCCCATGCTGCTGTGAACCACGGCTCCCAGAGCCCCGGGACTGCCTCTGGGAGGCTGAAGTTCTTTCGCTCTGGCGGGCCACCCCTCTGGCAGGCCCCCCCTCCAACCCCGGGGAGCAGAGCCTTTCTGCTCTTTTCCAGGTCACTTTGAGTAGGAGAATTGCCTCACTGGGTCCCTCTGTGGGTTCTGTCTCTTGAAAGTTTAGTTAGAGTCCTAAGTTTATGAGTTTTATCAGAAAGCGCCTAAGACTGGATCATTCTTGTCGCCATCTTCTCTCTAATTTTCTTATAAGAAATCTTTACAGATGTGATGGATAACACTTTAATTCATTCATATTTTGTTATTGTAACACAATTTTAAATTTTCAAAAAGAAAGCTTGAATCTGCTCTTATACAGTTTACTAATTAAACAAAATCACATCTTCAGTTTAAAGTATATTCCCTTTACTCCATAATTTTGAAATAAAAAAATTCTTAAGACCAGATATTTCTAAAAAATTTTATGATTACAAGATTTTCTTTATAGTTTTCTTAATAATCTTACAAATTCCAAAACTCACGTTCAAAATCACCTCAAATAATTTTTTTTTCAAAATATAAAAGCTTGCAA
Source organism: Macrotis lagotis (assembly GCF_037893015.1). Taxonomy (NCBI): domain Eukaryota; kingdom Metazoa; phylum Chordata; class Mammalia; order Peramelemorphia; family Peramelidae; genus Macrotis; species Macrotis lagotis. Next base: position 365,299,116 of record NC_133658.1, read on the forward strand.
ATTCTTATCTGTATCAGTACTATTCTAATTTCTCAAAGTCTGTGCTAAACAACAGTTTTTGGCAGACTCCCAGCCTCTATCAAGGCCATTTTGACCCTATCTATTTTAGCATTCCCAATAGTTCTTTTTCATCCTACGACCCTGGAGGAGTCAAAAAGTATAATAACTCCTCGGGGACCTATCCCGAGCCTTCGCCTGGATACATACCTTTCCCCAGTCTTCGGACGCACGGACCCTCCTTTGGGGAAGGAGGGCAATAACTGGATAGAACACCCACTTGCAGTCTAACAAGCAGGTCTTTATTGCTCACATAGCAGCGAAAAAAAAGCTCTCCTCTTCCCCAGTCCCATCCCTTATCTAGTCTTCTGCTCCTCCCCCGAGCTCCTCCCCTGTTCCTCCCTCATGGGCGGAGCCACTCCTGTTACTGGGGTGTTCCCAGCACCCATATGGGCGGGTTCACACCCCCAGGCGTCTCCTAACCCATAGGTGGCCAAGGTCCAGAGCTGGGTCCAGAGCAATAACCAAAAAAATTTTTTTTACAAACCCCTTAAGTCAGTTACATATATTTTCAGATAATTTTGTTCACAAGATTACACATTATAGATTTAACCAATTTGAAGAAGCAGTTAACATTTTCTTAACAATTACTTTCATATCAAAACTTTTCACTTTATGGGAATTATTACTTTTCCAATCAATTCACTGCCAGATATTGTAAAAGAGGTGGTTTAATGCAATTTTCAGATTATCCCAATCTCATTTAAGCACATATCTCCATTTACTTTCTCCTGTTCCTATTTTATTTTCAAATCATTTTCTCAAAGCTCCTCATATTGTCAATATACTATGTTGAACATATCCCCATGTAATTATTGTACAGTTCCATTATTATTTACCATAAATTCTTTTATTAAGACTAGTCAAGAAAAATAATTTTAAGGACAATCTCAATTTCTACTAGATCCCTTATAAGTATAATTTGCCAAATCAGTAAGTAAAACTCTGTTAGATAATCAGATCAGAAAACAAACAATAGAAAATAAGACAAATTAATGGAACCCCTTCTTTCCCCAAAAACATCATGATTTCCAGGAAAATCTCTTTTGGGTCCGAATCATGGATTTTTTGGAAAAAGAAAAAGATCCAATTTTGAAAAGAGAGAAAAAAAAAGAGAATTGGCCAATCAGAACACAAAGATATGACAGCAAGTTTTACCATGCAGAGAGAGCTAAGAGCTTTCCTCTGCCTGGATTTTAAAACAAACACATAGAAAACACATGAACAGAATCAGAGCACATTGAACCAGAGAGGTCCCTAGTTCTCACAACAGAAGAAATACATAGAACATTTAATATATCACAATACATTTTTATAAGAAGGTATTAATATTTTTAATACTTCTGGATTATCACTAGTATAACTTTTGAGAGGGCAAAACAGTCATTTACAAATCTCATAGCCTATTTGGAAAATCCCCTGTCCCCCTTATTTTAGAGTAAACCAAATAACTTCTTTCTAACGGAACAAGTCTTAAGTCTTTTCTTGGGGGTGGGGGGTTGGAACCTTCTATTCTTAATTCCTCATTTGACCCATAATTTTCTGTAATAATTAACATTATCAGAATCTATATTGATAAACTCCTGAAGTTACATTGTGACAATATCATCTTGATAAAAGCTTAACTATCTAGTTTCCTCTTATTTCTTTTATTTATTTATTTTTGGCTTTACTAGTACCCAAATTCTATACTTTACAATTCACCCGACTCTCCTGTTTTTATGGGATGTATTATGAAATTAAAAATAACATTTCTTTTTATGATTTATATTTATATAACATATTTGATAATAATATACACTGTATTTCCTGATTCTTTTAACTCCAAATAAATTTTCTTTTTTTAACATTATTTATCCAAATCTTCATGAAGTAATTCTCTCTCTCTGTCTCTCTGACTAATAACTCCATGGTCAAAAGATAAAAGCCATATTGCAAAAAGGAGAAGCTGCGGAGAAAGTTGGGGGGGGAACATTCTTGCAAAATTACACTGAAGAAGCAGGAAGAGAAAAATTCAATGGTATTTTGTCATATTAATATACATTTATCCATTTGATTCAAAGTACATTAAAAGCTCAGTTCTCCTTTCCTTGGAAACCATGGAGAACATCATAACCAGTCTGTAAAAACTTATTTTTTGATAATTTCTAAGCTCTTCTCTTTATCCAGTTTCTTTAAGTTTTTTACATACTGTCCTGGTTTTTTAATTATTTTTAGTTCCTTGAAAAGTTCCTTCCCTTTTACACCCATGTACCTGTTTGGAAAAAGAAAGTAAAAAGCTGCCACTGCCAAAATGGCACCACCCAAGCCTTTCCCTAATTGCCTGATCCTAGGATTCCTTCACAGCTTTAACAGGGGTTCTCTTCTCCTGAAGGACTATCTCAGCCTTTGGATGACTTCAAGTCCTACGCCTGCCCCAAATTAAGGGTGCTAAATGTTGTGATCTCCTGACCAGCAGGGGATCCATTCAGATCAGGAAAGAACAGAAATACACATACATTCAGGTGGGGAATATCAGCAGGACATCTGACAGAGACAGTCTATTGAAAACATTAAACAATTCTTATAGAAGACAACCACAAAATTAGCATATAGGATAAAAACAATGATATAACTTGTTATGGGCAGGAATTAACCCAGCAGGATGTGACCCAAGTCAAGAAATTTGGAAATAGGGCTTATTGACAAGTGAGGCCATGAATGACACAGTTGTGTTATCAAATCAGAGTTCTGTGGAAGCTTTCAACTCAAGGATCACCAGAGTTTAGGTTTTCCAGTCATAACTAGTGTCTTGACCCCAAATTCGCTTGAGCAGCCTCTGCATTCAACTATTGAAATCTTTGGTTTCTTTAATAAAACCTAGGGGAAGCTAAGTGATGCAGTGGATAGAGCAACAGCCCTGGAGTCAGGAGGACCTGAGTTCAGATGTGACCTCAGACACTTAATATTAGCCTAGGTGTGGGACTTTGGACAAGTCACATAACCCCATTGCTTTAAAGAAAAATAAAATTTAAAACATAAAAAAGAAGAAAACTTGCCTGCTAATATCCTTTTACTATCTATGACAAATATGTAAATTTATGCAAAAATATGTAAATTTATTTTTGTAAATTTAACTCATTTCCCTTTATATTTGAGAAATAAAATATTTAGTCAGAGAAACTTGTTATAATTTCCCCACTTCCTGCTTTCCTTCTAATTTTTACTACATCTGGTTTATGTAAAAATTTAAATTTCATTTAATCAAAATTATCTAATTCAATGCTTTTGATCATTTTTTTATTCAGTTATAAACACTTCCCACATCTAGATATCAGAGAGGTAAAATTTTCCATGTTTTCCCTAATTTGTCTAAGTCATGGATGATTTTTTAACTTATCTTGATATATTGTGTGAGGTGTTGTATTCCTACTTTTTATAAAATTGTTTTCTAGTTTTTCTAGCAATTTTTTGTCAAGTAGTGAATATTTATCTCAAAAGCTTGGATCTTTGGGTCTGCCAAGCACTAAAGTACTATGATCATTTAGGACAGTGCATTCTGCATGTAATTTATTCTACTGATAAAAATTTTGAACAAAAAAAAAGTTAAAATAGTATGCTTTGCTACATTTTATTCTGGATGTAGATGGCATACTCCATCACAAGCCTTTTGAAATTGTCTTTGACCAGTATATTGCTGAGAAGAGCTTAATCCATCCTAGTTTATCTTCACAGAAAGTTGCTATTATGGTACACAAGGTGCTGTGTACAATGTTCTTCTGATTCCGCCCACTTTTAGAGCCACTTTCATTCATTTATTTATTCATTCATTCATATATTTATTTATTTTTTCACATTATCACAATAGTCTTGTTGTAAAACTAAGCATAATCCTCCCCCTACATACACACACACACACACACACACACACACACACACACACACACACACACACACACAAACAAAGATAGAGAAACCTTAAGAAAAATAAAGTGAGGAAAAAAAAGTGTGTTTTGGTGTGTGATCAGATACCATCAACTCTGTCTTTGGGACGGAATGCATTCTTTATCATAAGTCCATCAGAGAAATAGCTTCAATATTTTTTCCCACAGTTGCTACTGCTAGCTGTACTTCGCTCCATCCTAGTCCCTCCAACCCAATTTATTCTATTCTCTCTCTCCTTTCACAATGTCCCTCCTCAAAAGTGTGTTGGATCTGACTAACCTCTCCCATGATCTTCCCTCTCTTCTATCACCTACAACTTACTCCCTTCCCCCTGATCCTCCTCCTATTCCTTTCCTCTTTTTACCCCCCTCTATGGTAAGGTAACGATTTCTATACCCTAATGAGTGTGCATGTCATTTCCTCTCTGAGCCACTTCTGATGAGAATGAAGACTCACTCATTCCCGTTCATCTTCCCCCTTTCACACCACTACAAAAGTTTTTTTCTTGACTCTTTTATATAAAATACCTCAGTTCATTCTACCTCTACTTTCCCTTTCTCCCATTACATTCTTTCTTGAGCATTGACTCCATCTTTATAATATATTATAATATCATATTCAGCTCCCTCCTGTGTCTTTTCTTTTGTTTTTTTTCCTGTGTCTTTTCTATATATGCTCCTAACTGCCATAAAAAAATGAGAAAGTTCACAAGTTATCAGTATCATCTTCCCATTCAAGAATACAAGCAGTTTAACATTATTAAATCCCTCATAATTTGCTCTTCTCATCCAACCTCTCTATGCTTCATCTGAGTCCTGTACTTGAAGATCAAACTTTCTGTTTAATTCTGGTCATTTCAATAAGAAAGTTTGAAATTTTCCTATGTCATTGAATGTTCATATTTTCTCCTGAAAAAAAGATGTTCAGTTTTGCTGGGTAGTCAATTCTTGTTTACCCTTTTTCCTTCTGGAATATCATATTCCAAACCCCACAAGCCCGTAAAATAGATACTTCTAAATCCTGTGTAAATCTGAATGTAACCTCATAGTACTTGAATTGTTTCTTTCTGTCTGCTTGTAATATTTTCTCCTTGACTTGAGAGTTCTGGCTATAATATTCCTGGGAGTTTTTATTTTGAGATTTCTTTCAGGAGGTGATTCCCTCAATTTATATTTTACCCTCTGCTTCTAAAATATAGGGAAATTTTTCTGGAGAATTTCTTGAAAAATGAAGTCTAGGTTCTTTTCCTTGTCATGACTTTTAGGTAGCCTAATAATTTTTAAATTATCTCTTCTAGATCTGTTTTCTAGATCAATTGGTTTTCCAATGAGATATTTCACATTTTCTTCTAATTTTTCATTCTTTTGTCATTAGCTTCCCTTAGTTGATTCTATATTTGAAGGAATTATTTTCTTCAGAGATCTTTTCTATCTCCTTTTGTCAACTGGCCAATTCTGCTTTTTGAGGCATTCTTCTCCTCATTGATCTTTTGAACTGTTTTGTCCATTTGACATATACTGGTTTTTAAAATGTTATTCTCTTCTCTATTTTTTGTGTCTCCACCAAACTGCTGCCTTGATTTTCATGATTTTCCTGTAGTGCTCTCATTTCTCTTTCTAATTTTTTTCTCCACCTCCCTTACTTGATTTTCAAAATGTTTTTTTGAGTTCTTACACAGCTTGAGGTCAATTCATATATTTCTTGGAGATTTTGGATACAGAAGCATTGACTTTGTCATCTTCCTCCATGGAATTGTCTATGATGAGATTTTTTTTTTCTCTCTTGTTTGCTCATTTCCCTAGCCTATGACTTGATTCTAATTCTTTGTTAAGGTAGGCCTCTGCTTCCAAGGTTGACTTTACCAAACTTTTGATGCTTTCTACAGCAGTTTTCAAGGAACTCCCACCCCCACCCCAGAGACCTTAATTCCTTCAAGGTCCTTCTGGATTCTGTTATGGTCTATGGATGACTACAAGCACTCCCCTCTGCCCTGGAACTGTGAGGATAGTCCCTACTCTACTATGGCAGCATGGGATCCCAGACTATGACCTGGATCTGAGTATGGGCAAAGTAACAGAGTCCTACCCCAGGGTTAGCAGAGAGACCTCAGCAGTCTCCCCAATCCCATTACCATCCATGAGCTGAGCACTCTGGAAACTGCTGCTGAGTGGTTCCACAGGCCGGCTTCTGGTTCCTGGGGCTGGGGCTATACTGAGGCCCGCACTAGTCTGGGCTCCACTTTGGTGTGGCAACTTTCCCCACTGATTTTCCAAGTTGTTCTTGGAAATCCCTGACTTGAAAGGTCTTGAAACAACCCTGCTGCCATGAACTGAGTGTCCCCAAGCACCCAGATACTCCATGGACTGTTCCTGAGTTACAGGAGACAGTTTGCTCCTGGGTTGTCCTGTGACCCTTTCCAACCCCAGTGGAACAGACCTGTCCTGAAGATCTTCCAAGTTGCCTTGGACTGGAAAGTTGTTTCATTCAGTTTTTCTGTGGGTTCCATCACTCTAGAATTTGGTTCGTCATTTAAAGGCATTTGGGGTATTTTGAGGGAGAGCTTCTGGGATTTCCTATCTTCACTCTGTTATCTTGGCTCCATCCCCCTCAGGGTTACTTTCCACCTTTGATGTCCCCTTGAGTCATGTAGCATGCACAGCAGAATGCACATCCTAGGAAACCATTTTAGCAGATGGGCTAAACCAGGTTGAGGGTAACATGGGAGTCTCAAAATCATAGGTGACTTAGGGGGAGGGTATCTACCCAAAGAATGTGAAGCCTTCCACTAGTGGAATGGGCAAATAAGCACACTTCATTCTAACAACCATGAAGGTAGCTGAAGCAGTTGCTTGTGGAGTGCTTAGAGCTTAATTAGACTTCAAAGACATCATGACAATCCATTGCATCTAGAGTCATCATCAGTTGTCTTGACTCTGTCTTATCACTGGATCATAATGATTTTGAAAGAGAGATTACAGCTCTGGCTTACTTAAATCCAATTTATGCATTAATCAAGACATCATCCATACTACTTTATCATTTCTATCTGAGAGTCCTATGTCAACAGGCAAGCAATGAAGCAGCAAATGTGGATACACTGGGAGTTGTAGCCACAATCCTGCACACAACTGACCCAGATCATAGGATCATTTTCCCACTGAAAGCAGCAGTGGAATGTGGCAGCCCCCTGGATATCTGAACAGTCCTTTAAAGGATGGCACTGCTCACCTCCTTATGTGAGAAAGGGATTAGAAAAGGTGCCCTAAAAATTGTCTGTTTATCTAACCTGATTACTGAGGCAAGTGGGGATTACACCCTGTGATTGAAACACACACACACATACACACACACACACACACACACACACACACACACACACACTCTACAAAAACTTCTTTAAAGAAGATTCCATTCACCATTGGAACATGTAATGTACACACACTCATAGAGTACACACAAGAGCCAATAGACCGGAACCACAAACAACCCTTATTGCAAGAGAACTCAGCAGATATTATATCCAAACATACTCATAGATACCCCAAGAGCCAATAGATCTGAAATACAAACAACCCTTATTGCAAGAGAACTTGGCAGATATCATATTCAAATAACAGCCTTGAGTGAAATAAAGGTGGCAAATGAAGGTCAGTTTACTAAAGTCAGAGTTGGACACATGTTTTTCTGGAGTGACCACTGTGAAAGGGAACACTGTGGAGCTGGGCTAGATTTTGCAATCAAAACCATCTAGCCAACAAGCTTGAATGCCTACCAAAAGGAGTGACTGACAGGTTTATGAGGATGAGATTGCCACCTCCAACAAAATGTCATGCCATTCTCTTCTATTCCTATGCTCACACCATAATGAAGCCTGGTGAAGTGAAAGAAAAATATTTATGAAGACCTGGAGACCCTTATCATCAATCTTCCAAAAGAGAATAAGCTTATAATTTTGGGTGACTTTAATGCTAGAGTAGTCTCAGATTACCAGACATGCCAAGGAGTCCTTAGGAGGGATGGAGCCGGAAGCAGTAATAGCAAAAGACTTGAGCATCTCATGAGCTTCTCATCACAAACACTATCCTCCTTTTACCTAAATTCAATGATAGATCCTCACAGCAAACATTGGTATAAAAGGATAGTAAGGAGAAAAGACAAACTGGATGTGTGAGTGACAAAAACAATGTGTGGTGCAGAGTGCTGGACTGATCACAAGCTCATCATCCTTTCTAAACCAGGTATTCACATTCAACCAAAACCATGGCCCCAAGGCAAAATGACTATCAGAAGAATAAAGTCAAGAGATTAGAGTGCCTCTCTGAATAGGAATGTTTATTGTTAATTTGGAGGGAAAGTTAAGATACAGTTGAAAACAGCGGAACAGAAAGAAAGGAGCAACTTTCAGAGATCTGGTGTACCACACTGTGTTTGTTCATCTGGGTCAGAACACTCTCAGATATCAAAACTGATTTGATGAAAATGATAGGGCAATGCAGAAACTGCTAATGTAAAAATGGGAACTCCACAGGATTGCCAGCAGGATAATTCATCCATTTCTAAGAAGGCATCATTTAATTCCATCAAAAGTAAAGTACAAGTGAAGATTAGAGAGATGCAAGATGGTATGTTCAGTAAGAAGGAAGATGAAATTCATTTTTATGCAGATAGTTACCATGCAAAGTGCTTTTATGAAGCCCTGAAGGCTATTTATGGGAAAAAAAGACATATGGTGCATCTCAACTACTCAGTTCCAGTGGAGCCACATTGATTAATGTTAGGGACAAGATCTTAGAGAGATGGACTAGACACTTTCTTATTGTTCTTAACAGACCATCACCAATCAATTCAGAAGTCATTTACCATTTAACTCAAGTAGGTGTCATTCCATGCCTAGCTGAAGTTCCAACTGAAGAGAGGTTTTGAATACCTTTGAATTCCTTTCAAGTGGAAAAGCACCTGGGTGCTGATTTTCTTCCAACAGATCCACAAGGTTGGTGGGGGGGGAGGTCCAGAGGTCTGATTCCAATATTTGTAGATTTGACCAAGATCTTTTATATTGTCAGTTGTAAGGGCTTATGGAAAATTATGTCAAAATTTGTTTGCACAGAGAAATAGTGTACATCAATTTCACGATGGCATGCTTGCATGGTTCTGGATAATGGATGATGCTTTCAAGAATTTCTGGTCACCAATAGAGTGAAACAAAGATGTGACCTTGCTCCCATGCTTTTTAGCACAATATTTTCAGCCATATTATCAAATACCTTCAATGAAAATGAATATGGCATCAAGTTCAGCTAGCACACTGAGGGCAAATTCTTCAACTTGAAAAAGGCTCAAGCCAAGACCAAAGTGGAGGGATTGTTTGGGCATGATTTTTCTGTTTGCAGATGATTGTGTAGTCATTGCAGCCTCTGAAGCTGAGGTGCAATGAAATATGGATTGATTCCCTGCTACGTTTGATAATTTTGGCCTAAAAGTTAACACAAAGAAAACAGGTGTTAGCCATCATTGGCCAGCACCACACCATCCACATAATTGATTATAGCAAATGGAGAAATTTTGAATACTTTGAATAAGTTCACATATCTTGGCAATGTATTTTCCAGGGAGGTGTACATTGCTAATGAGGTTGACACATGCTTTGCCAGAGCTAGCTTAGTATTTGAGAGGTTCCAAAAGTGTGGGAGAGAAGTATTAGACTGCCTACCAAACTGAAGGTCTACAGAGCTATTGTGGTGACCTCATTTTTGTATGCTTGTGAAATCTTCACAGTCTACCAGTGCCATGTCAGAAAACTGAATCACATCCATTTAAACTTTCTTAGGAAGATTCTGAAGATCACTTGGCAGAAGGCACCAGACACTGAGGTCCTTTCTCAAGCTATACTGCCAAGCATTCAAACATTACTACAGAGGCCACAACTATGATGGGCTGGCCATGATGTTGGAATGCCAGATGTACACTTGCCAAAAAAGGCTATTTTATGAACACTCAATAGATTTGTCTTGGGAGGTAGATTCCCAAGTATTTAATGTTATATGCAGTTACTTTAAAAGGACTTTCTCCTTCTATTTCTTGATCTTGAGTTTTGTTGTTCATATATAGAAATGCTGATGATTTATGTTGGTTTATTTTATATCCTGCTACTTTTCTGAACTTTGTTAATTGTTTCAAATAGTTTTTTGAATGATTTTCTAGGGTTTTCTAACTATACCATCATATCATCTGCAAAGAGAGAAATGTTTGTTTCCTCATTGCCAATTCTAATTTCTTCAATTTCTTTTTCCTTTATTGAACCATCCCTGCCTATCTGGTATAAATCCTACCTGACCATGGTGTATCATCCTAATAATAACTTGCTATGCTAAAATTTGTTCTTTTTCTAATTTTTGAGTGTCTTTTCAAAGTGTAGTTCACACCCCATACTTACTTCATCAAGTCCTTTCATTCTTCAATCTAAAGTGAAGCATTAAGACCAGTGCTAATGGATCTTAGCTGGGCATCTCCAGACAGAGATCAGTCAGTTTCCCCATTGACTTACCTTCCCCAGTGACTCACCCCCTTGAAAACAATGTAAGTCTGGGGAAAAGAACTGGTTGTTATTCAGAAAAAATGGATATTAACTGTCCCTTGAAGCTTTTATCTTCATAATGAATGACACCTAAGGTATGGCTCATAATCATTTTAATTTAAATTTTTGCTATGCCCCAATAAATTTTTTCTGTATTGGTGGTGATTTTAGATGGTGGATGTACAAAGTCAAAATTCCTACTGCAAATATTCTCTCTCTCTCTCTCTCTCTCTCTCTCTCTCTCTCTCTCTCTCTCTCTCTCCTGATATGTGTGCATGTGTATGCATGCATGTATCTGTGATTGTGTCTTAATGGACTAGAATGTCAGTATTTGTCAAAAAAATAGCATGGCAGACAAATTAGCTAATGAAAATTTAGACTTAAATAACAGAGGAATCAGGGCCAGAAACAGAAAAGCTATCATCCCACTGTTTTCCATTTTGATCAGACTTCATTTAGAGCACTAAGTTCAATACTAAGCCAAAACTTTTAAAGCATAGGAAGCTTTCTATAGTTTTCTTGGTCCCCAGACAATTATAAGTTACTTGAAGACAGAAACTTTCTGAATTTTTTGGGGGGGGGGAGGGGGGCTGGAGTTGCAAGGGAACAGAGTTAAATGACTTGCCCAAAGTCATGTAGCAAGTAAATATCAAGCATCTGAGACTGAATTTGAACTCAGATCCTCCTGATTCCAGAGCTGGTGCTCTATCTACTGTGTCATTTAGCTGCCCCTGAGATTTTCTTTCGTCCTTCTTTCTTTGCTTAGTGCTTAGCATAGTGACTGATACATAGTAGACACTTAGTAAAATGAACAATGGATTGAGATTTGCTGGATTAAAGAATGAAGCTACTTCTGAATGGTGTCATTGAACTATCCACATTTCAGCCAAGCTAGTTTAGGGGGATCACCTCCTCCTTATCAATCCTAGTTCTGAATTCTGAGAAGATAAGCAAATCCAACCTCTCATCTACTCTTTCAAAAATAACTAACAAGACAACCAATATATGCCCCAAAGTCTTCCCTTTCTGGACTAATTCTAATTTCCTGATAACACACAGTTTCTATTCCACTTATCCTCCTGAGTACTTTTCTCTGTATCTACACTAAATAGTTAATGTTTTCATTGAACAATTGGGATTCAAATTTCCTTGGTTAAGGAATGAGCTGTTGTCTGCATGTGGTTAGTCAATAATCAGTATTTGTGTAACCAATCAAAATATTGCTCTGTCAGCATTATCCCATATGTAGTATCAGTTACTATAATTTTGTGATTCTTGTTGTGAAAACAAACATTGGTTTGATACATTAGGCCAGTAAATTCACTGAGTCCTTTTGATTCTTCACTTCCCCCATTTACCTCCTGCTACCATGAAGCAGTAGAGAAAGACCTACTTAGAAAGTCAGCACCTCTGCTTTCAAGTCTTGACTTAATTCGATGCATCATCTTGGGCAGTTATTAAGGAAAATAATGAATGACTCAGTGATTATGATTGATAGACTCTAAGTTACCTTTTGTCTCTACTGTGTTAAAATTTATGTTTTGAGATCCTTTCTGGTTTTGACATTCTATGATGAAAGATATTGAATCTTCTCTTTGGGTTTAAAAATTGTTTCATCTTCCTCTTGAACTGAAGATTTTCCTTCATTCTAGAAGCCTAAACCTGAATCAAGAAGGGTATCCAGTTCTAAATATCACAAACAATAATATATGAGGAATAAATTGAATTAAAAAGTCCTCTCAAATTATAAATTGCTAATTGACTTCATTCTCTACCAATCCACTTGACAGACCTGATTTTCACAAGTTTAATCTGCTGTTGTTCTTCTAAGTATCAGATGTGTGTGTGTACATGTGTATGTGTATCTCTGTGTGTGTCTGTGTGTTTGTGTGTGTGTCTCTGTGTTTGTATATATGTGTATTTACCTGTGTTTGGAGAAGAGGAAGATGTTGGTGGCACAGGTTGTTCCCTAACCTCTGATGGGACAACAAGGAATTCAAGTCAGCAACTTGAATCTAGTATTATTGAAATGACTCTGGATATGCAATTACAATTGTAGGTCTTCTATTTAACCTGTAAGATTTGATACAGGTCATTACTTTTCTGAGAGCTTTTTTCTCCTTCTATAAAATGAAAGAGAATGATATAGTACAATGACAAGTAGTATTAAAATTTGATTATAACTTGGATTCATATCTCATCTCTAGCACTACTTAGACATTGTAACTTTAGGTAAAGACACTTAAATTTCCTGAGCCTTAGCTTCTTCATTCCATTTCATGAGAATAATGAAATTTGCTTTATGGTATTATATAAAAATTATATACTTATAATCAACAACAATAATAAAAAATTCAATAAACATTATGATTTTGTGATCTGTGCAAAGTTCTACATTCTTTAGAAAAATGAAGTGGGTAAAAATTAAGTTTTTCAAAAAAAATCTGCATGTTTTAGTTAAAAATATTTTAAATAAATATCTTCCTCCTCTCTCCCTCCTTCCTTTCTGAGTTTTTTTGACAGTTCCAAAGTGCTTTAACTTGGAGTGCTAGATAGAATATTTTTAAGTCCTTACTATACTCCAAGCATTATTATAAGCTTTGAGGCTTTAAATATTAGCAAACAAGTCAGTCCTTATTGTCAAGGAACTTCCATTGTAATGGAAGATAATAACACATAAAGGAATACCAGAGGGGACTGTGGTCAGAATGAGGAGTTATGCATGCATCTGTTGGCATACTGTGGAGTTCAATAACAAATGACATGGAAACCTGGGTCCAGGAAAGATAAGGCAAATATTCATCTGTCAAAATGGATGGACTTCAAAGTTCCAGGAGGGATATTAGTATCAAGAAGATAGTGTAAGACTACATGATGCAGCAATGGAATTATCATCTTTTAAAAGCACAAAACGGGGGCAGCTAGATGGTGCAGTGGATAAAGCACCGGCCCTGGAGTCAGGAAGACGTGATTTCAAATCCAGCCTCAGACACTTAATAATTACCTACAGTTTGATCTTGGGCAAGTCACTTAACCTTATTACCTTGCGAAAACCAAAAAAACCCAACCTATTATATTGGGCCAAACATGAGGAAATATGGTTTTGATTTCTATTCTGCCACTGTCTTTCTCTATGACCTTGGATAAATCACTGTTCTGACCGGCCTCAATATCACTACTTAAACTTAAGGTCCCTTCCCAATATCAGTCAACAAGTTGAACCATTTAAACATGGTTATTGTTTCTGAATTCAAGAACTGTAATTCAGAATCATTTTAAATGGGCTTAGTAAGAAGCATCTTTGAGGTAAATTGGACATATAATAGCTCCTCAGCAATTTGGGGTCATTCAATACAGGAAAAAAGACTACCTCCTTTTACCTCACCCTCACCATATATCCCTATATGACATTAATACTCATCATGTTGACCCAGCATTACTGATTAGCAGAATACATTATGATCAATAGTCACTATTTTGATTGATTTTAGAACTCTGACTCCCAAATGACTTAACCATAAATACTGGCACATAAAGGGCATGACTTTAGTTTCATGGAAAATATATTGACTTTGTGGCAGGGAACCTCTAGAAATGCTGTGAGACTCCTTTCTGTTATGGTATTTTAGGTACACTGCCATGGATTTTGAGACCCTAAGATATTCTGCAGCAGAGAATTAAAACCTTACTTTGGTTAAGATGGCCAGAACTATAATAAATGCATCTTCTAGCAAAGCAGTGTGTAAGTAATTGATCTTTGTCTCTTCGAATGTAAAGTGGGAAGTTGAACTAGATAACTTACATTCTTTCCAGTCTGACATTCAGCTCTGACACCCTATATTCCAGTCCCTATCCAGTTAAAAAATTCTCAAACTTTCCATGAAGTTTACTCAAGAGCTCCTGTAGTCAACCTTATTATAATACTGCCATCTGGTGGGCAAAGCATAGGTTACAGTTTGCAAAAGACTGCTATGTTAGAACTAAAAGGATCTTCAAAGAAGATCTGTTTCTGCATCCTCAAAGTTAAATCACAGGGAATATAAGGAAAAAACCAAGATCACACAGCTAGCATGTTGAAAAGTCCAGAATTTACAATTAGGAGTCCTAAATCTTAATCAACTGTTCCTTCTAAAACATCATACTTCTTACTTATCAAACAGAGAATTATTTGGAATAATTCAAACTAATTTTTCAGGGAAAAAGCTTTAAAATATTAAAATAATAAAAGTAAAACTTTCATTGAACTTAATTATACAGATATCCATGTAGGTCCATACATTTATTAAATAGAGAGTTTTAGACCTGGGTATTGCTAGATTCAGATACCTAAACTACATGAGGAAATGGTTAGCTCCACAATCTACCCTGTTACTGTGGCTGTGGGATATGGTCTTATGCCAAAGGACCTTGGATTGGGTCTTGGAAGACCTGAGTTTTCCTAGATCTGTGTTTGAATCTTACATTCTGTGTGAACTTGGTCCAGTCCCTTCACTTCTCATCTATGAAATCAGGTGGTTTAACTAGATGAGCTCTAAGGTCACTTTCAGGCCTGCCATTATGTGACTGTCATATCTGTGTCTCTCTCTTTCACAGGAAAAATGGGGGAAAGTTGATATTAAAGCATCATAGAAAATGCTGATACTTGATTGGTGTTGTATGCAGATCACTTCCCAGTCTCTACTCCTTCCTTGTCCTGATGTCTTTCCTTTTCATCTTCTGCATTTACTTTTCTTCAAGAAATTACACCATAGATGTACATCTACTGATTTTAAACCTGTGGAAGAGGTCTAATGCAAACCAATATACATCTAGGTCCTCTGACATGTTCTTGGTGAATAAAATAAATTCCATAGAAATCAAGTTCTTGTTTGACTTTTAGTCTGATTTCAATACATTGAGGGAACTGTTTAGCAAAAAAAGTCCAGAGTTGGGGATTGGATAACCTAGATCTGCCACGAACCAGCTATAAGACCTGGAGCAGGTTGATTTCTCTTTCTGAACCTCATTTTCTCTATTAGTACTAGTCTATTGCAATAGTCTTTTAAGTTGGTCTCCTTGTCCCAATTTTTCTGTACTTTAATCCATATACCATTCAGTTTTCTAAGTGATCTTCCTAAGGTATGTATCTGATTTGTTACCTCCCTAGCTCAAGAAACTTCAGTGGCTTCCCTTTGCCACCAGAATAAAATATAAATTCCTTTGTTTTGGTATTCAAAGTCCTTCAAAACCTGCCTCTCTCCTTTCTAGTTTTCTTACATATTGCACTCCTACCTCCCCCACCTACTCTTTGTTTCAGTGACTGGGGCATTAGTTTTCCTGGAAGAAGAAACTTCAACTCCAGATTTCATCTTCCCTTGAATCCTCTCTCTCTTCATCACCACCTCCCATTTTTCTTCAAAACTCAGACTAAAGCTGACTCACAACAGGAAGTTTTTCCCAATAATATCTTTTATTCTAGTTCCTTCGCTCTATTATTTATTTTCAATTTATTCTGCATATAGCTTATTGTACATAGTATGGTGTATCTCCCATTATTCTGTGAGCTTCTAGAGAGCAGCAGGACTGTCTTTTGATTTCTTTTTGTATTCCTAGACCTTAGCACTGAAGTCCCCTACCATTCTATCCCATTCTCAACTTCAGAATCAGAATAATTACCAGAAGGGCACCCAGACATAGTCTGATGTACATATCATGGGACATTTCAACAACTTACCAGCTCTTCTGTATACAGGCTTCTAGAGTTTATAGCCAGGGCAACCCAAAGGCCTAAGAGGGGATGTTTCCCCACAAGTCATACATTCAGGACATGTGTCAGAGACTCTCCCCCCTATCCCCCATCCTCCTTAACAGATAAGGAAACAAGGTGCAGTTAAGTTCTGAAATAAGCTCAATGGAAGATCTGAGAATTGGGACCAGATAAATTTTATTCCAAGTGAAGTGTACTCGGCTACCACTTGGGGCTCTTCCTTCAGGTGGTCTTCCTGTAATACAGAGACACCAAGGTATGAGGAAGTGGAAGCTAAAAAGGAAAGAACCTCCTTGGTAAAGCCAGTACAAAACCTAGAGTTCAATTCATGATGAATATTTTCAAATTTGAGCAAATAAACATTAGATTTCCAAACACCCCCCACACACACAAAGAAATAAAAAATGTTGTCCCTTTTCCACCATACCTGGGAGGATTGAGACCCTTACCAAAGATAAGTTACTTAAGCTCTGAATGTTCCCCATCATCCTATAATTCTTTAAGATGAATTGTGGATCTGCACTGGTGGACTTTGTCCACCCCCTTCCAAAATACAATAACTACAAGACACAAAATAATATTTTCAATAGCATGAGAATTGCTCTGTCACCAACTGGCTACATGGTGACAAGTTTGCAGCTATAATTATGAACATAATCAGCAAAGTATCAAAGGGCTAGACTCTACATTGAATGAAGACCCACACAAAGGAAATCATGATATCCTGAAGTATCAAAATATAAGGGAAAGTATAAATTGTGGTGTAAAGGAAACAGAAAAAAAAATTCATAAAATATTAGATTATATTCTAAATTTATTAGAATGTAAATTACTTCAGAGTAGGAATTTTCTCAGTTATTTTTGTATCTCCAGCACATACCACAGTGCCTGACACAAAATACACATTTAATCAAGGGTTTTCATTTCATACAACCATTATTTTTGATCTGGGTGGTAGATAAAAATTCTACTAGTTGAGGTAACATTTATTTGAGTTGGGTCTTGAAAGTTGAGTATGATCTCAAAAGTCAAGGACAGGGAAGGGAAGAGGAGACAATACCCTGAAGAAATAAAAGGGATAAAATTTTTTCTATTTCACCCAGGAGGGAAGAACCACAAGCTAGGGATGACTTGAAGAAAGGAAGGCATTGCTCCAATACAAGGTAAATTATCAGATCCTAGAAACAGAACTTAGTCCAAACACATCTATTAACATATAAGGAAACTGAGACCCAAAAAGGTTAACATAAAGCTATTAAGCATCATAGAGCAGAGGTGGTAGGGACCACCTAGAGAGAGAAGGGACCATGGGAGCTGGTTAAAGTTTCCTTGCCAACCACTATTAAGGAGAAGACCATAAGTGGTCATTGAACATCCAACCTTTGTGAAAGGGAGACCTGGTAGAAGAGAGGAGGAAAGAAATAAATAACTAAAGGATGAGTGAACAAATGAAAAAGATAAAAAGAAGAAATAAAATAATTGGAAGGTAGAATTAGCTATCTTCAAGAAATAGTTCCAGGCTTCTGGCCAAGATGGCAGAGAGAAGACAGGAACATTTCTAAAATCTCCTGATCTTTCCCTATATATGTTATAAAACAAACATCTTTAACAGAAATCTGATCAAGAAAACCAAGAAAGAAAAGCCAGGAGAAAGAACATGTATCTCAAGATTTGTCTTCCACAGTCTCCCTGGGTACATAGGAACGGTTGTGGGGGGTGGGGGCAGTTTATTGGCGCTGACTCTTGGAAGCTTGATAACAGGGCTGGGGGGAGCATTCCAGTGCTGGAGAGCTGCAGTCATACCTTAATTCCAGCTGAAGCCTTTTCCCAGAACAAACACAATTACAATTCTGTCCCAGGCTAAGATTATGCAGCAGAACCAGCTCAGCTGACAACAGGAAGAGTAATGACCTCACCCCAGGGTATAGCCCACCATTGAATGAAGACAAAAGTATTTAAGGCTCCAATCACTCCCTCCAGGCCAAGGGAGAGGGCCTCAATCAAGGTCACAGACACTTCAGAGAAAGCAACCAGCACCCCTTACCGGCCAGTTGGAGACATTACATTCAGTGATTAAAGCCTCTAGGGATCATAACACCAAACCTCTGTGAACCAACCCCTCCCCAATTCAAGGTCTTAGCAAAATGAAGAAAGGCCAGAGAAAAGGAGGATCCATAGAAAATACTTGGAAGGCAAAGACCTTAACTCAGAGAGACCTAGAACCTCTGAGGAGAATATAATCTGGTATCCAGCACAGTAAGACTTTCCTAAAGAAATATGGAAGGAGTTTAAAAATCAATTGGAAAATTTGGGAAAAGAAACCCAAGAGAAGATTAACATCTTGCAACAAGAAAACAAATCATTGAAAAATATAATTGGACAAATACAAAATGAGACTAATTCTCTCAGATACTTTATTAGGCAAATGCAAAAAGAAAATAATTCTCTCAAAACTTCAATTGGTCAAACGGAAAGCTCTTTCAAAAATATAATTGACCAACTGGAAAAGGAGTTGCAAAAGTTAAGTGTAGAAAACTCTTCTCTAAAAAATAAATAATGGAGTCTTCAGAAACTAATGACTTCAAGAAACAGCAAGAGACTGTTAAACAATACCAAAAAGTAGAAAAAATAGAAGAAAATGTAAAATACCTCATCAGCAAAACCACTGAACTCAAGAATAGATTAAGAAGGGACAATCTGAGAATTATTGGTCTTCCTGAAAACATTGAAGAGAAAAAACCCTGAACTTAATATTACAGGATTTAGTGGGGGGAAATTGCCTGCTATCATGGAACCAGAGGGCAAAATAGTTATTGAATGAATATATTGGTCCCCTTTGGAAAGAGATCCTATAAGGAAAACACCAAGGAATGTTGTGGCCAAATTTAAGAACTATCAGATAAAAAAGAAAATCCTGCAAGCAGCCAGAAACAATTTAAATACCAAGGAGTCACAGTAAGGATTACACAGGACCTGGCTTCATCAACATTAAAGGATCAAAGAGTCTGAAATGAGATATTCTGAAAAGCAAGGGAACTTGGAAAGCAGCCAAGAATCCACTATCCCACAAAGCTGAGCCTTCTTTTTCAGGGGAAAAAAATGGACATTTAGTGAAATGGAAGAATTCCAAAAATTCTTGATGAAAAGACCAGAGCTAAATAGAAAATTTGGACATCAAACAGGAGGTTCAAGAGACACATAAAAAGGTAAATAAAGGGGGGAGTAAAGAAAAAAACTGCTATCCAATAAGATTGACCTGGCTATATCCCAGGAAAAGGATTCTCATAACTCTTGAGAATTGTAACTCTAACAGAAAGAATATACCTAGCCAGAAGTGATGGACACTCATGACTTATCCATGAGACTGCTATCCAATGGGATGAAACTGGCTATAACTCTACTTGGGAGAAAGACTAATAACTCACAAGAACTGTATCTCTATTAGAGAGAATATACTTAGCCAGAAATGATGGATACTCAGAATTTTCTATGACTCACTCAGATATAATGATTTAAAAATACTTCCTCCTTAAAAAGGGAGACAGGGGGTGGCTAGGTGGCACAGTGAATAAAAGCACTGGCCCTGGAGTCAGGAGTACCTGGGTTCAAATCCGGTCTCATACACTTAATAATTACCTGGCTGTGTGGCCTTGGGCAAGCTACTGAAACCCATTTGCCTCACAAAAACCTAAAAACAAGGGAGACAGGAAGGAGATGGGAAGAAGGAGGGAATTGAAGGGGTAAATCTCATTATATTAAGAGATACAAAAGACCTATGGTAGTACAGGGGAAGAAGGGAGGAGATGAGAAACACCTGAATCTTCCTCTCAACAGATTTGGTTTAAAGTCAACTTATACACACACACACACACACACACACACACACACACACACACACACAGTTAACTTAAAAATCATCTTACCTTTCAAGTATAAAAAGGGGAAAGGGGGAAGGGGGGACAGAGACAGGGAGGAGGAGAAAAAGGGGGGACTAGCAGAAGGAAGGGAAAGGAATAGGGAAAAAGGGAAAGAGGAAAGAAAGGGGAGGGGTAGATATAGGAGGGCAAACATACTGAAGTGGATGGTATTCAGAAACGAATTACTAGGGAATATGGATAAAGGGGGAAAGGGGGGAAAATACAAACAGAGGGAAGATAGGATAGAGGGCAATAAAGAGTTAGTAATTATAACTTTGAATGTAAATGGGATGACTTCTCCCTTAAAATATAAGTGAATAGCAGAGTGGATTAAAAAACAGAATCCTTTACAAGAAACTCATTTGAAGCAGAGAGATGCATATAGAGTAAAGGTAAAAGGCTGGAGCAAAATATATTTTGCTTCACCTGAAGTGAAAAAATCAGGGGTAGAAAGCCTTATCTCAGACAAAGCAGCTGCAAAAACGGATAATGTTAAAAGAGACAAGGAAGGAATCTATATCCTCCTAAAAAGTACCATAGACAATAAAGTGATTTCAGTACTGAATATGTAGGCACCCAATGGGATAGCATCAAAATTCTTAGAGGAGAAGCCAAAAGAACTACAGGAAGACATAGACAGCAAAACTCTACTAGTAGGAGACCTCAACCTCCTGCTCTCAGATTTAGATAAATCGAATCATAAAATAAACAAGAAACAAGTTAAGGAGGTAAACAGATTGTTAGAAAACCTAGATATGATGGACTTATGGAGGAAACTGAATGGGGATAGAAAGGAATATACCTTTTCCCTCTGCAGTACATGGCACCTATTCAAAAATTGACCATGTACTAAGGCATAAAAACCTAATAATAAATTGCAGAAAGGCAGAAATAGTGAATACATGTTTCTTAGATCACAATGCAATAAAAATCATACAAAATATTGGGCCAGGGAGATAAAGACCCAGAACTAATTGAAAACTGAATCTTAAAGAATGAGTGGATCAAACAAGAAATTATAGAAAGAATTAATTATTTTATCCTAGATAATGACAATAATGAAACAACATACCAAAACCTATGGGATTCATTCAAAGCTTCTGTCAGGGAATATATTATATCTTTAAATGCTTACATCAATAAATTAGAGAAAGAGAAAATCAATGAACTAAATATGCAACTAAAAAATTAGAGAAAGAACAAATTAAAACCCCAAATAAATACCAAATTAAAAATTCTAAAAATTAAAGGAGAAATTAATAAAATCAAAGGCAAAAACCCATTGAATTAATAAATAAAACCAAGAGTTGGTATTAGGAAAAAACCAATAAAATTGATAAAGCTCTGTTCAATTTGATTAAAAAAAGAAAGAAGAAAACCAAATTGCTAGTATCATAAATGAAAAAGGTGAACTCACCACCAATGAGGAGGAAGTTAAAGTAATAATTTGGAATTATTTTGCCTAATTTTATGTCAATAAATTTGAAAATCTAATTGAAATAGAAGAATATTTACCAAAATATAAGTTGCCCAGGTTAAATGAAGAGGAGATTAAATACCTAAACAACCCTATCTCAGAAAAAGAAATTCAAAGAGCCATCATTGAACTCCCTAAGAAAAAATCTCCAGTGCCTGATGGATTCACAAGTGAATTCTTTCAAACATTTAAGGAACAATTGATTCCAATTCTATATAAGTTCTTTGGAAAAATAGGGGAAGATGGAACTCTGCCTAACTCTCTATGACATCAATATGTTGCTGATACCTAAACCAGGAAGAGTTAGACAGAGAAAGAAAATTATAGACCTACCTCCCTGATGAATATAGATGCCAAAATCTTAAATAAAATCTTAGCAAATGATTACAAGTTTGAGGATGCATTTTGACCAAGGAGGATTTATCCCAGGAATGCAAGGTTGGTTCAATATTAGGAAAACTGTTAGTATCATTAATTATATCAACAACAAATTTATCAGAAATTATATGATTATGTCACTAGACACTGAAAAAGCTTTTGACAAAATACAGCACCCATTCCTACTAAAAACACTAGAGAGTGTAGGAATAAATGGACTGTTCCTTAGAATAATAAGTTGTATATGTCTGAAACCATCAACAAGCATTATATGCAATGGGGAGAAGCTACAGGCATTACCAATAAGATCAGGGGTGAAACAAGGATGCCCATTATTACGAGTACCATTCAATATTGTCTTAGAAATGTTAGCATCAGCAATTAGAGAAGAAAAAGAAATTGAAGGAAGTAGAATTGGGAAGGAAGAGACAAAACTCTTACTCTTTGCAGATGACATGATGGTATACTTAGAGAATCCCAAGAAATCATCCAAAAAACTACTGGAAACAATTAGCAATTTTAGCAAAGTTGCAGGATATAAAATAAACCTTCATAAATGCTCAACATTTCTATATATTACTAGCAAGATACAGCAGAAAGAGCTAGAAAGAGAAATCCCATTCAAAGTAACCTCAGAGGGGCGCCTAGGTAACACAGTGGATAGAGCACTGGCCCTGGGGTCAGAAGTACCTGAGTTCAAATCCAGCCTCAGACACTTAATAATTACCTAGCTGTGTGGCCTTGGGCAAGTCATTTAACCCCATTTGCCTTGCAAAAACTAAAAAAAAAGCCAAAGTAACCTCGGAAAATATAAAAAATACCTTATTTGCCAAGGCAGACTCAGAAACTTTTTGAAAACAATTACAAAACACTTCTCACACAAATTAAATCAGATTTAAATAACTGGGCAGACATAAACGACTCATGGATAGATTGCACTAATATAATAAAAATGACAATTCTACCAAAACTAAACTACCTGTTTAGTGCCCTACCAATCAAAATTCCAAAAAATTACTTTAATGAGTTGGAAAAAGTTGTATGTAAATTCATATGAAGAAATAAAAAGTTAAAAATTTCCAGGGATTTAATGAAAAAAAGTGAAATAGAAGGTGACTTAGCCCTACCTTAACTAAAATTACATTATAGAGCTTCAGTCATCAAAACTGTCTGGTATTGGCTAAGAAATAGAGTGGTGGACCAGAGGAATAGACTAGGTGCAACAGCAGGAAATGATTATAGTAATCTGCTGTTTGATAAACCCAAAGAGTCCAGCTATTGGGATAATAACTCTCTTCAATAAAAACTACTGGGAAAATTGGAAGTTAGTATGGAAGAAACTTAGATTAGACCAGCACCTCACACCCTATACCAAGACAAGATCCAAACAGATACAGGATTTAGACATAAAAAACAATATTATAAGCAAACTAGAAAATCAAGGACTAGTTTCCCTGTCAGATCTATGGAAAGGGAAGCAGTTTATGACTAAGGAAGAGAAGGAGAACATCACTAAAAACAAACTAGATGATTTTGATTGCATTAAATTAAAAAGCTCTTGCACAGATAAAACCACTGTAACCAAGATCAAAAGAAATGTAGTAAACTGTGAAACAATCTTTACAACTAATGTTTCTAACAAAGGACTTGTTTTGTATTTTAGGTTTTTTTTACAAGGCAAATGGGGTTAAGCGGCTTGCCCAAGGCCACACAGCTAGGTAATTACTAAGTTTCTGAGACCAGTTTTGAACCCAGATACTTCTGACTACAAGGCCAGTGCTTTATCCACTGCACCACCTAGCCGCCCCTCATTTCTTAAATATACAGAGAACTGAGTCAAATTTTTAAAAAAAGCCATTACCCACTTGATAAATGGTCAAAAGACATGCAAGGTAATTTACAGATGAGAAAATCAAAGCAATCCATAGTCATATGAAAAATTGCTCTAAATCATTATTTGTTAGAGAAATGCAAATTAAAGCTTCTTTGAGGTACCACCTAGCTGTGTGACCTTGGGCAAGCCACTTAACCCCATTACCTTGAAAAAACCTAAAAACAAAACAAGAAATAGTTCCCCATGATAGGGAGTCCTCAGGTTAACTCTAGATGAGCATTTGGGATGCCCTAGATGACTTCCAATGAATTCTGGTCATTTTGTTACAAATGTCTGAGTCTTTCAGTTCATCAAAATGTCCATTTTTTCCTCATTCAAGGTTATACTTGACTTTGTTGGCTAAGTTATTCTTAGACACAATCCCAGTTCTTTTGCTCTTAGAAATATAATGTTCCATGATTTATGATCTTTTAGAGTAGCCATTGCTATGAGGTTTCCTGACTTTATTTCCACAGTATTTAAATTAGTTTCTCTTTCTTGCTTGCAATATTTTTCCCTTAACCTAAGAATTTTGAAACTTATCTATGGCATTACATTAAGTTTTCCTCCCAGGATATCTTTCAAGCAAAGATTTTTTTTGTATTCTACTTTACTCTCTTGTTCTAAAACTTCAGGACAATTTCCATTAATTTCTTGTAAAATTGTATCCAGGACTTTTTATTATTATAACTTTTGGGTAGCCTGACAATTCTTAAATTTTCTCTCCTAGATCAGTTCTCCAGATCTGCTGTTTTTTCTAATGAGATGTTTCAGATTCTCTTCTATTTTTTTTCTAGTTTTATTATTTCTTGATGTCTTATAACATCATTCTATTCTTCTCTCCCAATTCTAGTTTTCAAAGGAATTATTTTCTTCCTCGAGATTTTGGATCTCTCTTTTTTTAAATCGATTAGCTTTCATTTCATGATTTTCTTGGATTGCTTTTATTTTTTTCCTAATTTTTCGTCAGTCTCTCATTTAATTTTGGAATTCCTTTTTTGGGTTTTCCCAAGAACTCTGTTTGGGCATTTGACGCTATTCTTTGGGGTAGGAGTGGCTTTTTTTTTTAAACCTCACTAAGCTTACTTCAAATATGAACCCAGATATTCTTTTACTCCCAAGTAGCTATCTAAGGTTGGGTTCTTTTTTCTTTACCTACTCATTTTTATTTTTATTTTTTTTTAATTTTAGCAGCTTAATATTAATCAAGTTCCAATCCTCAGTTGTAGGTAATGCTACCCTAGGCCTCAGGTCTTCCTTATTGTTATTTTTTAAATTCTGTCTCAGGGCTCAAACTCAGGGACTCCATGGTGTTCCAAAAATGTTCTTGTTTTTTGCCAAACTGTATTCACCTGACATGTGCTAGTTCTTCTTCACCCACAACCACAACCAGGGACCTGGTCAGCACTGTATGTCTCAGCTGTCTGCTTTCCCTTAGATGAACATTTATGAGGTTAAGTTCCTGGGGCTATGAGGTAAAAGTTCCAGAGGTGAAATTTGTTGAAGCCCTGAGTAAGGTGAAGTTTGAGGACTAATTTACTTCCAGATGCTCCAGGATGGGGTACTTGTTGACTAAATAATATTGTCCTGAAGGTATCTATGCTTCACACTGATCAAAGCTCAGTCCCTGGATGCCTAGTCTTTTCTGAGGTCCCCTGAAGTTGTCCTAAAAACAAAACTGCTTACCCATTTATTTTTGTTGCTCTGAGTTCATTTCATAGTGGTTTTCGGTCCATAGAGAAATCTTGAGAGCTTACAGATTTCTGACCTATTCTGTCATTTTTCCAGAATCCATTCCAGAATGAAATCTTTTATTTATTTGTTTGTTTGTTTGTTTGTTTGTTTGTTTGGTTGGTTGGTTGGTTGGTTGGTTGGTTGGTTGATTTTTGGTTTTGAAAGGCAGTAGGGTTAAAGTTATTTGCCCAAGGTCAGATTTGAACTCATATCCTCCTTACTTCAGGACCAGTATTCTACCAGAATAAAATCTTGGGGGAAACAAAGAATTACAAGAGTTAAAAGGGAAGAGATGAAATGAACACGTTTTTTCCTGTAGATTGGGAGACTGATCTAAGGTGAGTGAGTTTAGATATTCAAGGGAAGTCCCAACCTATTCAGTACAATGTCATTCACAAACAAGAACCTCTAGAAAATATTTCTATGTAGGAAGGTTTTCTCCTTCATTTGAAAGATGCAGCCTACATTTTGTGCCTATTGTCTTTGTTAAGTCTATGTTCTATTTTGTTCCTTATTAGATACTGCTGACTAGAGGATCACAAAATTAAGTTATTATTCAAGTTATATCACTTTAGGAATGTTTTGAGAAATCATTAACTTAAGCATAGAGACACTTTATTTGAGGTCATTTTTGCTGCATTTTACTATACTAAATAAAATGTCAACATTAATCTTGTGGGTGCTAAGAAACACATTTTAAGCCCATCTCCAAGCATTAGTTTAAGTGCTGTTCTCTAGAAATTTATATTCTTGTTTAATGATCCATGAACTTACTTACTATAAGATGAACTGGACCATATCTACAGCAACATTTTTTTCTATAAGTCAAATCATAAGACATAAAAAAAATTTTCAATTAAATTGAATGAAAACTCACAAATTTTACTCCAAAATAGAAAGTAAAGTAGTTGACTGAATTTGCTTTATTATTTACCCAAAGACAATAATAAACATCATTTCATGGAATATGTGCTCAGTTCATCTTGGAATAATATTGATTAAAACCTGTGAAGGCTACAGATTCATTTACAAAATATTAGGCAACAAAAGTTACAGAAGACTATGAGTAGTATTGCTTCTTAAAAAAGTAAAAAAGCAGTAATGAGAAAAAACATTCAGATAACTTGATGAAAGACTCAATTAAGTATCATCATCCTAGGAGCATTTATATAATTTATAGAATAACCTGAAAGGATTAGATATGAAATTAATTATTCTATTATCTCTAGAGTAACATGCATTTTGGTGATACCATTAGACCTATCACATTTGGACTGAAACACTTCAGTAACCAGAATTCTACCTGAAGATTTAGAAATATTATTTATGAAAATGAATTTGAATAGTATGAATGGACTTATTCAAATATATACTGAGGAACTCTAAGCTGGAAGTGACACAGTTGCTAAGTTACTCAGGGGTTGACATCCAAGAGATTTTAAAAAGCAAAGATTCCAAAAGAATAGCAAAGATCACAAAAGGTAATAATACCCAAATAAGTGTGTTCAAGAAGACATTAGTAGCTATTAATTCATTTGCCAACTTTCTCGTCTCTATAAAAATCTTTATTTGAATGTTCTTTATGGATCATTTAGAATTCCTGATAAGAATAAGAGAAAGAAACAAACAGGATTATTTTTTTGAAATATTTCTAATCACATTTAAAATATAGAAAAATCAAGATATTTCTGTGTTGTCAAAAGTTCTTTGCATTTTAAGTATTTGTCTTTAATAATTGTTGAATGAAGTATGATGTCCAGAAGTCCCTTACATTACCTATAGTTTTATTAATTGACCACTTCCCAGGTCATGTACTGCAAAACAATGTTTAGTTTTAATTGTTAGTACTCATTCGTTTAACAATTCAAAATTCACTTCATTGTATTACCATCCAGTTCCCATTCTTTCATCTTCTCCATAAGATAACATAGGACCTTTGGTGACTTTCTCTCACATGATATCTCCATTATCCTCGTTAACAAGTCTGGTAACCAAGTCAATAAATTAAATCAGGGTGAAATTTCCCCCTGCTGTTTCATTAAAGCATGCCTAGAAATTCTCTGTTTGATTTGGTTAATCCTACCATTATGCCAAAGTATGACCTTGTCATCTACCTTCTGAGTGAAGTCACAGTTCATCATCTGTTTGAAGGTTTCCCCCCAAAAAGCCACAATCTGGAAGTGCCTCTTCTTGGTTTCTACTCCCATTCCAGTACATAATAGCTTTTCTAACTCAGCAAAAAAATTAGATGACTCAAATCAGTGATGTCATTCTTAGTTAAGAAGCACTCTGATCATTATACCACCTCATAATGATCACAATCTTCTCTGAGATTCATTCTATAATTCTGAAAATCCACGTGACACCTTCTACCTCTTGCTTCAGAAATGACAGTCTTTCCAACTAAATTACATCCTCTTGAAAGAACACACTATGCTTTCTTATCCTCTGTATTTTCCATGAGCCTAGCCCAGTCCTGGGAACATAGCACTATTGTTGATGGATATTCCTTGATTTCACAAGAGGAAAGAAGACTATGTGATTGTGCTATAATGCAAAGGAGACTTGAGTCTCAGAGGATCTGGACCTCAATCTCTGCCCTGCCCCTTACTCCTTGTATGACCTGTTCCCTCTCTGAATCCATTTCCAAATCTTTAAAATGAAATGACTAGACTATTTGTGTCCAAGATTTCTAAATTCCATCACTGTATAAGGCACCAACTCCTATGTGTAACCATTGACTAGGATTAGACAGAATAAGAAAAAAATATTTAAAAATTTCTATCTGTATAGTTTAAAGGAGAAAGGGATCATACAATAAGATTTATTGTTTTTCTTCAGTGGTTTCAGTTGTGCCTAACTCCTCATAATTCCATTTGGGGTTTTCTTGGGAAAAATACTGGAGTGGTTTGTCATTTTCTTCTCCAGTTCACTTAATGGATGAGGAGACTGAGGCATAAAGGACAAGTGACTTGACTAAGATCATACAATTAGTACTGTCTGAGACCAGATTTGAATTCATGAAGCTTACTTCTTGATTCCAGACTCAATGCTCTTTCCACTGCATCACCTAGCTGCCCTAAGATTATTGGTAGGGAACAAAGTAATATTCTAAGACTTTATTAGTAGTAGTCTAGAAAAGAAGATTTTGACTGTGAGTACCTGTTTGTATACCCATTTTCCCTTTAAATCCCTAGCTCTCAGCATAATGCTGGGTATATTGTAGGTGCTTAATAAATACTTTTTAGTTGCTTGACCCTAGAAGAATTAGATTCCAAAGTGAGGAAGACATTGCAAAAATTATTTTACTATGCTATCTTGAAGGCATATATATATATATATATATATATATATATATATATATATATATATATATGATAGGATTATATAGACAGAGACCTTTTGGGAAATGGGCAGAGGGATAGTTAGAATAATGCTCTTACAATCAAACTGCAACAAAATTAGGAAAGGCAATATACATGCACCATAGAATAGAAAGGCATGTGTGGTCAATGGGAAATTCACAGAATAATAGATTAATAGCTGGAAAGGATTTCAAAGACTATTCATCCAACCTCATCTCCCCTTCTTTTATAGATGAGGGAGCTAATTAAGTTCACTAATTAATCCAAGATCCCATGAATTGCAAAGGTCAAAGGCTTATGTTAAATTGTGAGTTTATATTATTTCTTGCTCCCATGACTAAACCAACTCTCATAGTGGTATACAATAGAGAAAGACTATGACTCAAGTTGAGACTATACTTTGACATTCAATGTTCTGAGATCCCTTCTAGCTCTGATATATTATTTTTATTCTATCATGCTTAGATCTCTTCATTGACATTGTTTGGATATGTTATTCTCAAATCCCCCTCTGGCTTTGATATCCCATTTTATGTTTTAATATTTATATTTCAATATTATTTGTATGAAGAGTCCTTCAAAATCTGAAATCTGTTAATTCTGTGATTCAAAAATTCATTCCAACTCAGGCATTTTATGAGACAACAAGTATTAAACTGTTTTTGCAAACTGTAAAATGTCATTTATATATATATATTATAAGGCAATTTTATTTGGAGTAAGGAAGAAGAGGGGGAAGACTGTCTTCATGTATTAAAGGAATAATGTGGGACAGAGGAATGAGACATGTGCTAGTTGGTTCCAGACGGCAACCCTGGGCTCAGCTTATAGAGAGGAGAATTTAGTTTTATATAAGAAAAACATTATTAAGTATTAGAACTATCTCCAGTTCTAATGGCTTGCCTGGAAGGTAACAAATTTCCCTATCCCAGAGGTATTCACATTAAACTGGATGATCATTGGGGTTTTCCTGAGGCAGAGTGGGATAGTAAAAAATGTGTTGAGCTCCTAGAATAAGTTGGTTCAAATTCCAATTCTGCCACTTGTTCTTGGGCTAGTCATTTTACTTCACTTTTATAATCTATAAAATGAAGAAGTTGGAAAAGATATCCTTTAATTTTTCTTTTAATTCTAAATCTCTGATCCTTTGTTTTACAGGAGTTTTTTCAGGTATGGGTTATATGAGATTTATTTGATGACTTTTCCAACTTTGAGATTCTTGAATTCCTCCCCCACCAGGTCTCAGTTTCCTCATCATTCAAATAAAATTTACCAACCAGTCTTATTTCTCTGGACAGATCAATTCACACAATAGTCATGACTTTAATGAGTTCACATCTATCAGGATCAGGCCTGTTGTGTAGCATGTGATATAACCAGCTCTTCATGCTTTGAAATCACCTTTATAACTTTTGGCAAACTTGTCCTCACCAATAAGTCTCTTTAGGTCCTCATAATTATATATCAGCAGCTTTGAATCAACCCAGGTATCTACCCAATTGTTGAGAATTTATTAAGTGACTGAAACTCATCTGATCTCATAGCATCTGTGACTTCATCACTGAAGCTTCTGACACTCCCTTTCCTTCTCCACCCCTTCAAGTATATTTGGTTCTTTGATTCTCAAATTAAGAGCTTATGGCCAGGCTTGTGAATGCTTGTTACAGTGTCCTAGTTAATGGGGTCAAAAATGGTCCCATGAGTAAGATATGGCTTGCCATAAAAGCTTACTGACTCACTCAGTAAGAAAGGTGTTACATTCTTCCTTTGTTTGGAAAATCCAAATTCATTTCATTGGCCTGAGAAACAGAAGACCTGAGTTGAATTCTTGGCTTTGCTAATTCTCTGGAGAATTTGGATAAATTCTGAATTTTGTGGACCTCAGTTTTCTTCATTCTAAAATGATAATGTTGAACCATGCCTTTTCACTTCTTTTCTTATGAGTTCCTCCTGAAAAATCCATTTTGAGGAAGTGTTCTAAGTCATACAATCTTTATTACTCTCACTGATGTGATAGGAGTTGGAATGATACCTCTTGATGGACCTTTTGTATTCAGGTTCTACAATTTTTTGATCATTCAATTCATGCTTCTCTTTTATACCTAAGAAATCAGAAGCAAAGTGATTTAACCAATGACTCAGTGAATAAGCAAAAGTAGAAGAATTCATATTCACTCAAACCTAGGTATTCCACTGACTGCAAAACCAGTTATCTTGATATTATGTTGCTCCATTATTCATTAATATTCATTTTTGTGGACCTAGGTTTCTTTGAGGACTCACAATGGCATAGGATATAGAGTTGGAAGTGACTCTGGAGATATTATATAGTATAATACCCTTACATATCCTTTACAGACACAAAGAAAAAATATATTTTTGCCATATTAGAAAAAAATCTTAATTTTGTCACCTAATAGCCAATACTTATCACAGTACCTGACAAGCACTGTGCCACTTAAATAAGTAAATAAGTAAGCATACTTAAATGCTTTTCTATTTATTGATTACAGGTTAGAACTTGGACTGCAATATAGCATTTCTAATTTCCAACTTAATATCCTTTCTCTAAAATCATGTTGACCACATTCACTTTTGATCTATGCTCATCATAGATACAAATGTAAAGCCTATATCATACTGCCTTCTTTTGGGGGAAGGTGGTAGGGAAGGGAGGGAGGGAGAAAAATTGTAAAACTCAAAACCTTGAAAACATGATGGGTAGAAACTATCATTGTTTGTAATTGGAAAGTAATAAAATATTTATATAAAAATAAAATCATGTCTCTTTAATTTGTAATATGATTTAGAGTTATTTCATGGGTGAATATCATTTCCTTGATGGTATGGACTGTTTGAATCTCATTTTTGAATCCTTGGCATCTCTCTGGACCCTTGATAAATGTTGAATTGTTAGACACAATTGTAATGCTATATGACTGTGAATCTTTGATTATCATCTTGTCCAAGGAATCAAAGTGACAGATAATTAGAGAAATCCAAGCTTAGGCTAATGGACTTCAGTTTATTACCAATTACTTCTATAGGGTAAAAAACAAACAATCAAAAACAAACAAAAAAAAAATCCCATGACCAGAAAAGGTAGTGGGATGCTAATGTGGCAAGAATTAAAATTAACAACAGAAGAGTCTAAGTACTTGTACTTTCATCAACAAAGAGTTAAGAGATAAAGTAAGTCTTTTTCCCTCATTCTTCCCCCAGGCCTAGAGAATCCTTTGAAGGAAGACTGATGGGATGCCAAGAAAAAGAATTACACAGAATAAGAAAACATGGATTGCATGCAATTTGTCCTGTAGGAAGGAATGTCTATTAATATAATAAATCTATTCAAATTTTATAGCAATAATGTGCGAATTGGAGACAGAGTCTCATTCAAATGCTACCCTGAACCTCAAATTCACCATTTTATACATTATTTGTATCTTTCTTCTCCTAATTCATTCATAAATTTATTGAAGAGTATTCATTTTTATTAAGAGTTTGTATGGGTACTGATTCCTTCTAGATTTTGCTGGGACTAGAGACCACAAGGATCATTAGAAGACAGATTTTTATCCTTGTGGAATTCAGTTCACAATCTAGTCAATTTAGTAGAAAACACAATACAAAAATGAACACTATTTTCCAGAATAGAATATTTTGTCCTAGCACAGTATTGGTGCTAAACATAGAACTTTACATGTAATCCCACACCTAACACTTATAACCATTTAAACCTTGGACAGCTAATCTCATCTCATTCAATGAGGGGCATCAGAATAGATGATTTCTAAGGTTGCTTCAAGCTCTAAATCTATGATTCTTTGACACCGTGGGTATTTAAGAATTATTTGTTGGGTTTAATTAAATAGAACTGTATTGAATAAAAGGGAAAAAGGCAAGAATTTCCATTGTCAAGAACCTGGAGTTAAAAGTCTTATTCAACTGATAGTCACACTTTGCAAATATTCAGTAATTTATCCATTCAGTAATATGCATTTGCATATATATGTATATATACATATATATTATATATATACAATATTTATTAATGTTATTGTTCAGTTGTTTAAACACGTCTGCTAATTTGTGACCCTGTAGGCTACAGGACACCAGTATTGGATTTTTGAAAATGACACTGGAAAGATTAATTTCTTTCATCTCCAAACACCAGGGGGCAACCTCCTTCCACAAAGAAGAACCTGGAGCATAATTCCTTAACCCAGTATCTGATTTTTAGATTTAGAATGAATCTTAAAGATTTGAAAATTTATAAAAACAACTTATTCATCCAAGGACACACAGATAATATACTACAGAACTGGGAATCAAAATAAAGTCCTTTGACTTTTTAACTAATTTTTTATATAGTACCACATAAACTATTCCCTGTTGTATCATTTAGTTTAGAAATTAAAAACTATTTCAGAAGAAATACTATGAGGTAGAAATTACCCAGAAAAGAGAGGGAGAAATTTCTATAATGCTTCTGGAAAGAGTTTTTAGGCAATAAATCATAAAAATCTCAGAGTTATTTTTTCCTCAATATCACAAGTTACTTATACTACTGGAATCAATGACATTTAAGCACATGCTTATGGACTTTAACTGTAAAGGATGGGGTATTTTGACCCTTCTCAGAAGGAGTCATTCAGTAGTGTGAAAATAATAATAGCTAACATTTATGTAATTTAGTAATTTAGATCTGTTTATTTATATATGTGGCAATAGGTTTTGGGCTCACTATCTCTCAGCCCCTCACTAGTACTGGTAAAGTAGATCTTTAGATCTTGACTAGTTTGAATATTCTATCCCTCAGAGTCTTAGGAGATGGGATTGTGATTCATCTCATTCTGTTACTTTCAAGAACCCATAAAATGTGATCCGCATAGAACTGTTCACCCAGTTATTATGTCCTTAACATAATCTAACCAGTGATGACTGCCTCCATTTAATTTTGACCAGTTGCTCTCTTCTCAATATCCATAATCAATGAATATCAATTCATTATAGCAAAGGTATATTTACTGAGAAGATATAATAAGAACAAAACTGCAAACACCTCTGAGTTCACTCTCCTCTACAATTTTAGTCCCTAGTAAAGTGGATTCAAATGTAAAGAGAATCCTATAAACAATCCATTAAGTTCACTTTTGAATAAGGCCTGGTTAATGAACAAGTCACTCCCTCACTTGGAGGATGCTATGTTGTAGGTGCTGAGTCAGTCTATTATTGGGCTGTTCCAAGCAGGTTACACTTCAGTTTTACTATGACTACTATCCAATTCTCCCTGGATGCTGCATCTCTAGTGACTCTTCTGACCTTCAAAGATCATAAGATTATGACTTAGATAAAAAAAATTTACATCTAAGATTAGGAAACAATCAAGCAAAATCATAAGAGAAATAACAGCTGTACAAGTCTATGTTCACTTTCACATGGCTACTGTGTAAGGGAATAGTACTTCAACCTAGAGGCATACAGCATTTTTTCCTCCTCATTTAAAATCTTCCAGAGAGAGAGGGTTCTCCTGTTCACTTTAATCTTTTGCATATATAGTCTGTTATTATTCAAAAGCCAGTTAAAGAAATATTTCACCATACACAGTAGTCTAACTGTAAATATCTGTAAATGATCTAATAATAGTTAAATTAATTGTCCAGGGTAACACATCTAGAAAGTCTCTGAGGCAAGATTCAAACTCATATCTTCCTAGTTCCACATACAGAACTCAATTCATCCTTCATTTTATTGTAAAATTACAGCAACTTGGTCAGTCTGTCATCTCCCATTTGAAATATGGGATGGAGTCTCAAGAAGCATCAGTCCAGGGAGAAATCCATGGATTTCACTATAGCAGAGGAACCTAAAAATGGTTCAAAGGACACATAGATAAGAAGCCAGAAAAACTGCAGAAACCTGACCTTCCTGTCCTCAGAGTGAGACTTGAGGGCAAGGAGTCCCTCTTCTAAAGAATGCAAAACATATATGGGCAGAAAGTTTCCTTCTCTCTGTTTCCTAGAATCATAAACCTAGTCCAGGGATCTGTCATGTTTTGCCTAGATTGTTGAAGCAGCCTTCAAATTAGACTCACAACTTCCATCCTTTCCAGTCTCCTATTCATCCTCCATGCAACTGCTAAGATAATTTTCCTAAAACATAAATCTCTCTCTTACTATGTTTCTAGACATCAGTGACTTCCTTCAGAATCTAGGATAAAATAAAAATGTCTTGATTTCACATTTAAAATCTTTCTCCCTCCAGGCTACCTTTCTAGGTAGGTAGATAGTGCTGTGAATATAGCCCTGGACTAGGAAGACTCAGGTTCAAATCTACCCTCAAACACTAGATATATGATCTGGGAAAGCCACTTAACATGTTTTCCTTAGTTTTCTCAACTGTAAAATGGAGGTAATAATAATAATATCATCTATTCCTGGGTTTTTATAAGAATAAAATTATATATACTTTAATATATTTTATATATCATATTTTGTGTTTGTTTATATACATATATCTCTGTGTATATACATTCATATATATCTGTGTGTACAAACTACATATAATATGTGTACATAAATATCTCTGTGCATATATACATCTGTGAATCTATACATATATATTTAAACATAATCACACATATATGCATTATAGATATATTGCTTAGCATATATATCTATATATCTATATACATACATATATATATATATATATATATATATATAATTTACACAGTGCCTGGCACATAGTATGTAACTATACAAATACTAGCTATTATTATTATTATAATTATTATTATCACTATTAATCTAATGGTTTTTCTGTTTATGTACAATGCATTTTAGTCAAATTGTCCTATTACTCTCAGAACTTTGTATTTCATTTCTTCTCATCACATCTTTGTGCAGTCTTATCCTATGCTTGAATAAACTCTCTTCTCCTCTCTGCCTCATAAAATTCCTATAGTCCTTTTCAATAAGTTATGGCACATGAGTTGAATCTTCTTTTTTTTTTTTGCAAGGCAGTGGGGTTAAGTGACTTGCCCAAGTTCACACAGCTAGGTAATTATTAAGTGTCTGAGCATGGATTTGAACTTAAATCTTCCTGACTCCAGGGCTGGTTCTTTATCCAGAGCTGAACCTTTCTTAATAATTCTTATTTTTTTCTCTTAAATGTGAAATGTACTTACCTCTGTTTGCCTCTTTAATACCCCCAGTAGATTGAAAAATCCTTCAGGGATGAGGATTTTTCTTTAATCTTTTCTTGTTCTCAGTGCCTAATATTTACCTAGGTATTTCTAGGTGCTTTCTGAAGTGAAATGAGCTAAATCAAATTCAATCCCTATGTAATCATCTAAACTTAAAAACTTCAAATGACAAAGAATTCACTCTTTTCCAAGGCAGTCTATTCCATGTTGGTTGACTGGATCTAATTGTTAGGAAGTTCTTCATGTAAAACTAAAATCTGCCTCCTCTCCTTGCTACTCTAGTACTATGCTCTGGAGTCAATTAGAGAACACACTTATCCCTGTTGCCTAAGACAGCCCTTCAAATATGGAGAAACAGCAATTATTTTTCTCTTCCTAGCCATTTTATTCCTTAGGCTAAAAATCCTTAATCTTTCATTTGCTGTCTTGATTTTTAATACTCTCCCTATTCTGGTTATTTTCTTCTGGACCAGGTTCATCTAGTACCATGATCTTGGCAATGATGATTTGCTAATTGAAGCATTCTCTACTCTAGTCCCATTTTTTCTCCTACCCAACTGTCCACTCAAATAGTTTGAACAATAAACCCAGATGGTTCATTTTGTGTATGTGGTTGTATTGCTTGAAGGGGGTAGTTCTTAAAGAACATCAATTCTGGAAGGATCCTTAGGGATACTGGCCCACTCCTTTCTTTGACAGAAGAGGACACTGAGGAAATTAATTACCCAGTGTCACATGATGAATCAGAGAATAAAAGGCAAAGTTCTAACTCAACACTGATTTCTAGGTCAGAATTATTGATATAGTTCTATATCAATATATCTATAAAAGTCAGTAGATGAAGTGAATTGAATACCAGATGGCAGGAGGGACACTCACATGACCTAAAAGAAAGGGAGATGTTCACATATAAATAGGTACAAAGACTGGTAAGTGAAGAGGCATTTAACCTGGCTAAAATATTAATTGTTAATCACTGATAGCACTTTAGACAACACTTTCACATCTGTAAAGCATTATTATCTCAGTAAACCCTTACAAGAATCCAACTATTATTGTACCATTTTAGCAGTGCTTAGAGAGATTGAAATGGGTTTAGTAATTTCCTCAGGATCATATAACTAGTGAGTCCTCAAGCTTGATTTAAAATCATATCTTCATGATTCTACTGCCAGTTCTCTTTTGCCATTTTTCCTGCTAAGTAGTTGACTCATTTTCAAGCAGTAACAAGGGAGAGGGAGAAGGATGGCATGAAAGATGGAAAGAGAAGATGTCAAGAAAGTTGAAAAGCAGGTTCTGAAAAGGGGTTTGGTCTGTTGGTCAACTTAAGTCTTGATTGGAGGGGAGGGTCACATTCTGAAGGAGTCAAATTCTATATTGGAAAGGGATGTCAAATTTAGGTAGATATTTTCAGACTCCTGGGAGGAGAAAGGGAAAAGTTTTCTTGGGGGGGGGGAATCTTTTTAGCAAATTTTTCCAATAAAAATTTGGTATCTAAGCTATAAAAGGAACTGAACCAGATATTTTACACCAAGAACCAATGAACTATTCCCCGAATGGTCAAAGGATACAAAGTTAGCTTTCTGAAGAAGAAATTCAAACCATCAATGACCTGTTGGAGAAAAAAAATCCCTCTCCAAATCACTTATAATTAGATAAATGCTAATAAAATAACCCTTACATTGTTCTTCATTGTGGTAAAGATTTGAAGAAAAGAAAAATGACAATTGTCAAGGCGGTTGTAGGAAAATAAGTGCACAAAAACACTGTTGATGAGTCTGTGAGTTTTTTCAGCACTATACTGTGTAAATCCTTTGAAGCATATGGATATGCCTATCC
This sequence comes from Macrotis lagotis, assembly GCF_037893015.1. Classification (NCBI taxonomy): domain Eukaryota; kingdom Metazoa; phylum Chordata; class Mammalia; order Peramelemorphia; family Peramelidae; genus Macrotis; species Macrotis lagotis. Next base: position 365,337,207 of record NC_133658.1, read on the forward strand.
ATAAAAGAAATTAAACAATAACAAAAAGGATAATATGTACATAGTTATAGCAACTCTATCTGTCTAATGAGTCAGTTGATCAAATTACCATATTCTATTTAAAGTAAATTAGAAGTTGGTTAACCTTGATACCTTTATCAAATGAAAATGCATCTCGACTATTTGTTAAATGTGAACAAGGACTGGATAATCCCTTGTTTTTCAAGTAAGTATAACTGGAAATTTGTTCAGATTGAATGAAGGTCTTTATCTTGCTCTATGGGTCTTGTAGCAAACCAATAAGCTGGTTTAGAATGAAGAATCCAAGTGTCTAATGGTAGAAAAGAGTGACCACTGAAAAGGAATCATTTATGGGGACTGAGGAAAGGAGATGACCTTGGGTCTCAGGTTCAATATCCTTCTCCCCTTTTTTTGTCAAAAAAGGACTTTGTGAACTTCAGAGTATCAAAGGATTTAGACTTTCATCTGCTTCTAGCAGCATATTTAGGACATCAATAGCTGGCTAGTGTTTGTATCATGAGTGGAGGCTAAACTGGAATGATAGTTAGTAAAAATCATGAAGGGAACAACACCAGCAGGGTTCATAAGCTGGCATTATAAAATCCATCTCCCAACTCTTCAGGGAATCCTGAGGGGAGGAATGTAAACTGTCCTGTGGATTTTGGAAAAAAGAGTTCCAAGAGTATATGTTATAGCATTAAAGAATTGGAATTGACTGAACAAATTATGGTATATGTATGCAATAAAATAATATTTTTTAAAAAATGATGAATGGGAAAATATTTGTGAATTGATATATATATATATATATAGTGAACTGATCAAAATTCAAATAGTAATTTTTATAATAAGAACATCAAAAAGAAAAGTAATTTTGAAAGACTTAAGAATTGGGTTCAATATAATGAATAAACATGATTCTAGAGAACTGATAATGAAACATACTACCAGGCCACTACACCACTGGATTCACAACAGACCAGTCACCTTACTTTGCCATGATTTCTTCATCTCCATGATTCTGCTGTGCTTGACCTGCAGCTACTTAATTGTGGATGAGTGGAAGATTTTTTATTTTTTGTCTATCAACAGTGGGATTATAGACTTTATGGACCTACCAATGATGGGCCAGATAAGGTATAGGTGATAAAACAATTAGAGTGCTGGATATGGAGTCAGGAAGTTGTTGCTGTTCTGATATTTCAGTCATTCCTGTTTTGTGATCTAATTTGGGGTTTTCTTGGCAAAGAAACTAGAATGATTTACCATTTCCTTCTCCAGTTCATTTTTACAGATGAGGAAACTGAGGCAAATAGGATTAAGTCACTTGCCCAGGGCCACAGAGCTAGGAATTGAATTCAGGTTTGAACTCAGGTCTTCCTAACTCCAGGCCCAGCGCTCTATCTACTGGACCAGACTAGATGCTCCAATGAATCTGCTGATTCCCTATATCCATGCTTTGCACAGTATTTAACACTGCTTCAGAAAGTAAGCTTTCTTCTCGGGAAAAAATAGCCTATTTTTCCAGCAGCTAGGAGTAACTTGGTATCATAAAGGAGATCTCCAAAGTGGCATGTCTGTTTATCAGGAATGAGAATCATGCTTTGGCGAAGGGATGTATTGCATACTATCTAAAAATCCTTTTAGCTCTGTGCTTTGAGGGACTCTGTATATCAGACGAATCTTCCGATTTTATTGCTTTAGGAGACCATACTTTAAGAATGGCTATAAATTTCATTATTCATTATACATTCATATGTTCCTATCAGCATTATCACCACTTAGCTTCTTAAGAAAAATGAAGATATACACATTTTCATGTATAAAGCATCCTTCTACAAAGGTTCAGAATATTTAGAAGAATAATTTATAAAAAAAATTTTAAAACATAGCATGGTGTAATGGGTAGAGTACTGGGAGGTCAAAGAGGCAGGGAGATAGCATGATATTATGGGGAAATATTGTGTTTTTGAATCAGAGGTCCTGGGCTCAAAGCTCACCTCAGCAACATCACTATGACCTTTCCTAAATCACTTGGTCTCTCCTGGTCCCAGTCTCCTCATTTGTAAAATGAGAGGATTGGACTAGAGAATTCCTTTCAATTTAAGGTTTATTCTGCCATAAATTTACTGTGTGGTCTCACCCAATTCACTTCCCCATTCAGAACCTTAGTTTTCTTTATCTCTGAATTGTGGAAAATAAAATTGATATTATATATCAAAGTAGGGATATTATGAGGATTAAAGATATAAGGCATTTTATAGTTATATGTAAATGACATTGTTATTCATCAACAGTGGACTCACAGTTTTTTGACTCTTCCAAGAGTCAATTATTAGAGTAACTTACATAAACCCACAAAAATTATTCTTTATTCCATGGATTACTTTCCCATCATTTGCTCTGAGTTTATTTTCTTGAGTAGTAATGGGCCAGCTAAGTGGTGTAGTGCATAGATTACTGGATCTGAAATCAGGAAGATTTATCTTCCTAAGTTCATTTATTTATTTTCACATTACTACAATAATCTTGTTGTAAAAATAAACTTAATCCCCCCCCCACAAAGATAGAAAAACCTCAAGGAAAATAAAGTGAGAGAAAAAAGTGTACTTCAGAAGTCTCTGTTCAGTTACCATATACTCTGTCTCTGGGATAGATAGGTTTCTTTATCATAAATCCAACAGATAACTTGCTTCAATATTTTTTCCCACCACTACTATTGCTATCTTTATTTCCCTTCATTCTATTTCTTCCCATGCCCATTTATTCTATTCTCTCTCTTCTGTCACTCCTTAAAATTGTGTTGTATCTGCTTATCATCTTCCATGATCTTCTCTATCTTCTGTCACCTACACCCTCTCTCCCTTCCCTCTCTCCCCTTTCCCCTATGCCTTTCCTCTTCTTTTTTCCCTCTAGGGAAAGATTTATCTTCTCGAGTTCAAATCCAATATCTGACATTTAATAGTTGTGTGAGCCTTGGCAAGTCATTTAACCCTGTTTCCTCAGTTGCCTCATCTGTAAAATGAGAAAGAGAATAAAATAACAAACCACTCCAGTATCTTTGCCAAGAAAACCCAATGGGGTGACAAAGAGTCAGACACAATTAAAACAACTGAATAACAAGTAAGAAGAGTGTAGGTTTAGTGATAAGATAAGAGCGTAGTCATAGCTCTATCCAAGTGAACTTGATAAAGAACAAGTCCAAACTCTCTAGATTTTACTTTATTCAGCTCTAAAATGAGTAGATTGGATTGTCTATAAGGAGCCCTTCTGCCTCAGAGTTTCTGAATTCTATGTCATAATTTTATTGATTCTTCCAAGAATCAATTATTAGAATAATTTACATAAATCCACAAAAATATTCATTATTCCATGGATGATTTTGCCATCAATGCTATGTCTAGCTCTGACATTCTGTGATTCCTCCAAACCATAATGTATCTCATGAATATTTAATTTCTCTTTAATTACAGGTGCTGTAAGTCAAGGCAGTTTTCTATTAGAGGCTCCAATTCTCTTAAGGCAGAAGACAAATCCTTTCTCCTACAATTGATTTGTCATTCGGATTAAAGAATATTTGGATGAACTAGAGGTAACACATAGAAGCATGAGGCCAAGCTCCGTCTCTAATAGGAATTACAGTTTTATAGGAGAATAAGACAGAGACATATAGATCTACCAACAAGGGAGAATATGGAAATGAATTTAGATCAAGATGCTGTAAGGGAGAGGTTCCTTCTGATTGGAGAACACCAGGGAAGATTTACTAGCAGGAGTGAAATTCCAGTCATGTACAATGGGAAAAAGCATACTGATTGACTATTTTGTTTTGTACATTAAAGTCTTTTCCAGTTTTAAAATTCTATATTTTTAGGCTTTAAGATCTCCCTCAACTTGAAAATTCTCTGATTTAGGTTCTAAGTCCCTCCTTCCTTTATCATGCAAAGACTTGAGACACTCTTCAGAACTAATCATGTGATAGTCTACATTCTAAAGCTCTGTTATAGCTTTTATGGTCTATTTTGAAAGCATTCATCCTACTTTTTTCAAAATCTACAACATGTCAAGTTACTAATTCTTTGAATGCTACTATAGGTATGACCACAGAGAAATAGGTGGTGCTACCATAACAAATAGTATTCTTGGAAGTGAAAAACTCAAAACTAGACCTGGAGGTGGGAAAGCTCAGTATTTTTAATTTTATAAGCTTGTAAAGTTCACAGAATAAATGTTTTTCCTGAGGAGACAGTGAGTTATTGGAGGACAGTCTGAAAAATAAAGCTTTAGGCAACAATACTTGAGATAAAGAAAGAAAGGAAAACAGCCATAAGAAACTGAGATTAGGTACCCACTTTGGAAGACTGAAAGTCAAGAAATTGGTGGAGGGGTAAAGGGATGGGTTGAAGTTGCTCTTATTTTGGCAAATTTACATTTAACAATGAAGTTACATGAAAGTATTGAAGATAATTTGCATCTGATTGGGGTTTATGCTGCAGAGGGAATCCAAAGGAAAACATCACACAGGTCTAGACTGATATTTCTCTTTAAATAGGTATAAGAACAATAAAAAAGAAATGTCATCCTTGCCACAGAGCCTCTGTGCCTTATTTTCTGGAAATTACTTTTGCATGGAACTCTACTGAAATGTTATACTACATTATTTACTCTTTTAAAAAATTTTTATAATATTTTCCCAATTACAAGTAAAGTCAATTTTTTAACATTCATTTAAAAATGTTTTAGTTCTATATTTTCTCCTTCCTTCCTTCACCTTCCTGTATCCTAAAATGGTAAGCAATTTGATATAAGATATAAAAGTACAATCATACAAAACAAATTTCCATAAGTCATACTGTGAAAAAAAGTCACAGATCAAAACTTCACAAAAAATAGAATGAAAAATAGTATGCTTCAATCATCTGCAGTCAGACTTCATCATTTCTTTCTCTGGATGTGGATAGTATTTCCTAAAAGTTTATGCCAATGGGAAGAAGGCTTAAATTTGACCACTGTTGAGGAGAATTAAGATAAACTTAAATGTCATTCCTTGTAGTGTCCACATCATTTAGTTCTGCCCTCTGGACCCTAGGCTGAACAAATCTAACTCTCCTTCCCACTGATGGTCCTTGATGCATAGGAAACCGATGACCAAGGCCCAACTCCCTCATTGCCTGGTTCCATTTGCTCTTTTCAATACTGAATTGTAGTAACTTGCACTTTTTTCTATTCCTCTTAAATATAAAACATCATTGTGAAAAAAAACCCATCCCAAACTCATGCTATGGGATCTCAATTTGGCCAGCAGTGCAACAGCTATTCAAAATATTTTCTTCAGATTTACAATTTTACACAAAAAACATAACTCACGCACATCCTTACAACCCTCTTTACTCTCTCTTTTTCCTTTCTAACTCTTACTCTTTCACCTGAATTGTATTTTGTAAAGAGATACAAGGGGCAGTTAGGTGGTGCAGTGTATAGAGCATCAGACTTGGAGTCAGGAAGATTTGGTTTCCAATCTAGTTTCAAACATGTATAGCTGTGTGACCCTGGGCAAGTCACTTAATTCCAACTACCTTGCAACAACAACAAAATGAAAGAAAAAGAAAAGAAATATGGACTTAAATTCAGAAGATCTGAACTCAAGTTTTCTTCTGTTTACTATTGGTATATGAACTTGAGCTAGATACTTCATTTTTCTAGACTTCAGTTTACTTCTCCTTCTACAGGTTTTGGCTAGATTATTTCCTGTTCTGCTCCAGTACCACTGCTCCATCTTCCTCTTCCTTATTCTTTTACCTTGGGGCTTCAAGTATTGTCTTTTTTTCTTCCATTTATCTGTGGAGGCAGATAATATTCACAATTCTGCATATGGTTCTATGTGGCACATTTTAGGAAAAATACAGAGAGAACTGGTACAGAGCAAAGAGTAGGGAAATGGTGAGGAGTCTAGAAACCATATCATTTGAAGATTAGTTGAAGAGAGTTTTCTGTTAACCTGAAGAATTGAACATATGGGGGTGATCTAATATTTTTAGAACTCTCATAGGGAACATTTTCTCTTTGACCCCAGAAGGCAGAGCTAGGATTATCAATAATTGTGAAATGGGAGAAAAAGAAGGGAAGTTCCAGAGACAGATTTTTAACAATAAGGGTTTTCCAAAAATGGGATGGGCCTTCTCAAAGAATAATGAGTTCTCTTTCCATGAAGGTCAAAAGCTGTTAGAGCAGCTTATTCAGAGTGATCATTGAAGGGACTTCAACTCCACACTGATTACATTAGATGTCTTCCAGAGTCTCTTCCAGATCTAAAAGTTTATGATTCTATGAAACTTTCCCAGTGAAGTCTGATATCTGCAAATACTCCTAAATGTTAATTATAACTAAGTATACTGTAATAATGAATTGTCTATGGTAGATTCTGCAGTTAGGCAAGCAGAGGGTCAACCAGGTCTCCATCTATTGACACCTGCTTTGGGGAGCCAACAAAGGGATAGTGGAAAGAACCTTGAGTTTGTAATCAGAATCCTGACTTCAAATCCTGGTTCTCTTAATTACTTCTTTACTTCTGTGACCTAAGACAATTTCCCTGTTGACCTCTGTTTCCCCATCTATAAATGGAATGGTTAAAGATTGAGTTATTCCTTAAATGTCTCTAGTTCTAAATCCTAGAATCCTTTTGGGTGTAGAACTGAAAATATTGTATTGCCTTTATAAACCAAGTGCAAAAATATTTAAGACACCAGTACCAGGAGAGAAGTCTCAATGTCTTAATTTTAAAAAACCAGTGTGTTTTAATGTTTTGTTGTTGATGGGACTGAGGGATTTTTCAAACAAGAACCTGCTGAGATAAGCAGGTGAAAGTCATGGCAAATTAAGTATTTGGATTTTGTATTTACTTGTTAGTTAATCAAGGGTTTACAGATGGAAGAGACCTTAGAGATCATCTGATCGAAATCACTGATTTTTCCATTGGAAAAAACTGAGCCTAGAGAAATTAATTACTCAAGGTTCCTCAGCTAGGAAGTGGTGAAATTGTGATTCTAATTTTGCTACTCTGATTCCAAAGCAAGGATTCTTTCCAACATATAACTCAAGTTACAGAATGCAATAGTTGAGAGGGACATTAGAGGGTATCTACATGATACCACATCCAAAGAATTTTCTCATGTTTTGGGGGTAACTATATTTACTATCCTGGGGGAAACCAAAAAAACAAGTAACTATGTGCATACCCAAACCCAGGTATTCAAAATTTCCAATCAATAGTCACTCATGATGCTCAGAGGTCCTATACCCAACAGTCTACATTGACTATTAGAAGTCTCAAACTGTGATGAGGGTACAAAAAGAGGGAACCTGAACTAGGGTTATAGGCAGATAAATAGTATCACTTCCAGAACAAGGAAAGGAATGATCTTAATGCCCTCTTACTTGATAAGATTCCAACAGAGTTATCATGTGCAATTTGGGATAAGAAAGGCATTGACAAACTGATGCATCCAGAAAGGAGGACAATTAGGACATGGAGGAGACTAAAAACTATACCACTCATAGGTCAATTGAAGGAATGCTATGGGAGCTTAGCTAGCAAAAGAGAAGCTCTAAGAAGGAACACAGCTAAGTTTATTTTACATCGATTTGCATCAATAAGTTGAAATTGCATTGAGGCAAATTATAAAACAGCAGATGTCCAATTGTGGAAAAACATGCCTTGTGAACCCATTAGGAATTCTTATTCAATAAATGGGATGATACTAACACCACCATACCCACCAATTTAATAGTTTCTGCGCACCAAGAGGGACAAGGTTTGTATAAAACTCAGAAGTTAGTTGTCATAGTTTGTAGGAAACTGTGATCATCTGAGCTGAAGACTTCTTACAAAAAGTAAGGGCTTTACCATTTACAAAGCACTTTATATGTTATCCTATTTGAGTCTCACAACAACCCTGGGTGGCAGGTGCTATTATTATTCCCATTTGACAACTCAGGAAACTAAGGCTGGAGAGGTTAAATGACTTACTGAGAGTCATATAATTGCTGAGTATAAAATCAGAATTTGAATTCGTCTTTTTTACTCCATGCTCAACACTCCATCAATTGTACTACCTATCTTGAACATCAAATAGTAGAGTTGGAAGGGCCTTTAGAGATGTTTTTTGTAGATTTAATGTAGGTGATCTCTTAAAGTTGCTTTAATTTATATTTCTCTGATTATTGGAATATTAAAAATACTTTTCATATGATTATTAACAACTTCAACAATCCAGGCAAAAACTGAATTCTACAATATACCATTGATGTTATTTATATTTATAGTCAAGGGTTTTCACATGTTATCTCTCTTAATTTTCATATCAGCTAGTAAGATATGCTTGACAGGTACTATTTTGCATATTGAGCAGATGCGAAGACTAAGGTTCAGAGGTGTAATGATTTGTTCAAGATTCTATTGCCCTAGGATTAGAAGATCAGGTTTTCTAGCTCCTAGAGAAAGGCTATGAATTTTTAGTGTTAAAAAAATTAGTATATGATTTCTATCAGCCAATTAATCAACAATTCATTAAGCATCCAGCATGTACCAGGAATTAATTTGGGGCCCAGGGACACAAACACAAAAAATGAAACAATTCTCACTTTGAAAAAGAATGAGAACAAGTAATTATCTCTCCATTAATATAGAATCAATGGAAAGAGATGAATATTAAGTAGCTATATAAAAGTACTTTGAGAGGGAGAACAGTTTTGGGGGCTCAAAGATACTTTTTAAAGTGTCTTTTTAAAAAATATGTCCATTTTGAACATCAGTACAAAAAAGGAGACCATTTCCATGTACACAGCACAACAAAAAGAGGATTCAAAATAAAACCATGAATTTCCATTTTACACTATTTACTTTTTTGATTATAATGTATGTAATAAACACAATACATCATTTTCAAAGATGTCCTGGTTTCCTATGCTTCCTTCTGGTTTTTTTGTTCTCTTTTTTATTTTTTATTTTATTTTTTCCCATCTCTTCCCACCCCACCTAAAAAGGCAAGTAATAGATTTATATATAGATTTATATTAATGTATGTACTATTGTGAGTAAAATTATTTGTAAAACATAAAGCATGATATGAATTTCCATTGTTAGTATCTCAAGATTATGCCATATAAGAACTTGCTAAATAAGAGTTATTTTAATTTGTTTTGTGTGTGTGCATTGTTGTTGTCATATATTCTTTGGCAATCTGGTAAAGTCTATGGATCTCTTTTTAAAAATAATATATTTTAGAAATAATTATAGAAAGGGTTACATTCAAGTTAAAAGTTAGTGAAAATAAAGATGTACTTTTTTCTATCCAAGTTTATATAACCATTGAAATCTAGCCACAGATCACTTGACAGTCCAAGGGCCCCAGGTTAAAAACCCCTATACTCAAGGAATTAGTAATGTTTAGTTCTGGGGAAAACTAGAAAAAGAAAAATTGTCTTTAATTACTTAAATAATTGGTACATGAAAACTGAATTCAATTTGTTCTGATTGACCTCAGATGGCAGAATAAGGACAGAAGTTGTAAAGTGGCAAATTCAACATCAGATAAAAATTTCTTAAAATATTTATTTTTCAGTTGTGCTTGACTCTTTATAACCCCATTTGGAATTTTCTGAGCAAAGAAATTGGACTGGTTTGCCATGTCCTTCTCCAGCTCATTTTACAAATGAGGAAACTGAGGTAAACACAGTTAAGTGACTTGCTCAGGGTCACTGACATAACTAAATATCTGAGGCCAAAATTAAACTTAGGAAGATTAGTCTTCTTGATTTCAGGCCTGGCACTCAATCCACTGAGCCTTCTAAATGACTTCTTAAAAATTAAAGCTGTTTAAAAGTGGAATGAATAGATTCTGAAGATAGGGAGTTCTTTCTCACTGGAGATCTTCAAGCAAAGAATGGACCACTTGACAAGTATGTTGTAGTAAGGTTGAACAAGATGATTTCCCTAGTTCTTTCTCATCTTGGGATTTTGTTAATGTTAAGATATAAGGGACTTTGTAACAAAGAATACAGAAAATCAGATTCCTTAAATCAGAAAATCTAAAACTTGGAATCTTCCATACAACTATCAAATTTATTATATGGAGAAATAATATTAAGAAACAAACAGTTCATAAAGTCAGAGCTAGGACTAAAGCCTAGCTCATTCAATTCCAAATCTTTATAATAAAGTTCTCTCCATGCTCAGCGTACCTGGCTTCATATTCCACATAGTGGGGAACTGACTAATAAGGACTCAGTCCCAAGAATATCTAAGGATGTTTCAAGATCCTACTTATGGTAGGTGAAATGAAGGACTCTGCTTCTACTTCAGACTATGTATGGGGAATCCATGATGATTTTTTTTATCTACTTGCTGTTTGAAAACAGGATTTTTGAAGGGCTTCTGTGTCAAGTTTTAGAATGTAAACCTAATACCTTAGCAATTCAATCTCATTCTTTTTTTTGGTGAGTTTTGATGGAAGAAGAAAGTGCTGTAAGCTCTGTGTGGGATGGGAGTAGAACTGGTGCTAAAGGCCTGTTCTCCCCGCTCAGGCCCATATGTGGCCATGAAAACTTGGTATCTCTATTCTTCATCTTTTTTGGTTTATTTTCTCTAGTTCTTAATTAAAGGAATATTGATGATTGATTATGAACTTTGAAAGTTCATACCAGGATCTAGAGATCATAACAGTCTTCTAATTAATTGAAGTTGGTGAAGTTCCATGAAGCTGAGGCCTGACCTCCTTAGCAGATTGTACTGAAGAAAAGAAAAGAGTCACACAGAAGCTGTGTTAAGTTCATAAATGAACTCAAGAGAATGGATGGTTTGTAATAACTTCTTTAATATTTTTTTCAGTTCTGTAGATATAATACAAATTTTCTTCCTGATTCTGCTTACTTCACTCTAAATTCATATAAGTCTTAAGAACTCTGATAGATTCAATAACCAACCAAGATTTCCAAGGTCCTCATGTTGAATGTCAAGAGGTGATAGATTCAATAGGCAGAATGAGACCTATTTTTGCTCATTTCCTTGGAAAAAAGCTATTGCAGATCTGGAAAGAATTTTTAAAAAAGAGACATCCCTTTGGTGTCCAAGGTCTAACATAGCCAAAGCTACAACTTTTCCAATAGCAATGTTTGACTGTGAGAGTTGTACTAAAAGGAAAACCAAGTGCCAAATAATAGATGCTTTTGAATTGTGGTCCTGGAACCTCAGTTTCCTCATCTTTAAAATGGGGATTATAAGAGCATTTCCCTCCGAGCTTTGTTGGGAGGATTAAATGAGCTATGTTAGGTGTTTAATATACTTTAAAGTGCTAGACAAAGTCTAGCTTTTATTTTTGTTGCAAGTGTTTGTTTTATTTTTTAATGGAAAGAGGTGGAAAAAATGCTTGTTAATTTTTTTAAAAATAATTTTAGAAAGTTTGAATCCACTGTCACCAGAGACTGAATTAGAAAAGGAGAGGATGTGTTATTGGGCTTCTGGGGAAAATCTTCCTATAACTTAATACATATCCTTTTTATAAAAGCTAATTAATATTAACTGCTTCGATGCTAAGTATTTCTCAGTATCAGTGCCATGAGAAACCTATTATTCATCTTAATTGATGATTGATATTGTAAATAGCACAACAGAATGAGGTTAACCTAATACCAGTAGAAAAAAAACAATAGTCCCTTGGGTTACCCCAAGAATACTCAAAAGGGAAATGTAACCAGTCCTCTGCAAATCCAATTTGCCAATACATATGTGGGTGAGGAGGTTAAAGCCAAAGTCGAAAATTTCTGCATCCTATATATTACTAGCAAGAAACAGCAGCAAGAGTTAGAAAGAGAAATCCCATTTAAAATAACTTCATACAATATAAAATACTTGGGAATCTACCTGCTAAGACAGATTCAGAAACCCTATGAAAATAAATATAAAAGTTTTCACACAAATAAAATCATATTTAAATAAGTGGATAAATATCAACTGCTCATGGATAGACTGAGCTAATATAATAAAAATGACAATTAAACCTATATTAAACTACTTAGTTCCTTACCATTCAAACTTACAAAATATTACTTTATTGAACTAGAAAAAATTGTAACTAAATTCATATGGAGAAGCAAAAAGTTAAGAATATCAAGGGATTTAATGGAAAAAAATGCAAAAGAAGGTGGCTTAGTCTTACTAGTTCTAAAATTACATTATAAAGCTACAGTCATCAAAGATGTTTGGTACTGGCTAAGAAATAGAATGGTGGATCAGTGGAACAGACTAGGTACAAAAGAGAGAGCAGGAAATGATTATAGTAATCTGCTGATTGATAAACCCAGAATCCAGCTTCTGGGATAAGAGCTCACTCTTTGATAAAAACTTTTGGGAAAATTGAAAGTTACTATGGCAGAAACTTGGATTAGACTGACACCTCCCACAAGATAAGATCAAAATGGGTGCAGGATTTAGACATAAAAAAATATTATAAGCAACCAGGAAAACAAGGAATAGTTTACCTGTCAGATCTATGGAAAGGGAAGCAGTTTATGACCAAGGGAGAGATGGAGAACATCATTAAAAACAAACTGGATAATTTTTATTACATTAAATTAAAAAGTGTTTGAACAAACAAAACTACTGTAACCAAGATCAAAAATGGTAATAAATTGGGAAACAACTTTTACAACTAGTGTTTCTGACAGAGGACTCATTTCTAAAATATATAGATAACTGAGTCAAATTTATTAAAAAAACAAGTCATTTCCTAATTGATAAATGATCAAAGGATATGCAAAGGCAATTTGCAGATTAGAAAATCAAAGTTATCCATAATCATATGAAAAATTGCTCTAAATCATTACTGATTAGAGAAATGAAAATTAAAGCACCTCACATCTCTCATACTGACCAATATGATGGGAAAGGACAATGATCAATGTTGGAAGGGATGTGGGAAATCTGTTACACTAATGCATTGTTGGTGGAGCTGTGAACTGATCCAACCTTTCTGGAGAGCAATTTGGAATTATGCCCAAAAGGGCAGACCCAGCAAGACTGCTACCAGGTTTATACCCTGAAGAGATCATTGAAAAAGGGCAAAAACATCACTTATACAAAAATATTCACAGAAGCTCTTTTTTCAGTGGCAAAAAATTGGAAATCCAGTGAATGTCTATCAATTGGACAATGACTGAATAAGTTGTGGTATATGTATGTTATGAAACACTATTGTTCTATTAGAAACCAGGAGGGATGGGAATTCAGAGAAGCCTGCAAAGACTTGCATGAATTGATGCTGAAAGAGATGAGCAGAACCAGAAGAACATTATACACCCTAACAGCAACATGGGGATGATGATTCCATTAGTGCAATAACCAAGGACAATTTTAGGGTATCTGCAATGGAGAATGCCATCTTATCCAGAGAAAGAACTGTGGATTTTAAACAAAGACCAAAGAGCAAACCTTCAATTTTAAAAAAAAAGTTGTCTTATGTACTACATAATTTTACTATCTCTAATATTTTATTTTTTCCTCAAGGATATGTCTTTTCTTTCAACATATTCAATTTTGATCAATGCATAGCATGGAAACAATGTAAAGATTATCAGATTACCTTTTGCTGGTGGGAGAAGAGGGAAGGTAGGGTGAGGGGAAAAATTGCAAAATTCAATACATTGCCAAAAATGATAAGCAGAAACTACTGTTGTATTTAATTGTAAAGCAAATAAAATATTTATATAATAAAAATTAAAATTCTGAACTGAAAAACTCAAAACAAAAAAAAGAAAATTTCTGCACATGGGCAAGTCACTTCAATTCCTTGTATCTCAATTTCCTTGTATGTAAAATGAAAGAAGTAAACTCATCCCTTTTAGGTCTAAAACAATAATAATAAATCAGAATAAGAAAGTCAATCTGGGACAAAGAAAGGAATAGTCATAGCATAAAGTCATGTAATTGTTACCCTGCCTATAATCTATAAACTCTCAGACTTATAAAACTTTTAATGAGACCTTATATAATCAAGTGACAAACCACTCTCAGACATGATTGGCAACATAACAACCTTTAAACGATGCATTATGTCTCATAACGCAGTAATAATTGCTTTACAAAAAGCATCTACCAAGCCCAAATATTCAGATGACAGACAAGGCTCAGTTATATAGGAATTAAATGCGTTTAATTTCAGGTCTCATTATAGCTGACAAGAGACAACATCAGCACCAACCTCTGAAATTTCTGGCCTCTTCCCAGAGAAGTTTCTAATGAAAAATTCATTTCTTCACAGTTGAAAAATATGAACATTTTCAAATATAAATAGAGAATATTTATGAAGTTGTACATCTCCTTATATTTTTAATTTTTAAAGTAATGCTAAATTCAGTATATTTATTCCAAAACTCTCCCACTTGTTTTTAATTAGCAGCCCTGACATTCTTTTGGACATATACTTCCTATGATTTCAACTCTCCATATGCTTCTAGCTATCTCCAAAATTTCATCTCTCTTGCCAAGACTTCCAATCCTTCTGTTTAGATCTTGAATTTTTCATTCTTGTTCTATCACCACTCATCTCTTGACAAACCAGCTTATATTACAACCATTAGAACTGGAAACCTTGGAAATTCAAGTTATCCAAATTCACCTGTGCCTTCACTGAAGTAAAGAATTACTATTATTTTACTTCCCACATCATTCCCTTTTATATTCCTTATTTAAATGATTTTAAACTTTATCTTTCCTCTCAAGCCTTCCACATCCATACTTCTTCCTTTCCCCTCCTTTCAAGTCAGGGCCCTAATTCTTACTTTACTGAAAAAATTGAAGCCATTTGACCTGACCTGAGCTCTCTCTTCTCTCACTTTCTTCATCTTAAAAGTCCCTTTACATCATGTCTTTTCTGACAAAAAAGAATCCTTTTCTTTTTGACAAGGCTAATTCCCTATTCCATCCTTTTTTATTTCCTCCAGCAAATTTCAACCTCAATGATCACTTCTCTGTGTTGAATCTTAAATATCTCACTACCTAATGAATGTTTAACCATTGTCTGAAAACAGGTCCAAATCTTCTCTATCCAAAATCAAAACAAAGTAAAATAAACCATAGTAAAAGCATTCACTAAATCCTACCACCCACTCAACTGAAACTTCTCTCCTCCAATTTATGAAAGATTTTATATTCTCTATTTTAAATATTTTTATTGATGTGTTAGTTTCAAATACCTTGGTTTCTTTTAATATGTCTCCCCATCCCAGAAAAAACCTCCCATATAACAAATAATAATTTAGGACAAAAAGAAAAGAGGAAAATCATTTTACCTGAAAATCCATCCAAGAAAATAAAAGTATGTGCAACAGATAATAATCATGCATCTACAACCAGTACAAAGGAACAAGGTGGAAGATGTTTCTCATCTCTCTTCTTTTAAACCATGCTTGTTCTTCATGATTTTGCAGTATTCATGCTTTATTTTTTATGATTCTTTCTGTTTACATTGCTGTGATCATTATGTGTATATCTATATGTGTGTTTATATAGATACATATTTATATTTATATATATATACACATACATATATATATATTATTTTTTCTTGATTCTGTTTACCTTACTCTGATTCAGAATTTTCCATGCTACTTTCATTTCATTGTTTATTTTTTACAACACCGTAGAATTGCATTATATTCATGTACCACAATTTATTTAGTCATTTCCCCTTTTGAAAGGAATCAACTGTGTTTCCAATTCTTTGTCTTGTAAAAGTATTGTAATAAATATTTTTGGTGCTTTTAAGAATTTTGTCCTTATTAATGGCCTCCTCAGGGTCTAAATCTAGCAATGAAAATTCAGGTTAAAAGGACATGAACATTTTAGTCATTTTTACTTGCATAATTCCAAATTGTTTTCCAGAATGGGTATATTAATTCACAACTCCACCAGCAATCCACTTGTATACCTCTCAACCTATCACCCATCTAGGATTTAATATTACCACCTTTTGTCACCTTTTCCAATTTCCAGGGTGTGAAGTAAAACCTTGAAGTTTTATTGATTTGCATTCCTCTTGTTATTAGTGATTTGGGACATTATTTTAAGTGGTTAATAGTTTATAATACTTCTTATAAAAATTTCATATTCGTTTATTATTTATTGATCAAGGTATGTGTATACATATAAGTGTATGCATATATGTATATACAATTATATAAATGTGGATCTAAAATTGTTTATTTAACTCTTTATCTTGGATACAAAACCATTACCAGAGAGATTTGATTAAAAAACAAGATTCCTTCCCCTGTTGGTCTACTTCTCTTTTTATCCTGACATTAATTTTGTGTGCATAAGCTTTTTAACTTCCACATAATCATCTATTATATCTTTAGTAATCACTTGTATCCCTTTTTTTGGTTAAGGATATATCACCTACCTATAGTTCTAAGAGGAATATAGTCTGTTTCTCTTCTAATTTTTATATTATATTAAGATCACATTAACAGTTAGAACAAGAGTCAGCCAACTACAACTTAAAGATCAAATCTGACCTGTCACTCATTTTTGTATAGCTTTCAAGTTAAGAATAATTGTTAAAGCTATAATGAAAAATCTGACCCCAGACATAGAATAGCATTTTTGGATAACATTTTGGCATTGGTCTAAGTTTAATTTCTGTGAGATTGCTTTTCAGTTTTCCCAAAAATTATTTTTCTAATCAAATACGACTTTTTTCCTAAGTAATTTATGTTTCTTCTTTTATTGAATATTACATTATTAAGGTCTGTTTTTTCTTGATCATAGTTTTTCTAATCTGTTCACTTTTTTATTTTTTAATCAATAACAAATAATATTGATTATTTCTGCTTTGCAATATAGTTTAAGACCAGTATCATTATCCCTTTGTCAATATATTTTTATCATTTATCTTTCAGATATTTTCTTTTTCTAAATGATTTTTAATTATTTTATCAAGTTCTATAAAATATATTTTTGATAATTTGATGGGAACAACAATGATATTATAAATTAACTTTGGTGTTTTTATCAATTTTATTATATCGGCACAGTCCAATCATGACCGCAGAAGGATCCTATCACTATTTGAGTTCTTGTTGTGGAGTGGTTGTTTTTATTTCTTCAAGGAGTTTTATGTAATTGAATCATTGCAAGTTTTTTATGTGCTTTTGTAGATTGATCTTCCAGTATTTTGTCTACATAGTAGTTATTTGGAAGGGGACTTCCTTCTCTATCATTCCTTCTTGGATTTTTTCTTACAAAAAACTGCTGTTGATTGCTGAGGATTTATTTTGTAGCTTGCAACACTGCTAAAACAATTGTTTCAGTCAGGATTTGCTAATTCAGTTAGCATTTTCCAATTGAACAATTATATCACTTGCAAATAGGGAAAGTTTTTATTTTTCTCTTTCCTTATTTTTATGCCTTTAATTTGTTTCTCTTGCATTATTACTAGCAATTCCAGAACTATATCAAATAATGAGAAAGTGGGCAAATTTGCTTTACTCCTTTATTTATTATGTAGAGCATAGTATAGCCCCATTGCATAAGAAACTTGCTTTTGGTTTTAGATCAATACTTTTCCTGTTAAAAAAAATGGTCTACCTTCTGTTTAAAAAAAAAAGGTGTCTTCAACTTATGGTTGACATAAATAAGTGAACTCCTTTAAAGACTTTTTTCCTATGAGACAATCATCTAGGGTTTTTAATATTTTTTACTATGACTAATTATGCTAATTATTTTTCTAATTTTGAGTTATTCTTGCATCTCTATTATAAATCTGACTGAATCTTTCTAGGATGAATTTTTTGGTCGTTTTGGCAAGATATTATTTAAAATTTTTGAATCACTAATGGTATTGGTTTATATTCCTCCTATGTTTTTCCTTCCATGCTTTAATATTAAGATTAAATTTGCTTCATAAAACAGATCTCAGTTGATGTTTTCTCAATTTTTGAGATGATTTTATATATTATGTGTACTAATTCTTTGATAAAATTTTGATAAAATTCACCTGTGTACTCATCAAAATCAGAATTTTCCTTTTCTCCTTTGGTAGTACTTTTGTTAGTTTTATATCCTTTACTAAGATTGAGTTATTTAATATCTCTGTTTTAACATCTCTTTGGATATTTTATATTGATAATTCTTTTTCTATTTTTGTTCTCAGTTTTGCTACCTTGTACCTGTATATCATGGGTTTGGAGTAATTTTATTTCTTCTAATTTTGGTGATTTTTACCTAGCTCATTTGATGTTTTGTTTCTTTTATTTCTGCTCTTTTTAAAAATTTTGGTAAAGGTTAATCAATTTTATTTTATTTTCATTTAATCAACTTTTAATTTTATCCATCAGTTAAATATTTTTGGTGTCCAGTTCATCTATTTCTTCTGTAATTTCAATTTCTCCTCTATTATGCTTACTTTTAGGTTTATTTGTTAATATCCTAATTTTAAATGCTTATTCAGTTCATGAATAAATGCAATTCAGTTCATTGTCCTATTACTTAAGTATATTGTTGGAGCAATATAACATTTTTCTTGAGAATTTCTTTACTACCATTATTATTCTAATATTATTCCTTACTATCATTAATCTCTTAATTGCCAAATATAACATCCTTATTGGAGTCCTCATACTCCTTAAACCATCTACTACATTTGACTACATTTTCCTTCTGGAAAGTCTCTCTTATTTGTTTTTTCATAACACTATTCTTTCTTCATACTTGTCAAAACCTAATTATTCATTTTCTTTCTTTTTTATTATTATCATTATTTTTGCTGAGCTTATCAGTCATAATTATGAATGTTTCATCCTAGGTCTCTTCTTCATTTATATTCTTTTTTTTAGGTTTTTGCAAGGCAAATGGGGTTAACTGGCTTGCTCAAGGCCTCACAGCTAGGTAATTATTAAGTGTCTGAGACCGGATTTGAACCCAGGTACTCCTGACTCCAAGGCCGGTGCTTTATCCACTATGCCACCTAGCCACCCCCATCTATATTCTTTCTTAGCAATGTCATTAACCCCCATGAGTTTTGACTATTGTATTTATTCACCTAGTTGAGTCAAAGATTTATTTGCTTTTTGCTTTTTTCTTTAAATATTTATTTATTTGTTTTTACGACTACATGCATGGTAGTTTTCACCAAACATTTTTTTTTTGTGAAGCTTTGAGTTTTACATTTTACTGCCTCATTCTCTTCCTTCTCCCTTCCCCCTGACAGAAAGGAATCCAAAATAGGCCCTATATGTATAACCATGCTAAACATGGATCTGTATTGATCATGTTGCAAAAGAAGAATCAAATTCAAAAGGAAGAAGAAAAATAGAAAAAAATGAAATAATACACAACAACTTTTAAAAATTGAAAATAGTAAATGTTCGCCTTCATTTAAACTCCACAGTTCCTTCTCTGTGTATGGATGGTATCTTCCATCAAAAGCCTTATAGAATTGCCTTTGATTATTGTACTGCTGAAATGAACAAGTCCATCACAGTTGATCATCACCCCATATTGTAGTTAGTATGTATAATGTTCTTCTGGTTCTGCTCATTTCACTCAGTAGTTCTTGCATACTTAGAGATTTATGTAGACTGTGTCTACTTAGATTGGGCCTACATCTCCAACTGTCTAATGACCATTTCAAACTAGATGTCCTGTAGACATTTCAAGTCCATTTAAGGTCAGATCTTAGCTCATTATCTCTCCAACCTAAGTGGCACAGTGGATAGAGCACTGAACCTAGAGACAGGAAGATGTGAGTTCAAATATGGGCTCAGATACTTACTAGATATCTGATCATAGCCCAGTCATTCAACCTCAATTGTCTCAGTTTCCTCTCCTGTAAAATGGGAATAACAATAAGGTTATAGTGAAGATCAAATGATATAATATCATAAAATGCTTAGCTCAGTATCTGTCACATAATATGTGCTGAATAATTGATTATCTCTTCCCTTTTCTCTCCTTAATTTCCTGCTCAACATAATCCCCATCCAAACTTCACTAATTCTGCCAAAAGCAGAAAGTAAACATTACTATTCTTCAAGTCTACCATGTTTATTATATAATCCTCAACTCCTCACTATCCCTCACCCCATATCATATTTGACAAATATTGTCATTTCAATTACCACAACTGATCCATTTTCTCTACTTTCACCATGATTACTTTTGTTCAGGCCTTCATTATTTCTTACCTAAGTCATAATAATAATATCTTAATTGATTTCTCCTTTCTCAAATCTCTTCCCATGCCAGTTTACCCCTTTTACAAAGCCCAAAGTGATTTTTGCTAAATACTCTAAATATTTCTACTACATCCTTTTGATTCTTTGTTAAAATATAAATTCCTCCTTTTCAGCTTTTAACTTCCTTTACAACTTAGCTCTAACTTATTTTTCCTTTATCTTATTTATTCTTCCTTCCATATATCGTACTATAGCTAAACTGATCTTGTCCTTATTTTAAAAATACAACATTCTAGTTGCTCACAACTATTAGTGTCCTCTTTCTAGACTACTTTGCATGTAGCTACTTTCCATCTATTCACTTAATATTTAGTCTGTATTTATTCATATATGTACATACCTTTACCATTAGAATACAAGTTCCTTATGATTAAGGATTTTTAAAATCATTATAATCATATGCATAGAAATTAATATAATTTCTGGCACATATTAAGTTCTTAATGCTTACCAATTGATCTTAGACACCTTGCCTCTCTTATTTCAAGATTTGGATGTTTATATCCTTTGATAATTTACGTATTGGCCAAAGAATCTTAATGTTATAAATTAAAATTTATTCCCAATAAAATTTGAACAACAGTCTTATCAAAGAAATGCACTGCAATGATTTTTTTCCAAATTAATTTTCAATTTTAGTTGCATTGATTGTTTGTGAAAAAATACTTTATCAATTTATATTATCAAAACAGTATATTTTATTGCTTGTGTTTTCTTCTACCCGAGGTTTTATTAAGAACTCTTCCTCTATTATACTTGTAAACTGTATTTCTTTCTCTTTTTAATATTGTGATCTTTTATATCTAGGTCATAACTCATACTTATGAAATTTCATGCATACTTAATACTTTACTTACAATAGCAACATTTACTTAAACTATTTTTCTCCCTAATTTTTATAATAAGAAATAAATCCAGTACAATATGTGTTATTAAGTTGTAAATGCGGAGTTTAGTTATAAATTCATCTCTCCAGACTTCTCTCTCTCTCTCTCTCTCTCTCTCTCTCTCCCTCTCTCTCTCTCTCTCTTCTTTCCATATAAGTTTAAGAAAACTCATTCTTGATAACCTTACTTTTTCTGACTAGTGATTTTTTCTCAGTGACCATGATTTTAGGAAGGACATCAGTCATACTTTATGTGATTCATGTCCATAATAATTCTCCAGACTTTTTTTTATTGCTTCTTCTTGCCTGTGGTTATCTTACATCAGAACATGACTTTCTTGAGGGAGGGTACCATATTGTTTATACTTATTTGAAACCACAAGCACTCATCACAGTGTCTGACATAGTGTTAAGCTTAAGAAAGACTTCCTCTGTGTTTTACCTGACTCTTAGACCAATAATCATATTACTTTACCATATTGTCTTTAAAGAACTTATCACATTTTTCCTTTCTATGAGCAGAGTCATAGAAGACAAGGATGAGCACTGAGGAGGTGGCAGGTGAGGCAGAGTCTAGTCTCAACTTTGATTGCGAAGAATTTACCTTCATTTAAACACAATGAATAATCCAATGAAGGAAGTAGTTTTAGGGGGAAAAATCTTAGTGAAAAGCTTAGAAGAGCTTGAAAAATCCCAATAACTGGAATTTGAGAAATTGCCACCAAGTGAAATCTATGTGCTCATTGTGTTCATAAAAACCTTAAACAGTCATTGATCATTAATATAATTAAGCTTTTACAAGTTGCATATGAGAGCCCATATAGCTAAGTTATTTTTTTTACTTTTCCCCTATAAGCATATGGTTAAGATTAAAATAGGGAATAAAGATGTTATTTCCAAGTTAAAAAAGGAACTGATTCAAATTTTTAAAATTAAAAGTCATTCTACAATAGTATTGTCAGAGGAAGAAATCCAAATACTAATATCCATATAAAGTGTTATAAATTACTAAAAATCAAAGTAATAAAAATTAGGATTTTCCACTCCATACTTATTAGACTAACATAAATAAAATAGAGCAAAGTGACAAATTTTGAAGGGCTTATTAGAAAATATAACACTCTACTGAACACTTAGAGTTGTGAATTAATTGATTTAGGCATTGTAGAAAAGAATTTGAAACCCTATCCAAAAAGTTACCAAATTGTGCTTACCTTTTGATCAAGTTATATGATTATTAAGCCTATGTCCCCAAAGGAGATCAAATAAAGCATAAATAAATCAGTCCACATGGGCAAAAATATTTATAGAAACTCTTTTCATAGTCAAACA
The DNA here is from genome assembly GCF_037893015.1 of Macrotis lagotis. NCBI lineage: Eukaryota > Metazoa > Chordata > Mammalia > Peramelemorphia > Peramelidae > Macrotis > Macrotis lagotis. Next base: position 365,359,714 of record NC_133658.1, read on the forward strand.
TTAAAAAACTATGGGACTTTCCTTCTATTGTTGAATAGCTAAACAAGATGTGATATTTCAAAGTAATGAGGTATTATTGTACCATAAGGAATGGTAAAATACAGTTTCAAAGATGCTTAAGATAAAAGAGAACAGAAGCAGGAGAAAAAATTATACAATGGTAGGAGGGGAAACAACTTGGAAAGCTTTTAAGAACTGTTGTTGATTCTTGTTCATAAATCTTAAATCCTAAGGATTAAAAATGAAACATGGTCACTCATTAGAAAGTTAGAGAAAAAGATACACTTTTTCATAAATAACTAAATGTGGATTTTGGGGGGACAGATTATGTAGCTATGAATTGAAGGCTTAGCGGAAAGAATTTGTTCTTCTTTTTATTTGTTCAATTGGGAGGGAAAGGATCTGTAAAATGAGGTTGAATATGATGAACTATTCTATCTTGTTCAGCTGTATCTATATTTATCTATCTATACACACACATGCACATACACACAAACATACAAACACACACACACACACACACACACACACACACATATATATATATATGTATATATAAACTTATGATATTCCATCAGAGAGCCCTTTGAAGTCTTGAAGTTAGTGACTGTTTATAAGATCAAAAGTTTGGAACAAAAAAGCACTGTCTTTTCCAAGCTAAATATTTCTTTTTAACTGATGTTCTCATGGGCTGGATTTCATCCCACTCATCTCTCTTCTACTTCTAGTCACTCATCTTTGGAATCATTCCATCTTGTCTACATGCTTTACAAAACTAGAATAAAACATTCAGAATATGTTCTGATAGAAGTAGAGAAGAGTTGAACCACTCCTTACCTCATGCTATTCATTCTACAAATGTTAATGAACATTAATGAAATGTTAATGACCTAAATTCAGATCAGTTTCCTTTGGAGACAACACAACATTTAGCCAAGCTGAGTTTTGTTGTTGTTGTTGTTGATGTTGGATTGAAATTTTTTAATTTCTTTATTTATTTTTCCAATTATATCTAATTTTCAACATTCACTTTTTTCAAGTTTCTCTCTCTGATCCTCCCTTCTTCCACTCTAGAATAGCAAATAATATAAGTTATACACATATAATCATGTTATACACATTTCTATGTTAAGAAAGAAGAATCAGACAAAAAAAGAAAAAAACCATGAGAAAAAAAACAAAAAAACAAATTTAAGAAGTGAAAAATAGTATACTTTAATTTGCATGCAGATTCTATAGTTCTTTCTCTGGAGGTGGATGATATTTTCCATTGCAGGGCCTCAGAATTGTCTTTGCTGTATTGTTGAGAAGAACTAAGTCTATCATAGGTGACCATTGCACAATGTTTCTGTTAACTTGTACAATGTTCTCTTGGTTCTACTCACTTCACTCAGAATTAGTTCATTTAAGTCTTTCCAGGTTTTTTTTTAATTTGTCTGCTCATCATTTCTTATAGAGAAACAATATTTCATTATATTTATATACCATAACTTGTTCAGGCATTCCCCAGTTGATGGACATTCTCTGAATTTCCAGTTCCTACTGCCACCTTTACAAAAAGAGTTACTTTGAATATTCTGTATGTTTGGATCTTTTCTCATTTTTTTTTGTGATTTCTTTGAGATACAGAGCAAGTAGTGATATTGCTGGATTAAAGGGTTTATGCTCAATTTTAGCCATATTTAGCCATATTTCTAAATTGTCAAGCTGAGTTTTTAAGTCAATGAAATCCTTTAGGTCTTTTTCACATGAATTCCTACTTATAATAGAGAGAACAATGACATTATTACAATTTAGTTTTGTGTGTCTAACAAAAGACTGGTGTCTACGTGGTACATCATGGTACATCATTAAATCAGCATCATTAATCTCACTTAAAAACCCTTCCTCCTACACCTAAGGGTTACTGCTTAGTACTTTCTCTTTAATTCCTTCATAAAGATGTTGATTTAAAAATTTTATGGAAGCTTAAAGAAGATTCAGCCACTGCATATGAGGTTTGGAATCAATGAACTCTAAGTTCACTGACTTCTAAAATCAGATGTTCTCAGGAATCCATGATTATCTCAACTCTTTAAGTTCATGATTTTGAGAATTATTGGAGCAGAAGTCGCATTTTTGTTACTGGATAATATATTTTATAAATTTTATTGGTGTCTTTTTTATATAACTCATTTATTGTTATATAGCCTCATGTCACCCCAAAATTAAACTCTTTTCTTGTAACAAAGATATAATTTAGGAAAACAACCAATTCCTTGACCATGTCTGACAAAATATACAATTTTCTAACTTCATAATCTCCTTCTCTGGTAAACTGAAGAAAGTGTATTTCATCATTTGTTTTCTGTTACCCTCCTTGATTTTTCAGTTATTCAGTTTTGGGTTCCCTCCTAGGGATATTTTCATCTACCCTGTTTTAGTCATTGTACATATTACTTTCTGGTTCATATGATCACTGACTTAGTGGTCTATTTATTTAACTCTGGATTGGTTTGCATAAATCTTCCCATGTTTCTCAAAAATTTTTAATGAATAATTCTTCTTGAAAGAAGAAAGAATATCTTAGGAATCAAGTTAGAGAAACCATTAGGCCAGCATGTCAAAGAGACTGCTGACCTCAAGGCATACCACAGTTGGCTGTCAAACAGCTTGGTTTCAACATCTAATTAAGGTAGCAGGGTATTCTACTCCAAGGTCATCCATTGTAAATGTCTATTTTTTTATGGGCTCTGGGTGTGAAATGGATTTTTAATATGGCATTGCCATCGGGAATGTTCCTTTCTAACTGTAAAAACATCTTCATAAAATGAGCTCTATTGCAGGCTTAAGGAAAGGGGGTGGTGGAATTGTTTTGAAATAATAGTACTTTTTCAAAATTTGGGGTGGAGGATATTTTTCAAATATATAGCACACACAGTACCCGAGTTATTCACTCTGTCTTTCTCCTACAGAGAGCATCACTGAAAGCATCACTCCCTGGAGAAGGAATAAGAACTATAGCCAGTCTCATGATGAAGACAGCAATTGCATGCATACTCTTCTCCTTAGTGCTGGGTGCTATCTTCTCAGGTAAGATGGTTGGAATGGATAATATCCAATGTCCTATCCAATTCTTAGAATCTATGTGTGCTACTATGGCATAAGAATCAGGAGGATTAACTTGAGTCCTTTTACAGTTAATAGATGGGTGGACAAAGCGCTTGACTTCTATATTTCACACTTTCCTCCTTTATAAAAGAACAAAACTAAAATTAATGGTTTATGTTATCTCATTTCTAAGATTATATAAGTCTAATGATCTATACTTTTATCGTTGATTGGTATAAGAAGACTATTATATCATTTAGAGAGATTTTTTATAGTTAAAATATAATAAGAATGTGTTATCTGTGCAGGAAAATCCTGGTGTGGAAATTCCTTCCACATGGAGATCCAACAAGTTTTGTTTGTTTTTCAATTTGTAGTCTTAGAATATTGCCTAAGGCACTGAGGGGTTAAGTGATTTATGTAAGGTTTAAACTGGTGGTTTGTGTCAAAGGCAGGGTTTGATTTAAGATGTTTTTATGTTGAAATCTGCTCTCTATCAACTAAGCAAAAGGCCCTATCCTTTACTTCATAATTCCCAATAACAACTTGAGAGGAAACATAGTACAGTGAGCTAGCATCAGTGTCAAGGAGATCTGGGTTCAAGTCTCCACCTGTCATACATATTAACTGCTCTCCCCGAGTCAGGTCACTTAATCTTTCAGTAACCCCAAGTAACTTTAAGACTAATGACAGTTGATTTATTAATAAGTTGTACTAGAAGAAATTTTCAAATTGAGATTTCCCTATGCTGGTAAAACCACAAAGAATGAATCCTAAATTTCTGCAAGATTTTATTTATATAATGTTTGGGAAACAGATTAGATTTTGAGATCGCCTTAAAGACATGGACTGTTTTTCATCTTTATTTAGTGCCCAGAATTTAGAAGTGCCTGGCACTTAATTGCTTATTGACCAATTGAGTGATTGACTCAATAGCAATTTAATGCTCATTCAAAGGAATACATTAGACCCATGTCATATCATATCTAGAGATGCATTGCACTCTACTAGTAACACTCACAAGTCTATGGCACTTGACTATTATTAAACTATTTCTTTTGCAAAATATAAACAAAGAAATAAATTGGGAGATAAGTAATGATTTTTTTATAGCCATTTAGCAGACTCTGAAACTGAGGAACAGAGAGGTGAATATATTCATATAATTAGGAAATAGAAGACCTTGGTATTGAATCCCTTGCCATTATTTTCAAGTCCTAGGATCTTTTCACTGCAGACTACTATTTATATGTTTCTTTATAACCTTTATCTCATTTGATCTTCCCACCATATTGTGAGATATTCGGTGTAAAGAACTGGTTAGTTATAGTGAAAGAGAATAAGGTGATTAAGGGCCTGTGTCACATGGTTAAAGGTGCTTGGAATGTTTTGCTGGGAGGAGATGGAGGAGGAGAAGGAGGTAAAGAATAGAATAACTGTGTTCAAGTTTTTGAAAGGCTGTAGTGAAAGGAACTGAATTTTTTCAATCTAGCCTGAGTTGAAAGAAATAGGAGCAATTGGCAAAACTTACTTTGAGGCAAAGTTATACTTGGTGTTAGGAAAAATATCCTAAGAATAGGGTAATCTAAAAGTGGAACAATCTACCATGAAAAGTGGGGGTGGCATCTTACTCCCTGGAGGTCCTCAAACAGAGTTGGGATAATCGCTTGCCAAGTGTGTTGTTATGGTAAGTATAGTTGTATGAAATGGCTACTGATATTGCTTTCATATTCTTTGATAATGGTTAAGTCTAATAATCACTTTATAGATGAAGCAGAAATGATTGACACAGCATCAGAAAATGATGGATGTAAAATCTGATGGAAGATCCTGTAATGTCAAGATAAAATACTCTTGCCAGAGAACCATAGATTATTGGAATTGGAAGTGCTCTTGAGAAATCAGCTATTCAAACTTCTTCAATTTAAAAATGAGAACACTAGGAATCTTAAAAACTTATTGCTCAAAATTTCATTTGAGAAATCAATGGCAATCCAGATCTTAGAAGGTAAAAAAGAATTTAGAAGAGAACTGCATTTGGAGTAAGAGGAGAGACTTCCACACTTTCAGAAATGGAAGGACTGTCAGCAGTTATCTAGTACAATCCTTACCTGAAATCAATTCTATTATGCAGATTTTCTGTATTTGAACTGTGACTCTTCTATTTACTATGTGTGACTTCTAAGATTCCTTTCACTTCTAAAGTCTTATGAGTAAGATCCGACAGGTCACTTCTCTGCCTTCAGACTGGCGAGGACTGGCATTTCTTTGAAAGATCAAGTCATGCATGTCATTAAAATTTGGTTTATTAAACCAATGGCAAAAGAGAAGGAGAGGAAAAAGCATTTGTTATGTGTGTGTGTGGATGTGTATATATTTAACTCAAAATCCCTGTTCTAAATTATTTTCCCCAAAGTATTCTTACTTTAGAAAAGAATATGTATCTAAATATAGAAAAAGTATCATGTTTTTAAAGAATCATATAATCAAAAAGGAATTTAATAAGGAGCTAGTTCATATACATTATTTTACATATGAGGGAACATAAGAATTCCCTAGCTTAGAACTAGCAAAAGACAAGGCAAGACTTGAACTTATTAGGTTATTTGACAAACTTCAGGTATTGCTTTTTCCTTCCCTGCTCACAACTACCTTCAAGTTTCCATTATTTCTACTCAGTTCTCCAAAGTCTAGAAATGCTTTATACATGTAAAAATAAATTAATTTAATTTTAAAAAAGAAATGCAATAAAATCTATAAGAGAATAAAATAGATAAAAGAGAAAGTAAGCTCAATATTTGGACTAGGTATCTCTTAATGATTCTTAAATCCTATCTGTTAACTCAAATGTGATTTAGTCACAGATATATTGAGTTAAAACTATTGATGGGACAGAGGAGTGAAGATATTGTATAGCAAATTGGAAATCAGGGTCTGAAGATAGTGAGGACAGTTGGGACTGGAATGAATGGATCTAACAAAGGAGGTCACAAATATAGGTTATTGTGGAGGGACTTCCTGATAACATGCTAAAAAACACTGAATTTGAATTCATAAGACTTGAATTCAGGAGCAGTCTCTGTTGTTTTGTGGCATTATGGAAGTATATTGAACTCTTTTCTCAGTTTCCTCATCTGTAAAATAAGGAAGAATACATCTCTAGACCTTTGACATTAGAGGATTTCTGAGATCCCTTTTAGTCCCATAATTATGATATTCTGATTCTGTGAAGTCAGTCAGTCCACAAGTATGTAAGCGCCTATTATAGCCAGGCATTGTGTTTAAAGCTGGCCATGGAGAGCTTGGTGGCACAGTGGATAGAACACTGACCTTGGAGTCAGGAGCACAGGAGATTGAATCTAGCCTCAGATACTTAGTAGCTGTGTGACCTTGGGCAAGTAATTTAACCCTGATTGCCTTGCATCCAGGGCCATCTCCAGTTATCCTGATTCATATCTGACTACTGGATCTTAGACGGCTCTGATGACTGGTGACTTAGCACAGACCCCCCTCGCTCAAATCCAATTCATGTGCTTGTCATGGGATTACCTACCTGATAACAAGAATGAAGGACAAACATTATAAAAGCTGGTCAGTAGTTTAGACTAGATAATCTATTCTTTGTTATTATTTCTGAGACAGAGGAGAAACAAATAGGAATTTAGGAAGAAACTCAGGATAATTCAATGCTAAAAAACCACAAGTGAGAATCAAGTTTCCAGAGGGAACGTGAGTTACTATTATAATTATTTAATGATGGGAGGATTAGATTAAATGTTCCAAAAGGCCATTAGTTTCAGCTTAATTTTTGCACCTGTGATTTATCTACAGATGCTGCAAACCAAATGGGGAAGGCAGGTGGATCCAGTAAAAATCAGAAGCCAAGTCCCTCTAACCAGAAGATGAACCCAGGAGTTACTGATGATCAAGAAGAGGAGAAAAAATCTGCCGCCAATGTAGTGGAGAGCCAAGTGAGTCTCTCTGTTTTTTTAGTTACTTTGTTTGTGTTTCATTGATGTCATTGAATGAATCACCCAGTCAGGATCTGGCAGGACCATAATTTTAATCAGAAAAAAAGAAAAAAAATTCTCAGAGTAGACATGGAAAAGCTTAGATTTGACATTGCATTAAAATGAGAAATGACCCTAGAAATGGGAAAAGATTCAACTCCTTATTTAATAAATAAATCTCTAACACAATGTAGAATATTAAAGCTGTAAGGAACCATAGAACAAAGAATGTCAGAATTAGAGTAGTTCTTAGAATATACCTTGGAAAACACAACTTGGTGACACACTCTTGTCATCCCTACTACTAGTGGAGGTTGAGGCTAGTAAATTACTTAAGTTCAACTATTTTGTTCCTCTGTAGGACAAAAAGTAATTGAGTCTTCATGAACTAATGTGATGAGCCTTTTCTGTTATGGAAGGAAGGAGTCAGATTAATCAAGCTGCCTGGGGAGGGTCAAATTGACCAAAGTTGCAAGAAAAACAGAGCAAGTTAAGCCTCTTGTGTCAATCAGAATTAGGAACAGGTTGAGTGGCTTCAGTGCTTCCAGTCCTGGTGAGCTCCAATCTAAAAGAAGATTCACCAGTAGAGCTGGAACGATATATACTTATAATCTATTGAAAGTTTCTCCTTTAAAAAAAAAAAACATAAATAAGAGGCAACTAGGTGGCACAGTGGATAGAGTACTGACCCTGGAGTCAAGAGAATCTGAGTCACACACTTAATACTCACTTAGCTGCGTGACCTTGGCCAAGTCACTTAACCCCATTGCCTTGCAAATTTTTTTTTAAAGTTTCTCCTTTTGCACTGAAGGAAACTGAAATGGTTCTAAAAAGATAGATAAAAATTTTCCAAGTTCAATCGAAGCACTTTCCGACTTATCTGTGGTTGTTTCTTTCCTAATATTTTTGGTTATTTAAACATAGCTCTGAAATGGCTATACTATATTGATCTCATACTGACCTCTTTTTTTCCAGAATGGCAACAAGAAGCCATCAGAGGACCATGCCAACTGTCCAACACGCTTTGATCCTGTCTGTGGTTCTGATGGAAAAACCTATAATAACATGTGTATTTTTGGAGAAGCAAATAAGTAAGTACAGATGATTCCTTCTAGGATTTGGGCTGCTGATCCTTTATTAGAACAGACAAGGACCCTTAGCACTAGACTAAGAGTCTCTTAATTTCAGAGACTGATCCTAGTGAGAAAAGGAGGCTAGAGAAGCTCCACTTGACCTGAAAGAACCAAATAGCAAAAAAGAGGTGGCTATGTTAAAAATTAGCATTTTGGACTTCTGATTTTTTAAGTATATTGAACTCTAAAGATGGCAATGTCCTTTACAAGGAAAATCAGTAACTTAATTATAACTTTTTCTTAGAGAGTCACCTGGAGACACTGAGAAGATTAGCCCTGTCTCTGGTTATATAAGTATTGTATGAAAAAAGGCAGAATTTGAACCTGCCTAACCCTAACCCTAACCCTAGACATTGTGCCATATTGCCATTTAACTTACAATAGCCCACATTTCTAGAGTACTTTAGAGTTTACAAAGTATATTCTTTATAATATCCATTGTATACCCCATCATACAATATACACACTCCTATTCTGCAGATGGGAAAGCTGAGGTTCAGACTCCTTAAGTGACTTGCTCAAGGGCATCCTGATGGCATATGACAAAGGCAGACATTGAATTCTAGTTGTCTGACTCCACTGTCAGGTCTCTAAACTACATCACACCTAAGTAAGAGCCAGGCATTTTCCTCAGTATTAAGGATATAAAGAAAGGCAAAAAGTCTCTATCCTACAGTCTGCTGAGAAAATATAGCAGTACTAGAGTCATGACCACCTTATTAATAAATTAACTTTCATGTGTGTCTGATATCAGTACATAAGAAATACACATATATTTTCATTTATGCTATTGGTCACTGTCATCATTATTGCTTTTATTCTTTCAGGAAAAGTAATGGAAAACTAAACATGAAACACAGAGGAAAATGCTGACCCCTTGAGGTGGCCAAATATTGAATGAACTACTATCTTTACTTTCCTTTAGCTCAATGCTTTCTAGGGTCTTCTTTTGCATTCAGATTGAGGGGTTTGGGGACTTCCTTGATTGTCTATCATTTCAACGGACAATAAAATCAGCTCTACACTTGCCTCTATTCTTTTCTTTTTTGGGGAGTTTCTAAACTTGATAACCACCATGTAGAATCAAATTGCAATCAAAACATCTGAGTTACTTTCTAAATCTGAGCTTCTACCAAGGCACTATCCCTCCAGAAGCCTCTCGATATAAAGGTTACTTACTGTGATTAATCAACAATCCCTTTCTATTTATTCTAGTGTGAATATCATAACCTACCAATTCCACCTCATCTGCTATAAATTTTAGACATTTCCTCCTAGAAGCACTTTATAAATTATCCTCCCAAATTTCTGGAAGCCTTCTTCTAGGACCTAGAATATAAGTCTTCTGGAATCAACATATTAGAATTCAAATTCTGCTCTTCTATTCATTGTTTGTCTGACATTAGGCAAGTCATTTGAACTTTCTAGGGCTTAACTACATATCTATAAAATGAGGACATTGATTAGAAAGCTTCTGGGATGACTTTCAATTCTAAATCTATGAACTTTGGAAAAGTTTATACATATTTGTGCAGGATTATAGTCATTTATCTTTTATCCCATGTTCTAAATACATTACCAGTCATTTAACCTGCCCTCAACTCTCCAGCAACCTAGATAATCTTACATTTTTGAAATTTATAGTATAGGTTATCTAAACTGGAGGGGACCTAAAATAAAGAGTGTTCAAGAAAATGTTGAAATCATTGAATCCAGCCCTTTCATTTTATAAAAGACAAAGTGAAGTGTCACATAAAAAAAATGATAGAGCTGAGAATAGGACCAATTTCTCCTGTTCTGCAAGGTAGTATTAATTCCACTCTGCCAGGCTGCTTCCATCTCACTCAAGAAAAATGTGAAAGAAACCAAATATACACTATTTTTTGAAAACCATTTGTATTCCATAAGCCCCACATGGAGACAGTATGGCACAACAGAATTGAGAAATAGTAGAAAGGTCTCTGAATTTAGAATCAGGGTACTTTATTTAAATCCTGCTACTGTCATCCACTATGTCACAATGGACAAGACATTTACCTCCCTGGGAACATAACTTCCTCATCTACAAAATAAGAGGGTTGTACTAGATGACCACTAAGGTGTCTTAACGCTCTGGATCTTTGATCTTGCTACATCCTTCTTTGAAATGTTTGTAGGTATCTATATTTTAAGGGAAAGCGGAAGAGTAGACCATGATCCTCCATTTCAAAATTCTTGGCTTTTTTTTCAACATACTACAGCTATATAATTGTTTGTAAATTCACTCTAGGGTCAAAAATGTGAAGAAAGGAGACATCTTTCAATTCTTAAGAACCCATTCTCATGACACGACCCATGTTTGTTCTGGGCCATGACAACACCTAGTCTTCACCAGAAAATCTGGTTGTATTTGCAGGTCAGGAACTTATAATTTAATTAGTAAGTAAGAATACCCAAGCCCTAAAGTGAAATGTTAATATCACTTGACAAAAGAGTTAATTTTAGTAATAGGAAGCAGCATGGTTTAGTTATAGGAGTAGGGAATTAGGTTGGAGGAGATCAAAGCTTAAATCCTTTCTCTAAAACTTACTAGTTATGTGACCTTAGTCAAGCCCTTTGCCCTCATTTATTCTCAATTTTTTCATCATTCGAAGTGCTATATTATACTTGAACAAACATGTTTATTTTATATCAAAATGGTTAATGGAAAGTTGAAAGTCAAGATAAGTAAGGATATAGTCACTGAGCACTATTTGCTCTTAATGTATCATACTCATCAGCAATGAATAAAATGTCAAGAAATGACAAGTATATTGCTGATCCACTATCAGTGAGCAAGAAGCACTGAAGAAAAATAGAAAGGAGTCACAAGATTGGTGATTATCAATTGTCCTAATTTAGAGATAGAGAGCAAGACAGAGAGACAGAGACAGAGAGAGAACTGTCTTCAAACTGGCAAATTATGTCTATTTCTGATAAAAATTCTGGAATGCAGTATTAAAAGAATAATTTTCAAGGATTTAGCAAAGGAAGTGGTGATCATCAGGAACTATCTGAGCTTCGCCAAAAATAGATCACATCAGAATTATTTAATTTTCCATTTTAATAAGTTTATTAGACTGTTAGAGAAATCCTGAGATGGACAGAGTAATCATGCCATTTTTTTTCCTCCAGTGAATCATCTTTGTGTTAGAATTATCTATTAAGAACTGACCATCTTGGGTGACCTTACACAAAAAATAGCTTATAGTTTCATTGAGTTATATAAGTCCCTCCATCATGACAAAGCATGGTCCAGCAGAAATTTCAAATTATGGTGCTGGAGGAAATTTGTGAGAGTTTCTTTGACACCAAGAAGATCATATTAGTCAATCCTTAAAGAAATTAACTCTAAATATTCATTGGAGGGACAAAAACTGAAGCTGAACTTTAAACAGTTTGACAGCATAATGAGAAGACAGAACTTTTTAGAAAAGACTGCTTCTGAAGAATCTTGTAGACAAAAGGCAAAGGGTACAGCAGAGGATGACCAGATAGTTTAATGGAAGTAACGAACATAAATTTGAACAGTCTTTTGGAGATAGTAGAGTACAGAAGCTATGCATGGTCCATGGGATCATGAAGAGTTGCACATGGCTATGTAATTGAACAACGAAAATAATAATGGTGAATGTGAATCGGATGAATTCATTCATAAAATAGAAACAGATATCAAAATGGATAAGAAACCAGAATCTAAAATTATATTGTTTATGAGGTACACTTGAAACAAAAAAACACACAAAACAAATTAATAATAGTGACAGAGTAGAATCTATTATGTTTCAGCTATAGAAGAAAAAGGAGGGGTAGCAATAATGATAGCCACAAAAAGGAAAAACATATTTAATAAAGACAGATGATCAGGGAAGGTACATTTTCCTAAAAAAATACCATAGATGATGAAATATACATATTTTAAATTTACAGGTTTCTCTGATAAAGGCCTCATTAAATAATCATATACAGAACTGAGTCAAATTAAAAAAAATATTCCCCAATGGATAAATTGTCAGAGTTCAAAAGAAGAAATTAAAACTATCAATACTCATACAAAAATGGTCTAAATCCCTATTGCTTATATAAATGCAATTCAAAAAAACTTTGAAGCACTTCACACCCATCAGATTGGTGAACATGGCAGAATTGAAAAATGATTAATGGTGGAGGGGAAAAACATTCAATAGAACATTTTGGTCCTATGTCCAAAGAGCTATAAAATTGTGTGCATATTTTTTCATCCAGAAATACCATTACTAGCCCTTTATCACAAAGAGATTAAGAGGAAAAAAACTTATGCACAAAATATTTCTTATAACCATTTTTGTGGTGGCAAAGAATTGGAAATTGAGGGGATGCCTGATCAAATTATAGTGTGTAATTTTGGTAGATAATGATGTGCTATAAGAAATGATGAGCAGGATGATTTCAGAAAAAAACTTGTAAAGGGCTTTATGAATTCATGAAAAGTCAATTGAAGTGTACACAGCAACAGCAGTATTATAATGATGATCACTTGTGAAAGGTCTAGCTACTCTTACAAATTCAGTGATCCAAGACAATTCTGAAGAGCCTGTTGTGAAAAATGCTATGCACCTCCTGAAAGAGAATTGATGAATTCTAAGTGAAAATTGAAATATAATTTCCTTACTTATCTTTTTTTGTATTATATGGTTAATATGCAACATGTTTTGCATGATTTTACATATTAAAAAAGGAATGTGGTACCTAACAGTAATCATAACACTTCAAATGATGTTTAAAAAGGGGAGAGGTAAGCAAAACCATTATTTTAATATTAACAACAATAATTATTTTATATATCCTATGCCAATCACCTAACAAATATCATCTTTAATCCTCACAACAAGCCTAGGAGGTTTGTGCAATTATTTTCCTAAATTTACAATTGAGGAAACTGAGGCAAGCAGAAGTTAAATGCCTATTGTCAACTAGAAAGTTCCTGAAGCTAGTTTTTATACTTAGACCTTAGTAACTTAAGGCCCAGTTGTCTATCACTATGTCATCTAGATGCCTCATTCTGCTGTTCAGTCATTCTGGACATTATTTATACTAATATAATCAAAGGCTTAATGATACAATCATAGATTTAAAAATAAAAGGAACCTCAGAACTATTCTATTCCTTTTCCCTCATTATGCACATATGAGAACTGAGGCCCAGAGATACTTTTCAGTTTCTTAAGACTACTGGAGTAGTAAATGTCAGACTGTTAGCTTGTAGTGTTATTTTTTAAACCTTTGAATGTAGAAGCAAATTGTGCTAAAAAAAATAGGTTGTCTTCCTGACATGAGTTTCTGCTGCAAAAACTATATTATATTTGTTCCAGCCCATTTGTTCTACTCTATTACACTCAAAGGGCAATAAAAAACGTGCATACCCTTTGATCCAACAATACCACTACTAGGTTTATACCCTGAAGAAGGTAAAAACATCACTTGTACAAAAATATTCATAGTAACCCTGTTCGTGGTAGCAAAGAATTAGAAATCAAGTGAATGTCCATCAAGGGGTAAGTGTGTGTGTGTGTGTGTGTGTGTGTGTGTTACAGAACACTACTTTTCTATTAGAAACCAAGAGGGATGGAAATTAAGAGAAGACTTGCATGAACTGATGTTGAACAACATGAGCAGAACCAGAAGAACATTGTACATTGTAACAGCAACATGGGGGTGATGATCAGCCTTAATGGACTTGTTCATTCCACCAAAGCAATAATAAGGGACAGTTTTAGGGTATCTGCAATGGAGAATACAATCTGTATACAGAGAAAGGACTGTGGAGTTTAAATAAAGACCAAAGTCTATTACCTTCCATTTTTTAAAAAGTGTCTCATGTACAACATAATTTTTCTATCTCTAATATCTTATTTTCTCCTCAAGGATATGACATCTTTCTCAGCACATTCAATTTAAATCAATGTGTGTAGCATGGAAACAATGTAAAGATTGTCAGACTGCTTTCTGTGGGACATGGGGGGAGGGAAGGAAGGGTGGGGGAAAATTGTAGAATTCAAAACCTTATAAAAATGATGGGTTAGAAACTATTATTGTATACAATTGGAAAACTAATAAAATATTTTTAAAAAGATTTGTTCCATCCCTCTTTATTTTTTCCCTCTTCATATTTCCTTGGTGAAGGTACATATGCAAGAACAGGAAGAAGGTGTTTCAAACATATAGTTATCTCTGACCTTGGAACCCAGAGTTATCACTATTCAATTCTTTATTGTATTCTGTACCCAAGTCCTCAGAAAACTGAAATTATATGCTAGTTCACAAGTCTTTCCTCAAATTAAAACAAGAGATTGATATCTATTTTACATCACCTAGTGGACTTCTCATTTTCATGTTCAAAGAACTTTCATTGTATGACTCAAGAGAATTGGGTCTAATTTAACAATGCTGCCTATGAAGTTCTATCACTCTGTCTTCCAGTAATTTAATAGATCTGGACTTGGATTCTATTCTTAATGTCACCATTTTGTTTGAGACTCCTTCAACCTCACATGGATGTAGGATCAAACCATTTTTCTTCTCTGATCTTTTTTCTGGTAATATGTTAAGTTCATAAGAGTTTGATAAATGTTTTCTTGGTTCTGCTCATTTTGTTTTTCATTGTTTTGTAGAGGCTATTCAATGCTTTTCTATAATAATTGATCTCGTTATTTCTTATAGCAGTGTAATATTACATCATGAACATATACTATAATTTGTTTGGCCATTGCCCAATTGATGGGCATCTACACAATTGTCAGTTCTTTGCCATCACAAAGAGAGATGCTATAAATATATTTTAAAACATGTAGGTTCTTTTCCATTTCCCCTAATCATCTTGGGAAAAGGCCTAGAAATAATAACACTGAATCCAAGAGTATAGGCAATTTAATACTCTTTGGGCATTATTCCAAATCTCTCTCCAAAATGGTTTGATCAGCTCACAGATCCCCAACAATAAATTAAGTTCCTATTTTTTACATCCCTTCCAACATTTGTCACTTTCCCTTTCCATCATTTTAGTCAATCTGATAGGTGTAAAATAATATCTCAAGGTTGTTTGAATTTGCATTTCTCCAAATCAATAATGATTCAGAGCATTAAGTTGTCTGGAAAATTGTCTGTTCATATTCAGTTCAGTTCATATTCAGTTCAGTATATTCACTTTTCAATTGTGAAATTACTTATCAAATTCTTATAGATCTAACAAAATTCTGTATATATTTGAGATATGAGATCTTTATCTGAGGAACTGTCTGTAAAATTTTTCCTGAAGTTTCTGCTTTTCTTCTGATGTGGGTTACATTTGTTTTATTTGTTTAAAAACCTTTTTAATATAATAAAAATATGCATTTTTATATCTCACTAAACTCTGTCTCTTGTTTTCATAAAATGTTTACCAATACATAAGTCTGATAAGCAATATGCTCATGTTCTTCAATTTCTTTTGTTATGTATCTCTTTCTTTCTAGGTCATGTATCCATTTTGACCTTATCATGGTAAATGGTGCAAGATATTGGTCTATGCTCAGTTTATGTCAGACTGCTTTTCAGTTTTCCCAGCAATTTTATTTTTACCAAATAAAAGATTCTTATCCCAAAGTCCTACATTTGTCAAAAAATGGGGTAACTGATAATTCATTTTCTGATTGGACACCTACCCAAACCAAACAACTGATAAATACATGAGAAAAGAGGCACTGTGTGCTCAGTGCCTATCATTTTGAAATAAATATATGCACATATTTTTTTTTTACATATTGATACCATTTTTACTTGCTATAAACCACTGAGCTATTGGGAACAAGACTTAGAGACAACTACTACTTCCATAGATCTTTTTCAAGGAAAAGACACGTTTGGAAAAGGTTCTGTTGTGGCAGTGATTCGAGAAATATACATGCTTTTTTGTGCAGCCTTAATGTGACTTGAAGATGTGGATGGCATCAACCTGGAAAAACTTTGTAAGAGTGTATGTATTTTCTTGAGTGAACTGAAGTATTTCTGGGAGCAACCATTTCATGACTACAGCAACAGTAAACCAAACTATTCAATTGGATTGTAATTTATTCAACTTAATACATTCAAAGTACAGAGACCATTTCTTTACTTTCTCATCTACAACGTTTTAGGAAGCATGATTATTTTTCTCCTCACTTATTCTTCCAAATATTGCTTTAAAGAAGGAAAATGCGTCTTCTTTAGATAAATTTTTATTGACTTTGTTATGAGAGTTTGGAGTGCATCTATAACTAATCAATATACTGGATGAGGTGAATTTCTGTAAACCCAGGGAATCTTACAGTTAGGAATGCAATTGGAATTTTGTTTTTTTGCTTTTGTTTTTATCTTTTTTTTTTAAACTTGATTAGTTTTGTTTATGAGAAGCACTATTTCAGTTAGGATCTTCTCAGTTAAATGTCCAAAGTCAAAGTGAGCTATCGTTTTATTTTTTTTGGGGGGGGTTGTTTTTGTTTTTGTTTTTTGCAGCTCAACGGTTATGCCAATAAAGTTTATTGAAGTCTCTATAACATACAGAAGTATTAATGGAGTGAAGGTTTTTTAGAAAATGGAAATGAGAAAAATCTCAATGAATTGGCTTAGATTCTCCATGGCAATCTACAGGTCTCGCCAAATACTTAAATAGGAATTTAGCATATAATTTGCCTTGTGAGGTTTTGGGGGTCATTGTTGATATATTAAAGGTTATATTTTAAACTACTGGGGATTTGCTGTTGGGAGAACCATTAGATTTATGGAAAAATTAGTCCACAAATGACTTGTAAAAAATATCATCTTGTTCATTTCACCATTTTTCTGTTGCAGGAAGCTATTCCCCCACCGAATGCTTATATGCCAGTGGTACTCTGTACCTCTTGTATATACGTCATTGCAAATATTGTTCTGAAATGCTTAACTTCAGAATTACATTTTTTAAAGTAAATAATTGTTTTAAATCTATTTTGTAAAGATATAAAATACATAGAATTTCTTGAATACAGATTAAACTATTTGCACTAACACACATGATGTGCATGACTTAATAAAATAACTTTACTCTCCCTAAAAAAATGGGGTAACTATATTTATTTACTTTAAATGACTGTCTACTTTGTTCCACTAATCTTGCTTTCTATTTCTTAGCCAGTACCAAATACTTTTGATAATTACTGCCTTACAATATAATTTAAGATCTTGAAGTGCTAAAATCTCCTTCATTTTCATGGTTTTACACTAGTTTCTAGAATCCTGACCTTTTGTTCTTCCAATGAATTATTAGTTTTGAGTCCCATGAAATAATTTTTGATAATTTAATTGGAATGGCATAAAATATATAAATTTTGATAAAATTGCTATTTTTATTACTTTGAATCTGCCTACCCATGAACAATTAATATTTACCTACTTAATTAAAGCTGATTTTATTTCTGTATAAAGTTGAGTTTTTTTAAATAGATTTATTCATATAAATCATGGGTTTTGTTTTAGAAGGTATACTCCCAGGTGTTTTATACTATCTAATTTTAGATGAGATATCTCTAGTTATACTCTCCTGCAGAATCTTGTTGGAAATATGTAGAAATGCTGATGATTTATGTGGGTTTACTTTATATCCTGCTATTTGGCTGAAATTATTGATTATTTTAATTTACTTTTTAGTTGAGTCTTTGGGATTATATGTACATGTATATATTATATATATATATATATATATATAATATATATATATATATATAATCATAGCATCTGTAAAAAAAGTTTTATTACTTCATTCCCTATTCTGTATCTTTCTATTTCTATTTCTCTCTTACTGCTATACATAGGATTTCTAATATAATATTGATTACTTACTGCACTAAAGCTAAAGGCCTCACAGTTAGTCTGCTTTGCCACTGATTACATGAATGAGAACTGTAAACCCTTGGTTGCTGATCTTCACTGTGGCTAAGAACCTCATGTTGGCTTGCACAAATACCCCATATGCTAGGACTTACCCTGTTTTTACTCAAGTGAGACAGCTTCCTGATGCTTTCTCTTGCTGATGAGATTTTTGGTGTCAACAGAAAAGCTTATCACCAGATAAGTGTAGGAATCTGGGGGACACTGAAAAGCAAAAGAATTTGTCCACTCTCTGATATGTTAAAGCTACTCAGGATTTTATTATGAAATATAGCAAAGTAAACAGGTTAAAGAAACTTTTCCTCTGGCACGGTCAAGTTCTTAAGACAGAATGAATAACTAAAGCCTAGGCAGGATTATTTGGTAGAGATTGAGACTGAGAGAGGGACAGGAGGGAGATAAGGAAAGATAGCCAGAGAAGGCCTGCAGATGTCCAGCCCAGGTTTTATAGCCTTGCCCCTCATCAGGGCACTGAGGGCAAAAGGGGAATTCCTTCCCCCCCTTAGTGACAGGAATCAGGTAGAGTTGAAGACTGGGGATTGTAAATGAGGAGATAGACTACAAATTTCACATTAAACAATGAAACAATAGGGGTCAATTTACATATCAAGAGCAAAGACATTTCCACACCCTTAACAAGTTTCCCCGATTTTTAAGAGCATGAAAAGATTTCAGATTTTGTTTCTGCTACATTCATAATTCTCTACATCATCTCTAAGTTCTCTTGGGCTAGAAAATTGTTTCACTCTATCTTTTTATGAATTCTGTCATTTGAGAATTCCTTTCATGAGTTGATTTTGCAGTGTTTCTGAGGGAAGCTGTGAAGAGCTCAGGGACATTCCTGGCTTCTGTCCATTGTCTTGGCACTGCTCCCCAATTATATCTATTAATTAGGTCTATTTTTTTTGCTTTTGCTTTGTTTGAAATTATGATTGCTACTCCTGCTTTTTTTTGTTAACTTCAGCTGTGGTAGATTTTATTTGTCCTTTTTAACTCTGTGTGTGTCTTTAATGTTTAAGTGTATCTGTTGTGACCAATATTGTTTGACTCTGGTTTTTAATCCTGTCTGCTATCTGCTATCATTTTATGGGTGAGCTCATTCCATTCAATTTTGATTACTGTGTATTTTCCTTCATCCCATTTTATGATGTTTCTTCTCTCTCCTGTTTTTATTCTGCTCCTCAAAAGTTTATTTTGTTTCCATCCTTTGGTTCCTTTAATCTAGTCTCCTTTTTATCACTCCCTTTCTCTTTCATTCCCTTGAAGTTGCGTTTTTGACTAAGATGGTTGTTGTTCATCCTTTCTTGAAGAGAACCATGACATCAGGCAGGTGATGCCATTACATGCAAGTGACTTATATTAAATAAGGGATGCTGTGCAAAGTTTCCAATTTCACTTTCTCCTCCAGAGTTGTCTAGTGGCATATATGGATCAGGAAGCCTGAAAATGGCTCTGAATGCAGTGGTAAATCTTGGTCTTTTTAAGCTAAAGTCCTGCTGTATGAAAAGGAAAGAAAGAAAGAAAGAAAGAAAGAAAGAAAGAAAGAAAGAAAGAAAGAAAGAAAGAAAGGAAGGAAGGAAGGAAGGAAGGAAGGAAGGAAGGAAGGAAGGAAGGAAGAAAAGAACAGAAAAGAAAAGAAAAGAAAAGAAAGGAAAGGAAAGGAAAGGAAAGGAAAGGAAAGGAAAGGAAAGGAAAGAAAAGAAAAGATAAAAAAGAAAAGAAAAGAAAAGAAAAGAAAAGAAAAGAAAAGAAAAGAAAAGAAAAGAAAAGAAAAGAAAAGAAAAGAAAAGAAAAGAAAAGAAAAGAAAAGAAAAGAAAAGAAAAGAAAAGAAAATCAGTCCGAGAGGGGATGGGACGACTCACTGTTTCTGGTCAAAATAAAAACAATTGCTAGTTACATTCACTTTGTACTGATCAGGGACCAACAATGACTAAGTTTAATTTGAGCTGAGACCTACTCTTGACCAATCAAGATCCAGAGTGATTTGGGACCTGTAAATCTCAAGTTATCTTGGGGATCCAGCAATCAAAATTTTCAATCCCTCAGGTAAGAGTGGAAGGAAGGAAGGAAGGGAGGGAGGCAGGGAGGAAGGAAGGAAGAATGGAACACAAAGAAGCAAGAAGAGAGAGAGAGAGAGAGAGAGAGAGAGAGAGAGAGAGAGAGAGAGAGAGAGAGAATGCATAACTGCCCTGCAGTAGAGTAGCTCAAACTACTCACATAGATTGTTGTCTGTCCTTCTTTCTTAAAGAGGACCATGGAAACAGGGAAGTGATGCCATGACATGCAAGTGACTGGGATTTAAGTGAGGGAGCATTGTGCTAAGTCACCAGCTTCACGTTTTCCTCCATGGCCATATGAGCCCAGTGTCCAGATATAGACCAGAATAACTAGAGATTGTCCTTGATGCAGTGAGAGACCTCAGTGCTTAACACAGTCTCTGACATAGAAAATACTCAATAAATATTTTAGTATTAACTGACAACTGGAAATGGCCCTGGATCCAGTGGGAGTCCTTGACCTTTTTAAGCTAAGTTCTTTCCCAGATCTCACTTTGACCAAGACAGCACCCATTCTGTGACTAAGGCAGGTAAGAAAGAAAAGAAGCAAAAAATGATCTCCTCTATACACAATTATGGATATATAGTCTTCCCTCTTTGAACCAATTCCAATGAGAATGAGGTTAAATATTACCTACCACCTCCTCATTGCCCCCGTTCAATAAAAATTCTTTCTTCCATGCCTCTTGTATCTGAGAAAATTTCCCCCATTTTACCTCTTCCCTTCCCCCCTTTTTCAGTTCATACCTTTTTATCACACCTTTTTTAGACACAATTACAGCATAAACCACTCACGCCTTATATCCTCTATCTATGCAAATGCTTTTTTTCTATCCTAATAATGTGATAAAGTATTTAGAAGTCAAAAGTATCATCTTCCCAATAGGAATGTAGGTAATTTAATTTTATCAAATTCTTTATGATTACACTTTCACATTTACCTTTATATGCTTCTCTTCAGTCTTATTTTTGAATGCCAGAGTTTCTATTCAGTTCTATTCTTTTCATAAGGAATACTTGAAAATCTTCTAT
This sequence comes from Macrotis lagotis, assembly GCF_037893015.1. Taxonomy (NCBI): domain Eukaryota; kingdom Metazoa; phylum Chordata; class Mammalia; order Peramelemorphia; family Peramelidae; genus Macrotis; species Macrotis lagotis. The sequence goes on from NC_133658.1 coordinate 365,380,972, forward strand.
TTCATCAAATATTCCTTTTCCTCTTTGAAGGATTACATTCAGTTTTGCTGGGCATATTATTCTTGTTGGCAATCATTGCTCCTTTGCCCTGCTGACCCCTATACTCTCTCATCTCCAACTGTCATTCACACATCTCACTCTGGATGCCTAGGAGACATCTGAGGGGTTTTTTTTTTGGTTTTTGGTTTTGGTTTTTTTTTTTGCAAGGCAAAGAGGATAAGTGACTTGCCCAAGGCCACACAGCTAGGTAATTATTAAGTGTCTGAGACTGGATTTGAACCCAGGTACTCCTGACTCCAGGGCCGGTGCTTTATCTACTGTGACACCTAGCTGCCCCTCCAGACTATTTCTTACCTTTATTCTTTATGATAAGATTGGGTATTTCTTATATTGGGATTGGGAAACACTGTCCCAAGCTTCTAAAGGTTTTTGTGTTGCTGTTTTCAGAGGTAAATCTGTTTTCTGTGCCATCAAAATGAAGTGATCTGGGAAAAAGGTGTGTTCATTGCCTTTCTTGGTTGTATTGTGGTCTTTACCTAGCAATAACTCCTTATCCTCTGTAACCCTGATGTTATTCCTTTTAGCCCTAGAACTGCGTCAAGATCCTCTGCTCCCTTGTGGCTGACTACAAGCCCTCCTCTCCAACCCAGAACTAGAATGTAGAATTGCCAGTGGACAATGGATTGGCAGTCAGTGTCATCTGTACCTAGTGTCTCACTCTCAATATTTCTTTGCTCTTCCATTTCAAAATTTTATTTGAGGCATTATTTTAAAATCTTTGGAGGTGAATGTTGAAAGAGTTCAGGTGGTTTTTTGTCTCTGATCCTTCATCTTGGCTACAATAGTCTCATTGGGTTTGTAATTTTTCCTCTCCCACTCTCATCTATTTTTGAAAATGTTTTCTACTCTTTTAAAAATACTTTTCTTTAGGGGGTGGCAAGGTTGCGCAGTGGATAGAGCACCAGCTCTGGAGTCAGGAGTACCTGAGTTCAAATCTGTCCTCAGACACTTAATAATTACCTAGCTGTGTGGCCTTGGGCAAGCCACTTAACCCCATTTGCCTTGAAAAATCCTTAAAAAAATACTTTTTCTTTAATTCTTTTAGAAATTTTTTTGGGGGTGTCCAATCAGTATTTTTCTTTGAGGCTTAGAGATGTTTTTAAGTCATTATCTTCTTTTGAGTTTGTCTTTAACTTCTCTATCACTAGAAGCTTTTATAAGCAGATCATTTTTTCTATGTTTGCTTCCTAGCATACTTTTTTCACTTTGAATTTTATTATAGCATTTGGAGGAGAGAATAGTGTGGGGAGGGCAGAGATGATGGATCTTAGCTTCTATTTTTGTCTTTCTGTTATTTTCACAGATCAGTAGGCCTATGCTTTTTTTTTTTTTTTTTGGTTCTCCCCACAGGCTGTGATAGCAGTTGTTTTCATATATTGTTTAAACGTATCAGGTACTATGCTAAGTATTTTATAATTATTGTGTCACTCAATGTTCACAAAAATCTTAGGAGGTTGGAATTATTATTATTTCCATTTTACGGTTGAGGAAATGGAGGCAAACGTAGCTTAAGTGAATTTTCCAATGTCACACAACTTGTAAGTGTCTAAATTGGAATTTGAAATCAGGTTCTACTAACTCTAGGGTCAGTATTCTACTTAGTGTGTCATCTAGTTCTGATTACGATTATGATTGTAATGTTCTCATATCATCAACTAGCACAGATCAAGGGAGGTTTAGGATGATCTCCCCTATGCTATATTCAATTAGGACATTTTTGAAACTGGATAAATGTCTATACACCTATTCAAAAGTTAATGGCAATGTTTATTCTTCTATTTGTCCTGAATTTAATGGCATATGTTCACAGATGTTTATGTTTTCTGAGAAATAATAAAGCTTATTTCATTGTCATGTTACGTTTTTGCTTTGTATTACATCATATCTGTTTTGTAATTTCCTTGTTTTGTAACCTTTGTGTTACTTAGTAGGAACTCCATTGATTTGTTTTTATTTTATGGAAATGCACATGTCATTGTGAAATGTGTATATAATATATCTTGCATGCAATCTGACTTTAGTTTTGGTCCTATATTCAAATTGCCACATATTTTACATTGTGCTATGTTTTTGTATTTACTGTTATTTCTTATTGTTGTTATTTTCTATGCAAAGAGTTCTGAAGTAACTTTATAGAATAGTGGTTAAAAACCTTTGCTGTGCTTTTGGGAGTTATGTTATATAAGCACGAGTGCCAGGCTTGTTGCTGTTGATTTTGCAGGGAAAGACAAACCTTCTGGAAGGAATGTTTCCATCTAAGGCAGGGAATAATTTACTTGTCAAGTCTTCTGTGATCCCCAATTAGGGAAGAGAGGAAACAAATGCATGGGGCTGGGGAAGTTTTTACAGTGATTGGGTTTGGGACAAGGTCTTGAGAAGAGTTGCAAAGCTCTGAGGGGTGATATGGATTAATAAACATAAGCAGTGGGGTTTGTCTTGCTCTCATTCCTTCACTTGGAGTTCTGAGAAGAAATCTGATATGAGAAGGCAGTCTTTAGCCCATCCTTACTTTACTTCTACTTAATTGTATGGTTTTAAATAAGATTTTTGCCAAAAGACTATATTTGACTTAAAATTTGTAATTATATTAACATCTTTGACTGATTTTGTATTTAATTTGCCTTTTGCTTGCTAAATGAAGATGGGGAGAGCAATGGGATTTATGAAAAAGAGAGAGAGAGAGAGCCCTTTCTTTTTAAAAAGCTGAAAGTTAAAACTCCAATTCATTGTTAGAGAATTAGGCTCTTTAACTGAATGCATGAGCACATCATTTTATAAACACAAAATTGCTACATATCTAGGCACTACTAAAAATATTTTTCTCGTAGATGCAAGCCAAAGTTTCACATTGAAATAGCCATTCCTCACAACTGGACTGTTTTGACCCAAAAGGTCTTATTTGCTTCTATTACTTTGACTGCTATGGGCACACATGGTGGGTCTGCCTGACAGTGACCAACAGGTTAACCTTGCTTCACTTTTATTTGCAATCTAAGAGTAAGCTCAATAGGGGAGAATTTGGACTCTCATTAGGGGCATTGGAATCACCTGCTACTTTTCATGATGCCTTATTTTAACTGATTTCTCTTTTTTGCTTGTAATTGGTTGGTTTATTGTTGTTCTTCATTGTCAAAAAGGACCAAAACAACATCACTGCATTAGTCTTAAAGTGTGTCTAGTTGTGGCTTATTAGACCAATATAAACTCAACATGTAGGAATAGGAAAGGGGAGCTTATGTTTATCCCCATAAAGGTGATAATCCATGACATAATGACATGGTATACTTTTTTTTTCATGTTATGATTTTTAAAGGGAAGAGTCATTCATTTGAGGTTTGATGAAGGAAAATCTCTATGACTATCTGAAAGAGTTTCTGGAAAACTAATGATTTTAAAATTGTTTAATCTTAAAATAAGCACAAAACAGAACAATATCTCTTGCATATTTAATTAAAGAGACAAAGAAACAATGATTTTGTACTTCCTAGCTACAAGGTGAGGAGTACATGAGTTGTGCAGCAAGCCCCAAGTCAGTGCACTCACAGTAGTACTTGTAACATCAAGGAGTCAGCAGGGAACAAAATGCTTAAATTTAATTGTCTTAAAAGTTAACCTAAAGGAATAAAAAAATGAGTAATCAGTATTCATGTGGAAATAATCAATTGCCATAGTCCTACAGATCAAATCTCTTTCATAGTCTCAATCAAATGGAGAGACTTTTTACATTAGAAACTTTTTAAGGAATTTTTCAAAAATCAAACATTTAATCACAGCTACTTGCTTGATACTGCTGACCAGTGTACATATAAATACAAGCTGATAATTACTAATGATAGCTAGGTGGTGCAATGTATAGAGCACTGGACCTGGAGTCACAATGGCTAATCTTCCTGAGTTCAAATCTAGACATACTTAATAACTATGTGACCCTGGTCAAGCCACTTTACCCTATTTGCCTCAGTTTCCTCATTTGTAAAATGAACTGGAGAAGGTAATGGTATCACAAAGAGTAAGACATAACTGAAACAATTCAACAATGATGGGTAGCATAATCGATTACATTAAAATTTGCAAAGAATATTAAGTATGTGATCTCAGATCATTTTCAAAACAACCCTGAGAGGAAGATTCTATCATTATTCCCCATTAGGGAATTAAAGGTTGAAGTAGACTCATGCTCTCTAATAGGTTACAGTAAGAAAGGAGTGCTCCTCCCACTGATGATGATGATAATGATATTTGTCCTTCATTCTCAAAGAAGACAATAACATTAGGGAGTTGATACCATGACAAGCATGTGACTTAGATTTGAATGAGGAGGTGTTGTGCTAAGTCACCAACATCACTTTCTCCTGTGGAGCCATATGCATCCAGTAGCCAGATATGAATTAGGACAACTGGAGATGACCCTGGATGCTGGACAATCAGGGTTAAGTAACTTGCCCAAGGTCACACAGCAAGTAAGTGTCAGCTATCTGAGGCTGTATTTGAACTCCCTTCCTCATCACTCCAAGGCCAATGTTGATCCACTGAGCCACCTAGCTGCCCAATTCCTCCCAATAAAAACATAGGGAAAATCAATCTACAAGGGAGCAGATGAGAAATAAATTACTATTGTATATAATATACAGTGATCAGAGGCACCTGAGTTTGTCCTTGACAGAAGATCAAGAAACAGAAACTACAAGGTAAAATTAATGGGATCATTGAAATTAGTTGTGACATATATATATATATATATATATATATATATATATATATATATTCTTGTTATTAGATGACATATCTAAAATCCATGCAGATATAAACATCCTACCATTGAAGAGATAGAAGTTTTCCATTCAAAAACTTTCCCAGGACACAGGGTCTAAATTTGAAGAGTGTTTCTTGTTCTCCAAAATTATTGTTTTCATTTTCATTTCATTCAAGTCATATACTTGATTTTTGTACATATTCATTATCTCCCTTTATACAATGTAAATGGCAAAAGGGATTGTATTACTTTTGGCTTGATGTACCAAGGGACTACCTCAATGCCAGGCTTGTAGTTGATGCTTTCAAAATGCTTCACGAACTTAAGTGAATTGAAGTGAAGCAACAATATTGGCTATCTCAGGTTCTGGGAAAGGCTTTGTCATATTAAGAAAGAACAAGTCTGTTATTTTTTATACTTACCTAACAAAACTACAAAAGATGCATTCGTTTCCATGTGTTTGACCATTTGAGTCACAGATAGGATCAAATTCTCTGCTGCATGAATATGACGTCAAATTACTGTAGAAGTTACAATCAGGCTGTAAGAATCACAAGTATACAATGTGGATAAGATATGTCTACAAAGAGCTTGGTGACTTGAGAATCCACTATGTTAGACCCACTTTGCCTTTGGGCAAAGTAATTTCAGGACTACATGGAGATACAGTTCAGAATATAGGTTTAGGACTTTTTTCACATCAAGAGTTCACCAAAAAAAGAGAAGTACTATACTATTTTCAATTATAATTATAGGGTTATGAACCCAAACCGTTGTTTGGGCTCCAAACTCTACCCCTCATTCAAAGACTGAATAAAGTCTCACTTCTTCCATGAAACATTGCCATTTGTTTCTACACCCAACTCTTCTCACCTTTCTTGCAATTCTTTTTTTATTTGATATTCTATCTTTTTCTAATTACTTATACCAGTAATATTTCTTTTTTTTGCAAGGCAAATGGGGTTAAGTGGCTTGCCCAAGGCCACACAGCTAGGTCTGAGACCAGATTTGAACCCAGGTACTCCTGACTCCAAGGCCGGTGCTTTGTCCACTACGCCACATAGCCACCCCTACCAGTAATATTTCATATTCAATTTTTAAAATTTTGAATTCAAAATTGTCTCACTCCTTATTTATCTCCCCCATGAGAAAAACAATTTTATATACCTTATACATGTGAAATAATGCAAAATAGAATTCCATTTTAGTCATGTTATGAAAGAAAAACAAAAGACCAAAAAATTAGAAAAAAAAAGTAGAGAAAAAATATTCCTTGATCTTCATTACAATTTCATTGGTTCTTTCTCTTGAGATGGATAGCATTTTTTCATTGTAAATACTTAAGAATTATCTTGGATTATTATATAACTGAAAATATCTAAATCATTCAGAGTTGATCATCATACAATACTGCTGTTTCTGTATATAATGTTCTCTTGATTCTGTTTATTTCACTTTGCATCAGCTCCCTGAAGTCTTTCCAGACTTTTCTGAAAGCATCTTGCTCATTATTTCTAATAGCATAATATCTACCATGACTTATTTAGCCATTCCTCAATTGATAAGTATCCCCTCAATTTCCCATTCTTTGTTACCACTAAAAGAAGTGCTATAAAATTTTTGTATAAAGGGTCTTTTCCTTTTGGTTTTTTATCTTTTTTTGGGTACAGAGCCAGTAGTGGTATTGTTTGCTCAAATGGCTTGCAAGGTTTTATAGCCCTTTAGGCACTTTTCAAAATTGCTTTATAGAATGGATTAATTAGAATACAAATTTTCCCACATGCTCTCCAACATTTGTCATTTTTTCTTTTCTGTCATATTAGTTAATCTAATAGATGGAAGATCCAAGTTATTTTAATTTGTGTTTGTCTAATTAAAAGAAATTTAAGTCAGAGACATGAGGATAAAGAGAAACCAAGAACCTCCCTGAGTTTTTCCCAATTTCCCTCAAAAACAACATTTAATCAATTCTAGAGGGACAGAATCCAAAAGAAATGGAGTGGACCAATCTTCCAGCTTAAGATATCTCAGAAAAGAGGTAGCTAGGTGGCACAGTGGAAGCCCTGGAGTCAGGAGTATCTGAGTTCAAATCCAGCCTCAGACAATAATTACCTAGCTCTGTGGCCTTGGCCAAACCACTTAACCATATTGCCTTGAAAAAACCTTAAAAACCCCCAATATTTTGGAGAACTTAATGAAAAATCTCTTTCCTATGGGTGAAGGGGAACTATGGTTGGGCATGGCAAGTGCAGGGAAGTCAGTGGGAGGCTATTAACTGCAGCAAATAAAAACAACCTGAGGCCCTCAGCAGGCTGCAGCACAGCACATCAGATGTGAAGCATCAAACCCCAGAGCAGAAGACTAACTATGAGCCCCAGAAGTCCGGAGCAGCTGGCATGAATCCAAGCAATTCCAGAACAGTGGGGAAGATGCTAATAAGGCCCCAGTGAAGAAAGTCAATAAGTAGTTCCTTTACTCCCAGCACAAAAAGCTTGGGACAGTGCTCTCTATGGACAAAGGGGTTGACCTCAACTTGAAAAAAGGACAAATTAGGTTAAAAAATGAATAAGAAACATAAAAAGTCTTTACTGTAGAGAACTAATATGGGAAGATCAAAATTCAATTTCAGAAGAGGACAATGTAAAGCTCTAGAAGGGAATATGAAATGATCTCAAGTCCAAAAAAGTCCTCTTGATGAACTCAAACATAATTTTAGAAAGATTTTATTTATTTTGAGTTTTACAAATTTTCCCCTAATCTTGCTTCCCTTCCTGCCCCCACAGAAGGCAGTCTATTAGTCTTTGCACTGTTTCCATGGTGTACATTGATCTAACTTGAATGTGATGAGAGAGAAATCATATCCTTAAGGAAGAAAAATAAAGTATAAGAGATAGCAAAATTACACAATAAGATAACAGTTTTTTTTGGAAATTAGAGGTAACAGTCTTGGTCTTTGTTCAAACTCCACAATTCTTTCTCTGGATACAGATCAAAAATAATTTTAAAAATCAAGTAAGAATGACAGAAGAAAACTGAGAAAGGAAATGAGGGATTGGAAAAGAAAGCAGAAAAACTGACTGAAGAAACCAAATCCTGAAAAAATGCTAATGATCAAATGAAAAATGAAAACAAACTCCTTCAAAAATTGTATTGGTCAAATTGAAAAGAAAATACAAAAGCTTAATTTCTTATATTAAAATTGGTCAAGTGGGGAGCAGCTAGTTGGCATAGTGGATACAGCACCAACCCTGGAATCAGGAGAACCTGAATTCAAATTCAGCCTCAGATACTTAATAGTTACTAAGCTGTGTGATCTTGGTCAAGTCATTTAACCCCCCCAAAATTGAGCAAGTGGCAGCTAATAACTATGATACATCAAGAATCAGATAATCATTTTTCCCCTCTCTATTGTTTTGTTTCTTCCATCTGAATCTGATATTTCTTACAGGATCAATATGGGATCTATGTTTGGCATGGTTATTATATATGTACAACTTATATGCTTTCTGTCAGGGGGAGGGGAAAGGGAAGGGGGGAAGGGAGAAAAAGGAAGGAAGAAAAATCTAAAACTCAAAACCTTGCCAAAAGAGGGATTGGCAAAATCAACTTTTGCATGTAGTTGGAAAAAACAAATAATTTTAAAAAAATAAAAAATAGGGAGCCAAGATGGTAGAGTGGAGGCAAGAATTCCTACATAAGTTCTCTCCCAGACCCCTCCAAATACCTTTAAATTATGACTCTAACCAAATTCTAGAATGACTAAGTGACTAAAGACTAAGTAACTGGTTGACTAAAGACTAAGTGAAACAATTTCACAGCCCAAGAAAACTTGGAAGATCCATATGAAGGGTCTCTTACATGGAAGGTAGAAAGAACCCTTAGTGCAGCCAGGCCATACCAACTAACTCCAGCAATCTAGCAATAGTCCACAGGGCCCCTGGGTCTCTGGGGTGTCTGAGTCCATGGAAGCAGTAAAGATTTCCAGACCTCTCAGCCCAGGGATTACCAAGGTCAACTAGGAAGCTCAGCAGGAAATCTCTTCCACACCAGAGTGAGTGGTAGGGTCAACACAGGCACAGGAACCAGGAATGTGCCTGGGGAGCCACTCAGCAGGGAGTCAACCAGCAGCTGCTCCCTGACTGCTCAGCCCATAGACAGAAAGGGCGTCAGGGGAGATTGCAAAGGTCTCTTTGCTATCTCTTAGGCAGGACTTTGTGGCTTTGCCCATACTTATATCCAGGTTGCAGTCTGGGATCCCTGTCTCAGGAAAATGAGCTTTATTGACTTAGTGGAACATGGACTCTCCTTACCATTTCAGGGCAGAAAGGAGTTGTGATCATCCATAGCCCAGAGTCCAGAAGAGCTGTCAGAACTTCTCATAAAATCTTGGAGGAATTGAGGTCCCTGTAAGGTGGGGAGCTGCAAAAACTCTCAAAATCTTGGGGAATGTTGTCATCCACCCAGAAAGTAACAAGTGTTAAAAACATATCTCATCCTGGGAAAATAAGCAAAGAGTAAAAGAAAAACAAATCTGACCATAGACAATTACTTTGGTCTTATGGAGGATCAAAATTAACACTCAGAAGATAGCAAAGTCAAAGCTTCTGTATCCAAAGCCTCCAAGAAAAATATGAATCAATCTCAGACTATGAAAGAACTCAGAAAAAAGATTTTGAAAATCAAGTAAGGGAGGAAAAGCAAAAATTGGGGAGAGAAATGAAGGAGATGCAACAAAATCATGAGAACCAAGTCAGCAGTTTGGTGAAGAAATTTTTAAAAATACTAAAGAAAATAATATCTCAAAAACCAGTTTGCATCAAATGAAAAAAAAACAGTCCAAAAGGCCAACAAGGAGAATGACTTAAAAAGCAGAATTGATCACATGGAAAAGGAGATAGAAAAGCTCTCAGAAGAAAACAATTCCTTCAAATATAGAATAGGGCTAAAAAAAGCCGATGACTTTGTGTGAAAGCAGGAAACAATAAAACAAAACTAAAAGAATGAAAAACTAGAAGAAAATGTGAAATATCTCATTAGAAAGCAGATTCAAGAGAGATAATTAAAAATTATTGTACTACCTGAAAATCATAACCAAAAAACAAAAGACAAGATTTCATTTTTCAAGAAATAATCCAGGAAAATTGCCCTGATATCCTAGAATCAGAGGGCAAAATGGAAATTGAAAGAATTCAATGATTACCTCCTGAAAAAGATCCCAAAATGAAAACTGTCAGGAATATTATAGCCAAATTTCAGAACTCCCAAGAGAAGAAGAAGATGTTATAAGCAGCCAGAAAGAAACAATTCAAAGATTGTGTTACTGTCAGGATAAGACAAGATTTAGCAACTTCTACATTATGGGCTCATAAGGCTTGGCATATGATATTCCAGAAGGCAAAAATATTAAGTGAATCCTTTTCAAATCATGATGCAATAAAAATTACCTGTAATAAAGGCATATAGAAAGATAGACTAGATGACAACAGGAGAAGAGCCTCTCCTATCCATAATATTTCAAAAATCTTAAAATTATGACTCTTAATAAATTTTTTGAGAGACAGAACCCACAGAAAGATCCAGTGAGGCAATCCTCCAGACCAAGGTAACCTGGAAAATAATAGGAAAACTCCACTTCATGGGGCTAGAGTGGCAGTCCCACCAGAGTGAAGAAATTTTAGCCTCCCAGAAAGAGACCCAGAGCACCTGGGAGCCACAGCTCACCTGAGCAGAAGCAATTTCCTGGCCTGCAGGGAGCACTGGGCACAACTTGGAGGGTTAGCAGGGGACCACTGCCAGATCAATCATAAAGCCCAGGCCCTCAGGGCACCCAGTGTAGTAGTGGTGGCTGTGGCAGCCTAGATCCAGGAAAGGGAAGCAGGCATGGAGCTGGCAAGCAGGAGCCTCCAGGCAACTGAACCCTGAGTGCTCAGCTCACTGAAGGTAGGGGAGTGGAGAGAGACTTCCAAGGTCCGTCCTCTGTACCTGGAACAGGACTCTGGGGCTCTGACCACATTTGGATCCTGATTGAAGTCTAGCCCCACCCCCACATAGAACAGCCCTCCCCCCCAGTCCTGTGGCAGAGGGGTGAACTTGTGGTCATTCATAGACCAGGAGAGCAGTCAGAGCTTTACACACTGAGATACTTCTGTTCCAATAATGCTCAAAAGTTCAGGAAGCACCCCAAACCAGGGACAGGCTGGAGAAATGAGTAAACAGAGTAAACAGAGAATAAAGATGAACAGCAATAAGAAATATTTTGTCTATGATACCAAGAAGGATCAAAACAGTCAATCTGAAAATGAGGAAGTACAAATTCCTGCATCTAAAGATGCCAAGAAAAATGGAAGTTGGGCTCAGACTATGATAGAGCTCAAAAAAAAAGATTTTGAAAATCAAGTAAGGAAGATAGAAGAAAAATTGGGAAAAGAAATGAGAGAGATGCAGGAAAAACATGAAAAAGAAGTCAGCAGCTTAGTCAAGGAGATTCAAAAAAAATGCTGAAGGAAATAACATGATAAAAATCAGCATAGGTCAAATGGATAAAACATTTCAAAAAGTTACTGAGGAGAAGAATGCTTTAAAAAGCAGAATTGGCCAGATGGAAAAGATCAGAAAGTTGTCTGAGGAAAACAAACCCTTCAGCTGTAGAATGGAGCTGAAGGCAGCTGATGACTTTACAAGAAGTCAAGATACAATATTTCAACAACAAAAGAATGAAAAATTAGAAGAAAATGTGAAACATCTAATTGAAAAAACAACTGATCTGGAAAACAGATTCAGGAAAAATAATTTTAAAAATTATTGGGATACCTGAAAGTCATGATCAGGAAAAAATCCTTGACTTCATTTTTAAAGAATTCCTACAGGAAAATTGCCCTGATATCCTAGAAGCAGAGGGCAAAATAGAAATTAAGAAAATCCACCAATCTCCCCCAGAAAGAGATCCAAAAAAACCAACCCCCAGGAGTATTAAAGTCAAGTTCCAGAACTCCCAAGTCAAAGAGAAAATATTACAAGCAGAAAGAAGGACACAATTCAAATATTGTGGAGCTGCAGTCAGTTTCACACTGGACTTAGCAGAAACTACATTAAGGGCTTGTAGGGCTTGGGATATAATATTCTGGAAGGAAAAAGAACTTGGAATGCAACTGAGAATCAATTACCCAGAAAAACTAAACATCTTCTTCTAGGGGAAAAGATAGACTTTCAAAGAACCAGGGGAATTTCAAATGTTCCTGTTGAAATGACCAGAGCTGAACAGAAAGTTTGATCTTCAAATACAGGACTCAGGTGAAGCATGGAGAGTGGATGAGAAGGGTAAAATATGAGGGACTTAATGATAATGAACTACATGTATTCTTGCATAGAAAAATGATACTGATAATACTCATATGAAATTTCTCATTTAATAGAGCAGGTAGAAGCAGCTTTTATAGATAAAGCACAAGAGAAGGCTGAATTTGAAGATATAATGTATTGTAAAAATGGAGTCAATATCTAAAAGGGAAATGTACTGGGAGTAAGAGAAAGGAGAGGTGGAATAGGCTAAGATATGTGGTATAAAATATATATTTTTTTGCAATGAGCTATTCCCCCCACTGATCCTCCAAGTTGTACCCAGTGCTCCCCAGGGTGCAGGTAGGGAAATTGCTTCTGCTAAGGTGAGCCTTGGCTCCCAGGTGCCCTGGAGCTCTTTATGGGAGGCTGAAGTTTCTTCACTCTGGTGGGGCCACCACTCCAATCTCGTGGAGTGGAGTTTTTCCACTATTTTCCAGGTTATCTTGGTCTGGAGAAATGCCTCCCTAGATCTTTCTGTAGGTTCTGTCTCTCAAAAATTTAGTTAGAGTCATAATTTTAAGATTTTTGAAATATTATTGAGAGAAAATCTAGGAAAGGCTCTTCTCCTGTTGTCATCTTGGCTCTGCTCCACCCATGGAAAAATTTAAAAATTTTTCACAGATAAAAAAATACAGTCAAGATTAAGAGAAAGGGGGGTGGCTAGGTGGTGCAGTGGATAGAACACCAGCCCTGTAATCAGGAGTACTTGAGTTCAAATCCTGCCTCAGACACTTAATAATTACCTAGCTGTGTGGCCTTAGGAAAGCCATTTAACCCAATTGCCTTGCAAAAAAAAACCTAAAAAAAATGATTAAGAGGAATACAGAAAATTAGGAAACAATTGTCCTAGTCAATGGTTCTGATCAATAACTCATTCATATATACAGAACTGAATCAAATTTATAAGACTTCAAATCATTCCCCTACTGCTAAATGATCAAAGGATATGAACAGGCAATTTTCAAATGAAGAAATTAAAGTCATTTTAATTATATGAAAAAATGCTCTAAATCATTATTGATTAGAGAAATGCAAATTAAAACAACTATGGATACAACCTCAAACCTATCAGAGTGGCCAACCTGACAAGAAAAGAAAATGATGAATTTCAAAGAGGATATTAGAAAATTGGGACATTAATGCACATTTTGTCAAGGTGTGAACTGACCCAGTCATTCTGATGAGCAATCTGGAATTGTGTCCAAAGAAAAATAAAGTATTTATACTCTTTATTCCAGCAATACCAATATTTTGTTTATATCCCAAAGAAATCATAAAAAACCACAGAAATGTTCAAAATATTTATAGCAGCTCTTTTTGTAGTGATGAAGAATTGGAATTTGATGGGATTCCCATCAATTGGGAAATAACTGAACAATTTATGTATATAAATGCCATGGAGTACTATTGTTCTACAAGAAATCAGGAGCAGTCTAAGTTTCGTAAAACATGGGAAAACTGTCATGAACTGATGCTAAGTGAAGAGAACAAAACCAACAAAAGTGTGAGATGATGAGTTATGGTGGATACAGATCCTCTCAGCAATTCAGAGATCAAGGACAATTTTGAGAGATCTGCTTTGGATAATGCCATCCATATTCACAGAAAAATAAAACCTGTGGTGAGTACCAAGCAAAGCATACTATGTTCACTTATTTGAAACTTCTTTTGTGTTTTTCCCTTCTTTTTCATATCTTTTTTTCTTTCCCCTCCATTCTAATGCTTCTTTCACATCATAACTCATATGGAAATATGTTAAACATGATTGTACCAGACTGTGTGTCACCATAGACGGGGGGAAGGAAGGGAAGGTGGTAGAAAAGTGTGGAACTCATAAATTGGGATTTGAACTCAACTTCTTTTTTACTTTACCACATTGTCACATCTCCTATCTGACCCCTTAACCCCCAAAACCTCATGCAGTTTTGAACACATCCAATAAATTCATTTTATGCTTGATGAATTGAACTGAATTGGATGGACCTAGGATGAACCTCAAATTTTTTTAGTGAATGGGTGATTTCTGCTCCAATGATTAGACAGAATATAAAGTTATTTCAGTCCATTGATTGAAGAAATAAAAGACATCAGATAAAAAATTTAAATTCTAGTTTTCCTTCTGTAGTCACAACTTTGGTTCCCTAATTCAAGAGAGAGTGAGACAGAAGAAAAGAAGCTTTGTTTTATCTACACATTCCAAGTAACTGCATAAAAAGTTAAACTATGTTTTGAGGTGGTATTGATTTACCTTTTCAAATGAATTAATTTTTTACTCATATTTTCCACATATTAAAAAAAACAATTTCCCACTGGCCACTTTCTTGACATCCAAATTTTGATTTTGTAAAAAACTCAACATTAGTAATTCCCATATTTCCTTCTTAAAAAAATGTTTTTGATCATTTTTAAAGAAATTTACTCCCTTTATTGATTTAAAATCCTATCTTTTCACAAATAACTAGAATAAAATTGCCAACATAATTTCCCAAAATAATAGATGCCTCATTCCATGTATGTAGTCTACTTCCTCTGCTGAAAGGAATCAGGTAGTCCTCTTGATCTTAAAAAATGGGTATGAAAATCTTTTTCTTTATTCTGACTTCCTTTTCCTTTGCATTTATGTTTTTTAATGTTCTATGAATTCTTCACATTTGTCATTTTTACAATGAAATACTTCTGTTTCCTTCATATAATGCTATTTAATCAAGCTTTCCCTAATTAAGAAATCAATACAATTTCAAACAGTTGTGGAGTGCTGTATTGACTCAAACTATTATCTTTCTATGATTTCTACAGATATCAGTGTCATCTCTGCATTGTGTCTCATATAATTAAATATTTCAAATAACCTGTGAGTTAATCAAGTTGGACATGGCCTCTACTGACAAAAAATTCTCCCCAAACTTCTTAGATTATAGGATTATAAAGGCAGACCTAGAAGAAATCTCAGATGTATATATTATAAGGAAATATTACATATAATTTGACACTTGGTTGATATGTTGGTTCAAAAGAATTATTGTTTTCCCTTTTTTTCTTTTTTTGTTTTAAAGTTCTCTGAGATATGGAGGGAGAGATTTACTGGAAAATGTGTAAGATAGATAGATGATAGATAGATAGACAGACAGATAGATAGATAGATAGATAGATAGATAGACAGACATACCTAAAATATTTGAAATAACACTATCAGAGCTCTGTTCACAGTGGCACACCCCAATTATAAAGTGAGAAAAACTTACTTGTCCAGAGAAAGCAACCAGCACCTCCTACTGGCCAGCCAGAGAAACTGCACACAGTAAAGCCTTTGGCCATCCCAAGCCCAGGTGAACCAGGACCCCCCAACTCAAGTTTTTAGCATAATGAAGAAGGGTCAGCAGAAAGGTGGATCCATAGAAAAATTACTGGAAGGGAAAGACCCCAACTAAGAGAGACCTGGAATCTCTGAGGAGAATACAATCTGGTCTCCAGCACAGAAAGACTTCCTTGAAGAAATAAGGAAGGAGCTTAAAAATTTGGGAGAGACAATTAATACCTTGCAACAAGAAAACAAAACCTTAGAAAGTACAATTGGACAAAAACAAAAGGAGAATAAATCTCTCAGATCCTTAAATGAGCAAATGCAAAAAGAAATTAATTCTCTCAAAACCTCAATTGGTCAAATGGAAAGCTCTTTCAAAAGTAGAATTGACCAATTGGAAAAAGGAGTTGCAAAAGATTAATGAAGAAAACTCCTCTCCCCAAAAAAGAA
Source organism: Macrotis lagotis (assembly GCF_037893015.1). Classification (NCBI taxonomy): domain Eukaryota; kingdom Metazoa; phylum Chordata; class Mammalia; order Peramelemorphia; family Peramelidae; genus Macrotis; species Macrotis lagotis. The sequence goes on from NC_133658.1 coordinate 365,396,874, forward strand.
TGGAGTCTACAGAAACTAATGACTCCATGAGACAGCAAGAGTCAGTTAAACAAAAATCAAAAAATAGAAAAAAATAGAAGCAAATGCAAAGTACCTTATCAACAAAACCACTGACCTTAACAATAGATCGAGGAGGGGCAACCTGAAAATTATAGGACTTCCAGAAAACATTGAAGAGAAAAAAAAGCCTGGACTTAATATTACAGGATCTAGTAATGGAAAACTGCCCTGATATCGTGGAATCGGGGGGCAAAGTAGTTATTGAAAGAGTACATCGATCCCCACAAGAAAAAAGATCCTAAAATGAAAACACCAAGGAATATTTTGGCCAAACTCCAGAACTATCAGATAAAAGAGAAAATCCTGCAATCAGCCAGAAAGAAACAATTTAAATACCAAGGAGTCACAGTAATGATCACGTAGGACCTGGCTGCATCAACTTTAAGGGATCAAAGGGCCTGGAACGAGATATTTCAAAGATCATGGGAGCTTGGAATGCAGTCAAGAATCTACTTTCCTGCAAAGCTTAGCCTTCTCTTCCAGGGAAAAAGATGGACATTTGATTAAATGGAAGAATTCCAAAATTTTCTGATGAAAAGACCAGAGCTAAACAGAAAATTTGGACATTAAACAGGAGGTTCAAGAGACACATGAAAAGGTTAAAAAAAAGGGGGGGAGGTAAAACGAAAAAAATGCAATCCAATAAGTTGAAAATGGCTACATCCCAGCATGGGGTGGGGAGAGACTCTCATAAATCCTGAGAAATATAACTCTAACAGAGAGAATATAGCTAGCCAGAAATGATGGACATCCATGACCTATCCATGAGAATGCTATCTAATGGGATGTAACTGGCTTTAACCCCACTTGGGAGAAAGACTCTAATAATTTTCAGGAATTTTGACTCTATTCAATAGAACATACTGAACTAGAAGGGACAGACACTCAGAATTTTCTATGACCTAGATAGAATGATCTAAAAAAATACACTACCTCCCTAAAAAGGGGGACAGGAAAGAGACTGGAGGAGGGATGGGATTGAATGGGACAAATCTCATTACACTAAGAAGTACAAAAAACCTATGATAATAGAGGGGAAGAAGGGAGCAGAGGAGAAAAACCTGAATCTTCTTCTCATCAGACTTGGCTTAAAGTCAACCTACAAATACTCAGTTAACTTATAAAACACATAACCTTTCAAGTATTAAAAGGGGAAAAGGGGAGGGGGACAGAAAAAGGGAAGGGGAGTAGGGGAAATAAGGGGAAATACCAAAAGGAATGGAAGGGAAAAGTGGGGAAAGGGAAAAAGGGAAAGGGGAAAGAAAGGGGAGGGTGTGATATAGGAGGGAAACACACTGAAAGGGGTGGTATTCAAAAACAAAATACTGGGGAATATGGATAAAAGGGGAGAAAGGGGGAAAATACAAACAGAGGGAAGATAGCACAGAGGGCAATAAAGAATTAGTAATCATAACCTTGAATGTGAATGGGATGAACTCTCTCTTAAAATGTAAGCAAATAGCAGAGTGGATTAAAAATCAGAATCCTACAATATGCTGCTTACAAGAAACTCATTTGAAGCAGAGAGATATATATAGAGTAAAGGTAAAAGGTTGGAGCAAAATATATTTTGCCTCAGCTGAAGTAAAAAAAAAAGCAGGGGTAGCAATCCTTATCTCAGATAAAGCAGCAGCAAAAATAGATAGCCTTAAAAGAGATAAGGAAGGAAACTTTATCCTCCTAAAAGGTACCATAGACAATAGAGTCATTTAAATATTGAATATATATGCACCCAGTGGGATAGCACCCAAATTCTTAGAGGAGAAGCTGAAAGAATTACAGGAAGACATAGACAGCAAAACTCTGCTAGTGGGAGACCTCAACCTCCCACTATCAGATCAAGATAAATCAAATCATAAAACAAACAAGAAAGAAATTAGGAAGGAAAATAGATTGTTAGAAAAATTAGATATGGTAGACTTATGGAGGAAATTGAATGGGGATAGAAAGGAATATACTTTTTTCTCTGCAGTACATGGAACTTATACAAAAATTGACCATGTACAAGGACATAAAAACCTAATGATCAACTGCAGAAAGGCAGAAATAGGGAATATATCTTTCTCAGATCACAATGCAATAAAAGTCATATACAATACTGGGCCAAGGAGATATAGACCCAGAGCAAATTGGAAACTGAATAACCTCATTTTAAAAAATGAGTGGACCAAAAAACAAATTATAGAAAGAATTAACCATTTTATCCTACATAATGATAATAATGAAACAACATACCAAAACCTATGGGATTCATTCAAAGCAACTCTCAGGGGATATATTATAGCTCTAAATGCTTATATGAATAAATTGGAGAAAGAGGAAATCAATGAACTAAACATGCAACTAAAAAAATTAGAGAAAGAACAAATCAAAAATACCCAAATACCAAATTAGAAATTCTAAAAATTAATGGATAAATTAATAAAATTGAAAGCAAAAAACTATTGAATTAAGAAATAAAAAAGTTGGTATTATGAAAAAACCAATAAAATTGATAAACCTCTGGTCAATTTGATTAAAACAAAGAAAGAAGAAAACCAAATTGCTAGTATTATAAATGAAAAAGGTGAACTCATCACCAATGAGGAGGAAATTAAAGTAATAATTCGAAATTATTTTGCCCAACTCTATGCCAATAAATTTGATAATCTATGTGAAATGGATTAATATTTACAAAAATATAAGTTGCCCAGGTTAAATGAAGAAGAGATTAAATACCTAAACAACCCTATCTCAGAAAAAGATATTCAACAAATGATTATTGAACTCCCTAAAAAAAATCTCCAGAGCCAGATGTATTCACAAGTGAATTCTACCAAACATTTAAGGAACAATTGGTTCCAATCCTATATAAACTCTTTGGAAAAATAGGGAAAGATGGAACTCTGCCTAACTCTTTCTATGAAACCAATATGGTACTGTTAGCTAAACTAGGAAGAGTTAAAACAAAGAAAGAAAATTATAGACCTATTTCCCTGATGAATATAGATGCAAAAATCCTAAATAAAATCTTAGCAAAATGGCTACAAGTCATCACTAGGATAATACATTATGATCAAGTAGGATTTATTCCAGGAATGCAGGGATGGTTCAATATTAGGAAAACTCTTAGTATACTCAATTATATCAACAACAAATCTGTCAGAAATCATATGATCATATCAATAGATGCTGAAAAAAGCTTTTGACAAAATACAGCATCCATTCCTATTAAAAACACTAGAGAGTGTAGGAATAAATGGACTGTTCCTTAAAATAATTAGCAGTAGCTATCTCAAACCATCAACAAGCATTATATTCAATGGGGAGAGGCTAGAAGCCTTCCCAATAAGATCAGGGGTCAAACAAAGGTGCCCATTATCACCACTACTATTCAATATTGTATTAGAAATGTTAGCATCAGCAATTAGAGAAGAAAAAGAAATTGAAGGAATTACAATTGGGAAGGAAGAGACAAAACTCTGACTCTTCACAGATGACATGATGGTCTACCAAGAGAATCCCAAGAAATCATCTAAAAAACTACTGGAAACAATTAGTAGTTTTAGCGAAGTTGCAGGTTATAAAATAAAACAGCAGGAAGAGCTAGAAAGAGAAATCCCATTCAAAGTAACCTCAGACAGTGTAAAATATTTGGGAGTCTATTTGCCAAGTCAGACTCACAATCTTTTGAAAACAATTATAAAACACTTCTCACACAAATTAAATCAGATTTAAATAACTGGGCAAATATCACCTGCTCACGGATAGGTAGAGCTAATATAATAAAAATGACAATTCTACCAAAACTAAATTATCTGTTTAGTGCCCTACCAATCAAAATTCCAAAAAAAATTACTTTAATGAGTTAGAAAAAATTGTAAGTAAATTCATATGGAGAAATAAAAAGTCAAGAATTGCCAGGAGCTTAATGAAAAAAATGCAAACGAAGGTGGCTTAGCACTACCTGATCTAAAATTATATTATAAAGCATCAGTCATCAAAACTGTTTGGTATTGGCTAAGAAATAGAGTGGTGGACCAGTGGAATAGATAGACTAGGTGTAAAAGCAGGAGAGGATTATAGTAATCTGCTGTGTGATAAACCCAAAGAGTCCTGCCATTGGGATAAAAACTCCCTCTTTGATAAAAACTGCTGGGATAAGTGAAAGTTAGTATGGAAGAAACTTAGATTAGACCAACACCTCACACCCTTTACCAAGATAAGATCCAAATGGTTACAGGGCATAGACATTAAAAACAATACCATAAGCAAATTAGAAGATCAAGGACTAGTCTACCTTTCAGATCTATGGAAAGGGGAACAGTTTATGACTAAGGAAGAGGTGGAGAATATCACTAAAAACCAATTAGATGATTTCTATTACATTAAATTAAATAGCTTTTGCACAGATAAAACCAATGTAATCAAGATCAAAAGAAAAGTAGTAAATTGGGAAACAATCTTTTCAACTAATGATTCTGACAAAGGACTCATTTCTAAAATATACAGAGAACTGAGTCATATATTTAAAACAAAAAGCTATTCCCCAATTGTCAAATGGTCAAAGGATATGCAAAGGCAATTTACAGATGAGGAGATCAAAGCAATCCATAGCCATATGAAAAAATGCTCTAAATCATTAATTATTAGAGAAATGCAAATTAAAGCTCCTCTGAGGTACCACCTTACACCTCTCAGATTGGCCAGTATGACCAGGAAGGATAATGATCATTGTTGGAAGGGATGTGGGAAATCTGGGACACTATTACACTGTTGGTGGACCTGTGAACTCATCCAACCCTTCTGGAAAGCTATTTGGAACTATGCCCAAAGGACAACAAAAATGTGCATACCCTTTGACCCAACAATACCACTACTGGAACTATACCCTGAAGAGATGAGGAAAAAGGGTAAAAACATTACTTGTACAAAAATATTTATAGCAGCCCTGTTTGTGATGGCAAAGAATTGGAAATCCAGTAAATGTCCTTCAATTGGGGAATGGCTTAGCAAACTGTGGTATATGTATGTCATGGAACACTATTGTTCTATTAGAAACCAGGAGGGACCGGATTTCTAAGAAGCCTGGAGAGATTTTCATGAACTGATGCTGAGTGAGATGAGCAGAACCAGAAAAACACTGTGCACCCTAACAGCAACATGGGAGTGATGTTCAACCTTGAAGGACTTGCTCATTCCATCAGCGCAACAATTGGGAACAATTTTGGGCTGTCTGCAAAGGAGAGTACCATCTGTATCCAGATAAGGAGCTGTGTAGTTTGAACAAAGTACAAGGACTATTCCCTTTAATTTGGAAAAAAAAACAGATATCTTATTGTCTGATCCTACCTCTGAGAATTCTGTTCTCTTTAAGGATATTATTCCTCTCTCATCACACCCAAATTGTATCAAGGTACCACATGGAAACAAAGTAAAGACTGACAGAGTGCTATCTGTGGAGTGTGGGTGGGGGGAGGAATGGAAGATTGGGAGAAAATTGTAAAACTCAAATAATATCTTTAATAAAAATTTAAAAAATAGGAAAAAAAGAAAACTGTCCAGATACATTAGAAAAAAAGAACATTGTAAAAATAGTTTTTCACTGTTTTCAGAAATAAAGACATCTAAATAATGGGGAAAACATTTATTATATTTATGGGTAAGACAAGTCAGTGTAATAAAAACAATAATACTTCTTAAAAAAAGAAAAACTTACTTGATCTTTTCCATGCCTAAATGCATTGATGAAAATACCTGAAATGAAATCAAAGATACAATAGAACACTTGGCAAAATTTCTTAACAGTCACTTCACAAATTTATTCACCTACTTGAATGAATGTTCTTTCTTCTCTAAGTTCATCCTTCAGGGTTTTATAAGGGATGCAGAGGATCTTCACAAACTTATATATCTATAGATTGATTTTCTAGAGACTTTACAATTGATGAAAAACTTGATAGATCTAAAAGAGGAATCCTATAGCTGGACCATAGGAGAATTATGCTTTAGTATTTAATTTGAAATACATTCCTATTCCAGGGGACCCATTTGTTGGAAGACTAAAGGATTCATAACTAGTAATTCATATATAATGTTGAAATTAAAGATTTCATTGACTCATATATAATTAGATTTAGAAAAATTCCCACAAATCATTTCCTACCATCTCCTTACTTTATGCAAGAGGTGACTGAATTTTAGTGAGAAATGAAGAGATCTAGCCTGAGGCCAAATAATAAATGAGTAGTAAAGGTGACACAAGTACCCTACTTCCAATCTAGATATTATTCTATCAAATAATCATTCCCTCATCTTCTGGAATGCATCAAATACATTAGACTCACCAACTTATCAAATCACATCTTTTAAAAAATGTTATCCATAGATTTCTACAAGCTCAGAATTTGTAGAAGAGAAAGGAGCAGCATGTCTCAAGCAACAGATAATATTGATTTATCACGAAGGTCTCCGAAAGGTTAAATGATTCCCCACCAAGGATTTAGAAAATGTATTTACCTATGTTACTGGTCAATGTTAAGAAAAAGAGTCTTAAATGGGCCTTGTTTATCAATAAGGAGAAAGTCATTTATCTTCTTGGTTGTTTATTGAATTGGATTCTCTGTGAGAAAAGACAAAAAAAAAACAAACTACAAATTCTTCACTTTTGACCCAAAGTAAGCAAGAGCTTTCCTGTTTTTTTAAAGATAGTTGTGTAGCTTCCACTTTCATAGAGGTCCATCCCCTAAAACATTTTATTCTTTTCCATTTTACACCCATACTCTTATCATTGGAAAAAATATTCCCCAAAACAGTATTGCTTCTAAATCTAATTATATATGAGTCAATGAAATCTTTAATTTCAACATTATATATGAATTACTATTATGAATCCTTTATCCTTCTCCCAAATGGGTCCCCTGGAATAAGAATGTGTTTCAAATTAAATCCTAAAGCATAATTCTCCTATGGTCCTGCTATAGGATTCTCTGTTTTCATGGAGAGAATGGTGTTGATGGGGTCATCCTCCCCATACAAGATTCTGCCACCTTGACTGAGGAGAGAAATAAGGTAAAGTTCTATAAGATATCTTTTCTCAAAGACAAGTATCAACCCTTTCCCAGCCCCCCTTTACCCCCTAAATCTTCATCAACCAGGTTGTCTTTTAATCCCCCAAAAGACAAAAATGACAACTTTCCAAAGTTATGAGATTTAGCCAGATAATTGGAAGACTGAAGAATGGGAAAGAAGACTGCCCAAACTATAGCAACAAATGACTCACCTCAGAAAAGAAGAGAGGGTTCAGAAAAAAATGGACTATTGCTATTGTTCCTTCCTTTGCTTGACTCCAAAATACTCACAGCTAATAATTCTAACCGCTTTTAAAGGAGTCAAAAAGGAGGTCAGGAGAGAGAGATAGAGATAGATAGATAGAGAGAGAGAGAGAGAGAGAGAGAGAGATCCCTGAAACAGATTGTGTTCCACTCAAAGTCTTTGAGTATCTCTGCCCTGAAAGCTATATCATAATTTATCTAATTTGTCTATGATTCAGTGCAGGGCCTGAAAGACCAGGGAGAAGTATAGAGGTCTTGGAGGAATTTCTGAAGCCATGAAGAAAAAGTCCTAGAAAGAAGTGAAAAATTCCAAGGAGGTTAAATGGTCAGGGGAAAAGAGGAGAAGAGAGGAAGTAAAGAAAATGATAGTGAAGAGATTCAAAAGAGAACAACATTTAAATTCTTTTTATTGTTTTCAGTTATGACTGCTACATCAAATCAATGGCATGACAGACTGGAATATGTCTTAAGGAGGGCAATCAGGATAGTTGAGGATTACAGACCAGGCCTTATTTGTATCAGCTAAAGGAAATGAATATGTTTAGACCATCAGTTTCTCTAGAATAATCAAATTCCTCCATTTGGCATTCAAAGAATTTAACTGTTCCTCAAACTATCTTTCCAATCTTATTATGAATTATGCCTCAAGCATTCACTCAAAATGGTCTTCATGCTGTTCTTCTGTCATGGTTCTCATTCTTCTATCTCCTTGGCTTTACAGAGTGTCTCTCAAGAACAGAATGTACTCCTGTGGAATCTAGCTTTATCTCTGTCTTTGCAAATCCTTAGTTTTATTTATAGCATAGCTCAAAAGCAAGTTTCTATGTTAAGATCACTACCAAAAGTCTTTAAGAGAAATCTAGGCAATGATATGTTAAAGCTGCTAAAGAAGGGATACCTCTTTAATTATAAAATTTATTAGATGACCTCTAAGGCTACTTCCAAAGGTGAAATTTTATTATATATTAATTCGATGAATTTAAATACTAGTCATAAAAATCAATTTCTTTGAATTATTTTCAGACTTTTCAATATCCTTCCTAAAATATATAGTTGAGGAATATAACCTCAAAGAGAAGATCTGAGAAGGGAATTGAGCAGTGGGACTGTCACCTTCATTTCTTCTGGTCTTGAGACTGCACTTATATATTGTATAGTTGGTGGCATGTACTGGCAATGTCTCGGATTTCATGTTTTCTTCTGCTGACACCAATGCCAGATTATAGTCATTTGAGGTAGATCAGTAGACTCTCAGAGAAATCTGCTCCCACATTCTCCTTTCAATCACATTGCTCCTCAATACTTCCTTAAGTCTTCCTGTAGTCTTCAAGCTCATTTCTATAAATAACCTGATAAGTAACTAGAATGTATTTGAGACATCATTACCTCATTATTAATAGTATACTAATGTATTACTTTTTCTGTCATCCCAACTTCTAGAAATATTCACCATTTATCAATAAATTCATCCACCAATAGAACTTAGTAAATACCTATAAAGATTTAGACCATGTAGAATCCCATAGTCATTTATTATGCATCAGTTAAACAAAATGAAGATTTGGTCTTTTTATTCATGATTGTTCATGAATAGATATTTTAATTAAGATATTATCCTAGATCACTTGTGGGAATTTTCATATTACTTTAAAAAAATCCCAAGTTGATCACTAATGCAAAAGCTTACCTTCATACCATTATTGTTACAGTGATGCTTTATGACTGAATTATAGGACATCAGTCTTTGGGAAGACTCACCATTTCAATGGAAATCACAAAGGGCAAAGCTGCATGATGTGAATAAGTAGGCATATTACCAATAATGATTTGTGCTTGAAAATTAGACATCAGCAAGGGTGTGGGTGGCTGGGAAGGTCAGCTAATTATGGAGTTAGGATAGTCAATACAAGATTAGTGAATGAATTTTTTACTAATTTTTTAACTACTTTCATAAATTAATTACCAAACCTGAGTTGATTGTTTCCCCAACTGAACTCCATTAAGTGATAGATGTTGCAGAACTTTTGAAGCATTTTCATTATTACCTATGCCTAACTCTGGCCCATTGATACATCAGTGAAATTTGTAAAATTAGTCAAAATGGTATCCTACATAAAAGTCAAAATTCCAGCCAAACATTTCCAAGAAATGATGCTTCACTGAGGCCAAAGAATTTGGATTTGAATCTTGACCTGACTACATATTGTCTAAATTACATTTGGCAAGTTTCTTCATCACTATGAGCATCATTTTCCTCATATATAAAATAATTTTTCAAAAAGTCATCTCTAAAACGCCATATGAAAATCTAATCAGAGAAATGAAATTGGACTTTCCCATAAATCAGAGGATCCCTATGAGTGAAAAATTATGGAAGAGACTTCAATATTTTTATCTTTGCTTTACCAGGGGACATTTTTTAATCCACAGGATTTGGCACACAGTAGGTATTTTGTTGTTGTTATTGAGTCATTTCAATTATATCCATTTCTTTGTGAACTCATTTGGAATTGTTTTAGCAAAGATATTGGTAGTCTACTTCCTTCTCTAACATATTTCACAGATGATAAACTGAGAAAAATCAGGCTTAAGTGGTTTGCCCAGAGTCACACAAACAGTAAATATCTGAGGCCATAATTGGATTCAGACTCTCCTGCCTCCAAGGCCATCACATTATCCACTGTCACCTAGCTGCCCCAATACGTGCTTGGTAAATAATTATTAAGTGATTTAGTGAATGATATATTTAAATTTGAAAAGAATAAATATCAAGGGCTTCAACTTAACCTTCTTTATTGTTTTCTATATGGAACCAGACCTATCCTGTGCCTGAATGAGAATAGAATTAAGGAAATAAAAATCGTTTACTAAAATAGCCATGCTGTTTCCGGACTTTTTCATCTGGAACATAAATCTAAAATCTTGTAGTAATAGTCCTCATGTTTATAAATGTTTATAATGAATTTACAGAACAACAACATATTCTGTATAGCTCATTACAGTGTTTGGTAATCTTGTGTTAATGGGAAGGCAGCAGAAGTGAAAAGATATTTCACTATCCAAAACAGAGGTTCTTAACCTATATATATGTGTTTGTGTGTGTGTGTGTATACACATATATATGTATGTATCTATCTGTATTTATGTATGTATGTGTGTGTACACATACATACATAAATATAATATTTATGCATATATGTACACATTATATATATATACATATATATATATACACTAAATGTTTATGTACCAATTTGTTATAACATTCAAATTCTTAAAGGAGAAGTTAAGTGAGTTATAGAAAGACATAGACAGTAAAACTACACTGGAGGGAAAAATCTCCCTCTCTTAGAATTAGATTAATATAATCACCAAATAAATAAAAATGAGTGAAAGAAGTAAACAAAATCTTAGAAAAATTAGGTATGATAGAAATCCAGAGAAAATTTAATGGAGATAGAAAGGAATATACCTTTACATCAGCAGAACATGATACTTACACAAAAACCGACCATGCATTATGGTACCCAATCAAATGCAGAAAGGTAGAAATATTAAATAAATCTCAGATATGATGAAAGTTACATTTTACTTATGTATATGTATAACATATATATATAAAACAAGGGACCATGGAAAGATAGACTAAAAATAAATTGGACACTAAATAATCTAATACTAAAAAAAAAATGAGTGAGTCAAAGGATAAATCATAAATATTCTACAATTTCATTGAAGAGAATGTCTAAAATGAGACCATATAACAAAACTTATGGAATGCAGCCAATGCAATTCTTAGGGGAAATTTCATAACTCTAAATGCTTTAATGAAAAACATAAGAAAATAGGATATCAGTGAATTCGGCATGCAACTAAATAAACTAGAATAAGAACAAATTAAAAATCTCCAATTAAATATCAAATTATAAATCCTAAAGAATCAAGGGAGAGATTAATAAATTTGAAAGAAAACTTTTGAATTAGTAAATAAAATTAGGAGTTAGTTTTATGATAAAACCAAAAAAAAAATCAGTACATATTTGGTTAATTTGCTTTAAAAAAAGGAAAGAAGAAAATCAAATTACCAGTATAAAAATGAAAAAGGTGAATTCATCACCAGTGAAGAGGAAAACAAAACAATAATTTGGAGATATTTTGTCCAATGATATGCCAATAACTATGACCTAAATTAACTGACATAATATTTAAAACAGTACAAATTACCCACATCAGCAGAAGAGGAAATAAAATAATTAAATAACCTCATTTCAGGAAAATAAATTGAACAAGCCATCAATGACCTCCCTTAAAAGAGATATCCAGGATCAGATGAATTCACAAATGCATTCTACCAAATACTTAAACAATTTATTCCAATACTATATAAATTATTTGGAAAAATAGATGGAGTCCTACCAATTCCTTTTGTGTCACAAATATGGTGCTTACAGCTAAACTAGGAAGAATCAAAATAAAGAAAATTATAGACCAATTCCCATAATGAATATTGATTTAAATATTAGCAAAACAATTACAGTCTGTTATCACCAGGATAATACTCTATGACTGGGTGGGATTTATACCAAGAATGCAAGACTAGTCAATATTAGGGAAACCATGAGCATTATTGATTGTATCAGTTATAAAACTAACAGAAACCATATGATAATCTCAGTAGATGTTGAAAAACTTTTGACAAAATACAATACCTAATCCTATAAAAACAATAGAGAGCATTGGAATAAACAAATTTCTCTTAAAATGAAAAGCAGAATCCAGCTGAAACCATCAACAAACATCATATACAATAGCAGTCTTCCAAATAAGATCTGGGGTAAAACAAAGATGCCTGTTATCATCACTATTATTCAGTAATAAACTTGAAATGTTAGCTTTGGCAATAGAAGTAGAAAAAGAAATTAAAAGAATTAGAATAGGCAACTTCTATGAAGATGATATGATGAAATACAGAATTCTAAAGGATCCACTAAAAAACTACTTGAAATAATTAACAACTTTAGCAATTATAAAATAAAAAATAAATCTACATAAATCATCTGCATTTCTATATGTTGCCAAAAAAACACAGCAGCAAGAGATAGAAACAGACATCCCATTCAAAGCAACTGTAGACAACATAAAAATATTTGGGAGTCTACCTGCCAAGATTAATTCAGTCACTAAATGATATAATTACAAAGTACTTGTCATATAAATAAAGTCAGTCCTAAACAATTGGAAAAATATCAATTGTTCATGAATAAGGTTGAGTTAATATAATAAAAATGACAACTTTACCTAAATCAATCTACTTATTTAATACCCTACCAATAAAACTAGCCAAAAATGATTTCACAGAGTGACAGAAAATAATAATAATAAACTTCATCTGGCAGAACAAAGTATCAAGAATGTCAAGAGAATTAATGAGAAAAAAGCAAAGGGAAGTGGCCTACTTAAATCATATCTAAAACTAAGTTATAAAATGGCAGTTATCAAAATTATTTGTTATTACCTAAGAAATAGAGCAGTAGATCAGTGAAATAGATTGGTTCCACAAGACACAGTTGTAAGTAACTACTAATCTACTGTTTGACAAATACAAAGACTCTAGTTTCTTGGATACATTATTTGACAAAATATTGCTGCAGAAATTGAAATCTAGGCATAGACCAAATCTCACAATCTGTACCAAAGTTCAGAATTAGTATATGGTTCAAACATAAAGGATGCTACTATTGTCAATTAGAAGAGCAAGGGATTTACCTGTTAGATTTATAGAGATGGGGAGAATTAGTGAACAAAGAAGAGATAGAGAACATAATGAAATTCAAAATGCATAATTTTGATTACATTAAATTGAAAAGTTTTTGCACAAACACAACCAATACACAAAGATTAGAAGGAAAGCAGAAAGTTGGGAAATGATTTTTATAGCCAGTGTTTCTGATTAAGGCCTCATTTCTAAAATATATAAAGAACTGTGTCAAATTCATAAGAATAAGAGTCATTTTCCAAATGATTTATTACTCTTTAAGAGTATTTAAGAGTAATTATTACTCTTTAAGAGATGATGAGCAAGGGATGAAATGACAAAAAAAAAAGGAAAATGACCTATGTTGGAACGTATGTGGAAAAGCAGACATCAATTCGGGGTTACCTATATGTAACATTCTCTGAAGTCTTTTCTTTCTCCTCACCTGACATGCTTCCAGCTGAAAGAAAATTCTACCTTGAAACCCTAAATCTCCAAACTAGTACCTTCTTCCTAGAGACTGGCATTTTAGGAAGGACATTGAGCATGTTTAATCTCACTTATGCCTGGACTGAATCTCTAGGCTTATTTTCCTCCTTATCTTTGCCTTCTATTTTTTTTTCCAAAATTAGAACATGAATTCCTTGATAAAAGATATAATATTTTTGTTTGTATTTGAATTTCCCCTATTCATCACAGTGCCTAACACAGACTTAGTTTTAATAAAGGTTTTAGTTGTGTCTCTCCTAATGCCAAGGCAAGGTATCAGTCTATATCACCATATTGCTTTTTTCAAGCTCTGACTATACCCAATCTTCGCAAAAAGGAAGAATAGAAGAAATTAGCTTCAAATGAAAAAAAAAGAATAGGCAAAATTGAAAGAGAAAGTGCTATGGAAAAGGGTCCTAGTGAAAAACATAATTGAAGCCACAAGAAATGCTAATATCTTGAATTCCAGAGACTGCCATTTAGTGAAATATATCTCTGCAATCTCATATTCTTAAAATCCTACAATTAAACTCTTATCAATCTTTTTATGTTAGATAAACTTTTTTCATTTTTCTTATTGCATTATACAATATATTATAATTTTATTTTAGAGAAGATAGAATTTTATTATTTAAGACAATAATGTAGATGTATTATGTTATTCTTTCTTTCTGACTCTAGGGAACATAATTGGGAGATATCATTACCTCCTCAGGCAACCTACTTCATGGTTGACCAGTTGGTGTTATGAGAATACCTCAGAGGCAGTTATCTAGCAGGAAAAGAATGCTGTGTGGGGAATCAAGGAGCACAGACTTCAAGATAGGTCTTGTGTACTTACTGGTTATGTGAACCCTGGGCATTATTTATATTTTCTCTGCTTCAGTGGTGGTATTTTAAGGACACTTGACTGAGAGGGCTATTATGAGAATTAGGCAATACTAGAAAAACACTTTGGAAATTCTGAAAGTGCCATATGCTCACTGTTGTTATTACTTTGAACCTGTAATATGTCTTTTTAATTTTTTAAAGTTTTCCTAGTTTCATGGAAAACAATTTTTATCATTCATTGAAAAAAAAATTTGAATCCCAAATTCTCTTCATCTTTCTCTTCCCTTAGTGCTTCCTTAGATATTAAGCAATTTTACACAGATTGTACACATGTAGTATTGCAAAACATATTTCCATATTAATTGTGTTGCAAAAATAACCAAGAAAAGTACATATTTTTTTTAAAAGTATACTTTTAACTGCATTCATGCTTTACTACCTTTTCTTTCTTTAGAGTTATATAGCATTTTTCATCATACATCTTTTAGGATCACTGTATTACTGAAAATAGCTAAATTATTCACAGTTTAACAACTGTGAATCATACAATATTGCTATCACTATATGCAGTGTTCTCCTGATTCTGCTCAATTCACTTTGCATCAGTTCATAAAGGTATTTCTGAAAGAATTCTGCTTATCATTTTTATAGCATAATAGTATTCCAGCACAATCATATATCACAGTTTGTTCAATCATTCCACAATTTATGACATCCCCTCAATTTCCAATTCTTTGTCATTAGAAAAAGAGCTGTTATAAATATTTGTACATATAGGCTATTTTACCACTTTTAAAAGAGAATTTCTTTGGTACACAGACCTAGTCATCATATTTCTTGGTTTAAGGATGTTTAAGGTTTTAAATCCCTCTGAGCATAGTTCCAAATTGTTCTCCAGAACTGTATGAGTTCACAACTCCACCATCAATACTTTAGTGTCACAGTTTTCTTATATCCCCACCAACATTTGTCATTTCCTTTTTATGTCATAAAAGCCAATCTGATAGGTTGAGGTGGTACTTCAGAGTTGTTTCCATTTATGTTTCTCTAATCAATACTGATTTAGATAATTTTCACATAATTATAACTGACTTTGATTTCTTCAAATAAAAACTGTTTTTTTTATCCTTTGGGCATTTATCAATTGGAGAATGACATGTTCTTATAAACTTGACTCAGTTCCAATATACTTGGAAAATGAGGTCTTCATCAGAGATACTTGCTGTAAAATTTTTTTATCTAGTTTTCTGTTTTCCTTCTATTCTTGGCTGTATTGATTTTGCTTGTGTCAAATTTAAATTATTTAATTATCTAATAAAATTACATCTCTATATATTTGATAAATGAGATCTTTATCAGAGAAATTTGCTATAATTTTATTTCACAAGTATGAATACTAGCTGTATATTTCCCTCCATCCTATTTTCCCCCTGTTATCCCTCTCTCTCTCTCTCTTTCCTCACATTCTTCTCCTCTTTGAAAGTTTTGTTTCTGGGGACAGAGTCAAAATGGCAGATGAAAGCTAGGAAGCTCCCAAAGCTTTTCCCTAACTAATTTTAAATAAAATCTCCAAACAGACCCTAACACTATAGAACCCACAAAAACAAAAGTGAAAAGCAAAAATGAAACAAGTTCTCAAGATATCATGGAGGAACTTTAGTAAAGGTCTGCCTCACATGGATAAAAGTGAAGTATAACCCAGTATAGACAGGAGAACTAAAATGTCAGTGTATGTGGGGGGGGGAGGCTCTTAGTCATAGTACAAGTATTCTGATAGGGAAAATAAAAATGCTACCTCAGAAAAGGAAAGCAGTGATAAAATACCTACATGTGAAATCTTAAAGGGGTCTATAAATTAGTTGAAAATTCAAAAAGACCTCTTGGAAGAATTCAAAACAAAGAAGGGAACAAGAAGAAAAACTGAGAAAAGAAATGAGTCATGAAGGAGAACTAAAAAAATTGGCTGAAGAAAACAATATCCATAAAAGTAAAACTGGCCAAATGGAAAAAGAAATCAGCACCTTTAAAAGTAAAAGTGACCAAATAGAAGATTGCTATAGTCATTTACTGCAGTTTCTTTTGAACCTATCCTAATCCACTGATACATTCCTCTTATTTCTTAACCAGTACCAAACAGTTATTTAAATTTTTTAGGCTTTTTTTTCAAGTCAAATGGGGTTAGGTGGCTTGCCCAAGGCCACACAGCTAGGTACTTATTAAGTGTCTGAGACTGGATTCTAACTCAGGTACTCCTGACTCCAGTGCCAGTGCTCTATCCACTTTGCTACCTAGCCGCCCCCTAAGTACCAAGCAGTTTTGATGCTGCTGTTTCATAGTAAAGTTTTAGATCTGATAGAGCTAGGCTACCTTCCTTTCATTTTTTTTCATCAGTTCCCTTGCCATTTTTTCCCTTTTTTTGCTCCAGAAGAATTTTGTTACTATTTTTTTCTAGCTTAGTAAAGTAGTTATTTGGTAGTTTGATTAGTATGGCACTGAATTAATAATTTAATGTGGGTGGAATTGTCATTTTTTAAAGTTATCCCAACCTATCCAAGACCACTTGACATTTTTCCAATTATTTAGATCTGACTTTATTTGGTTGTGGAGAGCTTTATATTTGTATTCATACAGTTTCTAGGTTTGTCTTGGGAGGTAGATTTCCAAGTATTTAATGTTGTCTACAGTTATTTTAAATGGAATTTCTTTATCTCTTGTTCTTGGACTTTGTTCTTCATATATAGAAATTCTGATGGTTTATTTGAACTTATTTTATATCCTGCTACTTTGGTGAATTTGTTAATTGTTTCAAGGAGTTTTGTAGATGATTTTCTCAGATTCTCTAGGCACAGAATTTAGACATAAAAGAATGATGCATAGATAAATTAATAGTCCGAAAACTACTCTATATGATCTATGGAAAGGGATAAATTTATGACTAAACAAGAATTAGAGCACATTATAAACTGCAAAATAAATGATTTTGACTATATTAAATATTATATTCCAGAGTGTAAAGGACCTTAGATTACCAAGAATCAATTACAATAAAAAATTTGGCATGTTATTTTGGGGGGGAAAGATGGATTTGCAACAAAATAGAGGACTTTCAAGCTTACTTGATAAAAAGATCAGAACTGAAAAGAAAATCTGATCTTCAAATAAAAGAGTTAAGAAATCATAAAAAGGTAAACAGAAAGGGAAGCAAATGTTAGTCAATAAGACTAAATTGTCTACATCCCTACACAGGAAGGTAGTACTTGTAACTCTAAAGAACTGGGTTTCTCATAGGAAAAGAACTTAGACAGAGGATATGGGTAGAAATTGACTGTGATGAGATTAAACTTTTAACTTTTGAGGTTTGCATTTCTATTGAAATAGTTAAAGAGAGGGGACTTGGAAAGAGGCAATTGATAACAATTTGATGATGTTTACGGATCTTGAGAATTGCATTTCTAATAGGACAGAGGGGGTCAGTGTGAAGTGATTATGCTTTAATTATGATTTCATAAAGTTTATAAATCATTCAATCAATCCATGAACCCTTGAGATTATACTTCTATCAGGACTGATAAAAGGACTATACTTTCACAGAGGGTGTGGATACAAGACAGAAATAAAAGAATGAAGTCATGAAAAAGAGGATTATACTAGGAGAAAAAAGCATTAGAGGATCAATAACATCACATGATGAGGCACAAATGGCCTATTACAAGAAAAGGAAAGAAGGGAGGGTATGGAAATTTTACTCTCAACAGATTTGACTCAAGGGAATATTGTACATTCCCAACTGGGGCTAGAAATATATCTTATCCTACAAAGAAGCAGGGTGGGAAGGAGAAAGAAAGCAGAAAGTGAGACAGTAAAGGAAAGGTGAAAGTGAAAATAAAGGTAAAATTAAAGTACAAAATAAGAAAGTAAAGTACAAATGGAAAAGGAGAAGGAAAGGGAAGAGGACTGGTAGAAAGGGGGCATAATGATAAATATAGCAGATAGAAGAAAAACATTGGTGAGGAGAAATAAGGGGAAAGGAATGAGAAAAGTACATAGTAGGGAAAGATGAAATGGAGAGAAATACAATCTTAATTGTGAATGTGAATGGGAGAAACTCTCTCATAAAATGTAAGTGGACAGCAGAGAGAATTAAACACCTACAATATATTGTAGAAAAACATTTAAAGCAGAGACATACACACAGAAAAGATAAAAGGCTGAAGAAGAAAGCATGGATAGCAATCCGGATATCAGACAAAGCAAAAGCAAAAATAGATCTAATTTAAAAAGATTAGGAAGGAGAAAAACATAATAAAGACTAACTATTATATATATATATATATATATGTGTGTGTGTGTGTGTGTGTGTGTGTGTGTGTGTGTGTGTGTGTGTGTGAAATTTTGTGAAATAATCATTTTAATGGTCATCAGTTGGGGAATGACTAACAAGCAATGATACATGAATGTTATGGAGTACTATTGTTCTGTAAGAAATCTTGAACCATCTGGCTTCAAAAAAGCATGGAAAGACTTATATAAACTGATGCTGAGTGAATTAAGAACCAGAAGAACATAGTACACATTAACAGTAACACTGTGAGATGATTGATTATGATGGAAGCAACTTCTTTTGGCAGTTCAGTGATCAAGAACAATCCTGAGAGACCTGTTAAGGAAAATATAATCCACATCCACAGAAGAAACTATGGTTCTGAAAGCAGAGCAACGAAAACTATGTTCACTTTTTAGAAATTTCATCCTTTTTCTTTCTTTCTTATGTTTGTCCCCCTTAGTCCTAGATCTTCTTTTATAGTTTGACAAACATAGAAATATGCTAAAAGTGTTTTTACATATATAACCTACATCAAATCATTTGCTTCCATGTAGAGGGGAAAGGGAAGAGAAGGTTATAGAAAAATATGGAACTCAAAAGGTTGCAAAAAGATAAATGCTGCAAACTATCTTTGTAATTGAAAAATGTTTTTTTTTAAATAAAAAGGCGAACAGGGAAAAAAACAAAAAAAGAACTTTCTACTTCTAAGCATAGCCTTCCCCAGCCTGCCTTCTGTTTGTTAGTCCCTTCCTCATTTTATCTCCGTTCCCTTCCTATTTCTCTATGGTTTGAAATAGATTTTTATATCCACCTGAATGTTCAAATTTGTTGTTACTTATCTTTCATTATTTAAGAAAATCAAAATATCACTATGTTAGACATGAATTGTAGTGTATCTGACTGTGGTTGATCAGTTATATAAGCTCAGAATATTCTACCACAAGTCAGGCACAAATAGTTCATGTGAACACCTGGGGTAACTACTCTAAATTGTCATATCTCAAGTATCCTTTGAACTGCTTCAATTTTGTGTTCATAGAGCATAACACCCTCTCTGAAGAGGGCATACATGCTGAGCATTTCTGTAACAGTGTCTCTCATACTATGCAATCAATTCTAAAGTTGTTTCTTTTTTAAAGATTTTTCAAGGCAATGGGGTTAAGTGGCTTGCCCAAGGCCACATGGCTAGGTAATTATTAAGTGTCTGAGGTCGGATTAGAATGAAGGTACTGCTGACTCCAAGACCAGTGGTCTATTCACTGTGCCACCTAACTGCCCAAATTCTAAAGTTCTTAAGAAAGACTTTCAGGATATTCTGGTATCATTTCTTCTAACACCCTTGTGAGCACTTGCTCATTAGTTCTCTATAAAATAGTCTTTTTGGCAAGCATACACCTGACATTCAAACAACATGGCCAGTCAATTGCAGTTGTGCTTCTCTGTAGTAATGTTTGAATGCCTAGCCAGTTTAGCTCAGGAAAGGACCTCAACCATCTGGTATCTTACTCTGTCAGGTGAGCTTCATAACTTTCCTAAGACAATTAAAATGGAAGTGATTCAGTTTTCTGGCATCACACTAGTAGATCGTCCAAGTTTCACAGGCATACAGAAATGATGTCAGCACAATGGCTCAGTAGACCTTCAATTTCATACAATCTAACTTCTACCACAGGTCAGGCACAAATAGTCCAGGTGAGCACCTGGGGTATTTATTCTAAACTTAGGTGTCTCACTTTCCTTTTGAGGTACTTTAATTCTGCCTTGATCATAGAGCTCAATACTGACTCTGATGAGCGCACCCTATACTGAGTGGTACTGTGGCAATGACTCCCAGGCCTTACAATCAATTCTAGAATACTTTTTTTTTTATTTTTTATTTTATTTTTTAATTCTCATTTTGTACAATTTTTTTTACATTAATAAAATATTCTTGTTTAAGAGTATACAAAATACCCCTCCCCCCCAATGAATATAGACTTGCTTGGGCAATAAAGTAAAGGGGAGAGAAAAAAATTAAAAAAATAATAATAGTAATAATTGTAGGTATGTCCAGGTGGCGCAATGGACGAAGCACCAGCCCTGGAGTCACGAGCACCTGAGCTCACATCCAGCCCTGTAGACCCAACAATCACCTAGCCATGTGACATGCAAGCCACCCGATCCCCACTGCCCTGCAAAAACCAAAAAGAAGGAAAAAAAAGACCCAAAATAAAATAAAATAGTAATCATAGTAGGTGTGGCTGGGTGGCAGACAGAGCATTGGCCATTGAGCCAGGAGTACCCAGGTCCAAATCCGGCCTCAGACACCCAAAGTTCACCCTGCTATGTGACCCCAGGCAGGCCACCCAGCCCCTTTGCCCTGCACCCTCCCCCAAATAATAATAATAAAAAATGTGCTTCGGTCTTTGTTCCAACACCAACAACTCTGTCATGGGTGGATCGCATTCTTTATTGTAAGTCCATCGCAAAAGTTGCTTCCATATTTTTCCAACATTGTCATTGCTGATCGCAACTCCCTCCTTTCTTATTTCTCCACTAATATGTACTATATTTTCTCTCTTCTTTCACTCTGACACTGCTGTAGGGTCACTGAGTGGTGCAGCAGACAGATCCCTGGTCCTGGGGCCAAGAAGCCCTGAGCCCCTATACCACCCCTTAGGCCCAGAATCCACCTGGCCCTATGGTCCTGGACAGACCTTCCAATCTTAGCCCCTTGCAAGAAGTAAAAAAAAATGTGTTATATCTGACCACTCTCACTACATGGTCCATCCTCTTCTCCTTTATTCACATCCCCACCCCTTCCCCCTTCTCCCCACTCCTTCTTACTCTAGATGTCTATACTCCATTGAATATATAAGCTATTTCTTCTCTTAGTCACCTCTGATGAGAGCAAAGGTTCCTTCATTCCCCCTTGCCTCTCCCCTTCCATATCATTGCAATAGCTCATTGTAATAAAAAAATCCTATTATATGAAATATCTTGACCTATTCCCCTTCTCCTTTTTCTTTCTCCCATTACATTTCCCTTTTTTTCTATTGACTCCACTTTTACACCATATTTTATCTTAGAATTCAGCTTTCTCCTGTGCTTCAACTATAAAAGCTCCCTCTACCTGCTCTATTAACTGAGAAGGTTCATATGAGTATTATCAGTGTCATTTTTCTATGCAGCAATACATGCAGTTCATCATCATTAAGTCCCTCAAATTTTCCCCTTCTCCTCCATTCTCTATGCTTCATCTGAGTCCTGTATCTGAAGATCAAACCTTCTATTCAGCTCTGGCCATTCCAAAAGGAACATTTGAAATTCCCTTGGTTCATTGAAAGTCCATCTTTTTCCCTGGAAGAGGACATTCAGACTTGCTGGGTAGTTCATTCTTGGCTGCATTCTAAGCTCTTTTGCCTTCGCATATATTATATTCCAAGCCCTATGAGCTTCCAATGTAGTAGCTGCTAAATCCTGTGTGATCCTGACTGCAGCTCCACAATATTTGAATTGTGTCCTTCTGGCTGCTTGTAATATTTTCTCTTTGACTTGGGAGTTCTGTAATTTGGCTATAATATTCCTAGGGGTTGGTTTTTGGGGATCTCTTTCTTGGAGGGGATCGGTGAATTCTCTCCATTTCTACTTTGCCCTCTGCTTCCAGAATATTAGGGCAATTTTCCTGTAGTAGTTCTTTGAAAATGATGTCAAGGCTCTTTTCTTGATCATGACTTTCAGGTATTCCAATAATTTTTAAATTATCTTTTCTAAGTCTGTTTTCCACTTCAGTTGTTTTTTCAATGAGATATTTCACATTTTCTTCTAATTTTTCATTTTTGGGGTTTTGAAGTATTGATTCCTGATTTCTGGTAAATTCATCAATCTCCCTGAAGGATTTGTTCTCCTCAGAGAGCTTTCTTATCTCTTTTTCCATCTGGCCAGTATTGCTTTTTAAGGCATTCTTCTCCTCAATAACTTTTTGAACTGTTTTATCCATTTGACCTAAGCTGGTTTTTAGCATGCTATTTTCTTCAGCATTTTTTGGATTTCCTTGACTAAGCTGCTGACTTCATTTTCATGTTTTTCCTGCATCTCTCACCTTTCTTTTCCAAGTTTTTCTTCCAACTCCCTCATTTGATTTTCAAAGTCTTTTTTGAGCTCTGTCAGAGCCTGAGCCCAATTTCTGTTTTTCTTGGAGTCTTTAGATGCAGGAGCTTGTGCTTCCTCATCTTCAGACTGAGTATTTTGATCCTTCTTGGGCTCATATGCAAAATATTTCTCAATGGTGCTTTTCTTGTTTCTCTGCTTGCTCATTTTCCCAGCCTGGGCCTGGTTTTGGGGTGCTTCCTGAGATTTTGGGACAATCCCAGAAGGGTCTCAGTGTGTGAGGCTCTGTCCACTCTCCTGGTCTGTAAATGACCATAAGACGCCCCCTCTGCCACGGGGCTGATGTGGGTGGGGCCCTGCTGTTCTATGGGGGGCCTAGACTGGGATCAGGATCTGAATGTGGTCAGAACTCCAGAGTCCTTTTCCAGAGTCAGAGGACAGAGCTCTGCAGTCTCTCTTTACTCCACTCCCTCAGCTCAATGGGCTCATGCCCTGAAGGCTCCTGCTTACCAGCTCAGCCTGCTTCTGTTTCTGGATCTGGGCTGCTGAAAGATCAAGCTGCTCGCTGTGTGCCCTGAGGGCTGGCCTCCATGTTCTCGCTCTGGCACAGGTCCCCCACTGTTCCCCCACTTTGTGCCCTGTGCTCCCCGGGGTGCAGCTCAGGAGACTCCCCCGCTGCTGTGAGCTGCGGCTCCCAGCACCCTGGGGCTGCCTCAGGGAGGCTGATGCTCTTTTGCTCTGGCGGGCCACCCCTCTGGAGAGCTGCCCCTCCGACCCTGAGGAGTAGAGCCTTTCTGCTCTTTTCCAGGTTACCTTGAGTAGGAGAACTACCTCTCTGAGTCCCTTTGTGGGTTCTGTCTCTGAAAGTTTAGTTAGAGTCCTTAGTTTAAAGTTTTATCAGAGAGCTCCTAAGACTAGATCCCTCTTGTCACCATCTTGGCTCTGCCCCTAAATTCTAGAATTCTTAAGTGAGACCTTCAGAGTGTCCCACTACTTAGAAGCTCTATATATAATTAAATC
The DNA here is from genome assembly GCF_037893015.1 of Macrotis lagotis. Classification (NCBI taxonomy): domain Eukaryota; kingdom Metazoa; phylum Chordata; class Mammalia; order Peramelemorphia; family Peramelidae; genus Macrotis; species Macrotis lagotis. Next base: position 365,420,755 of record NC_133658.1, read on the forward strand.
AAAAGTGACCTTACTTTACTAGGTACCTAGAGGCTTGTAATTCAATAAGGACAGAGGATGGGAGACTACTTAGAAGATTATGAAGAGATTTTGCTTTAACCCATACTTTAGTTAATGAAGGTTTTAATACCTTGGTTGGGGTACTAAAAGGACAATAGGAAAGAGAGTACCTGATACCTTTTTTGGGCAGTGTTGTAGGGGTATGACTGGAGTAATATAGAGATGGAGGGAGAAAGTATGCTTTAGAGGGACTGATCATGAAAACGTCATGAAAAGATTATGATTTGCTTGTTGCTTTGGCTACTATCTATTGAAGGGAGTGTGCTTGGTGTGGGGAGTGTATAAATGGTTCAGTTAATGATTTGACTTTGTATGATACTTTGGTTCATGAGGATTGTTTGTCCATGGAGGACTCTTGAAAAGGGGGTAACATATAAAGTGAGTATCACTTAATGTGATTCATGGCTCTTGAGAAGTGTATTTTTTTAAGTTTTTTGCAAGGCAATGGGGTTAAGTGGCTTGCCCAAGGCCACACAGCTAGGTAATTATTAAGTGTGTGAGGCCAGATGAGAAGTGCATTTCTAATGAGACAGTAGAAGGAAGAGTTCTTAGTGACTATGAGTCAACACTGCTTATCAAGCAATCAAGCAATCAAGCAATCAATTAATCAACCTTTGAGAATATTACTTCTATCAGGTCAGATAAAAGGACTATATTTTGACTAAGGGGATATAAGTACAAGACAGGGTTAAAAGAATTAAAACAAAAAATAAGGTCTTTATTCGGAGAGGGCTAGGCATTAGTGAATAAGTAAACCCAGATAAAGAGGCACAAAGAATTATTATTATATAGGAAAAGAAGGGAGGGTATGAACACTGAGTAAATTCTACTCAATAGATTTGACTCAGAGAAAATAACATACATTCCCAATTGGATTTAAAAATTTATCCTACCCTATAGGAAATTAGTGGAGAAAAGGGAAAGAAGAAAGTGGTAAAAGTGAAAGTAAATTTAAAGTTAAAAATTTAAATAAAAGTTAAAGGGGAAAGGGAGAAAAGCATTGTGAGGAGGAATAAGAGAAAAGAAAATAGAAAAGTACAAATGGGAAAAGATAGCATGGAGGGAAATGCAGAATTAGTAACCTTAACTGTAAATGTGAATGGGATGAACTTTCCCATGAATGGAAGTGAATAGAAGAGTGGACTAAGAACCAGAATCCTACAATATGTAGGTTATAAGAAACACAACTGAAGCAGAGAGAAGCACAAAGGCTAAAGGTAAAAGGCTGGAACAAAATATCTTACTTCTGCAGAAGTAAAAAGTTCGGATCTCAGACAAAGCAAGAACAAAAATCAGGCTAAGGAAGGAAATTACATATTCTTAAAAGATATTTTGGTACATATTTTTACCCTTTTATATAATATTTTCAGCGTATAGACCTCATAGTGGCATTGCTGGATCAAAGGATATTCAAATTTTTGTTGCCCTTTGGGCATAATTCCAAATTGCTCTCCAGAAAGGTTGGATGAGTTCACAGCTCCCCAAGAATGTATTAATATTGCAAATTTCCCACATCCCTTCTAACATTGATGATTGTCCTTTCTGGTCATATTGGCCTGTCTAAGATGTGTGAGATGGTACCTCAGAGATTTTTTAGTTTTCATTTCTCTAATAATTAGTAATTTACAGCAATTTTTCATATGAGTATGGATAGATTTGATTTCCTCATCTTAAAATTGTCTTTGCATATCTTTTGACCATTTGTTAATTGAAGAATGGCTTGTCCTTTTAAAAAATTCACTCAGTTCTCTGTATATGTTAGAAATGGATCCTTTGTCAGAAATACTAGTTGTAAAAATTGTTTCCCAATTTACTTCATTTTCTTAACTTGGTTACAGTGGTTTTGTCCATGCAAAGATTTTTAATTTAATATAATCAAAATTATCTAGTTTGTTTTTAATGATGTTCTCCATCTCTTCCTTGGTCATAAACTGCTTTCCTTTCCATAGATATGACAGATAAATTATTCCTTCATCTCTTAGTTTGCTTATAATACTGTTTTTATGTCTAAATTCTGTATCCATTTGGATCTTATCTTGGTATAGGGTGTGAAGTGTTGGTCTAATCCAAGTTTCTGCCATACTAACTTCTAATTTTCCCAACAGTTTTCATCAAAGATAGAGTTTTTATTCCAATAACTGGACTCTTTGGGTTTATCAACAGCAGATAACTATAATCATTTCAAGCTATTGCACCTAGTCTATTCTACTGATCTACCACTCTATTTCTTGGCCAATACCAGACAGTTCTGAAGACTGATGCTTTATAGTATAATTTTAGATCTGGTAGGGCTAAGCCACCTACTTTTTCACTTTTTAAAATTAAATTCCTAGAGCTTCTAGACTTTTTATTTCTTCATATGAATTTACATAAAATTTTTACTAACTCAAAATAATTTATTGGAATTTTGATTGGTAGGGCACAAAACAAGTTAATTTTAGTAGGGTTGTGATTTTTATTATATTATCTCAGCCTATCCATGGAGCAGCTGATATTTTCCAGTTATTTAAATGTGATTCTATTTGTGTGAGAAGTGTTTTGTAATTGTTTTCAGAAAGTTTCTGAATCTGCCTTGGCAGGTAGACTCCAAGGTCTTTTATACTGTCTGAAGTTACTTTGAATGGGATTCCTCTATCTAGATCTTTCTGCTGCATCTTGCTAGTCATATATAGAAATATTGAGGATTTATGAGAGTTTATTTTATATCCTGCAACTTTGCTAAAGTTGCAAATTATTTCTAATACTTTTTAGATGATTTGGGGGGATTTTCTAGTTATACCATCATGACATCTGCAAAAAGTGAGAGTTTTGTCTCTTCCTTCCTAATTCTAATTCCTTCAATTTCTTTTTCTTCTCTTATTGCTGAAGCTAACATTTCTAATATGATATTGAATAGTAGTGGTGATAATAGACATCCTTGTTTCACCCCTGATCTTATTGGGAATGCCTCTAGCCTATCCCCATTGCATATAGTGCTTGTTGATGGTTTCAGATAGATACTACTTATTAGTCTAAGGAACAATCCATTTATTCCTATGCTCTCTAGTATTCTTAGCAGGAACGGGTGCTGTATTTTGTCAAAAAGCTTTTCCAGCATATATTGAAATAATCATATGATTTCTGATAGGTTGTTATTGATATAATTAATTATACTGACAGATTTCCTAATATTAAACCAGTCCTGTATTTCTGTGAAAAATCCTATTTGGTCATAATATATTATCCTAGTGATTACTTGGAGTCATTTTGCTAAGATTTTATTTAAGATTTTTCCATCTATATTCATCTGGGAGATAGGTCTGTAATTTTTTTTCTCTATTTTTAACTTTTCCTGGTTTAGGTATCAGCACCATATTGGTGTCATAGAAAGAGTTAGGCAGAGTTCCATCTTCACCTATTTTTCCAAAGAGTTTATACAGAATTGGAACCAGTTGTTCCTTAAATGTTTGATAGAATTCACTTGTGAATTGATCTGACCCTGGAGATTTTTTCTTAGGGAGTTCAATAATGGCTTGTTGAATTTCTTTTTCTGAGATAGGGGTATTTAGGTATTTAATTTCCTCTTCATTTAACTTGGGCAACTTATATTTATGAAAATATTCACCAATTTCCCTTAGATTATCAAATTTATTGCCATAGAATTGAGCAAAATAATTCCAAATTATTACTTTAATTTCCTCCTCATTGGTAGTGAATTCACATTTTTCATTAATGATACTAGTAATTTGGTTTTCTTCTTTCTTTTTTAAATCAAATTGACCAGAGATTTATCATTTTTTTGTTTTTTTCATAAAACCAATTCTTAGTTTTATATATTAGTTCAATACTTTTCTTGTTTTCAATTTTATTAATTTCTCCTTTAATTTTTAGAATTTCTAATTTGATATTTAATTAGGAGTTTTTGATTTGTTCTTTCTCTAATTTTTTTAGTTGTATATTTAGTTCATCTATTTTCTCTTTCTCTAATTTATTCATGTAAGCATTTAAAGATATTATATATACCCTTACAGTCACCTTGAGTGTATCCCATAGGTTTTTTATATTGTTTTATTATTGATGTTTTCCAGGATGAAATAATTAATTCTTTCTCTAATTTGTTGTTTGGTCCACTCATTCTTTAAAATGAGGCTATTAGTTTCCAATTAATTTTGGGTCTATATCTTCCTGGGCAAATATTGCTGATTTTTATTGCATTATGATCTTAGAAAGATGTATTCACTATTTCTGCCTTTCTTCAATTGATTATTAGGTTTTTATGCCCTAGTACATGGTCAGTTTTTGTGTACATGCCATGGACTGCAAAAAAGCAAGTATATTACATTTTATACCCATTCAGTTTCCTCCATAAGTCTATCTTGTCTAGGTTTTCTAATAATCTATTTACCTCCTTAACTTCCTTCTTGTTTATTTTATGGTTAGTTTTATCAAAATCTGAGAGTGGAAGGTTGAGTTCTCCCACTAGTAGAATTTTGCTCTCTATGTCTTCCTGTAACTCCTTCAACTTCTCCTCTAAGAATTTGGTTGCTATACCATTGGGTGCATACTTATTTAGTGTTAAAATTACTTTATTATCTATGGTACCTTTTAGGAGGATATAGTTTTTTTCCTTATGTCTTTCAACAATATCTACTTTTGTAGCTGTTTTTTTCTGAGGTAAGGATTGTTACCCCTACTTTTCTCACTTCAACTGAAGCAAAATATATTTTCCTCCAACCTTTTACCTTTACTCTATATGTATTTCTCTGCTTCAAATGAGTTTCTTGTAAACAGCATATTGTAGGATTCTGGTTTTTAATCCACTCTGGTTTTTGCTTATTTTTTAAGGGAGATCTCATCCCATTTACATTCAAAGTTATAATTCTAACTCTTTATTGCCCTCCATGCTATCTTCCTTCTGTTTGTACTTTCCCCCTTCCCCCCCTTTTATCCATATTCCCAAGAATTTTGTTTCTGAATACCACCAGTATGTTTGCCCTCCTATATCCAATCCCCCTACCCTTTTATCCCCTTTCCCTTTGGCCCTTCTTCCTTCCCTTCCTTCTGTTGGTACACCTTTTCCTCCCCCTCCCATTTCCCCCTTTTAATACTTGAAAGCTAAGATAAGTTTCTTAAGTTAACTGTTGAGTGTATGTATGTGAAGTTTAAGCTAAGTCTGATGAGAAGAAGATTCAGGTGCTTCTCACATCCTCCCTTCTTCTTCTCTATTGCAATAGGTCCTTTGTACCTCTTAATGTAATGATATTTACTCCATTCAGTCTCCTCCATCCTCTCATCTCTTTACTATCCCTCTTTTTAAGGAGGTTTTGAATCATTCTATCTGAGTCACAGAAAGGTCATAAGTGTCTATCATTAAGTATATTCTCTCTAATAGAATTATAATTATTGAGAGTTATTAGAGTCTTTCTCCCAGGTAGGGATATAGCCAGTTTCATCTTATTGGATAGCAGTTTCTCGAACAAATCATTAACATCCATCACTTCTGGCTAAATATACTCTTTCTAATACAGTTACAATTCACTGGGGTTATTAAAGTCTTTCTCCCAGGTAGGGATATAGTCATTTTCATCTTATTTGATAGCAGGGTTTTTTCTTTTTTTTACCCCCTCCTTTTCAAATCACCTTTTCATTTGTCTCTTGAGTCTCCTGTTCTAAATTCAAATTTTCTATTAATCCCTGGTCTTTTCATCAAGAAAAGTTGGAAGTCTCCTATTTCATTAAATGTCCAATCTTTTGCCCTGGAAGAGAAGGCTAAGTTTTGCCAGATAATGAATGTTTGGCTTCATTCCAAGCTTCCTGGCTTTTTGGAATATTGCATTCCAGGCCCTTCAATCCCTTAATCTTAATCCAGCCAGGTCCTGTGTAATCCTTACTGTGGTTTCTTGGTATCTAAATCGTTTCTTTCTGGCTTCTTGCAGGATTTTCTCTTTTATCTGATAGTTCTGGAATTTGCCCACAATATTCCTTGGCATTTTCATTTTGGGATCCCTTTCCAGAGGGGATAGATGTATTCTTTCAGTAACTCTTTTGTCCTTGGGTTCCATAATTTCAGGCCAGTTTTCCATCACTAAATCCTGTAATAGTTAAGTCCAGGGGTTTTTTTTTTCCCCTCCTCAATGTTTTCAGGAAGACCAATTCTTAGGTTATCTCTTCGTGATCTATTCTTGAGATCAGTGGTTTTGCTAATGAGGTATTTTATATTTTCTTTTTTTTCATTTTTTGGTTTTGTTTAACAGATTCTTGTTATCTGATGAAGTTATTGGTTTCCACAGACACCATTTTTTTTAGAGAACAATTTTCTTCATTTAGCATTTGCAACTCTTTTTCTAATTGGTCAATTCTATTTTTCTAAGAGATTTCCATTTGACCAATTGAGGTTTTGGCAGAATTATTTTCTTTTTGCATTTGTCCAATTGTATTTTCCAAGGATTTGTTTCCTTGTTGCAAAGTGTTAATCATCTCTTGGGTTTCTTTTCCCAAATTTTCTAATTGATTTTTAAACTCCTTCCTGATTCCTTCAAGGAAGTCTTTCTGTGTTGGAGACCAAATCATATTCTCCTCAGAGTTTCTAGGTCTCTCTGAGTTAAGGTCTTTTCCTTCTAGGAATTTTTCTATGGACCTTCCCAATGGCCATTCTTCATTTTCCTAAGATCTTGTATTGGGGGAGGGGTTGGTTCACAGAGGTTTGGTGTTGGGATCCCTAGAGGCTTTACTCACTTGGTTTAGTGACTCCACATGGGCGGGTCAGTAGGAGGTGCTAGAGGTTTTGCTAACTGAGTGTAATAACTCCACCAAACCATTAGCAGGTTTTGAGGCTGGAACTTCCCCTCCAGCCCTTTTGGGAAGCCCCAGACCATAAGACCCATAGTAAAAAGCCTCTGCTCTCCAATTGGCTCTTGGATCACAGTTCCCATAGCCAAAGCCTCTGCAGCTGATCTCAGGCTAATCCTGTTCTCAAGGTCTCATCCTATCCTGTCCTCCCAGCAGAGTTGCTGCTCTTTGTGCCAGGCTCACCCACAATCCTGGAAGCAGACCTGGAGATAAGTGTTATGCTCCTAGCTTCTATTTCTGGGTTTTGCTGATCGAATTTCTGTGAATGGGTTTGTTTCATATTATAAATGGGGGAAGATCAGGAGACCTTAGCACAGGGCCTGCCTTCTCTCTGTCATCTTGGCCAGAAGTCCTGTTTAGAGTTATTTTAAATGGAATCACTCTATCTTTTGCTGCTGAAGTTTGTTGACAATATATAGGAATGCCAATGATTTATGTAGGTTTATTTTATATCCTGCAACTTTGATAAAATCGTTAATTATTTCAATATTTCTAGTTCATTCTCTAGGATTCTCTAACCATTCTAACATAATCTGCAAAGGGTGACAGTTTTGTTTCCTCATTGTCTATTTCTAATTAACTAAATTTCTCTTATTGCTAAAGCTAGCATTTCTATTTAAATATGGAATGATAGTGGTGACAATGGGCATCCTTTTTCATTCTTGATCTTACTGGAAATGCTTCCAACTTATCTCCAATATGTATAATATTTGGATGATTTTAAATAGATACTGGTTATCATTTTAAGGAAAACTCCATTTTTCTCTATGTTTTCTAGTCTTTTAAGATTTCTTTTTTTTAATGCTCTAAATCATGAATTATTAGAGAAATGCAAATTAAAGCTTCTCTGAGGTACCACCTCACACCTCTCAGATTGGCCAGTATGACCAGGAAGGATAATGATCATTGTTGGAAGGGATGTGGGAAATCTGGGACACTATTACACTGTTGGTGGAGCTGTGAACTCATCCAACCCTTCTGGAGAGCTATTTGGAAATATGCCCAAAGGGCAACAAAAATGAGCATACCCTTTCACCCAGCAATACCACTACTGGGTCTATACCCTGAGGAGTTGAGGAAAAAGGATAAAAACATTACTTGTACAAAAATATTTATAGCAGCCCTGTTTGTGGTGGCAAAGAATTGGAAATCCAGTAAATGTCCTTCAATTGGGGAATGGCTTAGCAAACTGTGGTATATGTATGTCATGGAACACTATTGTTCTATTAGAAACCAGGAGGGATGGGATTTCAGGGAAACCTGGAAGGATTTGCATGAACTGATGCTGAGTGAGATGAGCAGAACCAGAAAAACACTGTACACCCTAACAGCAACATGGGAGTGATGTTCAAACTTGAAGGACTTGCTCATTCCATCAGTGCAACAATTGGGAACAATTCTGGGCTGTCTGCAAAGGAGAGTACCATCTGTATCCAGATAAGGAGCTGTGGAGTTTGAACGAAGTGCAAGGACTATTCCCTTTAATTTAGGGAAAAAACAGCTTGTTGTCTGATCTTGTTACCTCTTAGACTTCTCTTCTCTTTAAGGATATAATTTCTCTCTCATCACACCCAATTTGGATCAAGGTACAACATGGAAACAAAGTAAAGACTGACAGAGTGCTTTCTGTGGGGGGGGGGGGGGAATGGAAGATTGGGAGAAAATTGTAAAACTCAAATAATATCTTTAATAAAAATAAATTGAAATTGAAAAAAAAATCTTTTTTTTAATTTAAGGCAATGGAATTATGTGACTTACCCAAGATCCCACAGCTAAGTGATTATTAAGTGTCTGAGGCCAGATTTGAACTCAGGTCTGCCTGAGTCCAGAGTCAGTGCACTATCCACTGTCACCTAGCTGTCCCATTTCTAGTCTTTTTAAAGGTGGTGTAATTTTGTCAAATACCTTAATAGAATCTATTAAGAATGATTTGGGTTTAAAGGCATAGTCAAGCACCTTCAAACTCTTTGCTAATATTTCATTTAAAATTTTTGTATCAGTAAGATTCATAAGGAAAATAGTACAATATTTTCTTTCTTAGTTTTGACAATTCTTGATTTAAGTATCTGGACAATTTGTGTCAAAAATTATTTTTCATAGGTATGCTTCAATAAATCATAATTGTATACTACAAAGATAAATTGGTGAAGCTTTTTGAAAAAAGAAAAATCAATTAATAAATTTTTATTTATTAATTTTTTTCAATTTATATATAGAGGTAGTTTTCAATATTCATTTTTATAAAATTTTCTCTCTTCTTCTTTCCCTTCCTTCTCCTCTCCTCAAATCAGCAAGCAATCTGATATAGGCTATACATGCACAGTCATGTCAGACTATTTCCATATTAGTCATGTTGTGAGAAAAAGAATCAGAACAAAAAGAGAAAACATGAGAAAGGGAAAAACAAATTAAAAGTGAAAATTGTGTGCTTTGATCCTCATTTAGACTCCATGGTTTTTTTCCCTGTGGGTGTGGATAGCATTTTCCATCACGTCTTTTAGAATTGTCTTTGATCACTGCATTTCTGAGAAGATCTAAATCAATCATGTTTGAGTATCATGTAATGTTGTTGCTGTGTACAAATGTCCTCTTGGTTTTATTCACTTCACTCAGCATCAGTTCATGGAAGTTTTTCTAAGTTTTTTTGAAGTCCAGTTGCTCATAATTTTTTTGTAGAATAATAATGTTGCATTATATTCATATACCCCAACTTGTTTAGTCATTCCCCAATTGATGGGTATCTCCTCAATTTTCCCAATTCGTTGACACCACTAAAAGAGCTGCTGTAATCTCACATGATTTCCATTACTTTTGCTACTGATATGGTAAATTATGCTGATACTGTTCCTAACATTGAACTAAATGCTAAACCACTTTTAATTAGAGAAATTCAAGTTAAAATAAGTCTTAGGTACTACCTCATACCTATCAAATTAGCTAATATGACAGAAAAAAAGAAAATAATCAATGTTGAAGGGAACAAAGGAAAACTGGGATACTAATGCATTGTTGGTGGAGTTGTGAACTATGACAAGCATTCTAGAGAGCAATTTGGAACTCTGCCCAAAGGGTTATAAAACTAAATATACATTTTTTATCCATCAAAATGACTAATAGGACTATATCTTAAAGAAATAAATTTAAAAAGGGGGAAAGACCCACATGCACAAAAATCCCATTTAGTCATAGTATAAAATGCTGGTGATAAATTGCTGTGCTCTATTTGCTAATATTTTATTAAAAATTTTTGCTTCAGTCATATTCATTAGGGAAATTGTTCTTTTATCTTTTTCCTAGTTTTGACAATTCATAATTTAAGTATCTAGACCATATTTGAGTCATAAAAGGAATTGCTAAGACTCCTTCTTTGCTTGTATTTCCAAACAATTTATATAGGATTAATTGTTTAAATGTTTGGTAAACTTCACTTGTAAATTCATCTACCCTTTGGAAATTTTTTCTTAGGGCATTAATTGATGCCTTCTTCAACTTCTTTTTTTCTAATATGGTGTTTTGTAAGTATTTTATTTCTTCTTCTAATTTGGACAATTTATATTTTTGAAATATTCATCTATGCCACATACATTGCCTAATTTATTAGAATACACTTGAGCAAAATAGCTATGAATTTGCTTTCTCTTCATTGGTAGTGAATTCACTCTTTTTCCATTTTGGTCCTGGTAGATTACAGTTTTCTTATTTCTTTCTTTTTCAATCAAATTAGTCAAGGATTTATTTTGTTGATTTTTTTTCACAAAATCAAATCTTAGTTTTACTTATTAGTTCAATAATTTTTTTCAATTTTATTAATCTCTTTTGACTTCCAAAATTTCTCATTTGATATTTAATTGAACATTTTTAACATTCTTTTTTTCCAATTTTTTTAGTTGCATGTCCAATTTATTGAACTCTCTTTCTCTATTTAAATCAGGGAAGTATATAGAAATAAAAAATTTCCTCTAATAACTGCTTTGGCAATATCTTATAAGTTTTGATATGTTTTCTCATTATTGTCATTGTCTTGGAAGAAATTATTGATTGCTTCTCTGATTTATTATTTGACTCAAACATTATTTAAAATTATTTAAAATAATTTTAGTATATTTTCCCATAGACAATTATCACATGGAATTCTTTATTGAATTATGATTCTAAATGATTATTTTATATATTTTTGCCTTTCTGCATTTGATTGAAGATTTTATTCCCTATACAAGGTTAATTATTGTGTGAGTGTCATGTATCACTGAGAAAAAAAAATATATATATATACCTTTTTATCTTCATTCAAGATTATGCCCAGTTTTACTGGGCTGCCTTGGTTATAATCCAAGGTCCTTTGCCTTCCTAAATATCAAACTCCAGACCCTCCAAAACTTTAATTTCTTGAAAGATACCATTCAGATTTTCAGGTAGTGTAATAATTCTTAAATTATCTCTTTTTGGATCTTTTTTCTGAGTCAATTGTTTTTCTTTTGAGGTGTTTTATGTTTTCTTTTTTTTCATTCTTTTGATTTTGTTTTATAGATTTTTGAGATGTCTTAAAGATCTTATAGATGTCTTATAGAATCAATAACTTCCACCTTTCCAATTCTAAATTTTAAGGAATTCTCAATTTTCTTCCATTTGCTTTTTTGCATATCTTTTTTCATTTGGTCAATTTTACTTTTAAAGATATTGTTTTCTTGAATGGATTTTTTTTCCATTTGGCCAATTATATTTTTAAGGAGTTGTTTGTGCTTTCTTTTCTTCTCACAATTCTCCTCATTTCTTTAGAAATTTTTCTTCTCTCTTGACTTTTTAAATTCATTTTAGAGCTCTTCTAAGAAGACTTTTTGAATTTGAGACCAATTCACATTCTGCTCTGAGTCTTCACTTGTAAACATTTTTACATTTTCTTTTTTCTGAATTTGCATTTTGACCTTCCCTGTTGCTGTAGGATCCTTCAAATGTCATTGACTTTTGGAGGGTTTTTTTTCTCACTTTTAAAAATTGAGCTCTACTCCTGAGCAAGGGGGGCAACAACATTAAGCTTCTTGCGCCAATGGCTTACTCCCTTTGCTGGGGAGATCTGGCATAGTCCTGAATGTCTTGCAAGTGGTGCTTGGGCTGAAACCCTCACAGCTGACCTGCTTTAATGCTGGCCTGATCAAATGGGCCCAAGGGACCTCATTCACTAATGATTCACTCTAACTTGTCCACAACCTACCACTGCTGGGCTGCCTACCTCTTCTCCCCAAGTGATATAGACTTTCCTGAAGTCCTTCTAAGGTATCTTGAACTAGAAAATGGTTTCACTCCTACTTTTTACATGTTATGTTATTCCAGAATTTTTCTAGAGGACTGGTTTAACATTGTGTCCAAGGGAAATTGAAAAAAAGCTCAGGCATCTTTCTGGCTTCTCTCTACTATCTTGGCTCTGCCTCAATAATGAATTTTAAAAAAAAACCTATCCAATAACTACTCAGCTATTGAAGCACATGCAAATATGCTGAATTGCTGCTATTATCCAGATGATGTTCTCCATCTTCTCTCTATTGTAGAATAAGATAATATGTCAAATGCCTTCCTCAATTCAACATACATTTCAGTGTTTTTCCTGATCCATGCTGCCCATTTCCAGTTCAGTTGTTAGTGTTACCCCCTTATATTTTAATTTTTATCCTTTATTTATTAATATGTGTTTTGCACACCTCTGAGAGGAATGTAAGTTGTTTTATAGCAGCAAAAGATTCGTTGTTCTTGTCTTGATATGGTCAGTATCTTGCATATAGTCAGCACTTAATGTTTGTTGAGGACTGCTTATGATCCATCTACATTTAATCATCTAATGTAATACATCATACCTCTAATTTATCTAATGTATTTGATTAATTCTCTTACGATTTTGGGGGGAATAAGACAGCATTGTGAATAAGATAATAGTGTTGTTCAGTGGATTTACATTTTATTAAATTGTTTTTGCCTGCAAAACTCTCAAAATATTAATTAATGAATTGACATCAACCTGGATAGGATGGTGAAGATAGGCAGGAAAAGTGAAAAGAAGTCCATTTCCAATGTTCTTTAGCATTTCTATCCATGACTTAGATGAACACCTAGGTGTTGAACTTGTCAAATATGCAGGCCACATAAATCTTGGACTGATAGTTAATTCATTGAATGATAAAATCTAGATAAATGATCTGGAATCAGGAAAGTAGAATCAACTAGGAATAAATGAAAAATCTTGCACTTAAAGTTTATTTGTTTTTAATTAGAGAAACAAGTAAAAATGAGTAAATATCAGCTAAACTACTATTGATTACTTATACATTGAGGGGTACCAAGATCATGTCATACAGGATTTGTTGAAGGAAGTTTCTATGGAGTCTTTAGTTTGGAAAAGAGAAGCTGGGGGGATCTGATTTTAGTTTTCAAATATATGAAAATCTATTATGTGGAAGAGGAAGTGATTCTGCAATTTCTTTCACTTCAGCATTGAGAATTAGGGTCAATAATGAAAGTCACTGAGGGGAAGCACTTCCTGAAAATGAGAAGTTCAAATCAGCTGTCTCACCAAGAAATAGTTTCCCATCATTGGAGTTGCTCATGTAAACTTAGGCCACACTAACAGTGCTGGGGTTTGGTCTATCTCACCTAACTCTAAGGTTTTAAAACTATATTTTGATCATTGGCACAGATATTCTATGAAGAAGAATTACCTAATAATTTTCCTTGAGTTCTGAATTGGTTACAGAACCATGGACTGTGTGTGATCATATTTCTAAATAATATTTGGGGAAATGGAATATAAAATTAAGTGATGTCACCATCTCCATTTTTCCTCTTGAGATTTACCTTTTCCACACTCTTAGGTAAAATTCTTAATTCATTTCCATGATCATATCACTCCCCACATCAAAAGCTATAATGGTTCTTTAGTGTCTATGGGATGAAGCATAAACATCTTAGTTTGACATCCAAATCCCTTAGCTATTTGGCTACAATATACCTTTCCATTTTCATTTTCTTATATTTTCCTCTTTGAACTCTATGATCCAGTCAACCCAAACTGTTTATTATTCCCTGTATTCTCTGATTTTATCTGTATCTATCAAGTCTCTATGCTTTTGCCCATGCCATCCTCCACATCAGGAAAGAGCATCTCTAAATCCTCTGTATTGTGTTCATTTCAAGGCTTAGTCTAAGTGTCATCTCTTAGGTGGATTCTTCTTTCATCCCCATCTGTGCAGGTAATTATGATATCTATCTATGTTTGTCTAACTGTGTGTCTGTCTTTTCTCTTTCCTATATCTTTATTCAGCTTTCTCCTCCATTTTTATTTGTCTTATTATACTTTTATTAGATTGTAAAATACTTTGGTATTTCTTTATCATATTCATTAGATAACCATAGAATAGAAAAGTCTTAGTTAAAATTCCGATTTCTACTAAAAACATTTATCTTAAATTCTAATGCTTTTCATCTGAGATTAATTTCATTGACCTATAATATATCTTGCATATAAAGAATTGCTTATATGATCTCTACTCTATTAGAAAATGAGCTATTGGAGGGCAGGGACTATTTTGCCCATCTTTTTCATATACCCAGCACTTTTCACAGTGCCCAACATATAAAAAAGTATTCAATAAATGCTTATTAGATTGGATTGGTTTATTAAATGGTCATCAAAACTGCCAGATACTGGTTAAGAAATAGAGTAATGGACCAGTGGCTTAGGAAAGGTTCAAAAGAAACAATGACTATAGTAATCTACTGTTTGACAAACCCGAAGATATTAGCTTCTGGGATAAGAACTCACTTATTAGATACAAATTGTTGGCAAAACTGGAAAATAGTATGGCAAAAACTAGGCAGAGACCCACATCTCACACTCTATACTAAAATAAGTTAAAAATAAATACAGGATTTAGACATTAATTAGAGCAGTTAATAGATCAAGAAATGCTCTATCTGTCAGATCTATGGAAGGGGAGAAATTTATGACCAAACAAGAAATAAACTTTGTTATAAAGTACAAAATGGATGATTTTGAATTATTTGAATTATATTAAATTAAAAAGGGTTTGCACTAATAAGACCAGTGCTTCCAAGATTAAAAGGAAAGCAGAAAGTTGGGAAGCAATTTTCACAGCTACATATTCTGATAAAGTTCTCATTTCTAAAATATATGGAGAATTGAATCAAATTTGTAAGTTTCGAAGTCATTCCTCAGTTGATAAATGGTCAAAAGCTATGAAACAGGCAGTTTACAAATGAAGAAATTAAAGTTATACATAATCATATGAGAAAATGCTCCAAATACTTACTGATTAGAAAAATGCAAATTAAAACAACTATGAAGTACCACAGAGGGAGATGGAATTTATAAAGGCTAAAACCACAGAGGGGAGGGGGCTCTACAGCAGAAGCAGGAGTTACAGAAGTAGGAAATACAGCAAAGGTTAGGTTACTCAACATCTGGTGAACATCTTATGACACAAAAGTTCTATGGTACATCTCATGACCACAGGGTCAGTTCTTTTGAGTAAGACATGCCTTCCTGTCAGGATATTCCCCAGACTTAGGGAGAGATAGTGCAAGACCACCAGGAAGTTATATTTTCATTGTCAAGAAGTTTCTAGGGACCCAGAAGTTTCAAGTACTCCCTTCTGCCACATTTGCATGGGGCTTATACAAAGTTCAGCACTTCATTTTCTCCTCATCCCAAATCCTTTCCCCTCTAAAAAAAACAAGAGTCAAAGTAAATCCAGCTAGCATAGAATGTAACTGTCTTAAGTTTGATATTCTTTAATATAGAATTAAGATTTCTGATCCATATTTCTGATCAATAATTGTTCTGTCAGTCCTAGATGTGGTTTGTAAGTTGGGAATGTTAGCCTCTGTCTCCCATAAGTTCTCGCTCTCTCTCTCTCTCTCTCTCTCTCTCTCTCTCTCTCTACTGTTATAAAACTGAAGGCAAGCTCTGGTTGTGTGGAACAGCAATTAAAGAAACCAATCTTTAAATGCAGGATACTAACTATCTAGGTAGAAGACTGAATAAATTCTTATACTCATGATATCTTAGAAAGGGAGAAATCCCAATGTTTTATATGTCTATATCATATCTAATACAACATAAAATATCAAGTCAAAAGAAGAGACAGTAATCCTTGCTAATTGGATCTCTGACAGTTCTGATATGGAAGAGACCTACAGGATGGGTGAGAGAATGATAAAGTAATCAATGATAACTTTATGCACAAAAGTATAAGCTGATTGGTTGGCTGCCAAAATTTTATGGTTCTTTCTTTAAATACTATAAATATTGATTATTCATTTAATTCTGTGTTATTATTTGTAAGGATACCATCCAGTCATGGGTTTTGGTAAGATCGTAGAGAATACAACTTCATTTATAAAACTTACTTCGTTATTTCATTTTATCCTAAGAAAATTATGGTTAGCACAACAAATTCAACTGCTTTTGTCTGTGATCTTATCAAGCTACATTGACTCTACCTAGTCTCACATGATGTTTTCTTTCCCTTCTCACTGATGAAACCAAACTCTGAAATGGAAAGACTCCAAGTCCAGTCTGAAATTTTTTGGTGCTCACAATAATAGATGATGTCCTGATCACAGAAATAACTTTTCAGAGTCTGAGACACTGAGACCCCTTTTAATTTTCATCATTTCTTGAATTTCACTTGTATAGTCTACACACTTATAAAGCAAGGCATATTGGTTCCAGATGTGAATTTACCTTAATTATTCAAGTTGTAGTTACTTGTTTATGGTGCTCAAAATGGACCTTTGATAAATTTTACAGGCTTTGTTCTAAGCCCCATAAAAGCTCTGCCCTGAGAGTAGATTTTTTGGATTAGCATCAAATTAGCTGATTGATTTGGGGACTTGTTGAATGACGTGTGGGAGGATTTGTATGTGGACCTTCAGTCCCCCTTGCGGTCACAACTCCATGTTTGCAGAATAAATGGTTTGAATCTCTCCTTATCCTCCCTTCATTTTCCATCCTTTATCCTCCCCCCACCCCATGCCAGCATTTCTTTGGTTTTTCTAAATCCAAAATCCGCACTCAGGAGAAAAGCTCCTGATTTACAACCCTGCTACTAAATATGTATCAAGTTTGTTTTAATAGAGCCTACCCATAACTAACATATTCAAGTCTTATTGTCAAAGTATAAGATTCTATTTATGTTTTAAAAAATGCTTTCTTTAGAATATTCAGGCTTCATAAACTAGTAAGAAATTAAGACTCCTAAGTATCTTATGCTATGTTAATAACAAACTCAGGAGGTCAATGACCAGTATGCTGGAAGATTTGCCCTGCCAGAAAGAGACAAGAAGAGATCAGATAGTATTGTACAAAGATGATAATCTTTGAAGAACAATTATTAGAAGAGATTAAGTCTGATAGTCTTTAATATAGAATTAAATATTTCTGATCTATATTTCTGATCAAGAATTGTTTTAATCAGCCTTTCTAAATGAGGTTTGTAAGTTTGGGATGGTAGTCTCTCAGGTCCATAAGGTCTATGTCTCTCTAATCTTAAACTGAAGGCAGGCTCCATCTATGTAAAATAGCCTGGCATCTCCAGGGCCATGTAAACAATTAGAGTGGAAGATCATCCTGAGAAGGCAGGATACTGGTCTGGTTATCTAGATAAGAGATTGAATAAATACTTATACTTATGACATTTTAGGAAGAGAAATCCCAGTGTTTTATATATCTATATGATATTTAATAACAACATAAAATATCAAGTTAGAAAATGAGATAGTAGTCCTATTGTTAATTGCATCTTTGACAGTTCTGATAGAACAAACCTTACAGATGGGTTAGAGAATGAAAAAGTAATAAATGATATCTTTATGTACTAATATGTAACCTGATTGGTTGGTTCACAAAAATTTTTGTTCCTTTGTTAAAATTCTAGAAATATTGATTATTCATTTAATTCTGTGTTGGCATTTGTAAAGATGCCATCCCACCCATGGGTTATTGGTAAAATCCTAGAGAATAAAACTTCATTTATAAAAACTAACTTTTGTTATTTCATTTTTAGCATAAGAAAATTATGGTTAACAAGACTTTCATGATCACAAAGGAGCTAAATGATTTTCCCTATTCTCTCTTTTTTGCATAAAAAATTCATTCTTTCCCAGTTCGGTGTGGTCATATTCTTACTGATCTCTACCTTAAGATTTAGAGACAAGATCTTAGAGCATAAAACTTTAAAATTTCTAATCTAAATTTTCTGTCATTTTATTTTAACCCTATATTTTTAAGATTTTTTACAGTTTCAGGGTTCACATTATCAACAGTTGGTCATTTTTGTAGGGAGAAAGTTTTCAATCCTTCTAATATCTTTCTTTGGACTACAGTGTTTCAGAGAATTTATGCAGTCTTTCAAGCCTTCCTAAAAATGCTTTTGAGAATCTCAGAGCTGAAAAAAATTTCAGAAGCTATCTACTTCAATCTGTGTCTATATAATAAAAAGTACCTAACAATTTCTTCACAGCAGGGTCAAAAAAATCAGTGGTTTCTCATCAAGTAATTTACTTTCAAGAAATTTACTTACCTGTGTAACTAGTCAGCATCTAAATGAAGATTCTTAAAATGATCTTGTTTATGGAAGAAGGCTTTCATTCTCTGGAGAGTGGATTGGATTTTCTTTGAGATATAAAATCAAAACTGATCACTTTTAACCTAAAGCTCAAAGATATATTTCCCATTAACAAAAATGGACATTTCCCTAGGTCTTGCATACATGAAGATCCACCAAAATTAAATTCTTCATCAATTCCCTTTCCATGCTCATAATATTAAAAACATTACTACAAATTTGAAAATTCATTCTTCCAATTATATCACAAATTTGAACTTTCAAATTAGCAAAGTTGGACCTACTCCTTTTCTATACTTCAAAAACAAAATGGTGATAATTGGTCAAATCTTAACATATATTTATTTTCCTCATTGATTAAGAAAAAACGAAGTTGAAGCCCTGTAGGTCCCCTTTTCCCTGAGTTTCCCATCATCAACCTTGACATCTGTTCCATTCCCAAGAAACATGAGAATGAAAGGACTCCAGAGGATGCAGATTTTGGCAGATACCTGGAACAGGGAAGAATGGAAGGGAAACACATCAAAATAAGAACAATGAATGACCCACCTAAATGGAAGAAGCTATAGGCAGGAATTTGTAGTGGTGCTTTTCTGTTTCATGTGTCAAGAACACAGAGAAATCTTTAAGAATACCTGATTTAAGAAACTATGTTTTATTAATTAGAATTTATACATATACCAAAAGAAAAATTTTTAAACAGGATCTGTGATCTCATCAATGTAAAGGGACTTTACCTAGGGACTTCCTCTATCTATACATTTTGGAACCTACTCTCTAACTGATAGTCTACATGAGTCGCAAACTGATTTGTTCAGGGTCACATGCAGGGAGCTTTTATCAGAGGAATGACTAGAGTTCAGATATTTCTGTCTCTGAGGCCAGATCTCTACTCATTATACCTCTGTCTCTTCTAGTTCTCTCTTTTCAGTCTTATATATTACTGCTAAAGTGAAGTTTATTAAATTCAACTCTATGTCATTCTCAAACTCAGTCCTCTCTAGTGTCCTCCTTTTGCTTCTAAGATAAAATAGGAACTCTTCAAAATAATTTTTAACTCCCTTCACAACTTGCCTCTACACTATCTTTCCAGTCTCATTATTGGACATCACATTTTGGGGAAGTTAATTCTCTTGATACAGTTCATTCTCTCCAAACTTATTTTTTCCTTGTCTGATAGTTTTCCAATTTTAAAGAAACCTTGAACTCCTACTCTCATGAATACTGAATCCTTAGCATTTTAGGAAGGACACAAGGCATGCTTTATCTCATACACACTTAGACTCATGCTCCAGACTTAGTCCTCTCCCCCTTTCTTATTATTATCTTTTCCCATTAAGATAAGAGCTCCAATTAGGACAAATAAAGATTTTATTTGTTTCTCTTCTGACTCCAAGGTTAGTCATAATCCCACTTTACCACATGCTTTCTATGGAAAGCTCACCTTATTTTCTTTTTGCTCTAGAGGAATACAGAAAAATTTTGTTTCAATTAAACATAAGTAAAATCATCAAAAAATTTAGTTTCAATTAAACTATAAAGAAATAAAGAGGTAATAGATAATAAGTGAAAGGCTTATATGGGTCTTGGACAAGTCTCAATATCTCTAATTCCAGAAGTTACCAACAACTGAAATATCTATTTACATCTTATACTTTTTTAATAGCAACATTTATTGTGATAGAAATAAATAAATGAAAAGAATGGGGTTCCATTGATTTTGGAAGTGATAAAGAAAATGTGTTACATGAATAAAATGGAATATCATTGTGATATCTTTTGCATGACAAGAAATAGTGAAGGCATATAATTAAGAGAGAATACTTATATGACCATCTATAGAATGACATAAGGAAAATCTGGAAAACTCTGTCCTATAGCTATAGCAATATAAATGAAAAATTACAATAAAATGAAACCTTTTATAATTATCAGTCCAAACCCCTGTTGAGAAATGACAACTATACATTTCCTCATTTATTGGAGAATAGCAGAATTATATATATGGAAAATTTTATACAATTTCTTTCTTTTTTAAAATTTATTTTATTTCAAAAAAATTTTCCCCCAGCTATATGCAAAAGCAAATTTCTATATTTCCAAAACCTTTAGTTCCAAATTCTCTCCCTTCCTCCAGCTCCAATCCTCCTCATTGAGAAAGCAAGTTACTTGGTGTAGGTTAAAAATATGTAGCCATGAAAAACATTACTACAATAGTCATCTTGTAAAAGTAAACACAAGCCCCTCCTCCCACAAAGAAAGAGAAGCCTCAAGAAAAATAAAGTGAGAAAAAAATAAGTTTACTTCAGTCTATATTCAAATACCATCAGCTCTGTCTTTGGAATGTTTAACATTTTTTATCATAAGTCCATTAGAGAAACTGCTTCAATATTTTCCCCACAGTTGCTATTGTTAGTTGTATTTCCCGCCATCCTATTCCCCCACCCCCATTTATTCTATTCTTTCTCTCTCCTTTCACCCTATCACTCCTCAAAAGTGTGCTGCATCTGATTACTTTCTCCTAATCTTCTAACATCTATACCCCTCTTCCCTTCCACCTGTTCCCTTTCTCCCATCCCTTTCTTCTCATACTTTCCTTTCGAGTATGATAGATTTCTATATCCAATTGGTGATGTATATTCTCTGATCCACTTCTGATGAGAGTAGGGCTCACTCATTTCCCCCCTCATCTTTCCTCCTTCCACTTCACTGCAAAGGCTTTTGCTTGTTTCTTTTATGTGAAATAATTTATTCCATTCTACCTCTACTTTTTATTTCTCCCAGTATGTTCCATTCTCCCCCATTAATTTTGTAATATATCACACCTGCAAATTAAACTGCCTCTTGGGTAGTTGATTCTCAGTTGTAATCTATGCTTGTTTGCTTTCTGGAATTCATATTCCAAGCCCTATAAACCCTTAATGTAGAAGTTGCTAAATCATGTGTTATCCTGACTGTAACTCCACTATATTTGAATTGTTTCTTTCTAGCTGCTTGTAATATTTTCCTCCTTGACTTGAGAGTTCTGAAATTTGACTATAAAAAAACTGAAAATTTTCATTTTGGGATCTCTTTCAGGAGGTAATCAGTAGATTCTTTCAATTTCTGTTTTACCTGCTTCTTCTAGGATATCAAGGCAATTTTCCTGGATTATTTTCTTCAGTATTTTTAATATCTCCTTCACCAAGCTGCTGACTCAGTTTTAATGATAATTTCTCTTCCCAATTTTCCCTCTACCTCCCTTATTTGATTTTCAAAATCTCTTTTGAGCTCTTCCATAGCCTGAGACCAATGCATATTTTTCTTGGAGGCTTTTGATATAAGAGCTTTAACTTTGTACCTTCTGAATCTGTATTTTGATTCTCCATAGGATCAAAGTAATTTTCTATGGTTGGATGTTTTTTTCCTTCTGTTATTTGCTCATTTCCCCAACCTGACTTGATATTTGCTTTTTGTTAAGGTGGGACTCTGCTTCCAGGGTGGAGGACACACTGTCCCAAGTTTTTGTGGGTTTTTGCAGCTGTTTTCAGGGATAATTGCCTAGGGACCTGCAAGTTCTCACTCACTCCAAGGTTTTATGAGAGGCTCTGACTGCTCTCCTGGCCTATGCTCTAGTCTGTGGATGACCACAAGCACCCCCCTCTGCCCTTTAGCTGTGAGGATGGTGCCTACTCTGCTTTAGGCCATAATCTCTGTTGTACTTCTGCTCTTTTTTCTGAGATTGGAGTCCCAATTGGGCCCTAGTTCTGAGTATGGATGAAGCAACAGAGTCTTGCCACAGGGATAGTAAAGAGACCTGTGCAATCTCCCCCAATTCCCTTACTGTCTGTGGACTAAGTATTCTGGAAGCAGTAGCTGGGTGGCTCCCTAGGACTGCTGCTGGTCCCCAGGGCTGGGTCTGCACTGAGGCCTGCACTGGACTGGATTCCACTCTTTCTTTGGTGGGGCAGTTTTCCTGCTGAGCTTCCTGATTGTCATTAGCAATCTCTGGGCTGAGAGTCTGAAAATCGCCACCACTAGGATGGACTCAGGTGGCCCCAGGTACCCAGGAAAGCTGAGGTCTATTCCTGGATGGCTGGTTAGCTCTGGTGTGACCTGGTCTGTGCTAAAGGCCCTTTCTAAGACCAGTGTAAAAAATCCTTGCTATGGATGTTACGAGTTGTTTTGTGGTGAAAAAATTGTTTCACTCAGTCATTCTATGGATTCTGACACTCTAAAATTTGGTTAGATTCATTATTTAAAGGTATTTGGAGTGATTTGGGAGAGAACTTTGGGGAGTCCCTGTTTTGCTCTGCCTTTACTCTGGCTCCATCTCACACTTTTAATATCCTATACTTATCACAATTAGGTAGCACAATGAATAGAGGGTAGATCAGGGACCAGAAGGTCCTGGCTTCTTATCTGACCTCAAATACTTACTATAAGTGTGACCCTCAACAAGTCACTTCACCTTTCTTGCTTTAGTTTATTTATCTGCAAAATAATCTGGAGAGGGAAACGATAAACCTCTCCAGTACCTTTGCCACAAAAAATCCAAATGGGTCACAAAGAGTTGGATATGACAGAAACACCTGAAAAACAACAGCAATTGTTAAATTTATAACAATCATTATTTTACTTAAACTTCTCTGTTCTAGTTCTATAATAACTAGATTTCTAATTATTCTAAATATAATAACTAGTTTTCTAGTTATTATATCACAAAGAAAGTCTAATTTTGTCGGTGAATTCATCTCATTCACATTCTTAATTTTGGTATATTTTCATCCATGCTATTTTCTTATAATTACTCTTCTGATTTTTACTCCTCAAGTATCTGTGATATTTCTGCCTCCCCCTTCTTTCTCTTATCTCTTCCCTAACTGACAGTAGTACAAAGATACTGAACTTCTAGAATAAAGATAATTTTATTCTCTCTCTTCCAAAAACAACATTGGGGCAGCTAGGTGGCAAAGTGGATAGACCACTAGCCCTGGAATCAGGAGGACCTGAGTTCAAATTCGACCTCAGACACTTAACAATTGCCTAGTTGTATGACATTGGGCAGGTCACTTAATCCTATTGCCTTAAGTAAATAAAATGAGTTCTTAAAATGTTGGTTTGGGAGCTTCCTAGCTCCATGCCACCATCTTGGCATCCTCATGCTTATTTATTTATGCTTCTTTTAAGTCATGTCTTTAAATATCAGTTTTTCTGTTCGTTTCTAGTCTTTTCATCCAAAATGCTTAGAAGTCTTCTCTTTCACTAAATGATCATTTATCTCCTGTATGATTATATCCCATTTTACTGGATATATTATTCTTTGCTGTTATCCTAGATCCTTTGCCTCCGAGAATTTGAATTGTTCTCTCTCTCTCTCTCTCTCTCTCTCTCTCTCTCTCTCTCTCTCTCTCTCTTTCTTTCTTTCCCTCTTGAATTTTGTCCTTATCCAAGGAATTATATGAAATTTCTATAAGAAAATGGTTACTGGATTTCTTTGGTTTCCTTTTTACCTTCTCTTTCTAAGATATTTGGATAATTTTCCTTTATAATTGCATGAAATATGATATCTTGGCTCTTTTGTTATTTATGGCTTTCAAATAATCCAATGATAATCTTTCCTCAATCTATTTTCCAGGTCAGTTGTTCTTTCTCTGAGATATTTTGCATTTTCTTCTGTTTTTTCTTTAGTTTTTTGACTTTGTTTTTATTATTTTTAATTATTACCTTTTACTTGGTCAATTCTATTTTTAGGGAGTTATTTTCTTTACTAAGATTGTGTGTTACTTTGAGAAGACTGTTAATTCTTTTTTTTATAATTTTCCTGAATTGCTTTCATTTCTTCTCTTATTTTTTGTTCTATCACTCCTATTTGTTTTTAATTCATTTCTATACATATTTATATAATCATTAATTTCTAAGGTTTATGTTGGGTTTAAATCCAAAGTGAAATTTTTAAATCTTTGTGTTGACACATATTAATTAATTAATTAATTATATCTACCTTTAATTTTACATAAATAATCAATTAATCCCTGTTGACTGATTGAATGAATAATGACATATTTAAAACTTAAAGGAATGAAGAAGGCTTATCCCTAGCCTTCCTTATGGTTTTCTAAAGAATTAGACCTATTTTTATATCATTTTATGCAAATAAGATTGCTTGCTGAGATGGCCATGCTGTTCCTGAACTTTTTATTCTCTTAAACTAAGATCTGAGTATCTGAATGTAACAGAATACATACTTATAAGAAACTATAATGGCTTTGCAGAAGAACAAGATTATGACAGTACTTGGTAATCTGGTTATAATAGGCACTCAACAGATAGAAAAAGATATTTCACTATCCAATAAGAGGTTCTAAACATATAAATCTTTTGGGACTTATTTATATATTTTATCTGTCTGTCCATATTTACTATTATTACTCCTTAAGAAATTAATATAAAGATTTCAAATCACTAGAAAATATATATGAAATGATTCAGTATGAATAAAATAGAATCAGAAAATTAATATCCAAAATGACTACAACAATATAAATAGAAACAACAGCAATAAAACCTGAGTACTTTGTTGGCTTAAAAAGGACATAAAATGTATTTCCCCCCTTAATTCTAATTCTTCTTTTGTATCATGACTAACATGAAAATATATTAAACATGATTGTACATATACAACTCATATTGTTCACTGCCATCAGTATGAGGGGGGGAGGAAGAAAGGGATAGTGGTCAAAAAATGTGGAACTGAAAAGCTTATAAGAGAAGAATGTTGGAAACTATCTTTGCATGTGATTGGAAAAAATAAAAAATAAAGAAAAACAAAGAAAAAATGTGGATAATACTAACATTCTATTTCACTAGGGTATTTAAATCTCAAATAAAATAACATAATAAACTATTTTTAAAAAAGAAGACATGCGAAACTGTACCTCCTTCCCTCTCCCTTTGAAGAGGTAGAGAACTACTTTGAAATAGTATATATATTATATGAATTGATTGAGATGATGGTTAGTTTTGATGAACTCTTTTTTCTCCCTTTCACTTTTCTTTCAACATTTCTACAAGATGACTTTCTGATTGGGAGGAATATATTTGGAAATAAAAATGACATAAAAGCAAAAAATATTAATGACTAAGCTGTCATTATGCTTTATGAATATGTTTAAACACAAATGCAAGTTTAACTTAATTGTACTGAATAGCCTATATTCTTCATTGCCATTCAATTAAATACCTATCAATTAAATTCAATAAGTTTTTTATAAAGGTGCTTCAGCTGTCAAGAAAACTCTTAATGGAAAATTCCTCTATGAGAATAATGTGGGATGAGTCAGTGAAGTAGTCATACATTAACTAATAATCCTATTTAGAGTCAGCTATCTCCCACAAATACTATACATTAAATTTAATATCCTCTGGGCACCTTTTCTGAACCCTGGTGCTTGGTGATGAAATCTTCTAGTCTCTTCTAACCTGCTGTTTTTCACATAAGCCCCTAGACAAGCTATTCTAAAAAACATTAAATGCCATATTTTCTCAAAGATTCATTCCTTTGACCTTGGCCTTCCATAATGTAGTTGTGAACATTATTGATTCTTTTGAGATCAAAGAGTCAGAGGTAAACTTTGATGCAAATTGGAACTCAGGTCTGATTTTCATTTGCAATCAGGAACTTGTACTCTCAATCTCATAATAACAAAATACTGGTGAAAAACCTCTCATTCTATAGATTAAATGGTTTAATTTAAAATTAGAAAACAGATTAAGGGAAATTATGTGGTAAATTCTGGGTACACATAGATGTCAGACTATCTCTACATATATAATAAAAGTAAATTGTATGATAGATCAGCCAGACATAAACATAAAAAGATTTGATCAGTTATTTTGGCATGGGGACAAAAGCCCAGAGATAAGATGTACACCCAAGAACAATAGGTCAGAGATCAGGCAAGGTGATGCAACCCCAAATGTCTGAATTTGATTTAACTTTTCAGATATAGAATGAAGAAGGAATGATTAGTTAGTAGTTTGAAAGTTAGCTAGAAAATTTAGCTTGGACAATCAAGGACCCTGAGTCCCAGTCATATGAGAAGCAATGAAAGGAATGTTCAATGTCTAGTGTAAAGAAGAACAGACTCAAGAGGGACATAATAACTATGTTCAAGTATTTGAATAAATGTTAATTGAAAGAGAAAATAAACTTGTTTTGTTTGATTAGAGAGTGCAGAATCAGTATCAGTGAATGGCAACAATAAGGAGGCAAATATATGTTTAGAGTCAATTTTGAGGCCTGACTTGTAAGAATTCTTGAAGGGAGTGCTTTTCACTATGGAAAGAATCACCATTTGGGGGAATCTACAGCAGAACAATAGTAAATTCAAGCTATGTCTTAGATGACCAGACAATATGGACCTTGAAAAATATTCAGACCATGGAGAATAGAGTGAATATAATTGTGAACTATCTATCCAGGCACCTCATAGAGTGGACTTTGAATTCCTTCTAAATGTAAGGTTATTTGAAATGTAAACATTTTCTTACTTACTATACATTCCTTTGAATTTCTTAACAACTAAAACAGATATTGTGCAATGAGAAACTTTTCTAGAAATTCTGTCAGTGAGAGGGACAGCTGTACCCACCCAGGGACACCAAAAATATGAGAAACTGGGGAGAGGAGATACAGCTATAGTTTTGAGTGAAGAACTCATTAATCTCTGACTCGGGGAGATAAGAAAGGCTTAGACTTTATTCAGAGATTGCACAAACAAACATTTTGCAAGTTACCACAAAAAAGTCCACATACTACTAGAAAAAGTCCACAAGTAGGATCCTTTGAAGAAGCACCTAGATAAAGTTTAATAAAGGAGACAGTAGTTTCTAAGGAAATAGAAGTTACTAAGAAGATGGTTTCTAAGGAGGTAATAGACTTAAACAAAAAGAGTTGGTTGAGAGAGAACAGCAAAGAGGATAGTTAAGTTACAAAAAGAGTCAATTAAAAGAGAACAGTAGAGAGGATAGTCAAGTTAAAAGAGAGGTTTGCAAGAGAACAGCAAAGAGGATAATCAAGTTGAAAAGAAAGAAAAGGGAAAAAGGAAACTTAGATCAACATAGATCTGGTTGCATGGAGCTGGGACCACATTGGTCCAGCAGCATAGAACTGGAGCATGTGAATCTGATGTGGAGAAAGGAAAGGGAAAAGAAACTGAAGTAGCCTAGCCAGGAGATGAGTAGGCAGATAAAAGGGCAAGCCAGGTCAGAAACTTGCTCAAATAGGTTTCCATTATCTAATATGATATTCTTTAAGATGGAATTAATATTTCTTGATCTATATGTTTCTGATCAGAAGTCAGTCTCTTAGCGTTTAACTAATAATTATAAAATGTCAGTCTGCTATGTAAGACCTGTCTCCTACAATGTTGACTACACCTGTGTCAATACTATCTGGTTACCTCATCAACAAACTTTAAGATAAAAGGATCCTATTTACTCTTAGCATAAGTGGAATTCTTGTCAATAGGAATTTCAAATAAATATTATAAGATATGAGAGATATTGTAAGATATGAGAGAATCATATGTCATCTATGTGAAATCTCTTTGGTTGTCTGCCAAAAGTTTTATTATTCCATTGTTCAATTTGTATAAAATGACCCCAAAAAATGTTGTGTCAATGTTGGCATTTGTAAGAATGCCATCCACCCATGGGTTTTGGTAAGATCCTAGAAAATTAAATTTCATTTATAAAACTAACATGAGGGCAATGTTTAAGGAGTAGCTAACACCTGGTATAGGAGTAAGGCAGGGCTTAATTAACACCTGGTGTGATTCCAGCATTCTGGAGAGAGTATATGCATGAGTTTGTTATGTATTGAGCATATTTGGCATCTGTTGGCACCATGCATGCTCCTACCCCAAGGACATGACCAAGATCAGACATACAGTCAACCAGCAAGCCAAACATAGGGATACCTGGAGGGACTTTCTAAAATTCAACTAACAATACAATACAATAACAATTATAAGATTCATTTGTAATACAAGAGGATTACAACATTTCTCTGTACCCATTTCCCTCACCACTGAAGACTATTATCCACAATTTCAGGCTATCCTAGATATCAGTCATACCTAAACTTTAAGAGATTTTCTTAAAGCCATTCCAAGGTAGAGATGTCTGTGTATATGTGTATGTGACCTTAGTTATTTTATTTAAGGTAAAACATAAAAAACCTTTTCCCCATGAAAGACCTTCACATATATGAAGACAATACTCTCTACTTTCAGAGGAGAAATTATGGAGGTTCTGAACCTGTAAAGATATACTCAAAGCATTGGTCAGAGTTCCAAGGAATGGAGATGAGGTATGAAAAAGGGAAGGCAAATATAGCATGTACATTGTGATGAGGAAAAAACATATCCTAAACTGTACCACTTCTATTTGCAGTTGATTAGGCCAGTAATAGAAGCTATAGAAGCCAAGGACAAATTTTGGAAAATTATGAGTTAGAGTTAGGTACCAAAATTACTATGGAAGAGGGACAGTGACATGGAGGTGTTTACATGACAGAAGTCAGAACTTCAAAGGTTTAACTGAAATTCAAAGTAGCTGCTGACATGGTGGCAGAGGAGAGGTTTGAAAGTGGCAATGGGATGCAAGGAGAATATGAATTCCTTCTGGTCTTGTGTATCAGAAGATGGGAGTGGTAGTAACAGGGAAAGAAACCAATGTATTTTTTTTTATCATTTTTTGACATCAGTAATACCATTTTAACGTATTATTCATTTCAGTTTCAATGAGTAGTCATATCTATCTTTTATGCTCACTTTCTTTTCCTTAATTTCTTGTGCAAAAACTAACCCAAACCAGTTTACTCTTTCTTTGACTCCCAAACAGAATATCAAATGGAAAACTCTATGTATTATCTTAACTTAAACTCCAAATCTGAAGACTACCCAATTGTAAATTTAACATGATTAGGCATTCTCTCTTCACCTGTGATCAATAGCCCACTTTCCCTATAGAGACATGCTTATCTGTATTGAATTATTCATCTCCTTGCATTGTCATGCAATAATCTGTGAAATCTTTTACTTATGTGTTTTAAAAAATAATGAAGACAGAAGGATTGTCAACTTGGGAAAATATGATGTCTTCAGAAAAAATATCTGACAAATATGCTGGAAATATCAGAAATTTCCTACTAATTTCTAGAATTAAATAAAATAATAAAATTGAGGGCAGTAGAAATGGATCACAAGCTATTACTAAGTACAAAAAAATCATACAAGTAGAGATATGGGAAGAGTACACAGTAATATGCTAAAGTTCCTTAAAACATTTTAAGCACTATGGTAAAAGGTATGGGTCTAATTTTTGTTTAAAGGGGAACCAGACTATACTCCTTCAAATAAAATACAGCAATCATATTTGTTGCAATTACTTAAGTGGGGATACCATGGATCTTTAGACTTCTAAGACATATATTTTTTTGGATTTCAAGAAACAATCCAGAATTTGAGAATGACTGGGATGAAAATACCAGTTTCAGAAAAGGGAGCAGGGGCTTGAGAAGAAATAAATTCCATTCCTAGATAATAGAAAGAGTGACATTGATTTAGTCATTCTTTTACCCTTCAGATAGTATTTATTAAGTATTTATTGTGTACAAAACTTTACTCTGGTTGTGTAATGTTTAGATAAGACATGTTTTGGAAGATAGAATAGAATTAGATTGAGGATGTGTGGCCTTCAATAACTGGTGGGATTAGGAAAAGTCAGGTGCTGATAGATTCAGAAAGTTCTATTACATTTTTTAAAAATAACAAATATAATTTTTATATCAATGTTTATCAGAATTTAGAAAGTCCTCTACCAGACTCATTTTATGGAAAAAAATATAGCCCTAAAGTAAATAAGGAGAATTAGAGATAGATAACATTAATGAGTATCAATTTTTTTAAAATTCTAAATCCTGTCAGATTATAGCAATTTATCCAAAAAAGACTTCATTAAAACCAAGTTAGATTTATACAAAGATATTTCAACATGAGAAAAGCAATTGGTATAATTAATCAATATTTTTCAAAGCTCTCAAATCACATGATCATCTCAATTGATGTAGAAAAGGTCTTTGACAAAGTACAACATTCATTAGTGCTAAAAAAACACGCAAAGTACAAGCATAGAAGGATCATCATTATTATAATCACAAAGCAAATTTTTAAATAGTTATGTAAATATGCCTGCTTTCCCCACCATTAATTAATATTAACATATTATTATAATTAATTATAATATATAATTACTATGTCTAGAAATGCTACAATAAGACTGAAAAAAAGAAAGGGCATAAAGATAAGTCAAAGAGGGGAATGAGTGATCTTTATTTACTAATGACATGATTTTTTACTTAAAAAATACTAGGAAATCAACAAATTATTGGGAGATTGGATTATTAGAAGGAAATAATACTAATTGTTACAAATATAGCTTCATTAAAATTTCAAGAAATAAAATAAATCCACAAAAATCAACAGCATTTCTGTGTAATAATGGCAAAATCCAAGAGATAATAATAAAAAAAGAGATCTCATTCAAAATGACTATTAAATACATAAAAAATATTTAGAAGTCATGCTACACAAAAGACCAAAGAGATGTGTGTGTGGGTGTGTGTGTGTGTGTGTGTGTGTGTGTGTGTGTGTGTGTGTGTCACAGGTTGGCCATGCCAATATAATAAAATGATAATAATAGCAAAGTTAATTTAAAACTTTTAATGCTATACTAGTCATACTATCAAAAAATACTTTAGGGGTAGCTAGGTGGCTCTAGAGTCCACAGTACCTGATTTCAAATCCAGCCTCAGACATTTAATAATTTCCTAACTCTGTGACCTTGGGCAAGTCACTTAATTCCATTGCCTTGCTAAAAAAAAACAAAAAAAGAATAGTTTATGAAACTAATAATATAACTATAAAATTCATGTGGAGAAACAAAATATCTAGAATAAAAAAAAAGAAATGAGGAAAAAGAAGTAGGGCATCATAAAGCAATAGTCATCAAAAACCATTTGCTTTGGTTAAAAATGGAGAAGCATTTATCAGTGGAACAAACTAGATGAGGTAGAATCAGAGAAGATTGAACTCAGTACCTTAGATTTTGTTATGTCCCTAAATATAAATTACTTAGGAAAAATTTCCCATTTCATATATATATATGGATATGTGTTTGTATATATAGATGTATATGTGTGTATTTTGTGTGTGTATCTGGCAGAAATCAAAATTAGATAAGTACTATATCACATATTATAGAATAAGTTCAAAATAAATATGTGACCTAAATATTAAAAATAATAATAAAAACAAATTAAAAGAGAAGCAGATCATTTATCTTACACTGTTAAGGGTACCTGGCAAATAGTAAATGCTGACTATTGACTGAGATGTATTCATTACCAAAGAACATAGGCAACTGGAAAAGATAAAGTGTTTTTCATTGCATAAAATTTAATAACTCTGCACTCTCAAAATTATTGTATCTAAGATAAGAATGGAAGCAGTTGAACTGGGAAAATATTTTTATCAATTTTCTCAGATTTAGTATTCAAAATATATAGTTAATTAATAGAAATACATAAGATTAAGAAAATATTTTATCCAATAGAAAAATGGTCAAAGAACAAAAACTTTTCAAAAAAAGAATTTCAAACTATTCATAACCATATGAAAGAATACCTCAAATTACTATTAATAAGAGAAATGCAAAACAAAACATCTTTTAGGTTTCACCTCACCCTCAGCAAATTGGCAATGGTAATATAAGATGGAAATAATAAATGTTGAAATGACTATAGGAAACTGGCATGTTAGTGAAACTATGAAGTAGCATAACATTTTGGAAAACTATTTGGAATTATGCAATTGTAGTTATTAAAGTACTTTTTGATCTCAAGGATTACTTTACTAGGGATATACTCCTCAAGGATCATTGATAAGAAAAGTATCCACATATATTTTACTTTCTTTATCAATGATCTCCTACATATACATATATATATATATAAATATTAAAATATTTATAGCAGCAATTTTGGAGTAGCAAAGAACTGGAAACAAAGTATCTCCATTCATTGGGGAACAGCTAAACAAATTTAAATACTCAAATATAATAGAATACTATTTTGCTTTAAAGAAACCCAAGAAAACAACATAATATAAAGATATAAAAAGAAGATCTATGGCAGGAATTGAGACATAATTTTTTCATAATTGGGGAACTTATTTTGCTTGACTATGATTATTTGTTATCTTTTTCTTTGTTTCCCAGTGAGGTGAGGAGAGAAAATGGATTTCTTTCCTTTTTTAATAGAGAGGTGGGAAATCCTAGAGCATAAAAAGTTTCATGAATTTTCAGACCTATTCACTGTATAATTAGTTTTCCTTTGTTTCAAGAGATGTCTTACACATAAGGACTAATGTATAAATGAGTGTGATTTAAAATAAACACATGAATAAAAACTGAAATGTAAAAAAAAGGAATAAAAGAAATAAAACCATTAAACAATCAAAACATTCAAGGCCATAAAGAAGGGATATGAGAAGACATCTACTCTTATCCCTAAAATAAAGAAGATCCATAAATATGGATACTGCATGTATTCTCAGAGTTTATGTATTAATCAGTTTTAATTATTGTCTCTTTTTTCCTGAAATTTTTTTCTTTAAAAATATTCTTTATTATATAGAATGGTTCTCTTGGAGGAGGAGAAAGAATACAAGGGCAAATATCAATAAAACATATTTTTAAAGAGAATAAAGCAATGAGGAGCTACTGAAGAGATTTTAGTACCATGGGTAAAACCATAGATCTGCTTAAGAACAGTTGATCTGAAAACAGTATAAATAATGAAAGTGTTGTATTTATTTGTTTTAATAAGTTAGTACCATTGTCCAAAGTGATGTGGTGGTGGTGATAGGGACATTAGTTTAGAAGTATCTGATACTGACATCTCCCCTCCTACTCAAACTCTCCACATTCCAAAACAAATTCATTATTGTTTTTCATTTTCCACTAAAAAAATTCTGAATCTTTCCTATACTTCTGGGAATGATGAACTATCTTTGGGCTAAGAAAGAAATCTATATTATCAGTTCTTAAAAGAGAATCATGGGAGAGAACAATGTTTTCTAACAATGATCACAATAGGAATTCTGAACAGATATCTGGAAGAGGAAGAGAATTAGACCCTAGGCTCCTCCTTAGGATAAATCCTCATCAAGATGAATTTTTTCTACTACTTTGCTTCTGGGACACCAATTACCTTTGTACCAAGATTGGTTCATGATGGCCTCTGACTGAGCAGATACAAGTACTACCTATCTGCCCTCCCATGTCCAGTTCAAGATAACCCCTGGGGAGGAAGGGGAGATAAAAATAAAATCCAAATCTTATCTTATCAATCTTAGAACACAGAGTCTTGGTATAGAAAATTTGTTCCCTTGTTTCCCTCAACTCAGGACATTTGGTTGTTTCTCATGGCTGCTAACTTGGGAACACAGTCTTCTTGTTATCTCCTTTTTCTACCTCAAAGAGCATCCATAAAAACAGTTATGTCCCTTGGAACATAGATGGAACACACAAGAACTTCACTTCAGTTTCAGTAAGGGGATCCTGAGAGTATTAACTCCATCTTAGCTGAGTGGCCAGAATATGGACCTGAACAGAGAGAGCCCTTCTTTGCCAAGGTTAGGAGACAAATCCAGATCCCTGGATATGCTTAGCCATCTCATTCACATTCTTCTTCTGTAGTACCATGGAACACATGTTTTCTATTCTAAATCCAACTTATTTCTCTCATGCCTTATTCAAATTGAATTGTCCTCTACTGTTACCCAAACAGAAATGGTTGGAATGGCATTGTGATTAGATATTTTGGTGATCACTATTTCCAAGTCTTTCAAAGTTATTTATTTTTTCAAAATTGATATTACTATATAAATTGTCTTCTGGTTTTGCTCACTTCACTTTGTATCAGTTCAAACAAGTTTTTTTTTCAGTTTTCTCTGAAATAATTTCTTTTCATCATATCTTATATCACAATACTTTTCTATAACATTCATATAACATAAGTTGTTTAAGCATTTCCCCAATTGATAGTCACAATTTCAGTTTCTAATTCTTTCTACCACAAGAAAAAGCTGTTATAAATAATTTTGTATAGTTGGGTACTTTTCCTGTTTCTTTTTTTCCCTTTGTGCTATATTCCCTTTGATGACTTAAAAGGTATATATAATTTAATAGTCCCAAGGAATATAGTTCTATATTGTTTTCCAGCATGACTAGGCTAGTTCACACTTTCATGAACACTGTGAGTAAATGAACTCAGGTTTCCATAGACCACCACCATTTGTCATCGCTTTTTTTGGTCATTTTTGTCAGTTTGATGTTACAAGGTGGTATCTCAGAGTGGTTTTAATTTTTATTTCCCTAATTATTAATGATTTAAAGCATTTTTTACATAAAGGTTGATAATTTGGATTTTTCCTCTGAAAATTGTTTATTCATTTCTTTTGAATGGTTTATTCACATCTATCAATTGAGCAATGAAATACACACAAATAATTATAATTCTATAATAATTATTATAAATTTCATCTTTAATAATTCTTGAGTTAAACTTCTCCCCCATTAGTTTAAAATTATATACCACAACTTGTTTTAGTCATACCCCAATCAATGGACATCTCTTCAGTTTCCAGTTCTTAGCTACCACAAAACAAGAGTTGCTATAAATATTTTTGTACAAATGGTCCTTTTTGTTGGAATTCTTTGGAATACAGACTTAGTAGTATTGTTATTACTGGCTAAAAGGGTATGAACAGTTTGATTGTCCTTTGGACATAGTTCTAAATTATAGTTGGATAAATTCACAACTCCATCAGTGAATTAGCATTCCCAGTTTTCACTTATTCCTTCCAAATTTATTATTTTCCTTTTGTGTCATTTTAGCCAATCTGATGGGTAGGAGATGGCACTTGTTTTACAGATTAGGAAACTAAGGCAAATAAAGTTTCCTAATCTGTAAAATAAACTAGAAAGGGCATTGGCAAACCAAATAAGTCTCTAGCAAGTAAACCCTCAAAAGAGGTCACAAAGAGTCAAAACTCCTAAAAAATTACTATGCAATTAAGAAAAATTTAGACATTTTCTCCTATGATTTTAGATAGCTTTGATTTCCTCTTCTGAAAGCTGCCTTTTCATATGCTTTGATCATTTATCAATTAAGTACTAACTATTATTTTTATACATTTGACTCAGGTACCTATATTATTGAGAAATTAGGTCTTTCTTTGAGAAAGCTGATATGAAAATGGATATTACTTGGTTGTTTATGGAATCTTTATGAAAAATTAATCAGTTCCCTTGATTATTTCTTTTAGTTAGATTTGATTTTGCTTTGGTTGAGATCATGATTATCCTGCCTTTTTTTTAAATTCAGCCAAGGCATATTATATTCTGCTCCAAATTTTATTTTAATTCTTGTATATCTTTCTGTTTCAAGTGTGGCTTTTATAAATAATATATTGGGGGGGCAGCTAAGTTGCATAGTGGATAGAGCACCAGCCCTGTAGTCAGGAGGACCTGAGTTCAAATTTGTCATCAGATACTTATTACCTAGCTGTGTGACCTTGGGTATGCCACCTAACCCCATTGCCTTGTAAAAACATACCATATACATATATATATATATATATATATATATATATATATATATATGTATATGTATGTATATATATACATATATATGTATGTATATATATATGTATGTATATGTATATGTGTATATATACATATATATATGTACATATATATGTTTTTGGATCCTTGTTTTTAATCCATTCTGTTATCCACTTATATTTTATGAGTGAGTTCAATTCCCATTATATTATTATTAACAGCATATTTCCCTCCCTTAATCTGTCTTCCATTTTATCATCCCTGACAATCTATATCTCTTATTCTCTTGCTATTTACCTAGAGGGTAAGACATTATCCTATACTCAGATAAATATAATTATTGTACTTCTCATAACAGATATTCAAAACTCGTTTTTTCCTCAAGTCTCCTACATCAATACTGACTCAGCAAAGAAATATGGAGCCATGGACAATGAGCCCATTCTTCTCCCTTATTCTATACCTTAGATTCCCCCCAAATCATCCCCCATCTTCTCTGTGAATTTGCTTTATTTTCTGACAAAATAAGTCTTCTTTTGCCTGTCTCATACACCCCTACTAGTGCCATTGTGTCTATTTTGTGACTATTGTCTAAGACTTTTTCTGTTTGACCATCCCAATTTCCCCCAATTATTTTTTAATTAATATTTGGTTTTTCCAAATACATGTTTTTCAACATTCATCCATGTGCCTATGTATATTTTTAAGTTACAAAATTTCCTTCTACTCTCACTTCCCATCCCCCTTCTTCAGTCAAGTTAATATTATATATGCACATTTGTGTTAAAAAGGTTTATAAATTAGTCATTTTTGGTATGAGGAATTAGGATTAAGGGGAAGAAATACATAAGAGATATTTTTAAAAGTGAAAGTAATATTCATTAGATTCTGAAGGATTTTGTTTTGTTTTGTTTCTCTTCCTCTCCTCTTCTAATCTTTAATCATTCTCTATTCATACTCCCTTTTTCCTGATGACTAAAATATTTGAAAACCTTTCTCCATATTTAAAGCATTTCACATGCCCTACATCCCTCCAAGCTTTAATGTATAAATTAAAGGAACCAAATGTCGGCCTCTCTTGTTTCTCATCATCCACCTCTGTGGCCATAGTGATCTTCGGCATCTCCAACAATGAATTTATGGAATATGGACCTTTCTGATATATAACTTAATGAGACAGATGCCAATGAACAGATATTAATTGTAAAATATTTCTGATTCTTTCAGCTTGACTGCATATCATTTGAAGAAACTGAAGCCATGAAATATTCCCTTATAATATCTAAAGTACAGCTTTTAAGATCACACAGTTCATGTTCATGTTTATAGTAACATTTATACTTGACAGACCAACAAGAAATTGATGTTGTGAGAATGGGACACACATGGGACCTGGAATCAGAAAAACATGGGCTCAATTTCTAGCTTTATTACTTGCTATTGATGACAGTTAAATCTCTGGTC
The DNA here is from genome assembly GCF_037893015.1 of Macrotis lagotis. Lineage (NCBI taxonomy): Eukaryota > Metazoa > Chordata > Mammalia > Peramelemorphia > Peramelidae > Macrotis > Macrotis lagotis. The sequence continues at coordinate 365,458,473 of NC_133658.1, forward strand.
CTCAGTTCTTCTTCTGAAAAAATAAATGTGTTGAGTAAGATGATTTTTAAAGTTTCTTCCAACCCTGATTCTATGATTCAATTGAGTGAAGGGAGGCAACTGGGTCATGCAGCAGATACAGCTTCAGGTCTGGAGTCAGGAAGACTTGAATTCAAATCTAATCTCAGGCTAGGTGGCTGACCCTGGGCAAGTTACTTAACCCTGTCTGCCTCTGTTTCCTCATCTTTAAAATGAATAGGAGAAGCAAAATGGCAAACCATTTTTAATATCATTTCCAGGAAAACCCCAAATGGGTTCACAAAGAGTTGAACATAAGAGAAGAAGGGAGGGAGGGAGGGAGAAATTTTGGAATACCAAAACTTTCAAAAATAAATGTATATTAACATATAATTGAAAAATATGAATAAATACATTTTAAAAGAAACAAACAATTATTAGGCCAAAATTAAAAAAAACAAAAAACAAAAATAGTTAAATACAACTGAAATGATGGAACAATAATTCATTGTATTGGTGTGGCTAGGTGGTGCAGTGGGTAAAGCACTGGCCCTGGAGTCAGGAGTACCTGGGTTCAAATATGCTCTCAGACACATAATAATTCCCTAGCTGTGTGGCCTTGGGCAAGCCACTTAACCCCATTGCCTTGCAAAATCCTAAAAAACTAATAATAATTCATTGTATTAAAGACTAAAGTACACTGAAGGATTTTCTTAATTCTCTTATCTCTGTTCTGGGCAGATAATATCTAAGCAATAGTAATCAGTTCTAAGTATCACATAAAGGGAAGGCTAAGATGACAAGAGCATCCAAAGGCAGGCAATCAGGAAGAAGAAGAGACTCATGATTTTGCCATAGAATCATCAGTTGAAGCAATTGAGATAACATGTCTGGAGAAGAGAAGATTCAGGCAAATGTGATGCTGCCTTCAAATATTTTAAAGATAATATGCTATGTGAAACAAAGATAATGTGATCCAGGGTACATAAATGAGAAATATGAATACAAGTTGTAGTGAGAAAGCCTTAGGTGAAATGCAAGGAAAAATATCTTTAAAATCAAATATTTTTAAGTGAAATAGACTTATGATTGAAATTTTCAAAACTGTCTTCTAGTTCTAGACTAAGTCCTCTGTGATACACTGTTAATGCCCTTGCACCTTTAACTCATATTTATTTTTTATTTATTCTGCAAATGGTTAGTTATAAATAGGTTATCATTTCTGAATAGATATTAAATATTTTAGAGTGGGGATTATTTGATTTTTTTTAATTTATGTATTTCCAGTGCCTAGCACAGTGATTGACATATTGTGCTTAAAAATATTATTACTTATTAATTGATCTGAGGAGGCTTTCAGTTAGGTATAGGTGGGACTAAATAATCTCTTTGTAATTCTGTGATTCAGTCATTCTATGATTGGTAGACCCCATAACCTAAAACAAAGAAAGTCTCTAGTAAATAAAGCCAATTGACAAATCAATGGACAATTGTGATAAAAATGATTAGATATTTTATATTTTACATAACTAAAAAAATAATGACCATAAAGGATAAATTAACAGATTTAAAAAGCAGAGGATTAAGGCAGAAAGGACTACTTGTGATCCAAGATGATATAAAATGATGAAAAATGTTAATGATATTGATATTTCAATACTGCTTGCTTCATATAAATTGCCTCATTTAGAACTATAATATTTCTGTGAAATATTTGCAATAATTATAATTTATTGTTATAGATGAGAACTGAACTTCTAAGAGAAATTAAATGCTTTGCCCACATGGATTACATAGATAATAAGTGCTAAAGACAAAATTTAAGACTAGGTTTCCCCTGACTCCAAATCATTATTTTAAAAGTCATCCAAGGGAATTTCCCAGAATGGTCAAGCACAGGCAATATTTTACAGGAGCAAAGAGATAACCAGAATAGAAGAATGATTCAAATATCCAACATACACATTTATCCAATTTCAAAATTACAAAGATTATTAAACATTAGGAAAAAATAGAGAAAAAGTCCAATTAATTTTGTTATACTCTATAAAAAATAAAAATCTTATAAAAGTGTAAAAAAAATGACAACCTTAAGAAGAATAGTGATCAAGAGTATGCATAAGATTCAAAGACATTGGTATACTTTCTCAATGAGTAGAGGAGGAATAAAGACAGTTGAAGAATTTGGAAATGAAAAAGAAATTAAAATTAAGTCATTAAATTTAAGTCATTAAGTCAAAGGAAAAGTCACAGATATGACAATTTGAAATTTCATCTCACTCTTTTCTAAACCATCTGCAAAATGGCTTCCAATCTCATAATTTAACTGAAATTTTTTTCCCTAAAGTTATTGATGATCATGTAATTGTCAAATCCACTGACCTTGTTTCTATCTTCCTTCTTTTTGATATCTCCACAGCCTCTGACACTGTTGATCACTCTCATCTATGTCACTAATACTATTTCCTCTTCTCTGTAGGTATTTATTACTACTTTTTCCTGATTCTCTTCTATCCAACCCTTTCTTCCATCTCCTTTGCTGAATCTTTATTTGCAATATGTCTGCTTATAGTGATATCCCCCCTAAGGCTTTGTTCAGAGTCCTCTTTTATTCTACTACTATACTATTTCACTCCATTGATTTAATTATCATTTCTATGCATGACTCTTGTGTCTACTTATCTAATTCGGTTTACCTCTAGTCTCACAGTAGTAACTTACTTTTAGACATCTTAAACGTTATGGACCATATATTAAACTAAATGTTCCAAAACTGAACTCATTCTAATCCCCTACCCCTCACCCTAACCCTTTTTTTTCTTTCTAATTCCCCTATTACTGATAGAAACATCATTATTCTTCCAAACCCACACCGAGGTCTACAAACTGCTTGTCATCCTCCATTCTTTACTCTCTCATTCTCTTTCCTATCCAAACAATGGTCAAATACTGTTGTTTGCATCTTCATAGCATCTCTTGTAATACACTTTCTTCTCTCTTCTAACAATGCTGCCACCCTGATTTTGTCCCTTATCACCTCATACCTGGACTATTTAAATAACCTACCTCAAGTGGCTCCCACTCCAGTCGCTCCTCCAATCAGATGTCAAATTGATCTTCCTAAAGAAAAAGTCTGATCATGTTATACCCCTAATAAATAAAGTTCCACTTACTCCCTGTTACCTCCAGAATTAAATGTCCTCTCTGATATGTCTTTCAAAGTCCTAGCTCTCTCCTACCTTTTCAATCATCCTTCATCTTAGTTTATTCCATATACTGAGGATTATTTCATATAATCCTGAGACACTGTGGTCTTTTTGCTAATTCTCACACAAAACACTTCATTTCCTGAGTCTTCGTTGGCTATGTGTTCCCCTTAGCTAAGTATGTTCTCCTTCCTTGTCCCTATCTACTGATTTCCTTGATTTGCTTTAGCTTTCATTGAATTTCTTTACTTAAACCACATGAAATGATAATATATCCATAGTTTGAATAGATGTATTGCAAGTATTATTATTATAATTTGACATATGAAAAAATGGAGATTCATAAAAGTGAAATCTCAGAATTAGAAGAGAACTCAGTGGGCAGCTAGGTGGCACAGTAAATAGAGCACCAGCCCTGGAGTCAAGAGGACTTGAGTTTGAATCTGGCCTTGCTGTCTGACCTTGGGCAAGTCACTCAACCCTATTGCCTTGCCAAAAAAAAAAAAAGAAGGGAACTCAGAAGCCATTCCATTCAACTCATGCATAAACAAGAATTTCCTATTATAATAGCCTCAAAAGTAGTTATTTACTTTTTATTTAAAGAAGTCTCCTTAGGGAAAAAAAAAACTCAGTACCATCCAAAGAAGGCAATTTAACATTGGGATAGAGCTAATTGGTAGGGTTTTGCTTTTTAGGGTTTTTTTTTCTCTAACAAGCTCAAATCTACCCCTCTTCAACTTATCCACTGCTCCTTATTCTGTTATTTGAGGTCAAGCACAATAAAACTACTCATTCTACTACATCATAGGCCTTCAAATACTTGAAAATATCTATAATGTAATTTCTCTTATCTATACTAAATTATCTACAGTTTCTTTAACCTAATATTTTTATGACATTGTCTTTAGTTTCCACACTATCTCAGTGAGTCATACTCTGGGTCTTTTCAGACTTATTGATGACATTTCTAAAACTTGATTCTAAATTAACCAACATGTATGATTGAGGTAAAATCCTATTGAAAGATATGAAATATTTTGTGTTTCCACAAGAAGAAGAAGGACTCTGTTAATTTATTAAATAGAAAGGACGTAGTTACCTAGCAAACTTACTGGTAGAAAGTTCCAAAAAGTCAAGAAGATTGATGACAAAATAGGAGTTACTTAGAAGTTACTCACTTACATTACTCTGAGCATGCTGAATAAATAGTATATATGTATAATATATATGTTTGAATATATAACATATATATACATATATATATATATATATGTAAACTTCTCTGTCCCAGGAGAAGCTTAAGGTTCATTATAATAGTATGTGATGTATGTGGAAGCTTGAACAGGGTAAGGGAACATATTAAGGAGTAGCATATAAAAGATGAATCAGAAAATTGGGAATTACATAATCCACAGTCAATGAGGGCCTGAGAGATGGAACTGAAGTTTCAGGAGCAGAAATAAAAGTTGTTTACTTTTTTCTTCTGTGTGTGTGTGTGTGTGTGTGTGTGTGTGTGTGTGTGTCTGTCTGTCTGTCTGTCTGTCTTTGATGACCATACCTTTTCTGCAGGAACATATTAATTTTTTAGGTTACTTTATTCACCCTGGAGTCTTTTGTTTTTCCTTTAAAGATTTATTTCTAACACTTTGGGATGTTCATTTCCTTTGGTCTGAAAGTTACTTCTTCAAAATGAAGTCTAAGACTACATCACCTTTTTTTGGATTGTCATATCCCACTGTTGGGGTTACTTTTTAAATTTATTTTATTCTGAACTTAAGAAATAAAACAAGATTTTCCATAACATAGTAATATAGAAGAATGATTGCTTATAAAACTGCAGGTCTATTATGTATAATTTACTCTTCCTTTTAAATATATAATAAATTTATCATTTTATCCTTTTATTCCCACACCCCTAAAGATGGCTTCTTGAAGCAGTTTGTTTTGTTTAATTTTTTTTCCTTGAGAGCAAAGTTTATTTTTTCTTTTTCTTTGTTATTTTATTTTAGTTTTAATTACACACAAAGATAGTTTCAATACTCATCTATTTGTAAACTTTTGAGTTCCACATTTTTGTCTCCTTTTTCCTCTCCCCTCTCCCCGTGACAGAGAGTAGTTTGATATATATTATATATTTACAATCATGTTTAATATATTTCCATATTAGTCATGTTGTAAAAGAAGAATCAGAACTAAAGGGGAAAAATGATAAAAAAGAAAAAGAAACAAAAAATAATTTTTAAAAAGTGAAAATAGTATGCTTTGGTCTGCATTCAGATTCCAAAGTTTTTTCTCTGGATGTGGATGGCATTGTTCTTGATAACTGAATTGCTGAATGGAGCTAAGTCTGATATAATTGACCATCTCACAGTGTTGTAGTACCCAATGTGTACAATGTTTTTCTGGCTCTGCTTATTTCATTCAGATTAGTTCATACTAGTATTTTCAGACTTTTCTGAAGTTCTCTCACTCATAATTTCTTATAGAACAATAGTACTCCATCATATTAATATACCATAATTTGTTAAGTCATTCCCCAATTGATGGATATCCCCTAAATTTCCACTTCTTTGCCACTACAAAAAGAGCCACTAAAATATTTTTGTATATATAAGTCTTTCACCTTCATCCTGCCCTGCTTAATCAATTCATGATTTCATCAAGTAAACTACTTACTCCCTCAGTTCAAATAACAAACTATCCATACCTTCCTTGCACAATTCCTGTTAATTCTAATTTTAGCATGGAGAGTAGTTTGGACTCTTGAATGCTAGTAGAACATTAGAGCTGACAATCTCTACCAAGTTAGAGAAACTCTGAATATGGCCCCAGGACAGACCGAGTTTCCAGTCTGAAGTTCGGACAAACTGACCACTAGAACATTAACCTCCAAATGAATTCTTTAGTCATTCTGTGATATGAATCACAGAAACTAATTCAACAGGAAATAAATAAGTAATTTAGTCATAGAAGAAGAAATAAAGTAAGTTGTTCACACAATCCCTTCCTCCACAAAAAAGCACCCAGTCAAAATGGGATCAGAATTTTAATTTTTATTAACTGAAAAAAAGAAAGAAACCCTGTACTAGATTGTTCCTTCTAGATGTTAAATGGATAAGCATGTCTTCCATCTACATCAACTTTGTCTATTATCTAGTTGAAATGCATTATGATCTATGACACAAACTGAGGATCCTAATTTTTCCCCATTATATTGCTGTCCAGTGTTCCCAGTATTTGCTAAAAAGCAAATACTTTCCTGTATTTTTTAATTTGAAAATATTATAGTTTGTTGGTGTTTTTATAATTTTTTTTAATTTTTAATCTAATTTCTTCCCACTCTCAATATTGAGAAAAAAAATAAGAAAAACATGTGTTTTCTTCTCTTTTTTAATTAAGTAAAATGCTAAAAAAATTTAATGCTAAAAAATTTAAATTTGTTCATTTTGATACTTGTTGATTTGCTTGTCAGTGTTATCATGCAAATAATGAAACTATCTCATTTTTCCTAGAAGATTATGTAAAATGTGGCATTCTCCTCACCTTAGTTGGAAACCTACCATTTATCTGATTTTTTAATGAAGCACATAACAAACTATTTCTCTGTTAATTTTTAGTTTAGAGATTTTGAGCTTTCTAGGTCAGAAAAAATATATAACTAAGTCCCTGGGATTTCTAATTTGCTGTCCTATATTCAAAGCTTTCTTCCAGTTTTAATATTCTTTAGTTGCCTGTCAGGGAACCATTTCTAAGTTCAGAAAAGGACTTACTTCCATTTTGAAACAGCAAATATCATAACTTCAAATATAGCAACACGAATTTGCAGGAGTTCTCTACACAGGTGAAATCATAGATTTAGGTTTTTTTTTATTATTGTTTTATTTTATTTTAATTAAATGGAGGGAAACAAAAGGCACATCATTGATTGAACTTATAACATTCCCAAAGAAGCATATCACTTATAATCCTGAGTACTTAAAATCCTCATTCTTAAAAAGTCAACATTGTTAAGGAAATGGAGGTAAATCCTAGGTTCACATTCCATCTCACCTTAGAAATATTTGGGTCATGTGATATTGTACTAATCAATTAACTTCCCAATAGCCCTGGCAACTCTATAAGGCTGCAATTTACAGAAGTCACCAATCAGCATTGGTGGAGAGAGAGGAGGGAAGGGGAAAAGGGTTCCACATTAGATTTTATGCAGATTTCCCTCCCATGCTCCCCAATTAGAGCTCTTATCATGTAGACCACATGCTATTTATCTTGTTTGGACAGCTAAGAGCTAATTTAAGTCTGAGAGCAATAAAAATTTCTGAAAGAAATTCAACAACACAGATATTCATAGAAAATACTGAAGAAATGGACATAGAAAAGAATACTGAACCACTCAGAAGAGTTTTCTAAATTCTAGGAAATTATAAGACATCCTGGAAGGAATAGGGAGTGATTAAAATCAACAATATTCCAATGTTATTTCCAAAGCCTGATTGTAGATTGCCTAAGAAGTAGTGCTGCAGAAGCCATGGAAATTTCTTATAGAAGTTCTACATGTTTCCACATTGAACTGCTGCTTGTTCTTAAAGGTTTTCTTGCCATTGTTCATAGCTTTGGGGAGCATCTCTTGACTAGTCCTAGAAAAGACAAAAGCATTTTGAATTCACCCTGATCCATCCTGGGCTTCAAAGAACTTTCTAGGATCATCAAGGACAAGGTCATGGACAGAAAGCTTTACATGCTAAGCAATGGTAAAAGAGTTGAGGCAGTACATAAACCCTGGGAAGGTAAGAAAGATATTGACTTCAGACAGTATAGAGAGAATAGAGTTAAAGCATTGGAAGTCAATAGAGAAGGAGGGAGCTGAAAAGGAAGATAAGATGGCAGGAGAGCAGATGGAAAGGGAGGAAGGAAGGAAGGAAGGAAGGAAGGAAGGAAGGAAGGAAGGAAGGAAGGAAGGAAGGAAGGAAGGAAGGAAGGAAGAAGGAAGGGAGGGAAGGAAGGAGGAAGGGAGGAAGGTATGGACAGAGGGAGGGAGGAAGGAGGGAAGAGGAAGAAAAGAGGGAGAGAGGAAGGAATGAAACCTGGAAAAAAAAGAGGAAGGGAGTGCTGACACACAGTTTCACTTAATAAAAGAAAGTAGGGTACTGAAGTTTCTTTTTAAATCTATACAAAATCCAATCCTTTAGGTAGACTCTTTGGTCAGAGCCTTAAAGTACTATATCAATATGACCAACAAGATAAAGGACTAGACCCTTTCTCCAAACCTTAAAACCTCTTAGGACTCTCCAAAATACATATGTGCAAGAAATAAAACATTTTCAATGTTTTCAAAGCCTGAAACACCAAAAGAACCTAACAATGTACTGGTGAACAAACAACAATTACTTCATCTCTAATGTGCCCTCTTGGAATCCTCTCCTCCTTACTATACTTTAGCAGGCTTGTATAGGCCCATACAATGATTTTTCATATGCCAGAAGCTCATTCTGACTTTTAATATCATTATGATAAGCTAAGCTGTAATAGTGCCCAAGAACAAAACTAGTAAACAAAATAAATTTATCCTAGTGGGGGTTTTTGGCAAGGCAAATGGGGTTAAATGGCTTGCCCAAGGCCACACATCTAGAAAATTATTAAGTATCTGAGGCCACATTTGAACTCAGATACTCCTGATTACAGGGTCAGTGCTCTATCCACTGTGCCACCTAGCCACCCCTTATCCTACTATTTTTGAGACTCCAGCATGACTGCTAAAAAATAAATAGTACCCACCTGTGGACAGTTCTGTCTCCTAATAACTTTGATAAAGTCTAACTTCCCCAAAATAAGAGACAGTTTAAGCAATGTTGATGTTCAACATTGAAAATCATCATCAAAAGGGGAAGAAATCAGGAACTAAGTAATTAGGAGAATATAAGAGAAAAAAGATCAAAAAATTACCAAAAAACTTAGGGGGGGAACCCTCAAAAACATTGAGTAAAGACAGATAAACTAAAGAGCATTATATAAATAACAGAAGAAAATACAGCCTCATCTCTTAAATAAGTTCAGATATCTATGAATAAAAGTTGTATCAATGCCTAATGAGGCATAGGACTCTTGATTCCAAGAGAACATGGAAACCACAATTTATTCATGAATTATTTAAGAAATAAATAAGTATTATGAAAATAGAATTTATAATCTTCTCAGAAAGAACAATCAATGTAACAGAAAACTTTAATTCCCTCTGTATTGACCATTTAGTTTACATCTAATATTACTGAAGGCAATATACAATATACAACACAATCCCCATTCCATTGTTCAACACCCTGCCTATAGATGACTGATTGTTTTTCAGTTTTTTTTTTATTCTATATTGAATCATTGGAAGACACATAAAAGATGAGACAAGAGAAAAAAATTCAAATGGGAATATTTGATCAAAACAAATATCAACAATAAAGGGTAAAAATCCTGTAATTTCTTACAACAAAGAGGATCTACAAAAGAATGAGTAAGGAGATAAAGGGAAGGACTGAAATAAGGGGAAGGAAAGGAGAACATCTCATTTCAGGTTGGGAGAAAGTCTCTGAAAAACACTATCCTTGGGGAAGAGAAATATTCAACAATGTGAGGTTGAAAGCTCACAATGGATAAAATATTTAAGAATTTAGTGATTAGAGACACCATTCATTTTATCTCAGAAGAAAGGGAATCAAACCTCTTGGAGGGAAGCCACAAAAACTTGGAGGAATGTACCCAAAGAAATGATTTTATTATAAATGGGAAAATATACCTTGAAGGAAGAAAATGGGTAGTAATAAATTGAGCAATCTATGTTTTCTTTTTATACCTGCACTCCTAGATCAGAATCAAAAGTTTTTCATTTAGATGGAATGAATCCTTCTTCATCATTCTGAACACATTTTGCTTTTCTCTGAGGAAAATGCATTAAAATAGATATATAGGGGCAACTAGGGGGAGTAGTAGATAGGGTACCAGCTCTGGTGTCAGGAGAATTTGAGTTCAAATCTGACCTCAGACACTTAATAATTACCTAGATGTGTGACCTTGGGCAAGTCACTTAACCCCATTACCTTACAAAAAAATAAAAAATAAAAAAGATATACAAATATATTTTGTTTTTAAATAACTTGTGAAGAATTTATATATGTGTGTAAATAAGAAAAAAAAACTGCAAGCAAAATAAATCCTTCTCCCCCATAAAAAAGAAAAAAGTATTGAAGACAGAAAAGAGGGGCTCAGAATCAAGGTGAAAGAATGGGGAAAAAATATTCCTTTCAAGCTCTCTTATCACAACACAACCTTTAAAAATGTATCACGTCAAAATCTGAGTGGACAAGCCAACAAAAGTCACAATGAGAAATATTTTTTAAGTCTAGAGATGTTTAAGAAATCAGAAATAAAAGTCTGTGTAGTCTTCTTGGCTCTTGGTTATGGCTGCTAGATATTAAAATTATTTTCTTCTGGCTACCTGTATATGTGGCAGGTGTCTCAACTAAATTTAATAAAGGTAAACTGAGGTTCATACTCTGAGCTGTTACAAGGGAGCAAGGGCTCAATTTAGGTAAAGGTCAGAATATGAATTAGGAAGGCGTTTTCAAACTTCTCCCTGAATTACAGACTTTGGCAATACCAAAAATTTATAGATCAGCAGGCCTATGCACTATAAAAGCAAAACAATGACATAAAAAATAAAAGTTTGGACCAGACAACATCCCCCATTCTCAGAAGTAGACTAAAGGCAATTCTAAGATAAACATCAATGTCAATAAATAGACTGAAAAATAAATAAACAACAAAACAAAAGAACCAGATCATAAAAAAGCAAATATAGTAACAGGGAAGTTCAAGTCACAAACTGAAAAGAAAACAATGAAAAATAATCAGCAAGTGAAGTTTCAAAGAAAAATAAAAATTGGACAGAAGTCCAATAAGAATTTTTAGAGGAGCTAAAACATATAAGAAAAAATGAAAAATGACTTAGAAATTAAAAATAGCAGCACAGGAAAAATAGGAAAAGAAATTAGAACAATGAAAGAAAATTATGGAAAAGACAAGTAATACTGGGTGAAAAGAGGCACAAAAATAGTGATGCATATCACTATTAATTAAATAATCACTATTAATTAAAAATTAGAATTGTCCAAATGGTAGAAAAGGCAGAGAATCTCATTGAATAACTCCTTAAAATGAAAATTAGTAAAGTGGAAACTAATAACTCCATGAGATATTAAGAAGCAATAAAACAAAGTTAAGTGAAAAGTAGAAGAACATATAAAATATCTCATAAGAAAAAAATCTAACCTGGAAATTAGATGGAGAAAAGATAATTTAAGAAATACTAAACTAAATGAAACCCATGATAAAAGAACTTAGACATCATATAGTCATATAGTTTCAAGAAATTGTAAAGGAAAATTGGTCTGACATCTTAGAATCAAAAAAACAAACTACAAATTGGGAAAAAAAATACAGATTTCCTCCTGATAGAAATTCCAGGGGTGGAGCCAAGATGGCGACAAGACAAGATCCTCTCTTAGGTGCTCTCTCCTTCTAATATTTAAAAACTTGTAAAATAAGGACTCTAACTAAATTTTCGAGAGACAGAACCCACAGAGGGATCCAGTGAGGCAGTTCAAGGTAACCTGAAAAATAGTGGAAAGGCTCTGCTCCACAGGGTTAGAAGAACAACTGCCAGAGTGAAGGAACAAGGAATGTTAGCTTCCCGGAGGGAGCCCCAGCAATTTGGGAGCCACAGCTCATGGCAGCAGGGGCAGTTTCCTGACCTACACTGCAGGGAGCTGGGCACAAGGAAGATCAGTGGGGGGGGGGGCGGCGCTCTGCCAAAGCAAGCATATGAAGCCCAGCCCTCAGAGCACTTAGTGAGCAGTTTGGCTGCAGCAGCCTAGATCCAGGAACTGGAAGCAGGCAGAGCCTGTAAATAGGAGCCCCAAGCCTATCTAAGTTAGGGGAATGGAGAGAGACTTCTGAGGTCTGTCCTCTGTACCTGGAACAGGACTCTGGGCCTCTGAACACATTCAGATCCTGATCACAGTCTAGGCCCCCCATAGAACAGCAGGACCCCCCCCACCTCAGCCCCGTGGCAGAGGGGTGCTCTTGTGGTCATTCACAGACCAAGAGAGAAGACAGAGCCTCACACACTGAAATCTTTGTGGGGGGTGTCCCAATAATACTCATAAGCTCAGGAAGCACCCAAAAACCAGGCACAGGCTGGGAAAAAGAGTAAACAGAGAAAAAAAGAGGAACATCATTGAGAAATACATTGTCCATGATCCAAAGAAGGATAAAAATACTCAGTCTGAAGATGAGGAAGTACAAGCTCCTGCATCTAAAGACTCTAAGAAAAACACTAATTGGGCTCAGGCTATGACAGTGATCAAAAAAAGACTTTGCAAATCAAATGAGGGAGTTAGAAGAAAAATTGTGGAAAGAAATGAGAGAGATATACAGGAAAAACATGAAAAAGAGGTCAGCAGCTTAGTCAAGGAGATCCAAAAAAATTCTGAAGAAAATAACATGTTAAAAACCATCTTAGGTCAAATGGATAAAACAGTTCAAAAAGTTATTGAGGAGAAGAATGCTTTAAAAAGCAGAATTGGAGGGCAACTAGGTGGCACAGTGGATAAAGCACAGGCCTTGGAGTCAGGAGTACCTGGGTTCAAATCTGGTGTCAGACAGTTAATAATTACCTATCTGTGTGGCCTTGGGCAAGCCACTTAACACCATTTGCCTTGCAAAAAAAAAAAAACCTAAAAACCTAAAAAAAAAAAAAAAAAAAAAGCAGAATTGGCCAGATGGAAAAGGAGATAAGAAAGCTCTCTGAGGAAAACAAATCCTTCAAATGTAGAATGAAAATGAGGGAAGCTGCTGGCTTTACAAGAAATCAAGACACAATATTTCAAAACCTAAAGAATGAAAAATTAGAGGAAAATGTGAGACATCTCATTAAAAAAACAACTGATCTAGAAAATAGATATAGGAAAGATAATTTAAAAATTATTGGGATAGATTGGGGGGGCGGAGCCAAGATGGCAACAAGAAGGGATCGTGTCTTAGGTGCTCTCTAATAAAACTCATAAGCTAAGGACTCTAACTAAATTTTTGAGAGACAGAACCCACAGAGGGACCCAGGGAGGCAGTTCTCCTACTCAAGGTAACCTGGAAAAGAGCAGAAAGGCTCTGCTTCCTGGGGTTGGAGGGGGTGGCCTGCCAGAGGGGTGGTGAAAGAACTTCAGCCTCCCAGAGGCAGCCCCAGGGTACTGGGAGCCTGTAGCTCACAGAAGCAGAGGAGTTCCCTAACTTATGCCCAAGGGAGCACTGGGTAAAAATTGGGGGAACAGTGGGGGAGATCTTTGCCACAGGGATCACTGGCCACTGAATTCCAGATCCAGGAAACATAAGCAGGTGGAGCCAGTAAGCAGGAGCCCCCAGGCCATGAGCCCATTGAGCTGGGGAAGGGGAGTGAAGAGGGAGAGACTGCAGAGCTCTGTCTTCTGCTGCTGGAACAGGACTCTGGGGTTCTGAACACATTCAGATCCTGATCGAAGTCTAGGCCCCACCCATAGAACAGCAGGGCCCCTCCCTAACTCAGCCCTGTGGTAAAGGGGGGCGCTTATGGTCATTCACAGACCAGGAGGGAGGACAGAGCCTTTCACACTGAGATCCTTGTGGGAGTGTCCCAAAAGCTCAGAAAGCAACCCAAAAACAGGCTTAGGCTAGGAAAATGAGCAAGCAGAGAAAAAAAAGGAACACCATTGAGAAATATTTCGCATATGAGCCCAAGGAAGCATCAAAATACTCAGTCTGAAGATGAGGAAGTACAAGCTCCTGCATCTAAAGACTCCAAGAAAAACAGAAATTGGTCTCAGGCTATGACAGAGATCAAAAAAAGACTTTGAAAATCAAATGAGGGAGTTAGAAGAAAAACTGGGAAAAGAAATGAGAGAGAGATGCAGGAAAAACATGAAAATGAAGTCAGCAGCTTAGTCAAGGAAATCCAAAAAAAATGCTGAAGAAAATAGCATGCTAAAAACCAGCTTAGGTCAAATGGATAGAACAGTTCAAAAAGTTATTGAGAAGATTGCTTTAAAAAGCAAAATTGGCCAGATGGAAAAAGAGATAAGAAAACTTTCTGAGGAGAACAAATCCTTCAGACAAAGAATAGAACTCAGGGAGATTGATGAATTTACCAGAAATCAGGAATCAATACTTGAAAACCAAAAAAAAAAATGAAAAATTAGAAGAAAATGTGAACTATCTCATTGAAAATACAACTGATGTGGAAAACAAATTTAGGAAAGATGATTTAAAAATTATTGGAATACCTGAAAGTCATGATCAGGAAAAGAGCCTTGACATCATTTTCAAAGAATTACTACAGGAAAATTGCCCTGATATTCTAGAAGCAGAGGACAAAATAGAAATGTTGAGAATCCACCAGTCCCCCCCAAGAAAGAGATCCCAAAACCAACCCCTAGGAAAATTTTAGCCAAATTCCAGAACTCCCAAGTCAAAGAGAATATATTACAAGCAGCCAGAAGGACACAGTTTAAATATTGTGGAGCTACAGTCAAGATCACACAGGACTTAGCAGCAGCTATATTGGAAGCTCATAGGGCTTGGAATATAATATACCGGAAGGCAAAAGAGCTTAGAATGCAGCCAAGAATCAACTACCCAGAAAGACTGAATGTCCCCTTCCCAGGAAAAAGATGGACTTTCAATGAACCAGGGGAATTTCAAATGTTCCTGTTGGAATGGCCAGAGATGAACAGAAGGTTTGATCTTCAGATACAGGACTCAGGTGACGCATAGAGATTGGAGGAGAAGGGGGAAAATATGAGAGACTTGATGATGAACTGCATGTATTCCTATATAGAAAAATTAAACTGATAATACTCATATGAACCTTCTCAGTTAATAGAGCAGGTAAAGGGAGCTTTTATAATTGAAGCACAGGAAAAAGCTGAATTCAAAGATAAAATATGGAGTAAAAATGGAGTCAATAGAAAAAAAGGAAATGTAATAGGAGAAAGAAAAAGGAGAGGGGTGAATAGGCCAAGATATTTCATGTAATAAGATTTTTCTTTATTACAATGAGCCATTGCAATGATATGGAAGGGGGGAAGGCAAGGGGGAATGAGGAAACCTTCTCTCTCATCAGAGGTGGTTAGGAGAGGAAACAGCATATATATTCAATGAGGTATAGGAATCTGGAGTAAGAAGGGGGGGACAGGGGGAAGGGGGGGATGTGAGTGATGGAGGAGAGGATGGACCATGGGGAGAGAGTGGTCAGATATAACCCATTTTCTTTTTTACATCTTGCAAGGGGCTGGGATTGGAAGGCCTGTCCAAGACCATAGGGTCAGGTGGATGCTGGGCCTAAGGGATGGTAGGGGGGCTCAGGGCCTCTTGGCTCCAGAGCTGGGGATCTGTCTGCTGTGCCACTCAGCTACCCTACAGCAGAATCAGAGTGAAAGTAGAGAGAAAATATAGTGCATGGTAGTGGAGAAATATGAAAGGAGGGAGTTGCGATCAGCAATGGCAATGGTGGAAAAATATGGAAGTAACTTTTGTGATGGACTTATCATAAAGAATGTGATCCACCTGCAACAGAGTTGTTGGTGTTGGAACAAAGACTCAAGCACATTTTTTATTATTATTATTTTGGGGGAGATGCAGGGCAAATGGGGCTGGGTGGCCTGCCTGGAGCCACATAGCAGGGGGATCATTGGGTGTCTGAGGCCGGATTTGGACCCAGGTGCTCCTGGCTCAAGAGCCAATGCTCTGTCCACCACCCAGCCACCCCTACTATTATTACTATTTTATTTTATTTTGGGTCTTTTTCTCTTTTTTTGGTTTTTGAAGGGCAGTGGGGTTTGGGTGGCTTGCATGTCACACAGCTGGGTGATTGTTGGGTGTACGGGGCCGGATGTGGGCTCAGGTGCTCATGGCTCTAGGGCTGGTGCTCTGTCCATTGCACCCCCTGGCCATACCTACAATTATTACTATTATTTTATTTTTAATTTTAATTTTTTCCTCTCCCCTTTACTTTATCGCTCAAGCAAGTCTATATTTATGGGTGGAGTAGGTATTTCATTTACTCTTAAACAAGAATTATTTATTAATGTAAAAAATATTTGTACAAAATGAGAATAAATATTAAATAAAAAAATAAAATTATTGGGATATCTGAAAGTCATGATCAGGAAAAGAGTCTTGATCCCATTTTTTAAAAATTCCTAGATGAAAATTGCCCAGATATCCTAGAAGTAGAGGGGAAAATAGAAATTGAGAGAATCTACTGATCTCCCCCAGAAAGAGATCCCAAAAAAAACAACAACCCCTAGGAATATTATAGCCAAGTTCCATAACTCCCAAGTCAAAGGGAAAATATTACAATAAGCCAGAAGGGCATAATTCAAATATCATGGTGCTGCAGTCAGGATCACACAGGACTTAACAGCAACTACATTAAAATCTTCTAGGGCTTGGAATATAATGTTCTGGAAGGCAAAATAACTCAGAATGCAACTGAGAATCAACTACCCAGAAAAACTGAACATCTTCATCCAGGGGAAAAGATGAACTTTCAATGAACTGCGGTATTTCAAATGTTCCTGATGGAACAACCAGAGCTGAACAGAAAGTTTGGTCTTCAAATATAAGACTCAGGTGAAACAGAGAGAGTGGAGGAGAAGGGAAAAATATGAGGGACTTAATGATGATGAACTACATGTATTCCTGCATAGAATAATGATACTCATAATACTCATATGAACCTTCTCATTTGATAGAGCAGATAGAAGGAGCTTTTGTAGATGAAGCACAGGAGAGAGCTGAATTTGAAGATATAATATAGTGTAAAAATGGAGTCAATGGCTAAAAGGGAAATGTAATGTGAGTAAGAGAAAGGAGAAGTGTAATAAGCTATTTCATATAATAAGATTTTTTTCTTTATTACAATAAGCTATTGAAATGATATGGAAGGGGGGAGGCAAGGAGAATGAGGGAACCTTTGCTCTCATCAGAGGTGGCTACGAGAGGAAACAGCATATATTTATACTCAATGGGGTATAGACATCTAGAGTAAGAATGAGAGAAGGGGGATGGGGGAAGGCGGATGTGAGAAGAGGAGAGGGTGGACCATGGGGGGAGAGTGGTCAGATATAACACATTTTCTTTTTCACTTCTTGCAAGGGGCTGGGATTGGATGACCTATCTGGGACCATAGAGCTAGGTGGATGCTGGGCCTAAGGAGTGGTATGTGGGCTCAGGGCCTCTTGGCCCCAGGGCTGGGGATCTGTCTGTTGCACTACTCAGCTGCCCTACAGCACATTTAAGAACAGGGACAGAGTGAAAGGGGAGAGAAAATATAGTATATGGTAGTAGGGAAGTAGGAATGGAGGGAGTTACGATCAGCAATGGCAGTGGTAGAAAAATATAGAAATAGCTTTTGTGATGGACTTATCATAAGGAATGTGATCCACCCATGACAGAGCTGGAGGTATTGGAACAGAGACTGAAGCACATTCATTATTATTATTATTATTATTATTATTATTATTATTATTATTATCATCATTATTATTATTATTATTGGTGGTTGCATGGCAAATGGGGATGGGTGGCTTGCCCAAGGCCACACAACTGGGTGATTGTTAGATATTTGAGGCCGGATGTGGATTCAAATGCTCCTGGCACCAGGGCTGGTGCTCTGTCCACTGTGCCACCTAGCCATCATCATTATTATTATTATTATCATTATTTTATTTTATTTGGGGGATTTTTTGCTTTTTGCGGGGCAATGGGGTTGGGGTAGCTTGCCAAGGCTCACACATCTGGGTGATTGTTGGGTGTCTGGGGCTGGATTTGGGCTCGGGTACTCCTGGCTCCAAGGACAGTGCTCCATCCACTGCACCACCTGGCTGCCCCTATTATTATTTCTTTTTTTCATTTTCATTTTATTTTTTTTCTCTTTACTTTTTTGCTCACGAGGGTCTATTTTTTGGTGGGGTATTATGTTTAATCTTAAACAAGGATATTTTAGTAATGTATAAAAAAATCATTTGTACAAAAATAAGAATACATAAATTTTAAAAAAATTCCAAATGAAAACTCCCAAGAATCAAGAACTGTGAAAACATCAAAACTAATATTATCTCTAGTTTCTTCTATATTGATTTCTGCTGTATTGATTTTTATAATTTAAAATAATTATATAATTGAATCTGTATCTGCTAAAGTTACCTTTCTATATAATTTGGTTAAGCTCATGAATTTAACTTTCCCTTTGAGTTAAGGTTACAATTCAAAGAAAAGTTATCTTTCATACTATTGTCCCTTGGGATATTTAATACTATCCTCAAATGAATTGGGATCTGTTCTTGCCAATTCTTGTGAAATTATGGGATCTCTCGTCTCTTCCAAGGAGACAGCAAGCCTAACAAAGATTACATAGTGCAAATGGGTCCCATAAAACAATAAAAATTCCTGAATTGTCAGAGAGAAACATGATTAACCTCATCTGAATGTCTGCTGCTTTTTTTTAGTATAGCCACTTAGAACATTCAATGACTACAAGATTGCCTTCTTTCTTCGGACAATAAAGAAGTATCCCCCCTCTAATTGAAATCATTAACTTTACTGAGGTGGTCAGTCTGATCCACTTTGGCAACAGTTACATTCATCACTGTTAATAAAATTCTTTTACTCAGAATATGTATCTCAAATTACCTTTATTACATTTACTTGAGACAGTTGCCACATCAAGGGGAAATTGTATAAGCAGGCAAAAGAATAATAATTCTAACACATTGTAGCCACAATCAGAAAGACCCAGTTTTGAGCATCTACCACCATAAATGAACCTAAGGCTTGGAATATTATATTCTAGAAGGCAAAGAATAACATATTCAGCAAAATTGACTCATCCTTCAACATGGGGGTTGAACATTTAATGAAATAGAATACTTTTAAACACTCCTAATGAAAAGACTAGAGAAGAGAACGGGTGGATAGATGCAGAAATGCAGCCGAGATAGTGGAGGGAACTGAGCATTTCTCCTGAGCTCTCCTAACACAACCTTCTAAATAGCTTTTTGAAAATGCCTCAAATAATTTCATTATAAGAAATGACAAGAAGGTTGATTTCAGAAAAATCTGGGAAGACTTATTTGAGCTGATGCAACATTCTAATGATCAACTGTGAGGCTTAACCACTCTGAACAACAAAATGATCCAAGACAATTCTAAAGGATTCATGATGGAAAAAATGATATATGCCTCCAAATAGAAAAATCATAATTTGAGTGCAGATTGAAATATGTTTTTTCCATTGTTTTTTCTTTCGCTTTTGGTAAAATGACTAATATGTAAATATGTTTTGTATGATTTCACATGTAGTAACTTATGTTTTTTGCCATCTCAATGGGTAAGGAAAGGTCAGGAGGGAAAGAATTTAGAATGCTTTTTTTTAAAAAATGATTATTAAAAACATTTTAAGTGCCTCAAATCAAATGGTGACTGGGAAAATCAAAAATCAAAATCACAGTATCTTATTTTTCTAGTCCAGCTTAGGTGGAAGAACAAAAAAGAGACAATTTGGTGGGATCTAGTTGAGAAAATGCATGGAAGTAGCAGTACTAACTATGGGACCTGGAGATAATGGCAAGAACACTGTGTAAAAAGGTAAGTAATGATTGTCAACATATAAGCTATATCAGATGACTTGCCAGCTTGGAGACAGAAGATGGGAGGGAGTAAAGAAGGGAGGAAGAAAAATTTGTAATTCAAAAATCATAACAAATGAATATCAAAAAACTATCTTTATATGTAATTGGAAAAAATGAAGTATTATTTAGAATTTAAAAAATAAAGTCAATAAGGCAATTAATGCCTTATTAAACAAATATTGTTGAAGACCTCTATGTGAAAGGTGATATTGCAAGCTTCTTTGTTCATTCTTCAATGCTGGTTTTCAGTTCCAGAACAAGAAAGACTATTAAGATCTAACCTATCTGGGTTACCCTAACTGGGTAGGAACCAGATTGCAGACCAGGAAGATTGTAACCAGAACTCTCTCCAGATCACAACACTTTAGAAGCATCAAAAACTTACAGGATCTAAGATCTAGCCACAGAATCTCTAACTAGCTTCCCCACCCACCAAGAGTTGAACAGAATCCAATGTCAAGAAATAGGTTGGAGAAACTGAGCAAAAAATTAATAATAATTTAGCCATTTGATCATGAAAAAACTACTATGGCAACAAGGAATCTAAAGACCAAATTGAAAAGAAAATAACCCGAAAATACCTATAAGCAAAGCCTCAGAGAAAAATGCAAATTGACTCCAAATCCAAAAAGAATTCCTAGAAGACCTAAAGAAGGATTGAAACAAAGATTTTGAAGATCAAATAAGTTTAAATTGAAAAGAAAAAAGATTAACCCAGTAAATTTATGAAAATACAATTAACAGCTTGTTTAAAAAAAAGACGTAGAAAATCATGCATGACCTATATCTTATTGCTTACTTTCTCAGGGGAGAAGGAAAAGGGATGAGAAGAAGGATGGATAGAATTTGGAACTAAAAACTTTTTTTAAAAGAATGGTAAAAATTGGTTTAACATGTAACTAGTAGAAAATAAAATGTATTTTAAAAATTTGAATAAATTAGCATTAAATAATTATTCTACGAGATATTAAGAAATAACAAAACACTTCCAGAAAAGATGGTGGAGAGATACCAGGTACAGTCATAAGGTTTCCTGGCTTTCCCTCAGAACTAATATGAATCAAATCTTTTAACAGAATTTGGATCCACAAAACCCAGAAAAAAAATGTAGGAGAAAAACAAGGTCTGTCTCAAGGGAATATGGGTAAGCTGGGGGGCAGAGAGCAGAGAGCCAGTGCAGGGGAGGCAGGGTGAGACCTGGGGACTAACCTGAAAACAGCTTCAGACACTTTGGTTGTAAGAGCAGCAGACAGGAGAGTTCCAATAAGGCTGGAGGGAGAATTCCAGCACAGCAGTAGGGAGAGTTCCAGAATGCAGCTATATGTTGATCCAGTCAGCTTGGCTTATCTGTAATACCAGGACCTTGAGGCCCTTATTTTCAGTGGAGTTTCCATGTTTCCAGTTGAGTCCCCTCCTCATCCCTGTGGGAGAAAGTGACTCTTCTCAGAACAATACAGTAAGAACTCCCTCCATCCCCACCCCAGGCTCAGACATAGGCAACAGATCTCCCTCAGTAATGAGAAATGAATAAGGAGATTAACTATATAGCTGGAAGGCCAAGTCCAAATTGCTCAAGGATAATCCAGACCCTTCTTCCCCCAAACCCCCAGACCTAGGGAATGGGTCACAAATCAAGGTCACAGACACTCCAGAGAAAGTGTAATGAAAGTGTCCCTACTGGACAGTCCACTTGAAGTTACTAAGCCAAGTGAGCTAAACCTCTAGGGATTTCAACAACAAATGTCTGTGAACCAGCCCCTTCCCCAACACAAGATCCTAGGAAAATGAAAAGCCAGTGGAAAAGCAGATCCATTGAAAGCTACCTTGAACACAAAAATCCTAACTAAGAGAGAGCTAGAACTTCTGAGGAGACTATGAATTGATCTCCAGCCCAAAAAGATTTCTTAGAAGAGAAAAGGAAGGAATTTAAAAATCAATTGGAAAAATTAGGAAAAGAAATGTAAAAGAAAATTAACACTTTACAATAAGAAAACAAATCCTTGTAAAATATAATTGGATAAATGAAAAAAGAAAATAATACTGTCAAAAGCACAACTGGGCAAATGGAAAACTTCAAAAATAGAATTGACCAACTGGAAAAAGTAAATGAAGAAAATGCTTCTCAAAAAATATAATGTAATGTGTAGAAACTAATGACTTCATGAGACAATAATCTGTTAAACAAAACCAAAAAATTGGAAAAATAGAAGAAAATATAAAATACATCATCGGCAAAACTACTGACCTAGAGAATAGATCCAGAAGAGACAACTTAAAAACATTGGGCTTCCTGAAAACATTGAGGATTTAAAAAAGCCTGTTTGATGTTTCAGGACTTAGTGAAGGAAAATTGCCCTATATCATGGAACCAGAGGGCAAAATAGTTATTGAAAGAATACATCTATCCCCTCCCAAAAGGGATCCCAAAATGAAAACACCAAGGAATATTGTGGTCAAATTTCAGAACTATCAGATAAAAGAGAAAATCCTGTAAGCAGCCAGAAAGAAACAATTTAGAAACCAAGGAGCCACAGTAAGGATTAAACAAGACCTGACTTCATCAACATTAAGGGATCAAATGCCTGGAATGTGATATTCTGAAGAGTAAGGGAGCTTGGTATGCATCCAAGAATTTACTCTCCAACAAAGTGGAGCCTTCTCTTCCAGGGGGAAAAGATGGACATTTAATGAAAAAGGAGACTTCCAACTTTTCCTGATGAAAAGACCTGAACTGAATAGAAAATTTGGACTTCAAACAGGACACTCAAGAAACACATAAAAATGGGAAAATGGGAAAAGGAAAAAAAACTGCTATCCCAATAAGGTGAAACTGAATATATTCCCCACCTGGATAAAGATTCTTATAATTCTTGACAATTGGAACTCTATTAGAGAGAAAATATTTATGCAGATGTAATGGACACTTATGACTTGACTGTGATTCTGATAGAATAAGTTAAAAAACAATATCTCCTTAAAAAGGGGGGACAGTAAAGAGACAAGAGGATGGAGGAAATTGAATGGGGTAAATCACACTACATTAAGAGGTACAAAGGACCTATTGCAATAGAGGGGAAGAAGAGAGGAGGTGGGAACTGCCTGAATCTTACACTCATCAGATTTGGCTCAAAGAAGGATTAACATAGACACACTTAGTTAAATTGAGAAACATATCTTACCCTTCAAGTATTAAAAGGGGAAAGGGGAGGGGGGGAAGAAAAGAGGAAGTAATGGAAGGAAGAGAAGGAATAAAGGGCAAAGGGAAAGGGGAAAGAAAGGGGAGGGGTTTTATATATATAATGGGGCAAACACACTGAAGGAGGTGGTATTCAGAAGCAAAATACTGGGGATTATGGATAAAGTGGAAAAAGGAAAAAATACAAGCAGAGGGAAGAGAATATGAAGGACAATAAAGAATTAGTAATTATAACTTTGAATGTCAATGGGATGAACTCTCCCATAAACTGTAAGGAAATAGCAGAGTGGATTACAAAGCAGAATACTACAATATACTGCTTACTAGAAATTCATTTGAAGCAGAGAGTAAAGGTAAAAGGTTGGAGCAGAATATATTTTGCTTCAACTGAAGTGAAAAAGGCAGGGGTAGCCATCCTTATCTCAGACAAAGCAGCTGCAAAAATATATCCCATTAAATGAGATAAGGAAGGTAGCTATGTCCTCCTAAAAGGTACCATAGATAATGAAGCAATTTCAATTGTAATTATGTATGCACCAAGTGGTATAGCATTCAAATTCTTAGAGGAGAAGCTCAATGAGTTACAGGAAGACATCAAAAGCAAAACTCTACTGGTGGGAAGACCTCAACTTCCCTCTCATATTTAGTTAAATCAAACCATAAAATAAACAAGAAGGAAGTTAAGGAGGTAAATAGAATATTAGAAAAACTAGATATTATAGACCCTTGAAGAAAATTGAATTGGGATAAAAAAAATATACTATTTTTCTGTAGAACATGGCACTTACACAAAAAAATGAGCACATATTAGGGCATAAAAAACATTATAATCAAATGCAGAATGACAGAAATGGTAAATACTTCCTTCTCAGATCATAATGCAATAAAAATTATGTTCAATAATGGATCATGGAGAGATAGACTTAAAACTAATTGGAAACTAAATAACCTCATTTTAAAGAATGAGTGGATCAAACAACAAATTACAGAATTAATGATTTCATCCTAGATAATGACAATAATGAGACAACATATCAAAACTTATAGGATACAGCCAAGGCAGTTATTTGGTGATAAATCGTACTCTTAAATAAATTTGAAATTAATATATATTTATAACTAAATTCATAGAGAATCTTATTTTCTTTTTGAAAATAGGAGTGTATTTAGAATAAGAGGAAAATAAGCTTATAATACAGAAATGTGAAAGAAATCTGAGTATGAAAGATATTCAGGTCTAAGGTAAACTTTAAGAGAAAGAGCTGTCAGCCTGGAAATCTTAGGTTTCATGTAGCTTAAGAATTAAGTGCTCAATTTTTAAAGAAATAAAATGGTAAACTCTGAAGAAGAGCGTATAAGAGATAGGGAAGTATAGCTTAAATGAAATTATATCCAATAATATTGGCCATATGTGAGGGACTTTGAAAGATGATTGGGAAATTGAAAATTATATAACCCATACTTATGAGCAAGATATTTAAAAAGTTATGTGATCTAGTTTTGTCTATATAAGTTATTTTACTGTAATAATATCTAAGTCTGGAATTAATGATTGATTGCTTTGTGTAATGAAGGAAAATATCAGAAGTTATGACCCTCTGGCTTCCCTGAAATTTTTAAACTATTACATGAACCTTATTCTAAACCTGTAGGTCCAAGCATATACACAATAAAAGAAAAGAAATTGTATGATATATTATTGGTATTAAGAGAATGGCCATGGGGCGGCTAGGTGGCATAGTGGATAAAGCACCGGCCTTGGAGTCAGGAGTACCTGGGTTCAAATCCAGCCTCAGACACTTAATAATTACCTAGCTGTGTGGCCTTGGGCAAGCCACTTAACCCCATCTGCCCGGCAAAAACTAAAAAGAGAGAGAGAGAGAGAGAGAGAGAGAGAGAGAGAGAGAGAGAGAGAGAGAGAGAGACAGAGAGAGAGAGAGGAGAGAGAGAGAGAGAGAGACACAGAGAGAGAGAGAGAGAGAGAGAGACAGAGAGAGAGAAGAGAGAGAGAGAGAGAGAGAGAGAGAGAGAGAGAGAGAATGGCCACTTGGGCAGCTAGGCGGTGCAGTAGATAGCCCTGGTGTCAGAAGTACTTGGGTTCAAATCCAACCTCAGATACTTAATAATTACCTAGCTGTGTGGCCTTGGACAAGCTACTTAGCCCAACTATCTTGCAAAAACTTAAGAGAGAGAGAGAGAGAGAGAGAGAGACAGAGAGAGAGAGAGAGAGAGACAGAGAGAATGGCTACAACTCCTTAACATTTTTATGGATGGTAAGTATGATTATCATGTCATCAGATGTACAGAAACAACTTTTATTAATCATAGCACTGATATATTATTATATGAATTCTTTAAATAATTACTAGAAGTTATTGGAAATGATACAATTTCTTTTTTATTGAACACATAAATTCCTACCCTGGATTGCCTGGACCTTTGTATATGAAAGTAATCATAGGACTGATCTATTAACCCTTCCATTCCTTATTATAAGCTTAGTAGAAGAGTAAACTAAACTGTTTTACAAAAATTTCAGGCTTCTGGCCAAGATGGCGGAGAGAAGACAGGCACAGTTCTAAAGTCTCCCGATCTCTTCCCCATCTACCACATGAAACAAACCTCTTAAAAGAAATATGACCACAGAACCCAGAAAGAAAAGCCAGGAGAAAGAACATCTACCTCAGGATTTGTCTCCGGCAGCAACTTTGGGTGAATTTGGCGGATGAGACTGGGCTCAGAAGGAGGATCAGCCTGGGATCAGATAGACTAACAGCTTAATTGGAGCCCAGAGTCTGAGGTCCGGACCTGCTGGATCAGCATTGGGGCTAGATGACAGGGGCTTGGTTTGGCAGGGGAGCAGAGGCACTGGAGCTTGAGGATGGGGCTGGTGGGAGATTTCTGGTGTAGGAGAGCTGCGGACACCAACCCTGGGCTCCTCCTCTGGTCTGAGGAAATCTGAGTCCATGCCTCCATTGAAGCTGAGGGCTCTTCCCAAGCAAACAAATGCAAACTACTTCTGCCTCAGACCCAGGTGTATGAGAAGAAGAACCAGCCCAGCTAAGGAATGACCTTAGGCCAGGATAAAGCCCACCATTGATTAAAGGCAAAAGAATTCAATAGCTCCAACCCCTCTCTTCAAGCAAAGGGAGAAGGCCTCAACCAAGGTCACAGACACTCCAGAGAAAGCAACCAACACCTCCTACTGGCTAGCCAGAGAAACTTCACTCAGTGAATAAAGCATTTAGTGATCCCAAGCCCCAGTGACCCAGCCCCCCCCAAGGTCTTAGCAAAATGAAGAAGGGTCAGCAGAAAGGTGGATCCATAGAAAAATTCTTGGAAGGGAAAGACCCTAACTCAGAGAGACCTAGAACCTCTGAGGAGAATACAATCTGGTCTCCAGCACAGAATGACTTCCCTGAAGAAATAAGGAAGGAGCTTAAAAATTTGGGAGAGACAATTAATACCTTGTAACAAGAAATCAAACCTTAGAAAGTACAATTGGACAAATACAAAAGAAGAATAAATCTCTCAGATCATCAATTGGACAATTACAAAATGAGAAGAAATCTCTCAAATCATCAGTTGGACCAATACAAAATGAGAATAATTCTCTCAGATTCTCAAATGAGCAAATGCAAAAAAGAAATTAATTCTCTCAAAGCCTCAATTGCTCAAATGGCAAGCTCTTTCAAAAGTAGAATTGATCAAGTGGAAAAGGAGTTGCAAAAGGTTAATGAAGAAAACTGCTCCCCCCAAAAAAGAATGGAGTCTAAAGAAACTAATGACTCCATGAGACAGCAAGTGTCAGTTAAACAAAATCAAAAAGAAGAAAAAATGGAAGAAAATGTAAAATACCTCATCAACAAAACCACTGACCCTGAGAATAGATCAAGGAGGGGGAACCTGAAAATTATAGGACTTCCTGAAAACATTGAAGAGTAAAAAAAAGTCTGGACTTAATATTACAGGATCTAGTGATAGAAAACTG
The DNA here is from genome assembly GCF_037893015.1 of Macrotis lagotis. NCBI lineage: Eukaryota > Metazoa > Chordata > Mammalia > Peramelemorphia > Peramelidae > Macrotis > Macrotis lagotis. Next base: position 365,485,626 of record NC_133658.1, read on the forward strand.
CCCTGATATCATGGAATTGGGGCAAAGTAGTTATTGAAAGAGTACATCAATCCCCACCAGAAAAGGTTCCTAAAATGAAAACACCAAGGAATGTTGTGGCCAAACTCCAGAACTAACAGATAAAAGAGAAAATCCTGCAAGCAGCAAGAAAGAAACAATTTAAATATCAAGGAGCCACAGTAAGGATCACTCAGGACCTGCCTGCATCAACATTAAGGGATCAAAGGGCGTAGAACGAGATATTTCGAAGAGCACAGGAGCTTGGATTGCAGCCAGATTCTACTTTCCCATAAAGCTGAGCCTTCTCTTGCAGGGAAAAAGATGTACATTTAACAAAATGGAAGAATTCCAAAAATTTCTGATGAAAAGACCAGAGCTAAACAGAAAGTTTGGACATCAAACAGGAGGTTCAGTTGACACATGAAAAGGTTAAAAAATGGGGGGGGGCAGTAAAAGGAAAAAATTCAATCCAGTAAGTTGAAATTGGCTATATCCCAGCATGGGGGGAAAAGATTCTCATAAATCTTGAGAATTGTAACTCTAACAGAGAGAATACACCTAGCCAGAAATGATGGACATTCATGACCTATCCATGAGACTGCTATCTAATGGGATGTAACTGCCTTTAAGCCCACTTGGGAGAAAGAATCTAATAACTCTCAGGAATTTTGACTGTATTCAATAGAATATAATGAACTAGAAGGGACAGACACTCAGAATTTTCTATGACTTTGAATGATCTAAAAAACACTACCTCCTTAAAAAGGGGGACAGGAAAGAGACAGGGTGAGGGAGGGGATTGAATGGGGTAAATCTCATTACACTAAGAGGTACAAAAAACCTATGGTAACAGAGGGGAAGAAGGGAGCAGATGAGAAACACCTGAATCATCTTCTCATCAGACTTGGCTTAAAGTCAACCTACACATACTCAGTTAACTTATAAAACATCTAACCTTTCAAGTATTAAAAGGGGAAAAGGGGAGGGGGGACAGAAGAAGGGAAGGGCAGTGGGGGAAATAAGGGGAAATAACAAAAGGAAGGGAAGGGAAAAGGGAAAAAGGGAAAGGGGAAAGAAAGGATAGGGTGTGATATAGGAGGGCAAACATACTGAAGGGGATGGTATTCAGAAACAAAATACTGGAGAATATGGATAAAGTTGGGGAAAGGGGGAAAATACAAACAGAGGGAAGATAGCACAGAGGGAAATAAAGAATTAGTAAACATAACATTGAATGTGAATGGGATGAACTCTCCCTTAAAATGTAAGCAAATATCAGAGTGGATTAAAAACCAGAATCCTACAATATGCTGCATACAAGAAACGCATTTGAAGCAGAGAGATACATATAGAGTAAAGGTAAAAAGTTGGAGCAAAATATCATTTGTTTCAGCTGAAGTAAAAAAGCAGGGGTAGCAATCCTTATATCAAAAAAGTAGCAGCAAAAATAGATAATGTTAAAAGAGATAAAGAAGGAAACTTTATCCTCCTAAAAGGTACCATAGACAATAAAGTCATTTAAATATTGAATATATATGTACCCAGTGGGAAAGCACCCAAATTCTTAGAGGAGAAGCTGAAAGAACTACAGGAAGACATAGACAGGAAAACTCTACTAGTGGGAGACCTCAACCTCCCACTATTAGATCTAGATAAATCGAATCATAAAACAAACAAGAAAGAAATTACGGAGGTAAATAGATTGTTAGAAAAATTAGATATGGTAGACTTATGGAGGAAACTGAATGGGGATAGAAATGAATATACCTATTTCTCTGCAATACCTGGAACTTTACAAAAATTGACCATGTACTAGGGCAAAATAACCTAATGATCAACTGCAGAAAGGCAGAAATAGTGAATACATCTTTCTCAGATCACAATGCAATAAAAGTCATATGCAATACAGGGCCAAGGAAATATAGACCCAGAACAAATTGGAAACTGAATAAAATTTTAAAAACTGAGTGGACCAAAAAACTAATTATAGAAAGTATTAACCACTTTATCCTACATAATAATAATAATGAAACAACATACCAAAACCTATGGGATTCATTCAAAGCAACTCTCAGGAGATATATTATAGTTCTAAATGCTTACATGAATAAATTGGAGAAAGAGGAAATCAATGAACTAAACATGCTACTAAAACAATTAGAGAAAGAACAAATCAAAAATCCCCAATTAAATACCAAATTAGGAATTCTAAAAATTAAAGGAGAAATTAATAAAAGCAAAAGCAAAAAAAACTATTGAATTAATAAATAAAACCAAAAGTTGGTATTATGAAAAAACCAATAAAATTGATAAACCTCTGGTCAATTTGATTAAAAAAAAGAAAGAAGAAAACCAAATTGCTAGTGTCGTAAATGAAAAAGGTGAACTCACCACCAATGAGGAGGAAAAAATGTAATAATTTGAAATTATTTTCCCAAACTCTATGCCAATAAATTTGATAGTCTAAGTGAAATGGATGAATATTTACAAAAATATAAGTTGCCTAGGTTAAATGAAGAAGAGATTAAATACCTAAACAACCCTATCTCAGAAAAAGAAATTCAACAAGCCATTATTGAACTCACTAAAAAGATCTCCAGGGCCTGATGGATTCACAAGTGAATTCTACCAAACATTTAAGGAACAATTGGTTCCAATTCTATATAAACTCTTTGGAAAAATAGGGAAAGATGGGACTCTGCCTAACTCTTACTATGAAACCAATATGGTACTGTTACCTAAACCAGGAAGAGTTAAAACAGAGAAAGAAAATTGTAGACCTATTTCCCTGATGAATATAGATGCAAAAATCCAAAATAAAATCTTAACAAAACGATTACAACAAGTCATCACTAGGATAATACATTATGATCAAGTAGGATTTATTCCAGGAATGCACGGTTGGTTCAATATTAGGAAAACTGTTAGTATACTCAATTTTATCAGCAACAAACCTATCAAAAATCATATGATCATATCAATACATGCTGAAAAAGCTTTTGACAAAATACAGCATCCATTCCTATTGAAAACACTAGAGAGTGTAGGAATAAATGGACTGTTCCTTAAAATAATTAGTAGTATCTATCTGAAACCATCAAAAAGCATTATATTCAATGGGGAGAGGTTAGAGGCATTCCCAATAAGATCAGGGGTGAAACAAGGGTGCCCATTATCACCCCTACTATTCAATATTGTATTAGAAATGTTAGCATCAGCAATTAGAGAAGAAAAAGAAATTGAAGGAATTAGAATTGGGAAGGAAGAGACAAAACTCTCACTCTTTGCAGATGACATGAGGGTCTACCTAAAGAATCCCAAGAAATCATCCAAAAAACTACTGGAAAAAATTAGCAATTTTAGCACAGTTGCAGGTTATAAAATAAACCTTCATAAATCCTCAAGTTTTCTATATATGTCTAGCAAGATACAGCAGGAAGAGCTATAAAGAGAAATCCCATTCAGAGTAAACTCAGACAATATAAAATACCTGGGAGTCTATTTGCCAAGACAGACTCAGAATCTTTTTGAAAACAATTATAAAACACTTCTCACACAAAGTAAATCAGATTGAAATAACTTGGCAAATATCAACTGCTCATAGATACGTAGAGCTAATATAATAAAAATAGCAATTCTACCAAAGCTGAATTTTCTGTTTAGTGCCCTACCAATCAAAATTCCAAAAAATTACTTTAATGAGTTAGAAAAAAATTGTAAGTAAATTCATATGGAGAAACAAAAAGTCAAGAATTGCCAGGAGCTTAATGAAAAAAATTGCAAAAGAAAGTGGCTTAGCTCTACCTGATTTAAAATTATATTATAAAGCATCAGTCATCAAAACTGTTTGTTATTGGATAAGAAATACAGTGGTGAACCAGTGGAATAGACTAGGTGTAAAAGCAGGAGATGATTATAGTAATCTGATGTTTGATAAACCCAAAGAGTCCAGCCATTAGGATAAAAATTCCCTCTTTGATAAAAACTGCTGGGACAATTGGACATTAGTATGGAAGAAACTTAGATTAGACCAACACCTCACACACTTTACCAAAATAAGATCCAAATGTTTACAGGACTTAGACATAAAAAACAATACTATAAGCAAATTAGAAGATCAAGGACTAGTCTACCTGTCAGATCTATGGAAAGGGGAGCAGTTTATGACTAAGAAAGAGTTGGAGAACATCACCAAAAACCAATTAGATGATTTCGATTATATTAAATTAAAAAGCTTTTGCACAGATAAAACCAATGTAACCATGATCAAAAGAAATGTAGTAAATTGGGAAACAATCTTTACAACTCATGATTCTGACAAAGGACTCATTTCTAAAATATACAGAGAACTGAGTCACATTTTTAAAACAAAAAGCCATTCCCCAATAAACAAATGGTCAAAGGATATGCAAAGGCAATTTACAGATGAGGAGATCAAAGCAATCCATAGCCATATGAAAAAATGCTCTAAATCATTAATTATTAGAGAAATGCAAATTAAAGGTTCTCTGATGTACACCTCTCAGATTGGCCAATATGACCAGAAAGAATAATGATCATTGTTGGAAGGGTTGTGGGAAATCTGGGACACTATTACACTGTTGGTGAAGCTGTGAACTCATCCAATCCTTCTGGTGAGCTATTTGGAACTATGCCCAAAGGGCAAAAAACATGTGCATACCCTTTGACTCAGAAATACCACTACTGGGTCTATACCCTGAAGAGATGATGAAAAAGGGTAAAAATATTACTTGTACAAAAATATTTATAGCAGCCCTGTTTGTGGTGACAAAGAATTGGAAATCAAGTAAATGTCCTTCAATTGGGCAATGGCTTAGCAAATTGTGGTATATGTATGTCATGGAACACTATTGCTCTAATAGAAACCAGGAGGGACAGGATTTCAGGGAAGCCTGGAGGGATTTGCATGAACTGATGGTGAGTGAGATGAGCAGAACCAGAAAAACACTGTACACCCTAACAGCAACATGGGAGTGATGGTCAAACTTGAAGGACTAGCTCATTCCATCAGTGCAACAATCGGGAACAATTTTGGGCTGTCTGCAAAGGAGAGTGCCATCTGTATCCAGATAAGGAGCTGTGGAGTTTGAACAAAGTGCAAGGACTATTCCCTTTAATTTAGGAAAAAACCGATATCTTATTGTCTGATCTTGTTACCTCTTAGACTTCTCTTCTCTTCTTTAAGAATATGATTATTCTCTCATCACACCCAATTTGGATCAAGGTACAACATGGAAACAAAGTAAAGACTGACAAAGTGCTTTCTGTGGGGGGTTGGGGGGAGGGAAGCAAGATTGGGGGAAAATTGTAAAACTCAAATAATATCTTTAATAAAAATAAATTTTAAAAAATTTCATCAGAATGTCTGTTTGCTAAGGAAAGAATTTAAAATCACTAGGGAGCAAGCTAGAAATATAGTAGAATCCTGTAGACAAAGGGGTATTTACCTAACCTTCCAAATTATTTTAAGAATTCTAGAGGCCAAACTCCTAATAAGTTATGGCAGATGGATGTGACTCATTATGCACCTTCTGGAAAAATGAAATTTATTTATGTTATGGTGATTACATTTAGTTCATATACAATGACAACAGCACAAAGTTCAGAGGCTACTCAAGTTGTGATTGATCATTTATTCGATTGTTTTGCAGGGATACCAAAATCTATAAAAACATATAATAGCCCTGGATATACTTCTGTGGTTTTTAATCAATTCCATCTATTTTACAATATAAAACATATTATAGGCATTCCTTATAATCCCATGGATTAAGCTATAGTTGAGAGGAAGAATAGGTCATTAAAAATGTTCCTCCATAAACAGAAAAGAGGTATGGTGGGGGATCAGATACTGGGTACACCTAAATAAAGCTTTGTATTCATTAATTATTTGATTTTTGGATGATAAGAATAAAACTGTGACTGAAAAAACACTTTGGTTTCCAAATTACCATAGGTAACATAATAAATACCCCTAATAGTACTTATAGAGTAATGTGGAAGGATACTAAAGATGGACATTGGAAAGTATTTGATCAATTACTAACCTGGGGTCGAAGATATGCTTTCATTTTATCCACAGGTAGAGAAACTGTCTGGATATCAGAAAGTAACATCAGACTGTGCAGACCAGATGATCAAGTAATATGGAAAATGAATAACTTACACTTAAGAAATCAATAAAAATGTGTAAGAGGAGAAGGAAGAACAGACCGCACAAAAGGAAAGCACAACATGGACTTATAGTTCAACTTGTGATGCTTATATTAATCATGAAAAATTTGGGGAACTGCAAAAGGAACTGAATATTGGACTTATATTAAAAACTTGTACTATGGAGAGAAAAGTATGACTGAAGTTGTTCTGATAGGGGAAGCTGAAAATTATTTGGATATAACAAAGTTACTATTGGAATTATCAAGTAAGAAATGCTGGTTAGGTAAAATTTTTCTGGCTTGAATAATATCACATCCCATATAGAAGAATTTATGATCATTACTGAGAAAAAGATGGAAAATAATATTAACTATTACATTTACATTATTTGAGCATGTGTATGTAAAGAAGTGACTAATAAAGAAAAGATAGAAGAAAAATATACACTTAAGAATTGTCAGAAAATGTTACTAGAGCACTAAAGACTCAGAAGAAGACTTTATGAAGATCTTTATCATTTGATTAATGCTTTACAAACTTCTGTAATGCACAATTTGTGTTAGGGAAGAAAATATAGATTTGAGCAAGAAATTGTATGATTGGGTGTCTTTTCCACCTGTAATTGGTACTTGGTTATATAGTATTCTGTTTTCAGCTTTGTTGTAATTATGATATTGATCATTTGTTGCTTGTTTTTCATTTTAAAAACTAGGTTTCACATTCAGGATGTTAAAAACCAAAGGATAGTACAAATGCAGTGCTGATCATGTCTTTGGTGAATTAATTCAATGGCATCTGAAAGATTTAAGAGATAGATTAGTTGTTTTGTAGTTGTAGTTATTATGCTTGCATCTCTTATAGCCTCATCTGAATCATTTGCCCTGTCTATATCTTATGTACAAAATGAAGTAATTCAAGTACATTATTTAGAAAAACTTAGTAAAAATGTAAGTTTGGGATTCCAAAAACAGTCAAAATATTGATAAGCAGGTTTTGCAAATGTTAGAGGGTTTGAAGAAGACAGTAGTTTCTATAGGAGATGAATTGGATATGGTAGAGTTTAGACAGATACTTAGTTGTGAATATGGCTACATGCCAATTTGTGTGACCACTTTGGAATATAATGATACTCCATGGGAATGGAAAAAAAGATTAGGAATCACCTTAATGGATTGTTTGGGAATTCTACCATGTCTTTTGGTATTGATGATTTGGATAAGTTGGCTAAAGACATCCAAGAAGCCTCCCAGTGAGACTTGGCTCCTGAAAAGACAGCTGATAAGGTAATTAATTGGTTTCATGATCCTCCCCTCTTCAGGCATTGGGCCCAGAGTATTATACAATTGTGTCTTATATTGATTCTCTTGATGTTTCTACTTTGCTGTTTTCCAAGTTTTTTCTAAATATTTTTTCCTGTAAACCAATAGAATTCAGAATCATGTAACCCAAGTTGAGCATCAGGTTGGGCAATTGTGAACTTGTGTAAACAGAAAAGGGGAAAGTGTTGAGAGGCTCAAGTGAGTTTGGGTTAGAAAGCTAGTTATGACTAAAAAAACCTAGGCTCTGGTGTCCCTCGAGCTGAAGGCTTTCCATAGAACTCTGATTTGATAACACAACTGCATCATTCATGGCCTCACTTGTTGATTATTTCTGTTCCTGAACTTCTTGACCTGAGTTACATCCTGACAGGTTACATCCTGCCCATTGTTTTTATCCTGTATGCTAATTTTGTGGTTTTCTGCTATAAAGAAATATTTGATACTTTTAATAAATTGGTCTGCTGGTTGTCCTGCTAGCACCCCCACCCAGAAAAAAAAAAAACTGGAAAGCAATTTTTACAACGTGTTTCTGAAAAGGGCTCTTTTCTAAAATATATAGAAAACTGCATCAAATTTATAAGAATATAAATCATTCACCAATTGATCAATGGTCAAAGGATATGATCAGGCAAATTCTCAGTTGAAGAAATTAAACTTATCTAAAGTCATATGAAGAAATAATCTAAATTATTATTGATTAGAGAAATGCAAATTAAAACAATTCTGAGGTATCACCTCACACTTATCAGATTGGCCAATATGACTAAAGAGTAAAATGATCAATGTTGGAAGGGATGTGGGAAAACTGAACCACAAATACATTATTGGTTGAGCTCATCCCACTTTTCTGGAGAGCAATTTGAAATTATACCAAAGGGCAATAAAACTGTACATTTTTTTTTGATCCAGTTAGATCACTATTAGTTCTGCACTCCAAAGAGATCACAAAAAATGGGTAAAAAACCTACACATTCAAAAATATTCATAGCAACTCTTTTTGTAGTAGCAAAAAACTAGAAATTGAAGGGAATGCCCATCGATTGGGAAATGACTGAAAAAATTGTGGTATATGGATGTGATGGAATACTATTATTCTGTAAGAAGTCATGGGGACCAGGACTTCAGAACATCCTGGAAAGACTTGGATGAACTGATGTTGAGTGAATTAGCATAATCAGAATATACACACTTATATGGAGTGAAAATAAACTATGATGGACTTGCACATTTTAGCAATACAGTAATCAAAGATAATTCTAAATGATTTGTGATAGATAATACCATCCATATCCAGAAAAGAAAGCATAGAGTTTAAATGTAGACTAAAGCTTTCAACCTTCAATTTTTAAAAGTTTTCTTGTATATTATATCTTGTTTTGTTTTGTTTTTTCTGTTTGGATTTTATTTTTCTTTCACAGTATGATTAATATGAATCTATGTTTAGCATAGTTATACATGTATAGCTTATTTTAGATTACTTTTCTGTCAGGGGAGGGGGTAGGGAGGGAGAAAACCATAAAACTCAAAACCTGCAAAAAATGATTGTGGAAAATTACCATTGCATGTAGTTGGAAAAATAAATAAATAAAATATTTAGTAAAGAAAGAAATAGGAAAACATTTTGATTAAAAAAGGTCAGTCTCACAAGAGTGATTGAGCTGTTTCATTTAGGGATGAGATATAATCTTAGCTCATTCAGGAAGAGAATTATCAGGAGGGAGTTTAAACAGTTATGAGAGTAACCAGTGTTCTAGGTAGAGGTATATATATGAAAAGTCAACTTTTCACATAGCTACAGATATAGGAATATCTTCTATCCATCTTTCTAAAGTTTTTATTTTCTTTCCCCATCTCCCTGCAGTTCTGCTTCTCCTGACTTTCTAACTATAAAGTATCTTCATCACTGACAAAGTATGTGACCTCAGAGTTCTTTCAACCAATTACTAGTCAGTCACATACTTCACATATATTGTCACAGAGCTGACCTTCTGGAAACGGATTTAGCCTTGAACTGGGACCAGTATTATAGTCACTTCAACAAGAGTCCTAACTGTGAAGTAAATCTCATTTGAAATGAGAGGACTGGATTCAGCACCACCTCTATTACAACCCCATTATCTACTGCCTGAATGGTGTTGGACAAACCACTTAACTTCTTTGGTCTTTATTTCCCTATCTGTATAATGAGTTGGTTAATCTAGAAAGCCTCTAAGTGAAATTCCATTTCTAAATTGATGATCCTATAACCCAAAGTCCCATTACTCCAACTTTAGATATCCTTACACTGTGTTGTGCTGCCTCTCACAGGGAACTGAGACATCATAACAATTAGATCATAAATTTAGAGTTGAAAACAAGTTTGAAGATCATTTAGTCGAAGCCCTCATTTAAAAAAATGAGGAAATAGGTCCAGAGAAGTCAGGGAACTTACCGAAAATCACACAAGTAGAAGAAATAGAGTTGAGATTTGAGCTCTGTATAGCACATTACTTGGAAAGCACCACTTATTCAAAAACACCATTTTTATTTGGCAGAATGAATTTCAGGGGCCAGTGGTTGGAGGGGGAGTTTGTTTTATGACATGTTTTCTCTGAAGTAAGAGATAACTTGCCAAATATCTTTTGAACAAATTTTAATGTAATTGAATAACCACAAAATAATTGGTAGTTTCCAAAGCTAGGAAGAAATAAATGTGTCTTTGTAGAATGTAATTGGGGAAATGGAAGGCTCAAGCAATCATTTCACTTTAAAATAAGATGCTTCTTGCAGAAACCATAATGAACAAATTTGACTTTGCAATCAAAGATCTTAAGAAAGAAAAAAAAATTATGTGGAAGTAAATCTGTAATTTCCATATTCCACAAATGAAATGATTGACCTACATGTTCTCTAAGTTTCCTCTGAATCATATCAACTACAATATGTTGTCCCATAGGGGACCTTCTTGAACAATTTCAGATAATTGCAGAGGATAGGCACAAATTTTTGATGTAGGATCCTTTGCAAGAAAAGAATATGACTGTCAGAGATTTCTCTGCCTCAGTGGTAAAATAACCCCTTAAGAGAATTGGAATGACCGGAAATGTGAGCAGCAGAACAGCCACGTCTACCTTTGTGGGCAAAAGAGTCAAGGAAATCAACTGTGATCAAGCAGGACTATTGATCATTGATGAGAAATGAATGAAATATCCCATCCATGACCTATATATTCCCAGGGGTCAGAAAATCTGAACTTTTGCATATTTAATAGCTTTTTTTAATGGCACATAAGAAACAAATAGATTTATGAAAACAAAAGTATTGAAAGGAAAAACCCTTCACGTCTTTAAATTTTTCTAATAAATAATATAAGGAACTTATTGATCTTTCCTTTCCACTTGGCCCAACTCTAAAAAAAATAAAGAAAATTTGAGAGTTTGGCTGTACTTTATACCCTCATCATGGGTGTGAGAATTAGATGAAATTCCAGGTTCTTTTCCTTATCCCCCCATACTGTATGTAGACATCATATAGAAATAGGTATGCTCTGAGAAGCTGAGTTCTAGTTCTAAAGGTCTTCAGCCCTCTTATTCTAGAAACAATATCATTTTGTTAATAACCAAATGCAAAAGTTGGCTAACATTTCTCTGTGTTTGAGAAAGTAAATTGTTATTTCTTTGATTTAACATTCCTTACATATTTCTAATGGCATTAGACTTATTTTTCATTCCACAATCCAAAGATAGGATATAGGAGGAGGGATAATTATAAAAGATTTAAAATGATCTCCTTGGTCCCTCACAATTTTGAGCAGTTTCTCTAGAAATCAAGATTCAAGCTATCAAGACAGCATTCAAAATACTGATATGGGGGGAAGATCTCAGATATCAAAACAAAGTCATAATAGCATACTTTGAGGAAAATTATTCACTCTAGGTTTATTACTGGTTCTGACCCTGTCATTCTCCTACTCCATAAACTCTAGTACTCCCCTATTGCCTGCAGAACGATCAAATACAAAAGCCCTTCATAACTTAGTCCCCTCCTAACATTCTAATCCTTTAATACCTTACTCCTCTCTGCTTGCTCTTAGATATGGCCTCTTAGCTTTTGTTCCATAAACAAGAAAATCCATCTCTTACAGTCTCCCATACCTGGAATGCTCTCCTTCCTCATTTCTACCTACTGACTTCCTTGTTTTCCTTTATCATCCAAATAAATTTCCATCTCCTAAAAGAAACCTTCCTCAACCTTCTTAATTCTAGTACCTTCCTTCCCTCTGTTGTTTATTTCCTGCTTATCCTCTATATAGCTTATTCATTTGTTGGCATCTCCATTAGATTAGTTCATTTAGGGTCTTTTATATCCCTAGCACTTAACAGAGTTGGCACATCATATATATGCTTAATAAAAGCTTGTTGACTGGCCTACTGACTAATTAGAGCAGAATTTGACAAGTTGGGCAATCTAACCCATTTGATTATTGAGTGAGCATGAAACTGTTTGCAATGTCTGTAGCTTTCAAGCTCTAACATTCAGAGGATGTTCTTCAGAGATTGTGTTAAAAGTGAAATAGTGTAGAGTTTTATTTGGAGGATTTCAATTGAGATGAATTGTAAAACAATGGGAGTTACTTTACAAGCCCCAGAAAGAATGATCTGCCTGATTTCTTGTATTTACCAATGGCTCATGCAAAATTGACAATAATTGTCATATGTCTGATTATCTGATGAGTAAATAGGATCTGGTAGCTGGACACATGAGAATGCCTATCTCCTTGTATTTTACACAGTCAGGCTATAAAATAATCACAAATACTTGACAAGTCAATTCCACAAACTTTTACTTATCAGGAGTCCACATTGAGATAGATAACGATGCTAAACAACTGGGTGACCAAAAACAAAATCAAAACAACCCTCTGCCCTCAATGAGCTTATTTTTAACTGATGGAGTACAAAATATACAAAATATTATGATGGGTTTTCAATTTCCCTCTTTGTATCTTCCCTTTTTTTTAAAGTTGTCATCCACAAAACAACTAATATGAAAATGTTTTACCATGACTATGCAGTATAATATGTCAGATTGTTTACCATCTTAGGGAGAGGAATACAATTCATAACTCAAAATTTTGTTTTAAAAGACTAAAAAATTTGTTTTACATGTAATTGGAAAAAATAAAATATTATTTTAAAAATATAAGGAGGGGCAGCTAGGTGGCTCAGTTAATAGAGAACAGACCCTGGAGTCAGGAGCTTCTGAGTTCAAATCCGACCTCAGACACTTACTAATTACCTAGCTGTGTGATCTTGGGTGAGTCACTTAACCCCACTGTCCTGAAAAAAAAGAACTAAAAACTTTTAGAAAAAGATTTTAAAAAGGAGGGACAAGAGTAGATAGTCATAATTAGCAAGAGGCAACTAAGGTGTACTTATGAGGATTTCTGTAAGACCAAATATGGGAGATGACCTTCTTAAAGTTTCAGAGGAAGTTTCTTTCAGTCTTTAATGAAATTAAGGCTTAGGTGAGTCAGATGGAGCTCAAATCTTATAGATTCACACCTGTTAAAGTGGAAGGACAAGTTAAAGACTGCCTTGTCTACACCCTTTCTTTTACAGTAGAGATTCAGAATGAGTGAGTACCTGAACAGACTCAGACTCATATTGCCTTCCTCCTTGTCTAACTACTATCCCTTAGCTGAGTTATTGAAATGTGTCCTTCCTCAGAAGATAGATCCTTCCAGATCAATAGCCTCTAATGTCTTGATTCAGGACAATCAACAGAGTCAGGTGAGTAGAATGAGTACTTCAAGCAGCACCCAGTCTGCCCCCCCACTCATCTCAAATATCATCCAGGGATGTTTAAGCAGATACAGAGGACAAAGTTTCAAAGGAAAAGAAGTCCTACAACTGGGCAAAATAAAGATGCTTCTTGGAAGGCATAGTCCTCCTTAAATGTTCAGATTTCTGCTCTTTGCTCAACTTAAAATGTTCCCACTACTTCTATCCCAGGGAAGGCTATGATTAGGAGTGATGAATTAGTAATCCTAGGACAGCATTCCTTCTCTTCCCCCCCCCCCCAGGGCAATCCAGCCCTGGCAAGAATCCCCAAATTTCTGAAATTAATAATTCGTAAGATTTGGAATTCCAGAAGGTGTGTGAAGTAATGGAAGGCAAAATTACATTGGAAAGAAAATATTCTCATAATCAAGGTAGCAGAGCTATCCAGAAGGCACGGCCTACCAGTCACCCATATCTTTTCCCAGCACTCGATGGACTGTACTCTCCATTGTCTTATGCAATAATAACTAATATGAACAAAACGTTTCTCAATCTGCTTTTTTTTAGGTTTTTGCAAGGCAAATGGGGTTAAGCGGCTTGCCCAAGGCCACACAGCTAGGTAATTATTAAGTGTCTGAGACCAGATTTGAACCCAGGTACTCCTAACTCCAGGGCCTGTGCTTTATCCACTGCGCCACCTAGCCGACCCTCATTCTGCTTTATTTAAGAAAGATTTTATTTGAGTTTTACAATTTTAAACCCTAATCTTGCTTCCCCCCACCGACACAGAAGACAATCTGTTAGTCTTTACATTGTTTCCATGGTATACATTGATCTCAGTTGAATGTGATGAGAGAGTAATCATATCACCAAGGAAGAAAAATAAAGTACAAGAGATAGCAAAATTACACAAAACGATAACAGTTTTTTCCCCCAAGTTAAAGTCAGCAGTCCTTGGTCTCTGCTCAAATTCCATAACTCCTTCTCTGGATACAGATGGTATTTTCCATTACAGATAGACCAAAATTGTCCCTGATTGTTGCACTGATGGAATGAGCAAGTCCATCAAGAATGAACATCACTCCCATATTGCTATTAGGGTGTACAATGTTTTTCTGGTTCTACTCATTTCACTCAGCATCCATTCATGTAAATCCTTCCAGGCTTCCATGAATTCCCATCCCTCCTGGTTTCTAATAGAATAAGAGTGTTCCATGACATACATATACTACAGTTTGTTAAGCCATTCCCCAATTGAAGGACATTTACTAAATTTCCAATTCTTTGTCACAACAAACAGGGTTGCTATGAATAATTTTGTCCAAGTGATGTTATTACCCTTTTTCATAACCTCCTCAGGGTATAGACCCAGGAGTGGTATTGCTAGATCAAAAGCATGCACATTTTTGTTCCCCTTTGGGCACAATTCCAAACTGCTCTCAAGAAAGGTTGGATGAGTTCACATCTCCACCAATAATGTATTGGTATCCCAGATATCCCACATCCCTTCCAACATTGATCATTTTTCTTTCTGGTCATATTTGTCAGTCTGAAGGGTGTGATGTGTTATCACAAAGATCCTTTAATTTGCATTTCTCTAATAAGTAATGATTTAGAGCAATTTTTCATATGACTATGGATTGTTTTGATTTCCTCATCTGTAAATTGCCTTTGCATATTCTTCGATCATTTGTCAGTTGGGGAATGATTTTTTTTTGAAAATTTGACAGTTCTCTGTATATTTTAGAAATGAGTCCTTTCTCAGAAATACTAGTTATCAAAATTGTTTCCCAATTTACTACCTTTTTTTAATCTTGGTTACAGTAGTTTTGTCTATGCAAAAGATTTTTAATTTAATGTAATAAAAATTTTCTACTTTGTTTTAATGATGTTCTCCATCCCTTCCTTGTTCATAAACTGTTTTCCATAGATCTGACAAGTAAACTACTCCTTGATCTTCTAGTTTGCTTATAATATTGTTTCTTATGTCTAGATCCTGTATCCATTTTGATCTTATCTTGGTATAGGGTGTGAGATGTTGGTCTAATCTAAGTTTCTTCCATACTATCTTCCAATTTTCCCAACAGTTTTTATCAAAGAGAGAGTTTTTATCCCAATAGCTGGACTCTTTGGGTTTATCAAACAGCAGATAACTATAATCATTTCCTGCTATTGCACCTAGTCTATTCTACTGATACACCACTCTATTTCTTAGCCAATACCAGACAGTTTTGATGACTGATGTTTTGTAATATAATTTTAGATCTGATGAAGCTAAGCTACCTTCTTTTGCACTTTTTTTTGCATAAAATCCCTGGAAATTCTTGATGTTTTCTTTCTCCATATGAATTTACTTACTACTTTTCCTAACTCATTAAAGTAATTTTTTGTAATTTTGATTGGTAGGGCACTGAACAGGTAGTTTAGTTTTGGTAGAATTTTTATTAGAATTTATTAGAATTGGTAGAATTTTTATTATATTAGCTCAACCTATCCATGAGCAGTTGATGTTTACCCAGTTATTTAAATCTGTTTTTATTTGTGTGAGAAGTGTTTTGTAATTGTTTTCAAAAAGGTTTTGACTCTGCTTTGGCAGATAGACTCCCAAGTATTTTACATTTTCTGAGGTTACTTCGAATTGGATTTCTCTTTCTAGTGCTTTCTGCTGTATCTTGCTAGACACACATAGAAATATTGAGGATTTATGAGGGTTTATTTTATATCCTGCAACTTTACTAAAGTTACTAATTATTTCTAATAGTTTTTTTAGATGATTTTTTGGGATTCACTAAGTATACTATCATGTTATCTGCAAAGAGTGACAGTTTTGTCTCTTCCTTCCCTGTAAGAGTACTATAAACTTTCAGCACCTGATCTCCTCAAGCACCAGAGCCTTATTTTACTGGTTGATTTTAGAGTGCCATGGGAGTGGGAGTGGACCAGGGAGTGGGGAGAATATTTAAGCACTTGTATTTGATTTAATAATTGGAGATCTTGAAGATCTAGGAGATCTTGGAGTACTTGGAAAACTTGTCTCCCTTGTCTCCCACCTCTTCAAATTTACCTGGATAAAGATAGGCTAGTCGGCATGAATCTAATACTTCCTGAGCAGCTTGTATAGCAGGAACTTAACAAATTGTGCCTGAATAGGTACACAAAGCAGAACTATCTGAGTGGAGTCTGGGATAAGGACTAGCAGGTACAAGTAAGGAAAAAGGGCTTCCAGGCAACATCCCAGAGCATAAGACTTCAGAGACGTAACAGTTTGATTGTTATCAGGGGGTTGATTTTAAGGAAGTTGGAACAAGGAGGTGTGAAGGAAAGCAAAAGTAAGAAGAAATAAATAAGTATTCAGCATTGAGGAGTCAGAGAGAAGTGGAGTCTCCAAGGCTGTGCTACAGGGGATGAAGCTTCTTCCTCAGCAGCAGTCCATACCAGTGCCTTGAACAGGATGTGGGGACCTGCTTGCTGTTCCTTTTGGCCACAGCTCCTGGCCTGACTGCACTATGCACATCTGACTCAAACCCCTAAATCTACAACCAACTGCAGAGACTCCTCATGGGTGCCACTGTCCCTGATGCAGACCCTGACACCAATCCTGACACCTATGATGGATTTCACTCCAGAAGCCACAATGAATTTCACTCTCCAGCCTGAGATCTGGTGCTAACCAGGGTATCAATTTCAGCTTGGTAAATGTGTTTCAAGGGAGTTTCTGTGTTTATGTTAGTATCTAAACTCTTGTGTGTGTCATACAAATCTGAAATAGGTAGTTAAATGTTACTCCTTTTAGTTTGAGTTTTGAATTTAATTGCTTAAAAAGGTCTAATTTAAATAATTAATGTAGTTGGGATCTGAGCCTATCCATTTATTCCATTTGAAAGTTTATAAGCTGAGCAATTTAGTCACCTAAGTTTGTAACAAGTCAAGAATTTGTGTGTATTAAGAAAGAAAATATAATTGGGATAAATTGTATTTTAAGGAATGTAGGAATATTGAATCACATAATTTAATTATTTCTTTTGGGAAAGAGATATTTGTACTATCTGATTTGTTTTGATTTTAAATTGATATAATTTTCAAACAGTTACTTATGTAATATTTTCTTTGTCTCACCTACCATCACATGCTTATGATAAGGGAAATATCACAAATTATGACCCCTTTCTGGGATAAATCTGTGGATTCATGCATAATATAATGATGGAAATATTATTTTGTAAAATTTAATAACTCATGTTGATTGACTTGGATGCTTAGTTGTTTTTACTATTGTTTAATTGACCTTTGTTTATACTATTTTTGAACTTTTGTTTACAACTTATTTAGCATTCATTATGTACTTGAATTCAGGAATTTTGTTTCAAAAAAAACAAAACAAAAAGGTTTGGATCTATATCTCCCTGGCCCAATATTGCATATGATTTTTATTGCATTATAATCTGAGAAAGAGGTATTCACTATTTCTGCCTTTCTACAATTGATCATTAGGTTTTTTTATGCCTTAGTACATGGTCAATTTTTGTGTAAGGGACTGTTGTGTGTGGGAGTACTGTAAACTTTCATTACCTGGTGTCCTAAAGCACAAGAGTCTTATTTTACTAGTTGATTATAGAGTGCCACAGGAGAAGGAGTGGACCACGGACTGGGGTGGATATTTAAGCCCTTATATTTGGCTTAATCAGTGGAGATGTTGGAGATCTAGGAGATCTTGGGGTATTTAGAGAATTTTCCATCCTTGTCTCTGGGCCCTTCAACATTTGCCTTGGTAAGGGTAGGCCAGCCACCAGGACCCTAACATTCCTGAGCAGCTAGTCAAACTTGAACCTAACACTTCTCAGTTCTAATTTATTCAATTTTTTTCCCTTTCTTATTGCTAAAGCTAACATTTCAAATTTAATATTGAATAACAGTGATGATAATAGGCATCCTTGCTTCACCCTTGATCTTACTGGAAATGCCTCTAGCCTCCCCCCATTGAATATAATGCTTTTTGATGGTTTCAGATAGATAAATTTCAACAGCATGTCCCATTCTTCATATTTAAAATGCTTTGGAAAGATTTTATGTTAAACTAAATGATATTAATGGTGTTTCCCTTATTTTCAAGAAAACAAATATTTGATATATGAATTTGGCTTAATATAGATAGCAATCAAATGGTCTTAGAACTGAAAGAAATCTTAAAGAGTCCCTAATATAACCCTCTCATCTGATAAATAAGGAAACTAAGAACCTGAAAGGAAGTGATTTGTCTAAGATCATATTACTATTATTATAGACAACAATTAAACCCAATTTCTCTGACTAATCCACTTCTAATGCTCTCTTACCAGGCAAGAAATCACCATACATTTTATTTCCACAGTATAAGCATATTTATTCAAGCATCTGTCTTTATGACTTCCCACACATTTTTTTCCAGGTTTCCCTCTTTGTCTTCTGCCGAATCGTGTCAGACTTTTTTGACATGTGAATGAAATATTTTCTCTTATTTTTCAATTTTGTTGTATTCTCCCTTCTGTTTAGTCCCTGTTAGACACCATACATAGAGTCCCAGTTCTGGACTCCTTCAATCTTCCACAGGTGAGCACTGGAGGAATGGGAGACAAGGAAGACAAAGGAGACAAGTTTCTCCCTCAAGATTTCCAAGTGCTCCCTTTATTCATCAAAACACCAGTGAATAAATACCTTTCCAGTCTCTAATCCACTCCCACTCCCCTGGCACTTAGAAAGATAAGATTCTGGTGTTCAAGGACACCAGATGAAGATAATTCACAATACTACCATACACAATGTTTCCCAACACCCTTCATACAGGTTACCCTGAAGTTGCAAATTATTGATAACAAATACAGATTTGAATCTATTCTAAAAATATAAGAGAAAAAATTAATTTACCCAAATTGGAATTCCCCCCCTTCTTCAAGACACCTAAAACAAAAGCACAAAAGGAGGAGGTTAAGGAATACATTGTACAAATTCACAGGATACTGCCAGTAGCAGCAGCATGAGATCCTGCCTGAGAGCCCTAACTATTTATTCAATAATATATGCCTTAAGGTAAGAATTGGGCTAATTTCAAAAGGGAGATGAAAGTAAATCAGATAGATGTTTGCTTCCCTATCAAAATTCCATTAGAAAATCAGTGGTTTAGAACATATAAAAGAACCTTAAATACAGAAATTAGATTATAATTATAATTATAACTATATAATTATAAAGTATTTATTGTAAAAATAATAAACATAATAACAATAATAATGATGATGACAAAAATGGGTAGCTAACATTTATATAGCTCTTTAGTATTTGCAAAATGCTTTAGAAGCATTATCTCATTTGATCCTCATAATAATCTTGGGAAATTAGTGTTATTACTATTATTATTATTATTATTATTATTACTACTACTATTACTATTGCTATTTTACAGATGAAAAATTAAGGTAGACAGAGGTGAAGCAGTTTGCCCAATACCTAATAAGTATCTAAGATCAGATTTGAACTCCAGTCTTCCTGAAACTAGTTCTGGTGTTTTATTCTCTATGTTAACCAACATCTCACACCATGTACTTAAAAAGGTACAAACCTATGTATAAGTTTTAGCAAAGAAAGACCACCACACTATCTAGACTTTCAAAATATAAAAGAAAAAGGAATGAAGAAAAGTAATAGTGGAACATCTTTTTTAGAAATTAAGAGAAAAGAATGGAAGGTAATACATAAGGAAGGTCCAACAGATAAGATACCTTTAAAAACTGTAGGCTTGAGGCAGCCAGATGGCACAGAGGATAGAGAACTGGCCCTGGAGTCAGAAGGACCTGAGTTCACATCTGTCCTCAGACACTTAATAATTGCCTAGCTGGTGACCTTGGGTAAGTCACTTAACCTTATTAACTTAAACTTTTTTAAAAACCATAGACTAATATTATTAGACACTTGAAAAAAAGTCACAAGCTCTACATTTTAGAGACTTGAATTTTCACATGGAATTCTCTATTTTTGTTATGTATTTGCAAATGTCCACTGCATTTGGTATTTGTTAAGTTTGGAATAAAAATTTAAAACCAATTTTTAAAAAGGTAAAATGGACTCACTAATAAATCAATCATTAAGCATTCTTTAACCACCTACTATTCCCAAGTACTATGATATATTGGTCAGAAGAATTGATATAAGGATACTCTTAAGATATCTTTGAAAAACTTTACTATTGGCTGTTACATGGTAAAGACAACAAGGTTTGCCCACATCAAAAAATGTACATCATGCCCAAGCAGGAAGGATAAAGGAAACATGAGCTGAAAAAATCCAGACCCAACTCTACATTAAATGTTAAAATAGACAACTTGTGTCCAGTCTGTGGTACTGCCTTTCAAACACATATTAAATTGATCAGCCACAGTCAAATACATTGTGTCTTGACTACCAACACTGAATTTCTTCAAGGAAAGATGAACAACAAATTTCCCAAGTACCATGCTATGCACTATGTATATAAAATCAAAGAAATATCCCTACTCAAGCAAGGAGCTTACATTCTAATGAGATTTTGAATGTTTGGAATAAAAGTATTTATTAAGCCCCTAAGATCATAGATGTGGAACTATGACAATGGAGATCAATTCCTACATTTTAGTGATGAGAATATGAGGAAAAGAACCTTTGAACTTACCAAAGATCTTTCAGGGAACAAACATTGGAGTAATATCATTTGAGAATTGGAAGGGATGTTTGAGGTCATATAGTCTAATTTATATTTAGAATTGCTTCTAAAATGTTTCTGACAAGTGTTCATTCAACTTCTACTATAAACTTCCCTTATTGGCAAGAACTGATTTTGTGAAAGGAAAATAATAAATGTTAGAGGGGGGTGTGGAAAAATTAGGACACTTAGACAAGTCATCTGTGAACTGATCCAACAATTCCAGAGAGCAATTTGGAACCACGCCCAGAGGACTATAAAACTGTGTATACCCATTGTTCCAGCAATACCACTATTCGGTCTATATCCCAAAGACATAAAAAAGGGGGAGGGGGGTTGTGAAAGGACCTATATGTACAAAAACTTATAGCAACTCTTTTGTGATGGCAAAGAACTGAAAATTATGAGAATGTACTTTAATTGGGGAATAGATGAACAAGGTGTTGCATATGATTGTAATGAATATTGCTGTGAAAAACCTGAAAATACATGAAATGAAATAAAGTTAAGTGAGCAAAACCAGAAAAACAGCAATGCCGTTTGAGGATCATCCGTGAATTACTTAGGTATTCTCAGTAATGACACAATCCAGGAAAATTCCAAAGGACTCATGATGATAAATTCTATCCACTTCCAGAAAAAGAAGTGATGGAGTTTGAATGAAGATTTAAGCATACTGTTTTTCGTTTTCTGAATTTCTTTATGGTTTTTCCCCTTTGGGGGTCTATATTTTATTTCATATCTTGATTAATATGGTAATATATTTTGCATGATTGAACATGTAAAATAACTCATATCATATTGGGTTTTTTGGAAGTTAAAAAAAATTTAAATGAAATGTTAAAAAATATCTGCATGTAACTGAGGAAAAATAAAATATTATTTTTAAAAATTATTTCATCTGCTTACAGAACATATATATATATATAGACACACACACACACACACACACACACATATATATATATATATTAATTACTCAAGGCACTACATCTCTAATTAAACAGATACTTTGGTCATAAGATAAATCTGTCAGAAGAAAATGTCTATTCAAAAAAACCTATATGACAATAGGTACTAATAAGGGACTCAAAGGAGATAGACAAAGGGTCTTGCTACTTTTTATTTGTAGGAGATCTTTGTATCTGGTCAGGAATATAAATTATCTAAGAGACCTATTTTTCTTTCTTGGGTAGGTAGGTGGCTAGAGAGTGGATAGAGAGCTATGCCTGAGTCAGGAAAAACTAGAATTCAACTAGGGCCTCAGGTACTTTGTATGTCTTATGTTAAACCACTTAATCTCTGCCTCAGTTTATTATCTATAAAATGGGGATAATAATAGTGCCTGACTCTCAGGTTTATTGTGAAAATAAAATGAGATAACATTTATGAATATTTGTATTTTCAAATAATATTATAAAAGCATTTTGAAAAGTTTAATGCAATCTATAAATTATTATATATTTAGGGCAGCTAGGTAGGACAGTGGACAGGGTATGAGCCCTGGAATTAGGGGAATCTGAGTTTAAATTTGACCTCAGATACTTACTAGATGTGTGGCCTTGGATAAATCACTTAACCTTATTTACCTCAGTTCCTCATCTGTAAAATGAGTTGAAGAAGGAAAGGGCAAATCAATCCAACCTCCATACAAGAAAATTCCACTTGGAGAGTTGGACAAGACTGAAATGATTCCATAATAACAACAACAATTTGTATTTATTTATTATTTATATTAGCAGTATAAGTGGTTGTTGTTACTGTTGTTCACTGCCTGTTCCAGGTTAGAATCTTCATATAAGATTAGTCCTCTAGGATATTCATGTCAGATAATCCCTCTGATCCATCCTGCCTATAGGAAGCACCTCAGAATGAGCAGTTCAGAAAATCATACTTTAATCCTGCCCATTCTAATTAACAAGTCCACAGAACAAAAAGTGGGCATTCACAGAATGTTACTATTCACTTCTATATGTATATCTGGAAGATCAGGGTTTTAACATGAAGATCTCAGAACATTGATCACATGAAAAGTGCCATGATGAATAACTCCAAGAGCACCTTGACTGTCAGTGAGGAGAAGACCATCTTATCTCTTTAAAGGGTCCTGGATTCTCTGTGAGAAAACACCTCAGGATGATGACTTTAAAATAAAACCTAGGTTCCTTATGTTGAGAGATAGGTATCCCAATTTCCCTGCCATTTCAACTGACCTCCTTCTTTCCCTTTCAGCAACATAGACTAGGATCTTCCATGAACTTATTATGGTTCCCTTGGCCTCATTTTATTCCTCTGAAAAAACATGTTGATCTTCATGATTTCCCAGGTCATTCTTCCCTAAGGGAAGACCTTGACAAATGTGAGAGGGAAACTTCAATCGACACATAGGTTGTAAACTTTGCTTTTTGATCTTCCTGAGTCAAACTACCTGTGATCCTAACCCTTCCCTCAGAGCCTGCTATCATTACTGCTACCCAAGGGTTAATAGGAGACTATTTCCTGCTTTGTTAGTTTTCTAATATCATCCCTTTAACCTAGGTCACAACTAAATTCTAAAAATACCTTCCATAATCTGAACCTGTTTGATCATCACCACCATCATCATCAATACAGCAGATACTTATTTTGAACTTTGATGTTTTAAAGCACTTTATATGCAATCCAAAATACCTCCATGAAGTTATATAGATGTTATTATACCCATTTTGTAGATGGACAAACTGAGATTCAGACAATTTATGTGACTTCCCCATGGTCATATAGTCAATAAATATGGGGGGTGGGGGTGGGGGGAGGCTAGAGGGTGTGTTGAATATACATTATCTTGATTATTGTTATGATAAACAATTACTTTCACAGCTTCTTTTTTTTAAGCTTTGTTCCATTGTCCTTATTACTTTCCTTCCCCCATCCCCAAAAGAATAGCAGAAAAAAGAGGCTAACAGTCTCAGATATTTCAGGCTTCCCATGCCAAGCGGAAAGCTTTCTCTAACTCTATCCCTGAGTTATATCATCTTAGGGAAAAAAGAGGTTATACCTCATAATATCTCTCCTTCCTTTGCTAGCTCTGACCTTGTTTCCAGTCACAGCTTTCTCATTTGAGGGAGGGGGAAAGATGAGGTTGATCTGATGGAAGGGCCCTGAAGACACTGAAGAAGTTTTTACCAGGTTTAGAGTTCTCTCAAAGAGTTCTCTCAAGGGACAGCTGGTTGGTGCAGTGGATGGAGCACTGTCCCTGGAGTCAGGAGTACCTGAGTTCAAATCTGACTTCAGACACTTAATAATTACCTAGCTGTGTGGCATTGGGCAAGCCACTTAGCCCCATTTGCCTTGCAAAAAAAAAACCTAAAAAAAAAGAGTTCTCTCAAGAAGACTTCATTAATGTTGTGGACTCAGTAGAGGGAGTGAGAAGTGAAAATGTGAGAAAAAAAGGAAAAATTGGAAAAAAGGGTGATAAGTAAAAGTATGAGAGTCATAGGAGAGGTTAGAGAAGAGCAACAAGAGACAAAAGTGAGAGAAACAAGCAATAGATTGCTTGAAGGAAGAACAAACTTATATAACCCAAATAAAGCAGTTAACAGGATTAAAAAAATTAAAAAGTGAAAGAAAATATGAAGTATTTTATGGGGAAAACAACTGAATTGGAAAAACACGTCAAGGAAAGATAATTTTATGAATCATTACACTAGAATATAAAAGAAACTCACTTAAATCATTGGCATTTCTCCATGACCAACAAAGCCAAGTAGCAAGAGATGGAGAAATTCCATTTAAAGTGAATATAGACAATATAAAATACTTGGGGGTCTACCTGCCAAGACAAACCCAGAAACTAAATGAAAACAATTACAAAACACATTTCACATAAATAAATCAGATGTAAAAAAATTGGAAAAATGTCAATTGCTCTTGGGTAAATTGAGCTAAAATAATAAAAATGACAATTCTACCTAAAATAAACTACTTATTCAGTGTAACACTAATTAAACTAGTAAAAAATTATTTTTAGAGCTAGGAAAAAACAGTAACATAATTCATCTGGAAGAATAAAAGGTCTAGAATATCAAGGGGAATTAACTAAGAAATGCAAAGAAAGGTGGTTTAGTTCTACCAGATATAAAACTATATTACAAAGTGGCAGTCATCAAAACTATCTGTACTGACTAAGAAATAGAATGATGGATCAAGGAAATAGATAAGGTACAAAATAAATAATAATAATAAATAACAATAACAATCCACTTTTTGATAAACCCAAAGATTACAGCATCAAGGATATGAATTCATTATTTAACGAAAACTGCTAGGAAACTGGTAAAGAGTATGGCAGAAACTAAGCTTAGACAAACATCTCATATTCTCATACCAAGACAACATTGAAATGGGAGTATGATTTAGACATAAAAGATGCTTTCATAAATCAATTTCAGAAAACAAGGAATAGTTTATCTGTCAGATCTATGGAAAGGGAAAGAGTTTACACCCAAAGAAAAACTAGAGAACATTATAAAATACAAAATGGTTAATATTGATGACATTAAATTAGAAAGGATTGGCACAAATAAAAACAATGCAACCAAGATTAAAAGGAATTAAGAAAACTGGGAAGTGATTTTTACAGTGAGTGTTTTTTGATAAAGGACTGATTTCTAAAGTATACATATAACTGCAACAAATTTATAAGAATACAAGTCATTCCCCAACTGATCAACAGTCAAATGATATGAACAGGCATTTCTCAAATGAAGAAATTAAATTTATCTATCATCATATGAAAAAATGTTCTATTACTACTAATTAGAGAAATGCTAATTAAAATAAATCTGAGGTACCATCTCACACCTACCAAATTGGCCAATATGACTAAAAAAGGAAAATGATCAATGTTGGAGGAGACGTGGAAAAACTAGAACACCAATGCCCAGTTGGTGGAGTTGTGAACTGATTCAACCATTCTAGAGAGCAATTTGAAACTATGTCCAAA
This sequence comes from Macrotis lagotis, assembly GCF_037893015.1. Classification (NCBI taxonomy): domain Eukaryota; kingdom Metazoa; phylum Chordata; class Mammalia; order Peramelemorphia; family Peramelidae; genus Macrotis; species Macrotis lagotis. The sequence continues at coordinate 365,511,576 of NC_133658.1, forward strand.
GACAATAAAACTATGCAGAGTCTTTGATTTAGCAATAACACTGCTAGGTCTGTATCCCAAAGAGATCATAAAAAAGGGTAAAAGACTCACTCATATAAAAATATTTATAACAACTCTTTTTATAGTGTCAAAGAATAAGAAATTGAAGGGATGGCTGAACAAACTGTGATATATGAATGTGATGGAGTACTATTGTTCTGTAATAAATCATGAACAGCCAGACTTTAGAAAAGCCTAGAAAGACTTGCATGAACTGATGTTGAGTTAACTGAACAGAACCAGGAGAACATTGCATGCATTAATGGCAACATTATGAGTTGTATCAACTATAATGAATGTAATTCCTGGCAGCAGTTCAGTGAACATGTACAATCATGAGATAACTGATGGAAAAATGCTATCCATATCCAGAAAATAAAACAAAAGAAAGCAACAAGCAAAATTTTAGAGTCTGAATGCAGAGCAAAGCATATCATGTTCACTTTTTTTAAAATGACTAATGTGAATCCCAAAGTCTCATAATGAAACATGATACTCACCTTCAGATAAATAAATGATGGACTCAGAGTACAGAAAAAGGTTTAACTAGGTGGATTTGATTAAGCAGAAATCGATTTTATTGCAGTTTCATCATTGAGAGTGTGTTATAGTGTGTCAGAAATTAATGGAAAAGTGAATAAACTACAATTCAGACAGTGGTGTTTGTATACTATTTAAGATAAAGGAAAAAATGGCTTCTCAATATAACATATATAATATGATTATACAAAATAAAGTGGAGTATGTGTATTTTTGGCATGACTGACCATACTAAATCTTAAGGAACTACATGTCAGGCTATAGAAGGAAAATGAACATCTTCAGGTTTTTGAAATCTTTTTTTAAGAAATTAAGTGTGTCTGTACTAATTAGAGGAGAAAAGAAGATAGTCAACCAGCAGGTGCAGCTGGTCCTACAGCTTATGCAGAGAGATCATACATCTCTAATAGAAAATACATAAGAAAATCAACAATTCCTCCTTTAGTTCCTACATAATGCCATTATCTCAGAACATCTAATCCTCGTTAAAATTCATACTAAAGACAATCTTGTACAAAAATAGGTAATTAAGTACAAAGATAATTATAGAGATAAATGTTCTGAAATAAAAATAAACAGCTCACAAATCATGCAAAATTTAGAACATTCTCTTTATTTTTTTTATTTTTTTAGGGTTTTTTTTTTTTTTTTTTGCAAAGCAAATGGGGTTAAGTGAGTGGCTTGCCCAAGGCCACACAGCTAGGTAATTATTAAGTGTCTGAGACCAGATTTGAACCCAGGTACTCCTGACTCCAAGGCCAGTGCTTTATCCACTATGCCACCTAGCTGCCCAGAACATTCTCTTTAAAACTAAATACCAAACATTAATCAGAAATATTAGTCAGGGGTGGCTAGGTGGTGCAGTGGATAGAACGGCAAATCACTTAATCCCGTTGCCTGGAGTCAGGAGTACCTGAGTTCAAATCTGGCCTCAGACACTTAATAATTACCTAGCTGTGTGGTCTTGGGCAAGCCACTTAACCCCATTGCCTTGCAAAAACCTAAAAAATTATATATATATATATATATATATATATATATATATATATATATATATATATATCAGTCATACAAAACCTCTTAATGAGACTGGAGGATCATAAATTCTAGAATTCAAAAGCAATAAAAGCAATAGAAAAAAATTCACTTATAGAAGTAAAACATACTGAACTCAAAGATAGTATGTATAGAAACAACATAAGGAAGATAAGTCTCCAAGAAAACATGAGAGGACAACTTTAACAACATAATGAAGGAATAATAGAAAAGAACTGTCCAGAACTTTCAAACATAGAAAATGAAATACCAATTAAAAGAATTCATGAAAGCCCCTCTTTAAAAAAAAAAGCAAGCAATGTTAGAAACTGTAAGATCCATAGTATTTAAATTTAACAATTCACTTCTGAAACATGTTCTAAAGTCATCAGAGGAAAAAATTTTAAATCAAAAGGAAAGGAAATTTGAATAATGCAAGACTATTTTGAACCCACTTAAAAATGCAAAAAGTAATGGAATAATATGTTCCATAGAGCTGTAGAACTTAAGATTCAGTCAAAGGTACCCTACCTTACAAATATAAGCTTAATCATACATGAAAAAAGGACATTCAATGATAAAGAAGCATTTGAAACATTTTTTTAGAAATAAATTCTTAAGGGGCAGCTAGGCGGTATAGTGGATAGAGCACCGGCCCTGGAGTCATGAGGACTTGAGTTCAAATCCCTGCTCAGACACTTAATAATTGCCTAGCTGTGTGACCTTGGGCAAGTCACTTAATCCCATTGCCTTAAATTTTTAAAAAAGAACTTAATAGAAAGAAATCATTAACTAGAGATTATATGCTTCTTGAAACCCCAGGCAACAGAAATGGAGAAGCAAATAAATACTGCAAACAAAGACAGTAATAGTAATGAAACCAAGAATGAGAACAGAGACTGATGATACTTCTTTCTAAATATACACAAGAATACAAGAATGAAGACAGACATTTGCTGGCAGTAACAATGAACAAGTAGACTGAACATTATGGATAGTATGTAGTGACACCCTACCCACAGAAGAATCAGTATTTATTTGTTTTTTTTTTATCACTGCAACAAGGAATAATACATGAAGAGGCAGAGCAAAGAGCAGAATAATGAAGAGGAGTGTGGAGTGTGCAGATTTCAAGATAAGGGCTTGCAAAAAAGGAGAAAGTGAGCCTGTATGGTCTCAGAAAGAGAAAAAACTACAGGAGAATAAATGAAGAGAAGGGGAGGAAGGCCTGAAGAGGAAAGAAATGAGAAAATTCTCACTCTCTGAGGGGGAGTTTTACTGATTAGTATTCCCATGGTTGAAGAGAATGACTTATAAAGGGAGATGAGGACCTTCTTTGAGGTATAGCCTTGGGGATTTTAGGTCTGAAAAGTCAAATTCTCCAATTTTGGGGAGGGAAGAGACTAAAACTCCTGGAATGACAGATTCCTGGAGGAGTGGGAGTAAAAGGAAACAGGAAATTTTGAGATAAATATGGAATGGAAAAACAGTAATCAAGGAAGGGTATGAGACAGGATAAAAATACATGGGTATGATAAGAAGCGGCATGGTGTGACCTAGCCATGGAACAGTGTTTTCTCTGACACAGAAATTTGGCATTGCTCTAGAAGTGAGGTATTGTATTTCCCCATGTATTAGAAGCTCCCATGTATAAGATGTACCTTAATTTGGGGGGCTAAAATTTGGAAAAAATATATTACCTAAAGTTATTGAACTCAAGTTTTATCTATCATAAAATTCATACAACTCCTCATCACTGTCAAAACTCCCATCCATTATCCATGTTTGATGATGAATCAGTCTCAATAGAGGCTCTGACTGCTCTCTTACCTGTGCTCTTACCTATGGCTGACCACAAGCACTCCCTGGGAAAATCTGGTGTGTGGATGCATACTTAGTCCATTCCATTTCATGAACCTAAAGCACCAATTATGTCCTCCTTGAAAATCAGTCTCTTCTTTTTCATCAGCAATTCTTGCCTCATGCTGTATGGACATAGGAATTCCAATGGTCCCTTGCTCTTCAATCCACCTCTTCAATTCCCTCTCTAACTCAAGCGATTTGATTGACTTGCTTCTCATGACCTTCAAGCCTTTGTGTTTTCTGTAGGATTTCTTCTTCCCATAGCCAGTCTCCGATTGTTTTCTCAGTTGCAGGAGGACCAAACTGACGTTCAGCAGCAGGATTTCCATTCACTTTTGCAAACTGGATCACTTTGAACTTGAATTCAGCACTGTATAAAAATCTTTTCTGAACTATTTTTGGGCAGAATGTGGCAAAATGTAACCTAATATACCAGTGATAAATGTGAAACAATGATTCAAAAAGACAACTGCAAAAAAAAGTGGAAAATATAAGTAAAAAAATCTACAACCACTGGATAAGATGCTCCCAGTTTTTAGACCTCAAATTTTTTGGGAAAAGAGTGTGTATTATACATGAAGAAAAATGGTATAATGGAAACTGGCAATCCATTGGGGAAAATATACAAGTCAATGGCAGAAACTGCCTAGAGGTAGATGGAAGAGCTAATAATGAATATAGTGGAAGATTTTAATTCAATAGAAATATAGAGAAAAGAAAAAAAACCTCATGAATCAGAGTATGAGAGTTTAAGGAAGATGAAAGAGAAGTTCAATAAGGAAGGAGAATGAGAAAAATCTTTTTTGGAAAAGGAACACATAATAATTTTAAAATTAAAAGAACTAATGGAAGGGGACAGAAGGAGGAGGACTCTAATCTACTTAATTAAGAAGGGGGGTAAAGGGGGGGGAGAATTTTATAATCAGATAAAAGTAGAAGAAAAAGAGGAACTAAACTAATAAACAAAACCCAAAAGGAAAAGGGCAATAAATGAGAAGAAAGGATTGGGATAAGAGGAAGAAAATTAGAGAAGACAGAACTAACTTAAAAAAAAGATTGAAATAGATGATGAAACTTTGGTAATAAAACACAATAAAAGGACAACTCAGGCACCATTCTCCAAACAAATCAGTTTATTAACAGTGATATATTTATTAATGAAATAGCCACACTGACAACCTCAGTAAAACCAAGGACCCCCATGAGAAGGGAAAAAACCCTCTCTATTGAGACACATGAAAAGAGTATTCTAGGTGATTATGGAATGCTGTATTGGCTACAGCTAGGAAAGGTGGATTGATTAGCTTTCAGGTGTAGATGATCATATGTCTCTCTTGGACAATTAAGGAATGTTCATTGATTTTTATAGGATTCATCTGCACTCTGAAATCTTGAGATTAGAATCACCCTGTTAGATTCCCACCAAGGCTAGAATCAAACCTCCCCTAATTTCAGTAGAAGAGACAAGAGCAAAAGAATTGTTTTTTGGGGAAGGGCTCTAGTATAATCTGACTCCTTTTTGCAGTCAATAAACTGAGGTCCCAGGTTAAATTGGTTAGAAATCTGATGCCCTCACAGGCTAGCTGCAGGTGTGATTCACATTTCCCTTTTAGCATTAAAATGTTAAAAAAAAAAAGGGGGGGTGGCTAGGTGGCACAATGGATAGAGAACCAGCCTTGGAGTCAGGAGTACCTGGGTTCAAATCCAACCTCAGACACTTAGTAATTACCTAGCCATGTGGCCTTGGGAAAGCCACTTAACCCCATTGCCTTGAAAAAAATCTAAAAAAAAATTAAATGTTAAAAAAATTAAAGGAGAAATAGATAAATTTCAAATAAAACATATAGAAAAAGATAAAGTTATAAGCAACTTCTTTGATTATTAAAATTGTTAAAACTTTAATCTTATTAAAATGAAGATAGCAGAAAACCAATAAAATATCAAATGAACAAAGTGAAATAACAAAAAAAAGCAGGAAAAAAACAAAAATTATAATGAGAACATATTATGTACAGTTATACATTAATGAAACCAAGACACACACACACACACACACATACACACACACACAAAAAAACTCTTAAAAATATAAAATGTCCATGCTATAGAAAACCAGATAGAGATTTTAAATAACCCAGTTTCAGAAAAGAAATTATATGTACCAATAAAGGAGCTATCAAAGGAAAAATCCTAGACCTTGTGGATTCACAGGAGAACTCTTAACAAACTCTTAAAGAACAAATATCTGTATTTTTCCTATTGTTCTCCAAAATTAAGAAAAAAATTAGTTGTCCAGAATATTTTTATGAGGCAAGTATAGTCCTAATGACTAAATCAGAAAAAAATAAATCACAGACAGAAAACTATAGACCAATATCACCAATGTATACTGACTCAAAAATTTAAACAAAATCCTATCAGATTAAACAACAAGTCATTCAATAAATCATTCATTAAAAGCAAGTGGAATTAGATCAATTTTAAAGGAAAAAATCAATATAATTATATTAAAACCCCAAACATCCAAAGCCACATGATCATCTCATCAGAAAAAGCCTTTGAACAATGTACAACACTTTTATGTTAAGAACTCTACAAATTATAGGCCTAGAAGGATATATTAATCATAAAAACTATCTAAAGTCAAAAGAAGGCATGATCTGCCTTAGGAAATAACTAGAATCTTTTTTTTCCCAATAAACATGAGAATGACCTAAGGATGTGTATTTTCCCCTCTTAGTATTTGATATAACTCTAGAAGAGCTAGCAGTAATGGTAAAACAAGAAAAAGAAAATAAAAGAATAAAATATACATAAAGAAGAAATAAAAATCTGCTGATGATATGATGTTTTACTTGGAAAATTCTAAGGAATTAGCAAAAAAAGTATTAGATCAGATAATATATTCAGCAAGTTGCAGGCAAATTATCAAACATCAATAGCATTCTTATATAAGAGCAACAAAACAACAAAAAGCAATTATAGAGAAGAAAATCCCATTCCAAATAACTACAAAATGAAGGAAATATCCAAAAGCACACAAAAGCCTTGTATAGATTCAATCACAAAGTGGTTCTTAAAGAAATAATTTAAATAACTGGGCTATTCAAGACAAGGCTGGGTCTTGAAAATATGATAAAAATTATAATATTACTAAAATTAATTTGTGTTTTTAGTTTTATGCCAATAAAATTCCCAAGGGAATCTTTACAGAATTTGGAAAAAATAATTATTTTCAAAAACAAAGTATATAAAATATGGGGAATGTTGTGAAGAAATAAGAATGAAGAGGGAATAGCACTCCCAAACCCTAAAACTATATCATAAAGTAGCAATCATTAAAAACATCTGTTAGTGGTTAAAGAAGCAAGAGATAGATTACTAAACAGACTAAAAAAGGAGAGTCAAACAATAGAAGTCAATAACCCAGTTTTTGATAGGGCAAAAAAAACCTCTCCATATTGAAAAAAACTGCAAAAATGTTTAAAACAGTCTGACAGAAATTAGGTTCAGAGTAAATGCCCATCAAATAGGGAAACACCAAACAAACTGTGATATGCAAGTGTTATAGAATATTAATATGGGTAAGAAATGATATATGGGATGAATATGGAGAAGCATGGAAGTTCTATATGACCAGGTGCATGGTAAAATAGGCAGAATCAAGAAAACAATATACACAATAATTAAAGTAATGTAAAGGAAGGAACAATTAGCACCAAAAAAATCAAAAGTAAATGTGACAAAAAATAAAAATAAATGTCTAAAAAATAATATCAGGAATTGAATGTAGAGATATGAGAAAACAGCATCAAGTTAATCCATTGTGGGGGGCGGGATGTCTATGGGTGTTCCACATTGCTAATGTTTTCAGACTTTTGTCATGAAGATTTAAACCACTAAAAAGCAAGGAATGAATGAAAATTTTATTAAAATGATAAATAATATCTATATCAAATCAACAGCATAATAGAGATAATAGAAATAAAATGTAATAAAGATAAAAGACTTTTCAGTAAAACTCAGGGTTGAAGCAAGGATGTCCATTGTACCATTATTTAATATTGTACTAGAAACCCTAGATATAATGATCACAATGAAAAAGAAATTAAAGAAATAAGTATAGGTAAAGAATGAATATTATTTTTAAAAAATATTACTTTTGTAGATGATATAATGGCTTACTTAGACAACCCTAAAAAAGATCATTAGAAGACTATTCTAAATAACTAATTTTAGAAAACTTGCTGGATGTAAAATAAACTCAGACAAATCATCAGCATTTTTATTTATTAGCAGCAAAACTAAGGAGGAAGATAGAGAAATTTAGATGAAGACATTTAAATAATTGGAGAAATATTAAATCTTTACTGATAGGCACAGATATTATAAAAAAAGAAATTATATTCTAAATTAATTGATTTATCCAGTGCCATACCAATCAAACTAGCAAACAATTTATAAATACAGAAAAAAATTGCAAAATCCATCTGAAAGATCAAAAAAATCAAAGAATAACAAAGGTATCAAGAAAAATAACATTCATGAATAGGACCTTAACAATTTGATATTAGATGAAAAAATACACAATTGTTGATCAAAAGAACAAAATAAGTGTACAATTTACAGAAGTAAATAAAGTATTCTAATGTTTGATAAATTCAAAGATTCCAAACAACTTGGACAAGAACTCACTACTTGACAAATCTGGGAAAACTATATATTAAGCACAAAAGATACACATGTTTACGACATAAGGCATAAGTAAATATTGGAAACATGGAAGAAATAATCTATCTTTTCAAAAAGTTGGGGAAGAAAACAAGAGATGGAGACTTTTTTGATAAGAAAAATAAAAAAAATTATATAAAATTAAAAAGTTTTTGTACAAAGTCAGTGTAGACAAAATTAGAAGGATTAGAAAAAAATTATTGCTAAATTTTCCAGATTTGTATGAACTATTACCCTAATGAAAAATTTTTAAAAAGATATGAATAGTCAGTTTTCAGATGAAAAAATCAAAGCTATCCTGCTTCAAATCATTCTTAATTAAAGGAATGTAAATTAAAACAACTCTGAAGTACCACCTCACACTGGTCGTACTGGCTTACATAACTGAAGAGGAAAACAACAAAAGCTAATGTGAGATTGCTGTTTATTAACTATGATAAATTAATAATCAATATAAAAACTTTAGTTTCAATCACTGGAGTAAATATTTATGAATTAGTTTGACTTAAAGGATCATTTGACTAATTAACAAAAGGTTTGAGGGGCAGCTAGGTGGCACAGAGGATGGAGTATCAGCCCTGGAGTCAGGAGTAACTGAGTTCATTTAATAATTACCTAGCTGTGTGACTGAGCAAGTCACTTAATCCCATCCTTGCAAAAAAAAAAAAATTATAAGGTTTGAATTCTTAATAAGAGTAACTACCCTTTTTATGTCCCCAGAAGAAAGCAGGCAACTGATTTATTTCAGATTGGCAGATAAGACCTTTTCTATGCCTTTGCAGAGTTCCCAGTCACCAGTACTTATCTCTGATTCCTGTGGATTGAAATCACAATTCTTTGGAATAAAAAAAAAACTTCTTATTACAGAGGTAGTACAATTTACCTCACTAATAAAAGAGTGGAACATCTTTTACTTAGCTCAAAATATTATGTGATCATTTTTTCCTTCTTTCTATACTATATTCTTTCTGACATAGTAATTTGGGCTGTCCAGTATTTAATTCTTTACTTCTGTTTTTTAATGTTATTCTTTTATTCTTTGTGATCATTTTATTTTTCCTAATAATTTGAGAAGTAAAGATAGATCCCTTCAAACTTTTTACTTTTTAATGAAATAACTACCTGAATTTTCTCTGAAAAAAAAATAAGTGATATCTATTGAGGCTAAAAGACCTTGACTGGATAAGAATCAGTCCTAGGAACTTTGCCATGAAACTCTTTCATGTCTCTTGAGATAATTTACTCCATTCTACCTTTCTCTTGTCTCTGTTTCAATGTACCCCCCTTTTTTCTCACGCCTTAATTTTATATTTTTTAGATATCAACTCATCATAGTCAACTCATAGTTATGCCGCCTATGTGTTCTACTTATAACTGCCTAAAAAATGAAAAAGTTCTCAGGAGTTTTAAGTATTATCTTCCCATTTATGGATGTAAACAGCTTAATTTTTAACCTTTGTACTTACTCTTTCCTTTTTATCTTTCTGTTCTTCTCCTGAGTTTTATATTTGAAGGTCAATTTATCTATTCAATTTTGGTCTTTGCTTCAGGAATACTTGAAATTTTTCTGTTTCTCTAAATGTCCATTTTCCTCCCAATAGATTATATTCAATTTTTTCTTTGTAGGTCACTTTTGGTTGTAACTCTACCTTACTGCATTCCAAAATATAATATTTTAAGCCTTCTAAACTTTTCATGTAGAAATGTTAAATCTTATGTTATCCTGATTGTGACTAAATAATATTTGAATTGTTTCTTTTTGGCTGTTCTCAATATTTTTTCCTTGATCTAAAAGCTCTGAAATTTGGCTAGAATAATTCTGGGAATTTTCTTTGAAGAGATTGGTAGGTTCCTTTAATTCCTATTTTACCTTCAGGTCCTAGAAAATCAGCAGTTTTACTTGAGAAATTATTGAAAGATGATATGTATATTATTTTTAAATCATGCCATTCAGGTATTACAATAATTCTTATTTTCCAGGTCATTTGTTTTCCCAAGGAGATATATTTTATTTTATTCTACCTTTTCATTTTTTAAAATTTTATTTTATTATTTCTTTATGTCTCATAGAGTCAGTAACTTCCACTTGCCCAATTCTTATTTTTAAGGAATTATTTTCTTCAGTGAGCTTTTGTACCTCCTTTTCCTTTTGGCACATTTTACTTTTTAAGAAATTCTGCTTTTCAATGAAATTTTATGTCACCTTTTCCATTTGAATAATTTTGCTATTTAATGAGTTTTCTTCAATGAGTTTGTGTCCATAATTTTCCATTTGGTTAATTCTTTTTAAGGAAGTTTTTTTTTTCCTTCCTCTTTTATCATCTGGCCTATTCTGTCTTTTATGGGGTTATTTTCTTCACTATTTTTCTGTGTGTTCTTTACCAAGCTTTTGATTCTTTCTTTTTCCTGATTTACTTGTATCAGTCTCATTTCTTTTTCCATTCTTTCCTCTACTTCTCTTATTTGAATTTTAAAATCCATTCTGAGCTCCTCCAGGAATTCTTGTTCTGAGAATAATTCACATTTTTCTTTGAGATTTTGGACGTATTTACCAAGACTTTTCTTCCCAATTTGTGTTTTGATCTTCCCTATCATCATATTAACTGTTTATTGGTTAGTTTTTTGGTTTGTTTATTTTTTTTATTTTGTTCATTTTCCAGTCTATTTCTTGACTTTTAAATGCATATTAAAGTTTTGCTCTGCTCCCAGAGTGGAGAAAACATTTTTGCAAGCTTCAAGTTTTTATATACATATATATATATATATATATATATATATATATATACATATATATATATATATATATATATATATATATATATATTGCTTTTTCCAGAGCTAGTTCTTTGGATCAGTAAGTTTTCAGTTCTTCTAAGTGAGATGTGATCACTGCTCTCCTGGCCAGAAGCACTATCCTTTGCATATGTGACCAGGATGCTTTTATTGCTGCTGTACCTACCTAATTTTGTTTCCTAGCATTCCTCTTCTTCACTGTTGGACTATAACCCAGAACCACAAATGGGCATTGCAACAGAGTCCTACATCAAGGGCTAGGTGCAAAAGGTTCCCTATAATCTTTTTCTGACCAGTTCTTCTCTCTCTCTCTCTCTCTCTCTCTCTCTCTCTCTCTCTCTCTCTCTCACACACACACACACACACACACACACACACACACACACACACACCATATACCACACACACACACACACACACACACACACACACACACACACACACACAAAGAATATCAGTGGGTGGAGAATTTCAGAAGTCATAGCTACCCCCCACCCCAGGTATACCTCTGACTTGCTAGGTGTGGTCTATTCTGGTGTGGCCTACAGTGGACTACATTGGACTGCACTCTAATCCCCATGAGACCTTACTTACTGAATTTCTTAATTGTCTTGGGCAAGAAAATTGCTTCACCTCATCTTTGTGGATTCTGCTCCTCCAGAATTCATTCTGAGATATTATTTTAAGGTTGTTTGAAAGGGAATTTGGGTGAGCTCAGGAGAGCTCTTGGTTTTACTCCATCATCTTGGTTCCATGCTTCAAGTTGAATAAATTACTTTACTATTCTGAGCTTCAGTTTCCTTATGCATAAGAAGATTGAATTAGTTTACCAATCTATAGCATGAAATTTATGATCTGTGAGTTCAATGAGACACATAGAAAATTCTGGAATTGCACTAAAGTAAGGAATTGAGACAAAGATATCTAGAGCCATGAGAAATCTAGATGACACTTGTCTCTAAACTTAAGAAAAGTTAGCATTTATATTTACCCAAGCCCTTGTCATAGCCAACCTGGAAAGAGCAAGTATTCTCCCAAAGCCCTCATTGAATATATAATAAAATCCCTGTGGTTGCCTTCCTAATTGTGGCCCAAGGGTTTTGCTCTTCTCAGAGCTCATTGCTCTAATAAAAGATAAGGGAAAAATTTTCTTCAAGGAGAGGTAACCTCTCCTCCCAAGGTCTGGTAGGCTAAGAGCTTGCTAATCAAGTATAACTAATCCCCTATGCCTGAGGGAAACAAAAGTAAAGAACATACCATGCCTTCTTGCTTCAGAAATTTAAATTACTCTGAATCACAGATATAACTCTCCAATCCTGAAAGAAGGCTGGCAAGTCTCCTTAAACTACAGTCAATGAATTGTTCAGAAAGGTAGGATATTCTCCCCATCTCCTAATCCTATAATACTGCTTTGCAAAGAGATTATCACCTCAGAGGAAATGAACAAAAATTATTTTCTCAAAAAGAATTACAAAATATTAACAACAGCATGAGAGAGTTTCTAAATCATTACCCAAAAGAGAAATGCAAATCAAAGCATCTGGTTTTGCCTTATAACCAGAAAATCTGCAAACATGACAACAGATAGGAATAATCAACCCTGGAAAGGTTGTGGAAAGACAGGTATGCTTCTTTCCTGAAAAAGTTGGGGTATGGGGAATCTTCCAGAAGATGTTAAATGGTAAGGGATTAGGTCACAAAAACTAATTTTGATGGCCAAAAGGATGAATTGAAGTGGAAGATTGATAGAGAATATAAGATATTATTTCCTTTTTTTCCTTGAAGAATTCAACTTTTGTCTAAAAAAAGACCAATATGAAGTTTTCTTTGTGTGTTTGTTTGTTTTTACTATAGTGAATCAAGGACAATCTGAAGAGACAAAATGGCATTTTTATCACCAGCAACTAAAACTCTCTTGCAGCTCTTTATCTTGATTCTTTGTGGATTTCTAGGTAAACAATATTCTGAATCCTAGTTGGGATACATCCACTGGAAGCCATAAAAAGGAATTCATGTTTTCTTTTATTTCCTTTATATAACTTATAATTTCTATTAGCTTTAGGGCTCTGATCTTGGGTTTCAAAATAGAAATAGTTAAAATATGATGCAAAAATAATAAATGTATTGTAAAAACAATAAACTAACTTGCTAAAGTGCAGCTTAGATTAACAGTCATGAATTTTGCAGAAGTCCTCTTTGGATATAATTATGTGGGATGAACCAATATAACTTTCTTATATACTAGATAGGAATTTCATTGTTCTCTGAGTACCCACTTAGAATCCATCTTTCTCAGTCCCTTCTAGGTTCTATCTCTCCCCTTCTTCCACAAGCAGAAATACTCCTCCAATTCCTGCTAGGATCATGGACAATGAATGAGCATTTCTTTTTATTCAACCTTGCATGATGTATCCTTGTGCTGACCCCATCTCCTTTTCCAACTCAAAAAATTTTTCAATGGCTCTCTATTGCTTCTGGAATAAAATATAAAGTCTTCAACTAGACATTTAAACCAGTCTAACTATAACCTATATTTCTAGACATTTCATATTGCATCCCCTAAGACCCCTGGAAATATGAGGCTCTCACCCACAGTTCTAGAGTATTAAGTATCTAGGACAACTTCCATAGAGATTGAGGATAATTATAGTCTCAAATACTTACAGATGAGATACTTTTATGAGTGAACCTAAACACATTACCTCCCTTGTTTCTATACTTTCTCAGTGTTCCCTGTACTTTGAATTCCCTCCTTCCTCATTTTTACTGCTCAGAATTGCTGCCTTCAAAGCTCAGCTTAGATGACTGCTAAATTTTGGCCTTAGTTCTTGGTGCTCTTTCCCATCTGAAATTACTTCCTATGTACTTATCTATCTACATGGTAGATTCTCCCCAAAGGATATAAACTTCTTGAGGCTAGAAAACATTTTGGTTTTATTTTTTGGCACATAGATGCTCAATAAATGTCTTTTGAATTGAAATTACAGATTAACCTATTAACTTTGACTTTCTATATCTTGATTGTAGGTGTTTTCAGCAAAATAAAAGAAGATGTTTATGAAAGGGTAAGATTGTCTTTCTATGATGTAAATTAGACTTCAGATCTAATTTTCATTCATGATTCAGTTTATATTCAGATATTAGAAGAGAAAAAAATAGCTCTGAATATAGGTATAGGTAAGATGCTGTGTGACTCAGTTGATAGAAAACTAGAGTTAGAGTCAGGAAAACTTGGGATCAGGTCCTACATCTGACTCAGTGATTGTGGGAGCCTTCAGTTCTCAGGATTCCAAACAACTCTCTAAAATGATATAATGTAAAAAAAAAGTCAATCTTCATTCTCTGAAGAAGTTCCTCCCTGGAAGCTCCCTACACTCAGGAAGTCAGAAGTATGGTCAACAATAACAATATACATATGTGCATAGGTGTTTATACACACACACACACACACACACATATGTATATATTTGTTTTAGGTCTATAGCTAGGAGTTTTTGCACCTTAGAAATGTACTATGAACTATGCTTTTCATCAGTAGCACCAAAAGCACCCTAAATTGTATGTTAAATGGAAAGTCAGATTAGACATGTCCTATGGGGAAGACAAAGTCCCAAAAGAGGATGATGGTAGAGAGATAATCCTATCACTCCCTCTTCCCACCCTCACTACTCCCTACCCCAAAGAGTCATTTAGTATTTTCCTAACTGATTATTATTGTTAACTGGATAGGAGATGCAGGAAAAGAGAGAGAGGTAGTAACCCTTAGAGAAAAATAGGAGAGTTGACTTGAAGCAGGGTTTTAAAGAGACTAGTCCTGAGGGCTAAATGATAATTTTTCAGCATGAATACTAATGCATCAGAAATCACAAATGCTATAAATCAGGGCTTGATTTTTTTTTTGCTTTGTTGATTGTCAAGACTTAAAGTTTTGGATAAAATGTTAATAGCACAGATTACATTTAAAAATGTATCATGTACACATGTATTTTTCTGGAGAGATGATTGCTGCCTCTTCACAACCACACACACACACACACACACACACACACACACACACACAGACATCCATTTGTACATGTACATACACTCAATCCTCAAAGTATCAAGTGAAAGGTCTGAATTTTATGGAAGAAACTAAGGCTCCAGTAAATGGAAATGAATTCCCATGGGGACATAAGTTAAAATTCCTGAAATTGAGACTGAGTCTAGATGGAATCAGATGAAGATCAAATTGTTATTAAAGGGATAGTTCTCTGGAGAAGGCAGTGGGGAGAGACATATTTAGAAATTAAAGTGAGAAAACAGAAATATCAACAATTACAATAAAGTGAGTAAAAAAAGCATATAGAACAGATCTGAATTTGGTTCAATGATTTATTAGTCCAAAATTCCCTAGATAGGAGCTATGGAAAACATGTCTTCAATGTATAAAATAGCTAAAATTCCCTCTTCTCACAAAATTCAGGACTGCATATTTACAAAAGAATATTCTACTCATCCTTCATCTATCTCCCTCCATAAATGACAATGAAATAAGTGCCAGATACCCTTCCCTGGTTATTTCTCACCTTTAGTTTATAATCATTCCCATATACTGGCATTATCCTGCACATGCTCAATTTCACCTTTGCTGAGTAGACTCCTCTAGCATCCTAGAAGTTATCTGATTGCATTTGTGAGACAATGATCACTACGTTATACTGATAAGTCTTTGATAGCTGGCATTATTTTGCAAGGATATACACCCTCTCCACCCTAGTCATTTTCTGATGTCTAGCAAGGCTTTTCTAGGTCTTGTTTGCAAGAATTCCTTCTGGTCTACATTGGTATTTTCTTAGTATAGAAATATGAAATTCCTGGTCCTAGATCTTCTTCCACCAATAGGAACCACAGTTCACCTTTAACTTAATAGATAAATCTTAGGAAATTGCCTAAGACACAACAAAGTTAAGTGACTTGACCAGTATTATGTAAATAGCAAATATTACAGATGGATCTTGAACCATGGATTTCTGACATTAGATCTGTCACTCACAGGTTCCTTGATTGAAAGTTAGAATAAATAAACCTTAAAAACTACCCAATACATTCATTTTACAGATGAAGAAATTAAGAATTAAATGATGATACAGCTAGTATTTCAGACAGGATTCAAATTCACATCTTTCTACCTCTAAGTCCAGAGTTCTATTTATTCTACTTTTTATTGAGGCTACGATTAGGGTAGGGGTGGGGGAATAGTAAATCTAGACAGTTCTAAAAATGAACCATACCAATTATGCTTAAGGTTAAAAAAAAGGTCTTGCTCCTGGGAAAACTATTGGTCAACTCCTTCTATCCTTCCTTCTTGTCATTTGTCAATTGTTGTTGTTTTATTACTATTGATTATTGCAATAGAGTGCTATAGATATTAAGAATCTGGGAAGATCAGTAGGGGCTGAGTGACAGAAGTGTTTTCAGAGGAGGCTTCATAGAACTAGTCTTTGATTGATGGGTAGAATGAGAATCAAAAAATACTGACTTCACTACTAGAAGCAACCTTAGGGTCTGGGAAATAATAAAATAACTCATATTTGGTAGATGAGGAGGATGGAAATGGGGAAACAATTGCAATTCTTCCCATTAAGGGAGACATTTTTGTCTTAGAACATATTATATACAGAATACAGCTTTAGATGGGTTCTTCTCTTAGCCCTAGAACAAATCAGATCCTTTGTAAGTTGGTCTCTGAGACACAGGATGTTCTGTAGACAGTATTTTGGAGTTCCATCTTACCATGCCTTCGCTATTTTTACAGGGGATTTGTCGACAGTACTCAGACCCTAATTTAACTTGCTCAAAGATATTTAAACCAGTTTGTGGTGGAGATGATGTGACCTATATCAATCTCTGCTATTTTTGCTGGACCTTTTGGTAAGTACAGAAAGTTCTAAGATGGTTCTCCCTCGTGCCCTGTCAAGGGATTAGTATGACCCAGAAGCATTTACTGTACCATCACAAATTGCATTTGGAAACCTTAAAGTACTATATTAATGGCAGTTATGATAATTAATATAGTATTAATATGAAATAACTGGAGGGTCTAGACTCTTTCTGTACATAGAATTTTCCACACCTGAATACAGTCTGGTTATTTGAGGTTGTCTTATTAACTACCTAGAATAGTCTAGGTAATTATAATAATTGCAGCTATATCTAAACTCCTTAAAGCATCCCAAGGGTTTCTTAATGAACTGTTGTCTTATTAACCCTACAAGATAGGTAGTGCAATTATATACTCCTCCTTAACCAATTCAATTCTACACTCTCCTCTATTTTTGCATCCTTTACTACCTTACTCTATCACTACTCAACCCCAACCAAATCTCAAATTTGGATAACTCACACCATCTGCCTTTCCTTTCATTTTCTCAGCTGAATTCCTCAACTCATACTTTATCAGGAAATTTGAGAACACTTGATTTTTTACCACCCTTTTCCTTATCTCATTTTTTTATTGTCTCCAACTAAGGCTTTTACTTTATTGTCTATCAAAGCGATGACCCTTTGCCTTGTTAATTTCTCATCTTTCACATATTCCCTTAATTCTATCCTCTTCTATTCTTCAATTTAAGATACCCCCCACACACATACATCAACCTCTCTAAAACCTTTAATTTTTCCTTCTCTTTTGATTACTGCTTTGCTGACTACAATTCCACCAAATTTCTTAAGCCTAAAAAGTCCCTACTCTATCCTACCAGCTCCATAATTTTTTATACTATCTTTCTCTGAACTTTCACAGTCAAAAATGAACATTTGATGAAAGCTTAAGTAGAAAAGATACCACCCTTAATTCTGAGGCAAGATCAAAACATTTACTCAGGAATTACAATGAACTGGAATTCTCCCCCTTGCACTCACATGTATATTCAACACTACTATTTTATTATCTACTCAAGAATATTTGAAATGAAGAGATTCAGCCTTCCTGGTCCTTCAATAGGAGTGTACATAGTGGAGCAGTAACTGAAGTACCCTTCAGGTAAAAAGACCAGGCATCAAATGGATCAGGGCTAGTTCCAAAGACCCTGCTGGCTGCCCTGTCCATAGTTCTTGGTGTACAATAGACACTAGGCAAGCCAAGATAATATGACCCTGGGATTAATCAGTTATTTCTAATCTTCCTGTAACTTACAAACATTTCTTTGTTCCTTGGTAACACATAGGGACATGGTGTTCATATTGGATCAAATGAACTTGCTTCTTTTAATGGTGCTAATGTCCAAAATCAGTGTTCAGTCTTCCTATATGTCTAAGGCTGTTTGAGAAATTCCCTCATTCCACCACACTCCCCTGGCCCACATGAAGTTTTGTTTCTATAAGGAAATATTTCTTTCTTTCTTCAGGAATGATTTTACAAACAAATTACATTTTAAGAGATTTGGTCCTTGCAATGATAGCAGAGTTTTACCAATTAAGAACTTGACTTCTAGACCACTTGATCCTATGAAATGACTGCAAATACCTTCTCCTCAACTGGACTGCCTGTTCATCGATTATTGTATGCTGAGCAGATTACTTTAAATTTTATTCAGAAGAAATCTTATTCCATATTCAAAAAAAGGACTTTGGAATCTGAATGCCTACCAAAACAAGTTTTCACTTTTTTTTAAATTTGTTTTAATTTTTTCTTTCTCAAGCTTTTACCCTTCTTTTCTGATTCTTCTTTCACAACATGACTAATATGGAAATATTTTTAATATGATTGCATATGTATAACCTATATCAGATTACTTGCTATCTTGGGGATGGGGCAGGGAAGAACATTGAGGGGGGGAAATGTGGATCTCAAGATTTTACAAAAGAAAGAATATTTAAAACTATCTTTACATGTAATTGGAAAAAGATAAAAAAGGAAGAAATGTTTTTTCTGCTTATTCCTTATTTTTGTAACCATAAGATATCAAGTCTGTTTATCTCCCCCTCTTATTCAAACGTATTTAATTAAAATGAAATTTCTGCAATGAAGTATGACTTGCTAGTAAGTCAAATTTTCTACCTAGGGTTATAAAGATAAACATGTAAAAATGATAATAGAACAAATGTGATTTCCCAGAGATTTGGGGGAGAATAGCAGTACTGAGAGAAAGAGGGCTATCCTGTGAGTTAAAACTTGGCCCTAATTTTGACTCTATAATTAAATCATTGTTTAACCTAAAATAAATAATTTCCTCTCTGTAAACCTCAATTTCCTCTTCAATAAAATGAAGGCATTTCAGTTATGATATTCTATGTTGAATATTCTAAAGTCCCTTTCCTTTTCTAAAAGTCTTTGGTTTAATGTCATGATACTTTCTAGCAGTATAAATATGGTTTTACCATCTTGTTGGATGAAATATCTATCTGAAATATTAATCCTTTAATCGTACAGATGACTCTAATAAAAATGGATCTTAGGACCTGAAAAATTCACATAATGTCAAGAATTCTTCAGTTGTCTATAGATGTGTAGAGATAGTCTTATTTACTGTAATAATGTGCTTGTTTCCTATTGCAAAACCCTTTGCTAAATCCTGAGTGGATTGTGTAATAGACTGTGTAACAGAAACCAGCCAAGATCTTAGAAACAATTGAGATCAGTTTCTAAATTTTTTGGCACCCTAATTTCATGACCTTAGCTAACTGGATCCAAATACAACAAGAGTTCATCAGAGTTAGAGTTAGAGATAAAAATGATAGAAGAAAAAAGTAGAAAAAGAAATGAGAACAAAGTAAGAAAATATTAAAAAAACTAATAATTTGGGTAAAAAGAAGC
This sequence comes from Macrotis lagotis, assembly GCF_037893015.1. Lineage (NCBI taxonomy): Eukaryota > Metazoa > Chordata > Mammalia > Peramelemorphia > Peramelidae > Macrotis > Macrotis lagotis. Next base: position 365,531,374 of record NC_133658.1, read on the forward strand.
ACAAAAAATGTTACTGAAGAAAATAATAGCTTAAAAAACAGAATTGGTCAAATGATAAAATTGGCACAAAAATCCATTGAAGAGAAGAATTTCTTAAAAATCAGAATTGGCCAAATCTTCCAGGAAAAAAAATCCTTAAAAATTAGATTGGTAAAGTGGAAGTTAATAACTTCCTGAAACCTCAAAAAAATCAAACAAATTCAAAATAACAAAAAAATGGAAGAAAATACTAAATATCACATTAAAAAAAAACTCACCTGGAAAAGAGATTAAGGAGAGATAATTTTGAAATTACCGGACTAGAGAGAAATAAGTAGAACAAAGGCAGAAACTCACCTGAGGTGTCCCAAATTTCCCTCCAAACCAGTTTTTAAAATTGCTTCACAAAGAATCCTAGAGTGGTAGAACCACATAAAATAGGAATGAAACAATATTCTAGCATAAAAACAGCTTAAAAGATTAGTGGGAAAGGTCTGTCACACTGAAGTGAAAAATGAGAAACATTGTAGTATTAGGCTAAACCCCAGCAAATCAACAATAGGCCTTGGTGGTGGTGGAATAAAGAGCTCTCAATTTACAGATGGTAAGGAAGTCACATAACTGGTTAGGAAAAGATTGCAGGGGAACCTAGATACAGGATTCTGTTGTATTGCCCTTATACAATTTTATGACCAGGACAAGAAGGAGGCATTTGCAGCCACAAGGCTGTGGAGGTCGTGGCCATACTTCATGGACAAAAAAAGAGTACTTGTTCTTTCTCACAAAGGACACAGAGACCTCATCTTTCCTTAGATCATAAAACCTTGGAACAGACAGCTCCCCCTGCCCCCAAACTAGCTCTGAAAATAGCAGCAAGAAAGAGCTGAAGTATAAAATATAAGGAAATATACCTGTCAAAATAAATCCAAAGCTATGTAAACAAAATTTTAAAAAACTTTGTATACAAATAAAATCATATTTAAATAAGTGAAAAATATTGAGTATTCATGGGTAGACAGGGGAATTATAATAAAAATTACAGTTCTACCTAAAATAATTTTTATATTTAACAGCTTCCCAAGTAAATTACCAAAAATATTTTATTGAATTAGAAAAAAAATCAAAACTCATTCAGAATAAGAAAAGTCAAGATTATCAAAAGAACTAATGAAAATAATGTAAAGGAAGGGTATTTAGCAACTATACTATAAGGCAATAATATCAAAATCATCTGGTACTGGTTAAGTTCTAATGGAATAGAACAGATATGAAATTTATACCAGCAAAAAAAATTATAATAAGGTTGTATTTAAAAATATAAAAGACTTAAGATTCTGAGATAAGAATTATTTGGTTTTAAAAATTGGAAAAACTGGAAAGCCGTATGACAGAAATTGAACATAGACCAATATCTTCTTTCATTTATTCAGTTAGGGTCAAAATTGAGGTGCAACCTAGATATAAAGAGATAAAAAGATATAAAATGAGAACACAAAACATATTACATACCAGAATTATGGATAGGTGAATGATTTATGAATAAGACATAGAGAGAACAGATATAAATGGATAATTTTGATTATAATGAATTAACATTTTTATACAAATAAAACAAATGTAGCCAAGAAAAGAAGAAAAGCAGGAAATTGGGGAAGGAGGGGAAGAGAGAAGGAATGTATAAATGAATTCTAAGGGATATAAAAGGCTTATATCTCAAGTTTATAAAAATATTTTGTAAAATCAATAAAAATACAAGTCATTCCCCAAATGATAAATTGTCAAAAAAATATAAGCAGGCAATTTTCCAGGGAAGAAATCAAAATAATTTATAGTCATATGAAAAAATGCTCTAAAATATTATTGATTAGAAAAATTAGAGAAATTAAAACAACCGTGAGATTTCATTTTACACTTACCAGATTGAACTAAATAATAGGGGAGAGTGACAAATGTCAACAAGAATATGGAAAAATTGGGACACTAATTAATCATTGGTGAATTTGTGAGCTGATTTAATCATATCAGAGAGTTATCAGGAATTATGCCCAAAGAATTATTAAACTGCTTATATGCTTTAACCCAGTAATACCACTATTGAGTCTTCTTGCAAAGATGATTAGGGTAAAAGGAAAAGAATTTATATATTCTAGAATATAGCAGTTCTCTTTATGGCAAAGAACTGAAAATTGTAGGGATGTCCATCAATTGAGGAATGACTGAACAATCTGTGGTATATGACAGTGATAAAATACTACGGGATACCTAGGTGGCACAGTAGATAGAGCACTGGCCCTTCAGTCAGGAGGACCTGAGTTCAGATCCATCCTCAGACATTTAATAATTGCCTAGTTGTGTGACTTTGGGCAAGTCACTTAATCCCAATACCTTAAATAAATAAAAAAAAATTTTAATGAAATTGTGAGCTCAAAGATCTAGAATAACATGAAAAGACTTGCAGGAATTAATGAAGTGAGCAGAACCAAGAGAACACTGTATACAGTAAAGCAATAGTGTCTTAAGAACAGTTATTAGCTAATAATTCATTTTGACTCATATGAATACCCAAATTAACTATAAAGGACATATGAAAAAAATTACCTGCATCTAAGGGTGGAAGATACAGATAAATAGAAAGATGTATAGAATGATTTTATCTAAAAATATATTTATCTACTACACACATTGATAAATAGGGGATTTTCCCTCTCATAACTAAATAAGTCTAACAAAAATAAATAAATAAAGAAGTTGAGATAAATAGAACTTTAGAAAAGTTAGATATAATTAACCATAATTAACCTTTAGAGAAAATTGAACAAAAATAAAGAGGATAATATTTTTTCTCAATGATATGCCAATACATAAAACTTAGCCATGAATTAGCACATTTAAAAAATCTTCAACAAAATTCTAAAAAGCAAAATTGCTAAATGCATCCTTTTCAGACAAGGAAATAAAAGGCAAAAAAAAAATGTATTCAATAAAAGATCCTGGAAGTAATTGGAAACTAAATAATCTAAACCTAAATATGGATGTGTCAAAGATTACATCATAGAAACAATCAATAATTTCATGAAGAAGAATGACAGTGAGACAACATGCTAAAATTTATATAATGAAGCCAAAAAATACTTTGAGGAAAATTTCTATCTTTAAACAAATAAATAAAATAGAGAAAAAGAAGAACAATGAATTCGATGAGCAACTACTACAAAATGAATTAAGTTGAATATACCTAATTGAGCATCAAATTGGAAATCCTGAAAAGTCTAAGGAGAGCTTTAAAAAATTGAAAGTAAGAAAATGATTGAACTAATAAATAAAACTAGGAACTTATTAATCAAAAAATAGATAAAAATAAAAGATACCAATAAAAATTTAATAAAATGTTACCAATGAGATCATAAAAATAAATCATAAGATCATAAAATATCAAGTTAAATTTATAAAAGGTATGCAAGGCTAATTTTTCTTAGTAAAACTATTAGCATAATCAACAATAAGAAAACCAATAAAAGTCATAGGATTATCTCAATTGATGCTAGAAAGCATCCTTCCTATTAAAACACTACCAAACCTAAGAATATATGAAATTTCCTTTAAAATGAAAAGTAATCCTTATCCAAAACTTTCAACAAGCAATATCTATAAAAGGGGATAAAGTAAAAACCTTCTCAATAAGATCAGAGGCTCCCAGTGAATGTAAATAGCAGCTGTTTCTGTTTTGGCCAGAAACCTTAGGAATCTTCCCCTCCCAGATTGTTTGTTGTTGTTGTTTTAAACTAAGCAAAAGAGGTCATTTTTTTGCTTCATAGATCACAGAATGGGTATTGTCTCAATCAAGATAATAAAGACCTTACCTTAAAAAGACCAAGCTGTCCCACTTCATTCAGAGTTATCTTTAGTCATCTAGATCCATCCTGTTTCCTCTGGATCCAGATGACTCAGGAGGAGAAAGTGAGATTGGTGATTTTGCACAGTCTTCCCTCCCTGAATTCCAATTCACTTGTGAAAAGCAAACAAAGAGTGATCTAGAATTGATAAACCCGAAAATCTAAGCTTTGGGGGCAAAACCTCATTATCTGACAAAAATTAGAAAACAGTATGACAAAAGTATAAACCAGAATCTCATATCATATAGTTAAATAAGGTCAAAATGGATATCTGATTATGCATAAAGAGAGATACCATAAGCAAATTACTTTAAAAAATATTAAATAAGAGTCAGTCCTTAACTGATAACAATTAAAGGATATAAACACCTAGTTTTCAGAAGAAGAAATCAAAACTATCTATAGTCATATGAAAAAATACTCTAAATTACTATTGATTAGAGAATTACAAATTAAAACAATTCTGAAGTACCATTTTACTGTTCTCAGAAATGATGAATGCTAGAAAGAATGAGGAGGAAAAGCAAGTATGCTAGCTATGGTGAAATAGAGGGCTAGTTCAACAATTCTGGAGAACAATTTGGAACTTTGCCTAAAGGACTATGGTACTCTGCATATCTTTTAACTTAGCAATACCACTAATAGATCTATATCCTAAAGAGACCAAAGAAAAGGGAAATGTATAAAAATATTTATGACTGCTTTTTCTTGGTAACAAAGAATTAGAAATCTGGGAGATGTTCATCAATTAGGGAATGGCTGAACAATTTGTGACATATGATTGTAATGGAATGTTATTGTGCTATAAGAAATGATGAGGGAGTGGTTTCATAAAAACATGGAAAGACTTATATGAACTGACGCAAAGTGACCTGAGAAGACCTGAGAAATCATAGTGCACAGTAACAGCAATGTTGTAATGATCAGCTGTGAAAGATTTGGCTATTCTGAAGACTCATAATGAAAAAGGCTATCTACCACCAGTGAGAATTATTAAACTCTGAATGAAAATTCTAGTATAACTTTCTCTCTCTTTCATTATTCTTCTTGCTTTTTAAAAATATGTCTAATATGGAAATATATTTTGCATGATTTTACTTGTATAAATGATATATTGTATGCCTTCTCACTGAGTACAGGACAGGATGGGAATAGGAGAGTTTGTAACTCAAAATTTAAAAAGCAATAATGTTAAAAATAAATAAATTAATTTTTTTTTTAAAAAAGAGGATATTAGGAGTCACCATGGTGGAGAGAAAACAGAAATTTCCTTATACTCTCCAAGGTTTCCCTCAGAAAAAAAGTATTAATCAAGTCTCTAATGGGATTCTAGTGACAGAACAGTTGAAAACAATGTGTCCAAGGCAAGGAACTGAAATCAAAATGTGGGCAGAGTGGGGGAGGAACTAGCCCTAGATTCTAAGCTATAGAAGAGATCTTCATCTGAGACCCCAGGTGTCTAGGTTCAGCAACTCAGGCAAAGAAGGCCAGCTGGAAGGACTCCAACACAAGTACCTCAGACTCCCGCTCAGCCAGAGCAGCTAGGCCACCTAATCCAGTGAGCAAGCTGCTGATCTCAATGCAGAAAGTCTGCAAGTGGGCTTCTCCCCTCAACACAAAAGGCTTGGGGCAGTACCAAGTAACAAAGCTCAGAATGACCAAGAAAAGCCAGAGAAAGTCAGGACTATAGAAAGTCATCTTGACAATAAGGATGGGTGAAGCATTGTCTCAGAGGAAAAGAGCAGAAAAAAAACTACATGTGAAACTGCTGAAGAGAATATGAATTGGTATCCAGTCCAAAAAGAATTCTTGCAAGAACTCAAAAAGGATTAAAAAAAATAGAAAAATTGGGAGAAAGAAATGCAAGAGAAATTCAACATCTTGAAAAAGGAAGCACAAAATTTGACTGAAGAAAATGAATCTTTTAAGAAGACAATTGGGCACAGCTTCTTTAGAAAAATAGACTTGAGAGTCAGCTAGGTGGCACAGTGGATAGAGCACTGGTCCTGGAGTCGGAAGGACCTGAGTTCAAATATTACCTCAGACACTTAATAATTACCTAGATTTTTGACCTTGGGCAAGTCATTTTAACCCCATTGTCTTGCAAAAAAAATTGAATTGACCAAATGGAAAAGGAAATGCAAAAACTAAATGAAGAAAATAATTTCTTGAAGAACAGACTGGGGCAAGTGGAGGCTAATGACTTCAACAGACATTAATAATCAGTCAAACAAAATTTAAAATATTAATAACTAGAAGAAAATATAAAATATCTTATTGGAAAAACAATTGACCTGGAAAATAGATCCAGAAGAGATGATTTAAGAATTATTGGACTATCTGAAAACCATTAAAAAAAAGATTCTGGAAAACATCTTTCAAGAAATCATCAAGGAAAACTTGAACTGATATCCTAGAACCAGAGGGTATAATAGTCAATGACAGAATCAACCAATCACCTCTTGAAAGAGATCCCAAAATAAAAACTTCAAGGAATATAGTAGTCAAATTCCATAATTATCAGATAAAGGAGAAAATTCTGGAGGTTATCAGAAAGAAACAATTCAAATAACAAGGAGTCACAGTAAGGATTATGAAGGGCTTGGTACCATCAACATTAAAGGAATATGATATTCTGGAGGACAAAGGAGCTTGGATTTAAACTAAGAATTAACTACTCAGCAAAATTGAGGATTTTCTTTTCAGGGGAAAAGATGGAATTTTAATGAAATGTATGACTTCAAATTTTCCTGATTTAAAAAAAAACAAAATGGACAGAAAAATTGATCTTCAAACAGAAGATTCAAGAGATACATAAAAACAGGGGAAAAGAAAAAGAATAAATTGGTTACATCCCTACAAGGGAGAAATATATTCATAATTCTTGAGAGCTGTATTGCTATTCAAAGGTGTATTCTTAGGCTGAAGATATGGACATAAGTTAATTCTGATGCAATGATCTTTTAAAAAATTAAGACATCAATAAAAAGGAATTGTACTGGCAGAAGAGGAAGGGGAAACAAGATGGGGTAAATTAATAAATGAAGAGGCACAAAGGACCTATTTCAGTAGAGAAAAACTAAGGAATGGGTGAGAATTGCTTGAATCTTACTTTCATCTGATTTGACTCTAAGACGGAATAATATACACTGAACTGCATTTAAAATGTTATCTTGTCCTTCAGGAATTAGGATGGGAAAAGAGAAGAGAAAGAGGGACTGTTAAAAGAGAGGAAAGGAAGAAGTGGAAAAGTAAAAGGGGAAGGGAAAAGAAAAAGGAAGGGAGCTGATAGAAGAGGGCAGATTGAGAAGGAAGAAAATTAAGGGGATGAATAGAATTTTTAGAAAAGTTAAGTATGATAGATTTCTAGAGAAAATTGAATAGGGATAGAAAGGGATGTTCAGAAGCAAAATGCTGTTTAAGAGGGACAGTGTGAAAGGAGAAAGAAAAGTGCAAACAGAGGGGAGAAAGGATGGAGGGAAATAAAAGAGTTAGAAATTATAATTGTGAATGTGAATGGAATAAACTCTCCAATTAAATAGAAGCAGATAGCAGAATGGATTAAAAACAAGAATGCTACAATATGTTGTCTACAAGACATACATTTGAAGTAGAGAGATACACCCTGAGTAAAGGTAAAAGAATGGCTCAGAATATATTATGCTTCAGCTGAAGTAAATAAAACAGGAATATCAATCCTCATTTAAAACAAAGTAAAAGCAAAAATCGATCTCATTAAAAGGGGTGAAGAAGGAAACTTCATCTTCCTATATCGTACCTTAGACGATGAGTTAGTTTCAATACTAAACATATAGTTCTCGTCCTTCATTATCAAAGAAGACCAAAATGACATCACTATGTTTGAGACAAATTACAGTGTATCCTACTGTGGCTGATCAGACCAATAGGAATTCTGAATGCTCTACCATGCTTTTGGGCACAAATAGCCAATGTGAACACCTGGCTTATGAATGTCACATTTCCTTTGAGTTGCTTCAATTCTGCCTTCTTTATAGAGCGCAGTACCCTTGTTGATGAGGGCATGTCATTCTGGACAGTCCTGTGCCAGTGTCTCTCATGCTGTATGAACAATTCTAAAGTTCTTCAAAGAGACCTTGTATCTTGGTATGACTTCTTCTGACCCCTTTTTGAGCACTTGCCCTGTGTGAATTCTCCACAAAATAGTTTTTTTGGCAAGCATAGGCCTGACATTCTAACAACATGTCCAGCCTATCGTAGTTACACTCTCTGTAGTAATGTTGGAATGCCAGGCAGTTTAGCTTGAGAAAGGACCTCAGTGTCTGGTATCTTCTCCTGTCAGGTGATCTACAGAATTTTCCTAAGACAATTTTTTTTATTTTTTTAATTTTTCCTAAGACAATTTAAATGGAAATGATTCTATTTCTCGACATGGCGCTCATAGATTGTCCAGGTGTCACAGGCAATGTGGTCAGCACAACACCTCTGTAGCCCTTTGGCTTGGTAGTCAGTCTAATACCTCTTGTCTCCCACACTTTCTTTTGGAGTTTCTCAAATACTGAGCTAGCTCTGGCAATGCGAGGGTCAACCTCATTGTAGTTATGTACCTCCTTGGAAAGGACATTGCCAAGGTAAGTGAACTTGGTCCACTGTACTCAAAACTTCTCCATGTGCTATCATTGATGGTTTCACATATGGATGGTGTGGTGCTGGCTGATGGAGCACCTGTGTTTTATTGGTGTTAATTGTTCAACTAAAACTAGCACAAGCATCAGAGAATCAATCCATATTTTGTTGCATCTGAGCTCCACAGGTTACACTGAGTGCACAATCACCTGCAAATAGAAGATCATGCACCAATACTCACTCCACTTTGATCTTGGCTTGTAGTCTTTTTAAGTTGAAGAATTTGTCATTGGTGTGATAGCTGACCTTGAGGCCATGTTCATCCTCAGTGAAGGCATTTGATAACATGGCTAAAAACATTATACTAAAAATATGGGAGCAAGGATACCTCCTTGTTTTACTTCATTGGTGACTGGAAAATCTTGAGAGCATTGTCCACTCTCCAGAACCCAGGCATACATGTTATCACAGAACTGACATACAAAATTGATGACCTCCTGGCAACCTAATTTTGACGCAATTTTCCATAATCCCTCATGACTGATGTTATCAAAGGCCTTGGTCAAATCTTCAAATGTTGTATACAGACCTCTGTTCTATTCCAGGCATTTTTCCTGGAGTTGTCAAGGAGTGAACACCATATCAGCTGTTCCTCTACCCTTTCTGAAGTCACACTGGATCTTAGGGAAGTGACCATCTTCCAGGTGAAGATTCAGCCTTTTGAGGACTCCTGAAAAAAATCTTACCAGCAAAGACTAAATTACTAAAAATGACTAAAGAAAAATACTCCTGTGGTTGTCAGAGGATAATCTATTCCCTTTACCTTTATAGATAAAACATTATCATCCATCTCTACTCAACATATATTCCCTAAGTGTTATAGGATCAAGATTCTTAGAGAAGAATCTATAGGATGACATAGAGAAAAAAATTATATTGGTAAAGGACCTCAATCTCCCTCTATCAGAATTAAATAAATCTAACCACAAAATAAACAAGAAGAAAGTTAAGGGGATGAATAAAATTCTAGAAAAGTTAGATGTAACAGAACTCTGGAGAAAACTGAATGGGGATAGAAAGGAATATACCCTTTTGTCAGTGGTACAGGAAACTTACATTAAAATTGACCATGTATTAAGGTATAAAATCTTACAAGAAAATGCAGAAAGACAGAAACATTAAAAGTATCATTTTTAGATCATGATGCAATAAAAATGCATGCAATATTAAAGGTCATGGAAAGATAGACTAAAAATTATTTGGAAACTATATAACCTAATTTTAAAGAATGAGTAGTTAAAACAAATCATTAATAATTTTAACCAAGACAATAACAATAATAATATAACATTACAAAACTTGTGGGATTCAACCAAAGCAGTTATTAGGGCAAGTTTTATCTCTAAATGCTTTCAAGAATAAAGTAAAAAAAAGGGGAGTTCAATGAATTAGGCATGCAACTAAAAAAACCTAAAATTGGAACAAATTATAATATCCAATTAAATGCTAAAATAGAAATTCTGAAAATCAAAAGAGAAATTAATAAAATTGAAAGTAAGAAAGCTGTTGAACTAATAAATAAAACTCAGAGTTGGTTTTATGAAAAAATCAATAAAATAGATAAACCATTGGTTAATTTGATTTTAAAATTGATTTTAAAAAAGGAAGCCACTATACTATATCAAAAATGAAAAGATTGAATTCACCACCAATGATGAGGAAATTAAAGTAATAATTTAGAGCTGTTTTGCCCAACTGTATGTCAGTAAATTTGACAATTTCAGTGAAATGGAGGAATTCATACAAAAGTATGAATTGCCCAGATTAACAGAAGAGGAAATTAAACACTCAAATATCTCCATTTCAGAAAAAAAATAATTTGAACAAGCCATCAATGAGCTTCCTGAGAAAAAATTTCCTGGGTCAGATGAATTCACAAGTGAATTCTACCAAACATTTAAAGAATAATTAATCCCAATTCAAAACAGAGAAATAAAATTATAGAACAATTTCTCTAATGAATATTAATGCAAAATTTTTAAATAAAATATAAGCAATGAGATTATAGCAATTTATCACTAGGTTAATTTACTATGATCAGGTAGGATATATACCAGAAACATAAGACTACTTCAATATTAGGAAAACTATTAACATAATTGACATATCAATAGCAAAACTAAAAGAAATACATAATTATCTCAGTAGATACTGAATAAACTTTTGAAAAAGTATACAGCATGTTTTTCTATTAAGAACATTAGAGAACATAGGAATAAATGAAGCTTTTTTAAAAATTGTAAGCAAGAGCTATCTAAAAAATATAGCAAGTGCTATATTCAATAAGGATAAGCTAGAAGCATTCCTCATAAGATCAGGAGTTAAACAAGGATGCCAATTATCACCACTTTTATTCAATATTTTACTAGAAATGTTAGTTTTATAGAGAAAGAAATTGAAGATATTAAGATAGACAATGAGGATACAAAACTCTCACTCTGCAAATTATATATGAGAGTATACTTAGATAATTCTAGAAAATCAACTGAAAAAATACTAGAAAAAATGAACTACTTTAGTAAAGTTTCAAGATATAATATAAATACACATAAATCATCAGCATTTCTTCATATTACCTATAAAGCACAGCATCAAGAGATTGAAAAAGAAATTCCATTTAAAGTAACTGTAGACACCATAAAATACTTAGGAGTCTACCCGCCAAGACAAACTCAGAAACTATATGAAAACTTCACATAAATAAAATCAAATGTTTTTCTGAGCTAATATAATAAAAAGAATTCTACCTTAATTAAATTACATCTAGAGGAACAGAAGGTCAAGAATATCAAGGGAATTAATAAAAGAAATATAAACAAAGATGGCCTAACCATGCTAGATCTAAAATTATATTATAAAGCATCAGTTAACAAAACTGTTTGTTCCTGGCTAAGAAATAAAATGGTGGATCAGTGGAATTGATTACAGTAGTAAATGACTAAAGTAATCTGTTAAATGAATATAAAGACTCCAGCTTCTGGAATAAGAATTTATTCTTTAACAAAAACTGTTGGGAAAAATAGAAAATTGTATGTCAGAAACTAAATCAACATCCCACACCCTATACCAAGATAAGGCTGAAACAGGAATTAGACATAAAAGGTGATGGTATAAGCCAATTAAAAGAATAAGAAATAGTTTACCTGTCAGATCTATGAAAAGGAGAGCCGTTTATGACCAAAGAAGAAATAGAAAATATTACAAAATGCAAAACAAATAATTTTGATTACATTAAATTAAATAAATCTGCACAAATGAAACCAATGAATCCAAGATTAAAATGAATGAAGTAAATTGGGAAACAAGCTTTACAGCTAGGATTTCTGATAAAAGATATTTCAAAAGTATGTAAAGAACTGAGTCTAATTTTATAAAAGTAAAAGTCATTTCTTAATTGATCAATGGTCAAAGAAAATGAACTGGCAGTTCTCAAATGAAGATGTTAAAGCTATCTATAGTCATATAAAAATGCTCTAAATCATTATTGATTTGATAAATGCAAATTAAACTAACTCTGAGGTTCTGTCTCATTCCTATCAAATTGGCTAATATGGCAAAAAAAATGATCAATTTTGAAGGGGATGTGGGAAAGCTAGGATACTAAGGCATATTGTTGGTGGAGTTGTGAACAGATCCAATCCTTCTGGAGAGCAACTTGGAACTATGCCCAATGAGTAATAAAATTGTGCATATCCTTTGATCTAGCAGTTCCCTTACTAAGGACTGTGTCCCCAAGAGATCACAAGAAAGGGTAAAAAATACACATGTACAAAAATATTGATAACAACTCTTTTCTTAGTGGCCAAGAATTGAAAATTGAGGGGATGTCCATCAACTAGGGAGTGACTGAACAACTTGTGATATATGTATGTGATGGAGAGCTATTGTTCTGTTACAAATAATGAGGGGTATGAAATCAGAAAAGCCCAGAAAGACTTGCTAGAACTGATGCTGAGTGAAGTGAACAGAACCAAAAGAATGCTGAACACATTAACAGCAGTATTTTATAATGAACGACAATGCTGGACTTGCTCCTCTCATCAGTTCAGTTAAAAATAATTCTAAAAGGGGTGGCTAGGTGGCACAGTGGATAAAGCACCCACCCTGGAGTCAGGAGTACCTGGGTTCAAATCTGGTCTCAGACACTTAATAATTACCTAGTTGTGTGGCCTTGGGCAAGCCACTTAACCCCATTTGCCTTGCAAAAACATGAAAAAAAATAATAATTCTAAAGGACTTGTGTTGGAAAATGGCATCTACATTCAGAGAAGGAATTATGGAGTTTGAATGCAGATCAGGTTTTATATTTCAGGTTTTAAAAATTGTTCTTTGCTTTATTTTTTCCTTCTATAAGCTACTTTTCATTTGTTCTGACTTTTCTTTCACAACATGATTAATATTTACATCCATGGATTCTGAATGTAGACCACAGCATACTATTTTCATCTCTTAGAATTTGTTTTGTCTTTTTTTCTTTCTTATGTTTTTCTCTTTTGTTCTAATTCTTCTTTTATAACATGATTAACATGTTAATATGTTAAACATGATTGAATACATATAAAACCTATCAGATTATTCACTATGAATATTGAATTTTATCTTTACATGTAGTTGGGGTAAAAATAAAAGAGAAAAACAAACTCAAGTTCTTATCTTACAAATTACACCATAACTATTTAATCACAAATGGAGGCTTAAAACAAAATGGAGTTGATTTTTATCAAAGTTTACTTTTTTATTCATCCATTTATCTCCAGTTACTTTCATTAATTTTAGGGTTGCACTCTTCTTGTACTATTTTTAATTCCTATTTGAAGATTTACACGTTTGTTCCCAAGAAGGCAGCTGCTTCCCTAGGTTCTGAATTCTTAACATTATAACTCAACTTCCCTCCCTCACTATGGGCTCCCCATTAACTATCTACCTACTGGCAGATTCAAGTTAATTTCAACTACTTCAAGTTAATCAAGGCTTAGTTAAATACAATTTATTTTGTCTTATCCAAGAAGCAAGAAATCATAACATTCTGAAAATGCAGAGAGGAGAGAGAATCCAGGAGTGAAAAGCGATCAATGTCAAATCTTGCAAAAGTCAAGAGTAATGAAGATTGAGAAAAGGTCATCAGAATCGACAATTAAAGAATCAGTGATAACTTTGATGAGAATATTTTCCATTTGGATGATAAGAGAGAAAGCAGAAACAATGAATATGAGTGAGATAGTTATTTCAAGAAATTTGTTTATGAATGGGTAGAAGGCTTTAGAATAACTTGAGAGTACATGAAGATCAAATGAGAGGGTTTTCTCCCTCCCCTCCTCTTTTGTTCCAGTGTGAGAGACTACAAGGCTATAGAGAATATGATAGATAAGAAAACATTAAAAAATAGAAGGATAGAGGAGAAGTGATTGCTTGGGCAATCTTCCAAGAGATGCAAATGGAGACATCAAGGTATGTGTAGATGAGTTGGCCTTGGCAAGAAAGATCACCTGTCCCTTAGACATTTGACTAAAAGAGAAAAGAATTGGAGGAGCTGTCAAGAGGTTTTGATCAGATAATTTAATTTTTTTAATTTTTAAAATTTGAAATTTTGAATTTTAAATTTTAAATTTGTTCGCTTTTAAGTTTAATCTTAAAATTTAAAACTGAATGCAGTATTCCCTTGGTTGTATCTCACATCATCAAATCCATGGATATAGTCAACATTTTTATTAACGATGCTATTGTTATTGATGATATTGATGCAGGGAAATGATATAAAGAATTATGAAAGTAGCTTTAAGGATGGTAAAATCTTGTTTATTGTGGAAGGCTATTTGCTCCTGAGATATAAACTGACCCCCTGTTAATAGTATTTTGTCTCCCCTTGACACTAGTGCTTGCAACTCGTCCCCCATTTTCTTCTTAACCTAATCTTGGCCATAGATGCTCGCATGACAGGAAATGACATGTTGAACTTGAGTATCAAGCACCTTGGGAAAGATGTTGGATCCAGGCCTGAATTTCATTGGTGCCCAGTAAAATTCTGTTGATTATCCTTTCCTAAGGACATGAACTCTACCTCCAAGCATCTCATAATCTCATCTTGGTGAACTCCCAAAACAAATCCTCCAGGGAGATCCCAATGTCTCTGAGTCTCTATAGAAAACCATACCACCCTGCCTCCTATATCCAATACCCTGTAAAGACTCTCTCCCACTATCCACTGCTGGTGACTGCTTGGACCCAGCTTGCCATTCCTTCCTTCAATAAACAGCTTTGCATTCATTTCCATTTATAGTGTCATCTTCCTTGTTACTGAGGGTTACCCTTTTGACCTTTCATTTGGTGTCACAGAAGAGGGGGTAGCAAGGAATCCTGAAGGCTCATTATCAATTAAGCCGTGAGCTCCAGCTAACTCCCTGATCTTGCCTATAGGAACTTTTGCCACCCTCTCCTGGGCCCACTGAACCCTTGATTTTTAAGGACAACTGCTACCAATCCTCCCACTAATCTTGGCCACTTCAGAAGACAATACGAATTTGAGAGTTAAGACTCCTACCCTGACACTCCCCTTCCAATATTCCAGGACCCCCAGGTATTCTTTTCCAAAATCCTAGCTAGATAGAACTGCTTCAAACAGAGAACCAGACCTGGGATGCTACTTTATTTCTCTGATGGAACTGAACTAAATGATTCCGAAGGAGGGGATGCCCCCTGTCTTATTTATAGCCACTGGGACATTCTGTGGATTTTCACCTCTCCTACTACCTGTCTTCATGGGGAACTTAAATTCCAAAAATACTGCAGACACTCCATTGGGGTGTGTCTACAAAAATCTGAAACAAATAGATCCCCAACTCAAGTCTAAACAGCTTGTCTTTCTTTCCACTGTACAGTAGTCTGAATATAAATTGGATAATGGAGAGGCATGTTCACCTAAGCGAATTTTTATTATGCCATTTCATACCTATCAGATTGGCCAAGAGGAGGGAAAAGGGGAAATGATCAGTGTTGGAAAGGTTGTGGGAGGATTGGGGCATTGATATAGTACTGTTGGGGTTGTGAGCAGATCCAACCTTTCATGGAACTATGCCAAAAAATAATAAAACTGTTCATACCCTTTGACCCAGCAATTCCGATTCTAGGTCTATATCCAGAAGAAATTATAGAAAAAGGAAAAAGTGCTGCATGTTCCAAAATATTCATAGCAGCTCTTTTTGTAGTGGCAAAGAATTGGCAATTGAGGGGATGACCATCAGTTGGGGAATGGCTAAACAAATTATGATACAATAATGCTATGGAATACTATTGTTCTATAAGAAATCATAAATGATTGAACTCTAGAGAACCATGGAATTACTTAGGGGATTTGATGCTGAGCAAAGGGAGTAGAACCAAGAGAACAATGTATATAAAAATCATCTCTTGTGTATCTCTTTCCCTTATAATCCTCATACTGAAAATTACTAATCTGTATAAAAATGATTATCAAAACATGTATGTACAATGCTAACCTAACTGTTTGCTTCTGGGGGAGGAGGGAGGATGAAAGGAAATTTTGTAATTTAAAAATATGTGTGTGTATACTGATGAAGACAATTTTTTAAAAAAATTTTAAAATGACAGTGTAAAATGATTATGGTACCATGAGTGGAGAGAAGGGAATAGATGTAAGTGATATTGAGGAAATAGAATCATCAAGAATACTGATCAAATATAGGGGAAAGAAAAAAATTAAATCTGAAATTTGAAAGTTTCTATTTCTTATTTCTTCAATTTCAATTTGTAAGTCTTAAATTTAAATTTTTAAATTTTAAATTTTGTGATTCAAAATTTTAAATTTTTAAAATTCCAATATTAATTTAATTCTTAATTTAACATATAATTTAAATTAAAATTCCAATTTTAATGTATTTATTTACATTTCCCATTATTTATTTATTTTGTAAGTTTTTTTTAACTTTAGCAAGGCAAGATCAAGTGTGATAGGAAGAAAGAAATCTAGACAAAACTCTATGAAAATTTGGGGTAGTAGAGAGTATTTTGAACTTAAGAGATGAGGGAAGACTTCACTGAAAATATGATTTGGAAGTCATATACCTGGGACCTCTAGATGGCATCTGTATTTCAGTAATATACAATTATTATAATATATTATATTTATACATAATTATATTACATGATTTATTATATAATATACATAATCATATATTATAGTATATTATATATCATATATTATGATATTATTATAAAATAAATTATTACATATATGCAATCTGAATTAAGTGACTTAGCCTCACACAGTGCCAAAAGTTGGCATAATACTAAACATTGCTTGATGTACCCATATTTAATTATCATTATTTGACAGACTGTCCCAGCTTGTATGCAGTAATAGTTCATTGAACTTAAACTTGAATTCTTCCATTTTACAGATGAGAAAACTGAGGCCCAGGAAAGTTAAGTGACTATCAGACAGATAATAAATATCAGAGGCAGGACCTAAATCCATAATCCTTAACTCCACTACCAGACCATGTCGTCACCAAACCAATTCAACAAACTTTTGTTACGTATTTGCTGCATGCAGAGTCTTCTACCATTGTGGAATTTAAAGTCTAGTAAAAGGAATGATGCACAGATGACAGACACCTAAGAGATGCAATCTGGCATAAAAGAGAGGGTGATGGACTTTGAGTCCAGAAGACTTGGATACAAATCATTCCTCTGATATTTACTACCTATGTGACCAAGGGCAAGCATTTGATGTCATTTACCTTCAGGCAACTGATTGATGTTAAAAGGTGTAAGAGGTCATAATTTGTCTTTGGTTGAGAAAATTTCCACAATAGGAATTCTGACACCTAAATGCGGAGCAACTAGATGAATGATCTGGAGTCTGAAAGACTTGAATTCAACATTAGATAGTTACAAAATGTGTGACCTTGGGCAAGTCACTTAGCTACTGCATATCTCAGTTTTCTCACCTGAGAAATGGTGATAATATTACAGGGTGGTTGTGAGCTTAAAAATGAGGTAATATTTGTGAATTATTTTTTAAATCTTAAAGAATTACATAAGTGTTAACTTGCTAAATCCCTGAGCATTTTCAGATTCCTGAGTTCAGATTTCCAGTTGTCACTTTTCTATTTCCCAATTACCCTTTCCACTTTCAATTTTGTCTAAATCCTCTGCATTTGATCTTGAGTTTGGAATATAGTAAGTGCTGACTGTTATTTGTGAGCAGATTAATTAGCACCTACTATCTGTGATCCCTTCCTCCTTCACTACTCAACCCAGAAAATAAGGATGAGAATTTTCTAGGGTTTATTCATAAGGGAAAAAAGGAAATTCAGAGATATAAGAAAGGGTAGTATATCATAACATGAGAATCAAGAAGGGAGTTCAAGACATTCTAAATGTATATAAATAGTTTCATTCCCAATAGACCAAAGGGTGCTATATTAATATGAAGTTAAAGATCCCCGAATCTGGATCATATCAAATTGGGACTCATCCAACCAGAAGTTCTGGATGGAGTTTTTTAGAACTTTCTACAGTCCCTCAAAATCCTCTTAGCCAATCAAGAAATGTACTAATTGTTAATACATTCCAGTTGTTAAACTTACACATCTACTTGACTCCCTCCCTACCAAGCTGAGAGAAAGAGAGAGAGAGAGAGAGAGAGAGAGAGAGAGAGAGAGAGAGAGAGAGAGAGAGATTGAGAGGGAAAAAAGGAAAAAAAAAACTAATTTAGTCCCAAAGTTAATAACCTTTTTTCTTTCCATGGAAGACAGTGTCTCCAAAGAACTTTACCACAGGATTTAGCACCACCAAAACTGCACCTAGATGCTTAGCAATGGTCTTCAACAGTGAGGAGAGTAAGGTGATTGATTTTGACATTTGGCAGAATTTGACTTTTGAAGAATTGAGATTCAAAAGAGATGGTAGATTCATCTGCTTTGAGGCAGAATATGTTAGGGGGAAAACAATGTGATACAGTTGGAAGAGCCCTGCCTGTATAATAAGAGGACCTGGATTCTAATCCTGCCTCCAATGATTACTACCTGTGTGACCTTGGGCAAATCATGTATTTCCATAGACTTCAGTTTCCTCATATCTAAAATGAAAGGGTTGAACTAGATCAAGTATAGGGAACCTTTTCTCTGCCAAAGGCCATTTGTACATTTATATCATTCTGCTATACTTGGTCAAACATTTAATTAATTCACCCCTAAAAAGCTTCTAGATTTATTAAATTTCAAGGCCCCTCTGCAATTACCATGGCAGTGCCAGATCATGGGCCTTATACGAATCTGTGGACCTGACATTCCCTGCCTCTGGACTAGATGGTCCCTTCTTGCTTTGGATATTCCAAATTCCTCATTCTAGGACATGAATTAAAATGGCAAATAAAACAACAAATATAAAGAATTCAGGGAAGTATGGGAAGACTGATGGACTGCAAAGTAAACAAAACTGGAAAAAAGACATAAAATTGTTAAAATAATATAAATGTGTAAAAAATAACAACAAAATGCAATAGAACACTTTGCAATGGACAAGTTTGGCCCTGAAAAAGAGATGAGAATAAATGTACCTTCTTCACAAAGGTGAAACCCATGAGTGTGGAACATTGCACATGTGGTCAGATTCAGTTGATATACTGATTAATTTTGATGAATTCCTTTTTTTTCCCTTTTTAAAAATTCATTGTATTTATTCATGTATTGGGTAGGAGATGAGAAGAGATCTATTTGGAAATGATGGTGATATAGTTTAGAATAAGAATATGGCTCAGAACTGTGCATGTTGTTTCATTAATATAGAGAAACCCTCCATGATACAAAAACAAACAATAATGACAATTTTATTTTTGCAGTGTATAAAATGTTTGTTCTTCATTCTTGAAGAAGACCATCACAACAGAGAAGTGATGCCATGACAAGCACATGAATCGGATTTGAGTGAAGGGGTGTTGTGCTAAATCACCAACCTCACTTAACTGCAACTCTATAGTTGTACCCATCTCCCCTTTAGTGTGATTTTGTTTCAACATTTTGTCCCACTCATCTATTCTTTCTATCATTTTACTATCTGATTATATCACTTATCTCTACTTCCATGTAAGAATTTTTTTCTCCTTTTCCTTTTCAGGTTCTACTCCTAGTCTTCCTTGATCCTTTTAGATACTCCTTAATCATTTTTGAATTTTCATCCTCTTTAGACTCAGAGAATTTGGACATATACTACAGGAAGCTAGGTGGTGCTGATAACTGGAACTGGAATCAGGTGGAACTTAGTTCAAATCCTGCCTTTAGAAATTTGCTATGTGATCTTTCATCTAACATATCCTGGCTTCAATTTCCTCCTATAAAATAAAATTTTTACTTTTCGTCTAAGAAAAGTAAAAATGAAATATATGTAAATTTACTTCTGAACCTTACTAATAAATTGATTGTACTCCAAACTTTGTATCTCAGTCTTCCTTAATTTTAACTGTTACAACTTGTAGAGACCAAATATGATGAGATCCCAGGTACAGAAATCTAAAGGAGAAAATGAAGGTGGAGATAGTAGAGAAACAAAATCGATAAGATTTATTAATAAATTCCATGGGAATGGAATTAAAAATAACTCAGATTCTGCATGAGTAGGATAGTAGTACCATCAACATGTAACTCATGTCTCAAGTTCACACATCTCTGAAGGCTAGAGGGTGGCCTGGAGTCAATTCTGATGACCCAAAACCATTTTAACTCTGACTCATTTGTCTCCTTTCAGGAGTTTACTCCGGGGAAAACTCTGAAATAATGCTGAGAAATATCTGGTTCCCAAAAGGAAGGGTGGTAGTCAGAGTCAATCCAGGTACCAGGAAGAAAATAGCTCAAATTCCATATCTGACCCATAATAAATATCATTTCTATTGAACAAGTCATTTAACCACTCAATATCTACAACAGCAGTTATTTATCTAAAATAGCAAAGGGAACTTCCTTACCAGGAGTCTCTAGTGGTTCATAACTTCTTTTCTCTGAGTGTTATTATCTGTAAGGTAAACACTTTAATACCTATACTACCTGTCTTACAGGGAGAAGGTTAAGCATTTCTCACTCAAGTCAACAAGCATTTATTTAGTATTTAATATGTTCTAGTACTAAGCACTGAAGATGCAAACAAAGGAAAAAATCAGGACCTGCTTTCAAGAACCCTACAGTGGAGACAACATGCAAAGAAATGTATGCAAACAACAGAGGTACAAGATAAATTGGAGATAATCAACTGAGTAACAGTACTCATTAAGGGTCTTTGGAAATGGGGTACAACCAGTAAAAATCCACAGACTCAAGGAGATGGATTATCTTGTGCCAGTATCAACAAGGAAGTTTTCGCTTCATAAGTTATATGGGGATATCAGCTATCTTTATTACAGAAATGTGGTACATGATATATATTACAAATTAATTAATATTTATGTAGCTCTGAAATACTTACAAAATGCTTTTCCCATACAATAACCCATTGAGGAAGAAGTGTAAATATTTCATTTCATAGGTATTTAAACTGAGTTGCAAAAGAATAAAATTATCTCTGGTCTTCTACTCCCTTGCTCTACATATTCAATCAGGTGTCAAATACTATGACTACATGTCTTCATTTCTCATATGTCTCCCCTTCTCTTTTCTCACATGACTTCCCTGGATGAGGCCCTCATTATCTTTTCCAGGACTATTGTTATAACCATATAAATGGTCTTCCTTTCTCAAACCACTTCTTTCTGTTTTTTAATTTCATTTATTTAAGACAATGGGATTAAATGACTTGCCCAAGGTCACACAGCTAGGTAATTATTAAGTATCTGAGGCTGGATTTGAACTCAAGTCCTCCTGACTCCAGGGTTCATGTTCTATCCACTGTGCCACCTAGCTGCCTCCACTTCTTTCTTTAATCCATTATATATATATATATATATATATATATTAAAGATTTTCCTAACACAGTTAGGATCATGTAACTTCCCTATGAAAAAAAATCCAAAGTTTCCTTAATGATTCTTTGGGTTGACAACAGCCTCCATCAGTTTTTAAATTCTTCAAAAATAGGCCCCAATCCATCTTTCAAACAGTATTATATTACTCTCCTTCAGACCATCTACATTCCAGTCAAACTGTAATTCTTACTATTCCTTACCACTTGGCACTCCAACTCTTACCTCTAAAACTTTGCTATTCCCCATGCTTGGAGTTCATTTTCTCCTCATCTTTTTCATCTTTGAGTCCCTTGTTTCTTTCCACACTCTACTCAAGCTCCACCTTCTCCATGAAGTTTTTCCTGATTCCTGACCCCTTCTAACTTCCTATTGCCCTCCCTTCCCAATACCCCCACCAAAATTACCTGCAGCATTTGCTTCACCTTCCTGGTTATGAGACTGCTCTCTTGGTTCTTCTACTTGTCTGATCATGCCATGACACCCCCTTCCTGGCTTGCATTAATGTTAACACCTAACAGTCATACACTTCCCTTACAAAATACTGTTCTGGGACCTCTTCTCTTTTCACTCCATATTATCTGACTTGGTGATATCCTCACATCCCCTGGATAAACTTATTTTTATGAAGATGATTCCAAGATCTATTTAACCAGTACCATTTTCTCGATCCCTTATCAGCAGTTCTCTTTGGATATTTCCAACTGAATGTCCTTCTAGACATCTCAAATTCATGCTGTTCAGAAGAAAAATAAAACAAAATAACTCCAGATCTTTCCCAGAAAACCCTTTTCTCTTCCAACCTTCCCTATTATTATTGTTGGCTCCATCATTTTCCCAGTCATACAAGTTCACACTCTTGATTTCATGCTCAACAATTCATTCTCACCTATATATCTATCTCTCTTATCTTGTTATTTCTACCTCCACAACATATCTTTTATGTTTCTCTCTATTCTTATCTTTTTCTCTATTCATACAACCAACAGTCTAATTCATCCTTCACCATCTCAACCCTCTTGATCTCTTCTTCTTCCTGTCCTACTCTAATCCACTCAGTTTGTCAGATGACAAACACACACACACACACACACACACACACACACACACACTCAAAATAGTCCACATATAAGCACTCAATGAATTCCAAAGACTATTACCTTGAGAATAAAATGTAAACTCCTCTGTTTGACCCTTAATAATTCAGACTTTATTATTCTCCCTTCCACACTCTATATAGTACAACATTCTTCATCCCTTACCTTCATTTTTTTGGACTAGCAACCCTTCTGCCTAAAATGCTCTACTCCCTCATCTCTATCCTTAGTTACTCTGACTTCCCTCAACATCCAATTTAAATACCAACTATTGCTAGCCTTTCACAATCTACCCTGCTTGCCCCATAGAAATAGAGTTCTATAATTGTGAAATAGATATATTATAAAGAGATGATTATATGTTTATATTTAATATATAAATCTATATTTATTCAATATATAATATATATATATAATTACTGTTCAATCATTTTTAATCTTATCCAACTTTTTTATGACCACATTTGAGGTCTTCTTAGCAAAGATCATGAAATGAGTTGCCATTTCCTGCTCCAGCTCATTTTTATAGATGAAAAACTGAGATAAACAGTGTTAAATGACTTTTCCAGGGTCATACAATAAATAAGTGTCAGAAGCCAGATTTGAGCTTAGGAAGATGAATCTTCCTGACTCCAGGTCTGACCCTCTATCCACTGTGTCACCTAGCTGCTCTAGAGATAACTGGGAAAAGAGAAAATGCACAGTGCTTTTCCTGTTTCCTTTAATTAATACTACAGTGATGTTAAACTAGAAACATTAGTTTGTTTTCTCATAGTTCATGGATAAGAGTGTATATCTACCACCCAAGTTGACATCCTCATCACCTTTCACTTTGATGATCACAGGGGAGTCCTATTTATATCCTTTTCATCTTAAACACAAGCTGCCAAACTGATGCTCCTGTAATGCAGGTCTGACTGTATTGTCCCCTTTATAAGAGGATACATTAGGTCCCTTTCACTCTGGGATAAAATATAAACTCTTCCCCTAAAAACCCTTCACTTTGGGCTTTTTACTGTCTTCCCTGACAGATCACCCATTATTGTCTCTTATGTTCTCCATCCAGACTGATCTATTTTCTATCACCTAGGCATAGTAACTAGGTGGTACAGTGGATAGAGCACTGGTACTATAGTCAAGAGGACCTGAGTTCAAATGTGACCTCAGACATTTGTCACTGATTAGCTGCGTGACCTTGAGTAAGTCACTTAACCCTTATTGCCTTACATCCAGGGCCAACTTCAGTCTTCCAGATCCATGTCTGGTCACTGGGCCCAGATAGTTCTGGAGGAGAGCATAGGGCTGGTGACAGCATAGCACCCTCTCCCTCAAATCCAATTCATGTGTTTGTCTTGGCATCACCTTCCTTATGTGATGGGCTTCTTTAAGAATGGAAGATAAACATCATCAGTAGTATATCTCCTAGCACCATACCTATATGTGAGAACATATAGAATATTTTTTCTCCATAACTCCAAGCCCTAGAAACCCTTATGTACAATGGAAGCCAGAGTAGGAAATGTGATCTATGACCCCAACAGTTCATATAAACTCCCTTCAATGCAGACAGCAAAAAAGCTCCAACTATCCTGTGGGAAAAGTTGACATCCCTGGCACTCTGCCCTTTGTGTTCTGTTTCTGCACAATATCTGCCCTGGCCTGAGGGTGGTATGAAGATCTACACTATTCTGCCACCACCAGGATGAATGGTCAATAAAACCTATTTACATCCATGCTGGCAGACTAGCAAGGTGGTGCAGTGGATAGAACACTGGTCCTGGAGTCTTAGAATCAGGAGGACCTAAGTTCAAAACTGACCTCAGACACTTGATACTTATTCACTGTGTGACCATGGACAAGTCATTTAACACTGACTGCTATCTTTCTTCAGTATCTTGGAATTATCTTGGAGGTGGGACCCTTCCTCAGTGTACCCTGCCACCACTTCAGTGGCATAATCAGGGCAGAACAGGTCTGCCATCTTACACCTTAAATTTGTCCAAGGTTCAGCTCAAATGCCACCTCCTATAAGAAGATTTTCCTACATCTATAACCAAGTTACTCTGTATTTTATGGTGTATATACTTAATAAGAACCTAGCTAGGTACATAGTAGAAAATTATTTCTTTGAAGACAAGGATTCTCTCATTGTTGCCATTTTATCCCCAAGACCTAGAATAGTGCCTGTCTATTAAGCACCTATTTAATATTACATATATTTTTGAATGGAATTGAATCTAATTTTGGCAATTAAAAAATTGTTCCATGATTAGCATTCAGAAAATATAGAATAAGTGAATGAGGAAATGGTCACAGTTTCCTATGTGATTTTCTAAATGACATAAGACCAATTAAAGATAGATATTCAAGGAAAATTGCCCTGTTATCTATGAGGATAGGCAAAGACATTACCTGCTTCCCATCTCTAGGCCACTTGGATCCTCTAGTTTTTCATGCCAAGACCATGATCCACTATGGGATAATATATAAACTTTTCCACTTGATACTAAAAGTCCTTCATTTTGGGATTTTTACTCTCTTCTCTGGCTGAGAGGAAATTGTAAAGTGTAAGGATCTATTACAAATATAGGGTGATATGATATCAATGTTTCCAAAAATTACAACATGGTTTATAATGCATCAACTACCTCACATTACAAATAATAATAGCTAATATTTATACAAAATTCTATATCCGATACTCTAAAGAAGTGAAGAGTTTATGATATGATATTCAGAAAGATTAGAACTAAGAATAATTTATGCAGAAAAAAACTAATAAAATCTCAGCCAATTTTGTATGTTTGGTTGATTTTACAGCAACCATTTTACAGATAAGGAAACCAAGGCAAACGATGTTTGAGTAACTTGCTCAGGATCACACAGTTAGAATCTAGGCAAGGAAATTCTTATTTCTATGGAATTATCTCAGACCACAAAATTTGCATATTTAGAGGAGGGTTGTCTAACAAAAAAGGAAGACAAAATAAAAATTTCGTGAAATAAGAGCATGAAATTCAATAACATATCCCCAAGGGCATCAGGATAAGATGAAGCTATTGCAAATATAACAGAATTGAGCCCACCTATAGGGACCATCTCAGGGGAAAATGCACTCAGCTCCCTAGGAAATTTCCAAGATGATTAATTCTATGCTTATTGCTCCTAATCATGTGGTAACCCAAATATTTCAGCTGGGGTGTGGGGGACCTCTGCTTTGGTGGTCACACATAAAGACTGGAATGGTACTCTTGCTCTTTCACATTAGTGGCCTCATTAGGAGCTTGGGCCACACCAGGCAGCTTTATGCAGATGTATCTAAATAACTTTGTCCCTGACTACTTTTGTTTTTTCATGAACTCAGGCAAGATCAGAGGATATGTGCAAAGAGTTTCAAAGGTCATCTAGGAAAGTTACTTTTGCTATATTGGTTTCCTTTTGAATAATAAAAATATTAGGATCTTACACTGATAAATAGGAGAAATGTTAAAGCCAAGCATGAATATTTAGCTAAAATGTTTAAACTTTGAGTTATTTTCTGTTTAATGAGATTAATTGATTCCTATTTTATCTTCATAAAGTACAAATCTGACTGTGATATTTTTTTTTCCCTTATGCTCCAGTGATACCCCACTAATTCTAGGACAAAATATAAAATCTTCTATCTGGCATCTAAAGTTCTTCATAATCTGATTCTCTTTTGCCTCTTCAGTCTTCTAACTTACTTTCTTCCATTTCTTCTACAATCTGGGAAGCTATGTGGCACAGTGGCTAGAACCCTGACCCTAGAGTCAAGAGGACCTGAGTTCAAATGTGACCTCAGACACTTACTAGCTATCTGACAAGTCACTTAACTCTGGGCAAATCACTTAACTCTGATTGCCTTGCATTCAGGGCCATCTCCAGTCATCTTGATTCATATTTGGCCACTGGACCCAGATAGCTTTGGAAGAGAAAGTGATGCTGGTAACTTGGCATAGCACCCTGTCACTCAAATCCAATTCATGTGCTTGTCATGGCATCACCTCCCTGATGCTGTAGTCTTCCAGAAAGAAGGACAAACATCATCATCATCATCATCATCATCATCATCATCATCCTGCAATCTACTAGTCTTGGTTTCCTTTCTGTTCCTGGTAAAAATTCTGTCAGAGTTACTCAGAACATTTACACTGGTTATTCCCCATGCCTAAAATGTTCTCCTCCTCATCTCCTCTCACCTTCTCTGGCTTCCTCCAAATCTCAGCTAAAAAGTCTAGTGATATAATGGAGAACATGAATTCTGGGCTTGGAGTCAGGAAGACCTGAATTCAAACTGGCCTAACACTTATTATCTATGGGACTGTAGGTAAGTCAATTAACTTTTATTTGTCTCAGTTTCCTCAACTGTAAAATGAGGAAAATAATAATACTTGCCAAGTAGGGTTGTTGTGAGGATCAAATAAGGGAATAGGTGTTTTTTAAAAAAGTTCAACTCATGGTAGTTACTTACCTTCTGTAATATGTCTTTTCCAGTTTTTCTTAATCTTAGTGACTTCCCTGTGAGACTATTTGCAATTTGTACTCAAATTTAGTTCAGCTTGATCCATAGTAAGACAAGACAAGAAATCTTGATTTCACTTGACTACATGCACTCTGGGCTTCTGGGCTCAGAATTACATAGAAAAAGAAATAGTTTGTATTATGTTTCAGAAAGTATATATTGTTTTTAAAGAACTGAAATGTCTTCCTGAAACAAATGTTCCTCCTTTAAGAACCAATATTTTTCTATGGGGACGGGAACCTCTGCCTTGAACGTCATGTTTTGCCAAGGCAACTGTAAGCAGGATTTGAAGTTCAATAAATTTGGGAGCTTTTTAGGGGTGAATTAATTAAATGTTTGACTAAATATAGCATGTGAATGACATTATAAATATTCAAAGGATCACTATGAATCATATAATGAAATATCCTATAAAGAATTAGAGTTGTTGATCACTCAAAAAGTAATCAAAAGATGTACAGTAGGCATGAAAAGTTTATAGTAACTTACCAGTGAAGAATTTCACAGGGCAACAATATGAAGACTGTAAACAAAATGTAAAATTTCTTTACAGTTGGTGATGACTCCCTATCTATTCAAGATCATCTTGACAGACATCCTAGAAGCTGGGTAATGTTTGTCCTTCATTTTCAAAGAAGAGCATGACATCAAGGAAGTGATACCATGGCAAGCACAGGATTTGGATTTGATAGAGGGGGTGCTGCACTAAGTCACCAGCCTCACTTTCTCCTCTAGAGTCATATGGTTCAATGGCCAGATTTGACTCAGAAAAACTGGAGATGGGCCTGGGTGCGAGAAAATCAGGATTAAGTGACTTATCCAAGGTCACAAAGCTAGCAAGAGTCAAGTGCCTGAAGTCAGATTTGAACTCCAATCCTCCTGAGAGCCAGTGCTCTATCTGCTGCATCATCTAGAATACACTAATGGGAGAGAAGTGGTTTGGTGTATTGAAAAGATGACTGAATTTGTTAAGTGACTTGGATAAAAATCCTGACTCTGATTGTTTTCACCTATGGAACTCCTAGAAAATTTTTTAATTTCTCTCTCAGTTTCTTCTTTGAACTTCACCATGCGTACCCTTGAATTTGATAAGCTAATATTTAAATCTGTAGAGAATAGAGGTAGGTTCTTAAAATAGGTCATCAGCACAGGCTGTGTAATGCAGAATTTTTATGCCTAAGTCTCAAACAAGTAGTAATGTCAGGTAAAAGAATATCAAAACACTGACTCATAGAGGGAACCAGAGATTCTTCTTGGATGAAGAGACCCTTATTTTAATTGGCTATTCTTAATAAGTAGGTAGATGCTAAGTTCTGTTGTTTCTAACTGCAAACTGGCTTCAAGTCCTATCAAAACCCTCTATATTCAGTACTGTGGAGCAAAAACTCTGCCACTCCACCAATCATGTTTCTGTCCAAATATGGTAGTCATAGATTTGGGGAACTCAAGAACATATATATGAAAGCAAAAAAGACAGGGATGTGTCACACAGGCTAGAACATATAACTTCTGGATAAGCATCGCAACTAGGAAGAAAGTAGACCTCCTGTCCATAGCTATGTTTCCTTGAAATTGTCTTGACAAAGTGATAGAAATTCATTTGGATCTTTGTTTCTCTTAGTGATTAAATAACCAGAGTCATCAAGTAAAATAGACTTTATTATGGGAAATATTCCTACAGCCAATAGAATATATCTATGGGAAGTGCTTTGAAGTCCCCTCTTCTAGGAACACTATCTGGATATAAAGTTTCAATGAACAAATCAAACTGCAATGATAAGGAGTTTCCTGGGCAAAATTGGAGAAGAGTAGTTCTCTTGAGGTATATGCAACAGGGAAGGGTTGAGGATAGACGTCATCCTATGGCCACCCCAAAAAGTCAGCAGTCACCATAATGCAGAAAGTAAATTGTTGTTTGTAGTTGTCTAAGGAACAAAAAGATAGAAATGAAGATAGATACAATCTTATAATTTGGAGTTTTAAACATCTCTGAATCCAAACAATGCATCATCATGAAACAGTGTCTAAATTGAGGGTCATCATAGCATTATGACTCAAAATCACAGAGTTAGAGCTAGAAATTATTTTAGTGAATCTAATCTGTGCCTCTCAGAATCCTGCTGTCCTCTACCCTAGTCAGACCCCATTTGAAGTGCAGTGAACATCTCAGAGTGATCAGTTCTTTCAATAAGTTAGAATAACTTGTGAGGGAGCTATAAATCATGTCATATTAATAATGACTGAAAACTCTAATAATGTTATGGCGTGGAAAAAAAAACAAAACTGATGGAGCATAATGGTTGTTTCCAGTTACTGGAAAGACTGTCATGTTGAGGAAGGGTTAGATTTATCCATTGTGAGCTCATAAGACAGAATTAGGATCAATAGAGAAAGTTACAGTGAGGTCACTTCCTACTAAAAATAGGATATTCCAAAAATTTTAATGCAGTCTTAAATGCATTCTTTAAAGCCATTAAAACTGCCTTAATATTCAGGGGAGAAGAAAAGAAAAGAAAAGAAGAGAAGAGAAAAGAAGAGAAAAGAAAAGAAAAGAAAAGAAAAGAAAAGAAAAGAAAAGAAAAGAAAAGAAAAGAAAAGAAAAAGAAAAAGAAAGAAGAAAGAAGAAAGAAAGGAAGAAAGAAAGAAAGAAAGAAAGAAAGAAAGAAAGAAAGAAAGAAAGAAAGAAAGAAAGAAAGAAAGAAAGAAAGAAAGAAAGAAAGAAAGAAAAGAAAAGAAAAGAAAGTTTTTGACCATTGGAACTAACCAACAGAGCATGTGTTTCCCATTTAAGATAGTGAAATCTCCAACAATGAAAGGGATCAAGTTGAATCTGGGGGACTATTTGTCAGGATTTGTTAGAGAAGTTCTGTTCAAATAGGATTGAATCATCCAGTCAACTCTAATATATTGATTGGAACTGGAATAAGAAGAGATATTTTATGCATGTTGCCTGTCTTCAATTACCTCTCTGGAGACAAGAAACAAAAACAAAAAAAGGTAAGAAATATAATTGAGTCTTGTAAAGTACAGGAAAATGTCTGTGCCACTCATCATTCAATGACAACATAGAAAGGGGGAAAGAATTCTGAATCCAAGGTCAGAAAATATGAGTTCAAATCCTTCCTCTGACAAATTACTATGTGACCTGGAACAAGACATCTTTCTCTTCTTTAGGCCTCAATTTCTTCATCTGTAAAATGAATGGGTTGGACTTATAAGATGACTTACAAGAACTACATCTATGACCTTATGACATTTCTGAGTTTTGACAGTAGAGGGATGCATTAGGAAAATGATATCATGTTTAGAATTTTTTTTCAAGTTGCAGATGTTTGTATCAGATAAATTAGGAGGTCAATAATCTAGAGTAGAGAGACTGAAATCCATGATGTGTGTTGGATCAAAAATGAAGAGACTTATGAAGGATCATCAGGGTTGGATTATAGTTTACCTGTGGAAGATTCAGGAGCAAAAGAAACCTACGGCTTCAGAAATTATTTTTATTATTGTTGAGGAAACTGAAGCTTCAAAATTTACCTGTCATACTATGAATAACTAACATAGAAGGGACTTTTCAAGGGCTAATAATTCACATTATGATACTCTATTTTCTAATTACATGAATAATGTTAATAATTTGTGAATCTGAAGAGTGACTCTGAAGAAAAAAAATTAGTTGAAAGGTGAAGAGATATTTTTAGACATGTTTAATTTAAGGAGATGTTTTCCAAATTTTTATCAATCACTCCACCAGTAAAAACTTTTAATATAGTTCCTAATATATTTTTTCTTATTTTATTTGATTCTCCTTTACATGTTTAGCCTATATTACATTGCTTTCTGTCAGGGGTAGGGAGAAGGGAGAAAAGGGAGAGAGAGAAAGATGAAACTCAAAACCTTGCAAAAAATGGTCATTGAAAACTATAGTTGCACATAGCTGAAAAAATAAATAAACACAATATTAAAAAATAATATTTATCCATAGGGAGCCTTTGGATTTTATTGTGGATGGTCTGATTGTTTTAAACCTTTTTGAAAATCACTTAGGTAGGTTTGTCGAGAATGTCATATTTGGGGGGAGACAAGAGACCAAATGCAATGTTCTAGTTTGTCAAGAAATCATGAAAATCAAGGTCAAAATTGCTTTATTTCTATTTCCATTTTCCTTTATCAAAAGCTTGGTTTAATAGATCATATTGTTGTAACATTAACTGCACATGGCATCTTTTCACCTTTATCCTTGATTCTAGTTTGGTATTGATTTTGACCTTTAAACAGAGGATGAATACTGCTGGCCCATATAAATACTTCATCATTTTGATTCTTCATGATTCATTATAATGATTCAAAATATTTAGGAAGATGATCTATACTTATATTGAGGGCATTCTTGATGAAAATATGAAACAGAAATAAGTAAACATTTGCTAAGGGAGAAAAAGTCTGTAGCCAATCACATCTCCATAATCATAAAATTAACTCAAAAGCATTCAGACCAATTTATTTGTTTGCTGATCATAAAAAGAAATTGCTTCAGTGAAATAAAATGTAAATATAAAGATTTTCATCCACCATTGAGTGCCTTATGCAAATCATATGTTCAGATTACATAAGATATTTGGAGAATGAAACCACAGAGATAGATGGGATTAATAATTATTAAGGATATTATTAATTATAATTATTAATAATAATTAAAGATAACACAGTGAGATATATGCTTATTTAAGGTTTTCATATGGAAAGATGCCCTTCAAGATGTCCAAAAGGATGTTATTTCTGTATCTATGGTGAGGTTTTCTAATTTGCTCCTAATTTTTCTAATTGTGTAGACTTCTAGATTTTTATAAATTTTCTCAATGCAATCCATAACATTTCAAAAGATGTTGGCAAAACAAGATAAAACCAAGATGATAAAAAATGTTTCTCCAGTCTGAGAAAAATAGGTGAATGATGGATAATAACATTGAGTTAGTCCACCAGTTCCTACATCTAAAACAAGTGTTGTAGCTGGACAATGAATTGAGTGAATTATAGCATAGGAGAAGTAGAAAAGAATTTGAGAAATTATGTTCCCATTCAATGACCCTAACCTATTTCCTGAAGT
This sequence comes from Macrotis lagotis, assembly GCF_037893015.1. Classification (NCBI taxonomy): domain Eukaryota; kingdom Metazoa; phylum Chordata; class Mammalia; order Peramelemorphia; family Peramelidae; genus Macrotis; species Macrotis lagotis. Next base: position 365,563,625 of record NC_133658.1, read on the forward strand.
CAAAAATAAAAAAATGAACTTGTTCAACATAAATGAAATTGGGCATGGAAAATCAGTCTCATAGTCAGGAAGACTCAAATTCAAGCCTTATACCTGATATCTCCTGATGGTGAGCACATAAAAAAAGTGATAGATAAATATTTCTGGAACTGAATTGTTTTTTAAGTAGTTAAGAATACAGTAACAGCAATACCCATTTGGATATGCTGGATGCTCTCTGAGATCCCTTCCATCCATCTCCAAGATTCCATAATTATGTGATTTCTTTTCTTTTCTTTTTTCTTTTTTTTAAAGTTTTTTTGCAAGGCAATGGGGTTAAGTGGCTTGCCCAAGGCCACAAAGCTAGGTAATTATTAAGTGTCTGAGGCCGGAGTTGAACTCAGGTACTCCTGACTCCAGAGCCGGTGCTTTATCCACTGCGCCACCTAGCTGCCCCCACCCATAATAATTCTTAAAAGCTCAAAATGTTCTTCCTCACAACAGTACTTATTAAAACGCTTTCTATTTCTCAAGGTCCAGATATATTGTCCTCTTTCTTTGTAATCTTTCCACATACCTCCAAACAGCATTGAATAGGAGGAGGAGACTGGAATAAGTATTTATAGAGCACTATTATGGGCCAAAAATAGGGCTAAAAACTTTACAAATATCTTATTTGATCCTCACAACAATCATGTGAGATAGCCACTATATTATCATCCTCATTTTGCAATTGAGAAAAGTGAGACTGGATTTGAACTCAGGCAAAGTGCTATGTCCACTGGGCCACCAAATGTCTCCCTTCTCTGAATTTAGGCAGAAGGATGAATGGGGTAAGTTCTCTAAGTCAAGAAACCTAAATCCACACTGAAAAACTTACTGTCTATAACTGTATAATTCTGGACAAGTCACTTAACCTGTCAGAGCTTTGGTCCCTTTATCCTTTAAAAACGGAAACTGTTTAACTAATAAGCAAATTAGAGTAAAGTACTTTGAAATCCCATAGCATGTCACAAAACAGGTAAAATCGAATGTTGAAATATTTGTTTATTCCCCCCCCCATTGTGTTTTATGATTTCTGGCATAATTATAAATATCCTCAGTCTTATCTCTCCCATAGACTATAAGCTCCTTGCAGTTGAGGGGTTGCAATAGAGTCTGCTTACTTGATTGACTCCCTCTACCAACACAGGTTAATAGCTTCCCTACAATTTATAGTCTTACAAAGCTGCCTAAATCACTAAAAAGTTAAGTGTTTTGCCCAGAGTCACAGAACAATAGGTATCAGAAGCAGGACCTAAATACACATCTTTCTGCATCTTTGGCCAAATCACTTTCCATTATGCTTCCCCCCCACTTCTTATTCATAAATTCTATGAGATTTAGAGATATAAGTGACTTCAGTGATGCTTTGAAAACTGCATCTTACAAATGAGGAAACTGATACCCAGGGAGAACTGCTTTGCCCAAGATCCCACTGAATTCTTGACTTTTAAATCCAGGGTTCTTTCTCCTATAATAAACTACCCCTCCTATACAGCAGGTACTCAGGCATTACAAAGAGTAGGCATCCAAGAATGTTGACTAAATGTATGTAAAAATTAAATGCCTGCAATACAGACCTGATGTTTCTGAGTTACTATTTTTTTTCCCAGAATAATATAATAGAATTTCTTGGTCTTTTTGCAAAATGGATGCCACTTTGCAAGTTGGAAAATCACACATCTGTGTCATACCTACAAATTATCCTTTGAAACATTTCAAAATACTAAGAAAAAAATAAGAAATTTGTCTCTCCTTACTTGTATGCCAAGCAGAATTCGCACACATTCTTATAAGTTTGATGGTTAGATGCACAGACTGGGTCAATAATTGGCGCACAGTTTTTTTCTTCTTTAGTTGGTTTTGCAAAATCAGTCAAGAATCTTTGACAGTTAGGCTGGAAATTCATAAAACATTAACATATAAATCAGTAAGTAAGTCCTATGGCTATGGTTCAAGTTCATCAAAATGTACTGATGATTATTAATTCCCTTGGCTTTAGTACAACCTACAAATAAAGGAAGACTAAGTCTGCATAGACTTCATGCTCTAATAGATTAGAGTTCAGTTCCAAGGCCTAAATTTCTAAGTCATGGCTTCTATTCCAAGGAAAGAAGAACCTCAGAGGATATCCAGTCAAACCTAAACTTGAACAACAGAATGCCTGAAAATTAGTCATCAGTCCTCTATTTGATTATCTACACTGGTCATCTCATTTTGAGAAAGTTTCAACTATTAGAATTTTTTCCTTATACCAAACCTAGATTTACATACTTATAATTATGACCCACTAGTTCAACTCATATCCTCATAGGAAGCCTCTCTTCATTCCTTAACAGTAGTCTTCTGGCTTCAAACTGAACAACCCCACTCCTTTTGCCTGACATCTCTTTCAAATGATAGCATCTAAAATACTTGAAGTCAAAAATTATCCCTACTCAAACCCATGGTCTCAACCCAAGTCTTTTCCTTTCTCAGATTCCCAGTTCAAACAATGCCCTTTTCATCAATCAATTAAACTATGGTAGATTACACAATTCCCTTGAGAATCTTGTTTCTCAAATCTAACTCTAACTCTCAAATCTATTAGATTTCACTATTCTTCCCAAAAGGTAATGTCCATAGCTGGATCCAGTATTTCAGATATCTCTTCAGGACAGTGGATGGTATGAAGATCACCTCTCTCATTTCTTATGCAACCAAAAATATCACAATAGCTTTTTTGAGACAACTGCATTGTAATGTTAGTTCATTGTAAATTTTAGATTCACTAAAATTTCTAGATCATTTGAATATAAACTACTGCCAACCCACATTTTCCACATCTGGTACTTTCAAGATTAATTCATTTTGCTCATAATAATTTATCCATCAACAATTTACTCAATTTCATCATTATTCTATCATGATAAGTTCTTTGATGATGCCCAGTTATCATCAACATAAATTAAAACAACATTAATATTATAACCTGAGGATCAAGTCAAGCCACCTTACTTTTTTTTTGTATTGTCTTAGCTCTCAATCATTCAAAGCAGGTATTAGTTAACTTCACTTAATTAATATCAATAACAGCTTACTTTATTTAGTACTATGAGAATTACAAAGCTCTTTACGTGAAACACTCCTGCAGTATTGATAGATATTATTTTTCCCAATTTATAGATAAGGAAAGTGAAGCTTAGAGATTTCTGGGTTTCCAGGGTCAAAAAGCTATCAAGAACTCAAATTCAACCCCAGTCATTTAACTACGTCCCAAATTCTTCCTAATGTAATAGTGCAATCTAATATGTTAGCTATTCACTCTTGCTTCATATTATTTGCTTCATTTCACAAATATGATATTCACTCCATCTATGCCTCTATTCACATCACTGATCAATATGAGGAACAGTTAGGGCTAGAGGGAGTCCTGAAGTATTCCCCTAGAAACTTTCCTCAAGGTGAATATTGATCTATCAATCACCACCCTTTGAATTTAGTGATTCTGAATTTGTCTAAAACTACTATCAACCAGGAAATATCACTCTATTTTATGCAGAAGCTTATTGGAAATCCATGTATATTATACTTATGATATACTTCTGCAATTTTATTTTAAGAACTCTCTTGAAAAAGGAAATGAAGTTAGTAATTGTTTTTTTAAATTAATTCATGAGACTTGTAGTAATCACTATTTGGGGGGTGTAAATAACTCACCAGACATTGCCTTTAATAATGGGAAAAAAAGCGCAATATCAAGTTATTGATATCTGATCTATGAGGCAACTAACATTCAACAACTCTATAATCTAGCTTCTCTACATGCCTTATGGAATGAATATACTGTATTTCCCCATTATAAGATGCACCCTTTTTCAAAAATTTTTGGGTCGAATACCTGGGACTGTTTTATACAGTGGTTGTAGATTTTTTCATTTGTATTTCCTCCTTTTTTGCACTTGTTGTCTTTGTGCTCATTGTTTCACATTCTGCCCAGAAATGGCTCAGAAAAGATTTTCAGACAATGTTGAATTCAAGTTCAAAGTGATCCAGTTTGCAAAAGTGAATGGAAATTCTGCTGCTGAACGTAAATTTGATCCTCCTTCAACTTAGAAAACAATCCAAGACTGGCTAAGGGAAGAAGAAACCCTCCTAAAAACTCCATAGCAGAAGAAGGGCATGAGAGGCAAGTCAGCAAAATGACCTGAGTTAAGGAATTGAAGAGAAGGATTGAAGAACAAAGGGCCATTGGAATTCCCATTGGTTCAGATCAGCATGAGGCAAGAATTTCTGATGAAAAAAAAAAGTGACTGATTTCAAAGAAGGACACAATTGGTGCTCCAGGTTCATGAAACAGAATGGACTAAGCATGTGTCCAAGCACCAGACTTGCCTAAAAGATGCCTAAAAGCTATGAATAGAAGGTCCTTGAATTTCATGATGAATAAAACTTGAGTTCAATAACTTTATTAATACTTTTTCCCAAATTTCAAGTGCATCTTATACAAGGGGAAACACAGTAGATAGGAAACATTTCAATGCCTAGTTCCACCACTTGTGCGACTTGGACAAGCTACTTAATGACTGTGGGTCTTGATGGCTTCGTTTACGAAATGAGAAAACTGAACTAAGTGACTCCTAAGCTCTGTATCAGAAGCTCACAATTGGAAATCTGGTCTGAATTCTAATATGTAGATTTCTTACCTTTACAAATACTGAAGGCTGTAACCCACTGAAAACTTCTGCAAATAAAGGACAAGTATGGTTAAAGAGCTTAATCTTTCACAAATGATGTCAGATGTTGGTAAAATAACAATGTCTTCTCATTGTTCAGGAGTGCTTCTACTTATATGGAACTTGGAGCCTGAATATTTGAAGAGCTCTTAGATTTGTCACAAGGATTATATGATGTACTCAGAGTAAAGGAGCAGGGAATGGTACAATCACCAGGTAGTATTTTGTAAGACTTTAATGAGGTTGAAAGATTAGCTAATTCAACAGTTTCCTCCTTCTTGGATAAATCTGAATAAATCTATCTACATTTTTCTCTCCAAAATGTAGTTTTACTTTGGAAGGTCCATAGATTAAAACCAAGATTATTATGCTCACCCTCCCCATATTCTACTGATGATTATCTTGATTTTGTTATTTCCAGCTAATAGCATTTGCATTCGTTCATTGTTTATAATCTTAGCATATTCTTTGACTCTTTTTTCTCCCTTACTGCTCATTATATCAATTCCCAAATCCTGTCATTCATTTTTGCAATGTCTTTTGCAATTGTTCCCTCCTCTCTATTCCCACTGCCTCCATCCTAATGCCCATACCCATCTGAACTACTTCAGAAGGTGACTAAAAGACATTTCTGATTCAGGCATTCTCTCTCTATAATTCTTTCTTCACATAGTAGCCAAGAATAGTATTCTACTTGGAGCCAGTCAACTCATTCCTCTGCTCAAAAACATGTAATTGGGGGGGGGAGCAGTGGATAGAGTACCAGTCCTGGAGTCGGGAGGTCCTGAGTTCAAATCCAGCCTTGGACACTTAATAATTACTTAGTTATTGTGACCTTGGGCAAGTCACTTAACCCATTGCCTTACAAAAAAAAAATAAACAACAAACAAACAAAAACATGTAATGGTGACTTCTCACCTACTAAACAAAACAAAAATTCTTTGTCTGCACTTCAAAGTCTGCCACAATATAGCATTATTCAACTTTTTTATCTTTGTCTCACAGTACTCTCTCCATACACTCTACACTCCAGTCAAATTGCTCTATGCCTCCAAGATATCTTTCATTCTCATGTTTCTGTGACTTCCTCATTACCTTCAATATGATTAAAAAGCCCTCTCAAAGTCTCTTCATCTATTGCATTTCTTGAAATTCCAACTTAAATTGCCAACTCTTCCATCATGCCTTCTCTAATTCCCCTATAGTTCATGATGATCCTTTGCTGACCTGATATAAAGTATTGTTTGCTTTCTTCTAATACACGTTTTGTGTCAAGTGAAAATGAGACCTGTCTTAAGGTCAAGAAAAACCTGGGTTCTCCATTTCATAGAATACTTCATTTCTTTTAAAATTCAACACAAGCATCACCTCCTATACAAGCTTATTTCTGATGTTCCCAAAGATAGGATCTTCTTTCTCCAATGGCCTCATATTTATTAGATGGCTTAACATAAGCCAGATAAATCATCGATTGGTGTTTTTTTTTAGATTAATATTCCCTTACCGTGGTAGAACACAAAAGTTCCTTGGTGCCAAGGATGATTTTATATTTGCCATATCACTAGGGGCTAGCACAGCCCTGATATATGGGGAGCATTTTATATGCCTGGCTCTAAAGTACACTGGTTGTATACTCAAAGACAAATTGCTTAATCCTTCTCAGTACCTCAAGAATATCTCTGACTATAATATAGAAATGTTACAAATGTGTATAACTGGTGGGAGTTTATGCTTAATAAAAGTCAATGGAAAAAAGCTCACACTTATCCTAGTGCTTAGGCACTGTACTAAGTGCTTTAGAATTATTATCACATTTAATCCTCACAATAACTCTGGGGGGGGGGGGTTACATGCTTTTATTATCATTCCCATTTTGTAGATCTGAAAGTTAAGGCACAGATTAAGTTATTTGACAAGGACACTTAGCTAGCACATATCTGAGGTCAACTTTGAGCTCAGGTCTTTCTGACTTCAGACTTAGAGCTCTATCCATGGTTTTTATTTTCTACTGAACTGCATTAATGGTTATTTAGCTCTGCACTAAACCATAAACTCCATGAAGGCAAGGATCATGGTTTATATAAATACACTTTATTTCTCACAACTCAAATTATCAATTATGGTCTAGAATAGATACTTAATAAAGACTAAATGAAACTGAATGACTGACAGCACAAACTTCAGCATGAGGTTTCATCAGGAATATCAAGGTAAATTGTTTCATAATGTCTACTCAAGGGTACCCTCACTGACAGGAACAACCCAGGCCAGGAAAGGGAGGATATTGTTTTATTTCTAAAGATTTTACCAAATCAGAGGTTCTCCACCTGTGACTAAGAACATTGCTCACCTGAGAAACAAGACAATTCCAAGATGAAGACAACCAAGAGAACCTTGGTCGATAGTAGGGAGAAGGCCATGTTTTCACTCCAAAATAATTCAGCTCCTATCCAATTTCCTTTTATATCTTCCCTCTCAGATTCTTCTCACATGATGCCCTTTATTAATCTGCTGACAAGAACATTAAATGTAGATTACTGAAGACTATAACAATTTGTACAGAATAATGTGTCCTGGCACAAAACCAGTGTAGAGAATTTAATGAAGCAACTACTCAGAAAGAGGGGGGTTCATTTCAAAGTTCCTTTAAACAATAGAACAGTTACTTCAAAAGGAGCTACAAATGGAACTTGAATAGAGGAGAACTTCTGAATTTAGGGAAAGGAAGAAGGTATCATATGTTGATAGCTTACAAGTCAATAGCTAGAGTAGTCATGAATGTAATTATTTAATTTCCATTTGATTTTCAATAACTTATTGGACACCCATCAGGTACAAACTGAATACAAATATTTGGTGGGGTATCTAGAAATGTCTGATTTGGGAAAACTGTTCCAGGAAGATGAGGCAGTCCTATTAGTGAGAAAGACTCACTTCTGGGAGTCAAAGTACTACCTTATTGATCAAAAAAGCTTTAGATTTGGAGGGACAGGAACCAGAGCCATAAAGCAATAATGGGTTTGTGCTATCTACAGTACATCATCTCCACTATGTGTAGTAGAATTCTAGAATTGAAAATGAGAGGTTAAGAACTCTGCTCTCCTCAGACCACATCTGAATTGATATATTTATTTTTAGGAAAGTCCTTGCTAAATTGAAGAATATCAGAGGAGGGCAATTAGGGTAATAAAGAATCTAGAGATCATATCATGTGAGGGTTGGGTGAAGATCTAAGAGATGTTTATCATGGAAAATGGAACATTGAGGGTCATGGTAATCTCAACAAAGCATTCAAAGGGCTAAGATGAGATAAATAAATTAGGCTTATTTTATTGACTCCAAAAGGCAGAATTGGAACCAATTAGTAGAAATTTCTAAGAGGTAGAATAGAATTTGATAATAAACTAAAGAGAATCCAAAAAAGTGTAGGCAACTTTTGATAAAATAGCCTACACATTATGGGGAAGTGAACTCCTTTGAATGGAGATATTCCTAAAAAGTCAGAACTATTTTCTTGTTGCTGTAATACAGGGGACAACCACCTTGAACAGAGGGCAGGAATATACAATTGTTAAGGTCCCTTTGCTTTCTGTCTTATTTTATCAATTAGAGGTTTTTCTTTTACTTTAATATTTATTAATGGAATTAATATTTAAAATTTTTTTTAAATTAAAGACTGTCCTGACTAGAGTCATCAAAGAAAATATGGCTACTTCATACTATTTGCTTTCATGATTTTTTTGTTTCTCAAACTCAGGTTGCCACTGGCTTCTTTGCAGTCCTTCTGTGGATTAACTCTTTTAGAAAACATCTCATCTTCAGAAAGCACAATGATCAATGTTGGAAAGGATGTGGGAAATCTGGGACACTAATACATTATTGGTGGAGCTGTGAACTCATCCAACCTTTCTGGAGAGCAATTTGGAATTGCACCCAAAGGGGAACAAAAATGTGCATACCCTTTGATCTAGCAATACTACTACTGGGTCTATACCCTGGGGAGGTTATGAAAAAGGGTAAAAACATCACATGTACAAAAATATTCATAGCAACCCTGTTTGTTGTGGCAAAGAATTGGAAATTTAGTAAATGTCCTTCACTTGGGGAATAGTTTAACAAACTGTGGTATATGTATGTCATGGAACACTATTGTTCTATAAGAAACCAGGAGGGATGGGAATTCAGGGAAACCTGGAAGGATTTACATGAAGTGATGCTGGGTGAGATGAGAAGAAGCAGAAAAACATTGTATACCCTAATAGCAACATAGGAGTAATGATCAACCTTGATGAACTTGCTCATTCCATCAGAGCAACAATCAGGGTCAATCAGGGTCAATCAGGCTATCTGAAATGGAGAATACCATCTGTATCCAGAGAAGGAGTTGTGAAGTTGTGAAGTTTGAGCAGAGACCAAGGACTATTGCCTTTAACTTGGGAAAATAAAACTGTTATCTTTTTTGTGTAATTTTGCTATCTCTTATACTTTATTTTTCTTCCTTGTGGATGTGATTTCTCTCTCATCACATTCAACCTGGATGAATGTATACCATGGAAACAATGTGGAGATTGACAGATTGTCTTCTGTGGGGGTGGGGAGAGGAAAGCAAGATTTGGGGGGGAAATTGTGAAGTTCAAAATAAATAAAAGCTTTCTTGAAAAAAAGTCTCATCTAATCCTATGATTTTACAGGGAAGAAGCTGAGGAGCAAAGTGATGGTGTGGCTTCCTAAAGGTCAAAAACTCATGACAGAAGAGTGGAACCAAGATGGCAGAGAAAAACCAAGAAGTTCTCCCTTGTTTACTTCAGAAACAATGTTAAATCAAACCTCTAAATGGATTCTGGCATGACAGAACTCACAAAAAGATGTAGCTGAAATTCTGCAGCTGAAGATAATTTAGCAGGACTTCAGGAAAAGTCTGTCTCACATGGATAACAGGGGAGGGCAGCCCAGCATAGGCAGAATATGGGTAAGGGCAAGGCAAAGAGCAGCTCTTAGCCACAGCACATAACAACAAGGTAGGACCTTCAGTCCTGGCTCAGCAGGCCAAATGTGAAGCTTCCAGCCCCAGCACAATAGACACAACTAGGCTGGACTACATCAGTGCAGTGGACACCTGAGTCCCCTGTGCAGAAAACCAGTGGCCAGGTGCCCGGTGCCCCAGCACAAGAAGCTAGGGACAGTGCCCCCTGTGCCCCAGCAACAGAGCTCAACTTTTTAAAAATGAACAAAAAAACTAAAAAGAGCCCTGACCATGGAAAGCTACTATGGTGACAGGGAAGATCAAAACACAAACTCAGAAGAGACTGGCAAAATATCTACCTATGAAATCTCAAAGGGGAATGTGAACTGATTTCAAGTCCAACAAATCCTTTTGGAAGAAAAAAAATTTTAAATCAAGTAATAGCTTAGAAAGGAAGAGCAAAAATTGATTGAAGAAAATAATTCTTTTAAAAATAATATTGGTAAAATGGGGAAAAATCACTGAAGAAAATAACATCTATAAAAGTAGAATATTTTCTTAAAGAATTAATTCCTTAAAAATTAGAACTGGGCAAGACTTTATGAGGCATTCAGAATTAGTCATACATAAACAAAAGAATGAAAAAATATAAGAAAATGTAAAATACTTCATTGGAAAAATAACTGAACTGGAAAATAGAACCAGGGATGAGAATTTTTTTTGCAAGGCAATGGGGTTAAGTAGCTTGCCCAAGGCAACACAGCTAGGTAATTATTAAGTGCCTGAGGCCGAATTTGAATTCAGGTACTCCTGACTCCAGGGCCAGTGCTCTGGTCACTGCACCACCTAGCTGCCCCTCAGGGATGATAATTTAAGGTTTACTGGACTAACTAAAAGTCATAATTTTTAAAAAGAGCCTGAAGAATTTTGAAGAAATTATCAAGCAAAAATGTCCTGATATCCTAGATGAACCAGAGGGTAATATAAGTATTGAAAAAATTCATTGATAAACTCATGAAAGAGATCCCAAAATAAAAACTCCAAGGAATGCTAAAGCCTAATTCCAGAATTATCCACTCAAGGAGAAAATACTTCAGGCAGTTAGAAAGAAAATTCAAATATCAAGGAGTCATAATCAGGATTACACAGGACTTAACAGTTTCAGCATTAAAAGATGGAAGGGTCTGGATTATGATATTCAGGCGGAGAAAAGGAGTTTAGATTATAATCAGCAGAACTGAGCATAACTTTTCAGGGAAAAAGATGGATATTCAATGAAATAAGGGACTTTCAAATCTTCCTGTTGAAAAGACTAGAACTGAGCAGAAAATTCGATCTTCAAATATAAGTCTCAAGAGATGCATTAAAAAAAATAAACAGTAGAGAGAAAAAAAGTCATTCAAAATACAGATATGTCTTTAATTTCTTTCCCTGAAAACTGCCTTTGTTAATATCCTTTGACCAGTTTTCAAGTGGGGAATGACTTAAAATCTTATAAATTTGATTCAGTTCTCTATTTATTTTTAGAAATGAGACCTTTAACAGAAACACTAGTTGTGTTCTATATTATTGCCATTTATTTTTAAATCCTGTATCCCATTTTGACATTATTTTGGTTTAGGTTATGAGATGTGGGTCTTTGCCTAGTCTTTGCCAAACTGTTTTCCAGTTTTCCCAGCAGTTTTTGTTGAACATGAGCTCTTATTCCAGAAGCTAATGTCTTTTGGTTTGTCAAACAGTCAAACTATTATAGTCATTTACTACTGTTTCTTTTGTATCTACTTTAATTCACTGGTCCATTATTTTATTTCCTAACTAGTATCAGGCAGTTTTGATGACTGCCACTTGGTAAAATAATTTTAGACCTGGTTCAGCTGTGCTACCTTCCTTTGTGTCCACCCCACCCCCCAGGGTACTTGATATTCTTTATCTTTTGTTGTTCTAGATGAACAATTCCAGATGAGTTCTGTAAAATAGTATTTTTGGTATGGCACTGAATAAGTAATTTTATTTGAGTTGAATTGTCACATGAGCAATTGATATTTTCCAGTTGTTTAGATCTGACTTAATTTGTGTGAAAAATTTTGTAATTGTGTTAATATGGTTTCTGGGTTTGTATTGGGAGGTAGATTCCCAAGTATTTTATGTTACCTACAATTACCTAAAATGGAATTTCTTTTTCTATCTCTGAGAAGTTGATATTTTCACAGTTGCTTAGATCTGATTTTATTTGTGTGAAAAGTGTTTTGCAATTGTTTTCATAAACTTCCTGATTTTGTCTTGTTAGATAGTCTACCAAATATTTTATATCGTATACAGTTAATTTAATTGGAATTTCTCTTACTGCTTGGTTTTATTGTCAATACATAGAAATGCTGGTGATTTATTTGATTTTATTTTACATCATGGAAAATTTGCTTAAACTGTTGTTTCCAGCAATCTTCCTCATGCCTTTTTTATATCATTTCAAAATCAATTTATACCCATACTCTCTGTATTTGTATATACTTTCTAACTATTCTTATAGTAGTAATACAGTTCTCAGTAGTTTTAGGTATCATCTTCCCATTTAGTGATATAAAGGGTTTAACTTTTTTGAATGTATATATATATATGAAAAAATGTTCTAAATCACTATTGATTAGAGAAATACAAATTAAAACAACTCTGAGATACCGCCTCACAACGATCAGATTTATTAATCTGACAAAAAAAGGAAAATGATAAACATAGGAAGGGTATGAGAAAACTAGGACACTAATGCATTCTTGGTGGAGCTGTGAGCTGATCTAACTTCTCTGGAGAACAAGCTAGCCCAAAGCACTATAAAGCTGTGTATTCCTATGTGGCACAGTAGATAGAGCAATGGTCTTGGAATCAGGAGGACAATAGTTCAAATCTGGCCTCAGACACTTGACTCTTAATAGCTTTGTGACCTTGGGTAAGTTACTTAACACTGATAGCCTCACATCCAGGACCATCTTCAGCCATTCTGATTCAAATCTGGTCACTGGACCCAGATGGCTCTGGAAGAGAAAGTGAGACTGGTGACTTAGCACAGCATCCCCCTCACTAAAATCCAATTCAATTGCTTGTTTTGACATCATCTTCCTAATACCATGGTCCTCTTTGAAAATGAAGACAAACATTGATCCAGCAATACCCTTACTGGGTATATATTCCAAAGAGATCATCAAAAAAAAAAGAGCAGGAGCCACATGCACAAAATTATTTATAGCAGCTCTTTTTGTAATGACAAAGAACTGAAAATTGAGTGGATATCATCAAATGGGAAATGGCAAGTTGAGGCATATAAATGAAATGGGATATTATTGTTCTATAAGAAATGATGAATAGGAATATTTAGAAAAACCTAGGAAGGCTTATGTGAACTGATAAGGGTTAAATTTAACAGAACTAGTAGAACACTGTACACATTAACAGCAACACTATGTGATGATAAGTAGGATAGACTTAGCTCCTTTCAGCAATACAATGATCACTGACATTTCCAAAAGAATTGTGAGTGCAAATGTTAATCACATCCAGGGAAAGAATTGCAGAGTCTGAATGAAGATCAAATCATACTATTTTCACTGTTTTTACTTTGTTTTGTTTTTTCTTTCTTCTGTTTTTTCTCTTTTGTTCTTATTTTTCTTTCACATGACTAATATGAAAATATATTTAACATGATTGTACATGTATCATCTTTATCATGTTGTTTACTATCTTGAAAAAAAGGGAGAAAAGGGAGAACTCAAAATCTTATAAAAACAATTCTTGAAAACTTTCTTTACATGTAATTAAAAATACTATTAAGTGAAAGAAAAAACTCATGACAGATGAAATTTGGTAGAGGAGTCAAAGCTGAACATACAGTCAGAGGATCTAGATTTGAAAACTGACTTTACTCACTTTTCTGATGTTCAGATTCCTCATTTGTCACATTATAGAGCTGGACTATGAAATAACTTCAGAAAGTCCTCTTAGTTCTAAATGTGCAATCCTATCATCCTTTGTCTTCCAAACATATTATTATAATATAAGGGAGAACTTTCAAAATATTAGAGAAGTACAACAATGAATTTCATTGTAAGAGACAAAATCCCAATTATTGGAAGTTTTCAAGTAAAGCTTTGGATAATCATTTGCCAGAGATATTCAAGAGGATAGTTGTACTTCAAGTAAGGATTAAACTAGATAATATTTTTAGAAAAATCAAGTCAGCAGTCATAGAATCGTATGTTTAGAACCGGATGCAGCCGTAGAAAGTCATAGTTTCTAACATCATTTTACCAATGAGAAAACTGAGGCTACTTAGCCTTTTACTTTTTTTTAGGTTTTTGCAAGGCTATGGGGTTAAGTGGCTTGCCCAAGACCACACAGGTAGGTAATTATTAAGCGTGTGAGGCTGAATCTGAACTCAGGTACTCCTGACTCCAGGGCCGGTGCTCTATCCACTGCGCCACCTAGTCGCCCTTACTTAGCCTCCTGTGCTGATACAACTACCATTCCACATGCCAAAGTAGGATTTGACCCAGGTTTTTTAAATTTATAATCATGCTCTCAACTACAATTTTATGGGAGTTACATATCACAGCATATTTCCCTTACAATAATCCCATTAGGTAAGCTATGATTAATATCTTGTTCCACTGGTAAGAAAAATATAGTAATTTGGCTCAGTGGATAGAACACCAGCCCTGGAGTCAGGGGGACCTGAGTTCAAATCTGACTTCAGACACTTAATAATTGTCTTGTTGTGTGATCTTGAGTAAGTCACTTAACCCCATTGCCTTGCAAAAATATTTTTAAAATAATATAATAAAATGAGCTTTTGAGGGTAGGGGAAAGAAATCGTTCTAGGATCACCTGACCTATAAATGGAAGACCTGAGACCTAAATATAAACAAAATTTTAAGTTCCAATGAACCAACAAGACATCATTCTGGCAAGACAAATTCTTACTTCCCTGGAGAAAATATTGATTTAGGCAAACCAGGCAATCATTCTTTCATTCCCTGAATTAAGATATACCTGTCAACACCTGCCCTATTAAATGGACACCAGGATTTTCATAATCTGCTTTAGAAATTAGAAGCCAACTGGAAATACCAGATAATGTCTATTACAGAACATAATAGTTCAGGGCTTGCTACCCAGAACCCGTATGACCTAGTTTCTGGAAAGGTAGGATCAGAAAATTCACTAGCCTGAAAATTCAGAGAATTGGAATATATCCCTGTCTTAACTACAAATTCGTCATATGACTCACAACAGAACATTTTCTCTCTTCAAGTGTTCTATAAATCCAAAGATTAGGCTTGTTTTCAAAATATTTTTAAGGGTGAGGTCCTGGGTGTGCACAGTGTCAGACATGTCCATGCAGCATAGTAAAAGGTGATGCCACAATAGTGAGTAATGTTCACAGGAAACTAATTTTCAAGTTCATAAACTATTCTGAATAAATTTAAATGACTTCTTTCTCAGGTCTGTGAAATACCTTATACCATGCAGTGCCTTGAGCTATCATTATTGTTTTTAATTTCAGACATGTTCCACAATGACAAGACTATTATTTTATCAACTAGGATACTATCTCTACTAAAAGAGTCCCAATCCCATTGAAATCTTACAAGACAACTCCCATTCAATCCAATCCATTCTGCAAAATATTTATTAAGCATTTGGTCTATGCCAGGTACTCTGTTAGGCATGAAGATACTAATACAACACAAAATAAAACACAAACTACCACATCCTTATTTGAGAACTGAAACTCAGAATTGAAGAGAGTATTCCAGATGTGCTTTGAGGAAGACAGAAGACAGCAGAACTATCTCTCCTAATCTCCTTTTCTGGATCCTTTATGTCTATTAGTGTCTATTGGTGTCTGATTCTGATAAGCCTTTGTGCTATGACAGTACTGAACTTATAGTCCATTTAAATTACCATATTTCTCCCATAAACTGTTTGGTCATATTTCCTCTAAACTCTCCTTGATCAGTTGATCTTTAGAAACAACTGTTATTTCCCCATGTATAAAAAAAAATTGAAAAATTTGGGGGTCTAAATGCTTGGACTGTCTTATGCAGTTAGTGTAGATATTTTTACTTGCATTTCCTGCTTTTTCAAGCTTGTTGTCTTTGTGCTCATTGTTTCTCATTTGTTATTGGTATATTAGGTTATGTTTTGCCATGTTCTGACCAGAAATGGCTCAGAAAAGATTTTCATATAGTCCTGAATTCAAGTTCAAAGTGATCCAGTTTGCAAAAGTGAATGGAAAACATGTTTCTGAATGGCAGTTTCGTCCTCCTCCAACTGAGAAAACAATCCAAGACTGGCTACAGAAAGAAGAACCCCTATACTGAAAATGCCATGGCAGGAAAAGACCATGAAGGGCAAGTCAGCAAAATGACCTGAGTTAGAGAGAGAATTGAAGATATGGATTGAAGAGCAAAGGGCAATTGGAATTCCTGTGTCCACAAAGATGGTTCAGCAGGAGGCAAGAAGAATTAATAAGTGACTGATTTCCAAGTAGGACATAATTGGTGCTTCAGGTTCATGAAACAGAGTGGACTGAGCATGCATCCATGTACCAGACTTGCCCAGGGAATGCTTGTGGTCAACCACAGAACATAGCACAGGCAGGAGAGCAGTCAGAGCCTCTCCTAAGACTCTGATTCATCATCAAACTCAGATGAGGATGAGCCAAAGGATGGGAGTTTTGACAGTATTGAGGAGTTGCATAAATTTTATGATGAACATAACTTAATTTCAATAACTTCAGATAATACCTTTTTTTCCAAATCTTGGACCTCCAAATTAAGGTGCATCTTATACACAGGAATGTCTTATTCATGGGGAAATACAGTAAATGTAGTATTTACATCGATTCCAATAAAGAATCACCCATTAATCTAATCTGTTGAGATTGGAGAAGGAGATTTGATATCATTATCCATTTAATATTTATCTTCTCCTTCCTCGCCATATGGGCAGTTGGGTGATACAGTGGATAGAGTACTGGACTTGGAGTTAGGAGGACAGAAGTTCAAATCCAGCCTCAGACATTTGCCACTTACTAGCCATGTCACCTTGGGCAAGTCATTTAACCCTGATTGCCTTGCATCCAGGACCATCTCCAGTCATCCTGATTTATATCTGGTCGCTGGACCCAGATGACTCTGGAGGATAAAGTGAGGCTGGTGACTTAGCATATTCCCTCCCCTCCAAATCCAATTCATGTACTTGTAATGACATTACCTCCCTGATGTAGTGGCCTTCTTTGAAAATAAAGGACAAACCATCCTAACAGCAACATGGGGGTGATGATCAACCTTAATGGACTTGCTCATTCCATCAGTGCAACAATCAGGCACAATTTTGGGGTATCTGCGATGGAGAATACCATCTGTATCCAGAAAAAGAATTGTAGAGTTTGAACAAAGACCAAAGACTATTACCTTTAATTTTTTTTTTAAAAAATCATTATTTTAGGGGTGGCTGGGTGGCAGAGTGGATAGAGCACCCACCCTGGAGTCAGGAGTACCTGAGTTCAAACCCGGCCTCAGACACTTAATAATTACCTAGTTGTGCGGTCTTGGGCAAGCCACTTAACCCCATTTGCCTTGCAAAAAACTAAAAAATAATCATTATTTTATTATGTAATCTTGCTATTTCTTATATTTTTTTTCTTAAGGATATGATTTCTCTCTCAACACATTCAATTTAGATCAGCATATAACATGAAAAAATGTAAAGACTAACAGACTGCCTTCTGTGGGGGGGTGAGAGAAGGAAGCAAAATTAGGGGAAAATTGCAAAAATTGTAAAATTAAAAATAAATAAAATATTTTTTAAAAAAAGAAAATGAATGACAAAGCATTATTACTATGTCCCCCATAGGCTTTAGGATTTGTAGATTTAATACCCTCATCTTTGCCTTCATCCAAAGAGTTAATCAAAGTGTTGAGCATAGTTAAAGATTATTCCATGGAACTCCCTTTCTAGAGACCTCCTTCTGGGTATACAATGATTTGTTAATGACTGAAATCCTTTGGTGAAATCATTCAAACCTAACTTTTCCCAACAAACTATAATAGTATAATCCTCATAGCTATATCCCATCCACACGGAGAGCATGAGACATTTTGACATATGCTTTACTAAATTGTAAGTTTCCTGTGTCTATGGCATACTCCTTGACTTCCAACTAATAATCTCATTCAAAAAGAAGAAAAAGAAAATGAAATAAGAGAAATGCAAATTAAAAACTCCATGGTTTTATACCATACCTATCAAATTGCTAATGATAACCAAAAATAAAAGTCAATGTTGGAGAGATTGTTTGATGAAACTATGAAATAGTCTAACTTTTCTTGATAATAGTTTGAAATTATGCAAGAAAAGAGATTAAAGAAAAGAGATTAAACTTCACAAACCCTTTGAGTCATCAGTTCTACTTTGAGGTATATATTTCAAGGAACTGAAAGACTGAAACAAAAAAACAATATATACCAAAATAATCTTAATGGTATGTTTAATGATACCAAAAATCTACAAACAAAATGAGTTCCCATTGGTTGGAGAATGTTAAAAAAAATTATGTCATGTGAATGAAGGTGCCGAAACATCATTGTGCAGTAATAAATGATCAATATATGGAGTCCAGGAAACATGAGAATATTTGTATGAGCATTAGCACATGCAGAGGAAATGGAGAAAAATCAGAACATTGTATGTAGTGATGATAACAATGCAAATTAAGAGGTCACTAAAAGGAAGTTAAACTGAGTAATTGAAAAACCTAAAATGATCCAGGAGAACAAACAATGTTCTCCCTCTACCTTTAGGAGAATTTGGGAGCTAGGAGTCAAACTTTATATACTTTACCAAGGGTAGGACTGTATCAATTGTTCTTACTTATCTGTTTTGATTTGTGAAGAGAGTGTTACTATTAATTCATGTCCATGGTTTAATAAACAAAAGTAATCAATTTTTTAAAATTAATTAAATGAGACTAATCTAGTATGACTTGTCTTAATTATCATCTCTTCAATAATATATTCTAAAATATTCCTTAGATTAACACCAATATTTTCAAAACTCTTCATTTATAAAAAGTGTGACAATTTTTGCCTAGACTAAGT
Organism: Macrotis lagotis; assembly: GCF_037893015.1. NCBI lineage: Eukaryota > Metazoa > Chordata > Mammalia > Peramelemorphia > Peramelidae > Macrotis > Macrotis lagotis. The sequence goes on from NC_133658.1 coordinate 365,582,476, forward strand.
TTGCAACATCTTTCCAATTCTCCACAGCTTTGCAATCATCACTGGCAGCTTAGCAATAAATCCTGCTAATGCCTTTGAGATCTTAGAGATATAGTTGTTGTGAAGATCAAATGATTAACACATATAAGGTACTTTATAAATAAATATAATTGTTATATTGTTTGTTTTTCTGGCAATGTTTTTTCTTGTGGTACAAGTTAGAAAGACCTGGGTTCAAATCAGGACTCAGTGAATTCCTACCTGTGTGATCCTGAGCAAGTCTTCAACACCTGGTTGCCTCAGTTTCTTTATCTACAAAATCAAGATAATAGCAGCACCTACAACCCATGATTGATATGAAGATCAAAAGAAACAAGAATGTGATTAGCACAAAAATTGTACCATATAAATATATCATCATCACCATCATCACCATCATTATCATCATCATCATCTCCTACATGTTCATCTATTCCTCCATGATCTATTTTTGCATCACCTATATCCCAACCCCTAAATAGAGGCAATGAGGTGATACAGTGGATAGAGTCTGGACCTAGCCAAGAAGATTTAGTTTCAAATTCAACCCAAGATGTTAATCAGCTGTCATTTAACCTCTGTCTGTATCAGTTTCTTCAAAAGTAAAATAATATTATAATAGCATCCACTTCCTTCCCAGAGTTGTGAAAATCAAATTAGATAATATTTATAAAGCTCCTAGAATTGTGACTGTTGCATAGTATATGTTTAATAAGAACCTGCTACCCTTCTTTCTCCCTTAACTCTAGACAGCTCTTTCTTATCCTCCTTATTTAAATTATTTTTTCTTTAAATTGTAATTCATTTTTCAGAACTTCCTGTTCCTCTTAGTATGATCTTCTATGCATTTTTACCCTATAACCTTGTGAAATATGCTCTCTTGAAATTCAGGATGCGTGTCGACCTGTGCCCAGTTGTTTTTTTTTCCTCTTCTCACAAAAAATCAAAGACAATGGTCTTTTTCTTTTAAGTTTCCCAGCATCTCTCTTCAAGCTCTAGTTCTTTCTAGTCAGTAAAAATCAGGTCCAGACTAGCAATTTCCTTTGTTATTTTCACTACTTTTTGAAAGAAGAGATTATTACTAAAGCAAATCCTAGAAAAATTAGCAACTTTGCATTTTATATAAAGAGAGCTTAAGTTAATGTCAAGGGTTTGAAATTTTCTGTCACTATTATATCCTTACTCTGCACCAATCAAGTCCTTGATCACTTTACCAAATTTCTCCTGTTTCCTTTCTGATGAGTCCAATGGTTCTAAATCTGTGTCCTTTACCCCTTTGACAATCTGATAAAGTCTTTGTATCCTTTTTCATAAAAATTCGTTTAAAAAAGCAAATGAAATATTTTGATTAAAGACATAAAGATGTCATTTTCTCCCCCGTCCAAGTTTAAAGACAATTTGATACCTCTCCATGAACTAGAGACCTTTGCAGTGGGAACTTTTATGGCCAACTACTAGGACAAGTGCTACGGCAAAGACTTGCTAATAATCCTGAATTCTAGTGGTGGCTCTTCATCACTTTATGAATAGCTTGAGAGATATAGCCAATTGTCTTTTTCTTGTCGAAACAACTTTTAGTCCATTCCAATTTTTCTCCTTGAATTCCTTCTTGTCTTTCTCAGAGTCCTCCTCCTCTTTCTGTTCATGTCATCCTTCATTTACTAAATCTTCTCCTCCAAAAGGATATTAAATAATCACAAGAGATATTAAGAAGATGGTATCAAGTGAATATTTAATCTATACAAGTTTAATTTTCCTGGCTTAGGTGAACTTTTTGCAAGTTAATAGAGTAGATCAGAATTATTTTGGTACAGACCAACTTCTACTATACCCACTGAACTTGACCTTTACCTATATACTATATTTCCTAGAAAAGCAGTGTGATGTACTAGAAAAAGTCCTAGGAAGAAAAGTTGGTTGAAATTCAAGTTCTGCCCCTTTCTACAAAGGAGATTATGGGGGTAGTCACTGAATATGAACCTCTCATTTGATGAGAATAATGGTATTCCCTTCCTCCTTTCTAGATATAATGAGGAAAAACATTTATCATTAGGGCTGGAAAGGAACATGGAGTTTATTTTTCATTTCATTAATGAAGAATTTGAGGCCTAAAGTGGAGCCATGGTCATACAATCAGCAATTCTGATAGCATTTCAAATCCAAGCCTCCTGGGTTCAAATCTAAGACTCTACACTGAGTGTATCTCTAAATCACTATAATCAGTTAATGCTAGGAATAAAAATAACAAATGACATCCATGTGATCCTTTATCCTCATTTTCCATTCATTATTCAAGTCAACCACAGGAATACTTGGATTCAAGTTTTGCCTCTAACACCTACTGGCTGTAAGACTCTGGATAAGTCAATGTCTGATGGTTCCAACCAATTCTCTAAAGTTCAGCTACAATTATTGTAGAGGAATTCCATTGGAGAAATCTACGGGAAAACATATGGGAATTTCCTATTTCTATGAAGTCAAAAGTTCTAAATGAAAAAAAAGTGAAATTCAGAGAGCCATTATACGACATGACCGCTACTCTCAGGAGTGTTGATAAATTTTTTTGTTACATCAGGTAAAGTGAATAACCTAGTTGTTTGACTGGTTGGACTGAACAACTAAGTGACAGGAGGTCCCCCACCCAGGGTGTGCCAACAGCTTGTGAATAGTGTCTCTATAAGATTACAATATGTAGGTGGAGAATATCTCTGTGGGCATATAAAAGTGACCCCACCATTGGGGACTCTCCATTACTCTCTACAGAGAAGTCCCCTGCCAGTGATTATAAGTCTCAGGTTGACCATGAAGATCAGTGGAGGCTTGCTACTGCTCTTTGCCCTGGCTCATCTCTGCCTAGCCTCCCGTGAGTAAAATAGAATTCCTTCTCTAAAAGTCTCTTAATGCTAGAATTTCCCCAAGAGAATGAGTTTTCCTGCAGAAACAGAAAATAGAAGTGTTTTCCACAGAAAGGAATAGAAGCAGTCCTGGTCCAAAAATTAAGAGATCTGGCTTCAAGGCCTAGGAACTTCCTCTCATTGAAGTTATTTCCCAGGCTGAAAAATGGTAGTAATGGTAATTGTCCTACCTCCCTCACTGTATTATTTTGGGGATTAGATTAAATAATGTATGTTAAAAGATTGTGTAGATGTCATGTATTATTATTATTCCTAGCATCAACTGGTTATAGTGATTTAGAGACATAATGTGGGAGGAAAGTCTTACCCACAAGTAAAAAGACTTAAGTTGAGAAAGTTGGAACTCTGTTACAGACTTGTCCTGATCTTGACAAATTGATTCACTTCTCTGGACCCTAGTTTTTATGTCTATAGAAAGAACCTGTTCTAGGTTTCCTCCAGCTCTAATACTTTATGATCTGAAAGTTCCAGCTCATCCATAAAATGGGGTTAGAGTAAATAAACTCTAAGTTTCTCTATAAATCAAAACATCTGGATCTTTATTTTTAGCTAGGTAGCTGGATGGTGGAGTGGATAGCTTGCTAGGTTCAAATCTGACCTCAGACTCACATAGCACTGTGTGACTCAGCAAATCACTTAAACTCCTGTTTATCTCAGTTTCCTCAACTGTAAAATGAGGATAACAGCAGAGTACTTACATTGCAGGTTGTTTGGAGGATCAAATGAGATAATATTTGTAAAGTGCTTAGTACAATGTCTAGTATATAATATGCACTTAATAAATGCTTGCTTCTTTCCTTCTATCTGTACAGTGTCATAGAGATAGTAAGCGTGAAAACTCAATCCCTTGCCCAAGTCTCTTCACTCCAAGTCAAATGCTCTTCCTGAGATATTTTTGTGGATAGATAACAGAAAAAAGAAAAATATGTTAATGGACCAGGGCTGAACAAGAGCTGTCCAGGCTACCTGCCTTTACCTAAATTGTAAATCTACAATGATAGTACAGAACCTAAAATTTGCACAGACCAACTCCAGCCTTGTCACTGAGCCGAGGGGGGAAAGACAAAGTGATTTCTGCATTGAACTTCTATCTCTTTTTGTTTCAGGAATTCCTGGCCAGAATATAGGAAAGGTAAGTAGATTGCTTTCATTTCCTTCTTATTTTTCACCACTATATATTCATTGGGCAAGAATTTAATGAGCATAGAACCCTATGCTATACTATAGATTTCAAGAAGATTCCTTAAAGAGGGGTTGCCTCAATACAGTGAATTAGGAGTCAGTAGAACTTCTAGGTCCAACATTAGCTGGGTGACTTGTCCTCTGAAACTTGGTTGTTCTCATCTGTAAAATGAAAACAATAAAACTTATACTAGCAATCTCATAGAGCTGTTGTGTTAAAGTTCTCTGAAAAGTATGCTATTATTACCAATAGTGATTTCTCATTGAAAAAACAGAACTCTTGAGACTTGGAGATCTATGCTCAAATTTTAGTTCTAATTAATTATGTGACCTGGAGGAAATTAGCTTTCCTCCCCTGATGAGTTTAGTTTTCTTAGTTTGCAAAATGTCAAGATTGGATTTTATTGCAAGACTTGTGGCATGTCTTTTTTTTTCCTTCAATAAAGTGACAGTGATATATTTTTTTGTTTCTTTGCTAACAATCCACTCATTTTTTAAAAAATGGGTTATTTGGGGGGTTATTTTTTAAACAAAGTATAACTGACCAGTCATTCTGTCTGCACTATTATATTTAAAATTTCTTGCTATTTCCTTTTGAAGTGTCTAACTTTGAACATACTAAAAACAACAGCAAAGTTTGCCCAAAGTCTTTCCTGATAGAAACCTGGGCTATTGAAAGGTAAAACATATAAGCACAGACAAGCAAGCAGACAAGGGTCTGTCTGCCTTTATGAACTTTTGAAAAAATAATTCCTGGAATTAGTATTATTTTTTACAGAAGTTATACCCAATTTTACTCATTTGCATTCTATTTTTTAAGAAAAGCAAACTGACAAACCATGCACAAGAGGATGGCTTGAGAAATAGCTATCTTGAGTTAATTCATTCTAAACATTTTTAATATATATATATATATATGTACAAGGAGATGTAGACAGATGTATAAAAATGTGCTTGACTGTAAAATTTGCATTTATCAATGTGTTGCTTATAGATCACTTGGACCTGTACACATATTAAGTTAGTGTGACCACTTACATATTGGAAACATAAATCTAAATATAGATAGATAGATAGATATTATTGCAAAGACTTGTCTCAATTTAAAGAAAAAGCAAAGCTTGAAAACATTATTGCTACTAATATGTCTCTATGACTGAATTTTTTTCATTTAAATATAAACATTTTTGTTTGCAGACAGAATGCTGAATGCCTTGTTTTTCCTTCCCCCTTTCCCTTGTAAATATATTTTGTTCAGTGTGACTCAAAACTTTTATTTAAAAAAAAAAGTTGTTTAGCCTGGAAATGAAATTTTTAAAAAATGGATAGAAGAAATGAACAGTGAAACTTGAACTGAATAGATAATTTCCCTGCCTCACCATCTCTGTGGAAAATTCCTTGAAGATTGAAGTCCTCTCCTCTTAATTACATAAATGACACTTGGTAATAATAAGAAATCTTTTAGATGGAAGAAAATTTTCTAAGATACACTGGTTTTTCCAAATTTACTTTCACTTGTGGAGTATTAATAGAGGCAGGAGTTGAAAGCTCAGCTTTTGCTGCACAGAGATGTATCCTAGTCTATACTCAACCTCTCCTCATACAGGGAACCCTGAAATGGATTCATAGAATACAAAAGGACACAGAAAGGCTAATCTGAAAGGGACATTAAAACACAGAATTTCAGGCTTGTAATGAATCTGAGAAACAAAATACAAAATATCTAAACCAGAAGGACCCTAGAGGTTATTTATTCAACTTGGAATAGACCTTGGAAGATTAGAGGCAGAAAGAAAGATACAAGCAAAGAAACAAAGAGAAAGAAAAAAGAAAGGGAAGGAAGGAAGGAAGGAAGGAAGGAAGGAAGGAAGGAAGGAAGGAAGGAAGGAAGGAAGGAAGGAAGGAAGGAAGGAAGGAAGGAAGGAAGGAAGGAAGGAAAGGAGGGAGAAAGAGAAAGAAAAAAGAGAGAAAAAAGAAAAATTGAAAGAGAAAGAAAGGAAGGGAGGGAGGAAAGGAGTGAGGAAGGGAGGACAGAAGGGAGAAAGGAAGAGAAAAGGATAGTGAAAGACTAATCATAGGGTAGCTCCTGCTACTGATATATGTTGGTGTTTGTCTTTCGTTCTCAAAGAGCATCATGACATCAGGGAGATGTTGATATGACATGCAAGTGAATTGGATGTAAGTAAGGGAGGGCTGTTCAAAGTTATCAGCTCTATTTTGTCTTTGGAGCCATCTGGTTCCAATGGCCAGATATAGATCAGGATGACCTGGAGAGAGAGCTGGAAGTAATGAAAGAACTTGGTCTTTTAAGAAAGATTTTAGTAGGTCTCAGTGTGACTGAGACCATGACTAAGGCAGGTTAGAAAGAAATGAAGTAAAGAATGACCTCTTTTGCCTAATCAAAAATAAAAAAGAGTTGATGTCAAAAGAAGATCTGAAAATAGATCTACAGACCTTAGGCCAGAATTCTCTCTCTCTCTCTCTCTCTCTCTCTCTCTCTCTCTCTCTCTCTCTCTCTCTCTCTCTCTCCCCCGCCCCACTTCTCTCCTTTTTAGGAGGACTGCAGCATTTATAAGAAATTCCCAGTGGTAGCCATTCCCTGCCCTGTTATATATTTCCCTGTGTGTGGTTCTGACTACATAACTTATGGCAATGGATGTCATCTGTGCATAGAGAACTTGTGAGTATGGAAAGGAAATAAAGGAGTGACAGATCAAGGGTTACTGCCTCATTCATATTTAGTGCTTTCTTTTCTAATTGAAATATCAGACCAGCCTCTCATACATACATATATTAAATAAATTCTTTCATGAAAGACTTGAAGATAAGTTAGAGACCTAGACTTTATGAGAATGCAGTTTGGTAGATTCAGAACTATCTAAGGGTCTAAAGAGAGATTTAGCTAAAAGTAAAAATAACTGCCTACAAAAATTTGTAGGGATACCTAGTTTAAAAGAATGACTGGGGCAGCTAGGTGACTCAGTGGATAGAGTACTGACCCTGGAGTCAGGAGGGTTTGAGTTCAAATCCTGCCTCAGACACTGAATAATTACTTAGCTGTGTGACCTTGGGCAAGTCACTTAAACCCATTGCCTTGCAAAAACCAAAAAAGAAAATGACTAAAATATTAAAGAAAATTCAGACCCAAAAGATATAATGAAGAGATTAAATCTAATATGATCCTTTTAATAAAGATAACCTATTGGGATCATCCCAAGGAATCAGGAAATCATCTGCACCTGTATGAGTTAGGGAAGACATGAATGACTGTTAAGTAGTTTGGGTGGAAAAAACCTGGGAATCTCAGTAAGTTCTAGGATAAGCATGATTTAACAGTGTGATAAAACAGAAAATACAGAAGCAAAATATTTGTCCTATGCAGAAAAGGAATTACTTTTTCTCTTTGGTCCTAGAGGACAGAATTGGAAAGAATGAATATAAGAATAAGTGTGTTTATGTATAGATATGCATATATCTATATATGTACATGTGTGAATATATAGATGTCTGTATTAGCAGTATTATTTTAAAGTAGAATGAACTCTTGGAGGATGTCACTTTCCTCCTCAGTGTAAGTATTCAAGCAAAAAGTCACCACTTCCCCAAAGGTTCCTATTCAGGTATAAATTTAACTCTGATATCTTGATTCTATGACTGGTCCTGATCTATGAGTCAAAAGACCTGATTTTTAAGTTCTAGTGTTGTCACTCTGTAACCTTAGACACATTCTTTAACTTATCTGGGACTTAATTTCCCTCTAAAGTAATTTGGACTCATAGGTTATTATAATGTGACCACTAATTCTGACATTGTATGCATTACCTAACTCATGACTCATGACATTTGTTATTCTCTTCCCTTAGGAAAACAAATGGAAAAGTGATTTATCTTCATGATGGAAACTGTTAATGTCCCCTCCCTCCATGAATCAGAGTACAGAAAAATAGTATTTTCATCATCTTCATCACCTTCTGAACCACTCTTGTTCCCTGATGTTTCCTGTATGTGTGCAGGTGGGCTGATTAATGATCCAATCTGGTAGTTATTCTCTAAGTGCACATGCAGTATGCCTCTTGCTCTCCATATTATAAAACAAATCTTGGGTTTCCTTCTCAGTAAAAATATTGATGAAAGATGGAGTTCAGTTGTGAAATTGGGTTTTCAGGGTTTACAAAAATTTGCTCAATCTGTCACCACTTGAGAGGCAGTGTTTCTCAGTATTCTTGGAATCAGAAAACAAGAATCTGAGTCCTGGATCTTCCAGTTACTAATGGGATGCACCTTTTTCCTTTGACTATTTGAATCTCAGTTTCTAAATCTATAATTTGGGAATGATCTTTATATTACCTAGTCACAAGAGTGTCTTGGAAGGAAATCACTTTAGACACTTTAGACAAAGGTGAGCAATCACCAATTGACAGGAGAAATTATAGTGATAAGAGTCAGAATTTAAAGAAGACAGGAAGCTCTTAGAAATAAGGACTCAGGGCAGCTAGGTGACTCAGTGGATAGGGCACTGGCCCTAGAGTCAGGAGTATCTGAGTTCACATCCGACCTCAGACACTTAATAATTACCTAGCTGCGTGACCTTGGGCAAGCCATTTAATCCCATTTGCCTTGCAAAAACCTAAAAAAAAGGATTCATTGATTAAATCCCTTAGTGAAGACTAAAGACTGTACTATATTGCTCATTTTGTGTGTTTTATGGTCTTTATCACATACTTTTTATAAAAGCTACTTCTATAAATATCTAATCAGGACTTCATAATGGACTAGAAATGATTCTTTGTCATTGGAGCTATATAAATGGCATGCCAGTTCTGACAAGAGTCACCAAATTGGAAGGTTTCAAATACTGGTCCATAAATAGAGTATTCATCTAAATCTGAGATAGAATTTTGTTAAGTGTGGAAAGGTTTATCATAGGAAGGATGAGTACCAGAGGATGAATAAATATTATTCAATTACAACAGTACATGAAGAACCATTGAATAAGTCACTGAGGGTTTGCAACTTGATTCACTGAGGAAAAAGCCATATTGAGGGGATGATGCATCTTTGATGTATTGAAGGAAGGCTTATGGATACACTCCACAGCATGCTATACAAAAACTTGCCCAAAATACTTAAATATTTTACTCCCACCAGTATCTCATTGGTATTAGAAGTATCTCTGGTGGCAAGGATCAAAATTCATTCTTATAATGCTCACTGTCATCAAGCTTCATCATCATCATCAAAGCTAAGTTTAATGCAGCATTTTCAAGGTTTGCAAAAACACTTTACATTTGATCTTCATAATAATTCTGAAGTTTAGGTGCTATTTTTATCAACTCCTTTTACAGAAACGAAAACAGAGCCTAAGAGATCAAGTGAACTGCAAGTCTGAAACAGGAGTCAAATTCAACTCTGATTCTCCTATGGCTTATTTGTGATGAAAAAAAACTCATTAAAGTATCTGCCTGATTGCCTTTCTGTTTTTCCCTAATTTAAAAAATTCTTTAAAATTCAAAGACTAGCCAATATTTTTTCATAGAAATATTGCTAGGTTACTTTGTAACAGTTTAGGATCAATTCATCTTTTCTAAACCATTTCTATTATAAGAAGCAGGTCAAATCATTTGGAAACTGATGTAATTAATCCACTCCAATATGTCAGTGAAATGGAGCATTAGCCTTACATTATCTACTTCCCCTTTATAGTTTATTCTGATCTTCTAGCAGGATAATAAGGCTATGATGGCACTATAGTCAAAGTTGTTTGAAAAGAACAATCCTTTCTTATAATTATATAGAAATTTGACCTCAACATTTCAAAAGATCTGTGATTTGATCAATATAATAGATTTATATGCATCTGCTGACTCACATTACAAACCCTTCATATCCTCAGAAATGGTTTTAGGAGTCACTGTGACCAAAATTTTCAATGTACCTGGGGTTATTAAGAAAGGATTGTTAGATCTATTATTAGCACTGGGGAGACACAGTTAAAGCAGATTAACCCAGGAGCAATAGGACTGAAATTAGAAGTATATTAGATCCCCCCCCAAAAGAAAAATATCTGTAAGCAATTTTTTCTCCAATGACAGTAAGCTACCACAGTTGAATTTTAACATCACAATCAACAATATGCTACTGAAGTACCCTCTTCATTCATGTAGTATAAAGATATCAAAATTAATTATTTCAATCATCTATAATTGTGTTTAGGTTTAAGCTCAATTAGAAACAGTGGCTACATGGAGAACTCCTAGGAGAATGGTTTCCTGATACAAAAGTCTTGCTCTATTCATCAACTGTCCTAGTTTGTATAAGATTTCTAAACATGTTAAAGATTTCCAAGAGATGTTTAAGCATTTACCTCAGACTACAAATTTTGCATTGTGTGACATATTGAGGGCAGATTGTTTACCTAACAGAAAGAGAAGACAGAGATTTTGTGAAACAAGAGTTTGAAATTCAATAACATTTAACTTCAAGGACATCAAGATAAGATGAATGTATTGAAAAAATAACAGTTGAATTCACCTATTGGGATCATCCCAGGAAAAATGCACCCAGAACTTGTTGGGAAACTTCTGGGGACTACGGCACTTCATTGTTTGGGCCTTTCCAGGATGATCAATTCTATGTCTATTACCTTCAGTCATGTTGTTGCTCCAGGGTTTAGGCCTGGGTGATAGGGAGTATGACTTTTGTTTTGATTCTCCCATTCATGGCTAGCAGTGGCACTCTCATGATCCATTACTGGCCTCACAAGGAGCATGGCCCCAACCAGGTAGCCTTATCCAAGAGTCTCCAAACAACTTTATTCCTTTTTTGTGTTTGTCCTTTCCTGATCTAAGATCAGTAAATGTGCACAAAGGGCTTTGAGTTTTAAAAAAGATCATCTATAGCTGGAGCTTTTCCTGTATTGGTTCCCCATTATAGAAGAAGAATATTAGGATTGCACTTTGACAGGTTAATTGAAAATGTAAAAGATAGGCCTTAATGTTTAACTAAATTGACTAGATTAGTGTTACTAATTGTCTGTTGAGACTAATTTAAGGCTACTTTTCTCCCCTCTTACCTATACCCCTCATCCTCTGCCAAACATGTAATATCAATGGCTCTAAGATCAAATATAAAAACTTGTTGCAACTTCTTTTTTAAAGGTTTTTTTGCAAGACAATGGGGGGGGGGGGTAAAATGACCTGCCTAAGGTCACACAGTTTGGTAATTATTGTCTGAGTTCAGATTTGAACTCAGGTCCTCCTGACTCCAGAGCTGGTGCTCTATTCACTGAGCCACCAAGCTGCCTCATTTCATCTTCTTTTCTGAGCATTTTCACCAGACATCATTCATGCCTGGAACAAGCTTTCACGTCCTCTCCATCAGTTGGCTTCCTTGAGAACTTGAACCTGGATTCAGGAGTTAAAATCCAGCCTCAGATACATATGACCTATGTGACCCTGGTAAATTCATTTGAACTTTTTTAGCTCAGTTTCCTCAACTGCAAAATAAGGAAAATCAGCATTTAATTGACAGAGTTGTTGTGAAAATACAATAAGAAAAATATTTTTTAAAAAGTATTTAGCACAGTGCCTAGTACATATAAAAATTTATTACTTACCTATCTTCTGTAAGAAGTCTTTCCTAAACCTCCTTTAATTTAGTATCTTTCCTCCAAGACTATTGTCAATTTATCCTGTACATATGTTTGTGAATAGTTAGCAGCAAACTATCTTCCCACATCTGGACTCTAAGATGAGAATAGGATGGTTTTGTGCCTTTTAAAAAAATCCCCTAGCATGCAGCAACACAGAGCAGATATTTAATAAATACTTATTGAATTAAATGTGTATATATATATATATATATGTATATATATATATATAAATATAAATATATGCCAACTGGGTCTAGACTTGAATAGGAGGAAATCCCTATCAGCCAAGTGAGTGCTAGGATATTGCCACAAGGAAGAGAGGCAGAGTCCTTTGCTTGGAGAGTCTTCTCCATCCAAGAGGAAGATGGGATGGGGAGGAGTTCACTCTAGCTTTCCATCTGGCTGACTTTTGGTTAATCTAGTTGCAAGCTAGGTCCTAAGCTATTTCGTCCTTACAAAAGAACTTTGGTATCCTCTTTATTCAATCCCTTGGGCAAAAAATCCTATCTAAAAGTGGTAGTTATAGAATTGAGGAGCCCAGAAGTATGTATTGTGAAAGCAAGAATGAACATCAGACAGAATATGCATCAGGTGGGAAGGAAGTGAACTTCAGTATCTATGAGCCCTTCAGCTAACCTTGGACAGTGTGACAGAAGTTCAGGTAAGCCCCATGTTTCTCTGAGTGATTAAATAACCAGAGTCAGCAAAAGAAATAGTCTTTATTACAGAAATTTTCCTATAGCCAAGGAGCATGCCTTCTATAAAGAATATACGTATACAATTTTAATGAACAAGTCAAGCTAGGGCATTTTCCAGGCAAAAAGTAAAACAAAAGTATCATATAGTAATTCTAAAAGTCAGCAAGAATCATTACGTTCTATGCGAATTCTTGGTTGTTGATCTCTAAAAGAAAAAAAAATGAAGATAAATCCAATGTTATACTCTTGAATTATAAACATCTCTAAACATGAAAAAGGTTATTTTCATCCTCAGAACTAGTGTCCAAATTGAGTGAATACATCATATCATGAGGCCCTAAAGTCATAGAATTAGAGTTGGGAGCAATTTTAGAGATTATCTAATCCATTTCCATCAGAATCCCACTGTCCTCTACCATAGTCAGATTTCTCATCAGTTCAGGGCACCTTTTTTATAAGCTAATCTACCTAGTGAGGGGAATAAAAGTCATGTCATATGAGAAGACAAAACCAAAGGACACATAATCAGCAATTATTGGAAATATTGACACAATGAAACAGAATTAATCTTAGTTTCCTAAGATCTCATAAATCAGAATTAAGATCAGTGGGGAAAGTTCTGGGGAATCCCAAGTCAATAAAAGAAATTCTAATGTAGTCTTAAGTGTGTTATTTAAAACTATTAAACTGTCTTAAAATTTTGGGGATTTTTATGTGAAATAACAAAGAAACCAAGAAACTTCCTGACCATTAGAACAATCCAAGAGTGCAAATGTCTCCCCTATAAGATAGTGAATTTCCCATCATTGGAAGGGATCAGGCAGAGAATTAAGGACTACCGATAAGAATTATTTAAAGATTTCTGTTCAAATAGGGTTGACCTTTGGGGGTCCATTCTAGTTCTAGGACCCTATAGGTCACTTCCAACATTTCAAATGCACTTGCACATAAAAACATTTTCTTGAACCTGGGTCAAGAAGAGTTATTTTTATGCACATGGTCTGAATTCAAAGTGCTTAAAATTTAACTGTGAAAACAAGAAATATATAAGCAAAAAATAGGCAAGAAATAATAAAAATGAGTCCTGTACAGAAGATACAGAAAACCATCCATGCTAATTGTTTTATTAATGGACAAAATGGGAAAGGAGAAAAGCCCTGGATTCAGTCAGAGGACCTAAGTTTAAATATTGTTTATAATACATTATCTATATGACTTTGAGTAAGTCAAGTATGCCCTCTCTGGGCCTTATCTTCATCGTCTGTAAAAAGTTGGCCTAGATAATTTTCAAGATCGCAGATAATTTAAGTTATTAAATAGTCTTGGAGAAATAAATTGAGGCCATAGGTAAGAGTTGGATCTAAAACAAATAGAATGAATGGAAGAGTTAAAGGTTTATCAAAGTTTAATTATTTTGTAACTGTAGAAATAAGGGAGAAGAAAAAATCTATGCTTATACTGCTGCTGAGAAAAATGAGGATCATAGATTACATGTTCTTGCATTCCATATTCAAAGACCTTCTAATTCTTACATTCTATAATATAATCATAGGAACAATGACAAGAATTTGAGAATCTGGAGGGGAAATTTTCTTTTTGAGGAAAAGAAAAATTAGTTTCATTTTAGACATATTTAAGAAAGTGGTCTTCAAAAGAATTTAACTAGCATCCCACCAGTAAAAACAATTTTATGTAGACATCCTCTGCATGTAGTAAATTTATATATATTCATTTATATTTCAATTAAAGGATAAAAAGCTATGACCCTTATGCATAGTTCATTATCTTGCTTTGAGATCCATTGAAAATATTGAAAATATTGAAAAATATAATCTATATATGTGTTGAGAGCATACTTAATGAAAAAAATAACCTTATGTTACATGTTAAGATCATAAGCAATATATATATATATATATATACAATAAATAAAAAAACCAGCCTCATAATCAGAGAGATTAAGATTCAAATTCCCTCTATTTGCAAATGTCTATTGACTGTGTAACCTAGGTCAATTCATTTAACCTCTCAAGATTCCTAGGCAATTTCTAAGTCACAGAGCAGTTGCCAATCTGCAGAGATTCATAAAAACAATTCATAGAATTATTGATTCAAATTTGAAAGCGGGCTTGGAGGATATCAGGTCCAACACCTTTATTTTACAAGTGAGGAAATAAGCCAGGGAAGTAAAGAGACTTGAACAAACACACTCACATAACTAAGTGTCCAGTGAATAACTTGAATCCAGACCCTTTGGCACCTGAGTTAATGAACTTTCCAGGTCGGTTGCCCAGTGGATAGATCATTGGACCTGGGGTCAGAAAGACCTGAGTTCAAATCTAGACATTAGACATTAGGAGCTAGGTAACCTAGAGAAAATCACTTAACCTTTAACTACTTTAGTTTCCACGTGTATAAAATGTGATTTCATATATACATATATATATATATTAGATGTGTATGTATATATACACATACATGCTTGCATATAAAATATGTATATATGAACATATGCACAAATATGTATGTGTGTGTATAAAGTAATTTGTAAACTTTAAAGCACTCCACAAAAGGCAGTTATTACTATTACTGTTGCTATCATCAGGACTTCTTTATACCACTAAATTCAATGCCATCAATATGACCATGGGAAATCAGTTAATCTCCCTAAGTCTGTTTCCTCATCTGTAAAATAAAGGTTGAACTGAATGACATGTGAGGTCTCTTCCAATTCTACATCTAATACTTCATCTATTACTCCTCAAACTAGGAGCAAAGATGGGGAGAGTGACCAAATTGAGAATGAGAAAGCTGTAGAGAAGCAGATTTCAACTTTTGAGAGGGAAAATGCTAAATCCTGGAGATATTCAAAAGGGGAATGATTTGTCATGGAAATAATAAAGTCCTCATCATAAAGTAAAGGAACTAGAATTACAATCCAGAATTATCTTAACAAGAAAAATTGAGTGTAATCCTTCAGGAAAGAAAAGGAAAAATTAATGAAATAAGAGGGATTTTAAGCATTCTTCATGAAAAAAATAGTTGAATGGAAATTTTGACTTTCAAACATAAGATTCAAAAGGAGTACAAAACAAGTAAACATGAAAGAGAAATCAAAAGAGACTCAATAAGGTTAAACTATTTATATTTATATTCTCATCAAAACTGATTCAAAGAGGAGTAGCTAAGTGGTGCAGTGGATAGAGCACTGGTCCTGGAGTCAAGAAGACCTAAGTTCAAATCCAACCTCAGAAACTTATTACCTAGCTGTGTGACCTTAGGCAAGTCACTTAACCCCATTGCCTTGCAAAAACAAAAAACAAAAATATTGATTCAAAGACAGAATAATATATATGGATGTTATCATTCATGCTCAAAGAGAATCAAAATGATATCACTATATTGGAGTCAAGATACAGTGTGTCTACAGAGTCTTAGAACTGGAAGGGACCCCATAGAGTCAACTTATTTCAGCAGAAAACCTTACTTTTAAATTCTAATAGGTGATCCTTCATCCTCTGCCTTATCCCTTCCATTGGGGGAGAATTCACTATCTTATAAGGCAGAAAGTTTCCATTGTTGAATAGTTCTAATCATCAGGAGATTTCTTGGTTTATTATTTCACCAAAAATCTTCAAAATCTTAGGGCAGTTTAATAGTTTTCAATATTATTCTTAAGGCTACATTAAGATTTTTTTTGGACACTTTATATTTAGTTGACTACAGAGGTGTTTTATTCTAGAAAGTTCATGAATCAAAACCAAAGTTATTATGTTTCCCCTCCTCACCCCTAATTTATGATTATCCTTCTAACTGCATCCTTCTCTTTCATTCAATCTCTGGTTTATAATCTTGACACTCTCTCTAATTCTTCCTTCTGTCTTATCTCTCTTTATATTTACTGTTGTTTCCAATCCTGTAATGTCTTTCTCAATTATACCCTCTTTTCTAACCCTACTGCCTCATCCTATTGCAGTTACTCATCAGAATCACTTCACTGGCTAACCAACAGGTTTTTGTGCCTTGGACAAGACTATCATGCCCATGTGGAACTAGTCAAATCACTCCTCTGCTCAAAATATGTAAGAGTGACCTCTTTCCTACTAAATAAAATAAACTGTTGGCTGCAAGTCAAGGACCGTCAAATATAGAATTGTTCTACAGTTTCAGTCTTTGTCTCACATTACTTTCTTTGATGCCCTTTACAGTGTAATCAAACTGTTCTTTTCACTGTCTCTAAGATAGCCTTCACTCACACAGTTCTGTGCTTTTTCTCATGCCATTGCATCCTTTTAATTTTTTATATATATATATATATATATATATATTGATCTATATCCATATATCGATATATAGATATAGATTAATATATTTAGAGGATTTGAGATCTGCCATGAAGACAAGACCACCTAGCATCCTCCACCTCTTAGAATACCCTTTTCCTTCAAAGCTCAGTTCAGATATTGCCTTCTACACTTTCCTGATACTCCCAAATGCTAGGACTTTCCTCACAAAATGATTTCATATTTTATTAGATAATCCACTGAAGCCAGAGAAATTATCAGTTGATTTTTCCAGGGTGAACAATCATACTCAGTCCCCTTGGCATAGTAGAATGCAAGGGTTCCTTGCCATCAAAGACTGTTTAATATTTATTTTTGTATACTCAGGATGTTGTCCTGGAACATTTGATTTATGCCTGTCTCTAAAGCACACCTAGTTGTGTGCCCAGAGGCAAGTGTTTAATCCTTCTCTATGTCTTAGTCATCTAAGACTATGGGATAGAAATAAACTACAATTGGATATTGAGGGAGTTTATATATTAAAAGTAAATGAAACCAGTCTACTAGAATAAAATGAAATATTTCTATAATGTATTATTCTGTATTAATGGTGCTCTAGCACTTCATTGAAACTTAAGTTCCAAGAGAGCAAGGGTCATGGTTCAGATATACTTTTTTCCAAGTATAATTTTTAATTATTCTATTTTCTCTCTAACGTTTTAAATTAAAAGTATTTTATTTTTTGCCATACAGATAAAGATAAATTTTAACTTTAATTTTTATAAGATTTTTTTCCCTTTCACCATTCCTTCTCCTTCCCCAGCATGTAATTTGATATAGTTATACAGGTACAAATACATTAGCATATTTCTACATTACCTATATGAAAGAAGAATCAGAGCAAAAGGAGAAAACCATGAGGAAAAACATTTTTTAAATGAAAATAGTATGCTTTACTTTACATTGAGGCTGTATAGTTCTTTTTCTGGATGAAGTTAGCATTTTCCATCTCAAATCTTTTGGACTTGTCTTGAATCCTTATGTTGCTAGGAAGAGCTAAGTCTATCATAGTTGATCATCATACAATGTTGCTGTTACTGTGAACAATGTTCTGGTTCTGCTCACTTCACTCAGCATCACTTCATGTAAGTCTTCACAGTTTTTCTGAAATCCATCTGCTCATCATTTCTCATGGAACAATAGTATTCCATTACATTCCATTTCATATTCCACAACTTAGTCATTCCCCATTTGAATGTCATTCCTTCAATTTTCAATTCTTTGCCATCACAAAAAGAGCTACTATAAATATTTTTGTATATGTGGGTCCTTATTTAAATTTTCTTTTTGGGATATAGACCTAGTAGTGATATTGCTGGATCAAAGGATAGAAATGCACAGTTTGATTGACCTTTACAGATATTGTTCTTCAGAATGCTTCAATCAATTTGAAACTCCACCAGGAGTGCATTAGTGTTCTAATTTTCCCACATAGCTTTCAATATTTATCATTTCCCTTTTATATCATATAGCCAATCTAATGGGCATGTGGTACCTTGGAGTTGTTTCAATTTGCATTTCTCTAATCAATTATGATTTAGAGTATTTTTTCATAAGACTATAGAAAGGTTTAATTTCTTCCTCTGAAAACTGCCTGTCCATATCCTTTGACCATTTATCAATTTAGGAATGACTTGTATTCCCAGAAATTTGACTCAGTTCTCTATATATGTTAGATCTTTATCAGAAGATCTTTATCAAAAGCACTGACTGTAAAAATTGCTTCCCAATTTTGTTTCCCTTTTAATCTAAGTTGAATTTGGTTCCACTGTGCAAAAGCCTTTTAATTTAATATAATCAAAATTATCTATTATGTATTTCATAATGTTCATAAATTCTTCCCTTCTCCATATATCTGACAGGTAAATTATTCCTTGGTCTCTATTTTGCTTATGTCTTCATGGATAAATCATATACCAATTTTAACCCCAGAATCACATTATATCTCTTCCATCTCAAAGCACTGGGTCTTACATAAACAAATGCTTAATAAAGTTTGAAGGAATTTTTTTAATAATTTTTGATCAGGAAATACACATTACAATAAGAATATCAGCAAATAATTTCCTAATGCATACTTGAGGGTCCAGAAACTGACAGAAACAACCTAGGAAATGGAGATCCCTGTTTTCTTCCTACAGGTTCTGGCAAACCAGAGGTTTCCCACCTATGACTAAGAACACTGCTCATCTGAGAAATCAGATAATGCCAAGATTAAGAAGTTCAAGAAAGCCTTCCAAAGTACAGAAGTCATATTTTCTCTCCAGAAAAGTCTGTTCCTATGCAAATATCCTTTCTTCCTCACCTCCCAGGCTATTATCATTTAATGCATTTGATGCAAGATACAAAGTTTATAACACAGGATATTTAGTCCTTGTGTAATGCCAAGTATAAAAGAATCAGTGGGGCAATTAATAATGAAGAGTGAACCTAATTCTATACTCCTTCTATACTCCTAATTCTATACAATGGCATAGTCAGTACAAAAGAAGTTACAAATGGGGTCCAAACAGAGGAAATCGGCAGAAATGGAGACTGACAGAGGGTATTATATGTTGACAACTTACTAAACAATTATCAATATGGCCTGAGGGGAATTATTTAATTCCCATCTTTTTCATTTGGATATGGCCACTTTCTAGATACAAACTGAAGATAAATTTCCAAGGGGTACTGAGAAATACCTGTTATTAAAAGGCAATCCCAAGAAGCAGTCCTCTTCTTATCACTGCTCTCTCCTCCCCCCCACCCCTGACCCCAGTAAAGGACAGAGTTCTACCTGACTAATCAAATTTAGTCTTAGGGTGACTAGGAATAATATCATAAATCAATAAGTCAACCACAACTGAAGTATTAAATTTAGTTTTAGAAAAGCCTTTGATAAGCTGAGCAATACCTAGAGGGGAACAACTAGTTAAGTGAAGGGCCTGAAAATCAATATGAGGGTAAGTTGAAGGATCTTAAGAGATATTTGCCTTTGAAAACAGAATTTTATGGACATCATATGTTTATCAAAGTGTTTGAAGGGTTATTTTAGGATAAAGGAATTAAATTTATTCTGCTTATACCTACAAGATAGAACAAATAGACTCAAGAATTTCCAAAAAAAAATACAGCTAGTTTACAGCAAAATGGTTTACAGTAAAATTCTTGCCATGTGAGGCAAAAATTCCTTATGAATGAAGGTATTCATGAAAAGTCAGGAGGATTACTTCTTGGTATTGTAATATAAAGGACTCCTGTCATTTTGAAAGGAAGAATAGAAAATGAGGAAATTCCATAGACAAGTTAGGAGAAAAATAGTTTTTAAGGTCTCTTCCAACTTTGAGGACCTTCCAACTTTAAGTACTTTATTCTTTCTCTTTCTATCTGTCTTTCTAGCTCTATCTCTCTGTGTGTGGATCTGTCTGTTTGTCTGTCTATCTGTCTCACACACACACAGTCAATCAATTAGTGGGATATGACTTTTCTTTCCCATTCAAATGGGAAGTCCTTGATATTTCAAAATTGAAAGAATGCCCAGCCTAGGGTCACATAGACATTTGTTTCTCTTTCAAACATATAAAAAAGCAAGAATTTTATAAATTTTAGAGGAGTGAAACAATAGACAGAAATGTTATAAACAAATGTAAGTAGAAAAAATGAATATTGATGAATTAAATATGCACTTTTTTGAACTAAAAAAATCAATGAAAAACAACCTAAAAATAAACACATAAAAGGGAATATTAAAAATTAGAGGGGAAATAAACTGAAGACAAAACAACCGAAATGAAAAATAAACTTAAAACTGATTCTTTGAAAAGACTAATGTAGTTCATAAAGACTCAGCTATTCTGATTAAAAAGAAGAAAGCAGAAAATCAAAACAGTGAGATAGTAATTAAGCAAGATGAAATCAAAGAAAAACCTGAAGAAATAAAAAGAATAGAATATATTATGTAGCTATATGCTTACAAAACTGAGAACACAAAATTAATATATAAATATCTTTAAAATACAAAATACTACAAGATATCAGAAGACCAAGAGGAGATATCAAATCTCATAAAAGAGGGGTGGCTAGGTGGCACAGTGGATAGAGCACTGACCCTGGAGTCAGCACTGACCCTGGAGTCAGGAGTACTTGCGTTCAAATCCGACCTCAGACACTTAATTGATTACATAGCTGTGTGACCTTGGGCAAGCCACTTAACCCCATTTGCCTTGCAAAAACCTAAAAAAAAAAAATCTCATAAAAGAAAGTAAATTTAACTATAGAGAAACTACCAAGGGGTGGGGGGAACTCCTGGACCAGATGAATTCACAGGAAAATTCTATCAGACTATTCAAAGAACAGTTAAATCCCTCCTTAATAAATTACTCTCAAAGATTAAAAAAAAACCTTACCTGAATTGTTTTATGAGACAACTATAATACTAATACCTAAACAAAGGAAAGATAAAATGCAGGGTGAAAATTATAAGCCAGTAATTAATGAACATTATCTAAAAAATTTAAACAAAATTATTTATACATGCAACCATTCATTACGATCAAGTGGGATTTGTGACATAGATGAAAGGGTGGTTCAACATTAAGAAAACAATCAATATAATTAATTGCATTAAAAAACAAAACTATGTAATCATCTCAAAAGATGTTGGAAAAAACCTTTGAAAAATTACAATACTTTTATACTAAAATCAAAGAAATCACAAATCATTGGCATAGAAGAACCTTTTGTAATGTCATTAAAAAATCTATTTAAAACCAAAAGAATGCATGACATATAATTAGGATAGACTAGAACATTTTCCAATAAATAGAAAAGTGAAGTAAAGATGCCCATTGTTCTCACTATATTTGATATCATTCTTGAAATCTTAGCAATAGCAATAAAACAAAAGAAAAAATAGAATAAAGAATGTAAAGGATAAAAGGATAAAACATGAGGAAAGATACCTTCACAAAGTCCCCTTTTAGCTACCTGCCTCTGAGTTGACATTGATCTATTAATGACTGAAAAACTTCTAGTCTATTCATTCAACCAGTCTTTTTCTATAATTATTTAATCTTCATGTCTATCTCCCATTCATATGGATAACATGAAATGTTTTGATAATCAATTTTGATAAATCCTAACTTAACTACATCTATGGAATTTCCTCATTTTCTATTCTTTCTTTTTAAAAAAAAGGAAATGAGAGAAAGACCAATAAAAAGGTGAGATTTCATCTCTCATGCCTGGCAAATTGAAATCGTTTGAAAACAAGCACACTAATACATTATTGGCAGATCTAGATCAACTTTTCTTTATATTTGTTTGGAATTATGCAAGAAAAATGTTTAAATGCTTTAAACCCTTTGACCTACTAATCCTATTATTAAGGTTATATCCCAGAAAGTCATACAGAAGCAAAAAATTAATATATGCCAAAATAATCTTGGCAACATGTTTTATGGTAGCAAAGAACAAGAAACAAAATGAGTGCCTATCAGTTGGAGAGTGGGTAAACAAATTATGGCAAGTGACTGCAAGTTAATATCATGATACAGCAAAAAAGGATTAACATGAAGAATTCAGATAAACATGAAAATATTTATATAAATTGACACAGAGTAAAAGAAGTAAAACCACAGTGTTATAGTCACTAAAAGTCACTAAACAGAAGTCAAACTCTGAGTAATGGAAAAATGTATAACAATCCAAGGAAACGGACAATGATACATAAATCCCTCCTTTTTTCAGAGCCCACTGACTAAAGTATAACAATGTATGACATAAGTAGCTTCCTTATTGCATGTAACATGAAGGTGTCAAAATAAATAAATTGAATCATCCATTATTGTGTTTAGGAATAAGATAGATTAAAAACATTAATTAGTTACATAGAGTTACATAGAGCAACTCCTAAGACAGCTGTCTAGTTTATAGAAGATGTCTCACTGTTAACCTTCCAAGATATTTCTAATCACTTCAGACTACAAATTCTGCATTGTAGTGACATATATAGAGGGCAGGTTTCTTAACAGAAAGTAAAGAGAAGACAAAGAGATTCTGAAAAATAAGGGCATGAAATTCAATAATAAAGTTTCAAGGATACCAGGATATGATGAAGGTATTGAAAATGTAACAGAATTGAATCTACTTATAGGGGCTGTTCCAGAGAAAATTCACCCAAGACTCCATGGAAAACTTCCAAGGTCACCATGGCACTTCTATGACTATAACTTTCTTATGTCACCCAAGGCTTCAGCCTTTCTGTTCTTGGGCAAGATAAAGGAATTGTACCAAGGACTTTGGAAGTTCTAAAAATCACCTGGAACTGCTGCTCTTCATATACTGATCTATTTTAGAAGTAGGACATTATAATTGCACATTGATAGATAATTGAAAATATAAAAAATAGACCTTAATGTTTAGTTGAATTGACTAGACCTATAGTACATTTATTGAGATTAATTGACCACTAATTGAACTATTTAAAGCATATGTCTGACTATGTGACACTCTCCTCTAATCCTCTAATTCTAGGATTATATAAAATAGATAGATAGATAGTTAGATAGATAGATAGATAGATAGATAGATAGATAGATAGATAGATATGTATGTCTGGGATTTTACCTCCAGGGTTATATATAAAATCCTCTATTTTGATTTAAAAGCTCTTAATAGCCTGGCCCATCTCTATTTTTCCAATCTTACATATTGTTCCCCTCCATGCATTCTGTAATCTAGTGAAAATGTCCCCTTTTGCTGTTCCTGGCACAAAATACTTTATTGACTCTGTCATCTGGCATTCCCACCTTTATTTCTATTTCCTTGCTTCCCTGACTTCCTTTAAGTCTCAGTGAAAGAGTCTTGTGGTAAGAAAGTGTTCTCCTGAAATTCAAGTCCAATTTTTCAATTGTAAAATGAGGATAGATAGTACATATTTGACAGACTTTGAGTATCAATTTTTTTAAATGTTTGTATTTATAAAGCATTTAGCACAAAGTTTGGTGCATAGTAGGTGTTATGTAAAACTTAATCTCTTCTTCCCTATGTTCTGTTTGTTTTGGTTTTTGCAAGGCAAAAGGGTTAAGTGACTTGCCCAAGGCCACACAGCTAGGTAATTTATTGAGAGTCTGAGGTTGAATCTGAACTCAAGTCCTCCTGACTCCAGGGCTAGTGCTCTATCCACTGCACCACCTAGTTGACCCCCCTTTTCCCCTATCTTCTGCAAGAAATCTTTTCTAATCATCCTTAATTTCAGTGCCTTCCTTCTGAGACTGCCCCCAATTTATCTTCTATAAATCAAGTTGGCTCCCCATGTTTAGACATAAGGTTCTCCTTTGTATTCCTTAGCAGTACCTGGAATATAGGCATGCTTAATAAATATTTGTCTTGACCATATGCCAGCTTAGGTCCAAGAAGGAATAGGAGGAAATCCTTCTTGGTTGAATAAATGTCAGTATATTGCCATATGGGACACAGAGAGCTTTGGATGGAGAGACTTTAAGGGGAGAGTAGAGAGAGAAGCCAGAATGCTAAACTCTGTGTTCTAATTACTTGCAAAAAGATGTTAAGTATGGTCAGTCCCCTCTATATTCAGACAAAAATATTATAGGTGAAAAGCAATTTTAACAATCTTTTTTTTCAAATTTTGAATTCATTATTCTCTTTCTCACTTCTTCCCTCCCTGCTATGAGAAGGTAAGCAATTTGACAAAGGTTATACATGTGCAGTAATGCCAAAACACATATCCACATAAGTCATGCTCTGAAAGAAAACTTAGACAAAAAAATCCACCCAGAATAAAGAAAAAGTATTCTCTATCTGCATTCAGGCATAACCAGTTCTTTTTCTGGAGGTAGATAGCAGTTTTTCATCATAAGCACTTCAAAATTGTTTTTGTATAGTTGATCTATTTTTCATTTTTTTACCATCAATAAGTGGCTTAATAAAACAGATTGTTACACTTTTAACTGCTCTACCTTTTCAGCTCAATATTTAGTTTTAATTTGGTATTAATTTCAATCATTGCTTTAAATAGCTAATGTTAGACATTTAAAGGAAAATTAGCTAAATAAAGGATGAGACCCTTATGCAAACTTCATCATCTTGATTAAGATTCAGTATAAAGATTCAAAATCTTTATGAAGATGAATCTATCTAAAAATTATAAATATATACAAATGTCTATATATCTTTATCTGTCTATATTTGTATATAGGTGACAGGAGTCCTTGCTGAAAAAAATTAGAGAGACACATAGAAAAGTAAGTGTCTTGGAGCAGATTATGTCTCTACAGTCATAAAACTAACTACAAGGCATTTAGAGCAAAGTATTAAAGAGCATTTACTTTAATGTTTATCTAGACTAGGTCTCTCGTTGAAGGCAAGAGATTTCAATAGAGACTGAGATTTTATTTAATTTTATTTTATTTTATTAAGTTTTTGCAAGGCAATGGGGTTAAGTGGCTTGCCTAAGGCCACACAGCTAGGTAATTATTAAGTGTCTGAGACCAAATTTGAACCCAGGTACTCCTGACTCCAGGGCTGGTGCTTTATCCACTACGCCACCTAGCTGAACCCAAGACTAGAAGGAACTCTTAGAAGAAAAAACTCCCTCTATCAATGCAGGTTATCATCTTGTCCACAATTTGTAGTCTTAGAAAGTTATCTAGAACCCTAGTAATCCTCAGGAATAAGACTTGATCCAGATCTTCCTGGATCATAGACCAGATCTCTAATCATTATACAACACTGTCTCCCATAAGATCATGAGATTTAGAGCTAGAAGGAACTTCAGGGATGTTTTGAAAACCCCATTTTACAGATTAGAAAATTAATCCCCATGGAGAACAGATTTGCTCAATATCTTACTGTCTCCCCAACTCCAAATCTTGGACTCTTTCTACTATATCAAACTGCCTCCCCACACAGCAAGTATTCCACCCACTGCACATAGTAGGCACTTAATGCACTTTGTATGAACGTTGAAATTAAATGTCCCAAATACAAATCTGTTGCTGTTGAGTTTTCATTTTTTCAGAGAATAACCAGAGTCTGACTCTTTGACCTTTCTTTGCAATTTAACAAATCAATAAAAATTCATTTCTGTTGAGCAGAACCAGAAGAACATTATAAGCACAACAACATGGGGAGCTGATCAATTATGATGGACTTGTTCATTTCAGCAGCAAAATAATCAAAGACAATTTTAAGGTACTTGTGATGGAAAACACCATCCCTATCCAGAGAATGATCTGTGGAGTTTAAATGAAGACCAAAGCTTATTATCTTCAATTTTAAAAGTTGTCTTTTGTATTATGGCATTTTGTTTTCTCTAATGTTTTCTTTCTTCCTTTTGTATCTGATTCTTCTTTCACAACATATTCAATATCGATCTATACTTAGTAAGGTTACAGATGTAGAGCCTTTATCAGATTGCTTTCTGTCAGGGGAAGGTAGGAGGGAAGAGAGGGAGGGAGAAAAATTGTAAAAAGCAAAACCTTGCAAAAAAAAAAAGAAACTACCACTGTATTTAGTTGCAAAAACAAATACAATATTTATATTAAAAATCAATTTCTGTGTCTTAACAAGACACAAATAACCTTTAATTCATATCAAAGGGTTAAGAAAAAAAAGAAATTGAATTCTTTCCTTACCCCACTTCCATGCAGAAATCACATATGTTGTTATAAGTTTGCTTGTTATTTGTACAAACTGGGCTAATTGTATAAAGGCAATAATTCTTGATTCTCTCAACTCCTTGCTTAAGTGCTTTAAGCAGCCAAACACAGTCAATCTGAAAAATAATTTTAAAATAAGAATTTAAATCAGATAGCAAGTCCTATATGGAATCAGGTTTGCCAGAACAGTATTAATGATGATTATTGTCCTGGGTTTCAGTGCCACCTGTAGGCAAAGAGAGGCTGAGGTTGTCTGGGCTTAGGGTTCTGACTAGAATACAGACCTGGGTTTTTAAAACCATGATCCTCCACCCTGTCCTTAAGCAATGTTTGCATAATCATAAATGCATTCTAGTGAACATACTAGTTTGCCATCCTTCTGATACTAAACCTATATTGAATAATTGACTCAGAAAGGTAGCAGGAACCTCACAGGATATGTAATCTAACTCATACATAAACAAGGTTTTCACAATATAATTTATACCAAACTATCATTCAACCATCTTTCCATTAGTTATCAAAATTAATGGGAAACGCCAACTTCTCAAAAAAAAAGCTTATCCCACTCTGCAAAAGGTTGTTTTTAGGAAGTTACTTTTTTCTTTAGCAAGTCAATTTTTTCTCCCTATAAATTCAAACCACTGATTTTAGTGTAACCTTATGAGGTCTCATAAAATGAAAGTAATCATAATAAAATCTCAAAGCAGAAAGAAAGTGCAGAAGGTGTCTAATCCAATTCTTATCTCAGTAAGAAATCCCTCTTCAACAAACCTGATCAATGAAAATCAAACTTCAAATTGAAGAACACTGATCCTTTTGCCTAATGTCCTTTTTATATGATATTCCTTAAAATACTGAAACTTAATCTTCACCACCACCTTCCTAAAATCAAACCTTTTCATCAATCAATCAACGTCATAGTTTTCTAGTTTCCTTTAGAATCCTGTTCTTCATATTGCAAAAACATTTTACATATCAATGTCCTTTCAAAATTGTAGAGCCCATATCTAGATATAATATTCCAGATATGGTCTGACAAGAGTAGTGTATAGCATGATAATTAGCAATCTTACTTTCTTGTGCAACCAAGGATCACAATGGTTTTTGGGACTATGCATGTTACTTTAGTGACACTAATTCTATCAATGGATCATCTTAAACTTTTGATTCACTAAAACAGTCAAATATCTTGAACACAAACTGATGCCAAACCACATTTTTAATAGCCAGTACTTGCAAAATTGGTTCATTTTACTCAAATTGAGAAACTTTACATGTATCTGTATTTAATTGATTTCAGCTCATTATTCTGCTTTGTTGAGTTCTTTAGGGATCAATATCATCAACATTATGATCTATCAGTAATAGAGGTCAGCAAATTATGACTGAAATACTAAATCTGACCACTTGATTCTTTTTTATATAGCTTTAGTACTGGGCTATATAAAAACAAGTGTCAGCCATATTTAGCTGATGAAATATAGTATGTTGACTCCTGATGAACACTCATAATGATTTACTTTTTATAGAACTTTGAGACTTACAAAACATTTTATGGGGAACACTCCTGTGAGACTGATAATGTAGTTAATATTAGCCCCAATTTATAGATAAGGAAGGTGATGCTTAAGAGGTCCAGGTTTACAAGTTCACAGTTATTAAATGTCAAAGTGAGGACTCAAACCTAAACCCAATCATCTGAGTCAAAATGTAAAACTCTTTCCATATTACCATAGTGTTCATCTAGTATATTAGCTATCATATATCATATATATGTATATCATATCATTTATATCATATATATATATATGAGACTTCTCTAAAGATGAATATTGGTCTATCAATCACTACCCTTTGAGTTCAGTGATTCTACCCTTTCTAAATTCATCTTAAATAGTTGTAAACTACACACTCTAGTTTTGCCCATAAGGATTTTGGGAACCCAGGTATATTATGCTTATGACATTTGTCTGCAATTCAGTACCAGGGATCTTGTTGAAAAAGGAATGAAGTTATTGTTATTTAACTTGTTTTCAATTCATCCATGTCAACTTGAAGTGATCACTGTTTCCCTCATTAACCATTCCTTTGATAATATATAATAGAATAATTAGACATTATTAAAAACTTATTTACAACTAATATTCATCCAATCTGCCACCTGATTCCCCTACATATGTTATGGAATACATACAGATAAAAAACTCATAGTGAATTGTCTAGAGCTCTAATTTACCCTTTAACAAAAAATTATGAATTTTAACAAGTGAAATAAAAGCTACCTAGCTACTGTTCAGTCATGGATTACCTCATTCATTCAATAATTCATTAAGAGTTGTACTGGTTTTACATGATGAAGTTTGGTTCACACAATTCTCACAATTCTCTAAGAGCCTGCTTGCTATGTGCTGAGCCCAATCAAGGAGATAACACACATAAATAATCATAGTTGTAGAATCATAAACCTATTTGATCTGGAAAAGAATCTCAGAACATATAAAATATTGGAGCTGTAAGAGATCTTAGAAGTATAATAAAAGATTAATAGCTGAAGGGGCTCTTAGAGATCATACAGTCCAATTTCCTCTTTTTTACAAATGTATAAACCAAGGTCTAGATAGATGGAATTTTCCCAAGATCACTGCCCTCATGTGGCTCACAATTTGATGAGAGAGTTGAGACACCTACCCCAATAATTATAATACAAAGTAGACTATATGCACACAAGTGAAGTTCAAAGAAGTACTGGCTTCTCCCTTCAGCTTTATTTTCCACTAAACTGACACTGAAGCAGTGCGCTTTCATAGAAAGAACATTGGAACTGATGTCAGAAAAAACCTAGGTTTGCATTCTAGTGTTATCATTTGATATCACCATAAATAAGTCACTTGGGGTATGGAATCCTCAGAACCCTCATCTGTAATGTGAGCCCTAAACTCCTTTTCAGCTAGAGATCATATGATCCCAACTGGAAATTAGACCTAACACCCAATCTATACATTTCTTACCTTTACCTGTGGTGTAGTTAGGGAAAAATGGTAAACAGCTCCTACAAAAGGACAGAAGAGTACATTAAAGAATTTAATCTTTGATAGGATGCTGTCAAGTTTCTGTTGAATAAAACAATACCTTTTCATTATGCAGGCACTACCAGAAATTCATAAAGTATTTCTAACCATTAAGGTCTGGATAGTCACAAAATGGCCTCATATTTATTAGATAGGTTCAATTATAGAATCAGGAGAACATTGTACATGTTAATAGCAACAATGCATGATGATCAACTAGGACAGACTTAGTTCTCCTCAATAATACAACAATCCAAGGCAAATCCAAAAGAATTATGATAGAAGATGCCATCCACATCCAAACAAAGAACTGGTGGGGTCTGACTGTAGACCAAAGCATACTAATTTTTTTGTTTTTCTTTTTTCTACCTCATAGTTTTGTCTCCCTTTGCTCTTATTCGTCTTCATAATATGACTAATAAGGGAATATGTTTAACATGACTGTATGTGTGTAACCTTTATCAGATTACTTGTCTGGCAAAGGAGGGAGGGAGAAAAATATGGAACTCAAAAATATTAGCAAAAATGAATGCTGAAAAATATCTTTACATGTAATTGAAAAATAATACTAAAAAAGACTCATTTAAAGCCCAAGAAATCATAAGCTGATTTTTTTTTGCTAGGATGACATCAATGTTCAGGTCCCCTATCCTATTAGAAAACAAGCTTCTTGGGGGACAAGGACTATGTTTAATCACAGTACTCCCCAGGGTCTTAGACTGCCCTGGAATATAAGGGGCCTCTGTTATAAACTTATCTCTGAAGCAGCCTAATTCTCTGCCCAGAAGCAAATCACTTAATCCTTGTCAGTGGCTCAGACATTTAAGACTAAAGGACAGAAATGAGTTGCATTTGTGTATAACTAGAAAGGATTTTTACATACAGAAAATCAATGAAATCAATCTACTAGACAAAAAAATGCAATTAAAATGTATCATTCTGTATGGTTATCTAAATCTCCAATAAAAAAGTGAATTTCACAAGAGCAGGGACAATGATTTATTTAAACTATGTTTCCCAGTTCATAGCATCACATGCCATCAGTATCAAAGTTGATCAAGAAATACACATTATAACCAGCATGGAAACAATTTTTTTTCCTAATCTGTGCTTAGGGATCCCAATATTGACAGGAACGAGTCAAGGTAACAACTAGAAAGAACTGTTTTCTTTCTACAGTTTCTAGCAAATTAGAGGTTCTCCACCTGTGACTGAAAGTATTGCTCACCTGAGAAACCAGATGATGCCATGAGGAAGAGGCCCAAAAAAGTCTTGGTCAATAGCAGGGAAAAGGCCATGTTTTCTCTCCAGAATGTTTTATTCCTCTGTGGATTTTTCCCTTCTTCCTCAGCTTCCAGACTCCCTTTTCATGTTATTTATAGAAGCCCTCAGGTGCTAAAATGTCTTTTATTATCAGTTGACACTGAACATTAAACACAAGTTCTTGAAGACTATAACAGTGTGCACAGAATGTGTTGTTCCAGTACAAAGTCAGTAAAGAGAATTTAATGAAGCAACTACTTATGGAGATCCTCCACAGAATATTGGCATAATCAATGCAAAAGAAGCAACAAAACTCAAATAAAGGGCAACCACAGAATTTGGCATATTAGAAGGTAGCATGTGGTAACAGGTTGCTGGTCAAAAGTCAATGTAGTATAAGTGGAATTATTTAATCCTTATAGGTTTTTCCAGTTGGTAAGTGGTTAGCCATTAAGTACAGACTGAAGCTAAGTCTCCAGGGGGTATTGAGAAATCTGAGAGGGAGATACATTCCAGGTAGAGAGGGCAGTCTACTTCTTAGGCTTCATTAACCTCTCTCTCTCTCTCATAGAGGACAGAGTCTACCTCATTGATCAAACACTTTGATATTAGAATGACTGGGAAAAACATAAAGCAGATGTGGGTTATGTGCCAACCACATGACTTCATCTCCACTATGCTTAAAAGGAGTCTAGAATTAAGAGTGAGGAGGATCAGAGTTCTGTGCTCCTCAGCCTTCATCAGATCGGATCTAAAGTGTTCTATTTATTTTTAGGAAAGTCTTTGCCAAGCTGAGGAACATCTAGAAGAGGACAACTGAGAGAGGATTGGGTGAGGGATCTAAGGGATGCTTACTTTAGAAAAACAGAACTTTGAAAGACATGAAAATCTTGTCAAAATGTTTGAAGGGCTATTACAGGATAAAGGTATTAATCTTATTCTGTTTGTTCTCTAAAGATATTAGAACCAATGGGTAGAAATTTCTAAGAGGCAGAATTTGATACTAGACTCGAGAACTTCCAAAAAAAACAGCTTTTAGTAAAATGGGCTGCTTTGTGAGGCAATGACCTTCTTGTGAATGGAAATATTCATGAAAAGTCAGGAGGATACTTCTTGGTACAAGGCATTCCCATATATTCTAGAATATATATGATTAAGTTCCTTTCAAAATCTGAAGTTTTTTTAATCTAAATTTCCATTACTTTCTCATTCTCTGTCTCCGACTTTATCTCTCTCTCTCTCTCTCTCTCTCTCTCTCTCTCTCTCTCTCTCTCTCCTCCCCCTGCACCCTTTCTGGAGCTCTCTTTCCATCTCTATCAGGCTTTGTCCCTGTCCCTATCTCCCTATCTCTATATGTGTCCCTCTTTGTCTATCACTGTCCTTTTTCACTCTCCCACTTTTTCTATCAATTAGACATGACTTGTCTTTTCCATTCAAATGGGAGATTCTCAGTATTTCAAAAATATTTATAAGCATAAGTTTCTATCTATCCTGTTGATTTCAATACTATTTTTGATTCTTCCAAACATAGCCCATTCCATTTTTGAACACCTTAATGGCAGAGTTGTGATTTTTTTAACACCAAGCCAGAATTTTTCTTTCCACAACTTCTGATGATTGCTATTAATTTTATATTCTGAAGGTGATAGAAAAACAGAATATCTAATCCCCCTACTTTATGATAGCATTTCAAATATTTGACCATGTCTACACCAACAAAGTCTTCTCTTCTCCATCAACATTCCAAATTCCTTATATCATCAGTTTCTGGGTCCCTTTAAACATGCTAGTCATCCTCCAGGTTCTAAGCCCATTCTAACTTGCTATTGCTCTTCTTAAAACATGGTACTGGAAATCAGAAAGAGTATTCCATATATGATCTAATGAAGGACTTTCAACTCTCTTTCAACATTTTGCATATTATCAATAGATAAAATCCTGATGATTCTTCTGACTGCCATGCAGCTGTGATGGCAGCTAAGACAAATAGCTTCAGAGTTCTGGGTCCAGAGCCAGGAAGACTTAAGTTTAAATATGGTCTCAGATGCTTGTGTGTGACCCTGGGCAAGTGACTTAATCTCTATATGCATCAGTTTACTTGTTTGGATATTTGGGAATACCCCAAAACTGGGATATAACACCAGCTAGCTCACGTGAAAGAATGCTGTGAGGATCAAATGAGATATAAAAGTGTTTAGTATAGTACTTGGCAGATATTAGATACAATGTTGATCTTATTCCTCTCCCTCTTCCTCATTTCACACCATTGTCTTATATTGAACTTATTCTGTCACTTCGCTTTGTGACCTCATTTGGGGTTTTCTTGACAAAGATATTGGAGGGGTTTGCCATTTCCTTCTCCAGCTCTCTTTAAAGATGAGGAAACTGAAGTGAACAGGGTTAAATGAATTGCTAAGAATCACACATGTAATAAGTGTCTGATGACAGATTTGACCTTAGGAAAATGAGTCTTTCTGTCTCCAAACATAGTATTCTATTCACCTAGTTATCTTGCACCACTTAACTATTTTGGCAGTTGATTTTTAAAACTCAAATATAAGATTTAAATCAGTTGACATTGAGCTTTTTTGAGATTTGCAGGCTGTGGGAGAGAAGGGGGCATCTTGACATTACTATGCTAACTATTCATCCCCACATCAGCTTTGGCAGGTGTCAAAAGATTAGATTTACTACCTTGCCTTTATCCAGGATACCAATAAAAGGCTTAAGTGTGGTCAAAGATAAATCCAAGGGTTAGTTTTTTTAGAGACATCCCTCCAGGTAGATACTGATCAATTAATGACTGAACTCTGAAGATATAGTTATTCAAATCAAGTCTTTTCCCAGTAAACTAATCATTTAGCCCTCATATCTACATCCATTCATAGACAATGTGAAACATTTTGACAAATAGCTTCCTAAATCTCAAGTCTACTATCTATGGCATTCTCATCTTCCACTTAAATATTCCCTATCAAAAAAGAAAAAGAAAATGAGATGAAAATGTAATTAATCATCTGAAATGCTATCTCCCACCTTGGAAATGTATGAAGATGACAATGAAAGTCAATGTTGAAACGACTGTTGGAACAACACTCATATATGTTTACTTTATAAGCATTAGAATTGTATATAAAAGTGAACTATAACTATGCAGATAGCTTTAACCAGTCAAGATATCAATTTTAAAGACAATGTAGTATGATGGAATTAATTTAGTTGAAGGAACACTAGACCTATAGAATCAGAGTTCCTGGGTTCAGATTTGGCTATGCTACTTACTATGAGACCTTAGATAAATCAGAGAATTTAGAACCACAAGAACATTCAGTCTAACCCCCTCATTCGAAAGATGAGGAACCTAAGATCCAGATAGATGAAGTTATTTTGTCCAAGTCACATACCTAGTAAGCACTCAAATCTTGATCTAGTCATTTAATTTCTCTGCTCCTGATTTTCCAAATGTATAAAAATATGGATTATGAAATAATCAATGGCAAAGGTTTTTTATTAGGAGCAATTGTAATTAAACTAGAAATTCCAAAACATGACCTAATCAAGCCAGAAATAGTAAATAAGATAAATCTGTCAAAGACTCATAAGCTTTTTTCAAAATGATTTTATTCTACATCTAACTCACATAAGCATTTTGTAAAGTCAGAAGTATAGACCAACCCCTTTCAGGAAATGACATGAATAAGCACAAAAATTTCATGGTCAGAATGAAACCAGAAACATTATGAAAGAGCAAAGTAATATTGCAATACATCCAAGTGGGGTCAGCATGATATGGGAATGAGGAAAGCTTGCTTCATAGATGTAGTAGGATTTTAATAGTTTGAATGAAGGTAAAGAAGAGATGGTTTGAGAAGTCAGGGAAAGCACAGTATTTTAGAAAGAAATGACCCAATAAAATGAAGATCTGTGATATTATTGGAAATGAATAGATGGAAAAAGTGATGAGTAGGTGGTTCTGAGATTAGAATACAGGGTGAGCAGTGAGATGTTCTTAAATATAATTCGTGTGAGAATTCAAGAGACCATAAAAAGGTTAAGAATCATAAATGAGTGTTTCTGAGACTTGGTAAGAAAGTGAGAAGGGAAAATAGCAGCTGTAAAAATGAAAGAAAATATAAAAGAGGTAAAATTAAAAAATAAAGGAAATCATAGTATTTTCTTTTATTTTTAGGAGGGTCTAAGGAGATAGAATAACTGAGAGGTGGAAACTGGAGAATGAGAGAAACTAGAGGAGAGTTAGAGATCAGAGTTGAAGAACTGAATAGAAGTTAAAGAAGTTGGAACTGCTAAGGAAATGAGAGGAGCTAAGGGGGAAGAAATTACTGATGGAATAGGAAAGGAGGAATAAGCATCTATTAAATATAATCCATGTGCCTTATAAATATTATTTCATTTGATCAGAAGAAATGACGAAATGTAAAAAGGCAAGGGGCATAAAGAAAGTGAATGGGGAATGAAAAGAATGAGAGGGTGGGAAGGAATGAGATAGGAATAGCTAAAGAGAAACAAAAAGTTTAGGAAGTAAGAAGAACTGAAGAGGGGGAAAGACTAAAAAATGGGAATAGCTAAAGAATGAAGTGCTAAGAAATAGCAATAGGTAAGAACTGAAGAGTATGCAACACCTGAAAATGTGGGAGAAACTAAAAGGGAAAAACATCTAAAGAAACAGAAGCAATCGAGGAAATAAGAATGAGACTGAGGAGGAGCTGAGAGATGAAACAGTGAAGGGCTTAGGAGATGTGGATGGCTGATCAAATGGAAGTAGATAAGGAGTTATAAGCCAAGGAGCTGAATATCTTAGAGGATGGGGAAAAGAATGAAGAGGGTTTGAAATATGAGAAAAAGTAAGAAAAAGGAATGTTGAGTTCCCCTGTCTACCAGGGAATCCATTCAGCTCAGGAGAGAAAAAGAAATACACATACACTCAGATGGGGGTACTAACAGGATGACTAGCTGAGCCATTTATTGTTAAGTATCAAACAGTTCTTATAAGAGAAAACCACAAAATTAGCATAAAGGATAAAAACAATGATCTAACTCTATTTTGGGAAGGATGTAATTCAGTTCAAGAAGTTCTGGAACAGGGCTAACAACATGTGAGGACACAAATGATGTAGCTGTGTTATCAAATCAGAGTTATGTGGAAAGAATTCAGTTTGAGGATCACCAAAGCTTAGGTCTTTTAGTCATAACTGACCTCTAACCCAAACTAATTTGAGTAGCTCTCAACAGAGGAAGATCTTGAAAAATAGTTAGGGGCCCGGGGCCAGCGCTGATCCAGGTCTGCTGCGGGGCCGCTGGCCCCGGCCACGGGCAAGCAGCTCCCTGCACGCGGCGGGAGCCCGGCCGCTCACCATGCCGGCCAAGCAGCAGCACTTCCAGGAGTCCGAGGTCAGCTGCTGCAGGAAATACTTCCTATTCAGTTTCAACATTGTTTTGTGGCTTTTGAGGGCTGTGCAGCTGATCATAAGCCTGTGGGCCTGGGGGGAGAAGTTCTCAGTGTTCCTTGGCCTTATCTTCTTTCTGGAGCTGGCCACAGGAATCCTGGCCTTTGTCTTCAAGGACTGGATTAGAGACAATCTTAATATCTTCATCAACAACAACATCAAGGCCTATCTAGATGATATCGACCTGCAAAAACCTCATTGACTTTGTTCAGGAATATTGGTCTTGCTGAGGAGCCCAAGGGCCCAGCGACTGGAACCTCAACATCTATTTTAACTGCACTGACTGGAACCCCAGCCGTGAGCCGTGTGGAGTGCCCTTCTCCTGCTGTGTCAAGGATCCTGCGGAGGATGTTCTCAATACCCAATGTAGCTATGATGTCCAGCTCAAACTGGAACTAGAACAACAGAGCTTCATCTATACAAAGGCTGTGTGGGCCAGTTTGAAAAGTGGCTGCAAGACAACCTGGTTGTGGTGGCCGGGGTCTTTGTGGGCATCGCCATGCTCCAGATCTTTGGCATTTGTTTGGCCCAGAATCTTGTGAGTGACATCAATGCGGTGAAAGCCAATTGGTGAGGGCGGAGAGGGTGACTCTGAGCCAACAGCATCCAGTCCTCAGAGGGTGGGCAGCCCTGGCCGGTGCCACAATCGGTTGAGCGGATGAACTCCAGGGGTGACTTTAGCAGGCCCACCTTGAGGAGCCCCCACTCAGCACCAGGCTCAATGGCCCTGGCACCCCAGAGTTATTGCAGTTGGGTGGGGCTGCAGGGAGGGTATTTATATTTAGGTTACAGAGAACTGTACAGAGTGGGGGTGGGTATGTGTCCATACTGGGGCAATGTGAGTGGCGCAGCTGCCTATTCCCCCCCCCCCCAGGCACAGCTGTGAAGTCCAGAGATGATGTCAAGGATTTCTGGGGTGGCTGGTTGCCATGGAAACAGTTCCATGTAATGAGGTGGGGGGAGAATAAAAGGTTCTAAATCGAGTACTGGTTCCTGAGAGTCCTGATAACAGGGACAGTATCATTCCCTGATGCTACCCAGACCGCAGTCCCTGGGGTGAGGGGAGGAGGGCATGTGCTGGGGAAAGTTGGGGTGGGGAGGGGTTCTACTGTTGCCCTCCACCAACCCCGTGGAGACTAATAAACTGTCCTCACCCTCAAAAAAGAAAAAAAAGAAAAACAGTTAGGGGAACAGGAGACATGAATCAAAGAGATAGAAAGACTCCAGGGAACAGAGAGGAGTTGAAGAATAGGAGGTGGTAGTGGTGGTAGTGGTGATAGCAGAAGGTGAAATGATGGAAGAAAATTAAGTGTTAATAGTTGAGAGGCTTAAGAGTTGGGGGGAAGAGTAAACAGTTGAGGATATTGAAGAATTTAGGAGATAAGGTGGAAAAAATTGAAAAGAAAGTAGGTTTGGAGATAGCTGAGCAATATTTTGAAGAAGAGGCAGAGTGAAGGGAAAAGGTAGGAGATGACAAGTGGGAATATATCAAGGGATAGGAATATCAGAAGAGATATAAAAAGCAAAGGAAGTAGAAGGAACTAAATAATAAGAGAACCTGAAAGTTTAACTAATTTCTAGTTTATAAATAAATATAGCACTTCACAGAGCATCAACATTTCAAGAAAGTTTTGATGGGCACACTGTAAGAAGACATCTTAGATGGCTAACCATTTTCTGAAACTCATCAACTTTCTTATATACCTATGACCAAAGATTAGTAATCAACAGAGAGAAAAATAGTTTTAACCCCCCCCATGTTAAGGTGAGAAGTGATGGTCTGGGATATGGGGTAAGGTAAGGTTAAGAGGACTGAGGTAGCTAAGTAAAAGGGTACAGTTAAACAGGTGGGAGAATATGTAAGGAGTTGAAAAAGATTTAAGCGATTTGAAGGAATGTGGAGAAAATGAGGTGAAAGAAGCTGAGGAGATGGAAAAAGTTGAGGTTAGAGGAATTTAAAAGCAATGGGGGCTGAAGAAATGTAAGCAATTGTAGTAGTCTGGGAAACTGAGGAATGGGAGATTATGTGGAAGTAGATAAGGTCTTCCTAGAGTCAGGAACAGCTAAGAAACCAGAAGTAGCTTCAAGAATGGAGGAAACTAAGAAGTTAATGAATTAAGAAGAGAGGAAGAATAGAAAGTATTAAGACAATCAGTCTAGGAAGTGAGCTGAGAGAGAAGTTACAAAGATAGATGGGATGCTAAAGGAAATTGCTTCCCCAAGAAAATCGCCAGCTAGAGCAAGACATGTGGTATCAAATAAACACACTAATTCATAATATGAAAATACAGAAATAATTACAGCATTAAATTGAATGGGAGATCTTTTTTCCTGTATAATAGCTTAGGAAAAGAGACTCTCAGATTTAAAAGGGACCTTCAAGGTCATGTCATTACAACTCATTTAGAGCTCCATACTCTTTTATACTCCATCAAAGAGGAGTAAATCCCAAATTCATGAAAGAAATCAGCACTGAGGTCATTTCACATACTTATGGGGGGGGGGGTAGGAGTTGATACTACTGATCTGTCTGAAAAGAGGAAATCTAGGGAGGAATAGTGTGAAGTGGGTTGAGATTACTTTATAGGACAAGAAACAAGGGGAAAACTAACAGATGGCTGCTGTCTTCCATCCCCACATCTATCTGAAATCCAAAGCTTCTCTTCCTCCTACTCCCCAATACCTTTGATCCTTAGTATCTGAAATCATTCCCTTATCTTTGTATATTACCCATGTTGCATTTTTGTCCCATTTAAATTTTATGCTTTCTGTATTTTTCATTCTGGGGAAAAGACCTAGTCACCCATACCTATTATACCTCCGAGATGGGGTGATAAGAACGACAAAGAGGAAAATAGCAAAGACAAAAACAGAAAGAAAAAATGGGATATAGGGGCAGCTTATTTTAAATAGCTAAGAAGGGAATAATAAAGGAGTAAGAAGAACAAAGAGAAGGGATATAGGAATGGGACAAGCTGTTAAGAAAAAGAGGAGAGAGGAGAGAGAGACAGACAGACAGACAGACAGATAGACAGAGAGAGACAGACAGACAGAGAGAGAGAGAGAGACAGAGAGAGAGAGACAGAGAGACAGAGAGAGAAACAGAGACAGAGAGAGACAAAAAGATAGGTAATGGATCCAGGGAGTTACAAAAGAGATGGACAAAGAAGCTGTTGATCTAGAAGTCTAGAAGTGAAATACTAGAATGGTGAATAGTTTAGGAATTTAAAAAATTCAAAATGAGAGAAATTAAAGAAATGGAAGCAGTAGAAGAGAGAGGAGCAGCTGAAATGAGAGTAGCAGAGATCAAAGGAGATAAGGGAAAATAATGGGCAGTATTATGAGGAATGTCTATGGGGGGAAGCGTTTGGAGTGTAAGCAATATGTGACAGTATGACAGATGAGGTGATAAAAACTGCTAAGGATATGGAAGGATTTGATGAGAGAGAGTTACAAGACTAGGGATTGAGGGGAATGGAAAAGCTAAGGAAATGGTAGGAGAAATTGAGGTAATAGGACAAAGTATTTGGAAAAATAAGAAACAAGATTATCTGAGGTAGAATCTTCTGAGGTAAGTGATGGAGGAGCTACCAGATAGATAGAGAAAAAGACAAGTGCTGGGGAGAGTTAAATAGCAAGAACTGAAGGGAAAATCTAGAGGAGAAAGTGAGTAAATGGAAGTAGCTGGAAAAAAATTAAGAATATAGAAAGAAAGAAGAAATTAAAGAGATGGAAAAAGTTAAGGAACTTAGAACTGAGTATATGGGAAGAGCTGAAGGGTAAGAATTATAAGAAATTAGAGTAGCTAGAGAAGAACCTGGAGCAGAGGAAATAGGAAAATCTGAAAGGAAAAATTAAGACATGGAAGCAGGTTGATTAAGAGAAGTAACTGAGAAACCAGAAACAATTTTAGTAATGGGTACAATTTAAAAGCACATAATTTAGTTAGAAATAATGAAGTGAGAGCTTGAAGACAGTTCCAGGTAAGCAGGGGATTGAGAAAATGATAATACAAGCAGTGAATCCATTATGGTGATAGAAATAGAGTAGAAGTAAAAATGGGATATAGATAGAAATGACAAGATACAAACTTATAAGAAAGGAGCTGATGTGAAAGAGATTGCCTAAAGCAGAGGAAAAGCTGAAATGAAAAGACTCTGATGCCTCAAGTTAAAGAGAAAATATACTACTAGGGTGGGAGTAGGGGAGAGAAAGAGGAAAGGAAAGGAGGGAGGAAAGAAGGGATGAGAGAGAAAGGAAAAGGCAGAGAAGTGAAGACAGAGAAAAGAGAGAGAGATGAGAGGGAGAGAATGAAGCAGGGAAGAGGGGAAAAGGTAGAGGGAAAGAGAGGAGTGGGGAAAGAGAAGAGGGGAGAGAGACAGAGAGAAGGGAAGGGAGAGAAAGGGGAGGGAGAAAAAGGAAGAGAGAAAGAGACTAGAGAAGAAGGGAGAGAAAAGAAGAGGAATGGAGAATAGTAGCGATAGAGAAAAGAGGTTAAGAAGAGAAAGAGTGAAGGGGGGAGAGGGATTTAAAGAGAAAATGGGAAGAGGGAAGACAGAGAGAAGGGGGATGAATAAAACTAATATGATAGTAGCAAAAGAGATGAAAGGAAATAAATGAAGGCAAAAGAGTATCTTAAGGGAGAAAAGTAAAAGAGAATTACAAAGGCAAGTAGACCAAAAAAGATTAGTTGAGAATCAAAGGAGATGGAAGCAAAAGAAAGGACCAAAAAAGATGTTAGATTATGAGAGAAGTCTATTTGATGTCAAGACTCTAATGGTGCAATTTTCAGCCTATCCACACATTTCATTCAGCACAATTCTTGTCTATGTCCTTCCAAAAATTCTCCACAGGATTACTATGAAACTTATGACTGGGAAAAGGAAGCTTTTCTCAGATCTTTCCCTAGGCTATCAGATTTATCTCCATTTTGCCACATGACCAGGCTGAGTCTTTTCTTCAGTCATACATCTCTCTGATGATACCTTTTACACCACTTTATTTCACTCTCTCACTGGTAATAAGATGCAGTCTTCATCCTTTCAATGCATTCTCCATTGCCAGTTTCATAGTCTGCAACTTTATTTTTCAAAGATTGTGGCATGGCATGCCTCAGAGTCACAACACATCACTGAAGAATATTGATTTAAAAATAGGCCTTTGTTTCAGAGTGAAGTTGGGTGTCAAAGCTTCTTTTTTTTGGAGCATCTTTTTTATTTTTTTAATATTTAATATTTATTTATTCTCATTTTGTACAAATATTTTTATGCATTAATAAAATATTTTTGTTTAAGAGTAAACAAAATACCCACTTCCCCCAAAAAAATATAGACTTACTTGAGTGATAAAGTAATGGGGAGAGAAAAAAATTAAAATTTAAAAAAATAGTAATAATTGTAGATATGGCCAGGTGGTGCAGTGGACGGAGCACCAGCCCTGGAGTCATGAGCACCCAAGCCCACATCTGGCCCTGTACACCCAATAATCACCCAGCCGTGTGACATGCAAGCCACCTGAACCCCACTGCCCTGCAAAAACCAAAAAAAAATTTAAAAAACCCAAAATAAAATAAAATAGTAATAATAGTAGGGGTAGCTAGGTGGTGGACAGAGCATTGGCCCTTGAGCCAGGAGCACTTGGGTCCAAATCCAGCCTCAGACACCCAACGATCACCCTGCTATGCAGCCCCAGGTGGGCCACCCACCCCCATTTGCCTTCCATCCCCCCCAAAAAAAAATAATAAAAAATGTGCTTGAGTCTCTGTTCCGACACCAACAACCCTGTTGCAAGTGGGTCACATTCTTTATGATAAGTCCATGGCAAAAGTTATTTCCATATTTTTCCACTGTTGCCATTGCTGATCGCAACTCCCTATTTTCATATTTCTCCACTACCATGTACTATATTTTTCTCTCTCCTTTCACTCTGTCTCTGCTGTAGGGTACCTGAGTGGTGCAGAAGACAGATCACTGGCCCCCGGGGCCAAGAGGCCCTGAGCCCCCATACCACCCCTTAGGCCCAGCATCCACCTGGCCCCACAGTCCTGGACAGGCCATCTAATCCCAGCCCCTTGAAAGAAGTAAAAAAGAAAATGTGTTATCTCTGACCACTCCCCACCCCTTCCCCCTGTCCCCCCTGTCCTTCTTACTCCATATGCCTATACCCCATTGAGGATATATGCTGTTTACTCTCCTAGCCACCTCTGATGAGAGGGAAGATTCCCTCATTCCCCCTTGCCTTCCCCCCTTCCATATCACTGCAGTAGCTCATTGTAATAAAAATCTTATTACATGAAATATTGTGGCCTATTCCCGTCTCCTTTTTCTCCCATTACATTTCCCTTTTTTCTATTGACTCCATTTTTACTACATATTTTATCTTCGAATTCAGCTTTCTCCTGTGCTTCAACTATAAAAGCTCCCTCTACCTGCTCTATTAACTGAGAAGGTTCATATGAGTATTATCAGTGTCATTTTTATGCAGGAATACATGCAGTTCGTCATCATTAAGTCCCTCA
The DNA here is from genome assembly GCF_037893015.1 of Macrotis lagotis. Taxonomy (NCBI): domain Eukaryota; kingdom Metazoa; phylum Chordata; class Mammalia; order Peramelemorphia; family Peramelidae; genus Macrotis; species Macrotis lagotis. Next base: position 365,625,261 of record NC_133658.1, read on the forward strand.
TATTTCCCCCCTCTGCTCCAATCTCTATGCTTCACCTGAGTCCTGTATCTGAAGATCAAACCTTCTGTTCAGCTCTGGACATTCCAACAGGAACATTTGAAATTCCCCTGGTTCATTGAAAGTCCATCTTTTTCCCTGGAAGAGGACATTCATTTTGGTTGGGTAGTTGAATCTCGGTTGCATTCTAAGCTCTTTTGCCTTCCGGTATATTATATTCCAAGCCCTACGAGCTGCTGCTAAGTCCTGTGTGATCCTCACTGCAGCTCCATGATATTTGAACTCTGTCCTTCTGGCTGCTTGTAATATTTTCTCTTTGACTTGGGAGTTCTGGAACTTGGCTATAATATTCCTAGGGGTTGGTTTTTTGGGATCTTTCTCGGGGGGATCGGTGGATTCTCTCCATGTCTATTTTGCCCTCTGCTTCTAGAATATGAGGGCAATTTTCCTGTAGTAATTCTTTGAAAATGATGTAAAGGCTCTTTTCCTGATCATGACTTTCAGGTATTCCAATAATTTTTAAATTATCTTTCCTAAGTACAGTGAATAGAGCACCAGCTCTGGAGTCAGGAGGACCTGAGTTCAAATGTGACCACAGATACTTAATTGCCTACCTAGTTGTGTGACAATGAGCAAGTCACTTAACCCCATTGCCTTAAAAAAAAATTAAATGTCTTTCTTCACTGCTTGTTTTATGAGTCATTATTTCTCAAAACATAATCATTTAGGAACATTATCATTTAAGATTTGACAAACTGTTTATTCTAAGCCAGTTGTCTAGATCCTTTGTTTTCTGGCTAAAGTTGTTACTGCTGCTGTTTAAAAATATTGCAAAACACTTTACCAAACAGTAGATTAGTTGTCTTGTTTCAGCTGTGCACCATTTTTGCCTTTTATTTTGGTATTGGTTTTCGTGTTTGCTTTTTTCTTTGGGGGGGGGGGACAAAAGGTTTATTTAAATATTGTTATGATTACCAGAAGCTAGGAGAAAGAGAGTAAAGACAGTTGGAAGCCACTGATCCCCCAAGGGGATTAGCAGCAGCAGCAGCAAGAACATAAGGTACCATGAGAGGATGAATAGTAAGGAAAGGTATAAGAGTATGACAAGTTACCTGTGGGATCACACTCGAGTGGGTTACCTTCATTGGAAGAAAAGCAGCTTTACTGAGCAGAGGGTGAGCTTTTGATGAAGACATAGGAAAATCTGGTTGAGGGTGGGAGGGTGGGTAGCTCAGAGAGCAGAGATGAGGTAAAAGGGATTTATTGATGAAGGGGAGGAGCTCAAAGCTTTATTCTTTTCAGGCTAGGCAGGATCCAGCTGCCCCCTTAGCTGAGTTTTTAATTTATTTTTTATTCTCATTTTGTACAAATGTTTTACATAAATAAAATATTCTTGTTTACAAGTAAACAAAATACCCCTCCCCCCATCAACACAGATAGACTTGCTTGGGCGAAAAAAGTAACAGGGAGAGAAAAAAAATTAAAATTAAAAAAACAAGTAATAATTGTAGGCATGGCCAGGTGGCACAATGGACAGAGCACCAGCCCTGGAGCCACAAGTACCTGAGCCCATATCCAGCCTCGTAAACCCAACAATCACCCAGCCGTGTGACATGCAAGCCACCCAATCCCCACTGCCCTGCAAAAACCAAAAAGAAGAAAAAAAAGACCCAAAATAAAATAGCAATAATAGTAGGGGTGGCTGGGTGGCAGACAGAGCATTGGCCCTTGAGCCAGGAACACCTGGATCCAAATCTGGCCCCAGACACCCAAAGATCCCCCTGCTATGTGGCCCCATGCAGGCCACCCAGCCCCACTTGCCCTGCACCCTCCCCAAATAATAACAAAAAATGTGCTTCAGTCTTTGTTCCAACACCAACAACTCTGTCATGGGTGGATCACATTCTTTATGATAAGTCCATCACAAAAGTTACTTCCATATTTTTCCAACATTGCCATTGCTGATCGCAACTCCCTCCTTTCTTATTTCTCCACTACCATGTACTCTATTTTCGCTCTCCTTTCACTATGACTCTACTGTAGGGTCACTGAATGGTGCAGCAGACAGATCCCTGGTCCTGGGGCCAAGAAGCCCTGAGCCCCATACCACCCCTTAGGCCCAAAATCCACCTGGCCCTATGGTCCTGGACAGGCCTTCCAATCCCAGCCCCTTGCAAGAAGTAAAAAAGAAAATGTGTTATATCTGACCACTCTCCCCCCATGGTCCATCCTCTCCTCCTTTATTCACATCCCCACCCCTTCCCCCTGCTCCCCCCTCCTTCTTACTCCAGTTGTCTATACCCCATTGAGTATATATGCTGTTTCCTCTCCTAGCCACCTCTGATGAGAGCAAAGGATCCCTCATTCCCCCTTGCCTTACCACTTCCATATCATTGCAATAGCTCATTGTAATAAAAAATCTTATGTGAAATAGCTTGGACTATTCCCCCTCTCCTTATTTCTCCCATTACATTTCCCTTTTTTCTATTGACTCCATTTTTACACCATATTTTGTCTTCGAAATCAGCTTTCTCCTGTGCTTCAACTATAAAAGCTCTCTCTACCTGCTCTATTAGCTAAGAAGGTTCATATGAGTATTATCAGTGTCATTTTTCTATGCAGGAATATATGCAGTTCATCCTCATTAAGTCCCTCATATTTCCCCCCTCTCCTCCAATCTCCATGCTTCACCTGAATCCTGTATCTGAAAATCAAACCTTCTGTTCAGCTCTGGCCATTCCAAAAGGAACATTTGAAATTCCCTTGGTTCATTGAAAGTCCATCTTTTTCCCTGGAAGAGGACATTCAGCCTTGCTGGGTAGTTCATTCTTGGCTGCATTCTAAGCTCTTTTGCCTTCCGGTATATTGTATTCCAAGCCCTACAAGCTTCCAATGTAGTTGCTGCTAAGTCCTGTGTGATCCTGACTGCAGCTGCACGATATTTGAACTGTGTCCTTCTGGCTGCTTGTAATATTTTCTCTTTGACTTGGGAGTTCTGGAATTTGGCTATAATATTCCTAGGGGTTGGTTTTTTGGGATCTCTTTCTCAGGGGGATCGGTGGATTCTCTCCATGTCTATTTTGCCCTCTTCTTCTAGAATACCAGGGCAATTTTCCTGTAGTAATTCTTTGACAATGATGTCAAGGCTCTTCTCCCAATCATGACTTTCAGGTATTCCAATAATTTTTAAATTATCTTTTCTAAGTCTGTTTTCCATATCAATTGTTTTTTCAATGAGATATTTCACATTTTCTTCTAATTTTTCATTTTTTTGGTTTTGAAGTATTGATTCCTGATTTCTGGTAAATTCATCAATCTCCCTGAATTCTATTCTTTGTCTGAAGGATTTGTTCTCAGAAAGTTTTCTTATCTCTTTTACCATCTGGCTAATTTTGCTTTTTAAAGTATTCTTCTCAATAACTTTTTGAACTGTTTTATCCATTTGACCTAAGCTGGTTTTTAGCATGCTGTTTTCTTTGGCATTCTTTTGGATTTCCTTGACTAAGCTGCTGACTTCATTTTCATGTCTTTCCTGCATCTCTCTCCTTTCTTTTCCCAGTTTTTCTTCCAACTCCATTTGATTTTCAAAGTCTTTTTTGAGCTCTGTCATAGCCTGAGCCCAATTTCTTTTTTTCTTGGAGTCTTTAGATGCAGGAGCTTGTGCTTCCTCGTCTTCAGACTGAGTATTTTGATCCTTCTTGGGCTCATTTGCAAAATATTTCTCAATAGTCTTCCTTTTGTTTCTCTGCTTGCTCATTTTCCCAGCCTGGGCCTGGTTTTGGGGTGCTTCCTGAGCTTTTGGGACACTCCCACAAGGGTCTCAGTGTGTGAGGCTCTGTCCTCCCTCCTGGTCTGTGAATGACCATAAGCGCCCCCCTCTGCCACGGGCTGAGGTGGGGGGGCCCCACTGCTGTTCTATGGGGGGGCCTAGACTGGGATCAGGATCTGAATGTGGTCAGAGCCCTAGAGTCCTGTTCCAGAGGCAGAGGACAGAAGAGCTCTGCAGTCTCTCTTCACTCCCCTCCCTCAGCTCAATGGGCTCATGCCCTGGGGGCTCCTGCTTACTGGCTCCGCCTGCTTCTGTTTCCTGGATCAGGGCTGGGGAAAGACCAAGCTGCTGGCTGTGTGCCCTGAGGGCTGGGCTCCATATGCTCCTGCTCTCTCTGGCAGAGGTCCCCCCGCTGTCCCCCCACTTTGTGCCCAGTGCTCCCCGGGGTGCAGCTCAGGAGACATCCCTGCTGCTGCGAGCCACGGCACCCAGTGCCCTGGGGCTGCCTCCAGGAGGCTGAAGTTCTTTCGCTCTGGCAGGCCACCCCTGACCCGGGGAGCAGAGCCTTTCTGCTCTTTTACAGGTTACCTTGAGTAGAACTACCTCACTGGGTCCCTTTGTGGGTTCTGTCTCTCGAAAGTTTAGTTAGAGTCCTTAGCTTATGAGTTTTATCAGAGAGCTCCTAAGACTTGATCGCTTTTTGTAGCCATCTTGGCTCTGCCCCCCTCGTGTTTGCTTTAATAAGTTATGACTATCACTGATTCCTAAAATGACCACATGGGGTGGCTGTCCTTGATGAAGAGTTTGTCATCTTTGTAGTTTGCACTTTTCAATTTTTTCCCATCGTCCTTTCAGTTACATTCATCATTGTCTTTGCAATGCTTTTTTCACTGCTTCTGTATTATAAGCCACTATTTTTCATCATACCATCCTTAACTCATAAGGTTTTTACAAACTATTATTCTGATCTCTTGGCTAAGAGATCAAATGTCTGCTGGCTGAAGCTGTTTCCAGCCTGTTTTGGTCACATAATGCTAAGAAATATATAGCAGATAAATTTCTTTCAGAAATAATGTGTTTTAATCTTTATTCATTGACTCATTTCTCATCTGTAGCAACAATAATTTATATGGCATTGTTTCAGTGTACCTCCTTTAATTTGTATTCTTTTTTGTAACAGGATATCAAATTTTTGTTTCTTCTAAGTATTTCACTGTAAACAGAGCTGATTAAGCAACAACTTTCATTACTTGGTTATTAAAATTCATGTCAATCTTTAGTCATTTAGTATTTCTTCTTGTAAAATACATTCATAATACATAGGGTTCTGTAGTCTGCAAATCCTCAGCTTTTCATTTCCTACTCATAGAACTTGGTTGATCCCTGAAAAGCAAATTATTTTCTGCTGGAAGCATATTTGAACTTGAAAGAACCTATCAGACTTTGTACCCTTCCAGTACAGTCTTTAAAAACCAAGACTGACCTCCCTGCCCTAATGAAGCATTAGAATACAACTTTGGGGGACAGATTTGAGAAACTACAAAAACAAGAACAACTTCTGGAAAGAGATAAGCTTAGAAAAGAGGAATTAAGAAGTTGCTGGTGGGTCAGCAAAGAGGACAGACCTGGCAGAAGGTAGAGAAGTACAACAGAGGCAACCATTAAAGCAATGGAAACAGAAGACAAACAGCAGGTGTCAAAGAAATGTAGAAAATGTAATTATTTGAACCAATACTGAATTTATGAAAGAGAAACGATAGTTGAGAGCAGCAGGGGATGTAGGAACTACATCTTGGGTAATTATATGGGAAGAGTTGAAAGAGAAGAGGATCAAATAGATGAAAAATATGAACACCTTAAAAAATAGACATATATAGGTAGTTGGAAGCAGAAGATGGAGTGTAGACAAGAAAATCAAAAAACAGGAGACCAAGCCCTCTCTTCAGTTCTCATTTGCTCCCTCAAGAAGGAAAAGCTGTGAGGAAAATTCTGCTTTGGGTTCTTTGGCATGTTGAGGTCAAGGGAGTGAGATTAGTGTCAAGTCACTCTGACAATCAGAAAAACAAGGGTAGCTAATGCTAAGAGGACTGTCCTCTATCAAAACCTCTGAAGGAGGCCCCCTTTGTCTAGGTGGAGGTTGAAGGAGTGAGATATTGAAGGGAAGGGCTCCAAGAGGTTCTTCACACAATACAAATTTCTTTCCTTCTGTACTTATATGAAGCATTAGTTTCTCATTCTTCTTTCCTCCAGTGGTTTTTAAGCCTTTGCTTCTGTCACCAAAGTTTGTGGCTTTAAAGGTCCCGTTACTTTTTTTTAAATTCATTTATATTAAAGATTTATTTGAGTTTTACAATTTCCCCCAATCTTGCTTCCCTCCCCCACCCCCCCCAACAGAAAGCACTCTTTCAGTCTTTACTTTGTTTCCATGTTGTACCTTGATCCACATTGGGTGTAATGAGAGAGAAATCATATCCTTAAAGAGAAGTCTAAGAGGTAACAAGATCAGACAATAAAATATCTGTTTTTCTGAATTAAAGGGAATAGTCCTTGCACTTTGGTCAAACTCCACAGCTCCTTATCGGGATAAATAAGGTACTCTCCTTTGCAGACAGCACAAAATTTTTCCCGATTGTTGCACTGATGGAATGAGCAAGACCTTCAAGGTTGGACATCACTCCCATGTTGCTGTTAGGGTGTACAGTGTTTTTCTGGTTCTGCTCATCTCACTCAGTATCAGTTCATGCAAATACCTCCAGGTTTCCCTGAAATCCCATCCCTCCTAGTTTCTAATAGAACAAAAGTGTTCCATGACATACATATACAACAGTTTGCTCAGCCATTCCCCAATTGAAGGACATTTACTTGATTTCCAATTCTTTGCCACCACAAACAGGGCTGCTATAAATATTTTTGTACAAGTAATGTTTTTACCCTTTTACCTCATCTCCTCAGGGTATAGACTCAGTAGTGGTATTGCTGGGTCAAAGGGTATGCACATTTTTTTTGCCCTTTGGGCATAGTTCCAAATAGTTCTCCAGAAGGGTTGGATGAGTTCATAGCTCCACCAACAGTGTAATAGTGTCCCAAATTTCCCACATCCATTCCAACAATGATCATTATCCTTCCTGGTCATACTGGCCAATCTGAGAGGTGTGAAGTGGTACTTCAGAGAAGCTTTAATTTGCATTTCTCTAATAATGATTTAGAGCATTTTTTCATATGGCTATGGATTACTTTGATCTCCTCATCTGTAAATTGCCTTTGCATATCCTTTGACCATTTGTCAATTGGGGAATGGCTTTTTCTTTTAAAAATATGACTCAGTTCTCTATATATTGTAGAAATGAGTCCTTTGTCAGAGTCATTAGTTGTAAAGATTGTTTCCCAATTTACTACATTTCTTTTGATCTTGGTTACATTGGTTTTATCTGTGCAAAAGCTTTTTAATTTAATGTAATCGAAATCATCTAATTGGTTTTGGTGATGTTCTCCAACTCTTCCTTAGTCATAAACTGTTCCTCTTTCCACAGATCTGACAGGTAGACTAGTCCTTGATCTTCTAATTTGCTTATAGTATTGTTTTTATGTCTATGTCATGTAACCATTTGGATCTTATCTTGGTAAAGGGTGTGAGGTGTTGGTCTAATCTAAGTTTCTTCCATACTAACTTCCAATTATCCCAGCAATTTTTATCAAAGAGGGAGTTTTTATCCCAATGGCCGGAATCTTTGGGTTTATCAAACAGCAGATTACTATAATCATATCCTGCTTTTACACCTAGTCTATTCTACTGGTCCACCACTCTATTTCTTAGCCAATACCAAACAGTTTTGATGACTGATGTTTTATAATATAATTTTAAATCGGGTAGAGCTAAGCCACCTTCTTTTGCACTTTTTTTCATTAAGCTCCAGGCAATTCTTGAGTTTTTATTTCTCCATATGAATTTACTTACAATTTTTTCTAACTCATGAAAGTAATTTTTTGGAATTTTGATTGGTAGGGCACTAAACAGATAGTTTAGTTTTGTCATTTTTATTATATTAGCTCTACCTATCCATGAGCAGTTGATATTTGCCCAGTTATTTAAATCTGATTTAATTTGTGTGAGAAGTGTTTTATAATAGTTTTCAAAAAGATTCTGAGTCTGTCTTGGCAAATAGACTCCCAAATATTTTATATTGTCTGAGGTTACTTTGAATGGGATTTCTCTTTCTAGCTCTTCCTGCTGTTTCTTGCTAGACATATATAGAAAAGTTGAGGATTTATGAGGGTTTATTTTTTAACCTGCAACTTTGCTAAAATTGGTAATTGTTTCCAGTATTTTTTGGATGATTTCTTGGCATTCTCTAGGTAGACCATCATGTCATCTGCAAAGAGTGAGAGTTTTGTCTCTTCCTTCCCAATTCTAATTCCTTCAATTTCTTTTTCTTCTCTAATTGCTTATGCTAACATTTCTAATACAATATTGAATGGTAGTGGTGATAATGAGCACCCTTGTTTCACCCCTGATCTTGTTGGGAATGCCTCTAGCCTCTCCCCATTGAATATAATGCTTGTTGATAGTTTCAGATAGATACTGCTAATTATTTTAAGGAACAGTCCATTTATTCCTACACTCTCTAGTGTTTTTAATAGGAATGGATGCTATATTTTGTCAAAAGCTTTTTCAGCATCTATTGATATGATCATATGATTTCTGATAGGTTTGTTTTTGATATAATTGAGTATACTAACAGTTTTCCTAATATTGAACCAACCCTGCATTCCTGGAATAAATCCTACTTGAACATAATGTATTATCCTAGTGATGACTTGTTGTAATCATTTTGCTAAGATTTTATGTAGGATTTTTGCATCTATATTCATCAGGGATATAGGTCTATAATTTTTTTTCTCTGTTTTAACTCTTCCTGGTTTAGGTAACAGTACCATATTGGTTTCATAGAAAGAGTTAAGCAGAGTTCCATCTTTCCCTATTTTTCCAAAGAGTTTATATAGGATTAGAACCCATTGTTCCTTAAATGTTTGGTAGAATTCACTTGTGAATCCATCAGGCCCTGGAGATTTTTTTTAGGGAGTTCAATAATGGCTTGTTGAATTTTTCTGAGATAGGGTTGTTTAGGTATTTAATCTCTTCTTCATTTAACCTGAGCAACTTTTATTTTTGTAAACATTCGTCCATTTCACTTAGATTATCAAATTTATTGGCATAGAGTTGGGCAAAGTAATTTCAAATTATTACTTTAATTTCCTCCTCATTTGTGGTAAGTTCACTTTTTTCATTTATGATACTAGCAATTTGGTTTTCTTCTTTCTTTTTTTTAATCAAATTGACCAGAGGTTTATCAATTTTATTGGTTTTTTCATAATACCAACTTTTGGTCTCATTTATTAATTCAATAGTTTTTTGCTTTCAATTTTATTAATTTCTCCTTTAATTTTTAGAATTTCTAATTTGGTATTTAATTGGGGATTTTTGATTTGTTCTTTCTCTAATTTTTTTGGTTCCATGTTTAGTTCATTGATTTCTTCTTTCTCCAATTTATTCATGTAAGCATTTAGAGCTATAATATATCCCCTGAGAGTCACTTTGAATGAATGCTATAGTTTTTGTTATGTTGTTTCATTATTATCATTATATAGGATAAAATGGTTAATTCTTTCTATAATTTGTTTTTTGGTCCACTCATTTTTTAAAATGAGGTTATTCAATTTCCAATTTGTTCTGGATCTATATCTCCTTGGCCCAGTATTGCATATGACTTTTATTGCATTGTCATCCGAGAAAGATGTATGCACTATTTCTTCCTTTCTGCAATTGATTATTAGGTTTTTATGTCCTAATACATGGTCAATTTTTGTATAAGTTCCATGTACTGCAGAGAAAAAGGTATATTCCTTTCTATTCCCAGTTTCCTCCATAAGTCTACCATATCTAATTTTTCTAACAATCTATTTACCTCCCTAATTTCTTTCTTGTTTTATGATTCGATGTATCTAGATCTGATAGTGGGAGGTTGAGGTCTCCCACAAGTAGAGTTTTGCTGTCTATGTCTTCCTATAGTTCTTTCAGCTTCTCCTCTAAGAATTTGGGTGCTGTCTCACTGGGTGCATATATATTCAATATTGAAATGACTTTATTGTCTATGGTACCTTTTAGGAGGTTAAAGTTTCCTTCCCTATCTCTTTTAACGCTATCTATTTTTGTTGCTGTTTTGTCTGAGATGAGGATTGCTACCCCTGATTTTTTTTTACTTCAGCTGAAGCAAAATATATTTTGCTCCAACCTTTTACCTTTACTCTATATGTATCTCTCTGCTTCAAATGAGTTTCTTGTAAGCAGCATATTGTAGGATTCTGGTTTTTAATCCACTCTGCTATTTGCTTACATTTTTAGGAAGAGTTCATCCCATTCACATTCAAGGTTATGATTACTAATTCTTTATTGCCCACCATGCTATCTTCCCTCTGTTTGTATTTTCCCCCTTTCCCCCCTTTTTATCCATATTCCCCGGTCTTTTGTTTCTGAATACCACCCCCTTCAGTCACACCCTCCCCTTTCTTTTCCCTTTCCCTTTTTCCCTTTTCCCTTCCTTTCCTTTCATTTCCCCTTATTTCTCCCACTCCCCCTTCCCTTTCTCCATCCCCCCTCCCCTCTTCCCCTTCTAATACTTGAAATGTTAGATGTTTTATGAGTTAACTGAGTATGTGTAGGTTGACTTTAAACCAAGTCTGATGAGAAGAAGATTCAGGTGTTTCTCCTCTGCTCCCTTCTTCCCCACTATTACCATAGGTTTTTTTTTACCTCTTAATGTAATGAGATTTAGCCCATTCAATCCCCTCCCTCCTCCAGTCTCTTTCCTGTCACCCTTTTTAGGGAGGTAATTTTTTTTTAGATCATTCTATCTAAGTCATAGAAAATTCTGAGTGTCTGTCCCTTCTTGTTCAGTATATTATATTGAATAGAGTCAAAATTCCTGAGAGTTATTAGAGTCTTTCTCCCAAGTGGGGTTAAAGCCAGTTTCATCCCATTAGATAGTACTCTCATGGATAGGTCATGAATGTCCATCATTACTGGCTAGGTGTATTCTCTCTGTTAGAGTTACATTTCTCAAGATTTATGAGAATCTGTTTTTCCCCCCATACTGGGATATAGCCAGTTTCAACTTACTGGATTGCATTTTTTTTCCTTTTACCGCCTCCCGCCTTTTTTTTACCTTTTCACATGTCTCTTGAACCTCCTATTTGATGTCCAAAGTTTCTGTTTAGCTCTGGTCTTTTCATCAGAAATTTTTGGAATTCTTCCATTTCATTAAGTGTCCATCTTTTTCCCTGGAAGAGAAGGCTCAGCTTTGCGGGAAAGTAGATTCTTGGCTGCATTCCAAGCTCCTGTGCTCTTTGAAATATCTCGTTCCAGGCCCTTCGATCCCTTAATGTTGATGCAGCCAAGGTCCTGCATGATCCTTACTGTGGCTCCTTCATATTTAAATTGTTTCTTTCTGGCTGCTTGCAGGATTTTCTCTTTTATCTGATAGTTCTGGAGTTTGGCCACAGCATTCCTTGGTGTTTTCATTTTAGGATCTTTTTCTGGTGGGGATCAATGTACTCTTTCAGTAACTACTTTACCCTCCAGTTCCATGATATCAGGGTAGTTTTCCATCACTAGATCCTGTAATATTAAGTCCAGGCTTTTTTTCTCTTCAATGTTTTCAGGAAGTCCTATAATTTTCAGGTTGCCCCTCCTCGATCTGTTCTCGAGGTCAGTGGTTTTGTTGCTGAAGTATTTTACATTTGGTTCTATTTTTCCTATTTTTTGATTTTGTTTAACTGACTCTTGCTGTCTCATGGAATCATTAGTTTCTGTAGACTCCATTCTTTTTTGGGGGGGAAGAGTTTTCTTCATTAACCTTTTGCAACTCCTTTTCCAGTTGGTCAATTCTACTTTTGAAATAGCTTTCCATTTGACCAATTGAGGTTTTGAGAGAATTAATTTCTTTTTGCATTTGCTCATTTGAGGATCTGAGAGAATTATTCTCATTTTGTAATTGTCCAATTGATGATCTGAGAGATTTATTCTCCTTTTGTGTTTGTCCAATTGTACTTTCTAAGGTTTTGTTTTCTTGTTTCAAGGTATTGTCTCTCCCAAATTTTTAAGCTCCTTCCTTATTTTTTCAAGGAAGTGTTTCTGTGCTGGAGTCCAGATTGTATTCTCCTCAGTGGTTCCAGGTCTCTCTGAGTTGGGGTCTTTCCCTTCCAGGAATTTTTCTATGGATCCACCTTTCCACTGACCCTTCTTCATTATGCTAAGACCTTAAGTTGGGGGGGGGGGGGCTGGTTCACCTGGGCTTGGGATCGCTAAATGGTTTGCTGAGTGCAGTTCTCTGGCTGGCCAGTAGAGGGTGCTGGTTGCTTTCTCTGGAGTGTCTGTGACCTTGGTTGAGAGGCCTTCTCCCTTTGCTTGAAGGGAGGTGTTGGAGCTATTGAATTCTTTTGCCTTCAATCAATGGTGGGCTTTACCCTGGCCTGAGGTCATTCCTCAGCTGGGCTGGTTCTTCTGCTCACACACCTGGGCCTGAGTCAGAAGTAGTTTGCATTTGTTTGTTTGGGAAGAGGCCTCTTTGCAATGGAGGTGTGGACTCAGAGTCTCTCAGACCCAAGGAGCCCAGCGATGGTGTCCGCAGCTCTCCTGCACCAGAACTCTCCCTAGCCTGGACCCCAAGTTCCAGCTGGGCAGCACCAACACCAGCGCCTCTGCTTCCCCATGGACCCAAGCCCCTGTCCCCAACCCCAACTTCTATTATTAGCTATTTTTTGACAACCTATTTCTTGTCTTAGGGGAGGAGGCTATGGAAGTTGGATGCCTCGGAAAGACAATTAGAATGGGAAAAGGGCAAATTGAAGAAAGGCTTCCCCGCATGAGGGGGAAAAAAAGATTGATTTTTTCAGGGAGGCAGAAGAGATTTCTTGTGACCTCTTCTCATAGCAGCTCTAAGATTGTGTTGATTTCCTCCAGTTTTGAGAATGGACGATAAGGAAAAAGAAAAGATAAATTGAACAAGGAAAGGAAAATTTTCTCTACTGTAATTCTTCTGTCTCAGTCTCTATTTCTCTACATTGTGTTCCTCCACTCTTGTTCTTTTCCTCAGTCTCTTCAAAAAAGGGAACAGATTTGGAGTCAAAAGATTAACAATCTCCTACTACTTGTGGAAATTGTCTTCTCTGGACCTCAGATGTTTTATCTATAAAATGAAATGGATTAAACTAGATGGCATCTTTCATCTCTAAATCTATAATCCTATTATCTTTTTTCTTCTGTTTACCCTTCTCCTGTCCCTTTTTTCTCTCCTTTCCATACCCTACATCCTCTTATCCTCTCACCTTTCTCTTTTCTCATTCTTTGTATTTCCTCATCTCTTTCTTTTTTCAACCCATTTTATTCTTCTCCTTTGTTGGGTCTTCTTTTCCTCCTTTATCATTACTTTTTCAACTCTTTTTCTTACATATCTATCTTCCTTTCCCTCTTTTTATTTTAGTCAATCAAGATAGAATCAGCAAGATATATTTGACTAGCATTGTATGCATATAAAATTCCCATAATTTTCCTATCAACAATTTACCTAAATTCCTACCAAGATATCCACAGGGAATCTACAAACTCAGTGGAAGTCACAGAAAAGTTCAAAATTAAGAGGTTGTTCAGTGTCAATGGCTTAGAACATCTACAGTTGTTGAATGACTGTAACCCTGTACCCTGTCACATTATTGAAAGATGTAGTCATTGACTGTAAACAACTGTCACTGCTTCATTGCCATATCAATCAATATCTGCAGGGACCAACATTTTCCTTGAGTGAAAGCAGCAGTCACTTCCCAGTGACTTCCCATTTTCCTCTTCTGTTAAACTTGGCTTCTTTTTTCTCAACTGTTCTACTCATTATGCTTGGTTCTTTCACTGCTCCCATTTCCATGCTTGTCTGTATTAAATTTCATTTTATTCAAGTATTCCACATATCTCTGTAGTTTTAAAACATTGCCAAATTAACTCTTCATTGCTTCTCCTTTTACTTTAATAGCTTCTCTGCTGCTCCCATCACTTCTCCACAAGAGTTCTACTTTTGGTTCCATGGCTGTTCCCATGATACTGTTTCCATAAGTCTATTCTTCTTTCTTTATAGATTTTCTTTCATCCATTACTTAGGTCTCTATCTGCCACTGTCTTTCTGCTCCATTTTTCTCTGCTTTCCCTTTCTCCTCAGTTGCTCTATTTTGGAGGACTTCTCACTGGCTCCCATCCTCCTTTTCCTTTTCACTTTTGTTTCTTCTCATTTCCTCCTCATTTCCTGATTTTCATAGCTCTTAGCCCAATTTAATCTTTGCCACTCAATGGCCTTTTTCCACAACTATTCTGCTGTTTCCATGTCCTTGCCCACCTTCTCCCAGCTTCTTTGTCCTTAAGTTTCTCTTCATTTTTTTTATGATTCTATAATTGCCTCCTACCACCTCCCCATTTTACTCAGCTCCTCTACTTCTTTATAACTCTTTGGTTGCCCTTGTCATCCTACTTCGATGATCTTTATCTTCAGCTGCTCTTCCCTCCCTTACCTTTATTATACATTCTTCAGTTGCTTCTTTCCCTTGTCTTCACTAATCCCTCTTCTTTCTTTTTCTCCTTTTTTTTAAACCTTAGCACATAGCACAGTTCCTGAACAAGAGTACTTTAATGTTTATTTTTGTGAACTTTTTCCTCAGCTGTTCTATTTTTCAGTCCTCTTCAAATGTCTAATTCACCCTAATTCAATCTGCTGCTTCCTCATCTTCCTCAGCTCTGCATCTCATCATTCCCCATTGCCCATGCAACTTCACCAGCTTTTGCCTTCACTGCTATGTCTTTCTCATCAACTCTTCTACTCTATGTTCATTGGCTGCTCCCATATTCCTAGTCCAGTGTCCTGACCTCCCTCTTCTTCCTTACTTTTCTCCAGGATTTCCAAATTGCCTTCTCCATTGTACACAGCTCCTTAGCTGCTTTCAACTTCTTGTTTCAATGCCCTGTGCTTCTCCAATTCTGTCTTTTTCTTTTGTTCCACTAGCCCATTGTTATAATCTCCCTTTTTCTTTAGTCTCTACTTTCTGTTTCCAAAGGCCTACAGAAGCTCCCATCTTCCTTGGTCCTGTGGTGATCTATGTTTCTCTTCTAAATCAGGTTTTATAAATCATGATTCTTTGCCTTCTCCTACCCCTGGGTTTCAATGCTACTTCACTCCTTTCACCTTTCTTTTTTTAGCTTGTCAGAAATTTTCTTTTCTTTTTTGTTATTTATGATCATTCATTTGCCTGTACTATTCATGTCATCTCTTTGTTTTCTCTTTTTACTATTCCTCACAGTTTCAAAATCCCTCTCCAGCCTTCTCTTCTCTCATCTACCATTTTTATCTTCTCTGTGTTTTACAGTTTCTTGGATGTTCCTTAATCCCTGTTCCTTTCTTATATTCTCTCCTTGTCTTTTTCACTGTTTCCTGGCTCTAGATATTTCATAAACCTGCTCATTTCTACTGTGTGTCTCCTTTTCATCCTGGTGTTCACAGTCCTTTAGATATTTTTGTTAGAGAAACAAAAACTAGAGAAGTTTTGATTCTGTTATCCTTAACTAATCAGATCTTCAACCATTCTCCTCTCTACTTCTCTCTTTTCATGACTCCAGCATCTCCCTGCTTTAGCAAATATCCTTTGCTTCTTAGTCCTCAGAAATTTCTCTGCTGTCACTCCTTTCTGTCATTCAAACTCTTTAGTTGTTCTTATCTTCTAGTTTTCAGTCTCTTCTCCTTTTAAACTTCTCTTCTCTGTTTCTATAGCTCAAATAGTGCACATCTATTATACTGTTCCAAGGTAGGCTGATGAAGGTGGATATATTGAATCTAGATGTTCTAAGTTGGTTAAGTCCAATCAGGTAGTCACATTATGTTCCGCACCAATATGATGATCCCCATGGAAGGGGGTCTTCCTGGCTAAATCAATCTAGGGCAGAAATGGAGCATTTCAAAACCTCCCAGACTAATCAGTAGTGGAATCAAGCTTATGAGTCAATTTACTTCCCAACTAGTTTAGATATGGAGTCCCAGACCAAAAAAAAAAAAAAAAAAGGAATCACAGTTCCAAAGCTATGACTCAGTCAATTCTATGATTGTTTTCCTCCTCCTTAAGGGGTACCTGCTATCAGAACCTCAGATGAGTCCCTCAGGCCAGCTCCTCCTGCCTTTCTATTTTGTCAGATCCCTGGTACTACTTTCTTTAGAGGCTTCTGTTTCTCCTGTCGTGGCCTTCTCCTCCACTTTTCTTAATCATTCACCTGTCATTTACAGATTTGCTTTCCTCTTGTTTCACATCTAACTTTCCTTTCTCTGATCTTCAAGCCATGCCCCAAGTTGTTCCCATTTCCTTGGTCATTTCATTTTCTTTTTATACTTCATCTTCCATTATTATTGCTTTTTGTTATTTTTTTTCTTCTGGACACATTTTTTCATGTGATGAGCTTCAGTTTTTTCTCATATATTCCCTTGCACTCTTCAGGTGTTTTTCCCTTTCTCAATATCCCTTCTTGAAACCTGAGTTTTGGAGAGAGCAAGAAAATAACAAGGACAGTATGGAAAACATCATGCTTTTATCACTTGCTTTGTCAATGAGTTCCCATCCTTCCCATCTTCAAGATGCTTCTATCCCAACTTCATTCTATTCCCTCCACATGATTCTATAGATACTATAGGTTTAACTATTAGACTTCCTTCTGTATCTCTTGTGTGTGTATGTGTATCCTTTTCTTTTCCCATTTCTTATCTCATTTCTTTCTCAAATCCCTCTCTCAATTTATGCTGTTTTTTCTTTACCCCTCCTCTTTTTTATTCTATCACCTTTTGTCTTTCTTCCTCTCACAATATTTCAATCAGCTTCTCCTGCTCAAAGATCTGTAGCCTTATTTCAATAATTGTCTCATCCAATTCACCAAACTCACACCGAATTTAGCTCCTTTTCCTGGGGCCCTTTTGCTTTTACTCTTTTAAGTAGAAAGAATTATTTCCTCATTTCTTATTCATTTTTTCCATGACTCTAAAAGACAGGTCTTCATTCATATCCTTCTCACTCTGAGATGACCCATCTTATTCTTTGACATGCTGAAGTCCCCACTTGTTCTTAGCCTGATTCTCTTCTATCCCACATTTCAAACTTTCCTAGATGCACGGAAAATCAGACACTATCTTGGAAAATCTACACTGTACAATTTTATTAATATTCAGATTGGGTTCTGAACCATCTCCAAAGACCTCTCACTCCGTGGTTTCCATCACCATCTTTCTAAGCTAACCCCTTTAACTTTTTGGTCTAATGTAAGAATCAGAAAATGAGACTCCCTTTGGGCATCTCTTTATGATGTCCCTTCTCCATAACCCCAACTTCTATTATTAGCCTTTCTTTGACAACCTATTTCTTACTTTGGGGGAGAGGTGGTTTTGAATGTTAAGATGCCTAGGAAATACAATTAGAATGTGAAATTGGAAGAAGAAAAGGATCTTCCTGCCCCAGGAAAAAAAAAAGGTTTTTTTCAGGGGAACAGGAGAGATTTCTTGTGACCACTTCATATAGCAGCTATAAGATTGTGTCTGCTGATTTCCTCCAGTTTTGAGAGTGGATGATGAGGAAAAGGAAGAGACTAAATGATCAGGGAGAGAAAATTTTCTCTACTGCATCTCTTTTCAAGTCTCTTTTTGTCAATTTTTCCATAGTGTGTTCCTCCACTCTTAGACTTTTCCTCATCTCATCAAAAAAGGGAGGAGATTTGGAGTCAAATGATTAATATGTGAGTCTGTTACTACTACTACTACTACTACTACTACTACTACTACTACTACTACTACTACTATTACTACTATTATTTGTGGAATATCTTCTCGGGATCTCATATTTTATTTATAAAAACTAAATGGCATCTTTCATCTCTAAATCTATTATCCTATTATCTATTGCTCTTCTCTTCTGTTTTCCCTTCTCCTGTCCCTTATTTCCATGCCCTACACCCTTTTATCCTATCCCCTTCCTCTCTTCTTATTCTTTGTAATTCCTATACTTTCTCTTCCTTCAAACCAGTTTTTTCTTATTCTTTTTGGGTGGTCTTACTCTTGCAATTCTTTTTCTTCCATCTCTTCTCCTTCCTCCTTCCCTCTTTTTAATTTAGTCAATCAAGATAGATATTTTAGCAAGTATCTTATGCTTCCAAAATTCCTATTATTTGACTGTCAGAATTTTGCCAAAATTCCTATCCATATATATCCAAAGAAAATCTTCAAACTTGATGAGGTCACAAAAAAGTTCAGACTGTAGAGGCTGCTCCAACTGTCTCCTACTCTCTGTCACATCACTGGTAGTTGTAGTTATCAACTGTAAACTGCTGCCTCTGTTTCATAGTTACAACAATATCTGCAGAGACAGTCATTCCCCATGTCATTATCCTATTTCCCAGTGACTATCCATTTCCCTGTTTTATAATTCTTGGCTTCTGTTTTCACCTCAGCTGTTCTATTCATCATACTTGGTTCTTTCACTGATACCATTTCTAAATGCTTGTCTTTTCTAAAAATCCATGTTGTTCAAGAATTCTATCCATCTCTGTTGCTCCAAAATATTACCTAATTAAGTCTTCATTAATTCTCCACTGTTCACATCACCTCACCTCTCCTCAGTAGTTCTTCTACTCTTGATTTTTATGGTTGCTCCCAGGAGCCTGTTTCCAAGAATCTATGCTTCCCCTTTCTCTATATATTTTCTTGCATTCATTACTTAAGGCTCTTCATCTGCTAATGTCTTTCTGCTCCATTTTTCTCTGCTTCTTTCTCTTCAGATGCTCTGTTTTGGGGCACTTCTCAAGGGCAATTTCCATTTCCTTTTCTCCTTTGTTTTTTTTTTCATTTTTCTCAGCTTTTCTTGTTATTTTCACAGCTCTTAACCTAATTTTTTTTGGGGGGGGGCAAGGCAGTGGAGTTCAATGACTTACCCAAGGTCACACAGCTACCTAATTATCTTAATCCAATTTGATCTTAACCACTTCCTACACAATGGTCTTTTTTCACAACTTCTCAGCTGTTCTCCACCTTCTCCCAACTTATCCTTTGTCTTTAGCAGCTTCTCTTGGTTTTTTATGGTTCTTTTACTGCTTCCATTTCCCTCCTGCAGTCTCCTTTAGGTCTCCATTTTACTCTCCTCTACTTTTCATAACTCTTTGGCTGCCTTGCTTTGATGACCTTTTTATTCAGCTGTTCTTTCCTCCTTTCTTCTGTTATTGATGATTCTTCAGGTGCCACCTTCTCTGGTTGTCTCTCTCCCTTTCTGTCCTTAGCCCATAGCACAGTTCCTGTAACGTAAGAGTTGCTTAATAAATGTTTGCTTTTGTGGACTTTCTCTTTGCCTGTTCTATTTCTCAGATCCCTTCAACTATCTAATTCACCCTAATTCATTCTGCTCTGCTCTTTCATCCTCCTCAGCTGTTTCGTTCCTCCCCCCCCAACATTCCCCATACTACTTTTGTTTTCGTTACTCTTTCCTCCTTCCCAGGTTGTCTTCTCTGTTGTTAACACTAACTCTACTCATTTTCTAGTCCCACAGCCTCTGCTCTTATTCAATGGAGCTTTGTTTCTTTTTCTGGTTCTTTGGCTGCTCCCATCTCCCAATTCCAGTCTCCTGAGATTCTCCATCTTCTCTGATTTTCTCCAAGATTTCGAAATTGTCTTCTGTTACACCCTGCTTCTTAGTTGCTTTCATCTTCCTGCTTCAAGACCTCTATGCTTTTGCAATTCTGTTTTTGTCATTTCCCCCTTGCTCTTTGCTTCAACTTCCCATTTGTCTTTTGTCTCCTTCCTCTGTTTTCAAAGGCCTGCAGAAGCTGCCATTTCCCTAGGCCCAGTATGATCTTTTTCCTTCCAACTCAGTTCTTTTAATCAAGACTCTTTGCTTGCTCTTACAACTCACTTTCAATGCTCCTTTCACCTGCTTTGCTCTTTTTCTTACCTCCTCAGAAACCTTTCTTTTTTATTACATTATTTCATAGCCCTTCATATGCCCCTGCCATTCTTGTCTTCTTTGGCTGTTTTCTCATTTTGCTGTTGCTCACCCTGCTCCAAAACCTCTCCCCAGCCTCCTCTGTACTCATCTTTTCTCTGTGATTTACAGTTGCTTGGATGTTCCCTATTCCTTGTTCTTTTCTTGTCTTCCCTATTTTTTTCCTGGCTTGAGACATTTCCATATACCTGCTCCTTACTTTGTTGTTTATGCAAATTATTCCTGTCTCCTGTGCATGTCCTTTTTTTTGTCCTATTAATCACAGCTCTTTACTGTTTATCTAGTTTTCTGGTTTTCAGTTCTCCCTAGTTGATCCTATCTTCAATCATTCTCCTCTCTTCTCTTTTTTCATGATTTTAGCATCTCCTCATTCCTTTGTTTCTTTATCCTCAGAAATTTAGATCTATGCATCTAACATCTCTGTTTTCTACATAGCTTTTTCTCTTAGTTTCATCATCCATGCTGCAGACTTCTCTGCTGTCACTCTTTTCTGTCATTCATAACTTTTTTAGCTGTTTTTATGTATAGTTTTCAATTCATGACTCAAATAGTGCACATCTATTATACTGTTCCTAGGGAGGCTGAGGAAAATGGATCCATTGAATCCAGAAGTTTTAAGTTGGCTAAGTCCAATCAGATACTCACACTAATTTTAGCACCAATATGAGGAGCCCCCTGGAATACTGTCTCTGTAAATCAGTCCAGGGCAGAAATGGAACCTTCCAAAATCTCCCAGACTAATCAGTAGTGGAATCAGGCTTATAAGTCACTTTACACCTAGTTTAGATAGGGAGTTCCAAACCAAAAAAAAATTCATAGTACCTCAGCTAGGCCTCAGTTGATCCCAGGTTTTTTCCTTCCCCCTTAAGGGGTAGCTGCTGTCAGCACTTAAGGAGATAGCTGCTCTCCAATGAGTCCCTCAGGCCAACTTCTCCTGCCTGTCTAGTTTGTCAAATCTCTGGTACTTCAGAAGCTTCCATTTCTCCTGCAGTGTCCTTCTCTTTTCTTAATCATTCAGCTGCTCATTTGCAGATTTGCTTTCCTCTTATTTTATATCTTACTTTCCATTCTCTGATCATCAAGTAACATGTCATATGCTCCCATTTCCTTGGTCACTTCATTTTCTTTATGCTAATCAACTTCAGTTATTGTTTATTTTTTTTTAATTTTTTGCCTCTGGACATTTAATGTGATGCTATTCAGTTTTTCTAATGTATTCCCCAGCTCTCTTTTCAGGTGTCTTTTCCATTTTCAATGTATCTTCTTGTGAGATCTGAGTTTGGAGTGAGCAATGAGGATTTAGAAAACATAATTCCTTGCTTTGAATTTGCATACTTCCAGCCTTTTAAGATGCTTTTATCCCACCTTCAGAGAGATTCCTTCCCTCCACTGAAATCATTCTCTAAATCCCATACCTTACCTATTTCCCCTTTAAGACTTCCTTCTAGGGGTGGCTAGGTGGCACAGTGGATAGAGCACTGGCCCTGGAGTCAGAAGTACCTGAGTTCAAATCCAACCCTAGCTGTGTGGCCTTGGGCAAGTCACTTAACTCCATTTGCCTTGCAAAAAAAAGACTTCCTTCTTTATCTCTTCTGTATATATTTGTCTTTTCTTTTCCCATTTCTTATCTCTGTATTTCTATCTGATTCCTATCCCTATCTTTTTTCTCCTTTGCCCTTCCTCTTTCTCTTTTGTCTCTTTTTCTCAGTATTTCAGTCAATTTTTCCTGCTCAAAGATCTATACCCTCATTTCAGTTATTCTCATACAATTCACCAAACTCAAACCCAATTTAGTTCCTTCCTTTCTTGGGCCTCCTATGCTTTTATTCTTTTAAGTGGAAAGATTTCCTCATCTCCTATTCAATTTTTTCCTTGACTCTAGATGATGTCTCTATTCATACCCCTCTCCTCCCTCTGGGATGGACTGTCTCATTGTCATGCTGAAGTCCCCTCCATGTTCTTAGCCTGATTCTCCATTGTCCCTCATTTCAAGCTTTCCTAATTGCACTGGAAGATCAGGCACTATCTCCAGAAAACTACACTGTACAGGCTTAATAATATTCAGATTGAATTCTGAACCATCTCCAAAGGCCTTTCACACCATGGTTTCCATGACCATTTTTCTAAGTAAACCCCTTTAACTTTTTGGTCTATTGTAAGAATCAGAGAATGTGACTCCCTTTTGGGCATCTCTTTATAAAGTCACAACCCTATCTTCTATTAGTAACCTTTTATTGTCAACCCTTTTCTTCCTTGGGGGAAGAGGTTGTGGAAGTTGGATGACTAGGAAAGGCAGTCAGAATTGGGAAAATGGGAAATGGAAAAGAAGGGTCTCCCCTGCACCAAGAAAATAATTTGGCTTTTTCAGGGAGGCAGAAGAGATTTCTTCTGATCCCTTCTCATAATAGCTATAAGGGATTTCCTCCAATTTAGAGGGTGGATGGTAAAGAAAAGGAAGATTTATATTGAACAGGGAGAAGAATGTTTTCTCTACTGAATCTCTGTTTCCCAGTTTCTCTTTGTCTATTTCTCCATAGTATGTTCCTCCATTATTGCTCTTTGCCTTGTCTCATCAAAAAAGGAAGCAGATTTAGAGTCAAAAGATTAATATATGAGTCTGCTACTACTATTACTACTTCTACTACTGCTACTACTACTACTTGTGAAAATATCTTCTTTGGGCCTCAGATGTTTTATCTATAAAGTAGATTAAACTAGATGGCATATTTCATCTCTAAATCTCTAATCCTATTATCTTTTGCTCTTCTATTGCTTTCCCTTCCCCTGCTCCTTTTTCACCAGACTTTCCATGTTCTACACACTCTTATCTTTTCCCCTTTCTCTTTGTATTTATCTTTTTTCTTTCTTCAAGTTATGTTTTTCTTCTTGGGGGGGGTCATTTTTTCCTCCAATCTTACTTTTTTAACTCATTTTTTTATATCTCTCTCCTTCCTCCTTCCCTATTTTTATTCTAGTCAATCAAGATTTAGTCAGGAAGATATTTTTCGCTGATATTTTGTGCTCCCCAAATTCCTATTATTTTCCTACCAGCAATTTGCCCAAATTCCTATACAGATTTATCCACAGAAAATCTCCAGATTCACATGGAGTTCAGAAAAAAGTTCAGACTGAGAGGATTCAGTGGAGGTCAAACATTTGCCTCTATTTCACAGTTATATCAATATCTACAGGGACAGTCATTCTCCTTGGGTGAAAAAAGCAATAACTTCCCAGTCACTTCCCATTTCCCTGCTATATTATTCTTGGCTCCTCCTTTCTTCTCAGCTGTTCTATTCAGCATACTTAGTCCTTCACTGCTCCCATTTCAATCCTGGTGTTTTCTAAATTTTCATGTTGGTCAAGCATTCTGCACATCTCTATTGTTCCATAAACATTACCTAATTAATTCTTCAATGTTTCTACTTTTACTTTAATAGCTGCTCTGTTGCTTCCATCACTTCTTCTCAGAAATTCTTCCACTCTTGGCTCTATGTTTGTTTCCAGTTTCCTGTTTCCAAGAGTCTATGTTTCCCCTTGTTCTGTAGATTTTCTTTCATACATTACTTAGTCTCTTCATCTGCTAATGTCTTTCTGTTCCATTTTTATCCACCACTTTTTTCTCCTCTGTTTTTCTGTTTTAGGGGACTTCTTAAGGGGTTCCCTTCTTCCTTTTCCTTTTCTCCTTTGTTTCCTCCATTTTTTTCAGCTCCTCTCCTGATTTTCAAAGACTCTTAGCTTAACCACTTTTTCCTCAATGGCATTTTCTTCCTAACTCCTCAACTGCTCCCATGTCCTTGATTCACCTCCTCTCAACTTCTCCTTTGTCCTCAGCAGCTTCTCTTGGTTTTTTTGATGTTTCATTTTCTGCTGCCGTTTCCTTCCTGCATCCTCCTTTGAGGTCTCCATTTTACTCAGGTCCTCTATTTTTCATAACTCTTTGGCTAGCTTTATCATCCTATTTTGGTGATCTTTTTGTTCAGCTGTTTTTTCCTCCCTTTCCTGTGTTATTGATGATTCTTCAATTGCTACCTTCTCTGGTTGTCTTCATTAATTCCTCTTTTTTCCTTTTTTCTTTTTGTCATAGAAGAGTTTCTGGCTGTCTGGATGTGTGCTTTTCTAGACTTTCTCCTCAGGTGTTCTATTTCTCAGACCCCTTCAACTGTCAAATTCACCCTATTTTAGTCTGCTCTATTTTTTCCTCCCCCCTCAGATGCTCCTCTTCCTCCCCACCACATTCCCCATACTACTTCACCTGCTTTTGTCTTCACTTCTTCCTCTTCCTCAGCTCTTCTTTGTTGTTCACAGCACTTTGACTGTATTCATTTTCTACTTCCACAGGCTCTGCTGTTCCTCAGTGGAGATTTGTTTTCTTGTTCTGGTTCTTTGGCTGTTCCTATATCCCTCATCCAGTTTCCTGAGATTCTCCCTCTTCTTTTTTTTTGCCAAGATTTCTAAATTTCCTTCTCTCGTACATAGCTCCTTAGCTGCTTTCATCTTCCTGCTCTAACCTCCTAAGCTTCTCCAATTGTCTTTTCCCCCCAGCTCTTTGCTTCATTTACCCATTTGTCCTTAGTCTCTCTTGTGTTTTCAAAGGCCTGCAAAAGCTCCCAGCCCCCTGGGTCTTGTGTTATCTTTTTCCTTGTAATTTTTTTAATCATTATTCTTTACCTTCTCCTACCTCTGGGTTTCCATACTATTTCCTTCCATGTGTTCACCTGTTTTTTTTCTTTTTCCAAGTTCCTCAGAAAATTTCATTTTTCCTTTATGACTTATATTGTTCAGTACCCTTCATATACCCTTGCCATTCATATCTTCTTTGGCTATTTTCTCTTTTTGCTGTTGCTCACATTGTTTCAAAATTTCTCTCCAGCCTCCTCTGCTCTCATCTGCTATTCTTATCTGCTCTGTTTTACAGCTACTTAGATGCTCCCTACTCCCTGTTCCTTTATCTTCTCTCCCTACTTTTTCAAATTTTTTTGTGGCTCTACATTATTTCCATAACTTTGCTCCTTTGTTGTTAATAGTAATTCCAAGTTCCTGTGTATCTCCTTTTCCTTACTATTATTTACAGCTCTTTAGAGATATTTTTTTCTAATTTTCTGTTTGTTATCCCTAGCTGCTCCTATTTTCCTCTCCACTTCTTCACGACTTCAACATCTCTCCACTTCAGTATGTATCTTTTGCTTCTATATCCTCAGAAATTTAAATCCACACAGCTACCATCTCTTTTCTCTATATTGCTTTTTCATTTCTGTTGCAGTTCCAACATCCATGCTACAGTCTTCTCGGCTTACCTCTTTTAAGTGGAAAGAATTATTTCCTCATCATCTATTCACAATTTTCTCCTTTACTCTAAATGACAAGTCTCCATGACCTTCTATGAGATGTCCTGCCTCATATGTTGAAGTTCTCTCCAAGTTTTTTAGCCTGATTCTGTGCTGGCTCCATTTCACACTTTGCTAGCTGCACTGGGAGGTCAGGCACTAGCTTAGAAAATCTACTCTGTAGAGTTTTGTTTATATTCAGATTGGGTCCTGAACCATCTCCAAAGGTCTCACCCTCCATGATTTCCATCACTACCTTTCCAAGCTAACCTCTTAAGTTTGTTCTAATGTCAGAATCAGGAAGGAGATACTTTTTGGTCATCTCTTTATGAAATCCCTTTCTCCTCCTCAACCCCAACTTCTATTATTAGCTTTTTTTGACAACCTAATTCTTGCTTTGAGGTAGATAGTTTTAGAAGTTGGATGTCTACTAAGACAATTGGAATGTGAAAATGGGAAATTGAAGAAGGGCCTCCATTGAAAAAGGTGAAAGGTTGGCTATTGGGGGGAGGGCAGGAGAGATTTCTTGTGACCCCTTCTCATAGCAGCTATAAGGTTGTGTCTCCTGATATCTTCCAGATCAGTGAGTAAGGAAAAGAGGATGAGAGGATGGTGAGGAAAAGGAAAAGACAGGGAGGGGAGAGGAAAATTTTCTCTACTGATCTCTTTCTTACCCAGTCTTTTTTTGTCTATTTCTCCACAATGTGTTCCTCCACTCTTGCTCTTTTCCTTGTCTCATCAAAAAGGGGAGCAGATTTGGAGTCAAAGATTAACATGAGAGTCTGCTATTTATGGAAATATCTTCTCTGGGCCACAGATATTTTATTTGTAAAATGGATTAAACTAGATAGCATCTTTCATCTCTAAATCTATAATCCTATTATCTTTTGCTATTCTATTTTCCCTTCTCCTATCCCTTCCCCCCCACCTTCTTTTTTAGTTTTTGCAAGGCAATGGGGTTAAGTGACTTGTCCAAGGCCACACAGCTAGATAATTATTAAGTGTCTGAGACTGGATTTGAACCCAGGTACTCCTGACTCCAGGGCCAGTGCTCTATCCACTGCACCACCTAGCTGCCCCCCTGCTTTCCATGCCCTATTCCATCTAATCCTCTCCCCTTCTTTTCTCATTCTTTCTATTTCCTTTTCTTTTTCTTTTTTACACTTGTTTTTTTTTTATTATTCTTTTTTTTGGGGGGGGGGTTTCCTCCCTTAATCTACTGTTTTCAATTTTTTTCTTATATCTCTTTCCCTCTTTCCTCTTTTTATGTTAGTAAAGATTTAGTTAGCAAGATATTTTTTTGCTAGCATTTTATGCTTCCAAAATGCCCTATTATTTTCTTATCAGCAATTTGCCTAAATTCCTAACCAGATTTATCTACAGCAAATCTCCAAACTCAGTGGAGGTATGACAAAAGTTCTGACGGAGACTCACCCAAGTGTCAGTGGCTTAGTACATCCACAGATGTTGAAAGACTAACTCTAAACCCCTCTCTGTCACATCACTAAAAGATTGAAGACATCTGCCTCTGTTGCACAGTCATGGAAATATCTTCAGGGACAGTCATTATCTTGGGTGAAAGAAGCACTCACTTCCCAGTCACTGCTCATTTCCCTGCTATGTTATTCTTGGCTTCTCCTTTTTCCTCAGCTGCTCTGTTCATCATTCTTTCACTTTGCCCATTTCCATGATTGTCTTTTCTAAAATTTCATGTTGATCAAGCATTCTGTACATCTATGCTATTCCAAAAGCATTACCTAATTAACTCAATGCTTTTCCTTTTCTGTTAATAGTTTCTCTGCTGTTCCTATCACCTCTCCTCAGCAGCTCTTCTACTCTTGGTTCTATGGCTGCTCCCAGGATCCTATTTCTAGGAGTCTATGCTTCCTCTTTCCCTATAGATTTTCTTTCATCCATTATTTAGATCTCTTCACCTGCTACTGTCATTCTGCTCCATTTTTCTCTTTCTCCTCAGTTGCTCTATTTTGGAGGGGTTCTCCAGGGCTCCCTTCTTCCTTTTCCTTTTCTCCTTTGTTTCTCCATTTTTCTCAGCTCCTCTACTAATTTTCAAAGTATTCCTTAGCCCAATGTAATCTTTGCCACTTCTTCCTCCTCAATGGCCTCTTCACAACTCCTCAGCTATTCCCATGTGCTTGCTCCACCTTCTTCCAACTTTTTTTTTTCTCAGATGCCTATCTTGGGGTTTTGATGTTTCTATTACTGCTGCTATTTCTTTCCTTTAGGTCTCCATTTTATTCAGGTCCTCTTATTTTTCATCTCTTTGGCTGCCCTTATCATCTTGCTTTGGTGATCTTTTTCTTCAGCTACTCTCTCCTCTGTTATTCTTCAGTTGCCTCCTCTTCTGATTTTCTTCACTAATTCCACTTTCTTCTTCCACTTTTTCTTTCTTTCTTTTTGTCCTTATCCCATAGCACAATTCCTGGATCATAAGAGCTGCTTAATAAATGGTTGTTCTTCTGGACTTTTCCCTCAGCTGTTCTATTTCTTAGACCATTTCAACTATCTAATTCATTCTAATTCGGTCTACTCAATTTTTCAACTTCCTCGGCTATGATTCTCATTCCTCCCCACCACATTCCCCATACTACTTCACCTGCTTTTATCTTCACTGCTCTTTTCTTCTCCTAGCTTGTTTTCTCTGTTGTTCACATTGCTTTCGCCTTATTCATTTTCTAGTTCCAAAGCCTCTGTTCCTTAGTGGAGCTTTGTTCTCTTGTACTGATTCCTTGTTGCTTCCATCTGCCTAATCTAGGCTCCTGATTTTCTCCCTCCTCTTGGGTTTCTCCAAGATGTCTAAATTGCCTTCTCTATTGTACTAGTTCTTTAACTGCTTTCATCTTTCTGCTCCAACTTCCTATGCTTCTCCAGTTGTTTGCCCCCACCCCGGTTCTTTGCTTCAATCTCTCTTTTATCCTTATTCTCTCCTTTCTCTGTTTTCAAAGGCCTACAGAAGCTCCCATTTTCCTGGGTCGTTTATGATCTTTTTTTCTAGCTCAGTTCTTTTAATCATTATTCTTTACCTTCTCCTATCTCTGAGTTTCCATGCTCTTTCCTTTCACCTTTCACCTTTTTTTCTTTTTCCTAGCCCCTCAAAAAACCTTCATTTCTCCCTTTTTTATTAATATTTTCATGACCTTGTGTTCCATTTTTGCTGTTGCTCACACTTTCAAAATCTCTCCAACCCCCTCTGCTCACCTGCTATTCTTCTGATTTACAGCTGTTTGGATGTTCCATAGTCCCTGTTCTTATCTTCTTTCCTTGTCCTTATTTTTCTGGCTCTAGATATTTCCATAAACCTGCTTTCCATTTTGTTTATATGACTTATTCCAGTCTCTTGTGCATCTGCCCTTCCTTCTAAACAGCTCTTTAAAGATGTTTTTCTCTGATTTTCTGTTTCTGTTATCCCTAGCTGCTCCCATCTTCAATCATTCTCCTCCCCACTTCTCTTTTCATGACTTCAGCATCTCCCCACTTCAGTATCCTTTGCTTCTTCTCAGAAATTTAAATCCACAAAACTACCACTCCTCTGCTTTTCTTTCCTGAATTGCTTTTTCACTTCTATTATACAGTTACAACATTCATGATACCATAGGCTCAGCTGTTCATAAGTTTCTCACATTTCCGTGTTCACTTCATTTTCTTTAGCTACATCAACATCCATTTTTTTTTGTTTGATTTGGTTTTTGCCTCTGGACATATGCTTTCATATGATGCTCTTCAGTTTTTCTCATATATTCCACTGCTCCCTTCAGGATTTCAGTAATCTTTCTCTTTCTCAATTATCACTTCTTGTGAGACCTGAGTTTGGAGTGAGCAAGATGTCTTTGAGATCGCATCCTTCCTGCCCTCAGGATGCTTCTATCCCATCTTCATTCTATTCCCTCCCTCCATTGAAATCATTCTATAGATCCCCTACCTTATTTACCCTAAAGACGTCCTTCTGTGTATATGTATATCTGATCCCTCTCTTGAATTTTTTGCTTTTACCCTTCATCTTTCTCTTCTATTACCTTTGACTTTGTTTTAATCATCTTCTCCACCCTCTCTACTTTGTCAAATTTTTAATACTACATTCTTAAAATTTCTTCCACCTTTCTTAATCATTCAGCTGCTCATTTACAGATTTGCTTTCCTCTTATTTCATCTTTTCCTTCTCTGATTTTCAAGTCATGCCTAAGTTGCTCCCATTTCCTTGGTGACTTCATTTTCTTTACATACCTCAAATTCCATTATTTCTTTTTTTTTTTTTTTTTGCTTCTGGATATATACTTTCATGTGATACTTTTTTCTCATATATTCTCCTGTTCTCAGGTGTCTTTTTCTCTCTCTTTTTTTGAAGTGAACAAGAAGTTAAGAAGGAGGGTATAGACAACAAAATGTTGTTTCTTGCTTTGTCTTTGAGATCCCATCCTTCCTGCCATTGACCTAGAGACTATCTTATGTATCCCTTTATATTTTTTTCCTTTTTCCATTTATCTCCTTATTTCTGCCTCTGAACCCTTTCCCTGTTGATGGCGTTTTCTACTTTACCCTTCCTCTTTTTCTTCTGGTCTAGCATCATTTGTCTTTCTTCCTCTCACAATATCTCAATTAGCTTCTCCTGCTTAAAGATCAATACCCTTAATTCAGTAATTGTCTCATCTAATTCCCCAAACTCACACCCTGGGGCTCTGTTGCTTTTACTCTTTTAAGCGGAAACAATTATTTCCTTATCTCATATTCATTATTTTTTCTTGACTCTAAAAGACAAGCCTCCATTCATACCTTTTTCTTCTCACTCTGAGATGGCCTGTCTTATTCTTTGTCATGCTCAAGTCCCCTCCATGTTCTTGGCCTGATTCTCTGCTGTCCCACATTTCAAGATTTCCTAGATGTATCGGGAGATCAGGCACTATCTTAAGAAATCTACACTGAACAGATTAATATTCAAATTAGGTTCTGAATCATCTCCAAAGGTCTCTCACTCCATGGTTTCCATAACAATCTTTCTAAGTTAACCCCTTTAACTTTTTGGTATAATGCAAGAATCAGAGAATGAAACTCCCTTTTAGGCATCTCTTTATAAGATCCCTTTCTTCTCCACAACCCCAATTTCTATTAGCCTTTTTTGACAACGCAGTTATTGCTTTGAGGGAAGAGGTTTTAGAAGTTGGATGCTGAGGAAAAGAGAACTTGATTGTGAAAATGGAAAATTGAAAAGGGCCTCCCCTGCACCAGGAAAAATGTTGGCAGTTGTCTCCAATTGAGAGAGTAGATGGTGAGGAAAAGGAAAAGCTTTTGAACAAGGAGAGGCAAATTTTCTCTACTGGATCTCTTTCCTAGTCTCTTTTTGCCTATTTCTCCATTGTGTGTTCCTACATTCTTGCTTTTTTCCTGTTCTCAGCAAAAAAGAGGGGGCAGATTTGGAGTCAATGGATTAACATTTGAGTCTGCTGCTGCTGCTGCTACTACTACTACTACTACTACTACTACTACTACTACTACTACTACTACTACTACTACTACTTGGGGAAATATCTTCTTTGGACCTCAGTTGTTTTAGTTATAAAATGAATAGATTAAACTAGATGGCATCTTCAACCTCTAAATCTCTAATCCTAGTATCTTTTGCTCTTCCCTTCTGTTCTCCTTTTTTATCCTTTCCCCCCCCCTTTCCATGCCCTACACCTTTTCCTCCCCTCCTCCTCTTTTCTCATTCTTTGTATTTCCTTTTCTTTTTCTTTGTTCAAAAAAATTTTTTCCCTCTTTTTTAGATCTCAACACCCTCATTCTTTTTTTTTAGTTTTTGCAAGGCAATGGGGTTAAGTGGCTTGCCCAAGGCCACACAGCTAGGCAATTATTAAGTCACTGAGGTGGCCAGTGCTCTATCCCACTGCACCACCTAGCCACCCCTAACACCCTCATTCTAACTTTGGCAATTCTTTTTTTCTTACATCTTTCTCCTTCCACCTTCCATCTTTTTCTTATAGTCAATCAAAATTCAATCAACAAGATATTTTGAGGAGACATTTTATGCTTCCAAAATTCCTATTATTTTTCTAGTCCTTTGCCCAAATTCCTACCAAGATTTATCCACAGAAAATCTGAACTCGGTGGATGTCAAAATAAAATTCAGACTTAGAGGCTCATCCAAGTGTTATTAGCTTAGAATATCTACAGCTGTTGAAATACTGCAACCCTATGCCATCTCTGTCACATCACTGGAAGTGGCAGCCATCAATTGTAAACACCTGCCGCTGTTTCACAGTCATACCAGTATCTGCAGGTGCAGCCATTCTCCTTGGATGAAAGCAGCAGTCAAGTCCCAGTCATTCCCCATTCCCCATTCCCCATATGTTATACTTAGCTTCTCCTTTCTCCTCAGCTGCTCTATTCATTTTTTCACTGTGCCCATTTCCATGCTTATTTCTTCTAAAATTTCATGTTGATCAAGCATTCTACAATCTCTGTTGTTCCAAAAGCATTACCTGTTCACTACTTCTCCTTTTAAGTTAATAGCTTCTCTGCTGTTTCCATCACCTCTCCACAGTAGCTCTTCTGCTCTTGGTCCTATGGCTATTCCCAGGTACATGTTTCCAGGAGATGTACATGTTTCCCTTTGCTCTATAGACTTTTTTCCTGTCCATTATTTGGGTCTCTTCACCTGTTACTGTCTTTCTGCTCCATTTTTCTCTGCTGCTTCTTTCTCCTCAGTTGCTCTATGTTGGGGGGAGTTCTCAAGGGCTCCCTTCTTCCTTTTCCCTTTCTCCTTTGTTTCTCCTTTTTTCTCAGCTCCTCTCCTGATTTTCAAAGGATTCTTAGCCCAATTTAATCTTTACTGCTTCCTCAATGACCTCTTTTCACAACTCCTCAGTTATTCCCATATCCTTGTTCCACCTTCTCCCAACTTCTTTTCCTCAGCAGCTTCTATTTTTGAAGTTTCTATTACTGCTGCTATTTCCTTCCTGTAGTCTCCTTTAGGTCTCCATTTTACTCAGGTGGTCTAATTTATTTTTCATAACTCTTTGGCTGCCCTTATCATCCTGCTTTGGTGATCTTTTTCTTCAGCCTCTCTTTCCTCCTTTGTTATTAATGATTCTTCAATTGCCTCCTTCTCTGGTTGTCTTCACTAATTCCTTTTCTTCCTCTTTCTCCCTTTCTTTTTTGTCCTTAGGCAATAGCAGAGTCCCTGGAAGATAAAAGTTGTTTAATAAATGGTTGTTTTTGAAGACTTTCTCCTCAGTTCTTCTCAGATTCTTTCAACTGTCTAAGTCACCCTAATTCAGTCTACTCTACTTTTTCAACTTCGCTTATGATTCTCATTCCCACCATACATTCTGCATTCTACTTCACCTATTGTAATCGATGCTTTTTTCTCCTCCTCAGCATATCTTCTCTGTTCACAGTTTTTTGACTGTATTCATTCTCTAGTTCCACAGCCTCTGCTCCTCCTCAGTGGAGATTTGTTCTCTTCTGGTTTTTTGGCTGCTCCCATCTCCCCTTATTAAGATTTCCAAATTGCCTCCTATTTCAAAGGCCTGCAGAAACTCCCATTTTCCTGGATCCTGTATGATCCATTTCTTTCAAGCTCAGTTCTTTTAATTATGATTCTTTACTTTGTTCTACCTTTAGGTTTCCATGCCATATCTATCCTTTCACCTATTTTTTTTCTTTTTTTCCCTAGCTCCTCAAAAACCTTCATTTCTCCTTTATTACATATTTTCATAACTCTTCATATACCACTACCATTCATGTCTTCTTTGGCTGTGTTCTGTTTTTGCTGTTGCTCACAGTTTCAAAACCTCTCTCTAGACTCCTCTGCTCTCACCTGCTATTCTTATCTCTGTAATTTACAGCTGCTCCCTGTTCTTTCTTATCTTCACTTGTCCTTTTTTTCTGGTTCTAGATATTTCCATAAGCCTGCTTGTTTCTCTGTTGTTTATATGAGTTATTCCGGTCTCCTGTGCATCATTTCCTTCCTATTGTTCACACCTCTTGAGATTTTTTTCCTCTAGTTTCTGTTATTCCTGATGCTCCCATTTTCAATCATTCTCTCCACTTCTGTCTTTTCATGAATTCAGCATCTGGCTACTTAAGTATCTTTTGCTTCTTTCTCCTCAGAAATTTAAATTCACAAAGTTACCCTCTCTTTGCTTCTTTTTTCTGGATCACTTTTTCATTTCTGTTATAGACAATTCCAACATTCCTGCTACAATAGTCTCAGCTGTCATTCTCTTCATTATTCATAACTCTTGAGCTAATCTCCTAATTTCAATCTCTTCAATTTTGCTTTTAAAGTACTCTATTTTCATGGTTCAAATGTTCTCTTCCCATAGCCAAAACTTAAGACTACTCTAGTGATTGTTTAGAAGTTGCTCTCATGACTGAGTGTGATAGTGCACATCTATTTTACTGTTCTTAGGGAAAATGATGAAGATGCATCCATTGAATACCAAAGTTCTAAGTTGGCTAGGTCCAGTTATTCACACTTAGATCAGAACAAATTTGATGAGCTCAGGGCAGAAACGGAGCATTTCAAATACTTGCAGATTAATCAGTTAGTGGTGTCATGCTTATGAGTCACTTTACTTTCCACCAAGTTTAGATATGTAGATCATAAAAAAAAAGTTTCACAGTTCCTCAGTAATGCCTCTGTCAATCCCAAGTTTTTTCTTCCTCCTTAAGGGATAGCTGCTTTCAGAACTTCAGTTGAGTCCCTTGGGCCAGTTTCTCTGCCTCTCTAGTTTGTCAACTCTCTGCTACTTCTTTCTTCAGTAGCTTCCATTTCTCTTGTAGTGTCCTCCAGTTTTCTTAATCATTCAGCTGCTCATGTACAGATTTGCTTTTCTCTTATTTCACACCTTACTTTCCCTCCTCTGATCTTCAAGCCATGCCTAAGTTGCACCCATTTCCTTGTTCACTTCATTTTTTAAGCTACTTCAGCAGCCTTTTTTCTTGGGAGGTTTTTTTCTCATATATTCCCATTCTCACTTCAGGCATCTTTCCCTCTCAATATCACTTCTTGTGAGACCTGAGTTTGGACTGAGTAAGATGGTAACAAAAAACCACAAAACTTGTATTTTTTTTGCTTTGAGATTCCATTCTTCCTGCTCTCAAGCTGCATCTTTCCCACCTTCACTCTATTCCCTCCCTCCACTGAAATCATTCTATAGTTCCACTTATTTACCCTAAAGACTTCCTTCTGTATATGTCTTTTTTCCAATTATCTCCATTTTTATATCTGATCCCTATCTCTGAATTTATGTTTTCCACCTTTCCCTTCCTCTCTTCTATCCCGTTTTGACTTTCTGCCTCTCTCAATATTTCAGTCATCTTCTCCTGCCTCTCTAGTTTGTCAAATCTTTGCTACTACTCTCTTCAGAGGCTTCCATTTCTCCTGTAGTGCCCTTCTCTTCTTACTCATTCAGCTGCTTGTTTATATATTTGCTTTCCCCTTACTTCAGATTGCTCTTTCCCTTCTCTGATCTTCATGCTATTCCTAAGTTGCTCCCATTTCCTTGATCATTTCATCTTCTTTACATACTTCAAACTTCAGTTATTACTGCTTTTTATGTTTTTTTGCCTCTGGACATGTACTTTCATGTGATGCTCTTAATTTTTTCTCATATATTCCCCTGCTCTCTCTGCAGGTGTCTTTCTCACTATTCCTTCTTGTGAGTCCTGGATTTGGAGTGAGCAAGAAGATAATACAGAGGGTATAGAAAACAAAATGCTTTTGTTCCTAGCTTTGTCTTTGAGATCCCAGTCTTCCTGTCCTCAGGATGCTTCTTCTATCCCACCTTCATTCTATTCCCTCCATCCACTGAAATCATTGTATAGATACCATAGCTTACCTATTGATCTAGAGGCTTCCTTCTTTATCTCTTCTATATATTTTTCTCTTTTCCATTTCTTATCTCCTTTTTTTTCTGATCCCTATCCCTAAATCCTGTTCCCCTTTACCATTCTTCTTTGTCTTCTAGCACAATGTCTTTCTTCCTCACTCACTATTTCAATTAGCTTCTCTTGCTTAAAGATCAATTCCCTTATTTCAGTTATTGTCTTATTTAATTCCCCAAACTCACAACCAGTTTAGATCCTTTTCCTGGGACTCCTTTGCTTTTACTCTAAGTGAAAACAATTATATCCTTATCTCCTATTCATTTTTTCCATTGACTCTAAATGACAAGTCTCCATTCATACCCTTCTCCTACCTCTGGGATGACCTGTCTCATTCTTTGTCATGCTGAAATCCCCTCCATATTCTAGCCCAATTCTCTACTGTTCCACATTTCAAACTTTCCTAATTGCACTGGGAGATCAGGCACTATCCTAGGAAATCTACACTGTTGTTTTAATATTTAGATTGGGTTCCAAACCATTTCTAAAAGTCTCTCACTCCATGATTTCCATCGCCATCTTTCCAAGTTAACTTTATTAATTTTTTGACCTAATGTACTAATCAGACAATGAGACACCCTTCTGGGTATCTCTTTATAAAGTCCCCTTCTCTCCAACCCTAACTTCTTATATTTAAGCCTTTTATTGACAAACCATTTCTTTCATTGGGGAAGAGGTTTTGGAAGTTGGAGGTTGAGGAAAGAGAATTAGAATGTGAAAAATGGGAAATTGAAAAGAAGGGCCTCCCCTGCACCAGGAAAAATGTTGGCTTTTGCAGGGGGCTGGAGAGATTTCTTCTGACCCCTTCTCATAGTAGCTATAAAGGATTGCCTCCAATTTAGAGTGGATGGTGAGGAAAAGGAAAAGACTGTACTGAACAGGGAGAGGACATTTTTCTCTACTGGATCTCTTTCTTTCCCAGTCTATTTTTGTCTATTTCTCAATAGTTTATTCCTCCACTCTATTGTCCTAGTCTAATCAAAAAGGGGAGCAGATTTGGAGTCCAAAGAGTAAAATGTGCATCTACTACTACTACTACTACTACTACTACTACTACTACTACTACTACTACTACTACTACTACTATTTGGGGAAATATCTTCTCTCAGATGTTTTATCTGAAAAAATAGATTAAACTGGTTGCACCTTTCATCTCTAAATGTATAATCCTATTATCTTTTTCTCCTCTCATTTTCCCTTGTTCTGTCTCTCCCCCCCTTCCATGCCCTATGCCATCTAATCCTCTTTTCTCATTCAACTGTATTTCCTTATCTTTTTCTTTCTTCAAACCCTTTCTGGTTCTTTTTTGGGTCTTCTTTTACACCCTTACTCCTACTTTTGTAATTCTTTCTCTTACATCTCTCTCCTTCCTTGTTCCTTCTTTTCATTTTAGTCAATCAAGAGTTAGCAAGATATTTTTGGCTAACATTTTATGCTTCCAAAATTCTTATTATTTTCCTATCAGCAATTTGCCCTAATTCCTACCCAGATTTATCCACAGAAAATCTCTAAACTCAGTGGATGTCAGAGAAAAGTTCAGACTTAGAGGTCTGTCCAAGTGGAAGAGGTTTAGAATCTCTACAGCTGTTGAAAGACTGTAACCCTGTATCATCACTTGTAAATATGTGCCTGTGTTTCATAGTCATAGCAATATCTTCAGGGACAGGCATTCTCCTTGGGGGCAAAATGAAGTCACTTCCCAGTCAATTCCCATTATCCTTTCTGTTGTTCTTGGCTTCTCCTTTCTCCCTGGGGAGTTCTATTTAATATTCTTTCATTGTTCCCATTCCCACACTTGTCTTTTCCAAGATTTCATATTGGTCAAACATTACACACATGTCTATTGTTCCAAAAACATTACCCAACTAACTGTTCATTGCTTCTCCTTTTACTTTAATAGCTTCTCTCCTGTTACCATCACCTCTCCTTAGCATCTCTTGGTTCTGTGGCTTTTTCCAGGATCCTGTTTCCAAGAGTCTAGGCTTCCCCTTGTTCTATAGATTTATTTTCATCCATTACTTAGGTGTCTTCATCTGCTATTGTCGTTCTGCTGCATTTTTCTATGCTTCTTCTTACTCCTTAGTTGCTCTATTTTGGGGGACTTCTCTAGGTTTCCCTTCTTCCTCTGCCTTTTTTTCTTTGTTCCTCCATTTTTCTCAGCTCCACTCCTGATTTTCAAAGGATTCTTAGCCCAATTTAATCTTTACCACTTCTTCCTCCTCAATGACATCTTTTCACAGCTCCTCAGATGTTCCCATGTCCTTGTTCCACCTTCTCCCAACTTCTCCTTTATCCTTTATCCTCTTGGGTTTTTGATGCTTATATTACTACAGCCATTTCCTTCCTGCAGCCTCCTTTATGTCTCCATTTTACTCAGGTCCTCAATTTTTCATAACTCTTTCACTAGCCTTATTATCCTGCTTTGGTGATTTTTTTCTTTAACTGCTCTTTCCTCTGTTATTGATTCTCCAGCTGCTACCTTCTCTGTCTTCACTAATTCCTCTTTTATTCTTTCTTGCTCTTTTTCTCCTTTTCTTTTTTGTTCTTAGACCACAAAACAGTTCCTGTAACATGAATTACTTTATGTTTCCTTTTGTGGACTTTCTCCTCAGCTTTCTCCAATTCAGCCTAATTCAGTCTACTCTACTTTTTCATCCTCCTCAGTTATGCTTCTCCTCCCCCCCCAAATTCCCCATACTACCTCACCTGCTTTTGTCTTCACTGCTCCTTCCTCCTTCTCAGCTCTTCTCTGCTGTTCATAGAACTTTGACTGTATTCATTTTCTACTTCCACAGCCTCTGCTCCACCAAAGAGGAGCTTTGTTTTCTTGTTCTGGTTCTTTGGCTGCTATCATCTCCCTAAACCAGACTCCTGGGCTCCCCCCTCTTGTTTTTCTCCAAAATGTCTAAATTGCCCTCTCTTGTACACAGCTCCTTAGCCGCTTTCACCTTCCTACTCCAACCTCCTATACTTCTCAAATTCTGCTTTTGTCTTTGTCCCCTTAGCTCTTTTCTTATTTGTCCTTAGTCTCTCCTCCTTCGTTTTTCAAAGACCTGCTGAAGCTCCTATCTCCCCTTTTGACTTCCAACACAGTTTTGTTATTCATGATTCTTAAACTTTGCCTACCTTTGGGTTTCCATGCAATTTTCCTCCTTTTACCTACTTTTTCCTATCCCCTCAGAAAGTTTCATTTCTCCTACTTTATTACTTTTATTTTTCATGACCCTTCAAACACCCCCACCATTCATATCTTCATTGGCTGTTTTCCCTTTTTTGCTGTTGCTCACATGGCTTCAAAATTTCTCTCCAGCCTCCTCTGCTCTCACCTGCTATTCTTTTCTGTGGTTTACAGTAGCTAGGATGTTCCTTACTCCCTCTTCTTTCTTATCTTCTCTCCTTGTCCTTTCTATTTTTTCCTAGATATTTCCATAAATCTTCTCCTTTCTCTGTTGATTATGAGTTATTCCAGGCTCCAGTGCATCTCCGTTTCCTTCCTCTCTATTGTTCAGAGTTCTTTAGAGATTTGGTTTTTTTCCCAGTTATGTTTTTCTCTGTTCTCCCTAGCTGCTTGCATCTTCATTCATTCTCCTCTCCACTTCCCACTTTTCATGACTTCAGCATTTCCCCACTTAGTATCCTTTGTTTCTTTCTACTCAGAAATTTAAATGCATAAAGTTACCCTCTCTGTCTCTCTCCTTTTTTCTGGATCACTCTTTCATTTCTGTTATAGACAGTTCTGACATCCCTACTTCAGTCTTCTCAGCTCTATCTTCATTTTTCATAATTCTCTGTTTTTATCTCCTAGTTACATCTCTTCAATTTTGCTTTTAAAATATTCTTCTTTGTTTTCATGGCTCAAATATTCTCTTCCAATATCCAAAACTTGTCTCCTCTACTGACTGTTTAGAAGCTGCTCTCTTGACAGGGTGTGATAGTGCACATCTATTTTACTGTTCTTATGGAAATGATGAATGTAGATTCATTGAATCCAGAAGTTCTAAGTTGGCTAAGTCCAATCAGGTATTCACACTAAGTTCAGCATTAATTTAATTTGATGAGCTCCTAGAATAGGGTCTACCTGATTAAATCAGTCCAGGGAAGAAATGGATCATTTCAAAAGCCCTGAGACCAATCAGCAGTGGAGTCAAGTCTATGAGTCACTTTACTTCCCACATAGTTTAGATATGGAGATCCAGTAAAAAAAAAAAAAAAAATTCAGTTCCTCAGCTGTGCCTCAGTTGAGGCTGTCATCACTTAAGGAGCTAGCTGCTGTCACAACCTCAAATGAGTCTATCAAGCCAGCTTCTCCTGCCTTAAGTTGCCAAATCAATGATACTTCTTCAGTGGTTTCCATTTCCCCAACAGTGCCCTTCTCCTCCACTTTTCTTAATCATTCAATTGCTCATTTACACATTTGATTGCCTCATTTTACATTTTACTTTCCCTTCTCTAATCTTCAAGCCATGCCTATGTTGCTCTCATTTCCTTGGTCACTTCATTTTCTTTAGCTACTTCAATTTCCGTTTTGCTTTTTTTTTCTTTGCCTCTAGATACATGCTTTCATATAATGCTCTTCAGTTTTTCTCATTTATTCCCTTGCTTTTTCTTAAGATGCCTCTTTCTCAATATCCCATTTTTGTGTGACTTGAGTTTTGAGTGAGCAAGAATGAAGATATAAAAACACAATGTTTTTAATTTTGTCTTTGAGATCCCATCCTTCCTGCTTCAAGATGTATCCCACCTTCTTAAAGATTCCCTCCCTCCACTGAAATCATTCCATAGATACCATAGTTTGCCTATTTCCTCTATAGACTTCCTTCTGCATCTTATTCTTTTGTCATCCTTTCCCTATCCTCTTTTTCTGACCTTTCTTATCTCATTTGTATCTCTAAATTTATCCTCCTTTTCTCCTTTACCCTTCCTCTTTCTTTTCTATTCTAACACCTTTTGTCTTTCTTCCTCTTTCAATATTTCAATAAGTTTCTCCTGCTTAAAGAACTACACCTTTATTTCAATTAATGTTTCAATTTGCCAAATTCACACCAAACTTAGCTCCTTTTCCTGAAGCTCCTTTGCTTTACCTCTTTGATGAATTATTGCTCAGCTCATTCATATTTTTCTCCTTGACTCTCATTAAATGACAAGTCTCCATTCATAACTGTCTCCTCACTGTGAGATGTCTTGCCCCATTCTTTGTCATGTTGAATCCCCTCCAAGTTTATAGCTTGATTCTGTGCAGTCCCCTATTTCAATCTTTCGTAGCTGCACTGGAAGGTCAGGGACTAGCTTAGAAAATCAACACTGTATAGTTTTGTTTATATTCCAATTGGGTCCTGAGCAATCTCTAAAGGCTCCTCTTGCCAGTGTTTCCAACACCATGTTTCCAGGTTAATCCTATAACCTTTTAGTCTAAAGTCAAAATTAGAATGAGATTCCTTTTGGTCATTACTTTATAAAGTCCCTACCCTCTCCCCAACCCCAACTTCTATTATTAGCCTTTTTTGACAACCCCTTTCTTGCTCTTGGGAGGTAGTTTTTTTTTTTAAGTTGGATGCCTAGGAAGGACAATTGGAATGTGAAAATGAGAAGTTGAAGAAGGGCCTCCCTTGCACCTGGAAAAGATTGGCTTTTTCAGGGAAAGGAGAGATTTCCTGTGACCCCTTGTCATAGCAGTTATAAGGTTGTGTCTCCTGATTTCCTCAAATTTTGAAAATGGGTAGTGAGGAAAAAGGAAATAATTGATGAGAGGAAAATTTTCTCTACTGGATCTCTTTCTTTCCCAGTCCATTTCTCCACAGTATGTTCCTCCACTCTTGCTCTTTGTCTGATCAAAAAAGGGAGCAGACTTGGAGTCAAAGACTTAACATAAGAGTCTACTACTTCTACTATTTATGGAAATATCTTCACTGGGCATCAGATATCTTATCTACAAAATGAATGGATTCAACTAGATGGCATCTTTCATCTCTAAATCTATAATCCTATTATCTTTTCCTCTTCTGTTTTCCCTTCTTCTGTCACTTTTCTCACCTCCTTTCCATGCCCTATACCCTCTTATCCTCTCCCCTTCCTCTTGTTCTTTGTATTTCATCATCTTTTTCTGTCTTCCAACTTTTTCTTCTTTTTTTGAGTTTTCTTTACTTCCCTTATTCTTATTTTTAACTCATTTTTTAATATCTCTCTCCTTTCTCCTTCCTTCTCTTTTGTTTTAGTCAATCTAGAGTTAGTCAGCAAGATATTTTTGGCTGATATTTTGGCTTCCAAACTTTCTATTATTTCCCTATTGGCAATTTGCCCCAATTCCTACTCAGATTTATCCACAGAAAATCTCCAAACTCAGAGGAAGTCATAAAAAGGTCAGACTTAGAGACTCCTCCAATTTTCAATGGCTTAGAACATCCACAGCTGTTGAAAAATTGTATCCCTCTACCCTCTCTGTCACAACACTGAAAGTTGTAGTCATCAGTTGAAAACAGCTGCCTCTATTTCAGTCATATCAATATCTTCAGGGACAGCCATTCTCCTTGGGTGAAAGAAGCAGTCACTTCCCAGTCAAGTCCCCATTCCCTGCTATGGTATTCTTGGCCTTCTCCTTTCTCCTCAGCTGTTCTTTCACCATATTTGCTTCTTTCACTTCTCCCATTTCCATGCTTGTCTTTTCTAAAATTTCATGTTGGTCAAGCACT
Organism: Macrotis lagotis; assembly: GCF_037893015.1. NCBI lineage: Eukaryota > Metazoa > Chordata > Mammalia > Peramelemorphia > Peramelidae > Macrotis > Macrotis lagotis. The sequence continues at coordinate 365,667,041 of NC_133658.1, forward strand.
CTACACATCTCTGTTGTTCCAAAAGCATTACCTAATTAATTCTTCATTGCTTCTCCTTTTGATTTAATAACTTCTCTGCTGTTCCAATCATCTCTCCTCAGCATCTCTTCTACTCTTGATTCTGTGGCTGTTCTCAAGATCCTGTTTCCAGGAGTCCCCTTGTTCTATAGGTTTTCTTTCATCCACTACTTAGGTCTCTTCATCTGCTACTATCTTTCTGCTCCTTTTTCTCTGCTGCTTCTTTATCCTCAGTTGCTCTGTTTTGGGGGACTTCTCAAGTGTTCCCATCTTCCTTTTCCTTTTCTCCTTTGCTTCTCCATTCTTTTCACCTCCTCTCCTGATTTTCTTAGCCCAATTTAATTTTCATCCTTAATGGTTTCTTTTCACATCTTCTCAGCTGTTCCCATATCCTTGCTCCACTTTCTCCCAACTTCTCCATTGTCCTCAGGAACTTATCTTGGTTTTTTGATGTTTATATTTCTGCTGCCATTTTCTTTCTGCAGCCTCCTTTAAGTCTCCATTTTACTCAGGTCCTCTGCTTTATTTTTCATAACTGCCCTTATGATCCTGGTTTGGTGATCTTTTTCTTCAACTGCTCTTTCCTCTGTTATTAATGATTCTTCAAAAGCCTGCTTCTCTTGTTGTCTTCACTAATTCTTTCCTCCTCCTTCTCACTTTCTTTTTGTCCTTAGCCCATTACAGAGTTCCTGGAACATAAGATTTGTTTAATAAATGTTTGTCTAGACTTTCTCCTCAGCTGTTCTATTCCTCAGATCCCTGCAACTATCTAATTCACCCTAATTCAGTCCACTCTACTTTTATAACTTTCTCAGTTATGATTCTAAACCCTCCCACAATGCCCTTATGTCACCTGTGTTTTTCTTCCCTGTTCCTTTCTCCTCCTTAGCTCTTCTTCTCTCTTATCCAGCTTTTTGACTATTCATTTTCTAGTTCCACAGCCTCTGCTCCTGCTCAATAGAGCTTTGTTCTCTAGTTCTGGTTCTTTGGCTGCTCCAATCTGACTAACCCAGCCTCCCGAGCTTTCCCTTTTCTTTGTTAACATTTTCAAATTACCTTCTCTGTTTTACATAACTCCTTAGCTGCTTTCATCTTCCTGCTCCAACCTCCTATTCTCCAATCCATCTTGTTCTTTGCTTCAGTCTCCCTTTTCTTTTCTGTTTTCAAAATCCTGCAGAAACTCCCATTTTCCTGGGTCCTTTGTGATCCTTTTCTTTCCAGCTTAGTTCTATTTATCATGATTCTTTACCTTCTCCTACCCCTGGGTATCCATGCCATTTCCATTCTTTCACCTGTTTTTTCTTTTTCCTAGCTCCTTTAAAAACCTTCATTTCTCCTTTCTTTATTTTACATTTTTTTCATGACCCTTCATATATCCCTCCCATTCATATGTTCTTTGTCTGTGTTCTTTTTGCTGTTGCTCACAGTGTTTAAAATCTCTCTCCCTGCTCCCACCTGCTGTTCTTATCTTCTCTGTGATTTACAGAAGTTTGGATGTTTTTACTTGGTTCTTATTTTCTCTCCTTGTCTTTTCTGGCCCTCAATATTTCCATAAACCTGTTGCTTTCTCTGTTTATATGACTTATTCCAGTCTACTGTGTATCTCCTTTTTCTTCCTGTCCATTGTTGACAGTTCTTTAGGGACTTTTTTTCTCTAGTTATATTTCTCTGTTCTCCCTAGCTGCTTGCATCTTCATTTTCCTCTCCACTTCTCACTTTTAATGACTTCAGCACGTCCCCACTTCAGCATCCTTTCTACTCAGAAATTTAAATCCACATAGCTACGATCTCTCTGCTTTTTTCTGAAAAGCTGTCATTTCTGTTATAGACAGTTCCAACATCCATGCTACAAATCTTCTCAGCTGCCACTCTCTTCATTATTCATAACTCTATCTGTTCTTATCTCCTAGTTTCAATCTCTTCAATTTTGCTTTTAAACTACTCCTCTGTTTTCATGACTCAAATGTTCTCTTTCCCTATCCAAAAGAGTCTCCTCTACTGATCCTTTAGAAGCTGCTCTCTTGACTGGGCGTGATAATGCACATTATATTGTTCCTAGGGAGGCTGATAAAGGTGGATTTATTGAATCCAGAAGTTCTAAATTGGTTAAATCCAATCTGGTATCATTGCTAAGTTCAGCACCAATATGATGAGCCCCTTACAATAGCATCTACCTTGCGAAATCAGTCCAGGAGCATTTGAAATGGAGCATTTCAAAAACTATCAGACTAATCAGTAGTGGGGTCAGGCTTTTAAGTCATTTTACTTCCCTAGTTTAGATATGGAGATCCAGTGGGGAAAAAAAGATTTACAGTTCTGCTATGCCTCAGTTAATCTCAGGTTTTTTCTTCCTCCTTAAGGAGTAGATGATGTCAACACTTAAGGAGGTAGCTGCTGTCAGAACCTTATATGTCGATTAGGCCAGCTTCTCCTACCCCTTTCTTTTGTCAAATCTCTGGTACATCTTTCAGTGTCTTCCATTTCTGCTGCAGTGTCCTTTTCCACTTTTCATAATCATTCAGCTGCTCATTTACAGATTTGCTTTCCTCTTATTTCACATTTTAGGTTCCCTTCTCTGATCTTCAAGTAATGCTGGAATTGTTCCCATTTCCTTGGTCACTTCATTTTCTTTAGGTACATAAATATCCATTATTTTTTTGTTTGGTTTGATTTTTGCCTCTGAGTTTATGCTTTCCTTTGATGCTCTTAAGTTTTTTTCATATAATCTTTTCTCTTTTCAAGGGTCTTTCCCTTTCTCAATATCCCTTCTTGTGAGTTTGGAATGAGCAGGAAGATAATGAGGGTAAAGAAAATAATGCTTTTATTCTTGAGTTCCCACCCTTCCAACCTTAAAGATGCTTCTATCCCATCTTCATAAATATTCCCTCTCTTCACTGAAATCATTCTAGAGACACAGTCTTAACTATTTGCCCTAAAGACTTCCTTCTCTATCTTTTCTTTTTTTTCCAATTTTTATCTCCTATTTCTATTCTATCACCTTTTGTCTTTAGGCTTCTCTTGCTCAATGATCTATATGTTGTTTCAATAATTGTCTCTTCCAATTTCCCAAACTCACACCCAATTTAGCTCCTTTTCCTGGGGCTCCTTTGCTTATATTCTTTTAAGTGGACTATTGTTTCCTCACCTTCTATTCAATTTTTTCCTTCACTCAGAATGACAGGTCTCCATTCATGACCTCACCATAAGGTCCTGCTTCATTCTGTGGCATGCTGAAGTCCCCTCCGTGGTCTTAGCCCAATTTTCTGCTGTCCCACATTTCAAGCTTTCCTAAATGTTCTGGGAGGTCGGGCACTAGCATAGGAAATCTACACTGTAGTTTTATTCCTATTCAAATTGGGTTCTGAACCAACTCCAAAGGCCTCTCCATCCATGGTTTCCATCACCATTTTTCTTAACCCCTTTAGCTTTTTGATCTAAGATCAGAGAATTAGACTCCCTTTTGGGCATCTCTTTATAAGTCCCTTTCTTCTCCACAACCCCAACTTCTTAGTCTTTTTTGAGAACCCATCTCTTGCTTTGAGGAAGGTAGTTTAGGAAGTTGGAAATTGAAGAAGGGCCTCCCCTGAAATTCGAGGGGAGGGGACAGGGGAGATTTATGACCCCTTCTCATAGCAGCTAAGAGTTTGTGTTACCTGATTTCCACCAATTTTAAGAGTGGACAGTGAGGAAAAAGGAAAAGACTAAATTGAACAGGGAGAAGAAAATTTTCTCTACTGGATCTCTCTTTTTCCAGTCGGTTTTTTTTTGTCTTTCTCCACTGCATGTTCCTTCACTCTTCCTCTTTTCCCTGTCTCATCAAAAAAAGGAGCAGCTTTGGAATAAAAGGAATAACATGAGTCTGATACTTTTACTGTTCATCTAAATAACTTCTCTGGGTCTCAAATATTTATAAAATGGATTGAACTAGATAATATCTTTTAACTCAATCTATAGACCTATTATCTTTTGCTCCTTTTCTCTTCTCCTGTCCCTTCTCTCTCCTCCTTTCCATGTCCTACACCCTCATATCCTCTCCCCTTTTCTCATTCCTTTTATTTCCTTATCTTTTTCTTTAGTCAAACCTGGGTTTTTTCTTTTTTTGATCTTCTTTACCTCCCTTATTGTTTTAACTTTTTTCCTACATGTCTCTCCTTTCTCCTTCCCTTTTATTATTTTACTCAATCAAGATTTAGTAAGATATTTTTGGCTGACATGTTGGCTTCCAAAATTCATATTATTTTCCTATCAGCATTTTGCCCAAATTCCTACCCAGATTTATCCATAGAAAATCTCCAAATTCAGTGGAGGTAAGAGAAAAGTCCAGACTTAGAGGTTTTCCAATTGTCAATGGCTTAGAACATCCACAGTTGTTGAAAAACTGTAACCCTGTACCCTTTCAGTCATATAATTTAAAGTTGTAGTCATCATTTGCAAACATCTGCCTGTTTCACAGTCTATCAATATCTGCAGTTTCAGTCATTCTTCTTGGGTGATAGAAGCAATCACTTCCCATTTCCCTGCTATGGTATCCTTGGCTTCTCCTTTCTCCTCAGTTGTTCTATTCGTCATACTTGCTTCTTTCACTCCTCCCATTTCCATGCTTGTCTTTTCTAAAATTTCATGTTGGTCAAGCATTCTACATTATTCTCTATTGTTCCACAAACATTACCTAATTAACTCTTCATTGATTCTCCTTTTATGTTAACAGTTTCTCTGCTGTTCCCATAACCTTTTGTCAGCAGCTCTTCTACTCTTAGTTCTCTGGATGTTCCCAGGATCCTCTTTCCAGAAGTCTATGCTTCCCCTTTCTCTATAGATTTTCTTTCATCTATTACTTAGAATCTATTCTTCATCTGCTACTGTCTTTCTGCTGCATTTTTCTCTGATTCTCCTTTCCCTGAAGTTGCTCTGTTTTGGGGGACTTCTCAATGGTTCCCATCTTTTCTTTTACTGTTTCTCCATTTTTTTTCAGCTCTGCTTCTGATATTCACAGCTCTTAGCCTAATTTAAATTTTTTCCTCTTCAAGGGCCTTTTCTCACAACTCCTCAGCTGTTCCCATGTCCTTGCTCCACCTTCTCCCAACTTCTCCTCTGACCTCAGCAGCTTTTCTTGCTTTTTTATGGTTCTATTTGATGGTTCTAATACTGCTTTCATTTCCTTCCTACAGCTTCCTTTAGGTCTCCATTTTACTTAGTACCTCTATTTTTCATATTTCTTTGGCTGCCCTTATCATCCTGCTTTGGTGGCCTTTTTCTTCAACTGCTCTTTTTCTCCCCTTCCTCTGTAATTGATTCTTCATTTACTACCTTCTCTGATTGTCTTCACCAATTCCTCTTTTTTTCTCTCCTTTTTCTCCCTCTCTTTGTCTTTAGCCCATAGCAGAGTTTCTGGAACATAAGAGTTGCTTTAGACTTTCTCCTCAGCTGTTCTATTTCTCAGACCCCTTCAACTGTTTAATTTACCCCAATTCAATCTGCTTTTCATCCCCCCTCATTCCCCATACTACTTCACTGTTTGTCTTCACTGCTCTTTCCTTCCTCCTGAGCTCTTCTCTATTGTTCACAGCATTTTGACTATTCATTTTCTAGTTCCACACTCTCTGCTCCTCAGTAGAGCTTTATTCTCTTGTTCTGATTCTTTGGCTTCTCCCATCTGCATAAACTAATCTTCTGAGCTTCTCACTCATCTTGTTTTTCTCCAAAATTTCCAAATTGCCTTCTCTTTTGTAGTTACTTTGCTTTCATCTTACTGCTCCAACTCCCTATGCTTCTCCAAATCTGTTTGTCTTTTTCCCGGTAGCTCTTTTCTTCAATCTCCCATTTGTCCTTCATCTCTCTGTGGTTTAAAAGGCCAGCAGAAAACTCCCATCTCCCTGGATCCTATATGATCATTTTCCATCCGGGTTCTTTTAATCATGATTGCCTGCTCTTACACTGGACTTCAATTCTTCAATACTTTCACCAGCTTTTTTCCCCCTACCTCCTCAGAAACCTTCATTTCTCCTTTATTACTTATATGCCTTCATATGCCCCTGCCCACGTCTTTAGCCATTTTCTTTTGCAGTTGCTCATACTGTTTCATTATCTCTCTCCAGCTTCCTCTACCCTCACCTGCTTTTATCTTCTGTTTTACAGCTGCTTGGAAAACCCTACTCCCTGTTCCTTTTTTTCTTTCTTTTTCTATTTATTCTGGCTCTAGATAGTTGCATAAACCTGTTCATTTATATGAGCTATTCCAGTCTACTGTGCATCTCTTTTTGTGTCCTATTGTTCACAGTTCTTTAGAGATTTGTTTTCTCTAGTTTTCTATTTATCATTTATCCCTAGTTTGTCCCATCTTCATTCTCTCCACTGTTCTTTTCATGACTTCAGCATCTCCCCACTTAAGTGTACTTTCTTTCTCCTTAGAAATTTAGATCCACACAGCTACCATCTGCTTTTGTCCTAAGTAGCTTTTTCGTTTCTGTATACAGTTCCATCATACATGCTACAAATGCCTCTGCTATCATTCTTTCCTGTCATTCATAACTTTCTGGCTGTTCTTAGCTCCTAATTTTCAATCTCTTCAATTTTCCCTTTAAACTACTATTCTTTGTTTTCATGAGTCAAATGGTACATATCTATTATACTGTTCCTAGTGAGGCTGTTGGTGGATCCATTGAAACCAGAAGTTCCAATGAGGCATTCATACTAAGTTCTGGAATAGGGTCTACCTGACTAAATCAGCCCAGGGCAGAAATGGAATATTTCTAAAGCACCCAGATTAATCAGTAGTGGAGTCAGGCATATGAGTCATTGTATTTCCCACCTAGTTTAGATAGGGAGTCCCAGACAAAAAAAAAAAATCATCATCCCAGGTTTTTCCTTCCTCCTTAAGGGATAGATGCTGTCAACACTGGAGGTAACTTATAAGAACCTCAAATGAATCCCTCAGACCAGCTTCTCCTACCTCTATAGTTTGTCAAATCTCTGGCACTTGAGGGGCTTCCCTTTTTCCTGCAGTGTCCTTATCCTCCATTATTCTTAATCATTTAACTACTCATTTACAGATTTGCTTTCCTCTTATTTCATATACTACTTTCCATTCTCTGATTAATGCCTAAGTTGCTCACTTCATTTTCTTTAGCTACTTCAACATGGTTTTTTTTGGGGGGGGTTGCTTCTAGATAAATGCTTTCATGTGATGCTCTTCTATTTTTCTCATACATTCCCATGCTCTCTCTTCAGATGTCTTCAATTTCTTGATATCCCTTCTTGTGAGACCCGAGTTTGGAGTGAGAAAGAATGAGGATATAAAAAACAATGCTTTTATTCTTTGGTCTTTTGAGTTCCTGTCCTTCCTGCCTTCAAGATGCTTCTGCCCCACCTTCATATCACCCCCCTCCACTAAAATTCTATAGCTCCCACAGCATACCTATTTGCTTTTTAGACTTTCTTCTGTATCTCTTCTGTTTATATTTTTTTCTCTTTTCCTATCCTTTTTGTCATGTCCTTCCCACTTTTTGTCTTTTTTCTTATCTCATTTCTCTCTGATCCCTATCTCTGAATTTATCCTTTTTCTCCTTTACCCTTGCTTCTTGTCAATTCACTTTTTTGTCTTTCTGCCCCTCTCAATATTTCAATCAGCTTCTCCAGCTCAAATATCTCTACCTTTATTTCAGTAATTACCACATCCAATTCCCCAAATTCACACCTAATTTAGCTCCTTTTCCGGGGGCCCCTTTGCTTTTACTCTTTTAAATGGGATTATTTTCTCATCTCCAATTCATTTTTTTCCCTTGACTCTAACTTACACATCTCCATTCATACCCTCCTTCTCACTCTGAGATGGCCTAACTCATTCTTTGTCATGCTGAAGTACCCTCCATGTTCTCTGCCTGATTCTCTACTGTCCCACATTTCAAGTATTCCTAGATCATCAGGCACTAGCTTAGGAAATCTACAGTATAGAGATTAATTAATATTCACATTGGGTTCTGAACCATATCCAAAGGCCTCTCACTCCATGGTTTCTATCACCATCTTTCTAAGCTAATCCCTTTAACTTTTTGATTTAAGAATCAGAGAATAAGACTCCCTTTTGGGCAAAAAATCTCTTTCTTCTGCGCAACCCCAACTTCTATTATTAGAATTTTTTGGTGATCCATTTCTCCTTTAAGGTAAGTGGTTTTGGAAGTTGGATGCCTAGAAAAGACAAGTGGAATGGGAAAATGGGAAAATGAAGAAGGGCCTCCCATGCACCAGGAAAAAGGTTGGCTTTTTCAGGACAGCCGGAGAGATTTCTTCTGACCCCTTTTCACAGCAGCTATACGGGATTTCCTCCAATTTAGAGAGTGGATGGTGAGGAAAAGGAAAAGATTAAATTGAACAAAGGGAAAAATTTTCTCCCCTGAAAATTTATTGTCTTTTTTTTGTCTCTTTTCTCACAGTGTGTTCCTCCACTCTTGCCCTTTTCTCATCAAAAAAGGAAGCAGATTTGAAGTCAAAGGATTAACATGTCAGTCTTCTACTACTACTAATGCTATTTGTGGAAATATCTTCTCTGGGCTTCAGATATTTTATCTATAAAATGAAAGTATTAATCCAAATGGCACCTTTCATCTCTAACTCTATAAGCTTGTTATCTTTTGCTCTTTTGTTTTCCCTTCTATCACATTTCCCCCCTTCTTTCCATGCCTTACACTCTCTTATCCTCTCCCCTTCCTCTTTTCTTATTCTTTGTATTTCCTTACCTTTTCTTTCTTCAAACCTATTTTTCTTCATCTTTTTGGGCAATCTTTACACCCCATATTCTTCCTTTTGAAACTCATTTTCTTACATCTCTCTCCTTCCTCCTTCACTTTTTTTATTTTAATCAAGATTTAGTCAGCTAGGTATTTTTGGCTGACATGTTATGCTTCCAAAATTCCTATCATTTTCCTATCAGCAATTTACCCAAATTCCTATCCAGGTTTATCCAATGAAAATCTCCAAACTTGGTAGATGTCAGAAGAAAGATCAGACTTAGAAGCTGATCCAAGTGTCAGTGACTGAGAACTTTTATAGCTATTGAATGAGAATAACCCTGTACCCTCTGTCACATCACTGAAAGTTGTAGTCATCAATTGTAAATATCAGATCTTAGCAATATCTATAGGGACAGTCATTCTCCTTGGGGGAGAAAAAGCTGCCACTTCCCTATTGTGTTATTCTTGACTACCTCTTTCTCCTCACCTGTTCTATTCCTCATACCTGGTTCTTTCCCTCCTCCCATTTCTATGCTTGTCTTTTCTAAAATTTCATTTTAGTCAAGAATTCTACACATCTGTTATCCCAAAACATTACCTAATTAACTCTTCATTGCTTCTCCTTTTGTTTTAATAGCTTTGCTGCTGTTCTCATCACTTCTCCTCAGCATCTATTCTACTCCTGGTTCTGTGGCTGTTCCCAGAATCCTGTTTCCAGGAGTCTATGCTTCCCCTTTTTCTATAGGTTTTCTTTCATCTATTACTTAGATCTCTTCATCTACTGTCCTTTTGCTCCATTTTTCTCTACTACTCCTTCCAACTAAGTTGTACTGTTTTGGGGAGCTTCTCAAGGGCTCCCTTTTTCCTTTTCCTTTTCTCCTTTGTTTTTCCATTTTTTCCTCAGGTCCTCTCCTGATATTCACAGCTCTTAGCCCAATATAAACTTAACAACTTTTTCCTCAATGGCCTTTTTTCACAACTCTTCAACTGTTCCTATGTCCTTGCTCTACCTTCTCCCAACTTCTCCTTTGTCCTCAGCAGCTTCTCTTGGTTTTTTTGTATGTTTCTATTACTGCTTCCATTTCTTTCCTGCAGCCTCCTTTATGTCTCCATTTTACTCAGGTCCTTTGTTTTTTATAACTCTTTGACTTCTCATCACTCTCCTTTGGTGATCTTTTTCCTTCAGCTTCTCTTTCCTCCCTTTCCTCTGTTATTAATGATTCCTCGGTTGCTACCTTCTCCATTTATTCACTCATCCCTCTTCTTTCTTGCTTTTTTTCCTCCCTTTTTGTCCTTAGTTCATAGAAGAGTTTCTGGTACATAACAGTTGATTAATAAATGCCTGCTTTTCTGGACTTTCTCCTCAGCTGTTCTGTTTCTCATACCCCTTCAAGTAATTCACACATATTTAGTCTACTCTACTTTTTCAACTTCCTCAGTTATGTTTCTCATCCCCCCACACACACACATTCCCCATATTACTTTGCCTGTTACTGTCATCACTGTTCTTTTCTCCTCCTCAGCATATCTTATGTTGTTCACAGTGTTTTGACTATTCATTTTCTAGTTCCATAGCCTCTGATCCTCTTCAATGCAGCTTTGTTCTCTTGTTCTGGTTCTTTAGATGCTCCCATCTCTCTCTAATGCAGTCTCCTGAGCTTCTTGTTTGTTTTTTCACAAGATTTCCAAATTGCTTTCCTCTATGGTACATAACCCACTAGTTACTTTCATTTTCCTGTTCCAACACACTAAACTTCTCCAAATCTGTTTGTGTCTTTTTCCTCTTGTTCTTTGCTTCTATCTCCCATTTGTCCTTAGTCCCTCCTTTCTGTTTTCAAAGACCTGCAGAAGCTCCCATCTTCCTGGGCCCTGTATGATCTTTTTCCTTCTCAGATCTTTTAATCATGATTCCTTAACTTCCACTTCTGGGTTTCCATGCTATTTCCCTCCTTTCACCTGCTTTTTCCCCTCAACCCCTCAAAAACCTGCATTTCTCATTTATTAAATTTTTTCATGACCCTTCATATGCCCCTGCCATGGCATTTTTCTCTTCTGCTTGTTGCTCACACTGTTTCAAAATCTCTCTCCAGCCTCCCCTACTCTCACCTGCTATTTTTATCTTCTCTGTGTTTAAAGTTGCTTAGATATTTCCTACTCCCTACCTTTCTATCTTTTTGTTTGTGGCTCTAGATATTTACAGAAATCTTCTCCTTTCTCCATTGTTATTCTGATTCCAATCTCCTGTGCATCTCCTTTTCCTTCCTATTGTTCACAGTTCTTTAGAGATTTTTCTTTTCCACTAGCTTTCTTTTTCTCTATTATACCTAGCTGCTTCCATTTTCAAAAGTTCCATTTTTCTCTTTTACTACTTCAGCATCTCCCCACTTTAGTATCATTTGCTTCTTTCTCCTCAGAAATTTAAATCCACACAGCTACTATCTCTTTCCTTTGGCCTTTTTTTGGATCACTTATTTCTGTGATAGTTCTGACATCCATGAAACAGTCTCCTCAGCTGTCACTATTATTCATAACTCTATAGCTATTCTTATCTAGTTTCAGTCTATTCAATTTTTTTTAAAACTGTTCTGTTTTCATGGCCCAAATATTCTGTTCCCAGAACCAAAGCTGCACTTCTGACTGTGTGTGATAGTGCACAACTATTATACTGTTCCTATGGAGGCTGATGAAGGGGGATCTTCTGAATCCTTAAGTTCTAAGTTAAGTCCAATCAGTATACACACTAAGTTCAAAAGTAGCTCCCTGGAATCAAATTTACCTGGTTGAATCATACCAGGGCAGAAATGGAGCATTTCAAAAGCTCCCAGACTAATCAGTAGTGGGTCAGGCATAAGAGTCACTTTCCCACCTAGTATAGATAGGGAAATCCAGCCCAAAAAGAAAAGATTCACAATTCCACAGCTATGCCTCAGTCTATCCAAGGTTGTTTTTCCCTAAAAGTGCAAAAGAAGGTGGCTTAGCCCTACCTGATCTGAAATTATATTATAAAGCATCAGTCATCAAAACTGTCTGGTATTGGCTAAGAAACAGAGTGGTGGACCAGAGGAATAGACTACATGTAATAGCAGGAAATCATTATAGTAATCTGCTGTTTGATAAACCCAAAGAGTCCAACTATTGAGATAAAAACTCTCTCTTTGATAAAAACTGCTGGGGAAATTGGAAGGGTATGGAAGAAACTTAGATTAGACCAACACCTCACACCCTATACCAAGATAAAATCCAAATAGTTACAGGACTTAAGTTACAGGACATAAAAAAATACTATAAGCAAACTAGAAGATCAAGGAGTAGTTTACCTGTCAAAGGGAAGCAGTTTATGACCAAGGAAGGGATGGAGAACATCACTAAAAACAAACTAGATGATTTCAATTACATTAAATTGAAAAACTGTTGCACAGACAAAAACCACCGTAAACAAGATCAAAAGAAATGTAATAAATTAGGAAACAATCTTTACAACTAATGTTTCTGACAAAGGACTCATTTCTAAAATATACAGAGAACTGAGTCAAATTAAAAAAAAAAGTCATTCCCCAATTGACAAATGGTCAAAGGATATGCAAAGGCAATTTACAGAGGAGATCAAAGCAATCCATAGTCATATGAAAAATTTCCCTAAATCATTACTTATTAGAGAAGTGTAAATTAAAGGTTCTCTAAGGTACCACCTCACACCTCTCAGACTGGCCAATATGACCAGAAAGGATAATTATCATTGGTGGAAGGGCTGTGAGAAATCTGGGATGTTATTACAATGTTGGTGGAGCTGTGATGATCCAACTTTTCTGGAGAGCAATTTGGAACTGCGCCCAAAGGACAAAAAAAAATGTGCATACCCTTTGATCCAGCAATACCACTACTGGGTCTATACCCTGAAGAGATAATGAAAAAGGGTAAAAACATCACTTCTACAAAAATATTCATAGCAGCCCTGTTTGTGGTGGCAAAGAACTGGAAATCAAGTAAATGTTCTTCAACTGGGAAATGGCTTGGCAAACTGTGGTATATGTATGTCATGGAACACTATTATTCTATTAGAAACCAGGAGGGATGGGAATTCAGGGAAGCCTGGAGGGATTTGTATGAACTGATGCTGAGTGAGATAAGCAGAACCAGAAAACACTGTACACCCTAACAGCAACATGGGGGCAATGATCAACCTTGATGGACTCACTCACTCCATCAGTGCAACAATCAGGGACAATTTGGGGCTGTCTGTAATGGAGAATACCATCTATATCCAGAGAAAGAACTGTGGAGTTTGAACAAAGACCAAGGACTATTAACTTTAATTTAGCAAAGAAACTGATATCTTATTGTCTGATCTTTCTATCTCTTATACTTTACGTTTCTTCCTAAAGGATATGATTTCTCTCTCATCACATTCAATTTGGATCAATGTACACCATGGAAACAATGTAGATTGGCAAATTGCCTTCTGGGGGGGGGAGGGGGAGGGAAGTAAGACTAGGGGAAAAATTGTCAAAATGAATACAATCTTTAAAAAAAAAACAAGGTTGTTTTTTTTCTTCCTTAAGGAGTGGATGCAGTCATTACTTAAGGTTGCTGATCCATCCCTGAGACCAGCTGCTCCTGCTTCTCTAGTTTGTCAAATCTCTAGTACTTGTTTCTTCAGAAGCTTCCCTTTCCCCTACAGTGCCCTTCTCCTCCACTTAATCATTCAGCTGCTTATTTACAAATTTGCTTTCCTCTTATTTCACATCTTAGGTTCCCTTCTTTCATCTTCATGCCATGCCTATGCTCCCAATTCCTTGGTCACTTCAATTACTTCATCTTCCATTTTATTGCTTTTTTAATATTTTTTTTGCCTCTGGAATATGCTTTCATGTGATTCTCCAATTTTTCTCATATATTAACCTGTTCTCTGTTCAGGTGTCTTTCCCTGTATCAATATCCCTTCTTGTGAGATCTGAGTTTGGAGTGAGCAAGAATGAGGGTATAGAAAGCATGCTCTTATTCCTTTCTTTGTCTTTTGAGTTCCCATCCTTCCTGCCTTCAAGATGCTATCCCACCATGAGATTCATTCCTTCCCTCCACTCTATAGATCTCATAGCTTACCTATATGTCCTATAGACTTCCTACTGTATCTCTTCTGTTTATATTTTTTCATTTCTCATCTTTTCCTATCATTTCCCTATCATATCTTTCCCTCTCTTTGATTTCTATTTCTGACCCCTATCTCTGAATTTACCCTTTTTTTTCTCCTTTACCCTTCCTCTTCTATTCTAGCACTTTTTGACTTCCTATCTCAGTAATTCAGCTTCTCCTGCTCAATTCTCCTTATTTCAATTATTGTCTCATCCAATTCATCAAACTCACACCCAGCTTAGTTCCTTTGCCTCTGGGCTCCTTTGCTTTACCTCTTTTAAGTGGAAAGAATTATTTCCTTATCTCCTATTCAATTTTTTTTCTCCTTGACTCTAAATGACAAGTCTCCATTAATGACTTTCTCCTCACTAAAAGATGTCTTGCCTCATTCTTTGTAATGCTGAAGTCCCCTCCAAGTTCTTAGCCTGATTCTGTGCTGTTCCCCATTTCAAACTTTGCTAGCTGTAATGGTAGGTCAGGCACTACCTGAAAAATCTATACTGAACAGTGTTGTTTATATTCAGATTGGGGCCTCCATCATCTCCAAAGACCCTCCCCCCCCATTGTTTCCATCATGATCTTTCCAAGCTAACCCTTTACATTTTTCGTCTAATGTCAGAATCAGAGAATGAGACTCCTTTTGGGCATCTCTTTATAAAATTCCTTTCTCCCCAACCCCAACTTCTATTATTAACCTTTTTGACAATCCATTTCTTGCTTTGAGGGAGGTAGTTTTGGAAGTTGCATGTCTACATGAGAAAATCAGAATGTGAAAATAGGAAATTGAAGAAGAGCCCCCACTGAAATGGGAAAAAGGTTGGCTATTTCAGGGAGCAGGAGAGATTTCTTGTGACTCCTTCTTATAGCAGCTATAAGGTTGTGTCTCCTGATTTCCACCAATCTTTAGAGTGGATGGTGAGGAAAAAGAGAAGACCAAATTGAACAGGGAGAGGAAAAATCTCTCTTAGATCTCTCTTTCCCAGTATCATTTTGTCTATTTCTCCACAATGTGTTCCTGCACTCTTGCTCTTTTGCCTCATCAAAAAGGGGATTCAGATTTGGAGTCAAAGTATTAACGTGAGTCTGCTATTTCTGCTATTTGTGGAAATATCTTCTCTGGGCCTCAGATATTTTATCTATTAAATGAATAGGTTAAACAAAATGGCATCTTTCATCTCTAAATCTATAATCCTATTATCTTTTGCTCTTCTGTTTTCCTTCTCCTGTCCCCCTTCCCCCCCCTCCTTTCTATGCCCCACACCCTCTTATCCTCTCCCCTTCCTCTTGTCTCATT
This sequence comes from Macrotis lagotis, assembly GCF_037893015.1. NCBI lineage: Eukaryota > Metazoa > Chordata > Mammalia > Peramelemorphia > Peramelidae > Macrotis > Macrotis lagotis. The sequence goes on from NC_133658.1 coordinate 365,682,209, forward strand.
CTTTGTATTTCCTTATCTTTTTTCTTCAAAGCTGTTTTCCTTAATCTTTTTTGGGTAGTACCCCCCTTATTCTTACTTTTGAAACTCATTTTCTTATATATCTCTCATTCCCTTTCTTCATTTTAGTCAATCAAGATTTAGTCAGCAAGATATTTTGGCTAGCATTTTATGCTTCCAAAATTCTTATTATTTTCCTAATAGCAATTTAGACAAATTCTTACCAAAATTAATCCACAGAACATCTTCAAGCTCAGTGGATATCACAGAAAAGTTGACTTCAGAGGCTGCTCCAAGAGTCAGTGGCTGAGAACTTCTACAGCTGTAGAAGAAGACTTTACCCTGTACCCATACCCTCTCTGTCTTCACTGAAAGTTAGTTGTCAACTGTAAACAACTGCCTTCTACTCTTGGTTCTATGGCTATTCCCAGGATCGTTTCCAGGAGTCTATGCTTCCCTGTTCTCTACTACTGTCTTTCTGTTCCATTTTTCTCTGCTTCCCCTTTTTCTCCTCAGGTGCTCTGTTTTAGGGAACTTCTCAATGGCTCCCATCTTCATTTCTTTTTCTCTTTTGTTTCTCCATTTTCTCAGCTCCTCTCCTGATTTTCACAGCTCCTAGTTCTATTTAATCTTTTCTATTTCTTCCTCCATAATGTTCTTTTTTTCCCTAACTCCTCAGCTATTGCCATGTCCTTGCTCCACCTTCTCCCAACTTCTTCTTTGCCCTCAGTATTTTCTCTTGGTTTTTTGATATTTTCTTCCTGCAACCTCCTTTAGGTCTCCATTTTACACAACTCTACTTTATTTTTCATAACTCTTTGACTGCTCTTATCCTCCTGCTTTGGTGACCATTTCCTTCAGCTGCTCTTTCTTCCCTTCCTCTATTTTTACTGATTCTTCAATTGCTACCTTCTCTATTCATCTTCACTAATTCTTGTTTCTTCCTTTTTTTCCTCCCTTTCTTTTGGTCTTTAGCCTGAAGCAGAGTCCCTGGAACATAAGAGTTCCTTAATGACAACTCTACTTTATTTTTCATAACTCTTTGACTGCTCTTATCCTCCTGCTTTGGTGACCATTTCCTTCAGCTGCTCTTTCTTCCCTTCCTCTATTTTTGCTGATTCTTCAATTGCTACCTTCTCTATTCATCTTCACTTATTCTTCTTTCTTCCTTTTTTTCCTCCCTTTCTTTTGGTCTTTAGCCTGAAGCAGAGTCCCTGGAACATAAGAGTTCCTTAATGTTTGTTTTTGTAGATTTTCTCCTCAGCCATTCCAATTCTCAGACCCCTTCAACTGTCTAATTCATCCAAATTCAGTCTTTTTCATCCTCCTCAGCTCTGCTTCTCATTCCTGCCCCCATTCCCCATACTACTTCACCTGCTTTTGTCTTCACTACTACTTCTTCCTCATTAGCTCTTCTGTTCATAGAATTTTGTATTCATTTTCTAGTTCCACAGCCTCTGCTCCTCTTCAGTGTTGCTTTGTTTTCTTGTTCTGATTCTTTGGCTGCTCCCATATCCCTCATCCAATCTCCTGAGCTTCTCCCCAATTTTTCTCCAGGATTTCCAAATTGCCTTCTCTGTTGTACACAGCTCCTTAGTGCTTTCATCTTCCTGCTCCAACCCCATTTCTCCAATTCTGTTTTTGTCATTTTCTCCCATAGCTCTTTGCTTCAATCTCCCATTTGTCTTTAGTCTCTCCTTTCTCTTTTATCAAAGACTTGCAGAAGCTCCCAACTCCCTGGGTCCTGTATGATATTTTTCTTTCCAACTCAGTTTTTTTAATCATGATTCTTTGCCTTTTCCTACCTCTGGATTGCCGTGCTATTTTCCTCCTTTCACCTGCTTTGCTTTTTTTTCCTAGCTCCTCAGAAACCATTTCTTCTCCTACTTCTTTATTAAATTTTTTCCTGACCCTTTATATGTCCCAGCCATTCATATCTTCTTTGGCTGTTTTATCTTTTTTGTTATTTCTCACACTTTCTTCTCTCCAGCCTCCTCTGCTCTCATCTGCTATTCTTATCTACTCTGTGGTTTATAGGGGTTTGAATGTTTCCTACTCCCTCTTCCTTGTCTTTTCTATTTTTTTGTGTGTCTCTAGATATTTCCATAAATCTGCTCCTTTCTCTGTTTATATGGATTATTTCAGTTTCCTTTTATCTCCTTCTCTTCCTCTTTATTGTTCACAGCTCTTTAGAGATTTTTTCTTTCTCTAGTTTTCTGCTTATTATCCCTAGGTGGTCCCATCTTTATTCTCCTCTCCACTTCTCTTTTCATGACATTAACATCTCTCCACTTCAGTATCCCTTGCTTCTTTCTCCTCAGAAATTTTCCCACGCAGCTACCATCTTTCTGCTCCAATCTTCTCTACTTCTCCTTTTGTTCTGTGCACCTCTTTCATTTCTGTTATAAAGAGTTCCATTATCCATGCTTGCAACCTTCTCAGTGGTCACTTTTTTTTCATTCATAACATTTTATTCATCTCCTAGTTTCAATATCTTCAGTATTTTTTCAAACTACTCTTCTCTGTTTTCATGGCTCAAATATTCTGTTCCTATATCCAAAACTTAGTCTCCTCTACTAATCGTTTAGGAGCCTCTTTCTTATCTAGATGTGATAGTGCACACGTATTATAAAGTTCCTAGGGAGGCTGATGAACATGGATCCATGAATCCAGAAGTCCAATCAGGTGTCCAAAAATCAGCGTCACTATGATAAACATCCTAGAATAGGGCTCTACCAAGCTAAATCAGTCCAGGGTAGAAATGGGACATTTCAAAAGCTCTTAGGCTACCCAGTAGAGGGGTTGGAATTATGAGCCACTTTATTTCCCACCTGGTTTAGACAGACACCCCAGTGGGGGGAAAAATGATTCACACTTCCTCAACTATGCCTCAGTCAATCCCAGAGATTTTGTTCCTCCTTAAGAGGGCTGCTGCTGCAGGGGCAGCTAGGTGGCGCAGTGGATAGAGCACGGACCCTGGAGTCAGGAGTACCTGTGTTCAAATGTTCAAATCCAGCCTCAGACACTTAATTACCTAGCTGTGTGGCCTTGGGCAAGCCACTTTAACCCCATTGCCTTGCCAAAAAAAAAAAAAGGGTTGCTGCAGCACCTCAAATGAATCACTCAGGCAACCTCTCCTGCCTCTCTGGTTTTTCAAATCTCTAGTAGTTTCTTTAGTGACTTCCATTTCTTCTTCAGTGGCCCTCTTCTCCACTTTTCTTAATAGTTCAGCTGCTCATTTACAGATTTGCTTTATTCTTACTTTACATCTTAGGTTCCCTTCTCTGATCTTCAAGTCATGCCTAAGTTGCTCCCCTTTCCTTGGTCACTTCATTTTCTTTAGCTGCTTTAACATTATTTGCTCTTATTACTTAAAAGTTTTGGGGTTTTTTGCCTCCAGACATATGCTTTTCTGTGGTGCTCTTCATTTTTTTTCATATATTCCCATGCTCTTTCTTCAGGTGTCTTTCCCTTTTTCAATATCCCTTCTTGTGAGACCTGAGTTTGGAGTGACCAAGAATATAACGTTGAGGGTATAGAAAACACATTATTCCTTGTTTTGCCTTCAAGTTCCATCTATCCCATCTCCATTGAAGTTCTCTCTATCCAATGAAATCATTCTACAGATCACATAGCTTACCTATTTTCCCTATAGACTTCCTTTTGTATCTCTTCAGCACATATTTTTCCTTTTTTCCCCATCCTTCACCTACCATGTCTGTCCCTCTATTTGTCTTTCTTATCTCCCTATTTCTATCTCTGGTCCCTATCTCTGAATTTATTCTCTTTTTCTCCTTTACCCATCCTCTTCTCTTTCTGCCTTTCTTCTCTCAATATTTCAATCAGCTTCTCCTGCTCAAAGATCTATACCCTTATTTTAGGAATTATCTAATCCAATTCACCAAACTCACACCCAACTCAGTTCTTTTTTTTTCCTCTGGGACTCCTTTGTTTTTAAATGGAAAGAATTATTTCCTCATCTCCTATTCAGATTTTCTCAATGCTAAATGACATGTCTCCATTCCTGCCCATCTCTTCACTCTGAGATGGCTGACTCATTGTCATGCTGAAGTCCCCTCCATGTTCTTAGCTTGACTTTGGGTGTGCCCCATTTCAAGCTTTCCTAGATGCACTGGAAGATCAAGCACTCTCTTAGAGAATCTACATTATACAGTTTGTTTATATTCAGATTGGATTCTGTATCATCTCCAAAGGCCTCTCCCTCCATGGTTTCCATCACAAACCTTTCCAAGCTAACCCCTTTAACTTTTCGGTTTAAAGTAAGAATCAAAGAATTAGACTCCCTTTTGAGCATCTCTTTATAATAAAGTCCTTTCTACCTACCACATTTTCTATTATTACCCTTTTTTTGACAACCCATTTCTTATCTTGTGGGAGACTATGGAAGTTTGATGCCTAGGAAAGACAATTAAAATATGAGAATGGGAAATTAAACTACCACAGGAAAAAGGTTGGCTTTTCCAGGGGGGCAGGAGAGATTTCTTGTTACCCCTTCTCATAGCAGCTATAAGGTTGTGTCTATTGATATTTTCTGGTTTTAAGAGTGGATGGTGAGGAAAAGGAAAAGTTAAATTGAACAAGGAGGGGAAATTTTTCTCTACTGGAATTTTCCCAATATCTTTTTCTCTTTTTCTGCACAGTGTCTTCCTCCACTCTTGTTCTTTTCTGGATATCTTCAAAAAGCAAGCACACTTGTTGTCAAAGGATTAACATGTGACTCTGCTACTACTTCAGGAAATATTTTCTCCAGGTCTCAGATATTTTATCTATAAAATGAAAGGATTAATCTAAATGGCATCTTTCATCTCTGAATCTATAATCTTAATCATCTTTTGCTCTTCTGTTTTCCATTCTCCTGTCCCTTTTTTCTCTCTTTTTCATACTCTTTACCCTCTTATCCTCTCAGCTTCCTCTTTTCTCTTTCTTTGTATTTCCTTATCTTTTTCTTTCTTCAAACCCTTTTATTCTTTTTTGGGTCTTCTTTTCCTTCCTTATCCTTACTTTTTCAACTCTTTTCTTACATCTCTCTCTCTCTCTCTCCTTCTACCTTCCCTCTATTTTAATCAATCAAGATTTAGTCAGTAAGATATGTTTTGGCTAGTTTTTTATGCTTTCAAATTTCCTATTATTTTCCTCTCAGCAATTTACCCATACTCCTATCCAGACTTATCCACAGAACATCACCAAACTCAGTGGAAGTCACAGAAAAGTTCAGACTTTAGAGCCTATTTCAAGTGTCAGTGGCTTAAAACATCTACACCTACTGAATGACTGTAACCCTGTACCCTCTGTATCACATCATTGAAAGATATAGTCAGGGCAGCTAGGTGGAGCAGTGGATAAAGCACCGGCATTGGAGTCAGGAGTACCTGGGTTCAAATCCAGTCTCAGACACTTAATAATTACCTAGCTGTGTGGCCTTGGGCAAGCCACTTAACCCCATTTGCCTTGAAAAAACCTAAAAAGAAAACAAAGAAATAGTCATCGACTGTAAACAACTTCCACTGCTTCACTACCATATCAATATCTGCAGGGACTCATCATTTTTCTTGGGCCAAAGTAGCAGTCAATCCCCAGTCACTTACATTTCCCACTTCTGTTAAGGTTAGCTTCTCCTTTCTTCTCAGCTGTTGTTCTCATCATACTTGGTTCTTTCACAGCTCCTATTTCCATGCTTGTCTGTCCTAAATTTCATCTTATTCAAGTATTCTACACATCTCTGTTCCAACTCTTCATTGCTTCTCCTTTTACTTTAATAGCTTCCCTGTTGCTCACATCATCTCTCCTCTCTTCTATTCTTAGTTCTGTGGCTGTTCCCAGGATTCTGTTTCCAGAAGTCTATGCTCTCCCTTTCTCTATAGATTTTCTTTCATCCATTACTTAGTTCTTTTCATCTGCTATTGTCTTTCTGCTCTGTTTTTCTCTGCTGCTCCTTTCTCCTCAATTGCTCTGTTTTGGGGGGGAACTTCTCGACTCCTATCTTCCTTTTCTCTTTTTCTCCATTTTGCTCAGATCCTCTCCAGATTTTCACAGCTCTTAACCCTATTTTAATCTTTACCATTTCTTCTTCCTCAATGGCCTCTTTTCACAACTCTTCAGCTGTTCCCATGTCCTTGCTCCACTTCCTCCCAACTTCTCCTTTGCCCTCAACAGCTTCTCTTAGGTTTTTTTATTGATCTATTATTGTGGCCATTTCCCTCCTGCAGTCTCCTTAGGATCCCCATTTTGCTCACCTCCATTTTTCCATCACTCTTTGGTTGCCATTATTATCCTACTTTGTTTACCTTTTTCTTCAGCTGCTCTTTCCTCTATTATGATGATTCATCATTTGCTATCTTCTTTGGTTGTCTTCACTAATTCATTTTTTTCCTTCCTCTTTTTCTCCCTTTCATTTTATCCTCAGCCCTTATCAAAGTTCCTGGAACAAAAACTTGATTAATAAATATATGTTTTTGTGGACTTTCTCCTCAATGGTTCTATTTCTCAGATCTCTTCACTGTCTAATTCACCCTAATTCAGTCTACTCTAGGATTTCATCTTCTTCAGCTGGGTTTCTCATTTCCCATTCCCCAAACTGCTTCACCTGCTTTTGTCCTCACTGCTCCTTCTTCCTCCTCAGCTCTTCTTATTCACAACTCTTTAACTGTGCTCATTTTCTACTTCCCTCAGCTTCTGCTCCTCCTCAGTGGAACAAAGTTCTCCTGTTCTGGCTCTTTGGCTACTCCCAACTCCCTCCTCTTCTCCCTCCTTTTCCTTGTTTTTCCCCCCCAGAATTTCCAAATTTTCTTCTCAGTTGTACACAGCTCCTTAGCTGCTTTCATCTCCTGCTTCAACTACCTATTTTTCTCCAATTCTGTTTTTTGTCTCCCCCCTTCCCCCTACCACCCCCCAACCCCTGCCAACTCTTTGCTTCAGTCTTCCATTTGTCCTTTTTGGCTCCTTTGTTTTTTAAATCCTACAGAACATTCCATCTCCCTGGATCCTGTATGATCTGCTTTGTCCTTCCAGCTCAGGTCTTTTAATCATAATTCTTTGCTTTCTTCTACTCCTGAGATTCAGTGCTATTTCCCTCCTTTCACCTGCTTTTCTCTTTTTTCTACCTCCTCAGAAGCTTTCATTTCTCCTTTTATAATGTTTTTTCATGAACCTTCACAAAATCCAATCAGATATTCACCAGTCAGCACCAATGTGATTACCCCCACCCCGAATAGGGCTCTACCAGGTTAAATCAGTCCAGGGTAGAAATGGAGTATTTCAAAAGCTCCTAGGCTAACCAGTAAAGGGGTCAGGATCATGAGCCACTTTACTTCCCACCTGGTTTAGATAGAGAGACACAGTCCAAAAAAAATGATTCACAGTTCCTCAGCTATGCCTCAGTCAATCCCTATTTTTTTGTTCCTCACATGGTAGCTGCTGTCAGCACTTCAGATGAGTCCCTCAGGCTAACTTTTCCTGCACCCCTCTAGTTTTTCAAATCTCTGGTACTTCTCTCTTCAGTGGCTTTCATCTCTCCCACAGTTCCCTTCTCTTATATGTTTCTTAATAGTTCAGCTGTTCATTTACAGATTTGTTTTCCTCTTATTTTACATCTAGCCCAAGTTGCTCCCATTTCCTTGGGCATTTTCTTTAGGTACTTCAACATCTTTTGCTTGTATTGCTTGTTTTTAGGGGGGTTTTTTACCTCTGGACATATGCTTTCATATGATGCTCTTCAGATTTTCCTCATATCTTCTGCTGTTCTCTGTCTTTCCATTTCTCAAAATCCCTTCTTGCTAGACCTGAATTTGGAGTGAGCAAGAAGATAACAATGAGGATACAAAAAACAATGATTTTATTCCTTGATTTGTTTTTGAATTCCCATCCTTCTTGCCTTCAAATTGCATCTATCCCACTTTCATAGAGATTCTCTCTCCACTTCATGAAATTCTATAGATCCACTATTTACTTATTTGCTGTAGCAACTTCCTTCTGTTAGCTATTCTATATGTCTTTTTCTTCTTTTTCCCCATCCTTTGCTTATCATGTCTTTTCTTATCTCATTTTCATCTCTGATCCCTGTCTCTGAATTTACCCTCTTTTTTCTCCTTCACCCTCCCTCTTTCTCTTTTATTCTATCTCCTTTTGTCTCTCTTCCTCTCATCAGCTTCTCCTGCTGAAAGATCTATACCTTTATTTTAGTAATTGTCCCATTGAATTCACCAAATACACACCCAACTCAGCTCCTTTTCCTGGGGCTCCTGTGTGAAGAATTATTTCCTCATCTCCCATTTACATTTTTTCCTTTGACTCTAAATGACAAGTCTCCATTCATGCCCTTCTCACTCTGAAATGGCTAATTTTTTGCCATGTTGAAGTCCTCTCAACTTCTTAGTCTGATTCTGTGCTGTCCCCCATTTCAAGCTTTTCTAGATTCACTGGGAGATCAGGCACTAGCTAGAAAATCTACATTGTACAGTTTTGTTTATATTCAGATTAGGTTCTGAACCATCTCCAAAGACCTCACCCTCCATGATTTCCATACCATCTTTCCATCCTAACCCCTAAATTTTTTGGTCTAATGGCAGAATCAGAGAATGAGACTCCCTTTTGGGCATCTCTTTTAAGTCCCTTTCTTCTCCCCAACCCCAACTTCTTTTATCAGCCTTTTCCCTTTTAGCTTTTCAGGTGGGCAGGAGAGATTTCTCTTGTGAACCCTTCTCATAGCAGGTATAATATTGTGTCTGCTGATTTCCTAGTTTTGAGAGTAGATGGTGAAGATAAGGAAAAGCTAAATTGAACAGGGAGAGGAAATTTTCTCCACTAGGACTCTTCTTTCCCTGTCTCATTTTATCTTATTTCTCCAGTGTCTTCCTCCACTCTTGCTCTTTTTCTCAGTCTCTTCAAAAAAGGGGAGCACATTTGGAGTCATAGGATTAACATGTGAATCTGCTACTATTACTACTCATGGAAACTATCTTCTCTGGGCTTCAAATATTTTATGAAGTGAATAAACTAGATGGCACTTTTAATCTCTAAATCCATAATCCTATTATCTTTTGCTCTTCTCTTGTTTCCCCCATCCTGTTCCTTTTTTCTCTCCTGTACATACCCTACACTCTCTTATCCTCTCTGCTTCTTTTCTCATTTTTTTATTTCCTAATCTTTTTTCTTTCTTCGAACCCTTTTTTTTCTTTTTCTTTTTTGGGTCTTCTTTTCTTCCCTTATCCTTACTTTTTCAACTCCTTTTCTTACATCTCTCTCCTTCCACCTTCCCTCTTTTTATTTTAATCAATAAAGATTTAGTCAGCAAGATATTTTTGGCTAACATTTTATGCTTCCAAAGTTCCTACTATTTTTCTAACAGTAATTTGCTCAAACTCTTATCCAGATTTGTCTACAAAAATCTCCACTCAGTGGAGGTCACAGAAAATTTCAGACTTTAGAGGTCAGTCCATGTGTCAGTGGCTTAGAACATCCATAGCTTCAACGTTAAGTGACTATAATCCTGTACCTTCCCTACCACATCATTGAAAGATGTAGTCATTGGTTATAAAGACCTGTCATTGCTTCACAGTCATATCAATATCTGTAGGAACTGTCATTTTCCTTGGGTGAAAGTAGCAGGTATGTATTTAATACAGATATGTATAACTACATATACATATGTAGTTTTATATATATAGTTATATATCTTATTTTACATCTATGATTTGTGTATGAATGGATGGATTGATATATATAGGTATATATAGATAGATATAGATATAGATATAGATAGAGATAGAGATAGAGATAGAGATAGAGATAGATAGAGATAGATATATAGATATAGATATATAGATATAGATATAGATACATAGAAATAAATCCAATGCTGGGGATTCTGTCTTCTTCCCAAATTCTTCATGGAACTATTGCAGAATATTTTCAATGTATATAAAATGAACTTGGTATCTCACAGAACTCCACCTAAAATATGCAAAGAGTAGTCAACCACACTCTACTCTTGCATCTATTTCCCTCTCAATCAACACCTGGATCAGCAGAAATCTCAGGGGTTGGAAACTCCTGGAAGGGGATCTGGTTGGATTTTGTGGTTGAAAGGAATGGGGGGGGGGGGTGCGGGGGGGAGCATATCTGTTACGTGACCAAGGATGAGTCAAAGTTGGCTACTGATTTAAATTGGAACAACTAAGTCTGCTAGACAGATATTTGAAAATGAAGTTCCACATGTTTATAATAATGATAATAGTGGGTGAAAAGACACTAGGAATGAAAAGGATTGAAAAACACTGCCATATTATTTAACCATATTCTTCAGCCTAGATAATAATCATTGTGCTAACTTGTAAATTGAGATTGAATCCTAATCCTAATTTTTCAGAAACACTTATGTATGTCCCTTTCTCCCCAATTCCAATTTATACACAAACCATAATTCTAATGATAATCTAAATCTTAACTATTAACCATATCTCTTAAAACTTATCATCCTTATCTTAACAATCCTAATCCTAAATCTGTACTCCAAATCCCAAATATGACTCATCCCTTATATGTTACCACCAAGGTTCAATTCTGAATAATGGGCTAAGACATCACTTTCAACATAGTGTGAATCCTAAAACCTGACATTAATGGGAAGTCTCAAGTCTTAACCTTTAATTAATCATTCCTTTAATATCCCTTTCCCTAACCTTTAACCCTAATTCTGCCCCTAAACTAGCTATCTGGGAACATTTTAAATCAGTGTTTCCCAACCTTTAGTACTTGGTAATAAACCTCTACCAACCAAAATTTTCTACGTATGTATAGGTTCCCCCCACCACCCATCCCCAACAAAAGCACAATAAAGCAACTTACCAGTTTGGAAGGAAAAATGGATCATACTTACAGGTTTGAAGGTTAGAATAACAGTCTAAAACTTTGGTCCCTTCTCTTTCTGTGCTTTTCTCCTGTCTTTTTTTATCTTTCTCTCTACTGTTTCTTTTTTATTTCATTCTTTCTCCATATACTTCCTTTTAACTCTCTTCCCTTTTGATTGCCCTTTCCATTCACATTCCCACTGTCCTCCCTGCTTCCCTCCTCTTCTTCTTCATTAAAATAGCTTGGTCTTTTTTTTTCCCCAAGGTCTCTAAGACTTGGTATTCTTCACATCCATATCAAATCTCCTCCAAAAAGCATTTAGGTTCTAGTGTATACAGTTACTGTGATAAAAAGATTAAGAGATTTAGGCCTAACCATAATCCTCCACCAAAGACTCAACATAACATGGAAGCAACCGTGGGGGGGGGGGGTGTTGGTGAAGGCAATGAAAGCTCTGGCAAGGTCTAGAATATCTGGCAAAGCTCCAGAGCTGGAAGGGCTCAGACTGTGTGTGCCTTCCAGATTAAGCCTTTCAGAAAGGCTGACTCTAGAAGCCAGCCCACCAGGTGGACTACCAAGGCCCATCAAGCTGTCATCAGTGTCAGGATGAGGTCTGCCTCACACTGATGAAAATAAGATTCTTAAATTATTGAATCATGTCCAATAAACCTTTTATGTATATAATCCATAATGTACTTCTCACACACTTCTGTGTGCTTTATTATCTGTGACTAAGCATATCTTTCCAGCTGAATAACACCAGATCTACTTCTCTCTCTGTGTTTGTCCCACTGCCTCTGACCGCCTAGATGCCTGGGTGTTACTTGTCAGTTTGTACTTGGATCTATCTGCCTGGGTCTACCTTGACTACAGGCAGCCTGACTAATCACATCTGACTGACGTTTTTTTTCCATGCTTGTCTGCATGTGTGTGTGTGTGTGTGTGTGTGTGTGTGTGTGTGTGACTTGATCTGTCATGTCTTTTTATTTTATTTCCTATGTCTCTATATCTGACTGGGCCTTTTGGTCTATGATTTATTGTGTATGATTGACATTCTCTGAGCTATAACTAAATCAAGGCTGCCAAGATTAAAAGGATGACAAATACAATGTACCAGAGCATACTTCTTCCCTATGTCAGTTATAGCCCAGATAAAGTTATATAAACACACACATACATGCAAGTATATACACATGTCTTCAAGTATATACCATTCTACCCTGCCCTAGATATCAAAATTCTTATAGCTCTGGACTAGTTGTATTTGACTTCTTCAAATGTATCTATATGTATATGACTGGTTGGATCTGTCTAGGCTTACAAGCTCTGTCTGAGGCTGACTAGGTTTATCTGATGCTATAAGGTTGGTTAGGTGAGAACCTCTTAAGCAATAAGCAGAAGGAGTGACAGCTCCTACACACTCTGGAATGAACCATCTCATCTCTGTTCCACTCTTATGAGGACCTTCCTCTGCTATTTCTGCCTCCAACCACTATTCATAGGCTCCTAACTTAGGAGCTCTACTGAAGGAGGTCCCGATCACGCTTCCATACCCAATGATTAGGCTGATATGCCTGAATCTGTAAAGGAATAAAATGAAACAAAATAAGATAGGACCATGTAGATAAATTGAATCCTTGCAAATCTGAGTTCTATACTTTCTCATAGCCCTAAAGCCCAGCCACAGATTCCCCATAACTAGTACTCCTAATCCCATCTCCTCTCCCCAGAAGATCCTACCTCCTCACACTCCTCTCGGGTAACCCATGCCTTCCAACCAATGGCCCGGAAGAGCTGAGCCCGAAGCCACTGGAACTTGACACGCTGGGTGTGATCTTGGCCAAAGAGAAATGCAAACATGCTATGTTTTGGCCCTTGTCGATCTTCCTCCATGTCATTGGCTAGGTAGCTGTGGAAGGTCAAGAGGGGGAATGTGGTTTAATCTTAATCCCACTTTCCCATTTAGTGAGGTTTTAGATCTTCACTAGATTGCTGTCTAGCTGCCCCCTACTTCCTATGAAGTCAGAGAGCTTCACCTGTGCAACATCTCAGCTCCTCCTTCGTTAGACCCACAGAATCCTAGGATCTCAGAATAGGACAGGCTATCCTGGTTCCATATAAAATTGAGTCCCTCTTATAATATCTCTAGCCAGCTGTCCACCAGTTTCTATTTAAAAGTATCCATTGACTGAGAACTCACCATCCCCCAAGTCAATTTATTGGGGTTTGGGGGGGTTGGAGATTTTTTTTAGGTTTTTCCAGGGAAAATGGGGTCAAGTGGATTTCCCAAGGCCACACAGCTAGGTAATTATTGTCTGAGGTCGGATTTGAACTCAGGTACTCCTGACTCCAGGGCTGGTGCTCTATCCACTGCTCTACCTAGACGCCCCCAAAGTCAATTTATTGTTAACAGAATTTTCTATACAGATGAAATCTGCCAATTTTTTTTTATAATTTTCTCCCCATGACTCCTAACTCTATTCCCTATATCAAGCAGGAAAAAAAAACAACTCTTTTCTGCATGATTGCTTTTAAAATAGAATTACAGTATTTTACATTGAGAAATGACCCTAGAAGGCAGTGATCATGCTCCCAAGTCTATCTTTCTCTAGAATAAATCATCCTGGTCATTAACTAATCTTCAGTAGGCCATGGTCTCTAAATTCCTTCATCATCCTGGCCACACTGCTGTAGGAGGAGTCTCACTAAATTAGCACCTCTCTCTTGCTTTGAGGAGAGCTTATACAGCTGTGGTCCCTTTCTTCCCATCCTCTTTGGTGTGATCAACTTAGCAAAGATAATGGGAGGAAAATTTTGTACTAGGAAGGTCATTCAGAATTCTGACAGCAGAGAAGTCATTGCATGCCAGAGCTAGGAGGACACTATCCAAGTTTATAAATCAAATCTGTGGCAATGTTGGGAACACTTAACATTTCATTTTATCTCCTGACACATAGTCATCTCTTAATAAATGGATTGTTGACTAGCAGATAAAATGAATTAAGGCTCAGAGTGGTCAAAGTGCTTTGCCCCAAATCCCATAAAACATTAGTAGATGGAGTATAGTTGTTCTGATAAGAGAGGGGGCTTTTTGAATAAAGGTAATGAGAAATCACTCACAGAGCCAGGAAGAAATGGAGGCGCTGATATTGATAGGGAGGACGGCCAGCTCGAGCAAAGTAGGCTATGATCATTGATAGGAGGTACTGATGAACAGAAAGAGAAGAGAGTCATAGTCAGGTAGGGAAGGAGATAGACATCTACAGAGTGGGTAGACTCAGGAGGAGATAGAATTGGGAAAAATCTGGATAGGGGAGGTTTGGTTGAAGGCAGGACAAGACACTAGGTTGGGGAGGATGGGTTACCAAAATGGAGAGAAAAGAGGGGACTGTGGGACAGTTTCCATCTGATCTATAGACATACCTGTGATCTTAGAGAAAACAAGGCCTGGAGCAAAGGAAGAATGAGATAAAGATACAAATATGAAGGAAGAAGACAAGTTTTGGGGGGCTCATTTTGGGCAGTGGCAATTTGGGGACTCTAGGCTCTGATTCTTAGGGGTAGGAGAGAATTCAGAGTTGGGCCTTCCTTGGATTGAAGCCAAAAAATTAGGACCTCCAATCCATCTGAAATAGGAATAGGGAGAATAGGGCAGAGGATAATTTGGAGGATAATTGGAGAGGATCAGAGTTTTCTAAAACAAATGATGTACATGGATAACCCAGACCAAGCATGGGTGAGAGCTTTACCTTGTCTGACACTCGAAGTTTTGTGTCCCAGGCCAGGAAGTTCTGGACAACAGGGTCCCCTGTGGAGAGAGATAGAGGGACATTCCATTAGGCTAGAAATGAAGAATAGTTGACTAAAACCAAGAGAAGAAGCTATTCCCCCTAGTATTTCCCCCTCTTGGAAAAGGGACAATGTGAGGGACCCAAAACTGGAACCAAAGGGGAATAAGCCTCTCTGGAATCCCTATGAGTTTATCAATCTCTACTTGGACACCTCCAATGATGGGGTTCTAATAACCAGTCTCTTAAAACTTCAGGTTCCATTGTTGAAGAGTTTTCATTGTTAAGATAATTGGGGAAAGATGGTTTGAAGGTTTTAGGCATAATAGAGGAGCTAGCTCCATTCCTACCTAGTAGTCTGTTGAAGGCCTTGTGATCCTCAGGCCTCACTATGGATACCCTGCGTCTCTTCAGCTGCATTTTGAGACCAACTATGCCCTTCACAGACCACCTGTCCTGAGTTTCTGTGGGCATCACATCTGAATATTTCCTTTTTATACCTTGAATCCTGGAAAATGAACTAGAAGGTATCCAGGTAGCTGGAAGAGAGATGACCAGAATCCATTAGCAAGCTATCTCTTTGGTTGCCTTCTCTTGGCCCTCTTTATAGTTTTTACATGCATAATCATGTTAAATATATTTTTAATCATATTGTAAAAGAAGAATCAAACCAAAAGGGCAAAACCATGAGACAGAAAAACAAAAAAAGAAAAAATAGTATGCTTTAATCTTCAGGCTCCATAGTTCTTTCTCTGAATGTGCATAGCTAAGTCTATCCTAGTTGATCATTGAATAATGTTGCTGTTACTGCACAATGTTCTCCTGATTCTGCTTACTTCATTCAGCATCAGATCATGTAAGGTTTTTCTGAAATTCTTCTGCTCATCACTTCTTTTTTTTAGGTTTTTGTAAGGCAAATGGGGTTAAGTGGCTTGCCCAAGGCCACACAGCTAGGTAATTATTAAGTGTCTGAGACCAGATTTGAACCCAGGTACTCCTGACTCCAGGGCTGGTGCTTTATTCACTGCACCACCTAGCCGCCCCTGCTCATCACTTCTTATAGAACAATAATATTCCATTTCATTCTTATACACAATTTGTTCAGCCATTCCCAGATAGTGGACATCCCTTCAATTTCTGATTCCTTACCACCACAATAAAGAGCTACTATAAATATTTTTGCTTATGTGGGTATTTTCTCCTTTTTTATGATCTCTTTGAGATACAGATCTAATAATGGCATTACTAGAGCAAAGGGTATGCAGAGTTTTATAGCCCTTTGGGCATAGTGAAATTTCAGTTCTCATCATGTGTTTCTCTCTATCTCATGGACAATCAGGTTACATTCTTATGGATTCTAGATAGCAGATCTTTTGAAAAAAAGATATATATATATGTCAAATATTTCTTCCAATTTTTATTTTTTCTAAATTTTTTATTTTTTAATTTTTCCCCCAGCTACATGCAAAAGCAACTTTCAACATTTATTTCAAAAACCTTGAATTCCAAATTCTCTCCCTTCCTCCCACTCTACTCTCTCCATTGAGAAAGCAAATTATTTGGTATAGCCATGAAAAACATTATTATAATAAAAGAAAACACAGTGAAGAGAATGTTAGAAAATTTAAGATATGATAGACATCTGGAGAAAATTTAATGGAGATGGAAGGGAATATACCTTCTTTTCTGCAGAACATGACACTACACAAAAACTGACCATTATTAGAGCATAGAAACCTCATAATCAGAAAGGCAGAAATATTGAATGATTCCTTCTCAGATCATGATAAATAAAAATCATATGCAATAAAGGGTCATGGAGAGATAAACCTAAAACTAATTGGAAACTAGTAACCTAATTTTAAAGAATGAATGGATCAAGCAACAAATCATAAAAAGAATTAATGATTTCATCCAAGACAATGACAATAACAAGACAACATACCCAAACTTATGGAATACAGTCAAAGCAGTTATTAGGGGTTATATATTATCTCTAAATGCATAAATAAAATATAAAAAGAGAAAATCAATAAACTGGGCATGCAACTATAAAGGTTAGAGAAAGAACAAGTTAAAAATCCCCATTTAAATAACAAATTAGAAATCCTGATAATTAAAGGTAAAATTAATAAAATTGAAAGCAAAAAAAATTATTGAACAAATAAATAAAACCAAAAGTTGGCTTTATGAAAAAACAAACAAAATAGATAAACCTTTGGTTAATTTGATTTAAGAAGTGAAAATGATTATCAAAAAGGTGAACTCACCACCAATAAGGAGGAAATTAAAGTAATAATTTGGAACTATTTTGCCCAATTGTATACCAATAAATTTGATAATCTAAGTGAAATGGATGAATATTTACAAAAAAAGATAGGTTGCCTAGGTTAAAAAAAGAGGAAATTAATACCTAAATAGCCCTGTCTCAGAAGCAGAAATTCAACAAGCCATCAATTAATTCCCTCAGAAAAAATCTCCAGGCCAGATATATTCACAAAAATTCTAACAAACATTCAAGGAACAATTGGTTCCGATTCTATATAAATTATTTGAAAAAATAGATGAAGGTGGAACTGTGTCTAATTCCTTCTATGACACCAATATGGTGTTGATAATTAACCTAGGAGGGGTCAAAACAGAAAGAAAAGTATAGATCCCTTTCCCTAATGACTATGGATGCAAAAATTTTAAAGTATTAGCAAAGCAATTACAGCAAGTTATCACCAGGATAATACACTATGATCAAATATTATTTATACCAAGATGGAGGGTTGGTTCAATATTAGGAAAACTATCAGCATAATTGACCATATCAACAACAAAACCAACAGAAATGTTATTATCTCAATAGATGTTGAAAAACCTTTTGACAAAATACAGCTCCCACTCCTAGTAAAAACACTAGAGAGCACAGGAATAAACGGATTGTTCCTTAAAATGATAAGCAGCATCTATCTGAACCATCAAAAAGCATTATATACAAGGGGGATAAGTTAAAAGAATACCCACTAAGATCAGGGGTGAAACAGGAATGCTAGTTATCACCACTACTACTCAACATCATATTAGAAATGTTAGCTTTAGCAGTAAGAGAAGAAAAACAATTGAAGGAATTAGAATTGTAAATGAAGAAACAAAACTCTCACTCTTTGCAGATGTGATGGTATACTTAGAGAACACTAAAGAAATCATCTAAAAACTACTAGAAACAAGTAGCAACTTTAGCAAAATTGCAGGATATAAAATAAATCCACATAAATCCTCAGCATTTATATACTAATAAGATACAACAGCAAGAGAGAGAAATAGAAATCCCATTTAAAATAACTTCAGGGGGCAGCTAGGTGAAGCAGTGGATAGAGCACTGGCCCTGGAGTCAGGAGTACCTGAGTTCAAAGCCAGCCTCAGACACATAATAATTACCTAGCTGTGTGGCCTTGGGCAAACCACTTAACCCCATTTGTCTTGCAGAAACCTAAAAATAAAATAAAATACAACAAAATAACTTCAGGACAGTATATAATACTTGGGAGTCTACCTGCCTAGGCAGACTCAGAAACTCTAAGAAAACAATAATAAAACATCTTTCACACAAATAAAATCAGATCTAAACAACTGGATAAATTTCAATTGCTCATGGATAGGTAGAGCTAATATACTAAAATGACAATTCTACCTAAATTAAAGTACTTATTTAATGCCATACCAATTAAACCTCCAAAAAATTACTTTAGTGAACTAGAAAAAATAGTAACTAAATTCATAAGAAAGAAAAATTTATCAAGGGAATTGATGAAAAAAAATGCAAAAGAAGATGGCCTAGCCATACCAGATCTAAAATTATATTATAAAGCATCAGTTATCAAAACTGTCTAGTACTGGTTAAGAAACAGAGTGGTGGATCAATGGAATAGATTAGGTGCAAAAGAGACAGCAGGAACTGATATAGTAATATATTGTTTGGTAAACTTAGAGTTCAGTTTCTGAGATAAGAACTCACTATTTGATTAAAAACTGTTGGGAAAACTGGAAGATAGTATGGCAAAAACTAGGATCAGAATATCTCACACCCTTTATTAAGGTAAGGTCAAAATGGGTGCAGAATAGACATAAAAGACAATATTAAAAGTAGATTAGGAGAACAAGAAATAGTTCACCTGTCAGATCTGTGGAAAGAGGAGCAGTTTATGACCAAATTAGAAATAGAGAATATAAAAACAAACTGGATAATTTTGATTACATTAAATTAAAAGGGCTTTGCACAAACAAAACCCCTGTAACCAAGATCAAAAGATCAAAAGGAATATAGTAAATTGGTAAGTAATTTTTACAACTAATGTTTCTGACTAAGGACTTGTTTCTAAAATATATAGAGAACTGATTCAAATTTATAAAAAGGACAAGTCATTCCCCAATTGACAAATGGCCAAGATATGCAAAGGTAACTCTCAGACAAGGAAACCAAAACTATCTATAGTCATATAAAAAATTGTTCTAATTTATTGATTAGAGAAATGCAAATTAAAGTTTCTCTAAGGTACCACCTCACATCTCTGATTGGCCAATATGACCAGAAAGAAAAATTTCCAAAGTTGGGGGGGATATGGGAAATGTGGGGCACTAATACATTGTTGGTAGAGTTGTGAACTGATCAATCTTTCTGTAAAGCAATTTGGAATTATGCCCAAAGGGCAATAAAAATGTGCATACTCTTTGATCTATCAATACCACTACTGGGTCTATACCCTGAAGAGATTATGAAAAAGGGTAAAAAATCCCTTGTGTACAAAAATATTCATAGCACCTCTGTTTGTAGAGGCAAAGAACTGGAAATTGTGGGGATACCCATCAATTGGGGAGTAGCTGAATAAATTGTAGTATATGTATGTATTGGAGCACTATTGTTCTATAATAAATCATGAGGGACAAGATTTCAGAAAAGCCTGGAAAGACTTGCATGAATTGATGCTGAGTGAGATGAGCAGAAACACACAACTGTAACCACAACATGGGGTGATGATCAACATTGATGAATCTGCTCACCCCATTAATGCAATAATAATCAGGGACAATTTAAGGGGATCTGTAATGGAGAATGCCATCTGTATCCAGAAAAGGAACTGGAATTTAAACAAAGACCAAAGCTTCTTATCTTTAATTTTTAAAGTTGTCTTATGCATTATGTAATTTTACTATCTCTAATATTTTCTTTCTTCCTTTTGGAACTATTTCTTATTTTACAACACATTCAATTTTGATCTATGCATATCATTGACACAAATGTAAAGATTATATCAGATTTTCTTCTGTTGGGGGGAAGCGGACGGGAAAGGAGGGAGGAAGATAAAAATTGTAAAATTCAAAACCTTGCCAGAAAAAAAAGGTTGGTAGAAACTACCATTGTGTGTAATTGGAAAACAAATAAAATATTTATATAATGGAAAAAATAAATTAAAAAGTCATCTCTAATAATCAAGGACACTAAGAAATCACTGGGAAATAAAGATGAATTGAATTATATAAAAATAAAGTTCTACCAAGATAAAACCATATAATTGAAAAAAAAACTTCATTTACGTTTTTCCTTTCACCTTAATTCTAATTCCTCATTCACAGTATGACTAATATGGAAATATGTTGGAAATATGTTAAGTACAACTTTTACCAGATTGTTTGCCACCATGGTGAGGGGGGGAGGGAAGGGAAGGGAAGGAAAGGTGGTAGGAAAAATGTGGAATTCATAAACTTGTAAATGAATGAATGTTGAAAACTACCTTTATATATAAATGGGAAAATGAATTAAAATTTCAATAACAAGGAAAAAAAGGGAAAAAAATAACCCTCTCCTCCCCACACACAAAGAAAGAGAAATCTCAAGAAAAATAAAGTGAAAAAAAAAAAGTATGCTTCAGTCTGTATTCAAACACCATCAGCTCTACTCTTGGCCCCTCTTTAAATTCTCTCATCATCTTCTCCACAGAATCATCAAATCTCAGAAATGGAAAAATATTTTAATCTAATTCTTATCTTTATAGGAATTGATTCTACATATTATCCACAAGTATGCCTCTGAATGAAGACCTCTCATGATGGAGAATTCACAATTTCCTGAGGTAATATATTCCATTTCCAGATTTCAATTATTACATTGAACTGAAATCTACTACTCTACAACATCTTCCATTGCTCTTGGTTTGGCCTTTTGGTACCATAATAGTCCTTGAAGTACAAATACTTTAAATCACATATCATATTTCCCCTAAGCTTTTTCTTCTCCAGGCTAAACATTCCCATTTTCTTTAACTGTTCTTCATATGGCATGAGACTCTCCTCCATCTTGGTTCCCTGTCTTCTAGAACTCCAGCTCCAATCATCTTCCTCCTCCAACACTCCCTCCAACTCCTCCTCCACTTATTATCTTGTGGTCCCATCTATTTCCCCCCCGACCATTCCTCTCTACACCTCTACCTTCTGATCTTCAATACCTCTACCTTCAATACACCTCTCTCCCACCTTTTCCTATATTTTCCTTCACTCTGATTCTTTCTCCTTTTTCCAATCCTTCCCTCTAACCTCTCTATCTCCTTTTCTATAATCTCATCCTCTCTCAACTGTTTCTATTTTCCTTCACAACATTTTTATCCTCCCATTCCTTCTCCTGTGGCTACTTCTGCTCCATCACAGTTTGACCTCTACTTTTTCCTGTCTCCAGTCTTGCCCTAAGGGGTCAGGATCTCTCACTCTCCTCTCTCCTCCCTCCCCCCTCTTTTTCCCCTTCCTCCCTTCCTCCCCCCTCTTATTAGTTCCTCCTTCCTCTGTGAATTCCTGAGGAAATTTATCCTATTTCCCCTGCCTATGATACCTCACCCCACTAGCACCTGCTTCTTTTTAGGATTTTAAAGTTTAAAGATAGTTAGACATCATTTATCATACCCACTTGTTTATGGGGGAATAAAGAGAATCAGAGTAAAAATAACTTATTCGGTACCATGGCACTGTGTAGGACATAGTTCTGATCCTACATCTCTTTTCCTTTAGCTACTCTTTTCTTTTACCTGTCTCTTAATCACACTCTCTCCCACACCCTCTTTCTGCCAATGATCTGTATCCTCAATCTTCCTGTCCTACCTAATCCCATCATCTCTTCATTACTATTCCCACCAGCCTCCTTACCTGAAGGTCCAGGAACTTCTTCTTTGATCATCAGTGCTGGAGATGGCTTTTGGGAGACAGTGGAGGTGCTCTGGTCCACAGATTTAGAGAAAGGCAAACACCTGGCCATGATCTCCCCAGAAACGTCCTTCCCCCACCCACCCACCCACCCCTCAGCTCCACTTCCCTCCCTCTCACCACCAAAACTTTAGCCTCTCAGCAACCTCCCCTGGCGGTTTCCAAATGGGAATTTTTTTTTCCAATCAGTATCCTCCGCTCCGAGAATAAGAGTAACCAAGCTCAGTGGAGATGTGACTGCACAGCTCCAAGACTCAGTTCTCACT
This sequence comes from Macrotis lagotis, assembly GCF_037893015.1. Classification (NCBI taxonomy): domain Eukaryota; kingdom Metazoa; phylum Chordata; class Mammalia; order Peramelemorphia; family Peramelidae; genus Macrotis; species Macrotis lagotis. The sequence continues at coordinate 365,704,359 of NC_133658.1, forward strand.
GAGCTCCAGGGCACCAAGTAGCAGCTACAAAACCCTGGTGACATCATCGATTCCACCCTGGCAACCAGTTTGAAGGAAAATGCATAGAACCATCAGACTGCAGAATTCTTTCTTGGGGGGCAGTGAAACAGAAGCATGAACTTCTCGTTTGTTCCCTACATTAATTTCATGTATTTAACTTCTTCCAAACTGTTAAATTACACCAATTGTACTTTAATTTTACCTAATTCTCCCCCAACTGATTGATAAATCTTTCTCAACAGGAAGACTGAGATAATAAAAATAATAATGGAGTAGGTACCAAGAAAGAGCTTGGAATCTGCAATGAAAGGAGTCAGATTTCATCTCTGATGTTTTCTAACCATGTGATCTTGATCACTACTTAACATGACTGGGCCTCAGATTCTTCATCTGTACAAATGAAGAGTTTACACTAAATGACCTCTGAGGTGACTTCCAACTCCAAATCCTATAATCATGGGTTTTAGACTATAACAACAATAGATTCGGGTTATGTAGTGCCTTAAAGTTTTCAAAAGTACTCTGGCTCAAACAATCCTGTGAGGTAGGTAAGTAAGAGTGTAAAGAATTCTGGATTTTAGAGTCAAAATATCGGTGTTAAAATCCTAATCCTATCCCTTGGGCAAGTCAGACAGGTGGCAATATGAATATAACACTACACTGCTGTGTGACCCTGGGTAAGTCTCTTATTTCTGCCTACTCAAGTTTCCTCAACTGGAAAATGGAGATAATTACAGCATCTATCCTCTAAGGGTTGTTGTGAAGATCAAATGAGATGTGTATAAAATATTTAGTACACTGTATAAATGATTATTTCCTTCCTTTCTTTCTTACTGTACAATGAGAGACAGGATTTGTTGATCCCCAAGGTGTTTTCTAATTCTAAAAGTATATAATCCTTCACTGCTTCCTCATTTTTTTCACCCAATATACGTGAGTTATCTCCCACAGGCCTATCCTCATACTCTTTCTCCATTCTGGCTTCTTGATGATGCTCTCTAGATTTCTCTAGACAGATGATTCTTAAATCTATGTGTCTAGCCCCAAAATCACCCCGAACTCTAATCCCACTTCTTTCACTGCTTCCACTGAATAGCCCTCTATCATTTCAATCTTGGCATGTTCAAATTTTATCTCATTCATCATCCTCTCCCTTATACCTTCTTCTCCTTCCAACATCCCTTCTGCTATTTGAATTCCTCTTTTGGTCACTAAGGATTGTCATTTAAGTCACTATTACTTCTTTCTTCTCCTTTATTGTCAAGTTCTAATTAATTGTCAAAGCCTACCAATTCTGCCCCAAACAATATCTTTACACATATTCCAGTCAGCCTAATCTTATGCCTCACCTCCTTTCACCTAGGTTATTTATGATGTTACTAACTGATTTCACTATCCCCAGATTTTCCCCTCCCTTCATAATAACATCAGAAAGCTCTTCTCAGTGCTCAGATCTAATCATGGTATTTTTTGCATTGAAAGTCAGCACTCAACCCAACCATCCCCTCTCCCACCATTGTCTATAAACAAAATACAAACATCCTAATCTTGTGACTAAAGCTATGAATAATCTACCTGTGTGATCTCATTTCCTAATATTTATGCCATCTTCTCCCTCACTCCTCATACACTTGGTTTCAGCCAAATTAGATGACTTTCTAATCCCCATTCTCACACTGTCCTCTCCTACCTACATTTTTAAAGGCCTTTACTTCTATGCCTTTACTTATTGAAATCTTTATGTTTTTTAAGATCTAGTCCCTATAGAAATACAAAATCTATGAGCAGACAGGTTTCCTCTTGGAAAACCTATATTCCTTTGCTGATGGAAAATTAGTTTAAAGGACACATGTCTAGAACTCCCTTTCTTCTGGGAATAGAGAGAGAGAAGCATCCCAGTATCCTATACTCCAGTTCCTTATCCCCTATTCTTCTCTTCTTTGACACTGCCTTTGATTCATTTTGGCATAGGCCCTCCATCATTTCATACTTGGATTATTGAAGTCAACTGCTGGTTGGTTTCCCAGACTCAAGTATCTTTTCAGTCCAAGCCATCTTCTACTCAGTTGTCAAGATGATTTTCCTAAAGCTCAGGTCTGACCATGTCACCTCTCCACTATTCAATAAATTCTATTGGCTTCTTATCATCTCCAGAATCACATATAAATTCCTCTGCATGACTTTTTCTTTTTTGGTTTTTGCAAGGCAATGGGACTAATTGACTTGTCCAAGGTCATGCAGCTAGGTAATTATTAAATGTCTGAGGCCAGATTTGAACTCAGGTACTCTTGACTCCAGGGCTGGTATACCACCTAGCCACTCCCTCTGCATGACTGAAAGACTGAATCATTTCCCATTTTCCCCAGTCTTTTTATACCTTAAATCCCCTCAATGTATTTTTTTTGTCCCATAATACCAGGCTCTTGGTTCTTTCTCACACAGACACTCAGTCTCCCAACTTCATGCATTTTCAAAGTCTGTTCCCCAACTGGAACTCTCTTCCTCCTCATTTCTATCTCCTGGCTTCCTGATTTCTTTAAATTCTAAGTTAAAACACCATCTGCAGGGCAGTATCTAATCAGTAGGTGCATCTAATAATCAGCATCTAATCAGTAGGTGCATCTCATCTAAATAATAAGTGCCTAATAATTGCTTGTTGATTTCATTTGACTTGATTCCCTAGTTCCAAATCTAAAATAAACCTTTACTTGTCTAATAACTCTTTGGGAGAATCAAATAATGTGAAGAATGAAAAAATCTAACTATCTAAGCTGTTCTACACAAATGCAACTTAGAGTAGCAGAAAAAGCATTGGATTTAAAATCATTTCTGTTATTTGAATACTACTTGAATTTCTCTGACATGAAGTAATCTAGCTAATGTTTCCTTCAGTGAGAGCTGTCCACTCGCCTTTGAAATATTATTAAAACTTCTTCCTTATATTAAATCAATATCAGTCTTTCCATAATATCTCCTCATGGTTTCTCATTCTATTCTCTGGCTCTCCTTCTTACTACTGATGGATTTTGAGCTAGGCATAACTCAAGTTCATTTCCTGGAAATTTAGGCATGATAGTTAAATAAATGGACAAGCTAGGTGGCAAGTGGATAGAGTACTAGGACTGGAGTCGGGAAGAATCATCTTCATGAGTTCAAATTCGGCCTCAAATATTTATTAGCTGTGTGACACTGAGCAAGTCACTTAACTCTGTACAAATCAGTTTCCTCATCTGTAAAATGAACTGGAGAAGGAAATGGCAAGCACTCATGAAGAGTAGAACATGAATGAACTATCTGAACAACAACAATAGTGGAATTAATGAGACTCAACTCATTCAATGGTTAACTAAAAGAGGTTTATTTAGTCATAAAAAAAGTCACTCAGAAAAAACAGGGAGTGAGAGTAATCACATTGATTCAGCTAAGCATTGTTTCTCAGTGCTAGTATTTCCAAAGAGTGCACTGGAGTTTTTTGTGGCCTCTGTACTAGAGTGATTAAGAAGACATGTCATGGACATGAGTTTGTCCCCTTAGACAATCAAGTCTCGATGATGATGATGATGATGATGATGATGATGGTGATGTTTGTCCTTTGCTTTCAAAGAAGACCATGACATCAGGGATGTGATGCCATGACAAGCACAAGAGCTGGGCAGAGTCACCAGCCTCACCTTCTCCTCCAGAGCCATTTAGATCCAGTGACCAGATATGAATCAGGATGACTGGAGATGGCCCTGGATGTGAGGCAATCAGTGTTAAGTAGCTTGCCCAAGGTGTAACAGATAGTAAGTGTCAAGTGTCTGAGATCAGATGCTCAATACCTTATTAGGGAAATGAACTAATTCAACTTCTTTAGAGCAGGTTCATAAGAAAGCCAACCTGAACAACATTTGAGGGTTTCAGAAAATATTCCTCCTATCATATCACATAAACTTGTAAAGGTTAATCAACTTCTCTGGGCCTCAGTTTCCTCAACTGCAAAATGAGAATAATGAAAGGGTGTTATGAGAATCAAACAAGATAACAAACATAAAATTGTTAACATGGTGCCTGGCACAGAGTTATTTATATGTGTATGTGTGTGTGTCTATGTGTGTATACATATATATGCATATATATGACTTTGTATGTATATATATATATGTGTGTATATATGTGACTTTGTGGTATATATATATATGTACACACACACACACACACACACACACACACATATATATATATATGACTTTGTAGAGACCAAAATTTAACAAAGGGCAAACAGAAAAAATTCTCTGAGTGAGTTATCCTTTATTAGCAGGGTCATACAACCTGTTATGTAATAGAGGGATATTATTATTTTGTCTCCATTTGTTGCCAAAAGATGGGAGAGAGAGGGCAGACCTCACTCACCTTTTCTACCTTGGTGTGTCTTTCTTCTGATTAGCCTAACAATCCATAATTTGGGCCTCTCCTGGCAAATGAAAGGCAACCCTAATTAGTGGGTATTTAAATGAGGAGATGGGTCAAGAGTTTAGAGATTCTCATTATTTCATCATTGGGAGTGGGAAAGAATGATCCTCAGGTTTATCTGCAACTATGGAAAATGATTTTCAAATGTAGCTGACCCTCACCACTGTGGCACTTAAGGAATGGAATGTCAGCCAGGTTAGGGACAGCTAGGTAGAGCAGTAGATAGAGCCTTGACCTTGGAGTCAGGACAACTGGAGGTTAAATCCAACCTCAGACACTTAACACTATCTATGTGACCTTAGACAAGTCATTTAAACCCATTTGCCTCACATACAGGGCCATCTCCAGTCGTCCTGATTCACAACTGGTCACTGGACCCAGATGGCTTTGGAATAGAAAGTGAGGTTAGTGACTTAGTACAGCAGCCCCTCACTCAAATCCATTCCATTTGCTTGTTAGGCATCACCTCCCTGATGTCATGGTCTTCTTTCAGAATGAAGGATAAATACAATAATAATAATAATAATAATAATAATAATAATAATAATAATTCATTATGAAACCCAGCTTACCTCTAGCAAACTTGACCAGAAATACATTAGCCTTCTCAATATAACTTTTATTTGTTTAGTCTATCTTTTGATGAGGGGAATAACAAGGACAAAAAAAAAGAAAGCATCTAATTTCCTCCCTACAAAGAAAAACAAAAACAAAAACAAAACTTCTTGACCTTCATAAATTAGGGATCTTGAAAAAATAGGAGGAAAAAAGGTTGAATCACAAATAAATAATTGATTATTATAATAGTATAACATTAATTTTCCTCTACTTTTTCCACTTTCTTTGATTTCTTTGAGGTATAATTCTATTGGTGGTATTACATGGTCAAAGTACATATATGGATTTTAGTAATTTTGAGGAGTACAATTCAACATTGCTTTGCAGAATGGCATTTTACAGCTTCTATAATGCAAGTGTTCATATTTCCCTACAACCTCTGTAATCTGCTTCTTCTTACTTTTTTGTCTTCTTTGCCAATTTGATGAATGTTAGGTAAATATGCTTTTTATTCTTCAATGCTCTTTTTACATCCCACCATCTCCACAAAACCCTTTTAGCTATGGTAGTCTTTCCACTCATAGCATTTCAGAGTTAGAAGAGTTTTCAGAGTCCTATAGCCCAACCACTCTCTAAATCATGAATCCCAACTTTAACATCTCTGATAAGTAATCACCCTAGATTTTACTCCTCCAGTGACAGCTGCCCATTCAATTTGAGGACAACTTTAATTATTTGCAAGTTCTTCCTTATACTGAGATAACATCAGCCTTTCTATAATCTTCCCTTACTGATCCTCAGTATGCCCTCTGAGCCCAAACATAATAAATTAAACCATGACAAAAGTGAAGATATTTTAAGTTATGAATCATGCCCAATTTCTTCTCCCCCACCTTCTCCTCTCCAAGTTAAGCCAATCAGTCAATAAATATATATTGAGTAGTGACTTTGTGCCAATCACTGTGCCATGAACTGAGGGTACAAAGAAAGTAAAATGCAATCACTGCCCTCATGGAGCTTACAATGTAATGGAAGATACAACATGCAAACATATATATATATATATATATATATATATATATATATATATATATGTATGTATGTATACCCAAAAATGTCATATATAGTATAAATAGGAAATAATTAGCAGAGGGAAAATATTAAATTCATTAAGGTTTGGAAACTTCCTTTAGGATGTGAATTTTACTAGGACTTGGAAGAAACCACAAAATCCAGGAGACAAAAAAAGAATGAGAGGAGTGATAGCCAAGAAAATGCCCAGAGTCAAGATACAAGTTTTGATCAGGGAACAACAAAGGAGGTCAGTTTCACTGGATGAAATTACACATGTTAGGGTTTTAGGAAGAGAATATATGATATAAGAAAACCAGAAAGATATGAGGAAGGTAATTTATGAAGGGTTTTTCTTGCCAGAGGATTTTATATTTATCTTAGAGATGACAGGACTAGGGTTTATTGCCTAGGAAGGGGACATGGTTAGACTTGCCCCTTAGAAAAATAACTTTGACAGCTAGTTGGAGAATGGACTGAAGTGGGGAAAGATTTGTGGCAAGAGGATCAACAAACAGGTTATTGCAATAGTCGCAGTGTGAGGAGATTAGAGGTCTTTACCAAAGTGATGGCAATATCAGAGAAGAGAAGGGGGGCATATTTGAGAGACGTTGAAAAGGTGAAAAGATAGTTCTTGGCAATAGATTGGATGTGGTGGATGAGCGATATTAGGAATGACACCTAGACTTCAACCCTGAGGGGCTGGTTATATGATAGCGGTCCTGACAGGAATATGAATGTCTGAAAGAGGGAAGGCTTTGGCCAAGGGGAAAGAAAATAAGTTCAGCTATCAAATTTAAAATGCTCCTGAAATCTAGTTTGATGCAAAGAAAAAGAACTTATATGTACAAGGACATTTATAATAGCTCTTTTCTGTTGGCAAGGAATTGGAAGTTGAAGGGATGCCTATCATGGGGGAATGGTTGAACAAATTGTGGTAAGTGATTATGATAGAATATTATTCTGCTATAACAAGTGATGAATAGATTATACTCTTAAAAAAACCTGGAAAGATTTATAAGAGCTGATGCAAAGTGAAATATACTGTGTACAAAGTAGCAACAATAATGTAGGACTATGAATGACTTAGCTTCTCTCAGCAATACTATGGCCCAAGACAATTCTGAGCTGATAGTGTTTGAATACAAATTGAAGCATACTTTTTTTACTTTATTTTTCTTGTTTCTTTTTTTTGTGTGTAGGTGGGGGTCTATGTTTTCTTCATTATATGACTAATATGGTTATGCTTACATGACTACACATTTATAACCCATATCAAATTGCTTGCTTTCTCAATGGGGGAGGAAAATTTAGAATTCAGGGTTTTGTTTTGATATTTTAATTTTTATTTAAGGCAATGAGATTAAGTGACTTGCCCAAGGTCACACAGCTAGGCAATTTTTAAGTCTCTGAGTCTGGAATTGAACTCAGGTTCACCTCACTCCAGGTTAGTGCTCTATCTACTGTGTCACCTAGCTGCCCCTAGAACTCAGTTTTAAAAACAAACATTAAACATTGTTTTTATATGTAACTGGGAAAAATATTAGAAAAATAAAATTTAAAAAAAGAAATCCAGTTTGAGATATCCAGTAGAGAGAGATATATGAACTAAAATCAACAGACAAGTCTAAGACCAGAGAGGATCATTAAATCCATGGGAGTTGATGAGATCAAGTAAAGGTCCAGGTTATGGTTAGTGGGTGTGATCTGAATGAAGACCTAGCAAAGAAGTCTGGGAAGGAGCATTCAGACAGGTAGGAGGAGAACCAGAAAAGAGTAGTACCTTGAAAAAGCTAGAAAAGCAATGAAGGAGGAATAATGACAGAAAGCATCTGAGTCATCAAGAAGAGAAGTTTTTCATGCTACTTGTCCTTTATCTAACACAAAGAGATCCTCTTCTTCACCATTCTGGTTACCATATTTAGAATGCTTTTCAACTTGGCTATGTCCCTACTAAAATTTGTCCAAAATTGGGTAAAATAATACAAAAGTGACCTTACCTGAATACAGAAGAGCATGACTATTCAATCACTAGTTCCAGACACTTTGTATTAATAGAATCTTTTGTACATGAAATTTCAAATGACATTGGCTTTTGGATTTCTGTATAAAATTACTGACTCATGTTAAACTTTCATTCCACTAAAATCTATCAGAATTTTAATTTTTAAAAAATACTACTTTCTAGAAAATCCTTTGTCTTCCTGATTCCATCATCCTCTACCTATGCACCCAATATTGTATTTGCATGATTGATTGTTAGGACCCAAGTACCTTTACATTGATCTCTATTAATGTTTTTATTTCATAAGTTTAAAAGCATGGAGTAAACAAGATTATCTAGTTTCAATCTTTCATTGTCATTTTATGCATGGGGAAACTGAGACCCAGAAATTGTTTAATATTAATGATATCTTGACTCCTTCAGAATTCTATTCTTACTCAAACCGACTGCAGACTAGAGAGCGTTGATCTGTGCTAGTTATTGATAAATTTGGAGCACCATTGATTCTTCATGAATAAAAGTATGTAGAGTTAAGTAGCAACAGTAACAACATGGTGAAGTCAAAAGAACCCAGGACTTAGAATCAGAGGACCTGAATACAAAAACACTTAAGTGCCTACTCTATGGCAAGCATTGTTCTAAACATTCAAGATACAAAGAAAGGAAAAAAGGCAGTCTCTACTCTCAAGGAACTCTAAAGGGGGAGCAATATGCAGTGTACAAATAAGAATTATGTAGGATAAAGTAAAGATAATCAAGAGAGAAAAGGCATATGTTTTAAAGGTCACTAAGTAAGGTTTCCTGCAGAAGATGAGATTTGGGTTGAGACTTGAAGAAATCCAAATGGCCAAGATGAGGAGGAAAAGGATTCCAGGTATGGGAGCTTTGGAAGGGCGTTTGGAGTCTCCAAATAAAGATTGAGCAACCTTGAATAGTGAATGAATTGATGTGCATCCCTGGGATTTAAAACTGCTCAGAATTTTTATAGAAGGCAACAAAGTATACAGATTAAAAACTTTTCTTCTTCTAGAAAAGCAACAGGCAGTTTGAGGACGGAAGTGAATAATAAAGGCTAGGTAAGATTTGAGTGAAAGAAAGAGACAAAGAGGCCAGGAGCATGTGGCACAGAGAGAGAGAGAGAGAGAGAGAGAGAGAGAGAGAGAGAGAGAGAGAGAGAGAGAGTCATCCTTACAAAATGAAGATGGGGCCAAGAAGAAGAGAAGAGCCCGACCGTTCTCTTCCTGATTTAAATGCACTTCTGTAGAGAGTTGGACAAAGGGTAGGGTTTGAGGAGTGGTCTAGCACCTGGCTCCAGGTGTTCTTCAATAGGCAAGCTACAAACTGGTCCTTTCTGTCCCAAGGTGTGTGATCTTTAAGTTCATCACGTAGCAGTGGAATAATAGGAGTCAATTTACATCCCAGGAGCAGATAACATTTTACATTTTTACAAAATTTAACAGAAAAAGAATTACAAAATTTGCTTCTAATTACAAATTTTCTATATTCATGATTCTTTACATCATGAGTGACAGCAAGTGAAAATGGCAGGAATGTCTTGTGCAAGGAATAACAAGGGGGCAGTGTCACTGTGATGCAGGAATGGGAGATTTGTAATTGGAAGCAGATTTTGTAATTTTTTGTAATTTTTGTAATTTTTTATACTGTTAAATTTTGCAAAATGCTATCTGCTCCTGTGTCTGTTGTTCCATTGTTAAATCTAAAATTTGTACCTCTCCTCATTCCCAATTCCCCTTCCAGTTGCCAACTAACTGACCAAGTCAAGCTTACACTGGTGTGACAGGACCACTCCCCAAATGGCACCCTTGTCCAAGCCAGTATAGATGTGCATTTAAGTCTAGAACAAAAGGGCCTGTCTCTTCTTGACCCTACCTTCACCTTGTAAGTTTGACACTCACTCTCTCTCTCTCTCTCTCTCTCTCTCTCTCTCTCTCTCTCTCTCTCTCTTTATCTCACTCACCTCACCTAGTCTGTCCTCAAAGTGCTTACTACTTTTCTAGGAGGAGAAAAGTTTTTTTTTTTTATCTGTATATGTAAATAAGTCCTGGGCAGTTTAAATTCCTAGGATGTAGATGAATTCTTTCACTTTCACTATCAATCTTCATTTGACAACCCCATTCCCTTCCACAACAAAATCATCTTTTTAAAATTCTATGTTTTGGGAAATGCTTGTGTTTTTTTGTAAATTAAAAATTCAAAAAGGATTTGAAAAACAAAAAAGTATTGTAGTACCCTTAAGAATAATAGGAAAAGGGGCAGCTAGGTGGCATAGTAGATAGAGCATTGGCCCTGGAGTCAGGAGGACCTGAGTTTAAATCCAGCCTCAGATACTTAATACTAACTTAGCTGTGTGATCTTGGGCAAGTTACTTAACCCCATTGCCCTATAAAAATAATAAAAAATAAAATTAATAAAAAATAATAGGGAAGCCCACAGGGAATAAAACTATGCAAACTCTTTAATCCAATAATGCCACTACTAAGTCTGTATCCCAGAGAGATCACAAAAAAGGGTTTAAAAATGCAATGAACAAAAACATTTATAGCAGTTCTTTTTGTAGTGCAAAGAATTAAAATTGAATAGATGCCTAGCAATTGGGAATGGTTGAAAAAATTGTGGTATATGAATGTGATAGGACACTATTATTCTATAAGAAATAATGAAAGACGGGACTTCAGAAAAGCTTGGAAAGACTTGCATGAACTGATGCTTAGTGAAGTGAATTGACCCATAAGAACATTGCATACACTAAGAGCAACATCGTATGATGATCAACTATGATGGATGAACTTGCTCATTTCAGCAGTATAACAATCAAAGACATTTCTAAAAGACTTTGTGATGGAAAATACCATTCTCATCCAGAGGAGGAACTATGGAGTTTGAATGTAGGCCAAAGTTTACCATTTTTAATTTTTAAAAGTTGTTTTATGTATTATGCTTTTCCCCCTTTAATTTTTTTTGCCCTTTTTGATTTGATTCTTTTTTACAACATGATTAATAAGGATATATAGTTAATATAGTTAAACTTGTAAAACCTATATTAAATTTCTTGCTGGGGTAGGGGAGGAGGAAGGGGGAAGTGAGGGAGGAGAAAGAGGTAAAAAAATATGAAGCTCAAAATCTTACAAAAAATGATTGTTGAAAACTATCTTTTCATGTAGTTGGAAAAATAATTAAACAAAATATTAATTTAAAAAAAGAATAATAGGAGAGTTAGGAAGATTTGGGGAAAAGATCATAAATTCAGTTTGGAACATGTTAAATTTAAGATCTCTATAGGACTTCCAGTTTGAGACACTGTTGAAAATGCAAAATGTATATTCAGGCTGGGTTTTGAGAATTATGAGCAGTTTATTCACCTGCAAAACCCACCCAGGGCTGGATCAGACAGTCTCAATGGTTCTTTTCAGTTCTAAAACCTATCTGAACTAGGATATGGATTCAACTATTTTATTTATGGGTAATGACCAACACTGAAGTTATCTCTAGGGAAAATCTGATGTCACAAAAAAGAGCACTATGCTTAGACAGAGGACACATGACTTCTGGTCATAGATCCAGAGCTTGCAAGAAATCTGAAGCTTTGATCAAGCTTTCCCATTTGTATTAACCTAAACAGAACATTTCTTCTCTATAGGCATCAGTTTCCCATCTCTAAAATAAGAAATTAAGTTAGATCATTTCTCAGGTTCACTTCCTATGAATGTATATGGATAATCAAAAGTTTACAAAAGATTAGGTATCCTGTTTAAATTAAATTGTTCAGTGGGAATAGTGTTAGATCTGGAGTCAGGGGCTCTTGGCTCAAAATCTTACTCTGCTACTTTCTATCTGTGGAAATTGAGTATCTGGACTTCACTTTCTTTAACTTTTAGTTAAAAAGGTTGATCGAAGTGATCTCAAAATCCTTTTGACCCTTTAATCTATGATTCTACAATTGGCAAAGCATTAATAAGTTCTCAACTTCTTGTTCTGGAGAGGCCTCTGAGAAATAATTTCTTTTGGCCTCAGTCTTCTTGATGTAGAGAAATAAGAATGTAGCAGAAACAAATTCTATAACCTTGAGGCTGTTAAATCTTGTTAAATGGGTGGAGAGTCTTTGCTCTTCAGATATAAATTGATTCCTTTGGTTTCATTGTTTAATGTAAAATTTGTATCCTCTCTCTTCATTTCCAACCCTGAGTCTTCAACCCTCTACCTGGTCCTGATCATGTAAAGGGGAGGGATTTCCACTTCATCTCATCTTCCCAGGAACACTAAACTGACCAGAAATGACGTGTTGAACTTAGGGGTCGTGCACCTTGGGACAGGAAAGACCAGTATGTAGCTTGGCATTGGAAGAAACCTGGCCCAACTTGCAAAACCATTCCCCAAAGGCCACCCCCATGTGCCCTCATGCCATGTAACTGGGGCTGCTTCTCTCTCTCTCTCTCTCTCTCTCTCTCTCTATCTATCTATCTATCTATCTATCTCCCTCTCTCCCTCTCTCTTCTCTCAATCTCACTCAAACTACTTCACCTAGCCTATTCTTAAAATGGTTACTGCTTTTCTAAGAGTTTTAACTTGTATATCTGTAATAATTTGTTATAATAAAATCCTGATTACTTTTAATATCCAAGAGAAGTGCAAATTCTTTTGCTTTTCAATGACCCCCCAATTTCCTATACTTATCTGGTGACCCCCAAAAATCCCAGCAGCAACATTCTTATCTGTAAAATGAAGAAGTAAGACTGGGTCCAAGGTCCCCTCTAGAACTCAATCCTATGACTGGGTTCAGTCATTCAAAACATCCCTATAACTGGTCCTTGTTCCTTCTGGAGACAAATAGAAAGTTTGATCCCCTCTTCCTCATGGTAATTCCTCAGTTACATCACAAAGTGATCAAATATGCCATCTCTCTCTTCCAAGTTAAATATACCCAATTCCTTCAACCTAACCTTATATGCTAAACAGATGTCTTTATGCTAACAAGCTCTAAGCTCCCTAGCAGCAATGATGCTGTGTTGGAAGAGATATCCATTGCATCAGAGGCAACTAGATAGAGCTGAACCTGGAATCAGAAAGACCTAAGTTCAAATCCAGCCTTGGATATTTACTAAGTGTGTGACCCTGGAAAGTCATTTAACTCTTTTTGCCTCAGTTTCATCAACTGTAAAATGAGGATCATTTTAGCACTTCTCACAATTTATTATAAAGATCAAATGAAATAATATTTGTAGGTTGGTTGGTTGGTTGATTCTTGTCCTTTATTATCAAGGAAGACCAAAATGACATATTTGAGATAAATTATAGTGTGTCTGACTGGCTGATCAGCCAAAATGAGCTCAGAATGCTCTACCACAGTTTGGTCACAAATAGTCTATGTGAACACTTGGGGTGGGTATTCTAAATTTATGTATGTTATATTTCCTTAGAACTGCTTCAATTCTCCCCTTCTCAAAGAGTACTGCACTCTCACTGATGAGGGGCATGCCATGCTAGGCAGTCTTGTGCCCCATGCTGCACAATCATTTCCAAAGTTCTTTGGGTTCTTTTTGTTTTTTTGCAAAGGCGATGGCATTGAGTGACTTGCCCAAGGTCACACAGCTAGGTAATTATTAAGTGTCTGAGGCCGACTTTAAACTCAAGTACTCTTGACTCCGGAGTTGGTGCTCTATCCACTGAGCCACCTAGTTGCCCCAGATTCTTAAGTGACACCTTCAGGGTGTCCTGGTATTGCTTCCTCTGACCCCTTTGTGAGCACTTGCTCTTTGTGAGTTCTCCATAGAATAGTCTTTTTGGCAAGCTTACTTCTGGCATTCTTACAACCTGACCAACCCATCATAATTGCACTCTCCATAGTAATGTTGGAATGCTAGGCAGTTTAGCTCAAGAAAGGTCCTCAGGGTCTGGTATCTTCTCCTGCCAAGTGATTTTCAGAATCTTCCTAAGACAGTTTAAATGGAAACAATTCAGTTTCCTGATATAACGCTGGTAGACAGTCCAAGGTTTCACAGGCATGTAGCAATGAGGTCAACACAACAGCTCTATAGACCTTCAGTTTGGTAGTCAGTCTAATGCCTCTTCTCTCCCACACTTTCTTTCAGAGCTTCCCAAACACAGCTAGCTCTGGCAATGTGTGTCAACCTCATTGTCAATGTGTACCTCTCTAGAAAGAACACTGACAAAGTAAGTGAACTTGTCCGCAGTACCCAAAACTTCTCCATTTCCTGTAATCAATGATTCTACATATGGAAGGTGTGATGTTGCTGATGGAGCACCTGTATTTTCTTGGTGTTAATTGTTAGACCAAAATTAGCTCAAGCAGCAGAGAATCGATACATACTTTGGTGCATCTCAGCTCCAGAGGCCGTACTGAGTGCACAATCATCTGCAAAAAGAAGATCATGCACCAAGATTCTCTCCACTTTGGTCTTGGCTTGTAGCCTTTTCAAATTGAAGAATTTGCCATCAATTCAGTAGCTGACCTTGAGCCCATGTTCATCAGTGAAGGCATTGGATAACATAGCTGAAAATATCATAGTAAAAAGTATGGGAGTAAGGACACATCCTTGTTTTACTCCATTGGTGACTGGGAAATCTCGAGAGCATCATCCACTATCCAGAACCTGAACTATCACACCATCATGAAATTGGCATTCGATACTGATGAACTTTTCTGGGCAACCAAATTTGGACATGATTTTCCATAAACCCTCACAATTGATGACATCAAAGGTCTTGGTCAGTTCTACAAATGTTGTATACAGACCTCTGTTTTGTTCCTGGCATTTTACCTGCAATTGTGGCACAGCAAACACCCTGTCGACTGTTCCTCAACCCTTTCTGAAGCCACATTAACTCTCAGGGAGGTGACCATCTTCCAGATGAAGGATCAGTCTATTGAGAAGACCTCTGGCATGATTCTTACCAGCAATGACTAAAAGAGTAATACCTCTGTGATTGCCACAGGACAATTTATTCCTTTTACCTTTAGAGAGATGCACAATGGAGGCATCCTTGAATTCTTGAGGTAATAACCTCTTCATGCCATCTAACCTGGAAAATTTCAGTCAGTTTTTGAATGAGCATTGGACCCTCACCTTGCAGATCTCAGCTCAAATAAAATCAGCACCAGGTGCTTTGCCACTCGAAAGAAGCCTATGACTTTCAAAACCTCTTCTTCAGTTGGAACTTCAGCTAGGGACTGAATGACTTCAACTAGAGATAAATGGTCAATGGCTTCTGCATTGATTTATGATGATCTGTTAAGGACACTATAGAAGTGCTCAGCCCATCTCTCTAGGATCATGTACCTATCATTAATCAATGTGTATCCATCAGCACTGAGTAGTTGAGATGCATCATAGGTCTTCGGCCCATAAATAGCCTTCAGAGTATCATAAAAGCATTTTGGTTTGATAGAAGTACTTATCACACTGCCTGAAAAGGTATTAAATAAATGTGTATTTTTTAATTCAACTTTTTGGGGGTTTTTTTGCAAAGTAATGGGGTTAAGGGACATGCCCATTATTAAATGTCTGAAGTGAATTTGGACTCAAGTCCTCCTGAATCCAAGGTCAGTATTCTTTCCAATATGCCACTTAACTTCCCATAAATGTGTATTCTTACTTCTCATTCCCTTTCTCCCCCCATACCCCAGGTCATAGAATAAACACTAATCCTGGGGCAAATAGATTCAAACTCTGGCTTTGAAACTTTAGTGATTTTGGATAAAAACTTCACTTCAATTTCCTCATCTGTAAAACAGGACTATATAATACCTATTTGTAATGAAGAAAGAGGCTTGACAGCCTTAAAGTGTTGTAGAATTTGAAATTATTGCTTTTATCATAATCATTCCTGCCATGGATGCCCAGAACCAGACACAACTTCTCCAAAGGTAGTCTGGTCAAGGGATATGGAACTCTGGCCTTCATGTTTCAGCCACCTAAAATCTTATTAACTGGAATTGTTAACATATAGCAACATAGTGCTGAACTAACACTGACCACATACAATAGTCTAACTGCACACTTTTTCACTCTACTGCACAAAGCTGGTTCACTGCTGGTGAATGGGAGCCCAGCCCAGGGACTGCCCCTTCCTGGCAGTGGTCCCAGGTCAGTAGCAAATGAATAAAAATGTTTCACACCCCTCATGATAGCATCAGTACATCTAAATTTGCTGTCAGTCTCAAGGTCCACACAAACAGAAGATTTCAAGGAGCATTCAGGAAGCAGCAGTTCCTTCCATCATGATGACCCCATCTGTCTGTTTTCTTCACTCTAACCCTTCTATGATCTTGGGTGAATAACTATGTCCCTGCTCAGAACAGAGCTCTTTTTCAAATGTCTCTAAGTCCTTGACTTTCCTAGGAATTAGCTTTTACTAACTGGATATTCCTGGACAAAGCATAGTTCATTTTTCCCTCTCAAAACCTGTAACTTGTAAAATCCATCTCAGAAGAGAGTTCATTAATAAATAGGGAAGTAATGCTCTCTATTTCTTCCTCTTTCTCTTCTCTGTACTTGAATCATCCTACTCAGGTCTCTTCCAGACCTAAATCCACTCCTCTCCCAGTCTGGCCCCTAAAATAATTCCTTTTTACCTGAGTACAGTTGCTTTACAAAACTGGGATTTACTTCAGAGCCTCCCCCTGTCCTAGTAACCCAGTTTCCCTAATGTATTAGCAAGAGCTATAATTCATCTTTGATATCTGTTCCTGAGATGATTTCTCTTAAATTCCTCCAGGGTAACTCACCCTATTCCAGAGCAGTCTGCCTTAAGTCCCAAAGGAAGAGTAAACAATTTTTAGAGGGTCGATTGCCACAATCCCCACCAAATGGAGGCTGGAAAGATCAGTCATCACCACTTCTCTTCAGTTACCAGCAATATGATTAAACTATTTACCATTCTAGGACCTGAACCAATTTTTTCTCAGCTCTAGCTCAATGACCCTAGTAGTCCTTCTAGTTTAACCCTCAGACCACCATCACAGAGTTGGAAGGAAATGACTTAGAGGACATCAAGTCCTACCCTTTTATTTTACATTTTGGGAATTTGAGACTGAGAGAAGGGAAGTAGCTGGGTCAAGAAGTTAAATGGCATATACTTAAAGGTAGATCTTCTGACTCCAGGGCTAGTGTTCTTTTCACTATCACTGTAATAGATAGCATGGAAGGATTGAAAAGATTAATAAAAATATCTGGTCCCAGTATCAAGGCATTCTTAGTGGTGGGTCTATTAGGTAAAGGAAGAGAGAAGACATGCTATAGAATCACAGATATAGAGCTTAAAGGAAACTTAGATGCCATCCAGTCCAATCCTTTACCCTCACAATTGAGGAAACTGAGACCTGAGGAAGGCAAGTGACTTGTCAGAGATCATATGTGCATTAAGTATCAGAGATGATAACTGAACTCAGTCATAATGAATTATAAATAGAGTTGGAAGGGGCCTAAGATGCAATCTAGTACAACCCCTTCATTTTGTAGATGAAAAACTGATACCCAGGTAGTAAATTAGTAAGTGAAAGAGAGACCTCTGGAAAGATTAAGAGAGGGCTTCATGGAAAAGAGATCAATTGAGCTGGCTCTTCAAATATAGGCAGAACTCCAAGATTCAAAGGTAAAGAAAATGAGGATCAAAGTGTGTAGAATGAAAAAGGCAAAATGGTAGAACTGGCTAAGAATTGTTCAGATTACAAAGAAGTTTGAATTACAGACTGACAATAGACTTCATTCAGGGGGCAATGGAGAATCCCTGGAGCAGGAAAGTGGCATTTAAAAATACCAATACATTAGGAAGATGACTAGCAGTCTATGGGAGATATGTTGGAGGAAGAGAAGAGGCATAAGGTTAATTCATTAGACAGTCTAGATTGAGTGTGATCAGATCCAGATCAGAATGTAATTTTAATAAAATAAATTAAAGTACAATAAAACAATGTTAAGATGTTGTTTTTAAAAATCTACACTTCTACAAGAATTCTTCTGTACAATTTTATGACTGCCATTTCTATTTCAGTTTGACACTATGGTAGGTAAAAATGAAATGAATGAGGAAACAAAGGTTCAAGATTCCAAGTACATCAATTTTTAAGCAATACATTCTAGTTGCATTACCAATCATTTCCTCAATTTTAGCATGGAACCCTGAATTCAGAAGAAGACAAATATTTATTCCTTAAAAACAATCAAATAAGACAAATTAATGAAAAAACAATTAACTTAAATACAGAAATTAGGTAATCTGATTTCTAGTTGGAAGAAAATTAGGAACAACTCAAATGGGAAGGAGAAAGAGCAAATAGGTGCAATTCCCTTAAATCAGAAAAAAGAGGTACTCCATTCCCCACAAGTGTCTGTATTCAGTCAAAGAAACATGGAAACAATAACTGTTTGAAGATGTATAATTGTGATAAAACTAATTGCTTCAGTTTTGGCATCTAGTTAGGTTGCTGGTCAGCATAACTTAGGTCTTCGGATAAGGGTCTCTAAACAGCAGGTAGGGTGGTCCAGTTTCTCAGACAAGTAGAAACTGAGTCAACTCCAGAACTAAATAACAAGATAGAGTCAATGTGGCTCACTTAACTCTCACTATCACTTGCACTGGTTTAGATGAACTTAAAGGAAAATTGAGATAAAATGGTAGTCCTGGGATAGAAATTAAAAAAGAATGAATATAAGAGAAAAAAATATACCTAAACCTAGTTCAATTATTTAATTTGACATATAAGGAAACAGAGGTCCAGAGCAATTCAACAACTTACCTAAGTGCCCACAGGTCATTAGCAGAACTGCAATTTTAAGCCAGACCTTCTAATTCCAAAACTTGTACTTTTACCACTTATCTGATTAGTTGTTGTGAGAAGGAATGAATTTTAATTGCAACTTAAATAGCAAAAGAATTCAAAAAAGACTGGGGAGTGAATAGATGACTTTCTAAGGTCTTTTTCAATTCAGTCTATGTTCCTAGAAGTTCATTAAATATAAAGTGTTTTCCAATTATGAC
The DNA here is from genome assembly GCF_037893015.1 of Macrotis lagotis. Taxonomy (NCBI): domain Eukaryota; kingdom Metazoa; phylum Chordata; class Mammalia; order Peramelemorphia; family Peramelidae; genus Macrotis; species Macrotis lagotis. The sequence continues at coordinate 365,723,482 of NC_133658.1, forward strand.
ATTCTAGTAGTATGTCCCTAAATCCAGGTTATGTGGAAAGTAATTTGCAAAATAACCAAACAACAGAATTGGACTTTGATATTATATAATACATTCATATCCTTTGACTTTGTATATGTCTTTATTCATTGAATACCTTCTCTTTTATTTTTAGATGTTCTTCCTCATGCACAAAACAAGGTGAGTCTATTTCTTGTATCCATTGCCTATCAAGAACAAATTCAATGGAAAAGTTTCTGAAGAAGATCCTAGATATGAAAAAAGATCTCAAACCCTACCCTGGGGGGTTAGGATGGGAGAAGGAACAATTTGATCTTCAGATAAATTAATTTATATTTTAAAAAATCACAAGAGCTCAGAGTGAGAAGTTAATGGAAAGGTGATTTACTCAAACCACTACCTCTGGAGCATTACCCTACCAATTCAGAATTTGTTGTTTAGTCAGTTCTGAATCTCTGTAACCCTATTTTCTTGGCAAAGATATTAAAGTGATTTGCCATTTCCTTCTGTAATTCATTTTACAAATAAAGAACTGAAGAAAGTAGGTTTTAAGTGACTTGCCAAGGGGCACACCAGTAGTAAGTGTCTGAGACAAGATTTGAGATCAGGAACCCAAATCTTTCTGACTCTCAGACCCAATGCTCTATACACTGTGGCATCTAGCTTAATTTTCAATTGATAATACAACCTCCTTTTGAATATCACCAGTAACGGAGAGCAGCCTATTCCACTTTCCAACTGCCCTAACCAAAATCCAACACTTTCATTTCTCTTTCTAGCTCTCCCTTATAAATAAGATAAAGCAAAAAAAAAAATTCTAATCTCTCTTTCTCATTGAAGATCTTCCAAAAATACTTGAAGACAATAATCATGAACCTCCCAGTTCTTCCCTTTCCCGATCTTAACTTTTCCAATTCCTTTACCTTATCTTCTTATGGCAGAATTTGCTGTCCTCCATCTCATTTGTCTTCCTTTAGACCAATTTCTGATATCAGAAATTCTCTTAAACTGAAGCTTTGGCACCTAGACACAGGATTCTAGTGGAGTCTGCTCCAAGATTAATAGTGAGATAACTGTCAACTCCCTCAAGCTGGAAATTCTGCTTCTACTGATGAGCCTCTTGGAGCTTACATTCTAATGGGGAAGGGATTAAACTACATATAAAAAAGTAAGTACAAAATAACACAATAAAATTTCAAGAAGGAGAAAGAACTAAGAACAAGGATATCAGGAAAAGCCTCATGTAAGAGGTAATATCTGAGGAGACATCCCTAGGGACCAATGGCAACTACATAAAATATCTCTTTTGGAGGTGGCTAGGTGGAGCAGTGGCTAGAGCACCAGCCCTAGAGTCAGGAGTACCTGAGTTAAAATCTGACTTCAGACACTTAATAATTACCTAGCTGTGTGGCCTTGGACAAGCCACTTTAACCCCATTTGCCTTGCAAAAAAAAAAAAACCTGAAATGATAAAAAAAAATCTCTTTTGGTGTGGAAACATGTTATGATGAAAAATACATGTTTTCTGAAAGTTTATTTGTTATTTAGTTGTTTTAGGTTCATTTATAGGAATAAACTAACATAAATTACAATTATAATTGATTCCTTGTATAGTTTGTATTTTGACCAAATTTGGCACAAAATATTCAGCACTAAGACAAAAGAAAAAAATTTCAGCAAAAAAAAGAGACATGAGGCAAAATTCAATCAATCAATCAAACAATAAAAGTTATTAAGCATCTATTCCATGTCAGATACTATGCTGAGCAATAGGAATACAAAAAGAAGTAAGATAGGCTCTGTCTCCAAGGAACTTACAGTCTATAAAGGGGGAGACAACATACCAAATATATATATAATATATATATATATATATATATATATATATACATATATATATATATATATGTATATATATATATATATACAAATCAATCTATAAACACAATAAGAAGGAATAGTTAATAGAGGAAAGGCATTGGAATTAAGAGGTGTTGAAGAAGTCTTTCTATAGAAAGTGAGAATTTTAAAAAAGTGAGAATTTAAATGGGACTTCAAAAAAGTCAAGTTCAATTGTTAGAGTACAAGAAGTAGAGCTTCAGGCATTAGGAATAGCCAGAGAAAATGCCCAGAGTCAAAAAAAGAGAGTATACTGAAACAACCAGGAGAACCGTATCACAAGATCAGAGAGAAAATGTCTGGTAGTAATGTTTGAGCAGATTGGAAAGGTAAGAGAGGGCTAGTTTATGAAAGAATTTGAATGACAGAATTTAATCCTACAGGCAACAGGGAGCCATTGGGATTTATTAATCCTCAATGGGGGGGGAGGGTGATGTGTTTAGACTTATGCTTTAGGAAAATCATTTTGGTGACTGAATGAAGGATGAACCAGAATCAGGAGAAACTTAAACCTGCCAGGAGGTCATTTTAATAATCCAGGCGTGAGGTAGTATCAAAGATTAGAAGGGGTCACAAAGGTGAAATCAAGAGATCTTAAGAACTGATTGGATGGGGAAGTAGGGAAAGAAGTGGTCAGATAGGGAGGAAAAAAGGTAAGGAAGATTGCTGTCATGAAAGACTAGAAAGAAAAGAGAATCAAGGGGACAAGAGTAGTCAATAGTGTCAAAGGCTATAAAGCTTTCAAGGATGATGAGTATAGAGAAAAGCCCAGTTAAGAAAAGTGTAAGAGGTAGAATGATAGTGAAGATGGGAGAATCAAGTAAAGACTGTTTGTTTTTTCAGGGTAGGGAAATGGATCTGTTCGTAGGCAGTAGGAAATAAATCATTAGATAGGGAAAGGTTCAAAATAAATGAACAATGGAGACAATCTGTTGGAAGAGACAGGATAGAACAGGATCAAGTAGAGAGGTCAGCTTTATTAAGGAGTAAAGTCACTTCAGTGAAGGAAGAGAGCATGACCAAAGGCACCAGATGACAGGAAATAAGAAAAAGGTGAGGAGAGAAAGTTCACAGTATAATAGTCTCAATTTTTTTCATAAAATATGAGGTAAAATTCTCAGTTGGGAGAGTAACATTAGGGGGAGCAATGAGAGGTTTGAGGAGGAATGAAAAGTTTTGGAAAAACAGCTGTGAAGAAAGGGATAGCAAGTTGATAAGGAAAGTATCATAAGATCTCCTAGCATAAGATTACTAAACAGTAATCCAAATTGTCTAGCTTAATGAGATCCCAGCTGAGATTTACAAGGGAACTATTAAGAACATATGTCTGGGGGCAACTAGGAGGTACAGTAGATAGAGCACCAGCCTTGGAGTCAGGAGTACCTGAGTTTAAATCTGGCCTCAGACACTTAAGAATTACCTAGTAGTATGGACTTGGGCAGGCCACTTAACCCCATTGCCTTGCAAAAAAAAAAAAAGAACATATGTCTGGCTTTCTCCACCTTTGTTTAGCAGGATATGTGAAGTAACATAGTGTATAAATGGAGAGAGTGATTCAAAGCTGAGGTTTACCAAAGTATAATAAGTGTTATCATAAGGGAACTAAAGTTGAATTGGCTCACCAAGGGATCAAGATGAGGAGAAAAGGAAAGATGGTTAATGCAAGGGAGATGTCAAAGATTTGGAAGTCATGGTGCCAATGAAGGATAAGGTTTTGCAAATAAAGGAAGAGGTGAAAAGCTAATAGATTATGATTGGATAAAAGGATTATAGAATTCTATGACAGAGAGATGTATATGACAACATCAAGAGTATGACCATCTTTGTGTGTTGGGTGAAGAAGTAGTTCATGGAGGCAAGTAAGTTAAGGAACTGAGTGGTTAAGGTACTTCAGTAAGAATCAATGAGAGAGAGAGAGAGAGAGAGAGAGAGAGAGAGAGAGAGAGAGAGAGAGAGAGAGAGAGAGAGAGAGAGAGTAAATCTAATAAGAGAACAGCAGAAGTTGGGGAGGAGAAAAAATTTATGAAACAGGTATCAAACTCATTGAGGAAAGGAGAGTGATTTGGAGATCAGTATACAACAGTTAGGATTTTGATTGAGTGATAGATATGATAATCATGAACCTCAAAAGTAATAAAGGATACTGAGTGTTGAAGGAAAGGGGAGAACTTGGAAGTGGCAATGAGAAGCAAAGAATGTTCCAATTTCTCTATCCTGACTGGAGAATGAGTGAAGCTGCTACTAGTAGTTGGAAAGGTGACTAGGAAACCTGTGTCATCAGGTTTTAATAAAAGCTAGCAGAATGGGAAGAATAGGAGGGGAAGATTTGTTTATTGTTTATGGAACAAGATCCCAGAAGGCTCAGTGGAAAGACACAGCGGAATTAGGAAGAAACTTTAGGGTAGGAGGATTGAGAAGAATGAGAATGATGAATCAGGTATTGGAGGGAGTATGGATGGGGTTGGATATTGATCTACAGGAGTTCATAATTACCAGAATGTGAAAGGTAATGACCAGGTGTGAGAATGGTCATCATGGAATGGAGTACACCATCCTCTACCCTCAAAGGACAGGCTTAGCAGAACATGAGAGGTCTAAAATCAGATGAAGGATTGTTCTTTGTTAACAAAGCTTCTGATATGCATACATATATATATGTATATATATACATATATATATATACCTAAATGACTTCATTTCTCTATTATACACATATATGTATGTGTGTATATGTGTGTGTATGTAGGTGTATACAACTCCAATTTATTATTGTCCTAATCTCTTAAACCTGTCCCCTTCCCTCCAAGAATTCAGTCACCATCTTAATTTAGAATTCACAACTCTTGACTACAATACTACTGTAATACTGCAGTCTACTAACTTGTCATCTGCTTCTAGCCTCTTGCCTCTCAAATTTTTCCTCCAAATGAATTTTCCTAGTCTATGATTCTTCTGCTCAAAAACCTTCAGTGGCTCCCTATTGTTCCTAGGATAAATACAAATTCCCCACCTTGACATTTAAAGATTGTCATTTTCCAGCTCTGACATGTGTCTCTAGATTTTTTCATACTCATCATTCATATACATATATACATTCTATATTCCAGCCTATTTTCTGTTTCATAAACTTAGCATTCCATCTCCGTTCTGCTCTTTCAAAACTTTTCCCCCATGTTTGGAGTACAGTTCTGCCCAACCCAAGTCCTTTAAATCCTTGCCTTCCTTTAAATCACATTATTCAATGCTATTTTCAATGGGAAACCTTTCCTGGTGCTACTAGTGATTACTGTTTGCTACTTCCTCCTAAATATTATGTATATATAGTGAGAATCATGTCAAGTGAAATGGTAGGCATAGCCATGTGTCCTGGTCTTTTCCAGTAAGTCGCATGCAATCTGGTCTCTTGCTTTAATAATCAGCAATTGCATGGTTGATGCTTTCATGCTATCTTCCCATCAGGTGGGTCGTTTTGAAGATGATGGGCAACTGAGGCAGGAAGAGTCACATACTAGTAGACTTGCACAAGACAACAACCTTGTCTTGAAATAAGTTCAAGTCTTCTCTTTTCCAGGATAAACATTCCCATTTTCTTAAATTTAGTCACATGGAATAGCTTTCAATCTCCTCCACATCTGCATCATCTAAACATGTGTGGAACCAGTTCATCACTTTCTTTTCTACTTCTCTCTTTTCTACTATTTTTGAAGGGTGCTACTTAAGACTCAGGAAGTTTCTCTATTGGAATTTCCAATGCACAAAGAAAAAAAAAATCACTTCTCCCAAATTATTCAAGCACAAGTTAGAAAATAGATACATAATTGTATATGTACATATTATCAAATGTAAAGATCTTGAAAAGAGGGATTGTGTTTTTGTAGGGATTATTTTCAAACTTTTTTTATAGATTTTTTTTTGGCTTTTGCCAGGCAATGGGGTTAAGTGATTTGCCCAAGGTCACATGGCTAGGTAATTATTGTCTGAGGCTGAGTTGAATTCAGGTCCTCCTGACTCTAGGACTGGTACTCTATCCATTGTGCCACCTAACTGCCCCTCAAACTTTGTATCTCCAGAATGTAAAACAATAATCCAAATCCATAAGTGAAATTAAAAAGTTATAATTTGATTTCCTGGCTACCATCCTAATACTAACTTCATTTAAGACCCTACGATGCACAAATATGGACAAATAACAGAAAAATAGAATGATAACCTTTATTTTCTGTCTTTTACAATTCAACCTAAGAAAAATAGATTCATGTGGAAAATGGAGAACAGCTCTAGTCAGAAGATGCAAATATGAATCCTGCCATTGCCATTAACTCACTATGTTGTAATCTTGGATAAGTCTCTGCTCTTCCTTATTAGAAAAATCTTGACTTGATCAGTAAGTAGTAGTAACAAGAGTGTGCTAGATCTGAAACTATGATGCCTTGTATCCAATACTTACCTAAATGACTTCATTTCTCTAAGCTTCATTTGCCTCAGTTTCAAAAATGAGGATAATTATATTTATGCTGCTTGCCTTATGGGATTGTCATGAGGGAAATATTTTTTAAACCATAAAATTCTAAAGAATTGGAAATTATTCTTATCTCTCCACAGTGATTAGAATATTATTTTGTGTATGGTTAAGTCCTTGGAAAATGTTGTGTTTTTTTTTTTACTGATGAGTCAATAGGAATCAAGTCCATTATAGAAATCATCAAATGCCTTTCCTTTTTTCATTAAAGCAACTAAGGATGAATAGACAACCAGCAGGTGGTGCCATTTTGTTATGGTTTCTTAGTCAAAAATGAGAGACTGCCAGAAATATCCAATGCCTTTTTTTACAGCTGGATTGTAAGAGGTATAATACACTCCATCCATTCCAGGTGAGGTACTGTGATCTGATCTCTTTCCCAATGTGTGACACTGATAGAATAAGCTATGAAAACCCATGTCAACTGTGTATTAAGATCAGGTAAGGGGGTAAGCTCTAGAAGAAGGAAAGCAAAGAGAAAGCAGCTGAAGCCAATAAACACTGAAGAAAAAAAATAAACCTGAAAAGCACCTCAAAGTCTTTCAAGGCCAGCTTCCTATCTGAGACAGGCTCTTTGATGGGTGTTCAAATTCACTTTCTGAAGGAAGATAATATGACATCAGTAGACTTAGTACCAAATTCTAGCCCTAACTACTTGCTATTTCTGTGACTCTGGACAACTCACACCACCTTCATTTGCAAAATAATAAACTAGGGGTAGATGGTTCTTTCCAGCACTAAACATAAGATCCTGTAAGTTTTCTCTGGGCCTTGACTTCCTGGGTGGTTTGAAGTAGTTTGATTAGTGGGTTCTTAGGTCTCTCTTATTTCTAAATCCTGACAACTCATTTGATAATATTCAATGATAGAGAGCATGAAGTCAAGGAAAGAACATCATATATATTTGAAGTAAGAGGACCTCTTTTTGAATCTTAGCTCTTCTACTTATTCCTTGTGAAGTCTTAGGCAAGTCAATAACCCTCTCTGTACTTTAGTTTCTTCCTTGATAAAATAATGAGGGGAATGAATTCAATAACGTCTGAAGTCCTTTTCAGGTGTAAGTCTATGAACCTTATGAGGCCATTATTTACAGAAACAGCTGACACCAGCTGATTAATACTAATTATCAAAAATGTTTCCTTGTCCTTGTGCAAAATCTTCCTTGCACACTGCTCCTTATTTTGCTCTCTGTACCCAAACAGAACAAATCTCATCAATTTGGGGCAAGAGAATTTTTCAAATATTTAAAGACAGCGACTAATACTAGCTCTCCTTCCATAATACCATGCTGAATGTTGTGGATAACCCTCAGAGGCTATGTGTGTAAAAGACTGCAACTCATGAGTGGCACCATTTTCAGAACTTGCTATAGGTTATGTCAGTGATTTCTCTTGTCTCTGCCTGGGAGCTGATTGGTTCACTGGTTGAATTGTTTTTCTTTCCTTAAAGTTTAGAGAGTATGCTCTGGTTCCCAGTCCCCAAGCAAGGCTGTTAAATCTGCTCCTTAGGGGTCCAGAGAGTAACCTGAGGATTTGGGAGTGTTTCTTCTCTACTGCCATTGGTTTAAGTCTGTTCTAGCTATGTTCTATCCATTGCTAACAGGCTCCTGACTAGGTCCTCAGTTCTAATTAACATCTTACTATATATTGGCTTTTACAAAAGGATATTTACTTCAAACAAATAGCAAGTTTGAATTATAAACATCCCTCTCTTCCCACCTCTAACACTGGGGTCACACTGTCCTCTATGCAAACAATCTCTAGGAAGAGTAGACTGAACTTAGTTCAGTCCCTAAAAAGTCTTGGTATCAACAAATTCATAGGCAGATATGCCAAAACTTCCAAACGAGGCAAAGAGGAAGTAGCTGAAGGCAATAGGCCTTTTTGAATGTCTCCCCAACCAATCATAGAGCCTCCATTCTAACAGTCAATCAATAAACTTTAAATGCTTGCTAAAGGTCAGACACTGTACTAAGCACCAGAGATACAAAAAGAGACAAAAGACAGTATCTGCCCTCAAAGAGTTTATAATCTATTGGAGACAATATGCAAAACAATTATATACATTGCAAAATACAAAGGATAAATATAAAATAATACAGGGAAGGTACTGGATTTGAGAGGTTGGCAAAGGTTCCCTGTAGAAGATGAGGTTTTAGTTTGAACTTGAAGGAACTTATAGAAGGTAGTTGCTTGAAATGATGAAGGAGAGCATTCCAGGTATGGGCCACAAATGGAAAAAATGTCCAGAGCCAGGAGACAGAGTGTCTTATTTAGTTTTGAATATTAAACAAAAGGTTTGCCTGCTGGAGGCAAGTTCTAGCTAGAGCTTATTGTACAGGTGAGTTACTTGGTCAAGCTTGTACTTTAGAAAAACAACTTTAGTAGCTGAATGGAAGAGAGACTGGAATTGGGAGAAACTTGAAACAGGTAGACCCACTAGTAGGTTACTACAATAATTCAGGTGTGAGGTGAAGAAAATCTGCACTAGAATGGTGACAGTGACAAAGAAGAGAAAGGCACATATTTGAGAGACATGCAATGATAAGAAGGGACCACGTTGTTCTGGGCTTTTAATGACAGAGCATTTTATATTTGATCCTAGAAGTAATATGGAGTCACTGTAGTTTATTGAATCAGAGGCAATATAATTTGGCCAAACACTGGGAAAATCACTTTAACAGCTAGGAGATAGATTTGAGGTAGGAAGATCAATTAGAAGGATAATTGGCCTAATACTGTAGATGATGTTTCTAAAAACACATGATTGTACAATTATTGAAATTTCCCCTCTCCCTATTTTTCTTTTCAGGAAAAGTAAAGGAAAACTTGGTCTTCACAATAAAGGAAATTGCCACACCTTACATGGGAAGTTAAAGAGAAAGGCCATCAATGTTTCCTTTATATTATTAGGACACAGGAAAGAAACAGTTGTAAATTTCTCCCTCTTTTAATCAGCACAATAAAATTTTAGATCCTCTTTTTATAGTTCTCTAAGATTCAGACAGAACTTCCTTTACAAGAAGTTTGTAAGACATCCCCATTTTACAGATGAGAAAACTGAGGTTAAGAGAAAAGACGTGAAATTCCCATAGTCATCAAGGTCTCCTGAGTCAGAGTGACTGAAAGAATACAGGATTTGGAGTCACTTGGCCTGCAACTGGTTCTACTGCTCACCAACTGTGTGATATTTGGCAACTAATTTCGCCTTTCAGAACCAAAGTTTATCTCACTGAAATGAGGGATTCAGAACTAGATAATCACTGAAAGTCCTTCCAGCTGTAAATTCCATGGTTTTATGATATAGAGAATTATGAATGTAAAAAATTTACTGTCAGAAACAAATTCTGTAATCTTAATGCTGTTAAAGCTTGTTAAATGGGTAGAAGTTCCTTGCTCTTGAGATGTAAATTGACTTCCATTGTTTAATTGTATAATTTAAAATTTGTATCCTGTCTCCTCATTCCCAACGCCTAGCCAACTGGTTTCCTCTTTTGCCATCAGTGCCCAAATAAAGGGTAAGGCTATAAAACCTGAACTGAACCTCTACTTAGGGCCAGCTCTTGCTCTCTCTGGTCCAATCAGCTCTCTCTCTCTCTGTCTTTCCTTATCTCCCTCTCACTGTCTCTACCAGGAGGAAAAGTTTTTGGGGTTTTTTTTACCTACCTACCTTGTTATATTTCATAAGAAAATCCTGAACAGTTTTAACATCCCAGAGGAAGTGTGCAAATTCCTTTGCTTTTCAATGGCCCCTAAATTCCTATGCTTATCTGGTAACCCCCAGGTCCCAGTGGCAACATTATGATTCCAAGGCTATACCTTTCCGGTACACCATTTTGCTTTTCACTATTGCTGTCATCACCCTCATCCTTCAATCAGTATTCAATAAGAACCTACATGAATAAAATTCCTTCTTCAGTTAAACTGAAGGGTAAGGATATGGTGATGTTTCCCCCACCCCTGAAGAGCTCATTTTTTCATCGCATTCTATTCCTTGAGGGCAGCTGTGTGAATGGCATGTTCTCTGCTCCGCACTAGATTTTTCAATAAAGATACTTTGCATCTTCATTTTTTTTTTATTTGAAAATGGAACCTGGGGCAGCTAGGTGGCACAGTGGATAGAGCACCGACCCTGGAGTCAGGAGTACTTGAGTTCAAATCTGGCCTCAGACACTTAATAATTGCCTAATTGTGTGACTTTGGGCAAGTCACTTAACCCCATTGCCCTGGAAAGAAAGAAAGAAAGAGAGAGAGAGAGAGAGAGAGAGAGAGAGAGAGAGAGAGAGAGAGAGAGAGAGAGAGAGAGAGAGAGAAAGACAGAAAGAAAGAAAAAAAGAAAGAAAGAAAGAAAATGGAACCTGGGCTCCAATAGGCTGAAGAGCCTATAGTGTCCCCGTTTTGTTCAACTGTTCATGTTGTTCAATTTTTGTTCAACATGTTCAACCAACATTTACCAAGTGCCTACTATGTGAGTACAATGCCAGTTAAAAGTTACAAGGGAAGATAGAAAGTATAGCTTGACACATGGTCCTGGTCCTTGCAGAGTTTATTGTCTGGGATTTTTTTTAATTATTTAAAGTTAACAATAATATTAGAAGTTACACCAGTGAATGACCATGGCAGTAGGAACCTATTTAAATGTTTCAACAAACATGCCCTTGACCTAGCTTTTATGTGCACTAGACAACAACTGAAAGCAATCAAGGGTATCAGTCAAAGCTCTCAGGGCTTCACTCAGGATGTGTGATTTGTCTCTTTGTGGACAGTGCCCCGGATTCTTGGCTCTTGATGCTTTCCCAAGCAGAGCTCTCCCCTATGTAGTAAAGATTTTTTCCCCTTGGAACACGGTACTAGCAAGGGAGAAGAAAATAGCTGCCAGGGGCTGAGTGGTACCATAGTACATAGAGCACCAGGTCTGGAGTCAAGAAGATTCATATTACTAAGATCTAATATGACCTCAGACAAGTGTGTCCCTGTGCAAGTCATAATTTGCCTCAGTTATTTCATCTGTAAAATGAATTGTAGAAGGAAATGGACAACTATTCCAGTATCATTGCCAAGAAAACCCCAAATGAGATCATGAAGAGTTAGATACATCTCAAGATAGGAGAAAAGTAGCAGGTGATACAATTATTATGTCTCCACAAAGGTCACATGAAGCTTGGCATTGCTGATTTTCCCATCTCTGATTTTATTCTTTCCTATTCTTAGGCAAATGAGTGTAGGAGTCAGAATAGGCTAGATTATGATCTCAAGAGAGTTGAGAAGTTGGAAGACCCACTAGAAGCCTGGAACTGGAACCCTTACCCTCATAGTCCAAGTAAGCCGAGAAGACTCTTGAGGGAGGAGCAGTCTATTTGACCCAATCCAATAATGAATTGATCTGGATGCCAAGAGACAAAATTTGTTTCCATCTGGTCTCAACACTCCCTATGCCCGTGGTTCCCTGCATAATTATCTCTTCAAAGAAAGGAGGTACCAATCCAGAATTGGAACAATTTGTTCCCCTAAATATTAGTGTAAGGAATGTGGTTTTCAGGATAAGGCTAAATTTCATATCATTGTTCATTGTTGGGAGAAGCAAAATAGGACCCTAATATTTATATGCAAGTTTTGGTCTCTTTTACAGCTACAAAGCATTATCCTGCATCAATTAGGAGAGAGAGTATCATCCCAATGGTCTTTGGGACATGGTAACAGTAATAAGCCTACAAAGGAAAAAAATCTTAAAAATGAACAATAGTCAGGTAAATTCCTGACACACACATGAATTTGTGCCCTTCTGGCAGGGCACAAAACTTGACCCTGCTAGAAAAAGAGAAGGAAGTACACAAGAACTCAGGGTTATGTCCAAAAGAACCTACCCTCTAAATATGAGATTAAAAATATGAAAAAAGATGAATGCTCATTAAAGAAGAGACATTCAAAATACTCATAGAAAGAAAACTAGACTAGACCAGGAGAAAATTTTTTCCTTCCCAAACACCCCTAAAAAGAGAAATACAGGAAGGTTAAATTGATTCCACCAAGATCAGCAATTGAAAAAATGGAAACAATTCTGAGATTTCTTTCTAAATATACAAGAGGAGTTAAGAATGAAAACCAAAATAAAAAAGTTGTGGTGGAGAAATTGACTCACACTGGATCTCAATACACCCTGACTATAGAAAAGTCAGTATTATTGTTTTTATTTTTGATAAGGCTAAATTAAAGGAAGGGAGGGAGAAAGAAAGGGAGGGATGGGACAAGTACACAGAAGGGAATACATGATGTGTGTTAATTAAGTTAAGGGAAGAATAACTCCTTCTGTCTCTCAGGAAAAGTATAGCCTAAAAAATTAGGAAAACATAAAAAGGAGGACTAGAAAAAGCCAGAAAAGAAATGGAATTTTTTTTCATTGGTGAGATAGGGCACCACTAATAAATGATCCTATGAGAGAAAAGAAATATTCTAGAAAGCAAGATGGAGATCTAGATTTTATACTTAAGAGAAACCATTTCGTCCTGCCTCAGAAGAAGGGAAATCAGAGCCCCTGGGGGCACCTCACATCCAGATTGGACTAGGATAACATGACCCTTGGGAGGAAATCTGGAAGCAATGAGAGAGAAAAAATGACCAAAGAAAAGGCAAAGGTCAGTGGTGAACTATATAATCAAAAGCAATAGAAAATTTCTACCTTGGGGCAATATCTTTTCATCTTTTAGAGGAGATGTTAGTTCTATGAGTGAGGAACAAGATAAAATTAAGGATTCTGGGTTATAGTATAAAAAAGAGTAACAGAACCAAATTAAAATAAAGAATCCAAGTGTGTTAGAAACCTGAATTCCATGAGGAATATGTAGGCTTAAGAAGGACTAAATGAGCATAGAGAACATGAATCAAAGAATAAAAGTCTGGAATAGACAGCAAGAGGAGTTAAGAAAATGAAGGAAAGGAATTATTTGGATTTTTTCATCTTTTTTTATTTTATTTTTTTCCAATTACATGTAAAGATAGTTTTCAGCATTCATATTTTGTAAGATTTTGAGCTCCACATTTTTCTCCCTTCCTCCTTTCCCTCTCCCCTATCCTTGGCAGTAAGTAATCAAAACTAGGTTACATATATACAACTATATTAAACATAATTGCCATATTAGACATTAATCATTGGTCAAAAAAGAATCAGAACAAAGGGGAAAAGAGCATGAGATGGGAAAAAAATAAGTTTCAAAAAGTGAAAATAGAATACTTAAGTCTGCATTCAGATTCTATAGTTCTTTCTCTGGATGTGGATGGTATTTCCCATAAGAAGTGAAAGGAATCATTTGTAAAAGAAAAAGACAGAAAACGACATTTTAAATAATAAAAACAAAATTATATGAAGGGGGATTCTATTAGAATACTAAACTGGGAGGGAGTAGGGGGATAATAATTTAATAGAGAAATAATGGAGGAAAAAAAGAGCTAGTTCTCAAAATTCCCAAGGGATGAAGTAACAAAGAGGAAAGAAGGAACAAGGGGGAAGAAGATGGTGGATTGCAGGGGAGGGGGACAGAAAAGAGAGGCAGATGTCCAGGATGAGAGGAAAAGAGCCTGTGAAAAAGTGATCACATTAAGATAAAATAACCAAAGAGACATAGCAAGATGTCTTTGATTGGGAAATATATACATATATGTTTATATATATATATATATGTATATATATACATATATACATTTAAGATAGCTGAAGATAATATAAACAACTCATAATTTTAAATATCAATGGATTAAACAATCCAAGAAAATAAAAACAGAATGATAAATTGGAAAAAACTCCACTATCTGTTCCTTGCAAGAAATAAATTAAAAATAAAGCTCAAAAAATATTTATTTTCCATCTAATTAATCAAAGAAGTAAAAGTTGCTTTCATGTTATCAGAAAATGTAAAGCAAAATAAAAAAGAATAAACAAGGAAAACACCTTATGTCTAAATGAATTATAGTCAATAAATGAATATTGTTATAAATGATTAGTTTTCATTTCTATATCAATTATGAGGAACTGAGGAAAGGAGTCTATGTCTTACAGATAAACAGCTAGGGAGGATGGAGAAAAATATAAAATAAGTTAATGCAAAACAGAGAGGATGGGAGAAATCATAAAGAAAGTAATCTAGGGGACTTCAGCCAAGATGGCAGAGAGAAGACAGGCACAGTTCTAAAGTCTCCTGATTTTTACCCATCTATCATATGAAACAAACCTCTTAAAAGAAATCCGACCCACAAAAGCCATAAAGAAAAGCCAGAAGAAAGAACATCTACCTCAGGATTTGTCTCCCCCAGCAGCACTGGACAAATTTGGGCAGGTGAGTCTGGGCTCAGAGGGAGGATCAGCCCCGATCAACCAAATTAACAGCTGAATTGGAACTAGGAGTCTGAGGACCGGAGAGCCCGACCTGCTGGATCAGCGGTGGGGCTAGATGGCAGGGGCTTGAGTCAACTAGGGAGTAGAGGCACTGGTGTTGGTGCTGTCCCCTGGGAGCTGGCAAACAGGGCTGGGGGGTAGTTCTGGTGCAGGAGTTCTGCGGACACCATAACTGGGCTCCTCTGGTCTGAGGAACACAGACTCCACCCTCCATTACAGCTCAGACCTCTTCCCAGAACAAACAATTGCAAACTAATTCTGCCTCAGGCCCAGGTGTATGAGCAGAAGAACAAGCCCAGCTGACAACTGACCTCAGGCCAGGGTAAATAGCACCACTGATTGAAGGCAAAAGAATTCACTAGCTCCAACTCCTCCCTTCAAGCAAAGGGAGAAGGCCTCAATCAAGGTGAAAGACAATCCAGAGAAAGCAACCAACACCTCCTACTGGACAGCCAGAGAAATTCCATTCAGTGAATAAAGCCTCTAAGGATCCCAAGCCCCTGTGAACCAGCCCCTCCCCAACTCAAGGTCTTAGCAAAATGAAGAAGGAACAGCAGAAAGGTGGATCCATAGAAAAATTCTTAGAGGGGAAAGAACCTAACTTAGAAAGACCTAGAACCTCTGAAGAGAATACAATCTGGTCAGCACACAAAGACTTCCTTGAAGAAATAAGGAAGGAGCTTAAAAATTTAGGAGAGACAATTAAAACCTTGCAACAAGAAAACAAATCCTTAGAAAGTACCATTGGACAAATACAAAAGGAGAATAAATCTCTCAGATCCTCAATTGGACAATTACAAAATGAGAATAATTCTCTCAAAACCTCAGTTGGTCAAATGGAAAGCTCTTTCAAAAGTAGAATTGACCAATTGGAAAAAGGAGATGCAAAAGGTTAATGAAGAAAATTCCTTCCCCCCCCCCAAAAAAAAAGAATGGAGTCTACAGAAACTAATGACTCCAAGAGACAGCAAGAGTTAGTTAAACAAAATCAAAAAATATAAAAAATAGAAGAAAATGTAAAATACCTCATCAACAAAACCACTGACCTCAAGAATAGATTGAGGAGGGACAACCTGAAAATGATAGGACTTCCTGGAAAGATTGAAGAGAAAAAAATACCTGGACTTAATATTACAGGATTTAGTGATGGAAAACTGCCCTGATATCATGGAATTGGAGGGCAAAGTAGTTATTGATAGAATACACAAATCCCCTCCAGAAAAAAGATCCTAAAATGAAAACACCAAGGAATGTTGTGGCCAAATTCCGGAAGTATCAGATAAAAGAAAAAATCCTACAAGCAGCCAGAAAGAAACAATTTAAATATCAAGGAGCGACAGTAAGGATCACCCAGGACCTGGCTGCATCAACTTTAAGGGATGGAAGGGCCTGGAATAAGATATTTTGAAGCGTGAGGGAGCTTGGAATGCAGCCAAGAATCTCCTTTCCTGCAAAGCTCAGCCTTCGCTTCCAGGGGAAAAGATGGACATTTAATGAAATGGAAGAATTCCAAAATTTCCTGATGAAAAGACCAGAGCTAAATAGAAAATTTGGACATCAAACAGGAGGTTCAAAAGACACATGAAAAGTTTAAAAACAAAAGGGGGGGCGGTAAAAGGAAAAAAACTGCTATCCAGTAAGTTGAAACTGGCTATATGCCAGCATGGGGAAAATGATTCTCATGAATCTTGAGAATTGTAACTCTAACAGAGAGAATATACCTAACCAGAAATGGTGAACATTCATAACCTACCCATGAGACTGCTATTTAAAGAAATATAACTGGCTTTAACCACATTTGGGAGAAAGACTCTAATAACTCTCAAGAATTTTAACTCTATTCGATAGAATACATTGAACTAGAAGGGACAGACACTCAGAATTTTCTATGACTTAGACAGAATGATCTAAAAAACACTACCTCCTTAAAAAGGGGGACAGGAAAGAGACAGGAGGAGGGAGGGGATTGAATGCGGTAAATCTCATTACACTAAGAGGTACAAAAAAAAACTATGGTAATAGAGGGGAAGAAGGGAGCAGAGGAGAAACACCTGAATCTTCTTGTCATCAGATTTGGCTTAAAGTCAACCTACACATACTCAGTTAAATTATAAAACATCTACCCTTTCAAGTATTAAAAGGGGAAAATGGGAGGGGGGATGGAGAAAGGGAGGGGGACTTTGGGGGGAAGGGGAAATAACAAAATGAAGGGAAGGAAAAAAGGGAAAAAGGGAAAGGGGAAAGAAAGAGGAGGAGGTGATATAGGAGGATAAACACACTGAAAGGGGTGGTATTCAGAAACAAAATACTGGGGAATATGGATAAAGGGGGAGAAAGGAGTAAAATACAGACAGAGGGAAAATGGCACGGAGGGCAATAAAGAACTAGTAATCATAACTTTGAATGTGAATAAGATGAACTCTCCCTTAAAATGTAAGCAAATAGCAGATTGGATTAAAAAACCAGAATGCTATAATATGCTGCTTACAAGAAACTCATCTGAAGCAGAGAGATACATATAGAGTAAAGGTAAAAGGTTGGAGCAAAATATATTTTGCTTCAGCTGAAGTAAAAAAAGCAGGGGTAGCACTCCTTATCTCAGACAAAGCAGCAGCAAAATAGATAGTGTTAAAAGAGATAAGGAAGGAAACTTTATCCTCCTTAAAGGTACCATAGACAATAAAGTCATTTCAATACTGAATATATATACACCCAGTGGGACAGCACCCAAATTCTTAGAGGAGAAGCTGAAAGAACTACAGGAAGACATAGACGGCAAAACTCTACTAGTGGGAGACTTCAACCTCCCGCTCCCAGATCTAGATAAATTGAATCATAAAAAAAAAAACTTTTAAGAAAGAAGTTAAGGAGGTAAATAGATTGATAGAAAAATTAGATATGATAGACTTACAGAGGAAACTGAATGGGGATAGAAAGGATTATACCTTTTTCTCTGCAGTACATGGAACTTATACAAAAATTGATCATGTATTAGGACATAAAAACCTAAGGATCAACTGCAGAAAGGCAGAAATAGATAATACATCTTTCTCAGATCACAATGCAATAAAAGTCATATGCAATATTGGGCCAAGGAGATATAGATACAGAACAAATTAGAAATTGAATAACCTCATTTTAAAAAATGAGTGGACCAAAAAACAAACTATAGAAATAATTAACCATTTTATCCTAGATAATGACAATAAAGAAACAACATGCCAAAACCTATAGGATTCATTCAAAGTGACTCTCAGAGGGTATATAGCTCAGAGGGTATATAGCTCTAAATGCTTACATGAATAAATTGGAGAAAGAGGAAATCAACGAACTAAACATACAGCTAAAAAAATTATAGAAAGAACAAATCAGAAATCCCCAAATAAATACCAAATTAGAAATTCAAAAATTAAACGAGAAATTAATAAAAGCAAAAGCAAAAAAACTATTGAATTAATAAATGAAATGAAAAGTTAGTATTAGGAAAAAAACAATAAAATTAATAACCCTCTGGTCAATTTGATTAAAAAAAGAAAGACGAAAACCAAATTGCTAGTATCATAAATGAAAAAAGTGAACTCACCACCAATGAGGAGGAAATTAAAGTAAAAATTTGAAACTATTTTGCCCAACTCTATGCCAATAAATTTGATAATCTAAGTGAAATGGATGAATATTTAAAAAATATAAGTTGCCCAGGTTAAATGAAGAAAAGATTAAATACCTAAACAACCCTATCTCAGAAAAAGAAATTCAACAAGCCATCATTGAACTCCCTAAGAAAAAATCTCCAGGGCCTGATGGATTCACAAGTGAATTCTACCAAACATACAAGGAAAAATTGGTTCCAATTCTATATAAACTCTTTGGAAAAATAGAGAAAGATGGAACTCTGCCTAACTCTTTCTATGAAACCAATATGGTACTGTTACTTAAACCAGGAAGAGTTAAAAGAGAAAAAGAAAATTATACACCTATTTCCCTGATGAATATAGATGCAAAAATGTTAAATAAAATCTTAGCAAAATGATTAGAACAAGTTATCATTATGATAATACATTATGGTCAAGTAGGATTTATTCCAGGAATGCAGGGATGGTTCAATATTAGGAAAACTGTTAGTATACTCAATTATATCAACAACAAACCTCTCAGAAATCATATGATCATATCAATAGATGCTGAAAAAGCTTTTGACAAAATATAGCATCCATACCTATTAAAAACACTAGAGAGTGTAGGAATAAATGGACTGTTCCTTAAAATAATTAGCAGTACCAATCTGAAACCATCAACAAGCATTATATTCAATGGAGAGAGGCTAGAGGCATTCCCAATAAGATCAGGAGTCAAACAAGGGTGCCCATTATCACCACTACTATTCAATATTGTATTAGAAATGTTAGCATCAGCAATTAGAGAAGAAAAAGAAATTGAATTAGAACTGGGAAGAAAGAGACAAAATTCTCACTCTTTGCAGATGACATAATGGTCTACCTAGAGAATCCCAAGCAATCATCCAAAAAACTATTGGAAACAATTAGTAATTCTAGCAAAGTTGCAGGTTACAAAATAAACCCTCATAAATCCTCAACTTTTCTATATATGTCTAACAAGAAACAGCAGGAAGAGCTAGAAAGAGAAATCCCATTCAAAGTAACCTCAGACAATATAAAATACTTGGGAGTCTATTTGCCAAGACAGACTCAAAATCTTTTTGAAAACAATTATAAAACACTTCTCAAATTAAATCAAATTAACACTTCACAAATTAAATCAGATTTTAGTAACTGGGCAAATATCAACTGCTCATGGATAGGTAGAGCTAATATAATAAAAATGACAATTCTACCAAAACTAAACTATCTGCTTAGTGCCCTACCTATCAAAATTCCAAAAAATTACTTTAATGATTTAGAAAAAAATTGTAAGTAATTTCATATGGAGAAAGAAAAAGTCAAGAATTGCCAGGAGCTTAATGAAAAAAAGTGCAAAAGAAGGTGGCTTAGCCCTACCTGATCTAAAATTATATTATATATCATCAGTCATCAAAACTGTTTGGTATTGGCTAAGAAATAGAGTGGTGGACCAGTGCAATAGTCTAGGTCTAAAAGCAGGAAATGATTATAGTAATCTGCTGTTTGATAAACCCAAAAGAGTCCAGCCATTGGGATAAAAACTCCCTCTTTGATAAAAAACTGCTGGGTTAATTGGAAGTTAGTATGGAAGAAACTTAGATTAGACCAACACCTCACACCCTTTACCAAGATAAGATCCAAATGGTTACAGGACTTAGACATAAAAAAAAACAATACTATAAGCAAATTAGAAGTTCAAGGACTAGTCTACCTGTCAGATCTATGGGAAGGGGAGCAGTTCATGACTAAGGAAGAGTTGGAGAACATCACCAAAAACTAATTAGATGAATTTGATTACATTAAATTAAAAAGCTTTTGCACAGGTAAAACCAATGTAACCAAGATCAAAAGAAATGTAGTAAATTGGGAAATAATCTTTACAACTAATTATTCTGACAAAGGACTCATTTCTAAAATATACAGAGAACTGAGTCATATTTTTAAAACAAGAAGCCATTCCCCAATTGACAAATGGTCATAGGATATGTGAAGGCAATTGAGAGATGAGAAAATCAAAGCAATCCATAGCCATATGAAAAAAATGCTCTAAATCATTAATTATTAGAGAAATGCAAATTAAAGCTTCTCTGAGGTACCACCTCACACCTCTCAGATTGACCAATATACCAGAAAGGATAATGAACATTGTTGGAAGGGTTATGGGAAATCTGGGAACACTATTACACTGTTGGTGGAGCTGTAAACTCATCCAACCCTTCTGGAGAGAAATTTGGAACTATGCCCAAAGGGCAACAAAAATGTGCATACCCTTTGACCCAGCAATACCACTACTGGGTATATACCCTGAAGAGATGATGAAAAAGGATAAAAACATCACTTGTGCAAAAATATTTAGAGCAGCCCTGTTTGTGGTGGCAAAGAATTGGAAATCCAGTAAATGTCCTTCAATTGGGGAATGGCTTAGCAAACTGTGGTATGTGTATGTCATGGAATACTATTGTTCTATTAGAAACCAGGAGGGATAGCTGTGTGGCCTTGGGCAAGCCACTTAACTCCATTGCCTTGCAAAAAAACTAAAAAAAAAAAAAAAAAACCAGGAGGGACAGGATTTCAGGGAAGCGTGGAGGGATTTGCATGAACTGATGCTGAGTGAGATGAGCAGAACCAGAAAAACACTGTATACCTTCACAGAAACATGGGAGTGATGATCAACCTTGAAGGACTCGCTCATTCCATCAGTGCAACAATGGGGAACAATTTTGGGCTGTCTGCAAAGGAGAGTGCCATCTATATCCAGATAAGGAGCTGTGGAGTTGGAACAAAGTTCAAGGACTATTCCCTTTAATTTAAAAAAAAAAAACAGATATCTCATTGTCTGATCTTGTTACCTCTTAGGCTTCTTGTCTCTTCTTTAAAGATATGATTTCTCTCTTATCACACCCAATTTTGATCAAGGTACAAAATGGAAGCAAAGTAAAGACTGACAGTTTGCTTTCCATGGGGTTACATGGGGGGAGGGGAGTAAGATTGAGGGGAAAATTGTAAAACTCAAATAATATCTTTACTAAAAATAAATTTAAAAAAAAACAAAGTAATCTACTTCTACTGATAAGAATTAGGTAAACTCCCAGGAAGGACAATGATCCTTGTTGGAAGGGATATGGGAAATCTGGGACTCTATTAGATTTTTGGTGGAGCTGTGAACTCATCCAACCTTTCTGGAGAGCTATTAGAAACCAGGAGGGATGGGAATTCAGGGAAGCCTGGAGGGATTTGCATGAACTGATGCTGAGTGAGATGAGCAGAACCAGAAAAACACTGTACAGCCTAACAGCAACATGGGGGTGATGATCAACCTTAATGGACTCACTCATTCCATCAGTACAACAATCAGGGACAATTTGGGGCTGTCTACAATGGAGAATACCATCTGTATCCAGAGAAATGACTGTGGAGTTTGAACAAAGACCAAGGACTATTACCTTTAATTTAGGGGAAAAAACTGATATCTTATTGTCTGATCTTGATTTCTCTTATATTTTATGTTTCTTCCTTAAGGATATGAGCTCTCATCACATTCAGTTTGTATCAATATATATCCTGGAAACAATTTAAAGACTGACAAATTGCCTTCTGTGGGGGGGGGGGGGTGGAAGTAAGATTAGGGGGAAAATTGTAAAACTCCGAATAAATAAAATCTTTATAATTAAAAAAACTATTAACCAAATCATTCAAAAAAAAGTAGGTAAACTCACATATGAAGTGGGTAAACTTACAGGAATGCAAGAAACTATAAAATTAGAATGTTAGGTGAATTAAGTAATAAACTGGTAGCAGTCTAGATGTGAGATCCCACATGACTATGTTATACATCCAAATAATGGCAGAAGAGCCTAAGAACATGGCTTGCCAAATTATTGGGAAGACAAGGTTTGATAAGGAATGGGGCCCCACATGGGGAAGGAATTGGACACTTTGAAGAAGCTTTGATCTCTATATTATCCAGTCATTCAGGGACTTAGGAGGGACTTGTGTTTCCAGACAAGGGATAAAAGGCTATGCTTTCATGCTCCAAGGATGTACCCTGTTTTTAGAGTCACATATTCTTTTTTTCTTTTTCATTGTTTTTTGAATTTTACAATTGTCCCCCCAGTCTTGCTTCCTTCCTCCCACCCTCCACAGAAGGCAGTCTGATAGTCTTTACATTGTTTCCATGCTATACATTGATCAAAATTGGATGCATTGAGAGAGAAATCATATCCTTCAGAAAAAATAAAACATAAGAGATTGCAAAATTAAATAATAAACTTTTTTTAAATTAAAGCTAATAGTCTTTCTTTGGTCTTTGTTTAAACTCCACAATTCTTTCTTTGGATGCAGATGGTATTCTCCATCACAGTTAACCTAAAATTGTCCCCGATTGTTACATTGATGAAATGAGCCAGTCCATTAAGATTGATCATCAACCTCATGTTGCTGTTAGGTTGTACAATGTCCTTCTGCTTCTGCTCATCTTGCTCAGCATCGGTTCATGCAATTCCTTACAGGCTTCTCTGAATTCACATCCCTCCTGGTTTCTAATAGTTTCATTGCTTGCATATTCCACAGTTTATTAAGCCATTCCCCAGTTATTAGACATTCACTCAATTTCCAATTAGTTCCCACCAAAAACAAGGCTGCTATGAATATATTTGTACAAGTGATAGTTTTACCATTTTTCATAATCTCTTCAGGGTATAGACCTAGTAGTGGTATTGCTGGATCAAAGGACTTTTATTGCCATTTGGGCGTTAATTTCAAATTGTTCTCCAGCAGTTTGGATGAGTTCACAGCTCCACCAACCATGTATAAGTGTCCCAGATTCACACATCCCTTCCAATATTGATCATTATCTTTTTGGCTCATATTAACCAGTGTGAGGTGGTGTGAGGTGGTACCTCAGAGATGCTTTAATTTCCATTAATGATTTAGAGCAATTTTTCATAAGCCTATGGATCACTTTGATTTCCTCCTCTGTAAATTGCCTTTGCATATCCTTTGACCATTTGTCAATTGTGGAGTGGCTTATTTTTTATAAATTTGACTCAGCTCTCTATATATTTTAGAATTGAGTCCTTTGTCAGAAATACTAGTTGTAAAAATTGTTTCCCAGTTTACTACATTTCTTTTGATTTTGGTTAAGTGGTTTTGTTTGTGCAAAAACCTTTTCATTTAATGTAATCAAAATTATATAATTTGGTTTTGTTTTGTTTTGTTTTTAGGTTTTTGCAAGGCAAATGGGGTTAAGTGGCTTACCCAAGGCCACACAGCTAGGTAATTATTAAGTATCTGAGACCAGATTTGAACCCAGGTATTCCTGACTCCAGGGCCTGTGCTTTATGCAATGTGCTACCTAGCCGCCCCTCTAATTTGTTTTTAATGATGTTCTCCATCTCTTCCTTGGTCAGAGACTGCTTTGCTTTCCAGGTAAACTATTCCTTGATCTCCTAGTTTGCTTATAATATTATTTTTATGTCTAAATCCTGTACCCATTTTGATCTTATCTTGGTAAAGGGTGTGAGATGTTGGTCTAATCCAAGTTTCTGCCATTCCAATTTTCCCAACAGCTTTTATCGAAGAGAAAGTTTTTATCCCAGGAGCTGGACTAGTTGTTTAATCAAAAAGCAGATTACAATAATCATATCCTGCTATCTCTTTCGCAACTAGTCTATTCCACTTATCTATTTCTTATCCAATACAAGACAGTTTTGATGACTGATGCTTTAAAATATAATTTTAGATATGGTGGGCTAAACCATCTTCTTTTGCACTTTTTTCTATTAAGTCCCTGGAAATTCTTGACTTTTTATTTCTCCAAATGAATTTACTTACAATTTTTTCTAACACATTAAAGTAATTTTTGGAATTTTTATTGGTAAGGCACTAAATAAGTAGTTTAATTTAGGCAGAATTGTCATTTTTATTACATTAGCTCAACCTTCTTCCCATGCAGGAATACAAACAGTTTAATATCATTAAGTTTCTCATAGTTAGTCCTCATCCACCCCCTCTATGGTTCACCAGAGTCCTGTACTTGGAAATCAAACTTTCTGTTCAGCTCTGGTTGTTTCAATAGGAAAGTTTGAAAGTCCCCTGTTTCATTGAAAGTCCATCTTTTCCCCTGAAAAAGCATATTCAGTTTTTCTGGATAGTTGATTCTCTGTGTAAACCAAGATTTTTTGCCTTCTAGAATATCATATTCCAATCCCAACGAGCCCTTAGTGTAGATGCTGCCAGATCCTGTGTAATCCTGACTATGGAGCCTCAGTAGTTGAATTGTTTGTTTTTGGCAGCTTTTAGAATTTTCTCTTTGATTTGGGAGTTTGGGAATTTGGCTATAATATTCCTGGAAGTTTTTCTTTTGGGATCTCTTTCAGGGGGTGACCAGTGAATTCCCTCAATTTCTACTTTACCCTCTGCTTCTAGGATCTCAGGGCAATTTTGCTGTATTATTTCTTGAAAAATGAAATCTAGGCTCTTTTCCTGTTTATGGCTTTCAGGTAGTCCAATAATTTTTAAATTATTTCTTCTGTATTTGTTTTCAAAATTAGTTGTTTTTCCAATGAGATTTCACATTTTCTTCTAATTTTTGGCTTTTTTGAAAGAGTTTTATTTCTTCCTGGTTTCTTTCAAAGTCATCAGCTTCCTTTAGTTCCATTCTTCTGCATTTGAAGGAGTTATTTTCTTCAAAGAGCTTTTTTATCTCCTTTTCCAGCTGATCAATTCTGCTTTTTAAGGCATTCTTCTCATTTGACCTTTGTTTTGCTTTTCCCATTAGGCCTAAACTGGTTTTCAATATATTATATTCTTCAGTATTTTTTTGTATTTCTTTCACCAAGCTTTTGATTTGGTTTTCATGATTTTTCTACATCATTCTCATTTCTCCTCCCAATTTTTCCTCTACCTCCCTTAATTGCTTTTCAAAGTCTTTTATGAGCTCATTCATAGTCTGAGCCCATTTTCTATTTCTCTTGAAGGTTTTGGATATGGAAGCTTCAATTTTGTCATCATCTGAGTATGTGTTTAGATCTTCCATGAGGCTAAAGTAAGTCTCTATGTTCAGATTCTTCTTTTTCTGTTGTTTACTCATTTCCTTAGCCCAACACTAATTTACAGCACTTCTAAGACTTTGGGTTTTTTGGGGGGCAGGGGAAACGACACTGGGACCTTTATTCTTTTTTTTTAGGTTTTTTTGAAAGACTAATGGGGTTAAGTGGCTTGCCCAAGGCCACACAGCTAGGTAATTATTAAGTGTCTGAGACCGGATTTGAGCCCAGGTACTCCTGGCTCCAAGGTTGGTGCTTTATCCACTATGCCACCTAGCCACCCGGGACCTTTATTCTTCAAAGGTCTTATGCTCTCTTGCCTGTGCTTTCATGTGTAGATGACCACAGCACTTCCCTCTGCCCTGGAGCAGCAAGGAGGAGTCCTGCTCAGCTATCCTACTATGGAAGCCCAAACTGCAACCTGGATCTGTGTGTGGGCAAACAACAAAGTCTTGCCCCAAGGGAGAGCAGAGAAATTTCTGCAGTCTCCCTGACCCCTTTACCATCTGTGGTCTGGACTCCAAAGGTGCAGGCTTCTTTCTCCAGATTCTCACTGCAGGTTCTATGGCCAGTGTTCCCTCAATCCAAATCCACACTCATTTTGATGTAGCAGAATTCTCTCCCCATCCCTTCAAGCTGATCCAGGGCTGTACTGCAACCAGGGCTTTTTCCAACTCCCAGTCCTTGTGAAACACAGCTTTCTTGTGAAACTTCTAAGCTATCTTAGACTGACAAAAGCTAAGACTCAGTCTTTCTGTGGGCTCTACCCCTCTAAATTTTGGTTAGAGTCATAATTTGACAACTTTTGGAGTTTTGGGGGGAAGGAGTTCCCCAGAAATGCTGCCTTGAAGCTGCCAGCTTGGCTCTGCCCCTTCCATGTTCCCATCTCTTTACTGTCCCCCCTTTTTAAGGAGATATTGTTTTAAAATCATTCTATCAGAGTCACGGATAAATCATGAGTGTACATTACTTCTGGCTAAGTATATTCTCTCTAATAGAGTTACAGTTCTTGAGAGTTATGAGAATCTTTCTCACAGGTAGGCAGCCAGTTTCATCTTATTGGATAGCAGTTTTTTTCTTTATCTTTTTGTTAACCTTTTCACATATCTCTTGAATCTCCTGTCTGAAGTCCAAATGTTCTAGTTAGTTCTGATCTTTTCATCATGAAAAATTGGAAGTCTCCTATTTCGGCAAATGTCTATCTATTCCCCTGGAAGAGAATGCTCAATTTTTGCCAGATAATGAATTCTTGGCTGCATTCCATGATCCCTTGCTCTTTAGAATATCACATTCCCAGTCCTTCAGATCCCTCAATGTTGATGCAGCCAGGTCCTATGTAATCCTTAGGCTGCTTCATATCTGAATTGTTTCTTTCTGACTGCTTACAGGATTTTCTCTTTTATCTGATAGTTCTGGAATTTGGCCACAATATTCATTGGCGTTCTCATTTTAGTATCTCTTTCCAGAGGGGATCAGTGTATTCTTTCAATAACTATTTTGCCCTCTAGTCCATGATATCAGGGCAATTTTCCTTCTCTAAATCCTATATTGAGTCCAGGCTTTTTTTTCTTTTCAATGTTTTCAGGAAGTTCAATGATTCTTACATTGTCTCTCCTGAGTCTGTTCTCAAGGTCAGTGGTTTTGCTGATGAGGTATTTTACATTTTCTTCTAATCTTTCAATTTTTTGGTATTGTTTAACAGATTCTTTTTGAACCATGATGTCATTAGTTTCCACAGATTCCATTCTTTTTTTAGAGAAGAATTTTCTTCATTTACTTTTTTCAACTCCTTTTCCAATTGGTCAATTCTATTTCTGAAGTTTTCCTTTTGCCTAATTGAGGTTTAGAGAGTTATTTTCTTTTTTGCATTTTCCCAATTGAGATTTTGAGAAAATTATTTTCTTTTTGCATTTGTCCAATTGTATTTTCCAAGGATTTATTTTCTTTTTGTGAGATGTTAATTTTCTCTTGCAAGTTTCTCTTGAGTTTATTTTCCCAATTTTTCCAATTGATTTTTAAGTTCCTTCCTGATTTCTTCTAGGAAGTCTTTCTGGGCTGAAGAGCAATTCATATTCTCCTCAGAAGTTCTAGATCTGTCACCTTAGGTTGTGATCTTTGCCTTCAAGGTAGTTTTCAATGGGCCCCCCTTGCTAATGGCCTTTCTTCATTTTCCTAAGATCTTGTGTTGGTGGGAAGGGCTGGTTTACAGATCTTTGGTGTTGAAAATCCTAGAGGCTTTGCTCACTGGATTTAATAACTTCAAATGGGCTGGCCAGTAGGGGGTGCTGGTTGCTTTCTCTGGAGTGTCTGTGACCTTGATTTGAGGTCCACTCCCTTGGTCTGGAGGGGGTGGGGGGCACAGCTGGATACTGCTATCCTTGAACAATGTGGACTGAGTCCTGGAGCAAGGTAGTTAATCTCCCTATTCAGCTGAGGTAGCTCTGTTGCCCCCACCTGAGCCTGGGGCTGGGGGGGCGGGGCTATTAATGTATTTGTTCTGAGAGGAAGTCTCTGTTCAAAGTATGGAGCTCATGGCCCAGAGCCAAGCAGATTGATGTCCAGCTGCAACCCCATTGGGGCTCCTCAGACCACTGCTCCCACAGCCAAAACCTCTGTGGCTTAGGTTGTCCTCTGGCTTCACCCCACCGCCCCAGGCTGGTTCTCTGCTCTTTGCCCCCAGCTCACCTACACTCTCCTGAGACAGACATTATTCTCCTATCTTCTTTTTCTGGGTTTTGTCAATCGAATTTCTGTTAAGAGGTTTCTTTCATATTATTTCTGAGGGAAAGCTTCTCTCCACCATCTTGGACAGAAGTACAGTGACCTTAAGAAAATAATAATAATAATAATAATAATAATAATAATAATAATAATAATAAATAGATCCTCTGTGCTTCACTAATAGTTGTTCAGAGTTCTTCTTAAGATACTTGGTTTCTACAAACATTAATATTAAATTTATATGCTGTAAATGCCTTAACAACTTAACTTATAAAGGAAAAAAGCAAGAAGAAATAGACACCATTTCTTGATATATCAATGATCCTGTTTCAGTAATGAATAAATCTAAAAGAAACTCAAAAGGTAAAATAAAACTGATAAAACTGCCAGAGAAATTAGAGATTAAAAAAGAAGCAGTTATATCTTCTAAATGGGACTTCTAAAGAATAGATAAAGATATAAATATAAATATAAATATATATTTCTCCGAATATGGAAATTTTACAAAAAAAACTAAGCAGAAACCATGAACTTAGAGAGTTTCAAGTCATATGATAATCAAATATTAGAGAAAAAAAATTGAATCCAGGCCTTTTGATTATTGGTCCTTCTGAAGTAGAGGAAATGTTGAGAGAAATATGTTCTATAATTGATATGTTCCCTTGGCACTAATCATATATCTCTCATTTAACACTGACCTCTATCCCAGTGATCAAGGAAACATATATGTTGAGGTCAATGAACTTTTAGTAAAATACCTTGCACTCTGGCAAAGATTCTAACTAAACCTTACACCACCACCCCCCAGCCCCAGGCACAAGAGAAGCCCCTATTAACAAAACAATAGATTCCAGCCTTAAACTGAAAAGATTAAGTCTTTTAAGTCCCTCACCTACATATCCCTCATTACCTCATCTGTATTCTCTGAGCTACTGCTCTCCCATCTACATATACCTAATTACATCATCTTCCTACCCCTTTAGATGCTCACCCAGTAATTATTTGTGTGACTCAATTTCCTTGGTGAAGTTAGTCTGCTCTAAGGGAGTGTGATTCCCCAAACTAAACTTTCATGGTCCCATATCTTTCCTTACTGCTTATTCCCTCATTCAAGCCCCTGCTTCTCTCTCTCTCTCTCTCTCTCTCTCTCTCTCTCTCTCTCTCTCTCTCTCCATCAGCTTCTTCTAACCAATCAATACTTAAACCTTTTTCCCTAAATGCATGTGGGTCCAAGCTGGTACTTTCATGAATTCATCACATTCCAACTGAAAACCTGACCACCCTAAAAACATTTTCCAAAATATTTGTAAACCTCATTTTTAAGTTTCTTCAATTGGTTCCCTCTTCATCACTTCCTTCTTTAAGGAGATTTGTCACTGCAAGTGATGAGGGTGAGAAAAATTACTAGTTTCTTTGGTAAGTCAAAAAGAACTTCACACATAGATTCTTGACTCAGAAATACAAAGACATGAAATTTTATTACATATTACAGTAGCTTAAAAGTCACAAAGAATTTAGTGAATTAAGGAGTAATAAGGGGGAGATCTATTAAGAAAATCCAGCAAAACTAAGAGGGAATGTCAATTCTTAAGAAAAAAGAAAAGATATTTTGTTTATTCTTGGACAGAGTTTAAGGGAGGGAGTTCATATAATTGCAGTGGATTTACATCTCAATATGGGGAAAAGAGATGAGATATTTATCCCTCTTCATGAATAGCCTTTGAAATGACAACAGGGAAGGAATTGGACATTTACATCTCAGTACCCCTTTTGATGTGATAGTCTTAGAAGAGAGTTTGGAAAAGAGTTGAGCTATTTTTCATCTCAATGCCCCATTTTAATGGGATATCCTTTGGCAGTATCTTTATCAAATATCTTTATCTGAATATCAAAAGATACCAGATGGGAATGACATGTTAATCTCCCTTTCTAGTAGGTTAGTTTTCATTGTACCTGAGTAATTCTAGATAACAATGGTATGCAAACCAGATACCCACAGGATACCCAAGGACAGCACAGAAGGAAATAATATCTGGTATAACATTTTTCTCTAATATTTTCTCTATTACATTTGTCAAATATATTCTCTCTTTCTCTTTTTCTTTCTCTTTCTTCTGAACCATTATAACCCTTTGGATCTGTCAGAGCACTTATCGTTCTCTATCCAGTTTTAAAATTGTGAATATCCATGAGTTGAATCACTTGTCTTCCAAAATATTTGTGGGTTCTCTGAAGGCAAGAAGATTCATTTATTTGTTTTGCTATTTATCATAAAAACTCACAAATGATTTTTCATCTAATACATGCTTTCTGATTACTGGTCCAGAGTCCTTCCTAAGTCATTATGTTCATTCTTCCTTCTCTAGGAAGATTTGTCACTGCTGGTTAAATGTATTATCTCTCTTTCTCCTTTTCTTTCTCTTTCTTAACTCCCTTATACCCTCTGGATATATCAAGGAACTTATCAACCTCTACCCCGTTTTAAAATTATGCATATCCATGGATAGATTCACCCAAAAACATTAAGAATTCTCTGAGGGCAAGATTAACTTATTTGTTTCTCTATTTAGCATAAAAAACTCACATATGGTTTTTCATCAAATAAATGCTTGCCAAACATTTGTGGAATAGAGACAAACTGTTAAAACTATAGAGGCATCATTTAGTATTCTTTCACAAATTAAAAAGAAAGATGCATCTTTATAGTCACTAAAAATAATTATGATACCTATCATCTATGGAACATGGCTTCCATTTGGACCATAATCTACATAAAGGGAACTATCATCAGAAAAGGAAGAGGTAAACCATGAAGTAAAAATAAGAAATAGTCTCCTCTCAGATCAAATCTTACATACTGATCCCTGAATATGATTAAAGAATCAAAAGAAATTTCTTGCCTGCTGGGTGAATTGCCCAAAGAGGATTTCCAAATTACTGAGATAGGAATCACTCTGGATGAGGTGGTGAAGGGTTAATACAGATTCTGATCATGGTCAAGGCCATAAGCTGGTTCCCCCACCCAAGGTCCCCCGTCACCTTTCATAAACTTGGTTGTCTTTGCATGTGAACTAGAAATTCCTGGAGGTTGGATCTTGGGAGGGTTGGCTACCCACCCCAGAGGTTCAATGTTTAATTAATTTCAGAACCTTGGCCGTGGGTCTTCCCAGGCTATGCACATACTCTTCACATAGTCATGCATGTACTCTTCACATGTCCTGGTTAAGTGCCAAAAAAGCTTATATAAGCCTATTGGCAATGTGCCACCTTTGTCTGGGACCCCTTAAAAGTCCCTAACATTGGCCAGCCCCTCAGAGTTTTGCCCACAGAAAGGACACTTTTCCTGGGATGTTTCCCAATTGTGACTCTGAAGGCTGTACCCCAGAACTCCCCAGCCACTGTTGATTCAGATGTTGGTGGTCCCCGATTGGTGTTTTCTCTTTCTTTCTCCTCTATGCTTATAATTACCTTAATTATCATAATGGGATTGTTGTTGCTATTTGTATGTTTACTGTGCTTTTAGAAAGTGTTTTATCCCATGTATGTTATTATGATTTTGCTTCAGTGTCTTTAATAAATTCATTATCAATCATTTAAATTGGTGTGTGCTATTTTGTAGGAGTGAATCGAAACCAAAACTGCTTAATCAAACATAATTGGCATCATGAACAGGATCGCTCTACAAAATGCTGGGGGTTTTTTAAGAAAAATGTAGAAAAAAGAAAGAGATATTTATATACAGGGTTGGGAAGATTTACAATATTCATCCCTTGCTAGAGAATGGGCATATAGCACGGGGCCATGTGAAGATAGGGGAAGCCATATGAAACAAGGGTCTCCCACAGAAGTAACTGAATGTTTGAAGCAAATAACTGTGGAAGAAGGCAAAGGAATGACAAGAGTCTGTAGAAGGGGGGGGTGGGATCAGAGAGAGATAAGGCTGTGGAAGAAACTCTCCAATGTCAGAACTTTATTTTAGGAGATCAGTTATGCAATTATCAGAGTGTAGCTGAAAAAGCTGCCATTAGAATGTCATAGTTTAAATATAGGAAGAAAAAAGGGAAAATTGATAAAAAAAAAAAAAGAAAGAAAGTTCACACTATGGTGGGGTATGTAGATACATATGATTTGGTTTTGGTTGGAGTGGCCTGCTATAATACCTTAGGCCAGAGGGTCCCTCTGGATACAAAAATTTGATAATTACATTGCTGTTTAGTGAAGCAGGGAAGCCTC
Organism: Macrotis lagotis; assembly: GCF_037893015.1. Classification (NCBI taxonomy): domain Eukaryota; kingdom Metazoa; phylum Chordata; class Mammalia; order Peramelemorphia; family Peramelidae; genus Macrotis; species Macrotis lagotis. Next base: position 365,755,922 of record NC_133658.1, read on the forward strand.
TGGCAGAAGTTTTGAACAAAATCACCTGATTAGAGAACTCAGGCAACTGCAAGTATGGCAATAACTTGATATAGGAGTGGTGAACATGCTGCTGGTCAGTCTCAAGATAAATACAAAAATAGAATGTTCCAAAAAGATTTTATTGTCCTGCTACAAGCAGGAGTGGATGGGAATAAGACTGATGGACTCCCTATTCCTGACTTGTTCAGGATGAATAAGGAGAAGAAAGGACAAGAAAGTAGAAATTAGGGCCACTCCATTGGCACCCTCCCTTTTCTCATATTTGACCTGTCTTAAAGGAGAATAATAGGAACTAAACCCCATTAAGAGAGATCAGATAGAGGAATTATCGGCCTTCTCATAAGGTTAATTAATTATAAATTGGAAAAATGGGACACACAACTGTTACTAAAGTTTGTTTGCTTTGTTTTGTTTTGATACTAGAGTGAGACCTCTTTGAGGTATGGCAATCCTAGTATATTTAGAAATGAAATGTCTGTTAAAATTACAGGCTTGGAAGGAAAAGAAATTTAGGTAAAACAAGTTATTACCCAAAAAGGGGTACTCAGTGATGATTTTTCCCCTTCTCCCAGAGTACATATTAGTACATTTTAGGGGGGATGACTCTAAATTTTCCTGATGAGAAATTATTCTTGCTAAAGTAGAAGGATTATCACAATCTGTAAAATTTTAAGTATACAATGGAATCAGGGACATAGAAAAATCTTGCCAAGAACATGTAAATATGCCTATTTAGCTGTAAAAGTAAGATTTTAAACAAGTCATTAGATCTGGTCAATAACAGTATGTGTTAAAATCAAAGAAGAATAAAGGGGGGCTGAATAAAATCTGAAATATGTTTAAATAGTATGTTAAAAGAAAATGCAAGTTGTGCATTTTGAATACTGGATTTAAGGACCTGTGAAGAGAATAATGAAAGGGTTGCAAGGAAAAATGAAGAGGCATAGAAAAGGTTGGCTTTTATTTTTTTTGGAAGTATATCAAATTTATGGAAGCTAAAGCATGTAGAATGAACGTATGAGCAAGTTTGACTGTCTAAATAAGATATTAGTTTTGGAAGTTTTGAAAATTGATTTAAAATCAGTGTAAAGTAGGAAAAAATATAGAGAGCTCTGAATCAACTAATAAGTTATGGAATTTCTTCTGGGATTGTACAACCCAGATTTGTACTAAATTGAGATGTGTTCTTAAAAATGATTGGGGCAATTTTAAAAATTTAACATTCAACTGCTACCTGTAGGAGAGAACTATACTCCTTTTGAACAATTGCTAGCTGCATATTGGGCATTAGTAGAAACTGAACAGCTCCCTTTAAAACATGAAGTTTTGTTAAGGCCCCAAATGCCTATTATGACCTGAATAAATGGGGGACTCTGGTCTTTCATAAGATAGGACATGCACAGAAGTCCAGTATAATTAAATGGAAATGGTACATACAGAACAGAGTTAAGCCAGGAAAATCTGCATCTCTCCCCTGCTTGACAAAGTATCTGAAATAAACTCAGTGCAATTTCCACTGACCACTACCCCTCAGAAGGCAGTTTCACCAGTCAAATGAAATCAAAGATTTGATGCCTTGAGTCCTGAACAAAAGAAACATACTTGGTTCATGGATGGCTCTGCTAAATATTTAGGACAAATTAGACATTGGAAGGCTGTAGCAAATAATGTTTTAAAAAGAACAGGAAAGCAGTCGGTGAACAGAACTGATGGCTGTATATCAAGTATTGAAACAGGAGAAGGGGAGACAATGTCATATTTTTTACAGACACCTAGGCAGTAACAAATGACCTAGCCACTTAGATGCCTATGTGGCATGCAAAAAGTTGGAATTTTCATGGGAAACAAATTTGGGGTCATGAAATATGGAAAGACATATGTATTTGCGTCCAGTATACTAATGTCTCAGTCTTTCATATAGATGCCCATGCCATTGTGAACACTCTGGAATGTGAATACAATGCATATGTAGATGGATTGGCAAAGTTTGGAATCTTGCCATTGCTCCTAAAGAAACTGAGGAACCTGAAGATTTATTGAATTTAGCCAGACAGCTCGACGTAGCTGCAGGACATCTAGGACCCCAAGCCTCTCACAGGTGGGACCTTGCTCAGAGCATATCATTTCCCTTTTCACTGTTAAGACAAGTTACTGATCAATGTACCCAATGTCAATTATTTAAAGAAAGACCAATTCCCAACACTATTACTGGGGAAATAGGAAGAGGCACTCTGCCTGCCCAAATTTGGCAAATTGATTCTATTGGGCCTTTACCTTTTAGTCAAGGATGTCAATATGCCTGCACCTGTGTGGACACCTATTCTGGACTACTCATAGCCTGCCCCTACAGAAGAGCTACTCAAAAGAACACCTGTAAAACATTAGATGTTATAACTTTATATTATGGTTCTCCTATGCAAATACAGAGTGATAATGGGTCTTATTTAAAGGCAAAGATAATTACTGTTGTAATCTGTTATTTAGGGAGTGATAAATTGTATACTGTTCCATTAACTCAAGTGTTTTTACTTGAATGAAGTGCTTTTTAGAATGCCTCCTGTTGTGATTTCTTCTAGATGGATCAGCCTCATGGCCTCCTAGAGCCCTGCTGAGATTCAATCACACCCATGTCCATTTGTGGTAGAGGAACTCCACATCTTCCAGACAAGATAACTTCACCTGTCCTTCCAATCAACCATGCAACATTGTTAATTGGACTATTGTACTTTCTGACAATCACCTTCCCCTGTGTGAATTGTATTGATAAGCAATAACCCTATAACGTTATTGGGTAAATACCTCATGTTGCCTTAAGGCTGTTAAATTTACTACCCCACAGACTAGATTTCCCCACACTGACACTGCCATACAAAACTGTTCTAGATGGGTAATTACCCATGAAACTATTTTGTCATTCAGTCTCACCAAGGACCAGGACGAATATCTTGTGTATACTAATTCTACCAACATTATAAATTGATATCTATATGTAGAATATGTTAAATTATTATAGTGGCAAAAGCCATTACAAAGTCCTCTTTTAATTATTAGAGTTTCCCCATAGCTGTGTTAATGTTCTCAAAGTTCCCAGAATTTTTTTATATTATATCACTTTCCCCATACTAAAGATTTGTACTAGCAAAAGGGAAAAACATGCTTGGTATGATACCCTACTTGGTAGGGCTGGAACTGGTTTGGGCTTAGTAAAATCAGTAGATCTTGAGGCCCTGGCCAGCAGACTGCACAGTGCTGGACAGGATGTCACTCAGGCTTTGAAAATTAATGCTTAATGGTTGACCACAACAGTGCTACTCCACCAACTAACCCTAAGATATGAGAAGCAATTTTTAACTGTTTTTAATGCTTCTACCTTAGTTAACTTGCATATTGATGCTAATATCTCTGCCCTATTCAACTGGACTTGATGTTCCCTGGAAGACATGTACATGCTGTTGCAAAAGGAAAATGCTCAATGATTACTACAATCAGGAAATGCCAAATTGTGGGAAAATGCTTTTAGGAACTATCTTCGTAGAGATCCTTGGATTGTAACATCTGTAACCTCTCCTCATTGTACTTATACTTCCTGTATAGGCACTATTACTTATTTTAAGGTCAATGCTCCTATAATCATGTGTAATTTTCATGTTATTCCTTTTGTGCTATATGATCACTTTTCATTCATAGTCTAGCTGATTGTATTGTGTATAATTCAGGAAGTATGTGGAATGGTTACATGGCAGATGGAGTCCTGTCTTTTGGACCATTCCTCTAATCTCTGTGATTCGACAATATACCTTCAGTCTAATTTCTCTGTGTTATATGAAGTATAACCTCTAATATTCAAATTGATCCATCTTCTGTTGGCCAGACTGCCCCTTCTTCAGGCTGCCTGTTCAACATTTCATATCTTCACTGGTAGGGTGGTGATTTTCTTTTACCTTTCCCCTGACCAAGTGGATGAAGTTCATGTCTCCACTGGTAGGGTAATGATTTTCTTTTACTTTTCCCCTGACCAAATGAATGAAGTAACTCTTAACTGGGTACCCAAATCTTTACCTCTTCCATATATATTTGCCTTTAGAACCTCTTATACAAATATTAAGTGATTCTGATTCTCTAAAGCAACTATTGGAGAAAAATGAAAGAGCTCTTAATGAATATAGAATACAGACCCACATAGTTGCTGGTAAACTACTTGAGACCTTTCACCTTGTAACTATTGATACTAATCATCATTGATATTTCTTGTTTTCCTCTCCTATTGCCACTAGATATTTTAATGCTATAGCTCTTCCTATATTTTTGTTATTATTAGTATTAATTTTCTTGTTTATATGTAATTGCTACATGTATGTTAAGATAAGAATTTTTCATAATGCTTCTCCATTAGTGAGAACTGCATGTGCCCTTTCTAGTATCAAGTCCAAATGAAGGGTTAATAATACCCATTCTGATCATGGTCAAGGCCATATGCTGATTCCCCCACCCAAGGTCCCCCATCACTGTTGCATGAACTTGGTTTGCGTGTTCCAGATACTCCCTCTAGGAACTAGCCATTCCTGGAAGTTGAATGTTGGGAGGGTTTGCTACCCACAGTGGTTCAATTTTTAATTAATTTCAGAACCTTGGCTGCAGGTCTTCCCAGGTAATGTGTGTACTCTTCACATGTCCTGGTTAAGTGCCCAAAAAAGCTTATATAAGCCTATTGGCAATGTGTCACCTTTGTCTGGGACCCCTTAAAAGTCCCTAACATTGGCCAGCCCCTCAGAGTTTCACCCATGGAAAGGACGCTTTGCCTAGGATATTTCCCCAATTGAGACTCTGAAGGCTGTACCCCAGAACTCCCCAGCCACTGTTGATTCAGATGCTGGTGCTCCCCCGATTGGTGATGTTTTCTCTTTCTTTCTCTTCTATGCTTATAGTTACCTTAATTATTGTAGTGGGATTTTCATTGCTATTTGTATGCTTATGCTGTGCTTTTAGAAAGTGTTCTATCCCACGTAAATTATTATAATTTTGCTTCAGTGTCTAATAAATTCATTATCAATCATTTAAATTGGTGTGTGTGTCTTTTTGTAGGAGTGAATCAAAACCAAAACTCATTAATCAAACAGGTGGGTAGAATTTTTAAGATACATCAATGAAGTATGAACATCAAACATGAGATCATAGAACCAGTGAAGGATAATATGATAAAAAGAAATTAGTCCACATAATGTAGAATTTAAGAATTCCAAAGCATTCTTATCACTTTAGCTCCATGAAAAGATAACAGGAATAGTATTATTTCTATTTTATAGGACAGGTTATTCAGGATCAGAAATAAGAAAACATGCCTGAGTGAAAATGAACCCAGCCTTTTTGAGTCCATGTGCAGGAATCTCTTCATGGTATAGACCCAGTAGTGGTATTGCTGGATCAAAGGATATGCACATTTTTGTTGCCTTTTGGGCATAATTCCAAATTGCTCTCCAGAAAGGTTGGATGAGTTCACAGCTCCACCAACAATGTATTAGTGTACCAGATTTCCTACATCCCTTCCAGCATTGATAATTGTCCTTTTTAGTCAGATTGGCCAGTCTGAGACAATGTGAGGTCGTAGCTCAGAGATGCTTTAATTTGCATTTCTCTAAAAAGTAGTGATTTAGAGCAATTCTTCATATGACTATGGATCACTTTGATTTCTTCATCTGTAATTTGCCTTTGCATAACCTTTGACCATTTGTCAATTGGGGAATGGCTTGTTTTATTTAAAAAATTTGACTCAGTTTTCTGTATATTTTAGAAATGAGTCCTTTGTCAGAAGTACTATTTGTAAAACTTTTATCCCAATTTACTACATTTCTTTTGATCTTGGTTACAGAGGTTACATCTGTTCAAAAGATTTTTAAAACCAAGATAATCAAAATTATCTAGTTTGTTTTTAATGATGCTGTTTATCTCTAACTGCTTCCCTTTCCATAGATCTGACAAACTATTCCTTGATCTCCTAGTTTGCTTATAATATTGTTTTTTATGTCTAAATCTTGTATTCATTTTGATCTTATCTCGGTATAGGGTATGAGGTGTTAGTCTAATCCAAATTTCTACCATACTCTAACTTCCAATTTTCCCAACAGTTTTTATCGACGAGAGAGTTTTTATCCCAATAGCTGGACTCTTTGGGTTTATCAAACAGCAGATTACTATAATCATTTCCTGCTTTTGCACCTAGTCTATTTCACTGATTCACCATTGAAGTATCTCTTGACCATTTTTCTTTTTAGACCCAAAGACGTAAGCACCACAAAACTTCTAGAAACTTTAGAGTTTGAAAAAAATTCTATGACCCGAGAGAGAGAGAATGCACATTATTGATTTTTCAGGTTGACTGCAAAAGTTATGAAAGATTGTCACCAGAAAAGTCCAATCTATGCACTTTTGAGTATAAACCAATGTGTGAATCTGATGGGAAAACATATTCCAATAAATGTGCCTTCTGCAGCACTGTTAAGTATACAGACATCAATTGCAAAGGAAGAGAATTAAGAGGAGCAGGATTGAGTGTGGGAAAGAGTTCAGTGGTTAAAGCAATGGAAAAATTCTTTTATTAAATTTTATTTATCTAAGGCAATGGGGTTAAGTGACTTAACCAGGTCATACAGCTAGGCAACTATAAGGTTTCTGAGGCCAGATTTGAACTCAGGTCCTCCTGACTCCAGGGTCGGTGCTCTATCCACTGCACCACCAAGCTGCCCCAAAACTTATTCTTAAATGATATATGAGAGTAAGAAGTGACAAACCTTTGTTCCATGTCCTTAAATCATATTCCAACCAGCAGATAGGGATATACCAGCAAATCTCCTAGTCAGATGATTCACATTCCTCTCTTTCCTTTCTCTCTATGTACTGGTATGACCATTATATAGATAAGGAAATTGAGAAGTATCTAAAACTTTAAATGTGTGAGGATCAAAACCAAGATTTAAACCAAGTGGTCCTTCCAGGATACCATTTCACCTCTATCAATAGAGTCACACATAGACAAGTCCCTTCAGCTCTTTGGGCCTCTGCTTCCATGGGAATAGAATTAATTAGATACTTCGAAAAGTTGTTTATATATATATATATATATATATATATATATATATATATATACATATACATATACATATACATATACATATACATATACATATACATATATATATATAATTTATAAATGTATTTTAGACAGGATAATGGGCATATTCCTTTCAGAGTCAACAATTATGTTGCCTTTGAACAAGTCACTCAAATTCTCAATGTTCATTTTTTCATCCATAACATCAAGGGATTCCAAGAACTCTGTCAGGTCTGACATGGTATACTTGTAACCCTCATCCTCAAAGACATCCATAATTGCTCACATATTCTCTATTCCACACCAATGATTCATTTTTATTCATCAGTTCGAATGTTAAACAGAGGGACACAAAGTATATGGGTGACATGAAATGTATATGTTTCTGTTTCATATTTATATCTCTTACTCATCATATTTCTCCAAGAGACTTATGTCTTATCCTAGAACTAGTAACTCTGATTTTAAATTTTAATACGTTTCTCCACTTTAAGTAAAGAGTTCCTCTATTGCCTCATTGTGTCAAAGAGGTGGCCCTAGATGCTCTGTCTAGGGGTGTGTCCAAATTTTTGGCCTGGTCTTACTATTGCAGAAAGCATTATTAAAGTAACATATGCTTGTAATTGAGGTACCTGCCTACTTGATTATAAAAAGGCTCATCACAGAAAAGCTGCCCACAGAGTGAGTAGTGAATTTTCATTAGTCATAGAAATTCACCAAAACTGGAGGAATTAAAATCTGCTTCAAAATACAAAATAGCAGAGCTTTAAATTACTGCCTTCTTTAACTCCTAATAAAAACAGGTTAAAGTGAAGTAAAGATTTGATGTTGATTGGCTGAAAAACAATCTTCAGCAATGGCTGTGTTAATGGCAATAATTTGTGACTTCAGAAGATTGATAGTGAAGCAAGTCTGCTACCTCTCCACAGATTGTGGGCAATCAGTGAGAAATAAGACAAATATTTTAAGATATGGTCAATGTGTTGATTTGTTTGGGATTTTGTTGCTCTTATTGTTTCTTTGTTTTCTGTACTAATTTATTATGAATGATAGTACTATTGCTAGAAGAAGTATTGAGAAGTAGAGAGACATTGAGAAATACTAATGATGGGTTTTTTAAAAGCATAAATTAAGTACTTTAAAGATAAGAAAAGTAAGTTTTATGAGGAAGTTTAGAGGACAACAGCACCATTACCATTACACAAACATGAAATCTCAGTATGAGAAGGGATATTAGAAGTTGCCTAATCCTCCTTTTAACCAGTACAGGAATCTGCTTTGCTATATCACCTCCAAGTGCTCATTTTAACTTCTATTTAAACACTGCCTGTGACAAGGAGCTCTTCACTCCTCCCAAATAGCCTTTTCCAATGTTCCCTCCCCTACAGAAAAGACAAAGCTGAATTAGTTGATTTCTAAGGTCATTTCTAGTCTAAAGTTTGATATCAGAAAGTGGTTTGTGCATTAAAGATTCTCATTTAATTTTCTTTTCTCATTCTACAGGCAGAGTGAAGACAAAATCAAATTTTCACGTTATGGGGAGTGTTGAATTAGAGCATCAGTTCTGAAATATCCTCCACTGCTTTTCATTCCTATTAAAAGATAATTGAGGGGCTACTAGATGGTGCAGTGGATAGAGCACCGGCCCTGGAATCAGGAGTACTTGAGTTCAAATCTGGCCTCAGACACTTAATAATTACCTAGCTGTGTGGCCTTGGGCAAGCCACTTAACCCCATTGCCTAGCAAAAACCTAAAAAAAAAAAGAATGGAGTTGCTGCCCAAAGGAGAATGACATTGTATAATTGAAATTTTTCAGCAAAATGCTATATGACCATTTGCTAGGGATTCTTCAGAGTGTATTTCTGCTATGTCAGAGATGATTTGGACCTTCAAAGAAATCCACTGAGTTTTTTTAAGCTCTTCACTCCACAAGAATGTTTTACTAAAATCCAAATACACCAAGAAAATATTAAGGGTCATCAACTGAGAATCAAACTTCATGGTAAAGGGAGACTTCAGTGGAAAGATGAGGAAGATCCCTTCAAGAAAGGGGCTTTTTAACCTGTTGGAGGGTGTCTGTGAGACTGAGATTATTTCTATTACCATGTGATTGTTGGAATCCTACCTCTACAGTTACATGAGCTTAGGGGTAAATCAATAAACCTCTCTTGGCACTGTTTCCCTCACTGATCAAATGAAGGATTTAAATTAGATTATCCCCTGAGTTTTCTTGAGCTTTAAATCCAGGATCTATTTGACTTAAAGAGATGACTCTGTCAATCATGTTTTACTAGTTAAGGTTTATGTGGCTGTCATTGAATAAAATTGCTTGGAGTTATTGGTCATTTAAAATTTGGGGATCATAACATGAGATCAACAAGACAGAGAACTACACATTTTCTCAGTCTTCCTGAATTCTCACAAACTCAAAGTGGGAATTATGCCAAAGTGATAAAGTAATTATTTCTGTCTACATGGGCCAAGATATAGCTAAAACTATCTCCAACATGTAGCACAGGTTTTCAGTATGTGGTCAATAGACATTTCTCCTCTTCTCTCATCACCCTTCCTCAAGAAATTTTATTCCCCGCCAGGAAGAGAAGCAGTTATTTCAGGTTAGGAACTTGGTCAATCTATCGCTTCAAAGAAAGGAGGTGCCAGGTCATAATTGGATCTATTTGCTCTCTGAAATATTGTTAGTTTAAGGAATATGATTTTCAGGATAAGGTCAAATTTTGTATCATTGTTCACTGTTGAGGAAAGCAAAGTAGGACCCTAAGATTTATATCCAAGACTTGGCTACTCATGCAGGTGCATTGAGTTCCATCAATTAGGAAAGAGTACCAATACAATAGGCTTTGGAACTTAGTTAGCAGCAATTAGCCTACAGGGAAACAAGCTCATAAATTAACCAGGTAAATTCTTAACTGATTCACTTACCATAACTTGTACTATGAGCACTCATGTGCACCCAAACCCAGTAGAAGAGAATACACATAAACTCAGGGTACAGCTCAAATTAGTCTACCTTGTAAATCTGATCCAAAACATAAATGAAAAGAGGTGGAGATTCAAAACGAAGAGACGTTTCAAATATTCATAGGAAGAAAACTAAACAAAGAGAAATTGTCTACTGTACAGACAGGCCTGTAAAATAGAAATATGAGGTCAAATACCTGTCAATTAAAGGGAAAATAATTCTTCTTGCCTCTTGAAAAGAACATAAACTAAAAGAGAATAGATAAAGATGAAAAGGAGGAGTAGAAAAAGATAGAAAAAGATAGAAAAGAAGAGGAAAGTTTTTTTGGTGGTGACATAGGACACCACTGATAAATGGTCCTATAAGAGACTTTCTCTGAAGCAAGGTCATACAAATGGGTATGACTGACAGAGATTCTATGCTTAGAGAAACCCACTCATTCTAACTTAGGAAAAGGGCAATCTGAGCCCCTGGGTGGTACCTGTCACTCAGAGGACTAGAACAACATGGCTTTAGGAAGAAGATTTGGAAACAAGGAGGGAAAATGACAAAAGGGAAGGCAAAGGTCATGTGCATGATCCAGGACACTGGACAATTTCTTTCTTGGGGCAATATCTTCTCATCATTTGGAGGAGTTGTTATTTCTAAGAGTGAAGAGCAACCAAACAAAATAAGGGTTCAGGACTATGGTTTAAAAACCAGTAACTGGGGGTGATTATCAACCTTGACGTACTTGCTCCTTCCATCAGTGCAACAACCAGGGACACTTTTGGGCTATCTGCAATGGAGAATACCATCTGTATCCAGAGAAATAATTATGGACCTTATGGACCTTCAAATTAGAAAAAAAATTGGTATCTTATTATGTTAATTTTACTATCTCATACTTTATTTTTCTTCCTTAAGCATATGATTTCTCTGTTGTCACATTCAACTGAGATCAATGTATAACATGGAACCAATGTAAATATTAACAGAATGCCTTTTGTGGGAGGTAGGGGGAGGGAAGCAAGAATGGGAGAAAAAACTGTAAAACAAAATAAATAAAATCTTTTTAAAAAAAGAAAAAACAGTAACACAGAACCTGATTAAAATAAAGAACCCAGGCTCCTTAGAAGCCTTGATTCCATGAGGAATTCAGAGACCAAACAAGAACTAAATAGGTAAATGAACTATGAATCAAAGATTAAAAGTCTGGAATAGACTACAAGGGAACTTAAATAATGATAAGGGAATAATTTTCAAAAAAAAGCACAGAAAACGAAATTTTAAATATTAACAAATAAAACAAGTTGAAGTTGAGGAAAAGAAGGGGAAATCTATTTGACTTCTCAACTGGTAGAGAAAGGGGAAGTAAGAATTAAATAATAGATAAACAGTGAAGAGGAAAACAAACTTTTACACAAAATACCTAAAGGAAGGAGTAACCAAAAGGATGTGAGGAGAGGAAGCAGACCTCCAGCATGAGAGGAAGAGAGTTCAAAAAAATGATCACCTTAAATTATATTAAGCTAAAATAACTAATAAGGTATAATATTGTGTTGAAAATGGAGATGGGAAAAAATTCAATTTGGAAATTCATATATATCTATATATAACTTTATAGAGTGGTCTGAATACTTATATATACATATTCACATAAGATAAATTAAAGAAATATTTTAAATAATAATGGAATAAACAATTCAGGAAAATAAAAAAAGAATGACAAAATAGAAAACAAAAAACTCTATAATCTGTTGCTTGCAAGAAGCATCATAAAAAACAAAAATATACACAGAATTTAGTTGAGAGATTGAAAAAATATTTAATTTACAGTTAATCAATCAAATAACAAAAGTTGTAAACACAACAAAAAAGAAACGATAATCATCACAAAATAAAAAGGGATAAACAAGAGAAATATACTATGTTGAAATGAACCAGTTATCAAGCCAACATCAATATCAAAATATGTATGCTACAAATACCTTAATATCTAAAATCATAGCAGAATTATTAGCAAAACTACAAAAAATAGACAATAGTGGCATTATATATCAATGTTCTCTCTCAGTTGAGAAGTGTAGAATAGAATTGAAATAGAAAATATAAAACTGAAAAAACTGCTGAAGAAACTAGAGGTGAAAAAAAGTTCTGTCTTCTAAATGGTTCTTGTAACAAATAGCTAAAGAATATATAACTATAGAAATTTTTCAGTACCACATGGAACGGTGGCAAAAATGGAGTATGTATTAATACACAAAGATATTTCATACAAATAAAAAAGTGCATCACAGATCATAGTACAATAATACATAATACAATAAATACAAATAATACAATAATACATAATACAATAAAATAAATAATAACATAATTAAAAAGTAACAGTTACCAAGATTACAGTCAAGATGAAATATAAAACACATTTACTCATATGGAGATTTAACATGAAATCGTAAATAAAGAATAAGTCAGAGCAAATCAAAGATTTAATTATCATGAAAAAAGAAAATGACGATAATGAAACAACATAGAATAGCTTCTAAGATGGAGCTAAAGCAATCCTAAGGGGGAAAACATATCTCCAGAAAATTATATTACCAAAATAGAAAAAGGGAATTGATTAAATGAATGTGAATTTTCCAAAATTAGAAAGTCATCAAACAATCAAACCAAAAATAAGCAATAAAAAAGAAATGGGAAAAAAATTAGATAATTATATGAAGTAAAAACAAAAAATACTAAAAGATGAATTTGTAAAAGCATAATAAAATAATTTAACCCTTATCAATTTGGTTAAAAAGAGGAAAGAAAGTAAAACAGATGAAATATTAAATGATCACTATGAAACCAACATAAAATCATAAGAAAAAATATTATGAGAAACTATTGTACATGATTATCTATACAGCTAAAATAATTGAGAAAACAAAAGAAATAGAAGACCTCTAAAATATAAATAATACTGTACTAGAAGAAAATAGGAAATAAATATCTCAAAAAGACCAAGAAATCAGGGAGAATTAATGTAAAACAAAAGAACTAGAAGAACAATATGAAATAATCAATAAACAATTTTGTGTACTTTTCTAAACTTAGGAAGAATAAAGTGAGCAGAACCAGAATGTTTTTGTAAAATGATGTGTTTTAAAACACTTCAAACTATTTTGAAAGCTGTAAGAACTATGACCAATACAATAATCATGCATGATTACAGAGAAACAATGGTGAAACATGCTATCCATGACTGAAAGGTGATAGATTTCAGGTGTGAAATGAGATAAATAATGACTAATTTTACAATAGATTTGAATTTTTTACAATAGATTTGAATTTTTAATTTTATTTTCCAATGAGATGGTGAAGGGCAAGGTAAGAAATTCATTCATTGTTCACTGAAAAAAAATAGAGAGATGGTACAGATTGAATATACTTTCAGTCAATGTCACTATAATATTGGTTTTCTTAACTGTTTTATCTCCTTTGAGAGACTTCTTATGAAATGGGAAAAAAATCTGTAAATGTATATAATGAAAACACAAAACAAAATAAAAAAACAAAAATAACAACAACAAAAAAACAAAATGATGAATACATCATAACATGAAAAATTAGGCACATAAGTGATAATAAGACACAGGGCCTGGAATCAGGATGAGTTCAAATCTAGTCTCAGACACTTAGAAGCTATGTGAACATGAGCAAAACACTTAAAGACTGTCTCAGTTTCCCCTACTATGAGGATAAGAATAGTCATAAGGATTGTTGAGGATCAAATGAGATAACAATTTGTTTGCTTCCTAGCAAAATCTAGAACTTTCCACAGTATTTCAAGATCTTATTGTACATCCCATGAGCCTGGCCCATGTCATAGATGAGTCAAGGAAATTAATCTTTTCAGAATTACCCAACACTGCCCCAAAAGGCAGACCTAGCAACTTGACAGGATTTTTAATAGGCTGTGTGAATGAAAAAAATTAAGAATCCTTCTGTCTCTTGGTTTTGCAACTTGCTCCTTTGCTCCCAGACACACCTTTTTGGATTTTTTTTCTCTGGGAAGCTCTCATCTGAGATGACAGTGGCTGCAGAAAGTGACTCAGCCAGGTATTTACCAATTCATTCTAACTCGAATAGTCAGTAGATGTGGTTTTAGAGTACTGGACAAAATTCCGACAGTGCATAATAAAAGAGCTCCATGAGTCCTGACAAATTGATTATCTAACAATGTCCCATAGGAAGTCACCAAACTAGAAAATGGTACTCATCAAGAAACTAAAAGAAATAGGAAAAACTCCTAGCCTTTTCTCCATAAAGATTCTGGCTGTTGCTGTTTCTATACATAATAATAATAATCACTAACATTACCATAAAATAACAGATGTAAAGCTGAAATGGACCTCACAGATAAAGAAAGAATACCCCAGACATACAGAGTATCTTTTGCATGATCATCCAGTTCTTAAAAGGCAAATTCCAAACATGAACTTAGTTTGTTTCAACTGAACCTGCATTGAGTGCCTGCTATGTGCCAAAATTATATTAGGCACAAAGAATACAAAGACAAAAATACTATAGATCCAGGGCCAAGAAGTTTATGTTTTATTTAGTACTGAGAATCTGGAGATGGGAGAAGGGGAAGGGCAACTTGCCCTCAGATGATATAAACCACTTAATTGGTGTGAGGAGATAAAGTAGGACATTGATTCCTCATGAATCAAGAAAAGGTCCCTAGTAGGAGGAGACATTTGAGCTGAGCCCTGAAGGGAATGAAGAATTCTGAGAGGGAGAAAAGGAGGAACAATCCAGATCTGGAGGACTAACGGCACTCCTTTCACTAAGCCTTGATACCTCCCTGTAACACTTACTATAACAATTAACAACATACACCGCACTTATCATGGAGCATTTTGTTTGATTATCATCACAACTCTGTGAAAAAGCAACATCTGCTTCACTTCTAAACAGGAAAACAAGCTGAGTCAGGGAAGAGAGTTACTTTGTCCATAGATGAAGAATAAGGGCCTAGATCTTCTGCTTAAAAATCCAGTTTTGATTCCATTTTTCCATAGATGCCTAAGGCTCACTCCCTGTCCCTGGACACCTCTTTTATCATCCCTGTTTGCTGTCAGTCTATTGAGCCTACAAGGTTCAGTTCATAGAATACTAGAACTGGAAGGAATCTCAGCTAAAATACCAAATTCCTTAGTTTGAGTTAAATAAATTGTCTCAAGTCACGACAATTCAGTATTAGAGAGAAGATTTGAATGCAAGTCTTTTGATTTGAATATAGTTCTACTGCTACCTAGTCCATTATGGTTCACTCTTCCTTCTCTAGAGAACATTGTCATCCCTTCTAATCAAATGTATTCTTTCTCTTTACTCTGAACTCTAAAAAGCCCTTTGTACCTACCAAAGAACTTATTATCATTTACCCAGGTTTAAAATAGGTATATCCATGATTGATTCACCAAGTACTCTATATTCATTATAAGGTCTATGAGTGCAAAAAGTCTAACTTATTTGTTTCTTTATTTATCACAAAAACGCATATGTTTTTTCACCTAGTAAATGCTTGCTAAAAATTTGTGGAATAGAGGTAAATTGTTAAATTATAGAGATATCACTTAGTGTTCTTTCACAGAAATTTTTTTTTAAAAAAAGATCTCTATAATGATTAAAAATAATATTGACGATGCCTATCATCAATGATGACCAGGTTTTCATTTGGATCATTTTAACTACAAAATGGAAAAGATCATCAGAAAAATGAAGAGGTAAATCATGAAGTAAAAGTCAGAAACACCCTCCTCTCAGCTCAACTCAGACATTGGTACTCTGACAATGATTAAAGAATCAAAGGAAGTTTATTGTCTGCTGGGTGAATTAAGAAGAATTTCAGAATTATTTACAAGAATCTCCCTGGATGAGGCAGATAGAAGTTTCAAAATATATTAGTGGGGTGTGAATGTCAGACATGAGACTAAAGATCCACTCAAAGATTATATCAATAATAAAAAGAAATTATCTCAAATAATATAGCATTTAAAGATTAATCACTACAGTCCTAAAAAGCAGAAATAGTAGTAGTGTTATCTCCACTTTTTAGGAGGAGCTATTCAAGAACAGAGATAAGAAAATATGCCCAGAGTCACACCTAGAAAGATCATCAGATCCAAGAAACTGAACCTAGGTTTTCTGAGTCTGTGTTCAGGAACCTTTCCCAAGTCATATTACAAAAAAAAAAAAGTCAAGAAAGGGGGATGAAATTTTAAGAAGGTACAAGATAGAAGGAAAAAATGAAGAGAGGAAAAATAAACAAAGGGAGAGGAGGAAAAGCAAGAAAAATGAATTGTAAAAGAAGAAAGTAAAGGATAAGAGAAAGGAGGAGATGGTTCTTTTCTCCAATCATATACTCAGGCATTCATTCCAACTGAATAATTTTCTGGGAGGCTTCATGGGTCAAAGTATTGTGATCAAGCTTCCAGGGTCACTTGGATTAAGTCATTTTACTTCACAGTGAGTGGGATAAAGTTCGAGATTTCTTCAGTAAAATATTATAGATTGAATTTGGTTAACTATGTGCCCCTCTTCCTTTGACAAAGCAAACTTCTGGGATATTGTTGAAGAGTCAACTGACATCACCTTATCTGTTGATGTCAGAGAATCATTCAATTCCTAGGGATAAAGAGATAATCTGGTTTTGGTTTGAATTTTATGCTCTTTTCCCTAGATTAGTTTGCCAGTCTAGATTGTAAAACCACAGTACTCATTAACGAGGGGCGGGGCAGGATAAATGTGATTCTTAGGTCTTTTGCTTTTGCCTCAATCTCTCTAATTGATTGTGGCCCATTCATCGAGAAATGAATAAAGCCTTCCTTCATATCTTGAGAGATCTCCAAAATTTATTTAAGTGGCATTTGTCCCACACAGTTTGGGGCCGTATTCGGGATAGCATGCCCATTGGGGACCTTGGCTCCTCAGCACTTGGCAAAGCAGTGCTGCTGCCACAAATTCTGGCAGTTTGTCATTTTCTGAGAAGCCTTGATTTCCCCTCTGTGCAAATTACCCGAAGTAGAGAGACTTGGTAGGAAGATAACAGCAAATCTTCGGCAGGAACCTGACCTCAGGGAGAACAAAGAGCAGTCATTAAACTTCTGTGCATAGAGACCCAAAAGAGGGCACTAGATTCCTGGAGGGTCCATTTGGGTGACTGAAGGTTGGGAGTGACCCCTTCCAGTTTGGGTGTAAGAGACTTGGATCTAAGGGCACTTGATCCTGAGAGGTCTCTGTCAATATTTAAAATGGGAAGGACCCTGTCCTAAGCCTTTCCCCATGGTAAATCAAGTAAACAAGACTAAAATATAAAATATAAACCACAGATATGATTCCATCCCCAACTTTTAATAGTTAGCATTTCTTGATTATAACTGCTAAAACCCTGGAAAAGGCAAACAGTCATCCAAAAATCCTTTAGCCTAATCAGAATATTCCCTGTCCCTCCCCCCTTTTCTTCAAATAGAGTAAAGCTGAATAACTTTTATAGAGGGAGAATCCTTTCGGGGGGGTGGGCAGTGGATCTTCTATTCTTAAATCCTTACATGTCCCATAATTTTCTGTAATAACCAACATTACCAGAATCTAAACTGATTAAACTCCTGAAGTTTTGTTACCATATCATTCTGGTAAAAGATTATCTATTTAGTTTCCTCTATACTGGCATATCACATTATATACTTTAGGATTAACCTGACTCTCTAGTCTTTCTGAAATTTATTTTCTAACAACCTCTTTTTTTAAATTGAAATAGCATTTCTTTCTATGATAATATTCACTATCTCTTTCCTGTTTCTTTAACTTCAAAATAAGATCCCTTTGAACATTTATTCTACTAATTCTTCCTGAAGTAACTCTCTCTCTCTCTCTCTCTCTCTCTCTCTCTCTCTCTCTCTCTCTCTCTCTCTCTCTCTCTCTCTGTCCTTTTTCTAAAAGAGAGTGAGGGAAAAAATACTCTAGCACTACAGAATCATGGGGGGGACCTTCTCATAACGGTAGAATAACAGGGTGAGTAGTTTGGCCTCCATAATCAATTCCGTTTTAATCAAAATAAATATCCCTCTTTAAGTGCTCAAGAGACAACCTAGGAGTAAGGAGGGAGGGATCATATTATCTATTAACACAGGCAGAAAGCAGGCTCAAGGGAAGAGCCAGAGAATTAGATGAATACTGCCTAAAAATCCAAAATAAAATGTTGTTACCCAAGGAACTCTTTAGGGGAACTTGCACACTTCTCCTTTCCCTGTTTAACAAATCACACAAGTAAATAGACATTCTAAACACATAAAGACAGACAAGGCACAAACATAGATCACACAAAACACAACAGGATTTTCTAAACTGACCATTTCAAAACACAGGCCAATGGCAAATTCCTGACATATCAAAAATGAAGAGGTCTCTCCTTCCCAAAGGCAGACCAAATTCATGACAATACTTAATCATTTTCTTCTTACTTTTCCTTTATATTTTAGTCTTGTTTACTTGATTTAGTTTATTTACCAAGAAGAGTCAAGAAGAGCTAATGAAAAGGAAGTAAGTATGGAAATGGGTTGAAGCATCTAGACAGAGGGTTTGAGCAGGTTTGACTTTGTATACCAAAGATGGATTTTAGGAACTTTGTAAAGTGTCTTAGAAATCATTCTAAGAGGAGAAGGAAGTGGTTGTGCACTGCCCCCCCCCCCAAATCAGCCCCTCCCTCACTGAGCCCATGGTAGCTGTGCAGAGTTAAGGGAAGGTAGGGGGTTTCTTAAAGAGAAAAGCTGTGGTTTGGGGAGAGTTTAGAAGAGTTTAAGAGAAGAAAGAACCTTTAAGGGGAAGATTGAGAAGTTTTAGGAGGAAAGATTTTTTTATCCTCACGAGTGTCTGGGAAAGATTCCATGCTTTCTTCCTGGGTCCCTGGGTTGGGGGGAAGGGGTGGTGGGTTGGACACGTGGTGGTCTTAATCCCAACCACTATCTTGTTAAGACTTGAACCCTATACCAAGTCCACCTAAGAGCCTACCTGCCCATGGAGGGTTAGGGGATAGACAGGAGAGAAGTCTTAAAGGGAAAGAGGTCCCTCCACAGGTGTTAGGAGACTCCTTTATTGAAGGGAAACCATGTTTAATGAATATCTGCTGGCTATGTGACCTGAGTGATGATTCTCATTTGTTTCTAAAGTTTCTGAACTAACGTTTTGGAAAGTACTCTGAGGGTTTTTTAAAAGAGGGATACTAGTGTTGTAATATTCTCACAAAATTTGTACAGAATGGAGGAATTAAATAACCTAGATTGTTAAAGTAGTTTGGGATTAAACTGTTTTTAACACTATTGTAACTTTAGCAAGGATTTCAGGTCTTTAAAACTCTATTGTAATACCTTTGTGTCAAGGAAAGGTGGTACTGGGTTAACTAAGAAGAGAAATACCTAGGTTATCAGGGATGTTTAGTGATTTCTTCTGGTAAAAAAACTAATTGATTTTAATGTTGAATAATACTAACAGTTGTATTTTTATTTTGGATAGAGCTTTTGGAATCTGAGTCCTGGATTCTCTGTATCAGGTACTCTTAAAGTTTTTATCTAAGTAAACTGTTGGAAAGTTAGTTGAGTCTTAATTATATTGGGAATTTAAATGTGTCATGTATGAGATCGGATTCTGAGAATTTGGGTAAAGAGACAAAAGTGTAAAGAACATGGGATATTCATTCTGCTCTTGTTCTAAGGGAAATGAGATGTTTAAATAAGAATCTTAATGTTTAATGTATATTAACAATGTATTTTTAATTTTAAAGGGGTCAAGAATGTGGACTTCTCGCTTACTGCAGACAGCTGATGGGGACTGAACAAATTGCAATGGTGGGCCTTATTGTAAGGTAACTTATTGATGAATAAGACTTTTTTATCAGTTATGTGATTCTTTTGTAATCTCAAGGAGATCAAATTTGCAATATTTAGCAATCTATTGTGAATATATTATTTAAATACTGTATTGTTAAGGCCTGGGATTAATGTGATTGCTTTGAAGGGCAATAAGGAAAATATGAAAAAGTATGACCCTTTTTGGGATAGATCTGTGGGTTCATGAATAATGTACTAACAGAAAGATTGCTTTAAAAAAAAACTAGCAATTTGTGTGTTACTCTGTTACTCTTATTGCTGTTCTGTTATAATGAAATTAATAATGTATGTTAGAAATTTAAAGCTACCTAAGATGTTTTAATGGTTTTAAAGAATTCTGAAAAGTAATTTGTAAATTATGTGGCAGCTAGGTGGCTCAGTGGTTAGAGCACTGGGCCTCGAGTCAGGAAACCTGGGTTCAGGTCAGGCCTCAGATATTTAGTGATTGTCTAGCTGTATGACCTTGGGCAAGTCACTTAACCCCAACTGCCTTGCCAAAATAAAAATAACCATTTGTATGCTGAAGATGACTAGTAGGTAAAGAAGTTGATGTATAGAAGTTTCTAACTATATATTTGTGAATTGGGAATATTTTGGATCTATATATGTATATTCCAAAGCAGTGATTGTTTGCTTTGAAGCAAAAGTACTATATATTATATGAAAGATAAACATACAAATATTTGATATTTCTCTGTGCAATCTCCTGGACAAAGGAGCCATTTATTTGTTGTAAGATACAACAGACTAGAAGGAGGTTTCTCTAGCCAAGGGGAATCTGATATACCATCTTTTTACACAGAGAGAGTAGATATGATTTCAGAGAAAGGGATGTCTCTAGTAAGAGGTAGGAGACCAGCCTGTAGGGCCAGTCATAGTTAGAATACCTGGCTTTAGGCAAGACCCAGGAAGGATACTCAGAGCTTTAGGTAAGGGTTTCATTAATTGGGACTCCATTAAGATTATAATTGGAATTTAGTGAATTGTATTCACTGGAAGTTATAACTAGGTCAAACAAATATTTTAGATCACAGGACTTTTAATTGATTTTCTCTTATGTCAGATACCAGGATGATCAACAAAAAGAAATGTTACTGGGTAAATGTTATGTTCTTGGAGCCAAGGAGGCCAATGGGTCAAGAATGTCAGGTGACAGAGATGGGCAGCCAAAGCAGCAGCTTCTCAGTATGGCTAAGGTTGGACCTCTTTGACTTGATTTCCCAAAAATGATATTTGGATAATATCTCACCTGGAAGAATAAATCTGGCCTGAGACATTTGACTTACCCATGTGACCTACCTGGACACTGACCTTCAATACTTATATCTGTAAAGGAATGTTCCTTTAATGTCCTGGATCTTTATAGTTAGTTACTAAGCAAACTAGAAAAAGTTTTAGGTGAATTGAAACTAATAGCCAGAGATAGGCTAAGTGTCTGGCTCTGACACCTGCTACGAATTAAGTTTCCTTAGTTTTTGTGTTAGAGGAGATATTTAGGTAAGGAGAAGAATGGGAAATTCTTAGGATAATTACAGTTTCAAATTCTAGTTTAAGAAAAGGAATGTGAGTTAGATAAGTACACCAGGAAAAGGAAAATATGGGAATATTTGGGGGGAAAATCATTTAGGTTAAGGATGTTTGAATTGTAATGAGAACAAAAGTTAATTATTTTATTTTAAACCAGATGTTGGGTACTCTTAGAACAAAGATGACTGTTGTATGTATATGTTACAAGCTTGTGAGTTGGATCATATAGTAAAATACTAATGGAAGTTAAAAGTGTTAAAAGTGAAGTATGTGTGTCAATATGGCAGTAAGGCAAAATGTAAATTGTAATAAGCTCCAGAATCTCATTGTTTTGTGATGGAAGACATGTGTTTTGAACTGAAGATGTTAAGCAGTTTCTTTACCAGAAGACAAGTAGTCAACAGAGCTGGAGAGGGCATTTTTGGAACAGATTCATAGATGCTGAGGATATTGAATGCCTCCAAGGGAGAAGAGAAGGAGAAGAGAGGAGAGACACTGAACCAGTTCCATCTTCACCATCTCTCACCTATGTGTACATTGTTTATCTGTAACTTCCCCTTGACTCTGTAAGGGTGACACCCCTACTTATGCCCTTATCCTTATGGAAAGGAAGAGGGGAGGCAGGGTGAAAATGCTCTCCATTGAGAGAGAGATTAGTGGGTGGCAGTACCCCTGGGTCTGACCTGGATTCTCAGTCCCTGGAAAGAGGTACACTGTGGCACAGGATTCTGATCCAGAGGAGAGAAACACCGGTGGCATATGACTGAGTCAGTTCAGGGTGACTATTGTTTATAATTTGACTGGACAGGATATTTACCTGGGGAGTAGAATATGTCCAGAAGTGGGGTGCATATATTCTATATTGTACAACTTAGAGATAAGTGGCCTCAGACTCATGTGAGATTAATGATGGCAGCTGGATCCTTTGTAAAGATGTACAAACTGGGGCATTTATTAAGGGAAACTGATTGTGAGTTAGTATGGACTTGCAAGGAAAGTGAAGAAATGGCCATTTGCAAGAAAAATAATTTAAGGAACATCACTAGGTATATTAGCTATTCTTGGGGTTGATCCAATGACACAAAATCAGGAATTTAGTTTGATCAATTTTGGAACCAGGAAGACCTTTCTAAAGACACTGGTATAAAGACTTGCAGTGGAAGGAGGTACATTCAATTCCTAGGGATAAAGAGATAATCTGGTTTCAGTTTGAATTTTATGCTCTTTTCCCTAGATTATTTTGCCAGTCTAGATTGTAAAACCACATTCCTCATTAACGAGGGTGGGTTAGTGGGAGGGGGGGGCAGGAATCGAGTTAGGATAAATGTGATTCTTGGGTCTTTTGCTTTTGTTTCAATCTCTCTAATTGATGGTGGCCATTCCTCAAGAAATGAATAAAGCCTTCTCTTCATACCTTGAGAGATCTCCGAGTGGCATTTGTCCCACACAACAGGGTCTCAATTTCCTTATCTATTAAATAAAAGCATTTAAGTTTCCTTCTACCTCCACAATCCTACAACTCTGATTTGATAACATATGTTCACAACACTGAATTTTGGATTTTCTTTCAAATGGGGGAATCAAGTGACCCAGGGAACAACAGCAAGCTATGGCATTTTTTTTAATCTAAAGAAATGGCAAAAAAAATATCATCAAGGACATGTATTATCAATTAAGGAAGTGAACTCCTTATGTAGTAAAAATAAGTGATAACACATAGAAAACTCAAAGGTCGAAATATCATTCCCATTTGATTAAAAGAAAAGGAAGTATTTTCCCAGAGTTCTTTTTTTTTAGGTTTTTGCAAGACAAATGGGATTAAGTGGCTTGCCCAAGGCCACACAGCTAAGTAATCATTAAGTGTCTGAGACCGGATTTGAACCCAGGTACACCTGACTCCAAGGCCAGTGCTTTATCCACTACGCCACCTAGCTGCCCCCCAAATCATTTTCAGAAGCTTTTTCTCACTTTTTTTTTCCTAACAATCCTGTGACTGAGAAAAGGAAGAGATTACTGTCTTTATAGAAAAGGAAGCTGAGGATAAGAATGTGACTAATTTAAACAAGCATTTTTTTTTCTTTTTTTAGACAGTCACCTGTACTTATCAAAGTGGCATATTTTAAAGAATACTGTTCTTTGTCCTTCCTTTACAAAAATAACCAATGACATCATGGGGCAATATCATGACTTGCCCCAGTCTCTGGATTAAGGTTTAGCAGAGCTTCATTCAAAACAAAAATCAGGACAACAGGAAAGGGCCCAGGATTGGTAGATGATCTTGGCATCTTTGAGAGTTGATCAAACACTAAGCACTCCTTAGAGTGCTTCTGCTTCAGCTTTGAAACAAATTGTTCTCATCTACCCATTCCACCACAGGGAAGTCTTCACATGCTAGGGATAGACATTCTCCTACCTCACCCAAGGATTTAGAGTTCTAGATTTTGAAATAAAGTCAGGGATGAAATTCCTGGCTCTGTAATATTAACCTAGGTGTTTATGGGCAAAATTGTTGCCACTGATTTGTCTCTTGGGTTCAGTTCTGCCCTGAGAAGAATCATGACTCAGTCCTGAAAATGCAGGTTTTGGAAAGAAAATAGAGATTTATTCAAGGAAGTTACAGAATATTAAGAAAGGGATAGAAAAGTTAGAAAGATTTTAAGAGAAGACCACATGAATTGCTGATTGAATTTGGCCAAGCCATTTGCAGGCCACCTGAAGGTCAAAGAGGCTGCCTCCCCGCCCAGGACCTCCTTAAATTCTCTCTCATAGTCCATGGGAGAGGGTGGTGACCTGGGCATGACCCAAGTCCCTCATTGGAGATTTTGCCTTTTGGGAAGGGGTCTCTTTTGGGTGGTCTTCCAGGACCTATGCTCCCTGGCTGCTCCACCAAAAACAATGTAACCCAAATCAGGTTGAAGGTCAGATCTTCAGTTGTGGCCTAAATTAGATGCTAAAGGAAGGAAGATTCCCTTTACAATGCAAACAAAATATCTATAAAGTTTGTCTCTAACTGATCTCATCACCCCCATGCCTACATTTCTTTGCATCAAAATCACTTCCCTTTCACTGGGTCTCAGTTTTCTTGTCCCTAAAAATAAGAGGGTTGAATGAGATGATCTCCAAGGTTGTTTCCTGCTTTAATTATCAATATTCTAAGATTTTTAAGAGTTTTCTGCCCTCTGTAATTATGTGCTAGCTTATTAAGCAGGTATCTTCTTTCCCAATAACCACAAGAAACTTGGTTTCTTCCTTAGAGAATAAATAAGGATTACTGACTTTTTGAAATTGTGTGCAATTATAAGGAGCAATAATTCATCTGGATCTCCTTATTTGCCTAAAAAGAAACTGAGATTCTCAGAGTAAAAATACCCTACTTTGTGTTGTTCAAGTTCTAAGATGTTTTCAGTTTACTCTGAGTTGGCCTTGAATACACAGCTAACTTTTTCTAGAATCTTACTATAAAACTCAATATGGATTAGATATTAATTATTAAAAGATTATCTAGTATGACTGGAATTTATACCAGCAAAATGGGAATAGTTCAACATTAAGAAAAATATAATATATTATTAACATATTAAAATAATATTATCTCAATATACAAAGTGAAAGCTTTTGACAAAATACATTTTATCTTAAAAGTACTGCAAAGCAAGGTAATCCCAGGAACTTCTCGGGCAGCTAGGTGGTGCAGCGAATAGAGCACCAGTCTTGGAGTCAGGAGTACCTGAGTTCAAATCCAACCTCAGACACTTAATAATTACCTAGCGGTGTGGCCCTGGGCAAGCCACTTAACCCCATTGCCTTGAAAGTCTAAAAATAAAAAATAAAAAAATAAAAGGAACTTCTTTCCAAATAGCAGAGAATGAAAAATCAAGAAATGGCCTCATAGACAATATCGTTAAGTCATTTTTCAGAACTGACTTACTCTTTGTGATCCCATTTGGGGATTTCTGGCAGAGATTCTGGAGTGGTTTGCCATTTCCTTTATCAGTTCATTTTACAGATGAGGAACTGAAACAAACAGGGTTAAGTTATTTACCCAGTGTCTCATAGCTAGTAAATGTCTGAGGTCAGATTTTAATTCAGGAAGATGAGTCTACTGGGCCTGACACTCTATTCACTGTACCACCCATTTGCCCCTACTATCTATTATATGGAAAAGATCATGGACAAAGCATGGATTCCTTTCTTATTACTACTATTCACTATCATCCTAGAAATGCTAAATACAGCAATAAAACAAGAAAGTGAAATATTTGGAATAAATGAGACTTAGAAAACAAAATAATTGTTATTTACAGATGACTCCATACTTTACCTGGAGAAATCCAGAGATTAAACTAAAAAAAATTAAATGAAATTATTAATACCTTTAGTAAAGGAGCAAAATATGAAATAAGCTAATAAAAAATCAATTTTTCTATATATAGCTATCAGAACTCAATAAAAAAAAGTAAAAAAATTCCATTCAGAATATTTAGGAGTCTATCTACTGGCAAACATATGAATAAAACTAGAAAAAACTTTCTGTTGAACTACAAATAAATAACTGGAGAGATATTAAGTGCTCATTATTGGATTGCTGAATATAATAATAATAATAATAATAATAATAATAATAATAATAATAATGGAAACATCATTTAAATTAACTTAAAGGCTTAATTTCACCTAAGATTATTAAGGGTTTCTTTTATTGATCCAGAAAAAAAATATCAATATTTCTAGGGGGAGTCAAAAATCTCATGACAAATAATGAGTCAAAAAGATATAAACTGATCATAGCAGTGCCAAATTTGAAACTATTGAATTGAACAATTATTATTTTTAAAAACCTGATATATGACAAAAAAAACAATATTGAGAAAAGTAATAATAAATTAAGCAAACAAAATCCATAAACTATCAAATTTAATAGTTTAAGATTTAATAAATCCAAGCTCACTAAGTACTAGGTTTAAGACTTTTCCAAGCAAAAGTGATGGAAAAAATTGTAAAGTAGTAAAAATTAGCTTCAGACTAAAATCTTGTGCCACAAACCACAAAGGTTTCTAATGGGATATGTAATCAACATATGAAATGTTGTATCATAAATAAATAGGGGACAAGAAAAGAAACAAGTTTACAACTATAGCCAGGATAAGTCTTACTGTTGGGAGCCAGGGTCTCTAAGCTGTTTGACACAGTCACAGCAAGAAGACTCAGGCGGTCACACCACCTGATGGAACAACATTTCCTTCTTCAATATATATATAGGGATTCCATGCATACCAATATTTATAGGTCTATTATTGATTGCAATACTTAGTCATTCTAATAGCGGAATGACTATAAAGGAAGGACTTCAGAGAAATTCCTTGAATAAAACAGATTGTAAACTCCTTCCAAATTCAACAGGACTGCCTCTCCCTGAAGCATACAAAAGGCTCGAACATTATGAAATCTCTGGAAAACCCAACACTGGGAATTCCAAGGAGATGTCAGAATATATACAGGGAAAACAGATACAAGATGGGTCAGATAGAATTCCAGGGAAATTGACAGTTTTGCCCCCCTTACCATACACAAGAATATATGATAAAAATGGTGAGAGAATAGTTAGTATAGGTGATCGATATGTGAACTCTAATAGCCTTAGTTTATTGGGAAAGAATAAAAAGTCATAGAAACCATGGCATCTACCAACAAGGGCTGAAAGGAAAATTGGTTATTGAAGGAGTCAATGGACGGGTAGACAAACATAACTACCCTCACTATAGGTTGTCAAGGGAGCATATCGAAAAACATTACATACGCGGCACAAAAACATAAAAGCATTCCATTAAACAAATTATATCAAAGATTATTATCAGGAAAGTCCTGCTTAATTAATAACTTTAGTATGCAGCAACAAACTGGGCAACAGACAGGTTGAGGTCATCACGGTCTGAGCAGGGATAAGAAAATTAACTATATGATTGATAATCACACTTGTAACCACTACATGATCAAACTTGTAACCATATGAACTATATGATTAATGAAAATAGTACACTTTTGTAACCAAGGAAATGATTTTAGCTTGCTTGTTTGATATGATTCTGAGACTGTAAAAATAAATCCAAGCAGCTGACAGTCAGTCAACCTGCTCCTGCCTTTAACCCTGTGTTGATTCAACTCATTTCACTGACTCTATCCCTCCTGTCAGGTTCCAAGGACCCCATGGAAGTTCGACCCCCGTATCTTACCTAACAAAATAGAGAAATATTCATAAAAGACAAAATTACTTATTTCACAAGATTGAAAAGTTTCTGCACAAGCAAAAGAAATATATTTAGAATCAGAAGGGAAATAATTCTTTTGGAAAAATCTTTACAGCAGATTTCTTTGACAATGATCTAACATTAATTGATACAAATACCTATAATTAAGAGCCATTCAATATTAGAGAAGTAGTCAAAGAATATAAACAGCAACTTCTCAAAAGAAAAAAAGCTATCATGTACAATATTTTTAAATAGTTCGATTCAATACTAATATAAGAAATGCAAAATGTGAAATCAATGAGGTTTTAGTTTAATTTTTATACCTATCAGATTGACAAAGATTAACAAAAAAGAAAAATTATGGGAAGTATTGTACAAGGTAACCATATTAGCAGACTGCACATACCCTTTAACTGATATTGTTTAAAAAAAAGTAAAATAAATTAAAGACAGGAAGGATCAAGATACAAAGGAATATTTATAACATATTCTGTTCCCCCTAAAAAAATTATTACAATTAATTATCCATCAGTGGAATAACTATTTGAAGAAATGGTAATATAAAATACCATAAGAAATAAAAAATATTATAGATTTAGAAAAATATGGCAATATGAAGTCCTGCAGAAGACAAAAGAAGTTAATTTGGCGAACAAAAAAAAAAAGTGAAAACTTTATACTGTGAGCAGAAACAACTCTGAAAAACCTCAGCATTATGACCAAAGTAGTCACAGATCATGATGTCAAAAGCGTAATGATGAAAATTAATTCTTGGTACTGGAAAATGTAGTTTACTAAAGCCTTCAGGGGTTCTGGTGAACATGAAAGAAAGAATTCACTTAAAAGATTGATTCTTGACCCAGAAGAATTTAGGGACAAAAAACATTTTTTATTGCATATGACTGTGTTACCCAAAGCTGAGAGAGACAGACAGACAGACACATAGAGACACAGAGACATAGAGAAAGTTGACAGTGGGCTTACCTCTGAAGAGATGAACAAGAAAGAAAATAAAATTGCTTGCAGCATAAAGAGAGGAATGCAATGATGACTGCAACTGGCCTGATCCCCTAAGGAAATAAGATAAGTGGGATAGCAGGTTAAAAGACAAATACATGGGCAGGCATACTGCTGAGCAGCATTCCCCCCAGTGGGGCAGCCTTTGAGGCTCGAAGAAAAATATAAAGAATGGGAGTCCCCAGTCCTCTTCTTGGTAAGATAACGTTGAGTTTCTCTCAGATATTTTTGAACAATGGGATAGAGGTATGAGCAGACTTTAGGAAGTATCTGTGAATAACTTTAAACAGTGGGATTGGGGTCAGTGTTACTATAAAGCCAGCTCAGGAAAAGGTTAGTTATTTTACATGGTTGGCACAGAGGGAACAGATTAATTATAGAACATAATTCTCTGATATTTCCTCTGCTACTTTCTCATCAGTTGACAAAGTTTAGAACAAGATTTACATTCTTAGATAAAGTAAATTTAGTTTTTTGATCACATATCTGTTATGAGGGTTGGGGAGAACTTCTAATTACAGTTAAACAATAGATTTCAATAAAGTTTTAAATTTTAATAAAATTTTAAATTCAATAAATTTCAATGAAGTTTTAAAGGAGGGACAGAGAAGACTAATGAGGAGGAACAGATGCCAGAAGGGAAATAGAGCAATTAGTTAAAACCTTTTGATGTAAACATAAACACCTGTCTTTATATGTGTATCTTTAAAAAAAAAAACTCTACCTGTACAATTGGCTGACTCTTACATAGTCCTATTCCCTATTCTTGTGATCTTAAAATTTTGGTAATGGATGATTACTGTTGAAGTTGCAAAAAAAGAAAAAAATAAATTCAGAATTTATAACATTCCTATACTTTGTTTCAAGGGCTCTAGAGGGGGGAAAATGAGTTAACAGAGCTCATTTTCAGAAATTCAGACAGTTTGCTCAATTGTCTTTACTAAAAAATTCTTACTCCTTCAATTAACTTAATTTTAAAGATCAAAAGAAATTCTTAAGGGAAAAAAAGTTTGAATTTCAAGGAATCTTGTTTCAAGAAATTCTTTCACCTGAATCAAAAGTTGTTTGTTAATTCATTTTTCTGTTTTTATTAGGTTTTTAGAGATTTAGGGGCAGCAGTATATTCATTACATATGAGGAATAGCACCAAAAAATAGGTGATTGTGGATGCATTTGTACCACTTGAAGTAGTGCCCTAGGAAAGTAGCAAAGGAACAGAAAACTTTGATTTGAAGACTAAAAACACCATATGCAGGAAGAAGCATCCTCATCACAAATGTCTTCACTCTCAGGCAAAGTCCTGAGAAAAATCAAACACTGATTCAATATTTCCTATTTGATTTTAGTCTGTAGTCGAATCTAATTTGTAACTCTATTTTATTTTTTTTTATTTTTTTAGGTTTTTGCAAGGCAAATGGGGTTAAGTGGCTTGCCCAAGGCCACACAGCTAGGTAATTATTAAGTGTCCAAGACTGGATTTGAACCCAGGTACTCCTGACTCCAGGGCCAGTGCTTTATCCACTTGGCCACCTAGCCGCCCCTCTATTCTGTTTTAGATAACAATCTTTTTCTCTGTCTCTGAATGAAATTCATGAGTTCATGAGTTCAGTCTTCCTCTCTCAAGTTAGATACAAAATTCTACTTTTCCTACAGATCACTTTTTAATGAAAGAAAAACACTGAACTAAGTTTAGAAGTTCATTACTCTCATAAAATATTTTAATTCAAAGGGAATTGTTATCTCAGCACCACCTGATAATTATTTTATGTCCAGGAAATTTGTCGTCACTCATAACTTCAGCTCCAGAAAAACTTAACTATCTTTGAAGGTCTCCAAGCTGACCTGACATATTTCCACAAGATACACTGCCCTTCCTTGGCTAATAAAATAATGATCTTATCTCTTTCCTAAGAGCCAGGGAGTCTACAACCCTGGTTCACAGGATGCAGATGGGACTGATTAATCAATGAAGCATTTCTCTAAGACAGAAAAGAGTGGTACTGACCACAAAGAAGAGCTAGCCCAGTTTTCTTAATGTAACCAATCATGTTGTCCTCACACCCCATGATGCTGTATACCCTATAAACAATTGTATCATTTTCCTCACCTGCACTGTTCTTCTATCCTTTTACAAAGGAGCTGCACTTCCTCCTTTGGGTCTTTTAGCCTAACTGGAATATTCATTTGACCTTCTTTATTAACATGTTCATGCCCTGCTAATAAACTGTTGCTTATTGTTCAGGGAAAATGTACTTCAGTTTACTATTGTTGAGTTTTACTTAAAACAGTACCATAACAAGTTTCAAATTCTGCTTAAGATTTGTCTTGAGTTGGCAGATAAGAAAAACTAGAAAGGATTCAGAAGATACTATCAAAGACAGAGCTTCTGTTAGTCTTGATACAAATAGTCATCATCACTCAAATCTTTCCATATTCTCTATGCCTAAAACCTCCAGGAGATCCCAATCCAAAACTGGAGACTTTCCCAAAAATCAAATAATGTGGGGGGAAATAGGCTCACATATGTAAGGGAAGCCACCCATGTAAACAGATCCCCAGACCCACATTGCTCTGTCACAATGTGACCTCAACTGACCCACATAAGATCTTATTAGCAAACATCTGTCATATTCTTGGAATATCTCTGTTTTCATGAGATTCTTACAGGTAGTCTCAGAAACAGGTCTGCTACTTACCTCACTGACACTTCCTTTCTCAGAATCTCTGTTTTATCATCTATAATAAGAACAGTTAGACCTATAAAACTGTCTCATTTAGTAACCTTTAAATTTTACACCCCTGTGATTATTAAGCCTCCTCCCTTAAGTGACAGGAATGCCTCTTAACAAATTTCTAACAAGTAAATAGCTAGTCTCTTCTAGAATATTTTCAATGATAGGGAGATCTCTACATCCTGAAAAGTAGCCTGGAATGGTGAGGAATTCCAGATTTATTTTAAGTCCCAAAATTTCATATCAAGACCCAGTGTCACCATCTACAAACTTTGAGGTTCTGAGCCCATCATTTTAATGCTCTGCACCAGTTGTCTCATCTGAAAATGGTCATAGAATTCCTATTTCACAAG
Source organism: Macrotis lagotis (assembly GCF_037893015.1). Taxonomy (NCBI): domain Eukaryota; kingdom Metazoa; phylum Chordata; class Mammalia; order Peramelemorphia; family Peramelidae; genus Macrotis; species Macrotis lagotis. Next base: position 365,787,823 of record NC_133658.1, read on the forward strand.
TGTATTGTGAGCAATCAAATGAGATATATTACATCAATCATTTTGTAAACTGTAATTCATTATACAAATATGAGAAATTATTATTCAAGGAAATTGAACTGAATTTATATGTTTGGGAAACCAGGCTAGAACAAGATTACATATGACAGACCTGGTAAATCCCTCCCAAATTTTGACTCTTACCCTTTCATTAATGAATCATTCAGTAATCATTCAGAACCTGTTTCTAAGACCATACACTTAAACAAACTGGTTTCGCAATCAAGGAGGATTCCTGACTGTATATAATGTTGGTACACAGAAGCAGCACAGCACTTTGACTCACTTCATTCCACTCACCTTGCCAATACTTACACCATGAAGGCAGCAGCTGTTTGCTTGCTCCTAATGCTGACCCTGATATCCATCTTTAGTGAGTATCTCTTTCCTAATCTGGCCCTAACTTTAGACATCAGCTGTCTCTTTACAAAGACTGAATCAAGATAATTATATCTAGGAGACTCCCTCTTCAGAATAAGAGCTTTTAAACGAAATTTATTTAATTTTCTGACTTTACCAAGAAAATCATGCATGTTAAGGCTGGAAGAGACTTTAGGAGACAGAACTGCAAGCTTGAAAGGACCTTGGAACATATAAAATTGTAGGAGGAATGATCACAGATTATAACATGTTAGTACAGGAGGAGATCATGAAAATGTACATTTAGAGATAAAATGGAATTTTGATTTTAGTATCACAGCTAGAAATGAATTTAGAAGACAGAATGTAAAACTTTTAAAACATATCCTAAAATACAGAACTTTAAAGTTGTAAGGATCTCCAAAATTGACCAATTACACTCCCCTCATTTTAAAGAACTAAAGAGCTATAATGATGTAAGATAAAGGAAAGAAGTTATTTCCTTCCTCTATATTATATAAAACATCTTTTTAACTTTAGAGGAAAGATATTTCTAATACTCAGGGAGAAGAAACAGGAGAATTCAGATTGTTTAATCCTTTTGCCTTCTTTATTTTTATTACAGATGTGGAGTCAGTCTCAAAAGACACTGTAAGTCTTCTTTCCCTAATTCCTAACTATTTTGCTATTATATTCCTATCTCAAAATGACAATAAATTTCACATGAATATGGATCCCAATTTGAATTAAATTGGTTTGAAGGTGAACCATTGAAAAATATAATAAATATAGTGGCTTATTTCCAAATGACTTTCTGGAACAGCCTCTGTTCTCCAAATAAAAATTTTAAAGTCATGTCCTAGTTGAGCTGAAACCAGATTTACACAGGACAGAAAGCAAGAATATATCCAAATATGACAGATGAATTTCAAGGTCATAAATCAGAAAACCTTTTGTTTCTTTCTAGAAAAATGCTCTACTTGTATAGATTAGCAATTTGCCTATGATTTATAGTTATAGAGGTTGTCAGAGATACTAGAGACTGAATGAATTACAAACATGGTAGCATAGCTAATATATAAGAGGCAGGGCTTGATCCCAGGTCTTCCTATTGCCTAAATTGGTCATCTGTTCTGCCATGCTACTTCTGCACATAGGTCTGATAAATATAATTTCAGAACTCTGAAAATCAGAGCTTATCTTAGCCCATGACTATGAAATGCATGGGACAAAAACTTGGTCTAAAGGGTTTTTTATTGTGGTGGTATGTTACAATCTTTACAGCATTTTCAGATGTTTTTCCTTTTCAGATCTAGGGAAATAGGCATTCTCAGGCTTATAGAAACTAAATTTTACAAAAATTGCAATAATTAAAAGGGAAATAATGTGCATTATTTATTTTTCAGGTTGACTGCAGCAGATATAAAAAATTGCCACCTGGAGAGCCCCAAATCTGCACTGCAGAATATATTCCACTATGTGGTTCTGATGGGAAAACATATTCCAATCAATGTGTTTTCTGCTATGCTGTTAAGTAAGTACAGAAATCAAATGGAAAAGAAGAGAATAAATACAGGTTAAGGAGATGGTTCAGAGTGGCCCAGGGTGGAAGAAGAGGTTCAGTGATTACCACATTGAAAATTTATTCATAAGTGGTATATATATATATATATATATATATATATATATATATATATATATGGAGTCTGTGAAATTATTGTTCCATGTCCTTAAAACATACCCCAGACAGCAGACCAGCAATTCTCCCCGGTGAATGATTCAAGTCCCTCTGAGCCACATTTGCTCCCTCTATTCTCCCTTTCTCTATAGCTACTGGTACCCTAATTTTATAAACAATGAAGTAGGGTTTAGAAAAGCAAAAAGAAGTATATAAAATTATAAAGGTAATGAGGGAAAAATTAGAATTTGAGCCCAATGTTCTTTCCACTATACCCTGTCACCTCTATTCATGTGGCTGAACATGGAAAATTTCCTTCATGTTTTTGCATCTCAGCTTCCATATATATAAAATTAGTGTATAAAGTAGTTGGACAGGATAATTCACATATTCCTTCCAGAGCTAACACTCAGTATATTCATAAATTTATGAATTGGCTGTATAGCTGTAAATAAGTCATTCAAATTCTCTAAGACTTTTTTTAAAATCTGTAAAATAAGTGGATTTCATGAATCCTTCCAGTTCTGAAATGTTACACCTCTAATCTTCCTCCTTAAAAGTATCCATATTTGTTCTGATATCTCCCCTCCAAAACCATCACAGTAACAGATTTCTATCATTCATCCTAGTCATCAGTTCAAATAGTAAATATAGGTACTCATATATGGGTAACATGTAGTATACATATGATGATTTGTTTCTGGCTCATATTTATATCTCTGTTCATCACATTTCCTTCAAGAGATTTATGTTTCAACTTAGACTAGTAACTCTGACTTTAATAAGGAAGTGATATCGAATTCTCAAAGGCTGTGTCAGGATTATGCATGTTTCTGGCCTAGTCTCAGCAAATGCAGAATCTTCTAGCATGAATGCAGAGACAGACAATCAATCTTTGCAAGATCTATCTAATTTCACAAGGACTCATAATTAAAAGCTATCTACCAGGTGATGAATTTTCTTTGTTCTGAGAAAGGTACCAAGAATGGCTACAAAGACTCCAAGGGATTGTTCATAGAGGAAGAACCTAAACATACAAAATTATAAAAAGTAATTTTCATATATCAGTTTCTGTAACTCCTAGTAAAAACAAGGTATAGTGGAGCAAAAAGCTGATGTTAACTGACTGATTAGAAATTATCAGTTATGACCCTTTTAAGAGGAATAGTATGTGACTTAAGAAAATTAATGGGGGGGCGGCTAGGTGGCGTAGTAGATAAAGCACCGGCCTTGGAGTCAGGAGTACCTGGGTTCAAATATGGTCTCAGACACTTAATAATTACCTAGCTGTGTGGCCTTGGGCAAGCCACTTAACCCCATTTGCCTTGCCAAAAAACTAAAAAAAAGAAAATTAATGGAGAAGCAGATCTGCTGTCCTTTCACAGAGTGGTGGTAGGCTATCAGTGTGACATGAAAAATATATACACACATAGCAATTAACACAAAGGTTATGTCTTAAATGTATGTATGTATGTATGTATATATATATATATATATATTATATACATTCATATTCAAATATGTGTTTATATTTAAGATAAAACCAATGTTTTTATTTGTGTGGGTTTTCCTCTGAATTTATCTGTTATAAGTGATGCCTTTTACAAGTGAAAAGGCTTGGGAGTAGAAAGACAACGAGAGATGGCAATGATGCTTTTTTAATTACATAAATTAAAAATTTTAAAGAACAAAACATGAATCAGTAAATTTTCTACTGATGTTTAGAGAATGAAAGCAACACAATATTATATAAAATATTATATAAATCATTATATTATATAATATTATATAATATGGAATCCATGTAAGAAGGGATATCAGAAATCTCTTAATCCTATTTTTCACCTAGTGCATAAATCTGCTCTGCATTATCACCAATGAATGATCAATTTAATTCTGTTTAAATACTGTCTTTTACCACCTCCCCAAACAACTTGTTTCACTATTCCCTGCTCTGCAGAAAAGAAGCTAGAACAATCCATCTCTAAAGTTAATTATATCATAAATATAAATATATATTAGAAATATATATTTTTGACATCAGAAAATGGTCTTGTGGCCTCGTCAACACTTAACTTTTTTTTTTTCTCATTCCACAGGGAGAGTAATGACAAAATCAAACTTTCTCACAGAGGGGCGTGTTGAATTAGAGCATCAGTTCTGAAATGTCCTCCAGTGCTTAATATTCTTGCTGGAAGATAATGCACAAGACATCCCATTTCCAGAAGATTCTTCTTCTTGTACAATAAAGGAAACTTTCCTAAAAGATTTGTTTGAATTCTGTTAGTAGGAGAAGTAAATAAGGAACTTAAGGAGTAGAAAGATGTCAAATATCATCATAGAACTAGAACCAGGACTATTCCACCTAGAGGAGACTTGGTATTCAGGGAAAGGTGGGATGGTTTACTGGTTTCAGGACCGTCAAGGAATTGGTTTTTTTTTTTCCTGCTTGGTTCCAGGGAAAAGGCTTGCCCCAATGGGGGGGGGGGGGGGCAGGGAGTGCGTTGTGCAGGGAAGAGAATGTCAGTTTAACATGAAGGAAAACTTGAGCCGTAATGGGCGGCGCTGCCCCGGAACGAGGGGCGTTCGGTGCTGGGTGAGTCCGGACGAGCATTTGCTGGGGAGTTTGGGGAGGGGCGCCTTCCCGGAAGCCCCAGGTCGGAGAGCTTCCAGCGTTTCCGGCTCTGGTGGGCAGCGCGCCGTGCTCCGGGAGGAGCGATCCCTAGCCACTGCGCATGTGCCGGCCCGGCCGGAAGCCCCAGGCGCGCTGCGGCTAGGAGCTTACCCGGGGCGGGCCTCCGAAACGCCGAGGGCTTCTCGCGGGCCTCGCGCATGCGTCGGGCGCCCGCCCCCCGGGGTCGGCTCCCTCTGGCATGTCCTAGTGACGGGGAGCCCCCGGGACGCCGGCCTCCTTACTGCACCCCCACAGACCCGATGCTCTTCCCGGGTGCCAGGAGGCGCCGGAGCCCCGCGACCGCACAGCGCTGGTTGGCGCCAGCACTCCCTGCCACGGCCGGGCCTGCGCCGGGTACAAGACAAGCCCGAGGTGGCGGCCGCTGGGCACTGGAGCCACCGGGCACTGGAGCCACCGCGCCCCCTCTCGTATAACCCGGAGCCTAACAATAAAAACCAGCGACTTTGCGCGGGAACAGAAAGGTAAGTTGTGCCACGGTGGGGAGGAGAGCCCTGCAGTGAGACTCAGACCGACACCTGCTGCCGGGACGAGCCGGAGGAAATCGCTGAACCTCTCTCATCGATCAACCCAAGTATTCCGCTTCGATGGCTCCCTAAAACTGCCTCGAGCTTTCAATCTGTGCCCGATATGACCTAAAGGGGAGCCTGGGAGCCGATCTACGGATGCCCAAGTTCCCACGGTCAGACTGCTCAGTTATTATAGGACCTGCACCTACTTCCAAGTTTTGCGACGTATATGGTTCATGTGACCAACAAAAGCAAAAACTCAGTATTTTTGCTAGATCTTATGAACTCTCAAAAACTTCCAGAACAGGAATAATTCAAAAGAGGCAAAACATAGCAGAGAATGTCCTACACAGGTGCTATTGCTGCTCAGGGGAGACATTTCTAGCTTATTCTCCTTTTACCCTTCTCCAAGTGAGACTTAATTTCCTGCCAAGACAGGTCAGACCAGATGTTCTCCATTAAAGAGATGACAGACTTAGTGAATGAAATAAGCCATATATGCATATACTTTGCATACAACAAAGGGGGAATTTTTGGTTTGGTAATGTATATTTGTTAAAACAGTTTTTTTCTTTTACTTTTCCAGTGAGGTGGTAAAAGGTAAGGAAAGAAATCATGCATTATTCATTTTGAAAAACAGACAAGTGGGAGAAATAAAAAGTTAACAGATTGCTAGGGGCCCAAGAGTTAAGATTTTGAGGGAATGAAGACCCACAAAGTACAGGGTATCTAGACTGTCTTTCCTGAGGATCCATTTAGAAAGCATGTAACTGAGTGCTTTACAAAGATGGAGACACTTAAGCCAAAGGTGATTAAATAATAAATAAAAGGAAACAGAATTAAGGGGAAATTCAACAGTAAAACTAGATTTTTCTAAACTTCAAAGCAATAATTTGGCATAATAATCCCAGGGTCACAAGATTCCTCATTAATTGAGAAGATAATACAGAAAAACTGGATGATGGGGAGAGCATTAACACAAACCTAAATTTTTTTAACAGATGCATTGCTTCAGCAGCAATGGAAAACTCAACATCAAAAAAATTCATTAAATATATTGTTAGAATTGTACATGGATTACATGTAATACCTGCCATCCCCTTTAATATAAATTAGGCAAGAAAAAAAAAACAAAAAAAACTATTATCCTGAAATTCCTTAAGTTTATAGCCAAGAAAAAATGTTTAGAATTTATTTTAAAAATATTCTTTATAAAAACTAATATTTGATCAAATTGTGGGGCAACTATTTTAAGTTTTTTTCTCTAATGTGTTATTTGCTGTATAATTATTCTTATTAAAGAACATATGGGAATTGCTATCCACTTCCTGAGAAAGAATTTGATTTTTGAATTTTTTTCATGAAATTTTTCATTTCAACTTTGAATTAAGATTGAAGCATACTTTTTTTTACTTTATATTTCTTTTGGTTACTTTTTAGGATTGAGAGTCTGGGGACAGGGAGAAAGGAAGGACAACTAGCCTCAGATAATACAAACCACTTAATTGATGTAAGGAGGTAAAGGAGGACATTAATTCCTTGTGGAATCAAGTTCTTCCCTAGTAGGAGGAGACATTTGAGATGAGTCTGGAAGGGAATGAAGAGAGTGAGGAGAAGAGGAAGAACATTCCAGGTCTGGAAGACTGACAGCCTCTAGATTCAAACCAGTACTTCTTTCACTAAGCCCTGATACCTCCCTGTAACACCTATTATAACAATCAATAGCATACACAGCACTTTTCATGGAATATCTCATTCAACCACCATCACAACTTTGTGAAAGGGTAACAACTCATTATATCCTTTAGTTCTAAACAGGGAAAGAAGTTTGGTCAGGGAAGAATGATACTTTGGCTATAGATGAAGAACAATGAAGGGGCACAAGCAGTACTGAAACCCAGGTCTTCTGATTCCCAAACCATTTCTTTCACTGTACCACAGACACTTAATTCCAACACTGACCCCTGTCCCTGGACAACTTCACTTTTATCCATTCTTGCTGACAACCAAGTATGCCTGCAAGGCTCAACTCATGGAATACTACTAGTACTGAAAGAGACTTCAAATATAATAGTCCAACACCTCCAGTTTATTTAGGAAAAATGAAGCCTGGAGAGTTCATTAACTTTTCATAGGTCACATTATAGTTTATTATTAAAAACAAGATTCAATGTCCTTCAATTGAGGAATGGCTTAACAAACTGTGGTATATGTATGTGATGGAACACTATTGTTCTATTAGAAAAGAGGAAGGATGGGAATTCAGGGAAGCCTGGAGGGATTTGCATGAACTGATGCTGAGTGAGATGAGCAGAACCAGAACATTGTACACCCTAACAGCAACATGGGGTTGATGATCAACCTTAATGGACTTGCTCATTCCATCTGTGCAACAATCAGGCACAATTTGGGGTATCTGTGATAGAGAATACCATCTGTATCCAGAGAAAGAATTGTGGAGTTCAAACAGAGATCAAAGACTATTACCTTTAATTTTTAAAAAATCATCTCATTATGTAATTCTGCTATCTCTTATACTTTATTTTTCTGCCTTAAGGATATGATTTCTCTCTCGTCACATTCAACTTAGAGCAATGTATACCATGGAAACAATGTAAAAACTAACAGTCTGCTGTCTGGGGGGGGATGGGGGGAGGGAAGCAAGATTAGGGGGGAAATTGTAAAATTCAAAATAAATAAAATCTTTTATAAAAAAACTGATTCAAATCTAGGTCTTTTGATTGTTGATGCAGTATTCTTCCCGTCCATGGAACTTAAAGAGGGAAAGGATCCATTTGTCTAAGTCTGTATTTATTATAGCACATTTTATAGTTCTCAAAAAAACTGAAAACAAACTACCTCTCCATCAAATAGGAAAGTGTTTGAATAAAATGAAATAGATGGATGTAAAAGAATTTTGTTGCATCCCAAAAAATAAAGAATATAATATATAAGAAGAAATTTGAGAAAAATGATATGGACAGATGTGGAGTGAAAAGAGAACAATTATTCGCTGACCGTATTAATTTGAGGGGAAACAACTCTCAAAATCCTCAGAACCCTCACCAAAATAGTGACTAATCGTAATTTCAAAAGACTTTCTACCTCTTAGCAGAGGGGAGATAGACTTGAAATAAAAATCTAGACTTGTATATTCAGATTGGGCCAATTGTGATTCCTTTTATATATCTACCCAGTTTTTAGTTTAATCAGTTGTCCTTTGTTCTTATAGAGGACCAAACAGACTGTCTTTGATCAGATCAATAAGAGCTTGGAAGACTCTACCACAAGTTGAGCACAAATAGTTCACATGGACTTTTGTAGTGGAGTTATGTCTAAATTTATGCATCTCACCTTTCCTTCAAGCTTGTTTATTTGCTGTTTGTCCTTCATTTTCTTTTTTTTTTTGAGGGGGGGAATTAAGTGACTTGCCCAAGGTCACACGCTGAGGCCAAATTTGAATTCAGGTTCTCTTGACTCCAGGGCCAGTACTCCATCCATTGTGCCATCTAGCTGCCCCCTTGTCCTTCATTTTCAAAGAAGAAGACCATGACATCAGGTAAGTGATGCCACGACAAGCACATGAATTGGATTTGATTGAGGGGATGCTGTGCTAAGTCACCAGCCTCATTTTCCCCTCCAGAGCCATCTGGGTTCAGGGGCCAGCTATGAATCAGGACAACTAGAGAGGACCCTGGATACAAGGCAACCAGAGTTAAGTAACTTGCCCAAGGTCACAAGTTAGTAAATTTCAAGAGTTTAAGGTTGAATTTGAACTCATGGCACAGCACCTTTTTTGATCTAGGCACACTATACTGGGTCATCCTTTGCCAGTGTCTTCCATGTCACACAATTTATTCCTAAAGTTCTTCAGAAAGAATTTGAGAGTGTCTTTGTGTTGTTTATTCTGCTCTTCATGTGAGTGTTTGCTTTGTGTTAAGTTAAAATGAACATACATTTGGCATTTAAACTACTTAGCTAGCCTATCAGAATTGTGTTCTCTAAAGTAGAGTTTAAATGTTTGGCAGTTTAGCTTGAGAAAGGATTCAATGTCTGATACCTTATCTTGTCAGGTGATCTTAAGAATTTTCCTAAGACAATTCAAATGGAAGTGATTTAGTTTCCTGATATGATCCTGGTGAGTTATCCAGGTTTCACAGGCATGCAACAATGAGGTCAGCACAACAATTCTGTAATGCTTAGGTTTGTTGGCAGTCACAGTCATGCTTTCCTTTGGAGCACACCCCAAATGCTGAGCTAACTCTAAAACTATATGTACCTTCCTGCAGAGTATCCTGAGAGAGAAAGTGACTTGCCCAAAATCAAAAAAAAAAATAAGTGGCAGATTCACTGTTCCAACCTTATTATCTACTTTTCATAGCTCCTATTTGTTCACATGATTTGAACTCAAGGGTTGAATATCTCTTTTAAATTTCATTTCTCAAATAATGTCAAGTGAAGGGAGGAAATGATATATTAAGAAAGAATAAATATCAGACACTTAACAATTACCTAGCTGTGTGGCCTTGGGCAAGCCACTTGACCCCATTTGCCTTGCAAAAAACCTAAAAAAAAAAAAGAATAAATGGAGTTGAAGACAAAAGACCTGGGCTTGAATATTCATCTTGGATTTTTTTGAGTACCTATGCTTCCAAATCACTCTAGCTCTCCTTTCACTCTAATTCCATAAAAAACACCCCCCTTTGTGTTTTCCCTTGCAACATCCTTACTCTTTGCCATATCTAATCTTATATTCTTTAATTTGGAATTAATATTTCTAATCAAAATTGGTTTATAAGTCCCTAGTTGAGATCTATAAGTCTGGAATGTAGATCTGGATGAAGACCTCTGCCCTAGTAAAGAACTATGTCCTTATCAATAGAAACTTTTTGGGGTTTTCTTTTTTTTGCAAGGCAATGGGGTTAAGTGACTTGTCCAGGTCACACAGGTAATTAAGTGTCTGAGGTCAAATTTGAATTCAGGTCCTCCTGATTCCAGGGCTGGTGCTCTATTCACTATGCCACCTAGCTGCCCCATCAGTAGAGACTTAAAGGTAGGCACTACCTCTCTGTCTCATCAACCTATTTCCTCTGAGAGATATATAAACTTGTAAATTTGAGTTTACATAGCTGTAGAAAGACAAGGAGCTAAATATTCAAATTAAGTAGGAATTGATCTGTTTCCCCATAATAGGATGCAATGGTCTTCCTTCTATCCTAATTCTTATCAGTTTTATTCTATGGAACAGACTGTGCAAAACAGGATACATAAGTTACAAGTTAAGATTTGTGCTATCTCTATGTAAGATGTGTAACCTGATTGATTAGCCACTAAAATTTTATGGTTCTTTGTTTAAATTCCATAAATATTTATTATTCATTTACTTCTGGGTTGGTATCTGTAGGGATACCATCTCCCCATGGGTTTTTAGTAAGATCATAGAGAATAAAACTTCATTTATGAAACTATTGTTATTTTATTTTTAGCATAAGAAAATTATGATTCACAGCCACAATCTATTTACTGTGACAGTTCATTAAAAATCTTTGTCCTTATGCCCAAAGGGCAACAAAATTGTGCATACCCTTTGACCCAGCAATACCACTACTAGGTCTGTACCCTGAAGAGATGATGAAAAAGGGTAAAAACATCACTTATTCTCAGCCCTGTTTGTGGTGGCAGAGAATTGGAAATCAAGTAAATGTCCTTCAAATGGGGAATGTCTTAGCAAACTGGTATGTGTGTGTCATGGAACACTATTGTTCTATTAGAAAAGAGGAGGGATGGGAATTCAGGGAAGCCTGGAGGGATTTGCATGAACTGATGCTGAGTGAGATGAGCAGAACCAGAAAAACACCATACACCCTAACAGCAACATGGGGGTGATGTTCAACCTTGATGGACTTGCTCATTCCATCAGTGCAACAATCGGGAACAATTTTGGGCTGTCTGCAAAGGAGAGTGCCATCTGTATCCAGATAAAGAGCTGTGGAGCTTGAACACAGTTGAAGGACTATTCCCTTTAATTTAGGGGGGAAAAAACAGATATTGTCTCATCTTGTTACCTCTTAGACTTCTTGTCTCTTCCTTAAGGATATGATTTCTCTCTCATCACACTCGATGTGGATCAATGTACAACATGGAAATAAAGTAAAGACTGACAGATTGCTTTGGGGGCGGGGAGGGAAGTAAGATGGGAAAATTGTAAAACTCAAATAATATCTTTAATGAAAAATAAACTAAAAATTACAAAAAAAAACTTTGTCTTCTAAGTAGTAGTAAAAATTAACATTTTAACTGGATGTTGACCAACAAATTGTGATGCATGGACATGTGAGGAATGTGGGGTATTGTTGGTCTCCACAAGGTGGAAACTGTCTTAAGAAATACATTACAAAGGGAAGTAAGCCCAGCCAGTCACAGAACTGAGAGATCTTCTAATCTCATTCAAAGATGACAGGTCTAAGATTAGAAGGAGCCTGTCCCCAACCTAGAGATTTTGACCTAACACAATTGAAATTGTGCAATTTCATTCATGTATAGTAACCCACATACTCCCTGATTGGGGTTCATCAACATAATGTGCATCCTATGATCAAGGGGGGATCATATTAGAGGCAAGTCATAGAATGGGCAGATTTCTTATATTGTAACTTGCTGGGTTTTTATTTACAACGCCGGCTTCTTTATGCTAGTCCGTCCTCTTACTCACCAGTCCAACGCATGATGAGTCTTCGGGGTACCTCCGGCCCCCACTCTTTGATGGGGGAAGAACCAGACAGAGCGCCTGAGGTGGATAATGAGTCTTTATTCTTCTGTGATCACATCCCGCTCCCTCCCCACCTCTCAGCAGACACTTTTATCCCCTCTGTCCTCCCTCCCATGAACTCTTACTCAATGAGGGGCCGAGTTCTGTAACATTCCCTTATAAGGTGATTATGTTTCCCCCGCTAAGCGACCGCCAAGCCTCTTCCCCCCGCCCCCAACATCTCCCCCTTTCTGTTTTACAAGGTTATCACTTGGTGTGACCTTAAGCGGTGCTGAGGTTAGCCTTAAGCGGTGTCATTTCTACTGGCCTCTGATAGCCGGGGGCGAGGAACCCTGTCTTAGGTCATCTCCTTCAACCCAGGACCTTGCCCGTCCTAGGCGCCCGACACCCTCAGGGCCTGTCTTAGGTGGCTGGGTCAGGAGAGGTTGCCCGTCTTGGGGTTTACCTCGTCTTACCCCTAGGTGTCACATGTCATGCATGGCGGCTAGCCAGACTTGGAGATCCTCCCCTGTCTCCATGGCCATGAAGGCTTTCTGAGTAAGAAGCATATAGCCCCTCTGTCGCCTAGCTAGGCGGCAGAAACAGACAACAAGTAGGGTGATTCCCAGAATCAGCGTCCTTGTTCACCCTCAAGGGGGTATCCTCCCGCCATCTGGCAATCCCTCCATGGTATGGGATCCTCGATGTCTTCCCCTGTGGCCACACATGAGGGGCCCCACCGAGGAATCGTGAAGTCCCGTTGAGTTTGATTCACCAGGGGTCGCCAACCCAGAAGGCCTCGGAGCTGGGTCCCCTTTTTTGTCCCTGCTGGGCTGACAGTCGTCTGCGGGAAAAGGCCGACGCAGGGGTCAGTCGGGGCAGTGCTATAGTTAAAATCGTTCTGCCCTGTGGAGTTGAAGTTCCAGGACCGATTTTCTTCCCCGATGTCGAAACATAGGGAGTTGTTCAGGTCCCAGCAGAAGGAGTTCTGGACCGGTGCTTCAGCGGGGTCCATATATGCAGAAGGGAGCCCCATCGATGTATTGGTCACTAGCAGGCGAGGGTAGATCGGGGAGTTCCGTGCTACCGGAAGGGGAGAGGGAATAACTCGGAGTATTCCCCATGTCGGATTTCCTTCAGATGGAGCACCTCCAAGGATCCCTACGACGATCAGAAGGCCTGAAAAAGGAAGAAATTCCTCTCACCCCGTATGGTTGGGCATTAATCAAGGTCTCTTATCTTGTAAACAGGGAGCCATCTTTCTGGCTCTTCTATCTTATCCTCAGCTGCAACATGTGTTTCCTTAACAGTCTCTAGCTCAAACTGGCCATACCGGGCCTGAACAGCAGGGTCAGTATAGGCTCCAGTTCCACACAGGAGGTCAATGGCTAAATCTAGGGGAGTATAACCCCAGGATTTTGCCAGCTTAGAGGCCTCTCTGCGGGCCTGAGCCTTAAAAGCTAAATATGAGGAGGCATCCAGGCACGCGGCTGCAATTTCGTCAAAGTCAGCAGGGGTCCAAGGGTGCGTAGCAAAGAGGTTTTGCATCAGTCTTTTTACATAAGGGGAGCTTGGGCCGTATTTAGTCACGGCCTCCTTAAGTTCCTTAAGCATCTTAAAAGGGACAGGGCGGTAGTCTCGGGCTCCGGTAAGGGGGTCCGTAAATACCGGGTAGAGGCCCCAGTCATCCCAGTCCACCTCCTCCCCTTTCTCTATTGCTATGGAGGCACTCGTGGCAAGTAGGCCGGATGGGCGGAGCCCTTGAGGGGATCTCTGAAGGGCGGACAAGGAACACGGGGGATTTTTTGCCTCTGTTTCCTGGCTGGGTCGCCAAGTCTGGGGCGCGGCAGCTGTCCAATCAACGCGGACCCCTCCCTCCTCGTCAGCAGCCTCCCGGTCCCACCTACTCACGCTCCTCTTCCTGCCACCCCTGAGGACTGTTTGCACCCCTCCCTTCCCGCGCTCGGAAACTTCCAGCCCTGAATCTCTAAGTGCGCCACATTCATTGCCCTCCCCCTTTCCTTTCTGTCTCGGTAAGGAGGGGCATGCGGCATTTTCTTCTCCCTGGGGGCCCCTTGTTCCCCCATTGTTTCTTCTAAGTTCCTCCCATGGATACAGGGGAGGGGGTGGCCTTCTCTCTTCCTCTGAGCTCTCTGAATCCGATCCCGCCAACAAGCTACCCACCTGAGTGCTGATTGGTTGTGCCAAAGTCATCTTCTGGGGATGCAAGGCTGCATCCACTATCTTATACACTGTAAAATCCTCAGGGGTCAGTTTTCCCGGGCAGGTGTCATCATAGGAAGCCATCTGCTGCCCTACCACCTTCCATTTACCTGGTTGGATCCCACTATGTTGCACCCAAGGGCAGATGTTCCAGATATTCTCAACAAAAGCACGGCACGTCTTGATAGGTAATTTACAGCCATGCTTAGTGCAGAGTTTATAAAGCTGCGCTGCAACGACCCCTTTCTCCTCCGGCTGAAAGGCGGGAATACTATTCCGGCCCCCCATGCTGTCTACTAGCCGAGGCTGCAATCCTAACAGGTGGCAGAACTGGAAAATTCCCGTTCGGCAAAAGAGAAGGAGGCAGCAGGACACAATCAGACAGGCCAGCACGGCAAGGAGCGTGATTAGAGCAGAAGGAGAAAGGGAAGAGAAAGGAAGCATAGTCAATACAATAGGGATATGTCCTTCAGGCAATATCTGAGAGTAAACGCCCTCTCCTTCCTCCCGGTCGGAAACGACCGAGGCTGTCTGGAGAATCCGACCAGCGGATTCAGACGTTCCCTAGCAAAATCAGGTCCCTGTTCCGGGTGCCACTTGCCGGGTTTTTATTTACAACGCCGGCTTCTTTATGCTAGTCCGTCCTCTTACTCACCAGTCCAACGCATGATGAGTCTTCGGGGTACCTCCGGCCCCCACTCTTTGATGGGGGAAGAACCAGACAGAGCGCCTGAGGTGGATAATGAGTCTTTATTCTTCTGTGATCACATCCCGCTCCCTCCCCACCTCTCAGCAGACACTTTTATCCCCTCTGTCCTCCCTCCCATGAACTCTTACTCAATGAGGGGCCGAGTTCTGTAACATTCCCTTATAAGGTGATTATGTTTCCCCCGCTAAGCGACCGCCAAGCCTCTTCCCCCCGCCCCCAACAGTAACTCAAATGATGAGAGCCTATGAAAATTCAGGTGGGAAGGGAAAGAGTTCTGAAACTGCATAATATGGAACATTACTGTACCTCGGTGTGCCTTTCGTTAGGAGGCACCCATGTCTGGCAAAATCCCTCAGTAAAAAGTTCCTATCTTCCCTCATTGCAACAGATTTATTTCTTTCTAGATAACGGATGTAATAGATGATGTTATGGACTAGGTCTTACTCCACACAGTACAGTGGTTCAGGCTCCAGAACAGACTCAAATGAGGAACTCATAGATCCTCCATCGTTAGAAAAAAGGAAAGCTTACTTAACCATAGATGGAAAGAACACTCAGCAAGGAAATAGCAGTCATTCAAACAGAGACTATAGAAAAATATCATGAGATATCTTTCAAATCTCCAGGCTGCAAATTCAAGAGTCTAGACTTTTGAAGTCTTAAACAACCAAGAAGCTGGATGAACAATTCAAGTCTTAGTCACCTGGGTCATAAGTGTAAAGGTCATTTTCCTTCTAAGGGAGAAAATTAGTCTGGCCTACCTAAGGGAAAACTTGTCCCTTCCTCAAATGAATTTATATGAATAAAAAATAATAAGAATACAAAAAAGTATGAGGTCATTTAAGTGAAATGATTCAAAGCACATGAAGCCAGGAAAATGATATATACATAACTACAATAATGTAAATGGGGGGGGGGGATCAATTAAAACTGAATTCTATGAAATTACAAGACTTGACCACAAAGAATGATAGACTCATAGGATCATAGATTTAGTAAAAGCAAGGAACTTGGATGCCATCATATCCAATACCCTCATTTTACAGTTAAGGAAACTAGAAGAGGTCAACCTATTTACCCAGGAATTCACATCTAATAAGAATCTTCTGATGCAGGGAATCATGGGCATAGGGAAAACATTGAAATTGGAAAAGCATGTAATCTTTTACAATTAAATTCTGTCTTGAGTAAGAAATATGTAGAAGGAAAAATATAGAAGAAATATCTTTCAAGTAAGAAAATGTTACTTGGACTCCCCTAACTCTGAACAGATGTAAATTGACCCCTATTGTTCCATAGTTAAATGTAAATTCCCAAACTCACCTCATTCCACAACAGTGCCCCCCCTCAGCTTACAGTCTTTTACCTGACTTCAGTCATGTAGAAGGGGGAATCCTTCCCCCTTTAGCCATATTCTGACTCTTTTGCCCAAGGAGTGGGCAAGCCTATAAAAATCTATTCAGGACCCCCTTTGTAGCAACTGGCCACTTGGGTTCAGTTCTGCCTATGAGGAATCATTATTCAGACTTGAGAAAGCATAGTTGGAAATAAAACAAAAATTTATTAGTTTACAAGACATAGGAAGGGCTAGGGAGAGAGAGAGAGATGATTAAAAAAAAAGTCAAGCAGCATTGGCTGGGCCATGGTCAGAAAAGACTAGCCTTGAGCCAGGGTCCAACCCAGGTTTTTATGTCTTGCCTCTCATCCAGAGGGCAAAAGGTGAACTCCCTTCCCCTCTAGACCTGGAATTGGGTAGAGGGTAAAGCTTAAGGAAATCAGGATACAAATCTTATATTCAAGAATGGGGAGGGTCTCCACCCAAGTACCTTTTAAGATTACAATTGTTTTGTTACAATCACAATTCTCTATTCCTAGTCAATTTACATCTCAAGAGACAATTTACATCTCCACCCAAATTCTTTCTGTTACATTCACAGTTCTCTTCATCTTTCCCCTGAGTCTCAGCTCAGTCAGCTCTCCTGATTCTCTCTTTCTCCAACCTCACCTTATTTATCCCTGTCCTCAAGGTGCTTGATGTTTCTAAAGGAGGAGAAAAGATTTGAATCAGTAAACTTTGAAGGCTTGTGAAAATAAATCTTAAACTTTCAACTTAAGGGCTAAAATGTGAATTTTTTCACTTGTGAAAACCCTCAAATCTTAATTGTCAATACCAATCCTCAGGCAACACTCCTCTTCAACCACTCTTCAGCTCTGGGTAGTGTTATTACTCTCCCATTATTGAAATTTTCTTCTCTCTACATTTTCAGAACATCACTCTCTCCTGGTTCTCCTAACTATCTGATTGTTCTTTCTCAGGTTCTTTTTCCAGATCCACATTCGGAGCCCTCTGTGTCCCACAGGGTTTAGCAATGGACCTTCTCCTCTCCCATTATACTACTTCACTTGGGGATCTCCTTAGGTTTAATGGATTTAATTACCACTCTCTATTGTTTCTCAAATCTGTCTATCCTGCCTCAAACTCTCTACTAAACTCTAATCACTCACCTCTATCTGCCTTTTAGATATCCCAAACTCAACAGGTTCAAAATGAACTCTTCTTTTCTCCTAAAATTTTTCCCCCTCCTACCTTTACTATTAATGAAGAGGACATCACCAGCCTCCTAGAGCCTTGGGATCATGGCCTAAGGAGTCATCCTCAGCTACTCCTATCTCTTAGTCCTCATAGCCAAAAAGTCCTGTCAGTTTCAGCTTTGGAACATCTCTCCAATGTATCCCCTTCTGTCCTCTGATACTGCCATCACTGGAGTGCAGGACCTCATCACCTCATTTGTGAACTACTTCAATAGCTTCCTATCCACCCTCTATAAAGTCACTAAAGTAATTTTTCTAAAGGACAGGTCCAACCATGTTATATCTCTCCTTAATAAACTTCAGTTGTCCCTTTATTGCCCATATGATTAAATATAAAATCCTGTTTGACCTTCAGAGGTCTTCCTAACCAAACACTCTCCTACCTTTCCAAGCTTCTTACAATTTGTTCCCACCAATATTCTAAGATCTGTTCCATCTCTTGGTTTTAGGTATTTTCTCTGGCTACCCCTCCTATCCCCTGAATCTCTTTTTTCATAACTGCCTCCTGGTTTCCTTAGTTTATTTTAAGTCCCAAATAAAATTTATCTTCTATAGGAAGCTTTTCCAAATACCTTGTAATTCTAGTATTTTCTGTCTGCTAATTATCTCCTATTTACCCTGTGTATAGCTTGTTAAACATGTTTGGGTTTTAGATGTTTCTTTCAATAGACTGAGTTTCTTGAGGTCAAGAAATGTCTTTTGCTTCTTTTTTTTGTAACCTCAGCTCTTAATACAGTATTAGGCACATTGTAGGACCTTAATAAATGTTTATTGCTTGATCTATAACAGTGTTTGAATTCAGGTTTCCTTTACTCCAAGTACTGTACACTATCCATTGTTCCAAGTATTCAGTAAGACAACTGTGCTATATCTGTTTCCAGGCCCAATTCTTTTTTTTGTTCTTTGTTTTTGTGGGGCAATGGGGTTAAATGACTTGCCCAAAGTCACAAGCTAATAAGAATCAAACCTCTGAGGCCTGATTTAAATTCCAGTCCTTCTGACTCTGGGACCAGTGCTCTATCCATTGTCACACCACTCCCCCAATTCTATGAAAAGCTAAGTGATTAATGAGATGGAACACTGTATACAATATCCAACTTTTTATATATATTGGTTTATTTTACTAAATTGTATTCCCCCCTCCTTCTTACCCTTTTTAAAAAGGGATGGTTGTCTGAGGGGGCAGGAGTGAAATACATTAGGAAATGTAGGAGATATAAAAACAAAGGATATCTTTTTTATAAAAATAAATATATCAGTGTTGTTCTATGAGCTATGATTCTGAATGGATTTTGAAAGAACCTGTGTTTGAGAGGGGATATACTTGGTGACTAAGTTCCAAAAGGTTAAACTGATCCCTTCTAGGTCATCCAGGTAGTAAGTGATGAAGGTGATACTTAAACACAAATTCTCTTGATTCAGATTAAATTTTCTGTTTCACCATTTTTTCAATTGTTATGTAAATAAGCAGGTTGTTTACTCCTTAGCAGAATTTGGGGTTTTCCACAATCTGTAAAAGCTCAAAGACTCATTCAGCATAACACTTAGGTTGGGTTCATTTCACAACTGAGAGGACATAAATTTCTTTACTAGTTTCAGAATTACACAACATTATGCTAATATGTAGACCTATTTCAACTGGACAGGCTGTAACTGGCAGCATGACAGTAATTGTTAAAAATTCCTCCTGAGTCAGTTTTGCAATATGCTTTTCCTTGCATGAAACATTTTCTTCCATGACTGGAAAATTGTCACCCAAAAAGTCCAGCTTTGAACATGCACAAGTACAAGCATGGCTAAAGAAAGTGATCCAGCCAGTTATTTCCTAATCCAATATCAGTGTGTTATCATTAGAAGCCTGGAGAAATCTCTTGTGGTTTGGAGAGTCCTTTCAGCCTGCTTCCCTGAAAATATACTGGGCATTGGTACCCCTCCAGATACTAAAAGCTGAAAAAGACCTCCAGCATACTATACATTCTAAGTCTCCTCCCACCTGCCCCAACTCCCACCCTCAAACATCTTCAGCTTTCCTGTTTCTATAACTAAGAATAATATTTGTTTATATTAGCATAAGAGCATAGATTTAGAGCTGGAAGGAATTGGATGTCATGAGGGAAACCCCCCCCCCCATTTTACAGCTAAGTAAAGAGAACCCCCAAAAGATGAAGTGACTTTTCTAAGATCATACAAAGTTTAAATTGCACAACTGGGATTCAAACCTGTGTTTCAATTCCACCAGAAGTTATGAAGTATTGTCAGGCACTGGCCTAAGCCCAGAATATACAAAGCTAAAATAAAACAAATCCCTGGCTAAGAAAGTTTACACCATATTGGGTAGGAACATCTTTTTCCCAGATATACAAAGGAAAAATAATTCACAGGTGGCTACCTAACACTAAATAGTGATATTAAGAAAAGATCACTTGTGGAGGTGGCATTTTTAAGTTAAGATTTGAAGAGAATGAAGAGTTCTAAGAAGCAGAGATGAGGCCAGGAAGCCAGCCTCTGCATCCAGATCCAGTATTCTTTCCATTAGCCTACAGATACCAACAATTCACACTGACTACTGTTGAAAATTGCTCCATTCCCAATCCTGCCTGCTGACATCATACCCAGTTTTCAAGATCCCACTCACAGAAAGCTAGAATTGAAAAGGACTTCATATAATACCTAGCACAATCACAATCACCTCATTTTACATATGAACAAACTGTGTCATAAAGAATCAAATTGACTTATCTTAGATCACCCTGAAATTAAAGATTTGAGTCCAAGCCTTCTGTTTCAAGGTCCCTTGGCCTTCCCATTCCACTTTGTTGCCCTTATTCTTCTGTAGGGAATTGGATTGCTTCTAGTCAAATATGATTTCTTACTTTCTCTCTGCACTGAAATCCTGCAGTAATTGGTACTTCTACCAGCAGACTTTTCAGACTCTATTCAGCTTAATAGTTACGTGTATCCATGGATTCCCCACCAAATACATTATGAGTTCCCAAAGCACAATAAAGACTACATTATTCATTATTCATTTTCCAAATATTATTATACCTCAGTCTGGTTTCTCACATAGCAATAATTATTTAAAACTATTTAAAAGCTACTAGCTCAAGGCAGATATCAGAAAAAAACTGTACAGACTTACACGAACTGATGCTGAATGAAGTGAACAGAATCAGAATATTTTATGATGATCAGCTATGACAGACTTAGCTCCTTTCAGCATTTCAATGAACAAAGATGATTCTAAAAGACTTGTGATAGAAAATAACATCTATATCCAGAGGAAAAATCTATGAAATCTGATTGTATAGCAAAGCATACTATTTTCACTTTTTAAAATTTGTTTTGAGGGTTTTTCTTGTATTTGTTCCCCTTTTGTTTTGATTCTGCTTTCACAACATGACTAATACAGTTCACTGTTTGATATGATGGTACAACCTATACCAGATTGCTTGCTGTTTGGGGCGGGGGGGGGTGGAAGGAGGGAGAAAACTTTGGAACTCAATTTCTTGCAAAATTAATGTTGAAAACTATCTTTACATGTAATTGAAAAAATAAAATATTATTAAGTTAAAAAGATACTAGCTCATAAGATGTAAAACTTTAAGGGTTGCAAAGGATTTTATCATAAAAACCCTATGAGGTGGTAATGAAAGAAGAATTTTCACCATTTGGTAAAAAAAAGGTATACTAAGAATCATTAATACAATGACTTGCCCACAGTCACATACTTAGAAGTCATCAGATCAGAGAACCCAGGTATTCCAATTCTATGTCAATATCAGTGAAATTATCCAAATTCATATCAACCAAAAATAGTAATAAGAGTAATGAACTCATAGGAAGGGTAAGAACAGAGATAGGGAGAAAGAAAGGAAGAGAATAAGAAGAAACAAAGGGAAAGAAGAAAAAGGAGAGATAAAGGAATGTAAAAGAACAAAGTAATGGACAGAGGAAAGGAGGAGCTTCTTTCCCTATTTGGTACTTGTACATTCATCACAACTTGACCACCTGCTGTGTGATTTTGTCAAGTCCTTTCACTTCCCAGTGTCTCAATTTCCCTAATTATAAAATGAAAGAATTGGATGAGACCACTAAGGTCCCTTCCAATTCTACAATTGTGTAACTATGATTTAATAAGTTCACAACACTGGATTTCCTTTCAAGAAGGAGACTCAAATGACCCAGAAGACAGTGGTAGGAGGAAGCAAGGAAAGTACATTGTAGCACATTGTCAGTAAAGAGTTTTTGCATAAAAAACACATGGGACTATCAACCAAGATGGCAGAGAGAAGTCAGGCAGTTTTGAACCAAGCCACTTAACAGATCTTAGATCAACAGAACTCACAAAAGAGCAAAGGGAACATCTTCCAGCAAGGTCTGGGAGGTGGGGGGAACATGGGCAAGCCCACGGCAGAGAGCAAAGGCCCACAGCACAAGCAACAAGGTGAGGCAGGGGACTTTTCTGAAAACCTTGGCAGTGGGAATGAAGTCTTAGTGGTGAGCATGGTGAAGGGTTTGGGAGAATCCCAGTGGGTTGCCCAGGACACCCATTTGGTCAGCTCAGTTGTTCTGGAAGGCCCAAACTTCAAGCCTCCAATGTTCCCAGAAAAGTCCCAGATATTTCTGTGGGAGGGCCTGATTTTCTCCAGTACAATCACAGCCCCAGGTGTGGGTGGCAGGACTTTCCAGCACTGATTACACAGTGAGACCCTCTGATGTTTCTAGCTGTGACTGGCCAGCCCAGTGCCTGGGTTGTGTGAGGACAGCCCCAGGCCAAAGGGAGTGGGCAGCTGACATCCCCAAAACAAACAATCCAGAGAAAGCTTCCAGCTTTCCTTACTGGTTGGTCCACTGAGTAATTCCCTGGAATTCCTAAGTCCAGTGGGCAAGGCCTCTAGGGTCTCAACACTGAAGATCAGTAAACCTCACTCAATATAAGATCTTGGGGAAAGATAACATCCCAAAATGAAAAAAGGCCAGTGTAAAACAGGGTCTATTGAATGTTACCTGAGAGATAAGGATATTAGCTCAGAAAAGAAGGACAGAAATGGCACTATATGTGAAATTTCAGAGGAGAATATGAATTGGTCTCCAGAAAGACTTCTTAGAAGAGATGAGAAAGGAGTTTGAAAATCAAGTGGAAAAATTTGGGAAAGAAATGCAAGAGAAAATTAACATCTTATGACAAAAAAAATGACAAAAGAAAACATCCTTTAAAAATATGATTGCACAAATGGAAAAATAATTCCATCAAAAGCACAATTGGGCAAATGGAAAAAAGGACAACTCCTTTAAAAGTAGAATTGACCAAACAGAAAAGGAGATACAAAATCTGAATACAGAAAATTCCTCTCTGAGAAATAGATTGGAATCTGCAGAAACTAATGACTTAATAAAACACAAAGAATCTGTTAAACAAAATCCAAAAAAAAAAAATGAAAAAATAGAAGAAAATATAAAATACTTCATTGGTAAAACAACTGACCTGGAAAATAGATTCAGGAGAGACAATTTAAGAAACACAGAATTACTTGAAAACCCTGATCAACCAAAAAAGTCTGGCCTCCACATTTCAGGATATAATTAAGGAGAATTGCCCTGATATCCTAGAACCACCTGGCAAAATAGTCATGAAAAGAATCTATCAATCCCCTCATAAAAGGTATCCCAAAATGAAAACACCAAGAAATATTGTGGCCAAACTCCAGAATTATCAGATCCAGGAGAAAATCCTGCAAGTGACCAGAAAGAAACAATTCAAATACCCAAGGAGCTACAGTCAGGAATACATAGGACCTGGTTGAGTCAACATTAAGGGATCAAAAGGTCTGGAATATGATATTCTGGACAGCAAGGGAACTTGGATTACTACCAAGAATCCACTATCCAGCTTTCAGGGGAAAAGATGGACATTTAACAAAATAGGTGACTTTCAAACTTTCCAAATGAAAAGACCAAAATTAAACAAAATTTGATCTTCAAACAGCAAACTCAAGAGATACATGAAAAGGTAAACAAGGAAAAAGAAAAAACTATTATCAATAAGATTAAACTGGTTACAGTCTCACCTGGGAGAAAGATTCTCATAACTCTTGAGAACTGTAACCATTTTAGAGGGAATATATATATATATATATATATATATATATATATATATATATATACACATATATATATACACACACACACACGCACACACGCACACACACACACATATATATAGGCTGATGGTATTGACATTTATGGTATGTCCATAACTTTGGTGGAATGATTTTAAAAAATAATTTCATTAAAAAAGTGAGGGAGGGGGATTTTAAAGAGATAGAAGAAAGAGGGAGGCTGAATGGGGTAAATGACATCAAATGAAGAGGTGCAAAGGACCTACTGCAATAGAGGGAAAGGAAAGAGAAGGTGAAAACCTCCTGAATTTTACTCTCACTGGAAATGGCTCAAAGAGGGTTTAACACACACACACACACACACACACACACACTCAGTTGAGCTTAGAAATTTATCTTATCTTTCAAGTATTAGAAAGGGAAGGGGGGAGGGGTTGGGAAGGAGGGACAGATAGAAGGGAGAGAAGGAAGAAGGGGAAAAGGAAAGAAAATAGAAGGTGGTGGAGAGAAGGGGGAACATATATTTAGGGAGGCTGTATTCAGAAGCAAAACACTGAGGAGGAAAGATAAAGTAAAAGGGGAAAAAGCATGGAGGGCAATAAAGGGTTAGTAATTATGACTATGAATGTGAATGGTATGAACTCTCCCATAAAATGGAAGCAGATAGGGTGGATTCAAAGGCAGAATCCTACAATGTGCTGCTTAAAGAAATACATTTGAAGCAGAGGGATAAACACAGTAAAGGTAAAAGGCTGGAGCAGAATATATTATGCTTCAGTTGAAATGAAAAAAGCAGGAGTAGCAATCCTTAACTCAGACAAAGCAGTTACAAAAATAGATCTCATAAAAATAAATAAGGAAGGAAACTATATCCTCCTAAAAAGGTACTATAGCCAATGAAGTAATTTTAATTTTAATTGTGTATGCACCAAGCAGAATAGCATCCAAATTCTTAGAGGAGAAACTAAATGAGCTACAGGAATACCTAGACAACAAAATTCTACTGGTAAGGGAACTCAACCTACCTCTCTCAGAATAAGATAAATTGAGCCATAAAACAAACAAGAAGGAAGTTAGAGAAGTGAATAGAATGTTAGAAAACTTTTGTATGATAGACCTCTGAAGAGAATATACATTTTTTTTTCTGCAGTATATGGTACCTACACAAAAACCATGTTTTAGAGGATATAAACCTCATAATCAGAAAGGCAGAAATATTGAATAAATCCTTCTCAGACCATGACACAATCAAAATCATGTGCAATAAAGGACCATGGAGAGACAGGCCTAAAATCAATTGGAAACTAAATAACCTAACTCTAAAGAATGGATAGAGCAAACAACAAAGCATAGAAAGAATTAATGACAATGATGAAATAACACATCAAAACTTATGGGAATATAGTCAAAACAGTTATTAGGAGATATTATATCTCTAAATTATTACATGAATAAAATAGAGAAAGAAGAGATCAATGAACTAAGCATACAACTAAAAAAGTTAAAGAACAAATTAAAATTCCCAATTAAATATCAAATTAGAAATTCTGAAAATTAAGGATGAAATTAATAAAATCTAAAGGAAGAAAACTATTGAACTAATAAATAAAAACCAAAAGTTGGTTTTATGAAAAAATCAATAAAATAGATAAATCTTTATTAATATGATTAAAAAAGAAAACCAAATTGCTAGAAAAAATGAAAAAGGTGAATTCACCACCAATGAGAAGGAAATTAAAGTAAAAATTCAGAACTATTTTTCCCAACTGCATAGCAATAAATTTGATAATCTAAGTGAAATGGTTGAATATAAAATATATATATATATATATATATATATATATATATATATATATATATATATATATATATAAATTACCCAGGTTAAAAAAGATTACAATAAATACTTAAATAACTCTTAGAAAAAGAAATTCAACAAATCATTAATAAACTCCCTAAGAAAAAATCTCCAGGGTCAGATGGATTCAGAAGTGAATTCTACCAAACTTTCAAGAAACAATTTGTTCCAATTCAATATAAACTACTTGGAAAAATAGGTGAAGATGGAATTCTGCATAATTCCTTCTATGACACCAATATGGTGTGATACCTAAATCAGGAAGAATAAAAACAGAGAAAGAAAATTATAGACCAAATTTCCCTAAAGAATATGAATACAAGGGGGCACCTAGATGGCACAGTGAATAGAGCACTGCCCCTGGAGTCAGGAGGACCTGAATTCAAATCTAGCCTCAGACATTCAATAATTACCTAGCTGTGTGACCCAGGCAAGTCACTTAACCCCATTGCCTTGCAAAAACAAAAACAAAAAGAATAATTGACTATATCAATAACAAACCTAATAGAAATCATATGATTTATCTCACTAGATGCTGAAAAAAGCCTTTGTCAAAATACAGCAATCATTCCTACTAAAAACATGAGAGAGCATAGGAATAAATGAATCATTCCTTAAAAGAATAAGTAGTATCTATCTGAAACCACCAGAAAGCATTATATGCAATGGGGATAAGCTAGAAGCATTCCCAATAAGATCAAGGGTGAAACAAGGATGCCTATTATCACCACTACTATTCAATACTGTATTAGAAATGTTAGCTTCAGCAATTAGAAAAGAAAAAGGAATTTAAATTGGGAAGGAAAAAACAAAACTCTCTGCAGATGACATGATGGTATACCTAGAGAACTCTAAAAATTCATCTAAAAAACTACTGCAAATAATAAGCAACTTGAATAAAGTCACAGGATATAAAATAAATCCACATAAATCCTCAGCATTTCTATTTATTACCAGCAAGATACATCAGCAGGAGATAGAAAAAGAATTCCCATTTAAAATAACAATAGACAACATAAAATACTTGGGAGTCTACCTGCCAAGGCAGACTGAAATACTCCATGAAAACAACTATAAAACACTTTTCACACAAATAAAATCAGATCTAAATAACTGGGCAAATATCAGCTGCTCATGAAAAGACCAAGCTAATATAATAAAAATGACAATTCTAACTAAATTAAACTACTTATTTATGCCATATCAATCAAACTTCCAAAAAATTATTTTAGTGACTTTTTTTGGTAACCTAGAAAAAACTGAAACAATTCATATGGAGAAACAAAAAGTCAAATATGTCAAAGAATTTAATGGAAAAAAATGCAAAAGAAGGCAACTTAGTCTTACCAGATCTAAAATTATATTATAAAGCATCAGTCATCAAAACTGTCTGGTACTGGCTAAAAAATAGAATAGTGGATCAGTGGGATAAATTAGGTTCAAAAGAGACAGCAAAAAATGATTATAGTAATATGCTAGTGGATAAACCCAAAGAGCCCGTTTCTGGGATAAGAACTCACTATTCAATAAAAACTGCTGGGAAAACTGGAAGAGAGTATGGCAGAAACTAGAATTAGACCAACATCTCACACCCTTTACCAAGATAAGATCAAAATGGGTGCAGGATTTAGACATAAATGACAATATTATAAGCAAACTAAGAGAACAAGGAATGGAAAGGTGAGCACTTTATGACCAAGGAAAAGATAGTTAACATTATTAAAAACAAATTGGGGGCGGCTAAGTGGCGTAGTAGATAAAGCACCGGCCTTGGAGTCAGGAGTACCTGGGTTCAAATCTGACCTCAGACACTTAATAATACCTAGCCTTGTGGACTTGGGCAAGCCACTTAACCCCATTTGCCTTGCAAAAATCCTAAAAAAAAAACAAAAAAAAACCAAATTGGATAATTCTGAATACAATGAATTAAAAAGCTTCTGTACAAACAAAACCATTGTAATCAAGATCAAAAGAAATATAAATTGGGAAACAATTTTTACAACCAGTGTTTCTGACAAAGGACTCGTTTCGAAAATATATAGAGAACTGAGTCAAATTTATAAAAAAAAAAACAAGCCATTCTTCAATTGACAAATGGTCAAAGGATATGCAAAGACAATTGTCAGATGAGGAAATCAAAGCTATCTATAGTCATATGAAAAATTGCTCTAAATCATTACTGATTAGAGAAATGCAAATTAAAGCATCTCTGAGGTATCACCTCACACCTCTCAGACTGATCAATATGACCAGAAATGATATTGATCAATGTTGGAAGGGATGTGAGAAATCTGGAACATTAATGCATTAGTGGTGGAGCTGTGAACTGATCCAACCTTTTCTGGAGAGCATTTAGAATTATGCCCAAAGGGCAGTAAAAATGTGCATATCCTTTGATCCAGCAATACCTCTACTGGGTCTATATCCTAAAGAGATTAGGAAAAAGGGTGAAAACCCTACATGTACAAAAATATTTATAACATCTCTGTTTGTAGTGGCAAAGAATTATAAATTGAGGGGATGTTCATCAGTCAGTGAATGGCCAAACAAATAGTGGTATATGTATTTGATAGAACACTATTATTCTATTAGAAATCAGAAGGGATGAGATTTCTGAGAAGCCTGGGAAAACTTGCATGAATTACTCCTGAGGAAGGATGAACAGAATCAGAAGAACATTATACACCCTAACAATAACATGATGGACTTGTTCACTCCAATAGTGTAATAATCAGGGACAATTTTAGGGGATCTGTGTTGGAGAATACCATCTGTAACTAGAGAATTGTGGAGTTTAAATGAAGAACAAAGACTATCTTCATAAAAAAAAAATCTATACACACACACACACACACACACACACACATGCTTATCATGGAAACAAATGTAAAGACTATCAGGGGGAGGGGGGAGAGAAGGGTGGGAGAAGAAAATAAAATTGTAAAATTCAAAACCTTGCAAAAAATTTATTGGTAGAAACTACTATTTTATATATTTGGAAAACATAAAATATTTACATTTAAAAAGAGGAAATCAAATACTTAAATAACACTCAAAAAAAAATTCAATAAGCCATCAATGCCTAAGAAAAAAATCTCCAGGGCCAGATGGATTCACAAGTGAATTCTACCAAACATTCAAGGAAAAATTGGTTCCAATTCAATATAAACTATTTGAAAAATAGGTGAAGAAGATGGTCTGCCAAATTCCTTTTATGATACCAGTATGGTGCTGATATCTAAACCAGAATGAGTCAAAAAAGAAAAAGAAAAGTTTAGACCAATTTCACGAATGAAAAAATTTTAAATAAAATATTAGCAAAGTAATTACAGCAAAATATGATGGTATACCTAGAGAATCCTAGAAAAACATCTAAAAGACTACTGGAAAATAATTAGCAATTTAAGCAAAGTCACAGGATATAAAATGAACTCACACAAATACTCAGCATTTCTATATATTTCTAACCAAATACAGCAGCAAGAGACAGAAAGAAAATTCCATTTAAAATAACATCGGGGGCAGCTAGGTGACGCAGTACCTGGAGTCAGGAGTACCTGGGTTCAAATCTGGTCTCAGAGGCTTAATAATTACCTAGCTGTGTGGCCTTGGGCAAGCCACTTAACCCTATTTGCCTTGCAAAAGCCTAAAAGAACAAATAAATAAATAAATAAATAAAGTAACATCAGATAATATAAAATACTTGGGAGTCTACCTGCCAAGATAGACTCAGAAACTGTGAAAACAACTATAAAGTACTTTTCACATGAATAAAATCAGATATAAATAACTGGGCAAATATTAATTGCTCATGGGTAAGTTAAGCTAATATAACAAAAATATCAATTCTTATTTACTGCTATATCAAACTTCTAAAAAAATTCTTTAGTGAGCTAGAAAAAAAAAAGTAGCTAAATTCATATGGAGGAACAAATGTTCAAGAATATCAAGGGAATTTTTGAAAAAAATTGCAAAGGAAGGTAGCCTACCCAATACTATATCTAAAAATATATTATAATGCATCAGTTCTCAAAACTGACTAAGAAATAGAATGGTGATTCAGTGGAATAGATTAGGTGCAAAAGAGACAGCAGTAAATGACTACTATAATCTACTGTTTGATAAATCCAAAGATCCCAACTTCTGGGATAAAAACTCAATCCAATAAAAACTGGAAGATAGTATGGCAGAAACAAGGCATAGACCAACATCTCATACCCTATTCCAAGATAAAGTCAAAATGGGTACTGGACTTTAGATATAAAAGATAATATTATAATTCAATTGTAATAATAATAATAATAATAATGTTTGTCCTTCGTTTTGAAGAAGTTCAAACAGATGTCATGACAACCACGTGAATTGAGTTTTTTGAGTGAGGGGAATGCTGTGCTAAGTCAACAGTCTCACTTTCTCCTACAGAGTTATCTGGGTCCTGATGGGAGGCAATCAGGGTTAAGTGACTTGCCCAAAGATGCACAGCTAGTTAGAGTCAAGTAACTGACGGCAGATTCCAACTCCCATCCTCCTGAATCCAAGGCCAGTGCTCTATCCTCTGTGCCACCTAGCTGCCCCAATAAGTCAATTAGAACAACAAGGAACAGTATACCTGTTAGATCTTTGGAAATGGGAGCTGTTTATGATCAAAGAAGAAATAGAGAACATTATAAAAAAACAAACTGGATAATTTTTACTACATTAAATTAAAAAGCTTTTGCACAAACCCACTGCAACTAAGATTAAAAGGAATGTAGTAATTTGGGAAACAATTTTTACAATCAGTGTTTTTGACAAAAGATTCATTTCTAAAATACATAGAGAACTGTGTCAAATTTACATTAAAAAAAAAAACCAAGTCATTCCCAATCGATAAATGGTCAAAACATATGAAAAGGCAATTCTCAGATATAGAAGTCAAAACTATATTTATATGTAAAATTGCTCTAAATCATTATTGATTAGAGAAATAAGCATCTCTATCACACCTCACACCTCTCAGATTGGCCAATATGACTAGAAAGGAAAATGATTGATGTTGGAGGGGATGTAGGAAAACTGACACTCATTGCATTGTTGGTGGAGTTGAGAGATCCAATCTTTCTGGAGAGCAATTTGGAATTAAGCCCAAAGGGCAATAAAATTCTGCACAACCTGTGATCTAGCAATACTATTACTGGGTCTGTATCCTGAAGAGATCATGAAAAAGGGTAAAAATCCCACATGTACAAAAATATTCACAGTAGCTTCTTCTAGGAGCAAAGAATGGAAATTGAGGGGCTGTCCATCAATTGGGGAATGACTCAACAAACTGTCATATGTGTATGTGATGTTCTGTAAGAAATCATGAGGGACAGGACTTCAGAAAAGCCTGGAAAAAACTTGCATGAATTGTCGCTGAGTGAAATGAGCAGAACAGAAGAATATTATATATATATTAAAGCAATATCACTTGTTCATTTCAGCAGGACAATAATCAAAGACAATTTTAAAAGCTTGGTGATGGAAAATACCATCCATATCCAGAGAAGGAACTGTGGAGTTGGAATGAAGACCAAAACTTATTATCCTAAATTTTTAAAAGCTATCCCTATATATTATGTCTTATTTCTCTCTAATGTTTTCTTTCTTCCATATGGGTCCAATTCTTCTCTCACAACATATTCAATATAGAGCTATGATTCGTATGGTTATAAATATAGAGGTTATAATGGGTTGCTTTCTGTTGAGGGAAGGAGAGAGGAGGGAAGGAGAGAAATAGTAAAACTCTAATCCTTGTAAAAAATGGTTAAAAACTACCATTGCAGGGAGGTGGAGCCAAGATGGCGACAAGAAGGGATCGAGTCTTAGGAGCTCTCTGATAAAATTCATCAGCTAAGGACTCTAACTAAACTTTCAAGAGACAAAACCCACAAAGGGACCCAGTGAGGCAGTTCTCCTACTCAAGGTAACCTGGAAAAGAGCAGAAAGGCTCTGCTCCCCGGGTCGGAGAGGTGGCCCACCAGAGGGGTGGCCCACCAGAGCCAAAGAACCTCAGCCTCCCGGAGGCAGCCCCAGGGCACTGGGGGTCTCAGCTCACAGCAGCGGGGGAGTCTCCTGAGCTGCACCCCGAGGAGCACCAGGCACAAAGTGGGGGAACAGGGGGGGACCTCTGCCAGAGCCCAGCCCTCAGGGCACACAGCAAGCAGCATTGTCTTTCCCCAGCCCTGATCCAGGAAACAGAAGCAGGCGGAGCTGGTAAGCAGGAGCCCCCAGGGCATGAGCCCATTGAGCTGAGGGAGGGGAGTGAAGAGAGATTGCCTAGCTCTATCCTCTGCCCCTGAAACAGGACTCTGGGGCTCTGACCACATTCAGATCCTGACCACAGTCTAGGCCCTCCCATAGAACAGCAGCCCCCCCCCCACATCAGCCCCTTTGCAGAGGGGGGCGCTTATGGTCATTCACAGACCAGGAGGGAGGACAGAACCTCACACACTGAGACCCTTGTGGGAGTGTCCCAAAAGCTCAAGAAACACCCCAAACCAGGCCCAGGCTGGGAAAATGAGCAAGCAGAGAAACAAAAAGAAGACTATTGAGAAATATTTTGCAAATGAGCCCAAGAAGGACCAAAATACTCAGTCTGAAGATGAGGAAGCACAAGCTCCTGCATCTAAAGACTCCAAGAAAAACAGAAATTGGGCTCAGGCTATGATAGAGCTCAAAAAAGACTTTGAAAATCAAATGAGGGAGTTGGAAGACAAACTGGGAAAAGAAAGGAGAGAGATGCAGGAAAAACATGAAAATGAAGTCAGCAGCTTAGTCAAGGAAATCCAAAAAAATGCTGAAGAAAATCGCATGCTAAAAACCAGCTTAGGTCAAATGGATAGAACAGTTCAAAAAGTTATTGAGGAGAATAATGCTTTAAAAACCAAAATTGGCCAGATGGAAAAAGAGATAAGAAAACTCTCTGAGGAGAATAAATCCTTCAGACAAAGAATAGAAATCAGGGAGATTGATGAATTTAACAGAAATCAGGAATCAATACTTCAAAACCAAAAAAATGAAAAATTAGAAGAAAATGTGAAATATCTCATTGAAAAAACAACTGATATGGAAAACAGACTTAGGAAAGATAATTTTAAAATTATTGGAATACCTGAAAGTCATGATCAGGAAAAGAGCCTTGACATCATTTTCAAAGAGTTACTACAGGAAAATTGCCCTGATATTCTAGAAGCAGAGGTCAAAATAGAAATGGAGAGAATCCACCGATCCCCCCGAGAAAGAGATCCCAAAAAACCAACCCCTAGGAATATTATAGCCAAGTTCCAGAACTCCCAAGTCAAAGAGAAAATATTACAAGCAGCCAGAAGGACACAATTCAAATATCATGGAGCTGCAGTCAGGATCACACAGGACTTAGTAGCAGCTACATTGGAAGCTCGTAGGGCTTGGAATACAATATACCGGAAGGCAAGAGAGCTTAGAATGCAGCCAAGAATGAACTACCCAGCAAGGCTGAATGTCCTCTTCCAGGGAAAAAGATGGACTTTCAATGAACCAGGGGAATTTCAAAGGTTCCTTTTGGAATGGCCAGAGCTGAACACAAGGTTTGATCTTCAGATACAGGACCCAGGTGAAGCATGGAGATTGGAGGAGAGGGGGGAAATATGAGGGACTTAATGAGGATGAACTGTATGTATTCCTACATAGAAAAATGACACTGATAATACTCATATGAACCTTCTCAGTTAATAGAGCAGGTAGAGAGAGCTTTTATAGTTGAAGCACAGGAGAAAGCTGAATTTGAAGATAAAATATGGTGTAAAAATGGAGTCAATAGAAAAAAAAGGGAAATGGAATGGGAGAAAGAAAAAGGAGAGGGGGAATAGTCGAAGTATTTCACATAAGATTTGTTTTTTTATTACAATGAGCTATTGCAATGATATGGAAGCGGGGAGGCAAGGGGGAATGAGGGAAACTTTGCTCTCATCAGAGATGGCTAGGAAACAGCAAATATACTCAATGGGGTATATACATCTGGAGTAAGAAGGAGGGGGGAGCAGGGGGGAAGGGGTGGGGATGTGAATAAAGGAGGAGAGGATGGACCATGTGGGGAGAGTGGTCAGATATAACACATTTTCTTTCTTACTTCTTGCAAGGGGCTGGGAATGGAAGGCCTGCCCAGGACCACAGGGTCAGGTGGATTCTGGGCCTAAGGGGTGCTATGGGGGCTCAGGGCTTCTTGGCCCCGGGACCAGGGATCTGTCTGCTGCGCCACTCAGCTACCCTACAGCAGAGTCATAGTGAAAGGAGAGCGAAAATAGAGTACATGTTAGTGGAGAAATAAGAAAGGAGGGAGTTGCAATCAGCAATGGCAAGGGTGGAAAAATATGGAAATAACTTTTGTGATGGACTTATCATGAAGAATGAGATCCACCCATGACAGAGTTGTTGGTGTTGGAACAAAGACTCAAGCACATTTTTTGTTATGATTATTTGGGGGAGGGTGCAGGGCAAGTAGGGCTGGATGGCCTGCCTGGGGCCACATAGCAGGGTG
This sequence comes from Macrotis lagotis, assembly GCF_037893015.1. Classification (NCBI taxonomy): domain Eukaryota; kingdom Metazoa; phylum Chordata; class Mammalia; order Peramelemorphia; family Peramelidae; genus Macrotis; species Macrotis lagotis. The sequence goes on from NC_133658.1 coordinate 365,821,889, forward strand.
ATCTTTGGGCGTGTGGGGCTGGATTTGGACCCAGGTGCTCCTGGCTCAAGGGCCAATGCTCTGTCTGCCACCCAGCCACCCCTACTATTATTACTATTTTATTTTATTTTTGGTCTTTTTTTTCTTTCTTTTTATTTTTTTTTGGTTTTTGCAGGGCAGTGGGGATCGGGTGGCTTGCATGTCACACGGCTGGGTGATTGTTGGGTTTACGAGGCTGGATGTGGACTCAGGTGCTCGTGGCTCCAGGGCTGTTGCTTCGTCCATTGTGCCACCTGGCCATACCTACAATTATTACTATTGTTATTTTTTTATTTTAATTTTTTTCCTCTCCCCTTTACTTTTTTCACCCAAACAAGTCTATCTATATTCATGGGGGAGGAGGAGGGGTATTTTGTTTACTCGTAAACAAGAATATTTTATTAATGTAAAAAAAATTTGTACAAAATGAGAATAAAAAAATAAATTTAAAAAAAAGGAAGACTGCCCTAAATCATTAATAAAAGAAATACAACCCCCCCAAAAAAAACTACCATTGCTTGCAGTTGGAAAAACAAAATATTTTTAAAAAAAATAAATGACATGAAAACATCATTAGGTCATGTTAGAAAGATGGGCTAGCTATGTAGTGAGAATAAGAGACAAAATATAAATAGTCCAAGTGCTAAATTGCTATACCCCAATGATAGCAGAAGAAAATAAAGGAGGTTTTTTTTTAAAATATAAAATATAAAAATCACATAAGAACAGAAGGCATGGAGGGAGTAAAATCTATACCACTGTAAAGAGTGCTTATAAAGTGAAATGACAGATAAATCCAAGGCATCTAAGTAACAAATAGTTCACATTTATATGGCACTTTCTGAGTCACAAAATCACTTTTTCCCCCCTTCTGTGAAGGAAGAAAGGAAAGGAACATAACCTTCAATTTTATAGAATAGAAAGCTATGTCCCAGAGAGATAAAACAACAACCTGGGCAAGTTTTTCTAAATTGATTTTACACATTTACAAATCAATTGATTTTACACATTTTCAAAGTTGACATACAGAATAAATATTAGATTTTGAATCAGAAAATATTAATGTGAATTCTGGCTCTCCCACTAACTCTGGTTTATCCATGGGCACTTCTATTTTCTTGGATCCCACTTTCCTCATCCAAACAATTAGAGGGTTGGATTAGGTAATTTCTAACATTCTTTCCTGCTGTTCCAATCTATATTCCATGGTCTCATCTACTTCTGATGTCAAGAATTTTGAATGTAGCTTTAATGTTGTTAAAACCTTGTTAATTGTGGAAAGCTGTTTGCTCCTGAGATGTAAACTGACCTTGATTGTTTGACTCTGTTTCTTTGTATCTTGTCCCCCATTTTCCCCTCCACTTAACCTTGGGAGGGGAAGGACCAGTACAATGCTGGTGTTACTGGAAATGACATATTGAACTTGGGATAGGAAGGGACCTGTATGTGGCCTGCCATTGGAAGATACCTGGTCCCAGGTGTTAGACAACTCCCCAAGCACCACCCCTTGCCCAACTTACTACAAAAAAGGTATTTAATAGGAAATGACACCCTTTCTGCTCTCTTCTTGATTCTATCTTTTCATCCTATAGGATGTCTACATCTCTTTTCTTCCAAGGCCATGTGTTCCCATGCTAGGCTGGTGGTTCACCATGGGCCCCCATGCCACTTGGTCAGCTTGGTCTCCCCCCCCACCCCACCCCACTCTCACTCAAACTTCACCAGCCTATTTCTTAAAGTGGTTACTGCTTTTCTAGGAGTTTTAACCTGTACATTTGTAATAATTTGCTATAATAAAATCTTGAGCAGTTTTAACAACCCAGAGAGCATGTGAATTCTTTTGCTTTTCAGTGGTCCCCAAATTCCTATGCTTATCTGGTAACCCCTCAAAAAAATCCAATGTCAACAGTTCTTCTACATCTCATTTACTTATGAGTTGTCTTACTCTTCCATCCATTTCTTCTTTCCTCAGTATCCCTGAGGTTTCTGTCCTTTTCCTTCTAGGATGGGTTAGGGCTCTTACCTTTCCCAAAATCACACTATTTCTAGTAGGAAACAATAATTTATCTAGATCTACTCATTTAAATAATAGGAAAATGAAATTCTAAGAGGGAAAAATAAGGTAACATTTACTGCTCAAATTCATGAAAGAGGGAAATCATTTAAAGAAAGAGATAGGGGCGGCTAGGTGGCACAGTGGATAGAGCACTAGCCTTGGAGTCAGGAGTACCTGAGTTCAAATCTGGCCTCAGACACTTAATAATTACCTAGCCGTGTGGCCTTGGGCAAACCACTTAACCCCCATTGCCTTGCAAAAAAACTAAAAAAATAAAAACTGAAGAAAGAGATATAAAAAAAAGTTAATAAAGTATTTAAAAGGGACTACATAGGAATGTGGGAAGATAAAAGTACAGAAGATAACACAGAAAGAAAAATTAATTACAATAATGCACATATGTATATATATAAAAATATTCTGTATGTGACAGAAATTTACTATTTCTTATACAATTCTTTCTTCTTCAGATATCAAAATTATTATAATTATTATTGTTGAATTTGCAAAAAGGGAAAAATTAAATCTAAGATTTATAAATGTCTGTACTCTGTTATAAGTTCCAAAGAGGAAAATGATATAGTATAGGAATGCTTTTCTGAAGCTTTATTAGATTCCCTCAGTTATTTTTCATAAAAATATTTCTTTAATATTGAATTCCTCAAATTTTTAAAAATAAAAATGAAATTCTTCTAAGAAAAAAAGGCTTGAATTTCAAAGTTTCATAATTAGAGTCATAGCTAGGCATCCCTTTACCAGGACCCAAAACCATTTATTTATTTTGTGGTAGGCTTGAGGAGGAGGAACAAGTGCAAATCTTAGTTTGCCACAGGAAGGTGAATCAGCTCAGAGGACAATCTGATCTTAGGTACAGATGAGCCATCAGAGGTGATTGGTCAGGACACTCATGGAGGACCATAAGGCTTCAGTTCAAGGACTGCACTTATCCAGGGAAGGAAATAACTCCTTCCCAAATGTCTACACCCTAAGGAAATTCTCACTAATTACATGTTTGAGATTCTGCTCATGACCAGTAAAGCCAGGCACACAAGGAAAAGGATATGCTGTGACAAATATTCATCATTATTCAAATCTTTTCAAGTTCTCTATGCCTAAGAACCCCAGCAACTTCCAGTCCAATGCATAAAACTTTCCTAGAGATTAATAGAATGTGGAGAAATATGGAGGCTCACAAAATCAGGGAAGGCAATTAGGCAATCAGAACACCAGAGCTACACTCCTTCCAGTACTAACACTTAATGAGTTTACAAATTTATAAACTAGTTATGTAATCTTGGACAAATCACTCAAAATTTCTAGGACTAACTTTTCTTCTCTAAAATGAGGGGATTCCATGACAATGCTCTCCCTCCTTCCATAATACATGGCTCTGATGCCTAAGGCCAGTTTGGGAAATATCTATTCACTTTCCTGTTATATCTTTGTAGCTATGAACTTTCAAAAGGCAACCTCAGAATTAGGTTTTTTGTAGGAGCTCTACCAATGACTCATTGTCACTTCCATTCTTTTAGCCTGAGTTTTTCCTTCTAAAGTGTAGAATTTTAGAATCCTTTGAATTCTAATTATCAATTAAAATGTTTTATTTTTCCTAAGAAATGACAAAACTCAAGAATTTGGAATATTTAGTAAATATCTATTATGTGCAAGGCACTCTGCTAAGCTCTGGTGGGGGGGCTTGCAAAAAGAGGCAAAAGATAATTCCTTCACCCAAGGAACTTACAGTCTAATGAAGGAGACAACATGCAAATGAATATGCAAAAAGCAAGCTATCTATAAAATAAATAGGAAATAATTAAGACAGGGAAGATATTAGAATTAAGAGGTGCTGGGAAAGGCTTCCTGTAAAAGTTGGGATTTTAGTTGTTCCTTAAAGGAAGTTCAGGAAGTCAGTGAATACAGTTGAGGAAGGAAAGCATTGTAAGCATGGGTGACACAGAAAATGCCCAGAGCTAAAAGATGGAATGTCTTTTTCCTTAAGTAGCAAAGAAGTGAGCATCACTAAATCAAAGAGTAATGGAAAAGAATAAGGTATAAACCACTTTAGTGGTTTAATGGAGGACAGATTGGAGTAAGGAGAGGCTTGAGGCAGGCAGACTCCCCAATAAGCTGTTTCTAGAAACCCAACTTTGCAAAAACCAATTGAGTCAAAAGGGAGAAAAGAAATATTATGGCTTTTGTAGGTTGATTGCATCACTGCTCAAACCTTTTCAAGTTTTCTGTGCCTAAGATTTCCATCAGCTCACAAACCAAACTAAGTGATTTTCCCAGAGATTCATAGAATGGGGGGGGGGGGGGGGGGGGGGTACAGATTCACACATGTAGGGAAAATCACTCAAGTAGCCAGACTCCCTCAGTCATACTGCTCTGTCACAAGATCTCACCTGGTTTCATTGCTTCCCTTCAACCATTGACAAACAGTTCTATTACCACCACATAAGAGTGGGTTAGGGAATAACCATCCAAATTCATGAGATATTACTAAAAGTTTCCTAGAGAAACCACAAATACAGGTCTGCCACTACCTCCTTGTCACCTCCTCTCTTAGAGTTTCTATAATAATAGGAAGGCTTATAAATCTATATTATTAGATCTCCTTCAGTTCTAATCATTCAGAATGCTTAAGTCTCTTCTTCAATTTCTCTTTCCATGCAGAAATGCCACTTAGCACATATTCAATAATAAATGGGATAGATTTATAGGCTTATCTATTAGGCACATATTCAGTAAGTAAAAAGTTGATCTTTGCTAGAGCATTCGCAATCATGGGAAGCTCATTGCTTTTTGGGAGGTACCATAAAATCATGGGGAAAGAACTCAATTTTTAGTCCAAAAACTTAGTTTCAAGTCTTGAATGCACCATCTACAAATTATGAAACTTTGAATATGTGATGTATTCTCTCTGAAGCTGTTTTCTCGCCTGTAAAAAGGCAAAGCAAAGATTCTATTTCACAAGTTTATTGTGAAGGATAAATAAGGTAAATAAGATAAAATACACAAAGCACTTTGCAAATCAAGAAGCATTATAAAAAATATGAGCTATGATTATTTGAAGAAATTCTCCTTATCTTTTTAGAAACTAGACTGGAATAACAAGTCCAGTTCAGGACTCTGGGGAGTCCTTCATTCCTGCCTTGGGTTAATTAGAAGTCATTTAGAATTTGTTTCTAATGTCTGGCACCTATACAAGTTGTTTGCACAATCAAGATGGATCCCTGGCTGTATAAATTACTAGCCCCATAGTGGTGTCCCAATGGCACAGAGCAACTTGCTTTGATTTATTTCACCTCACTCCATTTGCCACATTCTGCACCATGAAGGCACCAGCTGCATACATGTTCCTGATACTGGCATTAATGCCCATCTTCAGTGAGTATCTCTTTTCAAGTACAGTCTTAGCTCCCTAGATCAGCTGTCCTCTTATAATAATTTGCCCAACAAGCCTAGAATAAAGATATATGAGAAGCAGATAGGCTTCCTGTTCAGAATGAGAGTATTAAAAATAAGTAGACAAGATTTTTATGGATTTTTAAGAGAAATCATGCAATGTCATGGCTAAAAATTTATATTAGAAGACAGCATTTAGATTATTAGGGTTCAAATGAGAAGTAGAACAGACAAAATTAAAGGACATGGTACTTTAGTCTATAAAAAAGAGACCATAGAAATAGACTTTTGAGGCTTAAATGAACTTTTAAACATAATGTTACAGCTTGAAATGGTTTAGAAGATAGAATGGAGGGGCAGCTAGGTGGCTCAATGGATAGAGCAAAGAAAATCTGAGTTCAAATTTGACCTCAGACACTTAATAATTAGTTATCTGTGTGACATTAGACAAGTCATTTAACCCCACTGCCTTGCAAAAAAAGAAAAAAGAAAGAAAAAGAAGATAGAATGGGAATTGTTTGAGCTATAACAGATATTAGAATATAAAATTTCAGAGTTGAATGGGTTTTCAAAGTTGACCCGACTCCCTTCATTTTATAGAAATGCAAACTGAGGTAGATGTAGGGTGGAGGAAAGAAGTTATTTACTACCTTATTATTACATAGAACTTCTAGTCACATTAGAAGAAGGTACTTCTTTAGACTCTTGGTGAAGGAGAAAAAGCATTTTTGGATATTCAAGAGACTGTTGGCTTTTGCTTAATCTAGCCTTCTTCATTTCTATTCCAGATGTAGAATCAGCCTCAAAAAGACAAGTAAGTCTTCTTTCCTGATCTCCAATCCTTTTATTACTGAATTTCTATCTTATAAAGACAATGCATGTGGAATAACTGTGATGACAAATTTAATTTTGTATAGAAATCACTGGAAAACCTATTAAAGGGACTCATTTTCACAAGGCATTCTGAGTCAGGAGTCTGACAACAATCAAACATTCAAACTATTCTCCAAATGGAAATTTTAAAATTATGACTTAGATTAATAGAAACCAAAAGTTGAGAGCAGTCAAGTATGATAGGTATTGCTCAAAGTCTTAAAACAGAAACCAAAGATATAGGAAATTCTTGGTATGGAAGTTCCTCTTCCAATGTAGATCAATGATTTAGCTCTAACTTATGTTTAAATGGAAGAGGGTCATTGTGGTGATCTAGCTAATATGTGTCAGAAGCAGAACTTGGTTCTGCAGAAGCAGGTTTTCCTGACTCCAAAGCTGGCCATATATCTACTCTACTATCCTGCTCCTTATTCTGCATATAGCAGGTATTCAATAAATGTCTGTTAAACTGAAGTTTAGGACTCAAAAACATTGCTGTCCCCATCCTACGACTATGAAATACAGGGGAGGGAGGGCAGACAAATTGATGGCAGGGCTTTCTATTAAGGCTGTAGGCTATGATTTCCAGTGTATTTCAAGACTATTTTCTTTTTTAAATGCAGAGAAATAAGCACTCCAGGTTTTATAAACCTGACTTTCCAAAAAACCATTTGAATCTAAGGGGCAATAACACATACTTGTTGCTTTTGCAGATTGACTGTAGTAGGTTTAAAAAACTGCCACCAGGAGAACACCAGATGTGCACAGACATATATTACCCAATATGTGGTTCTGATGGAAAAACTTATCCCAATGAATGTGTCTTTTGTTCTGCTGTTAAGTAAGTATAGGTATCAAATGAAAAGTAAGAGAACGACTAAGTTGTGGGTGGTAGTAACACAATGAAAACATATTTCAGCATAATATATAAGGTCAGGTTCCAAGGGACCATTGCTCCATGTCCTTAAAGCATATACCAACCATCAGATTGGCATGTTTCATCAGGTATATTCACACCCCTCTCTGCCACATTTTTTCTATGCTTTATCATTCACCGTCCCAACACTTACAAACAAAATGCATGTAAAACTCTCAGGAACAAGGTTACTGAAACAAAACAAAAGTTAACATAGGTTAATGGATGGAGAGCTGGATTTAGAGATAGGAAGATCTAGATTCAAATACCCACCTAAGTCACTAATGGCAGCATATTTAAGTTCCCTAAGCTTCAGCTTAGATTCAAATATGAAAATCTTATACCTCTCTTTCCAAATTGCAAAGTATTCTGTGTGTGTATGTGTATGTATTATCAATTATATAATTATTATCATCATTATTCCTTTCCCAATCCCATCCAGGGGATAATAGAAGCAGAATCCATTGACCTGATCACATCCTATTTGGTATTTCCTGCAAATTCAAGAAAATGTCATGTTTATAACTCATTATATTCTAGTGTATCTCTATAGCTCCACAAAGTACCTCTCTGATGCCTCATGGTAGCAGGGAGGTAGCCTGAATTCTTAAAAGTTGCTTCAGGTGTGTGCAAGTATCTGTTCAGGTCCTATCAATGCAGAAAAATCTTCAAGTATGAGTACAGTAATAGACTACTTGTCTGTCATCAGGAAACTTGCCTACCTACATGCAGCAAGACTCATTATGAGAATATGTTAAACATGATTTTAATATACATAGCCTATATCAAATTTCTTGCTGTCAAGGGCATGAGAGAAGAAAGGGAGGGAGGTAGAAATAGGTGAAAATCAAAAGTTTACCAAAAAAAGATGAATGTAGAAAGCTATCTTTGCATATAATTGGAAAAAGATAAAATAAAATAACATTCAAAAAAAAGCATATTACCAGAATGTTAAGTATAAGATAAATTTTCTTTGATCACATCTATTCACCAAGATTACCTAGAAAAGTTGGAGGGGATTTTAAACTGTTTTAATGTAGGGGATTCTTATAATGAAATTACAGAAGATTGAAGAATTACATTATACAATTCTTAATAAAGAGCAAATTGGAGTGGAGTAAAAATATAGTGCTGACTGATTGAGAGACAGCTATAAGTCACTGTCTTTTTTTTTAAAGGTGACATCAGAAGACTGAATGTGAAACATTCTTTTTTGTCTCTTTCTAGTGGTGGACTATTAATATGAAATGAAACATTTTCAATATGACCTGTGTGTGAATTTGCTTTGAAAAAGTTATTGGGGCAGCTAGGTGGCGTAGTGGATAAAGCACTGGCCCTGGAGTCAGGAGTACCTGGGTTCAAATCCAGTCTCAGACACTTAATAATTACCTAGCTGTGTGGCCTTGGGCAAGACACTTAACCCCGTTTGCCTTGCAAAAAAACTAAAAAGAAATAGTTATTTGCTATTTGGAAGGATACTATGGGCAGGAAAGGGACAAACAAAAGGGTAGAGGGAAATTGGGACTTGGTTGGCAATGATCTTTTTTTTAATGAACAGCAATTAAACATCTTAAAAAAGAGCAGTTAATGAGTTTTCTTGGTATGTTCAGAGAAGGAAAGAGTAGCAGTAGATAAATAAAGACTCTCAAAGTAGGAAGGGATACCAGGAATTGCCTAATACTACCTTTTACTCAGTACATAAGTCTTCTCTATGATATCACTGCCAAGTGATCATCTTTCTTCTGCTTAAATACTACCCATGCCAAGGAGTTCATCATCACCCAGGCAGTCAGTTCCATTGCTTTCCATTGCAAAAAATACAAAGCTGGTCTAATTGGTCTCTAAGGACATTGTGAGATTGTATGGTTGATTCCAGAAAAGGGGCTTGTGGCCTAGTGTTGCTCACTTAACTTTCTATTCTCATTCCACAGGCAGAGTAATGATAAAATCAAATTTGCGCATTTGGGGAAGTGCTGAATTAAAGAAGCAGTTCTGAAATATTCTCTATTTCCTTTTCTTCCAACTAGAAGACCAATGTACAAGAAATTTGTTTTTCCAGAAGATTCTCCTACCAAATGTTTGTCTGATCATCAACACTGTCTATATAATAAAAGCAAAATTTACTGAAAAAAAATGTTTGCTGAAGTAGTATGAAAGAAAAATAAGTAATCTAAGGGACAATAAGATACCAGTTGTCATAATAAGGTTAAAATTAGTAATGTCCCATCAAGAGAAAATTTGTTGGGAGTGGTTAGGTGGTACAGTGAATAGAGCACCAGCCCTGGAATCAGGAGGACCTAAGTTCAAATCCAACCTCAGACACTTAATAATTACCTAGCTGTGTGGCCTTGGGCAAACCATTTGCCTTGCAAAAACCTAAAGAGAGAGAGAGTGAGAGAGAGAGAGAGAGAGAGAGAGAGAGAGAGAGAGAGAGAATTTGTTGGGGGGAAATGAGGAACATGCTCATTGGCTTCAAGGTTTAAATTCAAAGAATTAAGTTAAATTAATTAAGTTAATTCAAAGAATTAAACTTTATTTTGTCTGAGTCCCCAGAGGGTAGAAGCAATAGAATCAAGGATTAGGGTTGTTGAACAGTGTTTTCAGGAAGATTCCAGCTTGATAAAGGAAACAATTAAGAGTCAAACAACGCTGCAATGTACATAGTAACTTTTTGGTAATTGGAGTTTTATCAAGCAGAAGTTAAATGACCCCTTCCTGCTATAGCCAATGTATACAGATGGGGTAAACAAAATAAGTATGGGAATTTGGGGGTCACTGAAAAGGCGAATGAATTTGCCCACTCTCTGGGATGTTAAAACTGCTAAGGATTTTATTATTAAATATAGAAATGTAAACAGGTTAAAAAAACTTTTTCCTCCCAAAGGGTCAACAAACACTTAAGACAGAAATGAATAATAAAAGCCTAGTAGGCAGAGAGTGAGGCAGAGACAGCCAAAGGGAGATAAGGAAAGACTATCAGAGAGAGAGTTGATGGGTCAGAGAGAAGAAATGGCAGCAGGAGTAAAGGTGCAGCTCAGGCTTTATAGCCTAGCCCTTATCTGAGGACTGAGGGCAAAAAGGGAACTCCCTTCCCCCTTATGTGACTGGAAGACTGGGGTTTGTAAATGAGGAGACAGGATACAAATTTTACATTAAACAACAAAACAAATCCTTTCTGCTTGACAAACTCCAGTTACCAAAAAGTCAATATTTCCTGAGGATGTACATTACAGTGTTGTTTGACTTTTAATTGTTTCCTTTTATCAAGCTGAAATTTTCCTCCCTGAAAACAATGTTTAACCTAACTCAATCCTAATCCCTATTTGTACTGCTTCTACCCTCTGGGACCCAGACAAAAAAAAAGTTTAATTCTTTGAGGAATGCCTGAATAAAATATGGATGAGATGGAGTACTATCATGCTAGAAAGAATGGATAATTTTAAAAGATTTATATTTACAAATGCAGGATAAATTGAAAAGAACCAGAAAACCAATTTATACTATAACATCAGTTGTTGTCCTCTGGTCTTGAAGAGGACCATGACATCAAGTAGATGATGTCATGACATGAACATAGTGTGAATTCAAGTGAGGGGGTATTGTGCAAAGACATCATAGGATTACATATCAGACTAATACAAAGTCAATATACTAATAGGGAAGGTTTAACAGTTTTAAAATATTAACTGTTTTAACAGAAGGACTATTTGCTTAAATACATTCCTTGCTTATAGGGGTTTGGTTTATAAAGAACAACATAAAGAAAGGATTACATTTGTCTCAATACAGAAAAAAAGGGGAAGATTACAATATTTCTTTATGCTTAAAGTTCCCCTACTTCAATCTAAATAAAAAAAAGGTCAATTTTTTTTAAAAGGTAAACATAACAATGAGGACCTATGAGTAATGATTTTGAGTGAATGAAGAACAATAGGGTACCTTGAACATGGATTAACTTTTCTAAGGATGCATGGAGAAAGGTTATCCCTTGGCTTTACACAGATAAGGAAACAGAGGCCCAAGAAGATTAACTGACTCCTGCAAGGTTATCCAGGTGGTAAGTGGCAGAGCTGGTTTTCAGTAAAAAAATCTCTAACTCCAAAGTAAATGCTCTGCTAAACCAAACTTTCAAATCTGCTTTGAAAATGAGCAGGTTGTTTTCTCCTTAGCAGAATTTGATGCTTCTTACTGAATTGCAAAACCTTAAGGCTTCATTTTACATATCACTTAGGACTGTCCCATTTCACAACTGCTTCAAGGAGATGAGTATCTTTTCTTTTTCAGAACTGGGCAACAGTGCCCCTTGAGGTAGACCTAGTCTCCTAGATAGGTCCATAATTGGCACAAATGAAGAGATGCTTGCCATGCATGAGCTTCAGGAAGTTGACCAGCTCTGAATATGTATTACTATAGTTAAAGAAAGTAACCCTGTCAGTGTTTTCATGTCCAACCTCAATTGGAATGGTTGGCATTGACCTTTCAAATGGTTCACCTATCTGGAATGTGCTGACTCTTAGAGAGTTACATGAGTCCTTTTACTCAGCTTCCTTGCTAATATACTTGACCTTGGTAGACCTCAACATACCAATAGAGCAAGCAAAAGCATCAAGCATATTGCCTACTTTTAGTCTGGTCCTCCAAACATTCTGGGTTTTTCTGGAGTTTTTTTACATAAGTATAATAATCTTTCCCATTATTTTAAGAAGCTTTAAGAAGCTGGAACAAACCTCATAAGTCATCAAATTAAACTTCCTTCATTTTACCAATGAGGAAAGAGAGCCCCCAAAAGAAGGGGGGATGCTGCAATAGTCCATGGGTTGTGAGAATCAGAGTCAGAACTTAAACCCTGTGCATTGCAATTCCAAGGGCACTCATTAAGTGACAACAATATACCAGGCACCATGCTAAACACTAGGAATATTAAAACAAAAATGAAATTCTCCTCAAAAGGATTGAAAACAACTTGTACACAGACAATAACCAATTAATTGATTTAAGGGCATAACTAGAAAGGGAAGTTGCAAATTAATAAAGGGAATAAAGAAAAATTCCTTACAGGAGATGAAATTGCCTTGAAGGCAATGAAGAGTTATAAGAGGGAGAGAGAGGGAGGCCTAATCCAATGCTCTTTTCAATATGCTACTGAATCCAGAGTTTGGCTGGGGGTGGGGAGATCCTTGAGACAGCTGTGGTTCTTTCAAATGACAAAATCAAAAAACTTTCTGACTCAGTAAGTGTAAGAAAAGGCAAAAACTAGGGGAAGACATGTGCAATACAGAGTTTTAGACTAACCTCAAATTCTCAAATTAAGGTTTAGCCTTAGCTAAAGACTGGGAGTGAGGGTGTTTGTTAACACAAAGTAACCTTGAGGAATTTAAGATGTATAATGTAACACTATCAAAATTATCCATTTTTTTATACCTTCCAACGTTCTCTGTCTCTTGTTTATTCATAAATTGTTCTCCCACCCATAAGTCTGACAGGCAAAATGTTCCATGTTCTTCAAATTTTTCTGTGATATCTCATTTCCTTTTATATCTAGATCATATATCCATTGTGACCTTGACTTGATAAATAGTTTAAGATGTTGGTTTCTATCATTGTTTTCCAGTTTTCCCAATAATTTTTTTTACCAAATACTGAATTCTTAATTCAAAATTTAAATCTTTACATTTCTCAAACACAAGATTATTAGAGTCATTTACTACTATGCATTATATGTCTAGTCTGCTCCCTGCAGTCCCTCTCCAGGTTGGGAACTTCATCTTACCCCTTTGTTTTGGAACCAAAACCAAAACCAGGGATTCCACTATTCTGCAAGTGCCCACAGTTGCCACCCCTCTATTTTGGCACTCATGGGATATATGCTTACTCCTCACCTCAGGGCCAAGTGAGGTTTACACAGCTGGACCTGGCCCAGTGACTATGGGATCCTACAATCTATCCCTGCTCAATAGTCCTCAATCTCAACACTGTCAGTAAGGTGAATATTTATGCTACAATGCTGCCAACTGCCCCTAGGGATTGTTGTTGATTCATCAGAGTCTGCTTAGAGGTATTTGCACTTCTTTTGGGTTAGGCCTCCACCCTAAATAGTATTGGTCAGACAGTCAGGATTAAGTGACTTGCCCAGGGCCACACAGCTAGTGGAGGCAATATGTTTTTATGTATGTTGGAGAATTCCAGAGAGACTGGTATTTCCTGTCTTACTTCTCCATCTCCCATAATTCTCTCCATTACTCATTTAAGATCCCAAACCATCAGAGTGAAACTGCAGCAGTGAAACTACAGCAGTGAAATTACATGGATAGGAATTATCACAAGACCAGAGATGATCATGTAGCAAATTAACAAGAATACCAGTAGAACTCAGCAACATGTCCAAAAAAGATGAACTAATCAAGAAGCAGATTTAGTGAGGCCAGTGAAGCAATATTGACAGTTACAGTTTAAGCCTGGTAGTAGGTTCAGGGAGAACAAGTCAATGACATCAAGGAGATAGCAATGATCTTGCAGCTTTGAAGTGAGTTACTCTTTATTCATATTTTAGTACATCCTTTCATCTATTCTTTTCTTTTTAAGGTATTTGCAAAGCAAATGGGGTCAAGTGGCTTGCCCAAGGCCACACAGCTAGGTAATTATTAAGTGTCTGAGGCCCTATTTGAACTCAGGTCCTCCTGACTCCAGGGCTGGTGCTCTATCCACTGCACCACCTAGCCACCCTGTCCTTTCATCTGTTCTGTACAATCCTTTCAACATGCATGCTTACTCTCCCCAAAGGTACAATGTTTATTTATACAGTGGGATGGCATGACTGAGGCTTGTAGGTCACACTGATTTGGATTCATGGTGTCTTTAGGAAGTTAGACGACCCAGTGGGTAAAGTTCTGGGCCCAGAATCATGAAGATCTGAGATTAAATCTTTTTCAAACACTTACCAGCTATGTGTCTCTGGGAAAAACACTTAATCTCTCCCTCACTTTCTCAATTGTAAAATGGGGATAATACAGTAACTCTCTTGTGAGGATCAAAAAGATCCCACTGTATCTGGAAAAGAGCAGGCACTATATAAATGCTTATTTCCTTTTTGGCAACAAGGTGGTACAATGGATAGAGCAATGGACCTGGGGTAAGGAGGATCTGAGTTCAAAATTAAGTTTAATGTACTCTAGCTTTCTGAACCTGTGCAGATCACTTTAACTTTGTTTGCTTTGTCAGTAAAATGAGCTGGAGAAAGAAATGACAAACCACTCCAGTGTCTCTGTCAAGAAAACCCCAAGTGGATAGCATGAAGACTCAGACACAATTAAAAAATGACTACAAAACAACAGAAACAAAAAAATCATTGCTTCAATTCAAATACAAGGCTCAAGAGATGTGTAAAAAGATAAATGAAAAGAAAAAATGTTAGTCAATAAGACTAAACAGGAAGACAATACCTGCAAATCCCGAGAAATAGTATTTTTTTAGGACAGTTGAAAGAAACATAATCTGATAGAGCATGTCAGCATTTCTATTGGGACAATTAGATAGAGGGTAACTCAGAGGGTATGGATAGAAACTGATCAAGTTGTGATGTATGTGCCTGAAGAATTGTACTTCTATCAGGACAGTTGAAAGGGGGGGTATACATTGACAGAGGGTATGGGTACAAGACAGGTATAAAACAATTGACTTGAAAAAAGGATTATACTGGGAGACAAAGGTGAAGGCATTAGAGGATAATTAGTACCACTTGAAGAGGCACAAAGGTCCTAATATAGTAGAGGGAAAGTAGGGAGAGTGTAAATACTGAATAAATCTTACTCTCAACAGATTAAAAGAGGAACTGATAAACATTCCCAATTGTGTTTAGAAATTTATCCTATCCTACAGTGAAGTAGGAGGGGAAAAGGGAAAGGACAGTGTGAGGTAGGCAGCAGTCAGAAACAAAACATTGGTGGGGAGGGAGAAGGGAAAGAAGAAAGAAAAGTACAAATAGGGGGAAATTGGATGGAGGGAAAGAAAAAGATTTTGCACAAATAAAACCAGTGCAAGATTAAAAGGAATGCACAAAGCTGGAAAACAATTTTCGTAGCTATTGTTTCTGTAAGAAATAACAAGCAGATGGATATTGGAAAATGAATTGATGCTGAGGGAAGTAAGAAGAACAAGGAGAACACTGTACAACATTGTGAGATGATCAACTATGAGGGATGCAGTTTCTCACAGCAATTCAGTGATTAAGGAAAATTCTAAGAGAATTGTAATAGGAAATGCCTCTCCAATTGACAAATGGTCAGAGGATATGCAAAGGCAATTTACAGCTGAGGAAATAAAAGCAATCCATAGTCATATGAAAAATTGCTCTAAATCATTACTTATTAGAGAAATGCAAATTAAAGTATCTCTGAGGTACCACTTCACAACTCTCAAACTGGCCAATATGACCAGAAAGGATAATGATCAATGTTGGAAAGGATGTGGGAAATCTGGGACACTAATGCATTCTTGGTGGAGCTCTGAACCCATCCAACTTTTCTGGAGATCAATTTGGAATTATGCCCAAAAGGCAACAAAAATGTGCATACCCTTTGATCCAGCAATACCGCTACTGGGTCTATACCTTGAAGAGATAATGAAAAAGGGTAAAAACATCACTTGTACAAAAATATTCATAGCAGCCCTGTTTGTGGTGGCAAAGAATTGGAAATTAAGTGAATGTCCTTCAATTGGGGAATGGCTTAACAAACTGTGGTATATGTATATCATGAAACACTATTGTTCTATTAGAAACCAGGAGGGATGGGAATTCAGGGAAGCCTGGAGGGATTTGCATGAAGTGATGCTGAGTGAGATGAGCAGAGCCAGAAAAACATTGTACACCCTAACAGCAACATGAGGGTGATGATCAACCTTCAGGGACTTTCTCATTCCATCAGTGCAACAATCAGGAACAATTTTGGGGTATCTGTAATGGAGAATACCATCTGTATCCAGAGAAAAATTGCAAAGTTTAAACAATGACCAAAGACTATTACCTTCAATTTAGAGGGGGGAAAAAAACAGTTATCTTATTACGTAATTTTGCTATCTCCTATACTTTATTTTTCTTTCTTAAGGATATGATTTCTCTCCTATCATATTCAACTTAGATCAATGTATACCATGGAAAGAATGTAAAGGCTAATAGACTGCCTTCTGTGGTGGGGGGAGGGAAGCAGGAATAAGGGAAAAATTGTAAAATTCAAAATAAATAAAATCTTTCTTTAAAAAAAGTAGAAGAGACTTCCTGCCAAGGTGGTGGAGAGGAGCTAGGTCCTGTGCTAAGGTCTCCTGATCTTCCCTCATAAACAATATGAAATAAACCTCTTAATGGAAGAAGTCCTATCAACAAAACCCAGAAAGAGAAGCTAGGAAAACAACACCTTCCTCGAAGTCTGTCTTTGGGGAAGGAGGGTATGTGGTAAATGCAGAGTGCTGACAGCCAGTGGGGGAGGGGGAGAGCCAGACTAATCTAACATCAGCCCTGGGGGCTTTCCCAGTGGGAATCTCTTCACTATGGGGGGCCAATTCGCTCTAAGAATCAACCAGAGCTCGGCAGCATGGCTATGGGACTAACAATCTGGGATTTACAGGAAGGGCTGGAGAGTAGGTTCTAGCACCCTGTACTGGCCGGGAGGAGGTATTACATCCAGGGGGAAAGCCTCCAACACCCCCTACTAGCCGCTCAGTGAGCAAAGCCTTCACCACCCCCTACCAGTCAGCTGGAGATACTACACTCAGTGAGTAAAGCCTCTATGGATCTCAATACAAAACCTCTGTGAATCAGCCCCTCCCCAAACACAAGGTCTTAGGAAAATGAAGAAAGGCCATCAGGAAGGGGGGACCATAGAAAAATTCCCAGAAGGAAAAGACCCTAATTCAAGAACCCCTGAGGAGAATATGATCTGGTCTCCAGCACAGAAAGATTTCTTTGAAGAAATCAAGAAGGGGTTAAAAATCAATTGAAAAATATAATTGAACAAATGCAAAAAGAATTTTCTCAAAACCTCAAATGAAAACAACAAGGAATATTGTAGCTATATTTCAGAATCATCAGGTAAAAGAGAAAATCCTGCATGCAGCCAGAAAGAAACAATTTAAATACCAAGGAGTCACATAAGGATTACACATGACCTGGCTGCATCAACATTAAGGGATCGAAGGGCCTAGAATGCAATATTCTGAAAAGCAAGGGAGCTTGGAATGCAGCCAAGAATCCTCCAATATCCAGCAAAACTGAACCATCTCTTCCAAGGCAAAAAAAATGGACATTTAATAAAATAGGAGACTTCCAACTTTTCCTGATAAAATGACCAGAGCTTAATGGAAAATTTGAACTTTAAACAGGAGACTCAAGAGACATATGAAAAGGTAAAATTTTTTTAAAAGGGGAGGGGGAAGGTGAAAAAAAAAACTTTTATTGAATAAAATGAAACTGGCAATACCCCTACCTGAAAGAAAGACTTTAACAGGGGTGGCGAAGTGGTTCAGCAGATAGAGCATCAGCCCTGGAGTCAGGAGGTCCTGAGTTCAAATCTGGCCTCAGACACTTAACAATTATCTAGCTGTGTGGCCTTGAGCAAGCCACTTAACCCCATTACCATGCAAAAACCTAAAAAGCAAGACTTTAACAACTCTCAAAAATTGTAACTCTATTAGATAGAATTTAATTAGCCAGAACAGATGGATATACATGACTTATTTGAGAAACTGTTATCTAATAAACTGGATATATCCTTACCTGGAAGAAAAACTCTAATAACTCTCAATAATTGCAATTCTAGTAGAGATAACAGCTGGAAGTTATGGATACTCATGACCTTTCTGTGACTCAGAAGGATTTAAAAATGATACCTCCTTAAAAAGGAGGACAGTAAAGAGATGGGAAGATGGAGGGAATGAATGGGGTAAATCTCATTACATTAAGAGGACTTATTGCAATAGAGGGGAAGAAGGGAGGAGGTGAGAACCACCTGAATCTTACTCTCATCACATTGGCTTAAAGTTACTATACACATGCTCAGTTAACTTAAGAATCTTATCTTACTTTTAAAGTATTAAAAGGGGGAAAGGGGAGGGGGGAAGAAAGGGGGAATCAACAGAAGGAAGGGAAGAAAGAAGGGGCAAAGGGAAAGTGGGAAAAAAGGGGGGTTGGATATAGGAGGGCAAACGCACTTAAGGTGGTGGTATTCAGAAACAAAACACTGGGGAATATGGATAAAGGGGAAAAAAGGGGGGAATACAAACAGAGGGAAGATAACATGGAAGGCAATAACGAGTTAGTAATTATAACTTTAAATGTGAATGGGATGAACTCTCCATTAAAACATAAGTGAATAGCAGAGTGGATTAAAAACAGAATTCTACAATATGCTGCGTACAAGAAACTCATCTTAAGCAGAGAGATCCATTTAGAGTAAAGGTAAAAGGTTGGAGCAAAAGATATTTTGCTTCAGCTGAAGTGAAAAAAGCAGGGGTAGCAATCCTTATCTCAGACAAAGCAGCTGCAAAAATAGATATTAAAAGAGATAAGGAAGGAAACTATATCCTCCTAAAAGGTACCATAGACAATAAAGTAATTACAATGCTAAATATGAATGCACCCAATGTGACAGCATCCAAATTATTAGAAGAGAAATTGAAGGAGCTACAGGAAGACATAGACAGCAAAACTCTACTAGTGGGAGACCTCAACCTCCCACTCTCAGATTTAGATAAATTGAATTATAAAATAAGCAAGAAAGAATTTAAGAAAAACTAGATATGATAGACTGATGGAGGAAACTGAATGGGGATACAAAGGAATATACATTTTTTTTTTCTGTAGTACATGGCACTTACACAAAAATTAACCACATACTAGGACATAAAAACCAAATAATCAACTGCAGAAAGGCAGAAATAGCGAATACATCTTTCTCAGAACATGATGCAGGTAGAACCCGGGGCAAGTAGCCAGCAGCGAGGGAGCCAGGTTCAGGGAACAGCGAGCCTGGTTCTGCCCAAGCGTGAGCCAGGATCTGCGCAGCTCTGGGTGGCCCAAGGCACAGTAATCTGTTACGCCCGGGAGGCGGACTTCCTCTTCAGCTGTGACGCCTCACACCTGGACACTCTGAGAATATATCAAAGCCTTGAGTACATAGAAGATAATGCTACAGTATTTCATGCTTATTATCTCTCAGCCATAGCCAATGCTGCTATGAAAAACACAGTGCCTTTGGGTCACTATGTCCTTCCACCTGCCTACTTGCAAAAAAGAAATAAGAGAAAAAATTGGTAGTTTTATTTGGGAGCAGAACAATCATACAGTAACAGAGAAGCATGGTGAAGTAAAGCCAAGCAAAGTATAGAAACTGAAGGAAAATACTGAATTATTGACACAATCTGAAAAAGATCTATCTGGAAGGTTATGTCTCTATTGATACAATGAAGAAATTCCTTGGGGAGCTGTATGACTTCACTTCTGGAAGCTCAGGATACTTGGCATATCATGTTCAAAAAGAAATCAACGTCTTTTCTACTATAAAAAATAAATTGAAAAGAAAGTGTTAAATTGAATTATCCTTTGATCTATTTCCTATCAAATGTGTTGCTAAATTAAGCATCGTTTAATATTGCTTATCTTTTTTTGTTTTTTTTCCCTCAGCATCAATTTAGAACATTTTCTCATTGGAAAACTTAGATCCTTTTAGGTCAGATAATAGATCTAAAGCAGATTATTTTGCCCTAATTTGTAGCATTAAGCAAACAAATTATAAAATTACAGGGGTTTTTTGTGTTATAGTTGTTAGTGAAAATGTCTTATATAATACCCTTATCAGTCAAAATGTTTCTTTTAGCTTAATAATGGATAGTAAATTCAATGATGCTAAATCTTTAAAAACATGAACATAACTTGTCATGAGAATTTAATTTGGTATAAAGTATTATGGCATAGGAAATTTTCAACTAACAGAATGAGTCACTTTTCTTTGGCTAAAAATTGAATATTTTCGAATACGTAAAAAACAATTAAACTTAATGCTGTGTAATCATGACCAAGCTTGGCCTAGAGAAGAGTTGAGAAAAAAGTGCCTCCCTCCCTTCTTTTTTACAGTGCTGGAGGTGGAATATTTTATATACTTGTGTCTGTCTGTATAGATATAGATATAGATAGATAGGGATATAATCTTGATTTGTGTCATTGTTTTTGCTGTGCTGGGTTTTTTTTTTAATTTTTCTTATAGCTGGTTCAACTAGTAGGAGAAGGAATATATATTCAGATTTAAAGGTGATATTAAGTGATAGCAATAAAAAATGTGAGAACTCTGTAGATATGCTTTTAAATTTTTACTAACAAATTTATTGAAAGCTTTAATGATCACTAGCAGTGCATTGAATGAATCTAACTGGTGTCATGGCTCTAAGTCATTAAACTAGAAGAGACCATTGAGATCATCTAGTCCAGGGTTGTCCAAATGTGGCCTGCAATGTGATTTTATGTAGCCCCCTGTGGGTTTACTAAATGCTTTAGTAAAT
Source organism: Macrotis lagotis (assembly GCF_037893015.1). NCBI lineage: Eukaryota > Metazoa > Chordata > Mammalia > Peramelemorphia > Peramelidae > Macrotis > Macrotis lagotis. Next base: position 365,842,699 of record NC_133658.1, read on the forward strand.
GAAGCTGAGCTACTACAATACTCACACTAAAATGACAAATCAAAATATATTGCCTATTATTTCAATAAAAACTTTTAAAAGTAAAAAAAGAAGAATATAATGTAATAAAAATCATATATAACATTGGGCCAGAGAGATATAGACACAAAACTAATTGGAAACTGTATAACCTCATTTTAAAGAGTGAGTGGATCAAACAATAAATTATAGAAAGAATTATTTTTATTCTAGTTAATGACAATAATGAAACAACATACCAAAACCTATGGGATATGCTCAAGGTGGCTGTCAGAGGATATATTATATCTGTAAATGCTTACATGAATAAATTAGAGTAAGAGGAAATCAATGAACTAAATATGCAACTAAAAATTAGAGAAAGAACAAATTAAAACCCCCCCAGTTAAATACCAAATTAGAAATTCTAAAAGTTAAAGGAGAAATTAATAAAATTGAAAGCAAGAAAACTATTGAACTAATAAATAAAACCAAGAGCTGGTTTTATGAAAAAAAACAATAAAATTGATAAACCTCTGGTCAATTTGATTAAAAAAAAGGAAGAAGAAAATAAAATTGTTATTGTCATAAATGAAAAAGGTGAACTCACCACCAATGAGGAGGAAATTAAAGTAATAATTCAGAATTATTTTGTCCAACTCTATGCCAATAAATTTGATAATCTTAATGAAATGGATGAATATTTACAAAAATATAAGTTGCCCAGATTAAATGAAGAGGAAATTAAATACCTAAATAAGCCTATCTCAGAAAAAGAAATTGAAGAAGCTATTATTGAACTCCCTAAGAAAAAATCTCCAGAGACAGATGGATTCACGTGTGAATTCTATCAAACATTTATGGAACAATTGGTTCTAATTCTATATACACTCTTTGGAAGAATTAGTGAAGACAGAACTCTTCCTAACTCTTTCTATGACACCAATACGAAGAGTTAAAACAGAGAAGGGAAGAGTTAAAACAGAGAAAGAAAATTATAGACCTATTTCCCTGAAAACTGTCAATTATATATTAATTATATAATTAATTATAACAATTAGCAAACCTATCAGAAATCATATGATTATATCAATAGATGCTGGAAAAGCTTTTGACAAAATACAGCACCCATTCCTACTAAAACCACTAAAGAGCATAGGAATAAATGGATTGTTCTTTAGAATAATAAACAATATCTATCTGAAACCATCAACAAGCATTAGGTGCAATAGGGATAGGCTAGAGTCATTCCCAATAAGATCAGAGTAAAAGAAGGATATCCACTATCACCACTACTATTCAATATCATATTAGAAATGTTAGCTTCTGCAATAAGAGAAGAAAAAGAAATAGAAGGAATTAGAATAGGGAAGGAAGAGACAAAACTCTCATTCTTTGCAGATGATATGATGGCATACCTAGAGAATCCCAAAAAATCATCTAAAAAACTACTAGAAATAATTAGCAACTTTAGCAAAGTCACAGGATATAAAATAAACTCTCATAACTCCTCAACATTTCTATATATGACTAGCAAGATGCAGCAGAAAGAGCTAGAAAGAGAAATCCTATTCAAAGTTCAGACAATATAAAATATCTGGAAGTCTACCTGTCAAGGCAGACTCAGAAACTTTTTGAAAACAATTATAATACACTTCTCACACAAATAAAATCAGACTTAAATAACTGGGCAAATATCAACTGCTCATGGATAGACTGAGCTGATATAATAAAAATGACAATTCTACCAAAGTTAAACTACTTGTTTAGTGCCCTACCAATCAAAGTTCCAAAAATTTACCTTAACGAGTTAGAAAAAAATTGTAAGTAAATTCATATGGAGAAATAAAAAGTCGAGAATCTCCAGAGATTTAATGAAAAAAAAGTGCAAAAGAAAGTGGCTTAACCCTACCAGATCTAAAATTATATTATAAAGCATTAGTCATTAAAACTGTCTGATATTGGCTAAGAAATAGAGAGGTGGATCAGTGGAATAGACTAGGTACAATAGCAAGAAATAATTACAGTAATCTGCTGCTTGATAAACCCAAAGAATCCAGCTATTGGAATAAAAACTCTGATAAAAACTGCAGGGAAAATTGGAAGTTTGTATGGAAAAAAACTTAGATTAGACCAACACCTCACACCCTATATCAAGATAAGATCAAAATGGATACAGGATCTAGACATAAAAACAATAGTATAAACAAACTAGGAGATCAAGGAATAGCTTACCTGTTGGATCTATGGAAAGGGAAGCAATTTATGACTAAGGAAGAGATGGAGAACATCATTAAAAACAAACTAGATAGTTTTGATTACATTAAATTAAAAGCTTTTGCACAGACAAAACCACTGTAACCAAGATAAAAAAAATTGTAGTAAATTGGGAAACATTTTTTATGACTAGTGTTTCTGACAAAGGACTCATCTCTAAAATATACAGAGAATTGAGTCAAATTATTTTTTAAAAAGACAAGCCATTCCCCAATTGACAAATGGTCAAAGGATATGCAAAGGCAATTTATAGATGAGGAAATCAAAGCAATCCATAGTCATATGAAAAATTTCTCTAAATCACTAATTCTTAGAGAAATGCACATTAAAACATCTCTGGGACTTGTTGAAATGACCAGAAAGGACAATGATCAATGTTGGAAGGGATGTGCAAAATCTGGGACACTAATACATTGTTGGTGGAGCTGTGAACTCATCCAATCTTTCTGGAGAGCAATTTGGAATTATGCCCAAATGGCAACAAAAATGTGCATACCTTTTGATCCAGCAATACCACTACTGGGTCTATACCCTGAAGAGATTATGAAAAAGGGCAAAGATATCACCTGTACAAAAATATTCATAGCAGCTCTCTTTGTGGTGGCAAAGAAATGGAAACTGAGGGAATGCCCATCAGTTGTGGAATGTCTTAACAAACTGAGGTATATGTATGTGGTGAAACACTATTGTTCTATTAGAAACCAGGAGAGATGGGAATTCAGGGAAGCCTGGAAGAATATGCGTGAACTGATGCTGAGTAAGATGAGCAGAACCAGAAGAATATTGTACACCCTAACAGCAACATGGGAGTGATGATCAACTAATGGACTTGCTCATTCCAACAGGGCAACAATCAGGCACAATTTGATTATATCTGTGATGGAGAATGCCATCTGTATTCTGAGAAAGAATTGTGGAGTTTGAACAAAGACCAAAGATTTTCTATGTACCTTTAATAATTGTCTTATTACATAATTCTGCTATATCTCATACTATGTTTCTTCCTTAAGGATATGATTTCTCTCTCATCACATTCAACTTAGATCAATGCATACTATGGGAATGATGTAAAGACTAACAAACTACCTTCTGTGGGGGGGGGGTGGAGGGAGGGAAGCAAGATTGAGGCAAAAATTATAAAACTAAAAATAATAAAACCTTTCTAAAATTAAAAACAAATAGAAAATGTCATTCACATACAGAGAAAAAACTATGGAGACTGAATGCAAAGGATGTTATGTTCACTTTGTAAAAATTTTTTATGTTTTTTACTTTCTTCTAATTTTTCCTCTTTAGTTCCATTTCTTCTTTTACAACATTCCTAATATGGAAATATGTTAAACATGATTGTACATATGCAACCCATATCAGATTGTTCACTGCCATGGGGGAAGGGAGGAAAAGAGAGGGTGGTAGAAAAAAGGAGGGAAGCTTGCAAAAGGAAAAATGTGGAAAACTATCTTTGCATGTAATTAGGAAAAAAAGAAAGAAGGGAGAAAAACTTTTAAAAACTTATTCTACTAGCAATAAAAAAAGAATGCAAGCTAATAGTGAGTAGGGACCTGTTGTGGCTTGCTTCACCTTGGGGCCCACAGTGGTGACCTCCCTCCCAGAGGGGAGCTGAGAATAAGTCAAGCCACTACTGCCTTATGCCTCCAGCTCAATTGTATTACTACTTAGCTATTATATATATACTGTTAGGTATTCCGGGGTAGAACAAAGAAAATGAGGTACTTGGGTGATGCACAGGCAGTGTGTACATGCAGTATCTTGCATTACAGGATAAGGGGGTACATTAGTGGGGAGGTGAAAACACAGCTGTGTCTAGTGCCCTTGGTCTATGGGGCGGAATGTCCAGTTCCCAAGGACTCCGGCGCACCTTATCTCTCAGGGCGGCATGCCAGCTCCTGAGACTGTCCAGGTGGCGATTTACTTGAAAATGATTTGTGTCATGGCTGTTAGAATAGCCTGTGTACCCACAGGGACCATTTTGTTTTTGTATTTGTATCTCTAGACATTTAATATTTGCTGACTTGAAAAATAGATTTAATAGTGGTAAGGCACAGAGAGAGAGAAGGAATGATAAAGATTATCATGAAAATTCAGAGTTGTTGATCATGAAATTAGAACAATTGTAAGTATTACTGAAATTCAGGATATGATCATTTCTGATATATATATATATATATATATTAGAAGGTTGAGGGTTTTGAGAAGATTGCAGAATTTGGGAGGTTAGTGTGTGAAAGAAAATAAACATGAATGGTGAAGTCTCCTAATATAGAGACAAGAGTTGGAAAAGAGAAAAAGAAATGATTCAGATGTCATTGAGAATGGAGGGAGGATGATCAGATAGCTAGTAGACGATAGCCATCTTGATCTGTACAATATAAAATGTTTTTAATAAAGTGAACTAAAGAGATATTTAGTAATGATGGGAAAGGGAAATTCTGGAAGGAGTAGCAGGGGGCAAGGACTATTACAATTACTATTACAATTTCTCTCTCTCTCTCTCTCTCTCTTCTTTAAAGGTTTTTGCAAGGCAAATTGGGTTAAGTGCCTTGCCCAAGGCCACACAGCTAGGTAATTATTAAGTGTCTGAGGCTGAATTTAAACTCAGGTACTCCTGACTCCAGGTCTCATGCTCTACCCACTGTACTACCTAGCTGCTCCACTAGTATTTAATTTTATAAGTTTCTCCCCACTAATAATTTCTGAAAGCTTAAAAATTCAAACATTTGACATAATTTTAAGCTTGTAACAAAAAAATCTAAGTAAACATTAAAATAGTTTTAGAAATATCCAAACTACCCTTCTTTAGCAGTGGAGCAATAAAGATTATAACATATATTTTTCTTTGTATTGGCTAGTTGTTCTGATTTTTTTCCCCTCTTTTTAACTTTTGTGCTATAAGGGATGGATCTTTGATGATAGAAGAGAGAATATGGTAGATTTTGATGTAATTACATACATATATATATATACATACATACATATATCAATATAATGTTTTTAAATCTAGAGTCTAATTATTTAGCATATTATAAAGAGGTGGGGGGGGAAGCTGGTGAAAAAAATGACATGCTAGAATATTTTCTAAGACATAGGCCTAACTTTATATGTGAAATAAAAATCTGATTAGGTAGCTATCTTATATAATCAGATGGGCAAGGAAAAAATGCTAGAGTCTAGTTAATGTAGTATAGTATCCAGAATTCAATACTAGGAATTAAAAGACCTAAGGTCAAGCCTTGGATCAGCTATTTACAAGGGGCTTGATCTGAGGTAGCCGATCAGCTTGTCTGAACCTCAGCTAAAGGCAGTGCTGGGAGAGGTTAGTCAGGAATGCAGTGAAATCTGAGGGAAGTAATCAGTACAAGAAAATGGAACAAATGAGAGAAGATATACAGAATTAAGTTTGTTCCTGTAAGATTTAAAATTGGATGTGACCTTAGAGGTTTCAGTTTACACAAGAGGTTTAGAAAGTTGAAGTAACTTGACCAAAGTCAAGTTACCAAAGAATGGTAAGCAGCAAAGCTGAGAGTTAATACATTCATTCATGAATGCCATATGGATCTCAAATATGATGAAAAGACTAAGTGCTTTGAAGAATTAGAGGAATCATTTTCAAATCCTGTCTGTGAGTGAAATATAACCTTTTTGGAAATCAAAGTCTTCATCTATTAAAGTTGATAGGGAAGGGGACAAAACAGGGAAGATTGATGCTTGTCTTTCATTCTCAAAGAAGACCATGACATCAGGGAGGTGATGCCATGACAAGCACACGAATTGTATTTGAGTGAGGAGATGCTGTGCTAAGTCACCAGCCTCACTTTCTCCCCCAGAGCCATCTGGGTTCAATGATTCTAGATGACTGGAGATTGCCCTGTATATGAGACAGGTAGGGTTAAGAGACTTGCCAAGGCCACTCAGCTAGTAAGTGGCAAGTGTCTGAGATAAGATTCTAACTTCCATACTTCTAAATCCAAGGCCAGTGCTTTATCCATTGGACCACCTAGTTTCCTCTATAGAGAAGGGTAGTGTTGAACTAAATGGCCTTCAAGTCTTTGGTATGCAAAGAAACTAATCTGCTCAGGCCATATTTTTTTTGTTTGTTTTTTTTATTTTATTTTATTTTTTATTCTCATTTTGTACAAATGTTTTTTTTTTACATTGATAAAATATTCTTGTTTAAGAGTAAACAAAATACCCCTCCCCCCCATGAATATAGAGTTGCTTGGGCAATAAAGTAAAGGGGAGAGAAAAAATTAAAATTAAAAAAAAATAATAGTAATAATTGTAAGTATGGCTAGGTGGCACAATGGACGAAGCACCAGCCCTGGAGCCCCGAGCACCCAAGCCCACATCCAGCCCTGTAGACCCAACAGTCACAAAGCCATGTGACATGCAAGCCACCCGATCCCCACTGCCCTGAAAAAACCAAAAAGAAGAAAAAAAAGACCAAAAATAAAATAAAATAGTAATAATAGTAGGGGTGGCTGGGTGGCAGACAGAGCATTGGCCCTTGAGCCAGGAGCACCCAGGTCCAAATTCAGCTTCAGACAGCCAAAGATAACCCTGCTATGTGGCCCCAGGCAGGCCACCCAGCCCCATTTGCCCTGCACCCTCCCCCAAATAATAATAAAAAAATGTGCTTCAGTCTTTGTTCCAACACCAAAAACTCTGTCATGGGTGGATCACATTCTTTATGGTAAGTCCATTGCAAAAGTTACTTCCATATTTTTCCAATGTTGCCATTGCTGATCACAACTCCCTCCTTTCTTATTTCTCCACTACTATGTACTATATTTTCTCTCTCCTTTCACTCTGACTCTGCTGTAGGGTCTCTAAGTAGCACAGCAGACAGATCCCTGGTCCTGGGGCCAAGAAGCCCTGAGCCTCCATACCACCCCTTAGGCCCAGAATCCACCTGGCCCTATGGTCCTGGGCAGGCCTTCCAATCCCAGCCCCTTGCAAGAATTAAAAAAGAAAATGTGTTATATCTGACCACTCTCCCCCCATCCCCCATGGTCCATCCTCTCCTTTATTCACATCCCCACCCCTTCCCCCTGCTCCCCCCCTCCTTCTTACTCCAGATGTCTATACCCCATTGAGTATATATGCTGTTTCCTCTCCTAGCCACCTCTGCTGAGAGCAAAGGTTCCCTCATTCCCCCTTGCCTCACCACTTCCATATCATTGCAATAGCTCATTGTAATAAAAAAAATCTTATTATATGAAATATCTTGGCCTATTCCCCCTCTCCTTTTTATTTCTCCCATTCCATTTCCCTTTTTTCTATTGACTCCATTTTTACACCATATTTTATCTTCAAATTCAGCTTTCTCCTGTGCTTCAACTATAAAAGCTCCCTCTACCTGCTCTATTAGCTGAGAAGGTTCATATGAGTATTATCAGTGTCATTTTTCTATGCAGGAATACATGCAGTTCATCATCATTAAGTCCCTCATATTTCTCCCCTCTCCTCCAATCTCCATGCTTTACCTGAGTCCTGTATCTGAAAATCAAACCTTCTGTTCAGCTCTGGCCATTCCAAAAGGAACATTTGAAATTCCCTTGGTTCATTGAAAGTCCATCTTTTTCCCTGGAAGAGGACATTCAGCCTTGCTGGGTAGTTCATTCTTGGCTGCATTCTAAGCTCTTTTGCCTTCCGGTATATTGTATTCCAAGCCCTACGAGCTTCCAATGTAATTGCTGCTAAGTCCTGTGTGATCCTGACTCCAGCTCCATGATATTTGAACTCTGTCCTTCTGGCTGCTTGTAATATTTTCTCTTTGACTTGGGAGTTCTGGAACTTGGCTATAATATTCCTAGTGGTTGGTTTTTTGGGATCTCTTTCTCGGGGGGATCGGTGGATTCTCTCCATTTCTATTTTGCCCTCTCCTTCTAGAATATCAGGGCAATTTTCCTGTAGTAATACTTTGAAAATGATGTCAAGGCTCTTTTCCTGATCATGACTTTCAGGTATTCCAATAATTTTTAAATTATCTTTCCTAAGTCTGTTTTCCATATCAGTTGTTTTTTCAATGAGATATTTCACATTTTCTTCTAATTTTTCATTTTTTTGGTTTTGAAGTATTGATTCCTTATTTCTAGTAAATTCATCAATCTCTCTGAATTCTATTCTTTGTCTCAAGGATTTGTTCTCCTCAGAGTTTTCTTATCTCTTTTTCCATCTGGCCAATTTTGCTTTTTAAAGCATTCTTCTCCTCAATAACTTTTTGAACTGTTTTATCCATTTGACCTAAGCTGGTTTTTAGCATGCTATTTTCTTCAGCATTTTTTGGGATTTCCTTGACTAAGCTGCTGACTTCATTTTCATGTTTTTCCTGCATCTCTCTCCTTTCTTTTCCCAGTTTGTCTTCCAACTCCCTCATTTGATTTTCAAAGTCTTTTTTGAGCTCTGTCATAGCCTGAACCCAATTTCTGTTTTTCTTGGAGTCTTTAGATGCAGGAGCTTATGCTTCCTCATCTTCAGACTGAGTATTTTGATCCTTCTTGGACTCATATGCCAAATATTTCTCAATGATCTTCCTCTTGTTTCTCTGCTTGCTCATTTTCCCAGCCTGGGCCTGGTTTTGGGGTGCTTCCTGAGCTTTTGGGACACTCCCACAAGGGTCTCAGTGTGTGAGGCTCTGTCCTCCCTCCTGGTCTGTGAATGACCATAAGCAACCCCCTCTGCCACAGGGCTGAGGTGTGGGGGGGGGCCTGCTGTTCTATGGGGGGGGGGGGGAGCTAGACTGTGGTCAGGACCTGAATGTGGTCAGAGCCCCAGAGTCCTCTTCCAGAGGCAGAGAACAGAGCTCTGCAGTCTCTCTTCACTCCCCTCTCTCAGCTCAATGGGCTCATGCCTTGGAGGCTCCTGCTTACTGGCTCTGCCTGCTTCTGTTTCCTGGATCAGGTCTGGGGAAAGACCAAGCTGCTTGCTGTGTACCCTGAGGGCTGGGCTCCAAGTGATCACTCTGGCAGAGGTCCCCCGTTTTCCCCCAACTTTGTGCCCGGTGCTCCCCGGGGTGCAGCTCAGGAGACTCCTCCTGCTGCTGTGAGCTGCAGATCCTAGCGCCCTGGGGCTGCCTCCGGGAGGCTGAAGTTCTTTCCCTCTGGCAGGCCATCCCTTTGACGCCCCCCCCCCCCCACGTCGGGGATAAGAGCCTTTCTGCTCTTTCCCAGGTTACCTTGAGTAGCAGAACTGCCTCACTGGGTCCCTTTGTGGGTTCTGTCTCTCGAAAGTTTAGTTAGAGGCCTTAGTTTCAGGTTTTATCAGAGAGCACCTAAGACTCGATCCCTTCTTGTCGCCATCTTGGTTCCGCCTGGCCATATTTTTTTAAAGAATTTTTCAAATGCCTTTTTATTTAACTGAATGTCCATATTTTTTCATTTTCACTTAGGCTAAATTTTGCGGGGTAAATTACCATGTGTTTCATATTAAGCTCCTTTGTTCTTAGGATCACACTGTTCAGTTTCCTTTAATCAATAAACATCTATTAAGCACCTACTATGTGTCATACACTGTGCCAAATGCAGGGGATACTAAAAGAGGCAAAAGACAGTTCCTGCCCTCAAGGAGTTTACAACATACAGACAAATATACACAAAGCAAGCTATATAATGAATAGGAAATAATAGAAAGGAGATGTTAGAATAAAAAAGGGTTACAGATGGGTAAAAGATGGGATTTTAGCTGAGATTTAAAAGGGACAATATATCTACTGGACATCTTGGAGAGAATAGTAGTTGGAACAGAGACAAGGAAGACATTTGAGGTATGGCAGACAAAAAATAGCCTGAGCAAAGGACAGTTTCAAAGGGAGTGTCTTGTTCATGGAACAGCTAAAAGGCCATGTGATGGGGAGAAAGGTATAAGAAGACTAGGAAGGAAGGCGGGGACTAAGACATGAAGGGTTTTGAAATCCAAATGGTGCATTTTGATTTTGATTCTAGAAACAGTAGGAAGTCCCTGGAGTTATGTACCTCACAATGATGTTTAGATAATGGTAATATGGTACATAATAGCACATAAAAGTATTTTGCAGTTATTAACATGTGACACAAATGTGAGCCACTGTTTGGTAGGTGACCAGGAAAAGCATATTTCCTATTGGGAAGCATTGGAAAATCTTGGTTGTAATGTGCTATAAGGTCTGATTGTCAATTGATCTGTGCTCAGTGCTGTGTGTTACCTTACAAGATGCTGGTACTGTACATTTTGACACTGAGACCTTCTATTCTTCTATTTTCAAGGTCATTAACACTATAACCAGAAGGCCCACCATCTTCTGCATAAGGGCACAGAGGCACACAAAATCAAATTCACTTATGAATTCAAACATGAGGATTTCCAAGTACATAAGAATAACAATGAAAAATACTGCAGGAAATAAAAAAACACTGAAATTGAAAATAATGGGTCTAGGTTCAATCCCAGTTCTGCTAGTTATTAGTTGGGCCACTTTACCCTTAAATAAATCAATGAGCATTAATTACATATTAACATTATCAAATTAATCAATCACCTGTGCTATATTAAATACAAAGAATATAAAAAAAAAGAATGGAAAAATCCCTACTCCCCAAGGAGGGGAGTGGAATAGAGGAAATCTAAGGTTCCTTCTAAGAATAAATTCTTTGTAAATTTCACAGAATTGGGGTGAAAATATTCAGTTGCTTATTTTAGAAAGTATTTGGAAGTTTTAGCAAAAAAGAAGGAATGTGAGGGGACTATAGATTATTATAATATACAAGGATCAAAAAATGGGGAGATATATCTATATATGATATATGATACATACAGATATAGACATATATAGATCTCTATATATTATGATATATATAATAGATATACAGATATATATAGATCTATATATGATATATGAGATATAGATATCTCCCCATTTTTTGACCCTTGTATATTATAATAATAATCTATAGTCCCCTCACATTCCTTCTTGTTTGCTAAAACTTTTCCATATATATATATATATATATATATATATATATATAGAGAGAGAGAGAGAGAGAGAGAGAGAGAGAGATAGCAGATAGATACCCTAGGGATGGAAGGATTTAAGTTTTAGAACATGAGAGCTGACATCAATCAAATATTTGCAGGACTGTCGAGTGAAAGTGTGAATGAGCTTGAATTTTTCTACTTGAGAGCAAAGGTCAATGGCAATGGTGACAATACAATGAATTGCCTCCAAAGGGGATGAGTTTATAAAACAATAGATATAGAAGGAAAGGAGACCTTCTGTAACCACATTCTCCCATTTTACAGAAATTGAGGCGCAGGGAGAAGAGGCTCAACTGAGATTTCACGTGAAAAAGGCTGTGCTGAGGCTTCCATAACGGTCTTTGCTGCAAAGACAAACCCCAGCGCTTCCCTCAGTGCCTGGCGGGCAGCAGGCACTTACAAACAGTGGCCTGAGTGAAGCGATCATAGGGCCCAGCTGGAGGGACCTTGGTGCCCCTGCGGTCTAAGCCCCTCATTCTAGAGACGAGAAGGAGGAGAAGGAGACGTGGGGCCGTGCACTCCCACAGCTCGGTCTCCACTAGGGTTCTGGGCACTTCCGCGATGACTTCCGTCCTGCAACCCCGGAAGTGGTTCAGGCAGGGCAGCGGAGGAAGCGGCGCCGGAGACCGGAAGTGATTGCCGCGGGGTTTCCTCTCTCCTTCCGGTGCCACAAGAACAGCTAGGAGACCCTCGGCCTGGCGAGGCATCCGCTGAGCCGCCAGAAGCCCGGGTCCGGCCGAGCCAGCGTCTCTTCCTGTGCCCGCCTTACAGAAGGAGCCGCAGCCCCAGAGCCAGAACGAGCTTCTCCCGCGGGCCAGCCTCCACTTCTCGGCAATGAATAACGGGGGAGGAGGTTGGAGACGCCAGCGCCGTGGGGAGGTGGCGCGCCGACGGGGTCTCCTTTGGACCGGGCGGGGGGAGGGGCGGAAGATAGGCAGGTGGGAGAAGGGCATGATGGGTCCGAGGAACAGGCGGGGTGGGGGCAGCGGCCTGGGGGACTCGGACACCCCTATGGTGAGAAGCCGAGGCGGGACCTGAGGCTGACTGAGATGAGGGGGCCAGAAAGGGAGGAGAAAGACTGTGAGATGCAGCGGAGCAGGAGTGCCAACCCCATGAGGCACTGGGTTGAGGAAGTCTTGGGGCAAAATCATGGAAACCTGGTATGCGTGGGATTTCCTTTTAAATCCATATATCATTTCATTTCTATGAAAAAAATCACAAAGCTTGAAACTTGTCATGGATGGAACAAAGTTTGGGAAATAATAAACCAAATGGTCCCAGAAATCTGTTCTAGGACTGATGTTCCATGCTCTTCTTTGTTAACCCCCGATAATTGCACTAGTTTAAATTTTAACATTCCTTGGAGCAACTAGGTGGCGCAGTGGATAGAGCACGGGCCCTGGAGTCAGGAGGACCCGAGTTCAAATCCCCCTCAGACACCTAATAATTAGCTAGCTGTGTGGTCTTGGGCAAGTCACTTAACCCCATTGCCTTGCAAAAAACTAAAAAAAATGCCACCTTCTAATAATCTTTCATGAGTTTTCATTGTGAGACAAAAACCATATCTATCTCCATCCTTTGAATTCTTATGGTAACTTGGTTGTACCATTCTTTTAGTCACCATATTTTGTATTTTTTTTGTAGTTATTTCTGTCTTCATCTGTTCCACTAGAGTGTGAACTTCAGAGGGTAAAAATTACATCATATTTTTCTTTATCGTCCTAAGGATCTTCTGCATAATATTAATGATTCCTTCTTATTTAATACTCAACTGTTTATAATTCTAAACTATGAACTCTAAACATTTACATCTCCAAATGACCCTGTTTTCACTTCCCATTTTTAAAACCTTAAGATAGGCTGTCCTCGATTTTTTAAAATTGTGTATGTATGTATGTGTATGTTGTGGACCTAGTTGCACTAATTTTGGAATGATTAGCATTGTAATAAGCTGGACCTATGAATAACCTCCTTGGAATTACTAATCCCATCCAGAATTTCTAAATTTTTAGGTTTGCAACTCCAAATGACCCTCAGTTATCACTTTACATTTAAAAAACCTTAAGGTAGGTTGTCCTCATTTTTTAAAAATTGTGGGTTTATCTGGTGGGTCTAGTTGCACTAATTTTGGAACGATTAATATTATAATAAACTGGATCTATGAGCAGCCTCCCTGACAAATGGTTGATCATCTAACCTCTGTTTGAAAACCTCCAGAGGTAGTAAATCTACTCTTTTTCAAGACAACCCATCCCACTTATCTGTTATTCTGATTGTTAGAAATGTCGTAACCTACCTTCCTGGAATTTCTTTTTTTTTTTCCTTTTTTTAATTAAAGATATTATTTGAATTTTACAATTTTCCCCCAATCTAGCTTCCCTCCCCCACCCCACAGACAGCACTCCTTCAGTCTTTACTTTGTTTCCATGTTTTACCTTGATCTAATTTGGGTGTGATGAGAGAGAAATCATATCCTTAAAGGGAATAGAATTCTCGGGTAACAAGATCAGACAATAAGATATGTTTTTTTTTTTTCCCAAATTAAAGGTAATAGTCCTTGTACTTTGTTCAAACTCCACAGCTCCTTATCTGGATACAGATGGTACTCTCCTTTGCAGACAGCCCAAAATTGTTCCCAATTGTTGCACTGATGGGGATGAGCAAGTCCTTCAAGGTTGAACATCACTCCCATGTTGCTGTTAGGGTGTACAGTGTTTTTCTAGTTCTTCTCATCTCGCTCAGCATCAGTTCATGCAAATCCCTGCAGGTTTCCCTGAAATCCCGTCCCTCCTGGTTTCTAACAGAACAGTAGTGTTCCATGACATACATATACCACAGTTTGCTAAGCCATTCCCCAATTGAAGGACATTTACTGGATTTCCAATTCTTTGCCACCACAAACAGGGCTGCTCTAAATATTTTTGTACAAGTAATGTTTTTACCCTTTTTCCTCATCTCTTCAGGGTATAGACCCAGTAGTGGTATTGCTGGGTCAAAGGGTATGAACATTTTTGTTGCCCTTTGGGCATAGTTCCAAATAGCTCTCCAGAAGGCTTGGATGAGTTCACAGCTCCACCAACAGTGTAATAGTGTCCCAGATTTCCCACATCCCTTCCAGCAATGATCATTATCCTTCCTGGTCATACTGGCCAATCTAAGAGGTGTGAGGTGGTAACTCAGAGAAGCTTTAATTCGCATTTCTCTAATAATTAATGATTTAGAGCATTTTTTCATATGGCTATGGATTACTTTGATCTCCTCATCTGTAAATTGCCTTTGCATATCCTTTAACCATTTGTCAATTGGGGAATGGCTTTTTGTTTTAAAAATATGACTCAGTTCTCTATATATTTTAGAAATGAGTCCTTTGTCAGAATCATTAGTTGTAAAGATTGTTTCCCAATTTACTACTTTTCATTTGATCTTGATTACATTGGTTTTATCTGTGCAAAAGCTTTTTAATTTAATGTAATCGAAATCATCTAATTGGTTTTTAGTGATGTTCTCCAACTCTTCCCTAATCATAAACTGTTCCCCTTTCCATAGATCTGACAGGTAGACTAGTCCTTGATCTTCTAATTTGCTTATACTATTTTTTTATGTCTATGTCCTGTAACCATTTGGATCTTATCTTGGTAAAGGGTGTGAGGTGTTGGTCTAATCTAAGTTTCTTCCATACTAACTTCCAATTATCCCAGCAGTTTTTATCAAAGAGGGAGTTTTTATCCCAATGCCGGGACTCTTTGTGTTTATCAAACAGCAGATTACTATAATGATCTCCTGCTTTTACACCTAGTCTATTCCACTGGTCCACCACTCTATTTCTTAGCCAATACCAAACAGTTTTGATGATAATTTTAGATCGGGTAGTGTTAAGCCACCTTCGTTTGCATTTTTTTTTCATTAAGGTCCTGGCAATTCTTGACTTTTTATTTCTCCATATGAATTTACAATTTTTTCTAACTCATTAAAGTAATTTTTTTGGAATTTTGATTGGTAGAGCACTAAACAGATAGTTTAGTTTTGGTAGAATTGTCATTTTTATTATATTAGCTCTCCCTATCCATGAGCAGTTGATATTTGCCCAGTTATTTAAATCTGATTTAATTTGTGTGAGAAGTGTTTTATAATAGTTTTCAAAAAGATTCTGAGTCTGTCTTGGCAAATAGACTCCCAAATATTTTACACTGTCTGAGGTTACTTTGAATGGGATTTCTCTTTCTAGCTCTTCCTGCTGTTTCTTGCTAGACATATATAGAAAAGTTGAGGATTTATGAGGGTTTATTTTATAACCTGCAACTTTGCTAAAATTGCTAATTGTTTCCAGTATTTTTTAGATGATTTCTTGGGATTCTCTAGGTAGACCATCATGTCATCTGCAAAGAGTGAGAGTTTTGTCTCTGCCTTCCCAATTCTGATTCCATTAATTTCTTTTTCTTCTCTAATTGCTGATGCTAACATTTCTAATACAATATTGAATAGTATTGGTGATAATGGGCACCCTTGTTTGACCCCTGATCTTATTGGGAATGCCTCTAGCCTCTCCCCATTGAATATAATGCTTGTTGATGGTTTCAGATAGATGCTGCTAATTATTTTAAGGAACAGTCCATTTATTCCTACACTCTCTAGTGTTTTTAATAGGAATGGATGCTGTATTTTGTCAAAAGCTTTTTCAGCATCTATTGATATGATCATATGATTTCTAATATTTAACCATCCCTGCATTCCTGGAATAAATCCTACTTGATCATAATGTATTATCCTTGTGATGACTTGTTGTAGTCGTTTTGCTAAGATTTTATTTAGGATTTTTGCATCTATATTCATCAGGGAAATACCTCTATAATTTTCTTTCTCTGTTTTAAGTCTTCTTGGTTTAGGTAACAGTACCATGTTGGTCTCATAGAAAGAGATATGCAGAGTTCCATCTTTCCCTATTTTTGGAACCAATTGTTCCTTAAATGTTTGGTAGAATTCACTTGTGAATCCATCTGGCCCGGGAGATTTTTTTTTAGGGAGTTCAATAATGGCTTGTTGAATTCCTTTTTCTGAGATAGGGTTGTTTAGGTAATTAATCTCTTCTTCATTTAACCTGGGCAACTTATATTTTTGTAAATATTCATCCATTTCACTTAGATTATCAAATTTATTGGTATAGAGTTGGGCAAAATAATTTCGAATTATTACTTTAATTTCCTCCTCTTTGGTGTTGAGTTCACCTTTTTCATTTATAATACTAGCAATTTGGTTTTCTTCTTTCTTATTTTTAATCAAATTGGCCAGGGGTTTATCAATTTTATTGTTTTTTTTCGTAATACCAACTTTTGGTTTTATTTATTCAATAGTTTTTTTGCTTTCGATTTTATTAATTTCTCCTTTAATTTTTAGAAGTTCTAATTTGGTATTTGATTGGGGATTTTTGATTTGTTCTTTCTCTAATTTTTTTAGTTGCATGTTTAGTTCATTGATTTCCTCTTTCTCCAATTTATTCATATAAGCATTTAGAGCTATAATATATCCCCTGAGAGTTGCTTTGAATGAATCCCATAGGTTTTGGTATGTTGTTTCATCATTATCATTGTCTAGGATTGTCGAGTCCAGAGGAGGGAACCCAGGCCGACATCAATATGATGCATAAGCTGGTTCGTTTATTGATCACAGGATAAATACTTTTATACTCTACATTTACATAACTAATTACATAAGCATTTGAGCAAGCATTTTTTTCACATGCATACCTTGTATATGTCTTAGGTGATTGTTTTGAGAACCAGTGTTTTGATAAACAGAGTGAAGATTGTTTTGAGAACCAAACAGTGATTTGATAAACAGAGTGCAGAAGGTAATTATCTCAGAATGCACTATCTATCTGAGCCTGGGAATATACCTCCTTAGCTCCGACATGCAGCTACTCCCTTATCTAAGCTCTGAAGTACATCTTGCTGGTTAAAGCGCATAACTATTTCTGTGTTAACCCTTCATAGCTCTTAGCCTGGAATACATATGACACAACATCTCCCCCTTTTCGTTTAAAGGCCTGGGAGAGCATGTTTGCTAGAGATCTCTGACAACACAAAAGGATGCATGGTCCAAACAACAAGAATATAACAAGTATAAAGCAAATTACAATTATAGGTTTTACAATTGCCAAAAGCCAAGCAGGTAATCCTAAAGATTTTAATCAATCCTTAAAGAAATCTTCATGTACAGTTATTTTATCAAGATTTTCTTGTAACTTTTTGATTTTAGCATAGACTGAAGCACTATTATCTGAAATATTAAAGCAACACATGCCTTCAAATTCCTCACAACCATGACTATGTAATAAAATCAAGAAATCTATTGCAGCTCTGTTTTGTAGTGTAGCCTTGCGAATGCTCTGTACTTCTGTAATTATATCCATTAAAGTCATGGATGTAATGTCAGCCTGAGCTTTTGCCCAACATGCAAGTTTTTTCATGGTATTATAATTAATAGATGCCATTACCCCTGATGTGCAAAAGGATGTGGCTACTGTTTCTGATACTGATAGAAAATTAACATTTTTATTACAGTTGGAAGCCAGGGGAATGCTCCTTGTTTTCTTAGGGCTTCTGGAGAAATTAAGGTATGGTGTGGACACTAGTGCTAATTGGCCTAGGTAACAAGGTCCTCCTATAGGACGCCATGGGATAGAACTGTATGCCTTGTCTTCACATATCAAGAATATTCCAGAGGGTAATGACTTCGCTCCCTCAATTTGTACTTCAAGGGGCCCCCAATCTGTTTTTGATAAATTCCAATAATGAGAATGCCCTGATACATTAGTGAATCGTTCCCACTTAGGGGAATCCCAAGGCGTGTTTTCTTTAAAATACTCTAAACCTCCAAATATAAAAACTCCTGTAGCATTATAAAGTTGTGGGGAGTTCACAAGACTACAATGTGGGAGATAAGTGATATTCTCTTTTATTCCGGGGGAGTGCTCCACAAGAGATTTATTTCCTGTGATTCCTGTGTAGTTGGTTTATTTAAAGCCTTTAATATAACTCTTAATCTACAACTATTTTTCAGGGATGGTCAGTTATAATTTTGTTGCTTATCACACATACATGCACAAGAACTATACTGCTGAAAACTGCTACATATTTCCTTTAACTGTCCATAGTACCCTTTCAGTCTCTGTTTGATGTCCTCTGGGTCCAGGGGGATCCCTATGAAGCATGTTTTGAAGGGATCACCAGCTGATTTCAGGGAGATACACATTTGATGCTGTAGATACTTAGGAATCAGATGAGTCACAAGAGCCATAGCGGGTAGGATGCAAGTGCCAGCAGAAGTATTATTTTTCAGGTGAGGTTTTACCCACTTTGCAGGAACCCACTGTGGTTTCGATGAACCTGAAACAACACATGCATACCCTCATCCACAGGTTAGTAACCGATATGAATTGTCCCATTGGACAGCCTTAGGATCAAAAACAGAGACGGAAATGTCAACATCGGCAAAGTATGCCACGTTCTTTGAAAAATGAAAGTAAAGAGGCTTGTTATCTGAGATAGAGTGCCTAGGGTTAAGCCAGTTCAAAACATAAATCACTTTGCTCACTATGTTATGCAGTAATCCCCCAACCTCCCCCTTTTCTTTTAAAAACAAGGCTAAGTAGTTCTTAACATCCTGATGAGCCCTGTCAGCGGTGGTCATGCCAGTTACACCCAGGTGAATGAGACGCAGACATGAAGCGGGGTGGGAGGGGGTTAAATCCTCCTCCCTCCTCTGCCAGCCCAGGGATGATTCATGGCGGCTGCCGAGTCAAGTCCTCATTAAGCAGGAGAGTCGTTGTACTGCAGTCAGGGCAAGAGGCAACAATCATTCTCATCCGTGTCAGGGGCAGGTTGAAGGTTTTCACCAAAGCCTTGGCTGAGATGAGCAGGATGCAGCAGGGGGAGAGAGCCGTAGCGCGGCAGTGGCCGGACTAATGGAGTGGAGGGGGGAACAGGATCGGCTTTCCTCCCCTTGGTCAGCCCCTGCCCAGGCAGTGGAGTGCAGGCGGCCCGGGGCCGCTGATCTGAAAAGCCTGGGAGAGACAAAAGGCGGCAGCGGGAAGGCTCTGGGGCAGCCCACCCACCTGCCCTCTTCCCGGCCAGGTGGCGACGGGGATTAATTAACACTTTTTCTGCTAGAGGAGGCACATCGGAACTTCCTCCAATAGCGGTCCTTTCAGCATCAGTCACAGTGGGGCAAGCCCACAAACTTTCAATGTCATCATAGGCAATTTTGCACAGTGTGCCATACGGTTCTGCCAGTCTCTGGGCTTCCTTGTTCTTAGTTTCGACTGCTTCCCATAAGCTTTTTCCCAGCTTATCCCATTTTTCCAAGGAGAAGAGTTCTTCAGTCTTAGTAATTATGCCCTTATCTCTTCCCCAGTGTAGCACCCAGGAAATTTCTGATCTCTTAACAGGCAGGTCATATTTTTTCGATAAGTCCTCTAAGGTATTGAGCGCAGTGAGCTCCGTGGCTGCTACAGCCATTCCCATCCCAAATTCCCTGACTCACCGGTCAGTCATGGCCACTTAAATCCGCTTTTCTTCTAACGCTGACAGCACTTCCCTACCAACTCATACCGGGATGTCTTCTCCCCATCTGACTCACTTCCCTCACCTCGAGGTCACCATATGTCGAGTCCGGAGGAGGGAACCCAGGCCGACATCAATATGATGCATAAGCTGGTTCGTTTATTGATCACAGGATACATACTTTTATACTCTACATTTACGTAACCAATTACATAAGCATTTCAGCAAGCATTTTTTTCACATGCATACCTTGTGTATGTCTTAGGTGATTGTTTTGAGAACCAAACAGTGTTTTGATAAACAGAGTGAAGATTGTTTTGAGAACCAAACAGTGATTTGATAAACAGAGTGCAGAAGGTAATTATCTCAGAATGCGCTATCTATCTGAGCCTGGGAATATACCTCCTTAGCTCCGACATGCAGCTACTCCCTTATCTAAGCTCTGAAGTACATCTTGCTGGTTAAAGCACATAACTATTTCTGTGTTAACCCTTCATAGCTCTTAGCCTAGAATACATACGACACAACATAGGATAAAATGGTTAATTCTTTCTATAATTTGTTCTTTGGTCCACTCATTTTTTAAAATGAGGTTATTCCGTTTCCACTTTGTTCTTGGTCTATATCTCCTTGGCCCAGTATTGCATATGACTTTTATTGCATTGTGATCTGAGAAAGATGTATTCACTATTTCTGCCTTTCTGCAGTTGATCATTAGGTTTTTATGTCCTAGTACATGGTCAATTTTTGTATAAGTTCGATGTACTGATGAGAAAAAGGTATATTCCTTTCTATCCCCATTCAGTTTCCTCCATAAGTCTACCATATCTAATTTTTCTAACAATCTATTTACCTTCCTAATTTCTTTCTTGTTTGTTTTATGATTTGATTTATCTAGATCTGATAGTTGGAGGTTGAGGTCTCCCACTAGTAGAGTTTTGCTGTCTATGTCTTCCTGTAATTCTTTCAGCTTCTCCTCTAAGAATTTGGGTGCTGTCCCACTGGGTGCATATATATTCAATATTGCAATGACTTTATTGTCTATGGTACCTTTTAGGAGGATAAAGTTTCCTTCCTTATCTCTTTTAATGCTATTTATTTTTGCTGCTGCTTTGTCTGAGATAAGGATTGCTACCCCTGCTTTTTGTTTTACTTCAGCTGAGGCAAAATATATTTTGCTCCAACCTTTTACCTTTACTCTATATGTATCTCTCTGCTTCAAATGAGTTTCTTGTAAGCAGCATATTGTAGGATTCTGGTTTTTAATCCACTCTGCTATTTGCTTATGTTTTAAGGGAGAGTTCATCCCATTCACATTCAAGGTTATGATTACTAATTCTTTATTGCCCTCTGTGCTATCTTCCCTCTGTTTGTATTTTTCCCCCTTTCCCCCCTTTTTATCCATATTCCCCAGTATTTTGTTTTTGAATACCACCCCCTTCAGTGTGTTTGCCCTCCTATATCACACCCTCCCCTTTCTTTCCCCTTTCCCTTTTCCCTTCCCTTACTTTTGTTATTTCCCCTTATTTCCCCCACCCCCCTTCCCTTTCTCAGTCCCCCCTACCCTTTTCCCCTTTTAATACTTGAAAGGTTAGATGTTTTGTAAGTTAACTGAGTATGTGTAGGTTGACTTTTAGCCAAGTCTAATGAGAAGAAGATTCAGGTGTTTCTCCTCTGCTCCCTTCTTCCCCTCTATTACCAATTACCATTACCATTTTGTACCTCTTAGTGTAATGAGATTTGTCCCATTCAATCCCCTCCCTCCTCCCGTCTCTTTCCTGTCCCCCTTTTTAGGGAGGTAGTGTATTTTTTAGATCGTTCTATCTAGGTCATAGAAAATTCTGAGTGTCTGTCCCTTCTAGTTCAGTGTATTCTATTGAATAGAGTCAAAATTCCTGAGAGTTATTAGAGTCTTTCTCCCAAGTGTGGTTAAAGCCAGTTACATCCCATTAGATAGCAGTCTCATGGATAGGTCATGGATGTCCATCATTTCTGGCTAGGTATATTCTCTCTGTTAGAGTTACATTTCTCAGGATTTATGAGAGTCTCTTCCCCCCCCCCCCCATGTTGGGATATAGCCAGTTTCAACTTACTGGATTGCATTTTTTCCTTTTACTGCCCCCCCCTTTTTTTACCTTTTCATGTGTCTCTTGAACCTCCTGTTTGATGTCCAAATTTTCTGTGTAGCTCTGGTCTTTTCATAAGAAATTTTTGGAATTCTTCCATTTCGTTAAATTTCCATCTTTTTCCCTGGAAGAGAAGGCTCAGCTTTGCAGGAAAGTAGATTCTTGGCTGCATTCCAAGCTCCCGTGCTCTTCGTAATATCTCGTTCCAGGCCCTTTGATCCCTTAAAGTTGATGCAGCCCGGTCCTGCGTGATCCTTACTGTGGCACCTTGATATTTAAATTGTTTCTTTCTGGCTGCTTGCAGGATTTTCTCTTTTATCTGATAGTTCTGGAGTTTGGCCACAACATTCCTTGGTGTTTTCATTTTAGGATCTTTTTCTGGTGGAGCTCGATGTACTCTTTCAATAACTACTTTGCCCTCCGATTCCATGATATCAGGGCAGTTTTCCATCACTAGATCCTGTAATATTAAGTCCAGGTTTTTTTCCCCTTCAGTGTTTTCAGGAATTCCTATAATTTTCAGGTTGCCCCTCCTTGATCTGTTCTCGAGGTCAGTAGTTTTGTTGATGAGGTATTTTACATTTGCTTCTGTTTTTTCTATTTTTTGATTTTGTTTAACTGACTCTTGCTGTCTCATGGAGTCATTAGTTTCTGTAGACTCCATTATTTTTGGGGGGGGAGGAGTTTTCTTCATTAACTTTTTGCAACTCCTTTTCCAATTGGTCAATTCTACTTTTGAAAGAGCTTTCCATTTGACCAATTGAGGTTTTGAGAGAACTAATTTCTTTTTACATTTGCTCGTTTGAGGATCTGAGAGAATTATTCTCATTTTGTAGTTGTCCAATTGATTATCTGAGAGATTTATTCTCCTTTTGTGTTTGTCCAATTGTACTTTCTAAGGTATTAATTGTCTCTCCCAAATTTTTAAACTCCTTCCTTATTTCTTCAAGGAAGTCTTTCTGTGCTGGAGACCAGATTGTATTCTCCTCAGAGGTTCCAGGTCTCTCTGAGTTGGGGTCTTTCCCTTTAAGGAATTTTTCTATGGATCCACCTTTCCACTGACCCTTCTTCATTATGCTAAGACCTTGAGTTGGGGGGGGCTGGCTCACTTGGGCTTGAGATCGCTAAAGGCTTTACTGAATGCAGTTTTTCTGGCTGGCCAGTAGGAGGTGCTGGTTGCCCTCTCTGGGGTGTCGGTGACCTTTGTTGGGAGACCTTCTCCCTTTGCCCAAAGGCAGGAGTTGCAACTATTGAATTCTTGTGCCTTCAATCAATGGTGGGCTTTACCCTGGCCTGAGAGGATTCCTCAGCTAGGCTGGTTCTTCTGCTCACACACCTGGGCCTGAGGCAGAAGTAATTTGCCTTTGTTTGAGGAGAGGCCTCTGTGCAATGGAGGCATGCCCTCAGAGTTTCTCAGACCCTAGAAGCCTAGGGATGGTGTCTGCTGTTCTCCTGCACCAGAACTCTTCCCCCAGCCTGGTCCCCAAGCTCCAGGGGGACAGCACCAACACCAGCACCTCTGCTTCCCCGCCAGACCCCAGCCCCTTTCGTCCAGCCCCACAGCTGATCCAGCAGGTCAGGCTCTCGGGCCCTCAGACTCCCGGTTCCAATTCAGCTGTTAATCTGGCTGATTCCAGGCTGCGTCTCCCTCGGAGCCCAGACTCACCCGCTGGTACTGAGCCAAGGCTGCTGCAGGAGACAAATCCTGAGGTAGATGTTCCTCTCCTGGCTTTTCTTTCTGGGTTTCCTGATTTGGCTTAATTTTAAGAGGTTTGTTTCATGTGATAGATGGGGAAGAGATCAGGAGACTTTAGAACTGTGCCTGTCTTCTTTCTGCCATCTTGGCCAGAAGTCCCCCGTTCTTGTAATTTCTACCCACAGTTTCAACTTTTGTCCTTTGTAACCATATGATATTTTTCTAATCCCTTTTTCATTTGAATATCAGAAGAATATAGGAATATAAACAATTGGTATAGGAAAAGACAGAGATATCTTGAATTCCTAAATTCACCAGTTTTAGGACATTTTTGGTTGCCTCCAAATTTGGAAGTATTTTTACTAATAGGCAATCAAACCTGGGGCATAGTTGCCATTTGAGGTGGGAAGTAACTAAAAGACAAGAAAGGGTCTGTCTGTAAATTAATTGAGAATATTGTAATGATCTCAAGATGACTAAAAAGTTGAAAAGGAGGAGATGTTGGCACCAATGAAGTTGAGGGCTGAATTAGTATAGTGGAAAAAGAAATACATTTTAAGTCAGAGGATCTAGGCTTGAATTTCTACCTCTGATGCAATGAGGTTGGGTAAATCATTTGTCTTCTCTGGGCTTTATATTGCTCCTTGTAAAATGAAGTGGTTATACTAGTCAATCTTTTGACTATAAATCCTGTAACCTTATGAACTGTTCCCAGAATGAAAGAGAAGAAGGAGAAATGCCAGAACAACCTGACAAAATTGTGAGGAGAAAGTGGTAAGCTGTCAGGAGCTATATGAATATGAGCACTTCTCTTTCTTTCATTTTATTTTATTTTAGTTTTTAGTTTTTTGCAAGGCAATGGGGTTAAGTGGCTTGCCCAAGGCCACACAGCTAGGTAATTATTAAGTGTCTGAGGCCAGATTTGAACTCAGGTACTCCTGACTACAGGGTCAGTATTCTATCCACTATTCCACCTAGCTGCCCCAGCGCTTCTCTTTATTATATAGTAGGAATATGTGAGTATATCAGACAATCTGGATTGTTAACTATTAAAATTATGATTGATACAATCCTTGAAAGAATAGAATTTTTTAAAAATATCAATGTTGAATACTGTTTACTTTTTCTATTAAGTACAATAGAATGGAAGGATAATTTCAATAATATTCAAAGAATATAGGAAAGAAAATTGTGTTTGGAAAGAGCCTTATTTTAGGAATAATGAGGAGCAAGACAGTGTTTCAATAGAAGAGACCTAAAATGTAGTTATTCCATGATAAAAAATAATATTTCTATATTCAATTTTTCTTGAATAGTAGATCTTCCCTTTTTGAAAATAAAGGTAGCACTTGTTTACCTCTAGGACTTTGGGATGCCACTCCATTCCATCATGATTCTTTCAATAGTTTCAACTAGAACTTCTCTAGGTCTGATGACTCAACATATTTAGAATAGCTAGAGTCAAACTTACTATCTCTTCATTTTGAGTTGGACTGGAAAAAAGATTTAGATTAATTTATGATGAAGGTGAAGAGAAAGATTCAGAAGTAGTGAAAGAGTGGGTAAATTGAAAAGAGTAGGAGATTCTGAGCAGAGAGCAGCCTCAGATCAGGGAAAAGTATGTAAATAGTACCAGAACCATATGAATCTTGGTTATCTCCAAGAATAATGGAGGTCTTCAGGAAGAGACTATTAGGGATATTGTAAAGGAAATTTGTTCAACCATCTGACCCGCTTTCTCTCTTTCTCTTCTAATTCTGATTTTTTAATGACAGAGTTTGAGGTAAAGAAAAGTATAATCTAGATAATTCACTCTGAAGTTTAGAGAATATCTTTGAGGGTTTCTAGTGACGTGTCTAGACAAGTTATAAATTTGGTTTTGTTCTTATTGAAATCTTTAAATCTGGATCATGTCTCTGGAATGAAGTTCCTTTGCAAGGAAAAACACAAAATACACACAAATAATAGTTGGATTTTCTAGGAGTCAGATTTTGGGGATAAAATATGGGCTGGATTTGAACTGATTGGATATGTACTTCTGATAGTGTCTTAAGGGGAACAACATATGGGCAACACATGAGCAGATTGTGTTAAGCTCCGAGAGAAGTCCCCAATTACAGAACAGAGGCACTCGACACGATGGAGATGCAATAGCAAGGGTTTATTAAACTAGCTTGAACTAGGGTTCTGTCCTAGGTCAGGGCTAGAATCCTGGAACCCCGAGTAAAGTGAGGAGAGACCTTATATATGGTTTGGTAGGGGAATTTCAAGCATCTGCCTACAGATTGTCTTGAGATGGTGTGGCGTGGTCTTATTGGATGCAGGTCCTCGGAGAAGCCCCCCTGCTGCATGGTCTGAGGGCTGACCTGGCAGGATCCTCAGGAGCTGATCTGGCAAAAACTCAGCTAGCTGACCAAGCAGGAGCTTAGGAGCAGAATTTAGGCAACAGTTCATAGGTTTCAACATTCAGGGTCTTATGGGCATTCAGGCTATTGTTCACAGATTTCCAGACTCAGGGTCTTACAATTGCTTTGTTTTGATGATTCTTTTAGTCAGCCCCTCCCTCCATTCTGGTTTGTAGGAGTCTGATCATACCATTTGGAAGCTGAAAGGAATATTGGATATTTAGTCCAGTTTTTTTTTTTCATTTTAATAGAGGAAGAAACTGAGATAAAGCAGTTGTCTTTCCCCATATCATAAATGGTTAAGTCACAGGACCAGAATTTGAATTCAGGTCTTCCCAATTCAAATTGGATCCTTCTAGTGCCAGCCTTACTATGGTTACATAGTGAGGAAAACCTTAGACATAAGAAAGCAATGGATGGTTTCATGCTCAGATATTAGCAAGAGGTCAAATAGTTTTATTTATAGTTAGATGGGGGTAGAGTGAAAAGAGGATACTAAAATGACTCAGTCAAGATAGAGATTATTAGAATTGTTGATCAAGTTGAGAGAGATTAGTGGCTAGACAGTAAGATCTTTGTTTTCAAGAATAAAATTAGTTTAGTAAGCAAAAAACCCTATAATCTCTTGCTTGTCTGAAATCCATCTAAACAGAAGAAAGTAGAATAGGATCCTGAAAATACAAAGCAAGCATTAAATCTCATCTCTTTCTTTGAGGTGATCATTGTAGGTCCTTACTCAGGACTTAATACTTTTATAGCCATATTTCTCATAAACCTTCATAGGGTATATCAAATTAGAAGGGAAAAGGTAACTAAAAGTTGAGGATAAAAAATAAGGGGGAGAATGAAGAGTGTTGCTAGAAGTAGGCATACCTAACAGCTTTGATTAATGCCTACAAATAGCAATGAAGGTTGCTGACAGACCAAATAAAATTTTATGTAGGCTGCACAAACTCACAACACAATGTGGGGCTGTTCATTTCAGGGACAAAGATAACTAAAAAGTTCCTAAGGGAGATCTTTAATTTGCTGTAACATAGATACTGTAGATTCCGTGTTGGAAGGGGTATCTAAGGAAATCTATTTCTATCTGGGTCTGAACTTGAGTCCTTTTTCCTGTATCCCTGATAGGTCCATTTACTTCTATTCAACTTGAAGATATCTCATATTAGGGAAACCTGTGCTTCCTGGGGTAGTACATTACACCTTTGATCAGGTATATTTGGTGAAGTTTTTCTTTATATCAAACTAAAATCTGCATCTCTATAACTTGTACCTCTTGTCCCCTGAGGCAAAACAAATCTAATATCCCTTCCCCACCCCTTACTCACTACCCCCTTTAAGTTCCCATTTTGAAGCAGAGCACAGGGAATGACCATGTTGAACTTGAAGGTCACATCATTTGGGACAGGAAATCTAGCATGTAGACCTCCACCCATGCACAGTGAGTGCTGTCTTAGCCACTCCTTGGAGGCCTACCTCTGTGGCATATGTATGAGTGAAAACCTGGAGCCAGGTGCTAAAACACGCCCCCAAGCACCACCTTTGTCCAGTCCACTATGGAAATGTATTTAAGCAAGGTCTAAGGAAGTGGAACATCCTTTCCTCTCTTTTCAGGTTGACCACTTTCTCTAAGCTAGAACCATGTGTTCCTGGCCTGTGCTGGATAACTGTGACTTCAGCTCAGCTTCATGTGGCCAGATTCACTGGAGTCTAAATTCAGTCAGCTCCTTTCTCTCCCCCCAGGCACTCAGGCACTCTTACCTAGATCTTTTGTTATTCATCCTGTTCTCAAGCAGCTTATTGTCTCTCCTGGAAAAAGTTTAATCTTGAACTTTGCAGGTTTATGAAATAAAAATCCTGAGCTTTTCTACTTACAATTCTAGTCATGAGTTCTCATCTTTGTGACTGCCTAAATGTGCTTAATGCTGGCAATAATGTCAGCCTTAAGTGATTAGCTCTTAACTGCCTGACCTTAACTTGTGATACCAGCTTTCCCCATAGAATGACATACCTAGAGAACCTGAAAGAAAGACATTTGAGAAGTAGACAGGCCTTTTCAGAATGAAAATTTTAAAAAGGAAACACTTACCTTTTGAGCTTTGCCAAAAGATATCATGCAATATCAGGACTTAGAAAACAGAGAACCAATTTTTAAATCTTGAAGGGACTTTGGAACATATAATATTAAAGGAAGGTGGTATCTTCAGATATTACTGTTTTGGACGAGATCATAAAACATAGACTTTTACAGCTAGAATGGATCTTTGAACATGATACCAGAGCAGGAAGTAGATCTAGGAGATAGAATACCAACTCTTAGGTCAACTCTGAAGATACTTTCAACTCAGATATCTTAGGTTCTGTGATCCTTTAGAAGGGACTTCAGAATTGACCTAATCTCTTGCCCCATATTGCAGATATTACAAACATTATGTTTGTCCTTAGTTTTTAAGGAAGACCTGATATCAGGGAAGTGATGCCATAACAAGCACATGAATTGGATTTGAGTGAGGTAGCTGTGCTAAGTCACCAGTCCCACTTTTTCCTCCAGAGTCATCTGGATCTAGTAGCCAGATATGAATCTGCATGACTGGAGATGTCCCTAGATGCAAGGCAATCAGGGTTAAGTGACTGAAATAGGAGTCAAGTGTCTGAGGCTAGATTCAAATTCCAGTCCTCCTGACTCCAAGGCTAGTGCTCTATCCACTTTTCTACCTAGCTGTCCATTAACAGAGGTAGAAACAGAGGAGGGCCTGTGGAACAGGATGAGAAGTGAGATGCTTCCGTTATTATACTATACACAACTTGTGGTCATGTTAGTGGAATGAACTTGTTAAATTGTCTCAATTGTATCTGATTCTTCACCATCCCCTTTTGGAATTTTCTTGACAAACTACTGGAGTGGTTTGTTTCCTTCTCCAGCTCACTTTTCAAATAAGAAACTAGGGTAAAAAGGGGTTAGAGGACTTGCCCAGTATCCAAGAATGGATTTAAATTCATAAAGAGCACTCTTCCTAGTTCCAAGCACAGTGAGAAGTGCTTGCTAATGCTTATGGGAAAGGAGGAAGAGCATTCTGAGATCATTCAGACTATAATGTCTTCTTAACCCTTCAAGGCTTTGTTTCTCTTCTAGATTTGAGTCTACCATGACATCAGGTCTGACTTCTTTCCCCCAAAACCTAACTTTTTTACTTTAGTATTCCTATTTTATAATGGCATTTGTATTTGGGATGTATGTGGTCTCAAATTTATTTAATTTTTAATTAAAGCCACTGCAAGATATATGGGGGTATGGGAATGTGATAGGTAACTCATTTCCATAGCAGGAAGCTGGAAAAAACAAAATTTCCAACATACTTTTCTCCAAACACAGATTAGCTAAAATTTATAGGCTTAGAGTTGTCTGAGTCACTACAAGTTGTGACTTATCCATGGTCAGGAAAAGAATTTATATCAGAGGCAGGACTTGAATAAAAGTTTTTCTAAACTCCAAGGCTAGTGCTCTATTTTGCCTTGCTGCCTATTATGCTGTTTATGTAGTATGTATGTTTTGAATTGAATGGGAAGTAGGACTCTGGAGACCAGGGCTACTCCACTGTAACTATGATCTATGGCAGGGTAGGAGGAACACTGACTCCAGGAGCTTTGTGCTGAGGTTATAGGCAATGATTTCTACTCCATCTCCAGACTCGGGAAACTGAAGCAGTCTTCACCCCCTTTTCCCCCAAACCTGGCCAAGTTTTTAGAAACCTCATTTCACAAAACAAAGAGGAAAATAATGTATTGTTTTTTCAGGTTGACTGCTTTAAGTTTTAAAAATTGCCATCAGATAAGTACCCTCTTGGAGTAAAAAGTATAAACTATTATCTCATGAAGAAACATTACAGTGGGTGCTATTTTTGTGAGTCCATTACGTAGGTATAAACATCAAATTGAAAGAAAGAAAACCACCGAAGTGGGGAGTAGTTTCCCCAAAGGAAACTACATTTCTGCCTACTGTGTGAAATCAAGATCCTGGGGACTTTTCAAGGAGATGCCAAGAAATCTAGCAGGATTCTAAGTTAATTGTTCCCCACCCTGCCATATTCTCTCCCTTCCCTTCTGCCCAACAATATACAACCATCTGGGATGACTGCTAAAAACAGTTAATGAAGTTAGACATAAAGGGAGTTTGGTGTAATGGATAAGAGCTGGAATTCAAGTTGGTAACACAGTCTGGCACTCCTAGTTTCTACCTGTGGTCAAGTCCCTTAACTTCTCCCAGCCTCACCTTCCTTGTCTGTCAGGAGGCAATGACATGCAGCTCTTTGAAAACTTTAAAGGACTACACAAGTGCCAATTATTATTATTATTATTATTATTATTATCATTATTATTATTATTATCATTATTATTATTAAACTTTGAATTCTTTGAGAACAGGGTTTTTCTTTTCCTTTCTTTGTTTCACCAATGTTTGGCACAGTGACAGGAATATAGAAACTTAATAAATGCTTGTGGACTGCCAGACTTTCCAAGAAATGATAGAACCACTATCTTTTTACCTGGTCAGAATCTATATTGAAGATTTTATTCAATTTGTGTGCCACATTTTGAGATAGCAGAATAAATTGATAAATAAGAAATGTGATCAGGATGGGAAGGAGACTGACACCCATATCCCATGAGAACCAACTGAAGGAGCTGAATATGACTATAGCCTGGAGAAGAAAGAGTGGAAGAGGGATTCAGAGGGGACATGAAAAATAACAAGGATCCAAAAACAATTGTCAGATTTTGGCTCTGCTCAATCCCAGGGGGTAAAACAAAAGTAATAGAAATTTTAGAGATTTCAACTTCGTATAGAGGAAAAACTTAACATCATGGAGTACTTAGGGAGGCAGTGTGTTTGTCATCACTGGAAGTCTTTCAGTGGTATCTGAATATTCATTGCCAGGGTTATTGTAAAGAAGATTCAATTTAAACTTATGGGACATTCTTTACTGGTCCTTTTTTTTTAAATAGACTTTTAAAAACATTTTACATATAAAAAAGTTACATGGGCACTAATGAGAATTGAATGTGAAGAGATAACATTAAAAAAGAGGGAGCTCAGTGGTAAGAGAAATATATTGGGAGAAAGGGAAAGGGGAATGGGAATAAGTATTTTCACATAAAATAAGCAAGAAAAAAATTTTCAGTGGAGTGCAAAGAGTGGGAAAGTGATGAAGGAATGAGCTTTATTCTCGTTGTAACTGGCTTAGAGAGGAAATGACACACACTCAATTGAGTATAGAAATCTATCTTACCTATAGGAAATTAGAAGGGAAAGGGGATGAGAGAAAGGGAGTGATGGAGGGGAAAGTAGGTTGTAGAAGGGGTGGGGTAATCATAAAACATTTTTGAGAAGACACACAGGTGAAAGGAGAGAGAAAATGGAATAAATGAGGTGGGGATAGGATTGCTGTAAGTTCACTTAGCAATAGTAATTGTGGGGGGAAATAGTGAAAATAGTTTCTCTGATAAAGACCTCATTTCTCAAACAGTCAAATATAAAAAATAGTCATTCCCCACTTGATAAATGATCAAAAGATATGAACAGTTTGGGGATGGCATTATCAATGTTACCTATGGCCATATTAAAAAATGTTCTATTGATTGGAGAAATGCTAATAAGAACAATTCTGAGGTATATACCTGTTGGATTGTTAATAGGACAAAAAACAAATGGCAAACGATGAAGGGGATATAGGGAAAGTGAGACTAATGAATTGTTGGAGGAGTTTTGAAGTGATTCAACCAAAGTAATTTGGAACTGTTCCCCAAAGACTATAAAACCATGCTTATCCTTTGATCTAGCAATGCCACTACCAGAAGAGATGAAAAATGCAAAGAAAACGGATATATGTATAAGGATATAACAGTTCTTTCTGGTGACAGAGAATTGGAAATTGGAGTGCCCATCGCTTGGGGAAAGGCTGAACAAATGGTATGAGATAATGGTGGAAAGCAATTCTGCTGTAAGGAATGATGAGCAGCATGTTCTCAGTAAAACTTGGAAAGACTTAGCATGAGCAGATGCAATATGAAATGTACTGTACACAAAGTAACAGAAATATTGTAGGATGATCAGCTGTGAATGACCCAAGACAACTGAAGAACTTAAGATAAAAAATCTATTCATCCTCAGAGAGAGAGGGCTGATGTTGCCTTAATACAGTTTGAAGCATATTTTTTTTATTTTTCTTTAGGTTTCTTTTTTGGAAGGGCAGGGGAAGTCTGTTTTCTTTTACAACATGACTATTATGGAAATGTTTTGCATGACTATATTTTTAACCTACTCAGTGGAGTCAGGGAAGGGGGAGGGAGAAGAAAGGAAAGAATTTGGAACTCAAAATCTTAAAAATGTATATTAAACTGTCTAAATAAACTCCTCTCTGCTCTAATAAATGAGAAAGTTCATATGAGTTATTAGAATCAGCTCTCCATGCAGAAATATAACCAGTTGCACATCATTAAGTCCCTTATGATTTCCCTTTTTTATTTATCTTTTTATGCTTTATTTGTCTCATATTTAAAGATCAAGTTTTCTTTTCAACTCTTATCTTTTCATTAGAAAAGTTTGAAAGTTCCCTATTTTATTAAATGACCATCTTTTCTCCCAAAAGAATATGCTCACTTTTTCTGGGTAGTTGATTCTTGGTTGTAATCCAGACTCTTTTGTTTTACAGAATATTATATTCCAAACCCTAAGATCCTTTCATCTAAAAGCTGCTTAATCTTGTGTTATCCTATGGCTCCATGATACTTGAATTTTTTTCTAATTGCTTGCAGTAATTTTTCCATGACTTAGGAGCTCTGGAATTTGTCTTTAATAATCCTGAGTTTTCATTTGGAGATCTCTTTGAGAAAGTAATCAGTGAATTCTTTCAATTTCTATTTTACTCTTGTTCTAGAATATCAGGGTATTTTCCTTGATAATTTCTTGAGAGATGATGTCTAGGTTTTTTTTTTTGATAATGGCTTTCACTAATTTTTTAATTATCTCTCCTGAATCTATTTTCCTGTTCAGTTGTTTTTTTTCAGAGATATTTCACATTGCCTTCTAATTTTTCATTCTTTTGGTTTTGTTTTGTTTCTTTTGTCCTCAATTGATATTTTATTTTCTCAATTACATATTATGAAAGCTTTTCAACATTCATCCACATGCAGATGCATATTTTTAAATCATAATATCCTTCCACATTCCCTTCCTACCCCACCTTCCCTCGGCAACGAACAGTCTGTACAGCATATTACACATACACATTTGAGTTTAACATGTTTACAGATTAGTCATTTTCTGAATGAGGAATTAGGATTAAGGGAAAAGAAAAAATAAACATGAGATAGGAAAGAAAAATATAAGAGAGATTGTTTAAAAGGTGGATGTAGTGTGTTCATTCACATTCTGTAGGGTTTTTGATTTTTTTGGTTTTTCTTCCTCCGGATGTCCATAACAGGTCTCCTAGGGCTGTTTTAGCATTCTGAACTGCTGAGAGGAGCTGTATCCATCAAGATTGATCATGTTGTTAAGGAATACAATGTTCTCTTGGTTATTCTCCCTTCACTCAGCACCAGTTCCTATAATTCATTCCATGCTTCTCTAGAGTCCAACCATTCATGGTTTCTTCTAGAGCCAAAGTACTCCATAATTCATGTACCATAACTTTTTCAGTTATTCCCCAATTGATGGGCATCCCCTCAATTTCCAATTCTGCCATTGTTTCTTGATTTCTCACAAAGTCATCAGCTACCAGAAGGCTGCCTACTAAGTGATAAATTTTCTTTCATCATAGTAATTCACCAAGACTGGCTACAAAAGCTTAGAGGAGTTTTGTGACCTGCTTCAATGGAGGGAGTTTCTATACTGAAGCAACTACAGATTCTTGAAAAAATAGTTTCTATAACTCCTGCCAAAAAAACCCAACAACAACAACAGTATTTTGGAGCACAAAAATTGGTCATTTCCTTTTCAAAAAGAGTAGGATTTTTTGGGGAATTATGCCCAAAGGGCAACAAAAATGTGCATACCCTTTGATCCAACAATACCACTACTGGGTCTATACCCTGAAGAGATTATGAAAAAGGGTAAAACATCACCTGTACAAAAATATTCATAGTGGCCTTGTTTGTGGTGGCAAAGAATTGGAAATTAAGTAAATGTCCATCAATTAGGAAATGACTTAACAGACTGTGGTATATGTATATCATGGAACACTATTGTTCTATTAGAAACCAGGAGGGATGGGAATTCAGGGAAGCCTGGAAGGATTTGCATGAACTGATGCTGAGTGAGATGAGCAGAACAGAAAAACATTGTACACCCTAACACCAACATGGGGATGATGACCAACATTGATGGACTTGCTCATTCCATCAGTGCAGCAATCAGGGAGAGTTTTGCGGTATCTGCGGTGGAGAATACCATCTGTATCTAGAAAAAGAATCGTGGAGTTTGAACAAAAACCCGAAGACTATTACCTTTAATTTAGGGGGGGAAACTGTTATTCTACTATGTAATTCTGCTGTCTTCTTATACTTTATTTTTCTTCCTTAAGGATATGATTTCTTTCTCATCACATTCAACTTAGATCAAT
Organism: Macrotis lagotis; assembly: GCF_037893015.1. Lineage (NCBI taxonomy): Eukaryota > Metazoa > Chordata > Mammalia > Peramelemorphia > Peramelidae > Macrotis > Macrotis lagotis. The sequence continues at coordinate 365,877,409 of NC_133658.1, forward strand.
GTATGCCATGGAAACATTGTAAAGATTAATCAACTGCCTTCTGTGTGTGTGGGGGGGGGATTAGGGGAAAAATTGTAAAACTAAAAAAGAATAGGATATTTCTACAGAGGATTTTATGGTGACACATGCCTTCTGTCTCTGAAGAAATGAGGAATTATTGGTATGAAATGTGACATTTTCAGACATGACCAATGTGTGTGACAGAAAACACATAAACATATATACACAAATATACATGTCTATACACTTAGAAATACAATTTAACTTTTATTAGATTTTATATATTATTCAGCCAGCACAGTATCATCTGCAGACAGAAACATTTGCAAAGCTCACTGTCCCTAGAGAATCCTGCTTCAATTTGGACTTTTTCTGTGAATCTGATGAATTCCTTTGTTGAATGTATTGACTTGTCTCTTTTATTTTTACTAGATTTTGACAATGATTGTGGTGGTCATCAGTATATGAAAGAAAGAACATGTTTGAAAAATCTTTAAGGTTACATTTTTTATGATGGATATTTTTTGGGTTTTTTTGTAATCAGTATACAGGCATCTTATATTCTCTGTACTTCTCATTTGTATAACTGAAATCATGGTGTGTTGTAAAAAAACTGATTATTCATATCTCATGCATTCATTAAGGAAAACATTGATATAACATTGAGGGGTAGAGATTAAGAGCTAAACCTGTGATTTAATTAAATAGGAACAAGGAAATACCTTCTACCAATACAGACTCCTTTTCTACAACTTTCATATGTATTTATATTCTGCCCTGCTCAAAGCACATATAGAATTACATAATTTAGTTTTGAGCATTATATTTTAGGAAGGAAACTGGTATCCAGAGGGAAAAAACCAGGATGTTGTGTTTTGAGATCGGATGAGAGTAAAAGACTTAGTATTGTGCGTTTCTCTACCTAGTAAACGAAACCTGAAAAGCTCCCTGAAGTTTTTCAAGACCAGCTTTCTATCTGGGACAGGACTCTTCCTTACAAGTTCCTTCATGGGTATTCATCCATTTTCTAAAGTAAGATAGCAGAACTGGTACCAAATTCTAGCCTTAACTATTTCCTACTTCTGTGACTTTGGACAACTTGCTTTCTGTCTCTGGACCTTAGTTTCTTCTACTATAAAATGAGGGGCTTAGTTTAGATGATTGCTGTGGTCCTTCCTGGCCCTAAACATATGAACCTGTGAGCTTTCTCTGGGCTTTAGCTTCTTCATCTATAAAATGAAACATTTAACTAATGGATCTCTAACATCCTTTCCATTTCTAAATCCTAATAGCCCCTTCTGATAATATTCAATGTATCCATGTGGAGCATTGGAGAGAATATTATATTTGGAGTCAGAATATCAGCTATACCTTATATGATTTTGAACAAGTCGCTAAATCTCAGATCTTCAATGTCTGTCTGTAAAATGAGGGGAATGGATTTGATGTTATTGAAATAATCCAATTGTAAGGTAATGAGAGCCAGCACTACAGTGGTGGCAGTGTCCGAGGAGTGAAGGAAATATATACAAGACATATCGAAATGTTGAAATTGGCAGACCTTTGGCAACAGATTGGATAAGGGGGTGGGGGTAGAAGATGGTGAAGAATCCATTATGAGTTCTAGGTTGTGAGCCTGAGGGAGTGGGAAGATGGTGTTGCTCTCAATATAATTGGGAATATTGCTGGGTTGGGGTGGGAGTGAACGCGAAGCATTTGGGGGAAAGGTAACTGAGTTCTATGTTGAGTTTAAGGTGTTTCCTGGATGTCCAATTTGAGATGTATGAAAGACAGATGAAGGTTCAAAACTGGAAGTCAGAAAAGAGATTGAGAATCATTAGCCCTGGAAACTGGGGATGGGATAAGATCACTACATAATATAGAAGGAGGAGAGAAGAAGGCTCAGAAAGAATCCTGAGGGACACTTAGGATTAAAGAGCATGATCTGGAAAAGGATCCAGCAAAGGAAACAGAGTGGGAGCCATCAGATTAATACTGTTAAAAGTTGCAACGAGGTCAAGAAGAATGAGAATTGAGAAAAGGCCATTGATTTTGTCAACTTAGAGATCATTAGTAACTTTGGAGAGCATTTTATTTTTTGGTTTTTGTAAGGCAATGGGGTTTAAGTGATTTGACTAAGGTCACACAGCTAAGTAATTATTACCTGTTTGAGACTGGATTTGAACTCAGGTCCTCCTGTTTCCAGGGCCAGTGCTCTATCTACTACCTAACTGTCCCTGGAGAGCAATTTCAATGAAGTTTGATGGGATCAGAAGTCATATTATAAGGTGTTAGGGGAATGAGAGGAAAGAAAGTGGAGGCATCTTTTGTAGATGGTCTTTTCAAGGAGTTTAGTTAAAGAGGACAAAAAAGAAATAGGAAAATAATAGTGGGGGATGAAAAGATGAAGTGAAGGTTTTTTTCCAGGTGCAAATAGGCATATTTTAGTCAGAATGGAATAAAAAGGAGAGAGAAAGAGAGAGATTGAAAATAAATGAAAGAGTGAGGATAATGGAAAGTCATCTATTAAAGAGATGGAACGGAATAACTTGAACAAGTTGAGTTCCTGCTGTGTGCAAGACAATGTTCTAGTCACCAAAGATACCAATATGAAAATGAAACAGTCTATAACCTTCAGGAGCATGCATTATAATAGGAGAAGAGCTCATATTGGAAAATGCTGGCCAGTTTTGAGTCTCTGAAATCACAGGAATTTAGAACAGTTGGTTGTGGGATCCTTTTCAATAGCAGTGGCAATATGGATATGGTTGCTGTTAACTGAGACAGAAGCAGAAAGATGAGGGCAGATGAGAGAAAGCATGTGAAGAACAGCAAGGTAGATGACAAGATGTGTGGATTAGATGAGTTTGTACTCAGTTTGTACTCAGACACCATTCAGAAAAGCTTAGTTCCATGCCAGAAACCATACATTATTTCATACAACTGAAATAATTCAGTTGTCTTCTTCATTTTATAGATGACATCTTACAGATGAGTTTAAGTGAAAAGACTTTTTCAGTCACACAACTAATAAGAGCTAAGGGAAGGCAAATGAAACTGAATGTTCCTGACTAAAGGTTCATCCCTCTCTTCCAGGATGTCATTTTGAATGTTGTACATGTCAGTCAGAGACTTGTAAGAGACTGAAGTCCATTAGTGGCCCAATTTTCAGAGCTTTTTGTAGGTAGGATAAACCAATATTTTCTCCTTGCTCCTTGGTTCAATAGCTAAACAGCTTTCTATTCTTACAAGTGTTAGTATGTGAACTCTCTCCCAGACACAGGGGTGCTGTATCACCCCTCAGAGTTCTTGGGTACCCCAAGAAGTTTGAGATTATTTCTTGCCTACAACTATCGGATTGTGCTCCCACTGGCAGGGTTGCCAGGTAAAATAGAGATGTGGTAGACTTGTGGGTGATGGTACAGTTAAGGATATGACTCCATGTGTGTGTGGGGTGGGGTGAGGTGAGGTGAAGCAAGATTATGAAGTAAGAAAAAAGCAATGATTAAGTTGAGAAATCGGTCAGTTAGGGTGTTAGAAGGATTATCTATATCTGTGTTGAAGTCCCCTAGAATGAGGAGAAATATTGGGGAGAAAAGGATGTTTGTGACCTCATTGAGAAAGGAAGCTGAATACTCTGAAGATTAATACAGTTTTTAATTGACCAGGAGATAGGATTAAGTAAACCTCAAAGGCTGAAATGTTAGTATGTGAAGAAGGTAGAAAGTCTGAAAGTGGTTTTGAGGAGCAAGGAGTATTTTAAATTTCCTCATCTCAACCAGTTAAGAGAGAATAAATAACAGTATAATCAGTGCTGGAAAGGATAGCACTGTGTTATCAGGATAAAGCCAGGAGATGAAAGCTAGGAGATGAAAGGAGCAGGAAAGAAAGACTTAAATTGAAAGTTAGCATTCACAGTGAAATGGTGGATGGCTTTAGAGTGGGACATTGAGAGTTGGGATGAGAGGTTTGGAAATAAGAAAGTAGGCATTGGGGTGGCTAGGTGGCACCGTGGATAGAGCACTGGCCCTGGAGTCAGGAGTATCTGAGTTCAAATCCAGCCTCAGACACTTAATAATTATCTAACTATGTGGCCTTGGGCAAACCACTTAACCCCATTGCCTTGCAAAAAAAATCTAAAAAAATTAAAAAAAAAAGAAAGTAGGCATTGGGGCATCCAATGAGGTTTGTATAATGACAGCCAGAATTTCAGGATCACTGAGAAGGGCAGAATATGACCAGGTATGAATTTAAGTGTTTTTTATATCACTAGGAGTTCCCCACCTCAGGGTTATATCTGCTTAAGGTGTCGAGAAGTTCCTGCAAGAGTGAGAGGAGAATTTCTAAATTAGACCTTGGCTAATTTATCTTTCTTGTCCTCTAAGGGCCTAGAGCACATGGGACATATGAGACAATCAGTGAATATTTGGGGGGGGGATAGATTGAGTGAATTTATGCCTACCTGTTTTTGGCCATTCTGAAATAAGTAATTCCTCATATTGCCAGATCCCTTTCAAAATTATTTACAAAGCCCTTTCCTAATTTTTCTACTTTGAAGTCAGTAGAATAAGTATTATTAATATCACTTTGCAGAAAAGGAAACTAAGATCAAGGAAAGGAAAATGACTTGCCCAGGGTCACCCAAGAATTTGGATAAATTTTATTAGCATTAAATGTAAATGTAGAATAGTTATGTTTGATTAAACAGTAATTTTTGAAAAGTATTAATTTTTTAATGCACTTTAAACTCAGCATAAGTCAACAGTTTGATAAAGCAACAATGAAACCAATGCACTTTTAAGAAAATTGAAGAAAGGCATAGAATTCTGGATTATGGAGATGATTGTTCTGCTGTGGTCTGTCCTGGTTAAATTATATATGGAATAATTGTATTCAGGCCTGAGTGCCATATTTTAGAAAGGAGATCAGTAATCCAAAGGAGATTGACCATGATAGTGAAGGAACTGGTAATGTCTGGAGACAAGAAGACTTATGCAATGAATGGAACTGATAATTGTGATGTCGAAGAGAATGAGATGTTGTCTTTGTTTTTTAATGTTAGTCATAGAAGCAGGTACAAGATTTGGAACCAACATATTTGATTACAAATCCTGGCAGGACAGGTCAGGAAGACCTGGCTCTCTCTCTCTCTGTCCTTTGCTGGCAGAAAGGGGCCATGTGAAGAGACAGGCATCCAATCAAATGAAGCCTGTGTGACCCCTGCAAGCAGAAAGAGCCAGCCAGCAACAAGAGACAGATGTATAGTGGTATTGAATATTCTCATCCTCTGTTCCTGTGAGAGGAACAGCAAGTAGGCTGATAGTAGGAGAAATATATGGAGAGAAATAAAGTATAAGAATTGAAGGTAGTTCTTGTGTTCTTGTGATGTTTCATAGATTCTTTTCACTTGAAATGCTGGCTACTCAAGACTCATATTTCCCATTTATGTACTTGATTTTTAACTTAAGCAGAATATTTCTTTTAAATTCCTCTTCCCATATACTTCAAAATGAAAAGAAAACCTCTTGAAGCTGAATCAGGAAGGTATCAGCTTGGTGGAAGGTATCTGTCAATGTCTCGAAGCAAAATATTTGATGATGTCTAAGCATGAAAATATTTAGATGACAATTAACTCTTGTAAAATATTTTCTTTCTATTCTGTATGAAGAAAAGTAAAGTTAGGGTAAAAAATACAAAACTTAAAGCTTATATAATAATTTATTTCTTATCAAGTAGGAGAGTACCATATTCTCATGGGATTTATTTCATATGATGCAGTTTTTTAATTTGTTCTTTCAATGGATAATGGGAATGTTCATTTAATTCATATTAAAAATTAGTTCATGCAAAAACATTTGTGTGTTTCAGGTTGGTTGAAATGAATCTTTTAAAGTTAATTTAAAAATAAATCTGTAACACATCTGTAGTACACTCCAGTTCTCTTGATATTAGTGTCATATACTTTGTTATTTAAAAAATATTTTGTTCAGCATTTTTCAAGGATATGTAATTGAATGGAAAAATCAAGTGATGATTAAATTTACAGAAATCATATCTTAAAATATAATGCTTATCCGTGATTCACAGAATAGAGTAATCCTGCTTTAACTTAATTTGCAAACAAATGGATTTTGCATGTAAAATTAAGCTATTTCAATTGACATTATTTTGTTTTTAGCATGTGTGATAATTATCTTTCCTAAATCGTTGATAGAAGCTGGAAATCTTTATATTTTTTTTGTATAGTTTTAATTTGATGGGGATGAGTTTAAAATTTTTCAGTTCAGTTTTTTTTGTATTCTTAATCCTAAGCTTCATGGTCAAGGAAAAGTATGTGCATTAATGGCAAATATTTTTAATATCCAAAGAACATGAAAAAGCGTTGAGATTTTTCAGTGTGCCAGTAAAGCTTTTTACAAACAAGACACATGCTTTTTCCATTCAATATATACATTTCCATACAATACATACATACATACATACATACAAACATTGCTGTAGATTAGTACCTATATTGTGGTTTATGAAATGTGTCATACCAAAATAGATTGTAAATAATTTATTGGGCAAATATGTTCATTTAAAAAAAAAATTTTGGTTTCATGTTTGAGTCAGAGTTGTGTTTAGCTTTTTAAATTACCATCTTTATTTTCCAAATATGATATAAATGAGTGAAATCCTTGGAATATATCCCACTTCTAACACAATTTAGTAGGTTATATGTTTCTTGAAAAGTGAACCTTTCCCAAGTTGTCATATTTCAAAAAAGCTTACTTTTTGAAAATTACTATTATGTAATTTTATAAATTTAATATAATACAAGTATTCAAAGGATGATTGTTAACCCTGTTATCTAGTTATTTTTAGTCAGTTTTTAAAACAATGAAATTGAATACATTCAAACTAAGAACAAATAAGATTTGCCCTACTACATTGGATGTTTTGGAGCTACTCTTTTGTTTGAGTCACAGTCTTTCCTTTGTAAAATGTAGTTGGTCATAACAGTTAGTTGGAAATAATGATGCTTTGGTATTGAATGTAGCACCACCATGGATTTTCCTTGGGCAAGATGTAACCTCTCAGTGCCTCAGTTTCTTCATTTACATAATGAAGATATTTCTACCTACCTACCTCACAAGGATAATGTGAGGGTATTAGATTCATGTTTATAATACTAACATAGCTGTCATCATTATAAATTTTACTTGAAAGTAATGAGTGGAAAATATGTTCTTCACAGAATAGACTCTATTACCTTACTCTTGTGTGGAAACTAAGCCACCTCTCTGAAAAGACCTGTAGATACAATGGAGTTGTTTTTCCCCTGTGTGAAAATAATTTGGTTATTATACTAATGTTTTCTATCCTATGCCTTTACTTTGAAAATTTTCCCTTAACTATAGTGGTAGATCTTGTTAGATTTATCATGAACTCCAAATGACAGTATTGACAGAGAGGAAAGAAAACTGAGAAAATCCAGGATATAGTAGGTAATTTGAAGATTTAAAATTAAGTAAACTTTTTCTTAAGGAGTTTGTAGTCTAATGGTATCTATTTCAGATATTTTCTTGCTATTATTATTATTAAGAATAATATTATTATTAATAATAATAATAATCTGCTTTTTTACATACAGGGTCAGTGTTTAACACTGTATTATAATGAAGTCAATAATGACAGTGTCCCCAAATAACCAGTGGGCTGGGATGTTAAACTGCTAATAATACCTATGCTAGAAAATAACAGATTTGTTGTTTTTCATAAAAGCATGTAAATTACTATGTATTACTTTGCTAAAGGGGAAAGAAAACTAGGATTTGGGGTTCTTCCCCCCTACATTGCATTTTCTATATAATATTTATGGTAAAAGACGCATCACTATGAAACTTTATAGCAGGAGTTGGTGTTGCACAAAGAACACTGATTAGGCTGGCAGCTAGGTTACTTGTTCCAAACGTAGCCTGCTAACTTAGCTATATGACACTGAGCAAGTTACCCGAGTCATCATAAATGCTTGTTTCTGACTTACCATTCCCAAGTCTGTTTCATTGTGTTTTTATCACAATGGTAGGACTAGAAGATCTTTATTTATGATTCTATGAAAACTAGTCCTAATTTTTGAAATTCCATTACTAAATGGATACCTCCTCTCAGATTATTTTTTATTCTAAAAGGCATTGAATAATCAAAGAATAAATCTATACTGAGCCTTTTAAGGATTGCAATTGACAATAATTCACCATTTTAATTAGGAAAATGAGAAAATACAGATCATAGAAACGCTGATAGTAATAAATATTTGGATTATATGTAATTTGATATATTTTTCAAATTCTCAGTACCAAAATCCAAGTTATGTGTGCTAAGTAAATTGATTACAAATGGTAAAATTGTTTGACTTTCTTCATTTTATTGCACTATAGTGGGAAGTTCTTGAAAAGTTAACTTATTGAAGAAAACATTTTTCTTTAAACCAATCTTAACTATAATGTAATTCAAACTGTTAAATTTAATAGTTTCTGATTTTTATTTGATTATGCCTTAGATTAAGAAGTAGTTATAGGAGCAATAATTGGCAGATGCTGTTCTGAAGCCTCCCCATCAGAATTTAAGAGGTCTTCATAAACTTGAATCCCTAAATTCTAATCACATCCTAAATGTAGTAATAGGTTATATTTTATTAATCCTCAAATGTTACAGAGTGGTTTTTTTAAAGCTTTCCCTGTAGCAACATTTTTAAAAATTGTACTTACCAGTATTTTTTTAAACCTTTATACTATCTTTGTCCTGTTTACTTAGGGATGGTTATTTTAAAAATTTATGTTCAAAATATTGAAGATTATAGAAAGAACTGAGTTCTTGCTTCCAGTTCCACTACCTGAAATAGCTAACAATGGGTACATTACACTATTGGGAGACATTGTGCTAGACAACTAAACTGAATGTTATTTAGACACTTTAATGTGAATTTCTTCAACCCACTAGATTACTACCATAAAATCTCATTGTTAACTATATTATTTGAACAAAAATAAAGGAAATGACTGGTAATATCTGAGTGATAATTTTGAGCCTGTTAATTGCAATAATGATAATTTCTTCTTAATCAGAAACTTTATTACCAAAAACAAAAACATCTGATTTTTATGGCCCAGATTCTCTGTTTCCAACTGACATTCTTCCCCTCCTCTTAGTCCTTTATAATGGAGAGTAATTCTGCCTCTATTGAAACTGTCTCTGGCCAAGTGATAGCCCCATAATACAGCAAAAGTAGGATGGCTCCTCCATGTTCTTTTGATGGAACAATGCAAGTCCTGGAAAGTGGCCCTCTCTTCAGAAGTATCTGGGTGTTGGTCTGTCCTTGAGTGTTTGAACCTGAAGTTATTGCAGTGTTGGAGCTTTATTCCAATGTATTCCTTGCTCAGAGAGCTTTGTTCCCAGAGAATTTATTAATTTAGATATCAGTATGATTTTTGTTTTATTTTCAGGACATGTCTAGTTTATTAAGAAAAAGGAAAATAAGAAACATTGCCATGTTTTATCTCATTCTAAAAGTATATATTTTACTTTCAGTAAAATTATTAGGTTTAATAACTGATGTATTTAGCTTAAAAATTCTCTTTTATGCAGTGAATGACCTGAAAAAGTAGAACTTGATGCCTTTTTTTTTGCATGTGGTTAGAAGTGCTTTACTTTTGCAGAATTGACATGTGCAATGGAAAACAGCATGAGTTATTGTGATATTGTTCTTGTCACTATGACCACCTAAAATTTTATGTTTATCAGTATGAACCCTCTAGTCAATGTCTTTAGCATACTGGGTTTTAGGTTATTATGGTGCTTGTTTCTCAGTGAAACTAAATAGATTTGTTTCTGACCACTTTGAAAAACTATAATGGATTTTTCTAGTTTGTAAAGTACAAGCAAAATGTTGCATGTTTGAAGGCCAGGCATGTATAGAGTTGCCTTTTAATTTTCTGCAGTCAGACTTACACTTATAAATTATATAATGACAAATGTGCTTACACATAAATGCTCTCATTCCAGGCATTTGAATTTTATTCCATTTTTGTAAATAACAGTATTTTTGTTACTTTCAAATGAAATTTGGAAGTCAAAAATTTGACTCCTTCCTTACAGCAGTTTTTTGCCAGTGTTAATTGCCCCTCTAGCCTGTCATTTGTATTAAATTAGAACATTCCCCTATTTCTTCAAGTCTCTTTTAGGTTTACCAAATGTCCTGGGAATTTAATGTGTTGAATGAATTATGTTGGTATTACTTTGTTCATTTTAAGTCGATCATATGAAAATCAAGTAAAGTATTAGCATATTCTTTCCAAATATAAATTAAACAGATGTGTCTGGGCACATAATTTGTCAATGGGTTAACTATGATTTGTGCACACAATGCCAATATTCTCTTCAGTCAGCCATTAATTACTACTTGACATGGATTCAAACTCCTGTATTCCTGACTCCAAGACCAGTGCTCTCTATCCACTGTGCCACCTAGCTATGTGACCTTGGGTAAGTTACTTAACCCCGATTGCCTCATATCCAGGGCCATCTCCAGTCGTCCTGATTCATTTCTGGCCATTGGACCCAGAGATAGCTCTGGAGAAGAAAGTGAAACTGGAGACGTAGCACAGCAATCCCTCACTCAAATACAGTTCAACTGCTTGTCATGGCATCACCTCCCTGCTGTAATGGTCTTCTTCGAGAATGAAGGACAAACATTATTGTTATTATTACTTGAAATTCAGTAACAGAAATTTTTCCCACCTGATATTTCTTTTATTTGGCAAGTTTCATATAAACTGAAAATTTGTTGTTAACTCTGTGCAATTTCTGTGCTATAATTGCTATATTCAATTATGTATTTAGAAAAGTTATAGAATGTTATTTATTAGCAGACTAGCAATCTTTTGCCTTATTTCTGAATAATAGATTTCCATTTTGATTATAGTGTACAGTAAAACAGTTTTTTTCTTGTACTATGTTAAATTATTGGTGATGTAATGATTTTTTAAAAGAATGTATATTTGGTCAGTTGTTAAAATATAGGCAATTGTGGACTTGCACAAAATAAAATATATTTCTAAAATTAAAAAAAATGAAAAGAAAAGATGCTTCCATAGGAAAGAATACTGGAGCAGGAGCAGCTAGGTGGCCCAATGGATAGAGTACTGGCCCTGGAGTCAGGAAGACCTGACTAGCTGTGTGACCTTGGGCAAGTAACTTAACCCCACTGTCTTGCAAAATTTTTTAAAAAAATCTTAAAAAAAAAGACTGAAGCTAGTGGCAGAAGAACTCAGCTTGAATCACTGCTCTTATACTAACTGCCATCATGACTTAAGGTAAATAATTTAATTTGTTTCTCAATTTTCATATGTATAATGGAAGACTTAGAAAATATTATCTTTTAAGTACCATCTAGACCCTCTCAAATTTGGGGAATTCTTTCCAAAACACTATAACTTTGTTTTTCTCCCAGTTCCATAAAAAAAATCATCTCTCGCATCATCCTTCTCCATTATTAGAGCCAATTTACATCATTTTATTATAAGATTTTGATTTGTACTAACTTCATTTCCTGGTTCACTTACAAATGTTACCACATCAATTGGGGAATAAGCTAAACAAATCATGTAATGGATTGTGTTCTGATTTGGGCCTGATCAGTCAGTCTTATTGTTCAAGCTGGAGTTTAGAATAATTTTTTTTTTTGCAAGGCAAATGGGGTTAAAGTGGCTTGCCCAAGGCCACAAAGCTAGGTAATTATTAAGTGTCTGAGACCAGATTTAAACCCAGGTACTCCTGACTCCAGGGCCGGTGCTTTATCCACTGCACCACCTAGCCTCCTCAAGTTTAGAATAATTTTAAACACTCTTAGATTTTCTAACATTTAACAAAAAGGAAGTTTACATAACTGTGGTTTGGAATGGATATTGAAGAAGGAAACAGCAATGGCTCATGTATACACTGCTCCTCTGTCTCCATATAGAAAGTATAGCCATATGACTTCCTTCAAGTTTCTGGGATGGGAACTCAAGGGGAAATTAGCAAACTGAGTAACCAGTTCAAACTTGCAGACCTGGATCATATAATTAGCAAGTTTTCCTTCCTTTTTGAAGACAAATTAGCCTAGCCTTCCTCAGCCTGAGTTTGTTTCTACTACAGATGAATGCATTACCATACTAAAAGAAAGAATAAGTATAGAAATACATAGGAAGACAAATAGGAATTGATTAAAAAATAGTTTTCATACTTTGTTCTTGAGGAGGACCAGTGACATTAAAGAGTGATGTCTTGCACATGAATTAGATTTAAGTGAGACAGATTTGTGTAAAGTTTTCAGCCTTACTCTCTCTTCTGGAGTCAGTTTATGACAGTAATTTGTCCCAAAAATCTTTATGAAGGCAGCTGAGGTTGGCTCTGTGGAGCATAAGATAAAGTAAGCAGAGCAAATAAAACTATATATAAATTGCAAAAATGTAAACAGAAAATAAAACAACAAAAGAAATTCAAAACTAACTTCATTGAAAATAATAAGCATGGCCCCAAAGAATCATAAGATCATAGATTTAGAAGGGAAAGGAAGATGGGGATTAAGTTCAAGCTCTTCAATTTATAGATGAGAAACCTGGTACTAAGAGAACAAGTGAAGTGCCTAATAAGGATCTGTGACAGTGTTTATAGAACATACTTATGGAAAAATACTGACAATATTTTTGTAAGATTAATAGGATGTTTGCCCAAAATAATATTTTCCCTCCCACAAGTTTGTTTTTCTCCCTAATAACAAACCCCTCAAATATTTTGCCCTGAACTTCTATATACAAATTAGCCAGCTCTAGAGAGACCACCCCCCGAATCAAAGAATAAGAACCACACTCTGAAGGGCACTTTAGAGTATGAGCCTTCCCTCTGGACTCTTCCCACTGAATGGACTATGTCGATGTACTCCCCAATGCAGCATCACTCTTGTGAGTTTTACTCATATTAGTGAGTGTGTCCAAGTTATATATTGGATCCCCTTTTCTTTCTCCCCTTTCTGCCTTCTTCCTCATTGCTTACAATAAAACTTTCATCAACAGTTTCCTGTTTTTTGTATCTTCTCAGCATATGAACTCATTCAGAGGTTGTTTTTCCTAATATCTCTGACTGGCCTGTGAATCTTCTCTTAAAAAAGGACTTAATCTATGGACAATTCAACCTGTCAATTGGGAAAGCATGGCATGGTGAGCTCAGGCATAGAAAACAAGGTAAGAGAACCTTGCATCCTCGCAGGGTGGACTGCCTTATACAAGAGGACATTTATCAATATTCCATAATACTTCATATATGATTTCTCATGTAGTAGGTGCTTGACAAACATTTATGGAGCAAAAAAAATGTTGATTTGTGAGGAAATTGGTGTTTATAACATATAAATGGATTTTCTTCATTGTCACTAATGATTTTGAGGATGCCTGTTTCCGATTATTACTTGGTCTCAAGAAACAGAAGAGATAGGACTTATAACCTAAAAAAGAGATGAGTAAACCATGAATCAAGAAAGAGATTATTTTTAACCCAAAGGCAACACTGGTCTCTCAAGATACTCTCAAGAGTACCAAAGCAAAACCTCTTACATGTTGGTTTGAATCATCTCTGGAGACTTTTAAAATGAGGTGTGGTGAAGTTGTAAGCTGTATCAATGAAAAGTGACTGACAAGAAAATGGCTTCATTGAATTATCTCATTTTAAAAAGAAAAGTTAATAGATCATAATTATACAGCAACTTTAAGATTTAAAAATCATTTTCATCACAAAAACTCCATGATGTAACTGTTTTATAGAAGGGGAAACTATACCTATTCATTGACCCAGCATTATTGTTATCCAGGAATGTGGCTCATGGAATTTAAGGAGAGAGGGAAAAGATCCATAGATAAAAAGAATATTTGTAGCATGTTTTGCCATAGCAAAGAAATAAAAATGAAATTGTTTATTTGGGGAAATAGCTGTATGAACTGATATACAATTAGAAAAGATTTTATTGTATCATAAAATAAGTAATAAGGTAGATTCCAAGAAACATGGGAAGATTTATATACAAACTGTTGCAAAGTGAAGTGAGTAGAACCAAGAGAACAATTTATGCACTGAATGCAATACTGTGAATGGAAACTACTCTGAAAAACCTGAGAACTCTGAATGAACTGGTGATCAGTTATGATTTCAAAATAGTAATGATGATACAGACTTTTTATCTCTTAGCAGAGAAAGGATGGACTCAGTACAAAACTAAATGTATATTATTAAAAATGATTAATGCATTACTACACAATTTTGCTACACATTTGTTACAATGGTGAGCTACTAGAGGTGAGAGGGAAGTTGGGGATAAAGATAAATATGAAAAGAGAACATCAGCAAAGCATTTTAAAAGATGTACAGAGATGAATGGAGGGGAGATATAAAAAAGGAACATAAACATAGATCAATTTCTTCCAATCTGTTATACACAAACTTTTAAAGAAAAATCTGGACATAATGAAATAGAGACAATTTTGTCAATTTTGAAACTGAAAATTTTCTTAAAATTAATACATATAGGAGAAATCAGGGAAATCGACAGAGAGGTTCACTGATAAGGGGCATGAGTTGACCTGGAGTATATGTGAGACAAAGATGGCATTTTGGGTAGCATATTAGCATCCAAAGGTAGAAAGAATACCAGGATAGGGAGTAGTAGGACAGAAAGAGATTACTGAAATTAGCACTGGGTCCAGGAACAGATCCCCTTGGATCTGTTGGAAGATCATTTTGCCCATTTTGTCAATTCTCCAATTCTGAGTCACAGATCTAGAGTGGAGATCACAGGTCATGAGTTAGCTGAGTAGTAAGCATAGAACAAGTTCTGAACCCATAAGTTGGGGGGGGGGGGGCACAGTTCCAACCTTTAGTCCAGAACATAAGCCTGCAGTAAGAATAATCAGAGTAAGAAATCCAGATCAAAGGCAAGTCAGCAGTTCACACTCTGAACCTGGAGAACCTTCCAGCAGTGATTAAATCTAGAAATTCAACCACACAAACCGACAAACCCAAACAGAAACATGCAAAACTCAGACCAAGAGGGCAGTTAATATACTTCTTCCTGCATTTTACCACTTTGGGACTTCTGAAAACATGGAGGCCTCTAACCTGAACTGTGACAACAGCAGAGAATGGAAGAGGAAAAATCAGGCCAAACATCTTTGCCCCTTCCCTTGAAGTATATAGAACTCAATTCAAAAATTCAAAATCAAGAAGTAAGTTATAAAAATGAACCAATAAAAAATAGAATCCAAAATATAAATAGCTACTATAAGACTATGGAAGCTCAAGATAGACACAGAAAAAGATAGTAGAGAATATCTGCAAACAACCACAAAGAAAGTTACTGACTGAATACAACCTCAAGAAGAATTTCTAGAAAAGTGAAAGTGTTTTTTAAAAAATAACAAAAATGCTAAAATCAATTAGATAAATAAAGGAAAAATGGGAAAAGAGATAAATGCTATATAAGAAAAATATGAGAGTACAATGAATAGTTTAATAGATACAAAAATCTTACTAAAGAAAATAACTCCTTGAAAATTAGAATTGGTCAAATAGAAGCTAATAATTACAGGAGAAATCAAAAATAATAAAAACAAAGTTAAAAGTTTGAAGAAATTATAGAAAATAGATATTTCCTTGGGAATACAATTGATCTGGAAAAATAGATCAAAGAAAGATATTTTAGAATTATTGGACTACCTGAAATCTTTGAAAAAGAATATTAACAAGTACCTAGATATCATATTTTGAGAAAGTACAAAAGAAAACTGCCAACATATGTTAGAACCAGAGACAAAGGTAGAAATTGAAAGAATCTATTAGTTATTTCCTGAAAGAAACCCCAAATAAAAACTATAAGACATATTGTGGTCAAAATCTAGAGCTCTCAAGCCAATTAAAAAAAATTACTAAAAGCAGCAAAAAAAGGAATTTAAATATTACAGAGCCATAGACAGCATCTCACAACACTTAATAGCTAACACTAAAAAAAAATAAAGAACTTAGAATATGATATTCAAGAAGACAGTATCACAATCAAGAATAACTTACACAGTAAAATTGAGGAATTTTGCATTTAAAATACAGAGGAATAAAGAAACTTTAATAAAATACAAACATTCTCTATGAAAAGACTAAAGCTAAATAAAATTTTTGACATTTGAACACAACAAAAGAAATATCAAAAAGTAAATGTGAATGAGAAATCATAAGGGATAAGCAAATTTAAAACTGCTTTCATGCTTATATGGGAAGATGATACATGGAAATTCTGAGAACTTTGTCATCATTAGGTTGTCTTAGAGAAAGTATAATTAGGTTAATAAAAGCAATGTTAGATTAAGGGAGATAGTTGTTAGAAGCAAACCGACTAAAAGAGGGTAAATGGAAAAAGGAGAAGGGAAAGTATAACAGAATTGGATATAGGAAAATGCATAGTAATCACAACTATGAAAGTGAATGGGATGAACTCATCCATAAAAGAGAAACAAATAGAATGGATTGGAAACAAAAATGCAACAATATACTATTTACAAGAAAAACATTTGAAATAAGAAGACATAGAGTAAAAATGAGGTGTTGGAGTTGAAGCTATTATTCTTCAACTGAAGTAAAAATGGCATTAGTAATAAACATGATCACACTCAAAGAAAAAGCAAAAATAAACAATTAAAAGAAATAAACAGGGAAACTACATTTTAGTAAAAGATATCAAAGAGGAGATGGAGCAGGAGCTTGTCTAAGCTCTCTCCCAAATCCCTCTAAACACTTTAAAGTAATACCTCCAAATAAATTCTAGAAGAGCAGAACTCAAAAAGGACAGTATGAAACAATTTTCCAGCCCAGGACAATTAAGAGGATTGTCGGGAAATGTCAGTAGAACCAGGGTGACAGTAGAACACAATCCAGTTCAGCTTGTGCCAGTACAGATCAGGCCCCAGCATACCAGGAGCAGGCCTGGGGGGGGGGTGAACTGCTTTATTGGCAGCAATAGTATTTCTGGACCTCTCAGTCTATAGAAGGTAAGGGGCTTTGAAAACTAGTCAGGAGATTACAAGGGTCCCTTGTAACAGGACTCTTACATTACTTGAATATGGATGATAGTTGTCTCTGTCCCAGGATGAAGACAAATATCTACCACCCAGAGCTGGAGACCCTGGTCATAGTTCCAGGGTGAAAAAGAATGCTTGTGGGGGCAGCTTGGTAATGCAGTGAGTAGAGCAACAGCCCTGGAGTCAGGAGGATCTGAGTTCAAGTCCAACCTCAGACACTTAATAATTACCTAGCTGTGTGACCTTGGGCAAATCACTTAACCCCATAAATTTAAAAAAAAAAGAAAAGGAATGCTTGTGGTCACTCACAAACAAGTACACAGAACAATACTAAACTTACCTCACCCTAGATCATACCATCTTGGAAGAACAGAAAACTTATAAATCTCCTGAATTATCTCTGAAAACTACTGCACAAAATCCTGAAGCTTATGATGGAGTCCCCTGGACTCCAGAAGCAGAGCCCCACTTTAGCAAAGACTTAAAAGTCAATAAATAGGCTGAGAAAATGAAGTAATAATAGAAAAAAATTAGAAAAGTTACTTTGATGACAAGGGACATAAAAATATAAACTCAGAAGAAGACAACAAAGTCAGAACTCCTGAATCCAAAGCTTCAAAGAAAAATATGAATGGGCCACAGGCCATGGAAGAACTCAAAAAGGATTTGAAAAATTGAGCAAGAGAAGTAGAGGAAAAATTGAGAAGAGAAATGAGAGATGCAAGAAAAATATGAAAAAAAGTCAATAGCTTCATAAAGGAGGTACCAAAAATACTGAAGGAAAAAATTAACCTAAAAAGAACAAAATAAACCAAATAAATGGTAAAAGAGATATAAAAATCCACTGAAGAAAAGAACTCCTTAAAAAAGTAGAATTGGCCAAATGATAGAGGATATATAAAAGTTCACTGAAGAAAATGATTCCTGAAAATTAGAATTGAGAAAGTGGAAACTAATGATTATAAGGCATCAAGAAATGAAGCAAAATCAAAAGTATTAAAAAAAAAATCGAAGAAAATGTGAAATCTCTCATTAGAAAAACAACTAACCTGGAAAATAGATCCAGAAAAGATTATTTAAGAATTATTGGACTACCTGAATATCATGATTAAAAAAGATAAAGAAATCATGGAAAACTTCCCTGATAGTCTACAAACCAGAGTGTAAAATAGAAATTAAGAGAATCCACCAATCACAGTCCAAAATGAAATCTCCCAAGAATAATTATAGCCAGACTTCTGAGGTAAAGAAGAAAATAGTGCAAGCAGTCAAAAGAAAAACAATTCAGATATCATGGAGCCACAGTCAGGACATCTCAAGATTTATCAGTTTCTAAGTTAAAGGGGATTGAAATATGATATTCTGGAGGTAAAAGAGCTAGGATTACAATCATGAATCACCTGCTCAGGAAAACTGAATATAATCCTTCAGGAAGAAAATGTATATGCAAAAAAAACCTGAAGATTTCCCAGCATTCCTAATGAAAAGACTAAAGCTGAGTAGAAATTTTTACTTTAAAATAAAAGATTCAAGAGAGGAATAAAAAATAAACTGGAAAGAGGAAATCATTAAAAATTCAGTAAAGTTAAACCACTTACATTCCTATATGGGAAAATGACTCTTGTAACTCCTAAAAACCTTCTCATTATTAGGGCAGTTAGAAAGAATATACATAGACAGAGAGCACTGTTGAAATATGATGAGATGATGATCTAAAAAAATTAAATTAAGGAGTGAGAAAAAAAGAATGCCCCTGGAGGAGGGGAAAGGAAGAGGCAGAATGGGATAAATAATGTAATTATAAATAATCTAATATAAGAATCCTGAAAGAAATTTTTCAGTAGAAGGAAAAATAGGGGAAAAGTGGGAGTGGAGTACATAAACCTTTCTTTCATTAAAATTGGTTTAAAGAGGAAAAACAAACTCAGGTATAGAAATCTAATTTTCCATGCAGGCAAGTAGGAGGGGAAGGGAGTAAGATGATTAAAGGAAGGGAAGATTGGGGGGAGGTAAAAGTCAGAAGCAAAATTACTTTTGAGAAGGGACAGGGTGAAAGGAGAGAGAGAGAATAGGCTAAATGGGGAAAATAAAATCAAGAGAAATATATATAGTAAGAAAGAAGAAAACTAGATTGCCAGAATCAAAAATGAAGAGGAAACTAAAGTTAATAATTTGAAGCTATTTTGGCCAACCTTATGCCAATATATTTGACAATTTGAGCAAAAATAAATGAATATTTACAAAAATATAAATTGCCCAGATAAACAGAAAAGGAAATTAAATGCTTAAATAACTATTTCAGAAAAAGAACTTTAAAAAGGCACCAATGAACTCCTTAAGAAAAAATCTCCAGGACCAGGTGGATTCACAAGTAAATTCTATAACACTTATAAAACAATTAATTCCAATTCTGTACAAACTATTTGAAAAAAATAGGTGAAGAATGGATTCTGCCAAATTCCTTCTATGAAACCAATATGATGCTGATAGCTAAACTAGGAAGAGTCAAAACAGAGCAAAAAAAATGTTTAAAAATTAAAAATAAATTTCCCTAATGAATATTGATACAAAAAATTTTAAATGAAATTTTAGCAAAGAAATTTCAGCAAGTTTATCTCAAGGATAATATACTATAATCAGGTAGGATTTATACCAGGAATGCAGGGTTGATTCCATATTAGGAAAATAATTAGCATAATTCACCATATCAATAACAAACTAAACAAATCATATGACTATGTTAATAGATGCTGAAAAAGTTTTTGACAAACTATGACATTCATTCCTATTAAAAACACTAGAACACAGGAATAAATGGAGTTTTCAAAAAAAAATTAAAACCATCAGCAAGCATTATATGTAATGGGGATAAGCTAGAAGCATTTCCAATAAGATCAGGAGTGAAAGAAGGCTATCACTATCAACACTATTTTTTTTTATTGTATTAGAAATGTTAGTTAGCAATAAGAGAAGAAAAAGAAATTGAATGAATTAGAATAAGCAATGAGGAAACAAAACTCACTCTTTGCAGATGACATAATGGTATACTTTGAGAATTGTAAGAAATCATTTAGAAAACTACTTGAAGTAATTAACAACTTTAGTAAATTAGCAAGATATAAAATAAACCATATAAATTGTCAGCATTTCTATATACGAACAGCAAAGCACAGTAGCCAGATAGAGAGAAATTAAAGTAACTGCAGACAACATAAAATACTTGGGAGTTTATCAAGACAAACTCAGAAACTATATGAAAATAATTACAAAACACTTTTCACACAAATAAAAACAGACCTAAATAACTGGACATATCAACTGCCAATGGGAAAGCCAAGCTAATATAATAAAAATGATAATTCTGTATGCCCAAAAGTCTATAAAACCAAGCAGTGCCACTGCTAGGCCTATATTTCAGAAGAGATGAAATGCAGGAAGAAAGGAATCTATATGTATAGGGATATTTATAACAGCTCTGCTCTGGTGGTGGGGAGTTAAAAGTTGAGGGGATGTTCAGGGCTCGGGGAATGGCAGAACAAATTGTGATTGAGATGAAATGCTATTCTGTTAAGAGAAATGAATAGGGTGCTCTCAGTAAAAACTTGAATGAGTAGATGCAATGGAAAATGTAGCTTATACAAAGTAATATTGCAAGGTGATCAGCTGAGAATGACCTACCTTTTCTCAGCACTGCTGTGACCCAGAACTCTGAAGGACTTACGATAAAAAAAAAATGCTATCCATCCCAAAGATAGAGCTCACAGTATCTGAATACTGACTGAAACATACTTTTTTTCTTGAAGTATCTGTGGAAGGGGGGAGTAATTTTACTTTTACAACATGACTGAACATTTTTAACCTATACCAAGTAACATGCTTTCTCAATGAGGGGGAATGGAGTGGGAGGAAGGGAGAGAATTTGGAATTCAAGGTTTTAGAAGTAAATGTTAAAACTTGTTTTTGCATGTAGCTGAGGTGGGGAATTTAAAAATTAAAATTAAAATTAAAATGGTATTTCTACCTAAATTAAATTACTTAGTACCATACCAATCAAACTATCAAAAATTTATTTTATTGAGCCAGGAAAAAATGGTAACAAAATTTATATGGAGAAACAAAAGATCAAGAATATAAAGGGAACTGAAGAAAAAAATTCAAAAGAAAGTAGACTAGCTGTAGCAGACTGAAAATTATTATAAAGCAGTAGTCATCAAAACTGCTAATCTAGTGGTGAATCTATGGAATAGATTAAGTACCAAAGAAATGTAAATTGTAAATGACTATAGTAATCTACTGTCTGATAAACTCAAAGACTTCAACTTCTGGGATAAAAACTCACTAACAAAAACTGGTGGGAAAACTGGAAAATAGTTTAGCAAAAACTAGTCACAGATCAACATCTCATACCCTATACCAAGATAAGGTTGAAATGCGTATAGGATTTAGATAATACCAAAGAAGAGAGAAAGCATTATAAAATGCAAAATGGATAGTTTTGATTACATTAAATTGGTTTTGCACAAATAAAAACAATGCAACCAAAAGGAATGCAATAAGTTGGGAAACAATTTTTGCAACTAATGTTTCTAATAAAGGACTCATTTCTAAAATAGAGAACTGAATCAAATTTATAAGAATACAAATCACTCTCCAATGAATAAATGATCAAAAGAAATGAACAGTTTTCAGATTAAGAAAGACATCCATAATCATATGAAAAAATTATTCAAATTATACTGATAAGAGAAATGCAAATTAAAACAACGTTGAGGTACCACCTCACACCCATCAGATTGGCTAAGATGACAGAAAAGGAAAATAATCAGAATTTCAGAGGATGTGAGAAAACTGGGACTCATGCATTTTTGGTGGAATTTTGAACTGATCCAACCATTCTGGAAAGCAATTTGGAACTATGTCCAAAGGGCAGTAAAATGGGGCACAGCCTTTGATCCAGCAATACCACTACTAGGTCTGTATCCCACATAGATAATAAAAACAGGGAAAAGGCCCACATGCACAAGAATATTTATTGCAGCTCTTTTTGCATTGCAAAGAATTAGAAATTGAGGGAATGGTCATCTATTGAGGAATGACTGAGCAAGTCATGATATATGAATGCTATGGAGTACTATTGTTCTATAAAAAAACATGAATTACTGGACTTTAGATAATGCTGAAGAGACTTTCACAAACTGATACTTAGTGAAGTGAGCAGAAGCAGAACACTACATTAACAGCAACTACTGCTTTATAATATAATTTTCAATCTGGTACAACTAGTCTACCCTCTTTGAATTTTTTTCTTCAATTCCCTTTATATTCTTGACCTTTTATTACTCCATATAAATTTTGTTACCAGTTTTTAGACCATTAAAATAATTTTTGGTAGTTTGATTGGTATGGCACAAATAATATATGATGGACACAACTCCTTTCAACATTTCAGTGATCAAAGACAACCCCGAGGTAGCTGTTATGGAAAATGTCATCTTCATTCAGAAAGAAAAAGTAAAACAAAACTATGAAGTCTGAATGCAGAGCAAAGAATACTATGTACACTTTTAAAAATTTATTTTGTTTTTTTTCCTCATGGTGCTTTCCTCTTAGTTCTAATTCTTCTTTCACAGCATGACTAATATGGAAATATGTTAAAAATGATTGTAAATATACAACTCTTAGCAGATAGTTACTTCCATTTGGAGGGGGAAGGAAAGGAGGATGGTAGAAAATGTAGACCTCATAAACTTGCAAATGGATGAATGTTGAAAACTATCTTTGCATGTAATTGGGAAAAAATAAAATTAAAATTAAAGAAAAATTTACAAAGAACAGGATACATTATTAAATTTGATTCAGCAAATATTGAATACATACAACAATAAAAGTGGTATATCCAAAATCCTTAACTAGAGTGGGAATGTAAGGTTTTGCTAGTGCTTCAGAAGCACAGAAATAATTGAGTTTAGAAACTAGTTAGCAATTATAATTAAGTTAAGCTAGAAAGTTATCAAATAATCTACTAGCAAGAGTTTACTAGATAAAAATCTTCTGTAGTCTGCCATCTATCTCAGTCTCCCAGAGAACTATTATCTATTATCACTCATTTGTTCTCAGCACATTTTATACTATGTGATCCAGGTTCAAAAACTGTTAGTTACCTATAGAAATAAGTTTGATGAAAGTCAAACACTGAAGAAAAGCAGAAACAGAAAATGTTAGGTAATTTCATAATGTTGAACTGTCATCCCGTTGGGTTTAAATTAAAAATATGAACAAGAAGTATTTGTGTTGTGTTGCTGGTTGAAACATAAAGATAAATGGTTGAAACATGAAGATAAATCTTGAACTTGTGAATGATTTAATTGTAAAATTTAAAAGACTTAATGGAAATAATTTCCCTGTTCTTGAAGAACAAGTCCTATTGAGGACAAGTTTTTCCTTAACGTATTACTGAGTTCCTAATGACCTTTTCTTTTTTTCTCTTTTTTTTAAATTCATTTTTATTAAAGATGTTATTTGAGTTTTACAATTTCCCCCCAATCTTACTTCCCTCCCCCCACCTCCCACAGAAAGCAATCTGTCAGTCTTTACTTTGTTTCCATGTTGTATATTGATCCAAATTGAGTGTGATGAGAGAGAAATCATATCCTTAAAGAAGAGAAAAGAAGTCTAAGAGGCAACAAGATCAGACAATAAGATACCTGTTTTTTTCCTAAATTGAAGGGAATAGTCCTTGAACTTGGTTCAAACTCCACAGCTCTTTATCTGGATACAGATGGCACTCTCCTCTACAGACAGCCCAAAATTGTTCCCGATTGTTGCACTAATGGAATGAGCAAGTCCTTCAAGGTTGAACATCACTCCCACATGCATGTTGCTGTTAGGGTGTACAGTGTTTTTCTGGTTCTGCTCATCTCACTCAGCATCAGTTCATGCAAATCCCTCCAGGCTTCCCTGAAATCCCGTCCCTCCTGGTTTCTAATAGAACAGTAGTGTTCCATGATATACATATACCACAGTTTGCTAAGCCATTGCCCAATTGAAGGGACATTTACTTCATTTCCAATTCTTTGCCACCACAAACAGGACTGCTGTAAATATTTTTGTACAAGTGATTTTTTACCCTTTTTTTCATCATCTCTTCAGGGTATAGACCCAGTAGGGGTATTGCTGGGTCAAAGGGTATGCACATTTTTGTTGCCCTTTGAGCATAGTTCCAAATAGCTCTCTAGAAAGGTTGGATGAGTTCACAGCTCCAACAAACAGATTTGTGTCCCAGATTTCCCACAATCCTTCCAACAATGATCACTATCCTTTCTGGTCACATTGGCCAATCTGAGAGGTGTGAGGTGGTACCTCAGAGAAGATTTAATTTGCATTTCTCTAATAATTATTTAGAGCAATTTTTCATATGGCTATGGATTGCTTTGATCTCCTCATCTGGAAATTGCCTTTTGCATATCCTTTAACCATTTGTCAATTGGGGAATGGCTTTTTGTTTTAAAAATATGACTCAGTTCTCTGTATATTTTAGAAATGAGATAAACCAATAAAATTGATAAACCTCTGGTCAATTTGATTAAAAAAAGAAAGAAGAAAACCAAATTGCTAGTATCATAAGTGAAAAAGGTGAACTCACCTTAAAGTAATAATTTGAAATTATTTTGCCCAACTATGCCAATAAATTTGAAAATCTAAGTGAATTGGATGAATATTTACAAAAATATAAATTGCCCAGGTCAAATGAAGAAGAGATTAAATACCTAGGGGTGGCTAGGTGGCATAGTGGATAAAGCAACGGCCTTGTAGTCAGGAGTACCTGGGTTCAAATCCGGTCTCAGACCCTTAATAATTACCTAGCTGTGTGGCCTTGGGCAAGCCACTTAACCCCATTTGCCTTGCAAAAAAAAACTAAAAAAAAGATTAAATACCTGAACAACCCTATCTCAGAAAAAGAAATTCAACAAGCCATTACTGAACTCCCTAAAAAAAAATCTCCAGGGCCTGATGGATTCACAAGTGAATTCTACCAAACATTTAAGGAACAATTGGTTCCAATCCTGTATAAGCTCTTTGGAAAAATAGGGAAAGATGGAACTCTGCCTAACTCTTTCTATGAAACCAATATGGTACTGTTACCTAAACCAGGAAGAGTTAAAACAGAGAAAGAAAATTATAGACCTATTTCCCTGATGAATATAGATGCAAAAATCCTAAATAAAATCTTAGCAAAATGATTACAAGTCATCACTAGGATAATACATTATGATCAAGTAGGATTTATTCCAGGAATGCAGGGTTGGTTCAACATTTGGAAAACTGTTAGTATACTCAATTGACAAAATACAGCATCCATTCCTATTAAAAACACAAGAGAATGTAGGAATAAGTGGACTGTTCCTTAAAATAACAGTATCTATCTGAAACCATCAACAAGCATTATATTCAATGTGAAGAGGCTAGAGGCATTCCCAGTAAGATCAGGGGTCAAACAAGGATGCCCATTATCCCCACTACTATTCAATATTGTATTGGAAATGTTAGCATCAGCAATTAGAGAAGAAAAAAATTAAAGGAATCAGAATTGGGAAGGAAGAGACAAAACTCTTTGCAGATGACATGGTCTACCTAGAGAATCCCAAGAAATCATCTAAAACTACTAGTTGCAGGTTATAAAATAAACCCTCATAAATCCTCAACTTTTCTATATATGTCTAGCAAGAAATAGCAGGAAGAGCTAGAAAGAGAAATACCATTCAAAGTAACCTCAGACAACATAAAATATTTGGGAGTCTATTTGCCAAGACAGACTCAGAATCTTATTGGAAACAATTATAAAACACTTCTCACACAAATTAAATTAGATTTAAATAACTGGGCAAATATCAACTGCTCATGGATAGGGAGAGCTAATATAATAAAAATGACAATGCTACCAAAACTAAACTACATGTTTAGTGCCCTCCCACTCAAAATTCCAAAAAAAATTACTTTAATGCGTTAGAAAAAATTGTAAGTAAATTCATATGGAGAAATAAAAAGACAAGAATTTCCAGGAGCTTAATGAAAAAAAGTGCAAAAGAAGGTGGCTTAGCCCTACCCAATCTAAAATTATATTATAAAACATCAGTCATCAAAACTGTTTGGTATTGGCTAAGAAATAGAGTGGTGGACCAGTGGAATAGACTAGGTGTAAAAGCAGGAGATGATTATAGTAATCTGTTGTTTGATAAACCCAAAGAGTCGGGCCATTAGGATAAAAACTCCCTCTTTGATAAAAATTGCTGGTATAATTGGAAGTTAGTATGGAAGAAACTTAGATTAGACCAGCACCTCACACCCTTTACCAAGATAAGATCCAAATAGTTACAGGATATAGACATAAAAAAACAATACTATAAGCAAATTCAAAGATCAAGGACTAGTCTACCTGTCAGATCTATGGAAAGGGGAACAGTTTATGACTAAGGAAGAGTTGGAGAACATCATCAAAAACCAATTAGATGATTTCGATTACATTAAATTAAAAAGCTTTTGCACAGATAAAACCACTGTAACCAAGATCAAAAGAAATATAGTAAATTGGGAAACAATCTTTACAACTAATGATTCTGACAAAGGACTCATTTCTAAAATATACAGAGAACTGAGACATATTTTTAAAACAAAAAGCCATTCCCAATTGACAAATGGTAAAAGGATATGCAAAGGCAATTTACAGATGAGGAGATCAAAGTAATCCATAGCCATATGAAAAAATGCTCTAAATCATTAATTATTAGAGAAATGCAAATTAATGCTTCTCTGAGGTACCACCTCACACCTCTCAGATTGGCCAGTATGACCAGGAAGGATAATGATCATTATTGGAAGGCATGTGGGAAATCTGGGACACTATTACACTGTTGGTGGAGCTGTGAACTCATCCAAGCATTCTGGAGAGCTATTTGGAACTATGCCCAAAGGGCAACAAAAAGGTGCACACTCTTTGACTCAGCAATACCACTACTGGGTCTATACCCTGAAGAGATGATGAAAAAGGGTAAAAACATTACTTGTACAAAAATATTTAGAGCAGCCCTGTTTGTGGTGGCAAAGAATTGGAAATCTAGTAAATGTCCTTCAATTGGGGAATGGCTTAGCAAACTGTGGTATATGTATGTCATGGAACACTATTGTTCTGTTAGAAACCAGGAGGGATGGGATTTCAGGGAAGCCTGGAGGGATTTGCATGAACTGATGCTGAGTGAGATGAGCAGAACCAGAAAAACACTGTACACCCTAACAGCAACATGCATGTGGGAGTGATGTTCAACCTTGAAGGACTTGCTCATTCCATCAGTGCAACAATCGGGAACAATTTTGGGCTGTCTGCAAAGGAGAGTACCATCTGTATCCAGATAAGGAGCTGTGGAGTTTGAACAAACTGCAAGGACTATTCCCTTTCATTTAGGAAAAAAACAGGTTATTGTCTGATCTTGTTACCTCTTAGACTTCTCTTCTCTTTAAAGATATGATTTCTCTCTCATCACACCCATTTGGATCAAGGTACAACATGGAAACAAAGTAAAGACTGACAGTGCTTTTTCTATTGGGGGGGGGGAGAGGGGAGGGAAGCAAGATTGGGGGAAAATTGTAAAACTCAAATAATATCTTTAATAAAAATAAATTAAAAAAAAGAAATGAGCCCTTTGTCAGAATCATTAGTTGTAAAGATTGTTTCCCAATTTACTATATTTCTTTTGATCTTGGTTACAGTGGTTTTATCTGTGCAAAAGCTTTTTAATTTAATGTAATCAAAATCATCTAATTGGTTTTTGGTGATGTTCTCCAACTCTTTCTTAGTCATAAACTGCTACCCTTTCCATAGATCTGACAGGTAAACTAGTCCTTCATATTCTAATTTGTTTATAGTATTGTTTTTTATGTCTAAGTCCTGTAACCATTTGGATCTTATCTTGGCAAAGGGTGTTAGGTGTTGGTCTAATCTAAGTTTCTTCCATACTAACTTCCAATTAACCCAACAGTTTTTATCAAAGAGGGAGTTTTGGGTTTATCAAACAGCAGATTACTATAATCATCTCCTGCTTTTACACCTAGTCTATTCCACTGGTCCACCACTCTATTTCTTAGCCAATATCAGTTTTGATGACTGATGCATTATAGTATAATTTTACATCAGGTAGAACTAAGCCACTTTCTTTTGCACTTTTTTTCATTAAGCTCCTGGAAATTCTTGTCTTTTTATTTCTCCATATGAATTTACTTACAATTTTTTCTAACGCATTAAAGTAATTTTTTTTGGAATTTTGAGTGGGAGGGCACTAAACATGTAGTTTAGTTTTGGTAGCATTGTCATTTTTATTATATTAGCTCTCCCTATCCATGAGCAGTTGATATTTGCCCAGCTATTTAAATTTGATTTGTGTGAGAAGTGTTTTATAATTGTTTCCAAAAAGTTTCTGAGTCTGTCTTGGCAAATAGACTCCCAAGTATTTTATATTGTCTGAGAGTCCTTTGAATGGGATTTCTCTTTCTAGCTCTTCCTGCTGTATCTTGCTAGACATATATAGAAAATTTGAGGATTTATGAGGGTTTATTTTATAACCGGAAACTTTGCTAAAATTGCTAATTGTTTCCAGTAGTTTTTTGGATGATTTCTTGGGATTCTCTAGGTAGACCATCATGTCATCTGCAAAGAGTGAGAGTTTTGTCTCTTCCTTTCCAGTTCTAATTCCTTCAATTTCTTTTTCTTCTCTAATTGCTGATGCTAATTTCTAATACAGTATTGAATAGTAGTAGTGATAATGGGCACCCTTTTTTCACCCTTGATCTTATTGGGAATGCCTCTAGCCTCTCCCCATTTAACATGATGCTTGTTGATAATTTCAGATAGATACTGCTAATTATTCTAAGGAACAGTCCATTTATTCCATTTTTAGTAGGAATGGATGCTGTATTTTGTCAAAAGCTTTTTCAGCATCTGTTCATATGGTCATATGATTTCTGATAGGTTTGTTGTTGATATAATTGAGTATACTAACAGTTTTGCTAATATTGGACCAACCTGCATTCCTGGAATAAATCCTACTTGATCATAATGTATTATCCAAATGATAACTTGTAATCATTTTGCTCAGATTTTATTTAAGATTTTTGCATCTATATTCATCAGGGAGATAGATCTATAATTTTCTTTCTCTGTTTTAACTCTTCCTGGTTTAGGTAACAGCACCATATTGGTTTCATAGAAAGAGTTAGGCAGAGTTCCATCTTTCCTTATTTTTCCAGAGAGTTTATATAGAATTGGAACCAATTGTTCCTTAAATGTTTGGTAGAATTCACTTGTGAATCCATCAGGCCCTGGAGATTTTTTCTTAGGGAGTTCAATGACGGCTTGTTGAATTTCTTTTTCTGAGATAGGGTTTTTTAGATATTTAATCTCTTCTTCATTTCACCCGGGCAACTTATATTTTTGTAAATATTCATTTCACTTAGATTTTCAAATTTATTGGCATGGTTGGGCAAAGTAATTTTGAATTATTACTTTAATTTCCCCATCATTGATGGTGAGTTCACCTTTTTCATTTATGATACTAACAATTTGGTTTTCTTCTTTCTTTTTTTTTAATCAAATTTACCAGAGGTTTATCAATTTTATTGGTTTTTTCATAATACCAACTTTTGGTTTCATTTATTAATTCAGTAGTTTTTTGTTTTTGATTTTATTAATTTCTCCTTTAATTTTTAGAATTTCTAATTTGGTATTTAATTGGGGATTTTTGATTTGTTCTTTCTCTAATATTTTTAGTTGCATGTTTAGTTCATTGTTTTCCTCTTTCTCCAATTGATTCATGTAAGCATTTAAAGCTATAATATATCCCCTGAGAGTTACTTTGAATGAATCCCATAGGTTTTGGTATGTTGTTTCATTATTATCATTATCTAGGATAAAATAGTTAATTCTTTCTATAATTTGTTTTTTGGTCCACTCATTTTTTAAAATGAGGTTATTCAGTTTCCAATTTGTTCTGTGTCTATATCTCCTTGGCCCAATATTGCATATGACTTTTATTGCATTATGATCTGAGAAAGATGTATTCACTATTTCTGCCTTTCTGCAGTTGATCATTAGGTCTTTATGTCCTAGTACATGGTCAATTTTTGTATAAGTTCCATGTACTGCAGAGAAAAAGCTAAATTCCTTTCTATCCCCACTCAGTTTCCTCCATAAGTCTACCATATCTAATTTTTCTAACAATCTATTTACCTCCTTAACTTCTTTCTTGTTTGTTTTATGATTCAATTTATCTAGATCTGAGAGTGGGAGGTTGAGGTGTCCCACTAGTAGAGTTTTGCTTTGTTGTCCTGTAGTTCTTTCAGCTTCTCCTCTCAGAATTTGGACGCTATCCCACTTGGTGCATATATATTCAGTATTGAAATAACTTTATTGTCTATGGTACCTTTTAGGAGGATAAAGTTTCCTTCCTTATCTCTTTTAATGCTATCTATTTTTGCTGCTGCTTTGTCTGAGATAAGGATTGCTACCCCTGCTTTTTTTACTTCAGCTGAAGCAAAATGTATTTTGCTCCAATCTTTTACCTTTACTCTATATGTATTTCTCTTCTTCAAATGAGTTTCTTGTAAGCAGCATATTGTAGGATTCTGGTTTTTAATCCACTCTGCTATTTGCTTACATTTTAAGGGAGAGTTCATCCCATTCACATTCAAAGTTATGATTACTAATTCTTTATTGCCCTCCATGCTATCTTCCCTCTGTTTGTATTTTTCCCCTTCCCCCCTTATAGATATTCCCCAGTATATTGTTTCTGAATACCACCCCCTTCAGTGTGTTTTCCCTCCTATATCACCCCTCCCCTTTCTTTCCCCTTTCCCTTTTTCCCTTTTCCCTTCCCAGAGGAGCCCAGGGAACATGCCCGCAGCTCTTCTGCACCAGAACTCTCCCCCCAGCCCTGTCAGCAAGCTCCAGAGATACAGCACCAACACCAGCGCCTTTGCTCCCTAGTTGACTGAAGCCCCTACCATCTAGCCCCACTGCTGACCAAGCAGGTCTGCCTCTTGGGCCCTCAGACTCCTGGCTCCAATTCAGCTGCTAATCTGGCTGATCAGGGGCTGATCCACCCTCTGAGCCCAGACTCACCTGCCCGAATTCATCCAGTGCTGCTGCAGGAGACAGATCCTGAGGCAGATGTTCTTTCTCTTGGCTTTTCTTTCTGGGTTTTGTGGGTCAGATTTCTGTTAAGAGTTTTATTTCATATGATAGATGGGGAAAGATCAGCAGACTTTAGAACTGTGCCTGTCTTCTCTCTGCCATCTTGGCCGGAAGTCTCTAGTGACCTTTTCTTTAACATCCCATGGAACTGGTCATTCTGAAATTGACTTCATAATAAAGGGAGGGAATGTTCCACCCATCATGTTCATCAACATGAGCTGAATCTTCATGGGTCTGCCTAGAAATCAGTCACTACGGACTCCTCTGGTGGACAAAATCATTTACTGTCTCCAGAACATGAAAATTATTTTGATATTATTTATCTTGGCACATTATGATTTCTCAGGTAATGTTATTAAACTTTAATTCTGACCACTTAACAATATCAGGGCAGAGTAACCAAGGGATATTAATTTCCTTGATTGAGTGTTGAGACATTAGGCCCTCCCATTGATAATAAGATTCACTCCCTGGTTTAAAACCTTATATTTACTTGGTATAATGTGTGTGTGTTTATGTGTGTGTGTGTTGCTATGACAGTAGTATGATTTAGGGAGAGGTGTGATTACTGCTTTTCTGATGTATATTTCCAAGGAGAGACCTCTACTACCCTTGTGACAAGCACTAGCATGTCTCACTCCATCCTGGAGCTTCGACTAGAAACTAGGATTCTTCTCTCTCTCTCTCTCTCTCTCTCTCTCTCTCTCTCTCTCTCTCTCTCTCTCTGTCTTGGAACTGTGACCAGGGCCTCTGCTTCATTTTGGTAAGAAGAAATCCTCTTCATCCTGGAATTGGGACCCAGAACTTTGTAATGCACATTAGAGTTACTATGCAGTACTTGGTTCTGTCCCCAAAGCCCATTTTGGGGTTTCCTTTAATGCCTTTCTAAGCAGCTGTTCAATCCTCTTACTATCACTGAATAGTTGATTCTTGTCCTTTGTTATCAAAGAAGACCAAAATGAAATCACTGTGTTTGAGACAAATTACAGTGTGTCCAACTGTGGCAGACCAAAAAGAGCTCGAAATGCTCTACCCTAGGTTGGGCACAAACAGTTCATATGAACACCTGGGGTGGGAATTCTAAAGTTACATATCTATGTCATGTTTCCTTTGAGCTGCTTCAATTCTGCCCTTCTCATAGAGTATCCTCATTGATGAAGGCACACCATGCTGGGCAGGCCTGTGCTGGTGTCTCCCATGCTGCACATTCAATTCCAAAGTTCTTAAGAGAGTTCTTCAGGGTGTCCTGGTATCGCTTCTTCTGATCCCATTGTGAGTGCTTGCCCTGTGAGTTCTCCATAGAATAGTCTTTTTTTAAAAAAAGATTTTATTAATTTTGAGTTTTACAATTTTTTCCCTAATCTTACTTCTTTCCCCCATCATGCCCCACAGAAGGCAATTTGTCAGTCTTTACATTGTTTCCATGGTATACATTGATCCAAATTGAATGTGATGAGAGAGAAATCATATCCTTAAGGAAGAATCACAAAGTATAAGAGATAGCAAGATCAGACAATAATCAGTTTTTTTCCTAAATTAAAGGTAATAGTCCTTGGTCTTTCTTCAAACTCCACAGTTGTTTCTCTGGATACAGATGGTATTCTCCATTGCAGACAGCCAAAATTGTCCCTGATTGTTGCACTGATGGAATGAGTGAGTCCATCAAGGTTGATAATCACCCCCATGTTGCTGTTAGGGTGTACAGTGTTTTTCTGGTTCTGCTCATCTCATTCAGCTTCAGTTCATGCAAATCCCTCCAGGCCCCCTGAATTCCCATCCCTCCTGGTTTCTAACAGAACAATAGTTCCATAACATACATATACCACAGTTTGCGAAGCCATTCCCCAATTGAAGGACATCTGCTTGATTTCCAATTCTTTGCCACCACAAACAGGGCTGCTATGAATATTTTTGCACAAGTGATGTTTTTAACCTTTTTCATTATCTCTTCAGGGTATAGACCCAGTAGTGGTATTGGTGGATGAAAGGGTATGCACATTTTTGTTGCCCTTTGGGCATAGTTCCAAATTTCTCTCTAGAAAGTTTTGCTGAGTTCACAGCTCCACCAACAATGTAATAGTAGAACAGTCTTTTTGACACGCATACTTCTGGCATTCTAACAACATGACCAACTCACTGTAATTGCACTCTCTGTAGTGATGTTGGGATGCAAGGCAGCTTAACTCAAGAAAGGATCTCAGTGTCTGGTATCTTCTCCTGCCACATGATCTTTAGAATCTTCCTAAGACAATTTAAAAGGTAGTAATTCATTTTCCTGACATGGCACTGGTAGACTGTCCAGATTTCACAGACCTATAGCAATGAGTCAGCACAGTGGCTCTATAGACCTTCAGTTTGGTGGTCATCCAATACCTCTTCTCTCATACACTTTCTTTTGGAATCTTCCAAATATTGAACTAGCTCTGGCAATGCATGTGTTAACCTCATTATCAATATGTACCTCTCTAGAAAGAACACTGACAAGGTAAGTGAACTTGTCCACAGTCCTCAAAACATCTCCATTTTCTATAATCAATGGTTCCATCTATGGATGTTATGGTTCTAACTGATGGAGCACCTGTGTTTTCTTGGTGTTAATTGTTAGACCAAAATTAGCACGAGCAGCAGAGAATCGATCCATACTTTGTTGCACCTTTGTTTAGAGGCTACATTAAATGCACAGTCATCTGCAAACAGAAGATCATGCACCAAGACTCTCTCCACTTTGGTCTTGGCTTGTAGCCTTTTCAAGTTGAAGAATTTGCCATCAATGAAGTAGCTGACCTTGAGGCTATGTTCATCCTCAGTGAAGGCATTTTGATAACAGCCTGAAAACATCATGCTAAAAAGTATGGAAACAAGAACACATCCTTGTTTCACTCCATTGGTGATTTGGAAATCTAGAGAGCATCATCCACTATACAGAACCTGGGCTTTCATTCTGTCATGAAACTGACATAGAGTATTGATGAATCTCTGGGCAACCATATTTTGATATAATTTGCCATAAACCCCTCATAAATTTGCCATAAACCCTTGGTCATATCTATAAACATTGTATTCAGATCTCTGTTCTGTTCCTGGCATTTTTTCCTGGAGTTTTCAGACAGCAAACACCATATTGACTATTCCTTGACCCTTTCTGAAGTCACACTGGATCTCAGGGAAGTGACCATCTTCCAGATGAAGGATCAGTCTACTGAGAAGGACTCTGGCAAGAATCTTATCAGCAAAGACTAAAAGAGAAATACCACTGTGATTCTCATAGGACAATCTATTCCCTTGAGGGTGTGTTTAAAGAAGACCAATATCTTTGGTGTGAGGACTGCTGAGTCCTTGCAGGACTGCTTTCCACCTTTGATGCTCCATTTAGCCACCTTAACTCTCACCTGTGGCTCCAAGAAGCTATATCATGCACAATGACCACTCCCTGGTACACCATTTTGGCAGACAGGCTAAATCAGGTTGAGGATAACCAAGGGAGTCTCAAACTTATTGGTGAGTTGTAGGGGATGTCTAACCCAAGCATGTGAAGACTTTTACTGGTGGAATGGCCAGATGATAATACTTCATTCCAATGGCCATGAAGCTAGCTGAAGTAGGTACTGTGAAGCACTTAGAACTTGGTTTGTAATTGAAGATGCTAAGGTCATCCATTGCATCTAGAGTCATCACCAGTTGTTTGATTCTGTCTTGTCACCCTTGATCAGATTGACTTTGAAAGAGAGAGAGAAGCTGATGGCTTTGTGTAGCTCTACTTCATTTAAATCCAATTTACATGCACATCAAAAGACATCACCCATATTTTACCATTCCTC
The DNA here is from genome assembly GCF_037893015.1 of Macrotis lagotis. Lineage (NCBI taxonomy): Eukaryota > Metazoa > Chordata > Mammalia > Peramelemorphia > Peramelidae > Macrotis > Macrotis lagotis. The sequence goes on from NC_133658.1 coordinate 365,912,601, forward strand.
AAAGCCCTGTGGCAACAGGCAAGTGATGAAGCAGTGGTGTGGATACCCTGGGAGCTGTAGTCAATCCTACACACAGGCAACCCAGGCCATAGGGTTGTTTCTCCACTGAAAGCAGCAGTGAGATTCGGCAGCCCCCTGGATGACTGAGATGTCCTTTTAATCTGTGCACTGCTCACCTCCTGATATGAGGAAGGGGCTACAAAAGGTGTCCTAAAAATTGTCTGCTTACCCAACCCTGGCCTAATTACTCTGGCAGGCTGGGATCCCACTGTGTGGTCAAGACAAAAAAAAATCTACCAAAACTTCTTCAAAGAAGATTCCATTCACCATCGTACATGGAAGGTGTGCACCATCGTACATGGAAGGTGTGCACCATCATAGACAATAAAAGATCCAATAGACCTGAAAGACAAATAGCTCTTGTGAGAGAACTCAGCAGATATCCAATCCAAATAGCAGCCCTGAGTGAAACAAGGCTGGCAAATGAAGGCCACTTGACTGAGGTTGGAGCTGGATACACTATTTTTCTGGAGTGGCCACAGTGAAGGGGAGCATCATGAAGCTGGGGTAGGTTTTACGATCAAAAAATAATAGCTGGGTAGTAAGAGCTCACAAACTGATGATACTTCTGGTTTTTTTTTGGAGCTGCAGCTTTCCAGTTCCATAGTTTATGTTTCTCTCACTTCTCCCACCCCAGTGTCACAGACCTTTTATTTTACCTCCTAAGTTTTCCTGGGCTAAAATTTTCACACTTATCTTTAGATGGCCATACTATTGCAGAATTCAATTTGACACAATATTTTAAAGTTGTTTGGAGGGGAATGTTAGAAGAATTCAGATGGAATGTCCCCTCTACTCTTCATCTTCCCATCCATGTCTTATGTCCAAGATAAAGATTTGATCTAAATGCTGGGTCATTTGGTTTGGGCCTGTATATGGATATGGGATAGTATGTGGGATCATCTATTCCTCCATATCTTTTGCTCTCCAGCTTCCCTTTCACTGATTCATTTTGTTAGCATTCTCTTCTCCCTAATTACTTCCAGCAGAGACCATGGAAAGTGGTGCAGCCTTGACATTGTAGGAAAGACAGAAGTCAAAAGCTCTCAGTAGATATGGGATAACCTTACCATACTGATAGGTAATTATTCACCACACAGATATTAATTTTAATAATTTTTATAACTTTTTAAGGTTAAGCTATCTCTTTTTTATCCACACAGCAGACGTTGGCAGTATATATAATATAGTTATCCCTAATTTTGTAAATGAGGAAACTGAGGCAAATAGTTCAATAATTTGACTTGTATTACCTAGCTAGACAGTGGATTTCAACTCAGGACTAGCCCATTCCAGGTCTTTATTTCTAGTGCTATATGTACCATCTAGCTGCATCAGTTATCACCTTTGTACAAGTACTTATGAGATTTCTTAGGCACAAAAAGTACACAGAGAAAGGCATACATACACAGAAAACTATGCAGATAATTCAAAGCTTTCCCACTCAATCTATCTGCTACATAGATAGCTTCATTGGTTCTGTGGTTCTTCCTAGCAATGCATGCAGCCCTAGGGCGAGTCAGTTTAGAAGCAATGATAAAGAAGCTTGTCTGATTAGAATAGCAATTATTAATAGATTCAAGAGACAGAAAAGCTAGTGACCCTTCAGAGGTAGGTTCACATGATCAAATGTCCTGCTTTCCTATTGTGGTTGCACAAGGCCCCATTTACTACATTCATGCACAGTCTCCATTTTCAGGGAAATGGGGAAGGGTCAAATCAGTAAACAAATCTTAAAAAAACAAAACAACCAAAAATAAAAAAAAAAACACTGGGACTGGTTTATAGTCTGTCAACTCTATTACTTCTGGGCAGAGATAGAAGCAATGGCCAACCTTTGGAGGAGCTTCAACTGGACCACAGGCTTATATTACAGTTTAACATATTTGTAATACAAAAACCTTAGTCTTTCTCTGCTACTATTCAACAGATGTTTAGTGTCTATTAAGTACATGCAAGTCACTTTACTAGGTGCTGGAGATTCAAAAACTTTTAAAAAAAATTTTAAAAAGGAAATAACCTCTACACTTAAGTTGTTGAAATTCAAAACAACCATAAATTAGAGAGGCCTGATATCATTAATGTATTTATTAGGAATTGGGATAAACAAGTATCAAAATCATTTGAATTTTTTTACCTAATCTATAACCCAACTACACTGTGTGAAGTAAAACCCATCTTTTTCATCATTTATTTTTACCAGATTATGATTTCTTATAAGTATGAGAATTTATATATATATATATATATATATATATATATATATATATAGATATATATATATGGTATTCCACTCTACTAAACAGTCTCTACCCTCTTTCCCAATATCCTTGTTCATAACTGACCATAGTTCTTTACTCCTATTCTGTTTGGCCAATGCCCCAAACTTTCTTCAGCTGACAGTTATCTCCTCTGAGTATAAACTTCAACCTTCACCTCATCCATCACCCCACCATCCCAAGGAGCTACTGACTTGATCCTTGGAACTTTAATGAGGAGTTTACATGTAGTTTTATAACTCCTTTTAATCATATGCCCTAGTTCTCTAAGACAATTTATTCATTTTTTCTAGAATTTGTAACTTATCTGATCTTTGTTTATGTTTCTTCTAGATATATTCTGTTATGAACTGAATCAAACTCCAGCAGTGGCAATGATGACTGTAGATGATAATAAAATAAAAGAGAAAACATCATTTGATTCTTTTCAATGGAATATAGAGGAGGTCAGTCTTTTTAAAAAAAATTTTATTAAATATTTTATTTATTTATTTTTCTCAACTACTTGCAAAGATAATTTTCAACAATCATTTTTGTAAAGTTTTGAGTTTGACATTTTTTCTCCCTCCCTCCTTTCCTTCTTCTCCACTGGCAGAAAGCAATCTAATATGGGTTATACCTGTATATCTATGCTAAACATATGCCCATATTAATCATATTATGAAAAAAAGAATCAAATCCACAGGAGAAAATAAAAATAAGGAGAGGGAAAAAAGAAACATAATACATAAAATAAATTTTAAAAATTGAAAATAGTAAGCTTTGGTCTGCATACAGACTCCATAGTTCCTTCTCTGGATGAGAATGATATTTTCCATCATAAAATCGTCTTTGATTATTGTACTGTTGGGATGAGCAAGTCCATCATGGTTGATCATCACCCAATGTTGCTGTTAGGGTGTGCAAAGTTCTTCTGGCTCTGTTCACTCACTCAGCATCAATTCATGCAAGTTTTTCTGAGCTTTTCTGAAGTTCCATCTACTCCATCACATTCATATACCACAATTTGTTCAGTCATTTCCCCAACTGATGGGCATGGAAGTCATTCTTAAGTAGCAATAGAGGGCATCATTGTGCCTTCTGTACATCACTGTACAAAGATGCTGTAAAGGTATAGTCCAAAATCACAAGGTTTTATTGGTAGATTGGAATAAAGTTTGCTATGGAATTGTTTATGCATGCATTTTCACAACTTGCATACTTTTAACTGACCTGACCATGTAGGATCATGTTTTCTAATGAGAGTCAAAGTAGAAAAGAATATGGACACAATTCTCAGAGCATCTCTTAAACCTGAAAGATATGATGGAAATAGGTATGCACTAGCTTTATGATATGGAAAATCTAGGAGGGATAGAAAGTCCAGGTGGCAAGTCCAATATCCTTCCAGTCTACTAAGTACTGCTGTTGCCCATGCTGCTAACAATATTACATTCTTTCAGACCTGGAGGTGACTAAGGAGTAATTCAATATAGAAGAAAGTCCTCGTATGCCTCTCATAGAACACAAGGTAGAATCATGTTAAAATAAATCTTGGTTTAGAACTTGCCCTGGTCAATGAGGAAAACTCAGGAAAAGAAAGTTAAAATGATTTTATTTGGCAAAACGTGGTAGTAAGACAGGGCTACTTTTATTAAATGATTTTTATATAATGGCAAAAGTATTTTGATTGGTATGCATAATTATGAGAAATGGGATTAGTGCCACCTTAGTTCCTCCTTCATAATAGTATCATAGGGAGATGGGATTTCATCTTCTGAAGACTAGTTGCTCATGTACTCAAAGTCTTAAAAAGATTTAAAGTGGATTCACTCAGACTACTTAGCACAAAGAATTGACTTTGCACAATCACTCCCTTTTGTGCCAATCATCTTCATGATATAGCACACAATTGGACCTATATCACTCCTCTATCCTCAGCTGTATCATCCTAATTTCTGCTGCCTATAATTTGAAAGTTGCCTTGAGAATCAGTTCTTGGTACCAATTGGTGCAAGCATACAAGCAGTCAAGGACCATGGTTTGGTGTTGGGTCTCTTTTTTTAGTATCACTGGGTTCACGGACTGAGCAGAGATTGCTTCCTCTACTGGGCTGAAGTCAATCACAGCAGGCTTCACATTGGAGTGATGGAACTAGGTCATCCACTCAGTAGCAATGGTGTCAATTTGGCTGGTCAGCAGGATCTGAAAAAAACCTGTACCCAATGTCTTAATTGGCTGCACCACAAAACATCTGTGGCTCATTGAGTTTGGAAGTTTAATAAAATCAATCAATGGTTGTTCAAATAGTGGGATTGCACACTTTCTCCTCTTTTGTGTCAGTTTTCTTCACCAAGAACTTAGAATCTATTAACAAAAAAAGGCAGCTAGAAACTGAGTGCATCAATACTGGGCAAACCATGACAGGCAAACTTGTATGTAGCACAAGGACTTCAGTTTCCAAATCTATAACAGTCCAAGCAGAAAAGAAAAGAAAAGCAGCTTAAAGAAAAAGGTAACAGGTTCATAACTCACAGAATCAATAGAACAAAAAAAGTATAAAAGAGTGAATAAAGAAATCCAAAATAGCTGTAACTTTAGGGGGTACCAAGGCCTTTGACAGCATCCAAGATCTTCAAGAGACAAACAAACACCTCCTGTATATCTGTCAAATAGCTGTACATGGTATGTGATAGCATTTCCTTGGTCATTCTCAAGTCACTTAAAAAGATTTTCTAGGGAATACTGCCAAGACCTGCTAGTGATAAGACCATATAATTTAGGTAACATTATAAGATTGGCCATATAATTTAAGTAACATTATAAGATTGGCCTTTCAGTAATTTGTCCATATGGTGAAAGCCAGTTCAGATCTTATGAATTTAATCCTAATAAAAAGTTATAAGCATACCAGAGCAGCTTGGTGATGCAGTTGACAGCGCACTGGAGTCAGGAGGACCTGAGTTCAAATTTGACCTCAGACACTTAATAACTGTGTAACCTGGGACAGCTAGGTGGCACAGTAGATAGAGCACCAACCCTGGAGTCAGGAGTACCTGAGTTCAAATCCGGCCTCAGACACTTAATAATTACTTAGCTGTGTGACCTTGGGCAAGTCACTTAACCCCATTTGCCTTGCAAAAACCTAAAAAAAAAAACTGTGGAACCTTAGACCAGTCACTTAATTCCATTGTCCCACAAAAACAAAATGCAAAAAGAACACCAAATTAAGAACCCATGATTCACCTAAATGTTTTTCTATCTTTATCCAAATTCTATATTTTTTATGAAAATTATGTATGTCCATTGACAGGCTGAAGGAAGAACTTAAAAAGATCCATAGGAGCCTGACTTGGAAAATAAGCCCTTCTGTCCCTTAATATTATCAGACAAGACTTCAAAATAGGAGAACGATGTTTTAAAATTTTCATTACAATTATTAATGCAATTTCATTGCAAAATCCTTAATCCAATGTTTAGAACTAAAACATACTCAAAAGCCTGAAATTTATGTCTTTATCCTATCCCTCTCTTTTGAAGATAACATATATCCTTATCCTCTCATCATCCTGAAAGAATAGGATACTTCACATCTCTAATCATGAATCTATAACTATTAGCAAGGGGATGGCAAGTCTAAGAACTCATTTACTTAGCTGCTTAAGATATGAAGTTAACTACAAATTCAGATTAAAAATAGTAACTCAAATTTTTGTATTAATCTAATAATTAATAGATTTAGCATTGTAACAGCAAAAACTTCCACTCTTCACCTGCTGTGATTATAGAGATTTGCTGTGAAAGGGAAAAAGGAGGGTCATGACAATATCAAAACTCTGTCTTCAATGGCAAATGTTAACCTGACCTAAGCCATAACAAGGGTTCCCTTATCTCAGTTTGATTCTAGGTTAAGAGTCACACTTAACAACCAATCACATAGCAAAGCTCCACATTATTCAAAGGATATCATATTCAAGTTCAGAAATAACAGGAGGGAAAATTTTTTTTAAGGTTTTTACAAGGCAATGGGGTTAAATGGCTTGCCCAAGGCCACACAGCTAGGTAATTATTAAGTGTCTGAGGCCGGATTTGAACTCAGGTACTCCTGACTCCAAGGCCGGTGCTCTATCCACTGCACCACCTAGCCACCCCTAATTTTTCTTTTCAGAATGGAAATAGCACAATGAGGAAAGTGAGCCAAGAGGATCCTACCTTTGCTTATGCTAGGTCATCCTCTCAAATTTTACAAGAACAGACATCCACCTGTACTAGTTCTCAACCATACTGCTTTGGTAAATAATTTCTTTGAGTATAGAGTAATTTGTATCCAATTATGCTTTCAACAAAATTTACTATTGCATTTTCTAGACATATTTCTATTGGATGATGGGGAATCAGGTGGGAGAGATGTTAAAGCCATTCACACAAATTTCATAATAAAGTAGTAAATAAATTTTTAAAATGTTAAGCCCTACAATGTTTGAAAAAAACCATTATCATACAATAGCAGCTTTAATATCTTCAAAAATAATTTTCAAGAGGGCAGAGCCGAGATGGCAACAGGAGAAGAGCCTCTCTTAGGTTCTTTTAGCATAATATTTAAAAAAATTATAAAATTATGACTAAATTTTTGAGAGACAAGAACCTACAGAGGGATCCAGTGAGGCAGTTCTCCAGACCAAGGTAACCTGTAAAATAGTGGAAAGGCTCTGCTCCATGGGGTAAGAGGGGCAGCCTGCCAGAGTGAAGGAACTTCAGTCTCCCTGAGGCAGCCCCAGGGCGCCTGGGAGCCTTGGCTCACAGCAGTGGGGGGGGGGGGGGGGGCAGTTTCCTGACCTATACTCTGGGGAGCACCAGGAACAACTTGGAAGATCAGCAGGGGACCTCTACCAGAGCAAGCACATGAAGCCCAGCCCTCAGGGCACTCAGCTAGCAGTGGTGGCCTTGGTAACCCAGATCCGGGAAGGGAAGCAGGCGGAGCCAGTTAGCAGGAACCCCCAGGCACCTGAGCCTTGAGAGCTCAGCCTACTAAAGGTAGGGGAGTGGAGAGAGACTTCTAAGATCTGTCTTCTGTACCTGGAACAGGATGTTGGGGCTCTGACCACATTCAGATCCTAATCACAGTAAGTCCCCCCATAGAACAGCAGGGCCCCCCCACCTCAGCCCTGTAGCAGAGGGGTGCACTTGTGGTCATTCACGGACCAGGAGGGAAGACAAAGCTTCACACACTGAGATCCTTGTTGGGGGGGGGGGGGTTGTGCCAATAATACTCAAAAGCTCAGGAAGCACCCCAAAACCAGGCACAGACTGGGGAAATGAGTAAACAGAGAAAAAAGAGGAACAACATTGAGAAATACATTGTCTATGATCCCAAGAAGGATCAAAATGCTCAGTCTGAAGATGAGGAAGTACAAGTTCCTGCATCTAATGACTCCAAGAAAAATGGTAATTGTGCTCAGGCTATGACAGAGATCAAAAAAGATTTTGAAAAATCAAGTAAGGGAGTTAGAAGAAAAATTGACAAAAGAAATGAGAGAGATACAGGAAAACACGAAAAAGAAGTTAGCAGCTTAGTCAAGGAGATCCAAAAAAATACTGAAGAAAATAATATGTTAAAAACCATTATAAGTCAAATGAATAAAACAGTTCAAAAAGCAGAATTGGCCAGATGGAAAAAGATAAGAAAGCTCTCTGAGGAAAACAAATCCTTCAGATCTAGAATGCAGCTAAAGGAAGCTGGTGACTATGAGAAGTCAAGACTCAATACTTCAGCACCAAAAGAATGAAAAATTAGAAGAAACTGAAACATCTCATTGAAAAAACAACTGATCTGGAAAACAGATTTAGGAAAGATAATTTAAAAATTATTGGGATGCCTGAAAGTCATGAGCAGGAAAAAATCCCTGACTTCATTTGTAAAGAATTCCTACAGGAAAATTGCCCAGATATCCTAGAAGCAGAGGGCAAAATAGAAAGAAATTGAGAGAATCCACCAATCTCCCCTGGAAAAAGATCCCCCAAAAAACCAACTCCCATATTATAGCCAAGTTCCAGAACTCCCAAGTCAAAGAGAAAATAGTACAAGCAGCCAGCAGGACACAATTCAAATATCATGGAGCTGCAGTCAGCATCATACAGCACTTAGCAGCAACTACATTAAGGGCTCGTAGGGCTTGGAATATAATAGTCCAGAAGGCAAAAGAGCTTGGAATGCAACCGAGAATCAATTACCCAGCAAAACTGAATATCCTCTTCCAGGGAAAAAGATGGACTTTGAGTGAACCAGGGGAATTTCAAATGTTCCTGTTGAAACAACCAGAGCTGAAAAGAAAGTTTGATCTTCAAATACAGGAATCAGGTGAAGCACAGAGAGTGGAGGAGAAAGGTAAAAATATGAGGGACTTGATGATGAACTGCATGTATTCAGGTATAGAAAAATGATACTGATAATACTCATATGAAACTTCTCATTTAATAGAGCAGGTAGAAGGAGTTTTTATAGATGAGGAACAGGAGAGGACTGAATTTGAAGATTATAATATATTGTAAAAATGGAGTCAATGGCTAAAAAGGAAATGTAATGAGAGTAAGAGAAAGGAGAGGTGGAATAGGCTAAGATATTTCATATAAGATTTTTTTTATTATTGCAATGAACTATTGCAATGATATGGAAGGGGGAAGGGGGGAATGAGGGAACCTTTCATCAGAGGTGGCTCGGAGAGGAAACAGTGTATATATATATATATATATATATATATATATATATATATATATATATACTCAATGGGGTATAGACATCTAGAGTAAAAAGAGAAGGGGGGACAGGAGGAGGGGGGGATGTGAGTGATGGAGGAGAGTGGTCAGATAGATATAACACATTTTCTTTTTGTACTTCTTGCAAAGGGCTGGGATTGGATGGCCTGTCCAGGACCACAGGGCCTAAGGGGTAGTATATGGGCTTGAGGCCTCTTGGCCCCAGGGCCAATGATCAGTCAGCTGTGCCACTCAGCTACCCTACAGCACATTTAAGAAGAGGGACAGAGTGAAAGGAGAGAGAAAATATAGTATATGGTAGTGGGGAGGTATGAATGGAGGGAGTTGTGATCAGTAATGGCAACAGTGGAAAAATATGGAAGTATCTTTTGTGATGGACTTACCATGAAGAATGTGATCCACCCACAACAGAAGTGGTGGTGGTGGAACACAGACTAATGCACATTTTAAAAATATTTTTTAATTTTAATTTTTTTCTCCTTCCTTTATTGCTCATGAGGGTCCATATTTTGGGGGGGAGGGTATTATGTTTACTCTCAAGAATATTTTAGTAATGTATAAAAAATCATTTGTACAAAAATAAAAGATATATATAATAAAAGATGTAACAAAAAAGAAAAAAATAATTTTCAAAATATGCAATGTTGAATTTTTACATTACTATAAAATAGCTTCTCTATTTTTAATAGTTTTCTCTAAGAAAAGAAGGAAGAAAGACCATTAGGACAAAGCCATTAGGACCCAAGCAAAGTTCTTCTGTGTGTCCTCTAATGCAAAGAAAAAGAAAAAAATTCTGACTAAAGTCCAAAAATAAGACAACCAATTGTCTTACCAATTGTCTCTAACAACCAGTTCTACTCCAGAATCCCACTCAGAAAATCTTGGGAAGAATCTAAGTCTTGGTGCAGGGAAGGGAAATGATATTAACAATCTTTAATATGTCGGTGCTCAGGAACACCTTAAGAAGGGGTCTTTGAACCTTCCTTGTGTCATGGAGGCCTGTGACAGTCTGGTGAAGGCTACTTACCCTTTCTTTCAATGTTTTTAAATACATAAAATCATAACAGAAAAATTAGGAGAAAAAAAGATGTAGTTTTTTTTTTCTTCATTAAAATATACTGAAATCTGTCCATAGACCACCAAGGGGTTTGTGAAACTAAGTTCCCCTGCCTATAAAAACCAAGATTCTCTCCTGAGGCTGCCTGGAATCAGAAGCCTACTGCCCTGACCTCAACTTTCCTAGACTCCCCTTGGCAGGCTCCAGATAGTACAGGCACTATCACTAGTATGTCATTCCTTGCTTCTCAGGCTTTCCACTGTCTCCCCCTTTGTTTCCATGAGACTGGAACAGAAGGAGGAATGTTTAGTGATCTGGTTGTCCTACTGAGGCCCTATAACAACAATCTTCAAGAAACTCCTTTTGGGGTCCCTTGGTGATCTTACTGTTTTAAGGACACTAAAATCCTAATGAGTCAGGTTTCCCATTATCAGGAGGACACAAGCCAGCTACAACTTAATCAGGGTGAGGAAAGGTAATTATAGTTTTGTGCTCTGTTGGCTCCTCTGGCCATTTTTTTCCATGAATCAGACCCATACTTTGTGGTGCTGTGACTTTGGTTGAAATAAGCAAGAAAGGTGGAAAAGGTCAAATTTTATTTTTTTAAGAAAAATAAAACTTTATTTGCACAAACAAGGCAATGAACAGCGCCATGTACAGTTTTCTTTTTACAGAGAAAAGATCACATTTTAAATTTTAAAATGATTCATCTTTAGTTACCAGTTCTTAAACTCCACATGAAAGTTCTTCATAGCAGCATATAGAATTAAAACAATAAAGGAAAAATTTTGAAGAGTCAAACTGAAAACATTATTCTTTATTTTAGGTGAAGGGGGAGAGATTTAATAGAAAGCAGTCTTTTGATAAGTTTGTATTTTTAAAATTATTAGTTTAAAAACAATTATGTTTACTTAAATTTTGGCCTCATTAATAAATAAAAATGCCATATGGCTGTGGATTCAAAAAGTTCTTTACTTGGAAAAAAGTATTTAATTTCCTGAGTACATATCCTAATAAAACTTGCTGGACAAACTGGTGAACAGTATGTGTGTAGGCATGGAAAAAACAGGAAAAACATTCTACTTGTAGCTTCTTTACCCAATAGTCAAAAGAAAAACCATTGAAGATCAAATTTTTTAGATTAGTCTAATAGTTATGTGAAAGATACACTGGAAGGGGGAGAGTAGAGACACTACTCTCTTAAGATACTAATGCAATAATCCAGGCACAAATGATAAAGGTAAGGGAGGGTATGTCCAAAATTATAGTGAGAGGTCTGCTAGTACTTGACAATTGATTCTGTGTGTTATGTGTGGGAAAAGGGGATTTGAGCAGCCTCCATTCTTAAGAGAACCCCAAAACTGTGCTTGGAGACTTAAAAATGGTGTGGTTTAAACAGTAACAACTGGGGAAAGTCATTACTACAAAATTAAAGTCACAAAATCACAATCCAGTCTAAACCTGACCAATAATCTTTGCTACAACATCCTCAACAAATTGTCATCCAGCCTCAGTTTGAAGACCTTAAATGAGAAAAATCCATTACTTCCTAAGGCAGCCCATCATATTTAGAGTTAGTAAAATAAAAAAACACTAATCAAGGGCTACTCTATTCTAGGCAATGTGCTAAATGTTAGGATACAAAGAAGGGCAGAAATGGTGGTGCATTTCTCTGCCTTCAAGGAGCTCACAATCTAATAGGGGAGAAAACCTACAAGTAACTATGTACAAAGAAAAATATATTTAAAGAATAACTTAGAGGTAATCTTGAAGGGAAATTACTCACATGGAAGGGGAAGGAAAAGCCAAATAAATGGGGGTGGGTAGTGGTTTCATTTTTTTTGGCAAACATTGAGATTTTAGCTGAGATTTGGAATTACCCAGGAAAATATTTAGTTGTTTTCCAAGTTTTTCCTTGTTTTAGCTGAGATTCAGAGTAAGCCAGTGAAAGATTTATTTCCCAAATTTTTTCTCACATTAAGAAAAATGCAGATATTACTGTAAAGTTTCAATATTCATTCATTCTTAGTAATTAATTGAATCTAAGCAGAAAAATGTCTGATTACTTTTTCCTTATGGTTATGCTTCAAATAGATGATTATAACTTGCAGATTCTTCCCCAAGGCACTTAGTTTCTTCAGCTGGCCCTGATAAACCATATTTTCCAGAACTTTTGTCTTCTGACACCTATTTTCTGGACATGCTTCAAACAGAAATGGTCTTATGCTGTTGCTCTCATTTCAGTATTATTTCAAACTCTAACCACCCAGGTTCCCTCTAATATATGTCTACCCAAGAGAACAGGCAAAGTTCAAAAGGTGCTGTCAGAGATATTGTTATTGCTTACCTTGTGATAAAACCATCATTGTTGAGCCTTTTAATGAGTTTATGATGTAATCTATGCCCAAGATCTCAGTCATAGCACATAATATTTTTGCATAATATTTTTCCTACAGCACAGTAGAACTCAAAACTATACTCAAAGAGGAAGGTACCCTGGCAACCAAGCTGCACTGTTGTCATGAAGAGGTCTGATCTGACTCTCTTGATCCTTTCCATCATAGAAAGTTCTATCATGACAGTAAAATGAGCCATTTTAAATGCCAACCTCTCTCTGCTTTTATCTGCAATCAACCATAAAGGGAAAGCATCTGTTGTCTCATCATAGTAATTAGAAGCAGTTTCTGCCTTCCCCTCCCCATGGCTGAGCTGCTCTATTTTCCATTTTGGTTAAATTTTCTCAAACAAAGAATGAAAACTCCTGATAATTGAGATTTAACTATTAAAAAACAACAATAATAAAATAATCCTTTATGAGAATTGAAATTTGACATGTTAATTTTTTAAAGGAGTATTCATGTGATATTTTCCAATCAAGAAGAAGGAAAAAATATCGATTTTGCTCCCTAAAGATCCATCTACTGTGTGCTTCTAATAATGTCACCTATCCTAGCCTCTGTGTGTTCTGCTATGTGAATATGTAAGTAAAACAAAACAAATGATTCTCTGATTAGAATATTTATTTAACTGATAATGGTTTCTGTAATATATGAGAATGTTTTCTCTTTAAGTATTATCTGGATAGTTTATTGGTGTAAAGGAAATTGATTGGGAACCTTTCCTAAATAACCTGAAAAGATAACAAGTTGTGAACCATTGTTAATCACTGACCAAATGGAAGAACTTTCTCAGTCACCTTGAGAAATTATAGGGTATTGGCAATTGAATAAAGACATAAGAAACTTTCAATAATTCGTCAAGAAGATCAACCATGGGGTCAGCTAGGTGGCATAGTGGATAGAGCACTGGCCCTGGAGTCAGTAGCATCTGAGTTCAAATCTGACCTCAGACACTTAATAATTACCTAGCTGTGTGGCCTTGGGCAAGTTACTTAACCCCATTTGCCTTGCAAAAGCCTAAAGGTAAAAAAAAGAGGAGCCCTAGTTAAGAAGATAATGCAACTTTAACCTTGCCCTCTGAGGTACCCATATTGGAGTTTGGAGGTTGTCCCCCAAAGACTGCACTTACAGAATTTATGGATTGTCTTCATATCAACATGAGAGTAAGGAATTTGAGAACATCATCAAATTCTTTCTGGCCTAAAACAACATTCTATTGATTTAAGTGACAGACTGTTATAGTCTTGTTTTGGTCTTGAAGCCAAAAGCCTTGAGACGAGTATTTATTCTGCCATTTGCCACAATAAATTAATGATTTAATGAGGTCTAAGCCTCAATTTTCTCATTTATAAGAACTCATTTATGAGAATAACTCTTCTCTTCCTTGGCCAACCTACTTCATATACATGTTTTTAGTATCAGTAAAGTTTAGAGCTAGAAGTCTTAAGAGACAATCTACTTATTTTATTCGGAGTGGGGTGAGGTGTATGAGGGGGGATTAAAGCTCAAAGAGGAAAATCACTTACTCAATGTCCCATATACCTACTAATAAAGAGGTCTGAAAGTTGCCACTTGCATTCATTTTCTATTTCCCACACTGAAGTATCATGTGAACCTTAGGCAAATTAATTTTCTTCTCTGAGCCACAGTGTATTCACCTATGAAATGAATACAGTCATGCTTGCATTTATCTCACATACTGAATATAAGTACTTTGGGAAATATTAAGTCCTCTAAAAAAGGTAAGCTATTAGCAGGGATATGCATGAATCTACTCAAACTACAAGACTTTTCTGTGTGAGTATTTCCATCATGTGTACAAATTAGAGCTTAATTTCTTATATTATTGATTATCTAGACTTAAGAAAGCAAAGGAGAAATTTTAATAATGCAGTTCAAACTTGAAACTATATACTTAAATGTGTACATTCCACCCACAGTGTCTGTCATTAAACATTGACCTGCATATTAGTATTGTTAGTATTGTTACTCTGTAGCTCCCAAGTTCTTTCTATACCTTTATTTACTGTCCTTTGTCCAGACTAGACACTCTCTAACTCATACATCTAGTCCAAAAATAATACAAGGAACAAACCTTTATTAAATGCCAGATGATGGAGAATATGATGTTAAGCAGTGGGAGGAAAAGTAAAGTTTAAGCAAAATGCTGAGAAGAAGATTCTGAGAGCATCAGAATTCTTGTTAGGAGTTCTAGTAAGCTGGGAAGTTTGAATAGCAGCAACCAGTTTGGAGAATTACCTCTTAAGATCTAGAGAAGTAATGCTGGGTAATGGAAAAAAAATTAGGCTTAAATCCTTGAGAACTTGTTTCTAATCTAGTTTCTGGTATTTTGTAGCTGTATGATCCTATGTAAATTCTTTAATCTCTCTGAGCCTCATCTTCTACACCTATGATGTAGGGATTTCTACAACCTCCCTCACAAAAATCTAGTAAGAAAATTGAATAACTGAAGCCAGTTATTGTTATTATCCTAATCTATTGGATATTATAGCTATAAGTGCCAACCAATTATAGTTCTAAGTGCTAAAAATTCAACTGTAGGAAACAGTCCTACCCTCAAGAAATCCCTTATTCTTTCTGAGCCTTATCTTCCACACCAATGATGTGGGAATAGTAATATTTGTACCAACTAGCTTAGAAGATCTAGTAAGAAAAGTGCATAACGGAAGCCAGTTATTGTTTATTATCCTAATCTATTGCATGTTATAACTACAAATACCAACCACTATGCTAAGTGCTAAAAATTCAAATGTAGAAAATAGTTCTCCCCTCAAGAAATCGACAGAAAAATTGTCCAAGGATTTACTGATAGGACCTGGCAGTAGTCATACTTGTCAGTATGAAGAAATGTCTTATTAACTAGCTTATTAAATGATTACCATAAATTTATGATATGTAAAACCCAGTGGGGCCCAAGTATCTGGTTGAGCAACTTTAGTTTCATAGGGAGGAATATAGTGGAATTTTATAAAGGAAAGAAGGAGAGTATGTCTATCAAGTAAAATAATAAACTGACAACAAACACCAGGACCATAGCTGAGGTTTCATACTAACCAGAGGTAAAAAAGCTGAGCCAGGAATTCTATTATTATTATTAACCAGTATATCATCAAGTTAAAATCTGGTCACTTAAGTTCTGTAAGCTCTAGTTAGTCATGTTATTTGCTGACTGAAGGAAATGACAGCAAAAGAAACCAAAAAATTCTCCTATGATAGAATTTGTTTGGGACATAACATACATAATCTATTTATCTCTGACCATATTCTTGTATATTCTATCAAACCTATTTCAGAAGTTTTCTGACAAGCCTTTCTACAGGCAGACATAAGTATTTGAAAGCACTGAAAAGGACAGCAAAGTAAATTCAATACAATAACAATTATTAGTGTTATATAACACAGAGTTTTCATAATTTCCTTTATTCAGCCCAGTCCTGGCAACTAGCTCTGAATGTTCTAATCGGATATCCATACATATTTAAGGTCTTCTAGTCCCTTCCCTAACTCTTAAAGTAATTCAGATTCTCAAAAAAATGCTAATTATTTGGAGAAACTTATGTACAACATTCAGTTAAGATCCATTTAAACAAGAAATGTTTTATCTTGTTATCTAGGGATTAGCTGTATATTTCATGAAATCTTCTTTGTTCCTAGGAAATATTTTGCTTTGGAAATGTTGTATCAAAGCATATTTTAACAATGTTAATGCAGAAATAGATATGAAATGACTTCATATAATGACTACATATAATGGGTATTGTATTTCATGCCTTCTCAATGGGTGGAGGAAGGGATGGAGGAAGAGAAAGAATTAGGAACTAAAAGTAAAAAATAGAACAGAAAAGGAGGAAAATAATTTTTAAAACTGAAAAAAGGGTCTGCTCTTGATCACTATTCACAGTTTCAAATTCAATTCATTCAACTTCAGAGAATTAACATCCTGTTGTTCTTAATTGTGGCATCAGGTTTTAATTGTACCTAGAATAAGCCTTGTTTCCTGGGCACTTTTGGATACATTCCTCCTTCCCAAGTTCCAAGTCATTTTCAAAGGTGCCCTTGGTAATGCTAAAATTTAATACAATTTAATAAATTTTGTATATCTTTCAGGTTGGCATTCCATTGTAATGAGTGCATGTGATAAAAAAAAAGTTAAAATCTTAAGGATTTAAATTTATAAACATCAGAGCTATAGGAAGAACATCTATAACCCATCTGAAAGTTTATCGTTTCAGCCTTCACATTCCATTTGCTTTTTTCATTTTCATCTGAACTCTTTATATGATGTAGATAATACTATTCACAGACTAGAGGAAAAGTCAGGCTTTGTAAAATAAATCATTCTGTTTATTCCTAACCAGAAAGAGACATCAAACAGGAAAAAACATCTCATTTAATATAAGCTCACAAAGAAAGATAAAAAAAATGGGTTTTAAAAATTGACTTAAGGATTTAGCAAATAATAATATATTAGTTGTGATATTAGTTACTTTCTAATGCCCTAATTTGAAAAGTGAGCAATCAAGCAATTAAACCATGCTGTACAATTTTTTCTTTTTCAAAAATTTCATACACATTTAATCATCTGTACATATTGAAATGCTATGGACAAAGTTTCAGCAAATTGAAACAAATTTTCCCCCATCCTCTCCTCCAAAATTAAGCACTTTAAGATTGTGTGCTTATAAAAACTCATTATTTTGTTTTACAAGGCGATCTTCACGATTATTCTTTTGGGGGGAGGGCAAAAGAGGATCACTGAAAATTTTAATAGTTTGCCAAATATTACAGTTATTAGAATTATCTGAATATCACTTAAATTATAAAATTAGCATATGATTCTATAAAATAATGAGCACAAATCACATAAATAACCCCTGCAGTCCAGTGATGGCCCCTAAAATCCAACAGCATAAATTACAGTTAAACATTTTTCAGGAGACATAATTTAGACATTTAAATCAAAGTAACTAAGACCATTCAAGTACAAGATTTAGCTTTTTGATTTTATAATTGTCAGTTAATTTTAGGTGCAATTTCACATATTCTCATATACTTTCCAGTCCATTTCCCAGAGTAATAAAAAGTCTTTGTGCACTCCATTTTCCTTTTATAAGCAGGTACAATATACATTGTTTATAGAATATTTTACTTCATATAAAAACTTAGTATATACTATAGGTGAACACTACATCAAAAATCAAGCCTGATAACTAACTACAAATTTTTTTAAAAAAAATACTTGAAAGCATGCTAAGTACTGTTTAAACATTTGAGTATGACCCCTCCTGTAGAAGTCTATCAAAATAATTGGGAATAACTGATTCTAACTCTTCATTCCAAAAAGAGGAGCCTTCAACCCTTCTAGATTATGAATAATTTACATTGCCAATTAGTAATTTTGCTTACTTTTCAAAAAGAACCTTTATTATCATTATATTCAAAGTATTTGCACTTTGAAAACAAAGGATCAAGGTCTGAAATAAGTATTAGTATAATAATACTATTAAATTGTTCTATATGAGAAAAATGTGCAGCATTTTGCTTGTAGATATGTAATGGAATTTTACTACATTATTCTACATTATATATAATTGAATGAACACTGTAAATAAAATTTACCATCTGGACAAAAAATAAGAATACTTAAAGCCTTTAGATGCCATCTATCATCATTATATAAACTCTAGAACCGACTAGGGGTAATGCTGCTGTATACTATCTTCATGGTTAGGCTGAAAACCACAAGTATTTCCTTCTTTTTTTCAAATTCAAATGAATATAATGCACTTAAATCCAAGTAGGTGGTTTGAAAGTGTTTTGGACAATTAATTAAAATAAATCTGTATGTGAGAGCTTCTATTCAATTTAAAATTTTATTAATAATTGCTTAAATATGTCCAAAGAGTGTTATTAAAATATAATTAAAAGTTTGTTATATAAATATATACAAATTCTGTTATTTAAATATATTTAAAACCTGTATATTTTGGCATCATTATGAATATCCAAATATATTTGAAGTTCCCTGTTATTTCCAGGACAAAATTTAAATTATATCTTTTAGGATAATCATCATTACATAACTTTTTCCCTTTTTTTTTGACTGACACACTAGAAAGCATTTTAAGTCCATTGATACAATTATAGTTATAATATCTCTAAGAATAAAATGAATTTTTAAAATTAACTCAAAATTTCAGTTAAATTAGATTTAATATTAAAACCCATTTTACAAATTTATACACATAAACATCCCCCCATATAGAGAGAATATTGTGTCAAGTAGCATATAAATTCAAAATAGTAAAAGGAAAGCAATATGGTATTTCATATTGTACCTCATTACAGAAATTAAGAGATGCTTACTGATAGTAACAAAAAAATCCATTATAAAATAGTTGTAGTTCTTCTGAGACAGTCAGAGAAAGTTTCTGTGAAAAGATGAAGGATACTACTACAACAAAATCAATTAAAAATCAATAGTTCTAATCCTGAAATTCCAGATTGACTGACCTACCATTTCAGGTGAAAGTCAGACACATAAGCCATTCACTCAACAAAGTTCCATATTATATGTGTCATATCCAGGCTCAGAATCAACCAGGTGGAAAACATTCCTTTTGAGAAAGGAAATAGTGCATGGTGAAACTGAGTCAAAAGGATACTTCCATTATCTATGTAAGGCCATCTTACCAAGCTTTCCAGTCACTAACATTCATAAAAATCCTTATCTTTCAATAGTTTCCAGAAGGCATTTTTTTCTGACTAGCTTTCTTTTCCTCTTGAATGGTGGAGAATTAGCACAACAAAAACAATTGTAACCAAATTCAAAACTCAAATGAAATCACAATTCAATACCACATAGCAAGTTCCACTGCTTACAGTTTAGAGCAAGCTACAATTGTTGTTCATGTAGCAATAATAGTTGGTTAACAATATCATTCAGAAAATGAATAGATTGTACTTATTTACTATTTATAAAACTTTTCCAAAAGTATTCCTTTATCATTTTACTTTTCTAATTTTTATACATTTTGAGATAAAAAAATCAATAAGTAATGAAGAGAATATTCAAATTTGGGGGACCAAACATAAAATAAACATATAATAATTTATTTATAACCAAGAACAAAAACAATGGTTTCTGTTAGCCTGGATGTAATAAAGTATTTATGTAAAACTAAGTAGGTTCAAGGATGAAACTTTAATGTATACTCTTTCAGATGTATTTTCATAATTTTCTAAATCAGTGGCTAGACAGTTCATCACATAAATAATAAACAAGTTATTACCCACTTTAGGTTGTGAGTGTTTTGGGGTAAGGACTTATTATAAACAATTTCTTGAAGTACTTCTAGTCTCATAGTAGAATTTAGAAAAGCCCTTATTTTCATGCCATTTACATAAGATTTCAGGATTTTAGGCTAACCATCTCACAGACAATTGAATTTCCAGGTAAACCAGAAAATTCCAGTCTAAAAATTATAATCTTTAACCAGAAGGGCACTCTGTCACCCAGGTAATTCAAATCACTCACCCTTAAACATTAAGGGCAATCTTTAATTACCATAATTTAATCATAACATTCCAATCAAATTAATTACCACCAACAAATGCATTATTCTCTAGGTATCTTTATCTTAAATAAACAGCATTCCTGATATGATGGTACCCCAAAGTACAATGGAAGAGATTAAAATATAATAACACAGCATCACAAATTGGTAAAATAGACTCAAAACAAAATGTTGCCAGGAAATGACATTAATCTAGTTGAATGTATTTCTGAATTCTTTTAAGAAAAAAGAAATCAATTCATCAGTCTAATAGATTATATAGTCTATATCAAATGAATTCAAAGATCAATATAGAGTAATCAAAATCCATTTGCATTTACAGTCATAAAGTGCAATCTGTTTTATTTTTGCAATCTATAAACTTTTTTCAATCTTAATGCCATATTTCAAATGCATTTTTCATCAAGATCTTTTGAATTTATAGATACTCTAACATCACAACTATTCTAAGAGGGGAAAAAAACTCACTTTAAATGAGTCTTCATTACAGTATTGTTTCCGGTGTTCTTTCTAGAAGTTTAAACAGAATACAGATAGGGAAAGTAAAGTTTATTCAGTCAAGAATGTGATACATCAAACAGTAGATAATGGACATGACTTATCTATCAGATTCACAGATGACATGCCTATATTATTTCCTATGGAGCTGCCTGAGTTAGAAAGAGCAAGGATACTTGCTTACAAAGCAGGTATTCACTTAGACCAAAGAGGACATAGAGGTGAGAAAAGATAGGTATTACATGAAAAGAAAGAGCTTAAATTTGTTATATAAGAAAGTGTCAAAAAAGGGGCAGCAGACCTCTTTGATTAAATATACCACAGATAAGAAGTACAAAAGGGAAAAGGTAAATAGAGTAAAATTCAAGTCCATTCTTTTTTTCTGGTGAAGACATCTGGTGAAGTTCTGTAGTTCTAGACAATATCATGGACCAAGCTCTTCCTAGTAAAATTCAGATTACTTGTAGAGATCTTTGTCGCTGGTGAAAGAACCTCATAACACAAATTTTTATCAGGTCAAAACTTTTATTTCCATTATTAGAAAGAAAAATGTGTAACCTCTTAGACCATAAAAATTATAATTTTGCTTTGCCAATTGTCATGCTGATATACACAGAAACTTCAGTTACAAATAAAAAAATTTAAAACAGTTTAATATAGAAAATTAAAACCCAACTTTATGTTTGGCATTATTTTTATTTCCCCTATTTGGAGGATGAGATTCCACTAAAAAAAACTTTTATAAGAATATAGATTCTAATAAAAAAGTGAATTCATTAAAAGTGGCCAAATTAACTTGAAGTGAAACATATGCATTGGATAATCATTTCAGAACAGTGTATATTCAGTAAGTGACTTATAAATAAAACATTTTAACATTTTTACTATGTTTTAACATGAATCAAAACCCTTAGGTGAAAATGGATTTCTCTTTAAAACATTTTAAAAACAGACCACAGGTCATCCTTTTTTTTTAAGGTTTTTTGCAAGGCAAATGGGGTTAAGTGGTTTGCCCAAGGCCACACAGCTAGGTAATTATTAAGTGTTTGAGACCGGATTTGAACCCAGATACTCCTGACTCCAAGGTCAGTGCTTTATCCACTATGCCACCTAGCTGCCCCCTCATCCTTCTTTTGAAACAACTAGCTGTGCTAATATTCCATTCCTTAAAATAAAAGAGACTGTTATGATTGAGAATCATGACCTGATGTCACAATATCCCCTTAGCATTTTGAGAAGTTAGAGGATCTTATATAACACAAGAACATGTGGCTGGTAACAAATGCCAAAACTAAACACTCATTTAGCTGTCTTTTAGATTTTAGATAATTGAAGGCCAAACTACTCAAATTTTATACCCGATTTAATGCAGTTTTATACTGATCACCTGAGTTAATTAACAGCAATTTGCCATAAAGACCTGGGACATATGGGAGAAGCTCCCTTATTTATTTGGATGTTAGTTTCTAGTCAAGGTTATATAGGTAGCCAATGTGTAATGAGCCAGATTTAAAGTTTGCCAAGTGATACATTGTTAGGGAAACTAAGTCAGAAGATTCAAACCTCAGAGCATGATAGTCATTCTCACAACCTTTCTCATGAGAACTTCCCCTGGATTTTATATATGTCAAAACCCCAGAAGGTTGGATGTTTTGGTCCAACAGATGATCATACCTGGTGTCAGATTCAGAGCAATATCAGCTAATAGTCCCATAGGTCTTAAATAGCAGGTTCCACTAATCAGTGCTTCAGGGGAATTCAGTTTACAAGGATCAACTACTGATTTTAATCTCAAATTGGCCACAGCAAGAAATTATCACAGAAAAATCACAAATTATTTTATCAATAATGCACATAAGATTTTGTTTCAAAAACAAAATATTGAGAATGTATCAATACAATACCAATTTGCACGTAAAACATTTCATAAAATATTGTCTAGAGTATAACATGTTCAGTTACTATCCATGCTCAAATGGATATAAATAACAACTATTGCTCTCAAAATTCTTCTAAACAATGAGAACATCTTTAGGTGACTCTTAAATACTTCACACATATTTTTACAGGTGTTATAATTTCAGATTAAACAAACATAAGATATATTATATTTACAAATAAGGGGGCACATGAATTATTACTCTTCACAAAACACAATGTTTTCTTACTGAAAGCTTATTTCTCAGGACAAAAGCAAAAACAACAAAGATTTCTTAACTTTAAACTTAAAACTATTTCATTAGTGAGTTTATTGATAATTTCTTCAATTTATTTTTCTGAAATGGGGTTATTTAAATATTTGATTTTTTCTGTTAATCTGAACAGTTTGTCTTTTTGCAAATATTCATCCATTTCACTCGTTATCAAATTTATTGTCATACAGTGTAACAAAATAGTTCTGAATTATCTCTTTAAAAATTTCCTCCTCTTTAGTAGTTAATTCATCCTTTTCATTTTTGATTTGGGCAATTGGGTTACCTTCTTTCTCTTTTTTTAAATCAGATTAAGCAAAGATTTATCTATATTGGTTTTTTTGATAAAACCATCTCTTAGTTTTATTTATTAGATCTTTAATTTGTTTTTTCTAGCCTTTTTTTTAGTTGCATACCCAATTCATTGATCTCTTCTATCTCTATTTTATTCATATAAGCATTTAGGGATATAAAATTTCCCCTCAAAACTGCCTTGACTGCATCACATAAATTTTAGTATGATATCTATTGCTATCATTTTCTTGGCTATAAATATTGATTATTTCTATGATTTGCTGTTTGATCCACTCCTAATTTATAGTTGTTACTTAGTTTCCAAATAATTTTGGTTTATCTTTCCATGATCCTTTATCACATGTAATTTTTATTGCATCGTGTCTGAAAAATGTGCATTTATTATTTCTGCCTTTCTGCATTTGATTGTAAGGTTTTTATGCCTAATACATGATCAATTTTGGTAAGTACCATGTACTGCAGAGAAAAAGGAATATCCTTTTCTATTCCCATTAAGTTTTTTCTAGAGGTCTATCATATCTAAGTTTTCTAAGATTTTATTCACCTTCTTAACTTCCTTCTTGTTTATTTTGTGGTTAGATTTATCTAGTTTTGAGAGAGAGAGAGAGAGAGGTTGAGGTCCCCCATTATTAAAGTTTTGCTGTCTATGTCTCCTTGTAATTTACTTGGCTTTTTCTCTAAGAATTTCGATGCTATACCACTAGGTGAATACATGTTTAATAATGATATAGCTTCATTTCCTACGGTGCCTTTTTTTTTAGGTTTTTGCAAGGCAAATGGGGTTAAGTGGCTTGCTCAAGGCCACACAGCTAGGTAATTATTAAGTATCTGAGGCTGGATTTGAACTCAGGTACTCCTGACTCCAGAGCTAGTGCTCTATTCACTGCGCCACCTAGCCGCCCCACACCACCTAGCCCCACTATGGTACCTTTTAAGAAGATGTAGTTTCCTTCCATATCCCTTTTAGTGAGATAGATTTTGCTTTATCTGAGATCAGGATTGCCATCCCTGATCTTTTCCTGTAGTTGAAGCATAATATATTTTGCTCCATCCTTTTACCTTTGCCCTGTGTGTATCTCTTTGCTTCAAATGTATTTCTTGTAAATAACATATTGTAGGATTCGGGTAATTAATTCATTCTTCTATCCACTTCTGTTAAACTTATAAATTAATGGATTTTACATCTTTCTTTCATAGGCTTGTTAACTTTCATATATATATAGTATAAATATACTCATCATTTCCAAAAAAATGAGATTCTTCAGGAATTGAATCTTATATAAGAGTTTTAAGTTCAAACTATTAATAAAACTTGTATTTCATGGAATAGCAGCAAATTCAGATAAGAAAAGGGAGGGAAAGGGAGAACAGGTGATAGAAGATAGGGAAGATTGTGGGAGAGAATACTCAGATACAACACACTTTTGGACAGGGCCAGGATGAAAGGAGAGAGAGAGAACAGAATAAGTGAGAGTGAGGAGGAATAGAGTGGAGGGAAATACAGCTAGTAATAGCAATTGTGGGAAAACATTGAAGCAACTCCTTTGTTGGACTTAAGATAAAGAAGGCAACTTACCCCAGAGACAGCCATTGGAATCTGAACACAGACTGAAGTACATTTTTTTTCTCTCTCACTAATTCTTGAGGTTTCTCATCTTCTTGGAGGGGGTTATGTTTACTCTTTTTTTTTTAGGTTTTTGCAGGGCAAATAAGTGTCTGAGGCTGGATTTGAACTCAAGTACTCCTGACTCCAGGGCCGGTGCTCTATGCACTGCGCCACCTAGCTGCCCCTATGTTTACTCTTTTAACAAAATTATTGTAATAATATAAAATAAATAAACCAAAATCATACTTTAGAAAACCTTGAAACACTTAATTTAGTTAATTTTCAGATTTCCTTACACAGATGAAAAATCCCTGATGAGGAAGAGTGTGTGGTGTGGTGGTGGTGGTGGTGGTGGTGGTGGTGGTAGTGGTGGTGGTGGTAGTGGTGGTGGTGGTGGTGGTGGTGGTGGTTGGTGGTGGTGGTGGTGTGTGTGCAGCACTTTAAAAAAAAACTTGGAAGATTTCCTTACACAGATAAGCACACATAAAGTAATTAAGCAATCGCATCTAATTTAAGAGATAATAAAAAAGTTAACATTTACTTTCATGCCAAACACTTTATAGACATATGACCTGAAGATATGGGTTCTTTGTTTTCTCCTCACAGAACAATAAGTTAAAGCAGAGAGAACTTCCTTTGTGTTGTATAGATTAATAAATTTTTTAATGTCAGCTAGCAAATATTAGATAGCCAATTCATTTTCCCTTCAGAAATAAATTTTAACTTGTATCCAAACCAAATCTAGACTTATAACAACTTAAAGCAAATACAATTTTTCCAAGCCACTTGTAGCCTTCATATGGAAAGTTTAGTAAGTTTGCTCTACTGGCAAAATGTAGCCAAAGAGCTTCTTGCAGATTTTTATCCTATTTACTCCTAGCTAGGAATAATTATTGACTGATTTATAAAAAGAAAGCTTATTTTTTGTAGTTTCTGACAGAAAACAAATTATTAACCTTTTAAAATGATCTAAAATGGGACTAGAATCTGAAATCTTAAAATAATGATACTCTAATTAGATGATAGTCTGCTACTAATTATAATTTTTATTATTTCTTTAATGATTAAAACCAAATCCAAAAGAATAAAAAGGACTCATACTTTAGAACACTTTTTCAGTTAGACTAGGACTAGGCTGATACTAGATCTATTTTTCCTTACTATTATCTTATAGAGTCTCAAAATTTTAATTTCAATTATTTAGCATTCTTAATTAAGCTTTTCCCTAAGCATTTAATACTCATGGGGTTCATTATTCCCAGCCAATTCACTGCTAAAAATCACAAATTATATTAGGATTTAATTTTTCCCCAATTATCACATTTGTGTACAACTTAATTCAATTCAAAATCTGATCATAGTCTCAGAAGCAAACATAACGTATCTTTTGATTTATAGTTCTCATATATTTCCTAACATTAACTTTTCAAAATCAAGTTAACAAAACTCTGATAATTCATTCTTTTTATTTAAATGTTCCTTTCTTCTGGTATATAAAATCTAGGCAGCTGAGTTGATTCCTGCTGCCTTAGGTCATGTAGAGGGAGAGTGAGCAAAGGAGAAAAGAGAAAAAGATGAAAAAAAATCCCTGAGGAGGAGGAGTATGTGAGTGTGTGTGTGTGTGTGTGTGTGTGTGTGTGTGTGTGTGTGTGTGTGTGAGATATCTATTCTACCAAGTTTTATTTTTTGGACCTGTTTTTTTCCTAAGTCCTATTCTGTTCGACTCTCCTCTTTCACCACTAGAGGGTGTCAAAAGCTCAATAGCAAAGCAACAAACGTATAATAGGGGGTATCTGAACCAATTCTCACACTAGAAGGTACCAGAGACGCACTATACATATGCAATAGAGGATCTATTTGCATATGCACTATACATGCAATAGAGGGTGCCATAACAACTTCTCACACAAGAGGGTGCCAGAAACCAAAAGACTAAAAATAGAGGAAATTTAAAGGCAAAAATTCTACTTTTAGGCAAGAATTTCTGTAAAACCTAGAAATAAATCTTAGAGAAATTTCAACTTCAGTCAAAATAAGAGTTTGAAATAGAGCAGGCAGTTGAAAAGATATAAACCTCTTCATAAGGCTATGATTTTCTTCTCACAACAGTTTACTTTGTGTAACATTGTTGGGAGGAGGACCTCTTCAAAGTCCATATCAAGGTTGTGGCACAATCTGTGAAAATATAATTGTTTTGACTAAAATAAATCAATAGAAATTCATGTTAAACAAAATTTATGTTTATTCTCTAAGATTTACAAAACCTATAGGTAGTAATCATTATAGAAATGTCTACCAAGAGAGAAATATGTGTATAAATACATAACAAAAACTCCCAAACCTTTTGATGTTCAGGCAATCAGGTTACACAATAGATCACAAAAATGGCATCTTTATACATTGTTAGTTTCACATAGAGTTGTAAATTTTGCTTAAAACAAAAGAAAAAAGAAAGGACCAGTTATTTCCTTCCTGATTTAATCTCATGAGTATTTGGGCTCTTACAGAGACAAAAAGGAAGCTTTCTGATTCCTAACATCTGTCTTCCTGGGATGATCAGGATAACTGACAGAAAAATGAAGAGATAACACACTTTTACATAGATAGAGATGCAGCTGAGGAATGGGGAGATCCCAGAGATAGCTGTGGTTCTTTTAAGTGAGGAAATCCCCTGTTTAGGAGGGTAAGAAAAGGCTTAAATTTTAATTCACAAATTACTGCAAAAGGTTCACAGGCTACTGCAAATAGTTGACAAGTTCTTTAGCAAGGTAAAGAAGGTGAGTTCTTAAGAAGATAATTTAAGCAAAGAAAAAAAAACAGCCACAAACTGGGCTGGTGAGGACATGAAAGAAAGCTAAATGTGGGGGAAGGGAGAGGAGAGAGAAATAAACTGAAATTCACAACTGGGCTAATTAGCAAAAAGTAAGATCAAATCTTCAATTTGGAGAGGGTGTGCAAAACTCTCATAGGAAATGAAGCCCACCTCCTGTGCAGAGAGGAGTTAGGGAAAGGATTAGGGTGGCACTAGAAGAGTCTAAGGAGTAGTGAATGACATAAGGTTGTGTTCCTGTGCATGTCTGCAAGAGCTAGAGATTATAGATTAACCTTAAATTCTTAAATTAACGTTTCAAATTTATAATACCTTAGCTGAGTGTCTTTGTTAACACAAGGTAGCCTTAAGGAATTTATGATGCATAGCTAGCAGAGACTGGAGAGATAACTTAGAGACTCTAGTTTAGATAGGATTATATAGCAGAATAGTGCAGTACTAAAAAATTAACTATTATGTCTATTTGTTTGACACATTCCTTGCTTATGGGGGTTTGCTTGTAAGAAATAATATGGGGGCAGGCATAGCCAAGATGGTGGTATAAAGGCAGGAATTCCCGGAAACTCATTCCCCCCAAAACTCCAAAAGCTATCATATTATGACTCTAGACAAAATTTAGAGGGGCAGACCTACAGAAAAACTGAGTGATACAATTTCCCAGTCCAAGACAATGTAGAAGTTCCATAGGAAAGGTATGTTTTACCAGGACAGGGAGTTGGAAAGAGCCACAGTGTAGCTAGGCCAGGAGCACTACATCTGGGCACTGGAGAGGGGGCAGTTTCCAGATGTCTTGGCCCAGGGATCACTGGAGATAGATGGAAGGGGTGGTGAGAGAACTCTGCTGTACCAGAGTGGAGGCCAGCCTCAGGGCAGCCCTGTGGTGAGAACCTGCAGCATGAATCAGCGAAATCACTCAGCACTTCCAGAATTTTCAGTCCACAGATACTAAAGGGGTCAGGGGAGACTGCAGAGGTCTCTCTGCTCTCCCTGGAGCAGGACTCTGCTATTTGCCACTCAGATCCAGGTTGCAGTTTGGGCTCCCCTACTACCATAGCTGAACAGGAGCTCTCCTCACAGCTCCAGGGCAGAGGGGAGAGCCTGTGGTCATCCACATGCCAGAGCAGAGGCAAGAGAGCAGTCAGAGCTTCCTGATTTAATCTCACTTTCAAATGTTCCTATTGAAATGAACAGAAAGTTTGATCATCAAGTACAGGACTCTAGTGAACCATAGAGGGGGTGGACTAGAAGGATTAACTATGAGGAACTTAATGATGTTGAACTGTTTGTATTTCTGCATGGGAAGAAGATACTCATAACTCATATGAACTTTCTCATCTATAAGGAGCATATATAGACAAGGCACAGGAAGGAAATGAAGATAATGGTATAATATAGTAAAAAAGATGAAGTTCTTAGGGGCAGCTAGGTGATGAAGTGGGTAGAGCACTGCCTCTGGAGTCAGGAGGACCTCAGTTCAAATCCAGCCTCAGAAGACCTAGCTGTGTGACCTTGGGCAAGTCACTTAACCTTGTTGTCTCAAATAAAAAGAAATTTTAAAAAAAACATGGAGTTCTTGAGTGATAACAGAAAGTAATGGGAGGAAGAGAAAGGAGAGGAAGAAGGGGCTAAGATATTTCACATAAGAATCAAGAAAAAGCTTTTACAATGGAATGGAATGGGGGAAGGTGAAGGAGAATGAATGAGCCTTCATTCTCACCAGAACTGGCTCAGAGAGGAAATAACATACACACTTAATAGGGTATAAAAATCTATCTTACCCAAGAGAAAAATGAGGAAAGGGATGTGAATGGGGGGTTGGGGGAGGGAAGGGGGGAGTAGGTGATAGAAGAGAGGGAAGATTGTTAGATAGGGTACTCAAATACAACATACTTATGAACAGGGACAGGATCAAAGGAGAGAGAGAGAATGGAATAAATGAGAGTGAGGAGTAATAGAGTGGAGGGAAATACAGCTAGTAATAGCATCTGTGGGAAAAATATTGAAGCAACTTCCCTGTTGGACTTATGATAAAGAAGGCAACTCACCCCCAGAGACAGAACCATTGGAATCTGAACACAGACTGAAGTATACTGCTTTTTTTTCTCTCTCCCACTATTCTTGAGGTTTCTCATTTTGGGGGGTGGGGGGCAAGGGGGTTTCTGTATACTCTCACAACAAGATTGTTGTAATAATATAAAATAAATAACCCCACAAAAAGAAACAATACAGAGAAAAGAATTACATTTGTCTCTATAAAAAAGGAGGGGATTACAATATTTCTCTCTGCCCTGAGTTTGCCTGCTTCAGAGATGACATTCCAGACTTAGAATTCTTAATTACAGGCTGAGAAATCAGACTCTGACCAGAAATAAAGGTTGCAAAATTTATTCAGCTTTGACATCCTATATCAAAAAGAATATCCAGTTAGCCATAATATTATGAAAAATCTCAATTATAAAAATCATATCTCTAAAAAGTGTTAACAAATTTACAGGAATAGGCATTTTTCCATTCTTTTCTCATCACGATGAAATTCCAAATTTCCAGAACCTTCCTATCCCTTTTTTTGCTATGATCTCTGGCCAAAACCCTAACAATTTCTTCAAAATACTTACTCAAAACTTACTCTATTTCTCACATCTGTATTTTTCCCAATCAAATCTCAAACCTCAGAATTACTTTCCTTGATTTCACTGAATAAATCTTTCCTTAGTAAATCAGAACCATACCAATTAAACTGAAACTTTCAATTCCTTTCCCACATCAGAATTGAAATTCTAATGAATTTGGAGACCTCAGAGTTCAAAAGAGTAGTAGCAAAGTTGTGCAAACAGATATTTCCCTCAGTTTGCATTGTACTTGATTGTATGGAAAGCCTACTAATACAGAGAAAGAGATAGTCACTATTTTAAGATATTTCCTACCTACCTTGCTATTTTAATAGAATTAACTAGAAATCTCCAGTCTCAGGAACCAACTTCTCACAACTCCTTAGAAAGTTTCCCATACAAACTAAAACCATTCCAATGCCACCAAAAAGGTAACTTCGTTTCTAATTTATCAAGACAATATAGTTTTGTCAAATCATTCCCAAAAGAAACATAGTGGCAAGGTAAACTAGTTTCAGAAAGTCTCTTGCTTAAACAAAGTCTCTTTTTTTAAAACAAATCTCTTTCTTTACAAGACAGGAAAAAAAAGTAATCTGAGATATTAAGCACCAGATAACTGCCCCCCTTTTTCTCTGAATAATTTTATGAGTATATCTCTTAAGTTCTCTAAATACTAGTTTCAGTTTTGTTTAAGAATTGAGCATTATCTATTACTCTCTAGAGAATAAAGAGGGGGAAGAAGGGGTACTTTGCATTTAAAAAAGTTTCCTTATCCCCAAAACCAACTAGGACATTTCAGCATTATCAGACCATACTTTATAAATATTCCATGCATGGTAAACAGCTATTTCTGCAAAATGGGAAATCTTTCCTTATTTTATTTTCTTTCTCTTTGTGATGCTGGAGATTAGGTGTCGCCAATTAAGATTTGAGTGTTCCCACAAGTGAAAGAATTCACATTTTAGCCCTGGATTTGAAGCTCTAGGTTTTATTTTCACAAGTCTGCAAAATTTACAAATTAAAACATTTTCTTCTCCTAGAAAGCTTGTAAGAGGCTTGAGAGCAGGGGAAATAATGAAGGGTAGGCAAGATTTGAGGGAAGGGGAGAGGGGAGAGAGGGGGAGAGAGAGGGGGGAGGGGAGAGAGAAAAGAGAGGGGGGACAGAGAGGAGAGAGGGGAACAGATATAGAAGGAAATAGAGAGGGAGAGAGAAGGAGAAAGAAGGGGAGAGAGGAGGAAATAGGGAGACAGTCAAGAGAGTTGACTGGGCTGAGACTCAAGTGAATCTGTGGCCATGGGGGGGGCACTCCCTGGGCATAGAAGCATCAGGAGATTATGGGCAAAGGGGAAAATCTCTCCCCCTGACTAAAATCAAGGAAAACACTGTAAGGGGTGGGGGTGGTGGGGGGATGAGGTTGTAAAATTACATTTAACAAAGGAACAATAGGAGTCAATTTACATCTAATTAAGGTCAGACAGGTACAGATAACATTTTCTTACTGGACAGATATTCTATATTTCTCCTTCAACATTTGTCCTCCCAACTTGGCCAGAATGAGAGGAATAAAGACTAGAAAAAGCCCCCTGTCTTTTCCTCTTGGGTCTTAAAATTTACACGTATTTCCCCATGTATATACATACAAGTCACATACCTTTTCGAAATATTTGGGGTCTAAAAACTGGGAGCATCTTATTCAGTGGTTGTAGATTTTTTTTACTTGCATTTCCTGCTTTTTCTCTCTTGGTGTATTTGTGCTCATTGTTGCACATTTGTTACTGGTATATTAGGTAACATTTTACCACATTCTGCCTGGAAATGACTCAGAAAAGATTTTCATATAGTGCCAAATTCAAGTTCAAAGTGATCCAGTTTGCAAAAGTGAATGGAAATTGTGCAACTAAACATCAGTTTGGTCCTCCTCCAACTGAGAAAATCTGAGACTGGCTAGGGGAAGAAGAAACCTACTGAAAATGCTAAGGTAGAAGGCCATGAGAGGCAAGTCAGCCTAATGGCCTGAGTTAGAGAATTGAAGAAATGAATTGAAGAGCAAAGGGCCTTTGGAATTCCTGGGTCCACAAAGATGGCTCAGCATGAGGCAAGAAGAATTGCTGATGAAAAAGAAATGACTAATTTCAAAGGAGGACACAATTGGTGCTTCAGATTCATGTAACAGAATGGACTAAACATTCATCCACATACTAGACTTGCCCAAAAGATGACTGGAAGCTATGAGTAGAAGGTCCTTGAATTTCATGATGAATTAAACTTGAGTTCAATAACTTTATGTAATTCATTTTTTTTTCAAATTTTGGGCCCCAAAATTAAGGTATGTCTTATCCATGGGGAAATAAGGTATTTCCAACTAAATATTTAAGAAAAGGCTCAGTAGAAGTTCCTCTTTTGCCAAAAGGTGAAATCAGCATGTGAGGAATATGGGGGTGTTTGGGTTCCATAAGAATGTGAAGGGATAATTGTTAGTTTACAATTAAAATTATGAATACAGGGGTCTACCTGTATTGTTGCCTATGGGTGGGTATGTAAGTTAAGACACAAGACTTAGCCTCAACCTGATCCAAAACGGATTAAGTCAGGTCTGTGTCACATAGTTCTGAGATTAACCTAGGGTCTGTGTCCTCAAGGAGGTAGCTATTCTTGCTCATTAATATAAAGGGTGGGGAAAAACCTATGGAGGTGAATATATCAATTAGATTTGTGACCCCAGTCAATGATTGGTGTGAAGGGTCAAGGACAAAGCCTTTCAAAATGCATATAACATCTAGCATTTTGGGATTTTGGTATCCCTCTCTCCTTGAGAGACCTTGAGAGACATGTGCCATTTGTTAAGATGTCTTAATAAAAAAACATTTTAATCACTCTGGACTAAGCATTCACAAGCCATTTATAACAAGCATTAGAATCGCAATGGCCATAGATGTAGAGGTAATTTGAGTTTGAAACTACAATCACTAACTTTAATTACACATATACAAAAAGATAATGTTTTTAGACAGCTTCTAGAATATACATTTTTTTCCCTCCAAGCCAGAGTTCCCATATTCAGAATAGGTTTGAATGTACAACCAACATTATAAGACCAAACTTTAACAAGTACCAGATATAATAGAACCAGAGAGAACTCCAAAAGATGATTTCATTACTCAAGGCAGAGTTGGGATTTATATCAGATGCTTTAACCAGATCAGGACTCTCTGAATTTAGCCATTTATAGCACAGTAATGACAAATGACATTTAGAAAAATCTTACTTATTTACCTGTGGGAAGATGAGGTGAAAGGGCATGAAGGATCTAAAATTTCTAGTTCAGAGTATTCACCAGGACCAAGGAGATGGAGAAGAGGCCCTATTGTTAAAACTCCAGAGGTTTTTAAGCCACCAGACTTTGGCTTTTGACTCCAGGTTCACAGTCATGCTCATCAGAGACATTGATGCATTACAGGATTTAACGATTTATGTTATTAGGCTGAAAACAAAACTCACATATTGTGTCCACAAGTCACACATTATATAAAGTTAAAATAACAGGGAAACAGTAGCTGATTGAACTTCAGACAGGCATTTCCAGATAAGATAACACAGGTTGCTAGAGATATGTTGCAGTAGACATTAATCTTCAGATCTGACTAGATTTCAGGTCAGTATAACCTAGGTTCTGAGTTAAGCATTAAACAAATCTGGTCTACAGAGGGTTAGGTTCAAACAATGCCACAAAGTTTTTTCCCACAATATTTAATTGGTTATTCAGGAACAAAAGATAAACAAATTGAAGACCATGCAGACTAAAAAGTAGGACATTAATCTGGCTGCAATTTTCTAGAAGCAAATTTTACCTTGTGAACACTGGAGTGCTGTTTAATCTTCATCTGGCCTACTCCTTCCTCTTAGTGCTCACCTATTTTGATGTCCAGGAATTCTTTGACATGTACTACTGCCAATCATACTTATTATCAACATTCAGAAACATTTTAAAGACCAGTTTTTATATGCTCGCCATTCATTCTTAATATACAAAATCAGTGAGGCCCAATCACCTGTTTGAGCAATCTTACATAGTTCTAAGTTACATAGGGGGATGAATACAATAAAATTTTACAGATGGCAGAAAGGAAAGATATATATCAAGTAAAATAATAAACTCATCTGTAAATACTAGGGTATAGCTGGAATTTTCACAGTAGCCATTCATTAAAACTAGAGTTTTTAATCATTCATAAACACTAGTTAGTGAAAATCTTCATCTTAAGTAAGAAGAGGTAATAAAGCTAAGCCAAAAACTCTTTTAATCACTAATTAGCAGAACTAAAGTTTGAGTTAAATATGAGCTAAGTTCTTCAAGCTCTAGGTAATTATGTATCTTTCTTTAGGAAATGGGGGCATTAGAATCAAACTAGAAACAAGTGGAAAAGTAAACAACATATTTAAGAAAGTGTAGCCAGAGAAATGAGCATTTGTAGAGCCACAGGGTATATATATATATATATATATATTTAGCTTTTTTTTCAAGGAAATTGGGTTAAGTAACTTAGGTAATTATTAAGTGTATGAGAACAGATTTGAACTCAGGTCCTCCTGATTCCAGGCCTTACTCTATCTACTTCTGCCTCAAGGGGAAATACTCTTAAAGAGTAAGGAGAGAGGGGACAACTAGGTGACAAAGTGGATAGAGTACTGGCCCTGGAGTAAGGAGGGCCTGAATTTAAATATGACCTCAGACATTATCTGTGTGACCCCAGGGCAGTCATTTTGATACCAGGAAAAAAGGCTCAGGGAAGGGGTCCCTAAGGATATATGTGGGTTCATTCTGGGTGGAAAAATCACTAGAATATCTGACTCAGGAGGGTAAGAAAAGGCTTAGATTTTAATTCACAGGTTACTATAAAAAATTCACAAGTTACTAAAAAGGTTCACAAGTTAATATCAAAGATAGTTAAAGGGGAGGCTAGGTGGTGCAGAGGCAGCTAGGTGGCACAGTGAATGGAGCACCAGCTCTGGAGTCAGGAGTACCTGAGTTCAAATTGGCCTCAGACACTTAATAATTACCTAGTTGTGTGGTCTTGGGCAAGCCACTTAACCCTATTTCCTTGCGAAAAAAAGATAGTTAAGATAGGGGAAAAAGAAAGGATGAAAGGAAGCAGTCACATAATGGAAACTGGGCTAAGATCAACATGGGTCCAGTCTTATGGAACTGGGACCACATGGGATCACATGGATCCAGCATGGATCCAGCATGGAGAAGGAGTTGTCCAAACCTTTATAGGGTACCTAGACCACTTCCTGTGCAGAGAGAAGAGTCAGAGAGGGGTCAAGGAGTGACCCACCTGAACATGACTAGAGTCAGGCATTCATTTTGGAAGGTTAGGTGCCAAACTGATGGAGGAGGGGTAGGGGGAAGGACCTGAGGTTACTGTTCTAATAAATTAGTGAATTTACATTTGAGAAAAGTGTTAAACTGAACAATGGAGAATGAGTCAAAGACCCACAGAAAATATCAGACAAGCACAGATAATACATCTTTAATATTATACAGGAAAGGTTAAAGAATTATTTCTCTAATATTTCTCCTTTAACATTTCCCCCCCTAAGATAATTTGGGCCAAAATTCCTTTGGGGATTTGGACATAGTTCTCTTCTGAAACTGCTTCAGAGTTGGAAGTGGGCATCAAACTGGTCCTACATATCAAGGTCAATTTGAGGGGGAATAGGGAAGTAGAAGGAACTCGGAAGTATCCAAAGATAGTTAAGACAGGGGAAAAAAAGGATGAAAGGAAGCAGTGAGGCCACTATTAGAGATGCCCTGCTGGTAGCCTGGGGAAAACAAAACTCAGAAAAAAAATTAAGCAAATAAAACACAAAGAGGACTAATTAACAGGGCCTTATAGAAGCCACTAAGGAGAAAAGTCAAGAGTCCCAGGAAGAGATATTTGGGGAACAAGAGCAATGTAGGGAAATGTAAGGAATAAAAATAATATTCCATGATCCCAATAAAGATACATAACCTATCGAATTTAAGTTTCCTCCAATTCAAGATAGTTGGAGAGATTATTAGTTCTGTCAACACAAATTTTTTTTGAGAAATAATTAGGCTCATTATTAGAAAAAGAAATTGGAATCTCCTAGACCAGGGAATCCAAAACCCTTACATACAAGAAAACTCAGTTCTTTAAAACTTGGTATTCAATTTAAACTCAGTTTATATTTGGAGACTGAGTTTCCATTAATAAGCAATAGCTAGGATATGATTCTAATACAGAAATGATTTCGGATTGCCAGATTAATGCAGGCTTGTATAATCATTTTAGAACAGTGTGTATCCAATAAGTGATTCACAAATAAAAGTCTTAACCTTTTGCCTTATAAGGAATCAAATTTTTTTCAGCCTGCCTGAAAAAATAGATTTCTCTTAAAAAATTTAAGTAGATCACAAATCATCCCTCTGATATACTTAGTGAACTAACATTCTTTTTCTTAAAATAAAAAATGCTTGAGATAGTCATAATAGAGAATCATCCTGATGTCACAAAATCTTTATGATATGCCTAAATATCCTCTTGTTATTTTGAAAAGCTAAAGAATCTTAATTCCTACAGGAACATATAGGTGACATCAGATGCCAAAGCTATATACCAGCCTAGCTAATTGTTAAAATGTAGAAAATTATAGGTCAATTGGTTCACCTGACATGATTATAGTAATTTGCTATAAAGCACAAGCAGGGAATTAAAAGGAAATATTCTCTTATGTATTTATATGTCAGTCCATTGTAATGAATCAGGCTTCAGGTTTGCCAGGTGGGCCATGTCCAATTAAAAGAGACCTACCTCAGTTGTGCTGATGGTAGTTTCCTTAGTGGAATTTTTTATGAGTACTCTGCCTATAGTTATGCATGTCATACCCCATAGGGCTAGTGGTATCATTGGTACAATGATATCCCTTTGATTGCTGGACATGGACCAAATCAGTAGTGATATATATATATATATATATATATATATATATATATATATATATATATATATATATATATATATATATAATTTCCTATAATCAGAACTTCAGGTGGATTCAGTTTTAAAGGATCCAAATGTTTCTTTTATTGCAGATAATGACTGTGCTCAACAATGAAATATTAATTTAGGATTTTAAAAATATAATCTCAATTGTCTCTAGAACTAGGCTTTATAAAAACAAAAATTTTTGTAGTGGAATATGTTCAGTTATTAACCATGTTTAAAAATAGACATAAATATAAATTCTTGCTTTTAGAATCTTTTTAAAAAAAATAAGAACACTTAGGTGACTAAAATTTCTTTCAAATATAACAAAACAGTCAGAAAAATCAGATTTCCTAGTAGAGTGGCATATTAACGTTTCTATACAATTCTTAATTCTTAGAACACAAATAAAACAAAAAAAAAAGGTTCTTTAACCTAGTAAAATAAAAGATTCTTTAGGAATTGAATCTTATTTTATGTCCTATTTATAGAGATTTCACAGGAAAAAAATACATTTTTCTCATCTTTCTTTTCAATTTAAAATTTGTCCTGATAAAAACATCAAATCCTTAGAAATCGTTATTATATATAAACCTACATCTACAGCAACCTCAGTTCATTGTTTAGACATTTCAGGGATCCTAAAGAGGGGCCCTGATCTTTAATACTCTTCCCTCCTTGTTCCCACAGGGTAATCAATGACCAATTTCAGGTTTCAATTTTATTACAATAACTTCAAATAACTTACATTTTCATAAATGATAACCAAATATTTGTAGATGCAATACTTCTGAATATTTGGCAAAGGCAGTTTCAAGAGTACAAAAACAAAGGACAGAAGAAATCATTAACCTCCTTAATGATCTGACTATGAGGGTTGCATAATATTAAGGTGCCCAATTGCTTATACAATACCATCTGATGAAATGTTAGCTCTTCCTAAACTTTAAGCATGGTGAGGACAGGTCAGATTTTCCAGCATCCTGAACACTGTCTTCCTAAGTTTATAATTAACATAGGGGAAGATACCCACAGGTCTTGACTTCTCACCTACTGATAAAAGTGACTGAGATATAAAGGCTGAATATTGTCAAAAGACATCAGTCTTTATTACTAGGAATGTAGTTTAGACTTTGACACTTTCAACCCATAACGTACAACAGTTAAAAAATTTGTACATTATAACCAAGAAAATTAATATTACTTGAAACAAACCATTATATATGGTGATTTCAATAGTTAAATACATGTAAAAGCAGGTTTCTTGACACTATTAGCATCATAACACACTGTACACATTTAGAGAATTATTTTAAAAATATAACAATTAATTGGCTTATATCAGGCACTTTACAGTCATCTGAAGTAAATAGAGATGAGATAATTTCCTTTTCATCCAGATAACAAAAGTCCAAATAGATACATTTCCCTCACTTTATCTTGTCAAATAACAAATATAAAGTTATTCTAAAATATATATACATATATATATATATTTTTTCTTTTATAAACATGTAGTGGGAGGAAGACAAAGTTTCACAAACTGTTTTTCTGAGTCAAAAAGACCTAGGGAAATTGTTGACAGAATGTAGTTAGCACCCCAGGTTAAAAAAACTCCCACAAATCATCTTAGGCCTTCTACACTATGCATAGTAAACTTTTATAGCCTGATGGTAAAAGACTAAAACAACTAAATAAGCACTTATAAATGATAGCTATCTTTCTCTTATCCAACCTAAAAGCAAAAATGATAATTTTTTCCCTATTGAAAATTATCAAGCCTAAAGTAGCATAAAGTATTTTAAATACCATGAGTGAAACCAAAAAAGATCAAACACCCCTATTATGTTGCACAGAATTAAAATGAAATTAAATGCAAAAAAAAATTCACTCCAATACTTTCAAATGCAGAGGATTAGTCCCAAGGTACTATATTTCAGAGACAAATCTCACTGTCAGTAAGGCAAAGATTGTACATTGTTACACCATGTGATGAGTTGGGAGCTCTAACCAGTTCCCAACCCAAAAAAGACCAGTAGCCTATTCTCAGTTTTCCAGGCCAGAAGAGACATGAGAAGAGCTGCTGAGTGGGATACAACACACATAGACCTCTGATTTAAATTTCTTTGGGATCATGCTAATTTATATTGGTCAGAAAATAATTTTAGAGTCAATTTAGTTGTTTAGGAGTACCCGATATTGTCTTTTGTGTTGTTTTTGGAAAGGCAATGGACTTAGGTGACTTGCCCAAGTTCACAAAACTAAGTCATTATTAAGTATTTGAGGCCAGATTTTAGTTCAGGTCCTCCTGACTTCAGGGCTGGAGCTCTATCCACTGTACCACCTAGCTGCCCCCCCCCCACCCCATATCAACTTTTAAGATCTTAGAAACTCAACCAGTAATTTAAAAATCTTGATATAATTAAATACATTCTCAATTAACTTGCACAGAAAATCAATCCATAAAGTTATCTAATTGCAGAGATAATGAAATCTCTAATATTCTAATGTACTAATGTTCATTTAGCAAATATTTTTATGTTTCTCATTTTAAAACATTTATTTCAGTAAATCAATTCACTGCTAGAATTTGCAAAAGTAGCAGTCTGGTGATGGGATTTAGTTTTACCCCAATTATCACCTTTGAACACAACTTAAATCAGTGCACATCTGGATTCCTCAATCTTAGAAAGAGTGTAGAAGTTAACTTTTTGATTATCATTTTCCATTTAGAGGGGTATTTTTTTGCAAGGCAATGGAATTAAGTGGCTTGCCCAAGGCTACACAGCTAGGTAATTATTAAGTGACTGAGGCCAATTTGAACTCAGGTACTCCTGACTCCAGGGCCAGTGCTCTATCCACTGTGCCACCTAGTTGCCTGTTTAGTGGTTTTTTAAAAATCTATTTTAAAAGTCATTAAAAAACTTTCATTAACAGAATTTACCCTTATAGTCAAACTGTAAAATTTAAGTTCAAACTAAAGGGGTTTGAGTTCAAACCTATTCATACAGCAGAGACAGAGACAGAAAAAGGTAGGCACAAATGGATGCTCTGTCCAGGGAGCTGGCAAGGGATGGAGAGGCCAGAGATGGCATGAATGCCTGGGTCAGAAGTGTGTCAACCCAGAGCAGGGGACAAGGTAGGGCATAAGTGAGCCAGTGGGGCTGAGAGTTACAGGTCCAGACTTACAGGCCAACTTGAAAAACTATTGGTAGCCACTGGAGGAGTGAGCCTGCAGGAATCAGGATATCATCTTGATTGTCTGGGAGGAGGACCAGTAGTTTCTGGGGCTCTGGGGGCATGAGCCCTTCCCTTTCCCCTGACCATTATGGGGCAGGGTAGTGCACAAGAGGAACAGGAAAAGCAGGAGGGGAAAGAAAGAATTTACCGGGAGTTTTGAAGAAGAAACTACATATCCCCACTCTAAGAGAAAGTGAGAAAAAGAGACAGTAGATACAATTTTTTTTTCTGACAAAGTGTGGTTAAATCGAGCAGGGGGGCAGGGGGGTAGAGGTAACCACCTGCTGAGCCTAGGGGTTGGCTTTGAAGAACCACTTGACTGGGAGACTCAATTCTCCCAGCTAGAAAGGGGAAAGGGACTTCAGACACATGCACTTACATGTTCTTTTGCCTTCCACTAATTGGGAACCTGTAGCAGCTGGGGAAGCGGGGAAGAGGAAGCCAGAGAAAGAGAAAGACCCCTGAGGGACAATCAGAGACAATAAACAACTGAACTTGACTTGCTTCCTCTTTTGCAGCAACTGAGGGAACAGAAATAAACTTATAATAACCTGTAGCGCAAAGTGTGGGGTTCCCTATGCTCTAGGTAAGGGAGGCCCACCTAAGGCTACCCTGCCTCAAGCCACATGCTTTCATATGGTATCCTGAAGGAAAGGAAATGAGAAAAAGCCACAGGAGGGGTGTCCCCCCCAGTATTGCTTGTTTGATCCCCCAAATTGAGAGAGAGAGAGAGAGGGGAGAGAGAGAGAGATTCTGGGATTCTTTTTTTAAAATTTTATTTATTTAAGGCAAAAGGGTTAAGTGACTTTCCCAAGGTCACACAGCTAGGCAATTATTAAGTGTATGAGGTCAAATTTGAGGTCAGGTCCTCCTGACTCCAGGACCAGTGCTCTATTCAGCACTTGGGGATTCTTAAACATGACTTATCCTCTTCACTCATACCCAGTGCGAGACAGAAGAAAACAACTCAAAGACTTCAGCAGCAACTGCAGGTCAGGTAGAAATGGAGAGGCTTAAAGAGGACATCATTTCTTACCATTAGAGGTCAGAGAAGTGATCAGGTCTCACCAGAGTCACCAATTATGATGCTTAGAAACTAGATTCAGGGAAGTGGGCTCTAAGGATTGATATGGATTCATTCTAGGGGAATAAATCACCAGAATCTGACACAGAAGGGTAAGAAAAAGCTTAGATTTTAATTCACGGGTTACTAGAAAAAGTTCACAAGTTTTAAAAAATGTCTACAAATTAATAGCAAAGATAGTTAAGAAAGGGGAAAAGGAAGGCGGCAAGGAAGTAGCCTGGTCTTAGATCAACATGAACCCAGCCACATGGAACTAAAACCACATGAATCCAGTAGCATGGAGTTGGCTTCACATGGATCCAGCATGGAGAAGGGAGCCTAGCCCACTTCCTGTGCTGGGAGGACTCAGGGGAAAGGGATCAAGGAGTCACCCACCTGTATATGAGTAGAGTCAGGCAATCACCTTGGAAGGCTAGGAGCAACTGGTGGAGGGGGATAGGGGGAAGGGGCTGAGGTTGCTTTTTCTATTATCTTGGTGAATTTACATTTGAGAAAAGGGTTAAACTGAACAATGGAGGAGTCAGAGGCCCATAAAAATATCAGACAAGCATAGATAATAGTACTTTAATATTACAGAAAAGGCTAGATAAATATTTCTCTTATTATTCCTCCTTCAACAATTTAACCTTGAATTCCTAAAAAAAAAGTAATGAGGAGGGCAGCTAGGTGGCCTAGTGGATAGAGCACCAGCCTTTGAGTAGGAGAACCTGAGCTCAAATATAACCTCAGACACTTAGTAATTAGCTAGCTTTGTGGCCTTGGGCAAGTCACTTAACCTCACTGCCTTGCAAAAACAAACAAACAAAAGTAATGAGGGAGGGGCAGCTAGGTGTCACAGTGGATAGAGCACTGGTTCTGGAGTCAGGAGTACCTGAATTCAAATCCAGCCTTAGACACTTAATAATTACCTAGCTGTGTGGCCTTGGGCAAGCCACTTGCCTTGCAAAATAAAAAACCTAAAAAAACCCCAAAAGTAATGAGGGAATTGATTTGATTGCTGGTCAAGGTGAAGTAAGGTACATCTAGAGCTAGGTCTAGATGTAGAAGACAACTGATACTACCACTAAAAAGAGCAGTGGTGATCCATGATAAAAGTCATCTTCTAGATCCTTGTTTCTGGCTTTTGTATTGAAGGGGCTGACAGGATGGTCCAGGAGTGAGGAACACAATATACATAACAATTATGTATTTACTTATATAAAATATAAACAATAGAGTAGTACCAAAATTATATACACAAGACTTACACAAAAAACTAAAAAAGGAATGAGATACAGATGAAATAATATTTGATCCTATCAAGCTGAAATAAAGAAGACTTCCAAAATAGCAAAAACTAGGATTAATGGAGGCAAGAGAATTGCAATATGGGATAGACATAACTCCTGAGTACTGTAGTACTCAGAGAGGCACAGAGAGTAGGATCTAAACAGCTTCTACAGGAGTGCACAGCCTCACCAAACTGTTATATAAGTTGTTTTGCATAACAACAGGAAGTCCACAGAGAAAGCTGGGGCGACTTGACCAGATATCAGGACATCAGGTTTCTTATATAGCAACTAACATAAGACCTGCTCCAACAAGTTTGGACCTGTTCCAACAATGGGGGTCCCTTCTGATGACTGAATTCAGTAATCCTAGAATCAATAATGAATCCATGGGGTTTTGAGTAGACAAGTAACATGTTTAGATCTGCATTTTTCTGAAAATCATTTTAGCTCCTTATGTGAAGGATGAACTGGTTTTGAGAAGAAAAGATAATATAAATGTAACACATTTATGCTTGCTCATCCTATGCTAGTCATTTTTTTTTTTTGGCTCTGACAAGGCAATGGAATTAAGTGACCTTAGGGTCACACAACTAGGTAATTATTAAGTGTCTGAGGTCAAATTTGAACTCAGGTCCTCCTGATTCTAAGGCCAGTGCTTTATTCACTGAACCACCTAGCCACCCCTATATGCTAGTCATTCTTGAAAACTATATGTGATGGAATTGGGGAGACAGTATTCCCTGCTCACTACTTTGGCACTCAGAACCTACTCCAATTTTTCAGGAAGAAGGTATTTAAGGGCAATGGGGGTTGGAAGAGGTTAGAAATGGTGATAAGGTTATAAATCTGATGGCACAGTTGCTTTACGTACATCAATTAGAGGTGGTTAATGATCTTGAGAGGTTAAACACATTGCAGCAACTGGTCAATATGGGAAGGATTGGAGTGAGGGAGAATTGAAGGGCAAGGTATAAGTGTGTTGAAGATAACAACATTGACTATGGGGGGAAAACATGGATATAAACCATCTTCCCACATTCTGATTTGTTGATTGCCACCCCTTGGAACCAAGCCACAGCTTTATCTTGGAAACCATTACCATAGGAGGCTGAAGCTGAGATAACCTGAGCAGCCCTTCTGGGGCCAAAAGATAATAGCTGGAAGTAATACCCAGGAAAACCTTCATTGCCAGCAT
Organism: Macrotis lagotis; assembly: GCF_037893015.1. Taxonomy (NCBI): domain Eukaryota; kingdom Metazoa; phylum Chordata; class Mammalia; order Peramelemorphia; family Peramelidae; genus Macrotis; species Macrotis lagotis. Next base: position 365,956,598 of record NC_133658.1, read on the forward strand.
CTATCAGAACACTACTCACTTAAAACCAGGGAGTCCCTGCAGTGAAACTATAAGTGTAGCAAGTCACCAAGAGACCAGAAGAGACTATGTAGCAAAAATCAACAAGAACTAACCAAACTCAATGTAGCAGCATGTCCAATAGAGACAATGAACCTATCAAGGAGTAGATCTAGTGAGGCCAGCGGGAAGCAATACTGCTAATTATAGTTGGGCCTGGTGCAGTTGCAGCAAGAACACCTTAATGACCTCACCAGGAGATAGCCAGGATCTTTCGGGGGTGGAGAGAGTTCCCCCTCTACACATATGGGCACTTCATGATCTTGCATGCCAGATATAGTATTATTTGTGGGATAGGATTCTCTGGGTTCATAGGAGGAATAGTTCATGCTATTCATTATATGCTTCAACTTTGAATTTATGGTTCTTTTAGGCAGCTAGGTAGCACAGTGGATAGAGTTCTGAGTCTGGATTCAGGAAAACTTGGGTTCATGTCTATCTATACTCATAATACTAGCTGTGTGACTCCAAGCAAGTAACTTAAACTCTTTTTACCTCAGGGTGATTCTCAGCTGCAAAATGGGAATAATGATAGTAACCACCTCCCAGGATTGCTGTGGGGAGTAAATGAGATAATTATAAAGCACAGCACCAGAAATATGGTAGGCACTATATAAATGCTTATTCCCTCTAAGGGAATTAGGTTGCATAGTGGATAGAATAGAATGCTGAGAATCAGTAAGACCTGAGTTCAAATGCGACCTCAGATACCCATTAGTTCTGTGTAACTCACTTTACTTCTACCTCAATTTCTTCATCTATATATGGGGGAAACAATAGCACTGACTTAGCTGGAATGCTGTGAAGATCAAATGTAATAATAATTGTAAAGGGCTTATGATTATTCTGGGAATGGAGAAAAAAAAGTAAGGTTACTGGGTGAATGCTTTCTGTAGCTTTTAGTAGACAACTTTGAACCTGGATAGCCCCGTGTGTAAAACAGATGTACCTACTTCTATTTATAAGGCACTTTCTATCTTTTTTTCTAAGTTATGGTCTTTCTTTCAATGTTGACATTCTGTTTTATGAGCTAAGGTACTTTAACATGAGGAAATCTCAAACACAAATTAAGGATAATAGGGACAGAATCTTGAATAACAGATGTATTTAAAATGCATCCAAGCTTGCACTTGAACTCAAATGTTTTCAGAAGACTGAAATATCCCAAGGTTAGTACAAACCAGCTTCCATGGCATAGAAGAAAGACATCCAGGAAAGGGGAACACAACACTGTTTTTCCATCTACTTCTCAGTCTGTTAGTACACTGAGGAAAAGACACAAAAAGAAATGGCATTTTCCCTTCTCAAGATACTGAACCATTCTTTGGAGGTGCAGTGGATATAGTACTGGATTTGGAAGATGCCAATCTGAATTCCAGCTGTATCATTTATTAACTAAATCACCTTAGGCAAATACATTAACTTCAATCTCCTCATCTGTAAAATAAGAGGAATGAATCTGAGAACTCTAAGTTCTCTTTTGTCTCTATAATCCTAAAATTCTTCCTCAGCAAGTAATCCTATCTGCTTAGAGGCTATGAGGTTCTTGTTAGGCTGAAACTATCTCCAAGTGCTTAGGTAATATTGCCCCTAAACACTACCTTATTAGCAGGGTAATTGCCTACCTGAATTCCACCAGGTTTCAATTATAGCACTAACAATCCTTTGCCTGTACTGATAGTTCATATTCTAATATTCCCTCCTGTTCTGACACACTATTACATAATTTTTCTGCTGTAGGGAAAGATTTGAAGGTAGAATGATTTTATATTGAGTTTTGCTACTTATCTATGTGATGTAAATCTGTAGATGCTTCCATCTAATATTCAAATAGCTTATCCACATGTGATATGAATAGATAAGATATCTGATATGAAATTTGATCTACTCCATATCCAAAAGAAGTGAAAATTTCCACCTTTGGCAGAGAATAGGAGTAAGGCACACTAAAAGGCTAGTGAGGTTGTTTGGGAGGGGCAGGTAGGTCTAAAGTCACTATGTCTGAACAATGTTATATTCACTCTTTTATCTCTAAGAGGAGTATTAGGCAATAATTATGTCTATTATACATTACATATCTGTAGTGTACAATAAGGGGGTTCAGGATAAATACTACTGTTCCTCATTGCTCAAATAGTAGATAGCTCCTTTCCACCTAATTTTTAGTACAGAAAAGATCATCACAAATAGTCAGTATACCTTTTTATTAAAAATAATTAGTAAACAGAAATAGAAGGTATTATATAGATTAAATAAGTGAATATATAAGATTGCATGACTTCTCATGAGAGAGAGAGAGAGAGAATTATCTCACTGTGGGTTGGTAGGAATCTACTCTTAGTATTCTCTAAGGATGCAGGCATTAGAAGAAGTCAAAGGACATTTTGGGCACCAGTCAGTCCACATGCCTATTGCTCCAGGGATTTCCTGTCTACTCTTCAAAAGTCTACAATCACTTGCCTCTAGTTCTCAAACTCCCTTTCACTACTTCTCCAGTAATCTTATATGCAGATCTATTTGTCTATCTATCTATCTATCTTCTTATTATTATTATGAGGTCTAATGCCTCTCAGTCAATCAGGAGTCATGTCTCACTCACATATGAAACAAACAGCTTTACAGGGGTTGTCCCTAAGCAAAAATCATTCTAAACTTGAGTGGGAATAGGTTACCTCAACTAAAGAGGATTCTGTTAGTGGAGGATGCCAATTATGTATACTTATAAAAAATACACCTGCAAGTTCATCAGTGTAGGGAGCTCTCAATGAATTTCTGTATGAATGCAGATTGATATCTTTGCTGCCACATATAGTCTTCAAAAGTTGCCTGTGTCCCTGAGAGAATAAATGACTTGTTCAGAGATGTACATCAGGTATATGTCCAAGATAAGACTTGAATCAAGGCCTTCTGGCCTCTTATACCACTTTCTTGTCCACTACTGCCCATTGTCTGACAATTCTATTTAAATCTATGAATAGAGAAATAATAGAATGTATTTGTATTGGACTTTAGACTTTATAAAGTGCTTTCTATTATCAAAGATGGAGTTAGAAATTAAATGACCATTGATCTAATTGTTCAAAGCATATGACATTTAGAATAGAGGTGTTTTAACTTTGTGTATATGGATTTACTGTTCCTAATATCTATTCCAATTTTCTTTAGTGTATCACAAGGCAAAATTCAACTGAAAAAAACCGGGAATTGTGATCTGTTCAGCTGAACTAGTTTTACTTCAATTTCCCACTATTCAACTGCTTTAAAAGAAGGAATCATCTTTGTCAACTTTATGTAAGAATTCACTACAGAATCTCATTTTAACATTCTTGTTCAATAAACTATTTTTTGTGAGAATCCTTACTTTTTATTCAGACATAGATACCTATAGATACTTGTAAAGTACTTAATTGGACAGAACATGATGGTAACACAATAGTACAATAAAGAATTTAACACAGCTGTTACTGTATATAAAGGTAGTGTAACTGGAAATTCTTTAACACTTAGAAGAATTTGGATTTAGAAAAAGAGTTAGATTGCATTACCCTGAATCCCCTGGTTAGAAAGGAAGGCTCATTGACTTAACCAAGGCCACATGGTATTAAGCTATCAGAGAAAGTCAGTTCCTCTGTCTCAAAATTTAGCTCAATCTAATTAACATCAACTTTAAACAAATACATTTTTTTTATTATTCAGTTATAAGGCTCAAAATGGTTTCAGATGAAAAAGGAACAGAGAAGAAATATAAAAAGTCAAGCATCTTGAAGGAAAGATTCAGAAGACATTATCAAAGACAGTTTTCTAACTTGTTCTGAATCACAAACTTATTACAGTGGTTTGTTATGTGTGTAGTAGATTATAATTAGAAAATTGTTTCAGAAAAACTAGGAAAAAATGAAAGACAAGTAAAAGATAGAGAGGGGAGGAGACAATAGAGTTCAACACTAAGTTCCCTCTTTGTCTAAGTCATAGTTACTTCTCTGAACTTGTTTCCTTGTTTGTAAAATGAAAATAATAATAATTATACTGGCTATCTTAAAAGTTATATGAGAAAAGTATGCTGTAAACATTTTATAAAGATATTTTTATTAAAGAAATGACATCATTAAAGTTTGTATTTCCTTCTGGTAAAATTAGAATAATCTTAGAATTTAAATGATAAATCAAATTTAACAACCTTAATATTCAAGTAAATGGATTATATTTTCCCATAAAAGAAAAAAGAATTATAGAATTTGTTTATAATTTTATCATAATTGCTAAAAATAGGATCAAAATATGTTTTATAGGAAACATCAAATGTGTAAAGATGATTATAGATTTAAATGAAAAGATTATATAAAAATTTATCATAATATACAAGACTCAAGGATATCTAGAATTTCCTGTATGTCATCTAAAAAAGATTAACTTAAATAAGAATACATTAAGAAAGATAAACAGTAACATTGTATATTATGTTTAATGACTTGATAGATAATCAAATATCATCTATTTCAAAATATATGGACATTAAATAATATGTTAGTAATTTTAGGATAGGGCAACAAGATGGCACAGTGGATAGAGTGTTAGGCCTAGAGTTAGGAAGACTTATTTTCCTGACTTCAAAAAAGACATTAACTATGTGACCTTGGGCAAATTAATTAACCCTATTTGCCTCAATGTACTTATATGTAAAAAGAGGAAATGGCAAACTACTTCAGTGTCTTTGATAAGAAAATCCCAAATGTGATCATAAAAAAGTCATATACAATTGAAATGACTGAATAACACTTCAAGTATATAAAATTTCATTACTGGGAGTACTTCTTTAAAGGGAATTCAATTCAATTCAATAAACATTTATTGAGCACCTTACCAATATACAGTTCTGTGCTACCCATCTGGCATACAAAGATGAAAATAAAAGAGCCCCTTCCTTCAAGGAGCTTACAGTCTGTTGGGAGTATACAACATGTACACAACAAACTGTCTATGAAGCAATTTTAAGAGAAAGAGTATGCTAACAACCTTTAGTAGAAGTGAAATTTGACAAAAACCTCCTGTAGGTGTCACCTGTCACCATACTTTAAAGGAAACTACAGATTTTTGGTGGCAGGAATCAATTGGGACAGTGGAGGCTTGAAATGTCAAGAGGAGTTTTAAATTTTCTCTTACATGCTCTAGGGAACCATTGCAGATTTTTGAATAGAGGAGTGACACAGTCAAAACTTTCTCTAATATGAATTTAGCAACTTTGGCAGAGGATGAATTGGAGAAGAAAGTACCTGCTCAGGAAGTAATCTCAATTAATCTCTATTGAGTCACATCAATCCAGCCCAACTGACTTTCTTATAGTTCCTCAATGATGACATTCTATTTTCCATTCTCATGCTTTCTATTTTATCTAGAAAGAACTTTTTTCAAATCTCCACTTCTTAGAAGCCCCACCTTTCATCATAACTCAGATCAAGTTCCATACCTCCAGTTGCTGGAACCTTCTCATTGAAATAATTTTGTACCTACTTTGTACTTTTTTTCTGATTTTTTTAAGTTTGTTCCAGGGATAAGTTTATTTTTTAAAAGATAGGTGTCAAATTGTTACATTATACAAGCTAGGAGGGTTGTTTTTTTTTAATGTTACATGGAAAAGGGAGGATTTTTCTACTTATTACAGGAAATCTTGACTTAAGTTTTAGTGAGCCACAGGGACTTAAAACCCATTCTCTTTCAGCTCATCATCTTTAGATAGTCCAACCTTAAAAAGAAACTAGCATATGTTCTTTACCTTATAGTTGCATTACTTCTCCATATTCTGAATGCCCAATCATAGTACCATTATAATATTTTTTTCTTAAATGCTTTCACAATTTTTTAAAGACTGCAGTCATCATTGATTCCTTGGAATAAGAAGATACTCCTATTCAATTATTGAATTTTTTTTAGTTTTTTTCAAGGCAAATGGGGTTAAGTGGCTTACCCAAGGCCACACAGCTAGGTAATTATTAAATGTCTGAGACCAGATTTGAACTCAGGTAATCCTGACTCCAGGGCCGGTGCTCTATCCACTGCGCCACCTAGCCGTTCCCCGCCCCCCAATTGCTGAATTTTTATATTGATATAATCCTCAGTCCCAGGAGAAAATAAGTCATCACCCTTAACTTGAATTAGCAAAAAGGTCAAACCAATAGAGGGTCCGAAAAATCAGTTTATGCCACAATTCCTTTTAACAAGATGTAGAGCTTGTTGAGAAGAAAGAGCACTGAGAAGTGAGGGAGATCAAGGAGAAGATTGCTGGGTGGCAGCAGTTCAGTTATTTCTCCAGATGGAGAATTTCTTCAAGGAGTCCTTGACACCACAAAAGTCACTTAAAAACACTTCCCAGACTAGAAGCCTCCACAAATGTAGAACATAAAGAGGAAAATCTCAAATTAGTTTCCTCTCAGTGTAATATATGTTTAAAGTATGTTCTCTCTTTGTTAGGGCACCATTCTGCAGATCTCTACTTAATGATTTTATGTGATGTGAATTTACCTGTGGAGGTGGGGAAGAAACAGAGGCAGGAATGAGCAGGTCAGGACAGACGTGTAGTATCCCAGCTGTTGCTGTTGTTCATCCTTCATTCTTGAAGACAATCAATGACATCAGAAGGGTGATGTTTTGACTTGCAAGTGAATTGGATTTCAATGAGGCAGAATTGTGAAAAGTCAGCAGTCTCTCTTCTCTAGAGTCATAGGAATCCAGCAGTAAGACAGGATAAATGAGTGAAGATAGTCTGGGATTCAGTGGAAGGTCTTGACCTTTTTAACCTAAGGTTTTTCCTAGGTCTCTGTTTGAACCATCATCCATTCGGTAATTAAAGACTGGGTAAAAATTAAGGCAAAAGATGGCCTAGTTTGCTTTCACAAAAAAAAAATCAATCTGGAAAAAAAATCAATCTGGGAGGGAAAGTGTTTATATATATATATATAATATATATATATATATATATAATGTATATATTATATATATATACACACACAGAGCAGAACCTCACACCTTTCATATGACTGGGTTGACAGTATTTATTTTCTCTGCTTTCTTGCTTGATCCAAACTACTCTCAAATTGGTAGGTTTAAGTTTCCAAAAAGGAATGCCAAGATATACCTAAATTCTCTCAGTCCCCCCATGATGAAGGGGAACAGACTTGATTCATTCTTCTAACTCCTGAGTGGCACTGATGCCCTTTCATTTATTTGAATCAGTCATTTATAATTATGACATTTAGATCTTAAAAATAACTACTGACTTAGAAATGAGGCAAAAGGGGCAGCTAGGTGGTGCAGTGGATAGAGCACTGGCCCTGGAGTCAGGAGGACCTGAGTTCAAATCCAGCCTCAGACACTTAATAATTACCTAGCTGTGTGACCTTGGACAAGTCACTTAACCCCATTTGCCTTGCAAAAAAAAAGAAGAAATGAGGCAAAAGAAATCATAACATCAGAGGCACTGACATGAAAGCAAATTCAGGCATAATAAAGACACTAAAATTTAACATAAACCAGGGGTATACTCTTCTACCAATGTACTGTCTATAGAGGAGAATAGGCACAAGGAAGCATATAAGGGAGCAAAACCTATGTGCTTAATATGACTCATTACTTTGGACCATAGACTTTGATGTCATTGGGTTATTCAGGAACATATGAACCATAAAAAGCTATTTCTATGCTGTTTGTCTACTGGTATTGCTTTCTAGTTGACCAAATATTCTTCTCTTTTATTTTTGAACTAATTTAGCATTTTACATGCTTTTTCATTTTTTAAAGGCGATTGGAAAAGTGTTGCATTATTAAATTGCCTGTAGTTTTATTTAAGTCAGAGGAATATAAAACTGGTTATTTTTCTGGCTACTGCTTCACATTTCAACCAGGACACTCTTCACTGTATTATCTGAACAGCATAGAGCTTATTAGCAAAACAAGTCAAGCAAAGCAAACGAACTTAGTCAATTCTTTAATCAACAAAATTCTTCATCATCCAATTAGATTTTGGTAAAGATTTTGGCAAAGCAACTATAGAATTTGTCTTACTTCCTTTTACTTGTCCCTCTCAAACTAGAGGGGTGCAATAGATGTTTCTGAGAGCCTTAAACTGCTGCAACCAGTAGGAAGTTCTGAAGGGAAAGAGCTCTAAGTCCAGTAACAAGCAAAAGAAGTCTTATTGTCAGTTGACTGCTCTGCCTGTTGGTTTTTTTCAAATATCCCCCATAAAGCTGCTTTTCTTTTGCTGCAAAATGTTTCCTTTTCTGTCAGGTTTTTAAATTTCTGACCCACAACTTTTTAGCCTGTAATAAAGGTTGTCCCCCACAACTTTTTAGTCTGTAGTAAAGATTGTCCCTCACACATAGTGTAGGGTATCTTGTATTGTTTGGAGGTAGATCAAAATGGATTCTTCTCTAGTTTTTCATTTCCACCATTCTCTAAGGGAGAGTGTAATTCCTACCAAGAGGGAAAGCAGGGCATTTAGGGATAGACCCCTGTACCCCAGAGCTAGTATTTATATATACATATAAAGGTACATAAATTATATACATGTTGTGTATAGATATATACATAAACTTCTTTAAATATTGTTAATCTAAGAGGTATAGTTTTCAGGTTCAAGTCAAACCGTTAGTGACTGCTTTTAAATAGGGAAAGGAGGACCTTAAACTCTATATCCATGGAGTGTCTTCCTTCCCATCAAATACCAGTTCCTCTGTAGGGAAAAAGAACAAATAGCAAAGAGTGGAAAAGAGCAAATAGCAAAGAAACCCCTATATATCCCAGGCAATACAGAGTACAGGAACTCTCCCACTGGAAGTAAGGTAACAGCTCAACCATGAGTGAGTTCTAGATCTTACCCAAAGGGAAATTCTTCAAGTCTCCTGTGTAGAAAGTTGGCCATAAGGTTATGATGGAGATTGCCAGCTTCTCTCATGTTGGTTTATTCCCAAAGGCTTCCCCCCGCTCCTTTTAACAACCTGAAATAGGATTGGCATTATATGTCTTCTTTCTCAAAGGTGAAAGCCAGAAAAAGTCTAAAGAAACTCAAGAGCCTAATGAGAAATCTGAATGATCTGTCCTTTCTCATTTACCAATTCCATTCAAACCTCCTCAAGCAGACCTGAGGCACTGATCTCTGCCAATGAGGAGAGAGTCCCTTGCAATTTGTCCTTTTGGCTTCCAGTTACACTTCTTATATCTCCAATACTGGAATATCCATATCTCCTGAATATCTCTACTATCCATCTTCTTAAAGACTTTTAGCAGTAATTCTTCTTCCCAATCCCTCCCCTCTGAGATTGCTTTATCCTTATACTGCATATCTTGTACAAAATTATTTGAATATCTCCCTCATGAGAGGCATAATACTTGACATGTTGATATTATTGTACTTCAGTTTATTTCAGTTGTGTCCAATTTGTTGTGATACAGTTTGGGATTTTCTTGGCAAAGATACCAGAATGGTTTCTGGAAAATACAATTTGAATTCTCCCTTCTGTTATATTATAGTATTATTACATGGGTAAATCTTATATTTTCTTTCCCTGTCCTTTTTAAGTTTTCTTTTATTCCTCATACTTAGAAATGTAAATTCATGGTGGGGGCAAAATGTTGCATGGAGGCAATAATATGTAAGAGACTTTCTCAAGTCATAAGATCTGGATTGATGATTTGCCTTTACTAAGGACACTTAGTATTTGTAAAGTCAAGTCATCTATGTCTGATTCTTTCTTCTAACCACCATTCTGAGTGCTAATAATCCTTGAAAATTTATATACCCCCTCTCCTGAGGTGGAATACATTCTTATGATGTAAAAACTTTTCTAGGAGAAGGTTTGTCTCTTAATGTACAATTCTGTTTTTGAACCCCTATTATAAGGCTGTTGTCTTTTAACACAGATAAACGCATACTCACCTACATGGTAATTTGCTTTAATGGAATGGAGCTCTTCCCTTTCCTTCTCAGGGAAGAGGTCTCACTCTACTTCTCCCAAACTTGTCCCTTGCCTTCAGCTCTTTTATCCTGTTTTCCCAGTCCATATTTTTGATCAGAGATAAAAGAAATTACTGATACTTCTCTATTCTCCTATGGATTAGTAAGGGTACTTTTCAACCTCATCTCTTCATAAGCATATAGCTGGTGCGAAGACATATTAACAAGGGCATTATTACATTGAATGCAGTTCCCACAGCTCCCTTTCTCTTTTTGAGACTGACAGCTCCAATCTTTACTTATTCCAACAGGTCTAAGGTTTTCTCAGACTACAAAGAGAGGTGGAAATATCTTCAGTAATGTGAGGATAACTCAGAACTCTCTCAATTCTTATTTTTTTTAGTAATTGAACATTTTATTTGTTTTCCAATTATATACAATAGTACTATCTACCAATCTTTTTTTGTAAGGTTTTGAATTTTACAATTTTTCTCCCCCCCCCCGAATTCTAAGACTAATTCTGATATGAGTAGGATACATTCCTTCTACTTGCTCCTAAAGCTTTCAAGCCTCCCCCACCCCTGCAAGTGTGATTTGAATATATATATATATATATATATATATATATATATATATATATATTTATATGTATGTATATACAAAATCAGTTGATCTGTCTTCACTGACTCTTAAACACAAGGTATTTATTATACAATAAGGTAAAGGCAAGAATAGCAAACCTAGGTCTGATTATTGTACCCAGCATTTTTAGGTAAACCAAGAAACAATGCAGGGAGGTCCATGAGTAGAAAAAACTATGAGCAACTCTTGACTCTGGATAGTAGGCTTTGATATTACCTGTGTCTGTAAAAGACAAGTAGAAATATTGTTCACCTTCTGGGCCTAACTACTTCTCTGTTATCTACTACCCTTTTGATTTTCATAACTCTCCTATTAGAATCACCTTTTTTTTCCCATTCACAAACCACTGAAGCAATGACAAATTCTTTTAGCACACAAGTCATCCTTGACAGGGTATTAGGGAAGTGTCAAATAAATTCAATAAGCATTTATTAAATGCTTGCTATATAATGTGGATACACAGAAAGGCAAAAACAATTCCTTCCCTCAAGAAACTCACATTCTAATTGGGAACCTAACATATAAATAACTTTATACATACAGGTAGAATTGAAGATAATCTCAGAGGAAATACGCTATCACTGAAGGGGATTAGGAAAGGTTTCTTACAGAAGTTGAGATTTTAGCTGAACTTGAAAGAAGCTAGAAGGATTAGTTAAGGAGATAGAGTTAAATAGAAGAGAGCTGGTGAAAACATATGGAGTCAAGAAATAGTGTTCTATGAGGAATAACAAAGAGATCAGTGCCACTGGAACATAGGTATATAGAGGTATGGGAATGTAGGGTGTTGGTCTTCACAGGGTGTGGAGGGGAGCCCTTAAGGAATCCATTACAAAGGGGGAATGGCCCAGCCAGTCACAAGACTATTCCATTCGAGTGATAGCAAACCCCAAACCGGTTCTCAACCCATCAAGAGTGACCTAGAGAGGGGCGGCTAGTGGTGTAGTGGATAAAGCACCAGCCCTGGAGTCAGGAGTACCTGAGTTCAAATCCGGTCTCAGACACTTAATAATTACCTAGCTGTGTGGCCTTGGGCAAGCCACATAACTCCATTTGCCTTGCAAAAAAAAAAAAAACCCTAAAAAAAAGAGTGACCTAGAGATCTTGACCTAATGCTACTGAGTTTGCACAATTAGGCAATTGAATATTACCCCCCCCCCGCCACGATTGGGGTTCATTAGCATATCATGCATCGTATGATGTCGGGGGATCATATTAGGGGCATAACATGGAATGGGTGGACTTTTTAGATTGTAACTCAAACTCTGAGAGCCTATGAAAATCCAAGAGGGAGGGGAAAGAGTTTCTGAGGACCATAAATTACCTGACTTCCAAGACTAATCCGTGCTTCACGCCTAGGTGAGGTACCCATACCTTGCAAGGTGTATCTTGCAAGGTTCGTGAATAAAATGTACAATTTTCTCTCACTCTAGCAGGTTTTTCTTTTCATTCATTTATAACAGAGGGGAAAGTATAATAAGATTGGAAAAGTAGCAAAGGATCAGAATATGAAAGAATTCAAAAGCTAAATTAGAGGATATTAAACTTTATCCTGGAGATAAAAGGCAGGTTTATTGAGTGTAAGAAGAGGAGGCAGGGGACCAGATCTGTGCTTTAGGAAGATCCCTTTGGTAGCTGAGTAGAGTATGGAACAGAATGGGGAGAGAATTGATACCAAAAGATATTAAAATTTAAAAATAGCATTAGTGACTCCATGTTAGCTGCTTGCAAGTTATCTCATTTTGAAGATTACTCCCTTTCTCAAAGGCCATCCAATTTAAGAAATGTCACAAAAATACCCCCCCCATCTGATTGTCTCCCACCACTAATCAGAAACTTTATCAGGTATCTCAATCCCTATAATCCTGTTTTTCCTGTTTATTCAAATTGTATTTTAATTGTGTAGAAAACAATGGTCAGTATCCTGGGTTACTAAACAGCCTTGGACTAAGTTTCTTTGCAGCTACAGGAATTGTTAGATAAATTGTTGTCTGGATATAATTACTCAATTTCTTTTTAACACCATAACAAAGGTTATTGTAATATTCTAGGCATGAAGTGATAAGAACTTGCATCAGGATGAAGGAAATGTCAGAAGAGAGAAGGTAGTATATATGAAATATATTGAAAAGATAGAAAAGACAGGTTTTTAAAGGATGGTCAAATTTATGGAGAGAAGAATTTATGATCAAAGAAGAGATGGAGAACATAAGGAAATGAAAAATGGATAATTTTGATTATATTAAATTGGAAAGTTCTTGCAAAAACAAAACTAATACAGTCAAGATTAGAAGGAAAGCAGAAAGCTGGGAAACAATTTTTTACAGCCAGTGTTTCTGATAAAGAATTCATTTCTAAAATTTAGAGAATTGAATTAAATTTATAAGAATACAAGTCATTCCTCAGTTGATAAATGCTCAAAGGATATTAATAAGCAGTTTTCAGGGGAAGAAATTAAAGCTATCTGTAGGCATATAAAAAAATGCTCTGTCACTATAAATTAGAGAAATGGAAATTAAAACAACTCTGAAGTAATACCTCACATGAATCAGATTGGCTAATGTGACAAAAAGGGAAAATGATAAATCTTGGAGGAGATGTGGGAAAACTGGGACACTAATGCACATTGGTGGAATTGTGAATTGATCTAAAACCATTCTGGACAACAATTTGAAACTATACTCAAAGGGCAATTAAACTGTGCATACCGTTTGATCCAGTAATACCACTACTAGGTCTGTATTCCAAAGAGATCACATGTATAAGAATATTCACAGCAGTTCTTTTTGTGGTGGCAAAGAATTGGAAGTTGAGGGGATGCCCATCAATTGGCGAATGACTGAACAAATTGTGATGTATGAATTTAATGGAATATATTGTTCTGTAAGGAATTATGAGCAGGCTGATATCAGAAAAACCTTTAAGGACCTACATGAAATGATGCTGGGTGAAGCGAGCAGAACCAGAGGAACATTATGCACTTTAACAGCAACACTGTGTGGTGATCAACTCTGACAGACTTAGTTCTCCTCAGCAAGACAGTGATCAAAGACAATTCTAAAAAACAATGGAAAATTCCTCACATTTTTCCCTTTTGTTTTGATTCTTCTTTCACAATATGAACAATATGGAAATATACGTAACATGATTGTATATGTAAAACTTATATCATATTACTTGCTATCTAGGATGTGGGAAGGATGAGTGAGAGGGCAGAATCTTTATAAAACTTAACTCTAAAATTGTATTTACATATAATTGGAATAAGTTAATATATTTAATATTAAAAAAGAAAGAAATAAAAGAGGTCTTGACAATAGATTTGATATGGAGTAGGATGAGAGCAAATGAGGCATTGAGGTTATTATCTACCTGTCTAGCAAGCCTAAATGATTGGGAAGATAGTGGTCTCTAAGACAGTAATGGGGACTTTCAAGGAGGGTAGGATTTGAGGAGAGAAGATAGTAAATTCAGTTTTAGACACCTTAAGTTTTAAGATGTCCATACATTCAGTTCAAGATGTTGAATAGTTTGAAATGGGAGACTGTAGGTCAGATAAGGTTAAGACTGTATCAATATATTTCAGGGGCAGCTAGGTGGTATGGTGGGTATAATACCCTGGATTTAAGAGAACTTGAATATAAATCCAATCTCAGGCATTAGTTGAATGACCTTGGGGAAAGTCGCTTATCCCCTATTGCCTCTAAAATAAATAAATGAATAAATACACAGCTCAGAATCATTTGTATTGAGAAAATTAAATTAGGGGAATTAAATTTATTACCTTGGTTCAGTTCTAAACTGCTTCCTTAAAACCAAGAATTTCCAAGCTCTGGGGCTTTGATCCAAAGTTCTACATAGTGATATGGCAATGAAGCTTTTTATTAGCTTTTTTTTTAATAGCTGAGGTTTTTGCTTTGCTTAATCAACTCTCAGAAAAATCAGGCCTCTTTCAAAACCAAAGAGGACAGAAAAGAGCATCAAGGGCATCCTGGAGATATTTCCCTTCTTTTAGGCTTGTCATGAGTGAACTCAATAAAGGTTAACTGAGATACATACTCTGAGCATCATCAGTTTATTAACATTGATGTGCATAAATGTTAACTAAGTGGGTCAGACTGGCCACTTCAGTAAAGCTAGCAATCTCAATGAAGAGGGGAATCCCTTTATTGACATCTAGGAAGTGAAGAGGGCTCTGGGTAATTTTAGAACATTACAATTGGTTATACTAGGAAAAATAGCATGCAGGTGAGGTTAATCGTGCCCATTTCTAACAATTAAGGAATGTTCATCCTTTTATTGAACTCATCTGTCTTTTATAATCCTGACTAGAAAACCAGAACCACCAGGTTCTGCCCCTGGGGGAGATCAAGTATCCCATAATTGTGCCAGGATAGGCAAGAATAGACAACTTGTTTTGAGGTGGATGGCAAAAGGTTAATCTGTCCTACAGACAAGAAGTAGATGTCTCAGGAACATTGCATGAGTGATATCATTTCTTTGAAACTAAGAAAGAAAACTTTTTTCAGAGCAAGGTAACATCAGGCAGATACTAATTCAATTATGAAAATCAATACAGCATAAAATCAATTACATTGTAAAATCAATACAGTAGAAATCCAAGGCAATAATAATTTTTATTTTTTCACAGGCTGCAGAGGGTAATAGAGAGGAATAAACTCTGCTAGCTCTCCAATCAGAATTCAGCTCTCCAGTTTGCCAATTAATTCTCAGCAAACTACAATTTATATTCCAAGCATCACTGCTCCCATCAAAGCATTTGCAAAATCTGACAGTTCAGCTCCTATCAGCTTATCTACTCTGAAGCTTTTTTATAGCCTTTTCTCATTTCTCTCCCCATGGTCTCCTGTACTATTTCTTTTCTTCTTCTGCTCTTCTTATAACTTCTTCCTGTATTTTTTTTGCCTCAGATTTGTGCCTTTTAATTGGCTGAGACATATCTATAAATTATGATGCAAAACTCAACAATTCCACTTTGATGTTAGGTATGACCCAAGAATCTTTCTGTAATTTTTCCATAGTTCCCAAATTGTCATTGGATTTACAATTTCTCAATTATAACCTTTATAAGATTGAAAAGTTAAGTAACTGCTACTGATCATGCAGTTTATCATATAGCCATATTTCAGATATATCATTTTAACTCAGGTATTTTTGAATCCAAGTCCATTGTACTATTATAAACTGCTCTTCCTTCCAATTGCTTTTTGACTATGAAATAATCCTAGATTAATTGTACTGGCATCACTTCATAACTGAAGGTCTTTTCTTATAAACTTAACAATTTTGTAATCTAGTAAGGCTTTTGTAAAAGCTTTTTTAAATAAAATTTTATAATCTATGAAATACTTTGGAAACTATCAAATTGTGATTGTTATTACATTGCAAAGGTTAAGCACTACAAAACTTGGAGTTTTAAGTACAAGGTTGTTTTTTCCTCTGGTAGCAATCTGTAGACTCAATTGATCAGTAATTTGTTGTCTGTTTTGAAAGTTACAGGTAGTCAGGGTTGAAATAAGTATGTCTATTATCGCTACTATTATTTAAAATCATACTAGAAAGTTAGCTTTAGAAATAAAAGAAGAAAAATAATTGACGGAATTAGAAAAGGCAATGAGAAAGCAAAACTATTATTCTTTGAAGATGATCTAATGATTTACTTAGAGAACCTTAGAAAATCAACTAAGAAATTCCTTAACAACTTTAGCAAAGTTAGAGGTTATAAAATAAATTTATAAAATTCATCAGCATTTCTATATATTACCAACAAAATCCAATAGCAAGAGATAGAGAAATTCCATTTATATTAACTTTAGAAAATATAAAATATTTGGGTCTCTACCTGCCAAGACAAATCTAGGAATTATATGAACACAATTACAAAATACTTTTCATAAAAATAAAGTCATATCTAAATAATTGGAAAAATATTAATTGTTCATGGGTAGGAGGATCTAATGTAATAAAAATTATAATTATACCTAAATTAATTTACATATTCAATACCATACCAATAACATTATCAAAATAATTTTATAGAGAGAAAAACATAACAAAATTCATCTGAAAGAGCAAAATTAAAGAAATATTCAGGAAATTAAAGAAAAATGCAAAGAAACATAGTCTAGGATCTTTTAGGGGAAGCAAGATGCTACTTCTGGACCTTATAATCAAACTTATAGTAGGTATAGAGCACATGACAAAGGTAGATATAGCAGATATGGCTGAAAGTATTCAATAAAGGCACAGATTCTGGGTCTCATCTTGAGATGCTGGGGATGAGTATTTGTGTTTTGTAAATGATTCATCCATCCTTTCCATAAGAATCAGGATACAACCAGAAACATAAAATGGCTGCTCACAGTATCCTGGAATATCTTCCAGGATATTCTCTCTAATAAAGATGTTGAATTTTGTAAATAAAATGTTTATCAATTCATTGCTCTAAGTGTTTCTGCCATATCTCTAGCTTTATGTATATGACCAGATTAGGGATGTAGTCATAGAGAGAAGCAATGTTGTTGAATTTTATCTTAATAATCACTCCTCACCCAGGAGATTATTTTCTGGTGTACTCTCATCAAGTAGTTACAGCAGTTCAATTTGGGTTCCATGATTAGTTGTTTTTTGACATGAACCAGCAGTATCTCATTTAACTTCTTTATTGCAATTGCATGGATAATCTCTGTTCCATTGGCAAACATCCTAGACATAAGTGGAACTCTAATTTAAACCTTCTCCTACACTCAGTCTCCTTCATTATACTCCTTCTCTTCCTTATCTAAGAACTTGAATTTTAAGCCATGCTTTTTTTTGCCTTTGTCTTTTCACTTATTCTCCACAACCTCTTTTGACTAAGGCACTCTCTTTTTAAGGAATTTGGAAGCCAACAAAGTATATTTTCTATTATTCTAACTTAGAATCTGAGGAAGTGGAATATGAACTCCAGTCTTCATCATTGGCTGAATCCTTAGAGTTCTCATCTTCATCCTCCATCTTCTTATTTTTTTAGAATATTCTGTGTAATTACTGTTTTACAGCAGAATGCCCAACATAGATCATCATAACTGTTAAATAGCAAACTATGCAAAATAGTATGTATATATATGTATACATATATATATATATATATATATATATATATATATATATAGTGTTTAAGTACAAGTGGGAGATATGATTTTTTAAAATAAATACTTAAAACATAAATTTATGTTCCTACAAAAGAGCCTTTAAACCAGATGGTGTAAGTTGATCTTCCTCTTTGGACCCATAGTAACTTATTTTCAAAAACTAATAGAATCAATATATGGAACCATTATCAGTTCCACTGTGTGAATAATGGATCACAATAAATAAGTTCCTTTTTCTAAGAGCTGTTCTTGGCTCCTTTACAAACATGATCTGGTCTGAATAAAAAGACAATAGGAATTTCTTGTAGGTCAATGGTTCAAAAATGCTAAGTAAGGTTAAATATTCTACAAGATTTATCTTTATTGATTCCATTTTTTAGATAGGATATACTTAGATTACTTTCTTTAATTCATTATACAGGACAAGCACAAAAGTTCCACCCATGCCTCTTAGAGTATTGGACCAGACTCCCTTGAAAAACAGTTTTGTCACCCTCATCTTTATCAATCTTCCTCCAGCAGTCAAGTGTCCCAATGCACATGATTATCAGCGCTTTGCAATCAGACAGCATTGTC
Organism: Macrotis lagotis; assembly: GCF_037893015.1. Classification (NCBI taxonomy): domain Eukaryota; kingdom Metazoa; phylum Chordata; class Mammalia; order Peramelemorphia; family Peramelidae; genus Macrotis; species Macrotis lagotis. The sequence goes on from NC_133658.1 coordinate 365,974,970, forward strand.
ATTCACCTCCTTACTATATCAAAGAGATAGAAAACTATACCTGCTTACAACAGTCACTATTTGTGTAATCATCCAGTTTACCACAACAGAGTGTTCTTCAGATCTGGGAGCATACCTTTTGCTGTATTATAAATTCCAAAGTAGGCAATAGGTAATGATACCCTCCACTGAGACATTGCAACTTTGAGACAAATCATGAATTCCGTCACACTTGGTGATTTTTATAAGGCAGTCTCCCAGGCCTTTGAATTCTCTCTCTCAGTGCCAGATTTCCCAACATCAGCTGCCAAACAGGCTCTCACAAAATCCAAGGGATAGACAAAGCAGAGAGAAGTAGCTCCAACTATACTACCAGAGACAAGATTGCCAGCAAAATATCTCCAAAAACTGGGTGTGCTTGTCCATTCCTCACAAAAAAAACCTTAAATTTATCCTTAAAGAAAAAGTTAAGGGCCTGGATGGGAAAATATCAACTGACATTTACTAAGTTGGCCTGCCAGAAAGAAAGCATCCCTTATTCCTTTTGAATTCAGACTATACAATCCATTATGCCTTTGTACTGCTTATTTGCAGCAATCTACTTACTTGCAAGCTTCACCTGCAATAGTAGTTTGACTCTCTTGTTGGGATCACTGAAATTTTGAAGATAGCAGTGGCAATACCACCAGTCAAGAAGTCCTTGCAAAGAAGATAGCCTATAATGTCATGGTTATAAAGGGAGAAGATATTGGAAGTTGGAGGAAGAAAGTCAGTGAGAGAAGACTGAAAGTTGGGGAACTAACTGCCAGCACAGTCATTTCCTACAGCTTGGGATCAAAAGGCCATCTTCCATATTCGTGAGGAACTTTCCCTTGATGGTGCTTTAGATTTCTTCAAGAAACATGTGGCACCAAGACTATCCTTATCCTTATCTGAAGAGGAAGAACATTTTGTATCCTCTTTTTTCTCAGTGTCCTGAATGGCGGAATGTTCAGAACTCTGCTTATGGTTGGTGATCTGGGATTCATAACCATCATTATATTTATGGATCTTCATGGTGCTTAGAGCCTTGTTATTGTTCATTTATTCTTTCCCTCTTTGTCCTGCCAAAGGTCATTGGGATAGTCCTCCAGATCATCCAGGATATGGATGTGGAATTGGGTGACACCCTCTTTGCCCCTTAATGCATCTGATCTTTCCCAGTAGCTCAAATTTCTTAAGATATTTAGTGACATCTCAAATTTTCATGGCATTACAGATGGTCTGGAAAATGTTGGTTAGCTCTTCAAATCTTTTGTCATTTGGCATGTCTTACAATCCACTTTTAGATTCTTTTTATTTATCTTCACTCAGCAGCAAGAGCTATTTGTCATAATTATCCACTTTGGACACTAGCTCTTCCCTGAGCAGGGAGGACTTTGAGTTGCTTTTCTAGTTAGCAGTGAAAAACTGTAACTTGGTGGTAGGGAACCAGGATGTGAACATGGGACAAAGTAAATGTGGAAGGAAGATTCAACACATAATGTTTTTAAAGAAAAAAGAAAAAATCAGCAAAATTGATCAACACATTGAAAAAGTCTGAAAATAAAATACACAAACTACAGTCACAAACATCCTTATCTGCAAAAGAGTGGAGTGGATGAATTTCACTCATATGTCTTCTTTGAACCATGTTTGTTCTTTGTTTGCAATATTCACTTGTTAATGTTTTATGGGGTTTTTTTAAATTTCCATTGATGTAGTCATCATATATTTTGTTTTCTTGATTGGGTTTACTGCATCATATCATATATATCTTGCCATGTTTCTTTGTATTCATCATACTCATTATTTCTTACTGCACAGTAATATTCCATTATATCTATGTACCAGCATTTGATGAGCTTTTACTTTGTCTACAATTCTCTTTGCTACAAAAAATGACAGCACAAATATTTTATCATATATATATGTACATATATATACATAAATAGGTACTTTCCTATCATATACTTCTTGGGGTAAAAACTTAGTAGAGGATTCTATGAATCAAAGGGCATTGATGTTTTAGTAATTTTATTTGCATAAATTCAGATTATTTTCCAGAATTGTTATACTTATTTACACCACCACCAACAAAACACTAGTGGAAGAATCTTTCCAAAGTCCTTCCAAAATTGATTTTTCTCACCTTTGTCAATTTGTAGATTGTGAAGTAAAATTTTAAGGTTTAGATTTGCATTTCTATTATAAGAGATGTGAAACTACATTCCTATGATTATTTGTAGTCTATAATTTTTAAAGACTGTTTATATCCTTTGACTACTTATCTACTGGGAAATGGCTTTTTGGTTTTACAGATTTATCTAACTATTTCTTTACCTTGGATACCAAATCCTTAGAGAAATTTGATACAATTTTTTCCCATTTAATATCTTTCCCTTTTATCCTAGATACATTAATTTTTGTTTGTTCAGAAGCTTTTCACTTCCATGTAATCAAAGTTATCTGTTTTATCTTTTATGATTGCCTTCATCCCTTTTTTTTTTGGATAAAAATATCTCTTTCACTTATGGCCTTGATGTATATAATCTGTTTTCTTTTTTTAATAGTGATTTTTAATATTAAAGTCATATATCTATTTAGAATGTATTGTAGAATATGATATAATGTATTGACCTAAGACTAATTACTGTCAGATTATTTCCCAATTGAGTGGATAAACTGGGAAATTCTATAGTCAAAGAGAAGGGTTTTGAGCACCAAGGAAGTAGAATGGTTAGATTATTTTGACAGGGCTGTGCAAAATAGAACAGAGATGAGAGATAGAGCCTGGAGGCTGGGAGAACAGTTAGAAGGCTATTGTAGTAGCCCAAATGATGAATATAAGATATATAAGATAAGAAATATAATATTTCTTTTATCCTTAATGATGACAATGTAACATTTTTAGTTTGTGGGGAAATATTTACTCCACTTATTTTAGAGAAGAGAAATTATACTAACAATCATTTAGATTTGACAAATGTGTTTATGCACATATACATACATACATGTAAACATTGCCTCTTGAAGAAGAATAACCATCTTCCTTCAGTGTTTAATAGAAAGAGCTCTGAGGCAGAGCATATATACTTAACTTTCTGCCCTGTCACTTAGCGAGATGGGCAACTTATTCTAATTCATGAAACTCGTTTTTCTTTTCTTGAAAATGAGAATAATTCATTTTTTAAATTCTATGTTGGTTGTGAGAAGAGTACTTTTAGCTATTAAAATGATTTAGAAATTGAAGTTACTATTACTGTTAGATGCAAATGATCAAGTGAAAGGAGTCTGGGCACTCATCTACATACATTAGCTAAATCAGTCAGTTAATAAGCATTTATTAAGCACTACCTCTCAGCCACTGTGCTAAGGGCTAGGAATACAAATATAAGCAAAAAGGAAAACAATTCGTTTCCCTAAGAGACATATAATCTAATGGGAAAGATCATACACAATGGAAAGTTGAAAGAAAAGGAGGGGAAGGGAGTCAGTATGAGGCCATGATAGAGAGGCTCAGGATAGTTCAGCATGGTGGGAAATAAAGGGAGAGCAGATCTGGGTACCCTTCTCAAATGGAGGTTCTGAGAAGAGCTCTCTACCCTCCAGTCACAGGGAGGTACTATAGAAAGAAAACTGGATTTGGACTTTAAGGAAGGAGATTCAAAACTTGGTTCTGCTGTTTAATTACTAAGGGATCTTGGGCAAATCATGTCACCTCTATAAGTTTCAGTTTATCTGCAAAGTTAATGGATTCAATTAAATGGTCTTCCAGTTCCCATGCCTTTCATTTCTGTGCTATGATTGTCCCATTTAACCTATTTCAACTAGAAATAGGGTTAAAAAATTTGTCATCTTCCTCAAGAAACTAATGTTGATATATCTTTGGCATATCTTGACATAATCTACCACCTGGTGTCTAGTTTAAATATTGTAAGTCCTGAAATTGAATCATGGAAGGGGACAAGAATACTTAATAATAAATTTATCTATTTAATTATTCAACAAATTTTTATTAAATACCTATTGTGTACAGAATACTATGCAAAGTATTTGTGGCAAATAAGCTTATATAAGAGAAAATACCTGCCCTGAATATAATATAAGAATAAGACATTAACAAAAATAGTTCACAATAACAAAAGAAAAAAAAATAAAACTCTTTAGGTGGCTAACAGCTCTAGCCCCAAGAATGAAGAGAGAGGTTTCAAAATCACTTTGCTACAAGAGTAAACAAGGGCTTGAACAAAGATGGCAATTATGTTAGAAAAAAGAATGGGTACAATGAAATAGATGTCATAGAGGCAGTAATTGCAGAATTTGGCAAATAATTAGATATGTTAGATAAAAGAGAATGAGGAGTTGGGAATAATGCTAAGATTACAAATGTAAAAGACAGTAAGAATGGTGATACCTTCTATAGAAACAGAAGTTTGTAAGTGGAATGGGTTTTGGGGAAAAGGTAATTATTTCTCTTCAGAACATATTTGAGTTTAAGATGTCATGCAAATTGAAATTTCCATCAGGCAGTTCATGATGTAGGACTAGTTCTCAGGAGAAAGACAGGTAGAATATATAAATCTGTGAGGTATCTTCATATAAAGTCCATGGGAACTCATGAAAAATGTAGAAAAGGAAAAAGAGAGAGAGAATACAGATAGACCTTGTGTGCTCCAGGAATTTGGAGGTATCTTATGATAATTTACCAAAAGACTAGGGATCACCTAACTGAGAGCTAGGGGAAGAACTCAGGTAATAGTGCCACAAAATCCCAAAGAAGAAAGATCTAGGAGGAAAAGTTCATCAATCGTGCCAAATGCTATGGAGATGTCAGGGACAAGAACTGATGGGGGAAATCAGATGAGACAATTAAGAACTCTGGTATTTTCAGAGAGAATCTTTTCAGTTTAATATTGAGCTCATAAGCCTGTATCAATAAAGTAAAGCAACTAATGAAAAATGAATAAGGAAAATCAATGACTATTGACAACTTTTTTAGGAGTTGACCTGAGAAAAGCGAGATATAGGATGCAAGTTAGAGGAGATGGTAAAGTCTAGAGAAAGTTTTTCAAGGATGATATGATTTTTGAAGGCAGTGGGGAAAAAACAAGAGAAAGGGAGAAACTGAAGTTAATATGGTGGGTTAGGTAAGTGAGAAATCATGAGTTCAAGAAATTAACTAGGGAAAGAATAGTCATCTTATAACTCTAATAAATGGAAGAAAGGGCAATAGAAAATAGGATGATGAATTAGATTTTGAGATGAAAAAGAGAAAGGAGTTCATGGTAATAAAGTAATATCAATAAAGTAAAAGGTAATAATCTCAGTTGAGAGGGTTTAAGAAGAAGCATATTTGGAAGATTTGAGTAGAGAAGAGAATGTTTATAATAGCTACTATTCTTGGGAACAGGATAGACAATTAGGGAGAAGTAAAAAGATTGCCTTGGTGAGATGAGTGTCTAATTGACATTTAAAACCACAGATTTGTAGTGCAATCAATGAGCTGTTTTGCTTAATTTTTTTCCAGTCTTATTCAACAATAAATATGTAGGAACAGATATAGTAGATGGTAGGAGTAATCCAAAAATTTGGAATTTGGACAGGGATAAGAAGAAATAGGACAAAGACTGAAATAACTGAAGAGGAAGGGTAGAGTTTAGCTGGTAAATTACAAGATGAAGATTAGGCAGGAAGGAAAGTAAGTTAGTATAAATTTGAGAAAAACAAGAATGTAGAGAGCTTAGAGGTTTCTAACTATCTTACCTTCCACAGAAGCTATTCTGAAACTTCTTTCTCCTTCAGTCCCAAATATCTCCCCACTCTAGATCAATCTGTACACTGTTGCCCTAGTAATTTAATTTAGGTACAGATAGGACTTTCCTCTAGAATAAAACATAAACTAATTTTTCAGTTTTTAAAGGTCTACCCAACCTGGTCCCAATCTACTTTTCCAACTTCATTAGAAATTATTCTCCCTTCTGGAGTGGAGATCCAGACATCTCTGTTTCTCACTCATGATACTCAGTCTTCTATTTCTGTGCCATTGCACTGTCATCTTGTATATCTGGAATGAACATCCTCATCATTGTGAGATACAACTCAGATAACCACCTTCTGCATGAAGCCTTTCCTGATCTGCCAATCACTGATTTCTCCCAGATCAAACCTTGCATTTAACTATTTGTTTGTATGTATGTATACATATGTAAGGATGTATCTCATATCAGTGCTGTATGTATTTTTGATTGTATATATTCTTCTCATTAGTATGTAATCTCATTGTGAGAGGGTTTATTTCTTTTTTGTTGTATCCCCAGTGCTTGGCATATAATACTCATTGATTTGAAATGAGTGAATGGCTATAGTAAGAGTAAGGCCCAGGGAACATTGTAATGATATATTATCAGTGACTTTTATAAGTTTTTATTTTTTTTATAATAGTTTTGATCATGGAAGCAGAGTACTTGTGGATAGTGTTGAAATCCATGGTGAAGCCATTTCCTATACATGGTGGAAGAATATGGGCTTTGAGAAGACTGAGTAATTTGAGAGGTGATTGTATGTGAGATGCAGTGACATTTGGGGGAAACCAAGCCAATTAAATGGAAGGAATGGGAGAATAGATACAGAATTAAAGGAAATTTGTTCCTATAGAATTTGAATCTATTACAGACCTTAGAGATTACAAGTTATAGATAAGAAGACTGAGAGCTAGAGTTGAAATGACTTGTCCAAGGTCATATGAATGCTCAGTGACAAAGCTGGGAGTTCATTCATTAATTAAATAAATATGGATAGATCTCTAAGTGCTGGGTTTGGAAATGTAAATGGAAAGAGTGCTGAGTTTAGAAATAGAGGACTAAGCATAAATCTAGCAAAGAAACCCATTTATCTATGTCAATAGCAAAAGAGAAATCAGAGAAAGTAAAATGAATATTTCTCTAATAACCAATTATTCAGATTAAGATTTTTTTTCCCATTTCTCTTTCCTCATGTAGAAATCACCTTCTTGTAAATTATTCAGTTATCTGATGAGATTGTCCAAATCTTTCAGGTACAAGTTTTTTTCATTTTTGATAGAACTCTACCCAACTAGGAGACCTTACAAACAGAATCCAGTCTAAATGAGATTGTGTTCTTAGGAAATAAGCCCCTATACATCCATGGTACTTTCCATTAGAATTTAGGGCAATCTAACTTATGACCATCAGGGTTTGGGTAGAGATGGATTTTTTCCCCCAGCTTGCTAGAAACAGCTGAGTCTCATGATTAGGTCACACTCTCTGCAGGAGGAGCTGAAGATTTTTTTGCCTACCTCCTCATTATGAAGTCTAGCCTTTCAATAATTGTTAACCAATCAGAGTTGATTTCCACCCTCAGATATATCCCCTTTTCTAGCATTAGAGGCCCCAATTTTTTTTGGCTTATGAGATCAAATAACCATTCCTTTGTTAATTATAACTTTCTAAAATTAATAAATTACCCATAAACCAAGTGTCTTGAACTTTTAATTTGTCGTAAAAGTAGGTGTAGATGAATAAATTCTATTGACTTGGCAGATTTCTTTGCTATTTGTTATATGTTCATTGTGAAATTGGTATTTGGTGGGAAGAGGATTCACTCTTGGATATGAAGCTTGGAGCCTCCTGGTCCCCTTAAGAAATTGCAATCAGATGTTTACTTGAACCTAAAACTTATATACCTACAACAGAGCTGTCCAAAATGCGGCCTGTGGGATCCATGCCTGCAGTGTGATTTTGTGCAGCCCCCTGGAGGGTTACAAAATGATTTAGTAAAGTGAGGTACCACAGATCTCTCACCATAATGGCCAATCAAAATATAATAAAAAAATAAATAAATTTTAAAAGTAAGGTTGGACAGCCCTGCCCTAGAAAATTGTATTTCAGGAATTGGATAGATAGAATTTTATCTCAGTATCCCCTTTCTCTGAGTATAGGAGAGTACTTCACCTCCTGGCATAAATTAAAGTCTCCCTTGGGAGCGGGGAAAGGAGATGAAAGAGACATCTATTCTTGCCTCCTTGTGAGGCACTTACACATATACTCACATACTCATTGTAGATACCTATGTGTCTAACTCACTCACTGTAGATACAACATATATTTAACTCACTCATTGTGGATACTTATATATCTATTACAAGGATATTGAGAGAGTATTAGTTGACTTAATGGTACATGAAATTCTTTGGAATCATTAAAGCACAATGCCAATAGGAGCTATTATTTGGTAGGTATACTGGGTGAATAGAAAATCATATTTTCTGTTGGAAAGAACTAGCTAAGTCTTGGTAAATAATGAGCCATAGATGTTATTTCTCAATTGTATCTATCTTTAGTGCAATATGTTACCTTGGTACTCTACCTTTTGAGGTTCAAGACCTCTAGTCTCTTGTTTTTTTAATTACTGAAATTTGCCAAATACATATAAAAGTTTCTGGAATTCCAAACTGTCTCTTTTCTGCCTCTACTCCATCCTTAAGAAGGCAAATAATTTGATTTTGATTGTATATATGAGGTCATGAAAAAAAAAAGAAAGCTCATATTAGCTGAGTTGTAAAGGAAAACAAAATAAAACAAGGAAAAATGAATCATCAGTTCTCTCTCTGGAGGTGGGTAGCAATTTTCATGATAATTGTCTTGGATCAATGTCTTGATCAAAGTAGCTAAGTTTTTCTCAGATGCTCATCCCTCCAGTATTGCTTTTACTTTGCATGATGTTCTGGTTCTGCTCACTTCATTTTGCTTCAGTTAATATACATCTTCCCAGATTTTTCTGAAACCAACCTGCTTGTCATTTTTTTTTTTTTAGGTTTTTGCAAGGCAAATGGGGTTAAGTGGCTTGCCCAAGGCCACACAGGTAGGTAATTATTAAGTGTCTGAGACCAGATTTGAACCCAGGTACTCCTGACTCCAGGGCCGGTGCTTTATCCACTGTGTCACCTAGCTGCCCAAAAGAATAACAGATTTGATTTTAGAAGACATGGACCTGAATCTAAGCTTTTTTTTTTTTTTTTTTTTTAAGTATTTGCAAGGTAATGGGGTAAAGTGGCTTGCCCAAGACCACACAGCTAAGTAATTATTAAGTGTCTGAGGCCAGATTTGAACTCAGGTACTCCTGACTCCAGGGCTGGTGCTCTATCCACTGTGCCACCTAGCTGCCCCCTGCTTGTCATTTCTAATAGCAAAGTAGTATTTCATTACAATTATGTATCATAATTTGTTTGACCATTCCCCATCTGCTGGGCACCCCCTTGATTTTTTATTCTTTTCTTCCTTAAAAAGAGCTACTATAAATATTTTTGTACAAATAGACCCCCCGCCCCTTTGGATCTCTTTGGTATATAAACTTGGTAGAATTATAGCTGGATCCAAGGATATGCACAGTTTTATACACTTTGAACATAGTTCTAAATTATTCTCCAGAATATTTGAATTCACAACTTCACCAATAGTGCATTAGAGTCTCAATTTTTCCATATCCTCTCCAAATGACAAGTGTCATTTCCCTTTTCTATCTTGTTGACTAATCTGACAGGTATGAGGTGTTATCACAGAGTTATTTTAATTTGCATTTTTCTTATCAATAGTGATATAGAGCATTTTTATGTGAACATTGGTAGCTTTGATTTATTTTTCTGAAAACTATCTGCTCATGTTCTTTGATCATTTATCAACTAGAGAATGGCTCTTATTTGACTTTTATGCTGCAAAACCTTTTCCCTAGTTTCCAGTTTTCTGTCAAGTTCTCTTTTCTCAAGATCATTCACATTGTAACCAGGAGGAGGATGGGGATCCTCTGCATAAGAATTGGGGCACCTAAAATCAAATCATTTATGAATTCAGAGCTGGGAGTTGCCATAGAATACTGGAGTAATTCAGAGAAATAAGAGCAGGGTGGTCAATAAATCAATGAGCATTTTATACTGAATGAAAAAGCAGTAGAATTGAAATCAATGGATCTAGGTTGGAATCCCAGTCCTGCTATTTACTAGTCTGACTAGGCAAGTAACGCTTTAACAAACTAACCAATGAGGATTTATTAATCATCTATTATACACCAGACACTTAGAATATAAGTATAAAGAATGAAACAATTTATACTCATAGGTTTACTCTCTGAGGGGTAAACTACATAAAATCTAAGGCTTCTTTTCTCAGTATAGATTCTATGAAAATTTCACAGAATTGTGGGGAAAAAATTCAGATCGCCACATTTTATAAAGCATATAGAAAGTTTTAGCACACAAGGATGATGAAGGGATCACAAGCCAGAAAATGGAAATATATAGAAAAGGAAGGTTTTAAAGGTGGGAACATGGGAATTGATGTCAGGTACTTAAAGGCTTGCCTAGTGAGACAAGGGTTTGAGCTTGAAATTTGTGCTATTTGGGAGCAAAGGTCAAGAGTGAAGATTGTTGAGAGGCAGTAAAAAGAAAACCTTTTAAACAATGCAACAAGCTACCTCCAGCTTTATAAAAGAGATTCATTTGGGAGGAATGGGGGCCTTGGTATCCATGAAGTCCAAAGCTCTCGTTTTCAGATGGGGAAATTGAGGCCCAGGAGAGGGAAGAGGCTCCTCCGAGCTAGCCAGAGGGTCCTCTGAGGTCCTTCCTCCACCTGGGATTCAAGTGCTGAGGCTTCCATGGGGATCTTTGTAGCAACGACAAACCCCAGCGCTTCCCTCAGTGCCTGGCAGAGAGCAGGCACTTACAAACTGTGGCCTGAGTGAAGCGATCACAGGGCACAGCTGGAGGGGCCTGGGCGGCACAGCTGGAGGGGCCTGGGCGGCACAGCTGGAGGGGCCTGGGCGGCACAGCTGGAGGGGCCTGGGCGGCACAGCTGGAGGGGCCTGGGCGGCACAGCTGGAGGGGCCTGGGCGCCCCTGTGGCCCAAGCCCTCGCTTTAGGAGAAGAATGATAGGGTGGGTCAGGCCCCCCCATCTCCTCGGGTGGACTTCTCCGTTTTACAGATGTACAAAACCGAAGCCCGCGGCTCCTATGGACTAACATCCTTCCCCAGGCTATCCACCACACTCAACATGGAGTCTTCGCCTTCACCTCGCCAAGCCACTCCTGACATGGCAGCCCAGGTTACCCCGCCCCGGAAGTAGTCTTGGGCAGGGGCGGAAAAGGAAGCGGCGCGGCAGGGGAGCCGGAAGTGTTTGCCGGGGGGTTCTCTCTCCCTCCCCCTTCCCGAGCCACAATAACAGACAGGAGGCCGCCGGGCAGGTGAGGCACCGGCCGAGCCGCCGGAGACCCCGGGTCCGGGCGTGGCAGGGCGGTGGCGCCCCTGCTGAGCCCGCGTCTCTTCTTGTGTCTCCCCCACAGAAGCAGCCGCAGCCCCGGAGCCGGAACATGGTTCTCCCGCGGGCCCAGCGCCGCGCAGCCTCCGCCGCAGCCTCGGCCTCCGGGCTCCCGGTAATGGGGGAGGGGAGCCCAGCTGTCACGGGTGGGGAGAGGGCGCGCCGGGGTCTCCCTTGGCCTGAGTGTCCGAGACACTCGGCGGACGGAAGCGGGGTTGCGGGGGGGGGGCAGAAGACAGAGGGCGGCCTCGGGGACCCAGGTGGGGAAAGGGCGCTGACAGCCGAGGAACAGGCGGGTGGCGGCAGCGGGCAGTGGCACCAGCGGGCAGTGGCACCAGCGGGCAGAGGCACCAGGACTCCTGCGTGGCCGGGAGGGGTCTTGGAGAGTAGGAGACACAGATGGGAGAAGGGCGGAGACTCGGGTGGCTGGGACACCGAGGGGGGCCTACGGCTTGCAAAGATGAAGAGGACAGAAAAGGTGGCTGAGGAATGAGACCGAGCCCTAGGATCAATGGATTGAGGATCACTGGCAGCAGGATTACGAAAACGTGTCATACCTGAGATTTAAAAAAAAATACGTCATTTCATCTTGATTAAAAACAAACCAAGCCTTGAAACTTTTGCCAAGAACTTTCCTCTGCCTTGCATGGAACAGATTACTAAATACTAAGCTCGATGGTCTCGGAGGTCTCTTCAACGATTGATGTTCAATGAACTTCTTCGTTGACTGACAATTTCATTCGTTGAAATTTTAACCTTTCCTTAAGGTCTAGTTCAAATACCATCTCCTGGTAATCGTGAGAAAGAAGTCATATTTTTATCCTTTAAATTCCTATGATAATTTAGTCACTACAGTCTATTATTTTGTAGTTATTTCTGTCTTACTAGACAGGGTTTATATTAAATACCTTAGAAATCCTTATTTACAGATACTAATATTAATAATGGGCACTATTCGTATAATGCTTGCCCATTAACAGCTGTTATAAACAAGCTCTGGAAGCTTACAACTTCAAGGGCCCTTAGTTATCCTTCTCCATTATAAAATTGTAAACTGAAGGAACGCCTGTGTTGATGAGTGCTAAAGAATAAGTCTAGTGGTGCTGATTTTGGACTTGGTGGTGTTCTAATAAACTGGAAAAAAAGGCAAAAATTTAATAGCCAGTAGACAATAAGATTTAGTTGGTTCATTTTTAAAGAGAATTTATTGAAGAGATCAGGGATCTAAGTGGAACTAAATGTTATTCACCCCAATAACAACCTCTGTGACAAATGGTTGCTCATATACCCTCAACTTGGAAGCTTACAGAGATGATGAGCCCAAGTGCCTTCAAGACAGCTCATTGCATTTTTATATTATTCTAATTTTAGGAGATTCTTGTATTGGGCTTTAACTTTTTTTATGTAATTTCTACTCATTGGTTCCAGTTTTATTCTTTTATACAGGTAATCATTTTCTAAACCCTTTTTCAATTGGAGAGTACTGCTAGGATATAGGAATAAGCTCAGTCCTTTTTAGTACAGGAAAAGACAAAGAGTTGGATTGTCAAGTATCTGGAATTTCCAAATTCACTAGTTGAACTATATATTTGGTTGCTTCTAAATTTTGAAGTGTTCATACTGATATAAGATAGGCAAACCTGAGGAATTGTCATGTGAAATAGGGAGTATTGAATTGAGGAAGTTGAGAATGGATGATATTAAGGTAAGAGTGTACCTCAAGATCTCAAGATGCTCAAAAACATTAAGGAAGGAGGAGGTGTTCTCTCCACAGAAGTTTTAGGTTGAACTGATATTGTAGAAGAGGGAATGCATTTTAAGAGGACCTAGACTTGAATTCCTAGCTCTAATACAATAAGCACAGGTAAGTCATTTGTCTTTTCTGGAATTCATAGTCCTTATTTGTAAAATAAGGATGTTATACTTGTTAATCCTTTGGCTCTAAATCCTATTACCTTATGAGCCATTTTAAGAATGAAAGAGAATTAGGAGAAATGGCAGTAGAGCATCTTGACATGGTTGTGGGGAAAAGTGCTTTGTAAAATATAAGAGCTCTATAAATATGAGCACTCATTATTAATTTTACAATAGAATATTAATTTTACAGTTTATAAGTTAGCAGGATATGAGTCTATGGATAGTTGATATGATCCTTGAAAGAAGGAAAAAAAATTTGAAATAGCAGAATGAAAAAGGTTTTTTTCAACTCAATAGGAGGATAATTTCAGTTTCCAAAGAAAGTAGGAAGAAAAATTATGTTGTGGAAGAGACTTGTTTTATAGTCAAGTGAAGAGTAAGACATGTTCCCATTAGAACCTAAAATGTGAGCATTCCATTATCACAGAAATAGTACTTCTAAACCCAGTTTTCTTGAACAACAAATTTTCCCCTTTTGTTAAATTGAGAAACCACTTGTCCATCTCCAAGCCTGATTTTTTTCAGTATGTAGGACTAGAATTTATCTAGCCCTGGTACTTTAATGTTGAGGAAAGCTAGATACAAACTTAACATCTCATTTGGATTTTGATTCCCTTTCTTAAGGACTTGAAAGATTTAGAGGTCATGCTGAGGATGAAAAGAGGGAGATAGGGTATGAATGAACAACAGCAGTTGGGATATTAGAAGCAGTATATGTACGAATGTCGATCTCTTCAAGTTGATGGAGGTCTTCAGAAGAGACTATCACAGATTTATGTTTAGTTATAAAAAAAGGCAGAGTTTGTAGTAGAGAATATTATAATTTCAGTCCTTAAGAAAGTTTAAACTATATCTTTTGAAGGTCTGCAGTGACAAGTATCTGAACAAATTATAATTCTATTTTTTTCTCAATCTAATCTTTCCTTGAATATGGGTCGTATATCTGAAATGATGGATCTGTGCAAGGAAAAATACACATAACACCCTGCCCCCCAAACCATAGAATTAGATTTTGAAGAAATTAGATGTGGGGAGAAAATTTGGGCTGGAGTTGGACTGATAAGGTTTGTGCTTCTGATGCTAGCTCAAAGGGAACAATTTGTGGGCATTTCATAAGTACATTGCTTTCTATTGATTTTCTTTTGGTGAAGGCCTTTTTTCCATTTTGGTTGATAGGAGCCTAATCATACCATTTGAAAGTTGGAAGGATTATTAGCTTTCATTTAGTCCAATTTCTATTTTAATAGAGGAAACAGATTCAGATAAGGCAGTTGATTTTCTTCACATCATACTGGGAAATTCATAGGCTCAGAATTTGAATCCAGGACTTTTGAATTCAAGTTGTGCCCTTTTTTGCAGTATTAGGTTTGCGCTATGATTACATAATGAGGAAAACCTTTTACATAAGCCAATGGATAGTCTTTATGCAGTAGTTGGAGGGCAGAAGGCTTTATTTATAATCAGATGCGGGTGGGAAGAAAAGAGGACACTAAAATGACTCAATGAAGACAAAGGATAATTAATTAGGATTAGTGATCAAACTGAAAGAAGTGATTTACCAAATGACTTGTGACAAGGCGTACAATCTTTGTTTTAGAGAATAAAATTATTTTAATCAGCAAAATAAGCTTAGCAGTCTCTCACTAGTCTGGGATCTGGCTAAACACCAGAGAGAAATTAGAAAAGGGTCCCCAGACATACCACTTTTCCTCTGAAGTAATCACCATATAGTCCTTACTCAGCACTTAATATTATGGTAGACAGTGTTCTTGTAAGCTCAGTTACCTGCTTTCATAGGGTATAGCATATTAGAAGCAGAAGATTAGAAGGGAAAAGTACTGAAAGTTGGAGGGTAAGAAATAAGGGGGAGAATGAAGACTGTTGCTAGAAGTAAGCATGCTGACAGCTTTGATTAATGCTTACAAATAGCAAATGGAAGCTGCTGGTAGACTGCAATAAAAAGCTGTACAAACTCAGGACACACAGTGTGGGACTATTTATTTCAGGGACAAAGATACCCAAAAAGCTCCTGAGGGAGATCTTTAATGTGTTGTAACATAGAAGATGCTGAAGATTCTCTGTTGGAAGTGATTTCTGTGGTAATCTAGTTCTAACTTCAGTCCCTTTTAAAATATCCCTGAAAGGTGTTTGCCCATCTTTTTCTATTCTACTTGAAGATATCTCATATTAGGAAAACCACCACTTCTTGGGGAGGGCATTTCACTTTTGGATAGGTATATTTGATAAGGTTTTTTCCCTCATATCAATAAAATCTGCATCCCTGTAACTTGCACCCATTGCTTCTGATTATGCCTCCTGAGGCCAGGTAGAACTAGCCTAATCTCCCTTCCACAGCACAGCTTCTTACCTCGCCTCTAAGGTTTCTCAGTTTATCCAGTTGATCTCATATAGCAGTTTCCAGTTTCTCTATCATCCTTGGTCCCTTCTTCTGGATGCATGTCAGTTTCTCAAGATTACTTTTTTTTTTTTTTTTTTTAGCAAGGCAAATGGAGTTAAGTGGCTTGCCCAAGGCCACACAGCTAGGTAATTATTAAGTGTCTGAGACCGGATTTGAACCCAGGTACTCCTGACTCCAAGGCCGGTGCTTTATCCACTACACCACCTAGCCGCCCCCAAGATTACTCTTGAAACAGTTCCCCAGAATTGTGCAGATGACTGCAGAGAGGGTTCTGAGCAGTACATGCTGTGTTGGGATTAGTCCCTTTCTTCTTTTGAATCATTCTTTAATGGATCATCACATCAGTGTGGGTTTTCCATGTACCACATCAGCTTGCCTTGTTATTCTCTACATCTTTTTCTATTTTGTGGATTCCAGGGTATCATTCAGGCTATCCATTTTTCTCTTTAAATTTCTCTTGTTTTCCTGTATGCTTGGTCTTCATGTCACTTACTATTTACAAGTCCTTGGTAATGTCACTTCCTTAAACATGGGCAGCTAGGTATTGCAAGGAATAGCACTGACCTTGGAGTCAGGTAGATGGGGGAGTTTGAATCTAGCCTTAGCCTTACTAGTTGTGTGACTTTGGGCAAGATACTTAACCCTAACTGCCTCATATGCAGAGCCATCTCCAGTTGTCCTGATTTATATCTGACCACTGGATCCAGATGCTCTGGAGGAGAAAGGGATGCTGGTGACTTGGCATAACACCCTTTCGCTCAAATCCAATTCATGTGCTTGTTATGATATCACTTCCTGATGTCTTGATCTTCTTTGAGAATGAATGACAAAACATCATCATCCTTAAATAATACCATTGGTCTTTCAGAGAAGCAGCATGATTAGGGTACTTGAAGACCACACTGGGGGTCTAGGTCTGGAATGGAATCTCTTGTCATTTAGTTGTATAGTCCTGGGCATTTTTACTTCTGAGCCTGTTTCTTCATCTGTAAAGTAGAGATAATGACGGTAATCTCTACTTCATGGTTGTTTATGAGACTGGATAATACACTTTAAACACTCTAAACATCAGTTGTTTCCATTGCCCTTGCAATCATCTGTAATTTAGATGTTCTCACATCATGGGAAAATTTAGGATTATTGAACTATACAATTTATCCAAATCCAGTCTAACCTACCCTCTTCATTTTCTACTCTTGTCCATCCCTTGTGTCTTTTAACATGTGTACTAATGGACTAATTTAACTAATTTAGGCAGATGCCTAGCCCTCTAGGTGTTATAATGTGGTTAATATATATTCTTTATAAGCTTAAATTTTTTCAATGTATATTAACTGATGTTTTTTGAATGAGTATCCCATTGAAGCAATTCTTAAGTGTTTTAATACTTTTTGTAGTCTGTACAATGTCATCTACAGAAAGAAACTTAGAGAATTTCATGTCAGTTTTGACTTTATCTCCATGATACTGATCATCACTATCACCTTTTTATTTTTACTTTGTGCTCATAATCAGAAGTTATAGAAATTACCCTTCTTGTTGACTTGTGTGAATAATTTGATAATTTTAATAGTCAGTTCTGCTACAGCAATACAGAACAACATAGCTTATATGCCTATACTAGGTCAAATCATGCAATAAAAATACAGAACTTATGGGAAAATGGGGATAGAGAAGCACCTCTCAAAAATTTCATTAATAACATTAAGAAAAAAAAGTAAAGCACTCAAAGTAAATAGTAGCACAGTTTTATGCATGTGTAATTGGTAAGAAATAATAGACATACTATAGCAAATAGTGGTGGTGTCTCAGGCTGCTACGTGTCCAGCACCCAATTCTACCAAGCTGAGAGGCCTACCTAAATTCATGATGCCCACAGCTCCTATTGTACCAAAAGATATGTTATAAATAAGCATTTTATTATGAAAAATACCAGAAGTTTGTTTTTTGGAAGTGTACTTTGGCAGGATTGCAGTTTGTGAATTAATACCGTTTTTATAATGTTCTTATTGTTCTTCTAAGATGAAATCTTTTTTTTTTTCATTGCAACTCTTTCTGTTTTAAACATTTTTTTAGTTCACAAATACTTTACTTAATGGAAACAATTAGTAGGTCTTTTAAAAAAATTTTTTTTATTCTCATTTTGTACAAATTTTTTTTACATTAATAAAATATTCTTGTTTACAAGTAAACAAAATACCCCTCCCCCCCATGAATATAGATAGACTTGCTTGGGTGAAAAAAGTAAAGGGGAGAGAAAAAAAATTAAAATTAAAAAAAAATAGTAATAATTGTAGGTATGGCCAGGTGGCGCAATGAACGAAGCACCAGCCTTGGAGCCCTGAGTACCAGAGCCCATATCCAACCTCGTAAACCCAACAATCACCCAGCCGTGTGACATGCAAGCCACCCGATCCCCACTGCTCTACAAAAACCAAAAAGAAGAAAAAAAAAAGACCCAAAATAAAATAAAATAGTAATAATAGTAGGGGTGGCTGGGTGGCAGACAGAGCATTGGTCCTTGAGCCAGGAGCACCTGGGTCCAAATCCAGCCCCAGACACCCAAAGATCACCCTGCTATGTGGCCCCAGGCAGGCCACCGAGCCCCACTTGCCCTGCACCCTCCCCCAAATATAATAACAAAAAATGTGCTTCAGTCTTTTTTTTTTTTTTGATAATTTAGTTCCTTTATTTATGTAACCATGCCAAGATCCAGAAAGGTTAGATCATTTCACAATACCAAAAAAATTTTCAGTATTCCTGTCTTTCCACGGTCCTTTTTTATTTTTAGGTTTTTGCAAGGCAAACGGGGTTAAGTGGCTTCCCCAAGGCCACACAGCTAGATAATTATTAAGTGTCTGAGACCAGATTTGAACCCAGATACTCCTGACTCCAGGGCTGGTGCTTTATCCACTATGCCACCTAGCTGCCCCCTCACGGTCCTTTTCAATACTGATTTCCTATTTTTTGGTCATCCTTATTTTTTTTTAATTTATTTTTTATTCTCATTTTGTACAAATGTTTTTCTTTACATTAATAAAATATACTTGTTTACAAGTAAACAAAATACCCCTCCCCCCATGAATATAGATAGACTTGCTTGGGCAAAAAAGTAAAGGGGGGAGAAAAAAATTAAAATTAAAAAAAATAATAATAATTGTAGGTATGGCCAGGTGGTGCAATGGACGAAGCACCAGCCCTGGAGCCACGAGCACCCAAGTCCATATCCAGCCTCGTAAACCCAATAATCACCCAGCCATGTGACATGCAAGCCAACCGATCCCCACTGCCCTGCAAAAACCAAAAAGAAGAAAAAATAAAGACCCAAAATAAAATAAAATAGTAATAATAGTAGGGGTGGCTGGGTGGCAGACAGAGCATTGGCCCTTGAGCCAGGAGCACCTGGGTCCGAATCCGGCCCCAGACACCCAATGATCACCCTGCTATGTGGCCCCAGGCAGGCCACCCAGCCCCACTTGCCCTGCACCCTCCCCCAAATAATAATAACAAAAAATGTGTTTCAGTCTTTGTTCCAACACCATCAACTCTGTCGTGAGTGGATCACATTCTTTATGATAAGTCCATCAAAAAAGTTACTTCCATATTTTTCCAACGTTGCTATTGCTGATCGCAACTCCCTCCTTTCTTATTTCTCCACTACCATGTACTATATTTTCTCTCTCCTTTCACTCTGACTCTGCTGTAGGGTCACTGAGTGCTGCAGCAGACAGATCCCTGGTCCTGGGGCCAAGAAGCCCTGAGCCCCCATACCACCCCTTAGGCCCAGAATCCACCTGGCCCCATGGTCCTGAGCAGGCCATCCAATCCCAGCCCCTTGCAAGAAGTAAAAAAAAGAAAATGTTATATCTGACCACTGTCTCCCCATGGTCCATCCTCTTCTTCTTTATTCACATCCCCACCCCTTCCCCCTGCTCCCCCCCTCCTTCTTACTCCAGTTGTCTATACCCCATTGAGTATATTTGCTGTTTCCTCTCCTAGCCATCTCTGATGAGAGCAAAGGTTCCCTCATTGCCCCTTGCCTCCCACCTTCCATATCATTGCAATAGCTCATTGTAATAAAAAAAAAATCTTATTATGTTAAATAGCTTGGACTATTCCCCCTCTCCTTTTTCTTTCTCCCATTCCATTTCCCTTTTTATCTTATTGACTCCATTTTTACACCATATTTTTATCGTCAACTTCAGCTTTCTCCTGTGCTTCAACTATAAAAGCTCCCTCTACTTGCTCTATTAACTGAGATCGTTCATATGAATATTATCAGTATCATTTTTTCTATACATGCAGTTCATCCTCATAAAGTCCCTCATATTTCCCCCCTCTCCTCCAATCTTCATGCTTCACCTGAGTCCTGTATCTGAAGATCAAACCTTCTGTTCAGCTCTGGCCATTCCAAAAGGAACATTTGAAATTCCCCTGGTTCATTGAAAGTCCATCTTTTTCCCTGGAAGAGGACATTCAGCCTTGCTGGGTAGTTCATTCTTGGCTGCATTCTAAGCTCTTTTGCCTTCCGGTATATTGTATTCCAAGCCCTACGAGCTTCCAATGTAATTGCTGCTAAGTCCTGTGTGATCCTGACTGCAGCTCCATGATATTTGAATGGTGTCCTTCTGGCTGTTTGTAATATTTTCTCTTTGACTTGGGAGTTCTGGAACTTGGCTATAATATTCCTGGGGGTTGGTTTTTTGGGATCTCTTTCTCGGGGGGATCGGTGGATTTTCTCCCTTTCTATTTTGCCCTTTGCTTCTAGAATATCAGGGCAATTTTCCTGTAGTAATTCTTTGAAAATGATGTCAAGGCTCTTTTCCTGATCATGACTTTCAGGTATTCCAATAATTTTCAAATTATCTTTCCTAAGTCTGTTTTCCATATCAGTTGTTTTTTCAATGAGATATTTCACATTTTCTTCTAATTTTTCATTTTTTTTGGTTTTGAAGTATTGATTCCTGATTTCTGGTAAATTCATCAATCTCCCTGAATTCTATTCTTTGTCTGAAGGATTTGTTCTCCTCAGAGAGTTTTCTTACCTCTTTTTCCATCTGGCCAATTTTGCTTTTTAAAGCATTCTTCTCCTCAATAACTTTTTGAACTGTTTTATCCATTTGACCTAAGCTGGTTTTTAGCCTGCTATTTTCTTCAGCATTTTTTTGGATTTCCTTGACTAAGCTGCTGACTTCATTTTCATGTTTTTCCTGCATCTCTCTCCTTTCTTTTCTCAGTTTTTCTTCCAACTCCCTCATTTGATTTTCAAAGTCTTTTTTTGAGCTCTATCATAGCCTGAGCCCAATTTCTGTTTTTCTTGGAGTCTTTAGATGCAGGAGCTTGTGCTTCCTCATCTTCAGACTGAGTGTTTTGATCCTTCTTGGGCTCAGTTGCAAAATATTTCTCAATGGTCTTCCTCTTGTTTCTTTGTTCATTTTCCCAGCCTAAGCCTGTTTTTTGGGGTGCTTCCTGAGCTTTTGGGACACTCCCACAAGGGTCTCAGTGTGTGAGGTTCTGTCCTCCCTCCTGGTCTGTGAATGACCATAAGCGCCCCCCCCTCTGCCACGGGGCTGAGGTGGGGGGGGGGGCTGCTGTTCTATGGGGGGGGCCTAGACTGTGATCAGGATCTGAATGTGGTCAGAGCCCCAGAGTCCTGTTCCAGGGGCAGAGGACAGAGCTCTGCAGTCTCTCTTCACTCCCCTCCCTCAACTCAATGGGCTCATGCCCTGGGGGCTCCTGCTTACCTGCTCCACCTGCTTCTGTTTCCTGGTCTAGGCTGTGAAAAGACCAGGCTGCTGGCTGTGTGCCCTGAGGGCTGGGCTCCATGTGCTTGCTCTGGCCTTGGTCACCTGCTGTTCCCCCACTTTGTGCAGGTGCTCCCCGGGGTACAGTTCAGGAGACTCCCCCACTGCTGTGAGCTGAGGTTCCCAGTGCCCTGGGGCTGCCTCTGGGAGGCTGAAGTTCTTTGGCTCTGGCGGGCCACCCCTCTGGCGGGCTGTCCCTCCGCCCCGGGGAAGCAGAGCCTTTCTGCTCTTTTCCAGGTTACCTTGAGTAGTAGAACTGCCTCACTGGGTCCCTTTGTGGGTTCTATCTCTCGAAAGTTTAGAGTCCTTAGTTTATGAGTTTTTATCAGAGAGCTCCTAAGACTCAGATCCCTTCATGTTGCCATCTTGGCTCCGCCCCTCCTGTGCTTCAGTCTTTGTTCCAACACCAACAACTCTGTCACATGGGTGGATCACATTCTTTATGATAAGTCCATCACAAAAGTTCCATATTTTTCCAATGTTGCCATTGCTGATGGCAACTCCCTCTTTTCTTATTTCTCCACTACCATGTACTATATTTTTTCTCTCCTTTCACTCTGACTCTGCTGTAGGGTTGCTGAGTGGTGCAGCAGACAGATCCCTGGTCCTGGGGCCAAGAAGCCCTGAGCCCTCATACCACCCCTTAGGCCCAGAATCCACCTGGCCCTATTGTCCTGAACAGGCCTTCGAATCCCAGCCCCTTGCAAGAAGTAAAAAAGAAAATGTGTTATATGTGACCACTCTCCCCCCATGGTCCATCATCTCCTCCTTTATTCACATCCCCACCCCTTCCGCCTGCTCGCCCCTCCTTCTTACTCCAGATGTCTATACCCCATTGAGTATATATGCTGTTTCCTCTCTGAGCCATCTCTGATGAGAGCAAAGGTTCCCTCATTCCCCCTTGCCTCCCCCCTTCCATATCATTGCAATAGCTCATTGTAATAAAAAAAATCTTATTATGTGAAATATCTTGGAATATTCCCCCTCTCCTTTTTCTTTTTCCCATTTCATTTCCCTTTTTTCTATTGACTCCATTTTTACACCATATTTTATCTTCGAATTCAGCTTTCTCCTGTGCTTCAACTATAAAAGCTCCCTCTACCTGCTCTATTAACTGAGAAGTTTCATATGAGTATTATCAGTGTCATTTTTCTATGCAGGAATACATGCAGTTCATCCTCATTAAGTCCCTCATATTTCCCTCCTCTCCTCCAATCTCCATGCTTCACCTGAGTCCTGTATCTGAAGATCAAACCTTCTGTTCAGTTCTGGCCATTCCAGAAGGAACATTTGAAATTCCCCTGGTTCATTGAAAGTCCATCTTTTTCCCTGGAAGAGGACATTCAGCCTTGCTGGGTAGTTCATTCTTGGCTGCATTCTAAGCTCTTTTACCTTCCGGTATATTGTATTCCAAGCCCTACAAGCTTCCAATGTAGTTGCTGCTAAGTCCTGTGTGATCCACGATATTTGAACTGTTTCCTTCTGGCTGCTTGTAATATTTTCTCTTTGACTTGGGAGTTCTGGAACTTGGCTATAATATTCCTGGGGGTTGGTTTTTTGGGATCTCTTTCTCGGGGGGATCGGTGGATTCTCTCCATTTCTATTTTGCCCTCTCCTTCTAGAATATCAGGGCAATTTTCCTGTAGTAATTCTTTGAAAATGCTGGCAAGGCTCTTTTCCTGATCATGAGTTTCAGGTATTCCTATAATTTTCAAATTATCTTTCCTAAGTCTGTTTTCCATATCAGTTGTTTTTTCAATGAGATATTTCACATTTTCTTCTAATTTTTCATTTTTTTGGTTTTCAAGTATTGATTCCTGATTTCTGGTAAATTCATCAATCTCCCTGAATTCTATTCTTTGTCTGAAGGATTTGTTCTCCTCAGAGTTTTCTTATCTCTTTTTCCATCTGGCCAATTTTGCTTTTTAAAGCATTCTTCTCCTCAATAACTTTTTGAACTGTTTTATCCATTTGACCTAAGCTGGTTTTTAGCATGCTATTTTCTTCAGCATTTTTTTGGATTTCCTTGACTAAGCTGCTGACTTCATTTTCATGTTTTTCCTGCATCTCTCTCCTTTCTTTTCCCAGTTTTTCTTCCAACTCCCTCATTTGATTTTCAAAGTCTTTTTTGAGCTCTGTCATAGCCTGAACCCAATTTCTGTTTTTCTTGGAGTCTCTAGATGCAGGAGCTTGTGCTTCCTCATCTTCAGACTGAGTATTTTGATCCTTCTTGGGCTCATATGCCAAATATTTCTCAATGGTCTTCCTCTTGTTTCTCTGCTTGCTCATTTTCCCAGTCTGGGCCTGGTTTTGGGGTGATTCCTGAGCTTTTGGGACACTCCCACAAGGGTCTCAGTGTGTGAGGCTCTGTCCTCCCTCCTGGTCTGTGAATGACCATAAGCGTCCCCCTCTGCCATGGGGCTGAGGTGGGGGGGGGGGCCCTGCTGTTCTATGGGGGGGGCCTAGACTGCGATCAGGATCTGAATGTGGTCAGAGCCCCAAAGTCCTGTTCCAGAGGCAGAGGACAGAACTCTGCAGTCTCTCTTCACTCCCCTACCTCAGCTCAATGGGCTCATGCCCTGGGGACTCCTGCTTACTGGCTCCACCTGCTTCTGTTTCCCTATCTGGGCTGCAGAAAGACCAAGCTGCTTGCTGTGTGCCCTGAGGGCTGGGCTCCAGGTGCTGCTCTCCTGCTGTTCCCCAACTTTGCGCCCGGTGCTCCTCGGGGTGCAGCTCAGGAGACTCCCCCGCCGCTGTGAGCTGTGACTCCCAGCGCCTTGGTGCTGCCTCCGGGAGGCTGAAGTTCTTTGGCTCTGGCAGGCTACCCCTCTGGCGGGCCGCCCCTCCGACCCTGGGGAGCAGAGCCTTTGTGCTCTTTTCCAGGTTACCTTGAGTAGGAGAACTGCCTCAATGGGTCCCTTTGTGGCTTCTGTCTCTCGATAGTTAGAGTTCTTAGCTTATGAGTTTTATCAGAGAGCTCCTAAGCCTTGATCCCTTCTTGTTGCCATCTTGGCTCCGCCCCTAAGATGAAATCTTAATGTAAACTCAGAATTCAAGTTCTCAAATTGTTTCCTAATGTATAAATTAGATTGGAACAAATTTTCATTTTCAAAACAGACATTATAACAGAACTGCCTATATTCAGGTTTGTGTTTTTTTTTTTTTTTTTTTTTGCAAGGCAATGGAGTTAAGTGGCTTGCCCAAGGCCACAGAGCTAGGTAATTATTAAGTATCTGAGGCTGGATTTGAACTCAGGTACTCCTGACTCCAAGGCCAGTGTTCTATCCACTGTGCCACCTGGCCACCCCAGAACTGACTATATATATATGAGAAAGTTTGTTAGAAAAGAAACTTCAAGGCCACATTTTATTTATATATGTTACGTGTGTGTGTTTGTGAGGGTGTGGGTGTACACACACACACACACATACACACACACAAAATCGTTATCAGAAAATCATTTTCTGTAGGCATTTGTGTAAATGAAGACTTGTTTTTTGGTAGAAAGTTATCTGAAATCTGATTGTACCTGTCTCATGTTTTCATCAGGTATATCCTTGATATGAGTATTGATAAAGTGAGCAGATTAGAGCTGTTACATATCTTCTCAGAAGTCTCCCCCAAAAACCCAAATCCCATCCCTTTGGAAATGTCTATTAGAAATCTTGAAAATTAATCCCTGTCTTCCTTTCAAATTGTATAACAGCAATGATTTCATCTCTTGTGAGGTCCAGCTGTTGATCCTGATTGCTTCTTTTGAAGTAATATTTCTTCTTTATTATGTAAAATATTGATTATTAATATAATAGACTCCAACTTTGATGATTTCATTGTCATTGATGATAAGAATAGATCACTTTAGGAATGGTGTAAATTTTTTCCACAGCATATCTACTTGTCCTTGTTTCATTTATAATTGCTATAAGGATGATCTAGTTGAACTGGGTATCCCTAAAGTTTTTATATGTTTTTCCTCTATTACTTAGTGCTGAATTTTTTTTCTTTGAGATAAACCTGCTCATAGTCATCATGATTTTGTAGTATGCTTGTGTTGACTTTGCATAAGATCTTGTTGGCCTCCTACAATGAGTTTTTAGACCTAAAACACATTGATCTTTTTCACATGAACTTTTGCCTCACTGTAACACCCATATAATCTGTCATCATAATTTTTATATCAAACTGAAAAGGTTACAATATCACAATTATCATACACCGATATGTATAATTTAAGCATCTTTCAGTTTTTTGTCTGGAAGAGGGGAGACCAGTAGCCTCTTGTTTTAGGTTGTATGAAGTGGTAGTTGAGGGAATTTTATGGTAGGTGTAAAAGTGGGGTCAAGTTTAAATTTGAGGTTTGCGTCAAAACAGGCTGCTGAACTGTATATAAGAAACTGCAGGCATGAATTGATACAGGAAACCACATATTAACATTATCTTTGTTTTGCTTTTATTCTATTGACTCACATTTTAGTCTTGTATGGATCAGCTTTGGGAGTGTTACAGATTACATATTTTACACATTTGACATATTTGATTTTAGAAATATTGGTTGAGTATGAGAAGCTAGTAGAGGGAGGAATTGAGTTCTGTTTAGTTATATGGATATTGAAGTACTGATAGGACATATATTTGGATTTATCATATAATATTCAGTTGGAAATAGGAATTTGGCACTTAGGAAAGATGTTATGACTGGGAATATAGAGTTGAGGAGCTATGGTTATGGAAGGTAAAAGTATGTGAGTGGCCTTAAAATCAAGAATCTTATAGTCAGAAGGGACTTGACAGATTATTTAACTCTGTGCCAACTTGAAGCATGAATTCTATCTGTTTTTGTCCGATAATCTGACAAATGATCATCTAGCCTACACTTCCTTGTTTTGCTTACCTCTACATTTTGTAATGCCTAAGCTTATTTTGGACACTTTCCAAAGTCTGGTCACCAGAGGTATCAGAGATTAGAAAAGTGTGCTCTACACATTATAAACAATTGATAAATATTTGTCTAATGCAGTTTCTCATTTGAGGACATATTATGCCTTAGGGGTAAAAGTATTAACTAGCTGTGTGTTATATCCTTTTTCAAAATTTAAGCTTATTTGTCTTGGACTATCCTGGTTCATTTCATTAATCTGCTTATTTTAACAGGGTTTCTTTATAGTTTTCTTTGTGTGCATTTACTGTAACATGAATTTTCATCTTTTGCATGATACATAAACTGACAAAATGTTAAGTCTGTGGCAGTATTTTTAGATGTATAGGCTCAAATTATATTCTAGATGCCCCTTAAAATATAGCTAGAGGCATTTGACTAGTGAAAATGCACTGAATTTAATTTCAGGAAACCTACATATTGACCCTGTTTCAGAAGTGCCTCTAGCTTTGAAATTCTGTGACTTGAGTTTTTCCATTCATTTGTGACTTATAGATAACTTCAAATTCTTTTAGCAAGTGGTGGACTTTAGATAAACTAAATTCACATATGATCTACTAATCCTTATTTTAGTTATTATTATTATTATTATTATTATTATTATTATTATTATTATTATTCGGTTTTTGCAAGGCAAATGGAGTTAAGTGGATTGCCCAAGACCACACAACTAGGTAATTATTAAGTGTCTGAGGCCGTATTTGAACTCAGATGCTCCTGACTCCAGGGCCAGTACTCTATCTACTGCACCACCTAGCCGGCCCCAGCTATTATTTTTGATCATCTATTTGCTCAAACTTTATGTAGAAAATACTAATAAATAATATTTAAATTCAAAATAATACTTGAATACTTAGTAAGTTGGCTCCCTCTGGACCCCCAAATTCTTCATTATTGTTCTTATTTCTCAGAAGTTTCAAGACAGAAATATTTTGGTAGATTTTCTTTCTTTCTTTTATCACCATCATAATTAATTTGTACCTATACCCTCTGTTCAAGTATACTTCCTCCAGCTGTCACAATAGAAATGCAACTCTCATGAACTAAATCATAAAGTAATCATAAAATAAATCATCAAAATATGATCAATTTATTGTCACACCCTCTGTCTATGTTTCTACAAGGATGTGCTCAAGATATCACTCAAGAGCTTTTGGAATTAATTGTGAGATGTGAGGGACAATGGCACAGAAACACCAAACATGACATCCCCATATTAAAAAAAGACACTGTGCTTTAAAGGCAAAGCCAGAATTGTAGTAGTTTCAAAGAAACATGAGATGTGCACATTTAGAGAACCCTCCTTTCCAAATGTTTATACAGACTATTTGTTCTCTTTCTGTGGGAGCTTCTGACCTCATTTTAGTCTGATCAGCCATAGTCTGTATCAGAACCTCAACAAAGTGATGTCATTTGAATCATTTTCAGGCATGAAGGAGAACAACTTTTTGGAGTAGTTACAGACTGTTTTTAGGAGATGGTAGTGTTTCAGAGTTTTGATGCAAATAGCACAATGATGGGGCAGCTAGGTGATGCAGTGAGTGACAGCTTAGGTGATGCAATGAATAGAGCATGGACCTTGGAGTCAGGAGGACCTGAGTTCAAATCCAGCCTTAGACACCTAATAATTGCCTAGCTGTGTGACCTTGGACAAGTCACTTAACCCCATTGCCTTAAATAAAAATTAAAAAAAAAACAAATAGCACAATCACACAAAGAGTAACATTATAGAATCTTATAAGTTGTTTGCGAGGAATTCCTTTTCTCCACAGATTTTGCTCCCATCATAGAATTATACCTCTTTTGGCACTTGATATTATACCTTCCCTGATTTTATGGTTTGTGGTTGTTGAATCTGATATATCTTTCAAGCAATCTTGAGCAATTTTGATTTAGGAAAGGGAGACATTGTTAGAAGTGAGACTTTAATTATCAGTCTGTCTTCTTTGGAGGGGAAGGGGGGAGGGAAGGGAGGGTGGGGAAAAATGTGTAAAATTCAAAATTTTATCAAAAAATGATAGGAAGAAACTGCTGTTGTATATAATTGGAAAACAAAATATTTATATTTTAATAAATGAAGTGAGCCTTCAAGGCACTGTTTTTCTGTGTTGATTCAGATGCTTTTTTCATAATTAATCAATAGTAAGCACAATAAGATCTTGAATTCTCTTAATCTGTAAGGAAATTTTATGATGGTAATAGTTCTGGTGCACTAGAACTTGTGAAAGCCTTCCTGTTGAATATATAGATGATTCTCATAAAATTTTTTGTATGGATGGAAAAGTAGGATTACAGGCCAGTCATTGATAATCTTTTTGTAAAAAAAAAATTTTATTTATATATGTTTATTTATTATATTTTTTTATTTCTGACTCCAGGGCTGGTGCTTTATTAAACACTACACCACTTAGCTGCTCCTG
The DNA here is from genome assembly GCF_037893015.1 of Macrotis lagotis. NCBI lineage: Eukaryota > Metazoa > Chordata > Mammalia > Peramelemorphia > Peramelidae > Macrotis > Macrotis lagotis. The sequence continues at coordinate 366,003,791 of NC_133658.1, forward strand.
ATAATCTTTTAATGAACTCCTTTTTTGTTTTTGTAAGATTGTAGATTTTTTTCCCCAATGTCTCTCATATCTTTTCTTCCTTCCTATTTCTTCCATTTAAAATCCTCACCATTATGTTCTCTCTTTCTTGTTACACTTGGTCCATAAGAATACTGTTTCCATATTTGCTTTCTTTAATACTATTTCTGTTTCCTCTATAAGCACATTTCGGATTGTAATTTTGGCTTCCTTTGAGGATGAAGATTGTTATAAAAACCTTTGCCACTTTTGTTTTTGTTTTCCTTCTAACATTTTCATTTAGCTATATCTTTGGAGTCACCTTACTTTTCATTCTTTCCAAGCTCTAGTTAAACTGGTTTTTCCTTCTGTAGCATCTCTGTTTCATGTGGTAGTATTGCTCATAATCTTTTGTCATCCTTTTCATTTTGATTTTATGAACTTCTATTTTAAATCGGTGTTGCCTTTGGATACTATTGCTCCTTAGCAAGCAAGTCAGGTATTTGCTGACTGATGTGCTTTTTAGATTTGTTTGACCTCCTTAAGGAAATTGATTTACACTAGTTAAAATTCTTTATAAGATAATTATAATAGGTGTTGATGCTATTTCTGCTCTGAATTACCTATTTTTTAATTACAAATAACTTGGCTTAAATCTGTCAGAAGTGAATTGTTTCACTTGCATGCTCTATTTCAGCTATTTTTTTAACCAGTTATGATATTTTCTATAATAAGTCAGTGTTCTGACTGTATTTAAATAGATTGTTCAGGGACTACATGTCAGCAAAGAGACTCTTCCTGTCAAAATATAATGAATTTCATTTTCTCTCTTGTTAATTGAAGTCCATCATATCTGGTACCTACTGGAATTTTTTTTGGAAGAAGTATTCATGATGTAGAAGCTTGAAGCTTCTGTTTGTCATCAGTCTTTGGCTTCTCTGATTCCTTACTGTTGACCTGTGCTTTCTACTGTATTTTTCACCTTCCTCATCTGATTTCACAAAGTGTATCTTAAATTAACTTACAGGATCTTAAAGAGTTCTTCATAGAATTTCCTCTGCTTTCAATGTTGGTACATAAGTTGCAGTTATTTTCAAGAAGATTTTTTGGCAAATATGTCTCATGAGCACTTCAATTTAAGATGACCAGAAATTTCACAAAGTAATTCTTGTTGCTTTGAGGAGTTTAAAATAAACCAACTCCACTACTTCCTTTCTTGGCTTCTCCAAGAATAATCCATGAGCCATCCTTCTGCTTGGTCACATCTCCCTTCCTTCTTCAAGTGTCATTTATAGTTAGCATGTCAAAATTAAAATGATTTGCCTTCTGCTATTGCTGAGTAAGTTTTCTCATTGTTCATTAGAGAAAGATTTTTGTATTCACAATCTTAAAAGCCAGATTAAAATTTAGATAGTCTAAAAACTGATGCTAAGCAAATTCTACTCTGTTTTCTATCAGAAGAGAGCCCCACAGAACTGAGGGCAGTTTTTTCCCCTTTGGCTTTTTCATGATTTTACAGATTGCCAAGTGGTCTGCTTACTGGTGATGAACCACTTCATATTTGGGTAGGCTGCTCCTCAGAAAGTCTCACTGTGTCATTGGGATAAAAAAGAGATTCTATGATTTGAAATAATTTATTTAGGATCACAAGACCTGTCATTGTCAGAATTGTTTTTCTTGCTTCCTAAGGATAGTGCTTTTTCTCTTTTGTTTCATCATTTGTGATTTCACTCTGGTGAAATGGCCGATAGGTAAATGGTACATAGAAAGAGGAGGGGAGGATAAGGATAAAATACTAATTCCATAATTATCTGCTGATTTTTAAGTAAAGGGTATAATTCCAAATGTATAAATTAGATGTGGTTTCAGTGTGTTTTAGTAGTGAAGAATTGGTTTGCTTTCTTTATATCTTTATATGTTAGACTTTACCAATTTTGTATTTATGTACAAAACGATTGTAGCCATGTCATAGCTCTGAAAACCATTATAAAAGCAGTTGGAATTAAGTGAGTTTCCCTAGGTTACATAGCTTGTATGTACCTGATACTGGATTTTAACTCCTGACTCCAGAACTGGTGCTTCTTCTATTATACCACTAGCTGCCCCTAAAATGAATCTGAGCATAGAATATGAGAGCTTGAAAGACTTTATGGACCATTTGGTTTGATATGGAACCATTTTGATAAATTTTGTTAGGAAAATAATATGTTTCTGTTTCTGCTTTAGGAATATTCTCTTGACTGCTTTGGGATAGTTTGGAGAGGGGAGAGAAGCTAAAAATAAAAATTCCTTTAAAATAGTCTGGGTGAGATGATAATACACAATAAGACTTAAACCTATCATTACTAATTGGGGGGATTAGGGAAGACTGGAAGAGATGACATTTGAACTGGTTTCAAAGCAGTATTTCCAATCCCAACTCTTCTTCACTAGCAAAAAATATCGAGAAATATTGACTTGTCTACCAGTCATAAAAATTTATTGTACCTTTTTTTGGAATACATTCTGTAGCTGTTTATCTGCCTCTTGTTTCTGTTTATGTGAGCTTTCAGGATTCTTGGCTAAGAACATTATAACTATCTCTGGCTTACAGTTGACTTTATGAATCACCTCCTGAGAAGTAACCATTTAAGCTATTTTGTGTGTCAGTCAGTCCCCAGGCTGCTACAGGAGAGGAGTCACTCCTATTAAGTCATTGCAGTTGGAAGTAGACTTAATACTAGGTTGTATTTAATAGGAAAAACTGAAGCCACCTACAATATTTTATGTTACTTAAACTTTATTGCAATTGTAATATTACACAAAACATTTTTTAAAATCTGCAAGTGTATCTTTGAAAGTTGTAATTTCAGTATGTTAGACAAAAGTCTATGCCCCCATGCTCAAAAGGATAGTTGCTGTTGGCCTTCTTTTTTATAGCATTTTATTTTTTAAAAAATGTGTAGCCCTGAGGATACAAAGAAAGATCAGAGACAGTTCCTGCTCAGGTCTGAGGCGGGGAGACATCATGCAAACTACTATACACAACCAAACTATATAAAATGGAAATAATAGTGGAGGAAAGACTATAATTAATGGGAACCAGAAAAGGCTTCCTGTAAAAAGTAGAATCTTAGCTAGAGTTTAAAGGAAATCTGGAGGAGATGAGGGATAATGCCATGCATGAGGAACAACTATTGAAAATGCCTAGACTTGGGAGATGGAATGAGGAATAGCAGAGAGGTCAGTGATACTGAATTGCAGAATATGTGAATTAGGTGAGGAATATCAGATCTAAGAAGACTGTAGAGGGTGGGACAGGTTATAAAGGACTCTAAATGCCAAACTGACCAGACTCCCCTCTGTGACCTTAGCATAATGGCTTTCTGGATCTGAGATTGGTGACTAGAACCTGGCTTTTAGAATTAAAAGATGCATGTAGAAGGTGGAGCAGGGGAAGGGATTATTAATGAGATTTGGAATCAGGTTTTAGGAGAAAGAACATTGAAGTTAGAGTTAGCTGTCCTTGGTTTGATTTTCAGCCCTTCTTCCAACTACTCATACAAGCTTTGATCTGCCTGGTTCTTGGTTTCCTCATCTGCATGAGGAGTTTGACTAGATCATCTTTAAAACCTTTGATCGTATGAACATATTTTAAAAATATGTGGGTCTAAGAAAATAAGGACCTTTGGGGATTAAAAGTTTTGGACATTGTAAATTTGCCAGAGAAGTCTGTGGAAAACTTTGGTTTAAAGGATGGGTAGAATTTCATCAGGGAAAGGATGGACATTCTAAGCATAGAAAATAGAGTGAGCAAGGTATTGAGACAGGAAAGGACATGACAGTTCATTTTAGAGTGTAGATAGAATTATTTTGAAATACAGTTGGAAGAGTCCAATAGTGAGACAACTTTGAATTCTAAGCTAAAAAATACTTTTATGTGCAATGAAAAGAGCTCTGAACAGAGGGAAAAAAAGACTTGAGTTTTAAGTGATTTCATGTAACCTTGAGCAGATCACTTTACCTCAGTGAACCTCAGTTTATTCATCTGAATTCATGTCTTACAATGTTGTGAAGAAAGTGTTTTGTAAACATTAAAACCCTATATAGAAATGTTAGCTGTTAAGTAGGCAGTGTGCTAGCAGTTAATAATAACTTAGAAACAAAATTTTGCTTATTCAGGAAATATGTTTTGCATTGATTAAAAATTATCACTTGAACTTGTCACAGCGCAGACTCCCAAGTGACTTTGATGGAAAAGAAATAACCAAATAGTTAGTTTATATTACCTAAATAGAAAATGGCTATGGATATAAGTTACAAAATCCCTTTGTGGTCATGAACTTTACTACCCTATGTACTCCTTTGTGTTAATACTTGACTTTATCACAACAGAAAAATTAACAAGATGGTTTGACAAGAAGAACAACATATTAGAGAAGTGAGTCTCTTTATTTTTCAGGAAGCTGTAACTTCTACCTCATATTTTATATTGTTTGACACTCTTTGTGTAAGAAGTATTATTTTGTTTTTGATTATTAAATAGTCAGGAGAGGACCCCAGTGATGCCTTTTTATTGGTGGACTAATTAATAAGAAGATTGTAATTTCTAGTTGCTTTAGTTAATGTACACTGGATTCTTTTAACCTATTTGGTTACTATTTTTCCCTTCCCCAGCCCCAAATAAAATCTAAACTTTTAGAAAACATTAAGACTACTATGTGCAGTATATTTGCCATTCTAAGTGTACCTGGAATCTTGAAGAATATGCTAATGAAGCCTAGTTCTGACAGGTCTTTACAAACATTGTTAGACTATAGACCTAGCAATGAACTTTGTGCCTATCCTAGCAATATTCAGAGAGGCTCATTGCCAGGTGGTGGATGTTGGTGGGTTTTTTTTTGGGGGGGGAGGGGGTGTAGTTTGTGGCAAGCTAGTATTTCATGAAAGAATTAATCTAGCAAATTAAGGTAGAGATTGTCCTAATAATATCAAGAGTACTTACATTGATGGAATGGCTCATAGAATCGTATATTTTAGATCTGGAATGTGTATTGGAGATCATTTCTCCACCCATTCAGTTTATATGTCTTGAACCAGAGTTCCAGGAAAGGGGATGTGATTTACCCCAAAGTTATACAAGGTAGTAAGTGCCCAAATCAGGATTTTGTGACCTTATGACATATGTAAAACATGTGCTGTGAATCATTGGAGGAAATTAAAAAAAAGATAAATGAGCCACTATTTTTGTTCTTGACTGATTTAATTATTCAATTTGAAACTATTCTCTCCCAAATCACTAGCAATGGCAGAGTTGCCATATCTAATGTCCTTTTCTCAATCTTCATTCTTCTTGACAGCAGCCTTCAAAATTTTTTCTTTTAGGTTTTTTTTGCAAGGCAAATGGGATTAAGTGGCTTGCCCAAGGCTACACAGCTAGGTAATTATTAAGTGTCTGAGACCAGATTTGAACCCAGGTACTCCTGACTCCAGGGCTGGTACTTTATCCACTACCCCACCTAGCTGCCCCAGGCTTCAAATTTTAACACTTGATAGCCACCTTTTCCTTAATAGTCTGTCTCTTCTTAATAATACTGCTCTCCCTTGGTTCTCATATCTATCTGACTTTTTTTTTTCCATTTTCATCCAGCTCACACCTATAACTGTCCTGTTGCCCAAGGGGTTGGCTTGTGTGCTTTCTTTGTCATGTTTCTTTGTCTCTTGCTCTTCCTCTTCCTCTCTCTCTCTCTCTCAGCTTCTATGGATTCTATTTTTATCTCTTTAAAACATTTTTGAACATATTTTATTGAACTCTAAATTCTCTACCTTCACTCATATCACTAATTAATATCTGTTAAAAAATCTCAAAATGAATCTTCTTTAGACAATTTAAATTGTGTTCAAAATATAGTTCATTATCTTTTCCCTAAATCCTCCCCTCTTCTGAAATTTCCAGTTTTGTTGAAGACATCACTCTCCTCTTAGTTCCCCAAGTTCACAAACTTGGTGTTGTCTTTGATTTCTCACTTGCATTCACACTACATATCCAATTTCTTACCATATCCTGTCATTTCTATCATCACATTTCTGACATGGAGCTCCCTTCTCTCCACTTATCATAGTCATCATATTGACATAGGCTCTCATCACATCACACTTAGACTATTGTAATAGTCTGCTGATTGGTCTTCCTGTTTGAAATTTCTCTCCACTCCACAGTCTATCATCCACTTAATTATTTAAATAATCTTTCTAAAGTGTACTAGGTCTGACAATGTCATCCCCTGTCCAATAAACTCCAGTGGCTCTGTTAACCTCCAGAATTAAATATAAAATCCTTTGTTTTGGGATCTTATTGCTTCTCCTAACACTGGCCTTGTTGCTGTTTCTCACCCAACATAGTCTTATCTCTTTGACTTTCTCCCTTGCCTGAAATATATTCTTCACTCCTCATTTGCCTTTTGATTTCCCTAACTTTCTTTTAGACTCAGTTCAAGCTCTACCTTCTCTCCTTCCCCAATTCTAATGCCTTCCTCTGAGATTCCCTCCTTTTACACTGGATCTATTTTGTTATGGACATTAGCTTCTTAATTGAATTTGGGGCAGAGACTATGATTTTGTGTTTCTTTTATCACTACTTAATGTAGTACTGCAAATATACTTGGTGCTTAATAAATGCTAATTGAAGAACGGAATAAATAATTATATATTATCTACTCTGTGTGAAAGATGTGTTAAGTATTTATAAAAATATCTTATCTCATGCTGACAACAGCCTTGCAAGTGGATGTTAATATTATCCCCATTTTATAGTTCAGCAAAGTGAGGTTGGAAGTGGTTAAATGACTTGCCTAGGGTCTCACAGCTATGACGTATCTGAGTCCAGATTTAAACCTTTTTCTTTCTGACTCTAGGTTCAGGATCTATCCACTGTATTGCCAGATAAATTCCTGTACTTATCATATAAACATATTAACATTATATAAGCATTTATATATAGAATATAAACAAAGTAGTAAGAGTTAAAGTGAAGGAATGATTACAATTTAATTTGATAGAGTTTAAAAATGTATAGTCATGCAAAACATTTCCATCATTGTCATGTTAGGCAAGAAAACACAAACCTCCCCCACCCCCATAAAAAAGAAACCTCAAGAAAAATTTAAAAAAATGTGCTTCAGCCTATATTTGGACATCATCAGCTCTCTTTCTTAGGATGGATGGTTAGCATTCCTTATTGAAAGTCCTTCAGCATTATCTTGGGCCATAGCATTGCTGAGAAAAGCTAAGTCATTCACAGCTGATCATCCTATTATATTGCTATTACTTTGTCTACAGTACATTTCACTTTGTATCAGTTTATGTAAGTCTTTCCAAGTTTTACTGAAAGCGTCCTGCTTATCATTTCTTAATGCAGAATAGCATTCCATCATGATCACATACCACAATTGGTTTAGCCATTTCCTAACTGATGAATATCTCCTCAATTTCCAATTCCTTGCAACTGGAAAAGAGCTGCTTTAAATATCCTTGTGCATATAAGTTCTCCCCCCCCCCCCTTTTTCATCTCCTCTGGAATATAGTAGCATCTTTACTAGGTCAAAGGGTAGGCATGGTTTTATAGCCCTATGGGCATACTTCCAAATTGCTCTACAGTTTTGTTGATTCTTTTCACACCTCCTCCAAAAGTGCATTAATTTTTCATTTTCCCTACATCCCCTCCGGCACTTATCATTTTCTCTTTCTGTCCTATTAGTCAGTTCAGTGGGTATAAGGTAGTACCTTAGAATTGTTCCAATTTGTATTTCTCCAATCAGTAGTGAGTTAGAACATTTTTGTAAAATGATCATAATTTGCATTGATACCCTCATCCAAAACCTATTTATATCTTTTGATTATTTATCAGTTGAGGAATAACTTATTTTTTTATAAATTTGGCTTGGTCCTCTATATTTGAGAAATGAGGCCTTTATTAGAGAATCTTGTTTCAATATTTTTCTTATAGTTACTATTGCTAACTGTATTTACTTCCATATTATTCTCTCCACCCCTATTTATTCTATTCTCTCTTGTACCCTCTCCCTCTTCAAGGGAGAACAACCTACCTTCCCTTTCATCACCCTCCTTTCTCTCATCTTCTTTCCCTCCTTTCCTAGAGGGTAAGATAGATATCTATACCCAACTGAGCATATATGTTATTTCCTCCCTGAATCTGTTGTGATGAGGGTAAGACTCAGTCATTACCCCCCCCCCCCCACTGTACTGCAAAAGCTTTTTCTTGCTTATTTTATATGAAAAGACTTAACCCATCCTACCTCTCCATTTCCCTTTCTCTCATTACATTCCTCTCTCACCACGGAGCTCCATCTATTTAATTTATTATCCCTTCAGTCAGCTCCCACGAGTGTTCTGTCTTTATATGCTTCTTCTAATGCCCTAATAATTGAAAAAGTTATATGAGCTATCAGAATCGTCTTCCCATGCAGGAATATAAACAGTTTCACATCATTAAATCCCTTTTGATTTTTCTTTACTATTTACCTTTTTATGCTTCACTTGAGTCTAGTATTTGAAAATCAGATTTTCTGTTTAGCTCTGATCTTTTCATCAGCAAAGCTTGAAAGTCTCCTATTTCACTGAATGTCCAACTTTTCCCCTTAAAAGTGTGCTCACAAAACAAAACAAAAAAAAAGTGTGCTCAGTTTTGCTGGGTGGTTGATTTTTGTTTGTAATCCAAGTTCCTTTGCCTTCCAGAATATTACATTCCAAGCCCTATAATCCTTTAATGTAGAATTGCTGTATCTTGTGCTTGTGGATCCACAATAATTGAATTGTTTCTTTCTGACTGCCTGCAACATTTTCTCCTTGATTTGGTTCTCTGAAATTTGGATAGAATATTTCTGGGAGTTTTCATTTTTGACTCTTTTAGGAGGTGATTTATGGATTCTTTGCTGGCTAGGTTTTTTTTTGTTTGTTTGTTGCAAGGCAGTGAGGTTAAGTGGCTTGCCCAAGGCCACACAGCTAGGTAATTATTAAGTATCTGAGACTGGATTCGAACTCAGGTCCTCCTGACTCCAGGGCTGGTGGTCTATCCACTATGCCACCTAGCTGCTGCCCCCTAGGTTCTTTTTTGATTATGGGTTTTAGATGATTTTAAAACTATCTCTCCTGTATTCATTTTCCAGGTCTGTTGTTTTTCAGTGAGATATTTCACATTATCTTCTAATTTTTAATTGTTTTGTTTTATTGTTTCTTGATTTCTCACAAAGTCATTAGCTTCCCTTTGTTCACTTCTTTATTTGAAGGAATTATTTCCTTCAGTCAGCTTTTGTGTTTTCTTTTCCTTTCAATCAATTCTGCTTTTTAAGACATTCCTTTTCCTTGGATTTTTGTACCTTTTTTCCCATTTGGCCAGTCTGATTTCCAGGATGTTATTTTCTTCAGTATTTTTTAGTGTATGTCTCCTTTACCAAGCTGCTAACTTGGTTTTCATCATTTTCCTGCACCACTCTTATTTCTCTTCCAATTTTTCCTCTACTCTCTTACTTAATTTTCAAAATCTTGTTTGAGCTTTTTAATGATCTGAGACCAATTCATATTTTTCTTGGTGGCTTTGGACATAAGATCTTTGACTTTGTTATCTTCTACCAAGTGTGTGTTATAATCTTATCATCTTAGTAACTTTCTGTGGTCAATTTTTTTTCCCTTATGCTGTTTCCTGATTTCCCCAGTCTCTGACTTCATTTTGACTCCTTCCAATGTGAAGGGGTAAATTGTCCCAACCTTTTGGGTTTTAGGCAGCTATTTGCAGAGATACTTTTAGGGACCTGAAAGTTTTCAGTTCTGCCAAGGTGATATGATCTAAGGAGGGATTTTTGGTACTTTCCTGTCACGTACCCTGGTCTGTGAAGCATTCCTTTCTGTCCTGGAACTGTGATGGGAGCCCCAGTCTCCCTGAGACATCAAGTTCTGTTGTGCTACTGCTCTTCCTCTTCCTGGCACTGCGACCCAGCTCTTTGTCCAGATCAGAGTATGGGCAAAGCAACAGTCTTGCTTCAGAGATAGCATAGAGATGCTTGTAATCTTCCCCACAGACCACTGAGTCAGTGGCTCCCAAGGACTGTTTCTGGTTTGCTGGGACCAGATCTGTGCTTCTGAGACCTGCCTATGCTGGGATTGTCCAGTCTGTTCCTAGATTGATGGGACCTCTCCTTGTGGTCCATACTGCATTAAACTCCTCTCTCACTCCTCTTTCATCCTGGCGCAACAGACCTTTCCTGCTGATCTTCCAAGTTGTCTTGGGCTGTAAAATTATTTCATTTTGTCTTTTTGTGGGTTCTGCCACTCTAGAATTTGTTTAGAGTCATTATTTAATAGGTATTTGGAGAAGTTAGGGAGATAATTTGAGCAAGTTCCTGCTTTTATTCTGCCATCTTGGCACTACCCCTTGAAAATAAATTTTTTAATTGAAATAAAAAAAGGTTTTTTAAAGAAAAGAAAGTAGAAATGGCATTCCAGGGAGGGAATGGATAAAAGAAATGTTGAAGGGAGAGACTTTCCCTCAGTCTCAGTCTCTTAAGTATTTACATATCACTGTCTAGGCAGCTGTGTTGGTTTTCTTGAACTGCCAGTTAAATTTTAGCTTGTTTTTGTCTTGTCTCTAATCTTAGATTTTAATATCCTTGAACCAGAAACTGTCTTGCACTGCTTTCTATTTCTCTACCATCCCTAGCTAAAGATTTTGGAAATAATTGGAATTACACCTATTTGTATGGCACTAGCTTCAAAATTGTAGTCTAATAATCTCATCTTTTTTTTTTTTTTTAAACAGATAACCATTGAGGTTCTGCTGGGCTTTAGTAGTTTATCCCAAGTCACCAAACTATTAAATTGTAGAATCAGAATTCAGTCCTAAGTGTCTGTTTTCCAAGTCCATTCTGTCTCCTTAGTAGCTTGCATTTTATGTAGAATAATTAAAATAATTGATTTTTTAAATGTCTGCATTATTTTCTGATATCTACTCCATCTTAATTTCCCTGAGCATCTGTATTCTCCTCTCCTGAATTGATACTAGAAGTTTTTCTGTAAGAACCTTTGGAATTTTAATACTGAAATTCAATGATACCTTACTTTAGAACACTTATAAACACCCTGCACATCTGAAATGCCCTGGAAATGTATTCCTATCTGATTCTGTGTATCTTTATTATGCTGTTATTTTTTCCCCTCTTTGCATCAGACAGAGCAGCTGCTGTTTTCAGTTTTTTAGTCTTCAGCTAGGAGGATTCAAGCCATCAAATGGTAGATCTGGAAGGAAACTAATTTACTCTTCTCCCCTTATTTTATTGATGAGAACTTGAGGCTGTGACTTATCCAAAGATGCATAGCTAATTAGCAGAAGACTGTGAATAAGAATCAAGGCCCTCTTGACTCCCAGTGTAGTCTAAATCCTTCTCCTTTCTATGTGAAACAAACTATTCATTGATTTTTGCTCCCTAAAATATCAAGATTTTTTGCTAGCTAATTTCCAATCACTTTATTTGAATGTCTTCATGAAAAGAATTCTTTTTTTGAGGCTAGATTTTAAGTCCTAACTTTTCAATTCTCTCATTTCTGCTTTTTAGCAACTTTGAACTCAAGGTAACTAAGTTGCAATTGATCATTTTCTCCTGAAGTCATCATAAGGATGGGCCCACGAAGGAAAACTGTGAAACCATGTCTCCCAAGTAAAGAAAGCCCTGAGGTGACAAATTCAGATGAAACAAAAGATTACATGAACCAGCTGTCACATGAAGTACTCTGCCATATCTTTAGGTAAGAAATTCTGGTTTTTATCTTTCTTTTCCTTGGGTATATATAAATAAGAGAAGATTCCAAAGAAGGACCTATATTATAAAAAGTTATATAGTGGATATATGGCATAGTTAAAGTAATAAAAATATTTTTAGACAATCTGTCTCACCAGAGTTGTTGTTGATTTTCAAGTAATATAAGTTCTGGGGTTTCAGTTGAGGAGGTGATAGCTCATGAAGGTTTGGAGGCAATGCGGAGCTATTTGAGTTTGGTGGGATGAGGAGGGTAGCAGGGTTTCACATGGTCAGACTTGTACTCTAGGAAAATCTCTTTTGACAGCAGAGGGGAGAATGATGAATTGGAGTGGGGAGAGATTTGGGGTAGATGGGCTGACCAGATAGCAGACTGGGGAGATGAAGACTATCACTGGACTGGTGGCAGTTATCAGAGGAGAGAAGGGAACAAATATGAGAGTGGTACAAAGTTAAAAACTATAGATTTGAGAATAAGCAGAGGATAATGATGCTCTTAGTTATAATATAGAAATGGGGAAGAGGAGAGAGTTTAGGGAAAAGATAATGAATATAGTTTGGAACATACTGAGTTTAAGATTAGTCAATCATTAAGCATTTATTAAGCACCTACTATGTGCCAGGCACTGTGCTATATGAAGGGATACATAAAAGGGCAAAAGACAATCCCTCTCCTTTCTGGGCTTATAACATGATGGAGGATACAACAAGCAAATGAATATGTACAAATAAACTAGATACATCAGAAGAGAGGCACTAGAATTAAGAGGGATTGAAAAGGGCTTTCTGTAGAGGGTGGGATTTTATTTGAGACTTGAAGAAAGCCAAAGAAAACAGGAGCTGGGTGTCAGTGGAGGGAAAGCATTCTAGGTGTGGAAGACTGATGGTGAAAATGCCTGGAGCTGAGAGAAGTATTTTATTGTCAGCAAGGAGGCTAGTTAAACTGGATCAAAGAGCATAGAGTGGGGAGTAACATGACATGTAGGAATGGAAAAAGTGGGAAGTGTAGATAGGGAATAGGTTATGAAGTGTTTTGAAAACTAAACAAAGGATTTTTTGATTGATCATGGGGGAGATAAGGAGCCACTGCAATTCTTTGGGGAGCTAATGGTGGGGTGATATGGTTGGATGTATTTAAATGCATCCTTTTTGAAATATCTAATAGGAGGTTGGATGTCAAGAAAGAGATTAGGGCTGGATAAGTAGATTTGAAAATGATCAGATGAGAGATGATAATTAAATCTATGGGAGCCGATGAGATTACTAAGAAGTAGTAAAGAAGGGAAAAAGGGCATCTTGATCAGAGTCCTGTGGAACATCTAAGAATAGTGGGTGTGATCTGGATGAAGATATGAGAGAGAGAGAGAGAGAGAGAGAGAGAGAGAGAGAGAGAGAGAGAGAGAGAGAGAGAGAGGAGAAGAGGAGGAGGAGGAGGAGAGCCAGAAGAAAGTAGTGCTTTGAAAATCTAGAGAGTAGAGATTATCAAGGAAAAGATGATCTACAGTATCAGAGGCTACAGAATTGTCAAGAAACATGAGAATTAAGAATTTTAGGATTTTAGATTTGACAATTATAAGATCACTGAAATCTGAAGATAGCATTTTTGGTTGAATGATGAGATCAGAAGCCAGATTATAGAGCATTAAGAGAGTGAGAGAAGAGAAAGTTTGCTTACTGTAAATTACCTTTTCTTACAGATTGATCAGTAAGTTCAAAAGACATGAGATGATAATTCATGGGAATGGAAGATTAAGTGAGGGGTTTTGAGGATATGGGAGATATGGACAAGTTTATAGGCAGTAGAGAAGCAGAGATTGAAGATGAGTGAGACTGAGAACAATCTGCTGTAGAAGACGGGATGGAATGGTTTCATTTATGCCTGTAGGACTTTGACTTGGCAAGAAAGACCCCTCCCCCCTTTTTTAGCAAGGTAATGGGGTTAAATGAATTGCCCAAGGTCGCACGGCTAGGTAATTATTAAGTGTCTGAGGCTAGATTTGAACTCAGGTACTCCTGACTCCTGGGCCAGTGCTCTATCTACTGCACCACCTAGCTACCCCAAGAAAAACCCTTTTTTAAGGACTGACAGAAATTAGTGGCAGAAGACATTTGGTTGATGTGAGATGAGGAAGAGAGAAAATGGAACTCTCAGGGAGAATGGCTTCTGTATTTTCTATAAAATATGAGGCAATCTGAGAGATTGGCAGAGGGGAACTAATGGAAGTATCAGGAAAGATGAAAAGATTTGAAAGAGCTGCTATGATGAATGGGATAGTAAGTTAACTTGTGAAGTATAAAAGGATTTCCTAGCAGCAGTGAGAGCTTATTTGAAGTTATGAAATATAAATTTGTGGTGGATTCAGTCAGAAAAGTTCTGTGATTTTTCTCTACTTTTTGTTCAACACATTTGTGGAAGCAAAGGTAGTGGATAATAGGAGTGCTCCAAAACTGAAACATAGCAAAGCACAGTTGGCATTATGAAAAGAGGGCAAGGAACTTAAGAAGAGGACAATATAGAATTGAACCAGATTAGTAAGAGTGTAAAGTGGGTTGAAAGAACAGTGCAGGGAGTGGCTAGGTGGCGCAGTAGATAGAGCACTGGGCCTGGAGTCAGGAGGACCTGAGTTCAAATCCATTCTTATACACTTAATAATGACCTAGCCGTGTGGCCTTGGGCAAGCCACTTAACCCCATTGCCTTGCAAAAACTAAAAAAAAAAAGAAAAAAAAAAGAAAGAAAGAACAGTGCAGTAGAGATGACCGGGAACAGAAGTGAGGGCAATCAGAATTAGAGGTCACAGTGTGAACAAAGAGCAGATTTTAGTATGTGAAGCCAGAGAAAGATGCTTATGGAATGTAATCAGATAATGGAAATTTCAGAATTCATGAACATGTAAAGTGGTACATTTGTAGATGATGGCATAATCAAAGATATGACAGTTTTGGCAGACATCTGAGGTGGGTAGAGGAATATATTATGGGAAATGAGAAAGTTGAATAACTGGGAAGTTAAAGTATTTAAAGAAATAAGTATCCATTCATCTATCTCTTATCTATCTCTGTCTCTCTGTGTTTTGAAGTCCCTTAGTATAAGGAGAAAGGGGGAATGTTCTGGAGATCTTCAGCTAATAGCTCCCAGGATTTTATTTGAATGGTAGATATGATTGAATGAATTTCTGTTTTTTGCAAGGCAGTGGGGTTAAGTGACATGCCCAACGTCACACGGCTAGGACATTATTAAGTGTCTGAGACTGGATTTGAACTCAGTTCCTCCTGACTCCAGGGCTCTGTCCACTGTACTACCTAGCTGCACAGATTGAATGAATTTCAAAAGAACTGAATGAAAATAGTAGAGGGAGAACCCAGAAGTGGTAATGGGAAGAAAAGAGTATTCCAGCTCTCCAACCTTGACCAGTGAAACAGAGGGAATGGAGGAAAAGAAGAGCCAACACTGAAGGGTGGTCAAATTGGCTATGTAAAGGGAGTTAAATCTTATTTAAGAGCCAGAAAGTGGAAGGAGTGAGAAAGGAAAAGATTTAAAATGTAAGCAAGTTTGTTGCCTTATGGAACAAGCATTCCAGAGGGCATAGTGAAAGAGTTGGGTAGCTTTGGGATGTTTTGTGGAGGCAAAAGTTGAAGAGAGTCAAAAATGAGTGAGGTGGGGGATGGGGTATAGGCTTTGAGTGATGATTTAAAATTATTGGGATGGAGAGGGTATCTCTAGTAGGGAGTTAATCATGTAAGGAAAATTTTAGAAAAAATTATCAGTATCAGTAGCATTATTACCTCAGAATAGTGTCCTTTCAGAGTTTTGGACAGTTTAGACAAAAGAGCAAGAATTTGGCGAAAGAATGGGAATGGTCTTCTTACCCTAAGACAGAAGATCAGGCTGGAAATTTGATAGAATGGTGCCCTTTCCCTTCAAAAATAAATTATAACAGTGATTTATTCTTTAACTTTGTTTTCCAAATTGTGAGTCTAAAAAATCTCTGAAGCGGGCAAAGGGGGAATGCACTTGAAACATGTAGAGTAAAACTTGAGTCTATATAGTCATTTATCTTGTCATTGTTTGACTCTGGCATATTTGTTTGCTGACAGTGACTTGTTTATTTTTGCTGCCCCCTATACAAAAGGGGTTCTGCTGTGACCAGTGATTGAGGTGCTTATACACAAAGATTATTACCCTTGGACATTCTGGTGAACTAGTCACAAAATATATAAAAGTAGGTAACTTGGAGCCACCAGACCAATTTGCCTCTTGCTTCCATTTTTTCATAATTGTAATATTTTTCATCCTGCTGATAGAATTGGTTTCAGGTCTGGATAACAGCACTTGAGTACTGTTTCTAGAATCCCACAGCCTGTCCTTAAATTTCCTGGGGTTGTTTCACATCTTTGGATCAACACCTAACACTTCCTAGAATCTATATTTGGGTACTTGTCACTACCTTGTTTCCAAGGTACCAGCGTACTAATTTTGGGAAAAGCAACAGTAGTTGGAAGCATTGACATTAGTTTAAATTAGAAATAAAGGACCTTAAAGGAATTGCTTTCTGAAAAGGAACAGTAGTTGGAAGCATTCACATTAGTTTAAATTAGAAATAAAGGACCTTAAAGGAATTGCTTTCTTTGAGAAAAAGGATAGTAGTTACTACAAAGGTAGTAAATAAGGGAAGTCAATGTATATTTGAAGTTGGTAGAGGAAGACTATAATAGAGAAAGATTGAAAAAGCAAAGGGTAGAATGAGAATGATGAAAGCAGGTACCTTGGAGCAAGAACGCTTATGTGGTAGGATCCTGCAATTTGATAGAAAAGAGAAACTTAAGGCAGGTGTAAGAGAATAAGATTAAGATGGGAATAAAGAAGCTTCAAATCCCCTGTGCTAGAGGATTCAAAGATAAATGTAGTACAAGTCCTGCTTTTGAGGGGAAGGAGTTAAGGATTGCAGGATGATGGAAGGCATAATATGTTACTGTCAAAGATGAGCTCCAGGCAAAATGGTAGGAGAAATCTGAAAGCAAGAGTGAGACTTCATTGTCAGCATTGTTTTTGTGTGTGTGTGTGTGTGTGTGTGTGTGTGTGTATTTTTGCATATTCATGTGTGCTTGTGGGAATGAAGAGTGTGTTTTTGGTGAGGGAGAGAACAGGAAAAATGGAAAAAAATAGGTCTTGAAGAAAAAGGGAGGGCAGCTAGGTGGCATAGTGGATAAAGCACTGGCCTTGGAGTCAGGAGTACCTGGGTTCAAATCCGGTCTTAATAATTACCTAGCTATGTGGCCTTGGGCAAGCCACTTAACCCCATTTGCCTTGCAAAATAAACCTAAAAAAAAAAAATGGAGGAACTTCAACAGAAGGTATCATTTCCCTTATCCCTTCCATTCACAGGGCATGGTATAAATAAAAACATAAAGACTGGATAAAGTAGGATACAAATGAAACTAGAGAGCAGTGTACTTTGAGACAGAATACATGAAGAGAAGTCATATGAGGCAGAAAATCAAGTTAGAGCCACATTGTGGAGTGCTGAGGATGCCCAAAACAAGAATTTGTACATTATGTGGATATAAGGCAGCTTCTGAATACTTTTGAGTAGTGTCTCTCATGATCTGAATAGTATATTAAGAAAAGTGCTGAGATGCTATTGTTAAAGAGAAATAGGAGAGAGGAAGACTAGTTAAGAAACCAGTATAATAGTCTGGGCAAAAAGAAGGGAAGACCTGAGTGGTTCCAGGAGCTGAAAATACAAAGACAAAGAATGAAACATGTCCTACTTTCAAAGAGTTTACATTCTACTAGTAGGAAGCAATACTTAACTAACTAACTAAATAAATAAAGAGTATGGCCAAAGTAATTGGGACTCATGTGTTGCTAACATTTGTAAGACTCAGGACAGGCTTGTTTTAGGAAATAACACAATTGAGCTTTGACTAGAGCTGGGAATTTCAAGAAGAAATTCAGGAAAGTGAGGAAAGAGAGCATTCCAGTCATGAAAGAGATAAGTCTAGTGAGTGGGAAAGCCAGAGCTCAGACTCTGGGTTTAGAATAACATGGAATTTAATAGGGATCAGTACAAAATATTACACTTAGGTTCCAAATGTCAAATTCACAATTATAAGAGCAGGTCACCTGATAAAGATGTAGGAAATCTCCTCATCCCTAATTGCTTTGTATTTAATATTTGTGTGATCTTAGTCTGAATTCAGAAAGGAATGGTAGTGCAGGATAGGAAAGACCCTTCTGTTCTTCCTTCTTGAAATGAGAAAAGATTTGTTAAATATTTAGCATAGTGCCTGGTATAGTAAGTGCTTAATAAATGCTTATTTCCTTCCTCTTTCTTCATTTGTAGGATTTGTACCATCTTTTAGTAAGGATATTGATAAACCAGACATTTTTCCATAGGGCAATAACTGGGAAACCAAATTGTTGGTGAAGATGTGAGGGCTTCTAGTATGGTCCTAGCTCTGTGAGTGGAGAGAAGGGGATGTATTTGAGATGTATGACACTGAGGCTGTTAGCCTGGATTACTGGGAAGATGGTATATACTTAACAGTATTAGGGAAGTTCAGAATATGGGAGAGAGGGCTGAAAAAATTAATTTTGAGTTGTCTACAGAATATTTAGTTTGAGATGTCTAAAATGCAATTAATGGTACAGTACTGTAACTCATAAGAGAGACTAGGGCTAGATATGTAGCTCTGAGTTATCTCCACAGGACTGATAATTTAATACATGGAAACTGATGAGATGACCAACTAAAATAGAGTGAAGGAATTTAAAAAAGGCCCCATAACAGAGCCTTGGTGAATACCCACTGTTAGTTGTTTGCTCTGGAGATGAAAATGAAGCTAGTGAGCTTAGTCTTAAATCTATTTCACTTAAGTCTAATTCACTTAAGTCTAATTCACTTGTATGTCATGGCATCAACTTGCTGCTTGACATAGTCCTCTTCTAGAACAAAGGACAAGAAACAACATTTAGTTGATATGAATGTATGAAGAATCACCAAGTAAGACCAAAGAATAGCTAAAAAGGTGGAAGGAGAATCAGCAGAGAGCAGTGTCAGGATAATCCAAAGGGAAGAGATTTTCCAGGAGAAAGGAAATCAGAATTATCTAGTGCTACAGAGAGATCAACAAAAAGATGAAGGTTAATCATTTGATAAGTGATCACTGGTAACTTTAAAAAAAGCATTTTCAGTTTGTGTTCATATTATGTTTATTGATGCACATATTAGAAACTAGTGACAAAATACAGAGTATTCAGAGGAGGACAACTGCCATAGTGTGGAGACATCATATGAAGATTATTTTGAAAGAACTAGTGATTTAAACTGGAAAACACAGGATTTGAAAAGTTACTGTGTTAGAGTGAAAAGAATTGTTTTCTTTGACCTCAGAGGGCAGTTACAAAGTAGTTTTCATCTGATTGTGAGGTAGATCTTCCTTGCATTTAGAGATACCTAAAAGTGGAATGAACTTTCCTCAGGAAATAGTGACTTCCTTGTATACTAGAAGTCTACAGGAAGTTTTGTGAACATTAAGATTTTTGCTTATTTTTAAGTTAGACAGTGATCTCTATGGTCTCATTAATTCTAGGATTTAATGATTCCCTGTACTTGACTATATAGATGAGTTACTTCCTGATCTTGAGTGTGTTGATAATGGACCCTTGAGATCATTTAATCCAGTCTGTTCAGTTATCAGAGGATAGAGAAGTGACATGACACTACTAAGGCCACTCATAAATCTACATCTTAATTCAGGGCTGGCCTCCAGATTCATCACTGCACTGTTAGTTTGTCTCTACACTTCTCTATCTCTGAATGATTCTCTAGAAAGTGGTAATAGATAGTTCCCTTATAGAAGGGAAGGCACATTGTTAGAAGTAAAGAAGACCCATGACTGGACAGCATTTGTAATCCAGCATGTTCAACTGCTTCAGTTCAGTTTTATTTTATTTTTTCAAAGTTTAGTATTCAAGTCTTAAATTTTTACTGTATGGGAGCTTTTGGCCTCCTTTCATCAAACTGTATCAAATCTATACTGCATTTCTGATAATTGCATTTAATGTGTTTGATCTTCCTTTTAAACTGATGGACTTAATTCCTATTCCTTCAGATTGTGTCTTTTTTAAATAAATATTTTGTTTTCCAATTATACAATAGTAGTTGCCACCTATCATTTTTTGTAAAGTTTTGAATTATACAATTTTTCCTGTACCTTCCCTTCCTTCCTCCTTCCCCCCCCCACAGAAGGCAATCTGATAATCTTTACATTCCATGCAATGCATTGATCAGAATTGAATGTGTTGAGAGAAAAAAACATAAACTTGAGGAAGAAATAAAATATTAGAAGTAAGAAAATTATATAGTATATAAGACTTTTTTTTTTTAAAAAAATTGAAAGTAATAATCTTTGATTTTTTTTAAACTCCACAGTTCTTTCTCTGGATACAGATGATATTCTCCATCACAGATACCCTAAAATTGTCCCTGATTGATCATCACCCTCATGTTGCTGCTAGGGTGTACAATGTTCTTCTGTTTCTCCTCTTCTCACTCAGCATCAGTTCATGCAAGTCTTTCCAGGCTTCTTTGAAATCCTATCCCTCCAGATTTCTAATAGAACAGTAGTGTTCCATAACATACATATACCCCAATTGATGGATATCCCCTTGATTTCCCATTCTTTGCCACCACAATCAGAGCTGCTATGAATATTTTTGTACAAGTGATGTTGTTACCCTTTTTCATGATCTCTTTAGGATATAGACCCAGTAGTGGTATTGCTGGATCAAATACACATCAAATTGTGTCTTTGAGGGGGAAAAAAGATAGTGCTTTTTCTTAGATAATTTGATTGCAAATATAAATATAAAAAAAATATTTTATTTTTTAAGGCACTAGACTAGCGTGTAATACCAGGGAATTAAATATTATTTCTAGACACAGAGTGGGAAAAATAAATTTGTAATCTCCCAGATTTTATTTTAAAAAATTAAGCTCCCTTGTTTTAGCTCTCTAACCTCGTGTATCTCTAAACTTTTTCTTTTGCTTTCATCTTACCAAAGTCCTCCCCTCCTCCTCCTCCTCCTTCCCCTTCCCCTTCCCCTAACCACTCATTCTTCATTCCTCCTCCAACTTAGAATCCTTCCTTCCCACTTTTTCCCCCCAAGTCCCTTAATGGATTTTCCTTGATGTAAGCATACTTGACTATATATTTCAGAGTATTTCACATATTTCAGAGTACTTTACTTGAATCTTTTTATTTTTAATTATCTTACATACCTTTGCTTTATAAGCTTTTTTTTATTTGTATATTGTGAACTTTTTGAGAGTATATTTTGTATTCCCAGTAACTAGCACAGTACCTTAGATTTAGTAGATGCTTAATAAGTATTTGTTAAATTGAATTTAAAAATATAGTTTCAATTTTTATCATTAAAGTACTTTTTTTTGTAAAACTACCACTACTACCAACACAGAAATCCTATGTAAATAGAGTTAAAATTTAAAGTCTGAAAACTTCATGTATCATTATGGAATAAAATTTAGAGAGAAACAGTGAATGAGAATACAAGAAAAAGATTAGATAGTTTCTGATTAGATCTTACAAAATTGTACCTAAAATTTTACTTTAAATCTTTATTTGAATTCTTAAGTAAGCACAGATTAGTTTTATTGTCATTTTTATATATTCGTGTTTTGGTATGAAACATATAAAATCTGTGCTGTTATCTAAAACTATTGCATTTATGACCCTGTTATTGACTCCGGGACCATAATTTAGGCATTGTTAGTTACCTGGTGGTAGTTCCTCAAATTTTATACATAGTACATAGGAAGAAATAAACAAATCCATGTGTTAGGCATATAAATCCAGATCTATAATGTGAACAGCAGGCATAAGACATCTATGTTTGGTACAGGTACTATATGTTTTTGTTTAATTAAAGAAGGGAGAAAAGGATAAAAATGTAACCCATTAATCAATGGGAAATACTTATTCACTTGATAAATGTGAGTTTCTTTCTCTCACAAAGGTACCTCCCTCTGCAGGATATCATGTGTATGGAATGCCTCTCCCGGAAGCTGAAGGAGGCAGTGACCCTGTATCTGAGAGTAGTGAAGATTGTAGATCTCTGTGCAGGCCGCTGGTGGGAATATATGCCAACTGGTGAGTGATGAATTTATTAGCTAAAATATAATTGAATCTTTTTATATGATGTTTGCATATTGAGGGAAAATAATAAAGACATTTGTTAGAAAAACTTCCTTGTTTTAGTAAAAGTATACTGGGGACATGATTTGACTTTCTTTTTATTCAGTAATATTATAAGATATTTGAAATAATTCTGTAGTTTTAATGGAATCTTTAATCTCTTCCCAGGTAAGCAGGTCTATCTGATTATGCCAGAAAGAGATAATTTTATAGGCAAACAAACTCAGAATTTGTTGCAGGAAGTAGAAATTGCAGAGTCAGAGATAGGTTTTTTGTTAGAAAAAGTTTCATAACAGTGAACTGCTCCCAGATTGGAATGAACTTCATTGGAATGTTGCAAATTCAGCTTTGAGTTCTTCAGAAAAAGACTGAATGACCAATTGTCAGAGATGTTATAATTCTTCTCTCTAACCCTCAATTTCTGTCCCTGTAAAATAGATATCACAATAACTTATTTAGTGATTATAAAAATTCTTAGCAAACTATAAAATGCTGTATAAAGTTAATTATTGTTCTTCATATTACTGTTAATGTATAAAACTCCTTTTTTTTGTCTTTGATCCTATCCTTTCCCATTTTAGTGTTGCTTTCAATATATTTTCTTATTCTGTATTCTTATTCTTTACTTTAAAAATCTGACACTTCCTAAAAATTCTTTCCTCAGTAAAGCCTTTTTTTATTTCCTCACTGTAGTAATGTTTACTTCATCTAATATGTACTTCACTTATGGCAGCTAGGTGGCTCACTGGATAAAGTGCCACACCTGAAGTCAGGAAGACTCATCTTAATTCAAATTTGACTTCAGATACTTACTAGCCATTGCTAGTCACTTAACCTTGTTTATCTTAGTTTTGTCATCTGTAAAATGAGCAAGAGTAGGAAATGGCAAACTGCTTTAGTATCTTTGCCAAGAGACCCTAAGTGGTTTGCAAAGAATGGGACACAGTTGGACGACAACAAAAACTATTCAGGGCAGGGAGGTGGAATAACAAATAGAGTGCCAGGCTTGAAATCAGGAATGCTCATCTTTCTGAGTTGAAATCTAGCTTCAGATACTTAATAAATGACTCTAGGCAGGCCCCTTTACTCTGTTTGCCTCAGTTTCGTTTTCTGTAAAGTGAACTGGAGAAAGAAATTACAACCACTCCAGTATCTTTGCCAAGAAAACCCCAAATAGGGTCATGAAAAGTCTTACACGACTGAAAAATGACTGACCAAAAACTTCACTCATGCACTTACAGAATTTTGAATATGATCATATATGTGTGTGTGTATGTATACACATGCATGTATATATGTGTGTGTGTGTGTGTGTTTATACATATACACACACATATATATTTGTACCTGCATTCTCTTATCCCAGTTCATATTTTGGGAAAGGACAGGAACCTGGTCTGATTTATCTTTGTTGTCTTCCAAAGGCACTCCATAAATATTTTTTGGGTGAGGGCAGCTAAGTGGTGCAGTGGATAGAGCATTGGCCCTGGAGTCAGGAGGACCTGAGTTCAAATTTGACCTTAGACATTTAATAATTACCTAGCTGTGTAACATGGGCAATTCACTTAACCCTATTGCCTTGCAAAGACAAAAACAAAAAAATAATAAATTTTTGAGTGAATGAATTGCTAAGTGAATTTATAGTAGTCTGATTTTTTGACATCATGAACCATACCAACTAAATCCTCACACTGTTAGATCTCTTTCAAAGTCATTTACAAAACTCTTTCCTGCTTTTTCTACTTTAAAGTCAGTAGAATAAATATTATTGATCACATTTTTCAGAAGAGGAAACTAAGATCAAGAGAAGAGAAATAAATAAATGATTTGCCAGGGTCACCCAAAAATTTGGATATATTTTATTAGCAATAAATGTAAGGGCAGGATAGTTATATGAGAGTATACAGTAATTTTTGAAAAATCTAAATGGGTTTATTGGACTTTAAACTCAGTGAATCAACAAGAGTGATAAAACAATGAAACTAATACACTTTTAAGCTACATGAAGAAAGGTGTAGTATACTAGACTAAGTTTTGTTCTGTATTGGTTAAATTATATCTGGAATATTATATTCATGACTGGGTGCCATATTTTAGAAAGGAAATAGATAATCCAGAAAGCATCCAGAGGAGATTGGCCATGATAATGAAGGAACTGGCAATGTCTAGAGACAGAAAGACCTATGGAGTGAACAGGACTGATAGTTATGATGTAGAAGATAATAAGATGTCTTTTTTTAAATGTTAGTCAGAGAAGCAAGCATTAGATTTGAAATAAACATATTTGATTACAAATCCTGACTTTGCTTCTTAATATTTGTGTGACCCTGTCACCTAAACTCTCCAAATCTCATTCCATATCTATAAAGTGAGAGGTGTGGATATTGTGGTCAGTAAGGTCATATAATCCTCTGTTCCTGTTAATTTAAGAACAGAAGAACACTTGTGATTTTCAGAAGGTATAAGTTGGATTGAACCAAAGCAGAATCCTAGAAACACTGTAGAAATAGCTATTTTAAATAAAAAAATTCAAATGTGAGAATATATTCACTAAGACCGGTTAAATAGTAAATGCTGTGAAGTGGTAAACTCACTAGTGGAAACATTTAACTAAATGATCTTTCAATTGAGGAAACTGAGATTCAGTGAAGAGAAAAGATTGATTCAAGGCAATGCAGGTAATAATTCTGGCAGGACCCAGATTTGATCCTTGGACCTCTTGCTTCAAATCCAACGCTTCAGTATGTTTCCTACCCTTCACAGTTCCTGAGTTAGTTTCAGAACTGGGAATGGAGTCTAGGTCTTTGAGTCCCAAATCCAACCTTCCTTTGACTACATTATCATGCTTATTTAGACCACAAGATTGTTTTCCATGGAAATAGGTTCTGGTAATGTAAGATTTAGTCATAAATTCATTCATTTAAAATGCATTGAAACTAAATTTTCACTTGGTGAGGAAGCGATGGTATTCTTCTAGTCTTCATTTAAGCTATGCGGGCTGATAAAGTCTTAGCATCTCTCTGTCTGCCAAGTATACAGCTTTTGCTGTATAAATGACCTGACTCTGCCTTTCCCTTTCTTGTGTTTTCTGAATAGTACTGACTTTGTGAATACTTGACTCTGCAATTTTAGAAGACTCTACCTAGAACTTCACTAACTTAATTAAGTAGCATCTTCGTATCCTTTTAGTTTACCTGTTTCATTGACATCAGTACTGGGCATGGAATCAGTAGAATCTAGGTTTCAGTTCCCATCCCTCTCAGTAGTCCTAGATACCTTGAGAGGTGACAGGTTCGTGGTCATGAGACCATGAGGTCATTGAGACCCCTCCAAATATTAGTTTTCTCATCTACCACATAGGAATGGTAATATCTGAACTTCTGACCTCACAGGGTGAACTTTCAAAGGCAGTATATTACTGTCTAAAGAATAATTTGTCTAAAGTGCTGAAACACAGAACTAGAAAATGTATAGAAGAGTAGAAAGTGACAAGGTAGGGAGTTGAGACAGATTGTAGTATACCTCAGAAGAAATGGTTATGGTTAAGAGAAATTTTCTCTCAATGTGGTCCATCTCATTATCCATGTTATAAACTTCACTTCTGTGACTTTAGAACTTAATATTTCAAAGATAGCAGTTTAAGAAGAGTGGGACCATTCCTAGTTGACTTTATTGGGCCCAGATGGTTCCAAAGGAGAGGGTGAGGCTGGTGACTTTACATAGCCTTCCTTCACTTTAATCCAAGTCATGGCACCCCCTTCCTGATGTCTTGGTTCTCTTCAAGAATAAAGGACAAATGACTATCTTCCTTCCTCCCTCCTTTCTTCCTTTTCCCCTTCCCTTCCTCTTTCCCATTTCTCCTCTCCATCTCTCCACATAGGATGTGCCTTTACCTCTGAGTGCTCTGCCCAATGGAATATAAATTTTGTTTGCTGAAATCTCCCAAGATTTCTTGGGGCTTGCAGACTAGGTTTCTTTTTTAAGAATCATGCCTTTAACCCAAATCATTCTTTCATTGATTGACCAGCAAACAGGTCTTATTCCAAGCCTTGTTTGGTTATTGTTTGGGCTCTGATGATTAAGAATGAGTGTAAATAGCAATTATTTCTGATTTGACCACAAACCCTGAAGGTCTTCCCCTCCCAGATTGATTTTTTTTTAACTAAGTAAAAGAGGCCATTCTTCACCTCATTTCTTACCTAGTCTTATTCACTTAATGGGGTTTGCTTTGGTCAGACTGAGATCTGGAAAATACCTTAGCTTAAAAAAGGACAAGGTCTCCCACTGTATTGGGACCATCTAACAATTGTTCTGCTCTGTATCGTGCCACTGGATCCAGATAGCTCTGGGAGAAGAGAGTGAGACTGTTAGCCTTGCACAGCCCTCCCTCACTTAAATCCAGTTTATATTCAAGTCATGAGATCCTCTTCCTGATTTTCTGGTCCTATTTGATAATGAAGGACAAACAACGAATGAGGCTAAGAATAAAGGAGAACTGATTTCAGAGGTAAAAAGTTCCTACTATGGTTACTTAACTCTGTAACATTGGGTGAATTATACTTCCCTTCTCTATACCTCTCTACCTCATTGGTATAATGGGGATGATAATCCCTGCCCTGCCAACAATACAGGGTTGTTGTGAGGATCAATTAAGAAAATTAATATGGATTTGACTTGAAAACTATGAAGAAATATGTTATCACATTGATAAGTTCTAATATGTTTTTCTTACCTGGTAAACAACCTTATGGTAATGGGAGATGGAAATGTACATACATTTCTTTGTAATGCTTTTTGCCATTTATTCACTCATTATTCAACGAGCATTCATTGCTTGCTATGTGAAAATTTCTATGTTCTGTGAAGACAAGATCTCTGCCCTCTGTTTCTAGTCACCTTGTATAGTTAATTCTTTTTATTATAACCAAACCCCCCCCACCAATCATGGGGTATGGAAAGGACAGGATCTCTGCCCTTTGTTTCTAGTCCCCTTGTATAGTTATTTTTTTATTATAACCAAAAAAACCCCACCAATCATGGGGTATGGAAAGATTATTGAATTTGGAACCAAAGTACCTGGATTCAAATTTGACTACTTCTTGATACTGTGACTTTGAGAGAGTCTTTTAATATCACTTAGCCTCACTTTCCTCATCTGTAAAATTTGAATTTCATGACTTCTTTTTTGTTTTTTTTTTTTGGTGGGGTAGTAGGGTTAAGTGACTTGTCCAAGGTCACACAGCTAGTACTTATCAAAGCTGAATTTGAGCTGGTCCTCCTGTCTCTGGGACTGGTACACTATCCTCTGCACCACTTAACTGTCCTGAACTTCATAACTTTTTAAATCACCCTCTAACCCTAAAATCATGCTTGTATGAAGATTCTCCATTTTGTAAAGTTTCCTTAGATAGTAATATAGTATTAGGTATCCTATATAAACTTCAAGTGTTCAAACTGGGTGAGACCTAATTAGAAAATGGAGGCCAGGGTTGGGAAAGGGTAAAAGTGTAGACTGATCCTGGTGACAGTTTTCAATATTTTAGACTTTATAGCATTGAGAAGGCAGAATATGACTATGAAATGGGAATATTTTTTTTTTATCAGAAAATGGAATCTATTTTAGGATAGAGAATGTGAGCATAGAGACCCATAGGAGGTTGATGGATATACCTATTTTTCCTGCGTATTTCATCTCTCCAGGGATTCTTCCTGTCTTCCGCATATAGACAAGAAATAAATTTTAGAAGCTAACAACATTGGTGACTTATTTCTAAATTCTCATAAACTTCTCAGGCTTCACTGATTCCAGTTTTCTAACACTGCTCAAGAAGATGCCAGATATTGAGCAGCTTTATGGCCTTCACCCTAGATACCTTGAGAGGCGACGGGTTCGTGGTCATGAGGCCTTTAGCATTCCTGGTGTGCTGGAAGCCTTGCAGGCTTGCCCAAACTTGTTGGTGAGTAGATCATCCCTAATACATCTCTGTGTATCTTTTCAAAAGGAACTAACAAGCTTCATTATTCCTATGGAAATAATATCTAAACTACTTGTTACCCTTCAGGGTTGGTAGGCGAATCTCTTAATAAGACAGTGGATATAATTGAATTTTCTCTATAAATATGCAATTAGGTCTTGTTGTTCGATTGTTTCTTCATATCCAACCCTTTTTAACTCATGGACCATAGAATGCCAGACCCTTCTATCCTCTACTATCTCCTGACATCTGTCCAAGCTCATAAAATCAGGTACAAAGGATTTTATTATCTGAGAATTAACAATATCAGAAAAGGACCACTTAAAATAAGAATAAAATCCATTTAAAATGGGAAATAGCATTTCATAGTAATAATTGAATAATGATTTGATATTATCTTGAAATTATGGAATATTTAATTTTTTTATTCATTTTAGATTAAATACAAAATGAGAAAAAAGAATAAATTCCATGTCTACAGCAGAACATAAGAGAGGATTCAATATGAAATAATCCATTTCCATCTCAAGAAAATCTATTTAATAAATGCTACATGGGGCAGATAGGTGGCACTGTGGATAGAGCACCAGTGCTGGAGTCAGGAGAACCTGAGTTCAAATGTGGCCTCACACAATAATGACCTAGCTGTGTGACCTTGGGCAAGTCACTTAACCCGATTGCCTTGCAAAAAAACAAACTAAATACTGCATATTGTTTTTAAAACTGCCCAACTTTGCTGCCATGTAAGTTTTCTTTTATTCTCTGCTGTGCACTTTTTACTTTATTTTTCCCCTTTCCCCCACCCTGATGAAGGCTATTATTAAACATATATACACATACATGTATATATATATATACACATGTACATGTATGTTTATAAGCATGCATATATAAATATATTCATATATTTGTAAAATCATACTCTGCATATTTCTCCTTGTCTTCTCTTTCTCCAAAGGTGGATTATTTCTTCCTTCATAAGTCCAAGTCTACATATTTTTCTAATCCTGTTACCGCTCATCATTTTCTACACCACAGTATGCTAATCCAATCACATCCAATCTGAGACGTTATCTATGAAAGTTTTTCCCCCAATTTTCTACTTTCCTTATACTCTTGGCTATATTGGTATTATTTATACCAGAAAATTTTAATTTAAAATAATAGAAATCATCAATTTTTCACTTTAACAGTAGTTTCTCCTTATAATATAGTTGAAAGTCTGTTACTTCTGAATCTTCTTTTATTACATCTTTTTTCTGTGACTTATTTGAAATACCTTTTCTTCTTCCAAATGAATGTTGTTATTTTCTCTCACTCAGATAATTTTCTCTTACTAAATAATTTTTTAGTAATTTATTTGTTATAGCATTGGATAAATAAATTAGCTAGATAAAAATTGTCATTTTGAAAAATTATGTTGACTTTGTCCACCCATAAACAATAAATAGTCTCAATTATTTAGATCTGACTTCATATAAAAAGTGTTTATGTTAATATTCCTGTAGTTCTTGTTTCTGTTTTGGCAGATGTACTCTCAGGTATTTTATACTGTCTAGTTATATTTTAGATGGTCTAAAGTAATATTATTGACATTATGTAGTTTCTCCATTATTTCTTTTTTTTGTATATTTTAGCTTTAACTTTGTCTAAGGTCATGATTATTAATCCTGCTTTTTTTACATAATTAATTCTGGTTCTTGCCCTTTACTTGACCTTTGTATCTCTCATTTTTATAGTTTGCTAAAAGCAGCATATTTTTTAATTCAAAATTTTAATCTACTATATTTCTATTTTATCCATTCATATTCTGTTTTATCTATTTCCTTTTTATCCATTCACATATCCAGTCACATTCATAATTGCTTACTGTATATTTTCCTCCTTTCCTCATTATCTTTCTCACTTTATTGGTCCTCTCTCCTCCATCCTCTAATTCACTGTCACCCGTTCCCTTGCCCTCTTATTCCTTAACCTACCCACTCCTCCAAGAGTCAGTTCCTTATCCTCTCTCCCCACCTCCTCCCCATCTCCTTGTTCCCTTATTTTTTTTTCTGATTTTAGAAGACTTTTATACCCTTCTATATCTATGTTGTCATTCTTTAATTCATTCTTTTTTTTTTAAGGATTTTCAAAATTTATTATTCACGGTTTTTACTGAGTACTAAGTGTATAAGATACTGTGAAGGTTGTAAAAACAAAACTTGTCCTCATGCCACTTAAAGCCTAGTTAAGTTTACTAGTCTCTTGCTGTATGTATGAACAAATAAGTACTGGAACAAAAGCATTAAATGAGTACCAAGTGAGAGGTCAAATAAGAAATAATTTAAATAATCAAAATTTATCAATTACCTATGATGATCCAAGTTTTCCTGAAGGCCCTTGGAATGTAAAGGTGAAATAAGACATAGTTGCTGTCCTCATTGAGCTTATATCTAACAGCAAGAAAGTTCCCATAGATGGGTGCAGTACAAATTAGAGTATGATATATGGAAAGTATGAACCTCCTTTATCTCTATTTGGTCAGGTGTGTGTGTGTGTGTGTGTGTGTGTGTGTGTGTGTGTGTTGAATTTTCTTACCTTGCCATCTTAATAGCTCCTTACATGGAATATAGAATGTCTTTCTAATTGGTCCTTTCTTTGAGTCTCTAATTTTCTAAATTACTTTTTTTATTTTTAAATACCTCCCCACTACATGCAAAAGCAAATTTCAACATTTACTTTGAGGTTTCAAATTCTCTCCTTTCCTCTCCACCCCTCTTCCCCCTTTAAGAAAGCCAGTTACTTGGTGTAGGTTAAAAATGTATAGAAAAACATTACTTCAATAGTCATGATATTAAAATAAACATAACCCCCCACTCCCATTCCCCCCACCCCAAAGAAAGAAAAACTTCAAGAAAAATAAAATGGGGGGGGGGGGAAGTATGCTTCAGTCTGTATTCAGACACCATCAACTCTGTCTTTGGGATGAATAGCATTCTTTATCAAGAGTCTGACAGAAATTGCTTCAATATTTTTTTCCCACAGTTGCTATTGCTGGCTATTATTTCTTTCCATCCTTATCCCCTCACGCCATTTATTTTCTTTTCTCTCTCTTTTTAACCTGTCTGTCCCCCAAATTATGTTGCAGCTGACTACCCTCTCTCAAGATCTTCCTTTTCTTCATTACCTATAGCTTCCCTCCTGTTCCTCTGTCCCCTTTCTCACATCCATTTTCTTTCCTATTTTCCTCTATGTAAGAAAGATTTCAATACCAAACTGAATATATGTGCTATTCCCTCTCTGAGCCACTTCTAATGAGAGTAATAAGGCTCACTTAGTTCCCCTCACTTTTTTTCCTCTTCCACTCTACTGCAGATACTTTCCTTGCCTCTTTTATGTGAAATAACTTAACTCATTCTATCTCTCCTTTCTCTTTCTCCCATTACATTCCTTTCTCCTCCATTAACTTCCATCTTTTTTTAATAAATGTATTTATTTTGAATTTTACAATTTTTTCCCTAATCTCACTCCCCCCACCCCCCACAGAAGCCAGTCTGATAGTCTTTATGTTGTTTCCATGGTATACATTGATCTAAAATGAATGTAATGAGAGAGAAATCATATCCTTAAGGAAAAAAAATAAAGTGTAAGAGATAGAAAAATTACATATGCCCTTTGGTCATAACCCCAAATTGCTCTCCAGAAAGGTTGGATGAGTTCACAGCTCCACCAACAATGCATTCGTGTCCCAGATTTCCCACATCCCTTCCAACATTGATCTTTGTCCTTTCTGGTCATATTGGCCAATCTGAGAGGAGTGAAGTGGTACCTCAGAGATGCTTTAATTTGCATTTCTCTAAGTAGTGATTTAGAGCAATTTTTCATGACTGTGGATCACTTTGATTTCCTCAGCTGTAAATATCCTTCGACCATTTGTCAGTTGGCAAATGACTTTTTTTTTTTAATTTGACTCAGTTCTTTGTATATTTTAGAAATGAGTCCTTTGTCAGAAATACTAGTTGTAAAGATTGTTTCCCAGTTTACTATGTTTCTTTTGATCTTGGTTACAGTGGTTTTGTTTCTGCAAAAGCTTTTAAATTTAATGTAATTGGAATTATCTAGTTTGTTTTTAATTATGTTCTCTACCTCTTCCTTGGTCATAAACTGCTTCCTTTTCTATAGATCTGACAGGTAAACTACTGCTTGATCTTCAAGTTTGTTTATAATGTTGTTTTTTATGACTAAATCCTGTATCCATTTTGATCTTATCTTGGTATAGAGCGTGAGGTGTTGGTCTAATCCAAATTTCTGCCATACTAACTTCCAATTTTCCCAACAGTTTTATGGAAGTTTTTATTCCAAAAGCTGGACTCTGGGTTTATCAATAATTCCATCTTTTTAATATAGTATACCTTCAAATTCAATTCCCTCCTGTATCTTGTTTATATATGCTTCTTCTAACTGCCCTAATAAATGAGAACATTCGTATGAAATATCATTATCATCTTCGCATGTAGGAATATAAGCAGTTTAATATCATTAAGTTCCTCTTGATTTGCCCTTCCTGTCTTTGCTTCACCTGAGTCCTGTACTTGAAGGTCAGACTTCCTGTTCAGCTCTGATTATTTCATTAGGAAAGTTTGAAAGTCTCCTATTTCATTGAATTTCCATTTTTTCCCCTGAAAGAGTATGTTCACTTTTTCTGGGTAGTTGATTCTTAATTATAAACAAAGCTCTTTTGCCTTCTGGAATGTCATATTACAAACCTATTAAGCCCTCAATGTAGAAGCTGTCAAATCTTGTATAACTGATATTTGAATTGTTTCTGGCTGCTTGTAATATTTTCCCCCCTTGACTTTGGAGTTCTGAAATTTGGCTATAATATTCCTGGCAGTTTTCATTTTGGGAACTTTTTAGGAGGTGATAGGCGGTTTCTTTCAGTTTCTAAATTGCCCTCTGCTTCTAGAATATCAGGGCAGTTTTTTAAATTATCTCTCCTAGACATTTTCTAGGTCATTTGTTTTTCCAATGAAATAGTTCACAATTTCTTCTAGTTTTTTATTCTTTTAGTTTTATTGTTTCTTGCTTTCTCACAAAGTTTTCTGCTTCTCTTAGCTCCATTCTACATTTGAAGAAATTATTTTCTTCAGTGAGCTTTTGTATCTCCTTTTCCATCTGTCCAATTTTACTTTCTGAGACATTCTTCTCATTAGCCTTTTGGACTGCTTTTTCCATTTGACTTGAACTGGTTTTTAAGATGTTATTTTCTTCAATTTTTTTATATCTCCTTTACCAAGCTGCTGACTTAGTTTTCATGATCTTACTGCATCACTCTCATTTCTCTTCCCAATTTTTCCTCCACCTCCCTTACTTGATTTTCAAAATCTTTTTTGTGCTCTTCCGTAGCCTGAGACCAATTCATATATTTCTTGGAGGCTTTGGATGTAAGAGCTTTGACTTAGTTATGTTTTGAGAGTGTGTATTTTAATCTTCCTTAGGACCAAAGTAATTGTCTTTGGTCGGATTTTTTTTTGCTTGATTACTTCTTCAGCCCATGACTTCATTTTAACTCTGTCAAGGTGGGACTTTGCTTCCAGGGTAGAGGACACATTGTCCCAAGATTTTGAGAGTTTTTGCAACTGTTTTCAGGGTCCCCCTCTGGGAACCTGCAAGTTTCTAAGTCTTCCTAGGTCTTATGGGTTCCTCTGGTCTGTGGATGACCAAAAGTACTCCTTTCTGTCCTGGAATTGTGAGGAAGGTCCCTGCTTCGCTGCAGGCAGTAATCTCTGAAGTGTTTTTTCTCCTTTTCCTGATACTGGGGCCCCAGACTGTGACTTTAACTTAAGAATGGGCAAAGCAACAGAGTTCTGCCTCAGGGATAGCAAAGAGATCTCTGCAATCTCCCCCAACTCCCTTAGTATTATTGGTGGATTGAGTATTCTGGAAGAAGCTGCTGGGTGGCTCCATGCTAGGTGATTCCCCAGGCCTTTTCCTGGTCCTCTGGTGCCAGGTCTGTGCAGAGGCTCCACTCTTATTCTGGTGTGACAGAGTTTTCCTGCTGAGCCTCTAAGTTCTCCTTGGCAGTCCCTGGGCTGAGAGAGCTGGAAACTACCACTATGAATCCAGGCATCCACAGGGACCCAAGTGCCCTGTAGTCTGTTCCTGAGCTGGTTTGCTCCAGTGCAACCCAGATTGTGCTTTGGGCCCTTTTTAACCCCACTGTAGAAGACCTGAAGAACTTCCAAGTTGTCTTGGACTAGAAAATTGTTTCACTCTGTCGTTTTGTGGGTTCTGCCACTCTAGAATTTGATTAGAGTCATTCTTAATACTCTACCATCTTGGCTCTACCTGCTCTTTAATCCATTCTTTTTTTTTTTTTTTTTTAATTTTTGCAAGGCAATGGCGGTTAAGTGGCTTACCCAAGGCCACATAGCTGGGTAATTAAGTGTCTGAGGCCGGATTTGAACTCTGGTACTCCTGACTCCAGGGCCTGTGCTCTATCCCCTGCACTACCTAGCTGCCCCTTTTAATCCATTCTTAATGACATAAAGTTTTCTGCTCTGCCTTCTCTCAACTAGTTTCTTTTGTATCAGTTTTTTTCCTTTTATGCCTCTTTTGTATGAGATAATTTCTCCTTTTCATCTCTCCTTACAGTTTTATTTTTTTAGATTCACTTTATCACGTCCAGCTCAGCCCAAGACTTTCTTTCAAACTATCATAATGATGATAGTCGTAAACATTTTCACATATAAGAGTAAACAGTTTGACTTTATTGAATCCCTTAAAACTAGTCTTTATTATTTACCTTATATTTCTCCTAAATTTTACATGTTGAATTTTCCATTGAGCTTTGCTGTTTTTGACACCAATACCTGAATTTTATTTAATTTTTCTGGGCAAGTTACCCTTGGTCATAACCCCAGTCCTTTTGCTCTACAAAATATAGAATTACAAGACTTAAGGTATTTAAACATAATAGCTATTAGATTTTGTGTAATCCTTATTGTAGCTCCATGATATTTGATTTTTTTCCTTGTTTGCAATAAGAACCTTTGAGTTTTGAAACTTGACTGTGATATTCTTATAAGTTTTCCTCATGGAATCATTTTCAGGTAGTGATCAGTAGACTTTTTTCCCTATTTCTGCCTTGCCTTCTTGTTCTAGAACTTTTTAGGGACAATTTTATTTAATAATTTATTGTAATATATCAAATATTCTTTTTTCAGCATATCTTTCAGGTAGTTGGACTATTCTTATATTATTTCTCTTCAATCAATTCTCCAGATCACTTGTTTTTTGGATGAGATGTTTCATATTTTCTCCTATTTTTTCAATCTTTTGATTTTGTTTTATTATTTCAAATTAAGTTTTTTTATTCTCTTTTAAGTTTCTTGACTTTCTTTTCATAATTTCTTTATTTTCTTGGATGTTAATTTTTAGTTTTTACAAGGCAATGGGGTTAAGTGGCTTGCCCAAGGCCACCCAGCTAGGTAATTATTAAGTGTCTGAACTCAGGTACTCATGAGTCCAGGGCCAGTGCTCTATCCACTGTGCCACCTAGCTGCCCCGAATCCTAATTTTGAAAAAGATTTTTCCTCAATCTTCTCTTATTTGATTTTTAAAGTCTTTTAAAAAATTTTTCCAATAATACTTTTGGTTTTTGTGACATTTTGACATTTCTCATTGAAAAAGGAGTGACTTTTTTTAAGCTTTATTATCTTATGAATATGAACCCAGTTCTTCTCTATCTCCATAGTACCTCTCAATGGTTGGATACTTTTTCCTTA
This sequence comes from Macrotis lagotis, assembly GCF_037893015.1. Lineage (NCBI taxonomy): Eukaryota > Metazoa > Chordata > Mammalia > Peramelemorphia > Peramelidae > Macrotis > Macrotis lagotis. The sequence continues at coordinate 366,039,556 of NC_133658.1, forward strand.
TTTTTCTTATAATCCCAAGGTATGGGGAATGATGCCCCAACCTTCAAAGGATTTTATTGTTGTCTTCTGAGATCTGTAGGAGTATCCAACCTCAAGTTCTCCTTTCTACTTCTAAGCCATGGGTAGGGCTCCTAGCTTCAGTGATCCATAAATGATCCTGCTTTCTATGGTCCCTCTGATGACTGTCTTCTCTACCCTTGAATTGAAAACAAGGACTTTGCTCTCCTACAAGTGTCTGTGGCCAGCAGAGTCCCCACCTCTCTGCTCCTGCACTGACCAGGCTTATGCTATTTCTTTCTCGGTGCAGCCATAATCTAAATGCCTTTGGTCAGCACAGATTTTTTTGGTGTCCCTTAGCAGTGGAAGGTTCTTCAGTCTTCTACATAGCCTTAAGACTCCTAGGCTGAGACTGCTTCCTAAACCCAATGTCACTGGGGCTCGTTGTTTGTTGATTATTCCCTATCTGCCTGGAAGTGTTTGCATTTCTCTCTGGTCTTTCCTGAGGTTTTTTCAAGTTGTTTAGGAGAACAACTGCTTTACCCCAACATTTGTTCATTTTTGCTGTTCTCCATTTCCTTTGAGGCGATGTTTTTTTTTTTTTGAAGAAATTTGGAGAACTATATATTAATAAAATTCAGATTCATAATATCAACTGTATACTAATTAGAGTCAACAAAGAATCAAGTGAGGGAAAATTTTTATGATGAAAGTGTTAGGTAGCACAATATATCATTCACTTCATATTTTCTTTTCATAGCTTTATCCTCAAGTTATTTTTCTGATATTAAGTGATCAGTACATTAATGATATTTTTTACAACTTTTGCTATTCTTCATAGTACCATAGGAAGGCATCATGACATAGATATTAGAAAGCTAATCTCAGAGTCAGGAATAATGGATTTAAGTTCACTTCTGATACATAGGGACAAACAATTTTACTTCTCAGTGGCCTACTGAACCTTGCAATCTTAAGTTGTAAAATAGCTGCTTATTTACTTTGGTAGAGGGAGTTTCATAATCAGGAGTTCTCAAAGCCAGGTTCAGACTAAACCAAAGTGCAGCCTCATAATTATAGGAACCTGTGTAATGAATATTCAGTTATTAAATAGCCCTTGTACTTTGTATTTAACAACTATGATATAATCAGTGATGGCATACTCTTCTTTTGTTCAGACTATAGTTCCTCCATACCACCTTCTCATGTGTGCTTCTTTTTTCAAATCCTTCATAAAATCTCCACCTGTTGTATTAAAGACCTTCCTCTGATTCTTAGATGTATTTATCAAAAATACTTATTAATAGGTAGCATTTATTCTACATAAACTTAACATCCTCAATTTTGTTCTGATATTTTCCCTACATCTCTCTATTGTAGAAGCATTTTATAAACCATTTGACCTCCTTGGCCCATGCACGTACAGTCTGTCATATTTCCAGATCAGAAAATATCTTTGATTAACTTAGATTGGAGAATGATATTCTCATCAAGTCCCATATTTTAGTGCACTCTTGGACTAGGAAAACCTGGCTCTAATGCTTATTAGTTGGATGAGTAAGTTGCCTTTTCTTCAGAAATATGGGTGTTATTTATTTCAGATAACTGAGATGAGAGAGGCTGTTTCCCATTTCATTCATCTCTCTAGTGGTACAATCTCCATTTGGAACTTAAAGCATTTTGTTATTTGTTGCATTTCAGCAAATTTCAAGGAAGAAAGGAGGTATATGCTCTGAGTTCATTTGCTTTGATGTTTTACTATGAAAAGAGAATGTGTGCTTTCAGATGCTAATTATAAGTTATTCTCCTCTTTATTTGTGTTACAATACAGGGTGTGGAAACTTCACATTTGGAGTTGGTGGAAGCCATCTGGACATATATGCCTCAAGTTCACATTTTGGGGAAGTTTCGTAATCGTAATGGAGCTTTTCCCATCCCTCCTGAAAATAAATTGAAAATTCCCATAGGAGCCAAAATCCAAATCTTGCATCTAGTGGGTGAGTGGATAATTCTGCTTTCACTTGGGATCCTCCTTTGCCAGGGCCATAAAATTTGCATTCCGTATGAAGAAGACACCTGCCAGTTTCTATAGTTTTCAGAAGATTTCTTGAGGAAGATGAATAGAAGTTTAGTTTTCTTATTTACCAGCTTGCTAAATACACTTCTTACTTTTTTTTAGTCTTATATCAGGCCATTACAGTTAGTCTTTATTTCATACATGTCCACATCTGCTTCAGGAGTTATTTGAAAAAATTGAGTAGTCTGATCCCAGTCTCTGTTTTCTTGAGACCCTAAAGACAGCTGTATTTGAGATTAATGAAATGGTCTCTTTGGGACATATAATTTTGGGGAAAGTTTCCATCAGTTACTTTGAAACTATTGCTATCCTTCCAGACTTTACTCCAAACACTATAATTTCACAGAATGATTCACTAGAAGTTTTGACATTGTCATTGAAACATTCAAACAATAATACTCTTTAAAAGCTTGCTTTCTTCTCTTCTTTTTTGTGGCCAAGATTCTTTTTCCTTAGTTTTATCCATTGACCAGTTATAGACATTTAGGTAAACTGTACTACTCTAGGGTGAGGAAAATGCTTTGTAAAATTTAAATATCACATACCTAGGAACTGATAGTTTTCTGTTCTTCTGAAGTCCTCCTCCATTGTCTCAGTAAGGAGCTGACCCCAGTTTCTCAAAGACTATGCCAGTAGAGAAGAGGGCAAGCTCTGGCAGATTCTTTCAAATTAGAAAGGCTTTAAGTATAGACTAGAAACTGGACTGTTGATCATTTAAGGTCTAGTCTAGCTTAGTATAGAGAACTGGGACCACCAGAAAGTTGAACTTGAGATTGTGAATGATTTTTTTTCATAACAATTCCTGAAGATCATAGTAAGAGAGAAGAGTTGTAATCTGTAATCAACTGATAAGTTTAAATAGAGTTTTAAGTTTCTGTAGAGTACATCAATAACTGGTAACTCTGTTCTAGAAATGGTTGTATTCAAGAGGTTAAGCCTTCAGGATTCAGGAGTCTTTTAAGTGTTTATTTGCAAGAAAAGTCAACTTTCTAGCTGGGCATCTCATGTTAGTACCTTGGTGGGAGCAGCCACAGGTCTCTGAGCTTCTTGAGTTCTGCAGGCTCAGAAATTTGCTTTTATTTAGTTTACCCTGAGGTTCTCAAATTCTTAAGGATTCATACTATAGAAATTTAAAAGATAACACTTTTGTAAACCAGAATGCCAAGTTTTCATTGACGTGAAAGATGGTGGAAGTGGTCTCTTCAGAGATTACTTTCTTAATGGAAGACTAAATTGCTAAATCAGAAAGTAGCTTAAAGAGCATGTTATTAATTAAACCATCCTATGGTTTCCTCTTGACCCTATATATATGTTTTACAGATATATATATATATCTATAATATTATATATATATATATATATATCTCATAATAAATCCGTTTCACAGGTAATACCTCATGTTTGTGTGGTACTATATGGTTTCATAAATCTGATTTTTTTTATTTTCATTTCATAAATTTGATTCTCATAGCAGGTTTCTTAGCCTTACATAGAACAGATAATGTCATTGTTTTATAGATGAGGAAACTGAAACTTAGAAATTAAATTACTTGGGATGGGGATCCAAATGCATATCTTATTACTTTTATGGCTAATTTTTTTCTGCTTTTTCACATGAAACAAAAGGAGTAAGTTCTTCTGGGACATTTTTTACTAAACTAGAGTAGGTTCATGAATTGGCCTTTTACAATCTGGTAATATTTTTATGTTAAGCTGTTTTGCCTTATACCAGACAGTGCTGGAAATATAATGAAATATTCACAGAGTATCTTTCAGCCATTTCTATAATAGTTATTTTTAGTGTAACTTTCAAGGGGCAACATTAATGACATTTATCCCAATTACTAACTTTAGTAGAAATATTTGGACTTGAGTCAGTCCTAACTCAAATCTTTGCTTTCAGTCCTTTCATATCAGAACAGCCCTCTTTCTTCATTCACTTCTTCCTTCCTGTCCCCAAGCACAATGATTTGCTTTTCTATTTTGATTTCCATAAAGAAAGGGGGGTTGGTATTCAAGGGAACCCTGAGGTTCTCAAACTTAAGGATTCACACTATAGAAATTTAATACCCTTTTGTAAAAGATGAATCCTTCCTTAAATATTCCTACCTTCTATCTGATGAAATAATTTCTCCTCCTCAGATTTCTTTTTTTTTTTTTGCAAGGCAGTGGGATTAAATAGCTTGCCCAAGGACACGCAGCTAGATAATTATTAAGGGTCTGAGGTTGGATTTGAATTCAGGTCCTCCTGACTCCAGGACCAGTGCTCTATCCACTGTGCCACCTAGCTGCCCCTCCTCCTCAGAATTCTTACAATGATTTGTCTCTCACATTCTACCGTTTGTACTTATTTATATATGTATTATATGTCCTTTCCCCTATGCCATATAAGGCTGTGTGCCCTTTGAAAGTAAGGACTAGGCCATTTTTCATCTACATCTTCAGTGCTTTCTACATTGCTAAATTATTTTAAAAAAATTTTAAAAATTAATATGCAGATTAGTTTCAGAAAAGAACCAAAAAATGAACATCTTAACAGATGTCTCTCTTAAAGTAAATATATCCATGTTGTTGAGAATTGTTTTAAATAGACCATGCTTAATATGCATTGGTTATGAACTGCAGATGTTGAAGTCTTTCAGAATGAAGTTCACTTAGATAAAACATTCTTGAACTTCCTTGTGGAATAAGGCATTTGATTTTAATGAATTCTTAACTCCTTTTTTTCCTAGGGGTGAATGTTCCTGAAATTCCTTGTATCCCAATGCTAAGGCACCTTTATTTGAAGTGGGTGAGACTCACCAAGCCCCAGCCTTTTAAAGATTTCCTTTGTATCAGCTTACGCACTTTTGTCATGAGGAACTGTGCAGGTAATCATATGATTGAATAACAGAATTATAGTAAGTTACACATATTTAAAGACTCCTAGAATAAAATTAATTGTTATACTCATATATTGAAATAAATAAAACATTATTGTGCATTATTGGATATTACTTCTTGAAGATAAAGACATTCATAGTTTTAGAGTTAGTAGGAATGTTAGAGATCATCTAATTCAGCCATTTCTTTTGTCTTTTTTAACTTGGTGAGGGAAATTGAGGCCCAGAGATGTGAAATAGTTTTCCAAAGTCACACATATAATAAGTGGGATTGAGGTTTGAACCAGGTTCTCTTATTTCATTTTAACGTTTTTGTATTCCATCAATCTTCCCTTTTTTTTTCATTTCAAAGAAGTTAGGAGAAATCATGAAAAGTATACTTAGTCTTTTTTTTCAGTCTCTAAATATTTTGATTTTCCAATTACATGTATGAACAATTTAAAAAATTTTTAGTTCGACATTCTCTTCCTCCCTACTCCTGTCCTCTGTCATTGAGAGGGCAAGTAGTTTGACATGTTAGATATATATAATCATGCAAAATATTCCCATATAAATTATGTTGTGAAACAAAAAAGATATGCACAAAAATAAATGAATGAATAAATAAATAGAATGCTTTGCTGAGAAGAGCTATTCACAGTTGATTTACTGCTGTTGTGATATTTAATGCTTTCCTTGTTGAGCTTACTTCACTTTGCATCATTTTACGTAATTCTTTTCCAGGTTTTTGGAAAGCATCCGACCTGCCATTTATTATAGCAAAATAATATTCCATTACAATCATATACTACAACTTTTTTAGCCATTCCCTGATTGATGGACATCTCATCAATTCCCAATTCTTTGCCACCACCAAAAAGAGCTATAGGTCTATTTTCTTTTTTAAATTCTCTTTGGTAAACAAACTTAATAGTAATATTTCTGGGTCAAATGGTATGGTATATACAGTTTTACAGCCCTTTGGAAATAGTTGCAAATTAATCTCCAAAATAGTTGGAGAAGTTCACAACTCCACCAACAGTGCATTAGTGACCCAGTTTTCACACATTCCCTCCATTTTTCTTTTCTGCCATATTATCCAATCTTATAGATTTAAGGTAATAATAGTTGGTTTTTTTTTTAGGTTTTTGCAAGGCAAATGGGGTTAAGTGGCTTGCCCAAGGCCACACAGCTAGGTAATTATTAAGTGTCTGAGACCAGATTTGAACCCAGGTACTCCTGACTCCAAGGCTGGTGCTTTATCTACTACGCCACCTAGCCGCCTCTCAGAGTTGTTTCAATATACGTTTCTGTAATCATAGTGATTAAGAGTATTTTTTCATATGACTATAGATAGCTTTGATTTCTTTATCTAAAAATTTTCTATACCTAACTTTTGGCCATTTTTCAATTGGAGAATGATGTATATTATAATATGATTAGTTCTCTTTATTTTTGAGAAATCAGGTCTTTATCAGAGAAACTTGTTTTAAAATTTTTTCTCAGTTTTCTGCTTTCCTTCTAATCTTGGCTGCATTGATTTTGTTTGTGTAAAACCATTTTAATTTAATATAATCAAAATTATTAAATTTATATCCTGTTAGGCCCTATCTCTTGTTTGGTTGGTTATAAATTCTTCCCAAATCCATAGATCTACCTAATTTAATTATTCTATCATTCTTTATGTTTAAATTCATTTACCCATTTTGACATTATCTTTGTATATGTTGTTAGATGTTGGTTTTTATACCTAGTTTCTGTCAGACTGCTTTCCAGGTTTCCCAGGAATTTTTGTCAGACATTTTCCAGAAAGTAGAGTCTTTGGGTTTATTAAGCACCATAGTACTATGATCATGATTCACTATGTATTATGTACCCAGTACCTCCCTGTTTCATTAGATAGTTTCAGATTGCTATGATGAATAACACTTTGTAATACAATTTGAGGTCTGGTATGGCCACCTTCCTTCCCTTTTTTTTTCATTAATTCCCATGATATTCTTAAATATTATTTTTCAGATGAATTTTGTTAATATTTTTTCTATATCTATAAAATAAATTTTTGGTCTGACACTGAATAAGTAAATTCATTTAGGTAGAATTGTCATTTTTATTATATTGACTCAGCCTACCCATGAGCAGTTAGCATTTTTTTCAGTTCTTTAGATCTGACTTTGTCAGAAAAGTGTTTTGTAATTGTGTTCATATGGTTCTTGGATTTTTCTTGGCAGACTCGCAAGAATTTTATATTATCTAGAGTTATTTTAAATGGAATTTCTCTTTCTAACTCTGGATTTTGTTATAGAAATGCTGATGTTTTACTTGGGTTTATTTTATATCCTGCAATTTTGCTAAAGTTTTTGATTATTTCAGCTAGTCTTATAGTTCTTCTCTAGGATTCTCCAAATATTCCGTCACATCATCTACAGTGATTGTTTCTTCATTGTCTGTTCTCTAATTCCTTCAATTTCTTTTTTGGGGGGTCTTATTTCTATAGCTAGTATTTCTAGTACAATATCAAACTTATTTTTTTAGGAGGAAAAATATCAAACATTTTTCATGTCTCTTCTTTACATTACATTCCAGCTTCTACCATTCTGATCCAAGCTTTTTCATTTCATCCTGAAGGAGTTTTCTACCTAAGCTCCTTGACTCTGTTGTGCTATTATCCAGTCTATCACTTATGCATTTTCCAAACTAGTTTTCTTTAAATAGTACTTTTATCATGTCACTTCTCTGCTCAGAGATCTTCAGTGACTCCTCTAGCTGTAGTATCAGGTAAAACAACTCTACTTATTTAAGTTCCACTCTTCTGTACTTACTTCTGCTGCTTAACATTCTCCTTTTCCCCTATTTTCTTTATTGAAATTTATTTTATTTACAATTCCAAATTCTTTCCCTCCCTCTAAAATGTGAAACCATTTATAAATAGTGAGACAAATTTGTTTTTTATCATCCATGTTCTGAAAAAGAAAAAAATTGAAAATAAATCCTAAAAGAATAGTTTTCAGTGTTCATTTTAAGGTTATGGAGATGCAGGTAAGTGATTCAGTAGTTAGAAAGCTAGACTTATCTTTGGAAAGATCCGAATTCAACTCTATCCTTAGTTGATTACTCAGCTGTGTGATCCTGTGTTTGTCACTTAGTGTCTGTCATCTTCAGGTTCTTCAGCTGTTCAGAGATAATAACAGTATTTACTCCCCAGGGTTGTGAGCATAAAGTAAGAAAGTACTTTGCAAAACTTAAATCATTATATAAATGCTAGCTTATCACCATCATTACCACCAGTGTCTTATCATTATGTTGGGTTTTTTCCCCCAGGGCCTACAAACTCTTTGAAGTATGTCCCATTGGTAACTGGATTAGCTTCTGCTCGAAACCTGGAACAATTAGAATTGGTTCGAGTTCCTTTCCTTGGAGGTCTCATCCAACATGTAGTTGAAGACAGTTGGAGATCAGGTATATCTCTCTCATTTATTCTTTAGTACTGTGCAATCTTTGAAGAACAATGAAAAATTAATTTCTTTTTGTGGCTTCATTTTTTTCATAAAAGTCCTTTTAAAATCAATAGAAATCAGTTGTTAATAATCATACTTTTCTTGTCTCTGAAAAGAAATGTGGAGTAAAGACCTTTTCTTCTTGCTTATTGCTTAGTTACTAGTACATCAAATCATGAATTGGGGCTGCTCAAATAGAAATTCTATTTGAGATATTTTTGTGCCATTTAGAGCTCAGATGGAAAAGTCATGACCTGGGCTTTGCATATCAAATATGTTTATTAAAATATATTATTATTATTTTAAAATAATTATAAAGTTTTTATTGATCTGATTAGGATTATTATAACAATTGTAATAATTATTAATGAAATATGTTAAAGGATTAAAAATTTTCATAGATGTTAAAACATTAACATTTTGACCCACTTAGCAAGTATCTGTAGTAAAATAATAAAATTTATAACAAAGGAAATTATTATAAAATAATATTGGTTGTTGTATATAATTTTAAGTTTTATGCTTAAAGCTAGAAATTAAAGTTCAAGAGTAAGGATGGTTGTGAATAAAGAGAAGGTATCACAGCATAAACCATAGTACTAAAATGTAAAAGAAAATTTAGAATAATTTTCATTAAAATACTAGGATGAACATAAGTCTCTGAAGAATATGTTATGAGTTAGGTAATTCTGGTATAGTATTCATAGTTGAAAGGCAGCATGGGGCAGTGGCTTTCAAGTCAGGAAAACTTGTGTTTTTTAAGACTCATCTCTGACTCATGCTAACTATATGACTCTGGGCAAGGCACATAACTTCTCAGTGTTTCAGACAAACTTCTGATGCTATATGTTGCAAAAAAGTTTCTAGTCTGCTTTGGGGAAGAAGTTTTCTCACCAGAATCCCTCGTCACTGAAGAAATTATAAGTACTGACCAAAAAAAAAAGTGTTTGGTTATAGGAGATGAGGAAAAGGAAGTGGGCTTCCTCGACTCAGTGAGATGTTTAGAGATTCGTAGCTATTCAAACCAATACTATAAAATTGATAGTAACAGCTCACATTTGTTGTTTTAAGTTTTATAAACTTTTTACACAACTCCATCTTGTAATTGGTGCAAGTATTGTTTTCTTTCTCTTAAAGATGAAACTAAGATTTAGTGGCTTGATTTTTCTAACATGGCTAGTAGATGTGAGTTGTGATTCACACCCAGGTCTACTGACTCTGTCTAGGATTTTTTTTGGTTATAATTTTGTCAATATGCCAAGAACTTTTGATTTCATCAATTTGGGGAAAAGAACAGGGGCATTAAAAAGCTTTTTGTTCTCATTGATGTTAGTAATCTTTCCAATGACTGTTTTACTTTGTTTAACTTATATATTCTCTCATCAATTCTTCCTAAGTGGTCCATCCAATGAACTGGGAAATAAAATTACCATCAACCAAATAAGCAAGTAAAAAAACTAGGAAATCCTAACCTACTCAATTTTCAGTGACCATGCAAAATAAAATAGACTTAAAAACACCTTTCTTATCGATAGTGTATAAGCTAAAGTGTAAGCAGGTTTAATTTTCAGACATCGCACAGAAGTTGTGTTGGTTATAGGAGGTGAGGAAAAGGAAGTGGGCTTCCTAGACTCAGTGGGATGTTTAGAGATTCGTAGCTATTCAAACAAATACTATAAAATTGATAGTAACAGCTCACATTTGTTGTTTTAAGTTTTATAAACTTTTTACACAACTCCGTCTTGTAATTGGTGCAAGTATTGTTTTCTTTCTCTTAAAGATGAAACTAAGATTTAGTGGCTTGATTTTTCTAACATGGCTAGTAGATGTGAGTTGTGATTCACACCCAGGTCTACTGACTCTAAGTCTAGGATTTTTTTCTACAATATTGTGATTTAATCAAGTTGATTACTAGAGTAAGCTCAGAGAGCTGAGATTCCACATGAGGATTTCATAAGACAGTCAGAGACTATTTAATCCTAGTTATTCCTTGATTAATACCTTTAAATCATTAGAGGTCTGTTCAGATCCTCCAAAGGTGCACCACAGGGATCATACATTCAGAATATGCAAATGATAGATGACCGTTACCATGAGAAAAGGGCTTCATGTTATGGGCCTAGGGATGAACTTGTTACTATGATTTGATAACTTGCTTAGCTAAATGTAGAAAACTAGAAGGTTATCCTATAAGACTTTTTGTTAAAAAATTTTTGAGCTAAAATAAAACTTTTGGTCACAGTAACTCATGAAGACCAATTACTAAGAGTATATGAGAAAGTTGTTGTCTATGTCAAGAATATTGAAGTTAAAGCATACCCAATAAAGGGAATCTTCCAGATAGGTAAAATTTCCTCGAGGGTAAGAACTGTTTATTTTTGTCTTGCTCTGAGCATAAGATTTGATAAATGTCTATTGAATGAATGAGACAAATTTCAGGTAAGAGAATGGAGAGCCCATAAGTATTATTATTATTATTATTATTATTATTATCTTTTTTTTTAGTTTTGTTTTTTTGCAAGGCAATTGGGTTAAGTGGCTTGCCCAGGGCCACACAGCTAGGTAATTATTAAGTGTCTGAAGCCAGATTTGAACTTAGGTCCTCCTGACTCCAAAACCAGTGCCACCTAGCCACCCCAAGTATTATTATCTTATTGCAACAGTGGTCAAGTTTTGACTCAAAAGTAATTATCTTCAATTCCTCATTCTCTTACATTCCCATTATCTAATCTCTTACCATGTCCTATTAGTGTTACCTTCATATCTCTTGTTTAAGTTCCCTTTTCTCCTGACAAGTGTCAGGGTCTGATATGGAGACCCTTATCACTCCATGCCTGGACTGTTGCAGTAACCTTCTGTTAGTCTTCTTGCCTCAATTCACTCCTTATTCCCATGCATCTTCCATTCACTGTCAGATTGATCTTCCTAAAGTAGAGGTTTGACCATATCACCCTCTGCCCCCATTTATTAAATTTCTGTGATTTTCTATTACCTCTAGTATCATAGGATAAAATCCTGTGTTTAATATTAAAAGTCCTTCATAGCCAAATTCCCTCCTATCTTTCAAGTCTTCTTACACCTTTCTCCTTCCAATATACTTTGCAAGCCAATGACCCTGGCCCCTTTTCTGTTCGTTAGGTATAGCATTCTATCACTGACTGTTCCCCATACTTAACACTCATCTCTGTTTTATTAATATCACTAATCTCACCTTTTACAAGAAGCTTTTCCTAGGCCTCTATAACCTTAATCTCTTTACTCTGAGATTATCTCTAATTTAACCTGAATTTGTCTTATTTTAATTAATTTTATTGGGATTGGTTTCCCCCCAGTCTTTAGTATAGTTAGTTTTTTGACTCTTTAAATGTTTCTTGACTTGCAATTCATATATTACCCAGAAGTTTACAATTTCCTGAAATTACTATTAAAATTTCAAGATATCTTGAAATTCACTACCATTCTTTAGAAATCATTGCATCAGTGTCCATTTCCAACATTTTTTAGGAAGTAACCTTTTTTATATAACTCATCTTTTGCAATTGATCAGCTTGAACAGGAATAATTGTTGGATTTCCATGGCTATAATGATTTTGTATTTATGTTTTCCAAAAAATGTAAAGTTTAAAGTAATGACTGATTGGTTAAAAGAAAAGTATTTTTTAATTCTATTTTTTCCCTTGCCTTATCCAGGTGGTTTTAGAAATTTGCACACTATTGTTTTGGGAGCTTGCAAGAATGCTCTTGAAGTAGATCTTGGCTACCTCATCATCACTGCTGCTCGAAGGTATATCTTCTCTTTTCCTCTTCTGTTTCCCTATGCAAAAATTACACACTGTTTTTCTTCTTAGGTTACAAATGGAACAATTTTACAAGTAGGACTTGATCACAAGGTTCTAAAAAGTTACTGTTTAAAGTTATTGAGGAAAAAAACAAACTAGTCCCCAGTGATTTAGCTGTGAAGGGTGACTAGCTAAACTTATTTCAGGCTTCTTAACTAAAGCATCTTCTTGCTGCATTAGAAGGAAGGAGAAATCCAAATACCACTCTTCACAGAAATATGACAACTTTATTTTAGGAGACCCAAACCAATTAAAATTGTGGTGACACTCATCATGATTTATGAGAAGTCTAGTGATCACTCTTGGGAATTTGTCTTTGATATCCATGCAATTAAGTTCATTACTTTGGTTGGTTATTGTGATAGAGTGATGATCCTTGGAAAGAAATATTTTCTTAACTGACCTACAAAAGAAGTCTTAGGTTGGTGAAACTTTACTTAATTTTCTTTGTTTCGCTTTGTTCTTAGGTTACATGAAGTTAGAATCCAGCCTTCTCTAACCAAAGATGGTGTTTTTTCTGCGCTCAAGATGGCAGAATTGGAGTTTCCACAGTTTGAAACCCTACACCTGGGATATGTGGATGAGTTTTTACTGCAGTGTAAGACTATTGTACTTTTGTTTTCTCCCTAAGATTGCTTCTCTTGAACCTAACCAGTTGAAACCCAAAGTTTTGATATACCGTATTGTCCCATATATAAGGTGATCTCAAACCTAATACTATTTTGCTTTTCAAAGAAGAGCTTTCCTTATCTGTAAAATGAAGGAGTTAGACTGATTGATCTTTAAGGTCTCTTCTAGCTCTAAGTCTTATCCTAGGAAAACATTGTAAAATTAGAGCCTTTGGTGGGTTTCTGTATTAGCTGTGGACCTATCTTATTAAACTTCTAAATATTAATCAATACAACATCAACAAACAACAGATAAGCAGAAGAATTGTTTGCAAATTTTGCCTGCACAATTTTCTTATTCTCTTTCACTGCCTAAACCCTTTTGCCCCAAAGCTTCATTTCTCTACGATGTGTCTTTCATTTGAGTTTATTATGCTGCATTTCTTGAAGCCTTTAAAAGTACTCTCAAATAAGCATCCATTCCATGCCTGCAGAAGCCATTCACACAGTAAGCCCACTGAGGGTTTCTTGACTTTTCCAGATGGTGTTAGAGTATGATCTTCAGTGAGCAACCAGTCCATACGCTCTTTCTGCAGGTTGTCTTTGAAAGGCTTGTTCACAGCAACAACCTAGAACCTGCAGTTGGGAAGTCATCCCTTCAGGTATACTCATCAAAGTCATTATACATTGCACGAACTTATTTTCTCACCACATTGGTTAAATGCTCAGGAAAAACATAATTTTTATTTTGCAAGAACTCTGTACCTTCTCGCCCCATATTTTTAACAAACCTTAAAAAAAAATCCAGGGTTAATTCATTGTTTTTCTTGAAATTCACATCTAGCACTTTACTGCGAAGCAATTCAGTTCATATTTTAAGAAAGTCTTAAATGGGTCCTGAGGAGGTTGATAATGAGATTATTGACTTTGCCTGTAGTAACTTTGTGAGGATTTTTGGAAGGAATCAGAGATGTTAACCTTGAGAATTTAAGCTCCTTGAGCAGTTGTTTTTTTTCTTTGTAATTCCTGTTTTGTTCATGTAGGTACTTTTGAACCTTCCAATTCTCGAATTCTGTAATTCCACTGATTGATTACTATGTACAAACACATAGATACCCCAAAGGTCTCTCTTAAGAACTTTAAAATTGATTGTGTGACATGGGAGACACAGTTATAAGTCCACCCAGCATGGCATGCCCTCATCAGAGAGGGTGTTGTGCTCTTTGAGCAAGGCAGAATTGAAGCAGCTCAAAGGAAATTAAGATAAGTAAGTTTAGAGGAACCATTCCTGGTATTCAGATGGACTATTTGTGCTGAACCTGTGGTAGAGCACTTTGAGTTTGTATTGGTTTGATCAGATACAATGTAACTTGTCTCTAACATAGTTATGTCATTTTCTTCTTCCATAATAAAAAACCAAGCAAATGTGTGCAAAGCGCCATTTGGATACTGGGGTTAACAAAATTCAGATTAGATGCCTTTGTTGCCCTTATGTTGTTCTCAGCGTAATTTAAGAAATATGACACAAATAAGCAAATTACATCCCATATTGCATATTGAGTATAGAAACGAGGTGCAAGCAATGTTCTTTATGAGTTTTGAGGAGTAAAAAGTCATTATTGATTAAGAGAGGAGATAGAATGGTGATAATTCAACAGATAAAGTGGGGGACATCCTTGGAAAATGAAAAGCATGAACAGAATCAGGAAAAACACAAAATGGGCAGTAAGACTGAACATTTGTATATTATTAGAGAACATACAATAATACTACATTCTCAAGGACTTTGAATGTGAAGCAAATAAGATTGAATTTTACCTGGTAGAAAGTTAGGAAAGACTTGAGAGTTATAAATAGATAAAGTGATGTGATAAGTTTTATGTTATTGATACCAAAGACAGAGTTTAGTTTTAGTTCCCTTGTTTGAAAGTTAACACAACTGTTGTGTGTCCTTAATTTCTAGTAGATTTTACAATTACTTTTTGCCTTTTTTTATTCACAATTATACAATGCTGTTAGCAGAAAGCATACTATTTGGTCACCATTCAGAATATAATTATGTCTTTTATTTAAAATGGGAAGGTAGCATTAGGTAGAAATACTGATCTTCTAAATATTATGGAAGATGTTGCTCAAAGCTAGTCTTTTTTAAAAGCAAATCCATTTTAACTGTTCTTCCTTTTTATACCTTTCTAGATTGGTTCTGAATTAGAATTTTGACTGTATCTGTAAATATCTCTTTAGAAACTTTGTGCCTTTTTATAACCCCAAAACTATTTTCTAAAGCAGTTAGATAAATGTTTGCTTCTTTGGCACTCTTGATCTTAAAATTGGCTTTGTAATTTCTTTAATATTTTGACTTTGTTATAATTTCTTTCTTTTCTGCATAATCACTGCAGACAAATTTGTCTGGTTTGGAAGCTGAACTTCCTTTGCACTCACATCTCTCAGTTTCTTACCTTTCTCCCCTTCTCCATCCCTTAAGTCATTTTCCAAAAGTCTCTTTCCCAAGATAGGTTCTAGGGCAACCCTGGAAACCATATGGCCTGTAAAGGGCATCTGAGTTCACTCCTCTAGAATATGCATGATACTGTATTTGAAAGAGAATTTTGGACTTCCAGCTCTGCCAATTACTAAACTCATGAATGAGCCTCATAGACAAGTCACTTACCACCCTGGCACCTTGATTTAGTTCTCTACAAAAGGGGAACTTGTTTAAGATAATATTTAAGGTTTCTTATGGCCCTAAATCTTACAATAATAACAACTCTGTGGGGGTTTTAAGTTTTACAAAATGCCTTAAAAATAGCCTTATAAAATTATTAATAATTTTTTGATAAGGAAATTAAGACCCAGAAAGAAGAACCGAAAACACCCAAGTTTATAAAACTCATTAGAATCAAAGCTGGGGTTTGAATTCATCTTTTGATACCAAGTTCAGTGTTTGTTCTATTGGATTATTTTGCTACTCTCCCTGTTCCTTAAAAATTCTCCATGTAGACTTTCCTTCTAAATTCCCACTTTAACTTTCCTTTTTCAGGAAAAAAGATCTCGGAAAGAAGGTATCAAATTTTCTCCCCCCCCCCCAGGGGACCAGTGGGTTAAATAAGAGAAAAGATCATAATTTCTAGAACTAGTCAGATGTTAATATTTTATAGTAAGGTAACTAAAGTTTGGGAAATAGAGTGACTTGATTAAGATCTCAGAGAGAGAGTAGCAGAGCTAGGATTATAATTAGATTCTCTGATTGAATCCAGTGATCTTCTTTCTACATCACATGCCTTCTCATATCATTAGAATTGGAAAGGGGCATGGCATTCATTTTATGTAATCTCCTCATTTTACATATGAGGAAGCTAAATCCAAGAAAAGACAGCAATATCACCTGTAGGTGATAAATAGGATAATCAGGAGCCAAGTCGTGAGCTTCTATTTTCACAACCATTAGTCTAGTCTCTCTGCTAAATCATACTCTTCTAGAAAAAGAGCATGTGCTACAGAATTGAAGCATCAAGTACTCAAGGAAAACATTGACAATTGTAGCTTAGGGAGATACTTGAATACAGAAAGATTGAAATTTATTGTGGAGAGGAGAAAGCAAGGTTTGTCCAAAATGAAGGAGAGGGCTTATAGGAATTTGGGACAAGTAAGAATTGAAGGAGCAGAAAAATTATAGTTTCTCCCTAAAAGTAAAGGGTGAATCAGTTATCCACTCTGAGCCTTAGTTTCCTCAACTTTAAAATGAAAGGATTAAACCAACATGTAATCTAAGGAAAGTTCCGTCCATTTCTCATATACTCTTAATTAGATTATCTTAATAACTTCAGCTAGTTATATACTACTCTGCAGTAATTCTCAGAAGCTTGCAGTGACCCAGGTTTCACTTTACTGGGTCCTGATGGTAGAAAGTTACCTAAAGCAAGTGAGGCAACAACTTTCTGTTAAGCAGGGACTTTTCTAGATACTTGTTTTCTTACAGGGGAAATAGTTGGAGCTCAATAGCTATCCCTGGTGAGGATCTTAAGAATTATTCTAAGCCTTGTGTTTTTATAATCTAAATGTTATATTCACAAGAGCATAACTCTTATAGGGGAGCTCAATTATGTTATTATTAGAATTTTTATTTTACATTTTTTAAGTCAGAATTAAAAAATCTCACCTTATATTTTGGCCAATACGGTATATTTTTTAATTTGTTCTTTGAGGACTGTCAGATGTCACAATCCCTTTCTGTCTTCAATTTTATTGCTTTTATGATTAGAAATAAAATTTTTCTTACTCATATTTCTCAATATTAAGAATCTTTGTCCCATTCCTTATTATGGTGTTGAAGGTGTATCTTTTGTGTGAGGATTAGCTTAGTTAAATGTGGAAAGGTTTTCACTGGGCATTCGCTAGTAAATGATGAATTTATTTATAGTCACTCATTAAAAAAATTGGCAAAAAGGGCTTTTGAAGGACTTTGTAATCATACAGTTGAACCTTGTTCTTCATGTAGGGAAATGAGCAGAGCTATTTGCCTCCTAGGAGTTTTACTTTCTGACATTGGTTTCTTATTTCAGGCAAAATGACCAATGCTGATTTGGTGAAGTATGGCTTGGCTGATGTTGTGGAAAATCCTGGCATTATCACAGATATTGGGATGAAGGCTGTCAATGAGGTTTTTTCCTGCATCAAATACCTGCTCATATATAATTGTCCTCATCTGCATAACCCAAATAATTGGATTACAGGTACTATAAACATTGTGCAGTCAAAATAAAATGACACCATTTTGTAGATAAAGCTTCTAGAAGCCATTCCCTACTGGTTCAAGAGCATGGTCCATATTGTCTTGCTTTATCCTGGAACTACAGATTTATTAATATCTCTTATCAGGAACTCACAGCAATTTTCATTTCTGTTATACTTTCTTCACATTAAGCCCTCCAAAGTTGTGCAAATTTAGCTCCTCACATTGCCATAAAATGAACTTGATAAAGCATTTCCTTGCAATAATCTCATGAAGTAAGTAATAGTAGCTGATATTTATACAGTTCTTTAAAACCTACAAATCTTATTATGTGGCTATAAATCATTACTGCTACCTACTACATGTGTTATCTTGGTCAAATTACTTAATAGGATTTAGAAGAGGAAGAGACCTGATTTTTCTTAACAGCTTACTGTAGAGATGAGGAAACTGAGTTCCATGAGGTTAAGTGATGTACCAAAGTCACCTAGTCTTCAAATTCATGTGTTTTGACTTCAAATTCAGTGCTTTTTCTACAATGCCATATTGTTTTCTAGTCCTCCATTTTTTTAAATTTAGCTAAAGTGTAAGGAGATTGGACAAATTTAAGGTCCTTTACAATTCCAAACACAATCCTATATCTAAAACTTTTAATTTAATTCACTTACCCCAGTTATGCTTATTTTAAGTCATTACAGGTTTGGAGGAGGCCCCAACCAGCAATAAGTATGTTCCCCTTCTATGGGAGTCAAACTCCAGGTCTCTTTTATTTTTCGGTTCTGTGATTAAAATTCACAGAGAAGAAACCCTTAGAATAGTATTTATTACCCTGATTTTATATATCAAAAATTAGATTGTAGCTGTCACATATCCTTTGTGAATCATGAGTATTTCGGGTCACATTGACATTTGGTTTCTAACAGTGGAACATGTTTAAATTGATATTGCTAGGAAAATGTTTTTAAAAGGACTAGCTTTCACCTATTTTATTATAGTGGTAGTTTAGAGAAGTGTCAGAGGTAACAGCTGCAGAAGCATTATAGTGTAATAGAATAATATTACATTTAGAGTTAGACCTTTGGGGTGGCTAGGTGGTGCAGTGGATAAAGCACTGGCCTTGGAGTCAGGAGTACCTGGGTTCAAATCCGGTCTCAGACACTTAATAATTACCTAGCTGTGTGGCCTTGGTCAAGCCACTTAACCCCATTTGCCTTGCAAAAACCTAAAAAAAATAAAATAAAATAGATTTAGACCTTCAGTTTGATCTCTTTGATATAGATAGGTGAGAAGGCAAAAAAAAAGGGAAACAGTAGGAATGAAGCATCGTAGTGTAGTAGAAAGAGCACCGTATTTAGAGTCAAAAGATCTAAGTATGAATCCTAACTCTGCTGATTACAATACATTTATATAATTTGAAGATTATAACCATCTGGCTTTTGGCAAATCATTTAACATCTTTTATCCACTGTTTTTTCATCTGCTGAAGATGTTAGAATAGATGACCTCTGTGGTTCTTACTCATTCTAAAATTTGTCTGAGTTGAGTTGATGACCTTTTGTGACAATCCTTATTATGTTAGTAGAATGGTTTAGCAGCCTAGAATAGGAAGCTACACTATAGATGTTTAAGACTTGAAATTATTCACTTTTCCTTTTACAGATCATTCAAGATGGACACGGCTGGTTGATCTCACCTTGGTGAGATGTCATGCAGTTAAACTTGAATCTTTCAGTCAATTCATTGAGTTATTGCCAAGTCTGGAGTTTATCTCTCTGGACCAGATGTTTCGAGAACCACCCAAGGTAGATCACTCTGGGAGTTTTTGGCTTATTTTGGAGCTCAGGAATGAAACAAACATGATTTGAAACAAGTATTCTGAAAATAGATCCACTTTTTGAAAGTTATGTTCAAGGAATAATTTTTGAATGAACTGAAAAGTCTGTGAAAAATTAGACAGTTAATTGTTTAGGTAGCATAATGTAATGGGAAAAAAACTGTATACTGGAAATCAGTAACCTGGGTCTTATCTCCAGTAGCATACTAAGCCAATTTCCTTTTTTTTGTTCTCAGTTTCCTCATCTGTAAAAATAAAATGTTGGACTAAATTATTTCTCAATTCTTAGCAGATAGATATATTATTTACAGTTTGCAGTAATTTACAAAAAAAAAAGAGAAGAGAGAAGGTATACTTGGAGAAGTTAGGAACAGGTTAAGACTCTGGCCTCTCATTCATTTTGATTGTAGAAAACAACATAAAAAGGCACTTCCCTTTCAAGTTAAGGTCAAAACTCAGATGGTGATCTGCCTGTCAACTTTGCTTACTTGACTCATTCTGTAAACCCTATTCTTAACTACTCAAAAATTGGGGCCTAAGATACCCAATTATACTAGGACTTGAAAATTTTCCCTAATTAGTCTTTGGTCTCCTTTGTAAACAAAGAGTTTGGCATACATCATGTGTTCTTTCCAGTTCCAAAATTCTGTAGCAGGAAATTCATCCTTTAAAGCATAGGTGTCCAACCTTTTAGCTGTTCTGGGTCACATTGCCCAACCAAAACTGTCAAGGGCAGCATATAGAATTTAATATTTATTACTATAATCCAGTGAGTATAAGAATAAAATGTAATAATGTAAAAGAATAAAAAATAATGTTTATGAAATATATGTTTTTATAAAAAATAAAAATTTACTTTTTAAGCAAATGTTAATTTTTCACTGTGAGGAAAAATTTTTCATTCTGTGGAAGAAAAAATAACAACAATAAAGTTGTTGCAATTACACTGAGTGATATAATGTTTTAAAATAAAGATCCTAATTCCTATATGCATAGGAATTCTATGAGACAATGTTAGTTACACGAAAAAGTAGAGCTATATTGAAGATTAAGCTGGTCTGTGATGTTGTAACCTTAGTACATGGGTTTGACCATTCTTTTATTTTCCAGTTACATGATGACACGGTGTAACCATAACACATGAATGGGTTACTTGAATGTTCTTTGAGGTTTACATGTGGTTTGTGGACATGCCTGCTTCATAAGTTTTGTTTACCCCTAGAAAAAATTAAGCCTGCAGTTGAGGTATGTAGACTGTAGGTGGTGATGCTTTGCTCACGTGGTCTGAACTGCTACTATTCCCGTGAGCACTCTGGCCAAACCAAGCTACAGTATAATGTAGTTTAAAGAGCATTGTATTTGAAACTAGATGAGCAATGTTTATATTAAAACTCTGAGCCTTCTTACCTTTGTGCCATTGGGAAAGTCATTTCTTTTTTCTAGTCCTGAGTTTCCTTATATATAAAATGTATAGGTTGGACTAGAGCCAGGGTTCATAACCTAGGTTTAAGATTTCAGTAGGTCCATGAACTTGGATTGGGGGTTGAGGGTAAGAGTAGAATTCAGATTATTTTCACTAACTTACAGTTGAAAGTTACTATTACCTTCAAGTGTGAATTAAACAAAAAATTGTCATGAGAAGAGGTGTATAGGCTTCACCAGAGTGTCAGAAATGAGTCTGTGACAGAAAAAAGATTAAAAGTCCCTGGCCTAGATGATCTCAAAGGTCCTTCCAGTTCTGCAATTCTGTGAGTCAATGTAGCCTGAATGATTCTGCTTTGGAGTTTGACTTGCTGGATAAGGGGCAAAGACTTAGAATAAGTCAAAAATTGCTCTCAGTAATGAATGTGGAATTGGGTTTGATAGAAACATCCTGGAAAAAGATTTAGGGTCTAAGAATGTGTTGTGGGGATTTTATTTTTTGCCATGATGGCCATAATAATAGTGATAGTTTACATTTCTGGCTCAGAAAGGCCAATTACCTTTCCCATATTCACACAGCTAAATTAGTTTTGAACCCAGGTCTTGAATACAGTTCTCCTGTTCAAAGTCCAGTGTTTTTCCCACTGTATCATATTGCCATGTCCTAGAAAATCAAACAAATCCAGTCAGACAAAATATGTAAAAGGATTCCAGCCAATAGGATCTTTTATGACTTCAATATAAAGAAACCTGCAGTTCATAAATCACTTTCTTCCTCAAATCATTAAGCCCCTCGGGGTGGCTAGGTGGTGCAGTAGATAGAGCACTGGCCCTGGAGTTAGGAGTACTTGAGTTCAAATCCCGCCTCAGACACTTAATAATTACCTAGCTGTGTGGCCTTGGGCAAGCCACTTAACGCCATTGCCTTGCAAAAACCTTAAAAAAAAAGACAAATCATTAAGCCCCTTTCCTTAAAGATATGAAACATTTAGAGTGGCCCAGTTTCCAGAAAAAATTAGGAGGTGCAAATGTTTTGAATTTTCACTTTAAGGGAATCATCCCCTTGTCATTGATGTCTGGCTATCTGTTTCCTTAGGGTTGTGCACGTGTTGGTCTGAGTGCAGGTACGGGGATTGGTGTTTCATCAGCCCTTGTGAGCAACCAGAATTCCAACAATGAAAATGACAATCATCAAAACAACAACCCCAATGTACCCAACAATAATCCCCAACAGGCCAATGACCAGAATGAGGAGAATGAGATGCGCCAGGATGGACAGGCTGAAGAACAGCAGATTGCTGCTGAGGGTAACCCTGACCTTTTGTGAGCTCCAGACAGAAATGGTTTTTACTTTGCATTCTCTTTCTTTCTCCCAAGTCTCACCCCATCTTTCTTTCTTATTCACAAATGAAATCATCACTCTTAATTTCTAGGTTGGCTGGCTGAGAAGATATGGAGAATGAACAGTTCTCATTTTGTTTGCCTTGCAAAACAACAAAGGCTTGATAGCAGTGCATTTGAAAAGGACTTTTGCATCCTAGTTGACTGTAGGCTGTCTAGTAGTAAATATTAGGACTCTATTAGTTAAGAGAAAAATCTAATGTGTTATGGGAGTTTGACCTTGGGAATCAACCTTCTTCCTGAATCTCAATTTCCTCATCTATAAAAATGAAGATGGAAGAGCCTTCTAGCTCTAGATCATTGATCTAGATATGCTCAGTTGAGTATCTAGACAAAAAGAGAAAATAATCCCACTGCTTTACCATGGTCATACTATTTCAGGAGTATTGTGACAGTTGTAATGCAGCATGTTAGTGACAATATAGATGGCATCCATGAAAAGAGTGGACAGGAAAGATTCTATTAAAATGAATAAAAGAAATCATTTAAAATTAAGAGATAAGGGAAGAAGAGGGAGCATGCTTTTGTACCTTTGAATGTTTGAAGGATTGTAATATGTAAGAAGGGTAGAATTTGTTCAACTTGGTCCAGTAGGCTAAAACTAAGACATTGCAGGAAGATTAGAGAGAGGTATATTTTGCCTTAATATAATGGAAAACTGGGGTGGCTAGGTGGCATAGTGGATAAAGCACCTGCCCTGGAGTCAGGAGTACCTCGGTTCATATCTGGTCTCAGACACTTAATAATTACCGAGCTGTGTGGCCTTAGGCAAGCCACTTAGCAAAAACTTGAAATATATATATGTGTGTGTGTGTGTGTGTGTGTGTATGGAAAACTTTCTGATAGAACTGTTCTGAAATATAATGGATAGCCTTAGAAATTAGCTTTCTCTTTCACTTTTTTTTTAAAATTTAAAGGAATGGGATTAAGTGACTTGCCCGAGGTCACACAGCTCGGCAATTATTAAGTATCTGAGATTAGATTTGAACTCAGGTACTCCTGACTCCAGGGCTGGTGCTCTATCTACTGTGCCACCTTGCTGCCCCTCTGTTTTACTTTTGATATTTAAACAGAGGCTGGGTAGTGTTACATTTTGGTGAGGTTGTAGAGACAATGCTTTATTTGTGACAGTAGAGATTACCTACAATCTTGATGTTCTCTTCCAAATCTCTGGTGCAGTGGATAGAGAATTGGCCTAGGAGTCAGGAGGATGGGAGTGCGAATGTAGCCTCAGGCATTTACTAGCCATATGACCTTGGACAAGTCACTCAATCCTGATTGCCTCATATCCAGTGCCATCTCCACTTGTCCTCATTCATATCTGGCTACTGGATCCATTTAGCTTTGGAGAAGAAAGTGAGGCCGGTGACTTAGCACAGCACCTCCTCACTCAAATCCAATTCATGTACTTGTCATGGTATCACTTCCCTGATGTTGTAGTCTTCTTTGACAATGAAGGATAAAAATTATTATTCATTAGTTATTCTCATAGTGTTTGGTAAATCTGTGTAGATGCAGTAATATAAGAAAGGGATGAAGTATAGGTCACAAATGAAATTTACTATTATTGAGAAGGGATTTCAGGGTTGGGGTTGAAGTGTAAAGGCAAAAGATGACAATATAGAAACTGAGCAAGTATTTGACCTAATTTAGCTTAGTGCTACATCATAAAAATTAAGCATGATGCTATCTTTTACATCCTCTCACTGAAGGGAAGACTAGCAATATTTTCTGTGGACAACTGAATAGCAGTTGTGGAGGTAGCATAGAACAAAGAGGGACCTTTCACTAGTGATTTAAGAACTGAGCACATGCAAACCATCTTGTCCTTACTTCTTTTCCTTCCCTGTTTTCCCATAAATAATGTGCAGTAAGTTTATTCTCTTGACCTTTTTTTCCCATCCTGACCTTTTGAACTTTGAAGAGAGACCCCCCCCCCCCCCACCAGGCTATGTGCTTTTTACCTGCAGGAGCTTTCTTCATCTTACAGTCTAATGAGAAGAGAATACCCTACTGTTAGGTAGACTTCTTTCATGATAATATTCTTTTATTGTCTAGTGCCTGATTCAGTCTACCTCTTGAATAAACCAAAAGATAAATTTGCTTAGTCTTTGTAGTTAAACATTTGCACAGATTATTTGTGATCATTTAAATAAGACAATAAAATATAGACTGGTTTGCCTGCTTTTAGACTAGATCAGTTTGACCCTTTATACTTTGAGTCATAAAAGAAATTTGAATTTTTGTCCTTATCAGTTTTCACAGACTTAATGTCTGTGTTCTATTCTAAAGTATGCTTCATTTTTTATCTCAGAAACATCTTTTTAAAAAATTAATGTTAGTAATTTAAATTTTAAAGTTAATTTTTTGATTACTAGTCATTTGCTTTCTCCTTCCCATTCCTTGCTTCCCCATAAACAAATACACATAAACAACCCCCTACACACAAATAAAATCCCTTTAACACATAAGTATTGTTAAGATAAAAACACATTCCCTCATTAGTCATTTGCAAAAATGTCTGTCTCATTCAGCATTGTTCTAAATCATTGATCACCTGGAATTAAAACATAGCAAAATATTCCCAAGTATTCCATCTTAATTGACTTTTGTAATCCTGTTGAAAAAGTTCTTTCTAGATGCTTACATCTGTACCCTCTTTACTCCCAATTCAAGCATAGCTTTCAAAAATCTGTTTACCTTTTTATGTTTCTCTTTATTTCCTTGACTGTATTTTAAACTTTCAATCCAACTTTGGTCTTTTCATCAGTAATGTTTGAAAGTGTCCTGTTTTGTTAAAAATTCATTTTTTTCCTTGTGTTATTACATTTACTTTTGAACTAGAAGTGTTATTCTTACTTGTAATTTGCCTTTTAGAATATATTATGCCATGTTCTTTGCCTTTTTTTTTTTTAAGTTTTTTGCAAGACAATGGGGTTAAGTGGCTTGCCCAAGGCCACACAGCTAGGTAATTATTAAGTGTCTGAGGTTGGATTTGAACTCAGGTACTCCTGACTCCAAGTCCAGTGCTCTATCCACTGCGCCACCTAGCTGCCCCAACTTTGCTTTTTTTTTTTTTAATAGTAGTATCTTTGGTGATCTTTACTGTACTTCGTCACTGCTTAAACTCTTTCTTTTTGGCAGTTTGACCAATTTGTCTTTGACATGTAAGCTCGTGATTTTAACTATGACATTCCTAGTTTTCATTTTGGGAACTCTTTGAGGAGATGACCATTGAATTCTTCCTGTTTTCATTTTACCTCTGGTTATGAAAAATCTGGGCAATTGTCTTTCATTATTTCTTGAAATCATGGCTTTCAGGAAGTTCAGTGGTTATAAAATTATCTCTTAATTTGTTTTCTAGGTCCTTTATTTTTGATATGTGACACCTTACATTTTTTTCCTCTTCTTTTAATCTCATTTTAGTATTTCTTGTTTTCTCAGGGATTCATTGACCTTTATTTGGCCCATTCTAATTTTCTTTTTTTTATTCTACTTTTCAAAAAAGTCTATTACTTGAATAAGATTTTGTAGTTCTTGTTACAAACTATTTTTTCCAAGTTTCTCTTTCTTAATGATCATTTCTTTTCCAATTTGTTCCCCTCTTAACTGTCATTTAATTTATAGTATCATTTTAAAACAATTTTGAACTTTTTCATCATTTCTTCTTTGAATTCTAATTCATCTTGTGGGCAAATTGCTTTTATTTGAGACCTTGCTTTTAAATGTTTTAGAATTATGCTTTTTTTTCTGGGTATTACCTTGAAGATCCCTAACCTCATAAGAGCTCTTTCTCCATTTTTATTTATTTGTTTTTTAATCTTGATTTGTTTTATAGCAATCTGTTTAGCTGGGAGGGCATAGGATTGGAGTTGTTTCCTTTCTTGGAGGGTCAACATGTCCTGGAAAAGGAACTTCACAATCTCTTATGGATGACTTGATGGTGTGAATTCTGAGGATTGAATCTAAGTTTCTAGACCCTCCAAATGCTCTCTTGCTGTTAAGCTTTGGTTCTGTAACTGTATCCTTGAGAAACTCTAAACTTCTCTGCACTGCTCCTCTCTGGCAGTGTCTCAATCTTGAGGGTTAGACGAAAATCTCTTCTATTTCATACAATCTATAAATCCAAAAGGAAAGGACATGAAATAATATGAGCCAAGGAAATATTGATATGATATGGTCTCCACTTCTTGTTCTATCATGTCTTCTCCAGCCACTAGAATTCTTCCGTGAACTCTGCCTCTTTGGAATGTCTGCTGTACTCATTTTGTTAATAAAACAAACAAGATTCATTTTTTCCCCTCATAGTTCTCATTCCCCCAAGTAAGAGCAATGTTTGTTTCTTCTGCTTATTTGCATCTTTCACACATGTACTTATTTTACTCAAATATTTGGTTAGTGAATTAATTTAAATATTTTGATGGATATATATATATATATATATATATATATATATATATATCAGATCCATCTGACTACTCTCACCTCTGATATAGATCCAGATTGGCTTCTTATACTATTCTATCCTTTTCTATTTTTCTGTAAGTCTTCCATAGAGGTTCCACCCAAAGCATTTGTCATCTTGAAATCTCAAGAAAACAAAATTTCTTACCAAGTTGGTTGCCATATTGAGAGTCAGTCCTGCTAACTCCCATAAACCTACTCTAGAAAAACCCTGAATAATAATAATTATTATTTATTTAGGCCAAATAATAATAAAAATAGCTTTGTGTTCATTAAGTGATTCCCTTTATTTTAGAAATGTGTAATATTTATAGAAACCTGAGGATAAGTAAAGCCAATGTAATGCAGGGTACTCTACTAGTTCGAGCAGTGATAAAACTGTATAATTTGCAAGATTCTCTGCTCAGAAACAGTAAAAGCAAAGGGCTCTTCTGAGAAAGCCCTAAAGTAAGTTCCTTGGAATCACAGAAAATAGCAACAATACTATAATCTCAGATCAGGATGGTTTAAATACAAGGGCTCCAGTGTCCCTAATATTATCCTTAGTTATCAGAGAGGGCATAGAAAATTCATAACTTTAAATCCCCAAGGAACCAATTGAGTTTGACCAGTACACTCAAAAGTGTAGCAGAGCCTGTCTCTAGTACAAGGCCCCAATTCGTGAATTAATGCTAGTAAGATAAGTAGATCAAAGAAAACACTAATTAGTATAAAATTACTGCAAATCTAGAGTTACTCCAAAAGGAGAGAGTAATTTCATAATAACTACAAGTCAAGACTACAAAGAAAAAAAATCTTTTTTACAAGAACTAATGGATATTAAACTAGAAATGAAATAAATGAAGACTCTAGACAAAAAAAAAATGAAAGGAGAATAAATAGCTTAGAAGAGAAAACAAAGTCAGTGAATAGATTAGTGATTCCATGAGATAACAAACCTAGGAAAATAATTCTAGAATCATTGGAAATTTCTAGGTGATATGATAGAAGCCTGGACATGGTCTCATATTCTCGCAACCTCTGAGACCTCTCCAAAATAGAAAATATGCTTCAAAGTTTGAAGCAACTTCAGTTTTCCTCAATGGTCTAGATACATAATGCAAAAGAAGGTTTTATAAAAAAAAACACAACAACCAATAACCTGTGTTCTAATATTCATTGATCTTGAACTCATTCAGCATTTCTCTTCTTTGCTCACTTCCCAGTAGTGAGACTATATACTGAAAGAAATAAAGGATATAACATAGACTTCCAAAAAAAATTCACACCTCTTCCCACTTTCCACTCCTATGGGAAATTCCCACCTCCAGGGCTACAGAAATTTGCCCTGGCCATGCAGCTGTAGCCCTTCAGGAACAAAAGATGCTAACAGTCCAATAGCATTAATGCTGCAAAGTTCTAAACAAATAGTGTTGAGGTAGACAACCCATAACACCAGCAGAGCTGGTACTAGAGTAGACAACCCCATGGCATCAATGTTAAACCTCCAAACTGTCAATGTCAGGCCAAAGAACTGAGGAACAGAAGGTGCAAAACATGTATGGGGAGCTATGTAGCATTGGGGAGCAGTCTTCAGCTGACACTAGTGCTGACTACCCAAAAGGCACTTGGGGAAGAAAACTAGATTGGTTAACTTTGAAGTGCCCACCATGGGAGATTACTTGGTAAGCTTTAAGATCCAATTGTCATGGAAACTTATCTGAGGAGAGAAAGTCAGAAAGTGAGTGTTAGGGGAAAACAAGGGGGTGAGAAAAGGCTGAAATTACTAAAGATTTTATGGAGAAGAAAACTCAGAGACCTTGCCCTTAAGCAAATAAATCCACAGGGAAAACAACAACAGCAGAAATGTAGCCTCTAGATATAGTAAACTATCTCAGACATCTATGAACAAATATTTCAAAACAAAGATGAGAAAAAGAGAGAAAACCAGATTGAGAATGCAAATGATTAGAAGTGAAGGACAATCTAGTTAAGCAAAACAGAAATGCAAGCAAAACACTGATTTTGGTTACTGGATACATAGAGATCACATTAAGGATCCTGGGTCTCCCAGAAGAACACAACAGGACCAAAAACCATAATATGATAATGAAAGAAATAGAAGAGAACTGCTCAGAATGTCTGAATGTAAGAAAATAGAATTTGAATAGAAAGAATTCACAGATCTCCAGGAAAAAAACCCTAAGGTAGCCAATACCTAGGACATATAGTGATTCAATTTAGCAATTGAGTTTAGAAACAAGTTCTACAAATGATCGGGAGAAAGAACTTCACACACGAAGAAAAGGAAATCCGAATAATGAAAGATAATCGTCCATAATATAGGAGGGAATAGCATAATGTGAACCAGGCAGCAGTGGAACTCAGGATTCAATTCAGTATGGTGACTAGCCTGCAAATTTGTTTAACTATACAAGAAAAAAAATACACATTCAGAAGCATTTGAAATATTGTAAGAAAGAAATGAGAATTGAAGAGATTTTTGCTTTTCAAGCACCTCAAAAAACAGAAATAGGGAAGGAGTGAATAGATGAAGCAGGCAAAGATGGGAACAGCAACAGAGTGATAACAGAAAGACCAATAAGAGAATTTTTTCCTTAATATACATAAGGAAATGTGGAAGAAGTAATAATGAAGAAGCAGATAGGTGAATATGGGCAGAATCAATTACAGTCCTTCTTGCAGGTAAATCAGTATTTTTTTGCATGTGATATATTAAAACATGGAAGGTACATGAAATGGAAGGTGGGTAGCTGAGGAATAGAGAAAACATTGATGTGCTAGGGTTAGATCAAGGGCTAGCAATGTTGAAAAGGTGACAACTGTGGTTTCAAAGAAGAAACTAAGATAGTAGGCAAATATGATGAAAGTTTGAAAAGGGGTAGGAAAAAGAGGAGGCCTTTCTTTGGTGGTAGCAGGATTCCACTGATGTATGCTCCTGTAAGAAAGTATATGAAGGGAAATGGGGACCTTATGCTGGGTGTAGCCTGTGGCATGTGGTACTTGAAAAGTCTGCTTGTCCTACACTGGCTAAAGGGAGGGGGATGTTGGAATCTCTAGTGCAACTGACACCTGGTAAGTGGGTGAGCATAAATTGAAGGACATTTTGAGGCAAATTTTAAAAAAGTGACCAGCAGGAACCATAGATTAGTTATGGACTACATTACCAGGGATGTGTGAAGAGGTCCATGTATAGGATAGGGTCTGCTTTGATATCTACAAAAGCATTTTTGTGGGGTTAGGCAAAAGGATAAAGTGGAATACATGAGACAAGCTCTCTAAAGCAATGACAGAAAGAATGGTTTTCTTGGATCCTTTAATTACAAGAAGAATATTGAGAAAAGAGAGAGACTAGATGACTAGATAACTTTGGCATCATAATTTAGAGCATAAAAGTCTAGAGTAGGTAGAAAAAAAAGGTAATGAAGAGTGAGTGAAATCTTTTTTATTTTTTGGAAAGGCTTATAAAATGAAATTTTAACATGAACAGGACTAGTTGAAGGGAGAAGAAAGGAGAATATTTGACTAAGATTTTTTAAAAAGTGATAAGAATTATATAACTAGGTAAAAGCAGGAGATAAAAAGGAATAAGAAAAATGGGAAAATGCTATAGGAAATAGAGGAATCAGGGTGTGAAGAGGGTCAATGAAGACATTTAAATATCAATTTGGAAAAGTCTAACAGAAAGAAACAATGGAAAATAATGGAACTAAAATTTCTGGAGAAACTAGAATTTAAAAACTTACAGTGCCCTGATGGAACAGCACAAGAATGTACATAATTGTTTTTTTGATTTTATTAATTTTTGCAACTACATGTGACAGTACATGCAACAGACATTTCTTTACATTTTTTTCCTTCCTCCCCTCCCCCCAAAAGAAGGCAATGTGACATAGGCTCTCCATCCACAACCATGCTAAACACAGTTCCATATTAGAATATACATATTTCTTAGAACCTCATAGAACTTGTATAAAAATTAACTATGTATTAGGGCAGAGATATTTCAAATAAGGCAAAAATAGTTAATATATCCTTTACAGTCCATTAAGCATAGAAATTGATTCTGTGGTCACAAAAAACCAATTACAATAATAGAACTTCAGAGAAATCTTAAATAATGAGGGGGTAAAACAAATCATAGAAATAATAACTGCAGAAAACCGGTAATGATGAAACAATATACTAGATTTCTGGGATGTAGATGAAGCAGGCTTCAGAGAGAATATCATATCTTTTTTTATATATATATATATATATATGTACATTTACACAATAGGAAAAGAATGGATTAATGATTTGAATATGGATTTTTAATTAGTCAGCAAATTAAAAACCTTAAATATAAGAGGAGATACTAAAAATTAGAAAGGAAATAGATAAATTAGAAACAGCCTTAGAAATGATAAATCAATAAAATTGATAAAGCCTCAGCTAATTTTATTAAAAAGAAGAGAGCAGAATATCAAATCTATAAAATAGAAATGGATAGGTATTGGGGCAGTTAGGTGATGCAGTGGATAGAGCTCGAGCCCTGGAGTCAAGAGGACCTGACTTCAAATTTGGCCTTAGACACTTAGTAATTAATTAGCTGTGTGACCTTGGGCAAGTCATTTAATCCCACTGCCTTGCAAAAATAACAAAAGAAATGGACAGATGAAATCACAACAAAATAAGAAGATAAAAGGTCATCAGAAAAAATATTACATCCTTTTGCTTATCAAAAATGAGCACATGAAATAGAGGAATACCTTCAAAAATATAAAATACTCAGACTTATCAGAAGACTAGATGGAGATCATGAATAATCCAATTAAGAAGGGGATGAGGTGGGGGAGATATATTAAACTGTAAAGGAATTACTAGAAAGGAGAAGGGGAGGAGGTTGGAAGGATATCCTTATATTGATGAATTCATAGGAGAATTCTATCAAACTTTTAAAGAACAATTAGGATTCAGTATTCTCAAAAATTGAGAAAAAAATGCTCCCTACCAGAATCGTTTATGAGACAAATATAATCCTAATGTCTAAACTGTGGAAAGATAAAACCCAGAAAACAGTAGACCAATATCAATTGGAGTCAAAAATTTTCAGTAGAAACCTATCAAACAGACTATAGTGATTTATCCAAGAAATCTTATGACAAAGTGGAATTTTCGCTAGTGATGCAAGCAAGGACAGTTCAGTCTTAGGAAAACAATCAACATAGTCACTTTAAAAATCAAAATAACCTAAACCACGTGATCAGTTCTTAATAATTGCAGAAAATACTTTTGAAAAGGTACAACATTCTTTTATGCTAAATGTACTACAAAGTATGGATATAGAGAGATCGTTTTAAAAATGTTATCTAAAGTCAAAAGTCACATACAGTGAATATATTAGAATCTTTTCCAATAAAAGTAAGAGTGAAACAAGTATGACCTCATATAATTTTTGAAATACAACAGCAAAAAGACAAGAGACAGAAATTAAAGGAATAAAAATAGATAAATAGGAGATTAAAAATCTTGGTTTACTGATATGATTTACTTGGAAAATCCTAGAAAATCAGTAAAGATACTAGTTGAGACAGTAGCTTCAGCAAAATTATAGTCAACAAAATAAAGACACAAAACCCAATATTCATATATATATGTACATATATATATATATATATATATATATATATAATAAAACACAAAGACATGTAACAATAGGGAAATCTCATTTTAAATAACTACAAAAAGCATAAAACATCTGGACATTAACCTCCCTAAAACACACAAAACCCTTGTATAGATTCAGTTATAAAACACTCCTTAAAGTCATTAATAAAAATCTAAATAGTTGGAAGAATATCCAGTGTTCATAAGTGGGTTTAACAGTATAATAAAAATGACACTACCAAATAGAACTAATTTACATATTTAATGCTATAACAATCAAAATTACTAAAGAGATATTTTAAAGATATAACTTGAGAAAATAAAATCTATTTGGAAAAACAAAAAGACTAGTATATCAAGGAAAATGAAGAAGTAGGAACAAAAGGAGAATGTTACTTCCAGACCACAAACTATATTATAAAGCAGAGAGAGAGACTAGATCAGTGGAAGACTGGGCAATATAGATTCAAAAACAAGAGAATTAAACATCTTGGTGTTTTCTAACATTCTATGATTTGAAAAAAATATATTTTTGAGAAAACTGGAAAATTGTCAGACATTAGGCTTAGACTAACACTTTATACAGTATTCCACCATAAATTGTAAGTAGATATGTGACCTTTAATAGTATATTATAGAAAAATCTGAAGAGAAATATAATCTACTTCTCCCAAGTATGGGAAAGTAATGTATTCTTAATCAAACAAGAAATAGAGGCAATTTCATTAAATAAAATAAATAACTTATTAC
Source organism: Macrotis lagotis (assembly GCF_037893015.1). NCBI lineage: Eukaryota > Metazoa > Chordata > Mammalia > Peramelemorphia > Peramelidae > Macrotis > Macrotis lagotis. The sequence continues at coordinate 366,072,687 of NC_133658.1, forward strand.
AAGGAACTAAAAAGCTTCTATACAATCAAATGAAAACATATAGGACAAAACAAGTGGTTAAAGGGGGCTCAGTTGGGGGGAATCTTTGTATTACAGTTCTTTAACAAGGGTTTTGTATCTAAAATGTAGGGGCAGCTAGATGGCACTGGATAGAGCACCAACTAGAAAGCTTCTACACAATCAAATGAAAACATAGGAGAAAGCAAGTGGTTAAAGGGGGCTCGGGTGATGGTGGGGGGAATCTTCATAATGCAGTTCTTTAATAAGGATTTTGTATCTAAAATGTAGGGGCAGCTAGATGGCACAGTGGATAGAGTACTCTACCTGGACTCAGGAAGACCTGAGTTCAGATTGGCCTCAGACACTTGTTCATTCTGTGACCCTGAGCAAATCACTTAACCTTTACTTCCATTTCCTCAAGCATAAACTAAGATGGAAAAGGAAATGGAAATCCACTCTAGTATCTTTGGCCAAGAAGGGGTCCTGAAGAGTTGAAAACAACTGACACAACTGAACAATAAACTTTAAAGAGAAATGATTTCATCATTGCATGCCCTATAAACTGCAGTTAAAAAAAAAGTCTGGATAGCGTTTCAAGAAATTATGAATGAAAATTGTTAGTAGACCCAGAGGGTAAACTATTACCTCCCAGAATGAACTCTAAAAGGAAAAATCCCAGGTGTATCATAGCCAAAATCCAAAGCTTTCATATGATGGGGAAAAATGCATTCATCCTGAAAATCAAATTCCATGAACTCCAATCAGGTTCCCACAGTACAGTAGCAGCTTCTTCTAAAAGTGAGAGGTCTTAGAATACAGTATTCCAAAAGGCAAAAGAAATAGACTTATTAACAAGAATAATTTAATTTGCAAAGCTGAATGTCCTAGGAGAAAAAAATGAATCTTTAATGAAATAGAGGATTTTAAAGCTTTTCTGATGAAAGACTAGACTTAAGTACAAACTTAAATATAAACACAAGAGTCTAGAGAAACTCATAAAGGTAAATTTATTTTAGCAGTTGGTATGAGATATATAATTATATAGTGTTCATGTTGTAATAAGGGAGAAGAGATAACATGTTTATTTAGAATGTTAGCATCTTTGTTGGATAGTGAGTGAAATTTTAAGAAGTAATGATTGGAGGTGGTTAAATTATTTCTTCTGAGGATTTGAAGACAGGAAAAAGAAGAAAAGGTAAGAGGGATATCCTAGTGTAGGAAAGAGGAATATCCTAATGTAGGAAAGAGGAAACTTGATATTTCTCCTAAATGAGGTACAAAAAAAAAAGAAACATGGAAAAGGGGTGAAGAGTTAGCATTAGATGAGCCCGTCTTATCTGAAACAAAGGAGAGTTGGACTCAAAAGGAAAACAGGGAGGTAGGCAGGGACATATTAACGGTTGAGGATAATACCTGAGAAGAAATAGTTACAAATAAAATAAGAATTCTGATCCTGAAGGGAAGATTTAAAGAAGAAGGAATGAGGGATAAAAAAGAAAAGCAAAGATCTAGAATCTAATGGGGTTAGCCAGATTAACTTTTTGCCAAATAGGAAATGACTGAAAAAATTATGGTATATGAATTAATAGAATATTATTGTATTAAGGAAGTTAGAAATGATATAGAAATCTAAGTAAATATGATCTGATGCAGAGTAAAGTGAACAAGAACCAGAACAAATGATGTAAAAAAAAAGAGCAAAGAAAAACTATTTTGAAAGACTTAAGAACCTCTGTCATTGCAATAAGTAACTGTTTCCAGAAGATCTTTGAAGAAGAAACTTGTTATTCACTTAGGTCATTAACTGTTTCCAGAAGATCTTTGAAGAAGAAACTTGTTATTCACTTACTGATAGAGATAATGGATACAGAGTGAAGAAAAAGAAAAGATTCTTTTTGCTTGCCTTCCCCCCTCAACCCCCCCAAAATAAATAGGACACCTTAACCATTTTTTGAAAGTGAGCAAAAAAGAATAGAAATTCAGGTAAAAGTATAGATAAGCAGTATAGTTTGGAAAGTAATGTCTAAAATTTTTTTTCATTTTTAAAAAATGGATTCATGCTTTTATGTAGAATTTTTAATATATATAATATATATTATTTAATATATTTATATTATTTATATAGAATTGTTTCCCATTTATTTGGAAATGATGTTTTTTGGTATTTAAACACAGAATTTTTAAAAAGTTAATTTTTAAAATGACTTCCCATTTCCTACAACTTGCTTCACCTAACTTCTCTTCTAACCATACTCATCTTGATATTATTTGTACCATTTCTTATGCATGACTTAACCTTTCCAACTTACTACATAATTGCTTATTTAATTCTACAATGCTTGTTTCAATTTCCTTTTGTCTTCTAATTTTGCTTATTCTGGGTCCATGGTATTTCATGACAAAGAGCCATATAGTATCAACAGAAGAATATGAATGAATAAAAATTGATTGAATGGATTCATTGATTGTTGTAGAATTAACATAAATGATCTAAGAGCCCATGTTCAATAGTAAAGAAAAGCTGGCAGATAAAATAGTGCTAAATAATGAAGATGTTTGATTACTAGGTTTAAGAATTTGAGTCTGATTAAAGGCTAAGAAATTCAAATCTTATTTTAGATATCATTATTTTGGGAAAGACCCTCTACTTGGATTGCATGTTTAACGATATATGAAATTCCTGACAATTTGTCTTTTTCAGAAGTGTAAGACAGGTATGTTGTTATTCCTACATGTACTAATTACTTAAATTGAAAATTTAAATTAAAATAGATGATTTGAATTGAGATAAGAAATTTAATGAGATTTTCATTAATTTGTTAGTTTTGTCAACCATGTACAGGATACCCCCTAAAACTCTTAAGACTTGAAACATCCTGTAATTATGCCATTTTTGATTCTCAACTCTAGATAGGCAGTATTGATAAAGCATAATAGTCCAATTTAGCCTATATTCTTTTCTGGTTGAGCTTGAATGCATATCTTTATCCCTTCCTCACTCTCCAAATTCTTGAAACCTTCCCTAGATCCATGATTATTAAGAGACATCTGAAATAATAGATTTAATAAATAGATTTACACTTATAAGTCCTCTGTTCAAATGCAGGCTTAGTTACTACCCATGGGGCCTTAGGCATGTAACATCTCTGATTCTCTTTTTAATCTTTAAAATGAAAATATTAGGCTAGAGTATTTCTAAAGCATTCTTAATCTTCAGATCTTAAAATATCATTAGGATCATTCCATAGTGCTATTCAGTGATGATTTGGAGAAAGGTTAAGGGAGAAGTAGGATATATAGGTCAAGTTTAGAAGGGGATGTGATTTGTACAGGTGGTGCCTAAAATTATTTCTTCAGCCAGCCAACTTTCTTTAGTCACTGGTCCCTGACTTTGTTACCAAGTGCTCTTTCATTCATCCACCTATGCTGAAATTAGTTTCTGGATAACAGTGAATTCATCCTTGTCCCAATCTTTCACCTAGAGGAAGCGTTCTGGTACTAGTGTCATTTGACCACATCACATGAGATACAAACATTATTCCTTACCAGAATCATAGAATCTAAGTTGAAAGGATCTTCGAAATCACTTGAATCTAGCCCCTAGTAGGAGTCCATTTCTCTCATTTAAAACTTCAGTATTCTGAACAAGTTGTAATCTAACCTCTGCTTTGAAGATCTGTAAGACCAGGATGTCTCACCATATCCAAAGTCATTCCATTTCTCTTTGGGATAGCCCTAATTATTAGGAATTTTTTTTTCCCTTATAACAAGCCAGAAATCTGCTCCTCTATAACTTTTCTGCCTTTGTTCTTCATTTTGCTCTCTGGGTGATAAACCAAACAAATCTAATCCCTCTTCCTATAATGAATGTCTAAATTCAGAATTCTAAATGCAGAACTTTTCAGGATTGATAGTATGATTTGATATAGTACTTGAATATTTGCCCCTCTTCTTTTTTTATTCCCTTGATCCCATTCTGACTTTGTCCCTCTTTTTAGCATTGAATGAGATGGAAGAAGTACCTCAGGAAGATGGAGAGAATAGAAATGAGGACTCAAATCACAACCAGGCTGTTTTTCCCATGGAAGTTGATGAAGAACAAGCGGGTAATCTCAAGTGGTTCTTCTCTTCCCTGCCCCCCCCCCCCATTGTTGCTATCTATGAATGACCACTCAGTCTGTTGGCCTGTTGTCACAGATGTTTAATTACTGTGGTCACTTCAAACTGAAATTTATTGCTGCCTTCCTATTGGGTTTTTCCAAGTTTATATGTCTACTTTAGAATGAATGGCTTCTATCACTCTTCCCTCTTTATTCTGACTATGGTCATAATATATAATGTGTCTTCAAATATATTGCTAAATTTGATTAAATGTTTGGAATGTGTTGAAATATTTTTGGTGACTGGTATAGTGGAAAGAGCTTTGGTTTTGGAACTAGGAAGCTTCAGTTTAAATAGTTATTTTTTTCACCTACTAGATATGGTATCTTAGGCAAGTATCTTAACCTCTCTGATCCTCAGCCTTCTCATTTATGAAACAGAAACATAATCTTACCCTATCTATACTGAAGAATTGTTGTAAGGGAAAATATTATTTATAGATCACAGAACTCTATATAAATGTGCTTTTGTTAATAATGATAATGGTTTTATTCTTTTTCCAATTATTGGAGCCTGTATAAGTTTAGCAGTCTTTACCTTACACCATGCTGTCTGTTAGACCTTTGGGCTAAAAATTGACAGAGATGCCAAGCAGTTCTAATTCTTTACACTAAATCTGTAACTTTCTCAGATTATCTCCCCTAGTACCTTGGTTAATTTCTTGACCTTTGCTTTTTCTTTTAGGACCTAGTGGTCTTCAGTCTGCTGCAAAAGCAACACCAATTACTGTTCACGATTCAGACAGTGAAGATGAGGAAGAGAGTATGGGAGCCCCTGGAAATTGCATTGCTAAAAACAGTTCTCAGAACTATTCTGACAAAGAAGACAAAATCAGAGAACCAGTAGAATCCAGGCAACTTCCAGGTGAATGACTAGCAGACCTCTATTTGGACTTTTGTCTTTTTTTAGGAAATTTGACCTGAATTAATCCCTAGCTAATGTTTGTGTTCTTCTGCTAAAATCTTGTTCTGATCCTATGGATTAAAGCTGTATTAGCATACCAAAAGCTGTGACAGGTCCTTCAAACTAAACCTATGGTTTATAAAATTTAGGTAACTAGAACACACTCCTCCAGCCAATTAATAAAACCAAGATTAAAAATCAGATTGCCTGACACCCTTCCACCTCCTCATATATTAACCTTCCTGTCCATGTTAGACTAAAATGCTTCTTGTTTATTTTGTGTGTAAGACACCAGGAGAGATATCAAGTTTAAATAAAACATGATTCCTGCCTTCATGGATCTTATGATCTAAAAGGAGGATCAGCTGCATTGGTTGATAACAAAGTACTTTGTCAGGTTGGAGGACTAAACTTATTTCTGACCAAAGAAATCAAAAGACTTCCCAAGGGAGGTTTTTTGAATTGACTATTTCAGCAGATGGCAGAGGTGGGGAGTATACTCTAGGAATATGTGAATAAAAGCATGGAGACAGAAGTACCAGTGCTTGGCACATTTGGGGAACAGGGTGTCTAATATGATCAGCTTGGGTAACAACTGACTTCAGATAGGTCTGGAAAGAGACCACTCCTAGATTGTGAAGGGTCATGTTAATGTCAGACAGAGGAATCTGCACCTTACTCAATAGATGGCAAGGAACCATTGGTGATTTTTTTCAGTGGGGAAATATCATGAGTAGATGTCTGCATAAAAAAGACATTCTGATACGATGGATGAACTGGGGGAGAAGGGTGAATGAGATGGGGATAGGGGAGGCAAAAAGATCTGTTAGGCAGCAACTATAATGAAAGGAAAGTGAATTAGCATTTATCTCATTTAAACCTTCTAATAGCTCTGCAAGGTAGGTGCTTTTATTATCCCCAGTTTGCAGTTAAAGAAACTAATGCAGATAGGTTAAGTGCTTGAAGTCATGTTTGAACCCAGACTCAGAGCTCTGTGCACTGTGGTGCCACCTGTCTCCTCATGAGAGATTGAACTAGAATCGCATCAGTATGAATAGGGAGGAGGGAACTAAAGTAGAAAGAATATGCTAAAGTAGAAAGAATATGCTTTAAAAAGTAGTTTGTTTTTGTTATGAGAGATGCTCAAAATCCTAACTGAACATTTCTTTTTTTTCCTGTAATCAGTAAGTGGAAAAGGCAAGACACCACTTCGAAAGAGATGCAGCTCTTCTCATCAAATGGGTCATTTAAAGTCATCCTCCATTGAGGAAAATAGCTGTGAGAAAGGCTGCCAGGTCACTAGTGAACAAATCAAAGCAGATATGAAAGCAGCCAATGACATGCCTGAGAAGAAGAAAAGCAAAGATGTTTATCCCAGTTGTGGCAATAGCCCAGGCTCTGTGGGCAACTCCCCCTCATGCAATGCTGCTCCTCAAAGCCCTGACTTTGTAAGGACCGTGACTGGTAATTCTGATGAACCTAGCGCCCCAGCCTCAACCCAGCCATGTGTCTGCTCTCCTTGTAAGACTGAAGGTTCTGGGGCTGTTGATAGAGAAAACTCAGTTCCCTCTAGGTGCTCTTGCAGTAGGTCTCAGGAGCCACAAAACAGAACTAGCAGATGTTGTGATGAAGAACGACCTTCCACCAGCAGAGCCTGTGTTGTAAATGGTCCCAATGGCATAGGATCAGAATTCTCCTTTAGGACTCTCCCACATGGTGGGTCTCGAAGCCCAGCCAATGATGAGAGGACTAATGGGAATGTCTATGGGGCCATGGGGGATGACAGGAGAGGAAGCTCCCAGTCTGAGAATTTTGAAATGGAGTATAATGAAGACTACCCTCGAAGACCTCTAACAAGAGCCAGAAGCAAACTTTCCCACGTACCACTGGTATCTGAATCAGGTATGATTCTATTCTCAGCATCTGCTGCAGACTTGATCAAAGTTATTATTTCATTAATTGGTTTTGTAAGTTTTCTGGCATCTGGCAAAAGACCTTCTAGCAAATTAAACCTGATTCTCTTATATTTTGAAGTTTAAGGATCTGGGATTATACTGGGATTATGGTGAACCTGAGTGAAAATGCCAGCTCTGTTACTACCTCTGGGACCTTTGATAAGTCACTTTTCTTCCCTGGTTCTTAGTTTTCTTCTCTTTAAAATGAATGAATTGGGAAAAATTATTTCTGATCATCCTTCCTAATTCAGGATGCCTTGAATATCTTGATAAAGTAGATAATGATTCTCTGAAAGTATTTACAACTTTGTTGACCTAAAGAACTTAAATAATTAAAAGTTAAACTTTGAAGAAAGATCTAACTCGAGCTCTTCAACATATATTTATGAAGTGCTTAATGGCTATGGAGCCCTGACCTCCACATCTTCTAATTCTAAAACATTTTAAACATCTACTGACCTAAATGCCAATGGAAGTACAAAGTTGAACTGTCACATAGTCTGACTTTATGGAGTTCATAGTTTACTAAGGAGACTTTAACAAATACACAAATAGCTATAATAAGTTTGGCTTAGTCAATAATAATTTTGTTAGAGAACTCTAAGCTGCTGCATGAAATTCAGGGATCATGGCAAAGATTGGGGATGGGAAATGATAGAGCTGGATCGAGAGGAGGGGAGGAGAGGAAAAGATGCTGGAAAAGAGGAGTGGTTATTACCAACATGAAGGGTGTCCTAAAGTTCAGGTGCCTTTAAAGACTTGATAGGAATTTAGATGAAGAAAAGAAAGATCTTTAAAATAACAGCAAATGATATAAGCAAGGTCAAGTTCCTGTTAGGCAGAAGCAGAGAGGATGTGGAGTAGATATTATAGTATAAAGAAGGAGGGTCAGAGAAGGGGAGGATTAGATCACAAAAGATTTTTGAACACCTGGCTACTGAGAGGAAGCATTACATAGTTCAAACTGGAGAGTCATTGAAGAAAGGACGGGGAGTAGAGATTGGACAAAATAGATCTATTCATTAAAGAAATGATTGTTTTCAGTGGTATTCAGGACGTTTTGAAAACTAGAGAAATTGTATGTGACCTTTCATTCGTCCCTACTAGTACTTAATATCCTTCCTTATCCCCTGCAGCACATACTCCCTTTTTGGGGGCCTAAAAAAGACTAGGGTATCTGCATGTCAGTACTTTTCTCCAAGTATATTGTATGTTTGTAGATGTTAGTATTTTCTGATTTGCTAAGTTAGAGGTGCTATGGCAAGTAATGAAATACCTGGCCTAGTGGTTAAATTTTTCTATATTGTGTCTCATATTTTCATAACAAGAAAGTGTTTTTTTATATATTATCTCATTTAATCCTAATTAAAAATAAAAACCTGAGGGAAACAGATGAGGAATTTTTATTCCTATTTTGCAGGGGAGTAGTTTAAATGACTAAATAGCAAAGCTAAGGACTGGAATCCAGGACTAAAGTCTAGAACTTTTTCTACTGTACTGTTTTCCTGAAGGAAAGAATACAGTATAGTGTTAACCATGAGGGAGACTAATACACACACACATACATACATACATACACATTCAAGACTGTTTATATTTCTGTTGTTAAAATTTACTTTGAATGAGCCATGATCTTTAGAATCACTAATGCCTGTCACTAAATGAAAGAACGTTTGAATTTCTGCAAATATGTGTTAGTTTTGTTAAACACCAATATCTACCTTGTCAGTATTTTTTATAAATAGTTCTAATCAAGTGATCCTATATATCATGATCCTTTACAGTAGATTTATAAACAGATCCCTAATTGAATAATGAGCATGCTAATTATTCTTGTCTGTAGTGTATATACTTTTTAATATGCTTGTTAAAAGTCTATTGCCTTTCATCTAGGAACCTTGAAATTCCTCACAAACATAAATTTACCATATATCATTGCTTTGAGAATAAATTATTTTTTATATATTATTTCTATTATTATTAATAAATTTTCACATTTTAAAAGTACTATTATTGTAGAAGACCTATAATACAGATACTAAACTATTGTGCATATTTTACATGTGAAGAGATGAGTTTAAAGAGATTTAATGATTTTTCCCCACAGCATATGATGACAGACCTCAAACACCAGATTTTCCTGGCTGTAAATCCAATATTCTTAATATGCCTTCATTGACAGATGGTGTATTTAATTTGTTTCTGATATGTAGTAATGTTAATAAAACTTACCTCCTCTATGCTTGCCTGCATTTTCAAGTAAATAATTACTGGAAAAAGACAAACCTGCTTTTGTGGTTTGACCTGTCCCATGTCTCCTCTTTCACTAAGTCAAAGTAAAGATTAAAGTATTTTGGGGGGGTCAAATATATTTTAAAGTTTTTAGAGTAGTTTATAGGTATTGGCTCTTGTTTTTAAGGGAAAGCAGTTTCTAAAACATTCTTAATGCTTTAAAATTATTTGCACCCATGACTACAAAAGGCAGCAGAGCACTAAATTTATGAATAACTCTAAAGGGAGAGAGCATTGGATTTGGTCAGAAGATATGGATTAGAGTCCCAGCCTTTGATAATCTTGGCTAAGTCATTTAAACTTATGAACTTGTTTCTTCATTTTTAAATTAGGGGTCATTTATTTTTATTACTTGGGACAAATATGTTGTAATGGAAAGAGTTCTCAGGATTGGAATCAGTAGACTTATTTGGGAAGGCAATGGGGGATGGTGCTTTCTTATACCTGAGGGGATATTCCCCTTTTAGATTTGATTTCATTTATGTCTACACATGCCCTACAATAATGCAGATTGAACTTCTGTGTTCCTTATTGCACTTGATTCCCCAGTGAAAAGCAGAAATATTTGTAGTTGTTTTAGGCATTCTAAAATGTTAAAACTATTTGTTCTAATCTTGTGGTGGTTTTGATTTGTGAAAAATTAAAGGATTCTTATCCATGACAGGGTCATTTGTTCCACTGTGTCATGTTTTCTGAAAAGCCAGTTCTCTCCTTGAAATGAAAAGATTAGCAAAGACATGCCATTAATAGTTCAGAAGCTTCTTATTATTCACAGGCTAGTGGGAAGTCACATTGAGATAGCTTGGTGGCCAGTATATAGTGTTGGACTTGTAGCCAGGAATACTTGAATTCAAATTTGACCTCAGATTGCTGACAAGCTGTGTTCTCCTTGACAAGTCATCTAACCTCTCAGCCACTGTTTCCTTCCCAATCTGTAAAATAAGGGTAATAATATCTATCTCACAAAGTTGTGAGGCTCAAATGAGATTAAAATACTATTTAAATGGCAATTACCCCTCATCATCATTAAATGCAACATGAGACCATAAAAATTGCTCCCATAAAAGATTAATTCAGCTGCTTGAAGTAGGAAAAAAATAAGGATTAATAATATATTTTATTTTTGTCTTCTGTCTTGAGAAATACTCATTGTATCAGTTTGGACTGATGAATGTGATTTCTTTTTTTTCAAATGGAGCTTGGTCATGGAGCACCAATAAGAAATGAGGGCCACTTAAATTCTGGAATAAAAACAAAGTCGTCTGGTAGTGCTATCAGTGACCCAGCTACCTCGTAAAAGCCAAGAACATCCCAGACTCCTACTCCTTCATATAAGAAAAGCATGATTCCCCAGGGGAAACATAGATGAATTTCTGGTAAGAGGCCTCAGTTCGAACAGAAATCCTAAAAATGCTTACCAAACGTATTGAGGAGTTACTTTATCATCTGAAGAATTTTGTTTTTGGTCTCTAAAGACCCAAACTCATTGATTTTGTTGATCTCTTTGTTATAGTACTAACTTGGAAAATTAGTATATAAAAGTTTTTTTGTGCCAACTTTTTCTAATCCTGAAGTGATTGCTGGAGTAGGGACCTCTAAGGTCCCTTCCATTGATAAAATTTAAGCATGCCATGTTTTTCCTTTAAATCAAGAACAGGGAACAGTGTTTCAATTGAAGGTAATATATACTTACATATATATGTATGTATATATGTGAATATATATATGCACACATACATATACACACACAACAATCCAGTTTGTATTTAGTGAAATATAAAATATTAACATGAAGCTTTGGAAATTAAGAACAGAAAATGTAAAAATTCAGTTCTATATTAGAGCTTAGTTGTCTATAATATAGAATTGAAATATTCTTTTTTAGGGTTATGGAGAGAAATAGAAAGATAATGAGAATGAGACATCTAGAAACCAATTCATAAGAAGAACAGCTAACATTGCTGTGGGTAATTGGACTAAGGACATGAATTCTAAAAGAACCATAAACCTATCTTCAAATACAAGAAATAAGTGTCTTAATAACCAAAGAAATGCTACAGCAGAATGATAGGTCTCAAGATGGGTTGTGTTCCCTTGTCAGCTAAAAATTGAAGTTTATAAAATAATTCCCATGCCTATATCACTTAACCACATGATTTTCCTTCATGGACTTTGAAGGGGAGGTATTCCAGTTATTATTGTCTCCATGAGGATTCTGAAATTCAAAGAAGTGAGCAACTTGCACCAAGGATGTGTTAGAGCAAGCACTTAGACTCAGTTCTCCTGATGTAGAGTTTAGGGTTTCCCCCCTGGGCCAGGAGTTCTTAACCTAGAATGCATGAACTTGTTTTTGATTTTTCTTTTTTCTTTTTTTTTGCAAGGCAGTGGAGTGGGGTTAAGTGGCTTGCCCAAGGTCATACAGAAGGTAATTATTAAGTGTCTGAGTCTGGATTTGAACTCAAGTACTCCAGACTCCAAGACCAGTGCTCTATCCACTGCACTACCTGACTGCCCCTTGTTTTTGATTTTTTTTATCTAGTTTGATAGCTATATTTCTATTTTATAGAATAGGCTTCCTCTGTAGCCTATTTTGGTAACTTAAAAATGGTATTCCAAGAAGGGACCCATCGATTTCCCCAGAATCCAGAGGGATTCATGATACACAAAAGGCAAGCTCTTCTGCCATGTGCCTCTTGAAGGGATATTGATAGACACAGTTCATATGCTAGGTGGGAAGCTGGAGCACTTGATCTTTTAGGCCCTTTGTAATTTATCAAGTCTAAGATAAACTGGTTTTTGCTTCTCTTTAATTCTTTTTGATCCTCAAACATTATATTTATGTCAGCAAACTTGGAGGAATCCATCAAATGTCCCAGGATTTCATGGTCTTCAGGAGTGATTTCTTAAACAGCCACAAGATGAAACTCTTAACTCCACCAAAGTACATTCATTTGGTCTGAGATATATTCCAATTTCCAGTTTTTAAAATGGAAGATAAAAGTTTTTTTAACAAGAAAAATGGAATATTTCAGAAGTACATGTACATTTCTAAAGACATTTTTCATATACATTCTAGAAATTAGATTTTTAGATAAAATTGATGAACATCAATTTATTGTATAGAGTTTCTCACAATTTATACTAATTTATAAGGAAACCCTTCCACTAACTTTTTTTTTTCACCAGCTTCTTTTAGTGAGAAAGTTCCTCTATCACTGCAGTTTGACACCTTCTGTACAACTTAGAATCTTTTAGAAAGGTTGCTTCCTGGGCCACTGGGAGCTTCACTTCACTTGCCCAAGGTGCCCAGTCTCAGGATATTTCACAGTAGGATTTGAGCCCAGATCTTCTTGTCTTAGAGACCAGTTCTCTATCTACTCCAAACCCACTAATGTCTATATTGAGCACTATGGTTTTTTCCCCCTTTTTTCCTTTCTCCTTTCCCCCTCCAAAAAAAGGGGGAAAAAAGCAGTATTACTAAATAATTTCAGGGAATTTTATCTAGATTCTCTTGCAGGAATATCTAGACCTTAGGTTGGTTGATGACTTACATGCATCTTTAATCCAAGCTGATCTCTTCAATCTCATTCTGGAATCCTTTTTACTACTCCCCAAGAAGCCTTTCAACCATAGATTTCTAAGTAGTATCATAGAAGTCAGTCAGATCATTGTTTGGTTCCCTTAATGTCAAAAGTAAACATCACCTCTCCCTTCCTAATACTATAAAGATTCCTCATTGCTCATGAATTGAGAAATGTTATTATCCAAATGTTAAGAGGAGGGAAAGGGATTGCTCTTCACTTATTGCTTTCAGAAGGAAATAATCCATTTGTTCTCTACTAGACTATTCCATTTATTTAAACATTTATGAATTATCTATAGTGTAAGACACTTGGGAAGGCAGCATTGTATAGTAGAAAAATTCCTTGCACGGTCTGAAAGACATAAATTCAAATCTGACACTTAGGAACTGTATGGCCATGGGCAAATTACTTAAAATCTTTTAAACCCATTTCTTCATGTGTGAAATATAATATAAATGAAATTTATTTCAGTTTTGTTGTGTCATAGGATTAGAGAAGTAGTTCAGAAAGGGATCTTAAGATGTCATCTATCCAACTTTTTCATTTTAAAGGTAATTGAGGCACAGTGACATTGTAACCCTTAGAGGCAAGAAATCTGATAGAGGTTATACATATACAATAGTGTTGTATATATTTCTATATTAGTCATGCTGTGAAATAAAAATCAAAGGAAAAAAGCAAAAGAATTTTTAAAAGTGAAAATCACATGCTTTGATTTTCATTCAGATTTTCATATTTTTTCCTCTGGATGTGGTCAGCATTTTCTGTAGTAAATCTTTTAGAATTAATTGTCTATGATTTCTGTATTGCCAATTGGACCTAAGTGTGTTTTAGTTGATCATCACACAGTTTTCCTGTTAAGGTACACAATGTTCTCCTGATTCTGCTTGCTTCACTCAGTATTGATTCATGTAAATCTTTCCAGGTTTTTCTGAAATCTGCCTGCTCATGATTTCTTATGGAGCAGTAATGTTCCATTATATTCATATATACCACAACATGTTCATCCATTCCCTAGTTGATGGGCATACCCCAAATTTCCAATTCTTTGCCATCACAAAAAAAGAGTTGCCTTGAAAATTCGTGTATAGGTGGGTCTTTTTCTCTTTTTTTTATTATCTCTTTGGAATTCAGACCTAGTAATGGTATTGCTGGATCAAAGGGTAAGCCCTGTTTGATTGTCCTTTGGGTATAGTTCCAAATTGTTCTCCAGAGTGGTTGAATCAGTTCACAGTTCCACCAACAATACATTAGAATCACAATTTTACCACATCCCCTTCAACATTGAATATTTCCCTTCTCGGTCATATTAGACAATCTGACAAGTGTGAAGTTGTACTTCAGGGTGGTTTTAATTTGCATTTCTCTAATTATTAGTGACTTAGAACATTTTTTTCATATAACTATAGATAACTTTAGTTTCTTCCTCTGAACAAAGACTGTTCATATCCTTTGAGCATTTATCAATTGGGGAATGATTTGTACTATTGTAAATTTGACTCAGTTCTCTATGTTTTAGAAATGAGGACTTTGTCAAAAACACTAATTCTAAAAAATTGTTTCCTAGATTTGTTTTCCTTCTGATTTTGATTATATTGGTTTTGTTTGTACAAAAATTTTTCAATTTTATGTAAATCAGAATTATCCATTTTGTATTTTTTAGTAGCTATTTCTTCCTTAATCGTAAATTCTTTCTTTCTATAGATCCAACAAATAAATGATTCCTTGCTCCTCTAATTGACATATGGTATCACCTTTCTTTACCCTAAGTCATATACCCATTTTGATATTATTTTTGTTTATATAGAGTATGAGATATTGGCCTATGCCTAGTTTCTCAAATATTATTTTCCAATTTTCTTAGCAGTTTTTGTCAAATAATGAATCCTTACCCAGAAGCTGGAGTCTTTGGGATTATCAAAGTAGATTAATATAGTTATTTACTATTGTGCTTTGTGAATCTAACCTATTCTACTGATCTACCATTCTCTTTCTTAGCCTATACCAAATAAGTATTATTTTTATAATGTAATTTTAGATCTGGTATGGCTAAATCACCTTCCTTTGCATTTTTTCATTAATTTCCTTGATATTCTTGATTTCTTTTTTATTCCTTCAGATAATTTTGTTTTTTCTAGCTCTATAGAATAATTTTTGGGTAGCTTGATTAGTATGGCATTGAATAAGTAGATTAATTTAGGTAAAATGTTTATTATATTAGTTCAACCTATGCATGAGCATTCAATATTTTCCCAATTGTTTAGATCTGACTTTAATTGTGTGGAAAATGTTGTAATTATCTTTATGTAATACCTGAGTTATCTCGGCATATAGCCTCCTATATATTATATGTTGTCTACAATTGTTTTGATTAAGAAAACCTATTCTAAAGTTTTAAATTTTTTTCATCTCTTACTACTAAAACTAACATTTCTTTAAAGCTCTGTGTAAATTATCTATAATTGTTTTTGTTGCTATTAGAAATAGGTCTTGTTTGGGGTGGCTAGGTGGTGCATTGGATAGAGCACCGGCCCTGGAGTCAGGAGTACGTGGGTTCAAATCCAGTCTCTGACACTTAATAATTACCTAGCTGTGTGGCCTTGGGCAAGCCACTTAACCCCGTTTCCCTTGCAAAAAAATAAAAAAATAAATTGTAAACCAAATGTTATTTAAAAAAAAAAGAAATAGGTCTTGTTCTCAAAAAGTTTACTTTAATTGGGGAAGAAAAATATAGACTCATAGCCCATGCAAGGGAAAGATTCAAATGAGGATTAGACAGAGTTCAAGAAGAAATTGGAGGAGAGACAAATAACTTTAACTAGGCTAACTTGAAAAATGCAAAGTTATTACAACATATAAAATTATATTGTTTATCTTGATTAATCCAGGCCTGTGGATTCTGGAGTCAAGAAATGATATTTTATTCATCTCTCAAATACCATCCAATCCTGGACCAATGTACATAATTGTAATCTTGTATGCAAAGGAAGTAGGACTAGATGACCATAAAGAACTCTTAATTCCAACTCTCTCACATTCTATGAACTCTAGTTATATATTAATTTTATCATAGGGCACATTCGCATCAAACTAAATGATAATTTAAAACTTAAGTTCTGTCTTTTTCTTGGGTTCCTTGTGTATAGTGGTGTGTTCCTTTTCTCTAATTTAACCAGGCCATAAGATGTGTGAAGGGAGATAGTCTATAAAATGTTGGTTTGAGTTCTATTGGAAAGGACTTGAAAATATCAAAACAAATGAATTGGGAATTGATCCTAAAGGTGATAGGAAGCCACTGAAATGACAATGATCAGATCTGTGCTTTAGGAATATCATTTTTTTTTTAGGTTTTTACAAGGCAAACGGGGTTAAGTGGCTTGCCCAAGGCCACACAGCTAGGTAATTATTAAGTGTCTGAGACCGGATTTGAACCCTGGTACTCCTGACTCCACGGCCTGTGCTTTATCCACTACGCCACCTAGCCACCCCTAGGAATATCATTTTTAAAGAGAATTGTGACAAGAGAACAATGAATTCAGTGATCTGGGTGACAGTTTTAGAAGGCCTGAATTAGAGTGGTGGTTGTGGGTAGAGAGGGGAAAAAATGGATGTGAGATATTAATGGAAGTAGAAATCTGAAGATTTTTCAACTGATTGGAAATATAGATACTGACTCAACTGTTACAGCTTAGTAACTAGAAGAAATTGGTTTCCTTTACAGAAAAAAAGAGAAGTTTAAAAGGGGAGTGAGTTTTGTAGAAAACAAGATGAGTTCTGTTTTAAACATGCTAAGTTTGAGATACCCATGCAACATACAGTTGCAAGTTTCTGGTTGGTATGGGACTGGAACTCAAGAGAGAAACTGGGGCCAAATATAAATCTGACAATAGACATCATTGAACCTGTAGGATCTGATGAGGTCACTAATTAAAAAGCAGTTATTGGGGGCAGCTAGGTGGCACAGTGGATAGAGCACTGGCCCTGGAGTCAGGAGGACCTGAGTTCAATGCCAGTCTCAGACACTTAATAATTACCTAGCTGTGTGGCCTTGGGCAAGCCACTTAACCTGATTGCCTTAACAAAAGTCTAAAAAAAAAAAGCAGCTATTAAGAAATTTCTGTGTACTGTGTTAAGCTAAGGATTTAAGAAAAATAAAAACTGTTCCTACCCTCAAGGTACTCACATTCTTATGTGAGCACTATCTTGCCACAGAAATTAGTCCCACTAATAGGAAGCAAGATAATGGCTGATAAACTAGCAAAACAAACAGACTAGGCTGTTGGACTAGCAGGAAGGAAATCAAGAGAATGCTGTCTTAGAAAAACCCATAAAGGAGAGAGTAATTTGTCAGTAATGTCATATATTGCAAAAAGGTCAAGAAGAATGAAGATGGAGAAAAGATCACCAAATCTGATAACTAAAAGATTATTGATTACTTGAGAAAGAGAAATTTCAGGTGTGTGAAGTTGGAAAGAACAAATTTCAGGATTAAATTATTTTGTATTATATTTTATCAATAGACATTTATTAACTATCTACCGTGCTTAGCACTGAGTACAAAATTCCCTAAAATAGAACTTACAGTCTGCTCGGGGATTTGACACATACATAACTAAAAATATGAAATCTTACATGTTTTATGTTGCATAAGTGAGATAAAACTAAATTATTCTAATGGATTTGAAAGGCTTATAACTAACTGGGAGAGTCAGGGAAAGTTCCAAGGAGGAAATTGCATTCACATTGCAATTTAAAAGACATGCAGAAGGGATGGGGAATCAAGGCACCAGCCAAGTCAGCACACATTTCTTAATTGCCTACTATGTGCCAGATACTCTGCTATGCACTGAGGATACAAAAAAGGGCAAAAAAAAAAAAAACCCATCCCTGCTCTCACAGAGCTCATAAGACTATAAGTGTAGCATGAACAAAAGTATATGGAGGTGGATAAAAGTAAAGTATATAAGGGAGTTGCCAGCAGACCAATTAGGCAAGATCAAAGAATGCAAAAAAGAGAATAATGTGAAATAAAGACTATAAAGAAGTCACACCAAATTGTGCAAAACCTGGAATATAAAGTTAAGGAGTTTGAACTTTACCACCTTGGAAACAGTCACTGGAAGATTTCTGATTATTTCAGTCAAGAGAGTGGGAAGCTGACAATCTAACATGCAAGAATCAAACCTGGAATTTTATTACATTTTGCTAGGAAAATGACTAAATAGCAAGAACATGAATAAGATTTACCAACTCTTATGACTTTAGGAAAGTCACTTCTTTCTCATTCCAGTTTTCTGAGATTCCAGCTTTACTGCTTAGAGTATTGATAATTAAACTTAACTTTAACATTTAATTGAATAAAACTTCTTGGGATTGGAATGGGATAACTTTGGTGATAGCAGCCTCTTTCATAGGAATGTATGATTTAGAACTTGAATAGATCTTAAGTATCAACCAATCCATCCTTTTCGTTTTGCAGGTAAGGAAACCAGCCAAAAGAAGCCATGTTCATACTGGCATTAAGTAGTAGAGGGAGAATTGAAACCCAGGTTCCAGTCCAATTTTCTTTTCATTTTAATTATATCCATTTATAAAGTGTTTCTCTGTAGGTACAGGGTTTTCTTAAGAGAATTCAGCTCAGTGATTAAACTCCTTAAGAGTATTAGTTACTTAAAAAAAAAAAAAAAACTTGATCACAGTGCTGTTCAGAATGAGCAATGGCCTTTCTTGTCTTTACTTTTCAAAGGTATTATTTAACAATGTCATCTTTTTATGCTGGAGAATTAAAGCCTATGATCAGAGTAAAATGGAATATTCGGAGTCAAAAGACTTGAATCAGAGTTCCTATTCTGGCATGTAAGGAAAAAGGTGAACTGGGCAAGTCACTTTACCTCTATTCTTAGGGGTAACATTTAATTTACCTACTTTCACCAGGTGTACTATAGAGAACTTGGTAGTTCTCTAGACCTGATAGCAATTGAAACCGCTATTTTGCCCTGCTCTGTTCTTTTCTTGATAGGGAGTCACAAGTAGGCATTGTTTCTGGGAGAAATTAAAATCACTTTGTCCAGCCTCTTTATTTTGTAAAGAAGGAATTTAAGGAATAAAGGGATAGGGAATTGCAGGAACTGAAGCTTAGATGTAAGAAAGTACAAAAATATATTCAAGTGACAAATATCTCATAGGATTATAAATTTAGAGCTGAAAGGAGGTCATCTATCTCTTTATTTTCCAAAGGAGAAAAATATCCAGAGATGTTAAGTGATTTGAGAAAAATGCAAGACTTGAACCTAGGTGATCTTACTCTGGCTGGGACATAATATGATGTTGTAAGCAATAGAAGGAATTAGAGTTGGAAAGGTACAGGCTATATTATAGAAGGTATTGAATCCAATATGGAAACAGTTACTAACTTAAATGGAAGGGAAAGAAACTAGAGGTAAAAAAACTAGTTTTACTGTTTGGATGTTATGATTACGAATGGCATAATAGAGGTGAAGGAATAAAATACGTTTATTAAGCTCTTAACTGTCAAATTCTGTGATTTAGAACTAGGTAAACAATTTTTTAGCATTAGAAAAAAGCAGGACACCCACTACTCTCAAAGTCATGCTCCATGTGCAAAAGATGGCACATAAAAAGACTTGCAGGAATGAAATAGAAAAGGTCTGAAGTCATAAGAGTGCTATGGTGCAAGAGATGGCTTAATCCAGGGATCCTAGAGATTCAGCATCAGAATGGCTAGCAAAGACCTGGATTCTTAATGTACAACAGCTGGTCAATTGGCAAGGCCTAGGTTACCTAAATGTTCAGCATTGGGGTGAGTGGCAAGGCCCCAGATTAATTTTTTTTTTTGTCACAGAGATTTTTGAGTGTCTAACATTGCATGTGATATCATACTTTTTTTGTTCTTTTCAATTGGTTTTGCTGATTTTCTTCCTTTTTTTTAAAAAAATATTTATTTGTTTTTCCAACTGCATACAATGGTAGCTTTTACCAGTCATTTTTTTTGCAAGGTTTTGAGTTTTACAATTTTTCCCTCTCTTTCTCCCCTTCCATCCCCTGACAGAAAACTATCTGATATAAGCTCTATATTTATAACCATGCTAGACATAGATCAATATTGATTATTTGTGAGAGAAGAATCAGATTCAAATGGAAGAAAGAAAACATTAGGGGAAAAAAGACAGCTTTTAAAAATTGAAGACAAACTCCACAGTTCCTTTTCTGGATATGGATGGTATTCTCTATCACAAGTCTTTTAAAATTGTCCTTGATTATTATACTGCCAAAACGAACAAGTCTGTCATGGTTGATCATCACACAATGATGTTGTTAATATTCTTTTGGTTCTGTTCCTTTCATTCAGCATTAATTCATGCAGGTCTTTTCAGGCTTTTTTGAAATCCTGTCCCTCATGATTTCCTATAGAACAATATGTTCCATCACATACATATACCACAATTTGTTCAGCAATTCCCCAATTGATGGACATTCCCTCAACTATAAATATTTTTGTACATGTAGGATTTTTACCCTTTTTCATGATCTCTTCAGGATACAAATACAGTAGTGGTGTTGCTGGATCAAAGGGTATGCACATTTTTATTGCCCTTTAGGAATAATTCCAAATTGATCTCCAGAAAAGTTAGATCAGTTCACAGCTCTACCAACAATGCATTTTTGTCCCAGTTTTCCCCATATCCCCTCCAACATTAATCGTTTTCCTTTCTATTCATATTGAGGCCCAGGTTCTTAAGGTACCTAAGTAGGGTTGGATGGTAGTGGCTAGTGACTGGTCTAGTGATTGTAGAGATAGAACAGAAAGAAAGGCTTGGAGGTCTTTAAAGTTCAGTAGCAGGGCAGACAGGTCTAGCAGTTTCTGGAAGGATTGTTGTTTGTGACTTAAGCTAATCCAAGCAGAAATGAAAGTTTTGCAAAATAAAAATCCATAGAGGTTGATAAATATTTGAATGTCACTCTGTTAGCCAAGGTGAAAAGTGAGGGTTAGAGAAAGGGAGAGTGAAACTGAAGGCAAAGAAAGTTAGAATTGTAAATATAGAGATCATCTACCATGCCATCTTCTGCCCTGTTTAAGTCTGGTTTAAGAGATAGCTTGTCTTGCCCAAACTGGCCCTTCTATTGATGTTCTTGATTCTGACCTTTTCAGTCTCCTCTGTGAGCTTTTCCTCTGTGTCCTCTCCACATTGCCATTATTTTCTGATTTCTTCTTTGCTCCATTAAAGATATGTCCAGGCCTCCCCATCCTTAAAAGAACCTTCACTAGACTGTCATCCTATAGTTCTTTTTATAGCTGAATTCCTTGAAAGAATCGGTTGTCCTTTGTGCCTCACCTCATCTCCTATTCCTCAGTCCCTTGCAGTTTGGTTTCCAATCCTACTTCTCCTTTGAAACAAAAACAATCTTTTAATTTTTAAATTCATTTGACTTATTTATCAGTTCTCATCCTTGAATCCTAAAGCAGTTTTTGATATTGTTAACCACTCCCTTCTTAAAACTCTCTTCATTCAACTGCCACAAATAGTACTTTTTCCTGATTCTTTTATCAATTTGAATGTTTTTTCCATTTTTAGTATTTTATCTAATAGCTCCCACCTTCTTTCTCATTCTATATTTCTCATCTCTGAAGTCTTAGAGAAGGTATTCCTGGCATCAGATGAGTGTTTGAATTCAGTAATCTTTAAAGTCCCTATCACTCTAAGGTTCTTTGAAAATATTGAAAATTGAGGAAAAGGATTACAGTGGTTCCAAAGTTTTGAATATAAATGACTAGAATAATAGTGGTGGTATTAATCAGGAGGAGAAAATAGATTGATGGGGAGAAAGTCCCTAAGTTCGGTTTTGGAAATGTTGAATTTAAGGTGTAAGTAATTTGCAGGTCCAGAAGTCTGGTTAGGTATGAATCTATCTAATTGAGAATTACTTTTTTGGATGTATCATTGAAGACACTGCAGTGGATGAGGTCAGCAAGTGGGAGAGAATCTTAAAAAAAGACACTGAAATATATGATTTTTTTTTCCTCCCCTTCCAGAGGTGGCTAAACCAAAGCCTCGTCAAGCAATGAAGAGGAAAAGGACAGCTGATAAGTCCACAAGCACCAGCGATCCTGTTATTGAGGATGATCATGTGCAGGTGACATCCCTTTGTTTTTTTGCAATCAAAGCAATCATTTTTTTTTCTTTTACAGAGTAGCTTTAGTTACATTGAACACTAATGAAAACATAGCTATATCATTTCTTTGTTGAACAGAGAAAGTATAAGCATAAATAGTAGAAAGAAAAGTAAATTTGTTTTTTGTTTTTGTTTTTTAATTTTTTTGATTTTTGCAAAGCAATGGGGTTAAGTGACTTGCCTAAGGTCACACAGCTAGGCAATTATTAAGTGTCTGAGGTCGGATTTGAATTCAGGTCCTCCTGATTCCAAAGCGAGTGCTCTATCCACTGTGCTGCCCAGCTGCCCCTAGAAAAATAAATTTGTAATCAGAGGATCAGCAATTGTAGAGGACTTGAATGCTCAATAAATATAATTTATCCTATAAGTAATTATTCTTCTAGTACCTCTTTTGACTTAAAGGTGACTCTGGACTCAAAGGCTTCTGTTAGCAGAAAGCAAAATCTGTCTCCTACCAAGCTGGAAGGTACTGAAAATACAGGCACAATGATGGATTGTGTACTTAGAACCAGCCTATCTCAGTTCATAGAAAGTAATTACCAGAAGGATGACTATTGGGTGGTGATTTTTTTTTCAATCACAGCTCACAAAGACCTTATTCAAAGGCATGGAGAGGGTTAAACATGTCAAACTAATGAAGCCATGGGGCTTTGAAGTATTTATTAAACTTTCTCATATAGCATAGTCTGTATTAGAGGGTTATTGAATCCCTCCAATTGGAGGTAAAAAAATGTGGTTAATAAGAGGAAGTTTAGGTTAAGATTTGTAGTACAGGTAGCACCTGAAGAAGGAACGGAAGACCTTTAGCAGCTGTAGATGGATGTTAAGAGCTTGGTTTATATAATGAAAATAGACTAATGTAAGCAAGAATAAGGAATGGAGAACCATCTCTGGTTTGAAGCTTTAAATACAGGGAAAAAAAGAATAATATGAGAAAACACTTAAAAGGAAATAGTTTAAAGTCAAATAGTGGAGAATTGATTGAATTCCAGCTTCAGTTTATTCTTTATCTATTGGGAAATGGCAAACTACTGTAGGTTTTCAGAGTGACAGTGATCAGGGAGTGCATTAGAAATAATTATTTTGAAAGATTTCTGAAAAAATATGATCAGAGATGGGAGTGTCTGGTAATAGGAAGACCATTTAGGAGTCTTTCAGGATAAAGTCTAGTTGGTAAAAGATAAAGGTCTAGACTAGAGTTGTGACAATGATGTTGAAAAGGAGGAACATAGGTTAGCCATTTTGATAGGTAAATCAACAAAACTAGGTTCTTGGATATGGTGAGAAAGGGAAGAAACAAAAGGGATTCTGAGATTATGAGGAAATAAAGCGTTTTTTAAAATATTGCTAATAATAAATTGGAATTTAAATTTGTTTTGTATCATTTCTTTTTCATTATCAACAGGTTCTTGTCTTGAAATCCAAAAATCTTGTTGGAATCACATTGACCAACTGTGGAATCACAGATCTAGTACTAAAAGATTGTCCTAAGATGATGTTCATTCATGGTAGGTATTTATATTCTAGGTCTACAATATTTGCTCTATTAGTGCCAAGAGCTAATATATATTATATTATTAGTTCATCGTGTTATAAACATGAACATCTTTAAAAAATAAATTCATGGGGTGGCTAGGTGGTGCAGTGGATAGAGCATCGACCCTGGAGTCAGGAGTACCTGAGTTCAAAACCAGCCTCAGACACTTAATAATTACCTAGCTGTGTGGCCTTGGGCAAGCCACTTAACCCCATTTGCCTAGCCAAAAACAAAAAAACAAACAAACAAACAAATAAATAAATTCACATGTTCATGATTAATTAAGTAGTCAGCATCATATTTCAGCATAGTGACAGAGAGACTATACAGTTATAGGCATTGCTAATTGATTAGATTCTGGATTTTGTCATAAGGGAAAAAAACTTCTATTACTTTTAGATCAAGATGATTCCATGTCTGAGAAATATCTTTCCAAACCACCAAAGAGTAATCATGACTTCTCATCATTGTTATCAAATCTTTGTGCCTTAAATGGTTGTTTCTTAGTGATTATGTGGATGCTCATGTGCAGAAATTTGCTTGTCCATGCCTATGGAGAATCATAAGGACTTCTTATAACTACCTCAAGCAAAATAAACAAAATAGCCTATGTCATTGGAAGGTAATCATGATAATAAATTACTATTTTGAAATCTTCCACCATCTCTTGATCATGTGGTTAAAAAAAATGATCCTATTTCTCAAAGATTGAAACAACTGAGTGGCATCTCCATTAGGGCTTAACAAATAAAAAGTCTTCATGTGTGGGCTTGGCAGTAGATTGTATATGGTGATCTTTAATGTTTCTTCTAGTCTTCTGATCCTGTGATCCCAAGTAGAGTGGTTTTTTCTCCTATGACCACGTTTGGATGTACTTCTGCACTAACCTAAATGGAAATCAGGATGGCGACATGGGCATCTCCTTGTCTTCTATTAGTATCATCTTTTTTTGTGTAAGAATTTAAATAAACCTTTAACAAGACCAGAGATGAGATCATAATACTATAAAAGTTATAAGTATTATTGGAGGTAATCTAGTTCAGTCTCTCAATCATGCTCTAGAATCCTTTTAATTACACCTTTGACCAGAGATTACTTTTGACAACTTCATTGATTAGGCAGGCATGATCTTCAGAGGCAACACAGTCCTGTTTAATACAGCTCTGATTTATAATCATTCCTTACATTATTCTCCCCATTTCCCCATAATTTCCAACCATTGTCTTAATTCTACCTTAGAACTATATAAAATAATCTCTCTTAGCACTACTTCACCCATGTGTATCTAAGATTAAGTAGTAGGTGACCATAAGCACAAATGCTTCTACACAGAGGCTCAGCAGCCTTTATTAAATACCTCTAATATGCATAGTGTAAGACAACATAAGTGTAGTGCATAGAGGACCATCTCTGGAGTCAGGGAGACCTGTGGTCAAGTACTGTCTCTGATTCATATTAGCTATGCTGACACAGGGCTACTTCTCTAAATTGGCACTTAATGAGTTTTTGCATGTTGGGAGGTAGGAGGGTGTTACTATTTTCATAGATTCCACAGATGTTCTTTGAGTCTTTACTTTTAAAACTGTAGCTTAAAAGCCCCCTTACTTTTAATAGTTAGCTAGTAGATATAGTCCAAAACAAAGACATTTACTAAAATGACATATTTTCTTATATAAAACTGGAAGAGCAATCTTCCAGATAAGAGCATTTGTAGAAAAAGTTGACAGACATCTAGAGTACACTGAGTCTGAAGCAAACTTTCAGGGAGTTCTTTGGCCATAGTAATTCATGATTCCAATTCTTGAGAGCCATAATATCCTTGTTTTTGTGTTATATTCATGATGCTCTTCTTTCTCCTGACTGGCACCACACTGGCTTAGCTTTCTTTAAAGATTACCAAGATTATGTGAACCAGTACCAAATTTAGGTCATTCATAGAAAAATGTATACTTTACAAAGAAATAACAGTATAGATGTTCTTTTTGTACTTAATTTAACCCACCAGTACTGTTACTTCTGTTATCTGATCTTTTTGCTGAATACTTCAGCTAGTTTGGGTTAGAAATCAACTCTCCTCTTCCTTGTTCTCTTACTGTATAATAACAGGTCTCTCTATGAAGTAGGGATTCAACATCATTTATTAAATGCCAACTGTGCATATTATGAGGTTCCATGTTATATTTCATAGAGGGCCAGCTTTGGAAATGGGAAAACCAGGATTTAGATACTGTCTCTCTCATATATTGACCATGTGAGTCTACACAAGTTGCTTAACCTTTCAGTTCCTAAATAAGTCAATTTCTATAATTGCATAATAGAAGGGACTCCCTAACTGATTAAATCATAGGCTCTGACCTCCCAGAAGTGTGCAAAGAATTGGGCTTAGATATTTAAGCTATTACCAAATTATGGGTAACTAAGGCAAATATTTAAAGGGCTGATGTGAGAAAGGAGCTTTGAACTTGTTCTGCTTGGTACAAGAGAGAACAAAGAGCAATATAAAGGAGTAAGAAAAGTTGGGGGATTGCATTTAGACAGATATCAGATCAATATGGTGAACTTCCCAACCATTAGAACTATACTAAAGCAAAATGAGATAGAAGATTTGGGTGAAATTTTTTTTAACACTGTTGAGACAATTCTTCAGATAGGAATAGATGACCACAGAATTCTCTTTCAAATTTGAAGATTCTGTTTCTCTTCCCAAACACTTTTTAATCTAATCTGTTTGAACAGAGTGACAAAAAGGGTTACATAATGTACTTAGGGAAATTGTAATACTAGCCCTGCCTTGAATTTTAGACCTTTGATAAATATATTAGATTCCTTTTAACACAATGAGATATTATCAGTTCCCTTTGAGGATTGGCTGGGGTAGTAACATCTCCTCTTTCTCAAAGGTGCCTTATGTAGGATTGCAGCTTTTGGTGGTTCCTTAGCTTTTTGCCCTTCTTCAAAAAAGGGATAATTTGCACCAAGAGTTTGCTTCAAATTTGCACCAAGAGTTTTTATTGTTCTCTCTTGATCTCTTGGTCCAGTTCTTTTGGGAATGGGGAAAAAAAAACTATAGGTTCCATGTAGAACAAAAATGTGGTCTTAGGCAAAGAAGTTATATGAGATGGATGTCTTCTCACTCTTGCCTACCTCCACCCTTTGGAGAATATGCTTCCTGACTATTCTGTCTTCCCCAGCTATGCTCTTAAATTTCTTTGTGTCTTCCTGCCTAGTTCCTTGGATTCAATTACTGTATTTCCCCATGTATAAGAAGCACCTTAATTTGGGGACCTGAAATTTGGAAAAAAAAATGTATTACCTACAATTATTGAACTCAAGTTTTATTCATCATAAAATTCATGCAACTCCTTATCACTGTCAAAACTCCCATCCATTAGCTTGTCCTCATCTGTGTTTTATGATGAATCACTGTCTTAGGAGAGGCTCTGATTACTCTCCTGCCTGTGCTCTGGTCTGTGGTTGACCACAAGCACTCTCTGGGCAAGTCTGATGCATGGATACATGCTTAGTCCATTCTGTTTAATGAACCTGAAGCACCAGTTGTGTCCTCCTCTGAAATCAGTCACTTCTATTTCATCAGTAATTCTTGCCTCATGCTGAACCATCTTTGTGGACATAGGAATTCTAATGGCCCTTTGCTCTCCATCTATCTCTTCAATTCTTTCTCTAAATTAGGCCATTGACTAACTTGCCTCTCATGTTCTTATGCTGTGGTGTTTTCAGGTTTCTTTTTTTGTTTTTAGGTTTTTTTTTTTTTGTAAGGCAATGGGGTTAAGTGGCTTGCCCAAGGCCACACAGCTAGGTAATTATTAAGGGTCTGAGGCTGGATTTGAACTCAGATACTCCTGACTCCAGGGCCGGTGCTCTATCCACTGTGCCACATAGCTGCCCTGCTGTGGTGTTTTCAATAGTTTCTTCTTCCCATAGCCAGTCTCAGTTGAAGGAGGACCAACTTAGGTTCAGCAGCACGATTTCCCTTTGTTTTGCAAATTGGATCACTTTGAACTTGAATTCAGCTCTGTATGAAAATCTTTTCTGAGCCACTTTTGGGCAGAATGAGACAAAATGTAATCTTAATATACCAGTAATAAATGTAGAACAATGTGTGCAAAGACAACAGCAAAAAAGTGGGAAATACAAGTAAAAAATCTAGAACCATTCTATAAGATGGTCTCAGTTTTTAGACCCCAAATTTTTAGAAAAACGATGTGTCTTATATGTGAGGAAATACAGTACTCCAAGAACTCAAGACTATTCAGCATTAACATTTTGTTTATGCTCTTGTTTCACAATTGGTGAATAGCCTATCTTCCCCAAAAGAGTTCTTTCCCATGGGCCTTGTACATTGGCTCCTGATAACTAATGTTAATCATTCTATGCAGTAGTATTATTATTTCATGCCAAGTAAATCTAGTTCAGGTCAGGAGGAATCTGTAGTTTGTAGAACAAGTGGCAAGGTGCTGTTTATCTCATACAACTTTCCACTCAACTCAGCATTCTTTTAAGATAGTGGTAGTATACTAGTTTTGCCTTTCTTGTTCTGTTAACATGTAATTTCTTTTGGCCTGGACAAAACCAGTAGTTCTTGCCCGTGAAATTTTATAGATTAAGACTTTCAGGGTGTAGCTGGGTGGCTCAGTGGATGGAACACTGGCCCTGGAGTCAGGAGGACCTGAGTTCAAATTCAGCCTCAGACACTTAATAATTACCTAGCTGTGTGACCTTGGGCAAGTCAGTTAACCCTACTGTCTTGCAAAAAAATCCAAAAAAAAATACTTTGAGTACTAATATTTTCATTCATTCATTCAGCAAACACTGATTGAGCATGAATTATGTGAGACCTGTGTTAAATGCTGAATTTACTTGAACCTGTGGGAAAAGTTGGACAATGAATTGAGAGTTCTGCCAGGACTTACTTTTTAAAAAACTAAACTACATAGTGATTTTCCCTGTCAGTGGAGTCCTTCTGGCAGAGACTGATTAGCTATTTAGAATGTTGTTGAAGAGATTCCTGTTCAGATTGATCTTGACAGCTTCTGAGATTCCTTCCAGCTCTGAGGCTCACTGGCTTAAGGGATTCTCATGGTTTTCTCAGCACCTCTGGGACTGTGGTTGACCTTCCCTCCCCCCACCCCTGCCTGATCTAAAGTTCTGACATCCCTTTTTGAGGTCTAGCCTGTCTTGATTTCTGTTTCATTGTTATATCATTTCTATATCATTGGTATATGTCAGTTAAGTTTTTGTTCAGTTTTTTGGACTATGTGATTGGTCTAAAGAGGTAATTTGGTAAGATGGAAAAGACTGGTGAACCCTGGAGTCAAAAAAACCTATGCTCTGACCCTAACTCTGTGACAAGTTTTATGACTTTTGGTAAGTCATCTCATTTAGCCTTAGGCCCCCTATCTCATCTCACAATGTTGTGAGATTAAGTTGAGAGGATAAACTATTTTACAATCTTAAAATATTTCACACATAAGCGTGATAATTGGGGATCATAGAAATGGAGCTGGAAGGAACCATAGTGGCCATCTAGTCAGTCATGTTACAAATGAGGCAACTGAAGCCCTGGCACTAAGTGATTTACCTTAGGGTATATAAGACATATAAGGTTAAAAGGTAATGTAAGTAGCAGAGCCTACATTTGAGCCCATGTTCTCTGGCTCCAAATTCAGCCTACTTTCTACTGCAACATACTGCCTTTGAATTCTATTTCAACTTAGTCTAGAAAGATTGTGTAAGAATAAGCCATGTTTCTCTTACTATGGTCTTATCACTGGGACTTTAGATCTTCTATGTTTTCTTTTTAGCTACAAGATGTCGAGTCCTGAAGCACTTGAAAGTTGAAAATGCACCAATTGTGAATAGATTTGACTATGCTCAGTGCAAGAAACTGAACATGGATCAGGTACTAGATCAAATCCTAAGGATGCCTGCAGAGAGAAATCGGATCATATACCTCCGCCCAATGCAGCAGGTAGAGTTAACTCCTATATATTCACTTTTTATATCTTTGTATTTACACCACTTAAGAATAAACCCTACAGGTTTCTTCTTCATCAAAACTACATAGTGAATTTTTTCTCAAGTTCAACCAGGCAGATGAAGATTGGCTTTGTTGCTCACCCTCTTTCCCTGTCAATAGCCTATAACAATGATCTAACTTGTCTCTCTTTCTTCATTTTCTTTCTTCTAATTTATCTTGTACTTTTTCCAAATGGTATTTTGGTTACTCAAGAGAGGAAAAAGAGAGAGTATGTATGTGGGCACATCACTTCACTGCTCAGAGGCTTTCTAAAGGATCCCTTTTGGTTTAGAATTAGAACTGGAATGGGTCTTAGAGGCCTTTTAGTCCTTTCATTTTTCAGATGAGGACACCAGGCCCCAAAAAGATTATGTGGCTTTCCCAAGTCATATTATAGTAAGTGGTAGAGGTCAGATCGGCACACAGGGACTAAAATCAAGGGTCCTTCAGTATCTGGCTTTAACCTGTCTTGTCTCCTACTCCTCACCTTTCTACATCCTAGCAAATGAAGTGAAGTACTTCCATCCTTGCACCCATTTCATAAATTTCCCATCTCTGTATCTTTACTCATACTCTGCCTTCTGCCTATAATGCCTTCTTCATCTATTACCCCATGACATGGGTAATTAGCTCTGCTTTAGATCAGTCATATTGCATTTTGATCACTTCACCCTCATACATTGCCTTTTAAATCTTAATCTGTAGACTTTGTACCCATCCTTCAAGTCCAGCTCAACTGCTACCTCTTCCAGAAAGTGTTTCCCTGCCCCCCCATTTGAAAGTGATTTCTCCATCTCATAGCACCTTTTACTTCTCTTATACTTTTTTCATACTTCAATGGATCTGTGATTTCATTGATGCAGGTATTACCTCCCATGGTGCAAATTACAGTCCACCCATGCCTTCTCATCTTATTCAGCTCTTACCCATGCCATCCCTCCATAAATTTCCTACCTGCAACATATTGGGGACTTCCCCTAAATTTCTTGACATTTTGTGGATACTCATAGAGCATGTGGGCTGTCTATCTTTTATCCCTCATTCTTACCATGTCTAGCCCACCTCCTTTTCCAGTCCTTTATCTCTCAACTGATGATGACCTTTATGCTGCCTCTGCACAATTCTTTTGGTAATCTGATGCAACCTATTCATGCTTGTCACATATTTTAGCATATTTGAGAATATGAGATATATAGTCTCCATATTATATTTTGTAGCTTCTTAAAGACTGAGACTGTCTTTCATTTTCTTTTTTTTAAATTCCCTATCCCTTAAGCCAATGTATTTACACATAGTAGGTCCATAATAAAGAACTATTTATTTGAATGACAGTGAATAATAGACATTGATTTTTTAGAAACATTTTGTGTCAAATACTGTGCTTGTTATTAAGGGGGAAATAAATTAAAGACATGATCTCTGCCTCTAACAAGCTTACAATCTAAAGGTAAAAGTATAGGTGTCATAGAATTTAGGACTGGAAGAGACCTTAGTGGTAGTCGACAATCCTATAATTTTATAGATTAACATATTGAGTGAGGCTCAAAGAGATGCCCTTTGCATCAGATCCTAAGGGTAACTAAGTGGTAGAACTGAGATTCTAACCAACTCTTCTAGTCCAGGGCTCTTTTCACTATATCGTGTTACCTCCTAATAAGAGCCTGAAATTCTCTAGCTGAACAAAGTGCCTTTCTCACAGCAACTCTATGAAGTACAGATGGTAAGTGATAACATTCCCACTTTTTAGCTGAGTTAGCTATAAAGCTCAAAGGAAGCAGGTGGTATTTTAAACCCATACAGCTAGTTAACTGACAGTGCCCAGGCTATAACCCAAGAGCTGTCCTGTATTCACAACCCATCTCTGAGGGGTAGTTCTGCTGTTCCTTTGGCTCTCCTTTCCTGACCCATCTTGGCTCTGAGCCTTCCATCTGTGTCCTTCCCCTTAGGTCGACACACTGACTTTGGAACAGAAGATATTCAGCGGCCCTTATCCCTATCACATCTGTATCATTCACGAATTCAGTAACCCTCCCAATGTGCGGAACAAAGTTCGCATTCGCAGTTGGATGGACACAATAGCAAACATCAATCAGTAAGTATCCATCTGCAGAGAGGCCTAGAGAGGCCCGAAGATCTTCCTACTTTTGAGAAGCAGTGCTCCCAGGTTATTCTCAGGTGCTGAGTCTGCCATAGTTCATTAAGTTAGTCCAGTTAGGTTCAAGATCCTCAGTAGTCATTTAATCTATCCCCTGATTTAACAAACCTGTGAAAACTGAGGTTCAGAAAGGGTTGCTCAGAGCTGCACAAAGTAGTTAGTGTCAAAGCCAGAATTTAAACTTAAATCCTATGACTCCAAAGCCAACCTTCTTTTCCCAGAATCACTCTGTCTCTGTGTTTCTGGAGGATCACAATCACCTGAAGCCTCTTAAGATAAGTGAGAGGGAATTATTTTTTTCAACTTTGAATGAAAAGTAATGAAACCTGCAGGCAACCATCTTAGTTTCATAGCTGTCACTGAACCAGTCATAAGCTAGATTCAGTCTGTACCTAAGGAATTCTATCCTGCTTTCCTTCTTTCTTGAATTAATAATTCACATTTCTGTAGTACTTGTAAGATTCACAAAACACTTTCCTTACAACTCTGTGGGGTAGGTTTTTTGGGTGTTATTATCCCCATCACTCCTAGCTAATAAGTATTAGTGCCAGGACTTGGACTAGGTCTTTTGACTAGAAAATCAATTCTTTTTCCATGATATACCATATTGCCTCTTGAATTCTGCCTATATCTAACTACTGCTTGAAGGCCATAACCACATTCTTAAGATCATAGGATGTTAGGATTAAGAGGGACCTTATAGATAGATCATCTAATCCATGAAACAGGCCTTAGCCTAGAGAGGTTGAGTGATGTGATTGAGCCCTCACCCTTTGCCATGTGACCACAGATCTTCACTACCACTTTGTTTCACCCTGCAATTTAGGGCCCAGTCTTCTTTCACATTTCACTCCAGATTGAGATTTTTAAAAGAGGTGTTTACATTTAGGAAAAGAATAATTTGCAGTTATGTGAGAAGTAAACAGTAGCAACTGAATTATGCTAAGCTTCTTAATTTAAACTCGTTTCCCACCCCTATCCCCATTAGGAATTCAAATGTGACCCTTCTGGGCCTGTGACTTCCACCATGTTTAAATCAAGAACCACCATAAGTAAGAGTATGCTCAAGCTGGCTCTAACAAACTGATTGTTTTCAGCTTGAGTATTTACACTAGAAATCAGTAAGCACTAGCACTTCATTACAAATCAGCATTAATCTAGTTTTTGTATTATCTAGATCTGAGAAAGCATTCCTAATATAGTTTAAGCATAAAAGTGTGTGTGTGTATATAATTTTTTATTCTTAATATTAAAATGTTTACCAGTATACCACATTTATTGCTCTATGAACATTGCTTGAGCTCAGCAGAAGGCTAAGAGAATAAAGTTGTTACCAGGCTACAAGTCTAATGTCTTAAAGCTTTAACAACAACAACAACAACAACAACTAGTATTTATATAGTGCTTTAAAGTTTGCCAAATGCATTATATCTGTTTTCTTATTTTAGCTTCACAATACCCTGGACCAGAAACCAAAAACTCACTCACTCTGATCCCAGACTCAGGATGGAATATTTTTCCCAGGACAGGATCATAATCTCTAAATTGTCTGCAGCTTTTGGGCTACAGTAAATACCATGTTCCTCAGCTAATCAGCAGGAAGTATTGGTACCTGTATGACCCTGATGCTCCTAACCTGTGCTCAGTACCTCAGGCTAAGGAAGGGCCTCACACCATGACCACCATATATAATTCCTTCCAAAATAGCTCTTACTCTTCAGGAGAATCTTTATCTTTGAAAATATAAGCTAACTTTTCTGAATACTTCACTTTATCTTTATCAATAAATGCATAGAGAAATGAGCTCATTTAGATGGGAAACCCTTAACATTGTAATGTTATTCTTAAAAACACCCAGGATATGGAGTGAGCCATTTCCTTGCTAATTTCTCTTCTTCTTAACCCTTAATAACAGCTCCTATTTCTAATGTGCTTTAAGGCCTATAAAGCACTTTCCTTTAATACATCAATACCTTCACTTAAAAAAAGGTAGAAACTGATTTTCTGAGAAGTGAAGTGATTTGGCCAAGATTATATTAGTGTATGGGAGATTCAGGATTTGAACTCAAGTCTCCCAACTTAAAATGTATCAGTCTCTTCACTTTATAACATTTTGAATGTTCTTGGTGTGTGTGTGTGTGTGTGTGTGTGTGTGTGTGTGTGTAAATAGGTACAATAGAATCAACCTTCAATTATAGGCAATATTTTGTCCCCTGAAATATTCTTATTTCTGTATTTTATATTGTGTTTTCCCCTTTGCCTGCAGAGAACTTATTAAGTATGAGTTTTTTCCTGAAGCCACACGAAGTGAAGGAGACCTGAAGAAGTACACCAAGTACCCTTGGGGAAGAGAGATTTATACTTTAGAAGGTGAGCGTGAAGTGATGGTGACTGAAGAGTTGTTTCCATATGCTAAGACTGTGCAAGCATAAATGCTTGTTTGGGATTACATGGGCCTTATGCTAACGATTAAAGTAAGCTTAGCAAAAAAATCAGAAATTTAGGTTGATTCCATATCCCTATCAATTGCAGTACATGAGGAATGATGTTGGTCTGCTTATGTAGTACTTTGGTATATTTTTAAAAGTTTAAGAATTGGAAAAAAGTGAGAATGCTAGAATCAGGAAGATATTGTAGAATATAGAATGTTAAGACCTAGAAAAGACCTTAGAGGACATTCAAATGCACTCATTTTATAAGAGAAGAAACTAAGATGTAGGGGAAAAAAATAATCATATACTTAACCTATTTCATGAATAGGAGCAGAACCCTTATCTCCTGGATATCAAGCTCAGTGATCCCATCTTTCAACTACAGTGCTTCTTAGTTGGCAGGTTAGGAGGGAGAACACCTCAAATTCTCTTTAACTGATATTCTTGTTATTGACTACAGAAAAATTGATCTCCAGGATGTATCCTTGTTTCAGGTGTTGTGGACGGAGCCCCATATTCCATGATTACAGACTTTCCATGGCTGAGGTCACTACGGACAGCAGAGCCTAATAGCTATGCAAGATATGACTTTGAAGACGATGAAAGAAGTAATTACTGCTTGCTGTACTCTCTGGTTTTGTTGTACTTGATTTCTTAGAGACCTCTGATATTTTAATTGAATGTTCTTCAGGAATGTAACCTTTTGAAATTTTCTCAGATATTGAAGGTTTTTCCTCCTCACTTTCAAAAATAATTGCTTGGTCCAGGGGGCAGAATTGAGAGCTGTAGGAAAAAAAAATCAAGGAAGAGATTTTGGTTCACTACAGAGGGATCTTCCTAACCCACAAGGCATCCAAAAATGGAATAGATGACTTCAGAAAGTAGTGGGTTCTATACCTCTGAAGGGCTCCTTGTGGAGAGGATTTCTATTCAAGTAGGGCTTGAATTTTGAACCTTTCATCATTTTTAGTTAATTCTAAAGTGTTGTGATTTTGATTTCTTCAACTAAGTTTTTTGCCTAGAATGTCATATTAACTGTTGTGAAAAGGTAAAATAGATATGTGTCATATTTGCTTATACTAATTTTAACATTTTCCTTGAAATTTGTTCTTAAAGAGAAATTGGTTTCATTAAATTCATTCAAGTTACAAGAAGTTTATGGATAATACTGATAAACTTGAGTTGAATCAAATATCTTTTGATTGGATAGACTGTTTTGTTGGATATTTTCTTAATATGAACTTTCATATCCAGACAAGTCATAATAAATATCCCTTGAAGAGAAGTTAGTCTGAGACTCAGAATTCTAGACTCAGATCTAGAAGGGACTTTAGAGGTCAGTCATCTAGTCCAGGCCCCCTCAATTTTTTAACTTACAAAGCTAAGACCCAAATAAATGATGAGACTTTGCAAATGCAGCTTGCAAATAGCAAAGCAAGGAAGCAAGCTCAGGGAGTACTTGAGTCTTCTAATTCTAAATACATTTCTCTTGACCATGTAATGTTGCTTGCTATTTCATAGAACCAGTTAATGATGTTATCTGAGACATACTGATCTTGAGATTTGTTTGTTTAATCCTTTGCTGTTATTTTCAACAAAGTGTTATGTTTATGTAATAAGGTTGCTTCCAAAAAGCCATATGCAGAAATCAGATACTGGGTCTTAAATTCATCCCAATAATCATGTCACTCTCCCCCTTCTCTCTCTTCTAGCTACCATTTATGCTCCCCGGAGGAAAGGACAGCTGTCTGCTGACATTTGTATGGAAACAATAGGGGAGGAAATCTCAGAGTTGCGTCAGATGAAGAAGGGAGTTTTTCAGCGAGTGGTTGCCATTTTCATCCACTATTGTGATGTCAATGGAGAGCCAGTAGAGGATGACTACATATGATTGGGTTGAGTGTGCCCCACCAGCCACTGGTCACTCCCATTTTCCAGCTATTCCTCTGGCAGAAAACAGGAGGATGTGTTGGGCTGCCTTAGTGCACTGCAATGTCTCAGGGCCAGGTCCTCAAAGGGGGTGGGGGATCCTGGCTTGATTTGGTGTAGAGTATCTAGTAAATGTATAAGGAACATTAACAGTGTGTACAAAGATTTGTACATAGCGGAAATATGGGGGGGAGCTTCTTGGAGCTCAGACTTTATAACATATGTTTATACAATTTAATTTAAAAATTCATTTAAATGAAGGCAGGTAATACAGAAGAGTTGACACAGTTGTTTGGTTTTTCCTTGGCTCTTTCAGTTCCTAAGTGTCTCTTCATTTGCCAAGCCAAGACCTCAGTTGCTACATTCAGAAAAATCATTGGCGTCTCCTTTAATCTGTGCCTTTTTCTTCCTGAGCGAGTCTGTTTGAGTAAATCTGTTGAGCCGTTTGTGTGTCTCGAGTGCATTTAAAAAAAAAATCTGAGTGCTGTAGCATAGGAGAACACGATTGGAGAGGGTGGAATAAGATTTTCTGTACAAGACTGTACTTTCTATTTTTTTTAAAAGCATTACAGTTTCCACATTTCTTAAAATCAAGTAAATAAAAAAGGCTTATGGACTGAAATTCCCTGAGTTTGAAAACCTGAATTCCAAAGCATTTTCTAGTTATTTATTTCCACATTCGATTGTGTATTTGTTTTATCTTGGAATATGAAAATAAAAATTTATTACAAACTGGGATTTTTGTTTAATTTGGGATTTTTGATTTTTGCCTTGAACCCAGAACATTGTTTCCAGAGAGCAACAGATGACATTACATGGAGACAGAATGACGGAATGAAGACTGAGATGATTTCTGAACTTTTGTTTAGTTGGATATTTAAACTTCCTGTAAAACTAGGGGAAGGGGAAAGTAAATGTTTTTATCATCAGGTTTGTGGCATCCCCCAGTAAATCAGTTAACGTAACTGGATATATTTATTCTGGAAAAGAGAAGATTTAGGCCAAGACATGTTCGCCATCTTCACATTAATTGAGTGACCTCCCAGTGAAATAAGAATCAGGACTTGCATGGCTGGATTCCAGAGACCAGAATGAGTTGTAATGGGTAGAAGATACAGAGACACATTTTGTCACATTCTAAGAAAACCACTTCTTAACAGGTAGAGCTCTTTCAAAGTGGAAGTGGCTGCCTCAGGAGACAAGGGGCTTTCTGGTCACTGTAAGACTTTGAGTAGAAGCAAGAGGGTCACTTATTGGGGCTGCTATAGAAGGAATTACTCAACAGGTTTAGGATTTGGTTTTTTTCAGGTTTAGGTTTGATGAGATGGCTACTGAGGTGTGGCCATGGTGGATTTATTCTAACAAAATTTCACTTTTTCCATTTCAATTGTTGGCGAATACTTTTTTCCATAGCAGCCTTATAGTAGAGTGTGAATGTTGATATTGCCATCTCATAGATGGGGGAAACATATTCAGAAAATTCAAGTGACCTTCCCAAGACCACTCCTGCCAGTGGCAGCCAGGACTGAATATAAAATGCTCTGCTACCAAGACAGTGCTTTTCCCACCACACCAAATACTACCTCCCTCTACAGTTATTTAGAATTATAGGATTTAAAACTCAAAAGGATTCAGACATCATCTAATCCAAACTCATTTTACAGGTGAGGAAAATAAGCCTAGGGTGGAAGTCATTTACTTATACAGAAAGTTCTTAATGTCTGTCAACCTCATGTGTAAAGGGACAAAGAATAACAAAAGCCTGAGCTATCATTTTTTTCATGAGCATGCAAGTAAGGGGACTGCAAATTATGCCTATGGGAGAGACAGATGATTAATATCTTCAGATACCTTAAGGACTTTTCTGAGAGATCAAACTAAGAAAAAGAACAAACTGGGAGAAGTGACAAGGAGATAGATTTTGGCTTATTTTAGTAACAATAAAAGGCATTATGCTATGGAAGGAATAGTGTTGAGACTGAAGAGACCTAGCCTTAAGTCTTGGTCCATGTATCAATGGCATAAGTAACTCATTTCTCTGAGCCTCAGTTTCCCTATCTGGAAAATAAGGATGGCTAATACTTGTACCACCCACCTCATAGTGTTGTTTGGAAAGGAATGAGACAGTTCTGTGGGAATTATTAACAAACCTATTAGTGACATTGGGAATAAAAGGTGATAAAAACCTTAGGACAAAGTTTCTACTCCCAAGGATTCAGTCTTCTGGGGAAAATAAGACAAAATTAATATGGTTATGAGCATTCAGGAAGAAGAGTGTTTATGAGAAGACTCAGAGAAAGCTTGAAAGAGGTAACCTTGAATTGAAGTTTTCAAGAGGGCTGAGATTTCAATGGACCTAGGTGCGAAGGTGACTCTTCTAGGCCTAGAGAAGTCAACAAAATCAAAGCCATTGGAAAGCTTTGAAGGGATAGGGGACTGCTTGCAGTTTAGTTTGACTGGAGCACAGAATATGCAGGTGAAACTGAAATAACTCCCATTTCTATAGCTGTTGAAAGTTTGTCAAGTTGGAATGGTCTTATGAGGTAAACAGTACAGGAATGACCTACCTCCTTGGGAGATGGAATGATTTGCCATAGTCACAAAATTAAGTAGGTCAACTGGGCTTAAGTCTTAAGCCTCTGAAACCAGTCAACTTTTTGTGTTAACTTTACAGTCCAGGCCAGCTTGCCCATTGAGTAGGCAGTGCCCCTTTTGAACACTGGAGGGCACTGCTTTCTCATTTTTAAAGACATTGAGCCTCTGGTATTGTCCAGCAATCTCTTCACAAAACTCACAGAAGTTTAGGACATTGAACACAGTATCAAGGAAGGAAGGAATTTCAGTGACAGCCTGGGGCTACCTGATCAAGTTTCATGCTTGAAATCCAGAGGAGGTTCTGGATTCAAATCCTGCTTGTGTTTTAGAATGACAGGAAATCACTGAGCCCTATTATTATACTCTAAAAATAAATAGGGATGATGCCATTCACCTTACAATCAAATGAGAGCGTCAAGGGCTTTGTGAACTCTAAGCCCTAGATAAATAGGAGCATCTAATCTGTGTATTAATGTCTACCCCTAATGTGCTCTATTTAAAAAGGGGGAAAATCCAGAAATGGGAAGTTACTTGCCAAAGATCACACAGCACATCAATATTTTACTTGGAACTAGAACATCTTTTCCCTGTTAAGGTATCTTTCCCCCAGACAATTGTATGTATCACAAATGCAAAAGAATGATATCTTCCCCAGTGACCACCTTCCTTTTCCTCATTTAGAGGGAGTTAGGGAGTGGGCAGAATAATTCAAGGTATAATTCAAGGAATCAAAACTCAGTTTACACAGACTTTCCATGTAAGCTTTATTTTAGAATTATAGACCATGTTTGTCCTCCTGATAGGACATTAAAAGAAAGGAGCAATGACTTTCTTTTCACCAGAAGAGGTGGGCACCAGTTTCAGCTTCTACTAACTGTATGACTTAAAGAGATCTATTTGCCTCATCTGAAAAACAGGTGATCATGATACTCTACACATCTTACAGGCTTGGGAGGAAATTGCATTTTGTAAACTTTAATAAAGCACTGGAGAAATGGGAACGATAACACAGGTTCACCTCTTTTTGGGGGTAGGGAGAACTATCAGAGTTGTGACTTGCTTAAGGGTCACATAGCTAGTAAGTGTGGGAGACTGGATTGGAACTCAGGTCCTCTTGATTCCAGAGCTGAAGCCCTATGCATCCAGTTACTCCAGACACATCTTTTTGTGGTCATAGCATAAAGAGTTTTTATCTAGAATAACAAATGAAGCAGAAATAAGAAATAAACAGAAAATTACACATTCCAATCTTTAAAACCATGTTAGTAAAAGAGCCACAGATCCTGGTCCAGACACAATGTATCTTTCACACTGTCCAGTGTCCAAAAGTACAGTGAGCTTTTTTTTTATGTGGACAATATGAATTCCAGTTTTATCAAATTAACAGATAGACAATTTCTTCTTCCCCCTCCCCCCCTCCCCTAATTCCCAACGCTTAATTTAAATTTGATGGAACAGAATGGATGTGTGAATACCACAACACAAGGAAGACAATGAGGGAAGTGCAAACATCTTAAGTTTTGAGCTAGTGCATGGGCTGTGTGAATACAAATGGGGCTGGTTTGTCATGTCTCCTTAGTCCATACTGTTTACTCCTTCTCTAGAAATAGAAAACCAGGTAAGAAGCCAGCTGGTTCAATTCAGAGAGCTCTAGGATAGTTCTGACCGGGGTTTCTGTTACTGTCCTCAAACTTTGGTCCCTGATGTGTGGGGACTGTTACAACTAGCAGCTCTTGGCACTCATTTAGCACAGACCTCCAGGGAATTCTTCTGTCTATCATGACCACACTGGTTGAGACTAGATCAGTGATGAGACACAGGTTCCAGTTGAGGTACTGCACTGTGCCTTCCAAGCTTGACTTGTCCTTTCCCTCCACTTTCATTGATAAGTCTGATATAACTGCCCTGCTAACCTGCTCTTAAATATTCTAGTGAAATTGCTAGTACCATTATCTTTTACTCAATTCAGTTATTTCTTGTAGTCTTAATGCCAGCTCCTAACAGAATTGTCTGTGAACCTACTAAAACCTTCACCTTGCCAACACTTCACTTCATATGATTCTAAAATAGTATTAGTCACAATGGATTAGAATTGGGGTTAGAGTTACCTTATGTATCATCTGGACTAGCCTCATAGTATAGAGAAGGAAACTGAGACAGCTGGAAAGCCAAGTTCACACAGCTAGTTAGTGTCCCAGCTAGGACAAAACCAGGTATCAGCATAGGTAGGACAAGTCTGGATCCAAAAACAATTTTCTAGTCAGCTTTATAGATATCACATCTATTCCAATCACCCTCTGAAGAATTGGATATTTATGTTGGAGATGGGGGGGGGAATGAGGTTTGCATGTGGTATATCATGAGGAGGGAAAGGGAGACTGCTGTTTACTAATCCATATCTAGACCATTGAGTCTAATCTGGAAAACCGATCCTCAGCACCTTTCAGCATCTGGCCTAGTCTCTTGTTTTCCTTACTTGTCTATGGCAAAAGCAGCTAGCTATTCAGAAGGAAGCAACATCTACACCCAGCCCCTAGCTCTCTTCCTCTGCCATTTTCATCTAATTATTGGCATTACTACTGGCCTTGGATAGCCATGACCTTTCTAAATGACAAGGACTTGGGTTGGCAGCCATAAGCATTTGTCATGAGCAATAGAGCAATTGGCTCTTTCCCACCCACATTGGAATCTTTGCATCACTGTACAATCCAAGATTAAAAAAAAAACACAAGGAAGACCTGTCACGTAGCAATGCAAAATGGACTCATTTTACAGAAATACACTTCTACTAAGTGTAATAATTCCCTAAGTGAAAAAAAGCCAATCTTAACCATGGATTTTTTTTTTTAAAAAAAAGAATAGATCAGGGGCAGCTAGGTGGTGCAGTGGAAAGAGCACTGGCCCTGGAGTCAGTAGTATCTGAGTTCAAATTTAGCCTGAGACACTTAATGATTACCTAGTTGTATGACCTTGGGCAAGTCACTTAACCCCATTGCCTTAAATAAACAAAAAAAGGGGAAAAAAGAAAGTATATAGAAGATACAACAATAAGCTCATGTCCCTGGACCCAAACATTATCTCAGGGCAATATCTTAAGCAGTTCTGGTCCTTGATGGGGAACCTGAAGTAGTGGGATGAAAATCTATGATACCGATTGTTGATGTCATCTCAGTGTAAACATGCCCACACGTGTGTGTGTGTGTGTGTGTGTGTGTGTGTGTGTGCGCGCGCATGGTTGGTTATATGTATTTATTTACCATATTAAAAATTAAAACAGTATTACTCTGAACGGTTTTGACTTCCTGGACCCCCTGAAAGGGTCTCAGAGGCCAGGGGTCGCCAGATCACACTTAGACCACATTATGTCTTAGAGCATATGGTAAATGAGGAATCTGAGATATAGAGAAATCAGGTGACTCATCCAAGGTCAGACATTCCTTGAGGTCTAGCATTAGGGTTGTTTTTACCTTTTTTGTGTGTATTTCCGAGTCTAGTACAGTATACTAGATATGTAATAATAATATGTACTTAATAATTATTTGCCTTTTACCTGACTGACTAGGGAGGTGACATGTCATTCCTCCTAGTCCAGTTCTCCTGCTTCCCATTTGGAAAATCTTTACACTATAGCATGCTTTCTCTCAACATTTAGAGTTCAACCATGTCATTCATTTAACTGGCCAAAGCAGGGGCTCTTTATGTAGGAGGCATTCAGGACCCATAATGCTGGCCTCTTCCCTCTCTATTTTTCTTACCTCCTAATGAGTCTCTATGTATATATTCTTTTATATTTCCAATCTCTCTTTCACCAGCTGCCCAAATAATCTTCCTAAAGGACAATCTGACCTTGCCACTCCCTAATGCATATAAAACAAACTATAAATCCTTTAGCCTGACATTTTCGAGACTGACTTTCCTTTCAGTCTAATTTCATACTACTCCTTTTTCCTCCTATATTCCAGGAAAAACTGAACTAATAATCTTACTCTGATCTTGGTCTACCCTCTCTAGTCTCCATGCATTCTCACAAGCTACCCAGCATGCCTAGATTGCACTCTCTACTCATCTCAATCTCTCAGAAGTTTCTCCCTTCAAGGCTCAACTTAAGTGCTACCTTCTTTATGAACTTTCCCCAGATTCCTCCCCTCCCCAATCTAAAGTTATTCTCTTCAATTTTTTTCTGAAGTCTAGAGTCCCTACTTCATCCTCATTACATTCTGCCCTATTTCATAACTTAGTTTTTATATTACATATATACATGTTAGATTTATTATATATTAGACCTGAAATAAGCAGAATATTAGATTTAAAAGGGACTTCAAGACCATTTGGTTTAGTTGCATCATTTTACAAGGGAGGAAAACAGATCCAGAGAAGTAGAAGTAGACCCAGAAGAAGACTAGAACTGAAATTTCAAGTTCCCTGTTATTTTAAGGAAACATATCATTGTCCATCTTCATAACACTAGTGCTCACCATGAAACTTTGCACAAAAAAGCAACTAATTACTGTCTTAAATGCTACATTGTCTGTTACATGGAACCCTGGTACATGTAGTACAAGGTAGAAACTGCCTCTTTCAATGCTGCTTCTCCAGAGAGAGAGAGATCACCAAAGACTATCCTAAGAAAAATCTATTTGTTTCCTATTACTATGGAAAAAGCAAATTTCTAGGTAAGAGCCTTCCAAACTCTTATCACCTAAAAAATAATTTTATGCTTCAAAAACATATCCATGCATAAGCTCAAAATCAAATCAAGCAATTTCTTTCAGCCCCAAATTCATCTTGAGATATCTCCAAGCTTGAATGGGAAAAAACAAAGGTATAGCTAAAAACTGAAACTACATTGAAAATGGATCAAGAAAAAAATTTAGCAAACACATTTGTCTCAAAGCAAAACAGGGAACTGTGGGAGGTAGTGAACTCCCCATCTTTCTAGGTCTTCCTGTGGAGACTGAATGACAATTCATTGGAGATACCATACTGTGAATTTCTAATAGAGAGAGCCCAAAGGTTCTTTCCAACCTCTGAGATGTTAGGATTCTATCTTTAACACACTTATCTGTAGTTAAGGAAATTAGCCTTAGTTAGCCCTGACATTTATCAAGCTTCATTTATAGAATTTCTGTGAGTTGATGAACTGGAGAATGTTTAAGGAAGTATTATTGGGATGCTAAGATGATTCAAAATATTATTCTCTGAAGATCAGTTGGCTCAAAGGATCATAGTAACCCAAATGGAATTGCTCATCAATTGCTCACAATTCCTTTTTCTCATTCTTTATTTTATTTTAATTTTAAATTTTTACCCCAATTACATGCAAAAGCAAGTTTCAACATTTATTTCCAAAGTCTTGAGATTCAAATTCTCTCCCTTCTTCCCCATTCCATTGGGAAAGCAAGTTACTTGGAGTAGGTTAAAAATTTGTAGCCAAAAAACACATTGCTACAATAGTCATGATGTAAAAGAAAAACATAATCTCCCCACCCCCACAAAGAAAGGAAAAAAGCTCAAGAAAAATAAAGTGAGAAAAAAATGTTTCAGTATGTATTCATATATCATCTGTTCTTTC
Source organism: Macrotis lagotis (assembly GCF_037893015.1). Classification (NCBI taxonomy): domain Eukaryota; kingdom Metazoa; phylum Chordata; class Mammalia; order Peramelemorphia; family Peramelidae; genus Macrotis; species Macrotis lagotis. The sequence goes on from NC_133658.1 coordinate 366,117,031, forward strand.
TTTGGGATGGATAGCATTCTTTAATTATAAGTCCATCAGAGAAATTGCTTCAATATCTTTTTCCCACAGTTGCTATTGCTAGCATCCTATTCCCCCCACTCCAATTTATTTTATTCTCTCTCTCCTTTCTTTCTGTTCCTCCTCAAAAGTGTTTTGTATTTTCCCTCTCCTATTACCTGCACCCCCTCCCCTTTTTTTCTTTTCTCCTCCCCTTTGTCTTCTACTTTTCTTCTAGGGAAAGTTAAATTTCTATACTCAATTGAGTGTGTATGTTATTTCCTGTCTAAACCACTTCTGAGGAAAGTAAAGGCTCACTCACCCCCCCTCACCTTTCCTCTCTTCCACTCTATTGCAAAAATTTTTCCTTGTCTCTTTTAGGTGAAATAACTTACCCCATTCTATCTCTCCTTTCCCTTTCTCCCAGTACATTTCCTTCTCATCCAACAACTTCATCTTTTTAATATATTATATCTTTAGTTTAATTCCCTTCTGGGCCTTATCTATGTATGCTTTTTCTAACTGCCCTTTAATAAATGAAAAGGTTCATAGGAGTTATCAGTATCATCTTCCCATGAAGGAACACAAGCAGTTCAACATCATTAATTTGTCCTTCCTATGCTTTCCTACACTTTCTTTGCTTCACCTGAGACCTGCACTTGAAGTTCAAACTTCCTGTTCAGCTCTGATCATTTTATCAGGAAAATTTTCAAATCCCCTATTTCACTGAATGTTCATCTTTTCCCCTGAAAGAGATTGGTTATGATCCAAGCTCTTTTGCCTTCCAGAATATCATACTACAAGTCCTATGAGTCCTTATTGTAGAGGCTGCTAAATCATGTGTCATCCAGACTGTAGCTCCAAGATATTTGAATTTTCTTTCTGACTGCTTGTAATATTTTCTCCTTGACTTGGGAGTTCTGAAATTTGACTATACCTTTCCTAGCAGTTCACTAGGAGTCAGTTCACTGGGATACAGTTGGGCCACCCTCTGGGCCCTTTCTAACCCTGATGTAACAGACCTCTCCCACAGATCTTCCAAGTTGTCTTGGACTGGAAATTTGTTTCACTCAATCTTTTTGTGGATTCTGCCACTCTAGAATTTGGTTAGTCATTATTTAAAGGTATTTAAAGGTGGTGGTGGTGGTGGTGTGTTTGTAGAAATTCCTTCCTTTACTCTGCCATCTTGGCTCCATTTCCCCCTTTTTCTTATTCTCTTAAAAATGTATGGAAGAGGAGCGGCTAGGTGGCATAGTGGACAGAGCACTGGCCTTGGAGTCAGGAGTACCTGAGTTCAAATCCAGCCTCAGACACTTAATAATTACCTAGCCTAGCTGTGTGGCCTTGGGCAAGCCACTTAACCCTATTGCCCTGAAAAAATGTAAAAAAAAAGTATGGAAGAGATATCCTGGGGAGAGGACTGACTGAGGGGAGAGGAGATTTCATGCTGTCTTCTGTTATCTAGAGAGCTGTAACAGGAAGAGAGATTAGCCTTGTTAGTTTTCTTCAAAGGGCAGAATTAGGATTGATCGGAGGAAGTCAAAGGGAGGCAGATTTGAATAAATATTGAAATTTCCAAACAACCAGAAGTGCCAACAACAGAAATGCACTAACCTGTAAGGTAATGAGCTGTCTCTACTGTAGTTGTCCAAGTAGAGACTGAATGGCCCTATATTGAGAATGGCTTGGAAGGCAGGGATGAGCTTGATGAAAAGCTGGAGGAGATATTCTTTGAAGTCCCTTCTATTGTTGAGATTCTATGATATCCCAATTCACCAGCTAAAGGTAATGTTTATTGTGATGCTGTTTTCCAACAGCCTTACCTTCTTATAGACTCTGTCCTCTGTAGACCTCTGTATGAATGGGGAACTAGAACAATGTGGGAAATGTTTCTTCCATGGAAATGATAGCATAATTGGAAATCTTGCAGCCAGAATGCTTCCCTATGTCTGTCTGTCAACCATGTCTTTGGTTAGAAACAGGATTCCTGGGATTCAGGGTCATTGTGTATGGGTAATTTCTCAAGTTCCTGATGATGCCCACTGAGCAAAACTGTATATCTGAGGAAGGAGAAAAGTGAAGGAAAGAATCAAGCAGCTGTTATATAATTACAGAATCTCAGTATTGGAAAAGCCCTGTAGCTAGAAAACTAGGATTCACAATCTAGTACTCACAAATCCCTCATTAGCTATATGATTTTCACCTCTCTGAACTTCTATTTTTTTTTCCTGTCCCCTATTCCACTTTATTTCTAACAAATTATTTAGTTTTTTTTTTTTTTCATGAACACCTCTGGTGAAGAGAAATCTACTATCTCCTGATGCAGTCCACTTCACTCTTGAATAGCTCTGGGTTGAAAAATGTTTCTCATTTCAAGCCTAAATCATCCTCCCTCTAACTTCCATTCTTTGCTCTTAATTAAACTGTTGACTACCAAATAAAGCAAATCGAAACCCTCTTCTATGTACAAGATCTCCAGATTCTTGAAGATGGAGGTCATGTCTTCCCTAACTATTCTTTTTTTTTTTTTAGAATAAATATCCCTGATCTACTCAAGCAGTCCTCATATGGTATGATCACCACTTCTCTGGATGCTTTGCTAATGCAGACTAAGAATGAATTAGCATTTTTTGGCTGCCAAGTTACATTGCTGATTCATTGACTATCTGGTTAAGCTTCCAAATCTTTTGCATATGAACTATTTATTGTCTAACCATGGCCTTTCCCATCCTGCATTTGTGGAATTAGTTTTTGAATACCAATATAAGATTTTACTCTTGCCCCTCTGACATTTCAGCTTATTAGATTCAGCTCATCATTCTAGACCATAAAGAATCTTTTAAAAATTCTGACCCTAACATTTGTCATGTTAACTATCTTCCCAGTGTTATCATCAACAAATGTATTATCAGTTTAGTCTGCTGAGATTCAGATAAGTTTGCTAAGTGGGTCCTGGAACATGTTGGGGCTAAATGGCTTAGTTTTGAACTGATATGTGTTTTCAGATATGGATGGTTTTGAAGCATGAATTCACTCTTTATTTAAGAACTGAATTTGAAGGACCCTATGTTGAGCTGTAAAGATGGACAACAACAGGGTTCTTACCCTCAGGAATCTTCCAGTATGAGTCTTGACTATTCCTTTTTTAAAGTTATTGATATACATATTAAATAACATAAGACCAAGGTTCCTTGGATTCTCTACTAGCTAAATCCTTCTAGTTAGCATCAATCTATTGACTATTCTTGGGTTCGGGCCATTTAGCTATTTCTCAGTCAATATAATTATTCAATGTCTGATCCATAACTTTGAGATACTTTGTCAAATAGTTTGCTAAATTCTTGGTCAAACACTATCTACATTTCTTCTCCCCCCCCCCCCACATAATCTTAGTCTTGTAAATCAAAAAAGGAAATGGGTTATCCTGAACCTGTTCTTGCTGAAGTCACACTGGCTCTTTATGGACCCTGCTTCCTTTTCTAGACATTCACTAATCATTTCAATCAAAAAGAATATGAATAATTACTAATATGTTCTAACATAGTGCAAGGAATTGAAGTCAAGCTCTTTGAGCTTCTTTCAAACCAGTTTTAAGGTTCTATTCTATTTTCTCTCAAAATCAGGACAACATTGGTCTTCCAGAACTGCCATATTTCTCTTGTTCTCTGTGATCTTTCAAATATCACTAAAAGTAGCTCAGCAATTATATATACCAGATTTTTGTTTGTTTTTTAGGATGCTGGGATAGAAAATGTTTGGGTTTAACTATGTGAACTCAACAAAGGAAAATGGCTTTCTTTGTGTTTTTCTCCAAATATATGTTTCACTTCTTATTAGTTATTTTTATTCTGTCCTTCCCAGGCCAAAGATGAGTGTCTCTGGTAACAAAAAAAAATAAATCACAAATAGTTATGGGCAGCTAGGTGAAAAAAATATTGAACTGGAATCACAAAGATCTGAGAGTTATAATGTAGCCTCAGATATTTATGAGCTGTGACTCTGGGCAAGTCATTCAACTTCTGTTTGCCTCGATTTACTCATTGGTAAAATAGGAATAATTATAGCTCCCTATCTTGCAGGGTTATTTTGAGATTATATTTGTAAAGTGCTTAGCATAGTACCTGGAATATTGGTTTTTTTTAGGTTTTTGCAAGGCAAATGGGGTTAAGTGGCTTGTCCAAGGCCACACAGCTAGGTAATTATTAAGTGTCTGAGACAGGATTTGAACGCAGGTACCCCTGACTCCAAGGCCAGTGCTATGGAATATTGTTAATGCTATATAAATCTTAGCTATTATTATTATTATTATTATTATTGTCAATCATTCTATCCATCCCAAGCAGAGACCCTAACCATTCTATTTTTCTCAAGTGTAGTTTTTAAAGAACAAAATTAAATGGAATAAACAACAAACTTTTCATAAAATTTTAGTATTAAAGGAAATTCCAGTAATTTGCTTTATAAAATCCCTGTCAAGCAGTCATACAGACACCAAAAGATGACAGAGAACTTACTCTCTCCTTAGACAACTCACTGTACTTCTGATCATCTCTAATTGTAAGGAAGGTTTTCTTTTTATAAGGCCAAAATCTGCTGTCTCTCTGTGAATCCCCTCATTGTTACCAGTTTTGCTCTCTGTGCCAAAGCAAAATTAATAACTCTTCAAATATTTGAAGTAAATTTGAAGCTCATTTGATCTAGAACTAGAAAGAAGTGTGGAGATCATCTGAAGCAATGAGTTTGCAGCTTTTAAAATTGTATAGCCCTTCCAGTAAAACTTTTTTGAAGATTCACTCCTAATATGTGCATGTTTATTGGCTTATAAATTACATTCTTGTACTAATATACTAATAAAAGTTATTATAGAACACAAAATAGACATTTAAAAAGATCAAGATAGAAGTGAAATCATGTTTGATATTAAAGTTAATAGATAGCCTCTAGAAGGTGTGTGTGTGTGTGTGTGTGTGTGTGTGTGTGTGTGTGTGTGTGTGTGTGTATTTTGCAGAGGGGAGGAAAAGAGAGGGATAGAATGGTTAAATCTGCACTTCAGGAAATATAGAATTAGATATTTAGGATATCATTTTGATAGCTACTGGGAGGATAGATTGAGGTCAAGATGAGAGACAGGAAAACATATTGAGAGGTCTCACTGTAGTACAGGTGAAAGGGGTGATGAGACCTGAATTAGGGTGGTGACTTTGTGAGTAGAGAGAAGGGGACAGAGAAAAAAAGATGTAAATGTTGCCAACAGCAAGATTTGGCAACTGATGTGGATATTTAGGAGCTATATAAACTATATAAACTGTATAAACTGGAAGACCAGAATGATGGTGTTTTGAAGAAGGGAAGATTTTTTTTTTGTCCTGACAAAAATAAAATAGAGGAAGGGCAAGATTCTTTTCCATCAGTCATTGTCCCCAGTCATAAAGTCTGCTCCAACCTCAGTCCTGAATCAATGGAGTAGAAGCAGAGGGTAGATTGAGAATTTTCTCAGTGGCACTAGTGCAGGCGCTAGGAATAGCAGTAAGTTTAGATTAAAACTTCCCTGACTGGGTCAACATGTGGCTCAGAAGGAAGGTCAAGAGACTGTACAGCAGATTGTGCAATGTGGGTAGGAACATGGCCATTGGCAACTTGATTTCCCATTTTCTAATTGATTGATCATACACATACAAGGAAGTCAGGTAATTCCTGGGACAATCTCTATGACTTTGAGATTGTTGATCTAAATTAACTTCCTCATTTTACAGAGCAGGAAATTATACTTGGGAGGATAGATACTTGGGGCCAAATAACTAATTACAAACCCTTTCCATCTTCTCTTCTCTGGCCAAGCAGCATCACTTCAATGGTTCCACTCTGGGAAGTCTCAGACCTCCTAAGTCTCTTTCCTTTTCTGCCTTCTCAAAGAAGTTTGGAGTGAAAAGCACATCCCCTGCCCCTTAGAGAAGAGAAAAATTCTCTCTCTTGCCCACAGACTGCTCAGTAGGGCCAGAGACAGCTGAGGCTGAAACAGCTGCCACACTGACTCATACCAAGACCAGGCAGAAATTCCAATAACTTTATCTAGATAAGGTCAACTAATCATAGCAGTATATGGGAAGTCGACAGAGAGCTAGAGGCAGGAACAATGGAGTTCAGACCTTTCTGTATTCTAGACAGCTTTTTAAGACTGTATGTTGTTGTAGTCAGTCAACCAACATCTCTCCAGTCTCAGGCTACGTTTAATCCTAGAAACACAAATTCAAGCATAAAGGCAGTTCCTCAAGGAGCTTGCCTTTTTTTTAAGGATTTTGCAAGGCAATGGAGTTAAGTCACTTGCCCAAGGCCATACAGCTAGGTAATTATTAAGTGTCTGAGACCAGATTTGAACTCAGGTACTCCTGACTCCAGGGCCAGTGCTCTATCCACTGCGCCACCTAGCTGCCCTGGAGCTTGCCTTCTAATAAGGAAGACATACCATACATATCCTTCTCATTCCTTACTTTCCTTCCTCTTTAAAATAAAAGAGTTAGATTTGAAACCTTTGTGTTCTCTTCCAGCCCTGATTATGTTCAAGGTTCCCATGATCCTGTGTGAGTGATCTTAGTTTGCCTTTGGAGAACCATCCAGATCAAGAGAGTTGACACTCAGTCCTCTGTCTTAGTCAAAATACATCTGAAGTATTGTATTTGACTCTGGAAAGGCACTGATAAATTGAAGATTGTCTGAGGAAAACAACAGCCCCAACATTTTGTCAATGGTGGAAGAAAATGTAATTTTAATTTGAAGAAAGGAAAACTTAGATATATGTGATGGTTATCTTCAAGTATCTGAAAGGTTATTCAGTGGAAAATGAATTAAGATTTGATTCTACTTGGTTAAAGAAGGTAAAATCAGAATAATTAAAAGAAATTAAGGCAAAGTAGGTTCACATTCATTGTAATGAAAAACTATCTAAAAATTCAAGTTGTTTCAAAGTGGAATGAGCTATTGTGGTAGGTAAAGTGATGTGCTCTTATTCACTTGACTCATTTGAGTGAGTTCCATTTGGAGAGTTCCAGGACAGTGTGGGAAAAATTCAGGAGCCAATATTTTGCAACATCTTGATGGACTAATTTTATAACCACTCACTCAACTCCAATTCAAGTGCTTGTATGGTATCACTTTCCTGATGCTACAGTCTTCTTCAAGAATGAAGAACAAACATTATTATTAATTAGAACACACTGTGATGAAAATTTCCTTTTCCAGCCACTCTACTTTGCTCTGTTTTACTAAAGGCATGATATGGGAACCATGTTTCTGAACTGGATATATTAATCCAAACAATCATATAAGCTAAAATTAGAAATTAGTATTGGAGGAGAAATAAAATATATTAAACTATATAAGGATGCAGTAAAGTAGATGATCTCCTACTTTAATAGATAAGAGATTCTGCAGTTTTGTCTAGAACGTCTTTCACAATTGTAAAAAAATATTTATTTTCCTTTGTCTCCTATACTTACAGACAGCTAGGAGGTACAGTGAAGAAAGCATTGGACCTTGAGTCAACAATATCTAAGTTCAAATCTTGTCTCAGATACTTCGTAACTATTTGATCCAGAAAAAATGACTTAATTTGTCAGCCTTTCTCATCTGTAAAATGAGAATTATTTTTAGGGTTTTTTTGAAAGGCAAATGGGGTTAAGTGGCTTGCCTAAGGCCACACAGGTAATTATTAAGTGTCTGAGGTAGGATTTGAACTCAGGTAGTCTTGACTCCACGGCTGGTGCTCTTTTCCACTGCACCACCTAGCCACCCCCAAAATGAGAATATTAATTGCACTTCTTCAAAAAGTTATTGTGAGGATATAATGAAATATTCATAAATTTCTCTGCAAATGATAAAACCCTATATAAACCTTATCGATTATTATCATCATCATCATCATCATAACTGTAAATCCTAAAAGTTGCATTTCAAATACTCCTCTTTTCCCCCTTGGTAGATTCCCCTTCTTTCTCTACCCTTCCTTTTCCTGTGGAAAATCTTACTTAACTATTCCAAATTGCCACAAATTTCTGTATTTCCTAAGCTGGTCTGAAAGATAATAAAAACTAAATCTGTGCCATAGGAATAATTAAGAAAAGTATTTCTTAGCAAGCCAATAAATTCCTTTGCTTTCAGTCTCACCTCTTATCTTTGACACAAAGTACAGACTCCTGCTGAGAGGACCAAGGGGACCTACCTCCTTCAGTCAGTGGAGCATCCATTTAGAGCTGGAAGGGTCTTTGAGGTCACTGAATCCAACCCTTTTATCAAACAGATGAGATATCTGAGACCCAGAGAGTTTGTGACTTGCCAAGGGTCACAGAGCTAGTAATGTCTGGGTTGCAATGTGATCCCAAATCCTTCTGTCTCAGAATCCAAGACTAACAAGTATCATAGCATGTTGTTTTTCTAGCTCTTGTGGCCTCTCTCATTTTTGAAAGTCTATGATTCTGATTGTAACATTCTGTAAAGGACAACCAATGTAGTAAGAATTTGAGGCTTTGTCTTTGATTGAAGGAAATGGCAAAATTTAGTCTGGAAAAAGGGAAACATGGAGGGGACACGATGGCTCTAAAATTTCTTCCATTTCTGACATACCTTGTTCTGTGTTCTCTCCCATTATTTATTACCATCCCTGTATGAACAACCACAAATGACACAGACAATTCAACAATCTTGTTCACTTTAAAACCCATAGTGAAATTTCAATAAAACTTTTCAGATTTTGACAGCCACGGATTCTTCTCCTTCTAGCCCAGGTGCACTCAATAAGTTAATTGCCTTTAAATCAAGCTCAATTTCATGTACATTTTGTTATCACTTATCTCTTTGGCTGCATCTTACTCATCACTTTGATGAGCTTTCCTTAGAGCTTAGAACTCAACTCCCCCCTCCCGCTCCCTATACACACAAATTTGGCTTCAATCAGTGTCTTCATGGAACCAAAGCTTGTAGTGAATTCAGTGAACATATCAATCAAACCTATTGTTTGACCTGTGTAGAAAAATAATTGTTTGGTTGAATTTATACATTTCTATTATTCTTTTGCATTGATTAAAGATGGCCTCTGCTAAAGGGGCTGATCTTCTGAACCTGGGGTGGTGAAAAGAACCATATTTGAAACACTATAGAAACCCAGTTCTTGGGGCTATCACTAACTTCTTGAGACTTAGAGGGCAAATGTTCCCTGTCTTCAGATATTTGAAGAGCTATCACTGGGGTTAGGGATTAGACTTGCCCTGCTTAGTTAATAGAATTTAGAGCACTGGATGGAAGTTGAATAGAGTCAGCTTCCAGTTTAATATAAGGAGGAATTTCCTAATATTTGAACCTTTTAAAATCAGAATGATTTATCTAAATAGACAATGAGTTTTCCATTTTTGTTGCTTACCAAAAAGAGATTGGTTCACCTCTTGCCCAGGCTGCCATAGTAGAAATCATACCTGACACAGAGGTTGAATAGATGACTTCCAATTCCTCCCAACATTGAGGTTCAGCTAAATACAATACTGAAGAAGTAACTCTCTCTATATAAGGTTTTGTGCTTAAATTAAATTACATTAAATACAATAAAATTTGTAAAGTGCTTAGCATGGGGCTTGGCAAGAGTGATGCCTGTTTTTTTTTTCCTCTTCCCTCCCCTCCTTTTTGCTAAACTATTGTGACAGAGATAAATAAAGCTAGTTTTGACATAGACCTTGCTCTCAAGTAGTTTATAATTTTATGGGATTGTGACAACTCACCATAACTGAAAAGTGTATAAGTATAAAGGAGATATCCAGACAAACTATCAAGAGAAATCTGAGGGGGGGGATTTCTTTCCCTTGTTGAATGGGGGGAAGAGAGGATGTCAGTTTTTCATTAAAAGGTAATATCTAGGGCCAGCTCGGTAGGGCAGTAGATAGAGCACTGATCCTGGAGTGAGGAGGTCTAAACTCAAATTCAGACTTCGACACTTAATATTTATTAGCAATGTGACCTTGGGCAAGTCCTTTAACCCATTGCCTCACAAAAACAAACTGATATCAATTAAAACAAAAATATGGCATCTGAGTGTGGCCTTAAAGGGAGGGAAGAATCTCAATAAATGGGCTATAATATGAACAAAAACCATAGAGATTAAACTAGTTGTCCAAATCTAATGATTAAATTTATGAGGAATAGATAGAAAGCCCTATAATTGGCATCAAAAAATCATTTCTCAAGTTTAAGAGGAGAAAACATGAGTTAGTAAAGGATTTGAGAATTTCTGTGGACAGCTAGCCCCATATGGGTCAACAATGTCATATAGCAGCCAAAAAAATCAAATGTGACCCCAGGCTTCATTAAGAGAGATTAATATCCAGAATGAAGGAGTGGAGAGTCCTACTGTACCCTACTCTGGTCAAACCTCATCCAGAGGGCTGTGTTCATTCTGAGTATCATGATTTCATTAAAGTATTGGCAAGATAGAATCCACAGGAGAACAACCAGAATTTTGGAGAGTCTTAGAATCATACCAGTGGAGATCATTTGAAGCAACTGGGAATGTTTATCCTGAAAGAGATAAAACTCAGGAGTGATATAACTGTCTTCAAGTATTTAAAGGGCTTCCAAGTAGAAAGCTTTAGATTTGCTCTGCTTGGCTTGAAAGGCACAACTAAGAACAATGGATTAATATTGCACAGAAGCATATTTAGGCTTAATGAAAGGAAAGTCTTCCAAGTAATTTTTAGGTTGTTCTAGACCTGTGATTTCATCCATATGGGAATATATGTATATGGAAATTCCCTCCACTAATTTAGTCAGTCAGTCAGTCAACAAATCAGGTGCTGGGAATACAAAGAAAAGCAAAAAAATCAGAACCAGCCCCTGACTTTAAGAAGCATTCATTCTAATGGGAAAGACAGTTTGTAAATAACTTGGTACATGGAAGATATATATGCAGAGCAGATGATGGCAATTGAAAAGGGATAGACATGAGCAGCAAAGAAAATGGAAGAAACTTATAGAAGGTGATACTTGAGCTGAGTCATGAAGGAAACTAGGGAAACTAAAAGGTGAAAGAGAGAAGGGTAAGCATTCTAGCCATGTAGAATAGTGAGTCCAAGAAAAGGAAATGGCAAATCAAGAGTGTTGTTCAAGGAACTTCAGGTAGGTCTCTGATACTGGACTGTAAAGAGGGTGGAGAGGAGATATAAGAAGACTAGCAAGGTAGGAAGGGGGCCAAGTTATAAAGAACTTCAAATACCAGTCAAAGGAGTTTCTATTTTATATTGAATGTAGTAACAGGGAGTCACTAGAGCTCATTGAGTTGATTGTGTATGTGGAGTGATAGGGTCTGAGAGACTAGTTAGAAGGCTTTTGCAAAAGTCCACACAAGAGTTGATGAGGGGGCAGCTAGGTGGTGCAGAGGATAGATAGAGCACCGGCCCCTGGAATCAGGAGTACCTGAATTCAAATCCGGCCTCAGATACTTAATAATTACTTAGCTGTGTGGCCTTGGGCAAGCCACTTAAACCCATTGCCTTGCAAAAACTAAAAAAGAAAAAAGAAAAAGAGAGAGAGAGAGAGAGAGAGAGAGAGAGAGAGAGAGTTAATGAGGGCCTAGATTGTAATTGTAGCTTTTTAAATGGAGAGGAGAGATATACAAGAGATGTTTAGAAGGTAGAAACAGCAAGATTGGGCAATAAAGGCTTAGTGAAAGGAGTCAAGTATGACATCAAGTTTGCAGACCTGAGGTGCTAGAAGGATGATGGGGGCCTTGATATTAATAGAAGAGTTTGGAAGTGGACTTGAATGGAAAGATACTGTATTCTCTCTGGGACTTGATGAGTTTGATATGCCTAGGAGACATTCAACTAGAAATGTCCAAGAGACAGATGAATCTCTCAGCAAAGAGATTAGGACTGGTTATACTGATTTATGGATCACCTGAATAACTGAACCCTTGGAGCTGGAAGGAATCTAAACAAATCCCCCCCCCTTTTTTTACAGATGGGGAACTGGAGACTCAGAGGAGGCAGTAACACACTCAAAGTCACAAGACAAGTCAGTGGAAGAGTGGTCAGTGGAAGAGGAGGTCTAGAAACTAATACTGCTGATTTCAAGACCAGAGGCTCTTTCTCATAGACTGTTCCCAATTTCTGGCTTGGAGGATCTAAAAAAGATAACATAAAGGAAAAAGAGATGGTCCAGGATGGAATCTTATGATTTAAGGACATAACATGAATGAAGAACCAACAAAGGAAAAGTGAGAAGTAATCTGACAAATTGAAAACTCTAGGGAGTGGAATAAGATACTAAAGGTTAAGTGATTTACCTATGGTCCCATAGCTAGTACGTAATTTAGAGTTTAAATCCAGATCTTTGTGACTTTATGACTGTCTCTATATCTATTAAGTCATGCTGCCTTTCCCTAGCAGTTAAAACTGCCTTAAAGGGAGTTGGGTTTCTATGGATGGTGTTAAGTTCCCCCATCTGAGGGTTTGTAAGAAAAGACTAATAACTGCCTCCTGGTAAGTCATAGAGGGGATTTTTAGTCCTATATGGTTTATACTAGATGACCTCTAACTCTGAGAGACCTTGATTATATGTGTATCCGAAAAACAGCCAGTGGGAAAAGGGGAATAGACTTGCCCTGTCTGATCCTAGGTAGCAGAATTAGAAGCAATAGGTAAAAGCCAAAGAGACAGATTTCAGCAAAATATAAGGAAAAACTTAATAATTAAAGCTAGGCTATAGAGAGGCGAGCTATTGTCAGAAGAGTTTCCAGGCTGTCCCTTGTATCAGTCTCTGTTCTTTCCTCCTTCCTGGTCATGCTAAGGATGGCCACACTTATCAACACTGAGTTTCCACTACCAAGGAATTCACATTAAGGATGAGAGTTTCTGTTTTGATTTCTCTTAGAAAAGTCGTTGCTATGGTGGCAAGCCTATCTTCAAAAGCTCCTGTTCACACTTCGTTCCACATGTCTGACTGTTTATATTCCATGTGTTAATGGGAGAGCTGTTAAGGAATAAGGAGAATGGTAGGGAGATTGTGCGTGCGTGCGTTTGTGTGTGTGTGTGTGTGTGTGTGTGTGCGTGTGTGTGTGTGTGCGTGTCTGTGTGTCTGTGTGTGTGTGTGTGTGTGTGTGTGTGTGTGTGTGTATTTGCTACTCTCTTTGCTCATCTGAGTTTGTTGGAGTGTCTAGTATCCTTCTGGGACTGGGAATAGGAATGGTTGGCACATAGGACTTGATTGCTCAAATGCATCCTGAAAAGAACAGAGGTGGCAAAAGATAGGCAGTAACAGACCTTCAACAATCACAAAATTGTGTTTTGTGATTGTATTTGAGTACAAATAACCAAGAAATAAATATCTCTTCAAGATTCCTTTTGTTTTTGGCCAGGTATCTAACAATTTTGGTTTCAGGAAATGTACTGTCTCTGCATTTTTAAGTTTAAGTAGGGTCTTGTCATTATCTTCACATCTAACTTTCTGTGTAACTTTGGATTCTAGTCCCTCTCTCTGGACCTGTTTCCTTCTCTGAAAAATGAGGAAGTAGGACTCAGTCATTAATTCTTAACCTTTTTAATAATGTATCATGGACATCTCTGGCATTCTGGTTAAGCCTATGGATCCTTTCTCAGAATAGTGTTTTTAAATGCACAAAATAAAATATATAGACAGGCATATAAAGGAAAGTCATTATATTAATCATATAATTATATTATTAAAATAAGTTTATGGATTAGATTATAGATTAAGAACCCCTATTAGTAGATGAGCAAAAAAGATCTGTGATTTGTTTCGAGTCTCTGAGATGTTCTGTTTGTTTCTGTTTGTTTCAGAGGGTCATGGTATCGTGGTCATTTATGAGGGATATTTGTATAAAGGGAAATTATTACCTCAGTTAGGCACTGATCTGAAGAATACCTGAGCTTTCTCTTAGCTTGAGGATTCTATGATCTAGCTTCTATCATTTTCTGTTATTGGATCCCTTCTGTTCTAGAACATAGACTTGGAGCTGGAAGGAATCTAAACAAATCCCCCCCCCTTTTTTTACAGATGGGGAACTGGAGACTCAGAGGAGGCAGTAACACACTCAAAGTCACAAGACAAGTCAGTGGAAGAGTGGTCAGTGGAAGAGGGGGTCTAGAAACTAATACTGTTGATTTCAAGACCAGAGGCTCTTTCTCATAGACTGTTCCCACTTTCTGGCTTGGAGGATCCCACCCTCAAATTGTTGGAGAACAAAGACCAGTAGGTGGTTGAACCAACAGGTGAGCCATAGAGTTTTCAAAATCTAGTCCTTGTCTCCCTGTTGCATTGCAGTAAGCTTCTCTAATTCTCAGCTTGCTCTGTTTCCATTTTCCTGGTATTAACAGGGAGTTTAGAGTTACATTAAGTTCTGTAATTACCTGAGTCTACAATTCATTCACTGAGTCATTAGCATAGCACTTAGAGCAGCCTGATGCTGATAATTAGATGCATTATAATAATCTCTTGGAGTTGCTCAGCTTGCTGTGCAAATATACAGTAAGGCTATTAAGAAGAAATAATTAGAATTTATTACACATGACCCTGCCCTCATTCCCTCTTCCTAAAATTCATCCCCTCCTCATCACCCCCCACAAGGAGTGATCACAATAGGATGCTTAGTATCATAAGATGTTTTAATTATTAAAATATAAGCTGGATCAATTAGTATAATAGAATGTTAGAACTGAAAGAGACCTTAGAATGTCAAAGCTGGAAGGGACTTTAGAAAAGGAGCTATGTGAGAGTGGAAGAAGCACAGATGACACAGGTTCCAATTCCAGTTTTTCTTCTTATTACAGCTATAACATAAGGCAGGTCACTTCCCATCTGGACCTCAATTATCTTCTTTGTACAATGAAGGGATTAGATGATATTATTTTAGTGGTCCTTTCTAACTTTAGTTTATATGTAAAATTTCATGCTTTAGAATATAGGACACTCATGGTAATGAATGGAAGATAGAAAATAGACTGTCAGACGTGGAATTAATTTTAGAATTTGGTGCTGGAAAGAACTTTAGCCTCAGCATTGGATGGAACTGTATATCATGTGATCTTATTGCTAAAAGGGAACTTAGAATGTTGAACATCAAATACTAAAGCTAAAAAATGGCCTTAGTAGCTGAACTTGGTGGTACATACCTATAATCTCAGCTACTGGAAGTTTGAGCTGTAGTAAAGCTAAAACTGTTTTGCTATCCATGGTAAGTCTTGCACCAATATGATAGCATGGGCCACCAGGTTAGGCAGCCTAAGGAGGAGTGAACTGAACTAGTCAGAAATGGAGCTGTTCAAAGCTTCTGTGGAGATCCAGTCAAAGTTTCTGTGCAGAAGTGATAAATGTACTTTCAGTCTGGGCAAGGCAGAGAGACCCTGTCTCAAAACAAAACAAACAAATAAATAAAAAGAACCATAGTAAACAGTAGATAGAATCTCAGGTTTGGAAGGGACATAGGACATGGAATTTTAGAAGTGAAAAGTATATTAAAACAAAGAGCCGCAAAGTCATAGATTGTAAAACTTGTAAATGACTTTATTATATGTATGAGGAATATCCCCCCATAATCCCAAGTAATATAAATAACAAGATATTTTATGCTCTGATACTCTGTTGAGTGAGAATACTGCTTTGTTTGCATTATACCAATTAATTAAAGCTGTAAAGTAGGTGTTAATAAGTTCTTAAATTAGGAAGAGTGAAGTGTTTAAGATATCAAATGAAATCAAGTGATGTTTCACAAGAAATGTCAGGGGATTGACTGAAAGAATTAGACATGTGTCAGGGTAATGTGTATGTGTATGTGTGTGTATGTATATGTATGCATGTATATGAAAATACATATAGACATTCATTTATATCAGAGAAAGGATTTGAGCAGAAATCAAGTAATCAAGCTTTGGAAGTAGTTTGAGGAGGCAGACCCTTGCATCAAATGTATTGGTAGGGAGGGACATTTAGCCTAGAAATACTGTTACATTTACCTCTTTTTCCCTTGGATCATAGCACTCCCTTTTGAACTTCTAAAGGTCAAGAGATTTGGACTTTCATCTATATTGGTAGGAGTGTTCCCTGTGCAGCAATAATTCATGCCATTATTAGTATTGTGAGCTAAAGGACATGCCAAGGGCAAACTAGATACATGGGGAAAGGCAGCTTCAGTATTCTTAAAAAGCATTTATCCTAGCTTAGCAGAGAGCTCTATTTTAAGGGAACTTCATAAGGGCTTCATAAAGGGACTAAAGAACTTCTGTTTAATAATTCAAAGCTGTGAATTTAGTCTTTGGCCACATGAGCTCACTAAGCTTGATCCCACTTCCCCCTAGTCTGTATGCATTTGTGGGAAGGTGCATCCCCACTTTGGGGCAATTATTATTAGTCACCTGTTCTTATTATACTACCTGCAAAGCAAATAATATTTGACCCAGGTTGAATTTCCCTTAATCACATTTGTCCAGCTTGACCAGAGGTCAATTCCTTATATGGAATTTGGATAAAGCCAGTTACATACCTTGTTTACACTTAATATACTTATCTAAGTCTCAGATTTGGCATGATGTTGGCTTTGATCTATATCCCTATAAAGATTCAGTCTAGAGAACAGACCTGGCAGACATGAATTAGGCATCAGGGGGAAGTGAAGGTAAATGAACTTGCTATATGAGTGGACAAACAGGAAAAGTAGAAGTGAACAGGAACTTGGGGGACTTATAAGCAAACTTAGGATATGCAGATTGATGTATGTGTGGAGCTGACCCTGCAGCCTTCTGCTGCCAAAGCTGTACAATAAATCTTCTCTCCAAGACTCCACAATATTTCTTTGATCTTTCTGAATGTAAAGAATCTGCAAAGCAGATGAGGAGGAAAAAAACTTCCAGAGTTCCTGCCTTACAACTGCTGTACCCAGCAGAGGCCAAAATCTCTTGGATGTACAATTGACAGGAAGAATGGTATTTGTTAGAAACAACTTTTCCTTGCAATTGGACTTTGTAAATATCCATCTTAAAGTTAACCAATCATAGTCTGCCAGGTGGTGCAGTGGTTCAAGCACCAGACCTCAAGTCAAGAAGATCTGAGTTCCAAATATGATCTCAGATACTTCCTACCTGTGTGACCCTGAGTAAGTTTAACCCTTATCGCCTCAAGTTTTCATCAACAAAATAGGGACATGTTGGAGAAGGAAATGGCAAACCACTTTCTTTGCTAAGAAAACTTCATGGAAAATGAGGTAGAGTTGAACACAGCTTAACAACAACAAAAATTGATAATCCATTGGCACTGATTGGAGGCTTGTTAGTTACACTTACAACACCTGAATGTACATCGAGTTATCCTTAAAATCTGGAGAGGAGAGATAGTAATTGCTCTCTAGAGACTCAACCTGCCATTGGTTCTTGTCCTTTGTTTTCAAAGAAGACAAAAAGACATCACTATTTGTTTGAGAAAAATTACAGTGTGTCTGACTGTGACAGATCAGAACAATAAGATCTCGGAATGCTCTACCACGAGTTGGGCACAAATAGTCCATATGAACACCTGGGGTGGGTACTCTAAATGAATGTATGTCATGTTTCCTTTGAGCTGCTTCAATTCTGCCTTCCTCATAGACGGCAGCATTCTCACTGATGAAGGCATGCCATGCTGGGTAGACTTGTGCCTGTGTTTCCCAAGCTGTATAGTCAATTCTCAAGTTCTTTAATGAGACCTTTAGGGTGTCTCGGTATCACTTCTTCTGACCCCCTTGTGAATGCTTGTCATGTGTAAGTTCTCCATAGAATACTCTTTTTGGCAAGCAAATGTTTTACATTCTAACAACATGTCCAGCCGTAGCTGTGCCCTCTGTAGTAAAGTTGGAATGCTAGGCAGTTTAGCTAGAGAAAGAACCTCAATGTCTGGTATATTCTCCTGCCAGGTGATCTTTAGAATCTTCCTGAGACAATTTAAATGGAAGCAATTCAGTTTCCTAACATGGCACTGGTAGACTGTCCAGGTTTCACAGGCATAAAGCAATGGGGTTGGCACAATGGCTCTGTAGACCTTCAGCATGGTAGTCAATCCAAAACCTCTTCTCTCCCACACTTTCTTTTGGAGCCTCCCAAATACTGAGCTAGCTCTGGCAATGCAAATGTCAACCTAACTGTCAATGTGTACCTCCTTGGAAAGGACACTGCCAAGGTAAGTGAACTTGTCCACAGTACTCAGAATTTCTCCATTTGCTGTAATTGATGGTTCCACATATGGAAGGTGTGATGCTGGCTGATGGAGCACCTGTGTTTTCTTGGTGCTAATTGTTAGATCAAAATTAGCACAAGCAGCAGAACATCGATCCATACTTTGTTGCATCTCAGCCTCACAGGCTGCATTGAGTACACAATCATCTGCAAACAGAAGATCATGCACCAATTCTCCCTCCACTTTGGTCTTGGTTTGTAGCCTTTTCAAATGAACGAATTACCATCAGTGCAGTAGCTGACCTTGAGGCCATGTTCATTCTCAGTGAACGCACTGAATAACATGGCTGAAAAAAATCATACTAAAAAGTATGGGAGCAAGGACACAACCTTGTTTCACTCCATCTCGAAAAATCTTGAGAAATCTCGTGAGCATTGTCCTCTCTCCAGAACCCAGGCAAACACTCCATTATGAAATTGACTGATGAACTTTTCTGGGCAACCAAATTTGACATTATTTTTCATAAACCCTCTTGACTGACACTATCAAAGGTCTTGGTCAGATCTATAAATGTTTTATGCAGACCTCTGTTCTGTTCCTGACATTTTTTCCTGGAGATTTTGGGCAACAAACACTATATTGACTCTTCTTCTAGTCTGAAACCAGACTAGCTTTCAGGAAGTTCTCCAGGTGAAGGATCAGTCTATTGGGAAGGATTCTGGCAAGAATCTTACCAGCCATGACTAAAAGAGACATACCCCTGTGATTGTCACAGGACAATCTATTCCCTTTACCTTTATAGAGCTGGATGGTTGAGGCATCCTTGAATTTTGGAGGGATAACCACTTCATGCCATATAACCTGGATAATTTCAGTCAGTTTTTGGATAAGCTTGGCTGGAACAGAATCAGCACCAGGTACTTTGCCACTTGAAAGGAGGCTAATGGCATTCACAATCTGTTCTTCAGCTGGAACTTCAACTAGGGACTGATTGACTTCAACTTGAGGTAAATGGTCAATGACTTCTGCATTGATTGATGATGGTCTGTTAAGAACATTATGAAAGTGTTCAGTCCATCCCTCCAGGATCAAGTCCCTATAATTAATCAATGTGGATCCATCAGCACTGAGTAGTTGAGATGCACCAAATTGTATTAACCCATAAATAGCTTTCAGGGCATCATAAAAGCATTTTAGTGTGTTACTGTCTGCATAAAATAGAATTTCATTTGCCTTCTTACTGAGTCAAGAATCCTGCATCTCTCTAAACTTTGCTTGGACTTCACTTTTAATGGAATTAATGCTGCCTTCTTAGAAATGGATGAACTATTCTGCTGGTAAACTCTGTGGAGTTCTTGTTTTTCATTTAGTAGTTTCTGTATGTCCCCATAATTTTAAAAAAAAATTTTTTTGTTTAAGCCAATGGTTGAGTGACTTGCCCAAGGTCATATAGCTAAGCAATTATTATTAAGTATGAGGTCACATTTGAACCCAGGTCCTCCTGACTCCAAGAGCCAGTGCTCTATCCACTGCACCACCTAGTTGCCCCCTATCAAACCAGTCTTAATGTTTGCAAGTGTTCTGGCCCAGATGTGCCAGATCTCTGAAAGCTGACCACTCCTTTTCTGTTCCACTGTTGCCAAATGTGTGTTGGCTAAGTTTCCCTCCAAGTTAACAACAAATTGTTCCTGCTCAGAGAGACACTATCTCTTGATATTAATTCTTCTAATATTCATTTTGCCTTGGGGCTACTGCTTTGGTTGAATATGAGTATTTAGCTTAGAGAGAATGAGTCTGTGATCAGTCCAACACTCTGCACCACATATTCCCTTTGTTATTCTCACATCCTGTCTTTCTTTTCTCCTAACAATCACATAGTCTAAGAGATGCCAGTGTTTGCTATGAGGGTGCATCCAGGAAATTTAATTGCATTTAGGTAAATGGAAGACAGTGTTTGTAATGAGAAGGGCATGAGATGCACAAGTCTTCAGTAGAAGGTTACCACTGCTGTTGCTGTTTCCAACTCCATTCCTCCCAAGGACTCCCTACCATGTCTGGAAATCTGAGTAGACTCCACAACACCTGCTTCAGCTGTTTTCATGGTCCTTGGAACCAATTGTTCTCCTCCGCCCCTTCCACCAGTGGAAGGTTTCACATACTTGGGGTAGACAACCCTCACTACTCACCAATGAGTTTGAGACTCCCTCTAGGGTGAGGTCATTGTGCATGATATAGATTCTTGGAGCTGTGGGTGAGAATTAGGTGGCTCAGGTGGACATCAAAGGTGGAAAACAGCCTTGAAGAGGGCCTGGCAGCCCTCACACCAAGGTACTAATCTTACTTGAACATATCCTACACCCCAATTGCCAATGGCAATAGGGATTTGGACAGTAAACCTAGATGTCAGAGTCACTTTGGGGACTTTATCTAAGAGAAATTTTGGGTCCCTTTCTTGTTAGAAAACCCACTGGAGAGATATTCTCTCCAAGACTTCCCAAGAATTTGGAATACACTAAAGAAAAATTAACAATTTTTTCTTTTCTGTTTAAGATTATAGTTGTATGGTCAGCTTTCCAACAAGTTTGTTTATGACTCAGATGAGTTTCTTCATGAAGTTTTACTTATTTTAAAGGTCAAGTACTAATATCAATGGTATAGCTTTAATCATTTATATCAAGACTATCCAACTGCTCAGTCACACATTCATTGCAGCTACTAAGATTTGAAAGAATTTTGAATCATATATTTTTACATCCTTAAAATGCTGATGATTGCCTTCAGCACATATTAATAGTTCATAAAAGTTCTCTGTCACCTTTGAGAATTTTGTAAAATAAAACTTGTTAAGTTGTTTTGCTACATATTTGGGAATAGGGAAGAATGTTATTTTTTATATATAATTATGAATTGTGCCACAAAATTTTCCCAAGAATCTTTAGTACAAGGCACTGAAGTCATAAGATACTAGCTCATTAGGAAACTAGACAGGATTAGGGACTATAGACTTTTCAGGAAGCACTTCAGTCGATTTGTTGAGGACAGAAAATGGGATGCAAAGTATAGAGTGAAAATGGGGGTTGCCCCACAACTCCCAACTCTAATTAATTAACATGATGCTCTATGCCCTAACACCCTGGTCAGATGAAAATGCTTCTTTGATTTGACTACAGGAAGAATTGGACACACCATAAGGTCTATGTAAATCAAAAAAGGGATTCAAGCAGGATTCAAGTTTCAGGAGCATCTTGAGAAGGCAGATCTCTTGTACTTGTACCAGAAGGCTTGGGAGTGAACTTAGAGGGACTGTTAAATTCACCTTCCCCCCCCTCTTTCTCCTCACCCCGAATCAGAGGACAGACTTTTTTAAAGAAAGGTTTTGTAATAATGTTCTTACTATACCCTAGTAAATATAACTTTGTAAAAGCTAATTGATATTAACTGGTTGGCCAATTTGGGGGAGCACTCAGGATGGGTGTTACAAAACCAATTCGAATGTCTCAGTCCTTAGAACAGAGGATAAATATTCAGGAGCCCTTTGGGGGTCCAGTATGCCACTGCTAGTGGGAATTAGAAGAGTGAGTTTAGCAGGGATGTGTGTATGTATGTCTAAGTATGCATGTGTCTACGTACACATGTATGCATTCATATAAAGATTCTCTATGGAGTCATACTTCTAAAACTATGACTTTTAACCTCTCCCATGACTTATCACCCAGGTGATGACCATAACTTTAATAATCAGAGAATAACACCTCTCTCTCTCTCTCTCTCTCTCTCTCTCCCTTCCCCCTCTCTCTCCACACACAATTATGTGAATATGTATATATATTTTCACACATATAAATATGTTTCTATGTATACCTATGTACAAACACACATATGCACAGGGGTACACACATATTTCATAGCTCCATGAATACAGATGCATTTATATGGATATTCATACAAGCACATAGAGGAATGTTTTTGTAAACACTTATGCACATATTTGTGTGTACATATATGGACACTGTACATATGTGTATATATATATTATTGTGAAATTGATTTTTAATTCTATCTTGGTTAAGATTTAATCAAGCTAGATTTAATATCCCCCCCTTGCTGTTTCTTATCCTTCTAGATTTACTCAGGTAACTGCAGGCTACTTGGATCATGAGTCTAGTCTAGGGATTTGTATCTCCCTCCCTTATCTTTTGATTTGTACCTCTACCCTAGTAGCTTTATCTGAGATTCGGATGAAATGTTTTGTTTACCGTTAAAGAGGTTTCAGAAAGGGTGGTTCAGCTATTGTAATATCAATTTAACGTGAGAGATATTTGTTCTAGTCAATCAGAAGACATGCCTATGCTGCTCAAAACTTTATTCTATAACTTTGCTGATCCCTATAAATGGCACTGTCAGCTGTCACTCAGGGTCCTTGGTCATTGAGAGGTCATTGATTCCATTTGTTGACAATTACTAGCCTTGCTAATAAATGGATCATGCTCAGAACTTTGGTTCTCAGAATTATTTTCACAGCAGTATACAATTTACATATACATATATCACTCAGGGCTCACACAATATAGAATATTAGACCTGAACAGGACTTACTTTAGATTATTAGAAGGCATCTAGCTTAATTCTCTAATTTTTAGATGAGAAAAATTAACTGATGACTATGAAAAATTCAGTGAATTAGGAAGACTTGAATATAAATTAATGCAGAATGAAGTAAACAGCACCAACAAATAGTATGAAGCAAAATAATATTGCTTAATAACCACAATCATTTGAATAAAAGATGCCACACCAGTTTTGATTTCAGAGGATGTTCAATGAGGTATGTCCCCTTCCTCCTGACACAGAGGTGCTACAGAAGCAGAGAAAAATTTATGTTATCAAATATACCTATTGTCTCAGTTTATTTTACTTAGTAATGATTTGCATTTATGGGAGTTTTTACAGGGGTTAAGGAAGATGGGATTATTGAGAAGTGAGAACAGTATAAATATTTATATTTTTGAATTAATAAAGAAAATGAAACCAATAAAGGTAAAATAATGTGTTCTCAGTCATGCAGAGAATTAGTTAGTTTTGACCAGTTGAAAATGTAAGGCTGAACCTAGAAAAGAAATGTACATGCTGTTGCTTTAGAATAGGCATTTTTCTTGGTTGCAGATAGATGAAGTTGCAAGAGTTGTTGGGATCTCTAAGAATCCAGAATGGACAGAAAAGTGGAGGACATTTTAGGAGAAGATAGCAAGAAGAGGAGAAGATAAAAAATGAAAAAAAAAAAAAGGAACAATCAGAAGTTAGGAGAGAACCAGAAGAAAGAAATGTCAGAGAAGCCAAGGAAGGGAAAGAGAATTCAGAAAGAGGTAGGGCAGCCAATAATATTGAAATATGCAGAGAATGAGAGGAGCTCTGAAAAAACATTATTGAATTTAGCTATTAAAGTTATGGATCTTTGATAATGATTTTTCAGACTTTCCTGAATGAGAGGAGTAAAAGAATGAGAACAAATAAATGAGGATATGTGTATGTTTCTTATTTATCCTACATATATAGCATTTTTGCATATATTTGTTTGCCTGTTGTCTTCTTCATTAGACTTAAAATTTATGAGAGTAATGACTGTTTTTGTCTCTTTGTATCCCCAGAGCAATTAGGATAGGTACTCATACAGGTTTATTAATTGAGCAAATAAATAAGAATGAATAAGTGAATGCATGCATGAATGAATGAATGATTGAATGAATGAATGCCAATTCTTTTCTGATATTCTTTGTTAGGCTTTGTTAGGGCTCTTTCCCATTTTTCCTCTACTCATTTTATAAAGTATAAGTTTTTTTCTATATTTATTAGTTCATTAATTAAACAGTATGGAAGCTTTCTAAAGAGAAAATGATATGGAAATTCTTTCTGTGATGCTTGCACATTGATGTGCTTTCTTGATGCATTTATTTATGTTTGAATTGAAAGACTCTCTGTGCACATTTTTCTTTGATGTCTACACAGGGTTTTTGCCATATGCCAAGGAAGTCAAAATGAAGAGAAGTAAACTTCGCATTACTCTAGGATCTCCTATCTTTTCAGTATGAATTGTAGATGCTCAGAGAAGGGAAGGATCTCCAAGCCTATCTAGTTTCACCGCAAATCTAAAGCCAAATCCTCTTAAATAAGGATGTTTGTCACTGATAGACTTCAAAGGTCAGGAGAATAAAGTAACTAACATTTGTATGTCTTCTTTTACTTTAAGTCCCTGCATATTTCCATTGAAGTCTTCCTCCAATTCCTCCATATCTAATAGGGATGACCCTGAACTCTCAAAGACTGTGCCAAAAGAATGTAAACACTATCAAGTCCTACCATATCATAAAAGCAAATATTAACCCAGGCAAATATTGCCCAATATAAAACCAGGAATGGAGAGGCTCATCACCTGATAGTCAACCATCAAGGATGAACATTTTAAGCCAAACCACTTCATGGGAACATTTACTGAAGAGTAGAGGAGCCATCACCTGTGTTGGTGGAAGGATAAGTAGTTTCAATTGAATTATAGATCTTTGGAGTGTTGAAAATGAAATAAAATATTTATCTTATTTTGCAGTGCTATTTGTAGATTTTGCAGATCTAAACAAATGGAAGCTTGTAACAGCAGCAGGAGTAGTAGTATAAATTGATTTTTTTTCAGTCTAATTAATATAGTTAATTGAGCACCATCTCTGGCCTACCTTTCCAACTTGGCACTCACAGGTGTGCATGTTTGGGCCCTGGGGGACAACTGCTCACAGATTCCAAAGGTTCTCTGAGGATTTGCACTCCTAAAACTATAGCTATTAACATTTCTTTCTTGGCTCAAAGTCCAAGACTTTTACAAAGATGACAATATAAGGTCAATAGCTACAAAACATTCTTTCTTATAGAATAGGAGTATCTTTGCATGCAAATATTTCTAACATTTATGAGAAAATTAGTTGCATACAGTATACCAGTATTGCCATACTTGAAAAGATAACTAGCAATAATAATAAAAAAATTATATGGTGCTTTAATATTTGCAAAGCACTTCACAAATATCTCATTTATCTTATTATTTTATCTATATTATACGAATGTTATCCCATATTAACCTACAATAACCCTGAGAGGGAGGTGCCATTATTAATTCCATTTTACAGATGAGAAAACTGAGACTGAGAGTTAAGTGACTTGTTCAGTCACATGGGCTGCCTAGCACTTGGGACCAAGGCATCTCATGTCTCCAGTATTGCAAGGTTTGAATGTTCTTTCCCATCTCATGGTGTCCTCATGCTATGCCCCTCAGGGACTCATTATACAGGTCACTCAGCTGTGTTCCTTGGGTCTGCCCTTCTTTGCAATTCAAATCAACTTCCAAGACAAATTCTCTTTTAAATAAAAATTTAGCTTGCTTCTTTGCTACCAGAGACCTTGCTCCTTACAGCAGTTTGTTGCCTTGAAGTACACTGCTTCTCTGGGTCCATCTGTAGGGCATGGGTCCATAGTCCCTGGCCTGAGTTGCTCAATCTCTGCTTTCTGAATGACTACTGGATTTACTGTTGATGGACACCTACTGTTATACAGGTATAACCTATATTGGATTACTCTCTGTCTAGGGGAGAGAGAGAGACGGAAAAGTAGGGAGGGCTAAAAATGTGGAACTCAAATCCTCACCAAAAAATGATTGTTGGAAACTACCTTTATATGTAGTTGGAAAAATAAATAAATGTATTTAAACATTTTTTATTGATTAATTGATCACATCAATTAGGTGGCAAGCAGGGTAAGGAGGGCTCCATATTCCCACTATTCCCCTTCCCTTTCCTCCCCCCATCTTGACACTCCCTACATAAACTATACAAAACTGAAATAATTTGGTGGGGAAAAGAACAATGAATTGGGAATCAGAAATCCCAAGTCTATAACTCAAGTCAAATCCCAAGTCTATAACTCATTACCCATATGACTTGCCCAGGCTCACACATCTAATAAGTGTCTTAGGCCAGATTTGAACACAGAAGATGAGTTTTTCTGACTCCAGACCCATGGTACCAACCTGCTGCCCTTATGATTGCCTACGCTATGTTATAATAGGAAAAATACAAAATTTTGAATCCTAAGAGTTCCTAACCCAATTCATGTCCCAGTTCTTCTACTAACTAGCTATGTGACCTCAGGAAAGGAGAAAGGAGAGAAGGAAGAGAAGGAATAAACATTTATATAGAATTTACTTTGTGTCAGCGCAGCTGGATGGCACAGCAGATACAGGAGTCAGGAAGACCTGAGTTCAAATGTGACCTTTCTGATTAGCTATGTGACTGATTAAATCATTTAACCCTGTTTACCTCAGTTTCCTCACCTGTAAAATGAACTGGAGAAGAAAATGGCAAACCACTGCAGTGTCTTTGCTAAGAAAATCCCAAATGGGGTCACAAAGAATTAGACATGACTAATTGACACTCCCCTCCTCAAATATGATATGTTAGGAAGTGACACTTTTAAGAAAATATATTATCTTTGTCTTTGATCTTCACAACAGTTCTGGAAGGGAAGTACTATTATTATCCCCATTTTACCAATTAGGAAACAACAGAGGTTAAGTGACATCTCCAGGATCACAAAGCTAATAAATGTCTGAAGCTGGATTTGAACTCAGGCCTTCCTATCTCCAGGTCCAATGTTCTATAACCTGCTCTAAAATCATTTGAATTCTCTGGGCTTTGCATCTCTCATATGTAAAATAAAAGTGGTTAGACTAAATGATTTCTAAGGTCCCTACCCTTACTCAAAAGAGTAAGAAGCTCTTCCTCAAATATTTCTGACATTTCTCCCTTATACTTTTAAGCTCAATGAGGATGAGCAGCACAGATCTCAGAAGCCAAAGGTACACAGAAAGACAGTTGGCACATGGACAGACACAGGAAGCAACAGGTAATTAAAGAAACACTTACAGAGAAGGATGTGAATTAAACAGGAGTAGGTCTGCTGCAGAGGAGCAAGAAGAATGTTGAGACAGAGGGGCAACCACTTAGAGGTTAGCAAGAAGAACAGAAAAACAGCCAAGGAGGAGCAGGAACAGTCCCAGAGGGATGAAAGGAAGAAAGGGAGAAAAATACACACACAGATGTTAGTACATCTGGAGCATTACATTTAGAAATGATGTTATACAAACCTTTCAGAACTGGAAAGGGATTTAGGATCACACAGGGAGAGATAAACAAAGGTATAAATGGCATGACCACAGATTTGAGGCTAAGGGCTTGGGTTTCAATTTCATCTTTGTCTCCTACTACATAATCCTGAATAAGTTACTCTATAATCATACTATTGAAAGTAGGAAGGAACTTTAAA
The DNA here is from genome assembly GCF_037893015.1 of Macrotis lagotis. Taxonomy (NCBI): domain Eukaryota; kingdom Metazoa; phylum Chordata; class Mammalia; order Peramelemorphia; family Peramelidae; genus Macrotis; species Macrotis lagotis. The sequence goes on from NC_133658.1 coordinate 366,144,580, forward strand.
AATCAATAAATTCAAATCCCTAATATTACTGATGAGGAAATTTAGATCTGGAGAAGGGAATTAACTTCCCCCAGGTAATAAAATAACATTAGAAATAATAGAGCAGTTAGGACACACAATGGATAGAGCAACAGTCTTAAAATCAGGAAGATTTGAGTTTGAATCTGGCCTTAGACATTTTCTAGCTGTGTGACTCTGGGAGAGTCACTTAATCTTGTTTATCTCAATTTCATCATCTGTAAAATGAGTTGGAGAAGAAAATGACAACAAAACTCCAGTATCTTTGCCAAGAAAACCCACAATGGGGTCGTGAAGAGTCAGACATCACTGAAACACTCGAATACCAACCAACAACATATTTAACTGTGATATTAAAAATAATATCATTTACATAGCTCTCTGAAGTTTATAAAGCTATATATGTATATATGTACATATACATGCATATAAATATATACATAAATATATAAACACATATATTTTTCCTTTGTTCCTTAAAAAAATTCTGTGAATTGTCACTACTATAATCCCCATTTTAGAATGAGGAAACTGAGTCAGGAAGGGCTGAAGGCAGTGAATAGTTGAACCAGAATTTACACTGAGGCTCTCTGACTCCCAATTCAGAGATCTTTCTGATCTACTCTATTACCTTCTTGAGCTTCAGTTTTCTTCTCAGTTGTAAAATGGATATGATCCTAATACTTGCCTTACTTGTTTTGAAGAGGATGCTTTGTCTATTATAAAAAACAAAAGAAATGTGAGTTGTATTGAAGCAATTGAAAATGTTTGTATCTCTATCACCTACATAGTGGGTTATTTATTCATTTATTCATTCATGTATAGTTTGGATTAAATCCTGTCTCCACCTCTTCAGTGACCTTGAACAAACTGCCCAATCTTCCTGGGTCTCAATTTCCTCACCTGTTAAAATGAGGGTGGTGGTGTATTTGGTGGTGTACTTGGTCTTTATGTTCTCTGAGGCTATGAAACTATGTTGAGTTAATTTCTATTACAACTATAGAAAGGAAGGATGGTGAAAGTTAAGAGTTGAAAAAAAGTCTTGGACTTGGGAGTCAGAAGGGATGGGTTTGTTTTTTAGCTCTGACACCTGCTGCCTATATGACTGTGATTAAGTCCTTTTGCTTCTCAGATCCTCAGTTTCCTCCTCTGAAAAAAATCATACCTGCACTACCTATCTCATAGGGTGGTTATAGGGTTCAAATGAGGTAATGCGAGAGAAGATCTTTGTCATTGTCAAATATTATGGAAATATGAACCTTTTATTATTTTTCTTATGATTCAGCCTTTTTACCAAAAGTCCTGGGGCCTTCATTTATGACTTTCACAATGATGATCCACCCACCAGTCAAGGTGGTCAAAGAGATATTATGATTTCATAATAGATAAACATTGACTTTGTCCCAAGACACTGTTCCACCTAGAAGTGTTAAAGTTTTGATATTCATATCACAACCAGTGTGAAGGAATGGGCCTAAGATGAAAGTATCTAGGCTGCCTGTACTTATTTCAAATTCTCCAGATGTGACTGCTGATCCAGTTTCCTATGCCATTGACCAGATGCCCACTTGGCACCTTACCATAGTGGCACAATGAACCATTTATGCTTCTGGCTGTGACCTCAGTTAGGGGACTCATCCATCTTCTGGTCAGCCAAGCTGCCTTCTTCACCATCTGCCAGGGCCCAGGTGGTGGCAGAATTCTCCAGTGAAGTTCTCTTTCTGTTATCTTTAATTCAGAAGTAAAGTACCAGTCTCCGTGGAGGGCCTCAGATGTCTCAGGGTTTTGGAGGTGAGAAGGGTGGCAGAGGAGAGACATGGGATCTTATAATATAGAATGTCATACTTGGAAGGGACTTTAAAACACAAAAGATTGAATGCTAGATTTAGCAGAGGAATTAGAACATAGAAAGCAGAATATTATCATTGGGAAGGACCTCAGGTCATAACATATCAGGGATACCAGAGATTCTTCAGAATATAGAAGACTGAATTTTAGTACTAGAAGATCTAAGAAAACATCTGGCCCAATAATATCATTCTAGAAAATCTATAGAAACCCAGAAAAGAGTTGTACAACTCATTGTATGTCCTTGGGCAAATCACTTCTCTGTGCACTAATTTCTTCATCTTTACAGATCAGTGATCTCTAAGGCAAACTATGACTTTGATATCCTGTGGTCCTATAATTCATTCAACAAATATTTAGCAAGAGCATACTAGAAGCATACACCATTAGCGCCGGAAGGGACTTTTGATATCATTTACTCCAACTTCATCATTTATTTATTCATTTTTGATTATTGACATTTTTTGCTTTTTTACATCTTTATTTCCAAATGTATCTTTCCCCTTCTTCCTCAAGTGATTCATCCTTGTAAGAAAGAAAGAGAAAAAAATTCAAACATGAACATAATTTAGACTGATATACAATATTTCGTGCCCATAGTCCTCTATATCTTCAAAAAAGGTAGGAAAGTACGTTTTCTCCTTTCTTCATCAAGGCCATTTTATAATGCTTGGTCATTACAATTAGAGTTCAGTTTCAGGGTTTTAGTGGTTCTTTATATTTTAACCTCATTTAACAAAGAGGAAACGAATTATTTTATGCATTTTGCCTATATGACCTATTTTGATACAATAGCTGTGCAATGAGATAGGTTAATTACATTCTTTCCTGGATGGTGGAAAGCTGTGTCTTAAAGAGATGGCATAACAAAGCAAGTGATGGAACCACATCTTAAAATTATGGTTTTAGACCCCATAGGGGTCTTTTATTGCTCTTTCCACAGCTGCTGTGGGGAATTTTGGTCTTCCTGTAGTAGTTCTTTTACTGGGAACCAGAAAGCTCTTTCAACAGCATTAGGAGGGAATGATTCACACTCCCCCTAAAACATGTGAGGGAAGGACAGCTGTGAGTTTCTGTTCTACTCAAGGAAATGAAGGCAATGAGGCAAGGAGAAGTCTAAGTGAGTATGTGAGTTTTGGCTGGTATTCTCTCCTCAGCAACCATCCAATGGGCATTTTTGATAAAAGACAATATGCTTTAATGATTCCTAGACTAATCCAGGGGCCAGGGGTTAGAATGCAATTAGTCAGCCCCACTAATACATTCACCATGAGTTAAGGCTCACTCAGATTGGATTATAGCATCCCAAGGAAGCTATCCTGATTGTGTCTGCTTTTTTATCCCAAGATTCCAGATCAATGAAAAGGATCTCTCTTAATCTGCTTTTCTAGGCTGTCTTTCAAGAACATACACGTGGTTTGGGGAATATCCTCTCCATTCTAGCAGGCTTTTCTCTGCAGACTGGTGTCCTGAGGCTCTGTTGGGTTCTTCATAGAGAACCAGTGGGCTTTAGAATCCAGACACCCAATTTTGAGTCCTGCCTTTACCACTGTGTGACCATGGGCAAATCATTTCCCTTCTTTAAGACTTTGTTTTCTTAAGAGTGAAATGGGGATAATAACACCTGTACTACCAGCTTTGCAAGATTATTGTTATGAATGACATAATGGAATTTAAGCACTCTAAAGGCAATTTAAATAATGTATTAACATCAACTATATTACTCTTTATAATGCTAATATTGCATGTCCCTGGATGCTTAAAGACTAAGTCAAATGAACACAAGCTGGCATGTTCTACTAAAGTTGGAAAGATTGAATATGGGTTCAGTCGAACAGTGCATACACATGAAGACTGAGAATCAGCCTGGAAAATTACTGAAAGCTTCATCCCAAGACGCTGGCTAGTGGTTGATAAATGACCCCAGCAACTCAGAAAACAAAATCCCAAAGCAAAACCAACGCATGAAGGGGTTATAATGATAGGAATGGAAAAAGTATCTACACCAATGAAATAATGTATCTTTAGAAGTATTGTATTGTTATTGTTGTCAATGAGAGATCAGGTGACATAGCAAATAGTGAACTGGGCTTGGAGTCAGGTTGACCCCACTTCAAAACTTTCTTTTAACATATATGGTCTGAGTGCCCCTGAGCAAGTTATTTAATGTCTCAGTAAAGCAGACAACTGCCTAAGACTCCTAAGTCACAGAAAAAGTATAGATATACATAGGGAGAGTAAATTTCTTACAGGTAATGCTATTTCCTGATGAAATCCCATCTCTGGTCTATTGGCAATAATAATAGTAACACCATCCTCTTTAGGACTTTGTGCATGAAAACTGACACTGAAGGAGAGAGCAGGTTTTTTTTTTTCCTTAGGTGTCCTCCCTGTAGAGTAAACAGACAAGTAGCCTCAAGGGCAACATTCAGACAACAGAGTTGTTTATCTAACTTGGAATCCACTTCTCTAGTTTCTTCCATTTCTTAGGCAGGATTTATCCAGAGAAGTGGCACTGAACTGGTTCTCCTGGGACACCAGAACAGGACGTGCCTCTCCATTAGTACTGTAGAGGCTGATCCAGATAGATACATAAACAAAAGAAGTACTACTTTTCCACCTGGACCTTGGTTTCCTCCTTTGATAAATGAAGTCTTTCAAACCATAGAGTGCTATAAAATTCTAGTTAGCACCACTATTATAAATGAGACTATTGAATCTTGGACTAGAAGAATAGTAGAGGGAAAATCCTTCCAATTAATAGAGAGATGGGAGACAACACATGATCAGTGCTACATATATACTCTCAGATGTGGTTGATTTGTTGGTGGTTTTCCTTGATTCTTTTTTTAAGGGAGGATCCAAAGGGAGGAGGAGGGGGCTACAATTTAAACCAATTCAATCAATTAGTCAATTACTATGTTCCAAACAATCAACCAGTAAAAATTTATTAAACACCTATTATGCGTCAGCACTCCTTGGCTGCATTATGCTCTGAAAATTCCAAAAGAGACCAAAATCAGTTCCTGCTCTCAAGGAGTTCACAATCTAATGACAAAGACAACAAACAAATATAAACAAACAAGCTTATGCACAGGATAAATAGGAAATAATTAAATAAAAGAAAACACTAGAATTAAGAGGGGTTGGGAAAGTTTTCTGGTAAAAGATGGGATTTTTAAATGGGACTGTAGGTCAACAGAAAAGTTGAGGCAGGCTAGGTAGATCTGAGAGCCATCAGAATAGAGATAATAACTAAAGCCATGGAAGCTACTGAGATCATCAAGTGAAGCAATATAGAAGATCCAGGACCCTATTGGCACACATCTTATGGTTAGAAGGTGTGGTCTGGATGAGGATTCAGCAAAGGACCCATAGAAAGAATGGTTAGATAGGTAGGATGAGAATCAAAAGAGAGTGTTGTCCTAAAAAACCTAGAGAGAAGAGAGTATCAAGGAGGAGAGAATGATTACTAGTGTCAAAGGCTACAGAGAGGTCAAAGTGAAAGAGTATAGGAAAAGGTCATTGAATTTGGCAGCTAAGACTAAAATAAAAAGTCAGAAGCTAGATAGTAACAAGGTTAAAAAGAGAGTGAAAGGAGAGAGAAAGAAGAGGCACTATTTTCAAGGAGTTTTAGTCCTCACTAAGCACAAGGAATAGTGGACAATAGTAATTGGGAAAAGAAGGATCATGTGAGTGTTTTTCTCAAGATGGGAAAAACAGTTTTTTCATTCTGCATTCTAAGATCCTATCCAAATCTGAAATTCTCTGATCCTATTACCTATGAAACACATATTACTAATATTACTTGATTCAACATTCATTCCCAGTAACCTTAGACTATTCAGCAAAAGGTAGAAAATCAGTTCCTCCAATCATTGTTACTTCTTCCCTCAAAGCCAAAAGGAGCCATAAACTTGAGCATGGTTGTAGACAGTAAGGAATGAGCTAGCAGAGAGGGAGAAATTGAAAATAAGCAATAGCATAGGGTTGACAGGGCAATCTGTTGGAGGTGATAGGATGGAATGGATTCATTTGAAGTTAGAAGGTTTAGCCTTAGTAAGGAGTTATATGATATATGATACAGATTACGATATAGATATATTATGATATATATGATACAGTTATATGATATAGATACAGTGCCAGACAATATACCAATAAGTATTTATTTACATGTAAGGCATTGGAAAGAAACGTGTTGTAAAACAAAAAAAAAAGCATCAAGAAAACTTTTTAAAAATAGATAAATTATAAACACACATATGCATATATATGCATATATTATGTATATATATATATATATATATATATATATATATATATATATATTCCCTTCCAGTTTCTATAGTCTGTATTCTAAGGTGCCACCCAACTCTGACATTCTCTGATCCTATAACGTCCAAAACAAGTGCCACTAATATCACCTGGTTCAGCATTCATTCCCAGTGATCTTGTAATGGGTGGAAAATTTACTTCCTCCAACCATTGCTTCTCCTCCCTTCCTCATAACCAAAAGAAGTTGTTTGTGAATTACAGGGCAAAGCTAAAGGCAGATGAACTTGCTGCTTCAATATAATAGGAAGATAGGATTTTCAATAGCCAAAGAGATAGCACCTGCTCCAGCCAGTGTGGAGGCGGATAAGTCATCATAGTGTTCCACAAGAATAGATGCAAAGAGTCCCCCATCAGACCTGCTTCTCTCATCAGCTGGGACTCAGCCTACACAAACAGTAAGGGAAAAGATTTTCCAAAAACGTAAAGGAATTTTGAAATTACATTTCATAAGGATCAGAAAATTGTAGAATATAAGACCATAGAGGACTTTAAAACAATGAATCTTGAATGCAGGAGCTGGAAGAAGAAAATCAGGCCTGGAAGAGTCCTTAGAATACAGAAAACCACAGTAGAAATTTGAGAACATAAAACTTAAACTATTTCTAGCTCTTGAAGATTTTTCTAGCCTCCAACCCTGATGAAGCTCTTAGAAAAGACATGACTGACTTACTTAAAGTCATATAACTTCGTTGTCTCTGAGCTCAAACTAGAGCACAGGTGTCTAATGATTGGAATTCTAATTCTCTTCCCATTCTAAGATGTTATAGCTTTTTTTGTTTTTTGGTTGAAAACACTTTTGCATTGTAGATGCATATTAGAAAACTTTAAGGATTTCCATATCTGTGAAATCACATCGCAAAGCTGTTAATTATACTTGGGTGGGGGTGGGGTGGGAGATAAAGGGGGTGGAGATGCCAAAACTTAAAATGCAGTGAGATCACAACTGTCTTTTCGAGAACATATGCTTGATCACAAATATTGGCACAGCCACTCCAAGAAACTGACAGGCAGAATCGTTTAGAAAGCAGTGGGTTGATAATGAAAGAGCAATGGGTTTGGAGTCAGAAGATGTGGATTCAAAATTAGACTCTACTTGCTTGTGGTAATGTCTCTAGGTCAGAGTTTCCTCATCTGTAAAATGAAGAGGTTGGATTATGATTTTTGTGGTTCCATCAGATTATGGAAATAGTGGATGAAAAATTCTCTATTTCTTAAACTGAGTTTTTTATTTTTATTCTTTTTTTTAATTACTACTTCTTTACAGAGATAGGAATACCTTTTAATCTGATAGTGCTTTCCCACTCATCTCATTAGTTCTTTAGAATAGCTTTTGGACATATAAGTGGACATTGAAGGCCCTTAATAAACTGATTGACTGATTGAATATATCATCCCTTTTGTAGTAAGGAGGCTTTTGAGGCAAGGAAGAGACTTACTTAAGGTCGCACAGCAAGTGAGTGACAGAACTAGGGCTTAAAAAGAGGGTCTTCTTGCTCCTAGTTCAATGCTATTTTTACCATAGCCTGTTGTTTTGCTTCACATATTCAAATGAGTTCTGAAAGGTTTATTCCCTAAGAAACAGGTTGGTTCATAAGTACCTATAGAAGAGAAAATGTGAGAAGACTTGGTGATAAATCATGAAAATGAGAATTCACAATTACAGGAAAGAAAATCAGATAAGAAACATTATTTTCTCCATGCACTAGTTATGGAGAGAAATGATGTTAGAACATGACTTCTTATAAAAATCAGATTAGGAGCATGTGACCCCCAGCTATTATTTAAACAGAGATTCTTTTTAGTGAAGGAAAGAGAGGATCAAGAAGTTATTTTATTCAAATAAAAATATCTTACCTCTAAGAGAGATGAAGGATTAATATAGTAGAGTTAGAAAAGTGATGTAAAATTGAGAGAGACAGAGAACTGGAAAAAGTCTTAGAACAAAGATTATTAGTTTTAGTATAGAAAATAATTGACTTGGAAGGATCCTTAAAATACAGAACCTAGGATGAGAGATCCAGAAGGGACCTTAGAACGTATTGGAATTATAAGGAACTTTTAACATCATCTATCTTCATTTCAAGTGGAAAATATGCTCAGAGGCCCAATATGGTCAAACTTAGAAAGTGCCAGAGTTATGAATTGAACTTTTGACTAGAAGTTAAGGGTAGCGTCCTTGTTATCCTCTGTAGTACTATATTTATTCCAAGGTAGAATGAATGCCTGAAAGCATAAAAACCTTCTTTAGAACAAATTTATCAGTAAACAATTCCTTCAGAACATCTTAAAAATGAACTTATAAATGTCAAAGAGAGAATAAGAAATAAAATTTTCATATTTATACTAACAATAATAATAAATAATAAAAGTAGTTAATATTTAATAGAGCTTCCAGGTACAAGGCACTGTGCTAAGTACTTTACTATTATTATTCTATTTTTTTGTCATAACCCTGGGAGGTACTATCATTATCTTCATTTTATATTAAGTGACTTACCCACGATCACACAGGTAGTAAGTATCTATGGTTTTCCTCATCCCAGGTTTAATGTTGAGTGAGATCTTCTATTAGAAAGTCTCTATTTCCACTTGTTCTACTTACAGGCTGTGCCTTCTTTGCTGGGAGGTGAATTTTATTTCAAAATTTCAAGAATGATTTCATCAGTGGGTGTTGTTTGTCCTTCATTTTTGAAGAGGACTAATGATGTCATTGGTGATACCTTGACTTGAGCATGAATTGGATATAAGTGAGGCAGAGTTGTACAAAGTCATTAGTTCTCTCTTCTTGAGTCATTGAAGTCCAGTGGAAGGACAAAAGTCAAGATGACTGACAATGGCCTAGGATGCAGCAGATGACCGTATCATCTTCAATGCCTAACCAAGCTCTAAGCTTCACCTTCAGGACCATTGAAACAATTTGTTTTTCATCCACCCATTCTTCCAGGAGATCTTCACATGTTTGAGGGACATAACCCACCTAGCTCACCTATACATTTGAGATCTGTCAGTTATCCTTAATCTGGTTTAGCCTGCCTGCCAAGATAGTTTTACCAGAGTGTGGCAACTGTACATGCTACAGATCTTGGAACCATATCAGTGGTAGCACTCCATTCACTGATGTATTATTGTAACTCCCTCTAGGTCTTAGGGGACAGTCTCTTTAAGTTAAGTCAATAAGATAATTAAAGGGTAGTCATCCTTTGGTGTTGAGCAACTCCACACTTAAGTTAGACTACGACTACTTGAGCAATGAGTCTGCCACTCATCTTGAAGTTTTCCCAGCTCAGAAGGCCCAAATACTCCTTCATAGGCACAGTCTTCCACAGCCACAAGGCATACTAGTTGGGAGTCAATGGAGGCCTGTCAATATCACTAGAGAGAAATATCTGGAAGAGGGAGATGATTTCATATGTGGACTCAGGGAAATTCATAGAATTTCAAGCTGGAAGGAACTCCAGAGATTGTTCAATCTAACCCTTAGAGTGGATACATGAAGAAGTTAAGGTTCTAAAAAGAACAATGACTTCCCAAAGTTATTCACATAATGGAGACAAAATTTAACAAAATTTTGACTGAAAATCCAATTTTCTTTCCTCCAGATTAGTCCTATTAGAAGAAGATGGAACCTCAAATGTCTTTGAATGAGGAAGAGTATTCCTTTCAGTCTAAGCAGACAATTTTTATTAGTAATTGATACAGTGAGCATCTTATATTACCCATGTCTACCATGTTTTTCTCCTGTCACTAGCAAATCAGTGCAAATTAATGGGACTCCAGTGCAAATCCTTGCTCTCTTACAGATTCCAAAGTAGGAACTACCGCCTTTGAACCAGTGCCAGAAATACTCATTGATCCAGGTGAAGATATACACATACACGCACACACATATACAAACATGCATACACACACACACATACTCACTCATTCACTTACACAAATAGAAAACCAACTTTAATAAATTATTCTGAAAATGTGGATTATGACTAGAGGTATGCCAATTTGAACAGACTCCAAAGAGCCAATTGTTAAAATTTCTTTCTGAGCATTTACACCCTGGAAATTGACAAATGCTACAAATTGAGACTTGATTTATTATTTTGTTGACTGTCTATACTTAAGAAAATGATAAAGGAAATGTTACTACAATGTGACCTGAATACTTTTTTGGTTTTTTTTCAGAGAACCAGTTGTTAAATATTTACCAATAAATCTCTGGATTAATAGGCCACATTTCAATAGTACTTTAGACTTTGCAAAGTATTTTCTGAATAATGGGGGGTTGGAGGAAGAGAATAAGTAATACTTTCTCAAACTGAGAGTTATGGAATTTGAGGCTGAATGAAAAGAAAAGACTTGGCCACATTTACACAAGAAGTGTCAGGTCTTCTAATTGCTAATTCTGTTGTAATTGTGTGTATTGGGTACAAAATCTATATCCCTGTAATTCTTCTCCCTTCACTGTTACTGGGTTTTTCCTGGAACCATGCAGGTATATTTCACCATCTATAGGGCAACCCTTCAAATATTAGGAGACATTGGTCAGGTTCTTCTACGTCTTTTCTTTAATGACTTTAGAATTCAGTGTCTAATTTATTTTGTTATTGTGAAAAACTGAGGCACAGAAAAGTTCAGTAATTTATCCAAGGTCACCCAGAGAATCAGCAGCAGAGATTAAACTGGAACTTGGTTCTCTTGAGTCTCAAACATAGATTCTTTTCACTATTCTATAGCTTCTCTCTCTTACTCGTAAGTTCCCAAACTAAGTTTTTTTAGAGGTGTTTGATGGATTATTGCTTAGACATCAGGAAAGACTGGCCTGCAGGCTGACAAGAAAGAGATAGGGGAACCACTAAAAATATTAATTAATTAATAGCTAGTTGGATGAACAAATAAATAAACAAATGCAGGAATATAAACAAACAAACAAACAAATAAATAAATAGATGCTTCTCTGGAATCAAATGGCTCCCAAAGCTAGAAAGACATTTTTCAACTTATTCTCTTTAAAATTCTTAGTAATAATCATAAAAAATTCTTAGTAATATTGGAATTGACAGCAACTGAAGAGTTTCAATGTGAGAACTGCCCATACACATTTTAAAAACTATAAGACCCATTCAAAATATTCATCTTAATTATCTAACATGGCATGCTCAGGAAACATAAATGGCCTCATATTAATTAAAGAATTATTTATAAACTGTAATTAATTTACAGCAGTTCATTTAATCTCAGCAGTTCCTCGGGGGGGGGGGGCTTTATATTCCTGATAGAGAGACAGGGACAACAGGAACCAGAGAGATGAATAAGAGATGACTATAGGACAATTTCTTAGGAAAGTTTCATAAATGATCTCAGAAAGCAATTCAGTTTGGCAAATTCTTTCCCTTATCTCATACTCACTTTTCTCTGTAAAATAAAGTTATTGGTCTTGGTCATCCTAGCTTTTCTAGAGTTCCCTTCTCGCTCTGACATTCTAAGTTCCAAGGTCCCTTCCTAATTTGATAAAATATATTCTATATTTTGGAGTCTCTTCCAATTCATATTTTCTAAGGTCCTCTCTACCTGTGATGGTTCATATTCTAAGCCCTGGTTGCCTAAAGTTCTTTGTTCTAAGATCCTTTCTAATCCCAGCATTTCCTTATTCACTTGTGACTAATCTTTTTGGAGAAGTTATAGATGCCCATCTGGTATTCTGATGAGTGTCATATTTAGCCCATATTTAGTCCTGTTGGATATCTAGTTAACTAAGCTAACCCTCCAGAGATGTCCAGCCTTGAAGTCAGAGAGTCATGGACCCAAGTCCTGCCTCTGAAATATGCCAGTTATATGAATTTAGATAACAATTTAGCTTTTCTGAGACAAGAAGTTAAATATGAGCTATTCTTTGGCATTAGTATGGAAAGTTTCCACACAGGGAAGTTCATCCATTCTGATGAAATCAAAAGCCTTCATACCAGTACCACTTTCCCTCCCCCAAATAAAAAAGACACGCCCATGCAGACAGAAAAACAAGCACTTTGTCAGGGTGCTTGACAGAGGAGAAGTTGACTATGACCCTCTATTACCTGTTCCTTGGTAACTACATCACAGGGGTTCCCAGGGCCTTCTCTATGCCAACTTCCTGAAATATCACTTGGAAGAATCATAGAACAGGGAAAACCAAAGCCCATGTTGCTAACTCTTGTAATTTGTGCTGTCTTCCCTAATTAGTGTGTGATCTCCTTGAGACGGAAAAACTATGTTGATTTTTCATTTGTATCCCCAGTGCTTAGCACAGTTCTTGACCCATGGGAAGTACATAATTAATACTTTTTCTTCTATTCATCCTACTTGAATCACTTGGCAGGTAAGGGCTCCTAAGGGGCTCAAAGTATTTAAAAGTCTATTACAATTCTTAGTGCAGCCCTCTGGGGAGATGCCAACTACCTTTCCAGGAGGCAAATTGACAATCACCTTCAAAGGAGAAGCATTTGAGTATTATGGCATTTGTTGCTTCCTCCAGTTGCCTTCCTAGCATGCCCAGAGACCCAGGTTTGGACCAGCAAGACTCTTTCCTTTAATGCTTCCTCCATAGCTTTTATCTTTAAAGACACCACCCTCCTTCCTCTCAGCAGATGACCTTACCAAATACTTCACTGAAAAAATAAAAGATAATTTGTTATGAGGTTCCTCTTCTCCCCAACTTCATTTTTCAGATCACCTCATCATTACCTCCTCTATTGCAATCTTATGAAGAGGTGATCTTTCACCTTGTGACTATCATTCCCTCTCTCTCTATATTCAATCTCTCCTTTTCTATTAACTCCTTACCTACTACTTATAGACACACCCATATTTTTCCACTCTTAAAAACACCTTCACTTGATTCTATTGGTCCCTGAAATTATAATACTGTATTTCTTCTTCCTTTCACATTTATCAACACTACCTGCCTTAACTTTTCGCAACTCAGTCTCTTCTTAAACCATTGCAACCTACCTTATGACTTCATCAGTCTATTGAAATTTCTCTCTCCAAGACTACCAATGAGCTCTAAATAGCCAAATCCTGTGACCTTTTCTCAATTGTCATTCATCCTGACCTCTGCAGCATTTAATACTATTGCCCATATCCTCCTCCTAAACTCCCTTGGTTTTCATGGTCTTTGGTTCCATTCTTGACTTTTGATGCTTCTTCTCAGTTCTTTTTCTAGGATCATGATCCTTGCCCCACCTTCTTTACATGAATGTTCTCTCTTCTGTCTGCCTTTCTCTGTCTCTCTCTGTCTCTCTGTCTCTCTGTCTGTCTGTCTGTCTGTCTCTCTGTCTCTCTGTCTCTCTGTCTCTCTGTCTGTCTGTCTGTCTGTCTGTCTCTCTCTCTCTCTCTCTCTCTCTCTCTGTCCCTCTGTGTCTATCTTACTGTCCTTGTGCCTGTCTCTTTCTCTGTTTCTGACTCTGTTTCTGTGTGTGTGTGTCTCTCTCTCTGTCTCTCTTTCTTTGTTTTTGTCTTTCTCAGTCTCTGGCTATCTTTCTCTGTTTCTGTCTCTCTCTCAGTCTCTGTCTCTGTTTTCCTCTGTTTCTTTCTCTGTACCTATGTTTGTCTCTCTTTCTGTCTCTCTTTCATTCTCAGTCTTTGTCTCTCTTTGTCTTTTTCTGTCTCTGTCTCTTCTGTTTAGCTCTCTCTCTTTGGCTCTCTCTGTTTCTGTCTCTGTTTCTATTTCTCCATCTTCTTTTTTCTCTCAGTCTCTGTCTCTCTGCCTCTCTCTGTCTGTGTCTGCCTCTCTTTTGCTGTGTCCCTCTATCAATCTGTCTCTGTCTCTCTGCCTCTCTATCTCCTTTTGCCTTTGTCTCAGTCTGTCTCTGCATCTGTGTCTCTGTATATCTCTCTTTCATTCTCATTCTGTTTCTATTTCTCTGCCCCTGTACATGTCTCTTTGTCTCTCTCTGTCTTTCTTCATCTATATCTATATCTATATCTACATATGTATATCCATACACACATACCCTATATACTCTTTTTTTGATAGTTCCATCAATTTGCACAGGTTCAATGATCTCTTCTATACATATGACTTACAACATGTATATACATATATATATATATATATATCCAATCTTTCTCTTAAACATCAATCCTACATAATCTGGACTTCCCAGAGATTTCTTAATCTCAGTGTGTCCAAAATAGAGTTCATTATTTTTCCCCTCCAATTTTATCCCTCTTCCTAATTTTTCTTTTTCAGATAAGGATGCCACCATATTTCTATAGAATTCATTGTCTTTTCCCTAAACTTATCTCTTATCTTAATTTTTCCTTTTCCATTAAGGATACCACCAGTCTCACTCAGTTTCATAAACTTGGAGTCATTCCTGACTCTTCTTTCTCCCCTACCTCCCACATCCAACTAGTTGCCAAGGTTTGTCAATTCTATCTCTACAGTATATCTCTCATCCATCTCTTTCTCTCTTTTCACAAGGTCAACACCCTAATTCACTTATTATCTCTCTGTCAGACTGTTCTGATAGCTTTCTATTTGGCCTCCTAATTTACCTTTTCTTTCTCCTTGACAAGTTTGCCAAACTGACTCTTAAAGCATTTATCTGACTATGTCCTCTCTTACTTATGGGATAAAATACCAAGTCTTCTCTGACTTTTAAAGTCCTTTACCATATGGTACCAGGCTACCTTCCAAGTAATGCTACATATTCTTTTTCATGGATGCCACACTGAACTGTGTGCTGATCTTCATACATGGTGTTTCATCTCCTGTATTTTTTACATGCTAACCACCATGCCTAGAATGGGTCTTTTCTTATCTCCACCTCATGGAATCCCTAAGTTCCTTTAAGCTCAGCACATGCTATAATTTCCTTTAAGTGTCCCATACCTTAACACAAAGAGAGTCAGTCAGTTAGCTCAGTGGATAAACAGCTGGACTTGACCTGAATTCACATATTTACTAGTTGTGTGATTTGGAACAAGTCCCCTAGCCTGTTTTGGCTAATTTTCCTCCTCTGTAAAATGAAGCTCATTTTTACATCTACCTCTCTGGGCTATTGTGATGATTAAATGAGATGAAAATTGTAAAGTGCTTTGCAAACCTTACACACTTTAAAAATATTAGTTATTATTATTCACCTAGAAATTACTATGTGTGTGTGTGTGTGTGTGTGTGTGTGTGTGTGTGTGTACTAAGCAGACCTGTGATCATAATACTATATAGAAAGTGAGGAAATTCCTTCTACTAATGAAAATTAGGATTTTCTCTGCAACTTGGAATCTTACAGATTTGTCTATAGGACCAAGATGAAAAGGATAATAGCCTATATTCAACAAAGAAAGGACTTTACTCCGGGTCTTCTTATTTTGAAGTCATCTCTTCATCAACCACTACATGTAACCTCTTCCTTTGTGTCACATGCACACATATAAACATGTGTATATAGACATATACATTTATGTATATATGTACACATTTATAGATATATTTGTATATATATATTTGTGTGTATGTGTGTATATATGTATATAAATAGTTTTCTATGAAAACCCTTTTTCTCCCCAGTTGTATGAAAGCTTTTTTGAAGTCAAGTTGTTTTATTTTTCTCAGAGTCTATTACATAGCAGGAAATCTTTTGAAATTAATTAACTTTTCTGATGGGAAGGTTTTCTTTACATTAAGCCAAAATTTGACTTCTAGTTCTGCCTTCAAACAAATCACAAATCTAAAATACCTTTCATAAGACCATCCTTCAGAGGCAGAAGAAAGAGCTCTGAACTTGAAGGCCAACAAATTGGCCTTCAAAATCTTAGTAGCGGAGTGACCCTTTGCCAAGGTCCTTGGTCCTTGGCCTCCCGAGCTTCATTTTATTTAGCTGCAAAGACAGAGAGAGAGAAGCTGAAAGAGAGAGAGAGAGAGAGAGAGAGAGAGAGAGAGAGAGAGAGAGAAATAGAGAGAGACAGATATATATAGACACAGATACAGAGAAAGGGAGAGGCAGAGAGAGAGAGAAACAGAGAAAGAAAGACACAGAGACAGAGAACAGGGAAAGAAAGAAAAAAGATGAAGAAGAAAAGGAGGGAAAGAAAGGGGTTAGACTTAATCCTTGTGATCCCTTCCAGCTTCAGTGTTTCATTATTTAGGGAATTTTTTTGAGGTGTTTCCTCCTTATATCTTCTCTTTTCCTGGAGAGAAATCTCCAGTTCCTTCCCCTGATTCTCATTTGACCTGATTTGGTTCTTCTCACCATCTCACTTGTCTTACACTAACCAAGCTTTGGTTCTCTCACCCACCCACCTCCACTTCCCACTTTCTGCCTCTACAATCAAATACAATAATAAGTAAAAGAAGGGGGAATCATGGTACAGTGTAAAGAGTCCTGGCTCTAGAGTCAGAGGTCACCTGTGACACTTCCTATCTGTGCAACTTTAGATGATGTACCTAGGCCTCATTTTTCTCCTCTGTTGGATTAGATAGTCTCTGAGGATCTTTCCAGTTTTAGGTTTATAGTCCTTTGAAGGGTAGCCCCCATATGCATTTGGCATACTCTTTCTCCCTCTCTGGTCAGAAAAAGAAACCGTGTCCATAACATTGAACATTTTAAGATCAAAGACCAGAAAAGTCATGGACTTCCCAACCCAAAGTCTCAGGATAAGGAGATCTGAGGCATATCAATTCCCTACCCATAGCAAAAGTAAGCTGAAAGAGAGACACTCTCTCCTAGTTGCTTTATTTTTGCCTTTTAGAGCTACAGGAGAGAGACATATTTAAAACAGTCACAAGAACCAGAGAAGCAAAAAACAACAACAACAAATCCCCCCAAATCTAAAAGCCAGAAAACACTAATGTAGAAGACCTGAGAGAAGAGAGACAATAGGTCACTTGCATGGACATCACAGAACATCACAGAGCCAAAAATCATGCATAACATTTGGTTGGTCTCTCATGTTCTCCTGTGGCTGCTCTTCAAAACTGAGTTCACTTTGTCTATTCACAGTTCTAGCCAGAACTGCTTCTCAGAATTTTTTCCTTGGAGATGGAGTCAGCCTAAGTCTTTCTCAAATGAAATAAGCAGTCACTGAAGATGGACCCAGCCCAAATCATTCTCTGAAGGAAGAACTAGTGCATGCCATTCTTGTGAAATGGACTCTGATCATATCTTCCTCTGAAGAAGTAACCAGCAACCCGAACCATCCTTTGGTTTTGCTGGCCTCACACACAAACAAATGAGGCCTCAAGGGGATGTTTAGTCAGCAGGTGCTTTTTGCCGCAGGAAGCAAAGAAAGAACAGAGCCCTTTCCTGGTATCTATGAGACCACAGGGAGTTTAGATTCCTTTCCGATGTCCTGGGCTGCCTGTGCATTCATGCCACGTCGCCTCTTCAATAGGCAAGTGTCCAACCCCCAGGATTCCCCCAACAGTTTTGGGGGCTCCTGCTTCTTGGTCATCGGCTATGACTCTCAGAACAGTGGGGAGCCTTGATTGACTCTGGGGGATGGCTGGTTGCCAGATGCATTGTTTCACTAGAGCGATGATGTTCTCTCTCTCTCTCTTCCCTTAAAAAATGTCAAAAACAATTTTTAAGGAAAGTAAAGGGCTCTCTCTTTCTACCAGAAAAAGAAAAGCTATTACAAGCATAATAACAATCCCATCCCATTTGTATAATAATGAAAGCTTCATGATGATTATGCAAGCATTCCCAGTTCTAATAATTCTCATTTTCATAGCCCTTTAAGGTAGCTAGTACAAGTATTATCTGCATTATTCAAAACAGTAAACTAAGACTCAGAGAGTCTTGACCTAGGTCACATGGCACCTTACAATTAGTTAACCAAGGATTTCTATAGCTCATCAAAAGCCTGCTAGTGCTGTACAGAGATAGTATAGGGATTCTTATCTCTTCTTTGCTAAATGAGGACACACTAGGAAGGGAGGTGACTAGTTGAAGGTCACACTGCACCACTACCAAAGGGGTGGGGTCATGGCTCAGACCATGACTGATCCAGCATTTTTTGCATGTACCCATATTGAGACTGATGAAGAATAAATACCCACCTTTGAGGCTTTTTGAAATGTTGTTTGACTTTTGTATAAAGCACACAAAATGGTATCTACTTCCTGGAATCAGAATTGTAGAGTTGGAAAAGACCTTAGGCATAGATATTAGGCCTGGAAGTGATCTTTTAGATCATCTAGTCCAATTTTCTAAAGTGGACTATACATAGACTTCTCCTATTAATTGTTCACTCTTACTAACTCATTCTTGGAAGTGGAACCTAACTCCACCACACCTGGGGCTGGTACCCCCTCTTCTTTAATGTTTTTCTCCTCTTCCTATGATCCCCTGTCCCTCAGGCATGAACTAGGAAAGAAAAAGCCAGATATTCAAATGCATCATCCAACATTCCTGTTCTCCTCCCTTGGGTCAATTGCTCATAATTAATGGAGAGAGTGGGATCAAAGAAGAGTGGTCAATTGTGGAATGAATTAATGATTCTTTCCAAAGCTATTCTGTCTAGTCTATCACTACTCAGATCTTATATCTTTAGGTTCCTAATTTAATCAGAAGGGCCTTTAGCTCATGTATTGGGACATGCCTATATCCCAATGTCTATTAAGGGGATTTTGAAGATTGAATTCATATGTAAAATAGCTTCCATTGTATCTTACAATCTTTAAGCTAAATGGGAGTCACAGAATCTTAGACCTTGAAGGATAGGTCTTGATAATGGTGTCAAGCTCAAACAGAAGTAGTGGTCATTAATCTGTACATAAGAATCCATAAAGACTGTGCAATGGCTTAGTTTTAAAATGAATTATTATCTATGTTTTATTGTATTTGTATTTATTTTGTCAAATATTTCCCAATGACATTTTAAACTGGTTAGGTGGAATAAAGGAGTAGTGGTCTTTGACAATTTACACCTGAACAGGAAACCTCTTTAAAACATTCCCAACAAGTAGTCATCCTAATTCTATAGAAAACTCTTTGTGGATGGAGGAGACCTTGCCATTTCTTAAGGCAGCCCATCTACTTTTGGAAAGTTCTTTTGGATATGGCACTATATGGCTACAAAGTACTTCATCTATTGTAGCATGGGCTACATGCAACCTCAAAATCCATTCAAGTGGAATTTTTACATTTTATTATTATACTCATCAGTAATATGGGTTACAGTATAATCATAAATAGATATTCAATTCTATATGTAGCCCTTGACAAGTTTTTGTTGGGAAATATGACCCAAAAGAGCTAAAAGACTGGACACCCAAGAATATTATGGGGTCTTGGCATTACTCCCTGTGAGGTAGGTACTATAGATATTATGATTTGGATCTTTCAAATGAGGAAACTGAGGACCAAAGTAAGAGAGTGACTTTTTTTTGGTCATATGATTTTATTGATATAGAGAACTCCCTGATGAGGGAAATATCTTTGCCCTTGCAGGTTATCACCTTTTGTGTAACTTATATTCTTAGAGAGTTGCTAAGAGGAAGAAATTTCAAACACAAGGTGGGCAGCATGCAGCTTAAAGAAGATTAAAATGTAATTGGTAAATAGTTTATGAAAGAAATAAAAATATAATAATATATGGATAATATAAACTTGTGGTTTTCTAAGTCAACATGTAGTCATCAGGGATTAATTCTGATTTGAGTTTGACACAAATGGCCTAGAGAATGTCAGTATGTGTCAAGATCAGAATTTGAAATCTAGGTTTTTGTTATGCCACGGCCCACTTGGAACTAGATTCAATTAAATATTATGTCTGAAAATTAAAACAAGCAAGAACTACCATGTAATACTGGAGACTGGCCAACTGATAGAGATATCATGGGACACAGGATCCTGGTAAGACTTGGAGGATTCTAAACCTCAGCAACCACATGGTCTCCCTAAAAATGAAGACTCAACTGTGAACAAAGAATGACAAGGAGCAACACAATGGACAAAGAATGACTAGGTCATCTTTGTCTTTGCATCAGAGAAACAAAACAATTTGTTCAGGGTCACACAGGTATTGGAGACAGGATTCAAGTTTAGAACTTCTCATTCTGCTTTATACTATGCCAAATTATCTTTAAGTTGTACTTCCCTTCATATGGTCATCCAGTCTTTTCTTTAAGATGCTCAATGATAAGAAAATGACTTTCTACAAGAAGCTGCTCATTCCATTTTTGGACAGCTCAGATTGATCATTTTGAAGAGTTTTCTCATTAAAACTGAACTCTGCTTCTTTGGAGTTTCTCTCCTTTATTCTTTGAGATCAAACAAAACAAACCCTTTGCTCACAGAAACTTCTTGAAAAACTGTAGTTGTTGTCGTGTTATCCTCCAAATAAAAAGCCCCAATAACCTGATTCTTTTCACTTCCATCCCAGTTGTCCTGACAAGCTCCATTTTGTCACATTCTCTCCTGGAATGTGGTATCTAGAATTGGACATAATAGACTAAATATGGCTATCACCTCTTGGGATCATGGTTCTTCCACTATTCTTTTTGGCATGTTCTTCCACTCTTGTGACTTCAGTTGCCAATAACTCATGGTTCCAAGCCACCATAATAATTATAATAATTTGCATTTACTTAATATGTTAATGTTTGTAACATTTATATAGATACATATATTTATATATAAATACATATATAAATATATATATATATATATACATATATATGATTATTATCTCCATTTTACAACCGAAAAACTGGAACTAAAGAATTTGATACTTGTCCAGACCATTAAGTGAATAAGTTTCAGAGGCATGATTTGAATTAGCCAATATGCTAAACTGCCTAGGCATCTAGCCAAAGGTGCAACTAGGTAACGTAAAGGACAGCAAGGTGGCACAGTGGATAGAATTCTGGGCCTGGAGTCAGGAAGACATGTGTACAAATCTGGCCTCCAACACATTCTAGCTGTGTGACCTTGGACAAGCCATTTAATCATGTTTGTCTCAGTTTCCTCATCTATAAAATATTCTAGAATAGGAAATGTCAAATCACTCTAGTATCTTTGCCAAGAAAATCCCAAAATGGTTCATGAAGATTTAGATATGATTGAAAACAATTGAACAAAACAATCTAGCCAAACTCTAACCCTTCAATTCCATCTGTCTACATCTCCATTTGGATATCTTGCCATCATTACTAATTCAATATATTGAATTATTATTAGGGAAAAATCTAAAAAT
This sequence comes from Macrotis lagotis, assembly GCF_037893015.1. Lineage (NCBI taxonomy): Eukaryota > Metazoa > Chordata > Mammalia > Peramelemorphia > Peramelidae > Macrotis > Macrotis lagotis. The sequence continues at coordinate 366,165,961 of NC_133658.1, forward strand.
TTTCTCTCCCAAGTCAGCTTCTATATTTCCTTTGAAATGCTTTGAGGATTCACCCCTTCTAATCTTGTAAATAACCTAAGCCACTTCTCAACACCTCCTGACTAGACAACTGTAATAACCTCTGGTCCAGAGGTAATTAACTTTTTAGGTGGCTTGAGTTCCAGTCTGGTGAAGCCTCTGAATGATTTCTCAGGATAATGTCTAATTGCATAAAGTAAACAATTTGATATTACTAAAGAAATTATTTGTTAAAATATAGTTATTACTATTATTTTTTTTAACAAAAGATCACAGACCCTGGGTTAAAAACTCCTGCTCAAGTCATCTCCCTGCCTTTAGTCTTTCCCCCTCTCAAATCCATCCTGCATATGACTTCTCTGGACCAAGCTTCCTTTAATATTTTTCTCTTATACCTTTAAACAAGAACACATAATGGCCCTTGTATCAGTTACTATGTCATGCTTTCATTCCTGTCTATCATTCAAATCCTTCCTAATCTACTCCTGCTTAAATTATTTGAATTTATTGCTTAGGACTTCCTAGTGAGAATTCTTTAAACCATTCTTCTTTAATATGCCTGACTCCTGCCTTCCCTTGCTTTTCCTGCTTTTACTTAGCCTCAGTTCATGCTGCTTTTGGCTAGCTGGGATGCAGTTCCTCCTCCTCTCTAATAATCAGAATGCTTCTCATCACAAGGTTGGATTACTTCCTGTCCAGAATATTATTGAGAGAATTCTATTCAGGTACAGGCTGGATTGGATGTCCCAGCTGCCCCCTGAGGTCCTGCCAGTTTTGATTTGATGATTTTGTAACTTTTGGACTATCTTGATTCTGTCTTCTCTAAGAATCCTCCAATGTGATTACTTCCCTTTATGAATTCTTTTGGCACCAAGAATGTATACTGTGGAACCACATATTTGTTTCATAGGTGTAGGTTCCTAATAATACTATATTCTCCAGGGGAGAGGCTGAGCTTTGTACTTCTCTTGTGTCCATTTTCCTCCTGTCTCTAACACCACCACCACCACCTTAGTGACTACTTTAGATTTAGACACAGTAGGTGGTATTTGAAGTCAGACCTAGTAAGGAACTTTGAGAACATCTACCCCAGCCCCTGCATTTTATAGATGGTGAAGAAGAAAGTTACATCTGTGTGCAATCTGGCACAGAACTAGAACAAGAATTCAAGTCTTTTGACTTTCAGTCCAATAAGGAGAGAGAGAGGTTCAATTCATGAAATCTTTCCTGAAACCTCCCAGATGAAGTCCAGAACCTAGAAAAAGATGTCTTACAAAACACTGGAAGATACTACCTCATTCCTAGAGAACACTAGTCATTCATAAAACCATAGATTATTGACCTTAAAATCTAGCAAATCTAACCCCCCTTAGTGTTCACATGGGGAAACCAAGGTCCAGATGGAAAGTAAATTATCCAAGTTTATATAGCATATTAATGATAGAATTGAAACTCAAGTTCAGCTCCCCTGACTTCTAGAGACAGTGTCTGTCTTGTAATCCCTTTTCTGTTTGTTTTTCTTTCTTCTCACCCCTGAGATAGCCCTTTAAGCTTGGATTGCTAAATGAAGTTGATGAAAAATTGGCATTAGAAAAATATAACCGAGTCAAATTTAGTTGGGAAGAGGTAAGTTAGTCAAAATGGCTTCAAGGGAGATGTTCATTATACCTTACAGGTTCACAGCCATTATACTGTGGTCTGATGGATTTATCCTAGAATGAAGTTGTGACCCTTCTGTCTCTGGGAAGGAAGAAATGATATTTTCAACTTCCTACCACAATTCCATCCAGGAACTCTATATTTCATTATCAGAAATGTTCCTTTGTGGAAAAAGTTGTGAGATATTCCTCCCTTTCATAGGATTCTGTGGTTTAGTGGATAGGGTGTTAGATTTGAGTCAGAAAGACCTGGATTCAAGTTCCTCTTTCTAGAGTCAATAGTTGTATGGTCTAGCACAAATCACAACCTCTCTAAACCTCAATTTTCTCATCTGTAAATAATGGGAGCTGGGACTTGATCATGTCTTAGGTCCCTTTAATATTTAATTCTATGATTCTATGATCCTATGAAAACTTGCAGGCTCAAAGAAACATTATAGTTCATATGGTTCAACTCTCCATATATTTATATTTGTGTATATATATATATATGTGTGTGTGTGTGTGTGTGTGTGTGTGTGTAATGAGAAAACTGAAACCTATAGAAAGGAAGTATCTTACCCAAGATCACACAATCACACAGGCAAAAGTAGCGAGCCAGTAGTCAAACCTAGATGTTTTGATTCCAAATTCTATGATTTCTCTACTGTATCAAGCTGATTTTCTGAGTAAACTGTCCCTCCATCACTCACCTTAGCACATGTGTGGACCCATTGACAGTAGTGGTAGAACATGGGACTGTCTGACCTAGGATAGAAGGTCTCCGATAACGTTCCTCATCACAGCACAGAATGATAAGGAAAGCTCGACGAAATGCCTTATTCAGGAAAGCATAGAGAAAAGGGTTGAGGCCTGAGTTAATGTAGCCAAGCCAGAGGAAGGTAGTCCAAAGCTGGGTAGGGACGCTATAGCCCACAAATGGGTCAATGATGTTTGTGACAAAGAATGGGGCCCAGCAGAGGCAGAAGCAGCCCATGATGATACAGAGGGTCTTGGCAGCCTTAGTCTCTGTCTTCATGCGATGATGGGTGTTGTGTTGATCGGGGGGTTCCCGACGACCTTCTGCAGGAGCTCCAGCCCTCTGTAAGAGCCGGATCTGACGGGCATGCTCCTTGGCAGTGATGTAGATGCGGTAGTAAGCCAAGACCATCAGAATAAAAGGAATATAGAAGGCCACCACAGAGCATGTAATAGCGTAGGGCTTGTTGACCATGAAGATACAGTAAGTGGAATTTGAGTCTTGGTCAAACTGTCTCTTCTCTATCTGGAAGAAGGGAAAAGAAAAGAAGAGTTTGTCTTTACAACTTTGGGAAGAGAATAACATTTTCTGCCTGGGAATTTGATTATAGATTCAGAATGGAGAATGGTAACATTGAATTTTGAGTCAGCATACTTGGTTTAACTCCTAGCTCTGACACTTAACAGATATTTGACCAGGGTTAGAAATTCCATCTCCCTGGGCCTCATCCATACAATGAGCAGTTTGGACTAGGGGACATTTCAAGTCCTCTATACCTCTAAATTCTATGATCTTGTGATTGCTATTCCTTGGCTTCTATGGTTGGAAGAGGCAATGAGTGTCCCAAGAGATTTCATGGAGACTTAGGCTTCTATTTGATATCATCACAACACTGAAGAAAGCTTCAAGGTATCTCAGAAAGAGCCCTGGGTTAAGAACCAAGAGACTCTTTTTCTGCTAGACCATCATTTCTCTGTGACCTTGAGCAGCTGGTTTCCCCCTCTAAATCTGTTTTCCAGTGCATAAAATGGGAATAAAAATGCATTAGAATTCTTACTTCAAAGGTAACTGGTGACACAGTACCTAGAATAGTGAGCCTGGAATTAAGAAGACCTGAGGTTAAATATGGCCTCAGATACTTACTATCTGTGTGTTCCTGGGCAAGTCACTTAACTGCTGTTTGCCTCAGGTTCCTCAATTATAAAAATGGGGTTAATAATAGCACCTAACAGAATTGTTGCGAGGATCAAATAAGATAATATTTTGTGCCTGACACATACTCAAAGGAGTATGAAAATCAAATAAGAAAATGGATGAAAATTGTTGGCTAACCATAAACAACTTGGTAAATGTGAGTTGTTATTATTGATGCCATTATTGTCAGATGTCCACTATTTTCCTCAGAGGCCTCATATTGGCATGGCAGTAACCTTTGGCTCTTGAAGTCCTAGTCAGTAGAGCACAATCCCTGGAATGCCTTGCTCTAGAAGATTTTAAACTTAGGCCTGACAAAGGGATGAATGATGATCATTTGAAGACTAACCAGAGTATAGAAAGACTTAAAAATAGAAAGTTGGTTACCAGTGACAAATACACAATAATTCATGAAAAATGTATAAGGTAGGAGGGACTGGAATGTGCATTTGTAGGAGTGCTCACACTAGTGAAATCAGAGCTCCTTGAAAGTATTAAAGCATTAATATTTTCTTCAAAATTATGGAATGAGGTCATTTTGTGTAATGAAGTCAAAATTGTGCAATGAGGTCAAAATTGTGTTGGTTGGTTGGTTGGTTGGTTCTTTTCCTATATTATTGAAGAAAACCAAAATGACATTAGTATATCAGAGAAGAGTTATGGTGTGTCTGATTGAATTATTAGACCAATACAAAGTTGGAATGCTCTACCAAGGTCTGGCACAAATTGTCCATGTGAATATCTGGGCTGGTCCCTTACTCAGCACCCTCTCCAATGTGGGCATGCCATATTGGGTGGTCCTATATGAGTGTCTCCCAAGACAAAAGGTTAAAATCTTGTAATTGAGAAATGGCCATTAAGCACCTATATAATAAGTCACATGTAGGGAAGTCATTTTCTTTCTTTTCATTTTAACTTCCATGTAGAAAAGAGTCAAGATGCAAATAGATGGTGATAGGCTATGAGTCAAATTCATTAAGATTAAATTTAATACATATGAGTATGAAACCATGCCTATTGATTTAAAAAACCAATTAATTATCACTAGGACAGGATTGGGGAACAATATGACTAGACACCAATTTCTGTGAAAAAGAACTTGAAAGTCTTTGTAGACTACACAATATAAAAATGAGTCACTAGCATGATATGGCAACCATAAGTGTTTAAGTAATCTCCAGCTGCAATGAATTGATGACCAGAATGAAGGAAGTGATTGTCATAGGTATGGAGCCCTGAGTTCCACTTATTGATACTCTTTTTTTTATGAAGGACCAGTAGAAGGAAACACTGGACAACTCAGCCATATGTGCATCATTTGAAAGAACCAAGGATATTTAATCTAGAGAAGGGAACATTTTGATGGCATTTGATCACTGTCTTTCAATATATAAAGGGGTGTCATATAAAAGAGGAATTAGACTCATTCTATTTGGCCTTAGAGGGAAGAACTAGGATTAAAAACAGATTTTTCACTTCATATTAAGTAAACCTTATCATTTGAACAAATTGAACATTTGAACAATAGAACAGGCTGCCTCTAGATTTAATAAATTTTGTAAGATTACCCCTTATGAAGGATGTCACTGAGTATTCTTGTTGGATAATGAGTTGGACTCAATGTTCTGAATCCCTATGATTTATTTTGGGCTTTTTTTGGATGCCTCAAGAGGTAGAGGTGAGAGTATGGAGATGAAAGGATTAGAGTCTAAGCATCATTTGGGGGGGTTAATAGGTGATGGGTTTGTTATCCTGTTTTTGTTTGTTTGCCTTTCCTCATAGCTCCAATACTTTGTTTAGTACTTGGAACATAGTGGGCACTAAATAAATGTTTTCTGACTTGACTTGAAAAGTCTTCTTTGGAATGAGCTCAACGCTACCAATCTACAACTGATATGTGATCATTTGTCTTAACCAAAGGGACTGTATTCATGGATTCTGAGCACCAAAATCAGTATATCTCAAAATCCCTAAAACATCAGACTTTTATGATCCTAGAATATAGAATGCAGAATGTCAAAGCTGGACGAGATTTTCAAATAGATCAAACCAAAACTGAAATGGATTTTTAAAGCATTTAATAAAAAAAATTAGAGAAGAAAATGATCTTAGTAGTCATAGATCAAGGATGAAGATTGGGAGGGAAGCTAGAGGGAACAGTGGATAGAGTCTAACTCTGGAATAAAAAGGACCTGAGTTCAAATCCAGCCCTAGTTATGTGACTCTGGGAAAGTCATATAATGAAAAGATGGGACTCATTGAAAAAAGATCCTGATGTTGGAAAAGATTGAAGAAAAAAATAATGGCAAAGGAGGAGATGGATAGACAGTATCATGGCAACAATGAAAATGAATTTGGACAGACTTCAAGAGATAGTGGAGCATAAAAGGACCTAATGTACTATGGTCCACAGGATCACAAAGAGCCAGACACAACTGAAAAACAAAACATGGGAATTGGGAAAGTGACAACAGTTCTAGAACCCCAAACTCCTGATTCTTATGTTTCCTCCCATATCTACCAATTATTCACAGACATTTGGGCAAAATCAGACCTTCGAGGCCTCTATTTCTTCATTTGTTAAATGAAGAGATTCAACCAGATGGCCTTCATATTCCCTTCTAGTTCTGAATTCAGGATTCTTTGATTGATTCATGTCAGGGAATGTGGACAGATAAGGTAAAATATGCAAAGATCTTATAGGGCAAATAACACTGAATTCCTGGATACATTGGATTTATAATAATACTTCAAGTAAATGAATGTTTATGGATAATGATGAAACCAACTCAGAAATACGCATCAGATTTTCTGAATTTACATTAGCACAAACCTGAGAATGTCTCATAGATCATTTCAACTAATTGGCTTTCAATCATAGTCTGGCACAAAGTTCATTGCACATCAAGCTGCTAGAGACTGAATGGTACTCACCAAGTCTATTATGCCAATGTTATTCCAGCGTTGCATTATGGGGAGGAAAGAAATAAACATGGGGATTACCCAACAGCCTCCGAGCATCAGGGTGATGCGTAGTGGAGTCATCTTGTTCCTATAGACCAAAGGCTGGCAGCAGATGGCATAGTACCTGGAGGGAGGTAATGAAGGTAGGGGAAAGGGATTGGCACAATGGGAGGTAAAGAAAAGAAAAGACAGGGAAATATAAATAAAAGAGATGAAAAGATAAAAAAGAAGGAAAAAAGAAAACAGAGAGATTATCTTAGGATAATCATTGTTGTTGTTTGTCCTTTGTTCTTGAAAAGGATCATAGTTGTAGGATTTTAGAGAAAGAAGGTACTTTGGAAAGTACTTGAAAGTCAGGAAGGACACTAGAAATCACTGAGTCTAATTCCATTATTTTATTAAAAATGAAAACTGATATATAGAGAACTGTCAAATTTAGAAAAATAGGAGCCATTCCCCAACTGATAAATTATCAAGAGATATGAACATTTTTAAATGAAGTAATCAAAACTATCTTTAGATATATGAGAAGGTACTCCAAATTGCTTTTGATTGGAGGAATGTAAATTGAAACAATTCTGAGGCACAACCTCATACCCATTATAATGGTTATTAAGATAGAAAAGAAGAATGACAAACGTTGCAGGGGATATGGTAAAAATGAGACATTAATGCCTTACTATTGGAGTTTTGAACTGATTCAACTATTCTTTAGAGAAATTAGGAACTATGCCCCAAGAGTTATAAAACCAGACATATCCTTTGACCTAGCAGTGCCACTAGATCTGTATCCAAAAAGAGATAAAAAAATGGTTGAAAAAATTATGCTATGTGACTATGATGGAATATGAATGTACTCTAAAAATGATGAGCAGGATGCTCTCAGAAAAACCTAAAAAGACTCAGATGAGCTGATGCAAAGTGAAATGTACTGTGTACAAAGTAGTAGCAGTATTGTCAGATGATCATCTGTGAATGACTTAGCTATTTTCAGCAAAATTTTGATGCAAGACAACTCTGAAGGACTTATGACAATGAATATTATATATCCCCTGAAAAAGAAGTGATGATTCCTGAATTACAGATGGAAGCATTTTTTACTTTATTTTTCTTGAAGTTTCTTTTAATCTACATTTTCTTTCACAACATTATTAATATGGTAATATGTTTTGCATGACTATATGTATAATTTATTAGGGTTGTTTGCTTTTTCAATGAGAAGAGTGGGAAGGGAGGAAGGGAGAGAATTTGGAACTCAATATCTTAGAAACTAGTGTTAAAAATCCCTTTTACATGTAATTGATGGAAAATAAAATGCTAAATACATTTAAAAAATGAAAAATGGGAACTGAGGGACATGGAATGTTTATTCAAAGTCTCACGAAATCTTAGAACTGGAACTTAAAGGATCTCTGATTTAATCAGCACCTAAATGAGAATTTCTTGTACAGTATCCTTAGGAACTGGGCAACCAGTCTTTGCTTGAAGTCCTCCAACAATGAGGACATTCCTAATGGCACATCTCATTCTATTTCTGTACAACTGACTATTAGGAAGTTCCTTTTTGTCTTGAATTGGGATATTTCCTTCTATATCTCCCCACCTCCATTACCCTTAATTCAATCCTTTGAGGTCAAGTGGAAGCAAGTTTTATTTAATCCCTCTTCACTCAGCAGTCCTTCAATTACTGAAAATCAGTCATTGTGTCTCCTTATTCTTTAAGCAAAACATCCCTACTTCTTTCAACTTTCAACTTTCAACTTCTCAGTTTTCTGGTCATACTTCTTGGAATGAGCTCCAATTTGGGGAGAAAATCTAAAGCCTTTAGAGATCAACTGGTTCAAGATTCTTGACTTTTAAAAATATTTTGATAACCATGTTGCAATTTAATTGTTTTTTCTTTTCAAATCTATATATCTTGAGTTATCCATTTAACAACATTATTCTGAGGAGTCCATAGACTTTATCAGGGATCCAGGCACAAAAAAGGCTAAGAACTCCTGTTCTTAAGAACTCCTCATTTTATATATATGAAAAAAACAAGGCCCAAACAAGTGACTCTCAAAGTCAAGGTCACATAGATAACAGTAACTGAGCCAAATCCATAGACCACTCTACTGTATTGTCTAGTCTGTTTCTTCTTAAAATACAGTGACCTGAACTGAACTCAGTCCTCCCAATGTGGTTTGGACTATGGTTGGGTTGAGGACATTGAGAGCAATCATCTTTCTCACTCTGGAATAGACAATGAACTTGGTCCAACAGCTCATTGCAACTAGCTAGTTTATTCTTTTTCTCTAACAGGTAATAAATATCCTGCCCGATCAAGTAGTTTTCTATGAAAATTTTAGAAATGGATGCAAGGAAATATTAAATGATCCTATTCTTTATTATCTCATGTCATGTAAAAATTTTCACCTTTAGTGACTCACCTCAGTTTTTTTTGCCAACTCTTCCTTTTTCCCTTTTCTCAGAATCTAACATTACAAAGTCAACATTCTCTTTTGTGGGGGACAGAAGGAATAAAAACTACAGTCAACCTTCGAGGTGAGTTTTTTTTTGGCAAGGCAATGGAGTTAAGTGACTTGCCCAAGGTCACACAGCTAGGTAATTACTAAGTGTCTTGAGGCCGAATTTGAACTCAGTTCCTCCTGATTCCAGGGCCGGTGCTCTATCCACTGCACAACCTAACTGCCCCATTGAGGTGAATTTCTGATGGGATAAATTAATCTTTGAAAACTGCTCAAGGAAAAGGATGATCTGGAAGAAAGAAGAACAGGGTTCACTTGGCATGTATTCTTCATTAGCTGGGTATAGAAAAGGTGTTTCAACCATTCAGTACAAGGAAAGGGAGAGAACTGGCATCTTAGAGAACCACAATTTTAATTTCTGTCCTTAATTAGGAAAAAAAAGAGGCTGAGATCAGGTCAGGGGAGCAGGGGTATAATTATCCCAGTTAAGTAAAGGCTAAGTCTCTTAGGTAACTAGCTGGGTCATATGTTCAAATTCAGGGAAAGACAGGTAGATTTTAAATCCCTCCTTATAGATTTCCTTCTGCCCTTTGTTCAACTCAATCTCCTACACCTTTTCTAGAGGCATGTCCATTGTGCTGGACATGCCTGAATGGAAGACCTTGACCAAATAATCACATTTAGCTTTAGAGATGGTATATTTCAAGGTTTTTGTGACTGTACATAGAATACAGACCATCGATGATAGGAAGAATTATATAATATAGACCATGTAATGTCAGATCTGGAGTGATAAACCTTAAGAAAGTAGAATACCAGGGCAGGAAAGAAATCTTAGAACATGAAAAAAAAATTAGAATTGGAAAAAATTAGAATGCAGGATGTCAGAGCTCAATAAATAGCTAGGTGAAACTAACCCTGTGATGTCTATCTGTATGGGTTTGGTAATAATACTCTTTCAGCTCAGTGGACAACATCCATCCTCCCTGTCTATAAAACTGAGAGAGGAGAATATTGACCTAAAAATGGAGGTTTCAGTAACTGCAAGTTCAATTAAATCAGAAATGAAGCAAGGTATTCAAAAAACCTTCAAAGGCATAAATGAGAGTGCAGTGGGCAGAATAAGGGAAGTGATAATTCTCTCTACCTCTGCCCTCAACAAGCCACATCTGAAGGCTGGATGACATTTTAGATTTATCTCTTTTAAAACAAACATTGAAAAGCTGGCATGGGTCCAGAGGAAGGTATTTAGGACAGCAAGGGGATTTGTAACCTTGGCATGAAAGGACTAGATCAATGAATTGCAGATTTTGAGTTTGGGAGAAAAGAAAAGAAGGAAACTGACAATCATTGTTTTTAAGTCTTTGAAAGGATAACAGATGGCAGATAAGTTGGATTTGTTTTGTTTGCCCCAGAGATCATGCCTAAAAGCAATGATGGGAGTCTTAGGGGGGCAGATTTTCATGAAAGAGTGTAAGATTCTACTACTACCAAGTATACCTTTAGATTTTAAGCTCCTTGAGAACAGGAATTGTCTTTTTTACTTATTGTAATCCCAACTCTTGACACGGTGCCTAGCATATAGTAGATGCTTAATAAATATTTATTGAATTGTTGGAGTGGAAAAGAATAGCAGATCTGGTAGTAGACTTCTAGCATTGTGACTCTAAATTTGGTGTTATTTCTTCTACACTGTACTACATCTCTACAACTCTTCATTTTAAGTAAGTGCTATTGTATAATATTTCAGTGTACTTAGAATCAAAATCATAAATGTTCAGAATTGGGAATGAAGGACCTTTAAGGATTTTATCATCAATGATGAGAAGAACAAGATTATAATAAGAATTATGAAGTTTTTTATGGTTTGTGAAGTGCTTTACATTGATCATTTATGCATAACCCAACCCTTTCCTGACTAGGAACCCTTTCTATATGATCGCCTGGAGGGGATCATCTAACCTCCATGAGATTTCTGTTTCTAGCATCAGTTGATGAAGGCAGGAGATTTGTTCTATTATTATGATGCATGGAATCTTGTAAATCTATGCCATTAGAACTGAAAGTGATTTTAGTACATACAGAATAAAATGTCTGAGTTGAAAGCGACCTTAGAAATCATCTAATGAAATCCTTTAATCTTACAGGGAAGAAAATTAAGTTCCAGAAATTGGAAGAGACTTATCCCTTGATCTGCAATAAGTAAAAAAAAAGATTTATTTATGTGTGAGTCTGATCAGAATAACCTCAAAGGGGATTCAAGGAAGCTCAAAGCCTAAAGGGATGATTTTGACTTGCGTATATGTCAGGGGGTAGGATGGGTAAATAATGGTATAGTCAGTGAGAGAAAAATGGTAGAATAGGGTTGGTCCCATTTAGCATTCACATAGAATGCTGCTTACTGCTATTTTAATTTCCCTTTATAGAGAGCTTTCACTGAATGCTTGATGACCACTTGTCCAGGATACTTTAGAGGGAATTCATGCTTAGGTATGGGTTGAGCTAGATGGCCCTGGAGGTCCCTTCCAGCTCAGGATGTTCTGTGACTAACTCTGACTCTACTACCCTTTGCCTCAGGATCCTCAGTCTCCCCATCTGTAAAATGTGGATAATAGTGCCTACACTTCTCTCACAGAAACACTGGGAGGAAAGTTCTATATGCATCATAGCATTCTGACTCTAAATTCAGTGTTCTTTTTAGGCACGAGAACTAAGGTCCCTTCCAACTCAGAAATGCTGTAATAGTAGTGCTAGAGAAATGCCAGCTACTATTCATCTTGTCTAGGACATCTGGTCTTAACTCCATTCAATTTGACTTCTTAGCCATTACATTTCCAAAGAGAAGTGAATCATCAGGATAGTCAGTTCTTCAGTCAGTCAACAAACGTTTAATAAAGATCCAACTCTGTGCCAGACACTGAAGAACTGCATAGAAAAATCGAATGTCTGCTTCTTGGTATGAGGCACTCCCAGTGTACTTTGTCCTTGAACCAAGATACTCTGGATTTAGAGGATCTGAGAAGTTGACATGCTGCAATGGAAAAGCATTAGTTTTCTGAGACACCTGACTTGACAGGTTAGAAGGTGATGTTCATCTTGGAGTTCTTCTGTCCCTAAGTCTGATGTTCTAAAGTCCTGGTTCTGTTATATACTAAATGTGCTAAATTGGGGGAGCCTTTAAGACTCTCAGAATTTCAGTCTCTACATCTGCAATCCCAGGGTGACATCACTTGTTCTACTTCTTTCTCATAGGGGTTTTATGGGGAGAAAATTAGATAATTTCAAAGCATTCTTAAGTGAAAACTATTATTAGTATCTATTTTCCATACACTCTCTTCTAATGTGGGAAGTAATAAAGGATGGATCTTAAAAAGTCAGCCTTTCAAGTATAAAAAGGGAGACATGTTAGACAATGTCAGGTGGAAAGAACCTGGGGTTCTTAGTTGACCACAAGGTTAATATGCATCAGTGTTATGATATTGCAGGTTAAAAATAAGCTAATGTGATATATCTGTGTATTAATGTTCTGATCATGAGAATTACCCTGCTTCTTCAGCTAATCCTTATAAGGCATGATATTAAATTCCTTTCCCTTGTGGTCACCCCCTCTGGATACTGTTCAACTTGTCAACATCCCTCTTGAAATGTGTGTACAAAACTGTATACAATACCCACTTGGAGGTTAAACTTAAATGGAGAAATGATGAAGCGTTTCTATGTCTGCTACATGCTCTCAGACACTGCTAAGTAATTTTAAATAAATATTTCTTGCTTGATCTTTACATTAACCTAAAATGTCCAATTATCATCCCTGTTTTATAATCAAGGAAATTGAGGCAGAGATTAAGTGGCTTATTTTGGATTATATAGCTAGTAAATGAACTCAGGATTTCTTTCTCCAGATCCCATGATATATTCACTTTGACATTAACTACTTCTGACTATCCTGTTCAAAATCATATTTAAAAACACACCAATTTGGGGCGGCTAGGTGGTGCAGTGGATAGAGCACCGTCCCTGGAGTCAGGAGTACCTGAGTTCAAATCCGACTTCAGACATTTAATAATTACCTAGCTGTGTGGCCTTGGGCAAGCCATTTAACCCCATTTGCCTTGCAAAAACTTAAAAATAATAATAAAATTAAAAATTAAAAACTAAAAACACCAATTCAAAACTATTTTCTCATTCTCTGCATAACTAGAGACAAGCTCTCTTCCCCCTCTATGCCTCAATTTCCTCCCTGTGAAAGGACAGAGGATAACAGAACTATAATAATAGTTAATATTTATGTATAGCTTTAAATCTGTAATTTGAATCTATAATTTTGCTGGTTCCCTCAATAATACATTGAGGTAAGCACTAAGGTTCAGAGATGTTAAGTGATTCATTTTAGGTCATACAGCTAGTAAGTGACTGAAGCAGGGATTGAATTTAGGTCTTATAAGAACATGGTCTAAAAGAGATCTTAAGAGTCACTGAGTTCAACCCTCTTATTTTACAAATGAGGAACCTGAGGCACAGAGATATTAACTTATCCCAGGTCACATAGTTAAGTGTTTGAGACAGGGTTTGAACCCTATGTCCTCCTAATTCTAAGTCAAGTACTCTATCTTCGTTACATCCTAGCCACCTATCACTTGCCATCATCACTGGACACTTTGCAAAGATCATATTGGTGTTTTTCCTTCAACATGTCAATATTTTCATCTCTATGCCTACTTTTCTACAAATTAAATATCTCCATCTCCTTCATGATTTTTATTCTTCACCATCTTGATCCTTTCTCATCATAGTCACCATTGTAGCTTTTCAACATTTTTTCCTAAAATACATTGTCCAAATTAACAGTGTCATTCCTCTCCCAACATTAAAATGCATAAGATACGATCATAGACTTTAGAGATTCTCCCTACTAGGATCTTAAGCATTCCTTGTTTGTATAACTAGATTTTAGAGAGCTATTCCAGCCCATTAAATTTACAGATAAGAAAACTGAGTTTCAGAAAGGGAGAAATCACTTTTTTCATGTTTACTCAATAAATAAATGAATGACAGATACAGGATTCGAACAGTTTCTCTGACCTTACTCCATTGCTCTTTCCACTATACCTGAATGCCTCCTTCTTATTTAGGGAGGAGCCAGGCAACAGCTAAAGGAACAAGATTTCAGAATTTTATTTTTGATTATGCTATTACATTTAATAGTATGACAATTTTATATGTCTTTTGCAGTACAAATGATAGTCATATCAAGTATGAGTAGAGGGCTTTTGGTGAGTTTTTATGACCAAAAAAAATAGTATCACTTATTGATGAGTCCTCTGGAGATGAACATCTAAACTTAACTAACTTGTAGGATGGACAGAGCCATAGTGGGTCAATGGGTACCAACTCCAAGCTTTCTGAGTCCAGGAAGATTTGCCAGAATTTGGTAGGTACAGTGATATGACTTCTGAGATCCTAGTGTCTTCTCCACACAATGTCAAAATATTGCTCGAGGTATGCATACTGATATCTTAAGAGTCAAGACATCTGAATTAAAGGAATCAAGGAATTCTAATTGAATCCTTAGAGCAGATACAGGCTCAGAAGGTATCTTGGTGCACAGTTCTATTCTTACCTGTCTAGTGAAATGCAGCACAGGTGGAAAATTGAAGCTGTCGTGAGCAGAACATCTAGAGATGTTCGGACAAGGCAAAACATCTCACCATAAATCCAGACATCTTCGACCAGGTCAATGGCACCGAAAGGCATGACCAGCACAGAAACAAGCAAATCCGCAAAGGCCAGGGAGACAATGAAATAATTTGTTTTGATTTTCCTGTAATGGGGAACAAAAGGAAGAATACTATGTTTTATGATTCAATTTAGAAACCAAGGCACCAATAAAGTTGTTACAGGTTCAAGGGAATTCCTGTATTCCTGTCAATTCATAGGCTCACAGTATGTCAGAGCTGGGAGAGACTTTGCTGAGACTATCTATCCAACTTCCAGAAAAGAAAATGAGTTTTCCATCAATTCAATCCAATTCAATTCAATCCAATTCATTTCAACAAGTATTTAATGCCTTCTAGGCATAAAGAGATACAGAAATGAAAAGAACATATTGCTTTTCTTCATGGGAGGTAACAATCTGATAAGAAGATAAGACAAAATTTGGGAGCTGGCAGAGCCACAGGGACCCGCTCCATATTTAAATTCTGCTGGAGACAGCAGAAGAAAAGAGTAGATGGAAAATCCCTGGAAACAGGAGAACACAATTCTGTCACTGAATCACTGTGACATTCACTTTTCTCATCTGTGAAATGAGGTACTTGGCTATGTAATAACAAAGGTCTCTTTCAGCTTTAAGGTTTTATGTTTGACGTCTTAGAGGTCCATCTAATTCTAACAGTTTCTTTTCTCCATTTACTGAATTTGACATGGGGTACTGAGTTGAAGGATACCAAAGTCAAAGAATTGGAAGAGGAGAGTTAGCATATGCTAAGACTTTAACTCATTATGCTAGAAATTTCCCTAAAGTTTTTATATTTTATATAAATCTATCCCAACTTGGAATAGGCTGTATTCCTGATTTCGATCTATAGTACTTCCAGTTTTGATTTCAAGTAGGGGGGAAAAATCAAATCTACTGCAAGGTATATTCTGACATTTTGCATTCTAAAATTCTTTTCTAGTTCTAAAATCCATGTTCTATGTTTTAAGATTCCTTCCATGTCTGATAGTTCATGAACTTTACTTTGATAATCTATATTTCAATGTACCTTCTATTTCAATCATCCTATGAATCAATGGTTCTATAAAAACATGGTCTCTGAACTTCAAACCAAAGTCATTACCTCCTTAACAGAAGATTATTTGAAACAAAATACCTAAGAAAACTCACCTGAGTTGTCTGTCCCTGCACACAGCCACCATCACCAGTAGATTCCCCAGTATGGCCATTAGTATGACTGCAGAAAGAAAGATGAGCAGTCCAATCTTCTCTGCATACCTGAAACCCTCCCCAGAACTGCAGACCAGAGAAAGGAGAAAGGGGATATTGACCATATATCTTCATTTTCAATTTGTGTGAAATTACCTTCATTATCATCTTCACTACTGGCACCATAACCATTACCATCACCCCTATTTTCAACCGCCACCACCACCATCATTACCATCATTATTACTCTCATTGGTCATCAAGATCATTTCCATTAATATCATAATCATGACTATAACCATTGACATCATTATTGCTAACATTATTACCATTATCACTATCATCATCATTTTCTTCATCATAATATCTTTAAAATTCTGGTGGTAATAATCCTTTCTTACATATGTATAAATTATACATGTATATTTTATTTACGTGTTGGGTTATTTTTTTGAAAACAACAATGGTATTTTAAAATATCTTAGAATTTCCTATGACTGTAAAATATCACAATTTTATCTACTTAAAAAACTTTTATGTCTGTTCTGCAGCAGGGGTCTCTTTTTTCTTGTTGATGTTAGTGTGTTTACAAGTCATTGGTTTCAAAACTGGGTAATTAAAGCTTTGTGCATAACACTGCTTTTTAAAAAGTCAAGGTATCTGAAATTTAAAATTTTCAGTTTGAGACTTGGTCATTTATAAAGTTTAAGTTTTGCAAGATTCAAACTATGCACCATTTTGAAGGTCAGAGATAACCTTCCTGATAACTCATTGAGTTCTGAATCATAACATGTTACCAAAACCATTCAGTAGACATTATTTATAGAGAGTAATCCATATTATCATCCGATTTTTTAGAGGTCAATGTTCTTATAGTAAATTCAGAACCATATTGTCCTAGTAACATGGAAAATTTCACTATAGGATTGGTTAAGGAATTGGGGATATTTAGGCTGTGGAAGAGAAGACCAATGGGGCTAGGTATCTGAACAGCTACCAGGTGGAAAAATGATTAAATTTGTTCTGACTGGCTATAAAAAGCTGAACCCAGAGTCTTGAAAAGGTACGTAGTCACTCAGCATGAGAGAGAAAACCCTAAGAATGAAATCTATTCCAAATTGTAATAGGCTGGCTCAGGAGGTAACAAGTTCCTCAGTACCCTCCATATCACCCACAAGAAAGGATAGGCTGGATGACCAATTTTCAGGTATGGAGAGAAAGATCTGCTTTAGCCATGGGGTGGATTTGATGGACTCCACCAAGTTTCCTTTCCACCTTGAGATCTGTTATTTCATAATCATTTCCAATATATACTTAACATAAAGCCACAGTATGTCAGTTCTCAGGATATGTACTAGGGATAATAAAGAGGTAAAAGCAAGGTATTTGCCCTTAAGGAACTTATAGTCTATTGGTCAGATAAGCTACACACATAAAGAAAATATTTGCATTACCAGAAAGTCTTTGCAAAGGACTAGATGAAAAGTACAATAGGTAAGGAGAAAGCAAGTTCTGTGAACTGGGATAGAGATGATATTCCCAGGAAAATTTCTAAGATGAGGCAGGCCTTGTTGTAGTGTATAAAGTTTTCTAGTGGGGAGGAAGGAATGAGTGAATAAAGATTGAAGGTGGGAAAGTTTGTGGTTTCTCATGAGACTGCATAAACACATTTTCTTGGAAGAGAGTCATTTATGGAGAGATATAATGGGAGAAAAGGTGGCACAGGCTTAGCACTAGACTGCAGAGGGCCTTGAACAACAAAACAAGGAATCTGTACTATGGTAGAATATCAGAGCTGGTAAAGGTTTTTGAGCAGGGGATTGACATGATCAGAGCTGTTCATTAAGAATATGATTTACAGGGAAAGCAAGGGGAGAGACTGGAAAGAAGGATACAGCTAAGAAGGCTGTTCCAGTAGCCCAAGTATGAGGAAATGGAGGATTTGTCTCAAGGAATACTTATGGAACAACACTAACAGACCTGAATTAGAACCAGAAGAACTGAGTGCTATCTCTAAGGTGGTAGTTAGGGGCAGTGGAGAGAGCACTGGACCCGGAGGCAGAAACAACTCCAATTGTTCAAATTCAGCCTTAGACATTAATTAGCTTTGTGACCCTGGGCAAGTCATTTAACCTCAATTTGTCTTAGTTTCTTCAACTATAAAGTGAGATGATTTATTAATGCCAATATTTTAATATTAATAAATAATAATAATAATAATGATGATTGAAAGAATGTTGTGAGTATCAAATGAGATAGTGGTTGTTGTTTAGTCATGCCTGATTTTTGTGACCCCATTTGGGGTTTTCTTGGCAAAGATACAGTAATGATTGATTCAAGTAATTTCCTTCTTCAGCTCTTTTTACAAAGTGAGACAAAAAAGATTGAGTTGCCCAAATTTGAACTCAGGTCTTCTGGACTTCATACTCAGTGTTCTCTCTACCACACCACCTTGCTGACCTGGCAAATGGTATAGGTCAGCCCCAGAAGTGCTAAAAGGTTAGACTCCTCTGATACAAGTAGTACTCTATAAATGCTTATTCCCTTCCCCTTCCTCTAGTTCTGGTCCTGGCTCCAACTTGCAGTAAGACTTGGGGGGCAAACCATTCACCCTCTATGATTTTCAGGTTTTTCCCTCTCAAAAAGGAAGGATTGAGACCAAATGATCTTTAAAACCAGCCATCTAAGTTTTATGTTCTAAGGATTCTTCTAGTTGTCACATTCTATATTACATGTTCTCAGGCCCATTCCAAGTCCAGTGCTCTATATTCTAAACTTCTCAATCCTAAGAACCTTTTTATTTTCTTAAGGACCTTTCAGACATTTTCAGTTTTTCATTCTGAGCTCCATTCTAGATCTAGCATTCTGTATTTTTTACTCCAATATGTTCTATACTCTGATATCCTATATTCTGTGGTACTGTTTGGCTTTGATATTCTATGTTCTATGATTGTAAATATTCCCAGGCATGGAAAGGAAGACACAGATGGAGTTAACTTTCTTATGTCCTGGATTGGACAAGGATATTGGTCCTTGGTCCTGTTTTGTTCAACAGTAAACACTCTCTCCTAAGTTCCTAAATTGATAGATGTAATGATAAGAGTAGTGGACTTATATTCCAGTTGTGAAGTTCCATAAGATGAACTTAATAAAAAGTTAATGATCTTAATTAAGTTACAACATTTGCATCTACTAGACACAAGCATTTCTTATTTTTTCATCCTATAAAGGGTTGTAAGAGTCAAATGGGATAATGAAAAAGATTTGTTATCAATAAACCACTACATCAATGTGCCATTATCACTAATAATAATGAAATGGAAGAGACACACAGGGGAAACAACCCAGGAATAGGCAGCAGATTTGGGGCCACATTTCCTCAGTGGTGAAAGTCTCACCTGTATTTCTAACACTTCTTCCTATCAAGGTAATTAGGTTTGCAGTCACCATAGAATAAGACCAACCTAGAATACCAACCAAAAAACCCCGCTACTCATTAGTTTTATTTATTGACCTTTGATAGCCCTAATGTGGGAGAGAGCCTCATCAGGACTTCTGGCAGCAGCTGCTCCCTCTCTACACCTCCATTTCTGCTTCTCTTCTTCCCTGATTTTGGCAAGACTTTCAAGGTGCACATTGACATACTAAAGGAGGCCTGGAGGAGGAGACTCCTATAATTCTCAGTGGGAATCTCAGACATCTTCAGCAGCACCTTATGTATGAACAGACTTATTTTCTCGCTGTCTTCAAAATAAGGAGAGAACTGCCTTGGACTCTTTTAGGCAATAATGTCTTCAATGCTTGAATGTGCTTATTTCAAATACAGGGGGTCAGAGTTCAATTTCAAGGTTCATTTGGGAGACGTCAATTAGGAGCTAGAAATAGCAAAACTCAGAACCCTGAGAGACTGGTAAAATTTCCTCATAGGAAGAACTCATTAATTAAGCAGATCTGTCTATCGAACTGAACACAAGTGCAACGGAGATAATTAAGGCAGAAGAGCAACTGTGCATCCAGAAACAAAGCAAAGCCCTTTGGCAAACCTCCTGGCCTCTTGGGGAATGTTGTCAATTGCTATATTAGACTTTTCCTTTAGTTAAAGAGCTTTGCTTTCCTTGGAATTTCTTCCTTAGCTGAATTTTTTTATTGTTGTGGATTAAATCATTTAGAAGTCATAGAATAATAGATTTAGAAGTGGAAGGAGGGGAAGCACCTTAGAAGTCATTGGATCCACCTCCTTAGATGAGGAATCTAGGTTCAGAGAAGTTAAATGATGTGTATAAAGTCACATAACTGGTAAATGTCTACAGTGAAATTTGAACCCAGGTCTTCCTGACTCCAAGTCTAGAACACTAACTGCATAAAATGAGAGTCCCAGAGGAAAGACAGGACTGGACTGATTCCAAATTCAGAGCTTTTTTTCAGAACATCCCAGGCAGAAATGGACTTGGAGGACATTAGATTTGGATGGGACTACTAGGGGTCCAGAAGCCTAATCCTGAGTGTTAATATTTGACAAGATTCTACCAAAATACCTATCCATAATATACCTGAAATACTTTCAATGACAGAGTTCCCTACATGTAAAGGTGGACGTTATTGCTTTTAAAAGGCAAGTAAAAATCTGGCTTTTGTCAATTTTTGCTAATATTGCACATTCTGCCCTCCCAGAGTCAAATAGAAAAAGTATGACCAATCTTCTGAGGACTTGAACACAGATCAAGTCCAACATTTTTATTGGTTTCTTTGAGAAAACTAGTTCCTACCAGTATCAAAAACAAAAAAAGGTGAACTAATCACCAATGAGGAGGAAATTAAAGAGATAATGCAGAGCTACTTTGCCAAATTGTATACCAATAAATTGTATAACCTGATTGAAATGAATGAATATTTACAAAAATACAAACTGCCCAGATTAACAGAAGAGGAAATAAAAAACTTAAATAACCCCATTTCAGAAAAAGAAACTGAAGAAACCATCATAAACTCCCTTAAAAAGTCTCCAGGTCCAGATGGATTTACAATTGAATTCTACCAAACATTTAAGGAACAATTAATTCCTATTCTACATAAACAATTTTAAAATATAGGAGGAGTTTTGTCAAATTCCTTTTATGACACCAACATGGTGCTGATGTCTAAACCAGGAAAAACCAAAACAGACAAAGAAAATTATAGACCAATCTCCCTAATGAATATTGATGCAAAAATTTTAAATAAAATTTTAAATAAATTTTAAATAAAATTTTAGCAATAAGACTACAACAAATTATTACTAGGATAATATACCATGATCAGGTAGGATTTATACCAGGCAGGCAGGGATGATTCAATATGAGGAAAACACTCGATTTAATTGAACATATCAATAACAAAACCAACAGAAATAATATGATTAAGTCAATAAATACTAGAAAATCTTTGATCAATTACAACATTCATTCCTTTAAAAAAAACTAGAAAATTTAGGAATAAATGGAGTTTTCCATAAAATAATAAATAGTATATAACTAAACCATTGACACATATTATATGTAATGGGGATAAACTCAGAGCATTTCCAATAAAATCAGGGGTGAAATAAGGATGCCCATTATCACCATTACCCTTCAATATAGTATTAGAAAGGCTACCTTTAGCAATAAGAGAAGAAAAAGAAATTGAAGGAATAAGACTTGGCAATGAGGAAGCAAAGCTTTCACTCCTTGCAGATGATGTGATGGTATACTTAGAGAACCTGAGAAAATTATCTTTAAAAACTCTTTACAATGAAATAATTCAGCAAAGTAGCAGGATATAAAATAAACCCATATAAATTATCAGCAATTCTGCAACAAAGTCCAAGAGCAAGAGATAGAGAAATTCCATTTAAAATAATTATAGACAACATTAAATATTTGGCAATCTACCTCCCAAGACAAACCCAGAAACTATGTGAACACAATCATAAAGCGAGTTTCACCTAAATAAATTCGGGTCTAAATAATTGGGAAAATGTCAATTGCTTGTGGTTAGGTCAAGTTAATATAATAAAAATAATTCTTCCTAAATTAAATTACTTATTCAGCACCCTACCAATCAAACTATCAAATAGCTATTTCATCAAGCTAGAAAAAAAAATAGTAACAAAATTCATTGGGAGCAACAAAAGGTCTAGAATAACAAGGGAACTGATGAAAAAAATGTAAAGGAAGGTGCCCTAGCTCTACCAGATCTAAAACTATATTATAAAGCAGCAGTCTTCAAAGCTTCCTGGGACTAAGAAATAGAATAATGGATCAGGACAGGTTCAAAAGAAACAGTAGTAAATTACTACAGTAATCTACTGTTTGACAAATCCAAAGATATCAGCTTCTGGAATAAGAACTCAGTATTTGACAAAAATTGTTGGGGAAAACTGGAAAATAGTATGGAAAAAACTAGGCATAGACCCACATCTCACACCTTCTACCAAAATAAGGTCAAAATGGGTACAAGATTTAAACATAAAGGATTTAGGACACCAAAGATAAATTAATAGACCAAGAAATAGTCTATCAGATACATGAAAAGGGGACAGATTTATGATCAGAGTACATTATAAATTGCAAAATGAATTATTTTGAGTATATTAAATTAAAAAGGTTTTACACTAATAAAATCAATGCTGCCAAAATCAGAAGGAAAACAGAAAGCTGGGAAACAATCTTTACAGCTAGGAGTTCTGATAAAGATCTCATTTCTAAAATATATAGAGAATTGCATCAAATTTATAAGGTTACAAGTCATTCCCTAATTGATAAGTAGGCAAAGAATATGAATAGACAGTTTTAAAATAAAGAAATTTAAGCTAAATACAATCATATTAAAAAATGCTCCAAATCATTATTGATTAGAGAAATGCAAATTAAAACAACTCTGAGGTATCACCTCATACCTATCAGATTGGTTAAGATGAGAAAAAGAGGAGGAAATGATCAATGCTGGAGAGGTTGTAGGAGGATTGGAACATTAATGCATTGCTGGAGGAATTGTAAAGTGATCCAACCATTCTGGAGAGCAATATGGCGTTATGCCCAAAGAGCATAGCTGTTCCTTCCCTTTGACCCAGCAACTCCAGAAGAAATCATAAAAAGGTGAGAAAAGTCCCACATGTTCCAAAATATTCATAGAAGCTCTTTTTGTAGTGGCTAAGATTGGAAATTGGGAGGTTACCTATCAATTAGGGAATAGCTAAACAAGTTATGGTACATGAATATGGTGGAATATTATAGTTCTATAAGAAACCATAAATGGTTGGACTCTAGAGAAGCATGGAATGAGTTATAGGATCTGATGCTGAGTGAAGGGAGCAGAACCAAGAGAACAATGTACACATTTAACAACAACATCGTGAGATGATCAACCTTGATGGAAGCAGCTCCTTTCAGCAGTTCAGAGAGCTAGGACAGCCATATTAGACCAGTTATGGACACTGCTATCCCATCCAGAGGAAGAAAAACAAAACAAAACCAAAAAATAAAAAATAAAAGTCCCATTCATAATATGAAGAACACTTTCTAACAAATATCTGTTATATGTCTCTTTCCCCAATCCCAATTCCTCATACCAAAAAATGACTACTCTGTAAACATGTTTATCACAAATGTGTATACACAATATTAACCTGACTGCTCGCCGCTGAGGAGAGGGGATGGGAAGGGAGGGTGGAAGGAAATTTTGTAACTTAAATATATATACATATGGATATGGATGAAGGTTGAAAAATTTTCATAACATGTATTTGTAAAAATAAAATATCAATTAAAAAAAACTAGTCCCAGCTTGGGTGAATCTCAGAGGTCTTAGTTTCTAGTCTTTTTCTCATATAGATTTCTTTCTTTTGTGTTTGTTACAAGTTGTCAATATCTTTCATAAGATGCAGCACCTAGAACAGCACATGATACACTAGATATCACATATGGTCTACTTAGGGTAGCACATCTAGGCACATCTCTCCTATCTTGGACTTGTGCTGTTGATCTTTTTAACCAAAGTGTTAGACTTTACCTTTATCTCTATTAAACCTCATCGTATTCTCTGCAATCCCTCTGTTTTTCCTATTGAAATGTTGAGGTAACATGTTTGCTATACTCCTCAAATGACTTCTCATATTTTGGACCTCCTTTTAGAACTCCTCTTATCACTAACAACAAAAGGAGAAGGTCCAATTATAATCTCATACCTAGTCAGCACTTCTTAATATCAAAATTTCATGTAAGGAGAAAGGGGCAATAACCTTCAACAGAGAACACTTGTTTTCTAAGAATAACCGGCAAATTCAATTTAATTCAAAATTCTTTTATTGTTTACAACATGGAGGCAGGTATGGATTTTCAAAGACCATAAAAATTCTCCTTATAATAATAATTATATTAATAATTATTATTATATCAATAATCCTAATTAATAATACTCATAGTGTTTATATAGAAACTATTATGTGATAGTCACTGTGCTTTACAGCCTTATTTGATCTTCACAATAACACTAGGAGATGGGGGCTGTTATTATATCCATTTTATAGATGAGGAAACTGTAACAAAAGGAGATTAAGTGACTTGCTCAGGGACATTCTGCTATTATTTGAGGCTGGATTTGAATTAACGTTTTCCTGACCCAAGGTTCAGAATTCTAACCATTTCACCACTGAAAAAACCCTCAGCTAAGATTCCAGTGAACATGTTGGTCTACAGTCCAAGGACCAGTCTAGCTAAATGCTCAGAGGCTCAGCTTTAGATTATGACCCTTTTTAAAGAACAATATTGTGCTTTCAAAACTACCCAGCTTGTCTTCATTTTCTTCTGATTTTTCTTCTGTTTGTTAAAAACACTTCAGGGTTACTCTTTTCTACCTTTTCTTTTTGGAGATTCAACTATCACTAGCATTGAAACAGGTTAAAATGCAAACTAGCCCATGGTCCTGTGTAGTCTACTTTGGATTCCATAGCAATGGTATGGGATAGATAAAAACGAAACATAAGGTATTAAAAACAAGTTTTTATATAATATGCAAACATTATTTAAAATTTTAGTACTATAGATAGGCTATATTTGCCCAACAAACAATGAGTTAATAAACTACTGGTGGAACTGAACATCCATATGGACATTCTGACTATAAATAAAATTAGATTGAATACAGATTGCAACTAAATGAAAGTATGGCTCACAGGTTTTCCTTAAAGAGAAAAATAAAGTAAGTGGAGACAGCTTCATCCAGGTGTCCAATGACAAATAGAAACATCATTTGATGTATCACTTGGCTATCTTTCCTTGCCAGGCTCATTATAAACATAAGTAAAAAGACTGTTATGATGAAAAAAATGCAGCTTATGTGCTTGCATCTGTTACAGAAAATTAAATTTTAATAAGACCTTTGAAATAATGGCAAAATATATTCTGAACTTCAATGATCTCAATCTGCAAAGAGGTATAGGGTAGCCTGGAAAATACTCTTCAGAATGAAGTAAAGGAGGTAAATTGAATAGACTATTCATAGTCATGAATAGTTTCTTCAACAGGAGAGGTAAAACTGATCGATAAGGTTTACACAAAATTTAAGACATTAAAGCAAAAAAAGGAAGAGAAAGTGATTATTTTCAAACAGATAAGAAATGAATGGCTATCAACATGATATGCAGTTCTGAGTGCATGGGAGGTCAGATTACTGCCTTTTTAGAGTAATAAACATTAATGTAGGAAAAAAAGATGATAAAAATGAGACATGAAGATGAGACATGAGATTACATGAAATTCCATAAACTCCAACTTGAACTATTTTAATTTAACTTAATTAAAAAAGTCATTAACTCAAGATACCATGCTAGATATTTAAAATACAAAGAAAAAATGAAATAGTCCTTTCCTTCAGCAAGCTCATATTCTATTAGGATAAGTAACTGTCCCAATAAGGAGGCCAAAAAAATCCAGAAGCTTTCTAAGTCAGATGACACTTGATCTCCTTGCAAAGTGGAAAGACATTACAGTTATTGACAAGAATATAGGTGCTCTTTTGCAAAATATTACAATGGAGAATGACAGATTATGCAATGAAAAGCAGTAGAGAGAAAAATGTATCCTCAGAAAGTTTGTCTGAGAATCTGCTAAGTCACAGCATCCAAATCATTTATGGATGATTCTAGGATGAGGACTGTGTATAGATATGAAATGGAACAGATTGACCAGTGTTTAGATAGTGATGTATTCTTATGATAAAAGAAACAGTAGATATACCACATTTGGATTCTAAATAGCTCAGTATCTAATGTGCTATATGAGTACATGGAATTGGCATTTAAGAAGATGAAGTTGGGAAGAGCAGCTGGTTCTATCTGATCAAATGCACATGGAAGAAATCCATATTGGAGGCGATACAATTTTAGGGACAGTAAGGGATCAATTTTCAAATAATCTAAAAGAGGGAGATTTCATCTATGTTATTTATTTTACTATGAATTTTACAAATGCCCCAAACACAAACATTTTCCCATACACAAAATAGGATAAAAAGATTATTATATGTAATTATTAAATATATAGCTTTCTTTCTAAAAAATATAAAAGGAATTCAACATTTTAAATTCAACAATTTCAAAATTGCTGTTTGTCTATATTTCCTTCTGTTCATTTTTTAAAAATGCCTCAATGCTATTCTTTTCTATCACTAACTTCCCTTTCTTACTAAGTCCCCCTTGTAAAAAAGAAAAACCTAATCTTTGTAACTTTTAAGCCTAATAAAAAAACCAAATTTTACATATTGTATATATTGTATATATTTCCTTATATACATTCTATCCATCTGTTTGTCTTTCTGTATTTCACTTTGATTACCTCTCTGTCAGTAGGTGGGCAGTATGTTCTATCTTTGGTCTTCTGGAGTCAAGTTTGGTCTTTGCATTGATCAGTATTCTTAATTGCTTTCATTATTCTGCTACCTTCACTCTATATTAGCTCATGCTGATGAAGTTTCTCTGGAACTATCCCTTTCATTACTTCTTATGACATATTTATATTATACAATAAACTTTACAACAATATATCATAACTTGTTCTGTATTCCTCAAATGATGGGCATTCTTTTTCCCTGTGGACCTTTGCTATAATAAAAAGTTGCTATAAATAGTTTTGTACATATAGGTCCTTTTTTAAAAGCAAGGTGATATCAAAAGAATAAAGAAGATCACAGATGGTATTATTACCAAAAAATAAAAATGGCAAGATATTAACAGTTTACCAAGCCATGTCTCATTCTCATCTTTATAAAATTTTAATAAAAATGGTCTATACACATGTCTAAGGGCAACCTTGATGAAAATATGAAAAGAGAATGGGCAAGTTTTTTGTTTTGTTTTTTTACTAATTTTTGTTTACGGCATAAAATTGTCTAAGAAGTGTAGGGAATAGCTTTCCCACTGGCTCCGCCATATTCCAGTGAGTTGCCAAAATGACAAACACAAAAGGAAAAAGGAGAGGGACTCGATACATGTTTTCTAGGCCCTTTTGAAAACATGGTGTTGTCCTTCTGGCTACATATATGCTCATATACAAGAAAGGTGATATTGTAGATATCAAGGGTATGGGCACAGTTCAGCAAGGAATGCCCCACAAATGCTACCATGGCAAGACTGGATAAGTTTATAATGTTACACAGCATGCTGCAGGCATTGTTGTAAACAAACAGGTTAAGGGCAAGATTCTAGCCAAGAGAATTCATGTGCGTATTGAGCATATTAAGCATTCTAAGAGCAGAGATAGCTTCCTGAAGCAAGTAAAGGAAAATGATCAGAAGAAAGAAGCCAAAGAAAAAGGCACTTGGGTTCAACTAAAACATCAGCCTGCTCCACCAGAGAAGCACACTTTGTGAGAACCAATGGCAAGGAACCTGACCTGTTGGAACCAATCCCCTATGAATTCATGGCATAAATGACTTAAAAAATAACCAATAAAAGATTTCTTGAATTTTGGAAAAAAAAAAGAAGTGTAGGGAATAGAAAATCTTACTATATTTATTGTCCCTTGATTAACCTTTCTTCCCAAAAAGTATTCCACATGATAGAGCAAAATATATCCCTAAAAGATCTTCTCAAAGTATTCCCATGCATATATTAAGAATATATAATGTTTCTTGATAGATACAACCAGAATTTTGTTCAACAATCTTCTGATTGTCACTATCAAGTGAAAGGGGCATATGTTTTCCAAAGATGATTACTTCTGATATGGAGAATACATTTTGGAAAAGTTCTCCAGACATTCCTATTTGCATATGTCTTGGTGCTAACTATGTCCATCCTGGAATTTTTATGAGTATTCTTGATAAATTCCACAGTTATTGAAAGAAAAGCAGCTTAGAAATCTACAATGGAAAATCCAAATAGATGAAGAGTTGGTATTGTCCAGATTATGACCAGTAGTTAGATGGGTTAGTCTATCAGTAACTACAAATTGTTTGAGCCCTGTTGATAATGAACAAATCTCAGAAATGTAGAGAGAATTCTATTACACTTGAGGAATGCATGGTGTTTTCAATAATCACAAGTTTCTCCATGCTGCAAAAAATTATCTTTTTAATATCCATATTTTCCTGATGATGCTATCTATATGGCTAAAAATCATGGGTCACTGTGGTCTCTGAAGAATCTAAATTGCAAATGACCTTAGAGAGTAATGAAAAGTCTCATGATGGGTATAGCTAGTCTGCAACAATTACCACAACATCTTGCAAGGAATAAGTGGTTTAAAAGTCATTACTTGAGAGCATAAATGATTAGAGAAGAGTATGGGCTGATCTTGTCAAACATTTCCCTGGCATCCATGAAATATTTAAAGACTGATAGGAAGGCTTTTGGTAAATTGGGTTGATGCTCTATGGAGAAGTTGTGGAATGGTATGCTTCAGAATTTAAAAGATTGAAAAGTCAGAGGTGTGTTATAACTGACACTGGCAAATCAATTACCTTCATTCAAGAGATTATGTCAGGCCCAGTATACTACACTGGAAAAGAGGGAAACGAAAATGAAAAATGACAGAGTCCCTTCAGGAAGTTTAGAATTTATAATCTATTAAAGTCAATGAGACAGAGATACAAATAAAATGTGCACAGCAAATGCGCAGGATACTGAGTTTATATAACATTCTTCACTTTTGAAGAATACAAAGGGGAGATGTATTTGACAAAAAGTGAAAAACTTATTCATAGCAGCCCTGTTTGTGGTGGCAAAGAACTGGAAATTGAGTGAATGTCCATCAATTGGGGAATGGCTTAATATACTGTGGTATATGTATGTGATGGAACACTATTGTTCTATTAGAAACCAGGAGGGATGGGAATTCAAGGAAGCCTGTTAGGAGTTGCATGAACTGATGCTAAGTGAGATGAGCAGAAACAGAAGAACATTATACATCCTAACAGCAACATGGGGGTGATGATCAACCTTAATGGACTTGCTCATTCCATCAGTGTAACAATCAGCCACAATTTTGGGATATTTGCAATGGAGAATACCATCTGTATCAAGAGAAAGAATTGTGGAGTTTGAACAAAAACCAAAGACTATTACCTTTAATTTTTTAAAAAAAGTTATCTTATTAAGTGATTTTGCTGTCTCTGATACTTTATTTTTTTTTCCTTAAGGATATGATTTCTCTCTCATCACATTCAACTTAGCTCAATGTATACCACTGAAACAATGTAAAGACTAACAGACTGCCTTCTGTGGGGGGTGGGGGGTGGGGAAGGGAAGCGAGATTAGGGGGAAAATTGTATCATTCAAAATAAATAAATGATTTTTTTCAAAAAGTGAAAAACTTTCATAGTAAACCAAACTGGGGTATGCTAAGATTGGAAAGCTGGAGTGAGACCAGATGGCGGTGAGACTAAGAAGATATATTAAGCAATAGGGAGCCATGAGTTTTTTGAGAAGGGGAAGGGTATGCTCAGAGTGATTGAATGCCAGAGTTGGAAGAGTCTCTGGTAAATTGAACATGGAATATGAGATATGAAAAGGAACCTTAGAGTTCAAACCCCTCGAAGTTGAGGACCAAAGGGAGAAAGTATTGCCCACCCCCACCCCCCGAATCAGATACCATAGAGACCTATGCAATTCTACTGCCCAACAGTTGTATAGCTAAGTAAGCAAAAGTTTTTGGAAGATAAGAAAAGACTTGGTAACTAAAATATGCTTTGTGCTTTTTAGAAGTATAACACAGCAACAGAAGGCAATAGAATGAAGGGAAAGACATGAACTAGAGAAATGGAACCCAAAATAAAACTTCAAAGGCAAACAATGGATATGCCTGCTTGCCACATAATAGCCTTAAAAGCAGCTGGAGAGAGCAAGGATGTAGTGATCAAAGACTCAGAGACTTGGGATGAAATAAAAACAATGCTTAAAACAAGGATCAGGGTTAGAAAACTGGGTCCTTGTGACAGTGATGCAGGCGATCATTCAGTATGAGCACAGTATGTGTGAGATCTTGGAAGCATTGCTACCTGTTGATGTTAAACAAATCACTCCACCCCCCTCATCTTCAAAATGAAGGGGGCTTTACTAGATGACCTCTAAGGTCCTTTGAGCTTTAAATAGATAGTTCCCTGGTCCTAAAACTGTATAATAGAATACACCTAAAAGTATTATCTTTATTCAATCATTCAGTCCATATTCATTAATCGTATGCTAGAGACTGAGAGAGGTGCAAAGTTTGGAGGAGACATAGTGCCCATTCTCACTGAGTTTGACATGTGACAAACACAATATGCAGCATATAATGTTTAGTGCATTGGAGTGGTGTAAAGAGCTGTATGAGGTCCCGAGAGAGGGGTTATCAGGAGTTACCTAGAGATGGTAGAATCTGAGTGGAAAGTTAAAGGGTGGATTGAGGGACAGCTAAGTGGCACAGTGGATAGAGCAATGGCCCTAACCCTAACCCTGAGTTCAAATCTAACCTCAGACACATAATAATTACCTAGCTGTGTGACCTCGGGCAAGTCACTTAACCCCCATTGCCTTGCAAAAATAAAAAAACAAACAAACAAAAAAGGACGAATTGAAAGCACTAGAATTTCCAGGGAATTCCAAGAGGGAATTCCAGGTACAAGGAACAATGGGATCAAAGACTCAGAGGTAGAAAATCCCAGGGAATGATCAGGGGGCAAAGATGAAATTGTCTTTTTTTTCCCCTTCAATATAGAGTATGTGAAGGTGAGTGATATAAGACTGAAGAGTCAGACTGACACCAGATGCTATAGGATTTTGAATTGTAGATAATAGGACTTAGAGTTGCGGATAAAAGAGTTTGAACTTTACTTATTAGACAATAGGGAGCCATATAAGGACTTGGAGCAGAAGACTGACCATGGATTCAAGACTGGGTCAACTCAATTCAACATGAAAGGTGATTGGAAAGGCAGCAGATTAGAGACGCCATTGAATACGACAAAAAATGTTTTATATATACATATATATGCATATGTATATATAAAATATATCCTATTATTATTATCATTATCATCATCATTTGTTTTCCTCTGCCTGCATAGCTAAATGTACTCAATACTTGGGGTTGAGTACAGATTCTGTCTACCCTCCATTTATGTAGAGTCTGGGCTCTACCCTCCGTTTATATAGAGCCCGGGCTTTTAAAAAATCAGAACCTGCCTAATGGCTACTCAAGTGATGACATCTTTATCCTCCTCCTCCTCCTTCTTTGCCAATAAAGAACAGTCTAGAAAACAGGAAAAGTTTCCATTTCTCAAAAAATTCAAGGCAGGAGCTGGTAGGGGGAGAAGGTAGTGGCTTCTATTCTCAGTACAACTTAGACCAGAATCTTGAGACTATCACATATTTCTTAGACTCATGATACCTGGAAGACAAATAGGGTCTTGGCAACTAGTCCAGCTTATTCCTTGGCGGGATTCTCCTCTCCAGTATTCCTCATATGTGATCATATGGATTCTGTTAAAAACACCTTTGGGATGGGGAAATTTATTCCCCCACTTTACATTTCTTTATAGTGTCTTTTGTTCCAAGAGTTGTCCTGGTATTATGGACAAATAACTGGCCTTGAAGTCAAGCTTTCAACTCTGCTTTTAGTTAATTGTGTGACTCTGTTTAAATCATTTACTCCCATGAAAATTGCACTAAATGCAATTTGAGATCCTTTTTACAGCCACAATTCTGTGATTCCTGTAACTCTGTGGTCAGAATAGAAAAAGAAGCAGTGAACATCAGGAACCAAGATGGGATCACTTGACAAGAATAAATCATCTTAGAACAAACTCATTTCCTTCCTTCTTAGTCAAGATGGTGGACTGGGAGTTGGGGGGGGTGGAGTTCAGGGGAATACCAAAAACATAGACCATCTAGATTTCAGCAAGGAATCTGATTTTCCTTTCCAAGATGGAAAGATGCAGGTTGACTACAAGGCCACTCCATCATTATATACTAGGGCTATTGCTGTGTCAGCTTGCAGCACAATCTCTCTCCTTATAGTGATTGGCCTTTTGACTTCTCTCCCAATGTTTAAGTTTGTAGGTAGGCTGCTTGCTCTTGTGGCTGCAACCTCCTTTGCTAATTTGTGTGTGTAACTTCTTTGTCACTATTTTATGTAACTAATTACTGTTTACACTTTCTGAGTAGGCTGTGTAGGGATCTAGCAGCGGGAGAAGGATATGGTCTCTTAATGATGCCTTTGAAGTCAGACAAGTAGTATTGAAGAGCAGATCTTAGGGTTCTCCTTCTTGCTTCTTGGAGGAGGAAGGTCTTCTGTTCCATGAACCTGGGAGGAACACTAATAAACAATTCTAGGCTCTAAAAGTTTGAGTTGAAGACATTCTCTGAAAGCCTAAAGACTTCCTTACTTGGAAGATTAGCAAGGCCTCTATCAACACCTACACTTACTTATTCCACTTGCCCAGTTTGCAAGTGGGGAGAGCAGTTGGCATGACTGTTATTGGAACCATATCTTTCTCTTGCTTCCTCATGGTTTTTATTATCAGTCCTTGACCCCTTAGGGGCTTCCAAACACAGGGATACTTTTAAGATGGCAGAGGGGTGTGATAGAAAGGCCTTGGAATTATAGAAACATAGACTTCAGAGATGCAAGGTGCCTTAGAATAAGTACTCATTTTACAGAAGACAA
Source organism: Macrotis lagotis (assembly GCF_037893015.1). Classification (NCBI taxonomy): domain Eukaryota; kingdom Metazoa; phylum Chordata; class Mammalia; order Peramelemorphia; family Peramelidae; genus Macrotis; species Macrotis lagotis. The sequence continues at coordinate 366,199,089 of NC_133658.1, forward strand.
AATTGAGACACAGAGAGACCAAATGATTGCTCAATTTAATACAATTGACTAAATAGAGCTAAAATTTGAACCCAGAATTTGACTCCAAATCCAGTTGGCTTAATTCACCCAGTTGTGTGACCTGGGACAAATAATTTCTACTTTCAGAACCTCAGTTCTCTCATTTTAAAAATTTGGATAATAACCTCCAATTCCACTTGCCTCATGAGGCTTCTGTGAAATATCAAATGATACTAACTCCCTCCCTCCCTTCTTACCTTCCTTCCTTCCTTCCTTCCTTCCTTCCTTCCTTCCTTCCTTCCTTCCTTCCTTCCTTCCTTCCTTCCTTCCTTCCTTTCTTCCAGTCCTTCCAATAATGACACATTTTGAGGATCAGAGGTGTGAATTCATTTGACCAAGGTCATATAGCTAATATCAGACAAGACCGAACCTAGGTCTTTAGTTTCCATCATTCTAGTTTTATTTGACTTGAGACATAACAAGCCTCTGTTCATTATTCAGCCTCTCCTCCCACCCCTAAAAATACTCTAACATATACTATATAGCTTTTTCCCCCAAAAAAGTGTTTCTCCACAGGGAAGTAATAGCATCTTTAATTTACATGTTGATTTATATTTGCAAAGTTTCGTCTTTTCTTCTATCACACTGAAGTGAGTAGAACAAAGACTGTAATTCCCATTTTACAGTTGAAATAGTTTCAGGGATTTGCAAAGACTTGTCCAAGGTCATACTGTAAATACCAGAACCAAAGTTTGGATTCAGGACCTCAGGTTAGATTCCAGGCCCCAGGCTCTTTGGCACAGTCACTCTCAGCTGTCTCTGAATGCCGCAGCCTAGGGTATATAGCACTTACAGTCTGATCATTGGTCTCATCCTTAGAGGAGGTCTGTGTCCCGGTTCTGATGTGTTACAGACCCCAATGAAGATTCTAATGCAAATATCTCTAGGTGGTGGTGGTGGTGGTGGTGAGGGAGTGGGAAATGCACCAGACATCCTTTCTGGGTTCCTCCATAGGTTTGACAGCTAGGCCAGGAAAATGCAAAAAGCTCCAGATGTAGCAGTCCCACCCCTCCAGGCTCATTGCCACTCTCTCCCAAGAGCTATATTAACACCAGAGGTCAACCATTCTAACATCTGTACTGTGGAGTCATCAGGCTCCCTGGTAATATATATCTAACTGCCTATAATCCTAAAACAAATGCAACAATCTTTCACTTTGTCTGAGTTGCTACCAATAGTTCCAGCAAAACAGAGGCATATCGAGAAAAACTTTGCTATGTATGTTTATATTCTCTTCCACCATTGAACCCCACTACACTTTTTTCTGGCAAGAGTGAGGTGTTCAAGTCTGAGCAACACAAAATCCTGGGTTTATGCCTTGGGCCTCAGTTTACTCATCAGGAAAATGGAGATAATATTTAGACAACCTACTTCATAGGATTGTGTATGTTTCATTAACTAGAAACATAATAAATGTGAACCATTAAGATGCAAAGTGTAACATTCTGTAAGACCTAGGTTATTTCCCTTTGGGGTTCCTTCTCTTCAGCCTTGGTGAAATGCCAGACCAGCTGTTTCTATTATCACTCCCCCCAAGGTTTAATAAATAGCTTCTTTTGGGATGGCTAGATGGTGCAGTGGATAGAGCACCGGCCCTGGAGTCAGGAGTACCTGAGTCAAATCAGGCCTCAGACCCTTAATAATTACCTAGCTGTGTGGCCTTGGGCAAGTCACTTAACCCCATTGCCTTGCAAAAAAGCCTTAAAAAAAGAAATACTTTCTTTCTTGCCTCAAGGTATGGCCTTGATTTCTTTTTCCGAGATTCCTTTTTCTTCTCCCCTTTAGGTATTATAAAACAATTAGAAATGGAAGGAATATTAAAACATGCAATACTAAAAGTCAAAAGGACCTTAGAGATCACAGTGTCTTCATACAAACCTGAAGCTCCAAGAGAATGAGAACTTGCCTAAGGTTTTACTTAGGAAGAGAAAGGCCCCGAACACGGACAGACACACACACACACACACACACACAGAGCTTCCCTTTCTATTTTTAATGATGTATAATCAAAAAACAAGACTTTCCCTGGATCTCAAGGCAAACATAGCAATTCTATTGCTGTTGCTGGGCAACCAGTGGCTCAATGAATGAATGAATTGCAGTAAGAAATCCAGGGAACAGGTGAGTGATGATGTTGCAGAAACTACAGAGGATGCTTTCCACAGGGGATGGGGGTTTTGAGTCACTAGTCCCTGCCTGCACTATAGCAAGGCATTTGATCTATCTGGTGGATTCTCTCTAAAATACACTTAAAATTCTCTTTCTTGGGAATTCTAGGTGTTCTATGGCCCTTTGACTCAAAAGTAACACTGGAACCAAATGGCCTCCATTTCTAAGGTAGGAGATGAATGTCTCTCATAAATATCCTCTTCCTTCTACTCTTATGGCCATTATTCTATTAATACTCCAATCAACTCTTACCTTGAGTATTGTAATAAGCCCCTAAATAATCACTTTGTCTCCTACCTCTCCTCAATGCAAGTCATCTTCCATATTGATGTGGGAGTAATCTTTCTAATGCTCAGGTCTGACCTTATTGCTCCCCTGCTCAACAACTGTCAGTGGCTCCCCATCATCTATAGACAAAATACAAACTCCTCATTCAAGTCCCTTCACAATCTATATACCCAGTTTACCTTTCCAGTTTTTTCTCCCCCACATTGTACTCCATGCTCCAGCCAATCTCGATGACTCATTGTGTTCCTGCCTCTGTGCCTAGAATACAGACAGCCATAGTTTGAGTCATCATCCTTAGCCTGGCATTAGAGCTCTTTCACAATCTGGCATCATCCTCCCCTTCTGTTCATATCTTCGACTACTCCCCCTCAGGTACTCTACATTACAATTAAGAAGCTCAAGTAAGGTGATAGGAATCAAAAAATAAGAGAATGGCATCTTCTCTGAGATGGAAGGAAACGAGAGAAACATAGAAACATAGAGCTAGAACTTGACATGACCTTCAACGCTATCAAGTTCAACCCCTTGATTTCTTGGATGAGTAGAGTGGCACACAAAGAGGTTAAATGACTTACTGAAAGTCACACAGGTATATGAGGCAATATGTGACCTCAGGGATTCCTAACTCCATAATACCTGATAAAAAAAAATGTATCTAGACAAGAGTCTCCTCTACACTGTTCCTGACTGACATGTGGCCATCCAGGCTTTACTGGAAAACTTTCAATAACTATAAGTTCTCTATTTCCTGAGGCAGTCTATTGTATTTTTGGACAGTTCTAAGAGTTTTTGGAAACAATAAATTACCTTAGGAACATGAACTCCTATTGCTATTAGTATTAAACATTTCATTATTTAATATCATAATGTATTTATATTTCACATATAAATTATAATACTATTATTATTATTATTATTATATTTTATCAGTAACCTTATAAATAATAATAATGTGCAAACACAGCCAAATCAATGAGGCTTAGAAAAACTACAGGCACAAATGTTCCCAGGAAGGAAATTGTGCTATAGCAATTTGGATGAAAATGTCTCTCCTGACCCAGCAAGCTCATTTGGGTTGGGCAAGGCCTTCATCTGCATTCACAACAGAGCAGAAGCCTGAGTAATTGGTCATCATGAAAAAAGAAATCATCTTTGTTGGAACTTTGCCACTACCAAAGTCAAATGTACAGAATAGTTGTAGGTCCCGAAAGAGGCCTCCAGGAACTCCCAGAGGAGCTCAGCAGAGGTCAATGGAAGCTCTCCTAGTTTGCCTTCTACTCCATTCTAACAAACATTTATTAAATACTACCATGTGTCACAGATTGGGCTAAGTACTAGGAAAACAGAAGCTATAGGAGAGATAGTCTCTGACCTCAAGAAACTCAGATTTTGCTGTGGAGTTTCAATATGTGAATAGTTAATTATTTACACAATAATTTGGGAGATAGAGGCAGGAGGTGAGACAGACAGATAGACAGGCGGACAGATAGAGGGAGACGGAGACAGAGACAGAGAAACAAAGATAGAAGAGACCAAGAGACAGACAATGACACACACAGAATGAGATGAAAGGCATCTCATAAAAGGTGTCACATGAACTTGAAGAGATTCTGAGAGGTAGATGGATCCAGGAATGAGGGACAGTCTTTGAAAAGTCCCAGAAATGGGAGTGGACTTTGGGAGACACCAAGTAAGACAGTTTGACTAAAAGTTAAGAGTATATGAAGGGGAATAATAACTAACAAATAAAACTGAGAATATAGATTGGAGTCAAAATGTGAAGGACTTCAAATTCAAGTTGGAACATCTAAGTAAATAGGCATTACTTTAATTGTAATTTTCTGCTGATATTAGTGTCTCTGGTGTGTCCTTTTGGCATGAAGATGACCCAGAGTTTTCTAAGGATGTATCACTGGAGGAAAAACTCTGACAAGCTCCATTTAGTTGGAAAAGCTATGAATACAGACCTGGCAAGGGTCTATGTGCCTGTTATTTGAGAACCAGGCTAATTAACAGCAAAGAGGCTCATCACCAAAGATTTGCCCTCCAGAGGATGACTGCTCTTGGCGAAAGCAGCTTATGACACCATTTAAAACAGCCTGGAGAGGGGTTGTGATCCCTGTTGATGGAAAAAGAATCCACCATTTTTAAATGAAACATTACAATGTCAGACACAAGTGTTGGTTTTTCTTAAATAGTTTTCTTTGTAAAAGAAGAGGGGTCATTGAGAGAGGTTGCTATGGAGGGGGAAGAAGAAGAAAGAGGGAGAAGTATGAAAGGGGGAAGAGAAAGGAGAAGGAAAAGAAGAGGAAGATATAAAAATGAAAGAAACAGAAAGAATAAAAAAATGAGATGTTATATTATATCAGGAGAAGGAAAGAAATTAGTGACAAAGGAAACCCATTTAGATAACTTGTAAATCAATTCTAGAGTTTCAAACACAACTCATACCTGAACAAGAATTCTCTTTATAATATCATGAAAAATCTGGTCTCTTCTTATATAGCCCCAAATGACAAGGAAATAAGTACGTTCCAATACAACTCATTCTACTTTGAGATAGTTTCAATTATTTAGGAAGTTCACTCTTAAATTTTACCAAAATCCAGTTCTCTGTAACAACCACTCTGCTTCTAGTTTTGACTCTGAAATCAAGCAGATAAAGCTTAAATTATCTAGTTTTCCCTTCTTCTAATTTTCTTAAACATAGATCCAGTCTTACTATTCTTCTGCTCAGAATATTTAAATGACTCCTTATTTCCTATCAAGTTTGTTGACTATCAGGGTTTGATAAGTCACCTTTCATTCAACCACCCCTCCCTCTTCACTCCCCAGAGTATCCAAAATGGCACCACCATATACATCCAGCCTTATCTCACACTTGAACCTTCTCTGTCCTCTAATCAAACTACACAACACAGTGTCATCCATAAATGCTCTCACCTTTCTCATCTATGTATCTTTGCTCCACTAACTCTTATGTAATCTTCTACTTCTTGTAGTATCTTTCTCTTCCATGTCTCTCCTCTCCATCCTTTCAAGTCTATCTCAAATGTTACCTCCTCCAAGAAGTCCTCCTTGACAGTACCAAGCAAATAATAGTCTTTCATTCCTTGGAGTTTATAAGTATCCAGCTTGTACCTTTCTGATTTTCATGTATTATATTATATTACAAGTTATTTATGTTTGTGGTGATGTGAAGTCCTGAATAAAATAGTAGATATGGAGTCAGGAAGATTTGAGTAAGTTCAAAGCCTCCCTTAGTACTAACTGGGCCCCCATGGGCAAATCTCTTTCTTTTTCTGAGTCTCATATTCTTCCTCTGGAAAATGAGAATAATAAGACCTGTAACAATCACCTCAGAGGATTATTGTGAGATTCCAGTAAGACAATGAATTAAACACTTTGCAAGCCTGAATGCTCTCTGTAAATAAATGCAAGTTAGTATTATCATCATCATTATTTTGGTCTATTAGTTTCCCAAAACCAGGGAGCAGTTTATTGGTCTTTGTAGCTCTGCAATGCTAAATACAAGGGAGTCCCCACAGAAGCTGCTTAATAAATGTAGGGTGGGTCTGTATATGTTGAAAACTATAACAGGTAACCAAAGAGAATTTTGGCATCTTCTTCTAGGGTAATCTTTAAACACAAAACACCTCATTCTTGCATGATTTAAGCATTCATCTTTGGGAGTAGAAAGCAAAAACAAACAAACAAAGAAAACTAAAAAAAAAAACTGTTAAGTAGCACAATGGATAAAGTCTTAGTCCTTGAGTCAGGAAGAGCTCAGTTTAAATCCAGCCTCAGACACTTACTAGTTATGTGACCTTGGAAAATCATTTACTCTCTATTTGCCTCAGTTTCTTCAACTGTAAAATGGGGAAATGAATAGCACCTACCTCTCAGGATCCTCTTAAGAATCAAATAAAATGATATTTGAAAGTTCTTAGTACATTCCCAGCACATAATCAATAAATACTATTTTTCCTTTCTTCTGCCCTGGGTAGATCAGCCTGTAGTGTTATGTTTAGATCCAAAGGAAATGCATCAACTGGAATCCATCCAGAGATGGTGACTAGGATGATAAGAGGATCAGAAATCTTGCCATATAAAGATCAGCTAAAGGGATTCTAAGCTTAGAGAAAAAGAGACTTAAGGGGAACATGTACTCAAGTATTTGAATAACTGTCATTTGGAAGAGCTATAAAAATTCATCTATTTAATTTCAGGATCTAGAACTAGGAACAATGATTGAAAGTCACAGGGAAAAAAAATTAAAAAAAAGAAAGTCACAGGGAAGCATGTCTTCCATTCAATATAAGCAGTAACCCCCTAACAATGAGCTCTCTCTGACAATTGAAGTCATGTAGTAGTGACTTCCATATTCCTAGAGATGTTCAAGCAGAGACTGACAACAACTTGCCAGAATTATCTAATATAGAAGATTCTTTCACACAGTAAAGAATTAGACCAAATGACAATTAAGGACCTTCTCAATTCTATGAGTTTATGATTTTATTGCAGACCAGATAGTGTTTCAAGTAGTTTTTTTTTCCTAGGGGGGGTTGGAGAGATGGTGAAGAGATTTTTTTCTTTCTATTTATTTTCTTTCAGCATATTTTAACAGTCTTTAAGATTACTTGGGTGGGGAGGCAGCTAGGTGGTGCAGTGGATAGAGCACCAACCCTGGAGTCAGGAGGACCTGAATTCAAATACGGCCTCAGATACTTAATTGCTTAGCTGTGTGATTTTGGGCAAGTCATTTAACCTCACTGCCTAGCCAAAAAAAAGATTATTTGGGCTAAAATCAAAGATCACTATAGTAGCTTCTACCTACTTGGTAAACTGAGCAATAGGTTCTGCAGAATAATCTTTAGGTGGAACTGAAGGAAAGTTCTAATAGGTAGGGAAATGATGAGTGAAAAAAATTAGCCCTTCTATTCTTTTGGACCCATCTGTTACCTTATATTGGACAGTAGTGAAGTCTGGAGCTGGCAAAGAGTTTGCCTTCTTAAATCAAGACCTCAGCTAAAGTAAAGATCCAGCATGATCAACCATGGACACTCATGGAAGTGTTCTCCTTATTTTTACACTCTTTTTCATAATAGTCCCCTTCTTGCACTATCCATTCCAGTCAAAATGACATTCTTGCTGTTCTCCATGAACTACACTGTGTTTCCACTGCCTCTGTGCAGATGGACTTCTATGCCTGTATGGTACTCATTTCTTAACTCTGCTAAGCACATCTGCCCTCAAAGCATATCTCAAAAACTATTTCCTTCCCTGATACTCCTAGTTGTTAGGAAACTTTCTCTTTGGAAATGATTTAATTATACTTTTTATATGCTTTCTGTTTACTTTTGGATAGATATCTCTACAGTAGAATATAAGGAGGAATGGTTCCATTTTTTTCATTGTGGCCCTAATACTAGCACAATGCAGGCAACAAATAGTTGTTGAATGGAATTGAATCAAATGATTCCACACACATGCCAGTATCCATCACATCAAATTCATTGAGTAAGCTTCCAGTGATTGCATAGAATAAGAATGTCCATTCAGTGTAGGTTCAAGTCTATTGGACAATATACTCAGAGGGTGAATGGAACATAGTTTTGACAAAGGCAAGTTAGATCAATCCTGGATTCAATAACCAATAAGAGGCTCCTAGAAAATGGAGATGAAATATCTAGCAATAGGTGTAGAATCAAGACAACAAACATCAAAGAAATCCATGAAACACACCTAAGATCTCTTGTAGGCATTTAATTAAACCTATCAACTCTAGAGTCAGTCTACATAGAACAAGAGTTCCAGAGAAGTACAACTAGGATCAGTTTTGTGGCATATGATCCCTGCACTTTCCTGAGGACTGGAAATGGGGGACAAGGGAGAGATTTTCCTTCATTCACCTCTCTATCACTCATAACCCTTTGAAATAGAAGTACCTAATCAGAAGTTTGAGAATTAATATTCCAAGAGAATTTGAGGCATGATTGAGGAGGCAAAAACACACCATTGCCAGGCAGATATGGACAAAGAGGCATTCACTTGAAGCCAGAATCAGCTGAAAGGGACATGACACCTGGCAGAAAAGAAGAGACTTTACCTTAGATACAAGGGAAAAGGAATTCTGAGAATGGAGAGTCAAGATGCAGAGAGGAATACATTCGGGGAGGCTAACTGAACAAGTCACTCAGCAGAGATGTGTCTTGGATAAGAGATTCTTGGGGATTCCATGAGAAAGCCTTTCTTTTTCATAGGTTTGAGTTGCCTGGTTCACAAGTATTTCCTATCATTTTCTACCATTGAGCTCTAAATTTGTGCCTGCCCATACTTTCCATGGATTCAGTGTGTATTTTTGGAACAGTGTGATTCAGGCTTATAAAGGAAAAGTAAATGAGGGAATGTTTTATAGCTATCAGTCTTACTATCCTATTTTAGAAAATGTCTTTGCTTTGATTTAATTGTATTTTTTAGTTAACTGTTAATGGGAAGCCCAATGATAGGGATTTTGAGCTATAGTTTTAGGACTGCAAATACAGGATACCTAAAAAAATAGCCTAGGGAGTAGTTGCTCTTTGCTGACAGGGGATCCAATCTGCAAATCATTAAGTGCCAAGTTTGTAGAGAGTAACCCAGAATGCATGCTACTTGTTAAATTAGGATACTAAATTAGATGATTTATAAGGTTCCTCTCAATTCAAAGATTTATGATCCTATAAGACATGTTCTAAGTTTTACTCTGACATTCTTAGCTTGAAAATCTCCTCCTATCCTAATATTCTATAATTCTAAGTTTTCTAATATGCCCCTGTCATCAGCATCTTTGTTGAATGTGAATCCCTGTTGCTTGTTAAGTATTGATTTTGTGAAACAGGATTGGCACAGTAGATAAAAGAAGTGAGGTAGGAAGAAGAGGACTTGATTTCTGGTCTAGGTTCTTCCTTGTTATGTGATCATAAAAAATAAATTCCCTACTTCGGACCTCAATTTCCCTATCCGTAAAACTAGAGTCTCATTAGCTCTTGATTGAGTTTAATGTTCTCTAAGTGAATAATCACCATTTTATCAGTCAGGCAGTGGGATCCAAGCATTATTCTCATTTACATTTCTAAAGCAACATTAAAATAACCTTTTGTCTCTGTGCCCACTGACTTTCCCCTGAAATTAAAAACAGTCTTGAGAAAGATTTCTTGCAAAATACTTTATGCCAATGCTATGTAGGCTCATAAAACACCCTGTGCAGGGTAAGGGGTCAACTAATCCAAGTTATAGCTCAACCCCTTCTCAGTCCTCTTGGGAGGAGAAAGTAAGAGAGGGGATGACCAAAATAAATTCAGAAGAAGAGGAGAGGTTAGGTGAGATATAAAAGGCAGGAATGATGAAAATTTAGATCAGAACATGGACTAAGAACTGTATGGACTCTTAGAACACAGAATATCAGAGTTGGAAAGGACTCTAGAACTTAGCACATAAAATATTGGTGTTGAGAAGGACCCTAAAATCAAGAATGTTTATGATGCAGCACTTATTTGGGGAATGCACTATAGTAATTGCTAAGGGTGATATAAAGATAAATAAAATATATACTACCTTCAAGGTAATTTGCTCTTGTTTAGTTGTTTCATTTATATTTTCCTTCATGACCCTATTTGGGGATTTCTTGGCAAAAATACTTCAATAATTTGCTATTTTATTATGGGACAGTAGATTTGTACACAACAATACTACAAATTATAATGTGTTAAATGCAGGAAAGAGGTATAGAATTTGATATTCAAACAGACCCAACCAGATGACCAACACATTGACAAAATACAGAGCTTCCAAGATCATTATAATTGAAAGGAACCTTTAAAATAATCTAATTCAGGTCTTTCCTTTTACAAATAAAAAGACAAACCATCAAAAATGACCCCTTCCCTATAGAATGGAGAGAAGTGATGAATCAATTAATAAAACAAGCATTTGTTTGCCAGGCACCATGCTAGGCATTGGAGAGACAAAGACAAAATGAAACAGTCCCTGTCCTCAAAGAACTTTTATTATATTGGGAGTGAAAAAATAACATATATGTGTATATATATATATATGTATATATATATATATACATATATATATATATATAATATGCATTCACATGAGATATATAAAATAAATGGAACAATTTTGGAAATGGAGACACTAAGAGTTGAGGCAATCAGAAAAGGTGATGGCATTTGAACTAAGCTTTGAAGGAATTAGGAATTTCAATGAAAGAATGGGAAGAAAATCATACAAAATGTGGGATCACTTGCAAAAGATGGAATGGAAGCAGGAGATGGAATAGCATGCATGCATGAAAAACAGCAAGAAGGCTTTTCTGGATGGGAAGATTGTAAAGAGTGTATGAAGGAGAGTAATGAGCAACAAGTCTGAAAAAGTATATTGGATTCGATTAAATGTCAAACAAAGGCATTTTTATCTGGTCCTAGAGTTTATAGGGAACTATTGGAGTTTACTGGGCAAAGTTGCATAGTCATTCCTATACTTTAGAAAGATTTGGCAGCCATGTGGAAGGTGGATGGAAAGGGGAGAGACTTGAAGAAAGGAGCCCAATTAGGAAACCATTCCCAAAGTTCAAATTTGAGGTATATGAGCCTTACTCAGTGTATTGATGTGTAAGTGGAGAGAAGAGAATGGACATGAGAAATGCTGTGAAAGTTGAGTCCATAAGATTTGATGACTGATATATGGGATGAGATACAGTGAAGAGTGGAAGATGCTTTTGCAGTTGTGAACCTACTGAGCTAGAGAGAATGATAAGACTCTCAAAAGAAGGGAACTCCAGAAGAGGTGTAGATTTGAGGGGAAAGATGGTGATATTTGAAATGTCTACTAAGTAGTTGTTATATAGAACTGGATCTCGGGACATTTGGCTAGACATATAGATCATGGATTCCTCTGCAGGGGGAAATTAGTTCCCTAAGAGAGCGGAGGATAGAGAGATGAGAAGAGGATCCAGTCCAGAACCTTGAGCTTCAAGATACGAATGTTGATCCAGCAAAGGAAATAGAAAATGATCAGTCAGATTGATGGAAGAGAACCAAGAGTGGAAATTGTGACAAATTCTCAGAGAAGAATGTCCATTTGTAGTGTCAGATATTGCAGAGAGATTAAGAAGAATGAATATTAAAAAAAGTTATCAGTTTAGACAATTTATAGATGATCTATCACTTTGTATAGAACAGTTTCAGTTGAATGATGAAGTCACAAACTTAGCTGCAATTGATTGAAAAGGGAGTAAGAAAGGAGGAAGTGGAGGAAAGAGTGTAGGCAATTTTTTTAGGAGTGTAGCTGTGAAAGGGAGAAGAAATATAGGAAATAATTTGAGAGGATGATTGGGTCAAGTGAGTTTTTTTGAGGATGGGTGAGATGAGGATAAGTTTGTAGGCAGCAGGGAATATACACAAACAAAGTTAGAGGTTAATCAACAATTTGAGGGAGTGAGGTTTTGATCAGGGGGTAATCTTTCAGGGAAGAGGGAAAGTAGATAGTTTTTGTTTGTTTGTTTTTGTTTTTGTTTTTATATAGTTTCTTTATCAGAGATTAGAACAAGGGCTAATGACAAGGGGTTTTAAGATGTGGTGTATGGGGGAAAAGGGAGCTCACAGAAGATGACCATTATCTTTTTTTAAATAAAATTTAAGGCACACTATGGGTTGGGGAGGGGTGGTATTCAAGATGTGAAGAGAGAAGGTTTACAACAGAATATAGGCAGATAATAGCCTGCCCATAATCTGTAAGATTACCATTGCATAGTGAGAGCCAGTTAAGATTAGTTAACATATCTGTCTCAGTCAGAAGGGTGCATGATTTCCTCCAACTACATTCAGCAAATTGTGCCTAGGAGGAGAGGAGGCACAAGATGGGAGTATTATAGGCATGAGCAGAGGAAGGCAGAAGGACAAATGATTTGAGAGAAGAGATTATATATAATATTGTTCTGGTTCAGCAGTTAAGATTGTGAAAGGAAGAAAGAACAATGATGATGGTCTGGTGTGGAGGGACTTGGAGGATGAGGGAAATAGATTAGGAAGATTAAGCTATAAGGAAAGACAGAATGATTAGAGGTAACAGTCTGATAAATGGACTCAGAATTATTGATCATGAAAATTGAATACTTGTGGAAGGTGGTAAAATTAAGGGTTAAATGCCCCTACATGAGGTCATATTATAGTAACGATGTAAATCTTTACAATGAAGAGATTAAGAAATTTGAAGGTTAGCATCTAAAGGAGCATTGACACAAATGCTAAGGTTCCCTATTATGAGGCTGTGATTGAAATGGAGAGGGAGAAACTGAGACAAAAACTGAACTTGAAGACACTTCATGATCTGGGTCCTGGTGGCCTGGATAGGGTACTACGTCTGGGTAAACTTGTTGCTATTGCTGGCCCTTCACGTGACTGAGGCCTTCAAATTTGAACTCAGGTACTCCTGACTCTAGGGCCAGTGCTCTATCCACTGCACCACCTAGCCACCTCCTGCCCTTCACTCTTTTTTTTTTTTTTTTTTAGGTTTTTGCAAGGCAAATGGGGTTAAGTGGCTTGCCCAAGGCCACACAGCTAGGTAATTATTAAGTGTTTGAGACCGGATTTGAACCCAGGTACTCCTGACTCCAGGGCCAGTGCTTTATCCACTGTGCCACCTAGACGCCCCTGCCCTTCACTCTTGAAAGGAATCTTGACATTAGGGATGCAATGCCATAACATGCATGAGAATTAGATTTAAGTGAAAGAGAGCTGTGCAAAGTCACTTGCCTCGCTTTCTCCTCCAGAGTCATCTGGATCTGGGTAAACTTATACTCCAAGCAAAAGAGGTTGCTGAGTGATAGTAACAATCAGAAGGTCTAGAAATGGCGTTGCAGAGCCAGGAAAGTGTGAATTCTCTCTTAAAACCAGTGGATCAGAAGTGTATAATAGAAGGCACTAGTAGAAAGACTGTTCAGTGTTCTGTAGGTAAAACCAGATCTTTGAGCACCAGAAAAGGGAAAACTCAGAGAAATAAGAGATCTAATATGAAGAAAATTTTGTTAAGAATAGAATTTTAGTTAAGAATAGTATAGAGCATAATGGAAGGGTTGGACAAAGATGGATTAGTACATGTAAGAAGAAGGTTGAGGTGGGTGGAGATGAGAGAATGATAGCAAGTGGTGTTAGGGAAGGAGGTGGTTTTTGATAAGGTAGCGAGGGATTCAGTAGCACTGGAATTGGAAGATTAAGAAGTGGGAGTTTGCAAAAGATTTAAGGTTTACAAATTGCCTTGCAAATGTTTCTCTCAATTGATCTTTATAACAACTGTGAAAGTGGGTACTATTAGTAACTCCATGTTATAGATGCGAGAACTGGGACAGACAGAGGATAAGCCACTTGCCCAGAGTCATGCAGGGTTAAATAATAAGGTGGATTTGAACTCAGGTCTTCCTGACTCCACTGCTCCACCTTTTGCTTTTGGGCACTGCCTAGCTATATATACATACATATATATATATACATATATTATATATAATATATATTAGATATTTTAATAAATCAATTAACAAACAAATTTTTTTAGGTTTTTTTTTTTTTTTGCAAGGCAATGGGGTTAAGTGGCATGCCCAAGTCCACACAGCTAGGTAATTATTAAGCGTCTGAGGCCAGATTTGAACTCAGGTATTCCTAACTCCAGGGCCGATGCTCTATCCACTGTACCACCTAGCCACCCCCCCAACAAACAAATATTTTGGGGGGAAGGATTAGATTTGCTCTGCTTAGCCACAGAATATGGAATAGAAAAAATGAACAGTAAACCACTTTAGGTAACTTTTAATTTAATATAAGGAAAAACTTCCTTATATCTATCCCAAAGGGCAATGGACAGATTCAGAAGGTAGTGAATGCCTTCTCATTGAGGGGGCTTAAATGGAAGTTGGATAGTCTCTTTAAATTATAGCTTTAGAGATGGAAGGGCCCTCAGAGGTCTTCTAGTCCACCCCTTGTTTTAATCATTGAGGAAACTGAGGCACATTGAAGTTAAGTAGTTTGCCCAAGATCACACAGGAACTAAGCAATAGAAAATGGATTTGAACTCAGATCCTCTGACCTCAAATCCAAGGCTCTTTCCACTACCTCACACTTTAGCAAGAATATTGTAGAGTAGATTTCTAATCAGGTATTAATTGTCCAAATGTCTTTTGCTATTCCTTCTAGCTCTGAGACCTTATGATTCTGTGATGTGATCAAAGCAAAAAGCCCAATGCTTCACATGCAGGCCCTTTATGTGGTGGGGGCATTTGGGGGAAGGGGCAGACATAGTTTGATCTTTGTTGATGGTGGGAAAAAAAACATTAAATACCTCAAAATGGTGCCCAAACCCGGCCACAGGACAAAGTGGAATTCTTCAAATTGCATGGAGCTCACCAGTTTAGGGAGTTCCCCAACAGAAAGACTTAGAAAGGTTGGTTATTTAGAAAGGTTGGTTATAGGGGGCAACATGCTGTGGTCAGAGAGAGTTGGGCTATCCCAAACTTATTCACAATTTGAATCCAGGAAAAGAAGAAAGTAGATTCCATTTCAGTTCCCTTCCATAAACATCCATTAAGTGAACTTAGCACAGTGTTTGAAACACAGGCTTTTTAAAGATAAATATGAGTGGATTGTGTGCAGAGTACTGTCCTTGGCTTTGAGGCATGGGGAATTATAAAAAGATAAATAGAAAGCAAGGAAACAAATTTCTGCTAAGTATCAGGTGTTTTATTAAACACCATAAAATTATTATCTCATTTAATACTCACAACAGCCTAGAGAGGTAGTTATTATTATCTTCATTTTACAGTCGAGGAAACTGAGGCAGGCAGAGATAAAATGACTTGCCTAGGGTCACACAATTAGTGTCTAAGACTGGATTTGAATTGAGGTCTTTCTAATTCAAGGACCAGCACCCTATCCACAACTTAATTGTATCTGCTTTTATGAGCTCACAGTTTATTACAGGGCATGGAAGGGGGGTACTCACAAAAAATTACAAAGCAAAAGTGAATTTGGTAAGTTGATCACAATAGCATTTAGAGATGGAAGGAAAATTATAGATACACATTCTACAGAAAAGACCAAAGGAGTTAAGTGATTTGATTACAATTTCAGTGTTCTCTCATCGTTTCCTGCCAAAGTCAAGTACAAACAATGACTTCTTCCAAGTCCAAAAACTAGAGAAGGATAATCACTTCTAACTGGAAGAATTGTGTGTGTGTGTGTGTGTGTGTGTGTGTGTGTGTGTGTCTGTGTGTCTGTGTGTCTGTGTGTCTGTGTGTGTATGTGTATGTTTGCGTGATTTCAGAAAGGAGATAAATTCTAGGCATGGGAAACAGTACAAACAAAGATGAGTCAAAAAATCATATGATGTTTACAGATCATAGGATCATAGATGTAAAGCTACAATGAAACTTAAAAATACTTTATGTAAACTTTGGGTTAAGGACTTAAGTCACTTGTTCAGCATCACACAGGTAGGAAGTGACTGCTTCAGTATTTGAAGTGAGTGTTAAAGCAGTATTTTTCTTCTCTGTGGATGGTAAAGGATCCAATTTGTCTAGAGAGTAGAGTACATAAAGGGCAATAGTGTATGGCAAAACTAAAAAGGTAGGTTGGATGCTGGATGGGCGCCTTAAAGATCAGACTGAAAAGTTTGGACTTCATCCTATAGGCAATAAGAAACCACTGAAAGGAAAAAAGTCTGGTAGTGTGTATAAGGTGGATTGGATGTGAGGGAATCAGAAGGGCATTTATCTAGCAGAGTGGATAAGAGGATATTGTAATAATCAAGGAGAAAGGGAATAACATCCTGAATCAGGATGGTGGCTATAAGAGCAGGAAAAAAGGATGTGAATATAAAAGCAATTAAGAGTGGAGAAAAGGATCAGATTATAAAAGTAACTGTGGAGTTAGAATTGAAGGCACTTGGAAATCACTTCCAATTATGTTCTGGTCTGAACAAGGAACAATGTCATCTGTGGGTTCCTGAGAGAGGGGCTGGAGAAGAAAAACATCTGATGTGGGATGATTGCTGGCTGAGGACCAGGACAAGGAGATCAAAGCCAAAAGAGGGGGACAGAGAAGATACACACAAAGAAATAGAAGGAAAAAAACGAAATAGTCACCTTAGCTGAAACTGTCTCTGGGCAACTTCTAAGATCAAGCACTGCTCCTCCATAAAATCTTATGGGCATTGAGATGATTAATAAATACTTTGTCCTGTCACAAAACAAGGTTGCTCTCTTCTTCCTTTTGTTTTCCTTCTCTGCACCACTGATCTTCTCCCTTCCTGCCCCTCCAGTACCTTCCAGCAATAATCCATGGGGTTCAAACTTCATAGTTGTTGATTTGACCTGTTGTTACTTTGGGCAAGTTATTTTATCGTCTTGAATTTCAGTCTCCCCATTTGTAAAATGATGGGTTGAACTTAGAGCTCTATATATTTTATTTTATCATTTTTCACTTTAATTTTTTCATCTTTAATTTCTTCCTCTCCACTGATTTCTTTCCATCTTTCTACAAACATTCTTAGGTCAACCAGTATTTAAAATAACTTTTCCTTTATTCTTCTAATCTATCCCGAGTCAACCATTTCTTTTCTCCCCTTAATTTCTAAACTTCTTGAAAAAGTTGATAGTAATTGATGTCTCCAATTTCTCAATGCCTTCTCTTCCTTCAGCTCCTTATACTCTGGTTTCTTCTGTCTCTCCCATTTCCTTGGAACTTTCTTTTCTAAGATCTATAATAATTTAATCCAGAAGTATTTATTAAGTGTTTACTATGTGTCAAATACTGGGATATAAATAAAATACTGTAAATGAAAGGTCCTGCTCTCAAAGAGCTTGCATTCTAGTAAAATTCATAAACCTTAATAGCCTCTTTGCATTTTTTTGACATTTTTGACCATTCCCTCAAGATATTGAGTCCTCTCTTTCATAAACTTCAGAGATACCATCTCATTTTATCACTTTACTCTTTCTTTCTCTGATTCTTCACTTTCATCCCAGTCTTTCAATGTGGATGCTCCTTGAAGGTCTGCCTCTAGTCTGCTTCTCCTTTCAATCCACACATGTTCCATCTAGCCTTTTTTCCCCTTAGACTTCTGATTGGTTTCTCTGTCTCCATGTTGATTTTTTTTTTGGTTTTTAAAAGGCAATGAGGTTAAGTGACTTGCCCAAGGTCACACAGAGTTTCTCTGTCTCAAGTCACTATTCATTCCAGTTTATCTTCCATTCAGTTATCAATTTGATCTTCCATATCACCTCTCCAGTCAGTAGTGGTTCTCTAGAACCTCCAGGATCAAATATACAATATTTTGGTATTCAAATCCTTTATAAATTGATTCCCCTCCTGCCTTTCCAGTCTTAACGCTTGCCTTCTTCCCTCCTCCCCATACTCTGTGATCCAGTGGCATTAGCCTCTTACTCCTGGTACAATATGCTCCATTTCCCAGCTCTAGCTAATGTCACTGGCTATCCCCCAAGCCAAGAATACTGTCTTATTTTCTCTTCTTGCTTCTTTGAGTCATTTTTTTCAATTGTGTCTGACTATTCGTGACCCCATTTGAGGTTTTCTTGGCAGAGGTAATGGAATGGTTTGACATTCCATCTCCAGCTCAGAGATGAGAAAATTGAGACAAGTAGGGTAAATGACTTGCCAAGGGTCACATAGCTACTAAATGGTTGAAGGTGGATCTGAACTCAGCAAGGAGAATCTTCCTGATTCTGGGTTGGCACTCTAACCACTCAACCACTGACATACCCCTTAATTCCTCAGCTTCCTTCATTTTCCAGCTAAAATCCCACCTTCTGCAAAAATACCTTTTAATCTTTTGTCTCTAATTTATCTTGTCTATATCTTGTTTTTTATGTAACTATTAGTACATTGTCCCCTTTTCCTCCCCCTCCTCCTTGGACTATAGAATCCTTGAAAACACAGATTAACTCTTGCCTTTCTTTATATTTCCACTGCTTAACACATTGTCTGGCAGACAATAGGTACTTTATACTTGTTGACTTTCCTTAGCTATTTCCATGACCCTGTCACTACAGAACTAACTTCTAAATCTAAAAGTGCCATCCTGATCTTTCCTCTTAGTTCCATACCTATATTTTAATGACAGAATACCTTTACCAGATCCCCCCATTTAGTATCTCAAAAACTATGTTCCAAGCTGAGCTTACTATCTTTTCTTCTAAACTTTCTTGATCCTCCTTCAAGCTTTGCAATTATTTTCTTCATTATCACTATCCATCAACTCATTGCCATGGAATGAGTATTAGACTTAGAAGATCCAGGTTCAAATCTCACCTCCAAAGTTTCTCACTCGCACAATTTTGGATGAGTTACTTAACCTCGCTGGATCTCAGTTTACTCAACTGTAAAAAAAAAAGCATTAAGCAAGATGACCTCTTAGGTTCTCTCCAGTTCCTAATCTATGATGCTAGCTAGCATCATATGACTTCTGAACTCCTTTCCACCTCTAAATCTTATGACCCCGTAGGATTTTTGGATGTGCAGATTTGTGGACCACAGTGACTATAATCTAGAAGAGTTCTCATGTTGCTTCCAGCTCTAGATCTATGATTCTATGGTCTTTGACTCTTCCCTGTCCCTCACCTCTCCTTTCCAATTACCTAATAAATCCTCTTGATTCCATGGCATCCAAACCATTTAAAAAAGATTCTAAAATAATCCTTTCCTATCAGTTTTGGCTTATCAACAAATATGTAATCCCAGTTTTAAGTTTTACTCATCGTAATCTTAGATCTCTGAGATAGATACCTGCAATCAACACCTATATGAGGTGTCAGCAACCTTTCTAAAGATATTGCATTAAGGTTCTCAGGGCTATTTTTCTGAATAAGAGTGTGTTGGCAGACTATCACTAAGTGAATAACTTAGATTTCTTGAGAGAGAAGAAGCTGAGGAAAGGCCAAGGATAGATGACTTTAAGTATGAATAAGAGAAGGCAGTTCCCTATTAATGGAATTAAAGGGCACCAGAGAGTTCTTCCAAACCCTTAAAAATTGCTCACATATTCTTTATTTGACATATTTCCTGGCATTATATTAATCAGAAATTCAGTTGGGTTAGTTAGCACCCTTTTTAATAGGATGAAGATATTCTCAGGCTGACTTTCATTTTAATTCAACAAACATTTATTAAGTGAAACATCTATATGCTAGTCACTGAGTATATGAAGTCAAAATAAAACATCTCCTGTCTCCAGGAACTTATTTTTTTCTAGAAGACACATCATGTATGCAGATAAATAAATGAATAGTATATACAGAAAAATAAAATAATAGTAAGAGGAATAGAACACAGTCTTGGGGAGACTTGGGAAAGGTTCATGTGGAAAAGGATATCTGAACTAAGGGAAGTCAGAAATATTATGATGTGGGATGTGAGGAGTGTGTATGTTAAAAAAAAGACCATGAACAGAAATGAAATGGGAGCAGAACATGGAAAACATTATACAGGGAATAGCAAAACAGGTCAGAGGGCAGCAAGGTGGTACAGTAGATAGAGAATTAGCCCTGGAGGCAAGAGAACCTGAGTTTAAATCTGACCTCAGGCACCTATTAGCTATGTGGCTCTGGACAAGTTACTTAGCCTGTTTGCCTTGGTTTCCCCATCTGTAAAATGATCTGGAAAAGGAAACTGGCAAATCACTCTGGTATCTTTGCCATGAAAACTTCAAATGGGATCATGGAAAGTCAGACAGGACTGAAAAATAACACAATTTACAAACAGATCAGTTAGGCCAGTCTGAAGTAGAGCAATAGAAGCAGCTATTTAGTGCAGTGTAAGGATGCTGGACCTAAAGACCTGAACTCAAATCCAGCTTTAGAAGCTCCTAAATATATGACCCCGAGCAAGTCACTTTCTCCTCTGTCAGTCTCAGTGTTGTCTTCTGTAAAATGAGGATAATAACAGCCTCTACCTCCCAGGATTGTCATAAACAATATTTGTAAAGTACTTCGCAAATCTTAAAGCACAATATAAATGTTGTTAATATTGCTATTATAAAAAAGACTGGAAAGATAAATGTATTGTATTTATCCTGGAGGCAGTAGGGAGGCATTGATGATTTTGAGTAGAAGAGGAACATTGATCAGATCCATAGTTTATAAATGTCAATTCCAGTAGTTATATAAAGGACAGTTTGGAAAGGGGAGAGACTAGAGAAAAGGAGACCATTGAACACTATTGCAATAGTCCAGGTAAAGAGTGATAAAATACTGAGCAAAGATAGAGGTTGTGGGAGTGCAGAGAAGGGAGGGCATGAACAGATGTTGTGGAGGCTGAAATGAGAAAGCCCAGCACCTCAGTATAAATCAGAGAAGGTGTATTGGAAAAATGACTGGATGTGGAACCAAAGTCCTTGGGTTTGTATTCTTGTTTTGATCCTTTACCTCTGTGACATTAGGAAACCCTAGACTTCAGTTTCCTCACCTGTAAAATGAAGGTATAGGACCAGGTGATTTCAGAGGTCCCTTCATGCTCTACATCTATGATTCTATGATCCTCTTTTTGCTATTCCTACTGCTACCACCCTAATAGACTCTCATTACCACCCACCTGGACTATTGCAATTAAGCCTCCTAACAAATCTTTCCACCTCCACTCTCTCTTCCCCCCCTCCCCCACAATCCATCCTTCCCACTACTGTCAAAAGTAGAGATGGGATTCAGCAATAAAGAAGACATTCCTCTGCTTACAATTCTTCAGTAGTTCTCTTTCCAACCAAGAAACATGGAATCTCCTGGATCTGGAATTCAAAATTCTGTACCACCTAACTCAATCTGTTAGAATAACAGTCCCCAAACAGATCACAGTATTGAGGCAACATTTTCTATTGTTGAAATAATAGAAAACATTTTATGTATCTTTTATACAAAGCTATAACATGATATGATATAGCAATAAAATAAAACATAAGACAATATAACAACATAATAAATATGATATAATAGTATATAATAATATAATATAACCAAGATAATAAAATAAAATATAAAACATAATAAGTGACAAGAGACTGATCTCCAAGTCATGGGATTTAACTTTCTCTTTATTAATAGAACAAGAACTTTTTGATTGCTAACTGTGTCCTTTGCTGTCAAATCTTGGAATGTAGATAAGGCACTTTGCCTCATCCTTAAGGGGAAGAGATGAAAAACATCCTTAGTCCTAATATAGCAAATGCTATGTGACTTTTTTGGAGAGAATATGTAGGGTTTTATACAAGTCAACTATAGTTTTTACCTTTAAACCTGCTTTAAATCTCTCTCTACATATGTATATATATGCATATATATAAACATATACACATTAATGTATTTATTCAGACATGAAAAAAAGAAATGTAGCAGGCTTTGGGGGGTTGCTCTAAACTAGATCTCTTTTTTTCTGAGGGATGAGTCATTGTAAATCTTATGAGGTGTTTGTTTCATTATTGTTGTGGTAGAAGTTGATGGAAGGCAAAAATCTTTTGGTTTCCTTCTATCTCACTCTTTTTCTCTCTTTCTGTCTACTAAAAATTGGGAATTACATGTGACCTTAAGTTCAGGCAGACACTATTGATTCAGTAACATATATTAGTACCTTGAAATTCCCTTTCCAGGAATAATTGTGTCATAATTTAAGATTATGGTTAAGAATTCTACTTTTGTTTCCTGAGAAGCATTGTTTATTACCGATTATTAATAATTATTAATAATTATTATTATTATTATCTTTCCCCTTAAAGTCTGTAGCTTTCATTAGTGTTAATCATTTCCACTGATAGTTAATTTTGTGTATTAATTTTGTGGAATTTAGCTTTTCCAAGCCTACACATGTTTACTCCTAGATTCCAAAACTTCCATTCCCAAAGAAATTTGGAGTATAAACAGACTATATGTTTTCCTCCTCCATTGATATCCATCTTGTTGAACAAATCAAATTATAAAGAAATTTCTATGTGTAGTAAGCATATTTTTAAATATATGATTATATTTATATATTATTCCATAGCCTTGGAAATGTACTGGAGACACAAAGTGGTACAATTTATTCTGTGATCACACTGATATTTCAGTACAACATGGAATCACAGAACAAACACCACTGGCATAAAAGGGTGAAGCCTCAGGGAAGCAGATTGCTTCAGATAACTGTCTTCAGACAGATATGGCATCCCTAGTTTAACCTCCTAATTACCATAAGAAACAATAATTTGAAATCTATCTGCCCCAGCTCTCAGCTTCTTATTCCTGTCTTAGTGCTTTTGATCTTTTAGTCTAAAGAAACTGGTTGCTGCTTTAGCCTGGCCACTGCTTTACAAGAGGTGGTATCATACAATAGATTTGGAAGTTTGCAAATCTGAATTTGAATATTCTCTTTGAAACTTTATGTAACTAAAAATAAGTTACTTGGTCTTTACATATTTCCTCACAAGTAAAATGATGCTTATAATTCATTGCTTTCTTTCATCAAAGGGTGGTTGTTAGGAAAATGTTTTGTAAACCTTGAAGTATTATTTATATATATATATGTGTGTGTGTGTATATACATATATATATTACCAACACACAACATATTAACATATAATAACATAACACCTTGAAAACCAGTGGTGCAATGGAAAGAATTTCATGATGGATTAAATTCTATTCTGAGAATTTGAGAAGGGAAATAAGGAGGAGAAATGGAATATAGTAGCGCAGAAAGATATTTGAAGGGGTTGGAATTTTCTCATAGTTGGAGTTTGAAAAGAAATGCAAACATGGAGAATGGGGTGGGAGGAATGGACATTGGATAAGTATTGTTCGCATTAAACACAAAGAAAAGTTGAAAACAAATATGGTTTGGTATAATAATAAAACACACTCAACAAGGAACAAGTGGGGATAGGAGAGTACCTTGGGGGGGGGGGATGAGAATAATACCCAGAAATAGTCATAAGTAAAATAAATATTCTGATTCTGATGGGTAATTAAAGGAAGGGAAAAAGGGGGAAAAAGCTAATATTAGGGAATGTTCTAAGTTATCTTTTAGACCATTTGGAAATGGATGAACAAATTGGGCTATATGAATATGATGGAAAATTATTATTCAATAAGAATCCTTATTCTCTAAGAAATATCATTATTCTTTAAGAAATGATGAAAAAGACAATTTTGGAGATCCTAAGTAGTATAAACTGAACTAGAGTAAAATGTAAAGATCCAGGAAAACATTTTATATAAGAACAACAACATTATAAAGAAAAACAAGTTTAAATGTAATATGACCAAACAAGTTTCCAGAAGTTACATAATGAAGCATATTACCTACTTTCAAACAAGGAGGTGATGGACACAAGGTACATACATTTTTAGATATGATCAATGTGGTTGGTTTTGTTTAATTATGCTTGTTTGTTAGAAGGCTGCTATTTTCTTTCTCTTAGTTTTTAATTTAGTAGAGAGAAGTTCAGAGGGGGGTGGGGTTAGCCATAGTGATGCCAAAAGTAAAAGAAAACCATTGAAAAAATTTTAAATGCTCAGAGAAAGAAGAAAGTTGAGAAGAAAGCACACATAAGCATGGCAGATGTGAAAGTAAAGTACAGAACTTATTATATATTTTTAAAAAACCTAGCAGTTTGGAATGGAGAAATGTGATTTAATCAGACTTGTTTCTTAAAGTTCTGAATGAAATTTAAAAGAAAACAATAGGGACAGCTAGGTGGCATAGTGGATAGAGCTCCAGCCCTGGAGTCAGTAGTACCTGAGTTCAAATCTGTCCTCAGACACTTAATAATTTCCTAGCTGTGTGATCTAAGGCAAATAACTTAACCCCATTGCCTTGCAAAAAAAAATGACTAAAAAATAAAGTTTTGAGAGCAGTTTTTGTTTTTGTTTTTTGATATCTTCCTGAAGGGTTGTGGGCAATATATGATATATTCTAGAGAATTTTAAGAAAATGCTGTTGCATGATAATAAAGCACCCTGGAGATAAGGAATGGTGCTATATAGGTGTGAATATATGTAGGTGGAGTCAGGTTAGAAGATCAAGGCAGAGAGGATGGTTATAAAGCTTTGAGACATTACAATTTTTAAAAGACCTTAAGATGATTACATTGGAAAGGTCATCTATGAATAATTGCCCGCCCAGATACCCTATCTGTTTAAGATAATTCAACATCAATGAAGAAAATGACTGTTATAATAGAAAAGTATAAAACCAACCTACAGAAAACCTTATTTTTCCTCTTCACCTCCAGTCCATTTCTTGTCTCAATTTCATGTTGAAGGAAGGGAGGGAATTGACAATGTGCTAAGCACTTTTTACTGAGATTATCTCTTTTGATCCTCACACTACTCCTGTATAGTAAATTCTGTTAATGTTCCTATTTTACATTTGAGGAAACTGATGCATACAGAGATTAAATGATTTGTCCAGGGTCACCCAGCTAGTAAATGTCTGAGGCTAGATTAGAACTCAGGTCTTCCTGACTCCAAGTCAGGAAGTGTTCTATCCATTGTACTACTAACTTCTTGTCACAAAGGAAAACAAAATAGGACAATTTTAATCCCTTCAGTATTAGAAGATTAGATTTAAGACACACATCTGATCTATGTGTTCACAGCTACATGTCTCTAGAGCTACACATGCATCCATGTGCTACAAAATATATCTTCAATTGTTTGACAAAATCCAGCCAAGCATATTTGTAACTCATTTATTGACAGTGCCTCTTCCATGAAACAATAAAATAGAAGTGAATGAGGATGTCTTGAATTTTTTCTGAAGTGTATTTTAATTCCTACCTAAAGTTTGAAGACAGTCTACAAAGCCCTTAGGACATTGATATCCAAAATTTTCAAGTATTTATTGCCTTTTTGGAAACAACAAGCATTTAAGGAAACAGACTAACAACCAATTTCTGGATAAGCATATCAAAAATCAAGAGAAAAAATTTTTAAGCACTTCAATTTATTTGGATGGCTTTGTAGTGTAAATATCTTTGATTTAAAGCAGTAACTCATTAAACAAAATTAATTATTTTGTATACATTAGATTCATTTCTGAATAGTTCTCCCCTTTACAGCCATCAATCTATTCTTTGTAATAAAACATAAAAAAGAGGAACAAAAAAAGAATTTGGAAAGGATAATCAAAACATCAACAGAGGTCTGGTACC
The DNA here is from genome assembly GCF_037893015.1 of Macrotis lagotis. Classification (NCBI taxonomy): domain Eukaryota; kingdom Metazoa; phylum Chordata; class Mammalia; order Peramelemorphia; family Peramelidae; genus Macrotis; species Macrotis lagotis. The sequence goes on from NC_133658.1 coordinate 366,224,838, forward strand.
ATCTTTCATATTCCACACCCATAGCCCCCCACTACTGAAAAGGAATGAGAGAAGTATACTTTATGAACTCTTCTAAGTCAAATTTAGTCATTTTGATTACTGAGCATTCAGTTTCCTGTTTTGTTCTTTCCATTTACATAGTTGTTATCACTGCATATATTGTTTTCCTGGTTCTTGTTTCCCTCTGTATCCATTAAGGCAGTTTAAAAACTAGTCTGCAACAAAACTTTCACAACCAAAAGAATAAATACCTTAAAATCTACCAACATGAATAATTGAAACTTCCTCTTTCTTTTTCTTTTTTCCTTCTTTTTTTCCCCTACTCCTTGATCCTTCTTCCCCCCACACACTCCTGCCTCTTCTCCACCTCTCACACTCTTGAGCTGTTGAGAGCTGCCACACTTAGATATTGTACAGTGCTGCACCTGAAATGGGAAACATGGACTTAGGGTTCAGAACATCTACAATTCCTCTTACCTCACATTAATGTCAGATTCATCCATCACAGGAAATAGGCATGGGTAAGCTGATTTTCAGTGCCCACAGATGGTATCTGGTCCTGCAATGGAAACAAATGTGAATCGTGAAGACTATAAAAATTAGTCAGAGATGCAGCAAGGTCATATTGGAAAGAGCCCTCCTGGACTTGGATTCAAGTCTTGAGTTTGCTAACTAGCCAGACTAAGAGATTCTTAGATTACATGACCAATCTACTTTCCTCTATATAATACCCTGCTTCTCAGAAGGGGAAAGAGTCCTAAATATAAAATCAGTAAAATAGAGTTTGAGACTGACTGGCTGAATGAATTGTTTCAAAGAGAAGTTTGGAATTAATAAAAGAACTTTCCAATTTCCTCTAAGGCAGTGCAGTCTATTCTCTTCCTTCAGACATTTAGAGAGCAATTAAATGTTTGCAAGCTACTTTACAAATATTATTTCACTTATTCCTCACAAAAATCCTATGGAATTGGTGCTAAGATCTCATTTTACAGATGAGGAAACTGAGATGTAGGGAGTTTAAGTGACTTGATGACAGCTAAGGGACATAGTGGATAGAGCACCATAGGGTTGGGAATTAGGAAGACCCAGACACTATCTATGTGACCTTGAGCAAGTCACTTAACCCTATTTTCCTCAGTTCCTTATCTGTAAATGAGTTGGAGAAGGAAAAGGCAAACCATTTCCATATCTTTGTCAAAAAAACCTCAAATAGGGCCATGAAGAGTCAGACATGACTGAAATGACTGAAAAAAACTTCCCAAGGTTAAAAGACAATTTGTAAAGTACAAGGTGTTATGCATAATTTTTATTAGAAATGGCAAGAGGATAGTGAACTTAGTCCATGATATAAAAAGAGACATAATCAGTCAATCAACAATCAGTTTTTGAGATAGGTACTAGACTAAACACTTGATTTCCAAAATGAAGTTGAAATAGACCTTGGAGGAGGGAGGCAGAAGATAAGGTCACAGATTTAGATTTATAATTGGTTGGATCCTTACTAACTATCCAGTATAATCCTCTCATTTTATAGCATAGGAGCCTGAGATCCAGAGGGTTTAAATGACTTATCCAAAGGCACATAAATAGTGAATGACAGAATCAGAATCTGGGCCTGGTCTTGCTCAACCCCAATTAACTTAAGAGGTAGACATTCCAATCACATTTACAAATATTCCTAGGTTTTACATATTTGTTGAATTTGTATTTATTAAGAACCTACCATAGGCAATGTGCTGTGCTCCATATGAGATAAATACAAAAAAGGATACAATAAAATAAATACAAATACAGCTGGAAAGTTCTTTTATTTTGTCCAAATAAATACAATATACAAAAAAAATACAAAAAAGAGGGTGGAGCCAAGATGCTAGAAAAGGGCAGGGATTTATGTGAGTTGTCCCAAATTCCCCTCCAAACAATTTAAAATAATGTTCATTTTGGAGCAGCAGAACCTATAAAAGGATGGGGTGAAACAATTGTCCCTTCCAAGAAATGTCACAGGAATGTCAGAAAAAGGATCTATGACTCCAGAGTGAGAGTAGAGTCCCAGCAAACAAGGAACAGGGACAATTGATTCATCAGCTGCAGTGACTGCTTCTAGAACTCTCAGTTCACTGTTAGGGGTCAGACTATTGGTCAAAAAGAAAACACAAGGTTCTCTTTGCTGGCACTTGGTGCAGGACTCTGTTGCATTGTTCATATTTCACTCTGTGTTGCAGTTCCAGGGTAAAGAGGAGGAGCACTAGCACATCAGAGCTTGTGACCATAAAGGGGTAGGGACCCTAGTCACAGTTTTAGAGTGCTTGTGGTTACTCACAGACCAGAGCACAAGTCAGGAGAATAGTAAACACAGCTTTTCTTAGATTTTGCCATCATGGAAAAACTAAATGCTTACAGATGCTCACAACTAGCTCTGAAAACAAAAAAAATTGGAAGTTTTGGACAGTTTTTGCTCTATCCCAGGAACAGACACTAACTTTAATATAAAATTCAAAGTCAAGAAATAGATGGAAAAATGAGCAAATAACAGTCAAAAAATCCTGACCATTGAAAGTTACTATGGTGACAGGGAAGATCCAAACACAAACTCAGAAGAAAACAATATATCCCAAATTTCCCTCCAAACAAATTTAAACAATGCTTCAAAATAAAGTCAAAACTGCTTCATCAGGGGTGGCTAGGTGGATAGAGCATTGGCCCTGGAGTCAGGAGTACCTGAGTTCAAATCCTGCCTCAGACACTAATTACTTAGCTATGTGGCCTTGGGCAAGCCACTTAACCCCATTGCCTTGCAAAAACCTTAAAAAAAACTGCTTCATCAAAGCCTGAAAGAAAACTGTAAACTGGTCTCATGTCATGGAAGAACTTACAAAGGGTTTTAAAAATTAAATAAGAGAGGCAGAAGAAAAATAAGTGGAAAAATGACTGGTGCAAGAAAATCGTGAAAAAAGGAGTCAATCGCTTAGAAAAGAAAGCAAAAAAAAAAAAACTACAGAAAATAATATTTTTAAAAACCAAGGAAAGGGGTGGCTAGGTGGCGCAGCGGATGAAGCACTGGCCCTGGAGTCAGGAGTAACTGGGTTCAAATCTGGTCTCAGACACTTAATAATTACCTAGCTGTGTGGCCTTTGGCAAGCCACTTAACCCCGTTTGCCTTGCAAAAAAAAAAAAAAACCCTAAAAAAAAAAAACCAAGGAAAGTGGTAAAAGTGGCACAAAAATCCAGTGAAAAGAAGAATCCATTTAAAAGTAGAATTGATCAAATGGAAAAAGATGTGCAAAAATTTATGGAAGAGAATTCCAAAAGTAGAATTTAACAAATGGAAAAAGAGGTACAAAAGCTCATTGAAGAAAATAATTTCTTAAAAATTAGAATTGGACAAGTGGAAGCTAATGACCCCATGAGACATTAAGAAGCAATAAAACCAAATCAGAAGAATGAAAAAAAATAGAAGAAAATATGAAATATCTCATTGGAAAAACAACTGAACAGGTAAATAGATTAGGAGAAATATTTTAAAAATTACTGGACTACCTAAAGACCATAAACAGAAAAACATCATCTTTCAAGAATTCATCAAGGAAAATTGCCTTGGAAAATTGCCAAGGAAAATTATATATAGAACAAGAGGGCAAATAGAAATTAAAAAGTCCACTAATTACCTCCTGAGATTCCCAAATGAAAACTCCCAGGAATATTGAAGTCAAATTCTAGAGCTCCAAAGTCAAGAAGAAAATTTTTAAGAGTTTGAAAGAAATAATCCAATTATCATGAAGTCACAGTCAGGATCCTATAAGATTTAACAACTTCTACATTAAAACATAAGAATCCTTGGGATCTGATATTCTAAAGGGCAAAAGAGCTATAACTGTATTTATTAAGAACTTACCATAGGCAGTGTGCTGTGCTTCGTATGAGATGACTGCATATAATACTTCAGAGAAAAATGGATATTTAATAAAATAAAGGATTTTTAAGCATTCCTGATTTAAAAAAAAGAGATGAATAGAAAATTCAAAATACAAAATGCAAAAGAAGTATAAAAATGTAAACAGGAAAAAAGAAATTATAAAGGACTTACAAAGGTTAAATTATTTACCATCCTGAATGGAAAGATGATACTTATAACTCCTAAGAACTTTCTCACTATTAGATTATTAAATAGGTAAAAGGATTGTATCTAGACAGAACACAGTTGTGAGTTGAATATGATGGGGAAAATATCTTAAAAATAAAACTAAAGGGTGAGAAAGAGGAATGGGGAGAAGGAGACAGGAAGAGGTAGAATGTGGTAAATTATTTGACATAAAAGAGGCACAAAAGAATATTTACAGTGAAGGGGGAAATGGAGAAATTGGGGGCAACTCAGAATTGGCTCAAAGAAGGAATAACATACATATTCACTTCGGTATAGAAATCTATCTTAGGTGGCGCAGTGGATAAAGCATCGGCCCTGCAGTCAGGAGTACCTGGGTTCAAATCTGGTCTCAGACACTTAATAATTACCTAGCTGTGTGGCCTTGGGCAAGCCATTTAACCCTGTTTACCTTGCAAAAAAAAATCTTAAAAAAAACCCCAACAAACAAACCAAAAAAGAAATCTATCTTACCCTACAGCAAAGTAGGAGGGAAAAGAAATAAAAGAGAAGGGATGCTTATAGAAGAGAGGAAGAATTGAGGGAGGCAGTAATCAAAAGTAAGACACTTTATGAGGACAACAGAATGAAAGGAAGAAGAGAATAAAATAAATAGGAGAAAATAGGATGGAGGGCAATCAACTGTGAAAAAAATTTTACAGAAAGTATCTTTGATAAAAGTCTCATTTCTCAGATATAGAGAATTGAGTCAGATTTATAAAAATAAGAGCCACTCTCCAAATGATAAATGAAATGATTTTAATAGGAAGTTTCCAGACTAAGTAATCAAAGGTATCTACAGCTATATTAAAGAAATGCACACATTCTAAATCACTGTTAATTAGAGAAATACAAATCAAAATATTTTTGAGGTATTTCCTCACATATATCATTTGGTTTATATTCCAGAAAAGGAAGCGATAAAGATTGGAGGAGATGTGGGGAAATTGAGACACTAATGCATTGTTGATATAATTGTGAACTGATCCAACCATTCTGAAAAGCAATTTGGAACTATGAAAAGGTCAGCCAAACTGTTTATACCCTTAGAGTCAGCAATAGACCTGTATCTCAAAGAGTTAAAAAGCAAAAAGGAGAAGGATCTTTATTGATAAAAATATTTTTAGCAACTCTTTTTTTTTTTCTGGTGGCAAAGAATTGGAAACTGCAGGGATGTCCATCAATTGGGGAATACTTGAACAAAGTGTGATATAATTTGATGGAAAACTATTATACCACAAGAAATAACAAATCAATATGCTCTCTGAAAAACCTGTAAAGACTCACATGAACCGATTCAGGTGAAATGAAGCAGAACCAGAAGAAAATTAAACACAACAGTATTATACAATGATCTTGGCTTTTCTCAGTAGTACAATGATCTAAGACAATTCTGAAGGACTTGTGATGAAAAATGTTATACATCACCAGAGAAATAACTGATGGAGTCTAAATACAGAATGAAACATATTTTTAATTTTTTTCTTTTTTTTTTAGTTTGTGTTTTCTTTTACAGCATGACTAATCTGGAAATATGCTTTGCATGACTGCACATGTATGACCTATATCAAATTATTTACCTTTCAATGAGGGGGAGAGGAAGGAGAGAGAAAATTTGTAACTAAAAAAAGAATCCTAAAAATTATTTTTATATGCAATTGGTGAAAAATAAAATACTATATATATATATATATATATATATATATATAATACATATATTTAAAAAGGGATACAATAATTTAAAAATGGAACCTGATTTTGACTACATGCATAAGGAACAAATTTTTATAGATTTGGGCATCTGGTTAGCTACCTGTAGACCAGGTCAGTCCCCACCTCAGGTGTTTCTACTCTCTGGTGATGTGCCAAGTTTCTCTACTCTCTATGAGCACCACCAAAGACAGGTTACAACAATAATAATTTATGAATAACACTTTAAAGTTTCCAAAGTACTTAGCAAATATAGGAAGTTCCAAAAGTCTTCCCTAAGGAACTCTTTTGGAACATTTCAAGTTATCTCTTTTGAACTTCCACAATAGTCCTGTGAGATAAGGTATCATGAGTATTATTATCCTTATTTTATAAATTATCAATCTAATCCTCAGAAAGGCTAAGTGACTCAGATCTGGATCTTTGTTTTCCTGATTTCAAGTACAATATTGCATCCACTCTGCCAGGTTATTGCCTCAAAACCTCTTTAAGAAGTGCTCAGGGCTTCTGATGATGGGAAATCACTAGACTTAAGGTAGGTAGGGGTATGAGGAAATTGGGCACAGATTGGGAAAATAACTTGAAAAAGAACAAAATAAGCAATCTGAATGTAATTGAAAAGAACTCTTTTCAAAGGGTTCCCATCTTTGACACATACTATTTATGTTACCCTACAAAACTTATTTAATGCTACCAGATTTAGAGCTACAATGGACTTCAGAAGTCATCTATTCTTAACATTCTCCCATTTTACAGATAAGAAAAATAAGGCCCCAGAGAAATGAGAAAGGATCTTCCCAAGTCTAGCCAGGTTTTAAGGGACACAATCAGGGATGCAATCCAAGGGAATTCGAGTACCCAGGTCCTTGTTCTTCTACTCATTTACTGTGTGATTAGTTCAGTAGTAGATTCCTCATATGCAAAATAAAGATATTAGTCTTGATAGTTTCAAAGCTCCCTTCTAGCTCTGGTATTTTTCAATTTGAATTCTTCAAATTCAGAACTCTTTCTACTCTCTCTATGCTCCTCTCCTAGGAGCTGTTCTACACACTAAGCCCTGAAAAAAGGCTCCATAACTGTTGATTTAGGCAGATGGATTGGAGAAGAGAGTTTTTCAAATTCTACCAAAGATACTTAATGTTATCTCTGAAGAGTTAGATCTTGCCAGCAGTGTGAATGTTGGAAAGAATCCTAGAATTGAGAGCAGCAGATCTGGGGGTGAAATTTTAGTCAATTATTAATGATATGCCTAGGTGATCCTGGGTGCATTGCTTCCTCTGAACCTCAGCTTTCCCATCTGCCAAATGGGATAATAAGGCTTTCACTCCCTAAATCCCAGGGTCAACTGTCTAGCATGAGATAATGCAAGTGAAAATCACTTTATTGCCAGCAAATGTTACACAATTATGCCTATTATAATTTTTGTCTCTCATGCTGTAATTCCATCTATTGACTTCTCTGTCTCTCTCTTTAAATCCCAAATAAAATGCCACTAACCTTCCTTCCCTCTTTGAATTATTTCCTGTTTATTGTGAATAAGGCATGTTTGGATATATTTCTTTGTATATTGTCACTCCTTGAAGAAAGGGATTGTCTTTTGCCTCTTTTTGTTTCCCCTAGCATTTAGCTCAATGCCTAGCCCATTGTGGATGCTTAATACATATTTATTGATTCATATCATCTTTCCAAATGATCTGATAACTTTGGGTTTCCAGACTCAGGAAAAATGATGTTTTGAGTAGTGATTTTTCTTCAAATCTTTTCTTTCAGCTATAAATAAGCATACTTGGGGATTAGGGAGGGAGAATGACTGATCAAAAAGACCAAGGTTTTTATATTTTTTTCTGTGTCCTGGAACCCTGGAAGTTTGGTGAGACCCATGGGCCCCATTTCAAAAAAATCTTTTCAAATTCAAAGAATAAAATGAATACCATTACAAAGGAAACCAATTATATTGAAATATAGTTAATAAAATATCCGGGGGAGGGGAGTTCACAGACCCCAGAAAAAGAATGCTTTCTATAGAGAAAGCTCATATTTTCCCTTCCTGGTGGATTATACAGAGCACGTGACAATATTTCCTGGACTACTTCCAATCCAACCATGTGTGAAAGCTTGGTGAGCCTACTGCTGGCCATGAATGACTGGAGGACTGGTGCTGGGTGGTAACAAGGAGTTTTCTGGTTGGCCTTCTTAGGGGCTGGGACTGATGATCCAGGAGAGGCTGAATGTGAATCCAACAGACTCCAACTGATTTTCTCTCATTCTTTTCTCTGAAAGTTTTTAAGGAAGGACTGCTTTGAGCTTGGGGAGGGAGGAGGAAAAGGTGGGAAGAATTGGCTGCTTCCTAGCCTCTCCCTAACTCAGGCCAATGTGGTCCCTGTGCCTCAGGGTACCCCCTTTGTCCCATATGTTCCCTAACACAAGAATTTTGTACTAAAATCTTGATCTCAGTCTCCTTGGGGAAAATGCAGAGAGGAGGGGGCAGGGGGTAGAGAGGAGAATGTACTTTCAGTGTGGGAGTTGTTTTCAAATATGTCTTTACTATATCTTCTTAGTAAATATCCCCTTTTAAAAACTCATATGGTTCCCATTGGTTTATTGATATTAGGGAACATACTGCTCATGGGTACCAATATTAGGACCCGGAGAGAAGTTAGCATACTCCCCTCTCAGACACTAACTTACCCCCCAGTGCGAGCTGGGAAAGTGAGCCTAGGGGAAAGATACTATTGAAGGTACATTAGCATTGTGTTTTCCCAGGGATTAGTCAGATGGGTAATGGGGCACTAGGGGAGTTTAGGTCCCAGCTGGAGATCTCTTCTCTTTTCCCTAGTTACTTAAAATGGCCCCAGAGGGAGAATATTCCTATAAATAGTCTGATAATTTTCCTCACTGAAAACTTCTCAGAGATGTCCATAATATCCTTCATCTCAAGATGCAAAAAATTATTACTTTTACTAATAGCTCATATTTCTATAATATAGTTCTTTTCTTATGGCAATTGTGTAAATGATAGTTCCTTCATTTTATAGATGAGTCACCTGATTTTCAGAGAGATTTTCAGCTGTGCTTCACACAATTAATAAGTAGCAGTGTGAAGATTTGAACCCAGAATATTGAAAACCTTTCAACAATCCTTTAAATAACTGAAGAGTGGGTATCATTCCTTGGAAAACAGACCAGTTCTCAGTGGGTGCTTTAAGTTTCCAAACTGGAATTATAACAACTATTTATTAAAACTGAGAGGTTACTTTAATTAATTAAAGACTCCTCATTCTGAAAGAGGTGTATCTACATCTGCAAAACAACTGGTCATTGACCACAAGCAAATGCAGAAGGAGCCCACAGTATGAAATGGTTACCCTACAAAACTATCTGGTCTGATGTTGCTCTAAACTAATAATAGCTCTCACTTATGGAGTGCTTTAAGGCTTACAAAGAGTTTTACATACATTCATCAGATCAGAGGAACACAGCATTCCAGGTGAAACATATCTCAGAGAACCCTTTCATTTATAGACATAGAAACTGAATCCTAGGGAGTTCAAGAGAGCTGCCGAGCGACATACAGGTAAAAAGTAGCACAAGTCAGACAGATTCTTAGCCTATATGTAAAGCATTTTGCAAATCTCAATGTAGTTATTATTGTATTTCTTATTATTGATATATTTCTTTCACCTCATTTACATGAAGTCAATACCTCATTCCCTTGATGTCATCGATCTTCTTCAAGAACCAAGGACAAATAAGAATAACCCTGAAATCACATCTCATTATTTTATTTGAGCTTTACAACTACCCAGTGAGGTGATTATCAGCTCCATTTTACAGATAAGGAAATTGAATCTCAGAGAGATAAAAGCAATTTACCTAGAATCACCAAAAAAAGTTCTGTGGGTAAGATTCAGATTGAGGTTTTCCTGACTCTGATTCCAAGACTCTATTCATATACCAGGCTATTTCTTTTGATCATGCAGAGTGTCCAAAGCCAAGGGAAGAGCTAGTTCTAACATCATTGACCTTGAGCAGGCCACAGTTGGAGCACTATCTACAATTCTAAGAACCACATCTGAGGATAGATAATCTAGAATCTGACCAGAAGAGGAAAGTGAGCAAAAGACCACTTTATATAAGAATTGGTTGAAGGAATAAAAATAATACCTCAGTTTATGAGCTTTATGATTGTGAAGTATTTTCATATTTTATGCCTTTTTTCATCTTGATGACAGCTTTATGAGGAAGGAAGGCAAGCATTATATTCCCCCTTTCATAGGTGCAGAAACTGAGGTTTTAATGTCTTTGTTCATAAACACAGCTACAAGTGGCAAAACTGGGATTGAGTCTCAGGTCTTCTGAAGCCCAATTCATTTCTCTTCACCCTAAAATGGGTGCTTGCCTCAACAGGGGCTGCTTGGCAAAGACTAAGATAAGATGTAAAGTGAACAGAAGGAATCATTTCTCATTGACCTATAGTCTTGTGCTTTCAGATTCAAGAAAAGTTTGTTGATTTTTGCCATTGGATAAAATACAGACTCCTGATCCTGGAATTCAAGTTCTCCATTCGACCTTAATCAATATCTTATATTTATTTCCCCTTTTGACATTCTTTCTTTTCATAAGTTAGAATTCCAGTTCTTTACTTTTTTACCTGCATGACCTCGGACAAATCATTTAACCTCTCCTATTTTTAATTCCTTCATCTGAAAAATTAGGAGACTAAATTAAATAAGTTCCCTTCCAGCTCCAAAACCATTTTGAGGCACCTGATCCTTGTTCTTGTCTGTGCCTCTGCTTGAAGAAAGTGCTTTATATGAAATAATTGATAACATGAAAATCAGTAGTGGTGACAAAAGGAACCCAGAGCAATTTATCTCTTAGAGTACAAACTTTACCTTCAAGCCCATAGGTGTTGCTTATTACTATTATTCTCCTTTTAAGCAAAAATAGGATAAACTAAATAGGATAAACTAAATCAACACCTAAACCCCAAAACCACCCCCCCTCAAACAAAGGAAAAAAGCCTGGTCTTTTATCAGTTATTTTTAAAAACTTCAAAAAATATTTTTTCCTTTCTCCTTTTCCACCTTCTACCTTTGGAAGTTTGCAGTCTGAGGAAAGAAAAAATGCTTTATATATTCTTAGGATTCTGGGACTTTTGAGATCATCCAGTCTCAAACTCTTATTTCCCAACGGTGGGAACAAAAGTCCAAACAGCATGTAATTATAAATTGAGAACTAGAAGGGACCTTAGAAACTAGCAAGTCCAATACTCCTACCCCTATTTTATAGAAAAGGAAAATGAGGCCCAGAGAGGTTACTTACCCAGGGTTACATGGCAAATGATAACTTGAGGCACAACTTAAACTTAGGTCTTCTTGTTTCCAAGACCAGTGACCTTCTAGATATATCTGAGATCACATATTGAGTTAGTGTAAGAAACAGGAATTGAGAAACCCCTTAGGTTTCCTGAGTCCCAAGACAATGCAGAAGAGCTGCCTCATAATCAAAGAAATTGATGGTCAAATTGAATTGTTGCATTTTCATGTCCTTTTTACTTTTTGAACTATTTCCCCAGTATCCCAGTATTTTTCAGAACAACTTGAGCTCCTTAATGTAAAGTTCTACTATTGCAAAAATCTTATATTTTATTGGTTTGGATGGTGTTCTGTTAAGTGACACAATTACAGCCCCTCCATATCTTATTAAATACTTTCATGAGTTACTGTGGCCAAAACTTTCAACTCCTGCTATCCAGTTCTCTGGTGCTTAAACTTGTTTCCACTTAGCCAATCTGATCTTCACTGGCTCTGAATTCAGAGGACTTGGCCTCAAATCCCTCATAAATTTTTCATGTGTGTGATACAAAGAGAAATCATCTAAGAAAATGGTCACACACATGTTATCTTCCCCACCTAGACTGAAGACTTCTTGTGAACATGGACTGAAACATTGTCTTCTTCAACAATGTCTGGCATCTATATGGTGCTTAATAAATGCTTGGTGACTGATCAGTACTTGTATGACCCTGAGGAAATCAGACCAGATGGCCTTTTACCTTCCTTTTAACTTTATCTCTATGATATGATATGATGTAGCACATCTTTACCTCTGTACTTAAAAACCTTTTTTAGCTTGGTAAGACCTGATAGGTTTTGAACTCTACTGGCATAAACTTCAAAAACCCAAGTTCACCTCTAAGTCATGTAGAGCAGAAACACAGAAAGCCTTTAGTAGAAAGAATTCATTCTTAATCAGACTTCATTTTAGAAATCCCTTTCATTTCTCTCAGACTTATAGAAATTCACAGAAATGTAGATTTTGGGACCTGAGCAATCATTTAATTTGGCTTCCGCAATTTTACAGATGAGGAAAGTGAGTCAGAGAGAGGTTAAGTAGCATTTACAAGATCACACAAGTACTTTGGGGCAGAGTCAGGATTTGAACCCAAGTCCTGTAACTATATCCAGATCCAATATTCTGTACTACCTCATCCTCTCTCATTTAGTTGAAGTTCTAGGAAAAGCAAAAGACAGAGGTAACTGTCTTTTTATTAGGCTCCTTTCCAAATGACATGGTCTATCAGGACCTATATCTTGGTTAGATATAAGTACATGGTGAATTGAGTTCAGAATTGAAAAGCAGCAAAAATATATGCTGTATCACATTTGGGGGGAGTTGGGTAGTGCTTAAGGTGATCTCAAACTGGTCCCTGCCCGCAAAAGCCCATCTTTTTTGACATCGGTATTCTCTGAGTGATACTATAAGGACTTGTGATTCATTCACCACCATGAGTTCCTAAAAATCACAGCTGCTTGAAACCATAAAAAATCAGGGGAACAGAGAATGGAGGGAAGAAGTAAGCAGTACCAAGAATGTTTGGGCCACTTCCCATAAGAAGTGGCCCAGATGACATCAAGGAAATATAGAACTGAAAAAGGAGGCAGACTGGTCACACAGGGAAGCAAGGGCTGACAAATATATACAAATTCTGAGTGCTACTCAAATCTACACAAAATGGCAAAAAAAAGATTAAACCAGTGGGAGTTCTCTAGCATCGGATGGACCTTTGAATGTGTGTTTATTGGAAGGGCATGAGCAAGAGATGAGAAAACTTGGTACGATATGATCTGTAAGGTAGAGGAAGTACCCATATTGATCAGTCAACAAGCTTTTATTAAGCATTTACCATATGTCAAACATGCTGCTAAAATAATTCTAGTGGTACATAGAAAAAGGAAAAAAAAACAATTCCTGCTCTCAAAGAGAGATATTTAACACTTAATAAATGCTTGCTGATATTGATGTCATCATGGATCCTTCAAAATATTGAAGTATCCAAGTGCCATTGTTGGTGTAACAAACTGGCTACTCTTATTGAAAATGGTCAATGGAGAATTTGTTTTCTTTGACAGTATTATGAATATTTGTTAGATTTTTTTCTTTCTTTTTTTAACTGGGGAGGTTTTATATTATTCAAATAGATTTTAAAGTGGAAGGGACTTAAGAAAGTCCAAGTCTCTTAAAAAAAAAACAAGGGAATCAAGGCACATATAAATGTAGTCAGTTACTAGGGGAAAGGATGGGGTATTCAGTCCTCTCTCCTCCCAGCTTCCTGCAGAAGAGAGGATTAACCGACTCCAAATCAATCCTATAGACATACAATTTGAGCTATATATATGCATAGGTATATACATATATGTGTGTGTGTGTGTGTGTGTGTGTGTGTGTATGTGTGAGTATATATAGGTTTATATGTATGTATGTCCTGGAATCAAGACTATGAGATGCAAGTCTGAATTGGCAATGAAGGCTTTACACAGTAAATTCACCCAAACAAATGCAATCATCTGTGCAACAAAAATGCAATCATCTGTGCAAAAAAAAAACCTTAAAAAATTATACCAATGAAAGCTGTTATTCATTATCTTTTTAGGATTATACTTTAATGAATTAGGAAAGGAGACCCAATAATATCAGGGAAATGGACACGTTACTTTACCAACATGAGTTGAGCAGCTAAATAATAAGAATAATGTCATGTCATATGACTTCATTTTAAATCACTTTCCTCATACCATGCTATGAGGCAAGTGGTGCAAATATTATTCTCCCCATTTTTTGGAGTAGGAAACTGAGGTTCAGTAAGAGCAAAAGACCTCTGCATGGTTACACAACTTGTAAGTGGTAGAGTCAGTATGTAAGAATCTATTTGCCTAATGCACAATGCTAACAACAGAATTGTGGGATTTTGAGCTAAAAGGGACCATTGCGAATAAATAAAAGTGTTTTATTAGAGTGAGAATACAAAGCAATATGGATATTAGGAAATTTAAGCCAGATATGCAAGTCAATCTTCATGAGACAAAATGAAATTTTACAAATTAGATTTTGGGGGAATCTCATAAAATCCCTCATTGCTTTTTTCCCCCACCAACTTTCTCAGTTGCCTTTTCACACATGGCTCTATACCATACTATACCAGACCATACTATGGTTTCCCTTCACTTCGGGTCTTCTCAGACTGCTTTCTAACCCTGGGTAGTAGATCCTGCTTCTCTGCCTGGGGCTTTCCCAAAGGCAGGTGTTTCCTCTGCTTGGTTCCTCACTATAAGCGTGAAAAGCTTTCTGAAGCTGCCCAGCTTCCTAATGTGGACACTGGGGAGAGAGGCTGAGGCACAGATAGGCCAGTTTTTTTCATTATAATGCACTTGATGCTACAGGAATACTGATTCAGGGAGGAGAAACTTTAAAAATGATTGCCATTAAATCAAAATGTCAGCGAGCCAGGCTTCTGGATTCTAAGGGAGAGGGGTTCTAATCTGAACTCCACCCCTTTGGTGCTATTTGATCTTTTGCAAGTCATTTCCCCTCTTCGGCCCTCAGTCCAATAAAAAAGGGTTGTATTAGGTGATCCCTATGGTCTCTTCTGTTCCTGATATTCAGGGATTCCAACAGCCAATGCCTCAAGAGTTGATTATAAATGCAAGGGGAACCATGCCACCTGCAGCTCATTCTCTGACTATATATCTTATTTAAGGGACAAAGAACAGAAATTGCTCAGATTTTCATGATAGGTAAAATAAGATGGTAAAATAAGACTTCTGTATGGCCATTTCTGCTCCACCTTACCCCTCACTGGCCTGTGACCCTAATCTTCCATGGACCAACAAAGGATTGTCTCAAGAGATGACAAGATAGTACCTCAGATAGGATATCAAACTGAGGGAAACTCCATTAGCAGTGGGGATGCAAGAATCTGAAAAGAGGCTCTCTGCAGTGATGACTATGCCCCTGTTTTCACCATACAGTCTATTATCCCGCCACCATCTCTCACCCTCTAACTTCAGCCCCCACACCATTCACATTTGTTAGAGGAACAAAAGACCCTAAAGATCATTTAATCCATTAAAAAAAATCCACAAAAAAAAAAAAAAACCAAGAACTGAGGATCCAATGTGTAGTCTGTTACCTGCCAGTAGAAGGTGTGTGTGTCTGTGGGAGAAAACTAATCCCCCCCAAGCCCCCTACAGCACAACACAACTTTAGAGAGATTAACCCTATCCCCAATCCAACATTACATATATACAACCTGAGGCAATTAGCTGAGGTATATGTAGCAGTATATAAAATGTGTAGGGAAAAGAGCATTGAACTTGGGTTCAGATCTCATCCAATACTTATGCCTTCCTACTGGCTACTCTGTGCCTCATTTTCCCGATATGCCCAATAAGATAGCTGGGCTCTAGAGGACCCCTCAAGTCTCTTCCAGAGCTAATAATCAATTGGCAATGGGGGGGTAGACTCCCCCCACCCCATACCAGCATCCTGCCACCCCGTCCCTGCCCCATCCCTTAGGAAATACATTACCTGGCTAAGAAGGGAATGAATGATTCCAAGCCTCCCAACCCCTCCACCTCAATCTTCCACTCCACAAAGAATCCAAAGATAGAAGGGACCTTAGAACCAGTTTTAGAGATTGAAGGACCCCAGAGCACAAAATATCAAAACCACGGCACAGAATGAAACGTTTCGAAAGACCTTAGATAGCATCTAGCCCAAGCTCCTCATTTGATAGATGGGGAAACTGAGGTCTCAGCTTAGCCGTTCTCCTAAACCACACACACACACACACACACACACACACAGCTTTCCCGCAATCAGTTCTCTGTTCTCCACCTCCCAGTTCCCCTTCACCCCCGCGTCCTGCGACTGCAGCAGTTCCCGCACTGGCCACCGCCCCCAATCTCCAGCCCTGGCCGGGAACAGCGAGGGGAGAGGATGTGTCCTCCCCCTCGACGCCCACGTGCCCCCCCTCCCACTCTCGGGAGCTACCCCAACCCGAGTCCAGTCCCGGGTCCAGCCCAGACGTAGCCCCGCCGGGACAAAGCACCTACCGGCTGCTGGAGGGTCCGCCCCCCACAGCCTCTTGTCCCCCAGACGCTGCCAGGGCCCAAGGAAGGCTGTGCCAACAGCCCCCCCCCCCCCCGAGCGGAGCCCGAGCGTCTGCAGCCGATGCTGCCGCTACAGCTATCGCCACCGTGCTGCCAGCAGCTGCCTGCGTCCCCCCCACCCCGCCCCCCGCCGCCCCCTCGGGTGCCAGGCGCAGAATTTACAGAGCAGAACTGGAAGGGGCCTCAGACATCCGTTAGCTCAAACCCCTTATTTCACACATGGGGAAACTGAGGCCCCGAGAGGGGAAGGGACTTGCCCAAGGTCACACAGCTGGGAAGTGGCTGAGCCTGTAATCGAACCCAAGTGTCTTAACTCTATGCCCTGGGTTCTTCCATGATACTAAAGCGCCTTTAACCTCAGACCGCTCTTCTCCCTCCCCCGTTCCCTTTGGGACCTGAGGACTCCCTCCTTCCCAGGGCATCGCTCTCTTTTACCCTCTCTCCTTCCCCTCTTCCACTCCTACCTTTCCGTTTCCTTCCCCTACCTCTTCCCTCTCCCTCCCATTTCTTCCCCCTCCTTCCCTCTCTCCCGCCCAGTCCCTGGACCCAAAGCTCACAGCGGGTCGGTCTGGTTAGGTGCCTTCCCACAGTTCCCAGTAAGCTGCTCCCGCCTCACCGCGGCGCACCCCCCCCCCCCCCCGGCCTCCCCTCAGCCCTCCCTTCCTCCGTGGTCCACTCATTCTCTGCTCACCTCAGATCCCCACTGAGCATGGTCCTTCTCCAGAGCTGGGATTCCCCCCTCCCCAATCTCGAGAGGTCGGAGTTGTTGGGTCTTTCCAGCTGTAAGGGAAAGAGGCTTCAGTCTGGAGCGCTAAGATCTGGACTAGAGTCAGAACAGGGTAGTTGAAGTAGACTATGCTGGAGATCTTAGTAATATTGGATTTGGGGGCTGCTAGTTTCTTCTAGCTTCCCCCCTTAGTTTTTTTTTCAAATGAGAAAGCTGAAGCCTAGAAAGGATAAGTGATGTTGCCCAAGGGCACACAGGTTGTAAAAGCCGGAGCTGGGATTTAAACCAAGGTCTTGTGACTTTTGGTTCAGTGTGCTTTCTCCTATTCAGTGCTGATTATTGGACCTTAGAATTTAGAGCTGGAAGGAAGCTTTAAGGAAGACCTTAAAGATCAAAGGCATGGATGCCAGTCCCAGTTGTGAGATTTATTAACTGTGCAAACCTGAGCAAGTCCTTTGATTTCTCTCGACATCAGTTTCCCTATCTGTAAAAGTAAGATGCTTAATAGTGGTAGCTAAGGATCCGTAAAGAACTCGACCCTTCTGGAATGCTCATAGTGTCTGGGGACCTAGACAGGTAGGGATATTTTAAAGACCAGGAAAAAAATAACTGCTGACTTCCGTCCAGGCAGATTTAAGAGGATGTCTTTGTAGCCCTCCTTAGCCCAGGGTGCAGCTAGGTCCATCCCTCACCCCCCCCCCCCCCGAGATTGTCCTCCTTTTCTGTCATTTTATGGATATTGGAGGAAATGTGAAACAGTGAAGACAACTTTGGAGTTGAGAACCACAAATGCTCATAATTTTTTCATTTGCTTGAAAAAGGTTTTCTTTGAGTCTTGCTGTTCTCAGCCACATCTGCATTCCTCCCTTCCCTTCCCTTCTCCCTCCTCCTTCCCATTCTCCTTCCCCAGTAGTCTACTAATCCCAGGATAGAAGAATTGGGTAAGTATCTGCTCCTCCTCATTCAAAAACAGTTTTCAGAATGGTCACCTCCAAATCAAGTAAATTTTCAACTAAGGGTAAAGGGCTTCTATATTTCCTTCTTTCTTCCCTTCTGGGGAGTGCATTAAATCTGCAGTGATCACCCCAGGAAGCAAGAAGGCAGCATATTTTTGTTTTTTGGTAGTGGAGGGTAGTGTTTTTGGCAGTGGAGGGAAACTCTGAACTAAGAGACAGTGATACTGGGTCTGGATTGACTGGGCGATAATTTGCTTTTTTTGAAAATGAAGGCAATTCACAAAATCTTGGACATTCTTTCTCTTTGATATCTTATGGTTTTAGTCCTGGTTTTTCCATTAAATAGCTATATGACCTTGAGTAAATCACTTCTCCTGCAACTCACTTCCTCCTCTATAAGATATCTCTAGAGTCCCTTCAAGCTCAAAAAGTCTGTGATTCAATGAAGTAATATTGTTTTGGGTACAGCAATGCAGCCTAAAAACAATTCTCTTTATTCAGAGGTTGCTCTGACTGACTGAAGGTTTGCTAAGAGCAGTTTGAAGAGTTGTGAATAATGGTTACTTTTGAAGGGTGATGAGTATTTCAAAAGTATCCATAACAGATAGCTACTAGCTTTGTTGGCACAGCCCAGATGAACAATGAAATATCACAAGAACAGTCTTAAGCAATGAATACCATCATTTCAGAACCGCCTGATATTATCTCTTTCCTGCTTCCTCTCCTTATCATTCCCTCTTTCCTGATTATCATCATTCATGCTTCTGTTGCTGAGTTCAAGTCCTGCTACTTACCATTTGGATGACCTTGATCATCCCCCTTCCCTATTCTGGTCTTCAGTTCTTTATCTAGAGTATTATTTATCTTGAATTTTTTGTCAATTTTATACATTTTTATTTTTATATAAATGCCTTTTTCCAAATATGTCCCTCTTTTCTATTTATTACTCAACAAGTCAGCCCTTGTCACAAAGAAAGGAAAAAAAAAATTGGTTCATCAAAACTAACCAATTTAGCAACTAAATTTGACAGAATATGTATTATTCCTTATAATCCCACCCACCTCACCTACCTCTGCAAAGAAAGGAGGGAGTTATATTTTCTCATCTCTTCTGTGGCAAACTAGATGGTATTCTGTGCAGTCACAGAGTATTTAGATTTGCATGGCATTGACTCATAAATAATCTCATACTTCTTTGAATTCTTCATATTCAGTATTTTTTAAGGTTCAGTAATATTTTGTTACAGTCAACTTTAACTGTTTCCAGTATAAATTGGAGTTTGAAAAACATCAGAAACAACCTAGTTCTAATATCTCATTTTACATATGAGGAGGTTGTGAATTTGCAAAAGGTCATAGGAGGATCAAGTTTCAGGTGTGGAATTTGAGTCAGGGCTAGGACAAGGGTCTACTTTTCATCTATAACTTTACTATCATAAGAATTGTTTCTATAAATATTTGAGGGTATATAGGAACTTTCTTTCTATATTTGACTGTCTTGGTAAATATGCCTTGCCATGCATAGTCAAAGGGTATGGACCTCTTTTTTTAAAATTAATTTTAATATTATTTAATTAAATTTAAATAAAATAAAAATTTAAGAGGTTTAGCCATCTATCTAATGAGCTATAGAGAAAGGAGATGTTATTCTTATTTCTTCTAGTTTAGAGAAGCAAAGATCTGCCTAGTAAACTCCTGTCAAATGAGAACTAGTGAATTTTCACATTGTGATGTTGATGATGCCCAGGAATCCTGAGAGATGGGATGGGCTTGACCCAATGTGATGGAATGTCTCTGGGACTCCTGTCCCTCCTCATGGTACCTCCTTATGGTACGCTATGAGGTAAACAACCTTATATTTATATAAGTACTAAATGCTTTTTCCTAATACTTTTCTCAAAATGATTCTTTGATGTGATCAATGCATGTGTCATTAATACCAATTTACAGATAAAATACAATAACTTGGGGTCAGCTAGGTGGCGTAGTGGATAACACACTGGCCTTGGAGTCAGGAGTACCTGGGTTCAAATCCGGTCTCAGACACTTAATAATTACCTAGCTGTGTGGCCTTGGGCAAGCCACTTAACCCCATTTGCCTTGCAAAAACCTAAAAAAAAATACAGTAACTCCCCTTTCACTAGCATTTTTTAATTCAATAAATATTTATTAAGTGTCTACTGTTTGTCAGGCACTGAACTAAATGGTAAGTAGTAGATTTTTAATTAGATTTTTTTCAATTACTAAACATTTATTTATTTTTTTGAGATAAAAACAACTCTTTGGACAATAAGCATAGTAAAACAAAACAAATTCCCACATTGGTCACACACACACCAAATTTGATTCAGTCTACATATTTTGTTTATCATTTCTCTGTTAGAAGGTGAATTGTATTCAGCACTTAAGTATTTTTAAAGTGCTTTCCTCACAACAACCTTGTTAGAGAAATTAAGGGAATCATTAACCCTATTCTATGGGTAGAAAAACTAAGGGCTATGGAGGGGAGGTGACTTGCCAAGAGTCACACACGTTTATTTGTAAGGAATTCAAGACTTGGAAGCAGTTCTTCTAACTATGTCCAACATTCTTTCCACTCTAAGATGTTCTTCAACAACCAATGATGGGTTACTTTGCCCAGCACTTCCTTGTCTTTGAGGACTGCTTTCATAGCCAGAACCCAGAAGAGGCACCAGTGGATAGACCCTAGCTATCAGTGGATCCCAGGTACCAGTGAGAACCCAAACACCAGGGATATGAAGAGGGATGGGGCTTCACCCAAGGCAGTCTTTTTCCAAAAGTTCCTAATTGTCTTATTTATCATAATATTGGAGGTACTTGTGGTTATGTTATGTCAAAAGTCAAAGAAATCTCTTTAGCTAGGACTTCCTCATTCTCTCTAGTGCTTTTCACTCTACCAAGAAAAACCAATTGTTTGGGCTCAATATGTTTTTAGGATGCCTGTCCTTTGCCCTATCTATCCCATCATAGCTGAGACCTAAGCAAAATAGAAATGTTTGACAAAGAACACTGAGTTTGGAGTGAGAAGACTTGGATTTTAACCCTGACTTTTCCCTCTAGTAGCTGAGTGTCTTTTGGCAAGCCATTGTGAACCTTGGATTCCTCATTTTTAAGAACTCTTTGAACTTCAAACTCTCTGGTCCTATGATTTTTTATGAGGAGAAATGAGTTGAAGTTGCAGAGAGGTAGATTTGAACTCAATTAAAAGGGGAAAAAATCTAACAAAGCTCTTTCAAAGTGCAGTGGGTCTCCTTAGGAGGTTGTGAACTCATGGTAGAGAGTCTTTGAGTGGGGACCACTTAACTAATTGTCAAGGAAACTAAAAGGAGGATGTCTGTTCAGGTGTGGGTTAGACCAGAGCCTTCAGAAGTTCCTTCCAACTCATATTCTTTGAAACTATAAGTGTATCTATCCTTCTTTATAATTATCAAATGAAATCATATAATTGTAAAGCACCATACAAATGAAAATTATTGGGAATATCATTATTCTTAATAACAAATGCAAATGGGTCCTTACCTTAGATGCTTTTCCTACTGGGAACTATAGTGTGGAAAAGCATAGGGAAAAGGGATTGTAAGATCTAAAACAATAAAGACTGTGTTTTCTATTTCTTCTAGAACAGGTTCCAACCCATGGCCCATGGACCCACAAGCAGCCCTCAAAACCTATTCATATGACATTATTACATGTTTTTATTATATTCTTTGGTGTATGGGTTACATTGTTGTCACAAATAAATATTAAATTCTATATGTGGCCCTTGACAAGTTTTTGTTGGGTGATGCATCCCAGAAAAGCTAAACACATTGCTTTGCCCAATTTGTAATTGAATTTATTTGCTCAAACTTTGAGGGAAATCAGGAATCCAACAAAAGATCAAACCTGAGATGTATCTATAGAGACTTATTCTGACATCTTGGTCTAGGCTATCTACATGGATTGCCATTTGAGACCTGGGAGAGTGATATGATTAGAAAAAAGATATTGATAATGTAAAACTACTGAATTCCTTGGGAAATGGTGAGGGCATCTAAGGAACTTACTGATGCAAATCTTGAAGTGTTATGTAAATGCTATCTTTTATTATTTGACAGAAGATGAAAATTATGATTAAGAATGGAAGAAATTGATAGACACTAGAAATACCTTGGGGGCAATATTGCCTAACCTGAGTTCAGGTTGGAGATTCAGGAAAATGAGTTTAAAGGTAAGATGGTGCAGAGGGAATAAACTGGACCCTATCAGAGGCCCAGAGTTCAAATTCTGACTCTGTTACTTTCTTCTTATGTGACCTTCCTGTCCATAAAATGAGGGATTTAATCAAATGAGCTCTAGGATTCCTTCCAGCTCTAAATTCTATAAGGATACAGAAGACATGGTGTGCATAAAAAAATATGATGATGGGACAGAGAAAAAACAAAGTAATTTCAAATAACTTGATACCTATTTTCCTTTTGCTATTTATATTGAAGTGCTATTTATGATCCTCTGCAAAGGTCTTTGAGAGGAGATTGGTAAGTTGTAGAGAGATAGAACAAGGAACCCTTTAAGAACTCTTTCCATGATATTCTTTTGATCCTGTGTATACTTCTTTTGAAAATCCATCTCATTTTCTCTCATCTGCATCAGTGGATTGCTAGAAACCCCCAAGCTAAAGAAACTTGTTTGCCATTTGGTGGGTGACCCTTGGAAGATGACGTGGCATTGTGCCATTCCATTAAAAATCAATAGGTGGAGTCCGGACCTGAGATCAAATCCGACACTTAAGTATGACTTAGCTGTGTGACTTTGGTCAAGTCACTTAACTCCATTGCCTTGCCCAAAAAAACCCTAACAAAAAAGAAAAAAATCAACTCAACCCACCTCTCTAGGTTCTATCTATAAAATAAGTCATTGGGAATAGATGGCTTCTGTAGTCCCTTCTAATTGTCCCTGCTGCTCTGTATATATTCACTAAATTTAGGGTTATTAGGTTTCTCCTTCCTCCAAGATCCTGTGGATTAATAATGCCATTCCAAGAGTACCCTTAGTCTTTCCTATTCACAATTTAAAACACTGCTGACTAGGTCAATTCTTCTGTCACATTCTTCCTAAATGATAGGAAACTGCCAAGTAAACTAATGGAAGCTATCAGTGCCCACTGTGGAACCAGCGCATTTTATCCCATAAAACAATCAAGATTTTTCTTAAGCACATTAAATTTTGGGTGCCTTTTCTCTAATGGAGCATGAGTGAGATAGTTCAGGCAAGAGAGTGAGAAAGGACAGAAGGAGAAAGAATAAGAGGGAGATATTGAGGATAGAAATTGACTTTAGGATCCAGATTACTAAAGACAATTCACAGTTCTCCTGAATTCACATGTTTTAGACTGTATACCCTCCAGACAGGGAATAGATAAGTCCTGCAGTATGGTAAAGTGAAAAGAGCATTGCATCTGGAGTCACAAGGCCTGGCTATGAAGCCTGACTCTACTCCTAACTCTCCATTTTACCTCAGGTAGTCAATTGCTTTTTTGGGTCTCAGTTTCCTCAGCTGTATAATGGAGGAAGGGTAGATTTTGACTAAAGCCTCTTCCATCTCTAAGGCTGAGAATCTAAGGTAAATTTTTTAAAAAAGCAGAGTTTTAATGTCCCTTAAAAACTAAAGAAACCAAACTATGAATACTTTTCCTGAAGGAAATTCAGGGCTTAAGAACTCTCAGTGATAACTCTCAGAGATAAGTATATTTACTTGCTCGCTTGTAAAGCAAGTGTGAAGCAAGTGAAGTTTGCTTATCTATAAGGGATTCATGGCTAGAATCTTTGAATTTCACAACTGGAAAGAATCTAAGGGAACATTCAAACTAACTCTGTACTTGAATAAGAATATTCTGGGGAATCTGAGCAATTGAAAAAGATACATTGGATCTATTAGAACATGTGCTATCGGCAGATCTGATCAACTTTTGGGATAGAAAAGATGTTCAGATATAGACTCCTAGAACACAGGGCAGAGGATGAACCTTAGAGGGCTCCATGTCCAACATTGTCTTTTGACTAGAGGATGAGAGGGAGTGTCAAATGGAGGCCAGAACTTGGTCACTTTCACTCAATCCATCAACCAATCAATCAAATAGCATTTATTAAGTGTTTATCATGTGCCAGGTCTGGGCTAGTCACTGAGATACTAATACAAAGAATGAAATATTTGGTCTCATTCTATTCTATAGTAATATATTGGAGGGATAAAATATGCACATATATTATTGATGTTTGTCTTTCATTCTTGAAGAAGGCCATGGCATCATGGATTTGATGCCATGACATGAATGTGAATTGGGTTTGGGGGAGGGGGCTGTAAGTCACCAGCCTCACTTTCTTTTCTTGAATCATCTGGGTCCAGTGACCGGATATGAAAAGAGTCCTGATTAAGATGGCCCTGGATGTGAGTCAATCAGTATTTAGTGACTTGCCCAAAGTCACACAGCTAGTTTATGTCTGAGGTGGATTTGAGCTCAGATCCTCCTGATTTCAGAACCAACACTCAACCCACTGAACCATATACAAAATAGGTATATTTCCTCTTTTCTTCACTTCTCTTTCCTACCCCTCTCCCTTCCTCCCTCCCTCCCTCCCACCTGCCTTCCTTCTTTCCTTCCTTCTTTTCTTTTCCTCCTGTCATTCTTATTTCCTCTCTTTCTTTCCTTTTCTATAATGTTTTGTGTTTTATGAACACCCTTGGTTGATAGGGAGTACAGGCTCTCATTTTACAGATGAGGAAGCTGAATCTTAGAAAGGGAAAATGATTTACTTAAGATCATCCAAATAATGTCAGAATCAGGACTTGGATCCTGTTTAAATGAGGTTGGTCTAGATTATCTCAGATTCCTTCCAGTTCTATCTTTATGACCTTTATGATCTCTTTACTTTCTGTTCCCTACTTGCTTTGCATTGTGTTAAGTCTAATTTTCTCAGGAAGTTTTTCCTTCCATTAAGAGGAAATCTACTTCCACAACTTCCACCAGTTGATCCTATTTCAGTGTTCAAGGGCCCAGCTGAACAAGTCTGTTTCCTCCTCTGTGATAACAGACTTTTAAAGACTTGAAGAGAGCTATATTGTCACCCTTGAGTCTTCACTTTTTCAAGCTAAACACCGCCCCCCCCATTTTCTTTGACTGATCTTTGTGTGGGGTGATCAAAGTCTTTCATTAGCCTGCTTTTTCTCTGAATGCTTTCAGATTATCATTGTCTTTGTCAATGTGGCACTCAGAAATGAATATTTTGCAAATGTTATTTGATTAAGGCAGAGAACTCTGTGACCATCATTCTTTTTAGTATAGATACTTTGCCTATGATATATCCATTTCGGGGACAGTCGTTTTGAAAAACTGAGTGTGAGGTTAGTCAAAACTCCCCAATTTCTTTGCAAGACAATTTTCCCCACCTCATAATTGTGAACTTGATTTTTTTTTAACCCAAGAATAAGACTTTTAAACATATTAAGATCTTGTTATATTGTGATTATTATATAGGATGAGTTATCCTCCCCAACTTTGTGTCATCTGCAGATCTGATATACATAACATCCATGCCTTTATCAGGTCTTTGATAAAAGTGCTAAATAAAGCAGGGTTTTGACTAGACCTCTAAGGTATTTCATTAAAGACCCACCTCATTTTAAGTCAACATTGAACCATCTCTTAATGACTATTGGTTGGATTCCGCTAGGCAGCCACCTCTGATTATATTACTATCTTGCCCACAAGGACAACATAGGAAACTTGTGAAATGCTTTGTTTATACACACACACACACACACACACACACACACACACACACACACACACAAATATACTATATACATATATGTATACACATACACGCATCTATCTATCTATCTATCTATCTATGTGTACTGCATTCCCATGATTTTCTACTCTAGTCATTATGCTGATCATTTGGGAACACTTTACTTTTCTAGGTATTTACTATTCATCACTTTAATAAATTTTGCCAGGAATCAGTCAAACATCAGTAGTACTTCACAGAAACCATTCTCTTTCCATTAAAAAAAAAGAGGTGTTTGTCTTTCTCTGGTGCTGTTGCTTCTTTTCCTTTTCTTGTCTTTCAAAGATCATTGCCTTCTTCAACAATCATACCTGCCAATTCTTTCAGTGCCCAGAGATGTGGTTCATCTGAATCTATAATCTACCAATCATTCAATGAATAAAAATTTATTGAGTAACTGATTTGTTCCAGATTTTATACTATGCATTGGAGATACAAAAAGAGTCAAAAGACAGTCCTTGCTCTCAAGAAGCTTACAATCTACAATCATGAGCAACATTTGTTTTTTGATGTCTTTTAACTTATTCGGGGCTTCAATTCCTTATTAACCATTTTTATTCTGTTCTTCCTCATTCAAAGGTTATTCTCCTTGAAGAGAAAACACAAATATATGAAGAGTTGCAAAGGCAGCAGGATACAGTAGAGAGAGCACTAGGCTAGAATCAGGGGATCTGAGTTTAAATACCACTTCTTGTACTTACCACCTGTGTGACATTGGACAAGTCATTTAAGCTCTCTATACTTCAGTTTCCTCATTTATAAAGTGAGGAAATTGAACACGATGAAATCTGAGGTCCCTTCTAGTACTAACAATTTATGAATCTATAACCTGTGTGTCATGGGATGATAATAAATGAAGACAGAAAGGGAACAAAACCATACATAGGATAGTAATTTTACAAGTGAGTAGTAGTAGTAGTAGTAGTAGTAGTGCTAGATTTTGAATCCAGGTCTTACAACTCAAAAATCTAGTATTTTTTCTCCCAGACTCTACTTTCTTGCTCCTATTCCCTCTTTGAACCTCTCTTTTACTCAATATAGCTTCTTAAATTTTTTTCTTTTGTTGAATAATCTACTATTCCAGAGTCTAGAGCTGCAAGGGTCTTTTAAAGATCATATAAACCAAATCCGTTATTTTACAAATGTGATAACTAAGACATAAGGTAGCCAGGTAGCACAGTGGATAGAGTGTTCTGGGGTCAGGAGGACCTGAGTTCAAATCTTATTTCAGATACTTAATAGATATGTGACTTCAGACAAGTCACTTTGCCCTGTTTGCCTCAGTTTCCTCATCTGTAAAATGACATGGAGAAAGAAATAGCAAACCATTCTAGTATCTCTTTCAAGAAAACCCCAAATGGTGTCACAGAAAGTTTAACATGACCAAAATGACTAAACAACAATAACTATAGCATAGAGAGGGGAAGTGAACTAACTAGTTCACCACACAGGCAATAAGTAAAATAAATAACACACTTGCATTTGACGCCAGAACGCTTGATTCAGATCTGTGCCTTACTGTGCTTCACTTCCTCAGTCAGGCTCAATACACAAGAGGCTTTCCCCTGGTCTTTTAAGATATATATATATATATATATATATATATATATATATATATACATATATGTATGTATGTATATATATATGTATATATGGAGTACCAGTGTATCTGCAAGATACTTTGTCTATTATCTCAAGAGTGATCAGTATCAAAATCTAGGAAAACTGATCCTGGCTTAAAGATGAATGTAGACTTTCTGACAAAATTCCCAAATCCCATAATGAGCCTTCCTCTGGCACTCACTCCTGATCACAAGTCAGAAAGAGGTAGAAGAGACTGAGAGAAATCCCCACAGATTCATACAGGATTGTATAAATTGATTAGTGACTCAGATCTCTTGAGAGAAATTTGAAACTAATGTGAGGAAAGACTGCAATGAATAGAGAGTTGGGTTTGGAGTGAAGACTTGGATTCTAATCCACATTCTAAATATTAGCTGTGGATAAGTCATTTAACTTCTCAGTCTCCTAATGAGTAAAATGAGAATAATAATAATAATAATAATAATAATAATAATAATAAATAATAATAATACTTACCATGCAGAATTATTGAGTATTGAATGAGATACTGTATGCAAAACATTTTGTAAACCTCGGAGCAAAATTTGAATGTGAGTTTTAATTAGTATTAATACGGCGCTTCCCAATCTTAATTATGCTGTGTACTGGTACACTATCTATATTCTTTCCTTAAGTCTACCCAAGGCTCTGCAGCATCAATTGAATTCTTGGAAATTTGTTAGACAAGGACCAGAAGTCAGGAGTGAGAACCAGATATGCTAGTCTTTTAAGTTCGCAGATTTTAAGAAGAACCTTTAGAGGAAGAAACACCAATGAGAAAGAGATCTTTGAAGTTAATATCTATCTAAAAAAAAACTATATATAATTGAGACCTGTAGATTCTCATTCTCATACAATTCTTTTTCTCTTCTATTTATGGAAATACCTTATTTTGTAAGTTCAGAATGAAAAAGACCTAAAGAAGTGAGGACCTTAGGTAACAAAAGTTTGGTGATAGATAAATGTTTGCTACAAATTCCAGTTTCTGATGTCTTATGTTTTAAGGTCCCTTCCAATTCGGAAATGCTATATTTAAAAATCCCTTTTGTCTTAGTAGTTTGCAAGCAAATACTACAATACTACAATTCTTGTCAGTGACTTTCATGACAAATAGGGTCAAGTAATACTTCAGAGAATTTCCTTACTCTTCCCAGTACATAATTTCTTCCCCCTCTCACCACCAAAGAAACCAGAAGCTATACACCTGCTATCCATCAGCATTCTGAGATAAACTCCCCACTTGCAAGGTATAGCAGTCTCTGCTAGAAAAGGGTAGTCTAGAATCTAGTGATATCTATCCAACTGTCAGAAAGCTCCATTTAGACAATCCATGTGGATAATACAATTTTATATGGACTCATACATCTTACACAATCATATAATTCACTGGAGAAAGAAAGTTTTATTAAAAAGAGGAAGAGAACAAAATGGAGATTCAATCTTAGTCCCAAAGATACCTGTATGCAAATCCCCCAAATCACTTGAAAATGAGGTCTCCCCAGGCAGAGGCAACCCCATATACAAAATCCTGTTCTCATCAACTTTTCTGGTGGGTGGAAGTGGGGGATTCTTCTTTTCCCTCTTTCCCTGGCATTGTGCAGTTCCTCATTGTTCTCTCTACCCCCTCATTTCACAGTTTCTTAATCTGGATGATGAGACTCTAGGCTTTTCCAGTTTTTCAGTATCATCTATCCCTGACAAAGATGAAGGTACAACCTTTGGAACCTTATCTCAGGGTGTTATCACCAGCTTCTTCCAGGTTATTTCCCCCCCCCCCCCTTCAATCAAAGGTTTTCTCCAATCACCAGTCTTGTTGAAAGTTGGAAGGAAAACATCCAGTTACCCAAAAAGAAAGGGAGTGGGCAAGGGGAAAATACCCAAGGACTTCAGATTGACCCTTCTAACTCTAACATGGCATTCTGGTCTCAAAATGCACTGATGTTCCTTTTCTCTTTAGAATAAATGGAGGGGGTAAGTAATCAATGGATTTTGCATTTTTTGGACAGAGGAGGGAAAAAAGGTAAATTAAAGCTAAAAAATAGAAACTGAAGGCACCAAAGACAAAGTCAGTCAAGGAAGACTATAGTGTGTGGAATCTTGGATAAGATATCAGGAGGAGGCTTGAATTTAATTTCTAACTTTGTCCTTGAATAGTTGTGTGAGTTTGGGTAAGCTCCTACTTCCCTCTGGCTGTCAGATTCCTTCTCAGTAAAATGAAAGGGTAGGACTTGAATTCATTAGTATCCATATGAGCGCATATGGATTTAGATAACCACATATTAACATTATCTATGTTTTATTGTATTTTTATTTTGTCAACTACTTCCCAATTACATTTCTATTTGATTTGGAGCTGATACTCTTGATAGTCATGTTTTATGCCTCTGGAATAAATAACCTCTCAAGACTCTTCTAGTATTTGTTTCTTCTCTAAGGTCCCTCCCACCTCTGAGAGATCCAAGATAAGCCTTGAGGTTTAGCCTTGAACAGTAATATCCTGGGAAGGAGATAGGGGAAGGAGAGAAGGGGAAGTTGAGAGTATTTCTAGGACTAACTATAATTTTGCTGTGAATGTCCATCTCATGGGAAGAAAAACTTACTGGCTTGAGGCTCCATCACCTGTTCTCCTTGGTCTCCTCTGAACAAGAGTCTGAGGCTGCTGTTGCTGATCCTGCTTCTTTCTTTTCATCCTAGCCATTTTCCCAGAAAGGAAGAGGAAGTGGAGCAGGGCAAGGTGGGAATGTAGGCCCCGTGATCTTCTGGCCTCCCAGGTAATAATAAAGTCATAAACTGTGTGCAATTTTATAGCCTCCGATCTCTTTTTGATCTCCTGCCAGCAGGCAGACTAGGCAATAAAAATGTCCAGAAGGACAAAGGGAGAAGGAACAGAGCAGTGTGGTGTAGGGGGAAAGAGCACAAGACCTGGGATGAGGGGCAGGGAGGAGGAAAGAGACATGTGTCAAAAGACCTGGATCCAGTTTGAATGGGAAGATTGGACTACAGATCCTAGATCTACCACTTACTACCTTTGTGACCTTGAGTTTCCTCATTTATAAAATGCCTTTGTGGTGTGACCTTGATCAATTTATTTGACTTCACTACTGCTTCAATTCAATTTAATAAAAATATAGTAAGCAGCTAATATGGGTAACTAAGTTACCTAGGTGAATAGAATTCCAGGCCAGGAGACAGAGAAAATTAATTTTTATGGATTCAAATCTGACCTCAGGCATTTAATGGCTGTGTGACCCTGGGCAAGTTATTTAACCCTGCTTGCCTCAGTTTCTTCATCTGTAAAGTGAATTGGAGAAGCAAATACCATTCCAGTATTTCTGCCAATAATACCCCAAGTGGGATCACAAAGAGACAGATTACTGAAAAATGACTGAACATCAAAACATCTATTATTTGTAGAATAAATGAGAGGGTTGGGTTAAAATAAGAAAGGATCTCTCTTCATTTCCACCTCTGACATTCTATGATCTCTAAAAAGGTTTTTGAACTTTGATATTCTGGATTCTAAAATTTAGGATTTCTTCTAGCTCTGACTTCTCATGAACCTAAATCTATTTAAGAATTAAAGAATACATATTCTGTTTGTTACATACATGAGGTACAGGTAAGAGATACAAAATTCTTCCTTTGCTCTCCCTCTCAATTTCCCATAGTCTTGAGCAGTTCATTTCTTTTACTTTGCCTGTGGGACTATATGAAGACAACTGATGTGGTTCGGCAGTGAAGACTGGAGCCTGTTCAGTTGTACACAGCTGCCAGTCTCATCCAGACCTACATCAGCTGACTCTGTCCAGGTCTCCTTTGAGGAATGAGTCCAAGATGACTGAAATGTTGAGCACCGGGAGGAGGAGAACAATGAGTGGGCACACAGAAACGGAAATTAGAAGAATAGGTTTAAGGAAATTTATGTTATCTTGGTTTGGGGTGTGTTTGAAATGCTAATGGGACAATGAGGAGGAGAGGCTTACCTGAGCCAAGTGAAAATAGCAAGAGATTTGAATCAAAGATTCCTGGGTTTTAGTCTTCAGTTACTTGCCATCTAACTTATAATTTAGAGTAGGTTACTTTACCTCTTTCTGATTCTCATATGCAGTTGAAAATTTGTGTTTGCACCTTGGGGAAAGGATTAGACTGGAGATAAAGATTTGAGAATAAGCTGTGTAGAAATAATATTTGATCACATCACACCCAGAAGAAAATTGGCAAAAATGATAAAAGAAGGGAAAAATCTATGCTGGAGGGCTTGTGTAAAGATGGACACATTAGTGCACTGCTACTAGAGCTATGAGTTAGTCTAAACATTCTGGAAAGCAATTTGGAATTATATCAAAAAAGTGACCAAAATCTCTTTGTTCTTTGACCCAGATTTACTATTGCTAGGAATGTACTATACCCTACAGTCATTAAAGATAAAAATGAGACCCTGGTTAGAACAAAATATTTATAGTATTGCTTCTTCCCAGCAGCAAAGAACTAGGAAGAAAAAAAAAGTAGATGGTTACTGATTGGGGAAATGCCTAAGCAAATTGTGGCACATCAATTCAAAGGAATATTTTACTTTCCTTTTAGAAATGATGACTGTGGGGGCAGCTAGATGGCACAGTGAATAGAATACCGACCCTGGAGTCTGGAGGACCTGAGTTCAAATCCCATTCTCAGACACATAATACTTACCTAGCTGTTTGACCTTGGGTAAGTCACTTAACCCCATTGCCTTGCCAACCAACCAACAAATAAACAAGCAAACAAAAGAAATGATGACTGTGATGAATCTAAAGAAACTTGGGGGGGGGAAGGCACATGAAATGATACAAAGTGAAATAAACATAGGATGAAAAACAAATGTATAATATCAACAGCAATATAAATATTGTGAAGAATATAAAAACACTAAACAAACAAATAATCAAACTGAATGTTATGATGTTTGACACTGCCCCCCCAAGGGAAAAAAAGAGATATGAGAAGGTCTGTCCAGTACCAAGCTTCTTTGCAGAAGTGGGGATCTGTGATTTTGAACACTATTTTAAAAAAGTCACATTTCTGATATATTGTTTAATTTTGCTTATCTGTTTTATTTTTCTCCTCTTTTTTGTTCTTTTTTTGAAAAACTCAGGGAAGTCTGTGTGTGTGTATGTGTGTCTGTGTGTGTGTCTGTGTGTGTGTATAACATTGGAAAAATAGAGGTGACATAAAAATATCAATAGGAATTTTTTTTAAAGAAAAGTGATCATTGAAACCTTTGGGTATTGAATGAATAGTACTAGTAAGTATAGTAATAGAAGAAAATGGACTCAAAGACAGCCTAACTGAATGCCCTTATTTAGAGATAGAAGTAAGGGACTTTATGGACTGTCTAGTTCAATCCTCTCATTTTACAGTTGGGAAACTAAGATGGGTATTATGCTATGTATACTGGAAGTATAATCAGAGTACCTGGGTTCAAATTCTGATGCTGACACTTACTACTTATGTGACTTTGGACAAGTTAATCAATTTTTCTAGGTATCTCTTTATTCCTATAAAATGAGAGGTTGAACTAGGTGATCTAGATACTTTCCAACTCTAGGTCTAAGATTACATAATCTTATGAGTCTCAGAGAGGTGATTCAATCCATCAATAGATAAACTTTTATTGAGGGCCTACTATCTAATAGACTCTGTACTATGTCCTGGAAGTGACTGACCCAGTTGTGATTGACCCTCTTCTTATGAGTATCTGGACAAGCGTTGAAGCCTAGGTCTTTTGTCTCTTTACGCCACACTTCCTTTAATATAGTAGCCAGAACAAGTGGAGTCAGAGATGTAGAGGAAAATAAGATAAGTTCAGTGTTGAATATGATGAGGGAGTAAAAAGTGTAAAGAAGAAAATATTGTGGGGGGGGAGAATGAAAGGGAGGAGGGAGAGAGAAGGGGAGTAGCTAATTGTGAAAACCTTTTCAAAAGGTCAAGAAGATGATTACTGAGAAATACCTTCTAGAGTGGTTGGAGATTTACAAAACCCCAAAACAATAGCAAAACTAAAATTGTTGTGTTTTCTCATAATAAAGTATTCCCATTTCAAAGTTGATGAACTTGAAGTTCAGAAAGAAGAGAGAAGTGACTTAGACATGACTACAGAGCTATGTAATATTAAAACTGGGACTTAAGCCCAGGTTCCCCTGATCCTATCTTTAGGCAATTAGGTGTTCACTTACGAATTTCAAGAAAATTTGAGTAGGGATGGAGAAGATTGTAGAGGAATGAAAAATGAGGGTTAGGAATGTGAAAAGATAGTGTGTGTGATATATCCACTAAATATATGTTTGTCAATATCCTTCTTAAAATAAGGAACTAGTTCTGACTAGAGAATTCCAGAAGTGAGACACAGTGATTAACAGGCTTATCATTTCACTCATTTTGCAATCACATTATTCCTTCTTTTCATAAAGCATAATATCTCATTAGTTTTGGGGGAGTTACTGTATTACACTATTGATATTTAGTCTAAGTAGAAATACTATGAGAATTAAGATAGAATAGTAGATATAAAACTAGTCTCAAAGTCAAGAAAACCTGTATTCAAATATTGCCTTTAATACAAATTGACTGTGACCCTAAGCACGTCATTTGACCTCAACAAAATGTTTATTACTTTAAGGTGCAGTGGCCTTCAATGGTAAAGAGAATTTCTTCATAAAGATACTAACTTACCAATGAAATCACAAGTCTAGTGGAAAATAAACACACACACATACACACACATATATATGTATATTTAAATATACATACATATTATATATAGTAATACATATATAGTGATACCATATTGTTCTCAACGTAGTCTTTCTTGTCAAAATAAATTTTCTTTCAAAGAAATATCTATATCTATCATCCATCTGTGCAACTGTTTGTCTGGCTATTTGTCTATTATGTTTATCTATATCTGGCTATTTTTCTGTTTTTTTTCAAATATTTATCTCTCTGTTTGCTTGTCTGTCTATATTTAGTATCTATATGTCTTTCTGTCTATATTATCTCTCTTTTCATCTTTCTGAATCTATCTGTCCATCTATCTATCCATCCAACTATTTATTTATACATCTCTCCATCCATTTATATATTTACCTTCAGTCTCTATTATCTGTCCATGTGCAAGTCATGATTTCTCTATATTTTAATTTCTTCAGTTGTAAAATGACTGGTTTAATCTCAGAGATTTCTGTATAGGTCCATCCCAGTTCTCTAATATTTTATGAGTCTCTGAATAGGAACATAGGTTGGTTTATGCTAAAAAAAAAAAATTACCCTAGTCAAGAACACATTCCAGTTTTATACAAGGCAGATGTCAGAGAAATCGTGCCCTTATATCAGTAGTGTATGGTTGGAGGATGGAAGGTTGTTGTTGCTGAATGGATTCAGTCACGTTTGACTTGTTGTGACCCTATTTGGAGTTTTCTTGGCAAAGATACTTGAAGTTGTTTGCTATTTTCTTCTCCAGCTCATTTTACAGATGAGGCCAACAGGGTTAAATGACTTGCTTAGGTTCACACAGCTAGTAAATATCTGAGGCCAGGTTTGACCTGAGGTCTTCCTGACTCCAGGCCCAGTACTTTATCTTCTGTGCCACCTTGCTGCCCCAGAATGGAAGGTAACATGCTATAAAAGAATTTGTACTTAGAAGGCCTGATGCCAAGTCCTAGTTCAGCTACTTCAGCCTGTATGCTTTTGTGTCTCTAAGTCTAGGTCTTCTCCTCTATCAGTTGAGGATAATATTGTTGGGCTGCCTTTTCTTTGGAACTTTTATGAAGACTAAATAAAGCAATCAGTTAGTGAATAAACATTTATTGAATTCCTGCTATGTTATACTGTGATAAATCCTGAGGGTTAAAAAAAGAGGCAAAGTCAGTCTCTAACTTCAAATAGCTTACAGTCAAATGGCAGAGACACATACATACACACACACACAAATTCAAACAAGTTCATACAAAGTGAGCTATATAAAGGATAAATAGAAAATAACAGAGGGAAGACAAGGCATGAGAATTAAGAGCAGTTGGGAAAGGTTTCCAGTAAAAGATGGAATTTTTATTGGAATTTAATGGAAGCCAGGGCAATTAGTAGGCTGAGCTAAGGAAAGATAGTATTCTAGTCATGAGGGTAACACAGAAAATGTTCAGAGATGGGAAATGGAGTGTCTTGTTCATGGAATTGCCAAAAAGCTAATGTCACTGGTGGGAACTAAGTTATAAGAAGCCTAGAAAGGGAACTAGGTTATGATGGGCTTTGATTGTGAAACAAAGGGTTTTGTATTTGATACTTAGCACTACAGGGAGCCACTAGAGTTTGGGGTGTGTGTGTGTGTGCGTGTGTGTGTGTGTGTGTGTGTGTGTGTGTGTGTGTGTGTGTGTATGTGTGTCTCTGTGTGTCTGTGTGTATGTCTGACATGACCAGACTTGAGATTTAGGAAAAATCACTTTAGTTGTGGAATGGAGGATGTATTGAAACAGAAAGACTTGAAACAGACAAATCCATCGGCAAGCTATTTTAATAGTCTAGACATGAGGTGATGACAGCTTGTACTAGAGTGGTGACAGTGTTAAAGAAGAGAAAGGGTGTATCGGAGAGATTCGACAAAGTTAAAATCTGCAAAAATTGTTAACAAATAATTTATCGGGGAGAAAAGATATGGAGGGTCCAGAACACCTCCAGGTTTCAGGTCTGAAGGATGGGAGGATGGTATTGCCTGCTGTAGGAATAAGGCAGGGGTACGTGTGTGTGTGTGTGTGTGTGTGTGTGTGTGTGTGTGTGTGTGTGTGGTGAGAAGTGAGGGAAAGTTTAATGAGTTCTGTTTGGACATGAGGAGTTTCAGATAACTACTAAATAATGGATATCTATTTATAATCACAAACTTGTGATATCTAAAAGATAGAAATGCAAGACTGAACTAGAAGAGAGTTAGGGGTAAGTCAGATTTGAGAGTCATCAGATTAGAGATGGTAATTAAATCCATAGGAGCTGATGAGATCTATTCTTTAGAGGGGCTAAAGAAGAAGGTCCAGGAGGAATTGATCTGGAAGAAGATCGAGGAATGGAGACTGAGGAGTAGTCAGATGGTAGAATGAAAACTGGGAAACAGTGATATGTTGCAAAACTAGAAAGAAAAGAGTATCAGAAAGGAGAAAGTGCTCAACAGTATCAAAGATTGAAGAAGGGTCAAAGGGAATGAGGATTGTGAAAAGGAAAATAAAACATTGGATTTGGCAACTAAGAGATCATTAGCGACTTCAGAGGGAATTGTTTTGGTGCAATGATAGGGACAGAAACCAGGTGTTAGACAGGCTAAGGTGTTAGGTTAAGATAGGAATAACAGAAGATTAAAGTGGAGGTGCCTTTTTTTTGGTAGATGATCTTTTCAAGAAGTTTAAGTACAAAGGGCAGAAGATATACAGGATAGTAGTTATCAAGGATGAAAGAATCATGTGATTTTATAGTTGTGAGTTTTTAAAAGAAATAAATCTATCTAAAAATATCACATTTTATTCCAAATATTTCTGATACATTTTATCTGACAGCTTGTTCCCCATTGATGGTAGAAATTGTATAGAACTAAAAATAATTATTAAGCAAGAGATGTTTACGACAAACTGGTACAAACTATGTTTTGGAATCAAAATTGAATAATTCAGGCTAGAACGTATTTTTTTTTCTTTTTTGTGACTGAACAACTGATTTGGCATCAACATAGATCAAGAATCAAATTTAAATGTAAGAGGTAAGAAAAGAGGTAATGATAAGAAGAGAAATGAGGCAAAGGAGAAAATAAATGGGAAACAAGTGGGAGGAAACATAAAGGAGAGGAGCTAGAAGGTGAAAGAAAAGTCAAGAAAATAGTGCAAAGGGTTGTGAAAAGTGAAAAATTCAGAATGAGAAAAATCTAGGGCTGTATCACACATCTAGGACACATTGCTTATATGACCATGGGCAAGTCACAGCCTCTACAGCAGTAAATTTCTTCATCTCTGAAATGGAGATAATGCCTATAGTGTCTAACTATTAAGTGAGCTATGAAGATCAATTGAGATTATAAATAGTAAGAGCTTTGTAATTCTGTGTACTTTGGGCAGATTAAATTATTTTTATCTATAAGGAAAGATTTGGACAACATGTCTTTCATGTCTTTAAAGTTCTTTTTAGTTGTGGATTCTATTATTCTAGTTCCTTCTAGCTATGAATTCTATGTTTCTATGACCCTAAATTAGGAGGCGGAAAGAGTTTGGAAGGAAAATGATGAGCTTGGCTATAGGATAGTGGGAGATCCTTTAAGGTCAGGAGAATGATCAGAACTGGAGATATAGATTCATGTTCTCTTTTATTCATTCATTTATAGCACCAGGACACATCTTTTAGAACTCATATTGGCCTCCAGGAAAAGGCTTTCCTAGGTTCAAGACATTTGGTAGGTAGATACTGGCATCTGAATATTTGAATCTATTCAAAAACAAAACATGTATGCGGGCCAAAGAATTCAGTTAATTAGAAGCAGAGACATTTAGTAAAATAGCAACATAAAAATAGAAATGAAACATTTCCCCATCAAACCTCTGACACACTATACCACAAATGCACAATGGCAAGAGAGGACAAACATGAGAAATCACACACACACACACACACACACACAAAACAAACTCTAGTGACTCCCTGTAGTGCTGAGTATCAAATACAAAGCCCTTTGTTTGACAATCAAAGACCATTATAACCTAGTTCCCTCCTACCTTTCCAGGACTCTTATAACTTAGTTCCTACCAGTGACATTAGCTTCCTGGCAGTTCCATGAACACGTATGTGCAGAGACACTTGTAGAAGGACAAATGGTGCATTTGAGAAAAGGTCAATATGCTTTTGATGTTACAGAGCTGCCTGTGCCTTCTGATGATGTCATCTCCATGTTCTTGTTGTGCTTGGCTCCATATTGTATTTAGTTGGTGCTGGGCATGTGGCTGTGGAGTGTGTTCTGAGCTGGATGTTGCTCCCAGCTCATCTTGAGTTAAATAGTGCTGAAAGGCTTGTTTATTTTTCAACCATGATTTCCTGCTCTGCAGACATAAGGTTTCTGTCAGAAGCCTCAATGTAATTTAGAATGAAAAATCCCTTGTAATTTCCAATTCAATTTACTAAGGTGATTCTCTGTGTACAGGGCCTTATCAAGAAGTCATTTGGGTCTGTTATTGTTGGAATGTTTTAGGGAGTCCACCAAATGCTTTGGGTTTGCTTCACAAATTAATCTGATCAAGTACAAGAGCTAATTCCATAAGGCAGCCCCTGTCTCCCTTTTGACTAGCTACATCCCTACCTTTAAAATGTATTTGGGACTATAGTAAACTATATTCTTTCTACCTTCACTCATTTGATAAATATTTTTCAGGTATCTACTCTATGTAAGACCCTATACTGGACACTGAAAAGGCTTGGCCCCAAATAACTTTTGCATGGATGATAAGATACATCCACAAATGTGTGACATAAAATTTGATAACATAAAAGAGGTATCAAAAATGCTGTTGGATTCCAGAAGAAGAGATTATCAACCAGTTGGTAAATCAACAAACATTTATTTATCGTCTGCTCTGTGACAGGCAGAAGGACTGGGGTACCTATGTATGAAAATATGACTGGATATAGCAGATTTGAGGAGAGAATAAAACCAAAAATGAAACTCAAGGAGTTTATTTTCTATTACTTCCTGATGGTTAAGGTGGCAATCATTAGCCTTAAGACAGTATATGTAACCATGAATATGGATGAGTTCTTTTATGAGCATGAAAGATAAATAAAATTCATCAAGTCCTGATGGGGAAGTCTAATCATGCTGGTGAAGGAACTAGGCACTGTTTGAAGAATATGTCCTGTTAATTGTGCAACTGCAATATTTCTTTAGTCCATCCCTTCTAATAACCCTCCACTGTAACCCCCTCCCCCCAATTTGGACCCTTATCTCTTCTCACCTAAACTATTCTAATTTCTTCTAACTAGTCTTCCTGTCTCCAATCTCTTCTGCTCTAATTCATCCTTCACCTGCTGCTTAACTAATCTTCCTAATGTAATACTCTGATCATATTCTTTTCACAAACTCTTATCAATTGGTTCAGTATTGTCTATCAAAAAGCAAAGAGATCCTGAAAGAGAAGTAGTGCCTGGAAGTAGCAGAGAGAAAGATTTTGACTCTATGTTAGATTAAAAACATCCTAACCACTAAAGTTGTTCCAAAGTGGGATGGATTGCATAGGAGGAAATGTACCCCCAAACACTAGAAGTCTTTAAGGGGAGGTTGTTGAATGACTACATTTTGGATACTTGAATACTTGTTTAGATATAGTTTGGTTCAACTACTTTGGTGGTTCATCTCAATATTCCACCACTCTGATTCATGATATTTTTATTTACTGTATGTAACCACCAAACTTATTATTATTTTGTACCTGATGTTCCTATTCTGTCCCATTTAGTTAATTTGGTTATCTTGTGTTAGCAAAGTTGTGCCTTTGTTAATATTAACCCCACTGCCTGAAATGGATTTCTCCTTCCTGGATACCTTCATCTTTGAATTTCCTCCCATTTTGTAGGCCTTCATTTTCAGCTTCCTCCATGCAGTTTTCCTTTGTCATCTCCCTCTTCATACCTCTATTCATTCACTGAGGAAATCAATCTCTTCTTTCTCTAATTTCTCCTATTCCTTTGCCTGAACTACCTTTTATCTTTGTTTCTCTTTTTTATAACATAATTTTTTGTATCCTTGTCCTTTTCTCACCCAACTCCTATAAGATTGTGAAATCCTTGAGGACAAGTACATGAAATTAATAGGTGCATTATAAATATTTGTTGAATTAAATTAAGATTAGAGAGGGTTACCAGTTTGGTGGAATGATGATTGCTGTCCTCGACACAAACCTAGATAGTTCAGGCTGACTCATTTTCAGGAGTAAAAGGATCAATTCAGAATTTTCTCACAAACTAGAAACTTTTAAAGAAGTAGGAGCAAAATACTGTTGATTTGAGCATGAGGTCTGTGATTCCATTCAGGTTCAGTCTTCAGTTAGTGAAGGGTGGGAGGAAGTTCAGCTGAGACAATGAGAGCAGTGGGAATCTGATGCTCAAATAAGGAAGCAGAGGGATGGAGTGGAGACAATGATGAACTTATCATCAGGAGACCTGGGTTCAAATTACAATTCTGTCAAATAGTGTCACCATGGATGCTCTTCAACTATCCTAAACTTTGATTTTCTACCCTGAAAAATGGGCTAAATTCTTGGAAAGCCTTGCATGAATTGATGCTGAATGAAATGAGCAGAACCAGAAGAACATTATACATTAACAACAACATGGGGGTGATGATCAACTCTAATGGATGTGTTTATTTCAGTAGTACAATAATCAGACAATTTTAAAAGAATTATGTTGGAAAATACCATCCATATCCAGAGAAGGAACTGTGGAGTTTAAATGGAGACCATAGCTCATTATCTTCAATTAAAAAATTGTCTTATGCATTATGCCATGTTTTCTCTCGAATATTTTCTTTTCTTCCTTTTAGATTTGATTCTTCTCTCACAACATGATCAATATCGAGATATGTTTAGCATGGTTATAAAGTCAGAGCCCATATAAGATTGCTTTTTGTCAGGGGCGAAGGAGGAGCAATCTTTGAAAACTTTAAAGTGCTTTAGTTTTGTGATTTAATATTAAATTTACTGTTATGTAAGAGCTTGACTCTGGAGTCAGAGAACTCTGGAGTCCTGAGTTCAAATTCTGCCCCTAATTTGTCATTGTCATTAAGCTGGATCCAATTCCTCATGACCCCATGAACCATAGCACATCAGACCCTTCTATCCTTCTGTCCTTCACTATCTCTTAAAGTCTGTCTAAGTTCATATTTGTTGTTTTCATGACACAATTCATCACATCCTCTGCTATTTCCTTTTTTCTTTTGTCTTCAATTTTTCCCAGCATCAGTGTCTTTCCCACTGAGTCCTATCTTCTTATTATGTGGCCAGAGTATATAAGCTTCAGCTTCAATATTTGACCTTCTAGTGAAAGATAGCCTGAATTAATTTACTTAATTATTGATTGATTTGACCTCCTTGCCTTCCAAGGGACTCTCTGAACTCTTCTCTAGCACCACAATTCAAAGGGTGTCAATTCTGAGGCATTCTGCTTTCCAAGTCATACATTGCTCCTGGAAAAACCATAGCTTTGACTATATGGATTTTTGTCAGTAAAGCAATGTCTTCTTTTTAGTATGCTGTCCAGATTTACCATAGCTTTCCTTTCAAAGAACAAGTATCTTTTAATTTCATGGCTGCATTCTCTGTGTGCAGTGATCTTTGAGTTCAGGAATATACAATCTGACACTGCTTCCATTGCTTCTTCCTCTATTTGCCAGTAACTGATGGGACCAGTTGCCAAGATCTTAGTGGGCTTTATATTTTTATGTCAAGTTTCAAACCAACCTTTACACTCTTCTCTTTCACCTCATTAAGAGACTTCCTAATTCTTCTT
This sequence comes from Macrotis lagotis, assembly GCF_037893015.1. Lineage (NCBI taxonomy): Eukaryota > Metazoa > Chordata > Mammalia > Peramelemorphia > Peramelidae > Macrotis > Macrotis lagotis. The sequence continues at coordinate 366,266,849 of NC_133658.1, forward strand.
TACTTTCTGCCTTCAGAGTGGTATCGTCTGCATATCTGAGATTGTTAATATTTCTCCCCACAACTTTAATTTCAGTTTCTGCTCTAACCAACTTGCTTTTGCATGATGTCCTCTGCAAATAGGTCCAAATAAGTAAGGTGACAATATACAACCTCGTGGTACTCCTTTTTCAATCTTACATCAATCGGTTGTTGCATGTTCAGTTCTATCTCTAATACTAGCATGTCTTAGGAAACTCTCTTAACCTCCTGCATTCTCATTTAACTCATATATAAAATGAGGCAACTGAACAAGATGAGGTCCTTCCCTCTTCTAGATTTATGATTCTATGATCCTATGAAGAAGCCCTGTGAAGTTACCTTTTGAGCTCTTAACTTTGTGAAGTATTCTTCCTGGAACAATGAATCTGACTTGGAAATCATAAACATTGCTTTGAAGGCTCTATACCTCTGGGGGTTCTACATTCTAGGTATAAAAGCTAGTTTCTGTGCTTTTTGTTCAGAAAGAAGGGTAGGTAGTTTCATCTGTCTAAGAGATGCTGGCAGCATCACTCCTTTTAACCTGGCATGGTTAAGATGATCATAAATGGTCTGGGTTCTCAGCAATCCATAAACAAATAGGTGTCTTCTCCATAAATCAATGCAGATGTACCTTCAGCTATTCTTTGGAAAATTGGTAAACATGGAATTATAAACTCAATGCATTAATGATACTGCCTCTGACTGTGACGATCTGAGTTCAAATACTGATTCTGAGGCTTGTTACTTGTATAACCTCGGGCAAATCACCTAAACTTCATTAACCTAAGCTTCCTTTTCTATAAAAAGAGGAATTTGGACTAAATGGCTTCTCAAGTTCCCTGAAGCTTCAGATCTATGGTCCTATGATATACTCTTCAGATTACCACTAACTTTATTAAAACATGGCACCCAAAAATGAACACAAAATTCTAGATACAACTTGGCTAGGGAAAGCACAAGTCAATAAATATTTATTAATTGTTTGCCATGTGATAGGCAATGCACTAAGTGGTGTGGCTAAAAAGAAAACATTTTAAAAAACTCAATAGTCTTTTCCCCCAAAAAGTTCACATTCTAATGAGGGAGAAAACATGAATAACCATGTACATAAAGTGAAAATTTAAGGTGTTTTCAGAGGGAAGGAACTGGAGTGGGAATTGAGGCATGAAATGTTTTTTTTTTCAGAAGGAAGAATTTGAGTTGCATCTTGAAGGAAGCTGGAGAATTCAAGAGTTAAGAGTTTAGAAAAGAGAGTTTCCCAGGCATTAAAGACAGCCAGCAAAAAAGGACAGAGTGGAATGTCATATGTGAGAAACAACAAGGAGGGCTATAACTGAATCATGGATGCATAGAGAACAGTAAAGTGTAAGAAGAATGGAAAAGTAGGAAGTAGTTGAGAAAGGACTTTAAATTTGATCCTGGAGTTAATCAGGAATCACTAGAATTTGTTGGGTTGCGAGTGACATGATCAGGTCCAGACACTTTGTTGTCATTCTAGTAGCTAAGTTCATATTAGACAAAACTAGACTTAAGTAAAAAAAGATCTCCTAGGAATTTTAACTATCCAAAATAGGAAAAGACTGCCTTGGGGGACAGTGAGGCCCTCTCTTACTGTAGGTCTTCGAGTAAAGGTGTGTAAAGATTTATTGGATATTTATAGTGAAATTCTTGTTAAGATGAGGAATGGATCACATGACCTTTCAACACTGAGATTCTATGATTTGCATCCTTTGAAGGAAGGGACTATTTCATTTTTTTGTCAGATCCTGGAACATAGTACATATTTAATAAATATTTGTTGAATAGGTGAATTTGAAACTTGCAGTCCACTAATCTTTGCCAGATCCTTTCAGGTGAATTTTCATCTGGTCATACTTTCTTGATCTTATACTTATGAAAAATGATTTTTGGATCTGAGACTTTACATTTTTTTGCTATGACAGTCAGTCCAAGATGAACATATCAATAAACATTTATTAAACAATTATTATGATCCAAGTACATCAAATAGAAAGAAAAGCAAAAAAAAAAGGCAAACCCTTTCTTCAAGGAGCTTAAATTCTAATCAGAAAAGACACACATGGAAGGAATTAGAAGGAGGAAAGGGGAGCACAGTGGAGAGGGAGGCACAGTGGAGAGAATGAAGGTACTGCACTTGTGGAGGCATGGTAGTGAAGTCTGGTGTATAGCCTAGTAAGAAATGGAGACATGGTTGACCTAAGCAACCCTCCTTAAATGGATATTCTAGGAGGAATATGAAAGTAAGGACTGAGTGTGGAAGATACTCCCAAGTATGAGCTACAAGACTAGGATGAAGTGGTTTCTAGAAAGTAGACAAGTCAATATTCTAGTCCATTGAGATTGTTTTTTAGATTCTAACATCTAAAATGTCAGCTTTCCCATTTGTGTCACATGAGACTTTGTCAAGTATGCCACCAAGTCCTTTTGTCAACATAATAGATGAAAACAACAAATAGCACACAGCCCATGGCAAATTCTATTGGTCCTCTTGACACTGATGTGAACCCACTGATGATTATTCTTTGCAGCCTCATTATATCCATTCTGAATCCAACTAACTATTTTATCATCTAGCCTTTATATCTTAGTCTTGTATACAGGATAATACTTAGCATGTGTTTGTTCTTTCAAGTTGAACAGACTAAATTTCACAAAATAACCCTATTAGTTTTTGTAATGTCCCAAATTAGGTCCTTTGTTGACACTTTTTAATCATTTTCTCTCCCTATAATATGCAGGAACCTTTTCCTGGCTGGACTGTAATTTGGATTTGGATTCTACATCTTGAGGTCTCTTCATGTTCTGGCATTTCATGTTCTGTTTTCCAAGATCCCTACTGGTTGTAATGTTCTATATCATTTTCTCTCCCATTCTGACATTCTGTGGATTTTTTTTGTTCCCACATTTTATGTCCTGAGAACCTTTCCAGCTCTGACATTCTATGTCCTAATAATTTAGTCCTTCCCAACTTTAAAATCCTATGATCCTTTTGTCTACAGCCCATCTAGCTCTGATATCCTGTGATTTCACTGGTTCCAGTAAATAGAAACAGAATCTGCAAGAGAATTATCAATGCATACCCACAGACTCCCTTGTTCCCCCATTTTCATGTGCTGATCCCCAAGAAGAGGAAAGGGAAGTCCCTCTCCAGGTTCCCATGGGAACAGAAATAAATGCCATAGCAATTAGAAGAGAAATGAATACTCTAAAAATATCATTTTACAAAGTCAATGAATGTCACAGCTGAAAACAGTCAGGTTGCATCTGCTGCCCTCTGTCTCAAGTAGGGAAATAAATGGAACAATCCATAAAAAGACATTGCTTTTGTTATCTGAAGAGCTTTCTTTGAAATTATCATAATACCTTATGCATTTGCCTATGATTAATGGCATAGTCCTTAATGTTCTCAGAATGAAGTGAAGACTAGAAAGCAAAAGCCAAACAAGTATTAAGAAGAGAGAAATTATAATTTAAAAATGCCCTGCTTTGAGAATTGGGAGACCTGGACTCTATTACCAATTCATTTGGGTGACTTTGGATAAGTCATTTCTCCTCTGTTTCCTCCTTTGTATACTGAAGGGGTTGAACTAGATGAATAGTAGCATAATACAGTGAAAAGACCTTTGTCTTTTAGTCAAAAGACCTGAGTTCAAATCCCTCTGATCTCCTAAAGCATCAGCTTCCTTGTCTGTAATATGAAAGGTTTGGACTAGGTTATCTCTGATGTCCTTTCTGGCTTTAGATCAGTGTGATTCCATGATATCTAAGGTCCCTTCTAATTCTAAATCTTATAACTTGGAAATTGACACTTCACTCATTTATTCAATGGAGATTTATTGAGTGAATGCAACATATAAGGTCTCCTTTTGAGCTCTTTAGGAGACACAAAAATGAAATAGCAAGTTTCTTTCCCATAGATGCTTATAATATAGAAGAGGTCATAGCAATGAGGACAATTAATGTATCCAAAGAAAAGTTATTAATGATGAGTGTCAACTTGGAATGAGTCTTGAGCTCTATTTTGTTCAACATTATTATCAATTATTCAGGTGATGGCATAGAAGGCTGTTTGTCAGATTTGCATATTATAGTCAATTCAATTCAAATATTCCTAAACTTCTAGTATATGAAAAGTATGTTAATTATTGCTGAAGTTATAAAGATCAAAAAAATTTTATAAATTTTGTAACTTATATACTAGGAAAGTGCTGGATGTGGGGTCAGAGGATATGAGTTAGAATGAGTTAGAATTCTGGCTTTGTATTTGCCAAAGATTTGTGGTCAGAGAATATAAGTAAATAGCCCTGAAAAGAAGGATTGCAAACTATTAACAACTATATGAAAGAATGCTCCAAAACATGAACAATTAGAGAAATGCATTTCAAAACCACCTTGAAGTTTTGCCTCAGACTCATCAAACTGGCAAAGATGGCAAAAGATGGGAGTAGTTAGTATTAGAGAAGTTGTGGAAAGATAAGCAAACTAATGCATCTTTTGGCAGAACTGTAAATTGGTTGTCATTCTGTGACAAAGTTTTGAAATATGCAAATTGATGCAGTTATTTTTCAATTGTACCTGGTTCTTTGAGACCCCATTTGGAGTTTTCTTGGTAGTGATTTGCAACTTTCTAATTAAAACAAATAGATTTAAGTGACTTTCCTAAGGTCATACAGCTATAGTAAATGTCTGAGAACAGATTTGAACTCAGGAAAATAAATCTTTTTGACTCTAGGTCTGCTCTTGCATTGTACCACCATGTCATATTCCAATGGAGATGAATATTAAATAAAAAACTTTGCCTTGACACTAGGCCAGGTAAGATGGAGGTGACCTTTGGGGTCAAAGGAGAATGGGATAGTGACTGACTAAGGTGTACAAGGAAAGGAAGTCTTTTCCCTGCACCTACCTCTATTTGTGATTTCTTTATTTAAGCACAAAGTTTTTCCTATAGAGGAGATTATGGGAACTTATCTTATATAAGCGCAGGTAGTTCTCCCTATAAGATGTAATGTAAAAGATAGCAAAGGGTACCCACTTATTGTACAAGAGAAGGATTACTGAATTTGGAGTTTGAAATTCCTTTTGCTAGTTATAAATTTTGTAATTTTATTCAAAGTTTTTAATCTGTGCCACAGTTTCTTGATCTGAAAATGAGAAGATAGAAAGAACTTGGATGTGGAATAATAGAACTTATTTTGAATGACTATTCTGTCACCTATTAACTGCATGACCCAGTTCAAGTTACAAACTTCTCTAGGCCTCAGTTTCCTTTTCTGTAAGATGAAGAGATTCGACTAAATGATCTCTAAATTCTCTTCAAACTCTAGATTCTTTTAATTTCTCAAAGTTTTCAGTGCGTTTGGAAACAAGACTCATTGTCATGAGGTCTTCTATACTAGAAGACAGAAGACACAGAAGGATGTGATTCAAGGATCTAAAAGGACTGTTAGGGAGAAGTGAAATTATGCTTGGCTTGCCTGTCTTCAGAAAGTAAAACTAGAAACAAGGAGTACAAATTGTAGAAAAGCAAATTTCAGCTCAATAAAAGAGGGAAAAAAATCAATCAATGAAAACTGTTTTTTATTGGAATGAGTTACCTTGGGAATCATTGATTTAGAGCTGGAAGTTTGTCTAGTCTGAATTCTCTCATTTTATTAAATAAGGGTATATGATGCACAGAGAAGATATAGGATTTGCCCAAGATAATATACTTCATGAGGAGCAGAGTAGGGATTGAGACTTAGGATCTCTAACTTCTGTATCTTGATTGTTTTTCAAGAAGAGACTGAAGAAACAATTGTTATGGATTTTTTTAGGAGATTCCTTCTCAGGAAGGATTAGACCAAGTTCTAAGGCCTTTTCAGCTCTGAATTTCTGTGATCTGCTCATGAAATAGGATAATGATACTTAAAGTGTGGTGCTCCTGCATAGTCTTACACATTCCCTGGTAATGTTGCACCAAAGTCAGCAATACATAAGCCCCCTTTACAAAGGGAATTTGTAAACAGGGCTTGTGGGGGTGGTTATAAGAGTGGCTTTTATCCTCCCCCTTCCAGATGGCTTTAGGAATACTGTCTGAAGTCATTTATTAAGGAGCAACACTTTAAAAAGAAGACTTTATTTCCAATTAAAAAAACCTTTTCTTTCTTTGGGTCATTCTCTGCTCTCCTCTCCTCACTACTCTTTCCCCTCTCTCCTTTGCCTTTTTCTCTGCTCCCTTTCTTGTTTCTTTTCTCTGCTTTATCTCTGTGTGACTCCTATTCCCCTGGTTTTTTTGACCTTTGTCTTTTCTTCTCTCTTTTATTTCTGCCTTCCCCCCCCCTTTTTTTTCTTTTGTTGGTCCTTTTCCTTTAGCTTTTTCTCTCTGTCTCTGACTCTCTTCCCCTTCTTCCTCTAATCCTTGAAAATTGATCTACATTTTCTCCAACTCAGAAATTATTTTTGTTCTCTGTAAATACTCTGTGTGGCAAGTGATAAAGACAAGGCTATATAAGCCCCATTGTGGAGTGTGCTTCTCTAATGGTTTTCTTAGCAATGGGGATAGCCTGGTTACAAACCCACTTCTGAGTCAAACAATTTTCAGATTCAATCCAAGCAATGACCAGAACCATAGACTCTCAGTTCTATCAGAAGGTGCCTAGGATAAGGAAGGCATTGAGTATATATACTCTTTGAAGGAACTGAAGATATCTGGACTGGAGAAGAGAAGTTTGATGGGAAGAAGATCTCTAGCTTCAAATTCCTGAAGGACTGGATGTCAAGAAGAAGAGGGATTAGATTTGAATTGCTTGTCCCCAAGGTTAGGACAAAGATTAATGGGCAGAAGCTGTAGAGAAACAGATTCAACTCTGTGTGTGTGTGTGTGTGTGTGTGTGTGTGTGTGTGTGTGTATGTGTATAAAATGTCTGTCTGTATATATATATATATATATATATATATATATATATATATATATATATATATATATATAAAGACTTCCTAACTATTATTAGAGCAGTCAAAATTGAAATGAACTGTGTTGAGTGGTAGTGAGCTCCTTCTCACTGGAAGTCTTCAAACAGAGACAGGTTAATTTTAGGAAAGGCTGGAAATGCCACCTGATTCCATATTACTGAAGGATGTGAAAATCAGGTAAAGTTTTGTGAACTTTCCTCAGGAAGCAAATGGGAGACACCAGAGATTTTCAAGCAGAGGAGTGTGAGAGAAAGACCTATGCTAATGTGTAGTCTCTGGTCTATATTGTAAAAGATTGTAGGGTAAGAGAATAAAGACAGGAAGATCTGTTCAAAGGCTATTCCAATAGTTTAGGCAGATGACAATAAAAGTATGTGTTAAGGTAGAGGCATAGCAAAAAGGATAGAAGGCAGAGATGTTGCAAAAGTAGAATCTCTAGGACTAAGTAGCAACAATTATGAGAAATGAGCAAGAGGGATAACTGAAAGGTAAATATAAGATTTCAAATGTAGCAGTATCTGTGGAACCATAGACAAACATAGGGAAGTCATAAAGATATAATATGATATGGTTTCATATGATACTGTAATATGTTATGATATTGTTATAGTTTATTACGTTTTATCATATACATATATAATATATTACACGTATACTATTATTGTATCATGTATGTCATATATATAGATATCGTATGTTTGTTGTTTGTCCTTTGAGGTGGACCAGTGCCATCTTGAGGCGATGTCTTGATTTATGTATGAATTGGATTAAAGTGAGGCAGAGTGGCACAAAGTTGTTAGCCTCAGTCTCTCTTCCAGAGTCAATGAAGTCCAGTGGCAAGAAAAGTCAGGATTACTGTTGATGGCTTGGGATGCAGCATGTCTTTGTTGTCTAAGTTCTCAACACTCCATAGTACCTTCTTCAGTCACCTTTGTGACTCTTTGAACAAATTGTTCTCATCTATACATTCCAATGGGAAAAGCCTTCGCATGTTTAGGGTAGACACCCCCCTCCAAACTCCCCAAAGGGTTTGAAGCTTATCAGTTGCTCTCAGCCTGGTTTAGCCTGCCTTTCAAGAGGTTTTTACCAGGGTGTGGCCCTGCACATGCCACAACTTCTTAGAGTCACAGATGAGAGCTAGGTGAAAGGTGGAAACCAAAGTTTGATGAGCAACCCTGAAAAGGTCTCAAACCAGAGGTGCTAATTCTCCTTGAACATTCCATACATCTAATAGTTTTCATATACAGATAAATTCAAGTCAATGTAGCATACATATAGGATAAGGGCAAATCCACAATCAGAATGGAAGCAAAAGCTTAAAAGTACATTATTAGCAAGGCAGTGGAATAACCAATAGCCTAGAATCAGAGACTAAAATCTGTCACTCTGTGATTATAGGTCAAGTTCTTTTACTTTTTTGAGCCTCAGTTTTCTTCATTTATATATTGAGAATAGCATTTGTCTTTCTTCCCTTATCACATTATTGCAAGAAAAAACACTTTGTAAGCTATAAAGTATTATATAGGGAGATGATAACTGAAGAGCTATAAGTTTCTGCTGGTCACTTATAGATTTTGGACAAGACAGTGTTTTGAAAAGGGAGAAAACTTTTCTCTGTAAAAATGGTGCATGTTAATTTGTCATCATTAATGAAAGTGATCTGGAAGGGGAATCACTTGGACAGAAACAAAATCCTGAAATTTTTTTAATGTAAATCCTTAATATGACTTCTGGAAAGTGAAATGAATACTTCATTAGGGCTCAAGTCCTCACTCTACTAAATACTACCTGTAGTAGAAAAGGAAATAGTGTCTAAAGCTTCTAGCAATCCTGAGACAAGCATTAAGATACTAATAATATAGTGTCCTAAATATTTGAGATTAGAGGACATGGATTGGAATTCTAGATCTTGAACCATAATTTAATCTTGTGCAAATATCTTCATACCTCTGAGCCTCAGTTTCCTCATATTTATTTTTTTAGGGTTTTGCAAGGTAAATGGGGTTAAGTGACTTGCCACACAGCTAGGTAATTATTAAGTATCTGAGGCCAGATTTGAACTTAAGTACTCCTGACTCCAGGACCAGTGCTCTATCCACTGAGCCAGCTAGCTAACACTTCATCTTTTTTTTTGTTAAGGTTTTTGCATGGCAAATGGGGTTAAGTGGCTTGCCCAAGGCCACACAGCTAGGTCATTATTAAGTGTCTGAGACCAGATTTGAACCCAGGTACTCCTGACTCCAAGGCCGGTGCTTTATCCACTGCAACACCTAGCCACCCCTAACACTTCATCTTTAAAAGAGAAAGTTGTACTACCTTAGGCTTCCTTAACCCTTTTTTAGACTTGCTCAAAATAATGTTTAAAAATACATAAGGTAATAAAGGGAGCTAATGGCATTTTAAACATTTTTAATTTTATTTTTCCAATTATATGCAAATGTAATTTTCAGCATTCTTCATTTGCAAGTTTAGGCATTACACAATTTTTCTACTATCCTTCCTTCCCTCCCTAATCCCCATGACTGAAAACAATCTGGTAAAAGTTGTACATGTACATTTATATTGAACATATTTCCATATTAGTCATGTTGTGAAAGAGGAATTAGAACTAATAGTAAAAAACCATGAGTAAGAAAGAAAAAACGTAAAAGAAGTTTTAAAAATTGAACATAATATACTTTACTCTGCATTCAGATTTCATAGTTTTTTCTCTGATCATGGATGGCATTTTTCATAACAGGATTGTCCTTGATCATTAAAACTGCTGAAAGGAGCTATATCCATCATAGCTGATGATCTCACAATGTTGTTGTTTATGTCTAACTTTGGTTCTGTTCACTCCACTCAGTATCATTTCTTGCAAGTCTTTCCATGCTTTCCTAAAGTCTGACTGCACATGATTTCTTACAAAACAATATACTCCATAACATTCATATATACCATAACTTGTCCAGCCATTCCCCAGATGATCGCCATCCCCTCAATTTCTAATTCTTTGCCATTAACAAAAAGAACTGATATATATATATATATATATATATATATATATATATATATCTATACACACACACACACACACACATGTGGGACTTTTCCTGTTTCTTATGACCTCTTTGGGATATAGACCTAGTAGTGGTATTGCTGAATGAAAGGGTATGAACAGTTTTATTGCCCTTTGGCTATAGTTCCAAATTGCTCTTTGTAACTCCACCAACAGTGCATTAGTATCCCAGTTTTCCCAGGTTTCAACACTGATCAAATTCCTTTTTTTTCCATCTTAGCCCATATGATAGGTGTGAGGTAGTACTTCAGAGTTGGTTTAATTTGCATTTCTCTAATCAATAATTATTTGGAAAATTTTTTCATATATCTATAAATAGTTTTAATTTCTTCATCTGAAAACTGTTCATAGATTTTGATCATTTATCAATGGGAGCATGACTTTTAATTTTATAAATTTGATTCACTTCTCTATATATTTTAAAAATGAGTTCTTTTATCCCCACCCCATATTAATCACCACCTTCTTCCTTTTTCTTTCCCTTCTCCACCCCTCTGCTTCCCTGAATGGTAGGAAAATTTCTAAACCCAGTTGGGAGTATATATATTATTCCCTCTTTGAGCCAAATCTGTTGAGAATAAGATTCAGGGTTCACATCCTCCTATCTTTCCCTGTATTATGGTAGGTCCTTTGTGCCTCTTCATATATGTTATTTATTTTTTCATTCCTCTACCATCTTATCCCAGAATAATCCTTTCTCTTTTCCCACATCCTAATTGTTTTATAGCAGTCTTGTACCCACCCCTTCTATCAAAGTGAACTCCTTTCAACCATCCTGATAGAAGTATAATTCTCAGGAGCTATAAACATGCTTACATCATAATCAATTTAAACTTACATCCTCTTTTCAAGAAAATTCCTCCATCTGTCTCAATATAAATAAAACCTCTCAAGAGCTAAGAGTGTGATTGAAGTCAATTTATACCCACATCATCTGTCGAAATATGCTCCTTTCAACTGTCCTAAAAGAAACACAATTCTCAAGTGTTAGAAGTATTGGGGCAGCTAGGTGGCACAGTGGATAGAGCACCGGCCCTGGAGTCAGGAGGACCTGAGTTCAAATTCGGCCTCAGAGACTTAATAATTACCTAGCTGTGTGGCCTTGGGCAAGTCACTTAACCCCCATTACCTTGCAAAAAAATTTAAAAAAAAGGTACAAGTATTGTCTTCCTGTGTAGGGATGTAGACAGTTTAGTCTTATTAACTAATATTTCCCCTTCCATTTGCCTTTATATACATCTGTTGAATCATATATTTGTAGATCAAATTTTTTTGTTCAGTTCTGACCTTTTTATCAGGTAATTTTGAAAGTCCTCTATTTTGTTGAAAATTCATATTTTCCCAGAAAGAATATACTTAATTTTTCAGGGTAGTTGATTCTTGGTTGTAATCCAAGCTCCTTTGCCCTCCAGAATATCATATTCCAGAGCCTCTGATCCTTTAATGTTGAAGCTGATTAGTCCTGCATAATCCTGACTGTAGCTCCCTGGTATTTAAACTGCCTTTTTTTTGGCAGTATACAGTATTTTCTCCCTGCATTATATGAGAATTCTGAAATTTGGCTACACTATTCCTTGGTATTTTTATTTGGGGATCTCTTTCTGGAAGTGATTGTTGAATTCCTTTAGATCAGTTCTCCATAATAATTTTCTGCATGATATTGTACAGGGTCTTTTTCTGATCATGGCTTTCAAAAATATCTATTTTCCAGGTTGGTTGTTTTTCCTAATTCCCTATTCAGTTCTGGTCTCTTTTTAAAATCAGGTTAAGTTTGAAAGTCCTCTATTTCATTGAAAATTCATCTTTTCCTCTGAATTTTGCAGGTAAGTTGATAATTTTGGTTTTATTTGATGTAATCTTGGTTTCTCACAGAGTAATTAATTTCCGTTTGTCCAATTCTAGTTTTCAAGGTTTTTATTTTCTTCAATTAGCATTTTTGTTTTCTTTTCCAATTGCTTAATTTATTGTCCAGCTGGTCAATTTTACTTTTATAATTATTATTTTCTTCAGTTAATTTTTCATAATTCTCCTGTATAAGTCTTATTTTTCTCCATTCTTCTTCTTCCTCTCTTCTTTTTTTTAGGTTTTTTTCCAAGGCAATGGGGTTAAGTGGCTTGCCCAAGTCCACACAGCTAGGTTATTAAGTGTCTGAGGTCGGATCTGAACTCAGGTACTCCTGACTCCAGGGTTGGTGCTCTATCCACTGCACCACCTAGCTGCCCCCCTCTTTGTTTTTTAAAATCCTTTTTGAAATCTTTCAAAAGGTCTTTTTGGAACTGAGAGCAATTCATCAACCCCTTGGGGGCCTCAAATGAAGGCATTTTGTTACTGCTTTTTTTTTCCTCCTGAGATAGTGTTTTCATCATTCCTATCAGAATTCTGTCAATGGTTAGTGCTCTTTTTGGCTTGGTCATTTTGTCAGTTGAACTCTGTTCCTGTGGTATGGGATTTGTAGTCCCAGGTTTTTTTTTTCTGGGGCTGAAGTTCTACTCCCTGGCTTTATACTCTGAGAATTCCAGTGTTTCCAGTTTGCTTTCTCCCTACTTTAGGGTAACTCAATGTCATACCAGCTTTGCAAGGTTCAAAAACCTTCCTCTCCAAGCTGGGGTTGGGACCCTCACTGCACCAAGTCCTTAACTGTGCTATGGCTAAGAATCTCTCACTGGCTTCCCAGTTCTCCTGACTACACTAGGCTATACTCCCCTTTTACCCTCCAGACAAACCTTTTGCTGAGGTTCCTCCAAGTTATCTCACTGAAAACTTGTTTCACTGTTTTTTTTTTTTTTTTTTTTTTTTTTTTGGTCAGGTTCAGTCACTTTAGGATCCATTTAGAGGCTTCATTCAAAGTTGTTTTGGGAAAAGCTCCAGGAGCTTTCTAGCTTTGTGCCATTATCTTGGCTCTGCCCCAGAAGTCCTATCAGAAAAACAAAAGAAAACAAAACAAATTAATAGTTCTTCTCATTTCACCTTTCATTATTTCATGCAAGTTTATTCATATTTTTTCTTAAATCAATGGAGCCCATCATTTCTTTTATCATAATAATATTCTATCACAATCATATACCACATATTGTTCAACCATTTCCTAATATCTGGGCATCCCCAATTTTCTAGTTCTGTGCCACCACAAAGAGAGTTGCTATAAATATTTTAGAATATTAGATCCTTTTAATTTCTTCCCTAATCATCTTTAGAAATAGATCTAGTAGGGGTATTACTACATCAGTGTATATAGATAGTTTAGAAACTCTTTGTGCATTATTCAGATTGCTCTCCAAAACTGTTGCATCAGTTCACAGTTCCACCAACGGTGACTTAATGTTCCAATTTTTCCTCATCCTCACCAATATTTGTCTCATTCACTTTCAATTCTTTTAGCCAATCTGCTAAATATGAAATGGAAACTCAAGGTTGTTTTAATTTTCATTTCTCTAATCCATAATGAATTAGAGAATTTTTTCATATTACTGTAAGTAGTCTTGATTACTTCATCAAAAAACTTCCTAATCAAATTCTTCGACCGCTTATCAATTTGTATGACTCCTATTCTTATAGATTTGACAATGTTCTTTATATATTTAAGATAAGAGACCTTTATCTGAGAAAATGTCTACAAAATTTTTTCTCCAATTTTCTGCTTTCCTTCTGATCTTGGCTACATTTGCACATAACCTTTTATATTAAATCAAAATGATCTATTATCTATTTTACACCTTACACTTTTCTTTCTCCTTTATTCATAAATTGCTTGCATATCCACAAGTCTAGCCTTAATAGCTTTAATAGCCTTAATCATTGAATGGGCATTGCCTCAATCATACTGAGACCTGTGAAAAACTTTAATTTAAAAAGGTCTCCCATTGCATTCAGGTCCATCTCTAGTCATTCTAATTTATATTTTGCCACTGGACCCAGATGACTCCAATGGAGAAAGTAAGGTTAGTTACTTTGCATAACTCTCCTTCACTTAAATCCAAGTCACTTGCATGTCATGGCATCACTTTGATGTCATCATGATCCTCTTCAATGATGAAGGACAAAGAATAACAAGGTAATATAATCCATGTTCTTTAAATACTCTTGAAATAGCTCTCTTTATATCTAGGTCATATTTTCATTTTTTATCTTATCTTAGTCAATGGTATAAGATATTGATCTATTCCCAATTTCTGCCAGATTGCTTTCCAGTTTTCCCAACAATTTTAATCAAATAATGAATTTTTATTCCATAAACTATAAAACTTTGGCAAGTTTTATACATGTCAAATACAAAGTCAAATATTCATTTGCTGCTACAAATTTCATGTCTATTCTGTTCCACTGATGTACCTTTCTATTTCTTACCCAGTACCAGATAATTTTGATCATTACTTATTTAAGTAGTTTAAGATCTGGTAAATATGTATGAAATGGTTTTACATATATGTATATATACACATGTATACGCATGTGTGCTTATATATTTTATAGTTGTGCTTAATGGTAGTGGGGGGGAGATTTTAGTGGGGGGATTGAAAAAGAAAAAATAAGTTACATGATAGCTTTATTATATATTTAAAAGGAATATCAAATTGAAGAAAATAGATCTGCAGTTTCACATGCATTTTTCCCATACTATGTCATGAAAATTTTGTTTTATTTCATAAATTTAAGAAAAAACTTCCACAAATTTATGAACTTCCAGTTAAGAACTCCCCGAACTAAGTGATCTCTAAGGTCCATTCCATTTCAGACCTTGTGTGTTCTAAGGTCCCTTCCAACTCTGATATTCTATGTTCTACTTTCAAAGGCTTCTTCCTGTTCTAATATTCCATGTTCCATGTTCTAAGGTCCCTTTGGACTCTCAGTGCTATAAATTATGAAGAGATATCCAGTTGAGTCTAATCTGCCTCAGGATCAATTTAACTGGACAGCAGGAAAGGAGATCAACAGTCTCTCCTTTAGCTTGGTTCTCTTAATTATCCTTAATCCTTTCAAGACCTGAAAATATCTTACACATATTAATTAGTTAAGCCCCCCTGAGGAAACTAAAGAGTCCTAGAGGGTTACTTTCAGGCCAGGGTATAGGAGGCAAGGAGAAATAACTGTAGCATGGAGAAACTCAAACTAAATGGGAAGTTACTGAAGATGCCACAGAGCTTGAGGCTGTCCACTGAGAGTCAGTCCCACTGCCCTCTGCCCTGTCATATGCATAAAGCATTGTGTTTATTTGTGGGTGACATACTTTAGGGAGAACATATCAGGCTGGACTCTGATGGTCAAGATGCTGAACTGACTGGATATCATGCCATGGAAATATCTGTTGAAAGAATTGGGGATGTTTAGCTTAGAGAAGAAAAACTTAATAAATATGAAATAATTGCTAGAGGGTGAAAGTACTAATAACTGGGGAGATAAGGAAAGATCTTGTGTAGAAAGTGGCAGCTAAGTTGTGCTTTGAAATAAGAGACTGACTCACAAAGAGAGTTTACTTGCATGGAGTCATTCTATGAGAAAGAGCTAATTGACCGATATGAACACAGAGGAACCAAAGGGGAGTAATATTGAAATGAAATTGAAAAGGTAAGTGGGAGTCAGATTGCAGAGTGTTTTAAATACCAGAGCAAGGAATTTATATTATATCTCAAGGAGTTCTTAAAGTTTATAAGTGATGACATAGTCAAATCTGTGTTGTTATTATCATTTTGAGACTGAACTTCTTATCTGTAGTTTGTTGCTTAGTTGTTTTCAGTTGTGTCTGACACTTTGTGACCCCATTTGGGGGTTTTTGTGTCAAGGATATTGGACTGGTTTGCCATTTCCTTCTCCTGCTTATTTTACAGAGGAGAAATTGAGACAAACAGGATTAAGTGACTAACTCAAGGTCCCAGCTATAGTGTATTTAAGGTCATATTTGAACTCAGATCCAGGGTAGACACTCTCTCTGCCACTTATCTGTCCCGTCCCCTTATCTACTTCAAGTGGACAGTGTAGGGGTTGAATTCTACTGCTCATCTGCACAGAATCTTTGACTTGTTTCATTTCTGACTAGAATTAGTTTCCCTCTTATTAGGTAGCCTGTTGGCCTCCTGCTTCCTGGGGCTTACCATACTTATGTAGGAATTTTTGATTGTAGACACTCTATTTCAGTCCTACCTCAGATCAGATTTTCTGAACTCAAGGGATTCACCAACCTCAGCCTCTCCCCAGGAGCAGGAGCTATAGAGATGGACCACCACACACACACAGCTCAGATCAATATTTTAGGGATATCAGTTTAGTAGTCGTTCAATAGATAGATAGATGGAAAAGGGGAAAGACTGGAGGCAGGCAGTTCCCTTAAATGGTTATTGCTTTAGGGCAGGAAAGATGTGATGAAGATCTGAATAAGGGTAAAAGCCAAATGCATAAAGGGAAGAGGGTGGATTTGAGAGACATGTTGTGGTGACAGATTTGATGAGACTTAGCAGCTGATTAAATATGGGAATGAGGGAGAGGGAAGAGTTAAGAATGATTCTGAGAATTGACTCTGGGTGACTAAAAAGATGGTGACACCCTCAACAGAAATACAAAATTTGATCAAGGATGATTTAAAAAAAATAAATGACTTTTGTTTTGGACATCCTGAAATCAAGAAATCTTTGGAATGTCTGAATGGAGATAAACATCTGGTAATTGATAAAACACTCAGATTCAGAGCTGTGATTAAGACCAGAAACATGAACTTAGGAAGGATCTTCATAGCGGAGGTAATTGAACCCAAGGGAACAGATGAGATCACCAGAAATGAGATCACAAGGAAAAGAGTATATATGAAAAGAGAACACAAGAGGACTCAGGAAAGAGCTTCAGGCAATACCTATATTTAGTGGGTCCCAGGAAGATATTGACTCAGCATAAGATAGTAAGGAGGTAGGGCAGCTAGGTGGTGCAGTGGATAGAGCACTGACCCTTGGAGTCAGGGGGACCCGAGTTCAAATTCTCCCTCAGATAATTAATTGCCTGTATGACCTTTGGCAAGTCACTTAACTCCATTGCCTTAAATTTAAAAAAAAAAGATACTAAGGAGGAAGAGTCAAATACCTAGGTGAACAACCAAGAAGGTTCTGTCACTCAAACCAAAGGAAGAGAGAATGTCAAGGAAGGAGTGCTTAACAGTATCATAACCTGATGAGAAGTTAAGAAGAATGAGTGCTGAATACAGGCCATTTGGTTTAATAATTCTGAGATTATTAAACTCTTAGGACCTCAACCTCCTCATCTGCAAAATGTTTTAAGAAGTAATAATTCATAAGTATTAATATACATCTCACAAGGCTATTAGAGAGTGCTTTGAAAACCTAAAATGACTATCGATATTATTAGTATTGCTTATTTCTCCTTGAACTCAGAGGGCAGAGCCAGAAGTAATGGGAAGAAGGTCTGGAAAGACAGATTTTAGATCTGTAGTATAGTGGGAAAAAACACTAGATTCAGAGCTAAAGAATCTGGATTCTTGTTCTGACACTTATTAGCTATGTGACCTTGGACAAGTTTTTTAATCTTTTTAAGCCTTAATTTTCTCATCTGTAAAATAAAGGGATAGGGGCTGGATATATTAATCTCTAAAGCTCTTCCCAGTTCTAGATCTTCTTAAGGAAGAATTTCTTAATTAGAGCTTCCATTCCAAAGTGGAATGGACTGACTTGGGAAGTAGTGAGTTTCTCATTGGACTTTTTCAATACAAGACTGGATGACAACCTGTAAGGAATGTTGTAGAGGGAGTCTTTGCTCAGATACAGCCTAGATTCAATGCCCTTTGAGATTCTCTTCAGCTGTGATATTATGAGGTTCTATAATTCTAAAATAGATTAATGATCAATGATAATTAATTTTATTTGTTTATAGAATATTAGAATTAGAAGGAGCTGTAGGGACCATCTAGCCCAATCTCATTAATTATAGATAAGAAACTAAGGCTGAGGCAGAATTCTAGCCAGGGCCTCCTGACCACCAGTCCCAAACTCTAGTTTCCACACAGTTATATTAGAATCATAGAATATTAGATATAGAAGGGCCTTTTGAAATCATCTGACTCAATTCCTTTTCTTATAGATGAAGAAACTGAAGTCATGTAACTTGTTCAAGGTCACAGCATAGAAGTGGTAGAACTAGGACTCAAATTCTAGTATCTTGACTCTTCAGCAAGTTTTCCCATGATGCCATATTTTATTTTGGCTTGGACCTGGAATTTCATTGATATTTTATTGGATTTCTCAGTGAACCTTTTCTTCTATCAATGCACATAAGTGAGTGCTTTAGAATCTCAGAGAGTTACTGTGAGCACAGAGAGGTCAAATGAACCTAGACCTTCCTGGCTTCCAAGTCAGTTCTCTTTTCTCAACTCTCTAAGTCTCTAAGTCTCTACCCTCTCTGTCTCTCTGTCTCTCTTTCATCTCTCTCTCTCTCTCTCTCTGTGTGTGTCTCTCTGTTTTTATGTCTCTTCCTCTCTGTATCTGTATCTGTCTGTCTCTGTCTCTGTCTCTCTCTCCATCTTTATATCTTTTCCCTTGGTGAAATGTTTGAGCCATCACACAGAAGTATCACAGGGAGGAAATAGGTCAAGTCCCTGGAGAACTAAAAGCAATTGGTTTCTCCAATAAGGAAATCAGAAATAGCCCAAAGATACTAGAACAGGCTCAGCAGGAAAGCCATCTTCTCTTAAAGTTAAAAAGTACATTTCTGTACTAAGTGTCAAATTCCTCTTATTTAAGAGGAAATTACTAGGTTTCCTCCTCCCTCTGTTTTAGCATAATTCATCATACCCAGCATTTGTCAGAATCATAACCTGGACCAATTCAGTAGAGCAGCTCCTGTACAATGCCTTGATATGAAAAATGTTTTTCCAACATATATTCTGTGCTAATTGAAGCAAATTTTTGAATGACTTCTTTGTCAAATACTGTTAGAGGGTCATCATGGCCTCATTGACTCTCAGTATTGGAAATAATTTCAGAGATCAGAAAATCATAGACTTAGGACCTGAAGCAGCAACCATTTCTTTAAATCCCCTTGTTTTGCAATGGAAGAAACTGGGGGGAAAAGTGGAATTGATCTACCTGGGATCACAATGGTGGTAAGCCTAGGTCCTCTGGTTTCAAATTCATTGTGCTTTCTACTATGCCACAGGACATTTACCTTTCTGAACCTTGGTTTCCTTCTCTGAAAAACTGGGAATTAGATTATTTTCAAACTCTCCCATTTCTAGATCTCATGATCTATTCAGGTTTCCTTTGATTTGAATACTGGCCTCATTATATGATCACTAGTGAAGAGGCAGGAGACTGTGAGAAACTTCTAGGAGATGGTACATCAACTTTGAGATATCAATTATGTGGAAAATCACAGTATGAAATAATATTTCCATTTTAATACTCAACTCAACAATCTTCAATGACTCCTTATTGTCTATTGAATGAAATTTGAGGAGTCTGACACTAAAACATTCTACAGTGTAGCAGCCTTCCTACCTTTCTACCCCTATTAATTATTCTTCCTCTCTACTATCAGGATATTATCTGTTCCCTAAACATACCCATCATCCTTCCATCTTCATCCCTTTGCAAATCATTTGATCTGGCTAGGTCTCAATTTTCTCATTTGCAAAATAAGTGTTGGACTATATGACTTTTGAGGTTCCTTCCAGCTCTAATCAGTTCCTATGATTATATAAATGTCACAGAGGAGGGAAAGTATAGTAAGGAGATAAAGAATTGTCTAGACTTAAGAACTGATTAGCAGTGGGGAATGAGGGCTAGGTATGAATCAAAGGTGACTCTGAGGTCTTAAGACTGAGGGACTTAGAAGATAGAGGAGCTATGACAGAAACAGAAAGGAAAGATGAGTCAATAATTAAATCAAAAGTAATAAATTAAATTGTTGTTGGAGAGAGGAAACTCTGAAGTGAAATCAAGTGACAGGACCCTGCAGTCACTAAATTAGACTGACTAGGTCACTGGCCAGCCTGCGTAGAACAGCTGGGCTGAAGTGCAAAAAGGATTCTGGTTGTCTGCCTCCAGGGGGCACCCCAGACCTGAAAATACCCAATGAGTGACTCCCCTTTAGAATTGGGTTCTTTATGTAGAGCTTTATATTTCACTACATTTTCCTTAACATGTTAGGTAAGTAGGGGAAAAATAATAATTCTAGTTCTAATTCTCTGATTCTTTTATAGATGAGAAAACTGAAGTACTGTGTATTTTAGTGTTATACCCTAAGTCAGAATTGGGGAAAAAAAACCCATAGTTCTCCTACTCTTTTCAGTACCGCATAGTCCACATTTAGAAATCAAGGAAGATACAGAATATAAAGACAAATGTCCAACAGTTCGGCAGTAAAGAAAGTTGGCTTTATTTCCCCAAAGGCCTACCCTGGCTGTCATTAAAAGCCATGTAAGGGGCAGCCAAAGGCTAAGTATTGAACCAAGAAGCCAAGACACAGTAAGGACTCTTCCATTAACTCTCTCAGAGTTTACATTTTGAGAATGAGTAGCTGCAGAAAGCCATGACCTTGGCTCTTGTGATTCTTGCCCATGTACAGCTAGACTCATTCTGAGTCTTCCCAGCTGCAGCAGACCTTGGAAGTTAACCAGTTCAACTCTACCCCTTTCCTGCAGCCACAACCCATGTAACAAGCAAAAGAATCCTCCCACAAAGTAATTCAACCTACACTCATCTTTACACATCCCTTAATTACTTGCCTCACTAGTCTATTCCCTGTCTTCTGCTTGCCCTATTTGGAATTTACTCTCCTTCCCTTTTTGCCTATGAAATTCCAACCCAGCCTTTAAAATTCAATTCAAAAGCTACCTCCTCCAGGAAGCTTGCCTGAATCTCCCTGATCCACCTGGTCAGTAATGACTTTCCTTGGAACAACAGACATTTCTTTACTTTGTATCTTTCTAATTCATTTCTATTTAATATTATAAATAATACTATGTTTTTTACTTTCCTGTAAATTTGAAATGTAATGTCATGTATTATCCATATATCTTATTTCCATCTTACACTCAAAGTAACAGGGTCTTATGAAAACTAACTTCTCCAATGCTTAACCCAGTGTTCTGTAAGCCGACTAAATTTATTAAATATTTGAGGAATGAATGAATTAATATACCAATTTTGTATTACCTAGTTTCTTGTCCTAGCACCATTCTAGTCACATGGTTGACATATTCCAACATGCAAATGACTAAGATGATCAAAACTATTTCAACCAACTCTAGGGTAAAAGAAGCCAGTTCTTTCTATAGACCACTTCCAGACCACAGCTCCAAGTTCCCCTGTTTAGTTAAGAATGTCATGGGAAGAAGGCCCAAATAACTGGAAAAACCATGTCTACTGTGACATGTGGGTACAAAGATGACAACAGAAGAATAGATAGGGGATGCCAAGTCTCCAAACCCCTGGTGCTGAGATAAATGGAATGGCACTTCCCAGGTACTGAAGGAAGAGAAGACATCAGACTGAAATTCACTTTGGCCCAACTTAATATTAGACATGGGTACCCATGCTTATCTCTTAAAAACTTGACAAGACTAATTTTTTAGTAGATGTTACATTATTCAAGACTCATAGCCTCCAAATTAGCTCTCAAAATATAGAGACCTAAAAGAAAAAAGCTAAAGCCAAATAATTGGAAAATGAAGAATATGTTATCCCCAGCTTCCTATCTGCTATGGGACTTAACCTAAAGAGGCTATCAGCACATCTAGAGAAGATGAGCAGACATCCTAACATTTTTCTCCAATTACAAAAATCATTCATTTTATATGCTTGAACAGGAATCTACAAAACATGAGACAGAAAAAGAGCACCCATGGAATGGCAGCTTGACCATGGACCATTTCTAGTTAAACTTTATTAAACATAAGTAAAAGAAAGATGACAACAACTTCTGCCATTTTTGGAAAATTTCAAGGTGTGAAATTATCTCAAGTCCCATGGAGTAGATCCTAGAGGTTTTAATAACTCCATTTTGCAGATGAGGAAACATTCAAGACACACTATGACTTATCTGGGAACAAAATAGCTCGTAAATATTGGAAGTAGAATTTTCAACCAGATGTCTTTAACTCCAAGTGATTTAGCAAAAAAAATCAATGGGCAATGATTAATATTAAATGCAAGACACTGTGCTAAGGCTATAGGGATTCAAAGGGAAAAATGAAACCGTTCCTGTCCTCAAGGAGTTTACATTCTTATGAGGGAATCTGAATTCATAGGGTCATCTCTTTAAAGTTGTAAGAGACTCAGGGGACATTAAGTATAACATTATTTTGCAAATGAAGAAACTAAAGTACAAAGAGGTTAAATAATTTGTCCGGGTTGACTAATTGAGAAAGAATTTGAACCCAGGTTTTCCTGATTTTCATCCAGAGCTTGAAATTCCAAGTTCTCTCCCTACCAAAAAAGAATAAATCATATATACTTGGCACTTTACAAAGCACTTCCTTTATGATCCTGTGAGCCAGAAAAACGATCAGAGGAGCAAAAAGTTCTCAATCACTGGGACTGGTTATGATGTTGAAGACTGAGAGATACTGAAAGGTAGGGGAGAAACCCAGATCAGTGTCCCAGATCAGGATCCCTGAGCTAGAACCAGGAAAGTCAGATGGCTGTGTGTAGACAAAGGTGTTCTGAAATACTCCCATTGTAACCCCTCTTCACTCCTCACCCCCAGCCTCTGAAGGAAGACTGCATTTGAAGACTTTCCCTGATGAACTACTGGAAGCCCATGAAAGCTGCAGAAGAGGTGGAGGTGTGCCACCTGCTGGGAACTGTGGAGACCTGCAGGAGCCATGGTAACTGACAGAAAAGCTTGTTCAATTGTATGAATGTAGAGTTACAATTGCACCTTACAAGACTTCTAGAGTCAAGATGGTGGTATGGAGATAGATTGCAGCTAGAGTTTTTCCCTACACAACCTTAAATGAAGCCTCTATACAAACATTAAAGCTATAGATCCTACCCCCCAAAAAGCAAAACAAGTTACAAATTCTGGACAATATGTTGCGTCTTCAGTGAAGGTCTGTCTCTTCAGGGGTAAAGAGAAGTGTAGCCCAGCTAGGCAGTGGTGGTTTCTAGCCACAGAGCAGTATAGGTCCTGACAGCTAGATAGTAGCCCAGCAAGGAGGGTCCCAAACCCACACCAAGTCTGAACCCTGGGAACACTGGAGCAACAGACAGGACTGGGTAGAGAACAAACCTCTATAGAGGCAGCATCTTGGCAAGTGATAAGCCAGGGACCAAACCCTAACCCCAGCACAAAAAACTTGGAACCATATTCTCTGTACCCCAGGGGTAGAGAGGTCAACAATCAAAATGAGAAAAAAAAGCAAAAAGAGCACTAGCCATAGAAAACTACTATTCAGATAGAAATGACAAAAATGCCATCTCAGAAGAAAGAAAGCAATGACAGTTAATTAAAAAAACAGTTAATAAATTGGACTCAAATCCAAAATGTCATGGAAGAGATTAAAAAAATTAAAAACCAAGGGAAGAAGAAAAATGGAAAAAAGAAATGAAAGTGATGCAGGAGAACTATGAAAAATTGACCGAAGAAATCAATTCCTTTAAAAGTTAAAAAATGACCATTTGGGAAAAGATTGTAACTCAACAAACAATAAAATTAAGCAACTGGAAAAGGAAAACAATGCATTTAAAAGTAAAACTAACCAATTGGAAAAGGAAACATAAGGTGGTGGCTAGGTGGCACAGTGTATAGAGCATGGGCCCTGGAGTCAGGAGGACCGGAGTTCAAATCCAGTCTCAGGCACTTAATAATGACCTAGCTGTGTGGCTTGGGCAAGCCACTTAACCCCATTGCATTAAATAAAATAAAAATAAATAAAAGGAAACATAAAAACAAAGGAAAATGAAACCCTAAAATTAGAATTGTATAAATAGAAACTAAAAATTAGAATTGTATAAATAGAAACTAATGACTCAATGAGACACCAAGATTCCATCAAACAAAATTAAAAAGCTGAAAAAAATGGAAGAAAAATTTAAGTACCTTTTAGGTAAACCAAGCAACCTAGAAAACAATTCCAGGAGACATAATTTATGAATTATTGGTCTACTTGAAAACCTAGATCAAAAAAGAACCTGGAAAATGTCTTTTAGGAAATTATCATGGAAAACTGTCCTAATATTATAGATCAAGAATATAAAATAACCTTTGAAAGAATTCACAGGATATCTCCAGAAAGAGATTCCCAGAATAAAAGCTATCACAACTAAATTCCAGAATTCTTATCTAAAGGCAAAAATACTGCAAATAGTCAAAAAAGGAGCAATTAAAATTCAAAGGAAGCACAATCAGAATTACACAGGATTTATCAGTTTCAACATTAAAGGATTAGAGGACCTGGAATATGATATTCCAGAGGGCAAAGGACCATGGATAACAGCAAAGAATTAACAACCCTGCAAAATATAGCATATTCTACCAGAGGAAAAGATGACAAGAGGCCAAGAGGAATTCCAAAGTTTTCTGATAAGAATACCAGACCTGAACAGAAAAATTGATCTTCAAGTATCAGACTCAAGAGCTGCATAAAAAGGTAAATGGAAAGGGGGAAAATATGCTAGTCAAGAACATTAAACTGTATACATCCCTACAAGGCAAGATAGCACTTGTAAGTCTTAAGAATTGTAATTCTCTTAGGATAGTTAAAGGATTGAATATAATTTGAAGGGATCTGATAAATAAAACTAGGTTGATTTTATGAAAGTAAAAAAACCCTAGGCAAACATCAACTGCTCATGGATAGGTCAAGCTAATATAATAAAAACGACAATTCTACCAAAACTAAACTACCTGTTTAGTGCCCTACCAATCAAAATTCCAAAAAAAATTACTTTAATGAGTTAGAAAAAGTGGTAAGTAAATTCATATGGAGAAATAAAAAGTCAAAAATTTCCAGAGATTCAATGAAAAAAATGCAAAAGAAGGTGGTTTAGCCTACCAGATCGAAAATTACATTATAAAGCATCAGTCATCAAAACTGTCTGGTATTGGCTAAGAAATAGAGTGGTGGACCAGAGGAATAGACTAGGTAGGTGCAACAGCAGGAAATGATTATAGTAATCTGCTGTTTGATAAACCAAAAGAGTCCAGCTATTGGGATAAAAATTCTCTCTTCTATAAAAACTGCTGGGAAAATTGAAAGTTAGTATGGAAGAAACTTGGATTAGACAAGAGAACACCTCACACCCTATACCAAGATAAGATCAAAATGGATGCAGGATTTAGACATAAAAAACAGTATTATAAGCAAACTAGAACATCAAGGAGTAGTTTACCTGTCAGATCTATGGAAAGGGAAGCAATTTATGACTATGGAAGAGATGGAGAATCACAAAAACAAACTAGATGATTTTGATTACATTAAATTAAAAAGCTTTTGCACAGACAAAACCATTGTAACCAAGATCAAAAGAAATGTAGTAAACTGGGAAACAATCTTTACAACTAGTATTTCTGAAAAAGGACTCATTTCTAAAATATACAGAGAACTGAGTCAAATTTTTAAAAAAGCCATTCCCCAGCTGACAAATAGTCAAAGGACATGCAAAGGTAATTTACAGATAAGGAGATCAAAGCAATCCATAGTCATATGAAAAATTGCTCTAAATCATTACTTATTAGATAAATGCAAATTAAAGCATCTCTGAGGTACCATCTCACACCTCTTAGACTGGCCAATATGACCAAAAAGGACATTGATCATTGCTAGAAGGATTGTGGGAAATCTGGGACACCAATACATTGTTGGTGGAGCTGTGAACTCATCCAACCTTTCTGGAGAGCAGTCTGGAACTATGCCCAAAGAGCAACAAAAATGTGCATACCCTTTGATCCAGAAATATCACTACTGGGTCTATACCCTGAAGAGATGAAGAAAAGGAGTAAAAACATCACTTGTACAAAAATATTCATAGCAACCCTGTTTGTGGTGGCAAAGAATTGGAAATCAAGTAAATGTCCTTCAACTGGGGAATGGCTTAGCAAACTGTGTTATATGTATGTCATGGAACACTGTTGTTCTATTAGAAACCAGGAGGAATGGAAATTCAGGGAAGCCTGGAGGGATTTGCATGAACTGATGCTGAGTGAGATGAGCAGAACCAGAAAAACATTGTACACCCTAATGGCAACATGGGGGTGATGATCAAACATGATGGACTCACTCATTCCATCAGTGCAACAATCATGGACAATTTGGAGCTGTCTGCAATGAAGAATACCATCTGTATCCAGAGAAAGAATTGTGGAGTTTGAAGAAAGACCAAGGACTATTACCTTTAATTTAGGAAAAAAAACTGGTATCTTTTTTGTCTGATCTTGCTATCTCTTTTACTTTGTGTTTCTTCCTTAAGAATATGATTTCTCTCTCATCACACTCAGTTTGTATCAGTGTATACCATGGAAACAATGTAAAGACTGTCAAATTGCCTCCTGTGGGGAGGGGTGGGGGAGGGAAGTAAGATTAGGGGGGAAATTGTAAAACTCAAAATAAATAAAATCTTTAAAAAAAAAAAGAAAAGTAGGGCCGACTAGGTGGCACAGTGGATAAAGCACTGACCTTGGAGTCAGGAGTACCTGGGTTCAAATCCGGTCTCAGACACTTAATAACTACCTAGCTGTGTGGCCTTGGGCAAGTCACTTAACACCATTTGCCTTGCAAAAAAACTAAAAAAAAAAGTAAGAAGCCCAATAAAAAAGATAAACCTGAGTTTAAAAAAGGAATACCAAAATACCAGTATCCAAAATGAAAAGGGTAACTCTCCACTAATGGATGAGGAAATTAAAGAGATAATTCAGAGCTATTTTGCCCAAATGCATGACAATAAATTTGGTAAACTGAGTGAACTGAATGAATATTTACAAAAATATAAAGTACTCAGATTAACAGAGTAAAGAATAAAATACTTCAATAATCCATTTCAGAAAAGGATATTGAAAAAAACCATCAATAAATTCCCCAAGAAAAAATTCTCCAGGCCCAGATGTATCTACGAATAAATTCTACCAAATATTTTAGGAACAATTAATGTCAATAATATGTAAACTTCTTTTTTAAAAAATGGAGAAGGGGGGTGGCTAGGTGGTGTAGTGGATAAAGCACTGGCCCTGGAGTCAGGAGTACCTGGGTTCAAATCCAGTCTCAGACACTTAATAATTACCTAGCTGTGTGGCCTTGGGCAAGCCACTTAATCCCGTTTGCCTTGCAAAAAAAAAACTTAAAAAAAAGGAGTTCTGCCAAATTCCTTTTGATACAGCACCATGGTGCTGATACTTAAACCAGGAAGAGTCAAATCAGGCAAGGAAATTTATAGACTAATCTTCCTAATGAATATTGATGCAAAAAATCTTAAATAAAGTTTTAGCAAAGAGATTGCAACAAGTTATTAATAGGATAATACATCATGATTAGGTAGAATTTATACTAGGTAGGCAGGGATGGTTCAATATTAGGAAAATAATTACCATAATTGAAGATATCAATAA
This sequence comes from Macrotis lagotis, assembly GCF_037893015.1. Classification (NCBI taxonomy): domain Eukaryota; kingdom Metazoa; phylum Chordata; class Mammalia; order Peramelemorphia; family Peramelidae; genus Macrotis; species Macrotis lagotis. Next base: position 366,294,440 of record NC_133658.1, read on the forward strand.
CAAAACCAACAAAAATCATATGATTATCCCAATGAATGCTGAAAAAGTCTTTGCCAAAAATATAACATCCATTCCTATTAAAAGCACTAGACAATATAGAAATAAATGGAATTTTCCTTATAGTAACAAGCAGTATCTAACTAAAACCATCAACAAATATTATATATAATGGGGATAAACTTGAACATTTCCAATAAGATCAGGGGTGAAACATGGATGCCCATTAACACCACTATTATTCTATGTAGTATTAGAAATGCTAGCTTTAGTAATAAGAGAAGAAAATGAAATTGAAGGAATTAGAATTGACAATGAGGAAGCAAAACTTTCACTCTTTGCAGATGATATGATGGCATACTTAGAGAAACCTAGAAAATCAATTTAAAAACTGCCTGAAACAAATTTCAGTACAGTAGCAGGATATAAAATAAATCCACATAAATCATCAACATTTCTAAAGATGAACAGCAAAGTCCAAGGGCAAGAGATAGAAAAAGAAATTCCATTTAAAGTAACTGCAGGCATCATAAAATACTTGAGAATCTATTTCCCAAGACAACCCAGAAACTGTATGAACACAGTTATAAAATACTTTTCACACAAATGAAGTCAGATCTAAACAATTGGAAAATCATTATTTGCTCAAGGTTAGACCAAGCTAATATAATAAAAATGACAATACCCAAATTAAATTACTTATTCAGTGTCATACCAATCAAACTGCCAAAAAACTATTTTTCTGAGCTAGAAAAAATAGTAACAAAATTCAACTGAAGCAACAAAAGGCCAAGAATATCAAGGGAATTAAAGAAAAAAATGCAAAGGAAGGTAGATTAGCTGTACCAGATCTAAAACTATATTATAAAAGTCCAGTCATAAAAATTGACTGATAATAGTTAAGAAATGCATTAATGGACCAGTGGATTAGAATAGGTACAAGATAAATAGTAGTAAATGACTACAGTAATCTATTGTTTGACAAACCCAAACTTATTAGCTTCTGGGATAAGAACTCACTATTCAACAAAAACTGCTGGGAAAACTGAAAATTAATGTGGCCAAAAAACTAGGCATAGAGACACATCTCACACCTTATACCAAAGAAAGGTCAAAATGGGTACAGGATTTAGATATAAAGAGCAATGTCTTAGACCAATTAACAGATCAAGAAATGCTCTTTCAGATCTATAGAAAGGGGAGAGTTTTATTATCAAACAAGAAATAGACAAAATGGATGATTTTGAACATATTATATTAAAAAGTTTTTGCACTAATAAAACCAATGTGGCCAAGATTAGAAGGAAAACAGAAAGCTGGGGAAGAATTTTCACAGCTAAAGGTCTCATTTCTAAAATTTATAGAGTACTGAATCAAATTTATAAGGTTATAAATCATTCTCCAGTTGATAAATGATCGTAGAATATGTACAGGCTATTTTCAAATGAAGAAATTAAAGCTATATATAGTCCTCTGGGAAAAAAAAACTCTAAATCATTATTGATTAGAGAAATGCATTTGAAACAACCTCACACTTGTCAGATTAGCTAAGATGACAAAAAGGGGAAATTTTAATACTGGAGAAGTTGTGGGAAGATTGGGACATTAATGCATTATTGGTAGAGTTGGGAACTAATCCAACTATTCTGGAGATAAATCTGGAACTGTGCCCAAAGAGCAATAAAACTAATCATACCCTTTGACCCAGCAATTCCAATACTAGACCTATATCCAAAAGAAATCATACAAAATGGGAAAAGTACCATATGTTCAAAAATATTTATAGCAGCTCTTGTTGTAGTGGCAAGGAATTGGAAATTGAGGGGATGTTCATCAATTGGGGAATGGCTGAACAAGTTTTGGTATATGAATATTATGTAATACCATTGTTTTATAAGAAACCATGAATGGTTGGACTCTAGAGAAGCATGGAAAAAAATTGCACAAACTGATGCTGAGCAAAGGAAGCAGAACTAAGAGAACATAGTACATATTAACAGCAACATTGTAAGTTAATCAACCATGATGGATGCAGCTCCTCTCAGCAGTTTCAGAGATCTAGGATAATCCTGGGAGATCTGTTATGGACAATGCCATCCACATCCAGAAGAGAAATCCCTGCCCCCAAACCCCACAGTATCTGAATATTCACTTTTTAAAAAAACTTCTCTTATGTTTTTCTTTCCTACCCATGGTTTTCTGTCTTTCCCCTTAGTTCTAATTCCTCTTACACAAAAATGATTAATATATAAATATGTTAAACACAAAGTATATGTACAACTTTTACCAGACTGTTTACTGCCAAGGGGAATGAGGAGGGAAGGGAGGGTTGTAGAAAAAATGTGTAACTTATAAATATGCAATTGATGAATGTTGAAAAACTTTTATAACATAATTTGAAAAATAAAATCTCAATTAAAAAAGAAATATCTTTACACAAAGCAAAAAGCAAAAACAACAAAATAAATCAGTTGTTCTTTACAAAGATGAAAGGGATAGTTTCAGAGTTATCTGGAAATATAGCATAAAAGAGAGAGCAAATGACCTAGCCCTAGAGTTAGAAAGTCCTGAATACAAATCCTACCCCAGAATTTACTAGTCTGAGCAGGCCTAGTTTATGCTGTATGTGGCAGAGCCTTTGAGAATTCACGGTCACCTCTAGATCACAATGAGGTCTCAGATTATGCCAGCATAGTATTTATGTCCATCTCTTTACTTTTTTTTTTAATTTTTGCAAGGCAATGGGGTTAAGTGGCTTGCCCAAGGCCACCCAGCTAGGTAATTATTAAGTGTCTGAGGCTGGATTTGAACTCAGGTACTCCTGACTCCAGGGCTGGTGCTCTATTCACTGCACCACCTAGCCGCCCCCATCTCTTTACTTTCAATCAGCTACATGACTTCTTTTTGTAATTATATTTCCTAGATTGTCTCTTTATACCATTCTCCACACATAAGCCATTGGTTTTTTAAAGTAAATTTTTATTAATATCTTTTGAAATTTTTAAAATCACTGCAGTTCCCCCCCCCCCCAGAGTTCCTCCTCCCTCTTCCAGAGAACCATTCCATACACTTTATATTCTTTTTAAAACAAGGAAAGAAAAAAAGGGGGAGGAATCAGCAAAACTGATCAATACATTGGAAAATTCTAAAAATATGTGCAATATGCAACATTTATGGACTTTTGTACCCCTTATACCTCTGAAATGGGGTTAGTTACGAATATCTTTTATCTCTTCTTTCTAGCAACCCTCACTTTTGATTTGTATATGTGTATGTTTGCACTTCTTTTCATTTACATTAGTGTAAATCTTGAATAAATTATTTTCTTGACTCTGCTTACTTCATTTTGCATCATTTTATGTAGAACTTCTCTGGATTCATCACAATCATTATTTTCATAGCACAACATTAATCCATTATATTTATATAGTGAACCATGATTTGTTTAATCATTTCTCAGTCAATGGCCATCTAATTTGTTTCCAGTTCTCTGCTTTTACAAAAAGTGCTTCTATATATATATTTTGGTGTCTTGGAGGACTTTCTTCTTATCAATGGTCTCTTTAGGGTATGAGGCCAGCAATTGAATTTCTGGATCAAAGTGTATATAGATGTTTTAGTACTTTTATTTGCATACTTCCAAATTGTTTTCCAAAAGAATTATACTTATTCACAGAACCAACAATACACTAGTATGCCTATCTTCCTTCAACTCCTCTAACACTATTATTATTATTATTATTTTTGTCAATTTGCAAGGACTGTATGTATTAGTTAATTGTTTATATATTTTGGATACTAAACTCTTAGAGAGATTTGTTAAAAATTTTCTTTCCTATTTCCTTTCTATTCTAGTATTGATTAATTTTGTCTTTTCAGTTTCATGTGATCAAGCTAGCAATTTTGTCTTTGCCTATATTTAATTAAGAAATATCTCCTTCCTATAACTGTAATAAGTATATGCTATACTTTTCTTCTCATTTTTAGTAGTATGATCTTATATTTTCTCTTATATTTTATTATTATTATTATTATATACAAATATAATTGATTAGAGTAGGGGTGGGCAACCTTGCTGAAGTTATTGTCTCAATGAATATCTTTCCTGATTTACTAGGATTTTCCAAGAAAATACAAGTCCTTTTTGGTAACATTTTACAACTGATGCTATTTACCCATGGAGTTGCCTACTCCTCAGAGATCATAATGTTCCATGATTTGCAGCCAAATACAATTATTAGACAAAATATTGGTGTTGTAGGGCTGTTTGGCTGATATTTACTTGTCACCCATTCCACTTAAAATAAATGATGAACTGAATCATAATAATAAATAATAGCTTGCATTTAAAAAAAAACTTTAAGGTTTACAAAGTGTACTTCAAATATCTTTGAATTCCATCTTCATAGAAACCTTGGAAGATAGTTGCTATTATTATTCCAATTTTGCAGATGAGGAAATTTCAGAATATAGAGATTAAATAACTTGCCCCAAATCACCTAAGTGTCTGAGACTAGACCTGAATACAGATCTTGTATCTAAATGCAACATTTTTCTCTGCTACCTAGCTGAAATCACTCATATACATTAGACTAATGTGAAAAGTCTTTTTTGTAATGTAATGATTGAACAAAACCTTGAAAGGTGTATTGTACAAAAATCATATTTAGGGGCAGCTAGGTGGCAAAAGTAGATAAAGCACTGGCCCTGGAGTCAGGAGGACCTGGGTTCAAATATCAGACACATAATAATTACCTAGCTGTGTGACCTTGGGCAAATCACTTAACCCCATTGCCTTGCCAAAAAACAAAATAAAAATAAAATAAATCATATTTGGATAGACCAGGGAAACCTTGTCACCCTCCAGGGATCAACTATAATTTATCAAGTTAGATAAACTGAGTTATTCAAGATATTGGAGCAAGTATAACTTTCTAGCATAATCCTTGAGGAGGGATCACCTTGTGAAGCAAAGAGAGGAACAGACTTGCCTTCAATCCTGACTAAGTCTCTTTCCTTTGGTTGGAATCCATTAAGAAGAAAAAATGGCTCCCAACACCTGGGAATTATAAATTACCCTTTTGCATGTATGCTCCCTAACAGGAGCATACTTTCTTCTGGGTTCTGTAGCTACTTGTGGGAGACTGTTTCACAGATTTTGGGGGAAATGTTTTGGAGGAACTGTTCTTACTATAACATCTTTGTGAATGGTCAAAAGCTACTTAAAACCAACTCATTTATTGATCCTTAAGTGATAATCATGAAGGGAAATGGTTTATTTCTGAACCAATGTCATTAGAGAAAGAAATCCCCTGAATCTCTCAGGATATCTAAAGTTCTAGGGACCTGATTCATTAGTGAGTCATAGAGTTAAGATAAAGATTCCCAGATTGTGTTGTTCTTTTTAATTGCTTTCTGGGGCAACACTGGCCCTGAAGTCAGGAGGATCTGAGTCCAAATGTGGTCTCAGACACTTTGTGACTCTGGGCAAGTCACTTAATTCCAATTGCTTCAAAACCAAAGAAAAAATAGTCTTCTGTGGCAGAGACTGTTGTAAGATCCTTGAAAGTATCCCAAAGTTTTTCCTATCTTCTTCCTATGAATCAAATCTACTTATCCATTATCTTCCATATACAATGTTTGTCTAACATTTCTGTATCAGGGCAGCTAGGTGACGCAGTGAATAAAGCACTGGCCCTGGAGTTAGGAATACCTGAGTTGAAAGCTGGCCTAAGACACTTAATAATTATCTAGCTGTGTGGCCTTGGGCAAGCCACGTAACCCTGTTGCCTTGCAAAAACCTAAAAAAATCCCAAAACATTTCTGTATTAATGGATTAACTCAATGGGTTGGATATCCAACTCCAGGTCATAATTTGAATTGTCTATTTTCTTTATCCATTTTGCTTTTCCTGAGTAGATTGCTAGGCTTATAGGTGTGTGTGTTAAGTGTGTGCAAATGTGTATATTATGTAGATGTCTATAAATACAAACACATGCACACATTGTAGCTGACATTTATGGGAGTATGTTTAGCTTGGTAATATAATCAGAGGATTATTGGGAGGAAAATTTTTATAATTGCATCTATGAGAGCATCTTCTTTCATCTTCAAATATGCATGTCAGATACCTTGTTGGAGAACGTTAAAGATATGTTTTGTTCTATTGAATTAAATACTTAAAAAATAAACTAATAATAATAAAAATAATAAAAACCAGTGGAATCTTGTGTGCTTAGCAACTTTATGTTAATTGTAAGACTATGGGGTTGTAAATCATTAAAGAAAATCATTTTTGAAAGCCTGATTGGGCAGAGCCAAGTTGGAGGTATGAGGATAGCATTTCCCAGGAGCTCTCTTCCAAAATGTTTCATAAACCTTAACATTGTTATTCTAACTGAATTTTTGAGGGACAGAACCCACAGAAAGATCCAGGGAGGCAATTCTCCAGTCAAGTTAACCTGGAAAACCATGAGAGGACTCTGCACAACAGGATTGGAGGGGGCAGCAGCACAGCCAGGATCACCATGCTAAAATGAAGGCGTTCCAGTTTTCTGGGAAGCAGGTGCCTGGATCCCTGGGAGTGCCTACTTATGGCAGCAGAAGCAGTTTCCTGATCTTTCAACCCAGAGAACACCAAGCACAACTTGGAAGATCAGCAAGGAAACCTCTGACAGAGCTAGCACGGAGTCCACAGCCTGGACCTTAGCACAGCCATGGCCCTTGCAGCCATGGTCCTTGCAGCCATGGCAGCCCAGATCCCAGGAAACAGAAGCAGGCCCACAGAGCCTCCCAGCAGGAAACCATCTGGCAGCTGCTCCCAGAGTGCCTAGACAACAGCAAGTAAGGGACGGGGAGATTGTTGAGGTCCCTCCTCTGTCCCTGGGACAGGATGCTTATGCTTTGTCCACCTTTAGACCCTGGTCACAGTCTGGAGCCTCCCATCGCCATAGAGCAGGACCCTCATCACAACTCCAGGGAAGAGGGGTGTGCTTATAGTCATTCACAGATCAGAGTGTAGGCAGGAAAGCAGTCAGAAACTCTCATAAGACATTGAAGTAACTGAGATCCTTGCAGGGATGTCCCAATAACACTCAAATGCTCAGAAAGCACCCCCAAACCAGGGTACAAGCTGGGGAAATGAGCAAACAGAAACAAAGGAATCTGACCATAGACAATTACTTTGGTCCCATGGAGGATCAAAACACACACTCAGACAATGATGAAATCCAAGCTTCTATGTCTAAAGCCTCCAAGAAATATAGAAGTTGGAAGCAGGTTATAGCAGAACTCAAAATCAAGTACAGAAGGTAGAGGGAAACATTGGGAAAAGAAATGAGAGAGATGCAGGAAAAACATCAAAATCAAATCAGCAGTTTTGTCAAGGAGATCCAAAAAATACTGAAGAAAACAACATGTTAAAAACCAGTTTAGGTCAAATAGAAAAAGCAATCCAAAAAGTTAATGAGGAGAATACCATCTTAAAAAGCAGAATTGGCCAGATGGAAAAGAAAAGAAAGCTCTCTGAAGAAAACAATTCCATCAAATGTAGAATGGAGCTATAGGAAGCTGATGACTTTGTGAAAAATCAAGAAACAATAAAACAATACCAAAAAGAATGAAAAACCAGAAGAAAACATGAAGCATTTCATTAAAAACAACTGACCTGGAAAACAGATTCAAAAGAGACAATTTAAAAATTATTGGGCTACCTAAAAGTCATGATCAACTGAGTATCAACTAGTCAGCAAAACTGAACATTCTCTTTAGGGAAAAAGATGGACATTCATCGAAATAGGGGAAATTCAGATGTTCCTGTTGAAATGGCCAGAGTTGAACAGAAAGTTTGATCTTCAAGTACCGGACTCAGGTGAAGCACAGAAAGGGTGGACAAGAAAGGTAAATTATGAGGGATTTAATGATGATGAACTTTGTATATTCCTGAAGGGGAAGATGATACTGATAATACTCGTATGAAACTTCTCATTTATTAGAGCAATTAGAAGTAGCATATATAGACAAGGCAGAGGAGGGAGTTGAATTTGAAGGTATAATATATTGTAAAAATGGAGTCAATGAGTGAAAAGAGAATGTACTGGGAGAAAGGGAAAGAAGAGGAAGAATGAGCTAAGATAATTCATGCAAAAAAAGTCAAGAAAAAGTTTTTGCAATGATGTAGAAGGGAGAAAGGTGAGAGGAAATGAGTTAGCCTTCATTCTCATCAGAAATGCCTCAAAGAGGAAACAGCATACATATTTAATAGGGTATAGAAATCAAGAGGAAAAAGGAGAGAAAGGGGATGGGAGAAAGGGGATGGGGGAGGGGAGGGGGATGAAGGTGATAGAGGAGAGGGCAGATCATGAAAGAGGATAGTCAGATATAGCACATTTTTTTTTACTATTTTGCAAGGTGGTGGGATTGGGTGGTTTGTCCGGGACCATGTAGCTGGGTGTTTTCTGGGTTTCTGGAGTGTAGGGATGTAGATTTGGGGCCTCCTGGCCCCAGGGACAATGCTCTGTCCTCTGTGCCACTCGGCTGCCCTACAGCACACTTTTGAAGATGGTCAGAGTGAAGGGAGAGAAAAAATATAATAAATGGAAGTAGAGAGGAATGGATGGAGGAAATTACAAGCAACAGCAGCAACTGTGGAAAAATATGGAAGTAACTTCTCTGATGGACTTATAAGAATGTGATCCACCCCAGAGACAGAACTGTTGGTTTCAGAACACAAACTGAAACACATGTTTTTCCTTTCTTTCACTTTATTTCCTCATGAGATTTTTTTTATTTTTGTGGGAAGAGGGGGAATTATGTTTACTCTTACAACAAGACTACTTTAGTAATGTGTAAATCAACAAAAATTTAAATTAAAAGAGAAAAAATAAAATATATTTAATAAGTGTTGAAAGCAAAAACCAGCCTGTTTCTTATATTTTAGTAAACTCTATCCTTGATACATGTGTATATCATCTAAATAAAGATTTTACAGAAAAGAGAAAAAAGTAGTTGCAAATGTCTTTTAAATTGTCTTTAAAATAATACCATCCTGATGTTTGCCCCCAATCATATTTCAGCTCTTTGAGATAACCTGAATATTGATCACTTCATGAGTTAAGTGATGCAATACAAAAATACATAGAGTGCAATGTCTGAAGTCAGGATAACTCATCTTCCCAAATTCAAATCTGACCTCAGATACTTACTAGTTGTGTGACCCTGGGCAAATCACTTAAACCATTTGTCTCAGTTTCCTCATCTCTAAAATGACCTGGAGAAGGAAATGGCAAACCATTCTACTATCTTTACTAATAAAAACCCAAATGAGGTCACAGAGGGTTGGGACTGAAACAACTCAACAATAACATGCTTTCAAAATTTCAGCTCCTCCAGCATAGGTTTCTTCTATGTATACATGATCTATACTGGATGGTCTTCCTAACTATCTTCTTAAATGATAGCATATTAGGTACTAAAATGTGAGCTCACAAATCTGGTGTTTTGATTGTTAGTGATTATGAGAATAGATAACTATTGAAATTCTGGCAAACTTTATTTTTTTATTTTCTTCCTTCCAATTTAATTTATAAATAGCCTTGGAAAACATAGATCTCATGCCAAGTTTTCAGCTGACTTATTTTCCCTTTCATACTCTACTGTTGTATCAGGCAATATTAATCACAATCTTTCACCATCCTCCTCTGCAAAATTTTTTTTTATTTATCCTCAGCTTCAATCACAAAAAGAGCATTTTCATACACAGAATCAAACAGAAAACAAGGATTCTGTATGAAATCATGGATCACCATTCCATATCACTTATTTAAAAAAAAAGCATAGTCAATTCTGCAAGATACTTCCCAAACCAGCTTGCTTTTCCGTGTTTCCTTCTCATCTTTTTAGGTATTTTTAAAAGTTACAATGGCCTTCTTTATTGTAGTATTCACTATTGGTAGGGCTTGTTCTGCTATCTCAGGAAAAGCAATTCAAGTCTTCCCTTCCTTCCTCCCTTGCTGCCCACCCTATTCCTCAGCTCCCCACAGCCTGGGCTGTCCCAGTCTAAAAATCTTCAGTACCACTTTAGCTGGCACCAACACAACACTGGTAAACTGGTTATTGCCTTCCAATACTCCACTTCCCCCTCTCCCCAGACTTCCAAAGTTTCTACTCTAGTATTTTATGAACACCCTGGATCTTTCTCACAGTCTCATGCTTTGTTCCTTTCGGGCAAGACTTCACTGAAGAAACCTTTTTTCTTAATATCTGGGAAAAATATCTGACTGACATTTTTTTACAGGTCTGAGGGAAAAGTCACTTCCAATGAGTTGTTTCTCTTTGGAGTTCTTGTTAGGGTTTTACTGGAGTAGGCATGTAGGAGTAGGTAGTTTGTCCCTTGTGGTCATCTTGACCAGTAATCTCTTCTTTAAAACATTTTATAAATAAGATTAAACTGCTGTTCCTCTTGGTTTTTCAGTTTTTCCATCTAATGAAGTGATCAAATTATTATCTCATTTCTATGCTTTTTTATTCCTTTGCAGCAACTCCTTTTTTTTTGGGGAGGGGGGGGTTAAACAGCTGTAGAAAAAGTGTCACTCAGACTTTAGAAAAGGCATCAGTCAGAATCAATTGTTTTCCCTTTATTTTGTGAAGTTATTTCTAAGACCATTCTTGAAGCCTTCCTACTTAGGAAAAAACTGACCGAGCTTGTATTTACTGGACTAATCAAATCATGATGACCTGAATAGACCTTTTGGAGAATGACATTGTGCCTTCCCCACTTGTCTCCCCCCCCAAAAAAGCTGAATGCTCCTTAAGCTAGGATATATCAAAGGACAATGTGTTCAGAATGAGAAGGGAGAGGGTGATAGTCCTACTCTACTGTTTTGGTCAGACTACTATATAGCTATAGTTTTTTGCTTCATTCCTAAGTACTACATGTTAAGAACAAGTTAGAATGTGCCCAGAAGAGGTTAATCAAGATGGTGAGGGGATTGGAGATCATTTTATGTGGAAAAAATAATTTGGGGATGTTTATCTTGGAAAAGAGTAAAATTAATGGAGAAAGGATAGTTATTTTCAAATATTTGAAGGAAATATTATGTAGAAGGAAGATTAAACTTCTGCTTGATCCCAGAGGTCAGTACTAAGAGCAATGGAAGGAATTTACAAAGAAGTAAATTTAGGCTTGGTATAAAGGAAACTTCCTAATAATTACAGCCCAAAGTACACTGTGCTGCATTGTAGGGGAGTGAACATCCTACAACTTAAGGTTTCAGGTGGAGATTAGATGACTGCTTGTTTGGGATGATGAAGTGGTAATTCCTCTGAAATTAGGACTTGTCAGTCTCTTGCATCTAAACTGTTCTGAGATTCTGTGATTATGGGAATGAACTAATGAATTAATGAGTGGATTAATGAGAGATCTATTAGCAAGTCATCATGAGAGAGAGCCTGTTCTGAGCTATTGGTTTGAATCATTGGAAAAGATCCTAGGACTTAGAGAGAGTAGGGATCTTCAGGATCGGCTAGTCTGACTCCCTTATTTAACCAAGAAGGAAACTGGGGTCAAGAAAAGTTAAGTGATGTCACTAATTGCACAGGTAGTAGGCAGTAGAGCTGAGATTTAAACCCAGGGGACTTCCTGTACCCTTTCCACTAATTAGAGTAGAATCAAACTCATTCTCAGCAGATTGTACCTATTTTATTTTATTTTGTTATTTTCTGTTGCACAAAAATGTAAATTTATGAGAAAATTTCATCTAGAAAGGAAGATCAATACTATAGTCTTAGAGAGTTGTGGGTGGTTGATGATCATCGAAGAATGAGACATTGTATGATTAACCCAAAGTTTGAGAGCCAGAAACAGGTCTTGAATTGAGATCTGCCTGACTCTGAGGTCAGCTTATTATCCACCACACTGCCTTGCTCTTTTTTTAAGGTTTTTTGCAAGGCAAATGGAGTTAAGTGGCTTGCCCAAGGCCTCACAGCTAGGTAATTATTAAGTGTCTGAGACCAGATTTGAACCCAGATACTCCTGACTCCAGGGCCGGTGCTTTATCCACTGCACCACCTAGCTGTCCCACCTCTCTCTCTGGATATGAAATCAGAGACAAACAACCTCAAAGGGTTGAGGCCATATGCTTCAATGATTTTGACTGGTTCTGGTAACCCACTGATGGTAGCCATTCCTACTAAACTCTAAGTACAGGCATGATTTTATACCACAGATACATGCCTGTATTTGTACACACGTATGCATATACATAAGTATCTGGTTTATGTGAAGTATCGTGGCAGAATACTCTGATCTTCATTCATTTGTATATTAATACCAAAAATCACAGAAGAATACCTGTATTCTGTGCTTGTAACACAGGCATATATAGTAAGCAAATAGGTATAGACCTTATACTTCAAAAGTGGAAAGGGATACTGGTCACAGAGCCAGGAAGCCTCAGGTCAAATCCCAGCTCTGATACTTACTAACAGTGAGCAGTTTGTCTCAAATATTTGTGCCTGAATTTCTTCTCTGTAAAATGAGGAAGCTGGACTTCACACTCAATCCTGTACATACTATTCAAAATTGACATTTCTAAAATCACTACCTAGTGTTCAATGAATGTTGCTAGCCATTGATTCCTCCAGTGAATGAATGCTTCCTATTGTTTATTGGGTTTTTTTCTGTGTTTGTTTTTCTTGTTCACTGGAAACACATTCTTTTGAAAGGAGATACCTTCTCATTATTACAGATGTAAGTAGATCTTGGCAACCAATATCCACAAAAAAGAACACCATCACTATCGGTAATGGTTGGAAATATGAACCCACTGAAGGTGAAAGGTCAGGGAGTGTGCAATTGTTTACACCAGGAGATGTATTTCCTTTTTTAAAAAAAAATTTTAGAAGGAAATATGTGTCAGGGTAGGTGGGACAGCCAGGGAAATAGCCCCTTGGCTTAGAAGTCATCTTATGTTGACCCATCCTTTTCCCACAAGGGTTCACTTTGATCTGCTCAGTTTGAATCTATGCTGTGTTGAGTGAGGTTTAATCTGAAATAACAGAGACCTGGGATGATGCCAGGGGAATCAAAGAACAGAAGAGCAGGCCATGAGTCAGAAGGCCTGAGTTCTACTCCCAAATCTGCCATGAAATCACTATGTAACCTTAGGTCCATCACTTCTGCTCTCTCCACATCCCCTAACTGGAAAAAGAAGGGACGGGGCTGTTTTCTAAGGTTCCTTCCAGTTTGGGCACTCTATGTTCTAACATTCTGTGATGTTTTATCTCAAGGGCCCAAGAGCAACTGTAGGAACTTGGAATCGGAAGAACATCCAACTGTAGAATCATAGGATCACAGACCCACAGAATTATAGAAACATTGATTTTTTGAGGCATAGAAACTTACGATCATAGGCTCTTACAATTATGGATAGCCACAAGTAGATGGTGCCTCAGAGTTCAATTGGTTAACTCTTCTTCCAACATTCCTAACAAGAGGAATCAAATAATTCCTGGAAACTGTGTAATGGCAATATAAAGTTGGTTTTATATTCAAGGGCTGATTTTTACTATTCAAAACCCTGTCTATATTGCACCACTTTTGGGAAAGATTTCATAGTCCTGCATCAGCCCAGATATGATTGCTATTGAATGCAACATCTTCAGGATCTGGAAGAAAGATAGCAATAGTAAAAATCTTTATCTGAGCCATTAATCCCTTACTTTTACAATTAATTGTGTGCAAAGGGAGTTATTAGGGAACTGGAGGACAGTTAAGATTAATAAACTTAGTACAAGGCAGAGTTAGAACATATTGCCCATAGTAGACTAGATTTATTGGATGAGAGAGATTGCATAGGCGATAGATAGGGTTATCTGATTGACCTGAGCTCAAATGAGCCTAGGCCAGCTAAGGGGAGATGGAACCTAGAAAAGACTTTTGTTAAGAAAAAAAACCATGAATAGTTTTAAAGATTATAGTAGTTTCAGCATAAAGAGACAGGGTTTAAAATCCTCATATGGGGGCAGCTAGGTGGTGCAGTGGATAAAGCACCGGCCTTGGAGTCAGGAGTACCTGGGTTCAAATCCGGTCTCAGACACTTAATAATTACCTAGCCGTGTGGCCTTGGGCAAGCCACTTAACCCTGTTTGCCTTGCAAAAAACCCACCTAAAACAAAAAAGAAATGAATCAGGACTACTCTGATTAATACAATGATCCAAGACAATTCCAAAGTACTTGCTATGAAAAAAAATGCTCTCCATATCCTGAAAGAGAAAATCGATGAACTTTGAGTGCAAATTGAAGTATAATTTTCCTTCTTTATTTTTCTTCCTTTTTTTTGAATATGGCTAATATGAAAATTTAGTTTGCATGATTTCACATATATAAGTGATATTAATGTTGCTTGCTGTCTCAGTGGGTGATGGAGGAATTGGTAGAGTGAGAGAATTTGGACTTTACTATTTAAAGAAAAAAAGAAGAAAGTTTAAAATAAATAAATGCTGAATTTGAAGTTGGGGGCAGGGGTGGGGGTGGGAAGAAAAGAAATGAGCCAGGAGACAGACCTCCCAGTGTGCAACTCAGCTGCCCTCTGCTGGCCAGGGATGACTAAATCATCTTTCAGGAATCATTTTCAATTACAATGATAATAGCAAAAAGTTGGAGGGTATCTCTGAGGTCATCTAGACTAACCTCTATAATTTCATAGAGTGGAAAACTGAGACCTCAGGAAGAGAAGTAGCACACAACTACAGAAGAGTTGGTTTTCCTATACTTAGTAAATGCTTAATGAATTTTGTCAAATTCCATTTATACAGAGTTTTCTGACTCTAAAGAATTTTATATCTCCATGGACTCTTACAATAGAACTATAAATGATATAAGGCAGATATAATCTTATAGATGGATTTTGAAAGTCCAGTATATAGAGGATCTTGGTTATTTTACCACAATGATCAAGAACCTTTATCTGCTCCTATGGTTAGTTGGTTGCATTCCTTTTCTTCTTTTTTTTTTTAAAGAAAACTTTATTATTGTCTTTTATTTTCATAGTATAATCATTTCTCCCCTAAAAGCTGGCCTCCATTGAACCTTTCCTTGTAACAACAAAAAATGTCAGTAAAGTCAAGAAACATAACTACCATGTCTGACAGTGTGCATGACATTCCGCCTCTATAAGTTGTTTCTGCTTATCTAAAGAAAATATATTTCCTTTTTAAAAAAATATATTAGTCATATAAATCAAAATTTTGCATTAGTCATGTACAAAAAAAAGCAGGAAAAAGAAAAAGGAAAAATATGTTTCCATCTGTACGCCATCAGTTCTCTAGATGGGAGTAGTTAACATGTTTAATCATGACTCCTTTAAAACTGGTTGATCATTGTATCAATCAGACTTATTAGGTTTTTTTCAAAGTTGATTATTTTTACATTATTGTAGATTATTTTCCTGGTTCTGCTCACTTTACTTTGTATCAGTTCCTACAGGTCTTCCTAGGTTTTTCTGAAATCGTCCCCTTTATCATTTCTTGTAGCACAAGTAGTCCATCAAATTCATATACCATAATTTGGCCATACATTCCCCAGTTCCCTCAATTTTCAATTCTTTGCCACCACAAAGGGTTGCCAGAAATAACAAGAGTCTTTGCCTTTTTCTTTGATTTCCTTGGTAATATAGGGCTAGTAGCATATTTCTGGTTCAAAGAATATGCATAGTTTAATAGATTTTTGGTCATGGTTCCAAATTGCTTTCCAGTATGGGTAGACTAGTTCTACTAACAGTGTATTAGTGTGTCTGTTTTCCCTCATCCTCTAACTTGTAGTATTTCATAAAACAGTCACAGATCTGGGCTCAGCTGGTCATAATAAAGATCCTCGATGCTTCTCATTTTCTTATGTTGTCTCTTTTGTGTTTCCCATAATGTTTATTCCAAATCTTCCTTCAAGTGTTTCAAGACTTGGACTCTAGCTCTGATTCTATCAAGGGTGATTATCTTAGAGGCAATGTCACGTAATGGATAGAACAATAGCCTTGAAGTCAGGAAGTTCTGTGTTAAAGTCCTGCTTCAGGCACTGGACTATGTCACATAGTTTCTCTGGACTTCAATTTCCTCTGTAAAATATGAGGATTTGGCTCCATAAAGGTTCTTTTTATTTCTACATCTGAATTTGAAAATTTCCATGTCTGTCTGTAAGATGGAACTTGAGCTGGGAAAGTGGGATCTATAAGGCAATAGCAATAGATCAATACTGCTAAGGAAACATGCATAACTGGAGATTTAGAACTCTAGGTTGCAAGAGGACCCAGACAGTACAGTAAAGGACCTGTTGAGGACTTTAGATATCATCTATTCTAGGCCAACTCCTTCATTTTATAAGCACAGGGAAGTCATAGTTCCAGAAGGTCATGACTTTAGTTTTTAACTAAGAAGAGGCAGAAACATTTGAGGTTAAAAGTTTGAAAAGGCCACTGGGGTAACTGCGTCACTCATTGGCCAAAGTGGGAGTGGTAGAGAATAATGGGTGAAAAGCCTTTTCTCAGAGCCAAGGCTGCTCCAGTGGTCAGAGAAGATCCTGAGGTAACTTAGTGAGCTCAGAATGGCTACAAATAACCTCTTCCCCATTCCCCATGCCAATGAATGAACTGTTCACAGTTATCCTGATAAGTAGTCTCAACATCACTAAGGCAACACTAAGATCATGAAACACTATTCTCAGTAGTTGAAAATGACTTCATTCTATTTTGTTCCTCTGTACAGTGAACAGGTTGAATATGGTTTCGAAGAGCTTGTCCAGCTCTAATAGTCTATGTTACATGTTCTAAGGTCCCTTCTAGTCTGACATTCTATGTGTCCTGAACTAAAAGGGTCTTCAGAGTTTATCTAGTCCAGGGCTTCTTAACTTGGAGTCTCTGGATCCCAGGGGTCAGTGAATAGATAGAATAAGTTTAGGGGTCCATGAACTTAGAGAAAAACAAACAGCTTTAGTTTCATTAATCTCTTTTTTGAGACATGGTCTCAAAAGTGGGGTGGCCCTTCATGAGACTATCCCACTGCTAATCAGCAGAGAAACTTTGATCTGTTCCATTACCAACCTGGGATAATTTACTCTTCCTTTTTCTACCTCAGGGCAGTACACAGTGGATAGAGTGCTGACTCTGAAGTCAGGAAACTGAGTTCAAATCTGACCTTAGTGACTTAAGCTGTGTGAGCCTAGACAAGTCAGCTAACCCAGTTTGCCTCAGAAGAACTGGAGAAGGGGGGCGGCTAGGTGGGGTAGTGGATAAAGCACTGGCCCTGGAGTCAGGAGTACCTGGGTTCAAATCGGGTCTCAGACACTTAATAATTACCTGGCTGTGTGGCCTTGGGCAAGCCACTTAACCCCGTTTGCCTTGAAAAAAATCTAAAAAAAAAGGACTGGAGAAGGAATAGCACTCCAGTATTTCTACCTAGAAAACTCCTAATAGAGTCACAACTGAAACATCTGAACAATAAAAGACAGCATGGTGGTCTCCTGTTTCTTGTGCCTCATCCTATTGGTGTTGGACTCAGTCAGCTGTAGCCCTACTGCAGCTCAACTCCAGAGCTCAAAAGGTTCAAGAGCCATCCCCTCCCCCAATCTACACCTTCACATCTAGCTTATAACTAAAAGTTAACATTTCCTTCAATTATATTTTAAAATATATATTTCTGATTATATCTGTCCACTGCCATGGGAAGGGGGTAGGGAGGGGAGGGTGGTAGAAAAATGTGGAACTCATAAACTTGCAAATGGATGAATGTTGAAAACTACCTTTGCATGTAATTGGAAAAATAAAATTAAATTAAAAAATATTTCTGAGCATAGGCTTCATAGGCTTCACTAGACTGTCAGAAGTTAAGAACACCTGATCTAGTCCAACCCTTTCATTTTACAGAGGAAGAAGCTGAAGTATGTTGACTTGGATTGGAATCCTGACTGTTGGCCCTAACATGACCTGGTTTGCATCCTAATGCTCTGACTTCAGGGATCAACTTGATCATTTACTCACTTTACAGATAAGGAAACTGAGGCCCAAAGACAGAAAGCAATTTATATTAGTTTACACTGCAAGTTTTGTGCAAGAGTGACCCCTATAATTTGAGCCTTTTCTGCACCAAACCACAATCCTCTTGTGCTTAAATATCATTAGGCTTCTGCAGAAATATCCCTGCCAATGCAAAAGCCTTTTTTTCTTAGAAAGTAATTAAAGTTACTGTGACAGAAAATGGGCATATTGCAAAACATATTGGTTTTTATGGACCAGTGTTTAACATCCTACTCTTGCTACTTATAAACTGCAGTAGATAAAGCACTGACCCTGGAATCAGGACGACCTGACCTCAGATACTTTATACTTACTAGTTGTATGACTTGGGCAAGTCACTTTACCCTGATTGCCTTGAATCCAGAACCATCTCCAGTCATCCTGATCCATATCTCTGAAGGAGAAAGTGAGGCTGGTGACTTAGTCCATCACCACTTCACTCAAATCCAATTCATGTGCTAGTCATGGAATCACCTCCCTGATGTCATGGTCTTCTTTGAGAATGAAATACAAGCAACAGCAACAACTTATAAACTGCACAACCTCAGACAAGTGACTTCACATATCTTGACCTCAGTTCCTTCATCTGTAAAAAGGGGGCATAAAATTCTAATCTGGTCTTAAATATTTAATCCTGCCTTAAATCTCTGATTTTCCTTCTTGGAAATATTAAGTGACTAAGCTTACTTCTCTTGTGTCCTCCTTTAGGAGAAGGGCCAGTCCCTGAAGAATGGTAAACTATTTTTTTCTTTAAGGTGAAATTGCTTTATGAGCCTTGAAACAGAAATTAGGGTTTCTTGAAATCTAGGGAGTTGTAATAGTAATATTCACTTCCATGAGAGGGAAAACATGTTTGAGGAAAAAATTATCAATTTGTGAATCTCTTAAAAGAAATTTAGACCTTCAGCTAGGAGGAGGAGGAGGAAGAGGAGGAGAAGGAGAAGAGGAAGAAGAAGAAAGTGATGGAGAAAATTCAGTTTCATAATTCAGATTAAGTTTAAAAGTATACTATGCTTTTTTTTCTCCTGAAGAGTCAGCTGTTAAAACTTTTACCAGTACATCCCTACATGGATGTTTATGATCTCCATTGTGAGAAAAAAATAGCCAAATCAAATAGATCAGAGATACTTTAGCCTGAAGGAAAGGAAATCAGCTTCTTTAGGTTACCCTCTGAAAATAAAAATTAGTACATGAAAGATCATTGGACTTGTACTATAAAAAAGATACTATAAGAGATCTTAGAAAACAGGATTTTGAGACTAGGAAAAAGCCTGGAAACATAGAATATTCTGGAATGAACTCTGAGAAAAATACCAGAAGTAGCAAGGATGTTAGAATGTTGAATATAGGATTAATTAAACCTTTAAGGAATCTTTAAAACAGAGAATATCAAACCCTGAAGGGACCTTAAAGATCATCCATATAGTCTACTCTTTTTATCTTATAGTCAGGGAGAAAAATTCAGATCTACATACTTAAGTATGAGTTCTAGCAGCTATCTGTTTGATATTAAGCTAATTAGTTCTGTTCTTCAAACCTCAGTTCTTCATCTATAAAACAGGGGAGGGGGTACTAATTCTTATATTACCCATTACCCAGAACTTTTATGAGGCTATAATAAGTTAAAATACTTACAGTGCTACATAATTTTGAGTTATTATCATTTCTACTGCCTGGTCTGTACTTTCTTTAGTTTACATTTTCCCCTCCCCTTTTTTTTGTTTTTGCTATTTTCCTTGTATTTCCATAGTCTTCCTGGAGTTTTGGAAGGGCCATGGTCCAGGGAGAACCTCATGAACAAGGATGTGACCTCCCCTTCCCTTCCACCCTAGGGAACATACATAGTGAGAAATCAGCTTCGAAGCCTAGTTGGAGCCACTGAAAACTGAGCAAGAGAATAAACAAATATTCAACTAAAGTCTTGGCACGTGACAATCATTCTGCTTTCCCTTCTCAATTCCCAGGTGGTCAATTGCCTGAACTTCTGCCTACTGCAACCACAGATCCATTGGCACTTTGGAATGCCATTTCTCCTCCTGTCATCTCTTCTCCAGGATAAATATGTTCAGTTCCTTCTACTTAATCTCAAAAGATCTGATATTTCAATTCACTCAACATCTTCTTCCCCCATCTCTGTTTCCTTCCAGTTTATCAGTGCCCTTCCCTAACATGCCAGACCTGCAGAAATGGAGTCTAAGACAACACTAGTTTAGGAGGTTGCCATTTCATCCTGTTGACTGGTATTGAACTTGCAGTTCAAGACATGCAGTATTTTTTTCCTCATAATCTGCTTTCAAGCTATGTACTCCTCATCCAGTTGATTTTTTAACCCAAATATAAGATTCTACATTTGTATCTATTAAACTTCATATTTCTGAGAGGTAGCCATCTTGTTACAGTTAGAGCGTTGTTCTAGGAGTTAAGGACACTTTGGCTTAACTTCTGCCTCTGATATGGGTAAGTCACTTAAATTCTCAGTGACCTAAGACAACATTCTGAAACAAGTTTCAGAGAAGGTGACAACCAACATTGATAGAAGGTGGCTCCTTCATCAATAAATTCACAAATCTATTTTTATTCTTAAACTTCATTTTGTTAGATTGGATCTATTGTTCTAATTTGTTTAAGTCTTTTTTGTTCTATGTTCATCTTGATGGACATACTGTTTATATCTTCTTTTGAGTACTTAAAAAAAATAAGGACAAAGTATATTCCAGAACTAGTATATTCTAGAACTATCTCCTAGTTTTAAAATTGACCCACTGACCCATTCTATATTATCTTACTTGGTGATCTCATCATTTTCCTTGGGTTTAATATAAATCCAATCATAATTTCTCTCTTGATCTCCAGTCCCTCATCACCAATTGCTTTTGGAATAGCAAGCAATGAAGTCCTATGGGCATCTCAAATTCAGAATATTCCAAATGAAATTTTCCTCTCAAACACTTCCTAGCTTCATAATAAGTGACAAGAATCCCACCATCTAGTCACTCAGGATTGCAATTTTTTAAATATTTTTTTTAGGTTTTTGCAAGGCAAAGGGGTTAAGTGGCTTGCCCAAGGCCACACAACTAGGTAATTATTAAGTGTCTGAGGCCAGATTTGAAGTCAGGTACTCCTGACTCCAGGGGCGGTGCTCTATCTACTGTGCCACCTAGCCACCCCTCAAGATTGCAATCTTGATGTCACTTTTGACTCTTTACTTCCACTCATGACTCATATTCAATCTGTTGCCAAAACTCGTCATTTCTACCTTCCTATATATATCTCATTTTCACTTAACTAGTCACAACCTTCATTCAGAACTTATCAGACCTTGCAAGGACTATTAAAATAGCCAAGTAATTTGTCTCCTTGCCTCATTTCTTACCTGGTTGTACTGCTTTGATATTTCTCTCACTGATTTTTCCATCAAGCCCCAGCAAGCTCATTATTAGGAAAATCTCATCATCCTGCATTATCCCATCAACCTTAGTAACCAGCTCATCACTACCCTCTATTCTTCTGAGTGGAAAGAAGTTATGATTGTCTATTTAAGGAGGGAACTTGACTCAGACCTCCTCATTTATCACCTGGCTGCCTTCCTCTGGGATTTCTCTCACTTATTTTTTTTTTTTGCTAACCCCCCACATCAAATATCTTAAATACTCCTTTTCAGCTTCCTTTTGTAAGTTTGCTTCTCCCATTAGATTGAGAGCAAGGAGTAGCTTCCACCTCCTTCATATTTGTTTTAATAAACTTAATAAATGTTTGACACTTAATAAATGTTTAATAAACATTTGTCAATTGACCCATTGACTCTAATAATTTTAAAAATTAATTTTTACTTTTTTAAAAGGTTTTTACAAGGCAAATGGGGTTAAGTGGCTTGCTCAAGGCCACACAGCTAGGTAATTATCATGTGTCTGAGACCGGATTTGAACCCAGGTACTCCTGACTCCAGGGCCGGTGCTTTATCCACTATGCCACCTAGCCAACCCTACTTTTTTCAATAAACAAAAATCTTTCTCCTCCTCACCTTCAAATAATGAAAATCAAAACCTTTGTAAATATATGCATAGGCAAACAAAACAAACTTCTGTATTGGCCATGTCCAAAAATAATATGTTTCAATTTACTTTCTCTCTCTCTCTCTCTCTCTCTCTCTCAATTCAACCAGCTTATTCTTTGCTTTCTCTATTTTACCTTTAAGCTATAATCCTATCCCTCTCCTCTCCTTTTTTTGCAATTAATTGATTGGCCCAGGGTCACACGGCTGGCAAGTGTCATATGTTTGAGGTTAGATTTGAACTCAGGTTCTCCTGAGTCAAGGGTTAGTGTTTTATTCACTGTGCTACCTAGCTATCCTGAGAATATTTACTTTTAACTTAGATTTTGTGGCTTGGCTCTCCTAGTTCTCTTTCTTACTATATGACCACTCTATCTCAATCTCCTTTGTTGTATTATCATCCATGGTTTCAAGACTTTGTCCTTTTCTTCTATCTCAATACTCTTTTGCTTAGTGCTCTTGTTAACTCTGATGGGGTTCAAATCATTTTTGCTGCATCTAGGGTTTTCTCCATTTATTCTAACCTATATCTATCTATGTCTATGTCTATATCTTTATCTATATCTATATCTATATCTATATCTATATCTATATATCTCTCTATCTCTATCTCTATCTCTATCTCTATATCTATATCTATAGCTATAGCTATATCTATATCTATCTAATCTATATCTAATCTATATCTTACCCCTGGACACAGATGACTCCAGGAGAGAGTTGAAGCTGGTGACTTTGCACAGCCCTCCCTCACTTAAATCCAATTTACTTGCAAGTTACTTTCCTGATGTCACTGACCTTTTCAAAAACTAAGGAAAAACAACATATGCCATAAGCAAAACAATGTAGAATTATAAATTCATCCCTAGTCCCCTTCCATCAGGAAGCTAGCTATTGAATGTTTCCATCTGGATGTCTCATGAACATCTCAAACTCAACAGGTCCAAAACAGAACTCATTACTTTTCTCACCAAACTTTCCCTGATATTTTCTGAGAACAGCTTTCCTTCCAATAACCTGAGCTCCCAACCTTGGCATCACCCACAACTCTCACCTCCAGTCAACTGTAGAGAACTGTTAGCTACCTCTAGAACATTTCTTGAATCTGTCCCTTTTTTCTCCCCCTCCACAGCCATTACCCTTAGTAGGAGCTTTCTTCATCACTCCACTGGATTATTATAATAGCATACCCCTTTCCCCCCACCTCTAATCTTTTCTCTTTCTAATTAATCCTCCACATAGGGAAGGTATGCCAAATTGATATTGATGTGATCATGTCATCCCTTTCCCCCCCACCCCCAGAAGCTCCAGTGGCTCCCAGTTGCCTTTAAGCAATTTATTCTAGCTTAAATAACAAAAGACAAACTTTTCAACTTGATAGCTAACTGTCATTCTGGCTCTAGTCTACCTCTCTACACCAATGAAATATTACTGTCCCTTATATAATCTATTCCAACCAAAGTGACCTACATGCTCTTTCCTACACATGACCTTCCATGTCCCATCTCCCAGAATTCCTACAAGTTCCCCTCCTTGCCTAGTATGAAGTTCTGATTTATGTCTATCTCCTGAAATAGTTTCAAAGTTCAGTTTAAATTTTACCTGCTTCAAGTAGCCTTTTCTGAGCCACAATGATAGTATGTCTATATAGCATTTACCTCATTTTTCCATTCTAGGAACTTATAAAGATAATGAAGTTATTCTGATATGACTTATTCCCACTGAACCCATACTGCCTCTCCATGTTCACCATTTTCTTTTCTAAGTGATCACAAGTCAGCAGTTTACTAAAATAATTTGGTTGGAAATTAACATCAAATAAGTTAGTCTGCTGTTTGTGGAAATCTCTCATTTTGCCTTTTTTGAAAGCAGTTGCCTCTTTTGCCTTCTACACATGTTCTTGTTTACCTAGTGAGAGTTCATCATGTAAAATCTCTCGAATTTATAAAATTATAATAGCAATCATAATAATAAAAAACTTTATATTGTAGCATATTATACAATAACTTTCATTATGATACTATAAAAGATCCAAGATGATATCATTTTGTGGCCACTTTTTCATTTGTACAGCTTATAACTCCTTTTTTGCTTTAATGGTCTTCATGATTGTCTATGATTCCCATCAAAATCAAGGGATATCCTGTAATGAGTCTGTCCCTACTCAGATAAACAGAATGATGTAGTGAAAACAGCTCCATCACTGGGGGGGGGTGATCTTGAAGCCTTCCCATCTTTACAGAAATCTGCCAAGGCTTGCTTTTTTATTGATAGCTAATCTATCAAGAAATCCATGTCAATCTCCTCACCATGAGATGTGGAAGGAGTACATTCCTGGAGGGTTCATGTATTTTTACATTTATATACTACCTTACAGATTATAAAGTGCCTTAGCTAAATTGACTCTTAGAAATTCATAGAAGACATAGATACATAGGAATTATTGTATTCATTTAATGGACAGAAAAACTGAGGCAAGGAGAGGGAAAGAGATTTGTACTAAGTCATATGAAAAGGAGGATAATATGGGACAATGGAAAGTCCTGGATTTAAAGACTGACTAAGACCTGAGTTTGAACCCTGGCTTTTCTTGCTTACTAGTGTATGCCCTTATACCCTTCAATTTCCTCTTCTATAAAATGAAAGGGATAATCAAATGCCTTTCTACTCTAAATCTATACATCATAAGTTATCGGCAGAGACAGGAACAGAATCCACTACTTGTGATTTCCCAATGCGATTATTTCCTTCTACCCAGAGGATCAGAGTTAAAGCTGGAAGGGACCTTAGAGGTCATGTAAGTCCAGTGGTGTTAAATTCAAATAGAAACAAGGGCCAGTAAACCATTCATAAGAATCCCTGTGGGGCTACATATTGTCTTAGACAACCACATATTAGCATTATCTATATTCTATTATATTTTTATTTATTTTGTTAAAATTTTCCCAGTTATATTTTAATCCGGTTGGGTCATACTGGGGAATTTTGAGTTTAGCACCTCTGATCCAGCCCAACTCTTTATTTTATAAGAAGTCAAGGCTTAGGAAAATGGAGTAACTTTTTTATGTTCACAAAGGTAGCAAGAATCTGGGAGTTTGAATTCAGGTCTTTCTGGCTCCAATTCCAAGTACTCTATACATTTTAGCACACTGCCTTTCTATGCTACTCTCAGCTAATTTGATAACCCAATTTTCCATGAGAAGATTTCTGAGAATGAACATGAAATTAGACAAGTTTCATAAGAACTCCAGCTCAATTTTCACATCAAAGCCATACAGTAAGTGGGCAGCATTGCTCTCTTTTGATTACTGTTGCCTCAGCAAAATTTCTGAGCTAAGAATCCCCCATCCATTTATCCCCTCCTCAACCTTGGTCTCCAACTTCCATACCTCCTCTGGGTCTGCCTATCTAAGTATCAATCTATCTGGATTTCATTTTCATTGGTATAATCATTGTTAATATTGTTTTCTGTCTCTGATAAAATCATGCTCCATCAGTTTATATGTCTTTCCAATGATTTTCTATATTCACTTTCTCTTGCAACAGTAATTATATTTCTATGCCAAAAAGTGTTAACTATTCCCCCTAATTAATGGGCATTTACTCCCCACCCCAGTTCTTTGTTACTGTAGAAGTGCTCCTGTAAGTATTTGTCAGTAATCTCCTTGAAAATACATGCCCAGTAACTAAATCACTGGGTCAAAGAAGATGGCCATTTAAATCACTTTATTTGTATAATTTCAAGTTGCTTTCCAGTATGTTATGCACTACCAGAATAGTTTTTCCAACCTTTCCAGCACTGACTGTCCTCATCTTTTATTTAAAAAGATATGCCTTTATTAAATGCATTTTAAAAAGAAGTCACTTAGATTAAATAACTTTGGCATTAGATTTTCTTCTTTGATTGAATAAAAGAAATTCAAGAAGACTTATAATATTCATATTAGCTGACTTTTCTCTAACACCATCCTGATGTAAATAATACAATAGAAAAGATGAAGTTGACTCCAGGGCAAGTAAAGGGATTTGACCAGAGTTATATAGGTAGAAGGTGGCAATCCTAGGTATTTTTAGGGCTTTAAGGTCTAAAATTTCTTGTGCCATATTTTAATTTTTCAGAACTATCCTGTGTGGAAGGAAGTGTCATTTTTATAGATGAAGATACTCAAACTCAGAATGGAGAAGTAACTTGAATTTTAGCTACTAGGCTTCCAGTCTATTCCTGTTTCTTTTGAAAATTTTCAAATACTAAAAAAAAAAGGTTATCATGTTCTCCCTAGGTTTTGTACAGCCAGTCCTTCTAATTTCATTTTCCTCAAAATTCTGGTTATCCTCATTTGGATGCTCTCTAGATTATCAGAGTCCATCCTCAAATGGGGCACCTAGGATCATACAGCATATTCTCAATGTGGTTGAATCAAGGTAGAAGACAATAGGTTTATCATAACCAGACTTAATTTGGAGCTTAACTCTGTTACTTTTACCTAATGTGAATTTATTCAAGTAACTATACTCTCCTAAATGAAACCCTCAACTCTAGGACTAAAATACCTTCCAACTCTAAATCCTAAGATTCTATGATTTCTTCTTATCTTCATCCACTGTCACGTTTACTCACATACTTTTGTTGCTATTGAGTCATTTCAGTCATGTCCATGTCTATTTGGGATTTTCTTGGTGGAGATACTAGAGATATTTGCCCATTTCCTTCTTTTGGGTCATTTTACAAATGAGGAAACTGATGCAAATAGGTTTAAGTGATTTTCCCAGCATCACACAACTAATAAATATCTGAGATTGTATTTGAACTTAGGAAGATGAGTCTTCCTTGATTGCTGGGCACTCTATCTACTATACTATCCTCCTATCTATACTACCCTCACCTCAACTTTCTACAAATGGCCAATTTCCTTACTTTTTTTTCAGTTTTGAAACATTCATAGAGTCAACTGCTTCAATCTCCCTTTTGCCTTCAAATCTCATTTCCCCTCCACTTCCACCATTCTCCAAACCCCAGGGACCCTGAGCTTTCAGTTTGTGGGTTAGAAAGCATGCCCCTCATTCCTGGGGCTCTTTGAAATGCTCTAGGGTACCAGTTCCTATTTATTTACTCAGTCAAAGTCTCAAGAACAACTCTCAGAGTTTCTGTAGGCCAAAGGTCTCACCACAGAAAATATTACCTTATTTGTGACCCAATCCCAAGAGGTAAAAATGCAGAATTCCCTGAAATGTGACTCAGCTAACACAGAATTCAGGTTGTCAGAGCTGGGAGGAACCTTAGAAATTATATAGTCCAGCCTCCTCAAGGTACGGAAATGTCTTTTAGAGCATCTATGAAAGAGATATTATTTTACATACAGTAAAAGCTCCAATGGTAACAAACAACAGCAACAACAAAAAAAAAACTTAGAACTTCATAGTGTCCCAATTCATCTACAGATAGATGTGAGAAAGATCCTCTTTGCAATGGGTCAGAATCTGCCTTCCTGGAACTTTTTCCTTCTTCCCCCACCCTTGTCTGTACAAGTTCTGACAATTAGGGCAAAAGAAAACACAGATAATCTCTTTTCTCCTTTTCAGTCTTTCAGAGATCTAAAGACAAATACGACTATCAGCACTGAAAGGACCTTAGTTCGTCTTTCATACTTTAAAGATGAACAATTTGAAGTCCAGAGAGGCAGAGGAACTTATAGAGGGCACTTAAACATATATGCTTTGTCTTTTTGAATTCTACAATCATAGCATTTTATAGCTGAAAAGGACAAAATATACCTGTTTTCATCCAATTCACAAATTAAAAGCATTAATTAACATCTCTAATGGTGAAGTCAAAGATTACAACCCTTGAAGACTTCCTTTTAGGCTGACACCATTATCCCAAATTTCTCCTTAGTTATTTCCTATGCAAATTATTAAGCATTCCTTCCACCTTTATTATTAATCCATTGCCATTCAATGGAAACCCCCTGTCATTTCTCCTCCTGAAACTGCTCTATCCAATAATAGTGGCCATTTATATAACCCTTAAAGGTTTACAAAACATTTACAATTTTTAAATCTTAAATCTCACATTTTTGTGAGATGTACTGTAATACGTTCAATTATAGGTATTTTTATTTTAATTCTATGAATGAGGCCTCTGAAGCCCATTGTCCCAGAGCTAGTGTCCGAGGCCAGGTTCCTAAAAGTTACAAAGTTACAAATTCTTTTTTTTTCCTCTTCAAGGCAATCAGAGTTAATTGACTTTCCCAGGGTCATATAGCAATAAGTGTCTAATGTTTGAGGTCAAAATTTGAACTCAGATTCTCATGACTCCAGGTTGGTGCTCATCCACTGCCTAACCTTACATCTTAATTATTATATCTTAATTCTTACATCTAATTATCTTTTCTCAGGAAATCCTGGGGCAGCTAGGTGGCACAGTAGATAGAGCACTGGTCCTGGAATCAGGAGGATATGAGTTCAAATTTAGCCCCAGACACTTAATAATTGTCTATGTGACCTTGGGCAAGTCACTCAAACCCTATTGTCTTAAATAAATTGAAAAAAAATTTTAAAAGACTTATCCTGTTTGAACTCTGCAACTTTTGGTACGACTGGAACACTACCCATACATGGATTCAGCCTTCTGTTATGGCTTCCACAATATTGCTCTGTCCTTGTTCTCTATCGCTCTGTCTAACAATTTCTCAGTCTTTTTTGTTGAATCATCATACAAGTCCTACTTCCTAAGTATGAATTCCTTTCAAGCTTTTGTTCTTGGTCTTCTTCCCTCTCTTTTGGCAGCTTCATTAGGTCCCATTGGTTTCATTTTCATTTTTAGGTATATGACATCCAAAAGTAGATATCTATTCCTAATCCATCCCCTAAATTCCAGTCTTTTCATTATTAACTGCCTGCTGCACATGCCCACCTGCATGTCTTGCTAGCTCCTCAATCTCAACATGTTTAAAAAAGGAAACTCATCATTTTAATTCCATCAAGCCCACCCCTACTCAAAATTTCCCTATTTCTATTGTTGTCACCAATGTATTCTGTTACTCAGGTTTGTAAAGTTAGAGTTTTTCTTTGACTCCCCCTTTTTTTCTCAGATCCAATTAATTGCCAAGTACTAGTGATTCTCCTTCTATGTCTTTCACATCTACCCCTTCTTTCTTCTTACACCTGGCCATCACCTTTGCTCAGGTCTTCATAATGTCTCATATGGATCAATATAATATCTTAGTAGTTGAATTCCCAATTGACAGACTCTCCCCAACTCTAATCCAACCTCCATATAACTGACATTATAATCTTCCTAAGGCACATATCTGAGTTCTGTCACTCCCTGCTCAAAATCCATTAGTGGCTCCATATTGCCTCTTAAAAAAACCAAACCAAACAAAAGCAAAACAAAATATAATTAAAAATTCCTCAACCTAGTGCTCAAGGCTTTCCAGAATGTACTTCCTACTCACTTTTCTAGTCTCACTATATCACACCCCTTCATGCACTCTTTGTTCCAGCAAAACTGGGCTATTAATTGTTACCTGAACTCCACATTCTCTTTCCCACCTCTGTATATTTGCACAAGCTATTTTCCAAGGCTGGAATGCACTTACTTCTTATCTCTGACTTTCAGAATCCTTATTTTCAGATTTCAGGATTTTCTTATCTTCTTTCAAGACTCAGTTTAGGGTCCATAAGTGGGGTAAAGAAAGGGGCAGAAATGGAGAAGTACAAAGATAGGAGCCCAAAGGTGAGGAAAATAGCCATTACATGGAAAAAGTCATAAAATACAAATAATATTTTTCATAATTAAATTGACCTATGCAAAGTACTAATTCTAGGCTATTTCCTGTTCTCAAGCCTGAGGCTACATTCAAAGTCAATCATTCTATGCTTAAAAAATGGGTTTTTTTGAGTTTAGTTCTCCCCATCTCTGGAATCAGTCCCACTACTGATTACCATCAAGCCCTTGACCTACCCTGTTCACTCCTCCTCAAGTACCTTGTGGTCCCCCCACTTTCAGAAGTGCACCAGGGTCCAAGAGAGCTGGATGTAGACCAGATTGGCTTAGTCCACTTCAGCTCAAGCTCCTGAGCTCAAGTAATGCATTAGCCTCAATCTCCCCAAAGATTATAATTGTGTACAACTATGCCCTGACCCTCTATGATCTGAATACAATATTACAATCTCCTGAAGTTTAACCTGCTAATTATCTTCTTTTTTTAACCTTTAGGTTAGCATCATCTCTACTATTCCATTTCTTACCCCTGAACCATTGTAGAAGTCCCCTATTTCATCAATGAATTTCTTCTCATCACTAGCTCATGGAATCCTTAGCTTTATTCAGGTAATTCATGTTCCACCTCCTACTTGAGGTCTTCCTGATTTCTCCAGGGATTAACAATCTTGTCCTCTTGAAATTACTTTGTATAATTTTGTATATTTTTAAATTTTCTTACTCATCTGAATACCCATTCTATCCCCCTATGATATTGTAGCCTCCTAAAGGCAGAAAATGTTTTTATTTATGCTTTCATATCCCAAATGCCTCACACATAGTAAGAGATTAGTCAATGCTTGTTGAATTAAAACATTCCCACATTTTCCCCATCCATCAACAGCCTTTTCTTGAATATGCCATGTTCCTGAACTGTTAGCCTATTTTTCTCCTCCCTTTCACTCCCCAACCACTAGAAAAAGTCAGTTGCTGCCACCTTTTCTCTTTCCAATAATTTATCAACCCATTGTAATCTGACTGGCTCAATTGAAGCTTCTCTCTCTCCAAGATTACAGATTATGTTTTAGTTGCTAAATCCAAAGGTCTTCATTTGGTCTTCTATTTCTTGACCTCTCAATGATTTTTGACATCACAAAGTATCTACTCTTCATAGATACATTCCTCCCTGAATTTTCATGATACTGCTATATCTCCTGGTTCTCTTCATACATAACTAACTATGCTCCAATATCCTTTGCTTAATCATCATTCCTGACCTGGTCTTTCTTGAAATCTCTTCTCCTTCCTGCCTTCCCTTCTCTCTCCCTCCCCTTGCCCTCCTCCCTCCCCCATTTCCCCTCTCTTCCCCTTTCCCCCCTTTCCATTCTCTCTTTTCACTTTCCTCCCCTCCCCTCCCCTTCTCTTTCTTCCCCTCTCCTTCTGACTTCTCCTCTCCTCTTCTCTTCACTAAATCCATCTTAACCTGATCAATTCCCTTAGGCTCAATTATCATCTTTATATATACAAATCTCCATTGTATATATCCAGCCTCAATTTATTTTCTGAGTCAACTGCCTGTAGGACTTCTGCTGAATGTTTACTAGTATCTCAAACTTAACACATCCAAAAAGGAATTTAGCATCACCCCCTCCTAAACCCATGACAACCCCAGATTTTCTATTTGGGCAGATAGATGGAGATGTGATGGACTTGGAGTCAAGAAATCAGAGTTCTAATCCCACCTCAGACTAGCAGTAGGACCTTGGACAAATTCCTTAATCTCTCTCAACTTCTGTTTCCTCATCTATAAAATAAGGATCACAATAACATCTAACATCACAGAGCTGATGAGAGATAGAAATAACGTGTATAGGACTTTGTAAACCTTCAGGTCCTATGTACATGCTATTATTATCAGGTTCACAACCTCAGAATTATCTTTGTTTCTTTCTTCTCTATTTCCAAATCCTGTTTATTCTTTCTTCACAGTATATTGAATAGCCATCTCCCTCTCTTCTCTGTCTGTCCCCTCCCCGTGGAATGCTCCCCCTCCTCTTTCTTCCATACTCAGGTCAGATCCTATCTTCTCTAAGAAGCTTTTCCATTGCTAGCACTTCCCTCTGAGCTTGCCTTCAATTTACACTGCACATATCATGAACATGGTTATTTGCAAGTTGTCTCCCCTATTAGAATGTAATATCCTGAATGATAACTGTATTTTTGTTTTTCTTTCTTTCTCCAGGCATATAATAAGATGTGTTTAATAGATGTTTGTTGCCTGCCTGCCTGATTGATCTTAGTCTCCGAATCCCTGACTTCCTTCAAGGCTCAGTTTTGCATGCTAACTTTTATGATAATCTGAAATTGTTCCTGTTCACACCTTCTTCAAATAATCATGCATATCCCTATTTGTTTTTATGATCTATATGCTTTTCTCAGGAGAATGTAAGCTCCTCGAGGTTCAGGTACTGTTTTTCTACCCTTGGCACACCTTCAAGAACAGCAGTTTAAACATTTTCTGGTTCAAATTTGTGATTTCCACTCAATTTGGAACAATGTATACCATGGAAACAATGTAAAGACTGAAAAACTGCCTTCTGTGGGGGGTGGGGGAGGGAAGTAAGATTGGGGAAAAATTGTAAAACTCAAAATAAATGAAATCTTTAAACAAAAAAACAAACAAAATATCAAATCTGTGATTTCATTGTTCCCAGTGAGGAACTCCACCAAGGAGCTCTACCCTCTCTACTATGCAGATCGATCACAATCACACTTTAGTGGATTTAAGTCCTAGAGCATTGCTTGGGTGCTCAGCTCAGGGTAATTCAGTTAGTATGTGTTAGAGTCAGGATTTGAATCCAGGTGTTCTAGACACCAACCATGATTCTCTATTCACTGTCATGCTGGCTCCCATATTTGTTATTGTCACTTCTGACTCATTGTGATCCCATTTGGGGTTTTCTTGGCAAAGATTCTAGAGTTGGTTTGCCATTTCCTTCTCCAGCTCATTTTACAGATGAGGAAACTGTGGCAAACAGGGTTAAGTGACTTGCCCATGATTATAAATTAATAAGTGTCTGAGGTCAGATTTGGACCTAGCTCTTCCTGATTCCAAGTCTGGCACTCCATCCACTGCATCACCTATTTATCTGCCTCCCAAATAACAAGTACTTAAAGGTGTTTTTTTAAATTGGGTTAGATTAGCTCTCTAATTAGAATTGTCCAACAGGAGAATGCCCTAATATAATAAAAAGATGACCAACTATTAAAGTGGACACAGAGCAAGTCTTCTTTATCTTTTCTGTCATGGAATCCTTTGGTACTCTAGTGATATCTATGGATTCTTCAATATAATGTTTTTAAATGCATAAAATAGCCTTTCAGGATTGTAATCCTGAATTTTTTAAATTCATGGACCCCAGGTAAAGAATCCCTATTGTAGAGGGAATTCTTGCTCAAAATTGAGTTGAAGTACATGGCTATTAAGATCACTTCCATTTCTGAGATACTAGGTTTTTAAGTTTATCAGCACATTGGAGTAGCTTGAATTCCTCATTCTTTGACCTAGTGAGTAATTAGTGGAAATTAAATACACATCAGCAAAATCAGGAAACCCTACTATCAAAGCAAAAGTCAAATATGCAATGGAAAACTTGTATCCCAAAGGTCTGAGACC
Source organism: Macrotis lagotis (assembly GCF_037893015.1). NCBI lineage: Eukaryota > Metazoa > Chordata > Mammalia > Peramelemorphia > Peramelidae > Macrotis > Macrotis lagotis. The sequence goes on from NC_133658.1 coordinate 366,327,932, forward strand.
AGACAGTAAACTCCTGCCTACCCACAGGGACCAGAAAGGGCAGAAATAGAGGAATGGGAGTCATCATGGGCTATCTGGACTCTCATCTCCATTTAGTCAATAAGATCATAGACTCAGAGATCTTGAGCTGGAACTTTCCTTAAAGAACCTCTAGGATAAACTCTTCATTTTATATATAAGGAAACTGAGTCCAAAGATATTAGTAAGATTTAGAGGAAGGATTTGGTCCTAGATTTCTTTATTTCAGAGCCAGAGAATTTGAGAAGAAAAACTTGAGGAAAAAAAAAAAACCATCTACCAATCTCTAATCTGTTAGAAACTTTTTATGTGTGATTTTGACAATATCACTTCCTTTCTCTGGGCATCTAATTTTTCCTGAGTTAAATAAGAAATTGTACTAAATACCTTCTGTAGGGGTAGCTAGGTTACGAAGTGGATAGAGCACCGGGCTTGGAGTCAGGAATACCTGGGTTCAAATCTGACCTCAGACACTTAATAATTACCTAGCTGTATGGCTTTGGGCAAACCACTTAACCCCATTGCCTTGAAAAATCTAAAAAAAAAATGAATAAATAAAATAAATAAATACCTTCTGGGATTCCTTCCAGATCTGATAATCTACAGTTCTAAACGCCCTTCTAATTCCAACATTTTATATGTCCTGTGCCTCTTTCCACTCTGGCAGTTCATGTTGCAAGATAAAGCATCAAATGGCCTCTTCAGCCTTAGATCTCTGATCCTATGATTCTAAGGACCTTTTCATTTCTGACATTCCATGTTCTAAGGGTCTTGACAACTTTGACCTCCCATAATTCTTTTTCATCCATGAGCTCTGAGTCCCTCTTTTACTGAAATTACAATGAGTTGTACTGCCTCCTCCAGTACAAGCCTTCAGCAGCCATTTCATAATAAGCTCCCAAGGGCCTTGGTAGGTTCCTGTGGGTTTCATTCAGCTACGTGCCTGTTGAAAACAATAATCGCTGCTGTCCCATGACCCCTTTTAGATCCTATGAGAATTCATCTTCGGAGGAATCCAGGAAGTGTCCAACTGAGTCCAAGGTTGTGTTGATACCACAAGGAAGGGAGGCACACAGGACTCATTTCAGTTCTGAAGTTCTGGATATCCTCTCGACACTGTTCCAAAAATTCCCTACTGTTTAAACATGTCATTTAAAAAAAAAAGCAAAACAGTTGAAAATGAGTCTTTTTGGTTTTGTTGTTGTTGTGCTTCCCCAAAGATCTTGGTTTGTTGCTTAATCAGGACTATCAAAAGCTGCCTTGCAAGGGATATTGGGGTGGAGGCAGGGAGTGTCCCCAGAAGTAGCCAGAGTACAGTTGGAAAAGCAATGAGTCTGGAGCCACAGTACCTGAACCCAAAGCCTGGCTCAGCTCTTTCTAGTTGTGTAACCTTGAGCAGTAAGTCACTTCCCTCTTTTAGTTTCTTAATTTGAAAAGTGAAAGAGCTGGATTATCTGACCAATTCTCATTCTGTTAGCAGCATTTCTTATAAACCCAGACAGAAATATCTTCCTTTGTCATCACTATCTAGGTTCTTAAATCCATATGGGCTGTGCCTCTTTGCAGATATTATTTTTCTAGTTGATAATCAGGGCACGTGTACCAACATAGATTACTTTGAAATAGTTGATTCAAATTATACTTTATTTCCTTGAATCTGGAACTATCTTGAAAAAATCTGGCAGGTGTGGCTACAAGGTAGAGCGACAACAGTGGTGTGGTGGAAAGAGCATGGGGACAATTTGGGTCCAGGCTCTGACTATACCATTTATTCCCTGGATAATACTAGAAAGCAGCAAATCATGTTCTTTGAGATTCTCTGCCTTTACTCAGTAAAGGAACTGGATGATCCTTAAAGTTCTTCTTGTTCTAACATTTTGCTCTGAATTTCTTTGCAGTTCTAACGTTTTCTGTTCTAAGGGCCCCATTATCTTACATATTTCATATTCTAAGATTTTTTTAAAGAAGTGCTAGGTCATTGCTCTTCTCTTTTTTTCTCTTGGAGTCATTCAGGGTTAAATGACTTCCCAGAGATCAAACAGCTAGCAGAGGCTATATTTGAACTCAGGTCTTCCAGAGTTCAGGGTTGGTGCTCCATCCACTGTGCGACCTAGCGGACTCAGTTCTTTTCTTGAATAAAGTTTTTTGTCCTTCGTTTTCTACGAAGACTACAACAACAGGGAGGTGATCCCATGACAAGCACATGATTTGGATTTGAGTGAGTTGGGGCTGTCCTAAGTCACTAGTTTCACTTTCTCCTCCAGAGCCATCTGGGTCCAATGACCAGATATGAATCAGAGGACTGGAGAGGTCCCTGGATGCAAGGTTATCAGAATTAAGTGACTTGCCTAAGGTCACACAGCTAGCTAGTCAGGTATCTGAGGTGGGATTCAAACTCTCATTCCCTTGGTCAGTGTTCTATCTACTGCTTTCTTTTCATGAAAAGACTTGTTGGAATGAATATTTGCGAATTTTAAAAAATATTTTTCATGTGAATATTACATTTGTATGTAAATAAGGCTCTCCTCAAACTTGAAAAAAAGCCTTCTAAGGGATTACTTCAAAAAGCTTCTCCCAAATTAATATTACTGTTGCTTCCTTATTTTCTTTGTAAATGTGCAATAATAAAGTAGTATTCCCCATCAGGCTAATCTTAATAGATAGATCTAAGCATGCCACTCCTCTTCTCTAATTTTTTCAGTAATTCCCTATTGTTAAACAAATAAAGTTCAAACATCCCCAGATCAGCATTCAGGACATTTCCTAATCTAGTCTCCTTTTTTCCACCATGTTTACACTCTGTTCTAGTCACTTTGTACTACTACTACTGATCAAACCCTGCTCTGCTCTCTTGCTTCCCTATCTTAGTTCACACCACACCTTCATCTTGCCCTGTTGAAATCATGCCCAGATTTTAAGATAAAATTAGCCATTGCCAACTTTTCTGGAGAGCCTTTTTTATCCCTTCCTCTTCCTCCAACTCCCCATTCACAAGTGATCTTTCCTTCTTTGTTCCCCTAGGATTTTTCATATCTTATGTATACCTCACATTTTGTCTTATATAATGATAATTCATATTTCTATAGTTCTTAAAAATTTGCAATTCCCTTTGATAGAAATAGTGCAAGTTTAATTGACAACATGTTAGAGAGGAGCCTGAGACTCAGAGGTGAAATGACTTATTTGTGACAGTATAGTGATTTGAACCCACATCTCCTGACTTCAGATCTGGTGGTCTTTCTACCTCTGGTAGAGTTTGGAAGCACCTCTAATCTTCCCTGCTAGACAGTGAGTTTGAGGTAAGGGACTATGTTTTAGTTTCTCTATCTCTCTCCTTCCCCCTCCCCCATCCTATCTATTATTTACACTGAAGAGTACAATCTGAATTAGTGATGTTTTATTGTTCTGTGTGTGTGTGTGTGTGTGTGTGTGTGTGTGTGTGTGTGTGTGTGTGTGTGTGTTGGGGCAGGGAGAAAAAGAGAGTTCACTTAAGGACATTGAACAAGCAAAGATTAGGAGACAAGAGGGTGAAGGATATTCTGGGGTGGGCTGTAGGGTGAGAAGGAAATAATCAGAGAGTGGTAGTCTGCTTTGACTGTAGCAGAGAGAGATAAGGCCAGAAAGTCAGATTGGCTTCATCATATGGAGGGACCTAGTGCCAGACTGAGAAGTGCAATTTTGTTTAGAGAAGCAGAACTGCCAGTGAAGTGTTTTAAGCAAAACAGGGGCATGAACAAGTCAGTGCAGAAAGATGAACCCAATATATTATGCATGTGACTGACTGTCAAGGCTGTAAGTAGGCATTTGCAAGGTTAATTCCTTAGGAGAGGGAGTTGTTCTTTAGGTCCCTATGCCAAGCTCTTCTACTGCCCCAGAGTACACATAGTCTGTCAGCTTCCTCTCCATGAAGAGTATATGGACACAGACACTAGCCCATTCCATGATCACCTAGACAGAGCAGATCAAAGTCATCGGAGAGGCAGAGGGATACTCCAGGAATGCATGAGGAAGCCCCAGCTTTCACTGAAATGACCCAGACAGAATCCATTCAAAGCCCTTCCTGAGCTGAAAGCTTCCCCCACATCCTCTCCTTCATCCTTCTCTGCCCTCCCTTGGACTCTCGTCCCTGAAGGCTTGGGGCTGGTGGAGCTCCCTGGAACCAGTTTGAGCAGGAAGGGAACCCTGGCCTAGGAACCGTGTTGATTTCCTTCCTCTGTCTTCTCTGGAATGTGTAAACAATAACGGTGGAGCCTGGAGACAGGAGACGGGAAATGTCATATTTTGTGATTGGGCCAGGGCTGGGATGGGGTCCTTACACATCTTTAGGATTTTGCTTCTCAAGAATCTATTGTGAAATCAATGAAATCAGAGCTATTTCAGAACACAAATTATTAGAGCTGGAAAGAACTTTGCTATTTTTTTCTTTCAGTGATTTTTTAATTTATTTTTTAAAATTTATTTTAATGTTATTTTATTTTTTCAATTACATGCAAAAATAGTTTTCACCATTCTTCTTTTTGTAAGCTTTTGCATTCCACAATTTTGTACCACCCTGCCTTGCCTCAAGACATCTGATATAGGGAACTTTAAATCAAATAAAAACAAAGCCAGAATGTTGAGATGGGAGAAATCATATATTGTAGAATATCAGAAGTGGAAGAGACCTTCGAATATTAGAGAAGAGAATCAATTAATCCCAATCACTTATTAACTGCTTATCAAATTCCAAGTTCTGTGTTAGAACCTGGGTATATAAACATAGAAAAGAGGCAATTCCTACTTCCAGGAACCTTACAGTGTAATGGGGGAGGCAACACAAACATTTATTGGCATATGTCAAGGCAGCATTGCACAATGAATAAAAGAGCCTTGGAGACAGGGAACCCTGGATTCAAATCTTTCCTCTGATGAGTCCTTGCTGGGCAAATCATTTAGCCTCTCCATTCTCCAAACTTTCTTTAAGAGTTTAAGTTGCTAAGAAAGTGCTAACCTATATTGGTAAAGGGATTTTCTTGATATATGAAGTTGTTAATACTCTTTTAATTCATTACTCTAAGCCCTCTCTCTCAGAAGACACATAACACAGATACATTCTGAGGATATGATGTATGCATAAACATGTAGATTGCAAAGAAGTAGTAGGAGTAATAATTTACATTCATGTAGAATTTGAAGGTTTGTAAAGTATTTTTTGTTATTAAAAATATAGTTGAGATAGGTAGGACAAGAAGCATTAGAAGTTGAGGGGGTTTAGAAAAGGTTTCTTACAGAAGGTGATGCTTGAAATATCTTCAAGGAAACCAGGGCTCCAGGAAACAGAGGAAGGACATTCTAGATATGAGGAAAACCAGTGAAAAAGCATAGAGACACGGAAAGCAATCCAAAGTGTGAGAAGAGACAAAAAGGCCTATTTGATTGAACTCTAGAATTTGTGAGGGAGAATCAGAGGTAATAAGGTCATAATTATGGTAGAATGTGATCAGGTTGTGAAGAGTTTTAAATGACAAAAAGAGTAGTTTATGTTGGATCCTGGAGGTAATAAGGAGGCATGGCATTTTACTGAGTAGACTTTAGGACTGTAGGAAAATAAATAACTTTGGCAGCTGTAAGCACATACAGAATAGAGAGAAACTTAAGCCAGGGAGACTATTTAGAAGACTAGTGAAGTCATTAATGTTATTCAGCTGTGTCTTGACTCTGATACCATTTAGGGTTTTCTTGGCAAAGAATCTGGAGTGGTTTGCCATTTATTTCTTTAACTCTCAACTAAAAAAGAAGACAAAAGATAAAGAAATGAGGGTCTAGGACAGAACCTGGAGTATACTTACAGACACTTGAAGGGTGTGACATAGGTAGCACAAGCATCATTATTCTTATTTTATAGTTTAGAAAATGCTTAGATAAGTGAAATAGATTCTGTGTCTTTCCTTCCTCCCAAGAAAAATTATTTCTTTAAATAATAATTTCTGACTACATAAAAGGTCTAGTACTGGGCTGTACCCTGGGAGACAGAGGTACCTAAGACTTTGCTCCTGAACTCCAGAAACAGGTGAAAATCTGGGGGCTAGGAGCTCCTAGATCCAGAGCTTTTTCCTGAAGGAACCCTATTTTTCTTCTTTCCACTTTCAAGTTTTTGCTGTCTCTTAGTAAATTACCTGAACTGTCCTAGGTCATATGTAATCAACTGGACTGAGGAAATTAATTAATCTCTATCATCTTATCCAGAATTTAGACCCAAAGTCATTATTAATTCTCATCCTCAATCACAGTAGTATTCATCAGAGGAATCTGAAACAAAAAAGGTTAAGAAGCACCATCCTATCTTCCAAATGACCTTGACCACATCACTTATCTATGAGCTTTTACACTGGAAGAGAGGATGAGGCTAATGACTTTGCACCATTCTGCCCCACTTAAATCAAATTCACTGGCAAGTCAAGATATTACCCTCTTTTAATGCCCTTGGTCATCTTCAGAGAAGGGATAACTGACATCAATCTCTAAGCTTTTATTGTGAAATTGAGATAATGCTTCTTGTCCTACCTACCTCAATTATATTTTATAAGGAAAAGTATTTTACAACCTTAAAATTCTATATAAATGTGAATTATTACTCCTAATATTTCTTTGCATTCTACATTTTATGCATACATCATATTCTCAGGTAGAATCCAAGCTCTTTGAGGTCAAAGTCTGAGTCTTGCCCCAGGCAAACTCAAGTTTTACCTTATAAGGCTCCTCTACTGACCTTCTGTGCCCCCCCCAGTCAAAACAAGAAAACCCAAAATCAGGAACTAAAAATGTATCATTAGCCAAAAACTAATTGTAATGAAACCACATCTACAATGAAACTGAGCTAACAGGCCTGTTGTTGCATTATGAAACAAACACATACAGAAATTTGAGCTCACTTGTTTTGCTTTTGAAAGTTAGTGAATTTGTTTGATATTTATTAAGATGTTTAATGATGGGCAGTGAAAAGAAACTGACTTGAGAATCAGGTGACCTTGGTATTAATCTTGCTGTTGACTCTTATTTTTATGTAAATCCAACAAAGTCATTTTTTATAGAAGACGGTGTGGTTTTTAGAATTTGGTGTGGTTTTTAGAATTTGGAGTATCTTTTTTTTAATGTAATCACCTCAGCATTTTGAGTCTGAAGTTGACTGAAAACATTGTAGCTATAATTTTAGAGGCGGGGAAAACCATCACCATTATTATGATTCATTTAAACACTTCATCCTGGCAAATAATCAGTCCTTTTTGTAGCTTATTTAAAAATACTTTTCTTGACTCAAATGAAATTTCTCCATTCTTCTTTTTCTGCACAGATATATGCTTCCTAAAATGACTTTTTAAGGTACTGGTTCCTGTACTTTCTCACCTGACTTTCTGAGACTGTCTAACAGTATATCAATGGGAAAAGCACTAGTTCTAAGGTAAGAGTTAAACTCTTGCTAATAATGACTCTTTGACCATGGGCAAGATAGTTATTCTGCCCCGTCGTTCCTTAGCTAATAAATGAGTAGTACCAGATGTCTCTGAGGTCCCTTTGTGCTTTGATTTTTTTTCCTCTGTAAAAAATGAAGATAATAATCACTCCCAGGGCTATGGTGAATATTAATTGATTGAATATATGTGATTGATCTGAATACAGCTTGCTTTTCTCCACTAAACCATTTTATCTCTCAGCCTCAACTTTCTTCTATGTTATCAAACATTTAGGGCAGCTAAGTGGTGTAGTAGACAGAACATTGAACTTAGAATCAAGAAGACTCTGGTCTCAGACATTTACTGTGAGTATGACTAGGGGCAAATCATTTAATCCTGTTTGCCTCAATTTCCTAATCTGTAAAATGAGCTGGAGAAGGAAATGCCAAGAAAATTCCAAATGGGGTCACACAGAGTTGAAACTGAATAACTGAACAACTGAAAATGACTGAACAACAACAACAGTAAACATTTTATTAAGTCCCTATTATGTACCAGGCCATATGGTAGGCAGTGAAGATACAAAAACAGACCAATCAATTTGCCAGAAGTCCCTGTTGTTAAAGAGCTCACATATTATTATGTAACATTTACATATATCAGTAAATTTTTTTTAGAAGGGCAATTTTGGAGGGCACTAGAAGCTGGGATGAGGTATGGGGAGGGGGATTAGCTAAATGAAGCACAGGCCCTTGACTAAAGGTACTGGTTGGCATCTTTTATCATAATTTGCTAGTCTTTATTTACTTTGGATTCCAGCCAAATTGAACTCCTTCCTACCTTTTACTCTACACCAATATAATTCCCTTCCTTTCTCCATTTCTACTTGTCTTTTTTTTTTTTTTGAAATTTCTACTTTGGAGTCATGGGATTAAGTGACTTGTCCAGGGTCACACAAATAAGTAGTGCTAAGGCTGGATTTGAACCCAGGTCCTCCTGATTCCAGGGCTTTATCTGCCATACCACCTACCTGCCTCTCTACTTGTCCTTCAAGGCTCAGTTCAGGTGCTACCCTCTCCAAGAAGTTTCTTCTGACCAACCCAGGAGAAGAGATCCTCCCTCCTCTGATAACTTATATCCTTTTCTTCCTTCCTCTCTTATGGTTCTTTCCTCATATTCTGCTGTATAGGATAGATGGTTATATAAGAATGGTATCTCCCCTTTAAGAATAATATCAATCAATTACGTATTTATTAAGTAATAGTGCTATAGTTATAAAAACAAAAATAAAAAAAGTTCCTGTTCTCAAGAGCTTATACTTTATAGGGAGAAAGGACTGGTGGGAAAGGGTTCTGAATTTGGAGCCAGAAGTCTTCTATTCTAGTCTTGTGTGATCAAAAAGTAAAATAACTTTTCTGAGCCTTAATTTCCTCATCTGTAATATGAAGGGTTTGATCTAGGGAGTTTCTATAATTCATTCTTCCTCTAAGTTTATGAACCCATGTGGCTGTAAGTATATCTATGATTTGTACATAATAAATTCAAGCAGTTTAGGTGCTGAAGTAGTGAAACTGTGTTAGGTCTGGAGTCAGGAAAACAAATTCAAACTTGAATTCAGACACTTAAATTCAGCTGTGCAACCCTGAGCAAGTCTCTTAACTTTCATTTGTCTCACTTTCTTCAATTTTAAAATGGGAGTAATGGACACTAGGTGGCCCAGTGGATGGAGCACTGGCCCTGGAGTCATGAGTACCTGAGTTCAAATCTGACCTCAGACACTTAATAATTACCTAACTATATGGGCTTGGGCAAGCCACTTAATACCATTGCCTTGTTAATAACTTTAAATGAAAAACAGAGAAAGTAGTACTTGCTACCAGAGTTCATAGTCTCTGGAGTTGATTGAACAAAGTATGTTATGATCAGAACAATGCTTTGAGAAAATCTCTGGGTCAACCAATGGAAGGATAGATTGGGAAGAGGGAATATTAGAGGTTGAGCTAACATTAGGCTGCTGTTATAATAGTGTAGGCAGGAAGTGATAAGAGTCTGAAAAAGATAGTCATTAGTTGAATAGAGAAAAGGTCAAGATATACTTGAAATGAGTTGGCAACTGATTGGATGTGAAATAAGGTAGAATTAGGATATGAGGGTAACTCTAAGAAGTGAATCTGAGTTCCTAGAAAGACTGTATTACCCTTGAAGGAAATAGGGAAGATTGTAGATTCCATGTCCTAGCCTCCCCAGAAACTCCAAACAACACCCAATCTCATCTTAGTGACCTCCAAACAAAACATCTTCCATGGAGACCCCAATGATTCCTGGTGCCTATAGAAACATACCACCCTGCTTCCTCTATCCAATACCCTTTGAGAAGACTTGATATCCACACTACCTATTGCTGGAATCTAAGTGGACTCAGGCTGCTGCTCTTTCCTTCAATAAACAGCTTTGTATTCATTTCCATTAAAGCCCCATCGTTCTTTTACCGAAGGTTCACCTTTTTGACCTTTCAAGGTGTAGTTTTTTTGGGGGGAGGGAAAGATAATGCCTTTTGATTTCCCCTTCAGGGTAGAAGAAAGTGTCCCTTCCAGCTCTGAGAGTCAATATTCTATCTTGTAAGGTCCCACTGAGAGCTAACATACTATATGTTCTAAGGATCATTCCCACTCTGAAAGTTTAGGAGATGATGATTCTAAATCAAAATCCCTTTCATTTTCTTTTGATTCTTTCAAAAATATCCTCAGGGACAAAAGAAACTGAATCACAGGATCCAGGTCTTCTGAGTCTTCCAAAAGTGACTTCTCTGACAGGTCTCTGATGACAACTCCGTTAGCTTTTCTGATAACACTCTAACAAACACTACAACTGGTTAAGTAGCTTCAGTCTTTTATCTCTCTTATCAATAGCTAACAACGATGTAGTACTATTCTTTTATAAGATGCTTCATTTCTACTATCCCAAATATCTCACCAAGCAATCCTATAATGGGAATGAGGATAGGGGTTATTCTTCCATTTCATAGGAAGGAACCGAGACTTGGAGAAGAGGCTAAGAAACTGTTCTAAGATCATATAAATTGTCTTTTGTATACATCCCAAGTCCAGGAATCTCTCTGCCAGAATGCCTTGCTTTGTCTCTCCTTCTTTTAAAGACTAATAGTAACAAACACTCAAGTCTGCCTGTTGCTTTGAGATGTCATATAAAGCACAAAACAGATTTTACTTTGGTCTCTAAACTTTAGGATTATGTAGGACATATAGGAACATGTTTTACTTAGTGAATCATCATTGGGAGTTAATCCCACAGTAGCCTCACCTCATTATTTGGAAGGGGAAAAAGGGGGGGGAGTATAATTCTACTAATCATCAGCAAGCTTTGGTAACCATAGCAATCTGCCCTCAGTGGAGGGTGACTCCTCACAGATGGTTCATTTTGAAGTGGAGGCCAACCCATTGGCTCTAGGGCTCTCATCATGATGGTCATAAAACATGTTGGCTTGTGGAGTGACCTGCGCCTCACTGTTAATCTTTCTGAAAATTTGGGATTCCCCCCCTCCCTGCCCTCCTGCTGCTACATCCGTTCCTTTCACTAAGTAAGGGAGGTGAAGATGAGGGAGGGAAATGGAAACAGCCTTTTGGCAGTTGAGAATCATGCAGGAATTACAAAAGGATGCATCAGGATCCAGGAAAAGGGTGTGTCTAGTGACTATGACATTTGTTTCTCCTGGTTCCAGGAGGTCACACCTGGGGTTCCAGTCTCTATTGTACAGAATCACTGTTGTCATATCTGGCAGGTCCCTTAGAACAGAGAATGTTAGACTTAGAAGGGACCCTACCCTATAACATAGAATATCAGAACAGGAAGGGACTTTAAACATGCAATATCAGATTTAGACTTTGAAGTCATTTAGTACAATCTCATTTTACAAAAGAGGAAACTGAGGACCATAATGGAGAACAAGCATGTTAGGACTGATAGTTGTTTATTCTCTTCTTGAAGATGTCTAGGAATGGAGCTTTCTTGGACATATTATTTAAAATATCTTCATACATTGTTCTCCAAATTTACAAGATTTTCCCCAGAAAAATTTTCCCACGAACACAAAATTCTAGCACAGGTTTCTTTAACCAATACAAATAAACCCATTTTTTTGGTTTGTGTGTTTTTTCTTTTCTCATAATAGTTGTTTATATTTTATTTATTTACGTAAAGCTTTAAGGTTTACAAAGCACTTTACAAATATTATCTGATTTTATACTCATCATTATCTTGAAATGTAGGTACTCGTATTATTTCACTTTAAAGATGAGGAAACAGGGGCGGCTGGGTGGCGTAGTGGATAAAGCACCAGCCTTGGAGTCAGGAGTACCTGGATTCAAATACGGTCTCAGACACTTAATAATCACCTAGCTGTGTGGCCTTGGGCAAGCCATGTAACCCCATTTGACTTGCAAAAAAAACCCTAAAAAAAAAAAAAAAGATGAGGAAACAGATCCAGAGAGGTTAAGAGACTTACCCAGGGACACATAGTCAGTAAGTGGCTAAGGTGGGATTTGAACTCAGATCTTCCTGATTGAGGGTCCTATGTTCTAACCATTGTACTACCCTCACAATTGCCTCTCATTTCTCTCTGATCTTATCCTTAGCACACTCTACTGCCTATGTCTATTAATTTGACGACTTTATAGTCTAATTAGGCATTATAAATACAGTTTTCCAATCATCTGGATCATGAATCTGTACTCTTGTCCATTTCCTCAAAAGAAGGCTCTACAAAGTGTTCATTTTGGCTTTGGCTAATCAATCCCTTCATCCCCATCTTCTTTCCAAGTGACTGCAAAATTTTTTTGGCTGGTTCACTCTGAGATCAGGTGCTTCTGTGTTTCTTCCCCTCAGTCCTATTTTCAGTAGGTCTTATCTTTCCTAACTCTGAACTTTTTAAATATTGTATTTTTTAATGTTTTTTAAAGTCACCAACTTTCAATTCTCCAATTTCTACTATATTAGTTTCTTTTTTAAAAAATGTATTTATTTTCATCCATATGCACATGTATACTTTTTTTTTTTAGTTTTTTGCAAGGCAAATGGGGTTAAGTGGCTTGCCGAAGGCCACACAGCTAGGTGATTATTAAGTGTCTGAGACCAGATCTGAACCCAGGTACTCCTGACTCCAGGGTCAGTGCTTTATCCACTGCACCACCTAGCCGCCCCATGTATACTTTTAAGTTTCAAAATTTCCTTCCACCCTCCCCTCAGTGGTGAACAGTCAGGTTAGCATTGTACATACATATTTTGATAAGCATATTTACAAATTAGTAATTTTCAGTCTGAAGAATTAGAATTAAGGGAAAGAAACACATAAGAGGAAGTTTTTGTAAGTGTTCATCAGATTTGGAAGGGTTGTTTTTTGGTGTGTGTGTTTTGTTTTGCTTTTCTTCCTCTGGATAGGGATAATATAGTCCATAGCTAATCAAATACAGTTGTCCTAGTTCTCTGGAAGAGGAGCTGTTTCTACCAAGGTTGTTCATCTCACAATATTGATGTTGTACATTGTTCTCTTGGTTCTACTCCCTGCACTCAGTATCAGATCCCATAAGTCATCCCATGCTCCTCTAGAGTCCGACAATTTATGGTTTCTTATAGAACGATAATGTTACATAGTATTTATGTACCATAACTTGTTTAGCCACTCCCCAATTGATAGGCATCCCCTTAATTTCCAATTCTTTGACACTACAAAAAAGAGCTGCTATGAATAATTTGAAACATGTAAGACTAACACGTAAGACTTTTCCCTTTTTTATAATTTCTTCAGGATAGAGACTTAGAACTGGAATTGCTGGGTCAAAGAGTATGAACAGTTTTATTTGCTCTCCAGAAAAGTTGGATCCCTTCACAACTCCATCAGCAATGCATTAATGTCCCAATCCTCCCACAACCTCTCCAATTGATCATTTCCCCTTTTTTTCTCATCTTGGCCAATCTGAAAGGCGTGAGATGATACCTTTAATTTGCATTTCTCTAATCAATAATGATTTGGAGAATTTTTTCATATGATTATATATATATATATATATATATATATATATATATATATATACCTTTAATTTCTTCTTTTGAAAACTGTCTGTTCATATCTGTTGACTATCAATTCAGGAATGGTTTGTGACCTTATAAATTTGATGCAATTCTTCATATACTTTAGAAATGAGACTTTTATCAGACCTCCATATTTCCCAGCTTTCTGCTTTCCTTCTAATTTTGGCAGCATTGATTTTATTAGTGCAAAAACTTTTTAATATATTAGTCTTAGACAATTCTACCAAAACTAAACTATCTGTTTAGTGCCCTACCAATCAAAATTCCAAAAAAAATACTTTAATGAGTTAGAAAAAATTGTAAGTAAATTCATATGGAGAAATAAAAAGTCAAGAATTGCCAGGAGCTTAATGAAAAAAAGAGCAAACAAAGTTGGCTTAGCACTACCCAAGCTAAAATTATATTATAAAGCATCAGTCATCGAAACTGTTTGGTATTGGCTAAGAAATAGAGTGGTAGACCAGTGGAATAGACTAGGTGTAAAAGCAGGAGAGGAGTATAGTAGTCTGCTGTTTCATAAACCCAAAGAGTTCGGCCACTGGGATAAAAACTCCCCCTTTGATAAAAACTGCTGGGATAATTGGAAGTTAGTATGGAAGAAACTTAGATTAGACCAACACCTAACACCCTTTACCAAGATAAGATCCAAATGGTTACAGGACTTAGACATAAAAAACAATACTATAAGCAAATTAGAAGATCAAGGACTAGTCTACCTGTCAGATCTATGGAAAGGGGAACAGTTTATGACTAAGGAAGAGTTGGAGAACATCACTAAAAGCCAATTAGATGATTTTGATTACATTAAATTAAAAGGCTTTTGCACAGATAAAACCAATGTAATCAAGATCAAAAGAAAAGTAGTAAATTGGGAAACAATCTTTACAATTAATGATTCTGACAAAGGACTCATTTCTAAAATATACAGAAAACTGAATCATATTTTTAAAACAAAAAGTCATCCCCCAATTGACAAATGGTCAAAGGATATGCAAAGGCAATTTACAGATGAGGAGATCAAAGCAATCCATAGCCATATGAAAAAATGCTCTAAATCATTAATTATTAGAGAAATGCAAATTAAAGCTTCTCTGAGGTACCACCTCACACCTCTCAGATTGGCCAGTATGACCAGGAAGGATAATGATCATTGTTGGAAGGGATGTGGGAAATCTGGGACACTATTACACTGTTGGTGGAGCTGTGAACTCATCCAACCCTTCTGGAGAGCTATTTGGAACTATGCCCAAAGGGCAACAAAAATGTGGATACCCTTTGACCCAGCAATACCACTACTGGGTCTATACCCTGAAGAGATGAGGAAAAAGGGTAAAAACATTACTTGTACAGAAGTATTTATAGCAGCCCGGTTTGTGGTGGCAAAGAATTGGAAATCCAGTAAATGTCCTTCAATTGGGGAATGGCTTAGCAAACTGTGGTATATGTATGTCATGGAACATTATTGTTCTATTAGAAACCAGGAGGGACGGGATTTCAGGGAAGCCTGGAGGGATTTGCATGAACTGATGCTGAGTGAGATGAGCAGAACCAGAAAAACACTGTACACCTTAACAGCAACATGGGAGTGATGTTCAGCCTTGAAGGACATGCTCATTCCATCAGTGCAACAATTGGGAACAATTTTGGGCTGTCTGCAAAGGAGAGTGCCATCTGTATCCAGTTAAGGAGCTGTGGAGTTTGAACAAAGTACAAGGACTATTCCTTTTAATTTGGGGAAAAAACCCAGATATCTTATTGTCTGATCTGGTTACCTCTGAGAATTCTGTTCTCTTTAAGGATATGATTTCTCTCTCATCACACCCAATTTGGATCAAGGTACAACATGGAAACAAAGTAAAGACTGAGGGAGTGCTATCTGAAGGGTGGGGGTGGGAGGAGGGAAGCAAGATTGGGAGAAAATTGTAAAACTCAAATGATCTTTAATAAAAAAAGAAAAAAAAAGAAAAAATATATTAGTCTTAGAATTGCAGTTTTATAAATGAAAATATAGAATTTCGAATACAGAACATGAAATTTAGGAGCTGAAAAGGCTGTAAATCAAAATAGAATGATATGTGTGTATGTGAAGAGAGAAAGAGTGTTTATGTGTGTGTGTGTGAGAGAGAGAGAGTGTGTGTGTGTGTGTGTGTGTGTGTGTGTGAGAGAGAGAGAGAGAGAGAGAGAGAGAGAGACAGACAGACAGACAGACAAAGAGAGAGACAGAGAGCAGGGGAGAGGGAGAAAGAGGGAATGTAGAGTCTAATAACTGAAAGGAATCAAAGAACATAGAATGTTAGAGTGTAGTATGTTGTTCATCCTTCATTCTCAAAGAAGACCCAATGACATCATGAAGGTGACATCTTGACTTGTGAATGAATTGGATTCAACTGAGGCAGAATTGTGCAGTCATCAGTCTCACTCTCTCCTTCTGAGTCATCTAAATCCAATGGCAACACAAGAATCAAGATAACTAGAGATGGGCCAAGATGAAGAGGAAGACATTGGTCTTTTAAAATTAAGGTCTTTCTTAGTATGTAGATTATCTGAGGTCATGCCCATTCAATGACTAAAGGTTAGGTAAAAATTGAGATAAACTGACCCAATTAATCATCACAAAGGGATCAATCTGGGAGGGAAATATCCTCAGAATTTCTGTCCAAAACAGTACACAATGGTCATTTCTACTCAGCATATTATATAAGAATCACAGGAAAATTTTTCTTTTTTTTTTAGTTTTTGCAAGGAAATGGGGTTAAGTGACTTGCCCAAGATCACACAGCTAGGTAATTACTAAGTATCTGAGGACAGATTTGAACTCAGGTCCTCCTGACTCCAGGGCCAGTATTCTATCCACTGTGCCACCTAACTGCCCTGGCAAATTTCTAAAACATAGAGAATTGAGGCAAATTTATAAGAATACAAGTCATTCTCCAATTCATAAATGATCAAAGACTATGAACAGTTAGTTTTCAGATGAAGAAATTAAAGAAATTAAAATCTCTTCATCTATCTGTCTATTGTTAAATGAAAAATGCTCTAAGTCACTATTATGTAAATACAAATCAAATCAACTCTGAGGTAACCCCTTACACATCTCAGATTGACTGATATGAGAGAAAAGAGAAATGGATAATTGTTAGAGGGAATGAGGGAAAACTGGGACACTGATGTGTTATTGGTGGATTTGTGAACTGATCTAAGCATTCTGGAGAGCATTTTGAAACTATACCTGAAGGGCAATTAAACTGTGCATACTTTAAATCACCTAAATCACTATTAGGTCTGTATTCCAAAGTGATTATTTAAAAAAAGAGAAAAGACTCACATATACAAGACTATTCACAGAAGCTCTTTTTGAGATAATGAACTGAAAATTGAGGGGATGCCCTTCTATTGGGGAATGACCCAACAAGTGGTGGTATAGGAATATAATGGAATATTATTGCTCTCAAAGAAGTGATGAGCTGGCAGATTTCAGAAAAAGCTTAGATAGACTTACATGAATGGATGTTGAATGAAGTAAACAGAACCAGGAAAATATTGTATACTTTAACAATATTGTGCCATGAACACCTATGTTAGACTTAGTTCTTCTCAGCAATGCAGTGATCAAAAACAATTCTAAAAGATCTGCAATGGAAAATATCATCCACATCCACAGAAAGAACTATGGAATCTGATTTCAGACAAAGCATACTATTTTTATTTTTTAATTTGTTTTTTTATGTTTTCCTTCTCATGGTTTTTCTCTTTTTGTTCTGACTTTTTTCACAACATGACTAGGAAACATGTAACATGATTGCACATGTATAAACAATATCAAATTACTTGCTATCTTGAAGTGGGGGAAGGGAAGAGTAAGATGGAGAAAATTTGACAAAAATGAATGTTAAAAATCACTTTTACAGGGAATTGGAAAAATAAAATTATAGAAAAATTAAAATTAAAAATAAATTTATTTAGAAACAAAAAGAATCAGAGACAACTAGATTGCTCAGTGGAAAGAGCACTGAACCTAGCATCAGGAAGACCCAAGTTCAAGTTCAACTTCAAATACTTTACTATCTGTGTGACCCTGGGCATGACACTTAACCTCTATTTGCCTTAATCTATTGGAGAAGGAAATAACAAATCACTCCAGTATCCTTGCCAAGAAAATACCATGGACAATAGGGTTCATGAGATCACAGAATCAGAAATGGCTCATCAACAACAGCAATATTAAGAATCACAGAGCTAGAAGAGCCTTAGGCTATATAACATAGAACATTTCACAATTAGAAGGAAATTTAGAACATAGAATTTTTGATCAGTCAATCAACAAACATTTCTATGTTCTAAACATTGCTCTAGGGAGTGGATCTTGATTCACAAATAATAAAATGACATCTAGAACCAAGATTATCAGAGCTGATGGAATAAAATGAAGGCGTTGGACAGTGTTGACCTCCTCGCACCCTTCAAGCTCCAAGCCCTGCTGCTATTCTTTGAGTTTTAACAGAAGTCTGCTTCAGAAAATCCATATACCATATTGGAATCTACCCCCAAGTAATGGATGAACAAAAATAAAGTCCCTAGATACTGCTTAGTGACTTCAAGTTTGTTCTTTAATAGGAGCTACCAAATCTCCTCCCCTGATCACTTTCTTTTTCCTTTCCTAAACCGTTTTCAGATTCTTTTCTATTCTGAAGTTCACACTCCACTTTTACTTCTTTAGTCATTAACCACACTACACATAGGTATAGCCCTTTCCTACATGAATCCATATGAACCCCAAAATAAACCCTGAGTTTTTGGAGGTAGTCCTTGCTATTACCACCATTTTTATTTTTTCAGTGACTTGGTCAATAGCAGAGCTGAGACTGGAACACAGATCTCTTGCCTCTCAGTAAAGTTTCTTTCCATTATACCAATCTTATTAGTCCTATAGTACAAACCTCTTCAGAGGTTTGTACTTTACTAAGACTTGAGCTCTTGCCCTCATTCTAACTCTCATCCCTTTTTGGCTGCACAAGAGGATTGTCTAATTTTACTTGATGTCCTCCTTTCTTTTGAATAGGTGGGACAAAGTTATTGCTCTGGGAGAGGCTAATCCTGTCTCTTTTGTTCCAGCAGCACCTTCTCCAGGAAGTGCCCTTGGCCTACTTGGCCCAGGAAAGAATTAGGATCAGTGGGTGGTGGTTCCAGAAAGACAGTTTAGGGCTCAAGACATATAAAGAAGAACTTGCTATCCAGTTCTGTTCAATAATGGAAACAAGTTATTTAAGGAGGCAGTACATTCCCTATCTGTGGAGATCTTAAAAGAGCCTGAAAAACCACTTCCCAGGGATGTTATTAATGAGATAGCTGCTCTACTAGGTTAGATTAGATGTCTTCAGATACCTGCCTTAGTTATAATCTGACTCCAAGACCCTGTGATTCATCATATTTCCCTCAGACTAGACTTCATATCTTGCACATATACCCAAATCCTTTCTAATGTAATTTTATTGACTACCTCAATCTTCTAGTTAAAAACTTTTCATTGCTTACAGTTTAAAATCCAAATTCTGAGGATGCTTTGCCATTCAGTCTTCTCTAGATGGGCACCAGCTTTTATCTCCTACTCTCTAATAAAATCCTCAACCAAGTCCGTTTAATCCCTCCTTCCCAAAACATACTGTGTTCTCTCATACCTTTCCATCTTTACTTATTCTGCCTAGAATGTTCTGATGTTATCTTTCATTCTATCCTGATCCTACTTAAACCCATGCTTTATCTCATCTAGTAAGTCCTCCCTGATTACTCTGAAAATATCTCTTTATTTTCTTGACTCCTCTGATACTTAGTGCTTCTAATTTTAGAACTTGTTTGTAAATTGTCTTGTATTTTGTAATCTGACTTTTCATGTGTCCCAATTCTTCTTCTGTTGTAATATCATTTTGATATACTACTGTTATCTTATGGCATATCCCTGGGTCTCAAAGGCTGTTCCAGGGAAAACACAAGTTATTGTAAGTCATATGGCTGAAACAAATTTTGAAAATAAACTTGGTAATGATCAGCATATCTGTTATCTGAGGAGTAGTTAGCTAAATGCATAGGAATTTATCATGAGAGGGTTCACAACAGGGTAGGATTGTTTTGTTTTGCCATGGCAATTCAATGGGAACTAATGCTAAACAGTTCTTTTTATGATAGCATATAATTGAAACCAAAGAAGGAACCTATCACTTGAGAAATGGAAAAGTATATTATGGAATAAGAATCAAGGGAATACTATTTTGCTGTCAGAAATGGTGAAAGGGAAGGTTTTAGAGAAAGCTGTGAAAATTTGTATGGACCAATGCAGAGTAAAGTGAATAGAGCCAGTAAAACAATTCATAGAATATTATCAACATTATGAAAATGAACAATCTTGGAAGGCTTGAGAACTCTGAAATATGCAAGGATTGACTATGATTATAGAGGACTGATGAAGAATGCTCCATCTCCTGTAGAATGAAATGTATATTTGGGGGCATGGCCAATGTGAAAATTTGTTTTGCTTGATTACAGTTATTTGTTGTAGGGGTGTTATTTTTCTTTCTCTAGTGGAGGAAGAAATAGAAGAAAGATAAACAAATGGTTGATAATCTTTAAAAAATTAAAATTTAATTAAGGGGGAAAGAATATGAAAGTATCCACAAAATCAGGGGTTCTTAAAAGTTTGAACTATACCTACCAACTAGATTATTACACTTCCAGGCCAGGATCTAAGGACTAAGTATGCTTGCGTTACCCCACAGTGCCTAGTTTAGTGATTTGCTTATAGCTATTGCTTAATAATTTTGAATGAATAAATGAAAAAAGACAGCTGGCAGGTGATATAATCTTTGTATTGACTACACCCCCTCCTCCTCCCTTTGTTTGTTTGGGGGTAGTGGAAAGGTTACTGGGCTTTAAGTAAGTGACCCTGGGTTTGAATTCTGGCTCTGCCACTTCCTAGCATTGTCTCTGGGTGTAAATCAATTTAGCTCTCTGACTCTCAGTTTGCACCTTTGTAAAATGGAACTAATAATAGCTCCCTCATGAGTTTGTTCGGAAGATCCAAAAGATTCTGGATTTAAAGTAGCTGTAATGGACTACTGATGTGTAAGCTATTAATATTACCTTGCTCAATTCACTTTACTCCTCTGTTGCTCAGTTTTATTCTCTGGGCAATGAGGGATTGAGCTAAATGCTCTCTGAAATCCTTTCTTTTTCAAAGTTCTGTGATTCAAAAATGTTTCTTTCTCAGCATACCACTCACTCATTTAAGCAAAGAGATAATGACCATTTTTCGTGGCCCCACTCTGAATGGTATCATCCTATCAGTTAAGGGGGTTCTTCTGGTCAACTTGATCTCTCTTCTGGTTCAGCTCATTTCCTCTGGTTCAGTCTTCCTCAGTGGGGAGCTTATTAGCATCCTCCTCATAAAAACCCAGATCTAAGCAGGAAATTAAATCCAGTGGGTTTAGGCGGTTTCTCCTAAAGTCATCCTGGTTGCTGTGAAGCATCCTTTGGTTTCCTAGGGGATTTACTCTTAGTGTTGTTTGATGATTCAGTCTGCAAGGATTCATAGGTTAGGAAAGCAAGTCCGTTGATCTAAAATGTTAGTGTCATTTTTTTAAGCCTAAACAGTCTAATTCCCTCTATCCAATCATTTTACCAGGAATTGAAAATACAAACTGTTTAGCTTTTATTAGAAAGGAATGCTTTACATAAAGGTGATTTGTACAGTTAATAACAGTTTAGGGTGATGAAGGGATCTATGAGTTTTTTTTAAATTTTGAATTCTAGTTTTTGAGACCTTCTAGTATTCACAATGTATTCTATATTCTAAGACAGTCTTTATAACTCACATATTTCTTTTTAATTCAATCCAAACATCACTTTCTTCATGAGACTTTTTTCTCCCCCCTCACCTGACAGTTGTTAGTGTGCTGCCTTCTCAATTTTTCTCCTATTTTGTCTTCATATGTTTTGTCTGTACTTCTTTGTGTAAGCACTTTGAAGGCAGGATCTCTTTATTTTTGACTTTGTATCATTAGTAGCTAGCACTGTGTTTGAGGAGAGTTAGCCTTAATAATTTTGGGGGATTGATGAAGGGCCTTTCTATAGCTGAGTATCTGTAATTATTTTAATTAATTAAAGGGGAAACACAAAACACAGTAGAGACTGGTGAAATTTTCCTTTAGGCAGAGTATGTCTTTGGCAAAACCATCAGACAAGAGCCATGAATAAATCTCAGTTAAATCATTTTCTTTTCTGAAGTTAATGTTCCTATTATGATTCCCCAAATGTTTGATCTTAATATTCAATGTCTTAAGTAACTTGTGTGCTATTCTGCCTAACAAATTTATTTTTAGCTTTAAAAATTCTCTTAAAATTGGTTCTCTTCAGTGTGGAGTTTAAACAATGGACTTATTTATTAAGGATCTTCAAAGACAGGAAGGAAGTTGTTTTTCCACAAGTTAAACAATGTACTTGTTCATTCTTTCCTTCATTCATTGAGCAAACATTTATTAAGCTTCTGCTAAACTAGAAGATATAATGCAGTGGAAATAGCACTAGATTTGAAGTGGAAAGATCTGAGTTCTAATTCAGGTTTTGCTGATAATAACTTTCACAATGTTGGACAAATCATACCCCTTCTATCAGCCTCTGTATTCTCTTCTGTAAACAATAAACTGATAAGAATTTGTTAAATGGATTACTAGGTGCCAGGCACTATGAATTACAGTTCGGATACAAAAATAAAAATGAAATAGCCCCAGCCCTTAAGAAACTTAGAGCCTATCAAGGAAACAATGTATACGTGTATACACTCACACACACACACACACACACACACACACACATACACACACACACGAGAATGCAAAGGATGTAAAAGGAGAGGATTCTTTTCTTAAATCTTTTTCTAACTCTACTTCCTACAGTCATATAAGTACTTGGTCCCATGCTCCTTGATGAGAGAAACAGAAATAGATACAAAAAAGGACTCAGAAGCTATATTAGAGGTGAAGGAACCCAGGGGAATTAAATGACTTAGTTAAGATCACACAGGTGATTAATGTTGAAGACAGAATTTGAACCCAGGACTCTAGAAACCATGTATATATGCTAACTATCTTCAGGGAGCTCTTAATCTAGAATGAGTATTCCCAGAGATCATTTTAATTTTTCTATTTGGGAGTATCAAGGAAACCTTCCTCGAGTACTCACCTGAGTTAGGTCTAAATAGATTGGCAGGATGTCAATAAGTAGAGGTTTAGGTGATGCCATCTTTATTCCAGATATGAGTAGAGGCATTGTTGTTGGGTTTCTTTTCTTAGATATGTCTGACTCTTTGTGACCCCATTTGGAGATTTCTTGGCAAAAATGGTGGACTAGTTTGCCATTTCCTCCTCCAGCTCATTTTACAAATGAGGAAGCCGAGGCTAGTTTCCTCATCTAAACAAGGTTAAGTAACTTGCCAGAGTCACTTAGTAGTAAATGTCAGATTAGATTTGAATTCAGGAAGATGAGTTTTCCTGACTCCAGGTCCAGGCTCTATACTCTTATGGCGCCACCTAGCAGCCCTGAAAAAAAGGCATCAAGATGGTGTGACTATTTGAGAAGGAAGACCACATCTGTCTACCTGCAGCCAGTATGTGAGTGGGATTCATGAGAAGTAATCTTGGAAAGTCAGGTTAAGGTCATTTGTAGAAGTCTTTGATTGCCAGGTTGAGAAATTTGGACTTTATCCTATTGGTAAGGAGGAACCATGGAAGGTTTCTGAGAAGGAGAGTTTAATGATAATCTAGCAGGATGCATTAGCCAAGAAGAGAATCACAGAATTTGAGAGTTTTGAAAGGAACCTCGGCAATCACCTAGCCCAAGCTAAGTGAAAGGAATTTTACTAAAACACACTTGATAAATGCTTGTCCGGATTTTGCTTGAAAACTTACAAGGAAGGAGAAGCCATCACCTTTCAAAGTAGTCAGTGTTGTTTTTGGACAATTGTTAGCAGGTTTTTTTCCCTCCCTTGACATCAAATTTAAACTGATCTCTTTGAAACTTGCACCTGGTTCTGGCCTCTGAGGTCAAACAGAATTAGTCTATTGCTTCCCGCTTTTGTCGACCCTTCAAATATTTGAACACATCTAGCAAGACCCAATTATCAACCCACCTTATGCAAGAAGTCCTTCCTAGTCTCTGTCTTGAATTGCTGATGTTTGTCCTTTATTCTCAGAGAAGACCATGACATCAGGGAAGTGATGCCACAATAAGTAAGTGAATTGAGTTTGAGTGAGGATGTGCTGTGCTAGGTTATCAGCCTCACTTGCCTCCCTGGAGCCATCTAGGGTCTAGTGGTCAAATATGAACCAGGATGACTGGAGATGGCCCTGAATTTGAGGCAGTCAGGGCTAAGTAACTTGCCCAAGGTCATACAGTTAGAAAGCATCAAATGTCTGAGGCAGATTTGAACTCAGGTCCTCTTGACTCTAGGACTGGTGCTCTATCTACTGCACCACCTAGCCTGTATATATCTCATTCATACATAGTCACTTACACATTGCTATCTCTGTTAGATTGTGACCTTATTGAGAACTGGGACAACTTTTGTCTTTATAACCACAATGTCTAGAACAGTGGCTGTCACAAAATAAGTGCTTAATTAATGATTATTCACATCATCTGTTATTGATGAAGCTATTCTGAGTCTTTGTAATCACCCCTTTCTTTGCTAGAAATTTACCGTAACAATCCATTCTAGGATTCTCCCAGGAATCAAAGTCAAGGACACTGGCCTATAGTTTACAGACTCTTTTTTCCCAACCTTTTTGAAAATTAAGTCATTTGTCTTTCTCCAATATTGTAGCACATCACCCATTTTTCATGATTTCTCACATATCACTGGCAGTGGTTCAGCAATCTTATCTACCAATTATTTCCTTCCAGCACCTTAGTATACAATTCATCCAGGCAAGACTACTTGACTTTATGAAGGGCAACCAGGTAGTTTCTTACTATGTCTTTTCTTTATTTTGAGTATCAATTCCCCACTAGTCCTCTGGGTTTTTTTTCCTCTTATTTCAAATGGAAAGGTTAATCTTCTTTGCAAAGAAACAGGAAAAGAATTGACCTTCTCTCCTTTGTCAGCTAGCATTATCCATCCACACTCTTCCTAACACTCCCTCCCCTCTCCACCACTTTATTACTTTGTTCCCTTTGATTAAGATATACCAGTCCAGAACTGTGGCCCAGTTCCTGATTTCAAACAAGGCTCAGCAATGTCTCTGAAGTCTATTTTACCCCATTGAATTCAGACCCCTAGTTTTTCTTGTTTGTTGATTCAAGTTTAGATATTTAAAGCCATGAACTTTATTACCGAATCTTTTTCTGAATATTGTCTTTTTTGAATTTCTGGGTGCCTCAAGTTCTCTTCCTCTTACTTTGTGACTATCCTCTATAGTATCTAAGAGAATATGATAATCAAAACTTCTAATAGCATTTGTATAGCTCTTTAAGATTTGTAAGGTACTTAAAATATTTTCTCATTTTAAACTCATAACATTAAGAGGAAGGTGCTTTTATTATCCTCATTTAAAAGATGAGGCAAGTAGTTACAAAACTAAGTCTGAGGCTGGATTTGAACTCAGGCCTTCCTGATTCTAGGCTTCTAATTACTTGTGCCATTTAGTTGCCCCTGTATACCTAAGCAGATTTTCCCTCCCCCTATTCTTTTTTATTTTAAAGCTCTTTTGATTAGATGTGCTGGACATCTGGTTGGATTCTCAAGGGTGGAGATTGCAAGTTTTATTAGTAAGCTACTGCAGCAAGCTAGATGAAAACTAATGAGAGACTAAACTTATTTTTTAAGTAAAGGGTGTTGCAAGACAAATATTATTAATTCCCTTAATCCATCATGTTACAGCTCAATGTGGAAACACAGGAATGTGGTATACATATCGTGCAAACTTGACCAAATTTTATATACCATGGGATTTTGAACTAAAAGGTCGCATAGAGACAATTCAATGCATTTTCCTCATTTTATAATTGAGATTGCAGAATAGAAATGACTTGTTCAAGACTATAGGGCTAGAAGGTAACTGAGCATAAGACTTGAACCCAGGTCTTCTGACTCCAAATCTGATCCTCTATCAACTACAATGTGTACACACACTAAGTTCTCAATAAATAACTATTGCATCAATTCATACAATTTCTTGATTTCTAACAGCTGTGCAAACAGGCCTGATGCCTGGCAATAACACAGTATTTCTCCATTCTGTTCCTAGAAGACAGAATACAGGGTGATCTGGTGGATGGAATTCTGAATTTGGAGTCACAGGACCTGGATTCAAAATAAAGATTCTGCCACTTACTATCACTCAAACAACATTTATTAAAGGTTTATAAACTGAAATATTGTACTAACTTCTAGTGTTCCACAGACAAAAGTGAAACAGCTGATCTTCAAGGAGGAAATAATGTCTAAATACAGATGCACACAGAAATTACATCTACACACACAGGTATTACATCTATACACATGCATACACACACACACACATGCGTGCACACATACACACAATGAATAGGAGGGAACTAGTACCTGAGTGCAAATTTGGAGAAATCACTTAAATGCTTTAGATCTCAATTTCCTCATCTGTAAATGAAGGAAGATCCCTCCAGCTCTAAGTCTGTGATCTGCTTAGAAGCCTTCCCTTTCATCTCCTCCCCTCCCTCTGGGAGGCAGTGTGGTACAATGGAAAGAGCCTGCATTTATAGTCAGATGATCTGGGTTTGAAGGTCAGCTCTGCTACTTACTATCCATGTGATCTTGGACTAGACATTCAAGTGTTCTTTGCCTCAGTTTCCTCACTTATAAAATAAAGGACTTAGATTAGGTGCTCACTGCAGTATATTTACATGCACATTATTAGTGTGTACGTGTCAGTGAAGACTGCCTGACTAATAATGCACTGGATAAAACATCCATTTACATAATCACTAAATTGATTTTGCTAAATATTCTAAGGAAGTTTGTTTCAATACAAATGAACTTCAGTCAGATAATAAGACCAGCAGGAATACGTATTAGACCTGCAATCTCATTGGTCTAGGGAGCACCCAGATGAGAGAATTTCTTTTTTAAATATAGGTGGTCAGCATTTTTAGCTATTTCTAGTCTTAGGGAGTTACCTAGAACATTGAGACATTAAATAACTTGCCTGGGGTCATATAGTCAGTGTGTATCACTCTGCCTCTAGGAAACCCCAAAGTCTTTGGAAAGTTTATGAAGGGAACTTCATTTTACATCATTTGAAGAGTAGCAGGGTTGTGTGTGATGCCAGACTCTGTGTTGGGAGACAAATTCAAGTTCTAGGTCCACCACAGCTTAGCTATGGTACCTTGCTAATACAGAAGGGAACCATATCCATAAGACCAAGGATTCCTGCTGTATCCAAATATCACCAGAAGTCCTGTTTCCTATCAAATTCTCAGGCCCTGATTTCCACACATTTCATATGATTGTCTACTTTGCACATCTACACTTAGTCACTAGGAGCAAAGTCAAAGCTCAGGGCTAGTAAGAACTTTAAAGATCTTCCATCAAGTTCAATTCACTTACTCTACAGATGAGAAATCAAGGTATAGAGAGAAGTACTTGCCTAAGTAGGATTTGAAAAGAAAAAAAGGTGTCTAGTATTTTACAAATTACCTTACATCATTATAGAATTGTTATGAGGATTAGACAATGGTTGTAAGGTTCCTTCTAGCCCCGAGCCTATGATCTCGTAACTCTGTGATTTCAGATGGGGGAACTTCCTCTGCAAATACAGATGGCCTGCTTCTGATCTCTTTAAGCTTTAATATCTTGCTCCATGTGACTATGTAAAGATGTGCAGAGAAGTCTATCATACTAATAATGCAAGTGTGTGTGGAAATCAGGGTGTAAGAGTAGATTACGAAGTCATCATCCTTAGTAATGGAAGAGGACTGTGTCATCATATATATGATGACTTGCACATTGTTTATTATAGTGAGGGGAGTACTATGCAAAGACATCCTTCTCCCTGTCTTTTCCAGAACCAGTTCATCCCTTGACCTGATTTGACTTCTGGGGACGTCTGGATGCAGAAGGAGTCCTTGCTCTTATGGATATAGATGCCTCCCATATCAGTGAGGCACCACAGTGACAAAACTGGACAAAGTGCCAGTATGTGTACACAGTACATGCAAACCTGTCTTTTGATGATCTAATTGTCAATACAGCCTTTACTTAACTTTGAAATCTGAAGTATTCTCACTTGAAAATGAAATCAGGTTAGAAAAACTATCTCCTTTTCATTAAAAACAATCAAATCCCCCCCCAAAGAAATACAAGGAAAAGAAAATAAACCTAACTCTCTGGGATTCAGTGGGGTGCAAAGGAGAGAGCCCTGGATTTGGAAAAAGAGGAAGAAGATTCAGATTCTGTCTGTGCTATTTAGTCTAAGACTGTAATGAGTCACTTCTTCATTATGGGTCTCGAAATCCTCATCTGCAAAATAAAAGGAAGATCTAACTGTGACTGACCTCTGTGGTCTCTTCCAACTCTAAAAGTGTCAGCCTAAGGACGAAAAAGAAAGGCAACCTTAGGAGCCCAACCAATGGGGCCATGAATATTAGGCCAAATGAGATCTGTCCTGCTTGCTGTACAGGGACTGCATTCTTCTGCAAGAAGCCTTTCCCAGGCCCTCCCTCTCTGACACGATCTATCTTTCAGATTCCTTGTATAGAACTTGTACATACATAGTTGCTTGTGTATTGTTGGCCCTCATTACAATGTGACCTCCCTGATGGCAGTAGTACAAAGTATCCTTATGCCTAACACAGTTTTAATGTTTGTTGATTGAGTACAGACTTCAGTTTTTCATCTAATCCAAAAGTGTACTGGTGCCTGGACATATTTCTGTGTACGTGTGTGCGTGTGTGCGTGCGCGTGTGTGTGTGTCACTCAGCGGCTGTCGCTGTTTATGCGCAACTGCTACTGTCCCAATGTTTACAACTCTGTCTCTTTGTCCCAGTAGCCATGTGTCTGTCTGTCTGTCTGCGTCTGTGTGTGTCTTGGTATCAGGGTTGCACGAGGTGGGTAGTGCTGGGTCTTCGTGGACTTCTGTCTCTGGACCTCCGTATCCGTGTGTCCGGGGTCTTTCTCGGTGTGTCTGCGGCTCTGTCGGCGTCTGTCTCTCTCTGCCCGCGTCCCGTGGCTCTCCGCATGTGGATCTCTCGGGGGCTCCGGGGGGACGGTCAGTGTGCCATGCCGGGGGGGGGGGGGGCAGCGCTGCGCCCCGGGGCTCCCAGAGCGTTCAGATCCTGCGCGCCCAGAAGAAGGTGCGGCTCCGGGGCGGGCCGGGCCGGGGCTGCCCGCAGCGGGGGGAGCCGGGGGGCGGGGGAGGGGCGGGGTCTCCCTCACCCCGTTGGCTGAAAGTCCCCCGACGTCATCGGGGGAAGGCGGGCCGGGGACAGCCGGAGCTGTGAAGTCCCGGGCGCGTAGCGGGCTGGGAGCACTCGCAGGCTGGGCGCTCGCCTCGGGGAGCTGCCGCTGCGCCCCGCGGTCGGCTCCGGGCTGGGCGCGCCCTGTGCTCCTCACGGAGGCTGAATGACGGGCCTGCGCCGGCTCAGCGGCTGCCTGGGACGCTCCGGGAGCTGAGCCCGCGCCGAGCCCGGGCTGGCAGCTGGGCCCCCTCGGGGAAGCGCGAGGACCTCCTGGGACGGCCCCGCCCCCGGGGGGCAGCGTGGGGGGCCATGTCGGCCAACTCGAGCCACAGCTTTCTAAACAGCACCGCTCCGAGGGGTGAAGCGTGGATGGTGGGCTTGGGCATCGTCATGTCTACCATAGTCCTGGCCATTGTCTTTGGCAATGTTCTGGTCATCACAGCCATCGCCAGGTTCCAGCGGTTGCAGACTGTCACCAACTACTTCATCACATCCCTGGCTTGTGCTGACCTGGTTATGGGGCTGGCCGTGGTGCCCTTTGGTGCCAGTCACATCCTCATGGAAATGTGGACCTTTGGGAACTTTTGGTGTGAATTCTGGACTTCCATTGATGTTCTCTGTGTCACAGCCAGCATCGAGACCCTCTGTGTTATTGCTGTGGATCGCTACTTCGCCATCACAGCACCCTTTCGGTATCAGAGCCTGCTTACCAAGGGCAAGGCCAGGGTGGTCATCCTGGTGGTCTGGGTGGTATCAGCCCTCACCTCCTTCCTGCCCATTCAGATGCATTGGTATCGTGCCAGCCATGATGAAGCTCTCAGGTGTTATGAGAAGGAGACCTGCTGTGACTTCTTCACTAACCAGGCTTATGCCATCGCTTCCTCCATTGTGTCCTTCTACTTGCCTTTGGTGGTCATGGTATTTGTGTACTCCCGGGTCTTCCAAGTAGCCAAGAAGCAACTTCAGAAGATAGATAAATCCGAGGGCCGCTTTCATGTCCAGAACAGCAGCCAAATGGAGCAAAATGGAAGGACAAGTCACCGAAGGTCTTCCAAGTTCTGTTTGAAAGAACATAAAGCCTTGAAGACCTTAGGTATCATCATGGGGACCTTTACACTTTGTTGGCTGCCTTTCTTCATTGTCAACATTGTCCATGTGATACAGGACAACATTGTCCCCAAATATGTGTACATTTTTCTAAACTGGGTGGGCTATGCCAACTCAGCCTTCAACCCGCTGATCTACTGCCGGAGCCCTGACTTCAGGTATGCCTTTCAGGAGCTCCTCTGTTTCAGGAGGTCAGCCCTGAAGCTCTATGGTAATGGCTACTCCAGCAACAGCAATGGGAGGAGTGAGCAAAACGGGGAGCATGGGAGTTACCCCACTGAACAGGAGAAGGAGATCGAGCTGCTGTATGAAGACCTCCCAGGCACTGAAGGCTTTTTGAACTGTGCAGGTACTGTGCCTAATGCTAGCGCCGACTTAGAGGGCCAGGATCAGACTCTGGATGATACCCCCTTGTGACTGTCTTTTTGATTGGTAAAAACCCTCAGCAAACCAAGCAAGGTGGGGGAAAAGAAACAATTTTTAAAAGAACAACAACCACCAAACCCCCCCCCAAACAAACAATCCAACAAAAACAACCCATCACAAGCCCCCAAACACTAAGTCTACTCCTTAACTCACGAACTAGAAATGTCTGGTCAGCCTGTAGAAGGATGGGCAAGAGGGAGGAGGACAGTCTTAGGCTATTTATTGTTTTTAAGTTATCAGGAAAGAGACCAACTCACCCACCGGTCCTAGGGATTCCTCATTTCTGTACTAGTTGGCTTATGCCCGGAATGGAGTTCGGAAGTGTATATCTCACTTCAAGAGACTCAGGCCTTGAGGTCTTGAGTCTAGTTTGAATGACTGTCTCATAGATCTACCTCATTTGTCAAGTATTAGGCTTAGCAGATTTCTACTTGGGACATCTATCAGGAGGAGCAGGCCTCCCCTCACCCCCCCTTGGGTTTTGTGGATACCCCAGCTGGACCTGGCTGTCAATGTGGATTCGTCTCCTCCTCTTATTTGCTCACATGGGCTGTTGGAGGCAGGGACACAGAGGGGACAGCTTCTGCTGTTGAATGAGCAAAGTCTAAAGTTTACAGTAAATAAATTGTTTTGCTGTGACATCATTGCACCTGTTTGTCCAAAACTCCCAGTGGAACGTTCTTATTGGAAACCACAGGTAACTGCTTGCAATAGCTGTCCGGTGATTTAATGGTGAATGAATAGTAATAATAATAAAACCTCACATTTCTGTGGTGTTTGCCTAGTTTTAACTAGTGCCATTCCCCATCGCTTTGTGAAGTATGCAGGGGAAATATCATCTCCATTCTATTGAGGAGCTCAAGGTTTAGGAGGTAAAGGAAGAGAGTTGCTTACAGTCTTAACAACTAAAAGTATTGGTGGGAAATTGAACCCAGGGCTTCTGCTCTAGCAGCTCCGGTCTTCCTTTTTTCATACCACACTTCCTGGAATTACATTTACACATAGCTTAAGTCTGTTGGCTTTAAGTGTTGTAATAAACACATCTCAAGTTATCCTTCTACCCTAAGTAAAGCTCCTCAGATTTGCATAGTTCTCTTATAAAGTATGTTGTTCATTAGCTTACCTATTATGTATTATTGATATGTAAATATATTTAATAATTATTAAATAATAAAATTATTGTTTATATTTAATGGGAAGTGTAAATTTCCCATTAATCATTTATTCCAAAATTATTCATGGGAAGATGGAAGTACAAGGGAAAGAGAGAAGAAAAGTCCATCTGGGTTCAAGTACCCACTGACACTTATTACCCACATGACTTTAGTGAAATCACTTAGCCTCCTTAAACATGGTTCTTTATCTATAAAAAAAGAAGGCTAGACTAACTTGTCTCTGATGTTCCTTGTAGTTCTAGATTTAGAATTCCATGATAAAGTAAAAAAATCAGTTCAGTTCAATAATGAGCAAACTTATAACTGCCATTTACACAGCACTTTGAAATTACAAAGCTCTTTACAGACACTTTACCTCATTTGATCCAACTATGCTTTCTTGTAGAAGGCTGAACATCTCCATTTGGCTAAGGGAAAAAACTGAGGCCCAGATTGGGGAAGGAACCTTCTGAAGGGTCTTTTAGATAGTCAAGCTGTGGAGCTGAGACTCAGACTGAACGCTCTGTACTTTAAATGCAGTCTTCTTCCTGTTGCACCACAAACTGCCTCCTGTTAGATTTACTGTGACTGTTTACATCAGAAAGACTGACTCATGGATATGAGGTGATGGACAGCCATCTCCCTACCTATTGTGGTGGCAGCCTCTTAAATTTATACCCTCATTCTGTCTTCCCATGGGAATCTCTGAACCTACCTAGAATTCATGGTTAAGGGGAAAAAAAGAGAATTCAGCTGTTTCTTATGAAAATGCTACCCCTTCTTTCCCTCCCCAAATGACAGCCTCTCTCATTCTCATCAGAAGGCAGAGGACCAGTAATTGGCTCAATGAATTCAACTGGAAGTCTGGTGAATGATTCCTTAGATTCACCTCCCCTTCACCCACTTTTCAACTAGCTGGTTTTGTGACCTGAAGCAGGTCCCAAATCACTAAGTCTCCTCTTTGGGTTCTTTGGAGAGAAGAGTAGTGACAGGGGAGGAGATGAGGATAAGCTTTAGTTAGGTGATCTCTAAAGTCCTTTCTATCCCTACTTTAACATTATAGATTTGAAGCTTAGAACTAGACAGAACTCAAATGATCACAGGTCATATAATTTTTTAAGGTCACTTAGGGTCATAGAATTTAAAGCATGAAGGGATCTGGTCCAAATTTCTTATTTTACAGATGACTTTACAAAGTCTCAGAGAAGATTGTGACTTGTCCAGAGTCACACAATTAGCAAATAGTAGAATGGAATGAGATTCAAATCCAAGTCTTTGGAACCTACAAATCTTGCAACCCAAGGTCACAGATAGTAAGTAATAAAATTATAATTTGAATTCATATCTTCTTACTGATAGGGAATCTGTTGCCCAGAGAAGGAATATGACTTGCCCAGATGTCATACGTCAATCAATCAATATTTGTTAAAGCTTGGAATATGTCAGTGTAGAGAATGTAAAGAAAGGCAAATCCCCCCCCCCCAAAAAAAAATATGTCCTTGATGTCAGAGGCAACACCAGAACACAGGTCTGGCTATCTTCCCCATTCCTGCCCCCCTCCCCCAGCCATGGGGGTTTAATGCATTGCTCCATTATTATTTCAATGCTGCCACAATAGAAGGTGCCCAGGTAGCACCGGAACTGAAGGGAGGGCACTGGTTCAGACAAGTTTATGAGTGGTGAGAGGGTCGGTGAACAGTCACTACTGTTTTATAAAATGACTCTTAATGTCCTTAAAAGTCACTTATGTGACAATCAAAAAAGTAAACACATTCTTTTAGTCCCTTTCCTCTCCATCCTTTTTCTATTTTTACATCAGGTATCTGGGCTCAACTTCTCCCTTCATGACTGGAGAGGGCTTAGTCTGAACAGAGTTCAGTAATCTTTAGTTTGTTCCTTAACTGAATAGCTGCTTCCGGCTCCAAACAGTGGTTCCTTTCTCCCCATCTGTCAGTACAGTTCTCTTACAGCCTTAACCTTACCAATGGCAAGGAATTCACTTAGGATCACTGAGCGTTAGAACACATCAGAGCTGGAAGGGACCGTCCAACACGGAGCAGTGAAATCTTAGAACTGCAAAGAGTCTTAGAACATAAGATTTTGGAAGGAAGCCATTGCACATAAAATGTGCTCCAGTCAGGGGACATGGACACTTTTCATATAGGCAGATTGCAAACCTTCTGTGCTCTCAGGAATGGTTTGCATGAGTGGCAATGGCCAAAAATTGTCATCACCTGATGTACCTCCTTGCATTTAGTTGGACTAGTCCTCAGAAAAAGGGAAATATCGACCATCTTGAGATCCATATTCAGTTGTTTTAACTTGACAAGATTGTGAGAATTTATGTTCTGTGGCATAGCCCTTGAAAACCTCAAGTCATATCCATGCCATCATATGGTATTCTAGGAATACTCTGTGTGTTTGTTGTGTGTGTGTGTGTGTGTGTGTGTGTATTAAAAAGGATAAAACATGGAATTTACAGCACATGATGATAGAACCAGGAGGGACCTTAGACTAGAGAGGAGAACCTAGAGTGTTAGAAATAGTAAAGACCTCAAACCACAATAGATCACAGAGAAATAGAAAGGACCTAAGTTCTACATCCTCATTTTCTAGATAATGTGACTGAGGCTCAAGGAAGGTAAATGGCATGCTCCATCTTGCCTCTGTAGCCTTGATCACCTTGGTGACCAGGAGTATCTTTTTGGGTGTTCAATCACCTCATTTGTAAAATACAGGGTTTAGATTAGGTGGTGTCTCCTGGTGCAGTTAGATACTACACTGGATAGAATGCTGGGTCTGATGTGAGGAAGACTTATCTTCCTGAGTTCAAATCCAGTTTCAGACTTTTCCTGACTATGTGACCCTGGGCAAGTCACTTAAACTGTTTGCCTCAGTATCTTTTGCAAAATGAACTGGAGAAGAAAATGGCAAACCACTCTAGGATCTTTTCCAAGAAAACCCCAAATGGGGTCACAAAAGAGCTGAACACAACTGAAACAATCCTCTTCTGAACTCTAAATCTATGACCCCAAAGAACACAAAGATAATGAGTAGCTTAACCAAGACTAGAACCCAGGCCTTCTGACTTTCAATTGTTCCATGACACCACACAGGCCTTCCTGTGTTTTCTGTTGGTTACCAGGGTGATGGGGGTTGGGTGTGTGCATTGTGATCTCAGTCAAATACTGAATGGCTTAATGCTGTTAGTACACTGTGTAATAATAGTCTGTGTGGGATACCATTAGCCTTCTTGCACAGCACTCTGATATCTGTTAGCACTTTGATATCTGTTATCTCCTTTTATTTGTCCTGCATATGACCCTTCCTCTTTGTAAAAAGGCTCTTCATAACTAGCCTCCTAATAGAGAATCAAAGAATTTTACACTGGGAAGTGACATAAAAGATGATTTAGAATCACAGAATTTGGAGAAGGGAGAGAACTTAGAGATCATTTATTAAGCGCTACTACATGCCACATATTCTGCTGTGTATATGAATTTCTGTATACACACACACATATATATATATATATATATATGTACATCCATCCATATATAGATAGAGATAGATGATAGATAGATAGATAGATAGATGAGAGACAGACAGACAGATATTAACATAGATTATGTTGTGCTTTTGTAAGCAGACATAAAATAGAGCACACTAGGGTGAGGGGTGAGGGAGTTAGATCAGGAAAGACCTCATGTAGAAAGTGGCACTTGAATTGAAGGACTTTAGGGATTCTAAGAGGCAGAGATGAGAATATAATTCATTCCAGGTATGGAAATACAAAAATGCAGAGGTGGGAGGTGGAATATTATGTATGAGGACAGCAAGACCAGTTTGACTGGACCCTAGGGAATGGGAAAGGGAGTAATGCATCATGAGAAGAGAAAATAGATTGAGACAGATTGTGAATTGTTTTAAATGCCAATCCAAGGAGTTTGGATTCGACTGTACAGGTATAGGGAACAACTAGAATTTATAGATGGGGGGGCACACAGTTAATCTAGCCTAATATCCTCATTTTTAGCAGAATAGGGTACTGAGGCCTAGAGAAATGAAATTAATTTTCCCAAGGTCACATAGCTAGTAAGCAGGAGAGTAGATTCAAACTCTAAAGAATTATTTATTTCACTCAGGAAACATCTACTATGATATTTTCTCCTTTCAGGATGCTTGAAGGGTTTCTAATTCAATATGCTTATGACCTAATTCAGCATACCTTTCAGTGTGGTCATTCATGTTCTGGGATAAATGTAACTATATGAAACTTTTCCAGACTCTAGGGCATTGACTGATAACTGCCTTTCCTAGGATAAGAAAATGTAGAGGAGAAAGGAACCTTAGAAGCCATTTAATGTAATCCTTCCTTCCTCCAAACCTTTTGATAGATAAGAATCGGAGACCCAATTTATCCAAGGTCATACAGGTAGGAACAGCCAGGTACTCTTGTCCTCTGACTTTAAACACCACTCTCTTTAGAAATGAACAGTGGCAGATCTGATTTTTCAATAAATGATTCTATTTATGTCCCTCTGTCATGCATATTTGTTTGTTGTCAAGGGGTTGCATAACATTTGTGGTATATTCACCAGAACAAAACTTCCTTTGCTTAGGCTAGAAGGGCCCAGGAACTGTCAAATGAGAAACTAATATTGAGAAGCCAGCTGACAGGTGTGTCTTGTGGGGGTGTAGGGAGGAGACAGTTACTGAGGGAAGGAATCCAGGGAAAGGGAGGATGGGAAGGAAACAGGCTACAAATGCCTTGATGAAGAGCAGGATGTGCTAGCTAGAACCTTCAGAAGGAGTCAAGCCAATATTAATTGAGAATCTGATTGTGATAGGATTCTATTCTGAAGATATAAGAAAAGTCCAATACTTGGTGGCTCATCTTGAGGAGTTTATAATCTATTTGGGAAAACAAACACATGAATACTGGTAGTAAAAGACAGTGACTTACCATGAGATACAGTGGAAAGAGCTTTGGATCTGAGAGTCCAGAGACCTGGATTTTAGTCCTAGCTTTGACCCTGACTGTGACTAATTTTTTTTTCCCTTTCTAAGACTAAGTTTTGTTCTTTGTAGAGTGATGCATTTGGACTTACATGATCTCTGCCTGGTATAACACCCAAAGTCACCTTCTGCCCTAGCTTTCTATGTTCTAAGAATATATGTACTATATTCCAACCATTCTGTGGTCTAAGGGGTCTTCGGGTTCTGATATTTTAAATTCTGAGCTCTAATATTCTATATAGTAAGGTCCCATCTGCTCTAAATTTCTGGGTATTATATTCTAATAGCCAATGAGTTGAGGCTAGATTCTAAGCATATGTATATATATACATATACATATACATATACATATATATATATATATATATATATATACATATATATATATATGGACTTTGAAGTCCCATTTGATTTCAAACTGGGGAGAACTAACTGTGCTAAGAGTTGATGGTAAAAGGTTTCCCTCATTACTATGTTATCAGAGGTTGCTGGTATAACAGAATAGCAACCTGCTCATCAGAATGCCCAGTCTTTTTTTTTTCCTAGGGCTTTGTTTTGGCTCAGCATTTCAATTTGAGGGTTGGGTCAGAGTGAAAAGAGGATGTGAAACTTTTAAAACTGAGCGTGGCTGGGTAAAACTGCAGCTACATATTTGGCACGGCCCAGATTTCACCCAGGCAAACTGGTTCTTGGTGAGTTTGGGATGGTGCCCATGGCGGCCTGCTTGTGAAGCAAGTCTGTGGCTGGAGTTGTCCTGAGGCTTGGAACTTGTTAGAAACCTGGCAGGCCACAGCTGGCTTGAGAAAGAGATTTTAAGTGTTTTGCTCACTTTCTTAGTACAATAGAACTGATTTGCTGGCAGTAGAGAGGGTTTGATAGAATGGGGGAAAAGTCATTCAGGCCATTAATAATAGTAATAACCAAGCAACAATTTTTTTAATTGTTCACTATTTTTATTTAATCCTCATAGTAACCCTGTGAGGTAGGAAACATAATTTACCCCCATTTGACAAATGAACAAACTCAGGCTATTTCATTATAAATTCACAAAATATTAGTTAAAAGGGATACCCCCCCCCCCCCGTTCACTTAAAGTGCCTTGCCAATCTATGTGGAAAAGTTGTTAAGTTGCTGAGCAAGAACTTGAACTCAGGACCTCTGACTTTACAACCACTGTTCATTTTTGTGTGCTCTATTTTTATTCATTCAACCAACCAATATTTACCAAGTGCCAATTCTTCTGTGTGAGTTTACACAAAAGCCTTCTGGACAATGCTAGTTTCAAAGAGAGTACAAATAAAATTGCATGGGGAATATTTAAAATAGTTAAAAGAACAAACTTCTCAAGTACATTCAAGAACTTTTTAAATGCCATCAATTTATGATTAAGAAGAGGTGGCTTGGCTGGTGTGGTGGAGAAAATATTTGACCAAGAGTCAGAAGGCCTGTATTTGAATCTTTTTTATTTCCTCGCGTCAGATTGCTATTTTGTAAAATGAAGGTATTTTCCTGAATGATCTTTAGGTCCCTTCTAGCACCAATATTTTGTGTTAGTAGATTAATTATAGGTGGATCAATCAATCAGTCATTCATTTAATGACAGAGTTGAGAAAATTGATTTTTAAAAAATTGCCCACATTTAGTGAGACGACATTTGTTCAGTTGTTTTTCAGGTGTGTATGACTCTTTGTGATCCCATTTGAGGTTTTCTTGGTAGAGATGCTGGAGTGATTATCCATTTCCTTCTCCAATTCATTTTACAGGAGAAAACTGAGACAAACAGGGTTAAATCATTTGCCCAGGTTTATACAGTTAGGAAGTATCTGAGGTCAGATTTGAACTCACAAAGGTAAGTACCTAATTCCAGACCTGCACTCTATCTACTAACCTGAGATAACATATATTAGGAATAAATGTAAAACATCTTTACTTGGGCGCAAAAATTGGACAAGGAAAAGGATTGAGAATTTTAGTTAGACCACAAATTATAGCAGCCGGAAGGCCCCCATGGATAAGTATAGAGATGGAGCCTAGACTTGTGATTTCATTGTAAAGGAAAAACCCCAGAAGGCAATTCCTTCTCCTAGAACACATCATTTACTTTCTCAACTCTCTAAGCTCACTGGTAGCAAAAAGTAAAACAAAACAACAAACTAAACCCTAATTTCATAAAGATCATGTTAATAGGACTTTGTGTCTAGATAAAGAAGGCTGACATTTAATTGTCCTTTATTCTGGTTAAACTATTTCTAGGGGATTCTATTCAGTTTTTGGTCCTACATTTTAGGAGTGACATGGACAGACTCGGGCATATCCAGAGGAAGGTGATCTAGATGATGGACATGATGAAGGAACTGGAGACCATCCCACATGAAGATCACTTGGATAAACAGGGGATTTTTAGGCATAAAGAAAGAAGACTCTGGGGAACTTGATTTTTGTCTTCGAATATTTGAAGAACATCATATGGTGAAGGGATTGGACTCAGTTTTGTTCAGTCCCAAAGGGTAGCCCAATGATAGATGTTGCAATGAAGAAAAATTTGGCATAAAAATTTCCAGAGAGATGGCCCAAAGTAGTACTGGCTGCTTCTTCAGGTAGTGAGCCATTCAAGATTGGATGCCTATAAGTGGGACCTAACAGTCACTTGTTAGAAATTTTTTAAGTGGGATTCTAGTTTGTTTCTAGACTAGAATAGATATTCTCTGTCCTAACTCTGAGATTCTATGACTCCCTATTGATTCTGTGAATCTATGGAATGGACTTTGGGAGGTTGTGCCATCCTATTCTTGGAAGTATTCAATCAGAAGCTAATTCTGTTAGGGATGATAAAGAAGAGATTCCCAAATGGGGCAAGTGATTGGAAGTGATGACCTCTAAGGTCCATTCCAATTCTGAAATTTAGTGACACTGTGTCCTTGAAAGTACAAGAAAATAAAATTGTATTTCTTTTTTTTTTAAAAAAGTTATTCTTGAAGTCTTCCCTCCAATTCACACTAGCCTTCACCCCAGTGATCTGCAATGAAGGCTTTTCAGTGTATTCCCAACTGGGGAACTACCCAGGAAATCAGTCTCTTAACAGTTCTGGGCTATAGGGTGGGGGAGAGATGGAAACCCAGAAATAGAGCAAAAAGGTTAAGCAGTTTTCCAAACTATTAGTCCTGTTCATCAGCTGTCCTTCCCATGCCTTTTCCAAATGACTTTTGACCTCCCAGAGAGAAAATAATGAGTCTTCTCTGCAAAGACTATTAAGACTTTATTCTACCCCCCAATCATTGCACTTCCTGTGATCTTATTTCCATCACTCCATTCAATAATAATAACAATGTCCATTTCTATAATACTTTAAAGACATTTTCTTCCCAACCACATTAGGAGGAGTTGTGCAAGTGTTGCTAACAAGACTGATTGTAGTGGATCAAGTCACCTCTAGCTGACTTTTCTGTGACCTCTTTTCATCCCTCCTCAAACATCCCCTGGCTCCTCTCCCTGCTTTCCTCCGATAAGAACTTTGCCTCATATTTTATAGAAAATATTGAAAGTCTTTTGTTGTGAGGTCCCTCTTCCCCTTTTCCTCCTTACCAGATGCCTTATGCCACTATCTCCTCCTTCATCCCATCTCACATGATTAAGTGGCCTTATTCTTTACCAAGGCTCACCCCTTTACAATTCTGTCTCATCTCCTCCAATAGCTTGCCCCCTCTTTCATCCCCATTCTCTCACTTATGTTCCATTTTGGGGGGGGTGCAGCTAGGTGGAGCATTGGATAGAGCACTGGCCTTGGAGTCAGGAGGATGAGAGTTTGAATTCAGCCTCAGATACTTGCTGCTTGTTAGTTGTATGACCTTGGACAAGTCACTGATTTCCTCATATCCAGGACCATCTTCAGTTGTCCTGATTCATATCTGGCCACTGGATCCAGATGGTTCTGGAGGAGAAAATGAGGTTGGTGACTTAACACAGCAGCTCCTCACTCCAATCCAATTTATGTGCTTGTCATGACATCTGATCTCCTGATACTGTGGTCTTCTTCGAAAATGAAGGACAACCCCCCCAAAAAAAAATCCCCATTTCTTCATGTCTACTAACTCCTTCTATATGCCTATAAACTTGTCCATATCATCCACTCATTCTCAAAAAACCTTACCTGATCTTCCCATATCAAATAAATATTATTCTATATGTCTTCTGCCTTTTGTGGCTAAATTCCTTGAAAAGGCTATCTACCATAGGTGCCTCTACTTTCTTTCTGCTTACTTTCTTAACTCCTCACAACCCAGCTTTTGATCTCATCACTTCTCTGAAACTACTTTTAATGATTTTTTTAATTGCCATATCCAAAGGCCTTTTTGAAATCCTGTGCTCATTCTCCTTTTCTTCTCTATGGTCTCTAACACTGTTGACCACCCTCTTCCTGATATTCTATTCTCTTAGATACTGGAGATATTGCTTTCTTCTGGTTCTTCTCAATTCTGATTACTTCTCAATTTCCTTTGCTGGATCCTCATCTCAGTCTTACCTTTTAGCCATATGTGCCCCACAGGGTTCTACTCTGGGCACTCTTCTCCCTTTTTCTTTACTTGGTGATCTCATCAACTCCCAATTTAATTTCTCTCCATCAGGGGTGGCTAGGTGGTGTAGTGGATAAAGCACAGGCCCTGGAGTCAGGAGTACCTGGGTTCAAATACGGTCTCAGACACTTAATAATGATCTAGCTGTGTGGCCTTGGGCAAGCCACTTAACCCTGTTTGCCTTGCAAAAACCTAAAAAAAATTTCTCTCCATCTGATGATTCTCAAATCTACTAATCCTTCTCTAATTTCCCTGCTATTATGTAATCTTGCATCTACAATTGCCTTTCAGACAACTTGAATTAGATGTCCAGTAGCCATCCTAAACTCAATATGTACAAAACTAAACTGATTAAAAGTTTCCCTTAAAGCCTCCCCCACCTATGGGGCAGCTAGGTGGCACAGTGGATAGAGCATTGGCCTTGGAGTCAGGAGTACCTGAGTTCAAATCCAACCTCAGACACAATAATTGCCTAGCTGTGTGGCCTTGGGCAAGCCACTTAACCCCCTTGCCTTGCAAAAAAAACCCTTAAAAAAAGCCTCCCCCACCCCAAACTCTCTATTGCTTCAAAGGTACCATCGTTCTCTCAATCTCCCAGGCTCACAACCTGGGTGCCATACTCAGCTTTTATCTCTCATCCTTCCCACTCTCCCATCCCCTATTCCAGTCTGTTGCTAAGTCCTCTCAATTTCATCTCTGCAATGGAATATGTTCCTTTCTTTCCTCTGATACTGCTACCATCTTGATACGGGCCCTTATCACTTCATACTTGAATCATTGCAGTAGCCTGTTGGTGGGTCTATTAATCTTTTCAGCCTTCAAGGTGATTTTCCTAAAACTCAGGTCTCGCCAAGTCATCACCTTCATACTCAAAGAGCTTCATTGTCTACCTATCACTTCCAGATTCAAATGCAAAACTCTCTGTTTAGTGTCTAACCTAAATATCTCCCCTCTCTCTTCCAGGCTTCTTATATCTTATTTATATTTTATCTCTTTCACCAATACTTATCAATCCAGTAACTCTGACCTCCTGACTGTTCCTCAAACAAGACACTCCATCTCCTGGCTTTGATATTTTTTCTGGCTGTTTCTCATGCTTAGATTTCTTTCCCTCTGTCTTCTGGCATCCCTGACTTCTTTCTAGTCTCAACTAAAATCTCATATTTTATAGGAGCTCTTTCTCAACCCCTCTTAATTCTAGTAACTTTGCTTCCTTGGTTATTTTCTAATTGTACCACATATGACTTATTTTTACACATTTGTTTGCTTGTTATTTCCCCCATTAGGTTGCAAATTCCTTGAGAACAAGATGTCTTTTGTCACTTTTTGTATCTCCCAATTCTTAATATACAGTGCCTTTCACATAGTAGATAATAATACTTATTGACTAAACTGACTGATCCTCTGGCTCACACTCATTGTGTGATCATGGCAAGACCCTTTACTCTGTCCAAGTTAATAGTACAGGTAAAATTAAAGTGGCATCTTGTAACGTATATAGTGCTGAATTTAAAAAGACCTGAGTTCAAACCCTTAGACACGAATCCTTTGACCCTGACAAGTCACTTAATCTCTTTTAGTCTCAATTTCCTCACTTGCAAAATGGGAGTTATAAAAGCATTTATCTTACAGGGTATTAATAAATATGAAATAATGCATAAGTGTTTTGCAAACTTTGTAGTGCTATGTTCACTAATATGAGTGAATAGAGTTCTAGTCATGGAGTCGGTAACAACTGAATTCAAATTCAGACACTAACTAGGCATGTGACTCTGGGCAAATCACTTTATCTTTTTCAATCTCAGTTTCCTCACAGGTAAAATGGGCATAAATAGTATCTGCCTAAATTGTAAGGATCCATTGAGAAAACACATGTAAATATCACTGCCAACTTTAAAGCATTATATAAATGCTACCTATTATTATTGTTGCTATGGGGATCAAATGAGATCAAATATGTATTAAATGCTCTGTAGATCTTAAAGCACAACATAAATGCTTGCTATTTTATTACCAAACCTCAGAGGTTGTTGTGAAGCTCAAATGAGATTTTTCATAAGTATATATACATATTTATAGATACATATATATGGTGCATGTGTATGCATACATGTATGTACAGAGAAAGACACAGAGATATTTGCACATATGTGCATATATGTATTAAACATGCATGTACACATATAAATGGCAGCTATTGCTTTTATCCCCATTTTACAAATGAGGAAACTAAGGTTTACAAAAGAAAAAGTATTTGTGTCAGATCACACAGTAGAGGTCAGACATGTGCCTGAAGATGCTCCTTATGGTGTATCGTACTTTTTTTACCCTTTCAGGGCAGTCTTAGATTTTCATAAGAGACTCTTCAGGAAACACCAAGTAGCCATAATCAACTGCCATGCTGTTAAATCCTCAAAGATCTGTCCCTGAACAATAATACAAGGTGAATTCATTTGAAAATCCAGGCACTGGAGTTACTCTAACTATTGGCTTTTTTTAACTCTAATGTTTTTCCCCTAATTGTTCCCTGGCTGCCTAGTCTGTATTTACTAAATTAAATAAAGTGAAGCCCTCTTTCTGATGGCTGAAATGGTAGTAATGCTTAAACAACTTTTCTGCCTAAGCTTGTGGCTGAACACAATTCATTAGAAAATCTTATAACATCTATCTTGAGAGGAATCTGAAAATAAGAACACAGAACATCCTAGCTGGAAGGGATTTTAGAACAAAGAATATTTAGGATCTTCAAGTCCAATGGTGTAACATCATGATAATCTTCCACATAACAATGACTAGAATTTATATAACACTTTCCAGTCAGTTGTTTTTTTATTTTATTTTATTTCTATATTACATATAAACAGAAATTTTAAACATCTGTTTTTTAATTGTTTCAAATTTTCTCCCTCCTCACCTCCCTTCCCTGCCTTCTCCTTGAGAAGACAAGAAATTTGATATAGATTATACATGTGTAGTCATGCAAAACATTTCCACATTAACCATATTGCAAAAGAAAATGCAGACCAAAAAGACAAGAATGAAGGAAGTTTAAAAAGTATACTTCAACTAGAATTGAGACTCCATCAGTGCTTTCTCTGGAGATAGGTAGCATTTTTTCATCATAAATCCTTCAGAATTATCTTGGATCATTGTATAGCTGAAAATACCTAAGTCATTCACAGATGATCATCATATAATATTGTTATTTATGTGTACAGTGTTCCCTTGTATATATCGCTTTTAATTTTTGTGAATTATCTCATTTTAGCCTCCCAACAATCTAAGAAAATAGGTGCTATTATTATTGCTATTTTATAAATGAGGAAATTAAGATTAAGTGATTTGCCCAGGGTAACACAATGTCTGTGACTGGACTTGAATTAAGATCTTCTGACTTCAAATTCAATGCTCTATCCATTTCACCATCAAGCTGCCACTACAGAAGGAATTTTAGAACATTTAATGCTGGAGATAT
Organism: Macrotis lagotis; assembly: GCF_037893015.1. Taxonomy (NCBI): domain Eukaryota; kingdom Metazoa; phylum Chordata; class Mammalia; order Peramelemorphia; family Peramelidae; genus Macrotis; species Macrotis lagotis. Next base: position 366,372,711 of record NC_133658.1, read on the forward strand.
TGTAGACCAACTTAGTATAATATGGTCTTTATTTTAGAGATGAGGAAATTGAGGACAAAATGGGACAGACCCTTATGCAAGGTCACAGAGAGAGTCAGTGACGAAGGCAAGGCTCCTGATTCTCAGTGATGGGAGTATTTTCCTGCTAGCCTGTGTTGGACTGCATGTGTTGCTTGTTTTATGAGCTGTACTGATATAATTGCAGATGCATTCCCCATCAGGACATATATACACTTCCCCTCGTTTACCATCTTGGCTTGTGTTTACTTATCTGGATGACTGACTCTATTAAAGGATTAATCCCAGATTGGAACTGTACACAGGCTCCACTTAGGACTGCAACACCAGGAGCTGAGCACATACAAGGCAATCTTTATGCAACCCGACCTGACCTTCTTCCTGTTGCCCAGCCTGCAAACAGCCAATGATCATGGTCTGGAAGCAACTCCGCCTTGTCACTGGAGACTAGGGACTGAGAGAAAAGGGGAGCGCTTCCTTGGGAACACTGGGGATACCATTTATTATTGACCCAAAATCAAATTTGATTTGGAGATAGATTGGGCCCACCTATATATTCCTCTTTCTGCAACAATAAAATCCCAAAGCTAAGCTTTGGCAAAAAAGTGTGACATCTCCAGAGTGGGGTTTTGCTTTTACCAACCCCCACTCTGGGTGTGTGCCCATCTGCTCGGGGAGGGTGTATATATAAACAGATGGGCGTATGGAACATGGGGTAGTCCTGGCTCTGCCACTGACTCCTTGTGTGACCTTGGCTAAGGCTCTTAGATAAGGTAATCTCTAAGATCTTCTAACCATAGAGTTCAGTATTATGATTTCCTTTTCCAGGCCTCAATTTCCCCATCTATTAAATGACAGGGATGGACTTAAGGCCTTTTCTAGTCCTAAAGGGCTATGATTCTATAATTTCCTTTCTGTGGCCCTCAGTATTCCCGTCTGTGAAATGTGTTTGGATTAAATGATCATTAGCATTCTTTCAAGTTCTAAAGTTCTATGTTCATGTATGCTGAATGAGGCCCCATCAAGGGCTAGGTCAGGGTATGTACTTCCAAGTCTACTCTACATCTTCTACTAAATCCTGGGGATTCTGAGGGACTCCTTTCACTCCTCCCAGCTTGTCTTCTTAGTCTCAGTCTTTCTTTCTTGCAGCTCTGCCAGGCCATGCAAAATCAATCTAAGGCTGTGTATGGAAGGCATTGAAAGCAAAGTGGGGGAGGGCAGAACTGGCAGCTACTCCCCAAGCAGGCACCTGTGACATAGATTTTCTTCTAATGGGGGCAATCCTACTGAATTGTGTAAGATGCATGTGCTGGCTGCATTCTGTATTCTGATGCCCCTTCCATTTCAGGTTCTGTTTCTTGGTTCTATTATTTTTTATGGTGTAGATATAAACATGTGGTGACTTTTTTGTCTGTAGGGGGTAAGCTGTGTGCATAAGGATATATCGTAATTAATAATGAATATATAAAATTCTAGATTTTAAACATTCAGGATAGATAGATAATTCCACTTAAGGAGCTCTCTGTAGGACAATAATAATGAATAACTGACCAAACCAAATATATAATATGTTCTGACATCAGAGTAGAGTCAGACATCCTAATTGCTATTTAAAAACTTGGGAACCAGTTATTTCTCTTATAACTAGACAACTATGGGATTTATAAGGAAACCATGAGAGTGTGAATATGTTAAACTTACCAGTGTCTATGATACTAACCCTCAAAGAGAAACTCAAAATCTAGAAACCATTGAAAGTATTATAGATTTAGAACTGAAAGGCACTTTGGAAGTTATCCACTTCTCTTATTTTACAGATGAAGAAACTGAGGTCCAGATAGATTGTATGACTTTTCTCAAGAGTAAATATGTAAGGATCAGCTAGGTGGTGCAGTGGATAGAGCACCGGCCCTGGAGTCAGGAGTACCTAAGTTCAAATCTGGCCTCGTACACTTAACAATTACCTAGCTGTGTGGCCTTGGGCAAGTCACTTAGCCCCATTGCCTTACAAAAAAAAAGAGAGTACATAAGTAAGAAATAGCAGAGCCAGGATTTGAACCTAGTATTTGACCCCATTATGTCCTCTAACTCTAGACCTAATGCTTTTTTGCACTCAGAGAAAGACAGAAAAAAACCCAAAACAAAAAACAAAACAGTAGTCTGAAGGAAAAAAACAACCATATGAGGATAAGTGGAAGGAATTAGGGGTATTAACTTAAAAAATAGAAAAGTCTTCATGGAGGAGAGACAGAACATGTGACTAAATATATTAAGGACACACTTGTCCCAAAGTAGAATGGTGTGTCTTGGGAAATAGCAAGCATTCTACACCTGTATATCTTTAAAGCAGAGATTGGATAACCACTCTTCAAGGGTATTAAAGAAAGGATTTTTATTCTGTCATAAATTAGAGGCCATGTTTTCTGAGGTTTCTTTTATCTCTGTGGTTTAGTGATTCTGAAACTAGGACAACTAAGTGAGAACTATGACAAACTCTATTAGAAAAGTGAACTCTGGAAGGACAGTCCCTGGTTGAAGCCATTAGTTTCTAATTCTCTTATTTTGAAGATGCTCCTAGATGCTTTGGGAGTTGACTGCAAGGTTGCTTAGTAGCTAAACTTCACTCTCCTTCCTGTTGTGAGTCATCACCTTCCACATCTGATTTGCTCCCTTGAATTTAGTCACTAGATTTAAAATTGGAAAGAAATGATCTCTTCATTTTTTCAGAGAAAGAAACTGTGTCCCAGCTAAGTCTCCAATATGGTAGATAGCAAGTGGTGTCCAAACACAAGCTTTTTGATTCCAAATTTAATGGCTATTTTTCCCCCATCCACCAAACCACATAGGACCAATCTCTATTTTTTTCATTTCTCACACTTTTTTCCCCTAATCAAGAAAGATTATATAAATCCCTTGTGCTTATTATTATTTTAAACTATATGAAAAACTCAGAACAAAAAGGAAAAGCAGTAAGAAAGAAAAACAAAAAACAATTTTAAAAAGTGAAAATAGTATGCTTTGATCTACATTCAGACTCCAGAGTTCTTTCTCTGGATATGGATGACATTTACATAGGACCAGTCTCTGAGGATAAAAGGAATCTGACTTCTGAAAGTTAAATACATTTAAAAAAACAAAAATTGAATGAATGGAAAGTGGGGAAGAATCAGTTGGGTTGGAATCTGTCATCTTAAAGCAATTTTCTTCATTAGACATGTCTTAAAATGTGGTTCTTTTAAAAAAAATTTAATTTAATAGCTTGTGCTCTTGGCAAAAATACAAAAGTGGGAAATGACATTTTTACACCAGATACACACATTCACACAAATAGGCACAAGAACTCTAGTCACAGTCTGCCATTAACCCATTAACCCAAAGCCTCTTTGGAGTTTATCTTCCTTATCTGTAAAATAAGAGATTGGACTAAAACAGTTTTATGGTTTCTCCTCCCTCTAATGTACTATGTATATTCTAATGTCCTTTTTCTGTCTCTCATTCTGTATCTCATGTATTCCAGCTCTGATGTGCCATGTTTTCATGAACTGCAGCTCAGCTGATAGAATAACCTAACGGTGTCACCACTTGGTTTCTGGTTTTCAAAAGCTTCCTGTCATCAGTGTGGTGACTGACTCAGCTGAAGTCAATGAGCTGTTACTAACCTTTGCGTGTGTACAATAGCTCTGTACTCCCTGGTCTTAGATGCTTTAGGAGTTGACTCCAAGTGGTTGCTTAGTAGCTGTTGTGAGTCATCACCTTCTACATCTGATTTGCTATTTTGAATTTAGTCACTAGATTTAAATCTGAAAGTACTTTAGGGATCTGAACCAACCTCTTCATTTTGCAGAGAAAGAAATTGTATTCTAGAATAGCTTGTAGTGTCCAAACACACAGCTTTTTATTCCAAATTCAATATTTTTTGTTTTGTTTTTTCCACTCCACCACACCAGATGGGAGAAGAGGGAAAGCTCTCACTAATTTCTGTTATCATTTTCTTCTAGATTAACTTGGGTAAGGTTATGGTATTCTTTAATTTAAAAATCTTTTTTAAAAAGTCAGAGAGTCATAAAGGAAGTGATGTGATTAGAAATGTAGATTGAAAATTGACTTTTGTGGTGGCTAGGTTGCTCAGTGGATAGAGCACCGACCCTGGAGTCAGGAGTACCTGAGTTCAAATCCTGCCTCAGACACTTAATAATTACCTAGCTGTGTGGCCTTGGGCAAGCCACTTAACCCCATTGCCTTGCAAAAACTAAAAAAAATTGACTTTCATAGTGGAGTACCACCAAGTAGTTAACAATATAGCCTTGAATAAATCTGTACCCTTCTATGGTCCCTAGTCCTTTAATCTTTAAACCAATAGATTTATATAACTTGACTCTATTTATACAGCTCCAATATTCCTAGTCCAGTAGATTATGGTTTAAAGTTCTTCTGTAACAGTATAATCTCTGTTCTAATGTTCCTTTAAGCCCTAATACTTTATGTCATGAGCAAAGGCATCTTCTATCTTTTATACTTTTTTAGTGATGGGATTTTATCATTTCTTCAAGTTATAACATTCTACATTCTATAGTTTTAAGTCTCTTTCAGTTTGATAGCTCAGTGTTCTGTAATCTAAGTTTTATCCCCATTCTAATATTCTCTTATCCATATTAAAAAATAACTTCCACCTATGACATTATTTATCCTATGACTGAAGGTAGAGACAAAGGAAAAATCTGAGAGGAAAAGATTGGAGAAACGGATATTAGAGAAGATAATAATCACTCTTCCATTTTATTTTCATTTTAGTGAATTCTTTTTTTCCCTTATATGTTTAAATGCATGCTTAAATTGTTGCCATTCCTTCTCCTTACAAGAAAGTCATCCTGAGACAAAACGTCTTTAAACTAAATCTAAAGTAGGAATTCTCAAGCAAAAGATAAATTTAGGGGGCCTATGACTTTGTATGGGGAAAAACACATCTTTATTTCAATACAATTGGATTTCTTTGTAATCCCATGTATTTTATTTTGTATGTTAAAAGTATTATGCTGAAAAAGGATCCATAAACTTTTCCAAACAGAGTAATCCTTGACACCAAAAAGGTAAAGAATTCCTGGACTAAAGGACAAAAAGAAAAGTAAAGTCAGACCACAGGGAGAGAAGGAAGGGCCAAGGACATAGTGTCAAATGGTCCCTTAAGGTCCTGGACTATATCTGAATATTTTGACAGCAAGGCTTATCCTTCTCCCCCATACTCAACAATTTCTTCCTCTTCCACATTTTTGAACTTTGGAATTTTTATTTAGTTCTATCTCAGAAACCTGTCTGGAAATATAGTATAGTGGGAAAAATAATCTAACAATATAGATAAGTATATTTATAGAAGACTTATGTTCCAATCTTGTTTCTACTAGAAACTATATGACTTTGGTCAAATCACCAGCCCTCATCTGTAAAATGGGAAGAGAATGATTATATGATTTCTTGGGTCTTTTTTAAGACTTAAACCCTATGATTCCCTGTGATCTCATCCTAGATTTTCACCTTTTTGAATGCCCTCAGTAGACTACACATGCTTGACAACTCCACACAGAGCCAGGGAGATCCCTAGTGAGACTCTGCGGCTCCCAACAGCCCTGATCCAGAGTCTTTGGAAATGCATTACTTTAGAGAAAAAAACAGACTGGGAATATCCTGGTGCCTCCAGCTATTTGGAGAGCTGAAAAGTATCCACTGAACATGTGTAAGTAGTGATGATGGAAATACAAGGCAACTTTGAAAAAGCAGAGTAAGAAAATATGGAGTGGATACAAGTAGACATTCCTTGTATTCACATACCTCACAAACATATTCATCCTTTACTCAATTCATTCATGTATTCATTCAACAATGTGTCTTAATTAATCTTCCTAAAGCACAGCACTGATCCTAGCCCTTCCTTGCCTTCAAAATCATTGAGTCATAGACCTCACTGAATGTCAAAGCTAGAAGAAGCCAGAGAACCCTGACTATATAATATCAGAAATGTAAGGGTCCTTAGAACATTGATTATCAGAATTGATTTTAGATGGCTGGAAGGTTTCCTCATGGAACATTCACAAACTAGAATTCTCTAATTTTAAACATTATTATAAAGAAAATGAAGGAATCTTTAGAGTTTATGTTATATTTGTATTAGTTGAAGGACCCATAGATGTTTACCCTATACAATAGAAGATTTGTGTTGGAGCTAGGAAAGCATCAGAGAAGTGTTCCATTATGTGGAGGACTGTTACTCAGAAGGTAGTCCCAAGGGGCATAACCATCATCCCAAAGGGCAGAACCAAGGGCAACAGGTTGACAATGCAATGTAAGGCTTAAGAACCTATTTAAAAGTGGAAGAATTTGTCTTGAGAGTCACTGGAGGTTTCCAAGAAATAACTGAATGAACTCTTTGGTATGTTATAACATGGATTCTTCTCCAACATAGGTGGTACAAAATGATCACCAAGGTCTCTTTCCACTCAGATTTGTGATACTTTAGCATACAGAACATAGAATGTAAAGAGTTGGAAGGGGACTCCAATAGTGTCTAGTGCAAATTCTCTGTTTTACATATCACCTTCCAAGATTCCTCATTCATTTGAGTTAATATGCAAACTCTTTTTCTTAGTGTGTGAAGACCTTCTCAGAGTCCTGGTCTCAACTCTGGTATGAACCCACTTTTAAATAAGACTTTATCTTTGCCTATTTCCTCTCACATACTTTGCATTCAAAACAGATTGTACCACTTAGAATTCCCCAGACACGTCCTAAGTTTTCATGCCTCAGAGCCTTTGTTCACACATTCCCTTACACATTGTATGTCCTCTCCCCAACTCTGCCCATCAAAATCCTACCAATGCCTTAAGGCTCAGCTTAAATATTATCTTTTCCAGGAAATTTTTCCTGTTCTCCCCACCTGAAAATGTCATCTCTCCCCTTCTTTTATCGAAACTTTTCATCAAATACTGTTGGCACTCTCTTGTGCACTGAAAATTTGCTATTTTGCATATTAGCTCTATATGATCATGTCACAATTGCCCTACTGGACTGAGTAGTCCTTGGTGATGATATTGATTTCTTATTTATCTTTGTCTTCTACACAGTACCAAATATGGGATTTTGCATGCCTCATAAACTTTCATGATTGAATGAATGAATGGTCAATAATGTGTCAAACAAAGCTAAATATTGAACATAAATTATTGAATAAAGGCATATGTAGCTCATTTGCTGAATGTGGTAGGTTCAATCTTATACCTGATCATAGGAATGGAAATCCCTCCTGGAAGATGTCAGTTTTTCCCTCTGTAAAACAAAGGGGTGGAATATACCTCTCTGACATCTCTTGCAGCTCTGACATTTAATGTTCTGAAGCCCTTTCCTTTTCTGACATTCTCTATGTTCTAAGATCCCTTTCAGATCTAAGAATCAGTGTTCTGACACTTTTATACTCTAAATCCTAAGGGGCAGAGTGTTGAATCTGGAGTCTTGGAGTTCTTAGTAGTTGTGCAACTCTGGATAAGTCACTTAACCTGTTTGCCTCATCTGTAAAATAGGGATAATAATAGCCCCTTCCTCCCAAGGTTGCTGTGAGGATCAAACGAGAGAGTAATTTTAAAAGCGCTCAGCGAAGTATCATATAATCTTAGTTGTTATTAACTATTATTCTAAGGTTCTTTCCAACTTTAATATTTTATGATCTAAGATCCCTTCAAATTCTGACATGGTGTGTTCAGGGTCCCATCCATCTCAAATACTTTTTTTCCCAAAGTTCCTTCTAATAATCTATGTTCTAACCACTAAGTGCCTGTAACTTTTAGCAAAAGGACCCTTTCCTTTCTTTTTTTTTCATGTGGTTTTGCATGTTTTCCACATGGATGATAGTGGTATTGTTTGGGTGAGTCACATTTTGCTTATTTCTTTTGTTTGATCTTTTCTCCTTTGGTAACAGCAACTCTCAAGCCAATTTGAGATCTCCCTGGATTATGGGAGTGTCAGAGATGAGGCATGGCAGCATTTGTCACAGTTTCTGCCTCAGATCCTTCCTTTCCCCCCTCCCCGTTTGGCATACACCAGAGACTTTGGTCCTCTAAGCCCTCCCCCTCCCTCAGCAACACACTGGAGTTGAGTCTGGTTTTCACATTAGTTTGCAGTAATGGCCTGAAGTCTGAAATTCTTGGCACTAGTCACGTCATCTCCGCGTGCCTCATTTCCCCCATCTATAAATAGGAATTTAGGGCTTGTTCATTTCTCAGATATTTGGAGGCCCTTTCACAAGAGTCATTTTGCCCAGGTGAAGGGTTCTTCACCCCTAGGCTTTCACTGGCTGGTAGAAAAATTCCCAGGCAAGTCCAAGATCTGATTCAAGCTTTGGGCAAATCAATTCTCACAAAGCCTCAGTTTCCTCATCTGTGAAATAGAAACTAGAGAGTTGAAAGCTCGGAGGAAACTTAAAAATCATCTGTTCCCCACCTTTATCCCCTCCAGATTACAGAGGATGAGAAAGGGATTCAAGCCCCCAAAGTTAGTTCAATGGCTGAGCTAGGATTTGAGCTGAAAATCCGTGCTTGTCCTCTGACTTCAAAGCAAGTAATTTAATAACAATTCTTGGTTTATCTGCCTTCTTCACTGAGTTTTTTGAGGAACCAATCTGTTAATGAATGTAAAGATATTTCCTGGGAGCAGTTAGGTGGTGCAGTGGATAGAGCACTGGAGTCAGGAAGCAATGAATTCAAATTAGGCCTCAGATCCTCATAATTATCTGGCTATGTGACCTCAGGCAAGTCACTTAATCCCATTGCCTTACAAAAACAAAAAAAAAAAGACATTTCCTATAGAATGCAAAGAATTATAGAAAGACAAGAAAGTCTTTCTTTGTCCCAGACCTAGGTTACTTTTGTCCATCTATCACATGCAAAATTCTCACTGATCTAAGGATACTCTCCAAAGAATACCCAAATAATTAGCTCATTATTTTTAATCAATGACTATGGTCTCTTTGTGGGTATAGCTATTGAAAATAAAGGAATGATAGATTAACAGATTTAGAGCTTGAAGGAACCTTAGGAGTTATCTTTCCCAACCCCTTTATTTTACAGATGAGGAAGTTAAGTGACTTGCCCAGGGTCACACCAACTATTACTTGTCTGAGGTATGTTCCAAACTCAGGTGCTTCTGTTAAAAGGTAGTACACTATAAAATCCTAGAGCATTAAACATAGAATTTCAGATCTGTAAAGGTCCTTGGAATGTTGTTTAAAGAATATCTGAGATAATGAGACCTTGGAACAGATTGTCAGAATTAGAAGAATTCTTGGAACAAAAAGCAAAGAATATTGGTACTGATGCAAAGAATATTGGAATTGGAACATAAAATAATAGATTTAAGAAAAGAACTTAGAATGTGCAATGTTAGAATGTAAAGTCTTTGAGTTGGAAGGAATTTTAGAGATTACCACCTTAAATCCCATACAGGGTCTCCTCTACTTGTAATGAGAGGGGCATCATCCAGCCTCTGCCTGAGAATGAGGAATGGACCTTAGAGGATCTGAAGGAAACACTATATCACCACCTAAGTACACCAGAGATACCTACCTGGCAACTAGAGAGTTGTCTTAGAAACAGAGAAACAGGAAATAATAGGATTTAGTCATCTCCCCAAGCAGGAACACCTGCCCATGAAAATGATTAAGTGGAAGACAAAGCAGGGCTGAAGGCAGCCCCCTACAGTTCAATTTGAGAAGCACTGTAAGATTTGTGTTTGGTCTCACATAAATAAGCATTCCTGCCTGTATAGGCATCTTTTCTAACATTTTACCTACTCTCTCTTACACACACACACACACACACACACACACACACACACACACACACTGTATTCATTTACTCTATCACATGCTCCCAAAAAGAGAAGTAACCAGACAAGATTCCCTACTAACACACACTCCTAAGTATCCCCTGCCCATGTCTAGAAGATGCCCATGCTCATTCAGTCCTTCTCCAGATATATTCAAGCAAAAGGATAGACTCCATTAAAAACTTGTACCTGGGTCTGGGCCGGCTAGGTGGCGTAATGGATAAAGCACCAGCCTTAGAGTCAGGAGTACCTGGGTTCAAATCTGGTCTCAGACACTTAGTAATTACCTAGCTGTGTGGCCTCGGGCAAGCCACTTAACCCCATTTGCCTTGCAAAAAAAACCTAAAAAAAACTTGTACCTGGACACACATAGAGAGACATGATCTACATGTGGAGATATATTCTATATTTAGAAATATAGACAGGTTTAGATATGGTCAGGGACACTCACATTGGTTTTATATGTATATATAATTATACACATATGTGTGTATTTGAGTTTTATTCTTCTACTCTCAATCCCCTCACCCCCTTCAAACTTATGCTCTCTTCTATGAGGAGCTGTGTGTTTATTTGTTCAAGCTTTTTACAAAGAAAGGGATCATACAGTGGCTAAAGGAGGTATACTTTCCCATAAGTCCTGCACAGTCACAATTGGTCACTTGCACTCCTCTGTTCTAGTTCCAACATTCTATGTTCTATGTTCTTTAAACTCTTCCAGGTATGAATTTCCATGTTCTTTATTCCAAAGGTCCTTCTAGCTTTAGTGTTCTAGATTATTTTATTCCAACTGAGTTTCTCCCTTACTTTTTTCTCTAATACATCTCACTTCCCAGGGAGCATAGAAGCACCATCTTATGATTCTGTCTTCCCTACATAGACTGTCCTACCATAGTCCCTAGAGAGAATGCCTAGGCAGGCACTTGGTTTCTAGGCAGGTGTATATAGTAGATTGTTCTTGGTGAGGACCCCTCCAGTTAGACTCCTGTGCACCAATGTGCTCATTTCCATTTCTTTCCACAGTTCCAGATTTGGGGAAACATCCCAAGAGTGACCAGTTGAGCCTTTATTCCCATCATGCTTTCTCCTCCATTACTTTCACCCCATCTCACCCTATTTACTAATAAAAATAACAAGAAAAATGGTAGGACATTAGTTATACTGATTTAAACTGTTTTACATATAGATTATGACAGTTTTATGTCTTAATTCTAAATTTTCTTGTCAAGGTTGGTAAAAGTGTCATATCTTCACCTTCTGATAACATTAGAACTCAGAATCTACTTTTTTCAACCCAACAACTGTGATAAAAATCATAGGATCATAGATTAAGGACTAGAAGGATCATTTATCACCCTACTCCACATTATTTTACAGACAACAGAAGCCCAAGGAGATCAAGTGATCTCTTTCATGTTTTTTTTAAACTTCACTTGATTCTACCTTACCTGTTAGCTACTAACTTGTATTTTTTCTACCCTTTTCATCATGTCTTGCCTGGATTGTTTTGCCTCAAACCTCTTCCCACTTCAATCATTCTCCACAAAGCTACCAACGGTATTTTCCTAAGATATAGGTATAATCATGTCACTTCCTGTCCCAACTCTTCCCCTATGCTATAAACTCCACTGACTTCTCACTATCTCCAGGAACAAATAGAAAGTTGTTTAGTATCTAAAGTTCTTCACATTTCCAATCTGCATAAATTTCACAAACATCTGTGTACCCTACTGTTTGATCATACTGGCCCACTTGCTATTCCAAATTTGGGAATCTCTATCTCCTTTTGCAAATGTCTATAATGCTCTTCCTCATTGCCTCCAACTTTTAGAATCCCTGGCTTCCTTTAATACATAGCTCAAATACAACCAGAACAGAGTCTTTTCTGGCCCTCTCTCAACCTCTCAAGGTTTCCTTCCACAACTCTCTATGTATTTTGATGTATATGTATATATTTTCAAATAATTTGCATGTTACTTCTCCCATTAGAATGTGAATTCTTTGCAGTCAGGGACTGTTTTTTTTTTCTTTTCTTTATAAACCCATCTCTTAGCACAGTGACTGGTATATAGAAAGCACTTAAAAATGCTTGTTGAATTTTGAGTTGACCAAATATGAAGGAAACAGCTCCTCTCAGTAATTCAGAGATTTAGGACAACCCTTGGAGAATGGGATATGGACAACACCATCCTCATCCAAAGGATGACAAAAAAGAAACAAACAAAAACCCAACACAGAATCTGAGTGGATATTATGCTCACTTCTTTAAAAACTTCCTATCCCCTTGGTTTTCTTTCTTTCCCTTAGTCCTAATCCTCATAAACAAAATGACTAATATGTAAATATGTTAAACACAAATGTATATGTACAACTTTTACTAGACTATTCATCACTAAGGGAAGGGAATGAGAAGGGAAGGTGGTAGGAAAAACTTATAAATATGCCAAGTGGATAAATGTTGAAAAACTTTCATAACATGTAATTGGAAAAAATGTTTGTTGATTGATTGATTAAATAGATAGTGTCACAGATGATCTCTAAAGCTAGATTTTCAAGCTCAATTGTCCAGATACCTATTAGAGATAACAATGTTTCTTTATCTCCATCTCTATATATCTCTGTCTTTGTCTCTGTCTCTCTATCTCTGTATCTATCCCTCTGCCAAAAGCAGATCAGTCAGTAATGTTCTGACTTTACTTTATGGTAGTTTATTCTACAAGAGATGGAGGAAGAAGCAAGAAGGAATCCTTTTCTGGACCTTATTTTCCCTAATAAGAAGAAACTGGAGGACCTGAGTTCAAATTCGGCCTCAGACACTTAATAATTACCTAACTGTGTGACCTTTGGCAAGTCACTTAACCCCATTACCTTGCAGAAACTAAAAAATAAAAAAGAAGAAACTGGTTGAGGGAGTAGAAATGATGGGAACTCTGGTGAGGAACTGGGCAATTTCCATCTAGAATTTATGATTAAGGAGAAGAGATACAGGTAAAAAAATGGCATGTATTTTAGATTTTGGGAAAACAGATTTCAGAGCCTTCAGAGGAAAAATATCTTGGATCCCATGAACTAAAATACTACAAATGTAGTTAGTCTAGAAAATATGAGAGATCCTCAAAAATAAAATTCTGAAGAAACAAAGGAAAATAATTCCAAAAATGGGTGGGGGTAGGAGGTGATTTCTCTAAAGAGACTAATATGGACATACAGGAAACTCACCAAGCAATTTAGAATTTAAAAAAAAATGTACAGAAGATAGGAGCAAGATCAAGGAATAGAGGATAAACATAATAGCATAGAGTGGACTTATAAAAATACTATCTGGAGAGCTGAAGCTACAAATGAACTGAGGCTGGAAAAAAAAGAAGTTAAACTGTAAAGATTAGCCACATTGGGAAAATGCAGTATTAAATAAAAATGGAACACCTTTGCCTGTCCTGGGTGGAAAAATAACTGACACTGGAGAAAATGAAGAGTTGGTTGGGTTCTTCTTGTTTGCTTGTTTTTTTCCTGCCAAGGAGAATGATTTTTCATTAGAAATCACAGAGCAAGAGGCAGCTAGGTGGCACATTGGATAGAGTACTGGCCCTGCACTCAGGAGGACCTGATTTCAAATTCAACCTCAGACACTTAATAATTGCCTAGCTGTATGACCTTGGGCAAGTTACTCTTAAGACCACTGCCTTAAATAAAATTTAAAAAATATTTTTAAAAATTAAAAAAAGAAATCACAGAGCAAAATTCGCTGATATCCAAGATAAGTAATGACAAAGAGTGGAAAAAGTCCCAGAGTGACTCTAGATTAATTAAAGCTACTTCTTAATGAACTATGTCTTTGTCTCAAAACAACTGGCAGCTGTGATTGCTGAGTGACATATTTGAAAGATCATAGAAAATGAGAAATGTGCCACAAATCTATAAAAGGACAAATATTATTCCAGTTTAAAGGGGGGGGTGAAGAAGAGACTCTTCAAACTTGAGGTCTATGATTTTATCCATGATGTTTACTTAGAAAGATCCAGAATGGATCATTAAAGAAATGACTAGAGAATTTTTTGAAAGGGAAGTGATGATTATAAGGAGTCATCTTGGCTTCATCAAGAACAGGTCATGCCAAACTAACCTCATGTCCTTTTTGTACACAATTACTAAACTATTAGATAAGGGTATACTGTTTACTGAGATTTCAGCAAAGCTATGGATAAAACATCTTATGTTTTCCTTATGGGGAATATAAAGAGATGTGCATTAGATGATAATAAAAGGAGATGGGTATAGAACTTAATGACTCAATATTCAGAGATCAGTGCTTGACCTGATGCTACTTAGCATTTTTATTATTGACTTAAATAAAGATAGATATAGCATGCATCTCAACTTTTGGATGGCACAAAGCTAGGAGGGATAGCCAACACATTAAATGATAGATTCCAGATCCAAAAAAGAACTTAACAGACTTGAGCACTGGATTGAATCTAATAAGATGAAATTCAGTAGAGACAAATGTAAAGTCTTATACTTGGGTTTGTTGTTCAGTTATTTCAGTCTGATGTTTCATGACCCCATTTGGGGTTTTCTTGGCAAAGATATTAAAGGGGGTTTGCCATTTCCCTCTCCAATTAATTTTCAGATGAAGAAATAAGGCAAATAGGGTTAATTGATTTGCATAGGGTCACAGAGCTAATAAATGAGGCCCAATTTGAACTCAGGAAAAGAAATCTTCCTGACTCCAGGTCATGATCATTATCCACTTCACCACCTGGCTGCACCTTCTTATAATTGGGTGCAAGGAATCAATTTCACAAGTATGGAATTGGGGAGCAATGGTCAGGCAGGGTTAGGTCTGACTTTAGTAGTCAATGATTTCAATTTGTATCAGCAGTGTGAAGAGACAGCTAAGTGAGTAGGTGCCATTTTGTGCTGAATTAGCAAAGTGTAACTTCCAGAAGTAAAGAAATAACAATCCCATTGTAATCATCCCTCATCAGATCTCATGGGGGTTATTGGATTCATTCTGGGAACTGAATTTAAGAAGAACATTGATAAGTCATAGGATGCTCCCTGTAGGCTAAAATGATAAAAAGTTTAGAGTTTGTGGCATATAAGAATCATTTGAAGGACTTGGACATTAAACCAAGAAGAGAAGAATTAGGGAGGAGTTAGTAGCTATCTTCAAGTACCTAAAGGATCATTAAAGGGAGAAGAGATTAGATCTATTCTGTTTAATCTAGAATGTAGAACCAGGAGCAATGGATGCAATTTAGGATGTATGTTGAAGAAAGACTACTAATAATTAGAGCTGTTCAAAATTTAAATATGTTCAATTGTTAACATGTAATTGGGGAAAATACAATTTAATATTCAAAAGTAAAAAAAAACCTAAAAGGGAAATATATTATCTTGAGAGATGACAGTATCCCCACTTCATCTTTGGAGGTCTTCAAGCAGGCAATAGATTACCATCCACTTATGAGGTGTATTTTCAATGGAGATCCTTTCATGAGAGTATTGGACTGATGGTTAACTGAGGTCCTTTCAACCTCTGTGATTCTTTAACTCCAGATATGGGATACTTTTCACTGTGCTGTGCTATCTCCAAGTAATGTCCTTAATGAGAATTATTGGACCAATGAGTTGGAAGAGAAATTATTTTTTAAAATTTATTTTTATTAAAGATATTTGAGTTTTACAATTTTCCCCCAATCTTACTTCTCTCCCCCCCCACAGAAAGCAATCTGTCAGTCTTTACTTTGTTTCCATGTTGTACATTGTTCCAAATTGAGTGTGATGAGAGAGAAATCATATCCTTAAAGAAGAGACAAGAAGTCTAAGAAGTAACAAGATCAGACAATAAGATATCTGTTTTTTTTCCTAAATTAAAGGGAATAGTCCTTGAACTTTGTTCAAACTCCATGGCTCTTTATCTGGATATAGATGGCACTCTCCTTTGCAGACAGCCCAAAATTGTTCCCGATTGCTGCACTGATGGAATGAGTGAGTCCTTCAAGGTTGAACATCACTCCCATGTTGCTGTTAGGGTATACAGTGTTTTTCTGGTTCTGCTCATCTCACTCAGCATCAGTTCATGCAAATCCCTCCAGGCTTCCCTGAAATCCCGTCCCTCCTGGTTTCTAATAGAACAATAGTGTTCCATGACATACATATATCACAGTTTGCTAAGCCATTCCCCAGTTGAAGGACATTTACTTGATTTCCAATTCTTTGCCACCACATACAGGGCTGCTATAAATATTTTTGTACAAGTGATGTTTTTACCCTTTTCCATCATCTCTTCAGGGTATAGACCCTGGTATTGCTGGGTCAAAGGGTATGCACATTTTTGTTGCCCTTTGGGCGTAGCTCTCCAGAAAGGTTAGATGAGTTCACAGCTCCACCAACAGTGTAATAGAGTCCCAGATTTCCCACAACCCTTCCAACAACGATCATTATCCTTTCTGGTCATATTGGCCAATCTGAGAGGTGTGAGGTGGTACCTCAGAGAAGCTTTAATTTGCATTTCAAAGAGAAATCATTAAACCCAATTTCGTGTCTGATATAAAAATCCCTTCTATACCCTACAGGTGATTATCTAGCCTTCCTTTTAAAACCTTCAATAAAGATTTCCTGAAGCAACTTATGCCATTGATGGACAACTCTGATTATAAATTCTTCCTTACATTAAGGAAAAGTACCTTCTCAAAGCCCAATCCCACTTGGCCCCAGTTCTGTCTTATCCTCTTTGCCCAGAACAATTCCTAAAGAATATGAAGGTAGAGAGTAACTACACACCTCCCTTTATTCTGTTTTTCTCCAGACAAAAAAAAAAATCCCCATCTGGGTTAACTAATTGTCATATGGAAATACTTCCAAATCCCCTCACATCCTGGTTACTCTCTTTTAAATCAGACTGTTTCCCCTAAAATGCCCCAGAATTGAACACAATATTCCTAATTGTGGTCTAATCAAGCTAGAAGACACTGGGATAATAACCTTTTTTTTTCCTTTCAGGCATTATGCTTCTATTAATTGCCCTGGTTTTTATTTTGCTGTGACTGCCACATTTAATTTATATTGTGCTTTTAGTCCACTGTGCCCTCTAGATCTTTTATGTGTAAACTGTTGTTTAGCTTTGCCTTGTTGTTCCTATATGTTTGAAACTGATTTTCTTTTTGAAACAGCATGTAGGAGTTCACATAAATTCTTTAAAATTTCATCCTACTATATTTGGCCTACTATTCTAGCCTGTCGAAGTATTTTTGGTTCTCAGGTCTATCTTTCAATGTGTCAACTACTCTTTCCTAGGTTTGTTTCACTTGAAAATATGACATGGATGCTATTTATGCCTTCCTATCTTAATCATGTAAAAAATATGAAATAGAATAATAGCTTATAGAAGTTTCACTTTGACCAATCCTATTACTTCTTTTCAAGAAATTAGTAATGCTGTTGGGCCTTCAAATGTGTCTGAGGTGGCTCCTTCCTAAAAAAAAAAAGGACAAGAGGCAGGGGAGAGATTAACTAGTAACTTGTTACTGAAAAAGTATCTGAGGAACTTAGTTCTAGGTCTGTGTTATCTTGAATAGGTCACCTTATTTTCAGACTTTGTTTTTCCCTCTTTAAAATTTTTTTGTAATTTTTTTCAACATATGTATCTTATGTTTTAAGATCCCTTCTAGTTCCGACATCCCATATTCTTTGACCTTAAAAAAGAATGTTCAATTTACGATCAGAGAACCTAGGCTTTTATTTTGACTTTGGCATTTTGACTACTTGTGTAGTCTTGAACTGGTCCTTTAACTCTTTAGTTCCTCACTTACCTCATCTACAAAATAAAACAGTTGTGTAAATGTCTTCCAAAATCACTACCAGCTGTGTTTCCATGCTCACAATCCTACAATCTTATGCTTCTCAATCTTTTGAATTTTCTGTTTGAATTTTCCTGAATTTTTTTTTAATAAAGATGTGAACTAATGGATAAGATGCTGGAATCTGGGCAAGGCACTTCTCTATCCTTCAATTTTCTCCTCTTTATAAAGGAGATAATAGCACCTACCTCATGGGATTGTTTGTGAAGATTAAATGAGATTATATAGCTAAGGTGCTTTGTGAAGCTTAAATATTATTAATTTATATCAATAGTTTGGTATAAAAAGGTTTTCCTTTTTCTCAGATAGAAGTGCAAACTTTAATTTTTCACTTATTTCACTTATTTCAATTTCTCTCAAAGTATGTTGACACAGTTGATGATTTGATTATTAAAATTGAAGGGCTGTGGTTGGAAGGGCCTGCATTTCTAAAAATACCTAATTGAGTGATCAGCAATTACAGTTATGTCAAGAGTGTGAGATCTGTAGAAGCTGGTCTATCTGTTGCTGGTAATGTCCTAATCAGGAACTACTTTTTTGAGGTTCTTGTTGTTGTTCAGTGTCTGACTCTTTCTGATGCCATTTGGAGTTTTCTTGGAAAAGATATTGGAGCAGATTGCCATTTCCTTCTCCAGTTCATTTTACAGATGAGGAAATTTGGGCAAACAACATTAGGTGATTTGTTCAGGGTCACACAAGTTAGAAAGTGTCTGAGGCCAGATTTGAACTGAGGAAGATGATTTTTCCTGACTCCAAGTCTTGTTCTCTATCCACTGCACCACCGCTGCCTGCTGCTTTTAACCTTCAATAAAATTCAATAACAAGAACATTCTGTTAATTAGTATACCCATATTTTATATTCCTGCCAGGTTACCTTAAAATAAGGGCAATTCAACTAGCAAAGAGGTGATGGCATTTGTAAATAATTCATATTAGATGGGTTAATGATGGTCAGAACAATATTATCAGTCTGTGATTTGTCTAGTGCGGTTTGTGGTTCGTGGTCTGTGTTTGATCATCCTACTCTGTTCCTCATCCCATTCTGTTCTTCTGTTCTGATCACTTAGTAATCTATGATTGATCAGATCAGCCTACTTAGACTTCACCTGCACATCACTGTTTAAAAGCAGGGCATTCTGGAGTCATGGGAGAAATGAGTGTTATATATTTATCCTAGGCTTCTTCACCTGGAGAGATGGCTACAAACTGGGGCTTGGTTTATCTTTTTTATTGATTGTACAGATTTAAGAAAGTGATAGAGTAAATATTGCTGCATTGATTCAACTTGAAGTATTTTCTACCTACATTTTTCCCTTCTGGAGAAATGACTGGCATATTACTTGTCATTTTCTTTTTTTAATAATTTATTTGTATATTGTTTTCAAAGTTAGTCTGCTCTCTGTGCTTCCTTCTAAATTTTCTCTTTTCCCTGTGATCCACTTTTTATATTCTCTCTTCCCTGCCAGTGCTTCTCTTAATTTGTTCTAAGATTTAATTTGCTTTTTTTTTCAGGGGCTGTATCACAAATAATGACTCATATCTAGATATCCTTTGCAGTCTCATGTTATTTGGAGCTTTAATTCCCTTTTATGCTCTTCTTACTAGACAGTGCCATAATGTTTATTTTCCAAACCTGCCCTTGCTTCCATCTTCTGTACTTATCTTTAAAAAATCTAATTTGATCAGTCAAGTACTGTGCCAGGAGACCAAAAAAGGCCAAAAAGAATTCCTACTCTAAAGGAATATACTTCTAATGGAAGAGGCAGTGTGTTAATAACCAGGTAGATACAAGATAAATATAGAGTAGATGGAAGTTCAACTGAAAGAGGAAGGTAATAGCAGATGGAGGGTTTGGGAAAGACATCTTAGAGAAGGTGAAATTTAACTTGAGTCTTGAAGGAAGCAGAGAAGCCAGGAGGTGAGGCATCAGAATATCCTCAGCATAGGGGCCAACAAATACAAAAGTGTGGAATTGGGGTATGGATTATCATATTCAAGGAATTTCAAGTAGGCTACTATGGCTGGAACTGTAGAGCACATGAAAGGATTCAAGTAATGAAGAGCTTTAAATGCCTGAAAGATGAGTTTGTATTTGATCCTGGAGGTGAGAAGGAGCCAATAGAGTTCAATGAGTGTGAAGCTGACGTGGCAAGGGCTCATACTTGTTAAAAATAAGTTTTTACAAAAGATCTACTTCAAAGATATGATAAAATCAGAAGTAAATATTTCTACCCTTCTTCACTCACGCCCCCAAAATCTGGAAGCACACTCTCCACTTTGCCAATTTAGTCTGAGGAAAGTGATCTCAAAGTTATTTGTACATAGAATTTGCCTCACCAAGTTCAATTCCAAATGTGACAGGTGCTACTGTTGGACTTGGCCAGGCAAGTTGCTTGGGACTCCTCTTGTCTTGCTTCAGGGTGAACTTTGTTCCCAGAGTGAATCATTCTCTTTATCCTTCAAAACTCATAAGATCGGGGTGGCTAGGTGGCGTAGTGGATAAAGCACCGGCCTTCGAGTCAGGAGTACCTGGGTTCAAATCCGGTCTCAGACACTTAATAATTACCTAGCTGTGTGGCCTTGGGCAAGCCACTCAACCCCATTTGCCTTGCAAAAACCTAAAAAAAAACTCATAAGATCATAATCATCTACAATTCCCTTTCTTTAAAAGCAAGACAAAAGAAATTCAAAGAGGCAAAGGAAAGGGATGAAGATACTGTATTGGCCTCAGATGGGAAGGGCTCAAGATATCACTCCTTATGGCATTGTCTTTCTCTCAGGAATGTAACCAAGCAGGAAAGAGTCGGATCAATAGAATTAAGTTTTATTTCAAATTTATTTTCAATAATATATAAAGGAAATTAATATATTTTAAAAATGTTGATTTTCAAATATTCTTCTTTCCTTCCTTCTCTCCTTCCTCAAGGGAGAAGGTAAATAATTTGATATACATGTACAGCCAATCAAAATATATTTCCATTTTAGTCAAGTTGTGAAGGAAAACACAGAACAAAAAATAAAACCTTCAAGAAAAATAAAGTTTTTAAAAGTATGCTTTGATCTCAGATTCCATCAGTTCTTTCTCTTTTCAACAAAAAATGTTCTTTGGAATTGTCTATGATCATTGTATTACTAAGAATAGCTGTTATTTACAGTTAGTTGATCATCAATCAATATTGCTGCAACTGTGTACAATGTTCTCCTGGTTCTGCTTACTATATTTTGTTTCAGTTCATATAAGTCTTCTTTTTGTGAGAGCACTCTGCTTGTCATTTATTATAGCATAATAATATTCCACCACAAAAATGTGCTAAAACTTGTTCAGCCATTCCCCAATTGATGGGCATCCTCTCAACTTACAGTTCTTTGCCACAACAAAAAAGATATAAATATTTTTGTACATTTAGGTCCTTTTCCTTTTTTAAAAATCTTTTCAGGATACAGACCTAGTATTGCTGACTTAAATTATATGACTTTTGGGTACAATTCAGAGTACTTGAACAAGTTTACAACTCCACCAACAGTGTATTGGTGTCCCAATTTTCCCACATTCCCTCCAGTATTTGTCATTTTTCTTTTCAGTAATATTTGACAATCTGATAGGTGTGAAGTAGTACCTCAAGAGTTGTTTTAATTTGCATTTCTTTAGTCAATAGTGATTTAGAGCATTTTTTCACATGACTATAGATAGCTTTGATTTCTTTATTTGAAAGCTGCCTGTTCATCTCTTTTGGCCATTTGTCAACTGGGTAATAACTCACTTTTTAATAAATTTAGCTAAGTTCTCTCTATAATTAAAAAGTAAGATTTTTATCAGAGAAACTTGCTGTAAATTTTTTCTCCAGTTTTTTCTTTCTAATCTTGTCTATATTAATTTTGTTTGTGCAAAACATTTTTAATTTAATGGAATCAAAATTATCCTGGTAATGTTCTCTCTTATTTGATCTTGTTTAAATTCTTTTATTATCCATAGATCTGACACGCAAACTATTATTTGTTCTCCTAAATGCTTATCATATCACCCTTCATGCCCAAATCATGTATCCATTTTGACAGTATCTTAGTATATGACATGGGATGCTCTTCTATATCTAGTTTCTTCCAAATTGCTTTCTAAGTTTTCCAAGTAGTTTTTGTCAAATAGTGAGCTTTTATCCAAAAAGCTGAGATCTTTGCATTTATTAAACATGGGATTCCTGTTGTCATTTACAACTTTGTATTGCTTGCCTGGGGCAGATGGGTGGTCCAGTGACTGGCCCTGGAATCAAGAAGACCTGGGTTTAAATTGGCCTCAGATACTTACCAGTTGTGTAGCACTGTTCAAGTGCCTTAACCCTATTTGCCTCAGTTTCCTCATCTGTAAAATGAACTGGAGAAGGAAATGGCAAACCACTTCAGTATCTCTGCCAAGAAAACCTCAAATGAAGTCACAAAGAATTGAACATGACTAATCAACTAAAGAACAACATTGTGTGCCTAATCTATTCCATTAATTCAACACCCTATTTCTTAACCAGTAACAAATTGTTTTAAGGATTAATTCAATTGATTTGGTCAATTATGCTGATAATTTTCCTAATATCAAAGCATCCCTACCTTCCTGTCACACATCCTACCTGATCATAATATATGATTTTTGTGAATTATTGCTATAATATCCATGTTAGTATTTTGTTTATAATTTTTAATTTATATTAGGGAAATTGTTCTGTATTTTTCTTTCTATCTGTTTTTATTTATTTTGCTCTTCATGATATAAGCATTAGCACCATATTTGTGTCATAAAAGGAATTTGATGGGATTCCTTTGACTATTTTCCCAAACAGTATATATAGTATTATAGTTAATTGTTCTTTAAATATTTGGTAGAATTCATTTGCTGGGGATTTTTTCTGAAGGATTTCATTTATGAAATTTTTCAGTTTCTTTTTCTTAGATAAGGTTAATTGTGCATTCTTTTTTCTCTTCTGTTAAGCTGGGCAATTTATAGTTTTGTAACCATTCATTTTATTTAGATTGTTAGATTTATTGGCATATAATAAAGCAAAATAGATTTTAATAATTGCTTTAATTTCATCTTCAATAGTAGTGAATCATCCTTTTCATTTTTGACACTAGTAATTTGCCTTCATCTTTTGTAAATCAAATTAACCAATGGTTTATCTATTTTATTGGTGTTTTCCCATAAAACTAGCTCCTAATTTTATTAGTTCAATTACTTTCTTACTTAAATTTTATTACTTTCCTTAGATCTTTACGATTTCAAATTTAGTGATTGAGGTTTTAAAATTTGTTCCTTTTCTAGTTTTTTTAAGTTGCATTCCCAATTTCTTAATCTACTTTCTTTATTTTATTGACTTAAGCTTTTAGAGATAGAAATTTTCCTTAAAGAACTTATATTTTATCTCATCATTCTTTTTAATGAAATTATTGTTTTTATGATTTATTCTTTGACCCATTCTTTCATTAGAGTTTGATTTTTCATTTCCAATTTATTTATAATTTATGTTTTCATAGACTATCCTTGAATTTTCATTGCATTTATGATCTGAAAAGGATACATGTAATGTTTCTGCTTTTCTGCACTTGGTGGTGACTTTTTTTCTGCCCAAATATGTGGCCAGTTTTTATGTAGGTCCCATTTACTACTGAGAAAAAAGGTACATTCCTTTCTATTTTCATTCTACCATATCTGCCTTTTCTAAAATTCTATCTATCTCCTTAACTCCTTTCTTATTTATTTTTTTTGTTAGATATATCTAGTTCTGAGAGGGAAAAGTTCAGATCTTTCAGTAATATAGTTTTACTATGTCTCTATGTAGTTCTTTAAATTTTTCCTTTAGGAAATTGGATGATTTAGCATTTGATACATATATGTTCAGTATTAATATTATTACTTCACTGTCCATGGTATATCTTTTGACAAAATTTAGTTTTCCTGCTTATCTCTTTTAATTAGATTTATTTTTGGTTTTCCTTTGTCTGAGATCATAATTTCTACTCCTTTGTCGTTTACTTTTGCTGAAGCATCATAGATTCTTGCTCTAGCTTCTTATTTTTACTCTGTGTCTCTCTGCTTCAAGTCTGTTTCTTGAACAACATATTATAGGATTCTGTTTTTTGACCACCTCTCCTATCTGCTCCCATTTTATGGATGGTTTTATCACATTCATATTCACAGTTATTATTACTGCATATTTCCTTCTATCCTCCCTTCTCTGCAGTTATCCTTTTCTTTCTCTCCTTTCACCGCATTCCTCCTCAAAAATATTTTGCTTTTGAATACTGCCTCCCCTAGTCTGCCCTCTCTTCTATCCGTCCCCACTTTTCCTTGTGCCCCTCCCCTCCTACTTCTACCTAGGGTAAGATAGATTTCTATAACCAATGAATATGTATGTTATTTCCTCTTTGAGCCAATTCTGAACTAAGGTTCAAATGTTGCCCTCCACCTCATTCCCCCTTTTCCTCTCTATTGCAAAGACTCTTTCATGCCTCTTTTATGTAAGGTAATTCACTTATTCTATATCTCTTCCTCCTCCTGGTGTTTATCCCTTTTCTCATTCCTTAATTTTATTTTTTGGGATATCAT
The DNA here is from genome assembly GCF_037893015.1 of Macrotis lagotis. Taxonomy (NCBI): domain Eukaryota; kingdom Metazoa; phylum Chordata; class Mammalia; order Peramelemorphia; family Peramelidae; genus Macrotis; species Macrotis lagotis. Next base: position 366,397,047 of record NC_133658.1, read on the forward strand.
GCCATTATAGCCAACTCAAATCCATGCCCTCTATCTATACTTCTCCTGACCTTTTCTAAAACCATCATATCTAATAATAAAAATGTTCTTAGGAATTACAAGTATCATTTTCACATGTAGGAATGTCATTGAAACTCTTATGATTTCTCTTCTCTGTCTACTTTTGTATGTTTCTCCTATAACCAATTTTCTATTCAGCTCTGGTCTTTTCACCAGGAATGCTTGAAAGTCCTCAATTTCATTAGGTGTCCATTTTTCCCGCTGAAGAATTATTACCATTTTTGTTGAGAGGTTGCAATCCTAGTTTCTTTGCCATCTGCATATTTCATATTCAAATGTTTTCCATATTTCCATATGAAATGAAAATTCCATCTTTTGATATTTCAATATTGGAATATTCATATTCATATTCCAAACTTTGATATTTTAATGTAGAAGCTGCTAAATCCTATGTAATCCAAGTATTTTAATTGTTTCATTTTTGACTGCTTGTAGTATTTTCTTCTTGGCATGGGAGCTCTGGATTTGGCTATAATATTCCTGGGAGTTTTCATCTTGGGATCTCTTTCAGAATGTGATTGGTGAATTCTTTCAATTTCTTTTTACCCTTTTGTTCTAGGATATCAGGGCAGTTTTTAAAAATAAATTCAATAATTATGTCTAGGCTCTTTTTTATAATTGTAGCTTTCAGGTAGTTTAATAATTCTTAAATTATCACTCTTAGATCTAATTTCCAGCTTTTTCCAATAACCTATTTTATATTTTTCCTATTTTTCATTCCATTTTAAAATTTTTACTATTTCTTCATGTTTCATGGGACTATTAGCTCCCATTTGTTCATTCTAGTTTTAAAGGAATTATTCTCTTTATTCAATTTTTATATTTCTGCATTTTTAAGGAGTTCTCTCCTTCAGAAAATTTTTTGTACATTTTTTCCATTTAACCAGTTTTGCTTTTGAGTGTATTAGTATGTCTCTTTTTGTTAATTGGCCTTTTTTGCCTACTTTATTAGAGTTCTAAAATCCTTTTTGAACTCTTCCAGAACCTGAAACCAATTCACATTTTTCTTTGAGATTTTACCTTTAGCAGCTTTATTTCATTTTTTTTCTTCTTCTGAGTTTGTTTTGATCTTCCTTGTAACCACGGTAATTTATTATGCTGTTTTTTTATTGTTTGCCTATTTTTTTAGTCTGTTAATGTTGGTGGTGGACGCATTGTCCCAAGCTTCATGTTTTTTTACCGCTATTTTCAGAATCAGTTCTGGAGGTCTGTAAGTCTTCATTTCTTTGAAAGTGGCATGATCTAAGGAGAGATACTCCCCCATTTTGTGTTCTGATCTGTAAGTATCCACAATCCTTCTTTTCTATGCTCAAACTGTGACCAAGATACCTCCAGCTAGTGCTACTCCTTCTCGATTGTGACCCAAAACCTCATGGGCTAGTAAAGGATCCCCTATTATCTCCTTCTGACCAGTTCTCCTACCCACTTACTATATGCGATTAAGAGCTACAGAAACTGTTGCTACCAATTCATCTATCCCAAAGACCTACCACTGACTTGCCAGGGTGGGGTCTTTGCTGGCTGAACTGAAAGTTAAACCTCCCCTGCCAACCTTCTAGGTTATCTTGGGCTAGAAAACTGCTTTTACCTCATCCTTTTGTTGATTCTGCTGCTCTGAAATTTGTTTTGAGGTATTATTTTACTGTTATTTGGGAATGAATTTGGGAGAGCTCGGTTGAGTACCTGCCTTTATTCTGCCATCTTAGCTTCCAGACTTATGTTTAAGAAAATCATTTGGTCATCTGAGAATGGTTTGGAGTGAAGAGTCTTGAATCAGAGAGACCAGTAAAAAGACAGTAAAGGAGATGTAAGAAGGGCCCAAATTGGTGTTGTGGTTATATAAGTAGAAGGACAGGAACTCAAAGGAAAGATGTTGTGAAATTTTAAATGACAAGATTTGGCCACAGATTGTATACAAGGTGAATTAGAGTAAGGATTTGAGGAAGCAAGGAAATGAGCATTTATATGTATCATGCACATTTATAAATGCTCTATAAATATTTTCTCATTTTATTCTCAAAACAACCATGGAAAATAGATGTTTTGGGGGCAGCTAGGTGGCTCAGTAGATAGAACACTGGTCCTGGAGTCAGGAGTACCTGAGTTCAAATCCAGCCTCAGACACTTACTAATTACCTAGCTGTGTGGCCTTGGGCAAGCCACTTAACCCCCATTGCCTTGCAAAAATCTAAAAAAAAAAAGAAAATAGATGTTTTGGTTATCTCCATTTTATAGTTGCAAAAAACTTGATCAGGGTCAAATAGCTAGGAAGTATTTGAATCCAGGCCTTCCTCTTTGCAGATTATACATTGAGTTTAATAGATGTCCCATGGAAACTAAGATTGTAAACTTTAGTGTCTGGGAAGATAATATTGCATACAACATATAAGAGAAGTTCAGAAGACAGAAAGGTATGGATGAAAAAGATAATGAGTTCTGTCTTGAACTGGTTGAGTTTGAGATGCCTATAAGACATCTAGATTTCAAACTAGGCAGTTGGTGATGCATGATGGTAGTTAAGAGAGAGATTGGGGCAGGACATATAGAATTGAAAATCATCTGTATAGAGATGGTAAATGAACTCTTGGAAGCTGATAAGATCACCAGACAAAATAGTATATAGGAATTAGAGAAGGTCCAGCTTTTTGTGAGTTCACATAAGAATCTTCATTCTGCTTTCCCTTTCTCTTCTTATTATATTTGTTCTTCTTTGTATCTTCAGTTTCATTCTTCATTTTCCTACATGTCTGGTCTGATTACATCTCTAGTTGTTGGTTGTTAGTTAACATCTCTAGATTTTAGTTAGTCTAGAACTTTTCCCAAACTGATACCTGCCAGACTATTCTGAAGGCAGACCAAGATATTATAAGCTTGTTTGGGTGTCCAATAGATACCTAAATAATTAACATCCATATCACTATTTCAAGCACGACTCTGTGCCAAGCTTGTGATTTGTTTCTGAAAACCCTCATATATTTCTTTATTTGTCCAAATGAGCTGTAGTATAACTTGATTAAAATATTGCTTCTCTTTTCTCCCTCTATTGATTCTCACCCAAATGTTCTCTACCTTCCTCCCCTTTTCCCTGCTAACTTTACATCTTCCTCTCTTGCTCTTTTTTTTAGGTTTTTTTGCAAGGCAAATGGGGTGAAGTGGCTTGCCCAAGGCCACACAGCTAGGTAGTTATTAAATGTTTGAGACCGGATTTGAACCCAGGTATTCCTGACTTCAGGGCCGGTGCTTTATCCACTGTGCCACCTAGCCTCCCTGTCCTCTCTTACTCTTGCTGAAAATACAAAAGCCTCTCATGGACCCAATCCCATCACTGATCAGCTTGGGCTCCTCAGTTTGCCTGTCCTTAAGGTTGCCTGGAGACTCAGGGACCACCATACTGGACTTAGTGGGCATCTCATGGACTTTAGCCCTATTTCAGCCTAGAATTCCCAAACTCAAAGTATTCTTCAGCCTCAGGATTTCTGATGGAGCAATCTACTACTCCTTAGCAGTCCACCTGCAGTCATGTACCACTAGATAAACCTCTGCCTGATAATTTTTTTTGAGATTTAATACATATGTAATCTGTTCCACAAATCTTTCTTTAATTCCTTATCTCCACTACTCATTTAGAAGACACTTCTTCCTTTGACTTCAGAAAGTGCTTTGGCACACTCCTAATGCTCTTAGTATGCAGTATTGTGTATTATACTTATTTATATTTGAGTTTTATTCCCATACAATACTATAAGGTTTCTGAGGGTATATGTAATGTTTTGTTTAATCTTCATTTCCCAAACACTCCCCCCACCCCCTCCCCACCTAAGACATATTGCTCAGTATAGACCCTTACACTTAGCAAGTGCTAAAAGGATATTTGTTGAAATATTAGTTGTTGGAAATATATGCAGCTAGTTGGCACAGTGGATAGAGCACTTGCCCTGGAGTCAGGAGGACTTGAGTTCAAATGTGGCCCCAGAATCTAAATACTTACTTAACTGTGTGACCGCGGGCAAGTCACCAAACCCCAAAGCTTAGTCCCTCAGCAGGACTCAATTTCTTCCTCTGTAAAATGAGGGGGTTAGACTGCAAGTTCCATCACTATTCCAAAATGATTGCAAAAAGAAAAAAGAAAAAAAAAGAAAATATAGGAACACCCTTTTTCTCCCAAGAGTATACTGTCAGCCAAGATGTTTATAGCCATTGGTCAGGTGCTCTTTCCCCACTCTGCCTGGGGAAAAAACATACATATATTGGTTGTTAGAGACAATGTTCTTGAAAGTCAAATAAGGGAGACAATTGCCATTGGCAACAGAGCACTTAGTTCAAAAATTTCAGTAATTCAAAATAGTTAAAGAGAAAAACCTGATTGGTGCTAGGAAGAAGGAAATGTTGGTTCTAGCTTGATCTCTACCTCTAGCTAGCTGTGCAAGCCAAAGCAAAGCTTAATCTTTCAGCAGGACTCAGTTTCTTCCTCTGTAGAATGAGGGAGTTAGATTGCAACTTCCATCACTGTTCCAAAATGATTTAATAGTTTAAAAAAACTCCTAAAATATAGAATATTCTGGAAGAAAAGAAGTTTTAGATGCAATTAGATACTGTAACAAATATGGATAGCAACATGTTGCTCCAGAAAGTTTGCTTAGCATGCTTGCCTTAACAAATAGGAAAATTCAATAATGTTTTGGAATGTTTAGAATGTAGAATAGTAATACTTAATAAGCACTTAGAAATGGAGCACAGAATGTTAAAGCTCAAAATGTCACTAGACCAATGAAATGCCATTATTAGAAGTGACTTCAGAAAGTAGAATGTAAAATGTTTGCCCTGGAAAAAGAATCGCAGAACATAGAACTTGTAATATCAGAGGGCAAAGGGACCTGGCAATATGGACATAGAATACTGGAAATGAAGTGACCTTGGAACATAAAAGATCAGAGCTGAAAAGGGGTCCAGTAGATGCCTTGACCCAATCCCTCATTTTACTGGTTAAATTAGGGAAGTGATTTTGTCTAAAGTTGAGAATCAGATTAGTGGTCAAACTGAGACAAGAATTAATACTCTTAAATCCTAGCAGGTCTGCTACTTTTTAAGTTCACAGACTCAGAACTGTAATATATTTTAAAGATCATTTAGTCCAATGACATCTTCATAAATTAAAAAAATAAAAACTGAGACTCAGAGAGGTTAAGTAATTTATCCAAGGTTGCACAGGTAATAGGTAGTAATATTTTTTTATTACAATATAAAACAATCATGAGTCCCCTGCCACATAAATCTTTATTAATCTACTTTGCAAATTCATTCTTGGTAGACAGCATGGATGTGATTTATAACCCAACTTTTATATGAAATTTACAAATTCACAAACAATGGTAAGTCTATGGATAAGATGAATTTAGAACTTTAAAAATTAATCTTCTTGGGCTGTTTTAATTAGTTTTTTCCTCTGATAGAGCTTTTTCCTCTCCTACCCTCTTTTTCTTCTTTCTTTTTATGCTATTATTTTACAGGATAGATTTTATAGCATGTCAGAACTGTAGGGAACCAATGTCAGAAATAGAAAAGACCTTAAAATTTGTGATATAATCTGTCTCCCTCTACACTTTCTTTCTTGGTGATATCATAAGCTCCTGGGGGTTCAATTAACATCTCTAGTCAGGTGATTCCAAATTCTATATATCCACTCTGCCTTTCACTTAAGGTCCAGTTTTGCATTATTGACTACCTGTTGGTCATCTCCAACTAGTTATACTATAACTGTCTCTAATTCAATATGTCAAAAATTAGAATTTCCTCCTTAAACCAAATTCTTTTCCCAACTTTCTTTTTTTCTGTTGAAAGGACCACCATCATCCTAATCTTTCATATTGACAACTTCAATTATTTTTTAACATTTCATTCAACATTCATCATTCTTGACTCTTTCTTCTCCCTCACCCAGCTCTATATCCTATCAGTTGCCAAGATTTTTCCCCTTTTAGCTCTAAAAGTCCAACATCCACCCCCTTCTCTCTCAATGTAGTACAGACTTTCAACATTGTTGTTTGAACTATCGAAACAATCTCCTAATTAGATTCCCAGTTTACATTCTCTCTTCTTTCCAACCCATTGTCTACCCAGCTGCCAAAATAATCTTCCTAAAACATGTCTGACCATGTCACTCCCCTGTTCCAGTTTACTTTTCAAATTTATTGTACATGATTACTCTAGATGTAGATAAACTGCCTATTAGGAGTATCTGAACAACACAATCTACCTATGTACCTGTAGCCCATGGCTGGAAAGCATTCTTCCCTTCTCTTCCCTTCCTTCTCCTCTTAGAATCCCTAGCTCCCTTCAAAGACTCAGTCTTTGCCAACTCCAAAAGGAAATCTTTCCTGGTCCTTTTAAATGTTCTTCTTCTTCTTCACATTATCCTTATGTATGTATATGTGTATGTGTAGTTTTCTCCCAGCAGAATGTAAATTCCTTGAGGTCAAGGACTCATTTTCCTTTCGGCTTTGAGTCCCCATTGCCCTGTACACTGCCTTGCATTTATTGTATTGGCAGGGATTTTAGAAACATAAACCATCAGAGGTAGAAGGGAACCTTAAAAACAGAATAAAGATTGTCAGATTCAGAATTTTCTAAGTCAACACCCTCATTTTGCAAATGGGATAACTGAGGTCCACAGGAAGGACCTCCCTCAAGATCACACAACAAGGTACTGGAAGGAATATCTTTCAGGATAGAGTTCTTTCCATTACATATTGCCAAACTTTGCTGCTTCCTTTGGATGCTGCTAGGGAGCAGCCAATTCCGGGAGCAGGTTAAGGCTCTGTGCGTGTGTGAAGGGATGGGGGCTGGCAGGGGGGAGGATTATAGTTATTAACTGAGGCTAAGGAGGCCTGACATACTAAACAGGAAAAAAATAGAAAAGGAAATCGGGATTAAAGACATCCTGAGACCCTGTCTCTTTCTACTTGTGGGCATTAGACCAGAAAACAATGGGGGTGGCTAGAAGAGACAAGAAGCAGGGGTTTTGCAAATTTCTGGGGATAAAAAAAGGAGAAAAATGAGGAGGAAGGTAGGCCACATGGTGGCTTGACACCTATCCTCAGTAGCCCAAGTATATAGGAACACAAGGGACTGGCAGGGGTTGGGGGGTGGGATATTGCAGAGGTCTGCTGGCTACAGTTAGTAACCCAATCCCTGCTCTGAAAATAAGCTGGGTTCTAAAATAGAGCATGAGGGTGGAGAAAGGGAGGGAGAGAGGAGATGGGGTGAATCAGAATAAGAGTTTTCCCCAGCACACTGAGGAAAACTGAGCCCAGAGGGAACTAAGGTATTTTTCTTCTGAGACTCAATCTCCTCAAAAATATTTGATTTCTCTAAACGCTAATAAGGAATGCTATCAGGTAACACAGCGAGGAATTGTGTGACCTTGGGCAAATTTCTTTACCCCTATAATGTACATATATATGTTTTGGAATCTCTTCCAGTTCAGACATTTGATTATCTAATCTATCTGATATTCTTTTAGTGCTAACATTCTATGTTCTGTCTTCTGAGCTTGTTTCTAATAGAGACATTCTATGTCTTAAAATTCCTTCCAGATCTAACACCGGTAATATGAGGATGATAATACTTGCACTTCTTTACTCATAACATTGTTATAATTAAAGAGTTCTGTAAAATTTGGAAGTTATAAAAATGAATAACTTTTTAAATTTATTTTTATTCTGAACTTAAGAAATACCAGATAAAATGGTCATTTCCACATAAATAATAGAACAAAGAGAATTATGCATGAAACTGCCAGTCTCTAAAATGTACAACTTGCATTTTCAAGTTTATAATGACTTCAGACTAGTTTTCAAATCTATCTATCTTGTTTGTCTCTTTCTTAATGTATTCCCTTCCCTTGTCTCCATATTTTAAAAAATGCCTCAAATATACCTGCACCTCCTTTTCTTACTGTTCTTCCTGTTTCTCCACCTCTACCTATTACCCCTCATCCTCTATCATTTTTGTTGAAAAAGAAAAAAACAGTTTTTGTAACATCTGTATCATCAAACAAAACAAATTCCTATATTGGATAGGTATGGGAAAAAAATGTCAGTTTCAATCCATCATTTCTTTTTTCAAGAAGTGGTTAGCATGCTCTATCACTAGTCCTGTAGAATTGTCTAGTCATGGTATAAATCAGAGTTCTCAAAATTTTCCACGTTGCTTTCTTTATAATGCTATAATTATTATATATTGTCCTGATTCTATTCACTGCACTCTGCATCAGTTTATCAGGCCTTTTCAAGTTTCTCTGAAACCATCTGTCATCATTTCTTTTGTCAAAAACACCAGAGTTTGTTTAGTCACTTCCCAATGGATAGGCATCCCCTTAACTTTCAAACCTTTGCTACTTCTAACCCCCCCATCAAAACCCAAACTCCCCCCCCCAATTTTGCTATAAATATTCTTGTACATATAAATCTTTTTCCTTTATCTTTACTTTCTTCGAGAATACCAGTGGTATTGATAAGTCAAAAGATATGCACATTTCAGTGATTTAGGAGGTATAGTTACAAACTTTTTTCCATGATTGGACAGATTTTAGTGTTCCTATTTTCCTACAGCCCCTTTAACATTTGTCATTTTCTATTTTTATCACTTTTGCAAATCTAATGAATTTGAAGAAGAATCTCAAAAATGCTTTTGCTTGTATTTCTCTAATTAATGGTTATTTTAATATGGTTGCTATTACTTGAATTTCTTCCTTTGAACACTGAACAAATCCTTTGGGATTTGAGAATAGCTCTTGTTCTTATAAATTGTCTAATATTTTATATCTTGTATGTAATATCCATCTAACTGCTTCCCTTCAAATTTTGATTACACTGACTTTATATGCAAAATTTTTTAAATTTTATGTACTCCCAAATTGTCTTCTTTATTTTGTTTTTATCTTCCTTCCTTCCTTCTTTCTTGTCTTGATCTTGAACTCTCCCTTCCTCACTTTATATCTATAAAGATAATTTATAACTGAAAGGGTAATTTCATCCTTGCTTCTGTTATTTCTTTTAGAATATCACCCTTTATTTCTAAGTCACAGTTACACTTGTTTAGTTATACATAATTTCTGCCTGATTGCTTTCCAATTTTTCTGGCAGTTTTGGTTGAATAGTCCATCTTTACCCTAATAATTTTTGTCTTGGGTTAATAGAACAACTGTGTTTGCTTCAATATTCTGAGTTTCTACTCCATTCTACCAATCAAATAGTACTAAATAGCTGTAATTATTATTTCTTTCTAATATAATTTAATGTCTGGTTCTACTAAACAAAAGTACTGTTATTGTTGCTATTGCCCAAGATGTCTCTTTTGATTTGAATTCATGAGTCATGACTGAGTAGAGGGTATTTTCAATTAATTTCCCATAGGAATCTCTACAATGAGCAAAAAGGAAAGATTTCCTAGGGACTCTAACAGAAAGCACGGCCTCAATAGCTGATAACCTAACTGATTGGCTGCCTCTGGTGGGTACACCAATTGACACCAACCCACCAAGAGCTTCACTATTAAAGATCCACTTTCCATCATTTCTAAACCCTTAGTAACCACTCCAGATCCTATGATATAGGAATAAGATCTTGAATTTTGATTAGAAATATGAATTTGGGGAAAGCTAGGTGGTTTAGTAGATAGGTCTGAGTTCAAGTTCAGCCTCAAACACTTAATAATTACCTAGCCATGTCACCTTGGACAAGTCACTTATCCCCAGTGCCTCGCCAAAAAAAAACAAATGAAAAAAGAAGATATGAGTTCAAGCTCTCTGATAATTACTATCTATATGAATTTGGATGTCACTTTCTTTCTATGAGTCTATTTCCCTTCTGTAAAATGAGATATTATGATGAAAGTGCTTGCTTTGTAAACCTCAACCTTCTACAGAAATGAAAGTGGTAATATTGATCCCCAAAAGGTAGGATGAAGGAGCAGTCATCATCTCTAGATACAAAGTTCCAGAGATGCCAGATTGTTATTCTTAATTCAACAAGTGCATATAAAATACCTTCATTGTCCAGGTTGAATACAGGAAGATTTAGCATTAGGATTGCTTCTCCAATCTGCTGGAGATGCAGTTTTCCCCTTTGTGAAATGAAGAAGCTTAACTATATGACTTCTCAAGACCTTTTCCTTCTCTGATTCTAAGATCTCCAACCTAGTGCCCTTTCCAGCAAACTGTTCTGAACTGGAAACAGTTCTGGGGTCAGGTCAAAGTGGGAAAAAGAAAACATGAAATGTTTAAAAGGGATTCTAGCTGGGAAGCAAAGGAATCAGATATCAATTATTTGTCAAGTATTCCTCTGCTCTCCTCCAAGCTATTTTATAAGTTCTACAAAAAAAGAAACTATAGAATCATAGGTTGCCAAAAGTTAGAAGTCTTTTTTTCACGCAAAGGTAAATTGAGGGATAGGGAAGGGAAGTTACTTGTCTAAAGTTGTACAGTGAATTACATCTGATCTGGGACAACTGATGTTTCCTCAATCATAGCTTCTTCCCCCCCAAAAACCACCTCCTTTTATATGTGTGGTATGTGCGTGAATGCATGTGTGTGTGAAATAGAGGAAATATTTATACTCATGATTGTGTCTCTGCATTCTTTCCTCTTTATTACTAGTTAATTAGTTTTTCATTTCTTTTGGCCTGCTCCATTTCCCACATGTCCTTCCAAGCTTTTCCTCTGAGTTCCCCAGGGTTGCAGACAACAAACCCATTTAGCACCTTGAAGCATGCGATACTTTGTGGACTTGAGGCCGGATGGGCTTTTGTGGTTGTTTATCATTTTACAACCAAGGACAATTGTTCTATTTCCAAATGGAACTCAGAGAAGTCTATCTGTACTCCTTCATTCTATGTTCTAATGTCTCACCCAGTTCTGACATTCATAGAATCACAGAATTTCACAGTTCTGAGGGATATCAGTACCTCTCCAAACCCCAGCATCACTTGGAAAGGAAAAAAAAAACATTTATATCAGACCCAACAAGTGGTCAATAATCTTTGCTTGAAACCTTGTAATGAGAGAAAGCCTACCAGATAGCTATCCTGCTTTGGGACAGCTCCAAATGTTTGTTTTCATCGAGCCTAAACTTGTCTCTATCTTTTAAGGTCTCTTCCAGCTATGTTATCCTTTGTTCTAGTATTAAACTCATCCTCAGCTGCTCTGATGTTCTCTTTTAGTGGTCTACAATCTAGGACATGCTTTTCTTTCCCCCTCCTCACTCACCTCTCCCACTCCCCTTCTCCCTATTCCCACTCTCTCCTCCCCCATTCCAAAACGCTTGGGGCACACTGACTTTTTGGTATGGTAACTAGTACATACAGCATCTTGTAAAATGGAGCTGAGCTTTTTACAGCAGGCATACAGTTAATTGGAAGGAATTTATTTTTTCAAACTCAAGTTAGAATTCCTGATTTGGGCAGGGGGGTGGGTTGGTGAGGGAAGAGTATCTTTTCTCTCCCTTTTCAGTTTTTCCCATATTTGTGCACTAGCTTCCTGGCTTCCAGCACTGCTTTTGGATGCAACAATTCCTCATTTATTTTCCTTTGTTGTTGCTTTCACATCGGAAGGTCAAAAAGATAGCAACAGTTCTATGTGAATATTAATTCACTTGCTTGTGAACTTACAAAATGTTACCACAAGGAAAAAAGTACTGAGGTCATGATATGTTAGAACTTAGGACATAGAATTGTAAAAGACCTTAGAGTATAGAACATGGCAAGTTTGGAGAACCTTAAAAATAACTTACATTTTACAGATGAAACTCTATAAATTCTATAGGACTTAAATTCAAGAAAGACCTGAGTTTGAATCCTGCCTCAGACATTTGGCAGTTGTATTACTATGAGCAAATAATTTAATTTTGCCTGGTCTCTAGTAAATGAGGAGATTAAATGCTATGGCTTCCAAGGTCCTTTCAAGCTCTAAATCTGTAATTTTACAGGAAGGAATTTTATTCAAGGTCACATAAGTTAATAGTAAAGCAAAGTTTCTTGCTCCAATGTCAATGTTCTTTTCAGGACAATAAGTTGTGTCTAGGAATCTCAATAAATAAATAAATAAATAAACAAATAAGCAGATAAATAAATAAATAAGAAAATACACAAATAAATAGATGACTTTAATTGAGGAGAATTAGCCTAGAAGGAAGGGAATCAGAAAGTAATTTATTGAGGATCTGGTAAGAAGATACCATGGACCAAGCATTGTGCTAAATGCTTTATAAATATCATCTTATTTGATACTCACAACAATTCTTCAATGTGCTGTTATTATCTGTATTTTAAAGTTGAGGAAACTGAGGCAAAGGGGTTATATCACATAGCTAATAATTGTCTGAAGCCGCTTTTGAACTCAGGTTTTTCTGAAACCTTTCCCAGCCCTCTGTCCACTGTACCACCTAGCTACCTAGGGAGAAATGTAATCTTAACATGCCTTCTGCCACCCTCTTCTTACATCAGAAGGCAGCAGAAAACTCCAGAAGTCACAGATATTTTCAGAAAGAAAACATGTTAAAAAAAGAAAAGATTCTTAATGAGGACTATCACCACAAACTGAGGCACTCCCTTTACAAGAGCATACAAATATTCCTCAAGCTATCTGTGTACATCATCCTTCCTGCCCTTTCTCTCTCTCCCATGCCCCAGACTTCTCAATAAATTTATCCCAGGAATAGATTTAATTTCAATAGATTTAACACTTCACAATAGCCTCTCTTAGGATCATAGAATGTTGGTGATGGAAAGGACCTTCAAGAAGGAAGTTCAAGCATAACTATTTAACATGTTGAGATTTCTCAGAATGTGACATGTAACCTAAGGCGATTAGGAAGATTCTCTTCTCTGCCACCAATTCAAGGTTCTCCCAATTCATTTTAGGGGCCCAGTGACCAGTGTCCCAGTTCTATTAATCATTTAATGTTGGATTAACTTCACAAAGGAATATTTATTTCAAAAATATATTTAGAATATACATACCAACACTTTCCCCTATATCTCCAGGTCATACGTACTCACCTACACACATAGTCATATTCACCAACACTCTCAGCCATACATACATACATGCAATCATACACCATCTTGGACTCTGAGGAAAGGAAGAAGACTAATTTCACAACTTAAGTCCTGACAGAGCGTTAGTCCCACCAAATTCAAATCCAGATTTCTTCTGGGCAGGCAACCCTGAATCCTCATACCTCTAGTTGTTGCTAAAAGGCTAGCATTATTTTTCCTGGAATTTCAGTCTCCCAGATCTCTATGGCTCAAGTTCTAGGATCAGAGACTTCACTCCTTGAACCTAGAATGGAAAAGAACAAAGGAAAAAGTCAAAAGTCCTAGTCTATTTGGGTCACAAGATCTAAAGAGCAAGGGAGATAGCTCTCATTATATGGGTAAAGGAGATATTCATCCTCAGCCAGAAATGTGTAAAATGATTGCTGAGTCAGACCATCTTGAAGATGCTGACCTCTCCAGCAACACAGCCAAAGGAAATCCAGTATCTCAGAGGCCTGTTCCTACTGTCTTCCCCATGGATGATGTAGCTCAGGAAGTCTAGGTAAGTACCAAGCTCATAATAATATGAGCTAGTCAGTTAACCAGTCAATAAACCTTTTTAAAGTGTCTACTAAGTGCCAGATTCTGTGATAAGCACTAAGGCTACAAGGAAAGGCAACAGTCAGTTCCTTCCCTTAAAGAGTTTATAATCAATATGCAAAATCACTCTAAGAAAGGATAGAGAAAAGAAAAAAGAGGAAGATGATGTTAGGACTGGGACATGATGAAGAAGTCTAGAGCTGTGCACCAAGGTGGGAAATAAAGAGATGACTGACCTGGGTTTCCTCCTTAAATAAGGGTTATGAGAGGAGGCGCATCAGCCCTCCAATCGAAAGGAAGAAGGACCCCCAGGAATTAAGAGATCTAACTTTGCTACAACTCACTGTATAAACCACAAGCAAATCACTTCATGAGCCTCAGTTTGCTCCTTTAAAAAACAAAAGCATTGGATAACGGAGGCTCTACGATATCTTTCTGCCCCACCAGGTTATGTCCTATGTTCTGGATTTTGTTTTTATATTCTAAAATCACTCTCAGTCCTAACTTGTCATGCACTTACCTCTTAAACCCCTTTTAGCTCTAGTATTCTGTGACCTGAGGGCATTTAAGTCTTGTGAGTATACAGTGGAATCGGAGAGATTTGGGGGTTGAGAGTCAACAGAAAGCTGTGTTGAAATATCAGTGTGCTGCTTCTAATGGCAACAGATTCATGAACATCACAGTAAAACTGGTTTTGTTAGATTATAAAGCAGCAAGTAGGGTCTAGGAGAACTGGGGGACAGGACAAACACATTTTGAAAAGCAGAATAGAGAAAGATTACCAGCTCTGAACAGGGAGGCCAGAGTCCAAAAGAGGAGGGAGTCTCTGAAAGACCAGATGACTGGGAGACCACAAAGCAAGGCCAATAAGGGGCAGAAGAGTGATTGTCCCTGAAAAGAAGGACATCTTCCCAAACCCGTTAAACCACTTTTACCAGCAACTAAAGTTGCATGAGCAAAAAAAAAAAATCTGAATGCTTGGGGAGGGGAGAAGGGAAGAAGAATAGTCAAGTGGACTTTTCTGTATTTTCTCTATTTGCTTTTCTCAAGTTATTTCCAGCCTTAGAGAGATCTTCTGATATTTCACAGGGTTCTACTGAGAAAGATGCCATGTCCCTTGCTCTGTCCAAAGTAGGGCCACTCCAGGCACTTTCCTGGGATAGAAAATGTATAGGGTGGGGCAAAGTGCATTGGCCCAGAAGTCAAAGGATTTAGATTCAGGCACCTGCTCTGAAATATATATAACCTTGGTCAAATCACTCCTCATTTTCTCTAACTTTAGAGTGAAGGGATTAGATTAAATGATCTGTAAATCTGTCAATCAATAAGTATTTATAAAAAGTACCATGCTAAGTTCTAGAGACACAAAAAGGCAAGAAACAGTTCCTGCCCTCAAGGAGATCCAGGTTAATGGAGGAGACAGCATAAAAGCAATAATGTTCAAACAAGATGTGTACAGGATAGATCTAAGATAACTAATAGAGGAAGGTGCTAACATTAAGAGGGATTGAGGAAAGTCTTCTTGTAGAAAGTGGTACTTTAACTGGAACCTGAAGAAAGTCATGGAAGTTAGGAGGCAAAGATGATGAGGGAGGAAATTTCATGCATGGGGGGGGATAAACATCTCCAGAGTCTGGAGATAGAGTGTCTTATGTGAGGACACCAATGTCATTGAATCATTGAATAATCACTCTGAGTAAGATGGAAGAAGAATGGAAATAGAGAAGACTTTTGAAGGACTTTGAATACCCAACAGATTTCATATTTGTTCTTGTTGGTGCTAGGAAAGCACTGGCATTTATTAAATGGAGGGGATGTGTGTGACATGGTTGGATCTTTACTTCAGGAAGATCAATTTATCAATTTAGTGGAGGAATGGAGTGGAGAGAGACTTAAGGTGGGAAGACCAACTGGCATTAGGCTATTGAAATATTAAAAATGGAAAATCAAGTGTAAGCTTAATGCTTTCCTCAGGAAAGTTGCAGTGTCAGAATTGAGAAGGTGGCATGTATGAAACATTGTAGAGGTAAAACCAACATGACTTAGCAACAGACTGGATATGTAGGGTGACAGACAAAGTTGCAAGTCTGATGTTGCTTTTGATAGTAAAAGAAAAATTAGGAAGAAGGGAGAGATTAGAAGTAATGAAATCATCTTTTGATATGTTGAGTTTAAGATGTCTACAGGACATCAAGTTTGAAATTTTCAACAGGAAGTTGGAGATGAAATACTAAGAGTTAGAGAGGTCCCTGTTCACTCTAACATTCCAAGTTCTATGTTTGAAGGGCCTTTTTAGAACTCTCACTCCATGTTCTGTTTGAGAAATGAACTTCACAAGTAAAACCATGGTTAGACAACATTTGTCTGAAAAAAGATCCTGAGATGTGAGTGAGTATATTGCAATGTGGCAGCAAAGAAAGAGAATTTAGCATTAGTCTGACTGAATATGTCATATATGTTGGTCTAAGGTTTGCAGAGTGTTTCAAGGAGGTATTAGTCACATTGTATTCTGAATGACCTTTTCAGACTACCATTTCAGTGTTATGATCAGTTCTGGGAATCACATTTTAGGAAAGAGGTTATTAACTGAAATATGAATAGAAAGAAGACAACCAGGGTGGCCTCAAATTCATGCCATATGAAGTTTATTTGAAAGAACTGGGAATAGTTAACATGGAGAAAAGAAGACTTTCCAGTGCTTAGCATAGTACCTCAGACATAGTGATCACTTATTAAATACTTGTTGATTAACTGACTGACATTTTAATCATGGAGACTTTATAGTTCTCTTCAAATGTTTGATAAACTATGAGGGGTTGGAATTAAATTTTGCTCTGATGACTAGGAACAAAGAGTAGAATTTTCAGACAGGTCAATTTAGGCTTGAAGCAATAAAAACATTTCCAACAACTAATGCTACCTAAAAGTGGATTAGATGATTTCTGAGGTTCCTTAAATTCTGTCTGAGAACTTAGATAGATGTTTGTCTGAGAAGATAGATGCTGGTAAATACTTAATATCTAGTTCTAAAAAAAAGATGCACAGGAAACATAATTTTAAGTTTAATAATTTAATCTGCATTAAATATTTTCCCAACTTTCTTAAGTCTAGATAATCAACAAAACAATAAATCAAGTCCTGTTTTGTAGTGTTTGTAATTTCTAAGATACAAATGAATGCTCACGCTGAAAATTTAACAATCAACTCTCCTGAGCCTGTTGATACTTGCTCCAGCACATTCTTTGGAAATTTAATCAAAATATAGGTGATGCTGTTTAATCAAACTTTAATCAAAATATAGGAGGATGTTGTTCAGGGCATTCTCATTCAGATAAAGGTTGCACAGGTTGAACTCTGGGTAATCTGCTGACTGGGATTCTGGAATTCTATGGCCCGTCCCAGACTTGACATTCTAAATTCTAATGAGGGGGTTCTTAATGTGGTATTCATGTACTTGTTTTTCCCCTAAATATTTGCTAACTATAATTCAATATGGTTTGATTTCTTTTGTAATATATACATTTTATTTTGTTCTTTAAAAACATTATTTTGAGAAAGGATCTATAGACTTCTCTAGACTGTCAGAGGGATCCACAGCCAAATGAAAGAAAGAAAGAAAGAAAGAACGAAAGAAAGAAAGAAAGAAAGAAAGAAAGAAAGAAAGAAAGAAAGAAGAAAGATAAGAACCCATGATTTAAGCTTTGACATTCTATGTTCTGTCTTCTAAGATGCCTCCCAGCACTGACATTCCTTGTCTTCTAGTCCTTTCCAGTTCTGATATGTTCAATGGCAAAGAAGTATTGAGAACCCAATTCTTTGGTCTCACCCAGTAAGGCCATTCTTTTGTATGATTTTGGCAAAGGCATCACAAGGTTGGAATATTAGTTCTGTTTTACAACTGGAGAAACTGATCTTCAGCTCTGAGATACTTATTGTGTGACCTTGGGTAAGTCATTTAATCCTTCAATTTACCAATCTGTAAAACTGGAATAATAATAACACCTACCTCTCAGGATTGATGTGATGGTAAAATGAAATGATATTTGTAAATGAGATAATCTTTGCAAACCTTGAAGAGTGCTACATAAATGTTAGCTATTATTGTTACTGTTATTACTAGTAGTGGTTGAAGCTATCTATGATATGGAACTAATTCTGACAGTCTACAAGGTGAAGGTTTTCTGTTTTGAGAACTGAATTCTGAGAGAAAAGAGCAGTGAGTCTGGGGAATTTCCATAATTAAATTAAATTCCATAATTAAAAGGGGATACTGGGGAGGAGGGGGAGTGTGGTGGTGGAAATGTAGAGTAGCTAAAGTTGCCCTTGAAGCCAAGAAGACTTGTATTCAAATTCTGCCACTAATACATACTAGCTTTATGAAAAGTGGGTAAGTCTCTTTATTTGACTCAGTTTCTTCATCTGTAAAATGGGGGTAATAATAATAACAACACCAGTCTTCCAAAGCTGTTGTGAGGACCAATGAGTTAATAACTGCAAACTGTGAATGGTGCTTGATACATGGATCACTGAATGGATGTTGCCTCAGACAAACTGAGAGCTTAAAAAAGGCCAAGGTGTCCCACTGCATCCAGGACTATCTCCAGTTGTCCTGATCTTTATCTCAACACTGGACCCAGATTACTTCAGAGCAGAAAGAAGGGCAGTAACTTAGCATAGCACCCCCTCAATTAAATCCAATTCATTTGTTTGTAATAGCATCGCCACCCTGAGGTCATGATTCTCTTTGAGAATGAAGGACAAACAACAGCTACACAATAGTAGTTATTAGCTATTACTTAATCTCTCAATGTTCTAGGCATCTTTTTAAAATTCTAAGAGGCAGAGAAAGTGTATAACTGTATTGGCAAAGAGTTCTTCATCTAGTAATTTAAGATGCCTATCCCTGTCCTAAAAAATAGAGAAAAGGAAATAAGCACAACAGAGAAGCCAGAGAGGAAAGGAGACAACTATCAAGAATAATAATTTAAATTCGCACTCACACTTGAAGGCTGACAAAGGACCTCCTTCTCTAGAAGGCTGTGAAGGAACCAGGATGTCCTTCTTGTGGGTAAGGAAACTGAGAGTCATAATGTTGACATGCCTTCTCAGGGTCAAAGAGCTACAAACATCAGGGCTAGGAGTTGAATCCAGATGTTGGAATCCTCAGTCAGTACTACTTCTATGATAGCATGCCACCTCTGGCAAGGTCAGATGCAGCAGAGTATCAGAATATTTGAATGGCAGCCATGTCATAGAGTTTTATGTTTGTTCTCCACATCACTTTCTAATGAAGAAGGCTCCAAAGACTTCCTCCTCTTTTCTCTAAGATAAAATACAAACTCCTCTCTTTGGTATTGGAAGCCTTAACAATATGACTCCAATCTGGTTTTTCAAACTAGTTTATACTATATCCTGAGATAGCTGTTGCTGTTCACACACTAGCTGTTGTAGCTAAATTGACCTCTTTGCTACTTTTCTTTTCAGACTAGGTTTTTTTTGGTACTATAGGTATGATGTGCTCTTTGTTCAACTTTGTCTCTTGGAATCCAAAACCCCATATGAGTCTTAATTTATGCCATCATCTATATGAGATTTTTCCTAATCCTACACCCCACTAATAATTATTGCTTTCTCTAAGTTAATTTGAAAAGTGGGACAGATGACATCAAGGAGAAGTGTGTTTCTTTTCTTTGGAATTTCTTGAGTGGAGACTAGATGACCATTTGTCAGGGATGACCCATTGGTCAGGAATAGGTTGAACTACCAGCCCATAAGGACCCTTCTGACATAGAATTCTGTGCCGTTGAGAAAGAGGAAAAGGAGAATGATAATCTTACTAGAAAATAAGGAGGTGGTATGGGATCTTCGAGAGAGCAGCCTGAATTGTCATATTGGAAGTTTAAAAGATAGATTTAAATAATTTGTTACAAGTTTAGAAAGTTGATTTCAGGAGCCATATTGCAAATTTAGGAGGTAGGTTTAAATAGTTTGGCAGCAAATGGAAGGAGAGTGATGGGAGGGAGTCTCAAAACAGAAAACCATCACCTTGTAGACTGTCAGCAGATGCCATCAGGAGGGGCTTAATGAGAATGACTCAAATATCAAGAAACTGCTTACTCTGCAGTAGATAATGCCTTGTCAGCACCTGAGCACATGCTTTCTGCAGATGTTTATAGAAGCCTTTGGTTTAACCTGCAGATTCAGCTAAGCACTGCACGTGGCCACAGGAATGATTCCAGCACTGCCTTCGATAGGAAGATGCATAAGGATGCCAAACTGGGAGCATTTCTACAACCTTGAATAATTCTGAGTAATGGCTGTGAACAGAACTCAATGCTAAGGAAGACACTGAATCAATCAGACAATGAACAGTTATTTACTTTTTACCAGTCCTAGGGATTTGAAGAAAGGTAAAACAATTCCTAAATTCAAGTAGTCTACATTCTAATGGGGAAAATAACTTTGAATAGCTAGGTAATTACCAGATAAATATAGAAGGATGGTTATCTGAGAGGAGAAGGCACTGATACCTGGGAAGAGGGAGGAGATGAGAGAATTGAACCGGATTTTAAGGAAGCCAGGGAAATTAAAAGGCAAAAGGTAGGTGGCAGAGAATTTTAGACATGGAGATAGTTATGTTCAGACTCATAGAGGTATAACATTGTGAAAAACAGTAGATAGTAGTAACTGGATCATATAGTTGGTCCAATGAGGAAGTGAGCATAATTAGACCTACAACTTAGAAACTTCACTTTGGCCACTAAATGGAGGGTGGAATGGAATGTGTAGAGACAGGAGAGACATGGGACAGAGAGATCAATTAAAAGGTTATTGCAATAAATCAGATGAGAAGTAATAAGAGCCTGAACTAGGGTGGAACCTCTGTGGTTGGAGAGAAAGGAATGTATATGATGTGAAAGGAGAAAACTGCAAAATTTGACAGTTGGACTTGTGTCTCTTGCTCCTAGGGAATTAATTGTCTAGTTGAGATGCTGAAGCATGGATGCAAATTACTATGATAAAAATTAATAATGATTGATGATGATTGATGATGAAAATTTCCATTTCTTTAGTGCTTCAAGGGTTTCAAATTTCTTTTTGCACAACTTCCTCTTGAGGTATTATCATCTTCATTTTACAGATGAAAAAACAGGGATTCAGAAAGATGAGCATGCTTATGTGTTCATAAAAGTAGGTACCAGAGCTAGAATTTGACCTGGAGTCATGAAGATCATCTTCCTGAGTTCTTAGACATATACTAGGTATGAGATTCTGGGCAAGTCAGTTAATGTTTGCCTCAGTTTTCTCACCTGTAAAATGAGCTGGTGAAGGAAATGACAAATGACTCCAGTTTCATTGCCAAGAAAATCCCTAATGTAGTCACAAAGAGTCAGACATGCCTGAAAAGTGACTGAACAACAGCAACTCCTCAAGCAAAGTCCAATGCTCTATTCAAAAATATAGGTATAAAGCACTTTGAGTTCTGAAAAAGGAGAGAGCAATTCCAGATGTGTGTGGAAAGATATTTTTTAGGGGAGACTTCTCCAAGTGGGAGCCTTCAGTATGTAGTGGTTCTTTACTAAACAGCCAAAATCAAGTATTTAATCTAGGTTTTGAAAAAAGGGTAAGGTTTTAATAAGTGGAAATTTTAAGGGGAAGAAGACATTATAGGCAGAAGGCACTGCATGAGAATATCTATCTATATCTATATCTATATCTATATCTATATATCTATATATCTTTATCTATCTATCTATCTATATACATATATATACATATATATACATACATATATATATATATAGTGTTAGTATAAGAGTAGAGGAGAGAAATTCAGAAGACTGATAATAGTCTGGTTTGGCAAGACTGACAAATATGAGAAGTGCTATAGTATGAAATTATGATATAAAAGAAAGTTACAGTCTCAGGATACAGGACCTCAATTTCTATGATCAAGAATTTGTATTTTTCATGTGAGTAATAGGGAGCCATTGAAGATTTTTTAAGCTGATGAATAATATCTTAAGAAATGCCATTCACTGGTTTATCTAAACTTTTTAAACTTTTCCCCTGTCAGTATCACTTTACAGGAGCAACATTATTTGACAACTTCAATAGGACTTCCTTTTATTTTCCTCCTAAATCCCTCAAGTTTACAATTAAAGTCTCTTCTGATATCTGAAATTTGACAAACAAAGTCAGAAAACTGTGATACAGGTAGTGAAGAATCTCAAGAATATGCTAGATATTACTCAATTAAAGAGAAATTTCAGTACAGAGAAGAAAGACTCAGGAGGGACATAATAATTGTCTTCAAGTATCTGAAGGTCAAGTATGCAGATAAAACTTGTTTTAGTCTCAGAAGACAGAACTAAGGGTAATGTAAGGAAGTTATGTAGAACTTAAATTTTAGAATCCATGTAAAAACACATTTCCTATCAATCAGAGCAATGATGATTTTGTCCTTCATTCTTGAAGAAGATCATGACATCAGGGAGGTTATGACATAAGCACATGAATTGGATTTGAGTGAGGGGGATGCTATGCTAAATCACTAACCTCTCTTTCTCCTCCAGAGACATCTGGGTCTAGTGGTGAGATATGGATCAGGATGACTAGAAATGGCCCTGGATGTGAGATAATCAGGGTTAGGTGACTTGCCCAAGTCTCAGAGCTAGTGAGTATCAAGTGTCTTAGGTCAGATTCAATCTTCAGATTGCTTAACTCCAAGGTCAGTGATCTATCTACTGCACCACTTAGCTGCCAATCAAAGCAATAACATTCTACAATTTTATAATCCCATTTCACTATGGGATTAATCCTTTCAGTCTGAAACAAACTCATCCTTTTAGTCTCTTTTCTTTCCTTCTCTCAAATATCCCCAATTTTCTGAAGAGACAATGGCCATCCCATGTCTGTACTTCAGGGATCCAGGATTTCATTGTGTGAACACCTCCCCCAAAGTCATTTTGTTCTTTGTAACCTGAAAACCTAGGAGAAAATCTGGCACATAATTAGCACTTAATAAATGCTTATTGGTTGGTTGATTGATTGAGCCTGATTTCAACTCATCCATACCTTAGGAGATGGACTTCTTGAGTCACTATAGTTGAACAATAAAAAAAAGTAAATTCACTGATGACAGAACTACTTGATATTTTATTAGTCTGATTCTTGAGTGATGGACACACAGTCCATACCAGTAACATATTCACGCTTTTCCCTCTTGGTGCAGACCTTATTCTTTCTCTCTGATGTCTTAGCTTTTCAGATTCTAGGGTTATCATTCCATTAGGAATATTTAGACAAGAGCATTAGTGAAAGATTAGAACCAGGGAACCTTGAAGTTAACAGAAACTCTGGGTTCCCTAAGGAGTTCAGGAGAAAGGTATCTGTCTTTGGTCATGAATCAATTGGTCAATAAGCATTTATTTGTTAAGCACTTGCTGGGGATGCAAATAAAAGCAAAAGACAGTTCCTCAAGGAGTTCACAGTCAAATGAAATCCAGAATGTTTTTTGATTCATTGGTAAAGCATGTGGTAAAGTTTAAAGCACTCTCTGAATGGCATTTACCATAACTATAGAACCCGAGCTGGCATCCTCAGGGAATGCTCTATAGAGAATTTTTGCTGTTTTCTGGTGAAGAGTCTGCACTGACTTATCCTCAAAGAAAAATTGTTATTACTTTCCCCTAAATGCATTTGTACTAATTTTTTCAACCTTATTGTCAACTATTGGAAATTCCTCAGTCACAAGATATCAGTTGAATACAATCCAACTTAGGTTAATTAAATACCTACAGTATGTAGAGCCTATGTTCCCTGCTGAAGAGATTCAAAGTTTGCCTATACCATCATTCCAGCAACATAGGTAACACAACTAGGTGAGAAATAATGGGCAACTATGTTAATCTCTGTTGGGTACAGTGTCTTTGCCAAGTTCACACAGTTAATAAATATCAAAGCTAGAACTCACACTCAGATTATTTGAATCCAAGTCATGCTTATTTCCCACTATTAGTGGCTAATAGTTATATAGTTCTTACTAAGTGCTAGGTGCCAGTTTTACAATTATCATTTAGTTTGATCCTTACAATATTTACCTGGAATGTAAGTGCTATTATTATTATTCCCATTGACGGATGAAGAAACTGAAACAAACAGGGTTAAGTACCTTACCCAGGGTCACAGAACTAACAGTATTTTTGAGTTCAGATTTGAATTCAGGTCTTTCTCCCTCCAGGCCAAGGCTCCATCCATTGTGCCATCTGGCTGCTTCAGGATGCTGCAAAGAAGCTAGTAACTTCCAGTCAAATAAGGGGATGTTATCTATACAAAAATCACTAGAATAAAAAATAATACATGACACACATATATAATACTTGGGGCATCCCATCGTGTGTAAGGTTTTTGGTTCAAGATCACCAACTCAATATCATAGGTCGCAGGTTTCTACAGATGTGGTTATTTTTACCAGTCTTCCTGAAGATAAGTTAATTCAAAACAAAAAAAATTTAATCAAATAGCCTAACAAATAAAATGACAAAAAAAAATTTTGTGAGGTGGCCATCCTAGGAACTTATCTAGCCATAGTATATATGTCAAGAATCAACATGATCAAAGTCGATAAGAAACCTGTAAAGCCAGAATTCAATCATGGAAGACCAACATATATGGGACACAAATGTCAGAGCAACCTGCTCTTCTAATGCTTCTGAGTCACTGATGTCCTTTAATGATATAAAGCTTTTCCTTCCTTTTCTGCACATTGATTCTCCACTCTGTAGGATGTCATGTCTCTGCCCGCTGTCCAGTTCTCTCTGCTGGATGTGTCTACTGCTAGACTTCAGCTCTTTGTGAATATCTATATCTCACTGTTCTCATATCCTAAGGTTCAGAGGCTAGAATCTCTCTGATAAGGAAAGATTTGCGCTTTTATTACAAAGGCAAAGTTAGGAGCAATGCCATCTAGAAAGAGAACTAAAAAAAGGCAGGAGATTGCCTTGTATTATGCACATCTAATAATAAACAATTCCCAGATTTTTGCTTTATATTTTGGCTAACAGAATCTTGCTTGTCTTCCTACACATATAAAAGTTTTAAGAAAATGTTATGTGAAACTTGCAGAAGGAAAATTATTTAATATGTGTTATTTAGATCAAGGAAAGCTTCCTTAACCAAGAGGTGGTATTTGAATTGGGCCTTCAGGGATTGGTAAAATTTCAGTGGATTGGGATGGAAAAGTGTGTGGGAGAGAAATTCCAGGCATAAGAAACAGCTTGAACAAAGACACAGTGGTGGGAAAGTTCAAGCAACACACTAGGAATGATCAATCTCTCAGTTTTGCTGTAATATGAAAGGAAATAGTAGGGGATTAGTCTTCCCTATTGTGGAAAGCCTTGAATGTCAAGCTATGGATTTGAACTTGCCATAAATAAATTCATAAATCATAAAAACTTATTCATAAATTAATTAAAAATCATAAAATTCATAATTCAGATTTAGACTAGAAAGTACATGAGAAGTCACATTAACTCAATACCCTCACTTTACAAAAGAAAAAATTAAGACCAGAAAATTTAAACAGCGTGTCTCTATGGAGCCCTTTTGTCTGATTGGTTGCTGTCTCAGTGAGGTCCCAGGCCACTCATGCTTCACTTCACTCTCATGCCTTCTCTTGACAGCTGCTTTGCTGCTTCTCCTGTACTTTTCATCCCCTTCCCCCTTTTTCCATTCTTGAAACATAATCAAATTAACTCTGTCACTATTCCAGGAAAAAAAAAAAGCTATATTAGTCTACTCCTTATGGCTCTACTTTCTACCCTTAGAACTTTCCAAAACAAAATCCTCCTCTCTGGTCACTACTCCCCTACCTGTGTTTTGTTTCCCTTCTCCTCATTAGAAAGCAAGCTTCCTAAAGTCAGGGACTGTATTCAATGCATAGGAGGCTCTGGAATGCTTTTCCTTTCATTCAGAGGCCACACAGGTAGTAAATATCAACCCTGATGACTGAAACCCAAATCCTCTGACTCTAAAAACAACATTCTTTCCACCATGCCATCTTGCTTCCCAATATTCACTCATTCATCCAATAAATATTTATTAAATATCTGCTGAGTACATGGTACTGCATTCAAAGTGGTGAAAATACAAGATTTAGATTAAAAAAATAATTCCTGTTATCATGGCATTTATACTTTTGTAGGGAAATGAGGTCTGTAGTATGTACCTCTAAAAAATAATGTGTATTAGAAAAATGGAAATCACTCTGTGAAATCCTCAGCATTAAAGCATAGGCCTTTAGAATTTAGAGTTGAAAAGATCTAATGTTCTTTTTCATTTTATTGCAATGCTGCAGGAGAATGCTATATTCTGAACTTGGAAATGATTTGAGCATGGTTCAAAGGGGAAACTGGAAAGAAAAAGACTGGAGAAATGAATGGTAGTCATGGAAGTAGCAAGAATTAGATTGTGATATTATCACTCTTTTGTTGCCCTGAAGAGTTTAGAGTCCTTGACAAAACTGAAGACTATGACCTCTCTCCTATACAGCACTTCTAAGGGTGAAAAATCAGCCTACTCCTAGCCTTTCTCCCTGGAGAACTTTGATGTTTATGCTTCTTTTTTCAGAGAGCTAACTGTTTATCCCTTCCCTTTGTTTGCTGTTTTTAAGTCACTTCTTCCATGACAAAACTACTAGCATCATCCCACCCCCACCCTGTTGACTTATATTTTGTTAATAATCTGTAGTGAGAAATCTTATTAAAGACTTTTTGGAAAGCTTAGATAGCTTATATTAATCAGTTACCATTTATCCACCTGCATATTTATTCTGCCATAAATATTATGATAATTTAATAATGATTTCCTCTTATAGAAAACATGTCACCCTTTCCTCAGTAGTTTATACTTGTTCACTGTTGCTTCCCTTTGTTATAGATTTCCAAAAGTTTTGTAAGTATAATGAGACTCTATATATTTATGTCTATTATCCAGTAATGGATGGATAGCATAAATTACAGTGCTGTGATTGGGGTCCCAAAAGATCTGGACAGATTAGAATGATGGGCTAAATTAAATAGAGATTTAATAGGAATAAATTTAAGGTCTTCTTTTGTTCAGTTAATGATTTTGAGCCCAAATACAGAATAGATTAGACATATCTAGTGCAATTCATGTGAAAAAGACAAGGAGGCCTTAGTGGACTCCAATTCAAGTATGTCAAGAATGTGATCTAGCAGCCAAAAAGGCAAATGTGATCTCAAGTTACACTAAAAGAATAGAATCATAGTGTTCCAAGCATATGAGATCAAGTGTGTAGAGTGCTAATAATAAATGCAAACTATTATTATAATCAAGGAAAGGGGCAATTCTTCTGTCCTCTATCCTCATCTGACCACATCTGGAGTTTTGTGGTCAATTCCAGGTGCTATATTTTGTGAAGAATATTAGCTAGAGGAGGGAAACTAGGTCAGGGAGAGGACTGGGCACCAAAAAGTGAATGTTTATTAGGACTGCAAACACTGTGCTGAGTATACAAAACAAAAATGAAACTGGTC
Organism: Macrotis lagotis; assembly: GCF_037893015.1. Lineage (NCBI taxonomy): Eukaryota > Metazoa > Chordata > Mammalia > Peramelemorphia > Peramelidae > Macrotis > Macrotis lagotis. Next base: position 366,424,298 of record NC_133658.1, read on the forward strand.
CTGTTTTTCAACAAGTTATCGTCTTTAAATGAACTATGTGTGTTTTCTCTAGAGAAGAGAAGAAATAAATATAAGACAATAATAATGATGGTGATGACAAATAACAGTAGCTGCTGATATATAGCCCCTTAAGATCACCAAGTCCTTTTTCTCTTTTGATGTCTCCACAGTTTTGTGAGGGGAAGGAAGCAGGATAGAAATGATTACCTCATTTAAAGAAGTACAAACAGAAGAGGGAAAATGACTTTCCCAAGATCACACTGTTATTAAATAATGCCATAGATTCACAGTTTTAGAGCTGGGAAAAATCTCAGAGTCTCTTTTACCCAATCCCCCTCATTTTAAAAATGAGTCAACTGATGTCAAGGGAGGTGGGGTACCTTGTTTCCAAGGTCGCACAGGGAGCAAGTGTCAGAATTGCAAATCAGTTCCTACATCTCTGAGCTCTTTGTAATTGCTTCACATTTTCAATGATCTTCCCTGTCATTATACATCTGGAGGATTGTAGAGGGAGCGAGGGAATATACACCCACCTTGAGCTGCAGAAGAGTAAGGAAACTGTTGTCTTACATAAGAGTTGCCTTACAATTTATAAAGTTGCCTGTATCCAAACTGAAAATTCCTGCATTGGAAATGGGGTCAGACTAGAAGGATCTACTGACTTTTCTCCTATTCTAGGATTATGGACCTTAGAACTGAGAGGGAATGTGGAGATAATTCAATTGAAGATTCTCATTTTAGGGAGCAGCTAGGTAGCACAGTGGTTAGAGCACCGGCCCTGGAATCAGGAGTACCTGAGTTCAAATCTGAGCTCAGGCATTTAGTAATTGCCTAGCTATGTGACCTTGGGCAAGCCACTTAACCCCATTGCCTTGCAAAAACTAAAAAAAATTCTCATTTTATAAAGAAGGAAAAAGTGAAGATTTGATCAAGGTAACTCAAATAGTGAGAAGCAGAATGAAGGCTCAAACTCAGGTCTGCTGATTTAAAATTCAGTATTATTTCTGCTGCATCAAATTGATTCTCTAGATATAGAATAGAGCCCCAGTCATTTTCCAATAAATTGCATCAAACATGTCATACCTATTCTGTACTTGGATTCAGAAACATTAACTGAACAAGAAGAAGAATTTACATATATTACTATTAAATCTCATCTTATGTAATATGACCCATCATTCTAGCCTATCCAAATTATTCAGTACCCTATTTGAAATTTTGTTATTTATGCTATATATAGTAAAAACTCCCACCCTCAAATCCTAAAATATTTGACAAATCCCAAGCTGTTTTTGAAGTTATGACTTTAAAAGGTTCCACCTGGCTACTTTTGAAGAGATGCTACTTTGGAATACATTAGTGTTCATTGCAGATACCTCCTTAAAGCAATTTTGTGATTGGAGACATATATGTTGATATCTAGGCCCATCATACATTATCCTAATTAGGTCTCACTAATGCACAGGGCTTGGGGAAAGGTGAGTGAGGTATCTGGGATTCACAGCTACACACACACACACACACACACACACACACACACACACACACAGACTAGCCAAGATCTTCACTCATAACTCTAAGAGAAAGAAGAAAGGAAGGAAGGAAGGAAGGAAGGAAGGAAGGAAGGAAGGAAGGAAGGAAGGAAGGAAGGAAGGAAGGAAGGAAGGGAGGGAGGGAGGGAGGGAGGGAGGGAAAGAGAAAGAAATAGAAAGATTGAAGGAAGGAATGAAAGAAAAGAAAGAAGGAAAAGAAAAGAAAAAAAAACTTCATAGACTATAAGCTCCTAAAGGGCAGAAACTCTCTGTTTTGTCTTTGATTCTCTAGCACTCAATACAGTGATTGATATAGCTCAATGCAGTGGTTGATATAGCACAGGCAATGTGCTTGTGGATAGTGCTAGAGTAAATGAGGTCCCCTCTCTGTGCATCAGTTTCCTTGCCTATGAAATGAGGTGTGTGAACCAGATGTGCTTTATAGTTCTTTCCTGTTGTTGTCCCCTTATCCTAATACTTGGCAGGAATTTCTACACTCTGCTTTGCGACTTGATCCACAGTGGAGCTGCATAGATCACATCAGACTTCTATTTCTAGCAGATCCCAGATTTCCAAACAATGCTGTATTCTATCCAACCACCCACCATTACACCAGAGCTTCTTCAAGGAAGGCATTTTGCTATCTCTTCTGCTACTTCACCTATAAACCTCCTTGACATGGCCTTTCACTATTTACTCTGCACATGATAATCAATTCAATATTAACATTGCTCTTGGAAAGAGCATTGCAATATTCTGTCCTATGGCTTCACTCAGGATTCCTGTGACTGCCTGACCGAAGCCTAAGCTCTCTTCCCTCAACCTCACTCCCTGATATACGTTATCTCCAGTAGGATATAAATTCCTTAAGGGAAGTTAGCACTTTTACATTTGTATCCACGGTACGTAGCATAGTGCTTAACACATAGCAGGTGCTTAATTAATGTTTTCTGATTAACTTCTAACTTTAAGCCCATATTGCATAAAAAGGGGAACACAAGAGTGGTAGATTCAAGCAGCAATCTCTTTGCCACCAGAGTAGATGCTCTGGTAGTCTGCAGAATAGTAGTAGTAGCAGCAAATAAAATGATAATTTGTGTAAGCATCCTCCTACTTTCCATCTTGTCCAATTCTTGCTGGCCAGATGCACTTTATCTGGCACTGATACCTCCTATGATTTGATAGTGCCATTTCCCCTTTAAGACTGATGAGGATGAAAAGCAGACTTTGGCCAGGAAACTCTTGGGAAATTGCTCAAAAGTCAGAGGGAAACAGTCTAAATTGTGGGAATGATCTTCAAAAGGCAAGAACAATCTTTCCTGTAAACAGAGTGCCTCTTTCTACCCCCAGCCCCAGTTCAATTAGAAGCAGAAACCTGTTCTTTGAAATGAAGGTATGCATGTTTTCAGAATATCAGTAGGGAGGAAGGGCGTCAGCAAAGTTGGAACCAGTCTTAGGGGGAGCAAAAGCTCAAAAGTGCATGTAATCATAGAAGAAAAGATCTAACCTAGATGGCAAGAAAGTTAGGAAACTGAAATAACTGAGTTTGATCTATTAGAAGGGTTTACACACAGACCTAATTAACCGATGTGAAAATAGGGCACACCTTTTCCCTAGTATTTAGTTTATATAAAATCTGAGTGCATTTTACAATTAGTATAACTTTTCAGCATATAATACATATATTTGCATACATATAACATATATATTTGTAAATATATATTTATTTCTTTCAAAGATAGTTTATTTAAGGGAATTGGTCAATTTTTCATACCAACATGGTATTCTGAGATGGCTAGTACATCAATTTTTGTCTATAGAGATAAATGGACCAAGTATTGCATAGGATATCTGGCTGGATTATGCTTGGAAGATTATTAAATGCTTTCAGATGACCTAAGGTTTTCTCTTTGGCCAAAGCTCATCTTTTTAAATACTAGAATTTTGGAGATGCCATGTAACTGAGAATCACAGAGTACCATAGTCTTGAAAGAATTACAATTTCAGACTGAGCCAAATATTGTGGGCACAAGAACTTGAAACATATTACCAACTACATCTAGGGCATGAGAAAATAGCATATGAACAACGTGAAGAACATGTGTGAGTGGAAAAGGGGGAGGTTCAGTATCATAAGAAATGCAAAGGATTAAGCTTGAGAGATTTTTAAAAATTAAATAAAGCATATAATTCTATATAGAACAATGGATCACTATAGCAACAAAGACTACAGCTTTCCAGGGTTTCTCTTTCTCACTCATACTCCAAGGAAGGATAAGAACTAGTTGAATCAATATGTAGAGAAATAAAATAGATTTGTAAGAATATGGTCATTTCCCAATTGGTACATGGTCAAAGGATATGAACAGGCAGTTTTCAGAGCTATCTATGGTCATATAAAAAAAATGCTAAAGCAGTATTGAATAGAGAATTGTGAATTAAAACAACTCTGAGGTACTACCTTACACCTGACAGATTGACTCCTTTTCCAGAATGATTGAATCAGTTTACAACTCCACTAACAGTGCATTTAGTCCCAATTTCCCCACATTTCTTCTAAAACTAGTCATTTTCTCTTCTGAAATATTAGCCAATATGACAGGTGCAATGGTAACCTAGAGTTAATTTAATTCACATTTCTCTAATCTGCCACTGACTAGCTATGGGTCCCATAGCCTACTTGAGCTTCAATTTTCCCCACTATAAAATGAGGGAGTTCAATGAGATGACACCTAATGTTCCTTACAACTCTTAAAACCTTATTTTCTAAAGCACTCTAAAGATCCTTTCTAGCTCTTTTGTTGTTGTTCAGTCTATTCAGGCATATCTGACTCTTGCTGACCCATTTTATGTTTTCTTGGCAAAGAAACTGAGGAAGTTCTGTCATCTCCTTCTGGAGCTCATTATACAGAAACTGAAGCAAATAGGGTAAGGTGATTTGCTCAGCTAGTAAATGTCTGAAACCAGATTTAAATTCAGAAAGGTGTCTTCCTGATTCCAAGTCCAGTACTCTCTTCCACTTTGTTATCCATCATTTACATTTTGGTTATTGTTGTTTGTCCTTTGTTCTTGAGGAAAATCATGACATCAGAGAGGTGATGCCATGACATGCAAGCAAATTTAATTTGAGGGGGGCTATGCAATCACCAGCTTCACTTTCTCCTCTGAAGCCAGTTGGTAGCTACAAAGGTTGGAGAGTAAGGGAGGAAATGAAACAGAGTAAGGAGTCATTTGTAAAAAGGACATTATAGTCTTGTGTTTTCATAAATTGATGAGATAAACCCTCAATTTTACAATATAAAAACAGAAATTAACCCTGGAGAGGGAAAACAATTTGCCCAGAATCACACAGACAGTAATTAGCCAACCTTGGAATGGAACTGAGGTCTTTTGACTCTAAATCAAATCTGATCAATCACAATTAACTATTTACTGCTTATTTTCTTTCCAGTTTTTTAAAATACCTCGTACCCAGAGCAAATCCTTATTGCCATTGAAATTATCATTAATAATAGTGATTGCTTATATTTACATAATGTTTTAAGGTTGAACATTGCTTAACACATATTATCTTCTTTCGCTCTCATAACAATGCAGAGATAATGTGGCTATTATTATCTCTATTTTATAGATAAACTGAGACCTAGAGAAATTAAGTGCCTTGTCCTTTCTCACAAAACTCATATACAATGAGGAGTGAAATTTGAACCCAATGTCCTTGATTTCCAACCTGTTGCTCCAAATCCAGGCAGCCCCCACCTTTGGGAATTTCTATGTAGTTCTGTTTTCTGGCCTCTGCTTGTATCGACTTTCAAAGAACATATTGATGTGGGTGGTGCCAAGTGGCCTACAGCTCTTGGCTAGAGGTGTCATTGTCTCCTCCTCAGCCATCTGCTAAGGGGAACTGGGACCAATTTGTTCTATTTTTTTTTTTTTTTGCCTCTGCTTTTCTAAAATGGAAACACTCTGCAACCTCAGAAAGTCTTCATTTTTCTTCTTCAGACCATTTCAATTCCCATTTCAACTTTTTCTTCCTTCTCACATGCCTTGTCTTGAAAAAATGAAAACCAGGAAGCCAAACAAACATAGTGGGCTGGCATAGTGCAAGGGAAGGCACGCTGACCTAGGTTCAAGGTTGGGTTCTTCCTCTAACCTAATGGGAACCTTGGTAAGCCACTCCCCTCCATGAACCTCATTTTTCTTATCTAACATAGGGCTTTAGTTGTTGACTACAATTATAATGTATTCTATGGTCACTTCTGATCCAAGTTCTAAGTCTTTAATTCTGTCAGTGCTTAGGACAATGCCTGGCTTGTAACAAGAACTTAATAAATGTTTACTGGCTCCATTCTAGCATTCTTTGGTTCTCTAATCTTAGGGTACCTTCCAATTCTAACAATTTGTATTACAAGCCATCTTTAAATACTGACTTTCAAAATTGTCTGTTCTTAGGTCCCTTCCAGCTTGATATTCTTTGTTTTAAATCTCCTTCCAGCTTTAACATTTTATTTTGTTAATTATATGAGTGAATCTGATATACCACTTTATACATGTGTATATCAATTAATTTAAAGAGCCAAACTAGTGGTTCTTTGGCTTTGAGGTTAACCTTGAGTTCCTGGTATCTGACTATCAGTAGACGGGGACTGATGAGGAAGGTCTCCAGTTGCTTGTTTAATTTAAGAAAATTCTAAGTATTGCTTGAGCGGAAAAGGCGTGTTCTCATATCTAGTGCCTGTGTGGAGAGAATGGCCTCATGTATTCATTTACATCTTTATCTTCATTTTGGTCATGGCAAGATATGACAGTTGGTGGTTTGTATTCAATGCTCTCTGCTTTTATCATCCTTCTTCTGTGTAGAGGGAAGGGAAGGCGGAGCCAGAAGGTAGCTTGTCCAGCAGGGGGATAGTGGAGGAAGGGACCTGCCTATCCCAAGCACCACTTGGGTCTCCTTGTCCTGTGAGATCCTGGGTGGTTTGTTAGCAACCCAAATTGTTAAAACAACCCAAGTGGTGATCTGAAGGTGGAGTCAGGAGGATCAGAGGTCAAATTTTTCCCCAGACACTTCCTAGCTCTGTGACCTCTGGACTACTGTCTGCCTCAGTTTCCTTGTCTGAAAAATGGAGATAGTAATAGTACCTACCTTTCAGGGTTATTGTGAGAATAAGATGAGACAATATAGTACAGCCTGATACTGAATAAATACTTGATTTTTAAAAAGGTAGATAAGAACAGGAGGCAATGTAGTGGGGAAAATATCAAATTTGAAGTCCCAGAACTTAGACTTGATTTTTCCTAGGTCCTGGATCTCTTGAGTCACTGAGCAAATCACTCAACCTCAGTTTCCTCAGTTGTGAAATGGGGACTATCGTATTTGTTTGCATTATCAACCTCACAAGGTTATTGTGAAGGAAGCACTTTGCCGTACAAAAATGGGGGAAGGGTTATTATTTGTGTTGTTATAGCAGCACCCCATAGAAACTTAATATATCCCATGTTATTTAGCAACAATGGGGTAGGTACATAGCCCTGGTGGAGAGGGAATAATGAGTCATGGGCCTCTTGTATTTACATAGTGTGGAAGAAAGGGGAAATCACCATGTTTATAGGGGAGGTGGAGTTTTAAGAGTGTTTGACTGAACCCAAGAAGGGAACCCTTGGAAAATGACTGGAGGGAGAGGGGGAAGTTGAGTGGGTTGGGGCCCAGGGACCATGGGTGAGGGATTTGAGCAGTTTTTCTCAGAGGACAGTAAAAGCGTGGGGAAGAGACAAGGAAAAATCGGAAATTGGGAGATAAGGAAATTGGGGGAAGGGGGAGGTTGAAAAGAACTACAGAATTGCTTTGAAATTCAGGGGGAAGAGAATTAAAGTCAAAAGACCTGGTTTTGAGTCCCAGCTATGCCATTTAATAGTGGGGAGACCTTAGAGTCGCCATATACCTCTCTCTGGGTCTCAGTTTCCTTACCTTATAGAAATGAGAAGTGGGGTACAATGAAAAGTGGTCTGGTTTGGGAGTCAGAGGGTCTACTTCAAGTTCTGAATCAGCCATTTATTCCCTTTGTGACCTTAGACAAATCACTTACCCAATTTTGGGTTTCAGTGCCTTCCTATGTAAATGAGACTAGCATGCTAGAAGACTCCTGAGATTCTTTCCACTTCTAAATCTATCATCAAATGATCCTGTGATTTCTGACTCTATGAGGAAGGTTTAGCTATTTATTGGCAATGCCAGGCAGTGGAGAACCTAGAGGGCAGGCCTTGAAATCAGGAAGACTCAGCTCCTTGAGATCAAGTCTGACCTCAGATACTTCCTAGCTGGATGACCCTGGGAAAGTCATTTCAGGCTGTTTGCCTCAACTTCTTATCTTTAAATTGAGCTGGAGAGGGAAATGGCAAACCACTCTGGTATCTTTGCCAACAAAACCCCAAAAGGGCTCACAAAGAATCAGACTGGAATGACTGAACAATAACAACAAAAGGATTCAGACTCAAGCTAGAGATCAGCATGTTTCCCCATCTCATTCACCAGATTAAAAAAATCAGAAACCCAGAGAGAAGTGACTGTTCCAAGATCCCAAGCTCAGGGTATCAGTGGTGGAGCTCAGATTTGAATACAAACCCAGATTCTTCTCTGAACTCATGTGGAACACCCATGGTGTGCTAAGCCTGGGGCTGTGGTTGTTTTGCGTGAATCAAAGCAAGTTAGAGAAGCTTACAATTTTTCTTAGGAGGTCAAATTGTTCTTTTTCTGTCCCTTCCCATTACTAAGGAACGCAACTCAGCCAGTGGTATCACAGAGTCCTTGCAAAGCTGTAAAGTTGGTGTCTATTTCTGGATCATTGGGAGAGGCAAGCCAGGGAACTGGGTCACATGCCCAGAAAGCCATCCTGCCACTGGGAGCCACATAAGTCCTCATCTCTTGCATTAAGGGTTCATAGTCAGAGCCCAAGGTGAAGGGTCTAAAAAGGAGAAGGAATTAGAATTAATAGGAATTAATAGGGAGAGATTAGAACAGACATATTGATCCTGAAAGACCCTATGGATCATTGAATATTAAAGGGCCTTGGGGTAGGATTCTTTTTTAAAAAAAACATTTTTATTTAAAGTTTTGAGATCCATGACTAATAAGGAATTACATTTAACATGATTATACATTTATTATCTATATAAGATTATTTGTTATCTTGGGGAAAGGGGAGGTAAAGAAGAGAAAGAGGAAAATGTGGAACTCAAAATCTTACAAAGGTTGAATGTTGAAAATTATCTTTACATTTAACTGGAAGAAAATAAAATTAAAACTAAAAAAAAAAGTTTTGAGTTCCAGATTCCATCCCTCCTTCCATTCCTCCCTCCCCTGTCTCTGAAACAGTAAACAATCAGGTATAGGTTATACACATGCAATAATTTAAAATATTTCCATATTAGTCATTACATATAAAAAAGACTGGGACAAAAGGGGAAAAGGGGAAGAGTAAAAAATAGTACTCCAGTTTAAAGTCAATAATATTTCTTTGGAGGCAGATACTATGCTTCATCATTAGTCTTTTGGGATTGTACACTGAGAATAGCTTAGTCATTTGCAGTTCTTCAATGAACAATATTGTTTTTACTGTGTATAATATTCTCCTGGTTCTGTTCACTTCACTATGCACAAATTAATGTCTTTCCAGGTTTTGCTGAAATCATTCTGCTTATCATTTCTTATAGCACAGCAATATTCCACTATAATCATATGCCACAACTTATTTAGCCATTCTCTAATTGATGGGCATCTCTTTAATTTCTAGTTCTTAGCCACCACAAAAAGAACTGCTATAAACATTTTTTGTACAAAAATATCATTTACCCATACCTTTTTAATATATATTTGGAATATATACCTAGTAGTGGTACTGATGGATAGAAGGATATGCAGTTTTAAAGCTCTTTGGACTTAATTCCACATTGCTCTCCAAAATGGGCAGATCAGTTCACAACTCCACCAACAGTGCATTAGTGTCCCACTTTTCTCACACCCTCTCCAACATTGATCATTTTCTTTTTTTGTCTTCTTAGTCAATCTGATAGATATGAAGTGTTACCTCAAAGTTGTTTTTAATTTGCAATTTCTTAACAATAATGATTTGAAACATTTTTTCACATGAATATAGATATCTTTAATTTTTTCATCTTAAGACTACCTTTTCAGATGTGATAACCTTTAACCATTTATCAGTTGGAGAGTGACTTTTATTCTTATAAATTTGACTCAGTTCTCTATGTATTTTAGAAATAAATCCTTTATTAGAAACACTAACTGCAAATACTTTTTATTTCATGTATTTCTCACAACAACCCATAGTGTAGTTGCTATTATTATTAAATAGATTTACAACAACTCCAACTGGTAAATAAGATGGAGAAGGAGCTGGAAACCATCAGTATCTTAGCTAAGAAAACAAGAGTTGGACATAGCTGAAATAACTGAATAATAAATTTATGGAAGAGAACTGAGGCTGACAAGGGTTAAGTAACTTAGTACCACAGTCACCAAGAGAGTGTCAGAGGTAGAATTTGAACTCAGGTCTTTCTGACTTCAAGGTCAATGTCTATATGTTCTTTGCATTATTTTTATTTTAACTCATATAAAAATATTCATGTTCATGTCAAATTAATCCAGTTCGATGATTTTTTAAAGAGATGAAGTAAAATTGCAATTATTGTTTCCTTGGTGTTCAATACAGAAACTGGCACAGAAATTAAGTTCTTCATAAATATTATTTTGAATTCGATTGAATGAAACAGTGTCAGAGATAGGGCTAAAATACTGATCTCCTGCTCATTGCTTTATGATTTCTGGTCATTTGCCCCTAAAAAATGTTCTTCTGTCTTGCAGTTCCTTATCAAAATGTTCCCCCATTGGTCTATCTCCCTGTTCCTCTCCAATCTATGCCCTCTCCAGTCCATCTTCATAGTATTTGTTGCTCCAATAATCTCACTAAGATGCCATTTCAATCATATTACTCTCCCCTCCACTTAAAAAAAACACTTGTGGTGTATCTTTAGGCAAATTCCTTCAGTTAATTTTTAATTTCTTCCTCTAAAAAATGAGTATGGATCTCTGGGGTTCCTTCTCACTCTGAAATTATGATCTTATGAATACCACGAGTTCTGAAAATGGACCTGTCCTGGGAGGGGATCTGATTGCCTTGGTTCTCCCCATATCCTCCTCCATTTCCTCTCCAAGCAGTATACTCAAGAATGAACTATAGAGAGGTGAATTTTCAAGAAGAAGGAAAAGATGATTCATTTTCAAGGTTAACTGTGGCCTAGTAGATTTATGTCAGGTTAAAGTTTTGATTTTGACACATAGACTGGGTGACCTGGCAAGTTTTTCTTAATCTTACTTATTTATTTGTTTGTTTGTTTTTTTTGTTTTCCAGTTACAAGCAACAATAATTTCCTTTCTTTTCTTTTTTTAAGGTTTTTTTTGCAAGGCAAACGGGGTAAGTGGCTTGCCCAAGTCCACACAGCTAGGCAATTATTAAGTGTCTGAGACCGGATTTGAACCCAGGTACTCCTGACTCCAAGGCCGGTGCTTTATCCACTATACCACCTAGCCACCCCAACAATAATTTTCAACATTAATCATTTTGCAAGCTTTTGAGTTCTACATTTTTCCCTTCCCACTCTGTTCCCCATGATAGCAACCAATATAAAATAAGTTGTACATGGAAAATCACATCTAATATAATTTGTATATTAAAATGTGGAAAAATAGAACTAAGGGGAAAAACAAGAGAGAGAAAGAAAGAAAAAAATAAAGAAGTTTTTAAAAAGGGAACATAGTATGTTTTGCTCTGAATATAGAATACATAGTTTGTTGAGTTCCCCCCCCCCCCAAGGATGTGGATAGCATTTTCCTTAACAGGACTTTCCAGATTATCCTTGATCACTGAACTGCTGAGAAGAATTGCATTGATCATAGTTGATCATCTCATAATGCTCTGGTTAGTGTGTATAATGTTCTCCCAGTTCAGATTGCTTCACTCAACATCAGTTCATGCAAGTCTTGCTTTTCTGAAGTCCAGTCACTTATGGTTTCTTACAGAACAATAGTATTCTTTAACATTCATATATCATAGCTTGTTCAGCCATTCCTCAATTGCCAGGCATCCCGCAATTCCCAATTCTTTGCCACTACAAAAAAGAGCTGCTATAAATAATTTTGTTCATTTGGGTCCTTTCCCCTTTTTATGATCTCTTTGGATACGTTTTATTCTTCTTTCTGTGCCCCAAAACAACTCTCTGAGACTCTAAGTTTCAAAGTAAGGGTTCCCCACCATAAATAGAGGGAATTCCCTACCAGGAGCTGCCTATGCCAATCACAAATTCTGTTAAGGACCTGACTTCCTTTCAACTTCTCTGACTACTTCTCCATTCCCCCTCTTTGGTTCTTTCTCCCTACCTCTTAAATTCAAGTATTCCCTACAAATGCACCCTTAATCCTCTTTTCTTCTCATTCTTTTTTTTTTAGGTTTTTTTTTGGCAAGGCAATGGGGTTAAGTGGCTTGCCCAAGGCCACACAGCTAGGTAATTAAGTGTCTGAGACTGGATTTAAACCCAGGTACTCCTGACTCCAGGGCCGGTGCTTTATCCACTACACCGCCTAGCCGCCCCCTTTTTTCTTCTCATTCTACAATGCTATTCCAGTCCTGTGACTTTGGATTTCACCTCTCTGTAGATGATTCCTACATCTATATGTCCAACCACTGAACTGCAGCCCCATGTTTTCATTTACTTAACTTGAATCCCAACAGCCCTGCAAACTGAACATTTCTAAAGCAGAATTGGTGATCCATATCCCTTACTAAAACTATACCTTGCTGATTAAAAGGCAGCTAGGTAGCAGTGGAGAGATTTCTGGGCTTCTTAGGAAGACTTGAGTGAATCCAAATCTGACCTCAAATACTTAAAAGCTGGGTGACCCTGGAGAGGACACTTACCCTTTCTCTGCCTCAGTTTCCTCAACTGTTAAACAAGCATAATAATAATATCAACTACCTTCCAGGGCTATTGTGAGGACTAAATGAGATATTTATAAAGGGTCTGATATTGTATAGGTATTTAATAAATTCTTGTTTCTTTTCCTCACTTCTCTGTCTTTAGGTAATGCAGCTACAGAAGAAGCTTATCGGGGGTGCAAAGTCTAGAGACTCATTTTAAGATTTTAAAACTCTGTCTGTTCATAGAACCAGTCCTTCCTCCCAATCTTTGTCACCCTGAGGCACTTAGCCTTTTCACTGTGAGGTCATCTTTTACCCTTCTGCCTCCTTCACCTGCATACAGTTAGCTATCAGCTACTATCAAATTCAGCTCAGAAATATATTCCATGTCTGGTCCCTTCTCACTAGTGGCAAACCCCCTAATTCACACTCTGTCTCTTCTTGTCTCTAAAGCCCCCAAAGTAGTTTCTCTGCTTCTGATTCATTTCCTCTTTACTTCATCCAAGTCTGGTATTCTTTGCCCTGTAACACCTAGATACCTGTAAAATGGAGATGATAAATGTGCTGTAGTTTGTGTGTATCAAATGAGATGCTGTATTCAAAACACAATAAAAGTCAACCATGATTTGGCCTCTTCAACTTCCTACCACTTTGGGGAGGAGAAGTGATCTCCAATCGATATTAACAGCAGAGGTCAGAGAATGTGCAGCATCCCTAAAGAGGTCTTAGAATAAATCGAATTCCATGCTGAAAAGATTGAAGATAGGCTATAAAACATCCTTTAAGGAAATTCAGTACTGACATCCTCTAACTCAAGCACCTTGTTTTAGAATGGAGCACACAAATTCTGTCTGGGAAAATTGTCAAATACAAGGTCAGTCTGTCATCTGATGACCAGCATAGGGGAGTATGGAGATGTTCTTTACCAGAAGGCAAGCCACCAGAACATTTGATGCTTTAACAGTTCATGGACATGTCCATGAAGACATAAGGGAGCTGCATCTTAAGTCACATCATTTGCATTATCAAGGGTATAGTATTTACTAGCAAGGAAAATTATAAGGGATAATATAATATTAAATCAAATAAACTATTCTGATAATTATCAAATTATATTAATACCTAATATTTCTTTGGTGCTTTGTGGTTATAAAAATGTTTTTTATATATCATCCTAATTGATCCTCTCAACTGTCTGTGAAAGAAGAATGGCAAGGATGATTATGGCTGTTTTGCATAAGAGGAAACTGAGGCTCACATAACATCAGTGACTTATCTAAGGGCATTCAGGAATGACCAATGTAGAAATCCAACTCCAACTCTAAGATGCTTTACTTATAACAGCAATCACTATAGGATTGGTTTAAATATGTTCTCATAAATTTAAAGTATGATTTAGTTTTCAAAAATTACATTTATAGTAATCTTTCAGAAATGCATTATCATGAAAAAAATTCAGTTCAATTCAATATAATCCCCACTGGATGTAAGACCCTTTAGTAGACTCAGCTAGTGGGAGGTAGGGAGAGATTTAAAAAGAGGACTCTGACTCAGATCCTATTTTCAAGAACCCTGACTGGTGGAAGGAGAAAATTCCAGTGAAAGTACTAGAAGAAATTTTAGAAAGGCGAGGTCTCTTTCATTAGGGAGGGATAAGCAAGTAGTCTAATTGACAAGGTCCTTGTATCTTCACATATTCATATCCATATCATATACATATACATATACATATACATATACATATACATATACATATACATATACATATATACATACATATATATAGTCTTCATTATAAGGTCCCTTCTAGACCTAAGAGTCTATATTCCAGCAAGTTAATCATATTTCATAAAGGAAGTAACAATTGAACTCAGTCTTTAAGGATAGAAAAAGCTTCAACAGGTGGAGATTAGAAGAGTCCATTCTAAGCATGGGAAATGGAGTGAGCAAAAGCACAGAGAAGGGGGAGTGGTGCCTAGGACAAGAAGAGGAGTGGTTCCATTTGGCTCAAATAAAGAGTACATGAAGGATTATTGGATCATCGGATTTAGAGCTGGAAAGAATCTCCAGTGAAATGAGTCTGGAAAGGGTCCAGACTGTGAAGGGTCTTAAGTGCCAGAGTTAAACTTTGAGGAGAACATACATATCGTTCTGATTATAACGTTTTAGGAAGAATACTCACCTGTAAAAATCAATCCAGAGGACTGTGAACAGGATAGGGAGGGAACTGGAAGGTGGGCTGCAAGGGAATCAGTTGAAAGAATTGGAAGTGCTTAGCATGAAGACTGAAGTGTAATGGGATCTCTCTCTCTTCAAATATTTGAAAGGCTGTCGGGGAGGGATTTGTTCTGCTTCGAACAACAGGTAAGAATTAGAAACAATGTATTGAACTTAACTAGGAGATAGATTTGAATGGTCCCTCAATGGAGCCAGATATCTTGGTGGTTAGTGAGCACCACCATGGATATTTAAGCAAAGACCAGATTACCACTTGTCAAAGACTGAGTGAAAGGAAAAATAGATGAAAGGAAATTCTGGAGAGGATGAAAGAGAAAAGGAGAGAAATCAGCAGAAGGATTTCACAACTCAGATAAGAATTAGACAAGTGATCCAAGTTTCTATGACTCCCATACCTCCATATCTCCACCACCACTGACCTGTAATATTCTACTTTTTAAGGCAGTTCTAGCTCTGCTCTGCTATGTGCAAAGGTACTTCAAGGGCAACATTCTAGGTTCTAAGGTCTCTTCTATATCATTCTTCATTCTAAGATTCCTCCCAGTGCAACATTATATTTTCAAAGGTCCTTCTCAGCTGCGGCATTTGTGATCTAAGGTCCCTTCTAACTATGGCACTTTGTGTTCTAATGCTGATGTTTGAAGGTATTTTTATGCTTTAAAGTCCCATCTTGTCAGTCTTTCACTAGAGAGTCTGGCAGATGACTGATGAAGAAGAGCAAATGATAGGAGAAAGGAGGTAGGCCTATAGTGTATATCTCTAAGAACTGGGTTAAGTTTCAGGAGCCATGATGAATAATTGTCTAGTTTACAGGAAACTTTAGGACAGAAAATCAGTCAGCTTGCATTTATTTATTTTTAAATTTTTATTTACTCATTTTATTTTGTATATGTATTTTTCCAATTACATGCAAAGGTAGTTTTCACCATTCATCCAAGCTTATGAGTTCCACTCAACATGCCTTTACTACTAGGTACCAGGCCAAGAAAAGTTAATATTCAGTCTGTGGCCCTATAGCTAAAGTTTGTTTTGGGGTTCATAAAGATCCTGTTGTTGGCTGCTTGTAATTCCCTAGGTAAATTTTATTAAAAGTTCTGAGAAGACCCATATAGAAAATGATGAACCAGCTGCCTCCTTGGCTTCCTTCCAGAGGGGAAAAAATCCTTCTGAATAGCTCACACATGTCATTAGAATTCTGCCAAAGCCCTCCTTTCCCTCACCCCCTACCTCCAACTAGAGCTGCCACCAGCTGTTTAACTGCCAGGCTACTTACTCCCCGCTATGGGGAATATACTTCTCTGTCCTCCTTTCCTAGTCTTCTCTTCCAGGATAGTCTTTCTGTGTTCCCATAGGCTGAGCAAAACTCATTGTACATGGTAGAAAGGAGGAGAAATGTAAGGAGAAAGGAGGGGAAAAAAGGACTGGATTGTAGAGGAGAAGAAAAGAAGAAAAGACAAAAGGGGAGAAAGGGGAGGGGGAAAAGAGAATGAAGAATTTTGGTGTGCTTAGTTAGTCACTGGTGTGTCTTCGGGAATGTGGGAACTAGAGGACCACCAGGAGTGGGGAGCAAGGCAGTATGGTAATGGAAAAAATCATGGATTATTCTGTGTTCTGTGTTCTAAATTCCTTCTAGTTTTGATGTCCTCTTTTCTGTATTCATGTCCTCTCTTCTTCCTTCAACTTCAGATTTTCTGTGATCTACAGTAAATTTTCCAATCCTGATATTCCATGGTACTGTGTCAGGGTACAATAAGATCATATGCCTTCCTAAAGGCAAGCTAAGCCCTCAGAAGGGCAGGCGCCTGTGTTGGCAGCTCAGACAGAAGCAAATGCTTTTTGACCAGTTTTTCTTTGGGAGTACGCTGCCTGAATAACACTGCAAGGCTGTGTAATTCACAAAAAGTTTTTTTCTGAGAAAATGCAAAACAGAGAGCTTACCCACATGGAGCTGGAAGGAAATGAGGCCTGGGGGAAGGCCTCAGGCATTCCAGCCCAGAGGAATAGATAAATAGCACTGCAGTTTATATGCCACCCCCATCCTCAGGTCCCCATCAAAAAGGAAAACCTGACTTTCTAGGCTCCTAACTAATGATCCCTTTGTTTGCCCTTGGAAGTATCTGTTCACTATACAACTGTTTGGGCTCATATCCCTGCCATCTTTCCAGGTTACCTTGAACCAGTGGGTTGTGGTAGAAAGAGTCTGAGACCCCAGACATCCTAGCTCCAAGGAAGAATGTGGAATCATTGCTATAATTTGAAGAGGGACCTCAGAGACTATCTAGTCCAATTTCACCTTTTTTTTTAACTAAGGCCCAGGGACATTGTGACTTACCCAATTGGAATTACCCTGCATGTTGGGCAGGATTTGAACTGAGCCAGAATTCTCACACCAGAGCTAGTGCTGCTTCTAGCACAAAGTAGAAAGATAGGAACAGATTTCAGGTCAATGTAAGGCATAACTAGACAATATTTCATATGAAAATAACAGTGGAAATGGAGTGGGTGACTTCATGAATTAGGAGCATAATAGTGATCAGGATTATAGCATGGCAGCATACAAGCCTAATGTCTTAAGATACATCAGGAGAAGCACAATGCCCATCATGAAAAAAGGTCATCATGATATCCTTTTTCTCAGACTATTTCTTGAGTACTATGCCAGGTGATTGACAAACTGGAAGAAATTCAGAGAAGAGTGATCAGGAGGAATAAGCAAAGAAATGAGCAAAAAAAGAAAAAATCAAAGTCCTAAAATGTAACAGGCTGCCTCTCAAGACAATTAGTTTTCTATTCATTGGAGGTGTTTGAGTGGAAACTGAAGAATCACTTAACAAGGATGTCATGGAAGGTTTGGGATCTAAGATTCTAGGAATTCTCTACCAAAGCTGTTCTCCAATGGAATCGTCTATCTCATGAAGAAGCAGTGCGATCCTTATCATTGGACTCTTCAGGCAGAGGCTGTCTGAATTGCTTGTCAGAGATGCTACAGATGGAGGTCAGGTAGGGTTTGAGATGACTAAACTGTGAAGGACCTCCCAGTTTTCTGAGACCCTTTCATTCTGAATCTAAGAGATGAAGTCCATGAACTTGCCCAGACTCCATTCTGTCAAGTTTCCTTCCCAGGCTAATGTCCTGGGGCTCTCTGGAAACTCTCCTCCTGTGCTGGGTAAGACAAAGACAGTCTCTGTCTGACTGAGTCCTTTACCAAGCTCTGCCAGAGTGTACTTTCTGTGGGTAGAGAAATTGGGTCTGTGCCTTTAGTTCCTCTTTTTTATTTTTCCCTTCCTCTCTAAATTTTCTTCCCCTGCCCTAATTAGTGATGTTTGGGTGAAAGGGGAGGGATTATTTGGAGACTGTGTCATTGTTTGGAAATGGAATTCCTTAAATCAGAGCATCATAGAGGCTTCAAGATCCTTTCCCCTTCCCTCTCTGGAACTCCCTTCATGATTTATCCAACCTCTCCTCCCTCTCCCCCTCCCAGCAACTGACTCCTTATTCTGGACCCCTACAAGAACAAGTGGTAAACAGGAAGACACCATAGAGCAGTCAGCCTGAGATATAGCATCCTAGAACTCAATGGTCCCATCCCCTCAGTTTACAAATCAGAAAAGTAAGGGTCTTGAGATCTTTGCTTTTAGAAAGTCTACAAATGGATCATTGTCAGGGATTCTTGCTCAGGTACAGTCTGGACCTTTGTGATGACCACCTCTGGAATTTTTAGATTCCCTTAGATCCTAAGGAGAAATGACTCTCCCAGCACCAGCTGGTGGCTTGGTGTCTAGGACATTCTGCATTGGAGAGTCAGGGAGCATCCTTCAGGAATAACTGGTACACAGCTAAGTTTGGCAAGTTTCTTTGAGCTACATTTATGCAATAATTACTTAACAGGAACAGGGTGGGTCTGTGGATGGACACTCAAGTGAGTCATGGGCTGCCCATGGAAGGCCCAATTGTAAAGTAGATGAAATTTCTCTTTAGTCTCTCTCCCCCTCTCCAGTTGCCCCTTTCTCTAACAGACTCTCATGAACTTGATAGTTCCCTTTTACTGCTAAAGGCATGAGACCACCCTGCCCCAACCCTCCACCCCTTGTGATTTGTGTTTATGAAGCCCTCAAATTCTCTTCTTTCTTTTCCCTTCTCCTTCCTCTATTTTTTCATTTTTTTAAGTTTTTAAAAAAATTATTTATTTAAGGCCATGGGGTAAAGTGACTTGCCCAAGGTCACACAGCTAGGTAATTATTAAGCGTCTGAGGTTGAATTTGAACTCAAGTCCTCCTGACTGCAGGACATGGCTGCTCCCCTAGTCCTCTATTTTTCACTCCTCTTTTTTTTCTATTAACAAAAAAGTACAAGAATCCTGTTAGCTGAACCTCTTTGAGATAAATATTCCTATTGATTTTTCCCATCTATCCCTTTTCAATATTTACTTTTAGATATATCTAGTTAGAAAAAAAATTATAGAAGCATTGGGACCTAGAAGTTAAAAGACCAAGTACCAGCCCTGGCAATGTTTCTCTAGTTGACTTTTTTGATAAATCATATAAACTCTCTTGGCCCCATCTGTAAAATGAATGGAATGGGTTGGGGAAATGAGCACTGTGGTCTTTTTCAGCACTAGCAATGTAAGTTCTATAGTTATGTTATATAAAATGTCTTTTTCAGTGCAAACATTCTTTGATTAGATTATATCTTGAAAAAGGGAGTAGTACTCAGATAATCACTTTTTTTCAGAAGTTCCATCTCTGTACTATTGATTTATTTCTATTGTCTTGACTTAGATACTCTACTGCTTTGTGGCCCAGATCTGCATCTCACTGAAAAGTAATCACCTGTTGTGCCAGCTACTTTTGGGTCAGACGGGGTAATAGATGTTCCTTACATATGTGTTCTTCATATATATTTCCCCATCATGAATGTATTTTGTATTTATGCCCTTCGCAGTGGTGGTGTTTTAATCTGAGGTGTGGTATACTCCATGCATTAAGGGGCAAGGTGAGGGGAAGCAGAAAGGAATCTTGTCATTTTGTTTGAAATTTGATTGTGTTCTTTTGGGGGTTTTTTGTTTGTTTTTATTGTAATATTTATAAGGACTTGAAAAGCCTGGCTGATAATTTCCAAGATTATTGATCAAAATTGACCTCATATTTGATCTAACCCAAATGCAAATACCTGAGTTGCATAAGATCATCCCTGTAACCTTTGAGGAACTTTGTACATCATCTGAAATAAAGTAATATTTATTGATATCACTAAGTTCTTTGAGGAGTAGGAACCAAAACTAAAGCACACATTTATGTGTTTTTTGAAAAATTCTTCCTTTGTTGATACATTTAATTTTGGCACATTAGTCATTTCTTAACAAATAGCATCCTCTTCCATCCTACTGCCTTATAAATTTTTCCATTAAAGAAAAACTAAGCAAAACCACCTAATACAGTGATAATAGCATTTTTGTTGTCATTTTAGTCACATCTGACTCTTCCTGATCCTATATGGGACTTTTTTGGCAAAGATATTGGAATGACTTGCTATTTCCTTCTCACTCATTTTACTCCTGAGGAAACTGAGACAGAGTTAAGTGACATGCCTAGGGTCACACAGCTTGTAAGTGTCTGAGGCCAGATTCAAACTCAGGAAGATAAGTCTTCTTGACTCTAGGCCCAGCACTTTATCCACTGAGCTATCCTATTGCCTAAAAGTAGTCTAAAATTTTCAATAACTTTTGTGGTGAAAGGATGTTTTTTGTTCATTGCCTCCTCTGATGGTGACTTGTGAAGCTAGAAGTGGAAAGTATGCATTCTTCTCCCTGTGTTACTGAGGAGGAAACTGAGATTCTTATCAGAACATTCTCTTACATAGGAAGTGACTCCTCAGATTTAATGAAAGAACCAGGACAGGCTTTCTGAAGTCCATTTTTGTGTTCTTCTGAGCTCAGAAGGCACTGAGAAACATTCTATGATCCTTGAGTGAGTCTTCTCATGGTTTTGAATTTGTGGTATGAGGCACAAGCAATACTTGGTGAAAGGATCTTGGTTAAAGGCTATTTGGTTAAAGGAACAATACTAGCAAACATTTCCTCTCAATAACAGAGAGAGAGAGAGAGAGAGAGAGAGAGAGAGAGAGAGAGAGAGAGAGAGAGAGAGTCTAATCAATGTAGAGATTATTTTTAGCAATATACAAGAACAAGCTTCAAAAGGAAAAGCATGTAGGTATCTGTTAGTACATTCCTTCTTGTCTCTTAACTGTTGTATCCTTGGGACAATGCTGATTTTCTATCCTGATGGAAGTCATAACTTCTATACTTTTCTAACTTTTAGAAACAATATTGCATCAAATCGCCATTATCCTTCTCCCCTCTCCTTCATCTCTGACCCTCTATTTGCATCCAACTTTTTGGTTTTCTCTTCCTTCTGCTCCTCATGCCTGAATCTGTTCAGAAATGCCACATTCCAGAAATTATGATATCATAACATATCACAACTGGAGCCAATGTGATGCCCCAGATAAAGGAATGTGGCCTCTCACTGTGAATCAGGCAGGTGTGGCTGACTGGGGATTAAATAGCATGATTCAGCCTCATGCTGTTTAATGATAATCACAGAGCTTAAAGATGAAATACATATATGAAATATATATATATATATATATATATATATATATATATAATTAGCTCATTCACTTCAGAATCCTGGAAGGCAAAGAGTTTTCCTTATGTTGAAAATCCATGGAGTCACAAAAACATTGAGCCTACCTTCTTGCCATCTAGTCCATCCCCCTGTCTCTGTGCTCTTTCATAAGTAGGTTATGCAAGGCAGCAAGGAGCTGCAGAGGCTTTGAATTAGGAGCCAAAGGCTTGGATCCTAGTCCACACTGTGCCACTTAAGTCACTGTATGATTTTTGGATAAAGCTCTTTCTTCTCTTGACTTCAATTTCTGTCTCTATTCCATGAAGAGATAGGATTCAATGGTCTCCATAATGTTCCTTCCAACTGTTAGTCCTGACCTCTGTGATTCTGTGACAGAACTGGGCATCTGGGAAGAGAGATATGATTCAACTCTTCAACCCAGCTCCCTGGAGTGGGTGAAGTGAGGGCCCTGTTGCCAAGCGTCATAGTCAAACATCATATCTATGTTTGGTTACTCTGAGTACACTGAGGCCTCCTTTAGTCAGCATTGTTGGGATCACAGAATATCATTTGGAAGAGATCCCTGAGGCAATCGAGGTCTCAACAGGATGGAACTGTACAAGGAATGAAGACTAGGGACTGCAGTCATGAGATTTGGGCTACAGTCTCTGCTCTGAGACTTACTATCTCTAGAACTCCAGGCATACTTTTCCAAGTCAAGTGGGGATAAGAATCCTTGCTTTACCAGCTTGCATGAAAGCACTTTGTAAATCTCTAAATGCCAGAGTAATAGGCGCCAGACTTAGAATACCCCTCCTCCACTTATTGTGAGGAGTAAATGAGGCAGTGACTAGAAAGTGACTTGTTTCCCATAAAGAGTAAGAAAACTCTAAGTTGCTATGATTATGGTTGGCAAATTTTCTGATAGCTTAAGCTTACCTGCTGAAATCCTCCCTTCTAAAGAAAGTCTTTCCTGATTCCCCTGCTAATATGGAATATCTCTAGTTGACCCTGTATGTAGCTTGGACACATATAGTTATTTTTGTGTTGTCTTTCCCATTAAACTGTGAGTTCCTTGAGAGCAGAAACTGACTCTTGCCTTTCTTTCTATCCCCCATTCTTTAGTAGGTGCTTAATATAGTTTCATCAATTGATTTAAGCAACAAAGCTCTTGTGAAAACATTATTTAAATGCTTAACCATTTGAAGAGGAAATATTATTATAATCAATTCCCCTCTCTCTCTCTAAACCCATAATACTCAGCACTATGGCCATCACCATCATAATCACATTTATGTAGCATTTTAATATTTGCAGGGCACTTTGCAGCATTTGATCCTTGAAATACTTCTATGAGACAGTTGGTATTATAATTCCCATTTTTCAGATGAGAAAATGAAGCTTCAAAAGGTTGAGTTACCTGCCCAAAGTCACACAAATATTAAATATCTGAGGTGTAATTTGCAAATAGGTCTTCCTAATATCAAGTCCATAACTGTATGGGAGAGAGAGAGAGAGAGAGACAGAGAGAGAGAGAGAGAGAGACAGAGACAGAGAGACAGAGACAGAGACAGACAGACAGAGACAGACAGAGACAGAGAGAAACAGAGAGAGACAGAGATGATGATGATGATGATGATGATTGTCCTTCTTTCTCAAAGACCACAGCATAAGGAAGGTGATGCTATGACAAGCATGTGAATTGGATTTGAGGGAGGGGGAATGTGCTAAGTCACCAAACTCACTTTCTCCTCCAGAGCCATCTGGACCCAGTGGCTAGATATGAATCAGGTCAACTGTTGATGGTCCTGGATATGAGGCAATCAGGGTTAAGTGACTTGCCCAAGGTCACACAGCTAATTAGGGCCAAGAGTCTGAGGCTGAATTTGAACTCCTGACTCCAAGGTCAGTGCTCTATCCACTGCACCACCTAGCCACCCAGGTTAATTGATAGATAAATGATAAACAGATGGATGAGAAATTAATCATTTGATAGATGATGTATATATTTATATATGCATTGTACATTTGTATATTTATACCTACATCTATACGTATATAATTATACACATAGATATATACATTTGTATCTGTGTGACATACATTCATAAATATACCCTCTCCTCTAATGTCAGAGCTTTAGGGGATGAATAACAACAGGTGAAGAGGACCTAGAACTCAGAATCTCATAAAAGGAAGTTTGTACATCCTAGGTATTGTATTATCCTATCATTTAACTGGGAAGGAAACCAGACTCAGAGGGAGGAAGTGGTTTTGCCTAACTCTTCAAAACTTCCTCAATTCTAACTTTAAATATTTCCAAACTTTTTCTGTTTCAGTCTCTGCCATCACTAAATTAAATATCTCAGAATCATCTTAGACTTACTCTTCATCCTCCATAGCCAATCAGTTGCTAAACCTTGCATGTCTGTGTTCACATCCTTCATGACTTTTCTATTCTCACAGTAATCATCTTTGTCCAGGCCTTCATCACCTCTGTCCTTTAGCTTTCCTAATGGGTATCATCTTCTTTCAACTGGTCCTACTGAGCTACCTAGTGCATAGAGCTGACCCAAAGCCTCTCAGTGGTTTGCTGTTACTTACTAGATCAAGTCCCCAATCCAGAGCATTCAAACTCTCCATGATCTGACACCACCATGCTTTCTCTCATTCAACTTTTCTTAAGATATGGTATTTCTAGACAAATTGGACCATTCTCTTTCTTTTACCTAAACTTATCACAGTTCTACAACCTAACCCATATCTCTGTTTATGCTGTCTGTCACCTGTAACTGTAATGTCCTCATCCCCAACCCCATTTCTGCTGGATGAAGTCCTACCTATCCTTAAGGCAGAGAGGCACAGCCAGATGCTAGGTCCTGAGGAAAGCTTTGCCTGATGCTAGCCACCCTTACCTCCTTCACTCTAAACTAGAAATAGTCTCTTATTCTTATAAACTGTCCTATCAGCTTAAACCTCATTTCCACCTCCTGGTTTCTCCTTCTGTCTTCCTTCAAGACAGTTCAAATTCTACCCTTCTTGGATTCTTTCCCTTACAACCCCACTCCCATCCAGCTAATGCCTTCCCTGTGCATTTACCTTCCATCTCTGCTGTTTGTATCTTAAATCTGTGTAGTCATTTGTATGTTCTCCTTTAGATTATGAATTGTTGACAGCAGGAGTTGTTCAGGTTTTTTGGTTTGGTTTTGAATACACAGTGCTCATCACACATGCCACATAGCACTTAACAAATGTGTGTTGTCTTAGCTTGACTTTCGCACCTTGATTATGTTGCATCTTGTATTGTAGATATACTGTGTAGAATTGATCTTCCCCACTATCTCCCCCCATGCTGGACAAAAGGCTATATAAGTCTAAAATCACATATGTATAGAATCTGGGGATTCAGAATGGTTTTTCTCATGGTAACCCCTTGAGGAAGGTAGTTCAAACAATATTAACCCATTTTATAAATGAGGAAACTGGGAAAGAAAACTGAAGCTACTGGACCAGGATCACAGAGCCCTATGTAGAAAAGGTGGAATTTGAACCCAGATCTCCTAACTCAATACATAGGCATTTCCCAATCTTTTATGATGCCTATCACAGTAGAAAAGAATTGAATTAGTTGAATTGGATTGAATATATTGACATGTACATGAGCATGCAAATTGTTATTATCGAAGTCTCACTTAAGACCTGTCTCTACTAATTCCCAAGGTTTTACTATCTATATACATGGTTTGCTCCCTATTTAGACCCTAAAATGATTAGTACACAAAGAGTTATCCTGAAGTGGAATGCATTGATTTGTGAGTTCCCTGTCAACGTAAATCTTCAGGTGGGGGCTGAATGACCACATAGGTATATTGTAAAGATTGCTAAGAATATTGGAGTCAACTAGATTGAAGTTCTGGCCTTGGAGACAGGAAGATGAGTTCAAATCCTTACTCAGACACTTGTTGACTATGTTACCCTGGAGAAGTCATTTAGCCTCAGTTTCCTCACTGGTAAAATGAGGATAAAAGCAGGTGACTCCCAGGGTTGTTTTAAGGATTAAATGAGATCATGTTTATGACATGCTTTGCAAACCTTACAAAGTAATATAAAAAGTCTAGCTGTTATTATGTGTTCCTTAAAACAAGATCTCCTGGCATTCCAATCTGAGATTCTATGATTCTATATCTACTTTCACAAGTCTAAACAACTCTGAGTCTTGAAACCATGACATATGAGGAACAATTGAAGGAGTGAGGTTTGGTTAGCCTTAAGAAAAGAAACAGTTGAAGGACTGGCTTGATGAAGAGAGATTATATTCACTACTGTTTGTGAAATGGGCAAAAATTTCAGAGAAGGAGATTTTGCCTCAAAGTTAGAGAAATTGGAGTTATTCTAAAATGGAATGGCTTACTTGAGAAGTAACTGTCTCCCCCTCCTCGTGGACTTTATTTTATTTTTAATTTTTATTTTTTATTCTTTTAGGTTTTTGCAAGGCAAAATGGGGTTAAGTGGCTTGCCTAAGGCCACACAGCTAAGTAATTATTAAGTGTCTGAGGCTGGATTTGAACTCAGGTACTCCTGACTCCAGGGCCAGTGCTCTATCCAATGTGTCACCTAGTTGCCCCTCCTTGTGGACTTTAAGTAGAGTTTTGATGGCCACCTGTCAGAAATTGTTTGGACTAACTGTCCTCTGAGATCACTTTCACTTTTGAAAAGCTGCAATTCTGTGATAACTGATTGGAATTTCTGATTTTATGGTCCTGATTTTCATTTTGTCAGATCAAGGTGTCTTTGGATCCTCCCAGTCATCACTCTTAAGGAAAAAAAAAAATAACTCATTAAGAGTGGGTGCTCCCAAAATGTTCCCTCTTGAAAATCCTTTGGGGAGCTGATAAGCTGAACTCTGCACCTCATGAATGAACCTGTCAAGTATATGATTGGTTCAGAGAACTAAGTTCCAAAATGTTTTTTTGCCAAAAAACCGAAAGGGACTTGCAATCAGAGCCTTGGGCCAAAGCTTGGAGAAACAGGCTCCACTACCCAAATTGTATTTGTTATGTGGGTGTTCCACCTGCCCCACCCCTAGATTCAAAATCATGGTTCTTTCCTGGCCCTTTACAAGTGGGTCATTTGTTTCTCTAGGGAACTGCCAGAGCCAGTTTATATTTTTGTTGAAATTTAGAGCTGAATTCAACCTTAGAACATAGAATGTTTGAACCAGAAAGAACCTCAGAACAAAGAATGTCAGCATCAGAAAGGATTGTAAAATATAGGACAGTGTTAAAGATGGAAGAGGATTTATGATATAAACTGTCAGGTCTGTAAGGGACCTTAGGTATGAGTCAGACTTTTTCATAGCTTAGTATGGGTTTCCATTTAGAATTTGGATCTGGAGTTTTACTAATGTAGACAACCAGGGAATTTGGCCAAAACTATATATAGGGAATTCCTTACTTATATATCTTCCCAGTCATGAATATACCTTTTTCTGATGTTTCCTATAAAATAATCTTGTCTAGATGAAATTTACAAAACTTCTTTGGATTACAAGGTTGCTAGCTGGTGAGATGTGGCTAGTGGTAGTAGTATTACTAATAATAGTAGTGAGGGTTATGGTGATAGTCATAGTAGTAGAGGTAGTGGCAGTCTTAGTAGTTAGCAGTAATAGTAATAGTAATAGTAATAGTAATAGTAATAGTAATAGTAATAGTAATAGTAATAGTAATAGTAATAGTAATAGTAATAGTAATAGTAATAGTAATAGTAATAGTAATAGTAATAGTAATAGTTCTAGTAAGCAGGAGCAACAGTAGTAACTAGTATTTATTTAGCACATTTAACATTTACAATATATTTCACATATGTAATAAGTATGCTTTAGCCCACTATATGAGAACCATGCAGGCTACATCTGATCTTTGGGGTACTAGGAGTACCACAAAGGGTTTGGGGAATATTTTCTCTCTAATGCCATCAACTTGATTCCCCACCATTTGTGTTCCTTCCAAAGTTAGATATTAGTGAGTAGTATCCAATTCTACTTAATCACTTAACAATTAGCTTTTAGAAAGGGACATATAGCAAGAACAAAGGTACAAACTTTAACTCTAAGACTCTCCTGTAACATAACTCAGTGTCTGGTGAGAGGAGTTAACTTTTAATACAATTTCTATATAGAATTGGTTCTACCAAGTTCACATTTAAATGCATTGCTCCTGGATCTGTTTCAGTTATTGCTAGGCAGATTCTTAAAGGTAACCCTTCAAGGTCCCTCCTTGTTCCTTGGTTCATCAGTATTGACCTAGCTGAAAAACTCAGCATGGACTTACACTCCTAGATTCTTGGAGACTACTCTCCTGACCTTTCAAAATTCACAAAGTAGGAACCTCCAGATTAACCTCCCTCACCTAGAATAGAAGATCAGATGGGGCGGCTAGGTGGCACAGTGGATAGAGCACTGGCCTTGGTGTCAGGAGTACCTGAGTTCAAATCCTGTCTCAGACACTTAATAATTACCTAGCTGTGTGGCTGTGGGCAAGCCACTTAACCCCATTGCCTTAAAAAATCTAAAAAAGAAAAAAAAAGAACAGAAGATCAGAAAATAGAGTCAGGTAGAACAGTGAGGCAGTGAGGGCCATTTTCAAAGATCCACATGAACTCAGAGGGGAAAACACTCAGGTCCTTTCCCCTTACCATATTGTTTCTTATTAAATGTATCAGTGAAAGAGTCAAACCACCAGGGGGAAGCTGAAGAGAAAATGGTGGCATCTCTGGTTGGATTTGGGAACATTTGGGAACATCTCCAGAGCTAATCAAAGACCCTCCTATTCACCCCCATGGCTAGCCAAACAGAATCAGTCACAGAATATCCAATTCTAGGTGCCACATTTTAGAAAGGATATTAATGAGCTAGACCAGAGGAAGACAACCAAGATATTGAAGAAGCTGAACACTATGTCTTCTTAGTAACAGTTGGAATGTTACTTAAACATTCAGTAAACACCTACTATTCAATCCAATAAACATTTATTAAACATCTGCTGAATGCCAAACTCTATACTACTTTACAAATATTATTCCATTTGACTTATTTAGCCTAAAGAAAATAAGTTTAGTAAGGAACATAATTGAAGACTTCAAGTATTATCATGGGGAACAGGGGTTTGATTTGTTTTACTTGGCCTCAGAAGGTAGAACTAAGAACCTCAGAACTAAGAACAAAAGGGGGAAGTTTGAGAGAGGCAGATCTTGGCTTGATGTATGGGAAAGCTTACTCCCCACAAGAATGATCCTGAAGTTGAACAAGTTTCCTTAGGGAAGAGTAAATTCTTTGTCAATAGAGATCTTCAAGTGATGTCTCTGTACGACCACATACAGTCACAGAATCATAAATTTAGAAATGGAAGGGACATGAGGCTATCTAACCCAACCCTTATTTTACAGAGGAGAAATACAGGCTCAGAGAGAATAAGTGAATTTCCTAATGTTTATACAGGTAGCAAGTGGGAAAGAGGATTCAAACCAGAGCTGAGAGTTGGAATCTTCTGACTCCAAATCTGGCCTCTTTCTCACCATGCCATGTTGCCTGTAAGGTATGTTACCTAGAATAAAGACAAGTATGGTAGTCATTGATATCTTCTAACTTAGCTTTCCAATTCAAACTTTCTATTGACTCCATGTTGCCATGACACAGAAAAGTCTTCTGTGAAGGTGAATCTGTCAGTGGATACAGGATGAGACCAGTTTGGAGAGACCAGTTCCAGAATTTGATAAGTACAAATATTGTGAGAAATATGGTACAGAGAGTACCTTTTCAGTTAGGAGGCTTTGCAGAGAAGGTAGTAACTGACCTGAACTTTAAAGGAAAGGATTGAGATGGAACAGAGGGTGGGAAATGTGTGGCCCACTCTAAATAAGGAGAATAGATCTACTAAGGACAGGGACTGGCCCTATGATTCCACTGATAGAGAGAAATCCAAGATGAGGAGACTCCCTCTCCCAAAGCAGTTCAGCAGAGGCTTGGAGGTTACCTAGAGAATGCCAATATATGTCAGAGGCAGGATTTGAATTCAGGTCTTCATGACTCCAAGGTTAGTTCTCTATCTACTAGGCCTCTCATAGTATGGTGATGAGGGCAGAAGTTCTTAACCATTTTATATCATAGACCCCTTTGGCAGTTTGGTGAAAGTTATAGACCCTTCTCAGGAGAATGTTTTTAAATACATAAGATTAAAATACTTAATATTACAAAGAAAACCAATAATATTGAAATGCAGTTTATCTCTCTCTATAGCTGCCCTTCTATCAATCTAGCTACCTATCTCTCTATCTAAAACAAGTTCACAGGTCCTGGTTTAAGAATCTTGGGATTAGCAGGCAGCTAGGTGGCATAGAGGATAGAGAATCAGCTCTGGAGTCAGGAGGATCTGAGCTCAAATGCGACCTTAGATAATTAATAATTACCTAGCTGTGTGACCTTGAGCAAGTCACTTAACCCCATTGCCTTGGAAAAACACAACCAAATAAAAAAAGAAACTTGGTATTACACGTCTGGAGAGCAAAACATTAATGGTAAAAATGGAAATAGAAATTCAGGCATAGTTCAAAAATACCACTAAATTTAGAATCAGTAGACCTGTATGATCATTGGCAAGTCATTTAAGCTTTCTGATCCCCAATTTATTCAAAGGTAAAATGGAAAAAAAATTCTTCCATATCTCATGGCATAGGGCATTTGAGGCAAAGGAAGCTGGGTAACCAGAAATCTTTGTAGAAATATTAGTTCAGAAATATTCATTACCCTAACAAGAAATATTAACTCCTCTACCTTCTATCAGAATTAAGAGAGAAAAAGCAACATTCTTTCATAGCTTCTCTGCTTGAAAATGAGTTTCCTAGAAAATGTATATTAAAAGGAGCTGGGAGAGATACAGACAACTGCTTGGGGCCTAATTGACAAGTGCTAAATATCAGGAACTGTCACCATATTGGGGCAGTTAGGGACAGGCCAGATCCTTAAGCCCAGCAATGTGTGACTGTGTCTGTACTAATATAATTCCAACCAAAGTTACATTATGTTGGGACCAGGGACTAACGCTTCAATTATAAACCTCTTTCCCTGGCAGTGCAATCCATGATTATTCATCCTATGATCTTGGGGAGGTCACTCTTCCTTTAAGCTTCAGTTTATTCATCTGTAAAGACACTTAAATCAGATATTGGATCTGCTACTGACTCATCATATGATCAATCTTAACCTTTTATGATCTCTTGAGGGTCCTCATTTGTACAAGGAAGGAGACTGAATTGTCTTTAGTATCTCTTCCAGGTCTACTATTCAATGAAAACGAGGATAATAAAACCTGCCCTGCCTTTCACACAGGAAAAATGTGTCTTGTTACCATAACAAAAAACTGACAATATGATAACATTTTTAGCTTTACAAAATGCTTTACAGGTATCATCTCATCTGAATTTCACTTTAACCCTGTGAGGTAGGTAGGATAAATATGTTTATCCCTATCCTGTATGTAATATTAAAGACTCAATGCTCCAAGTCTGGGGAGGAAGGAAAAGGTGATGATGGAAGGACGGGTAGTTTGAGATGTAGTCAGAGATGTTGGAAAGAAGTGAGATCCTTGTCTATTGGCTTCCAGTTTTGAGAGAAAAGATAAGCTGTTCCAGATTCTCTTTGGGGAGATAAGATATATAGGGTGTAAATATACATATATACATACATACATACATATATATATACAAATATATAATGTATCTATAACTGTATATACACATATATGCATATACATGAACATACGTTTACATGTGTTCATTTACATAATGTACACACATATATAAAAAATTATATAGTACTTAGATAAATGCTAAGTGCTTTATAATTATAGCTCATTTGTATTCATAGTAACCCTGGGAGGTAGATGCTATTATTATTCCCATTTTTTAGATGAGGAAGCACTCTGGGAATAAGAACATGATCAAGAAGCTAGCACCTCTACAAGCTGTTTTCTTTACAAGATAATCCTTTCCCTTCCCCAGTCTTTCCCTGAAGGGAATCTGGAACCTTTTGTTTTCTTTCTCAAAGCTGGAAGTCCCAAACTCTCAAACAGGGTGGAACATTGAGTCATATCAATTTCCACCAAAGAGGAAAGTCTAATGCAATTGAACTTAGAGCCAAAGATTACAGACCGATAAGAAAACTGAGTCTCAGAGAGACTTGTCCTTATTCACATGCTAGTGAAAATGCAATCTAGGGTCAATGCTTCCATTCTAATGAAAATCACTTCCTCTCTGCCAGTGTCATATTCTTGAAATAAGAAGATAATAATAATAATAATTGTCCTGTTTCCTTCACAAGGCTGTTTTGAGAATCAAATAGTGGTTTGTGGAAAGTGCTTTAAAAATATAAAATTTTTAAGAAATGTCTATATAATTTCTCTGAGTTTCAATTGCACTGAATTCCAGAATGCTGGTGCCTCATAGGAGCTAAGAAGTGTCTAGTTTAAACCTTTCATTTCACAGACCAGGTCCCATGCCTAGAGAAGGGAGGTGAGTGGCCCAAAGTCACCCTACTTATAAATGACAAGAACCAGTTTTCTGACTCTGAAATTCCATACTGTTTTCATTCTATCCATCTGATTTTCCTCTTTTGTCTTCTAGCTCTAAGTCCTTGTTGGTAAAATGGGGCTCATGTACTTTTCAATTAATCCCTACCTCATTGTACTGTTATGAAGAAAAAGGTTTGTTATTCTCAAATGAGGACTTGTATAATTATAACTAAAGGAGAAAGACTGGGGGGGGGGGGGGCACAGACATTTTTGGTTTTTATTTATTTATTTTTTAATGAGGGGGAAATGGAAGCTCAGCAGTTCCAGGATCCCAATTAGATGCCTTCATTGGGTTCTCTGTGAGCTACAGAAAAACAAATGGCATCACTCAGACCATCTGATGCCAGGCAGGCAGCCTTGCAAGGACTTGGATCTGTCATGGATACACCCTCCCATGCAGGGGAGATTGTCAAGAGGCATTGGAGACAGGCCAGTCCCCAAGTCAGCTTCCTATAGACAGCTTGTTGAGTTTCCAAAAGGTGCTGAATGGCCTATTGACTCTCCACAGGGCTATTCCCCAAGAAACTTTGGCCAAGAGATGGGCTGCCAAGACAGCTGGGGGCCTGGGGTTATAGATTTGGGGCCTAGGAAAGGGAAGCTGCAGGCTTAACTCTGTAGGAATTATACCTAAGAGTCCGGTTTCTAGAGCTGAAAAGATACTTACAGATTCTCTAGTCCCATCTCCAAATTTTATAGAAAAAAAACTGAGGTGCAGAGAGGGAAATTATTTGTCTTGATTTGTATAACTCGTAAGTGGTAGACTGAACTTGACCCTAGACTTTCTGAAACCAGTTCCAATCTCTTGCCAATTTTCTTTGCTGCCTCTCTTAGAATTCACTGGTTACATGGACAGATGATAACTAACAAGACCACACTTGGCCAATGAAGAAAAACCAGAAAGATATGGAAATAGTGAAGATGTTATATGAGTATTTCATCAAGGAAAAGAAGATATTTAGTCTGGAAAAGAGTTACTGGAGATATGAAGGCCTGTCATAGGGGAAAAGGATTATGCTGCTTGGGAATAAGGAAAAAATATCTAACAACTAGAGCTATCTCAAAGTGCAATTAAATGCCTTAATGTAAAGGGTATAAGTTGCTTTATATCACATGCTCAACTTGAGGTTGAATCCTTTTATTCTTGGTTTTTTGCAGAGAATTACTTAAGGTAGGAGTTAGATTAGATTCTTTCTCTCTGAGGCCCTAACCTGTTCAATTCAATTCAAATCAAGTTAGAAGTCAAAGGGTTAAAGAGCACTGCATTTAGTTTCAGTAGATTTGAGTATGAATCCTAAACTCAGTTATATATTACTTGCATAATTTTGTACAAACTTAGTAAACTTGCTGGTCCCCAATTCCCCCATCTTTGAAATACAGTTGATAGATTATTTTTATTCAATTGTTTTCAGTCATTAGTAAAGATATTGTTCTGGTTTGCAATTCCTTCTTCATCTCATTTTATACATAAAGAAACTGAAGCAAACAAGATTAAGTGGTTTGCCCAAGGACACAGACACCTAGACTGGATTTGAATTCATCTTTCTAACTCCAGGGCCTACACTCTATCCAACTAGCTACTCTAGCCAGTGGATTAGAAGATATCTAAGACATCTTCCACTTCTAAATTTTATGATACACTGAACAAGGCCTTGTGCCTCATAATGTGGATTTAAAGATGGAAAATGACATATATAAGACTATAGTTTTATATTTCTATATCTATATATATGTATGTATACATACATATATATATATGGCTATAGCCTACAAGAAACTAAAAATAACTTCAGTCAAACTCCAACATTTGCATGTTTAACTTTGAAGACTTCAAGTATTGGTGTGATTTTTATTAGTAACTATTTTCTCTTTCGTATTGTCAATCTTGTGTGCAATAGAGGAAAAAAGTAAGAGATAATATGTACGTAAGTTTGTTGAGCATCTGATCTTGCTTCATGAGTCTTGTTTACACTATCAATGTAGAGTAAAGTGGTCCCTATACATTTGTTGATTGCTTTCATTGTTTAATATATGGTACAATGCCCTCACATTACATACTACATGGCATAGTGAAAGATAAGATTCAGATTTAAAAGTTTTAACTTTAAGAATTTTACTTACTGTATCTGTGGATTTCATGTGTTATAGAAAGTGGATAATTTCTAAAATCAATTTTTTAAAAAAATTGAAATATTAAAATAAATGATCACTGAATTCGAAGGCATTACTAGCGAGAAAAAAAGTTCTGCGTGTTACCAGTTTTATTTTATGTACTCCATTTTATGAGTTATTTCATTATTAATGTGTTAGGAAAAGTGTATATTATCAGAATTAATGTTTTGTTATTAAGAATTATGTTCATAAGAGTGTATTTTCAGCAATCTTTAGCAAAAAGTTACAGTTTTTGGTGGTCCCAGAAATCTAAGCCTCAATTATTTATAGCTTCAATAAATCGACTCACATATTTTTACTTTAATGCTGTTCTCCAAGAATGTTACTCTCCCAAAAGTTGAATATTGAAGGTATGATATATGGTAGAATATGGTGAAAGTATGAGAGAGATCCAAATGAAATACATTAGGAAAATTTGGGAATTTCACTTTTAACTGTACATGGGTAAATCAGGAAAGATCTTCATTCAAGGAGTGGTGCCTAAATCAAACATTTAGCGACGTAGCCACATAGAGGCAGAGAAGGGGAAGAAAAAGGAACAGTGAGGATCTCGTGTGTGTGTGTATGTGTGTGTGTGTGTGTGTGTGTGTGTGTGTGTGTGTGTGTGTACAACTTAAGGAGTATGGAAGGAAGAAGGATGAAAGAAGGTTGGAAAAGGAATTTGGAGCTAGATTGCAGAAGGGCTTAACCACCTGGCTAACAATTTTTTGTTTCTTATCCTAAAGGCAATAGGAAGCCATTGAAAACTTTGGAGCAAGAGAGCAACATGGTCAGACCTGTTCATTAGGAAGTTTATTTTGGCAGCTCTCTGAAGTCTAGATTGGAGAGAATAGAGTATGAGAGAGCAGAGAGATGAGTTAGGAGGTTTTTAAGTAGTCAATCAGTCAACTAAGTATCTATTTAATTAATTCAAGCATTTTGTGGGTAAGAGCACTGGACTTAAGAGTCAGCAGCACCTAAGTTCAAATGTAACCTGAGATACTCACTATATAGGTGACTCTGAGGGTCAAATCATTTAAACTCTGTCAGTTTCAGCTTCTTCATCTGTAAAATGAAGATTAGAGTACACCTTTCTTATAGGGCTGTTGTAAGGATCAAATAAGATTACATACATATGTATATAAAAGTTTTCAAATCTTAAAACAGTATATACTATAAAAACTAGCCAACCTGAACATATATATATATAAATTTGGATAAAAGTGTTCAAACTTTAAAATAGTATACTATAAAAACCAGCTATTATTATTAATAATAGTAAAAATAATGCTCATAAGATGATCCCAAAGCTATGGTAGCTTGAACTAGGGTGATAGCAGTCAGAGTGGATATGAGGAAATAGCTGTAAAATTAGCAGGATTGACAATTTATTGGATTGGAGAGGTGGGGGAGAAATAGGACATTAATAGCTGAGATTTTGAAGGTAAAATTGTGCAAATATACTATGGTTACCTAAATGGGCCTCTATTTGCCACCCTAGTAGATTAGGCTTCTGTTATGTAATGGAAAGAACAATGGATTTGAAATAAAGAATTTGGTATTGTATCCTCATTCCCTTACCAGCTCTGTATTCTTGGCCAAGTTACTTAACTTTTCCAAACCTATTTATTCGTCTGCAACATGACCATAATAGTAGCTGCAATACTTCTCTTGCAGGGTTTTTGTAAGAATGGAAAGAGATAAGCAATGGAAAGTGCTTTGCAAAACATATACTACTATATAAATATGAGCCACATATTGCTACTATTTTTTTTTAGTCAAATGCCCAGAAAAACTGGATAGCCAATACATTCCCAACAAGTCAGGTGGGGCCTTGAGTCTTGAGAAGCCTATTAATGATTCAGAAGTTGCCCTTGCTGGGGAAACTAGGTGTCTGATCTCAGACTATAATATAGCACCTTAGGATAGTGCCAGACATATAGTAGGCATTTAGTAAATGTTCATTGAATTGAATTAAGGTTACAGGTGCTTCAATTGTATTGCAAAATGGGAAGATAGTCCAGGATTATTGAAATAAGATAATTTATCCCAGAGAGAATTCTGATGGCAGTCTAAAAGATGATATAGGCACAATCACTTTAGGGTCAATCAGTTCTGAGTTTGAAATCAGAAGACATGGGTTCAAATTCTGGGCTCTGTCATTTAACTACCCCATGACCTTGAACAAGGTATTTTACTTCTCAGAGTCTCAGTTTTCCCTTTTGTAAAATGGAAGGGTCATATCAGATGATTTCTAAGGGCTTTGGTTTGCTTTTTTTCAGCTCTACAAGAATTAATCTGCTAGAGGTTGATGTTTCAGAAAGCTCTGGAAAAGAAATTTGGGACAGAAAAATCCAGCTGGTATTTCTAGGATGTTTCACATAACAAAGTTATTTTGTCAGGAAAGCTGCAAGAACATATGATATCTTTGGGGTTAAAAAATTCTGACATTTTTTAGAAGTGTGGCAAATATTTCTGATGATTTGTTGTTGACTGATAAGACTTGCTTCTCTGGTATCTTCAGGAAATATCAATGGATTCAAAGTCAACAACAAATCAGATAAGCACGTGAGGGGCTTTGTTAAAAAAAATAGAAAGAGAAGGCACAGATTTCTTAGTGAATTATCCCTCCAGAATTCTCCCCAACCCTAACACATAGGATGAATAAGGACCAATTACCTTCATGATCAAGGTATTCTATGGGTCCACACTCCTAAAACTGAAGTACTTTAATAGTCAGTTGGTAGACATAGTTGTCTCAAAGTAAAGGCATCTATCTAGATAGCATCATAAAAATAGTAGCCACAGAAACACTCTCCTCACAAACCTTGGATACCCTCTTCCACAGCTACATACAGCATCAGTGGGAAGACTTGTTATATTCTTAAAGTACATTAGTAGACAGAGAACTTACAGCTACTATGAAGCTAAGGTTCTGAAAACACTTGTCATACATTGTTTTCATTTGATCTCCACAGATGAGCTAACAGAATCTCAGAAAGATTAGATGACTTTCTCAGGTTATACAACTCATAAATGTTGGAGACAATATTCCCATTTAGCTCTCTCCTGTCTTTTAGCTCAGTATTCTTTCCATTGCACACCTTTGCCCCCATTTCTATCTAGTCTGGGACTTGACCAGATGAGAAAATTGTAGTCCAAAGAAATTAAATGACCTGTCTAAAATGACACAGATCTTTTCACTCCAAATTCTCCCCCCCATTACACTATGTCTAAAGGATGTTCTTTCCATTTTAAGCAGATTGAATCTACTGCAACATTTCCAGGTTGTATAATTATTCACCGAAGTGCAGTGAAAATATTATAGAAGATGGCTGTTGGTCTTCATAAGTTACTGTGACTCATTGATCTTATTATTCAGTGACCAACCTTTGGGAGATATCATTCCTTACACTTAGACTAGTCTCTTATCAATTCCATCTAAAGTACTTTAGGAGAAGGGAGCTGTCACAACTTTCTCTCAAAGCTTTGGACAACTCAGACTCTACTCACCTCCATGTTAGAGTGAGGCATTAGAGGAAGACATTAAGAACACAGGAAATTAAGAGTAAGAGCTAAAACCATATAATGTCTTCTAAGTCTAGAGTTAAGAAGATTCAAGTTCAAATCCCATCTCAGACACTAACTGTATGACCCTCAACAAATCACTTAACCTCTGTTAACTAGAGATAATAAAAACACTCATCTCCCTGGATTGTAGTGAGAAGCAAAGGAGAAAATATTTCATAAAGCATTTAGCACACAGTCATATCCAAAAGTAGGTACAATGTGCATGTTACCTATTTTTGTAGTTGTCGTTGACTGTTGTTGCTAGCTGTTATTGCCGTTATTCAGAACTGGGAAGATCCTGAAGACATAGAAGCTAAGTGTTTGGTCTTTGTTTTCCTATGACTCTGCTTCTGTAAAATGGGAAGAAAACCCTGCCTTGCCTTGCCTCCTTCAAAGGCTTATTTTGGGAATCAAATAGTTTGTGCATTGTAAAATACATTGTGATAATAAATACCTGTCATTATCCTTATTAAATGTGGAGCTGCTGCAACTGTCTTTAGCCTGAGGATTGGCCAGAAGGGAATAGACAGGCTGAGGCAGAGACAGCCCAATAAACAGTGTGGTTGGTTGTAGGGAAGGAGCCACTGAGACCCTCCCATCCCCTTCTCCACCCTCTCAGGCTTCTGTCCCCATTGGGAGCTAACTGTGTCAACAGCATACTCTGCCAGCTTCGGGCATGTCTCTGTAAAACCTATTGGCAACTTCCATTACTGTTTCCTGGCTTTTGTCCCTTGGAGAATATTTGAATGCAAAGGGGAGGTGTGGCCAGGAACACTGAAAGAGACACTGCCAACCTTCATGGGTTCTTGCCCTACAGCTCTTATTGAATGTCCCTGTGTGCCCAAGTATTTTACCAGTTACCCACTATCAGACGAAATGGAGTCTAGAACACCAACTTCAAAGTTTAAACATTCTAGCAAGGGAAGATAAAATTGCTTTTTGAGGGGTGGTCTGAATGATCCTAAACTGGGACTCAGAAGACCTGGGTTCTAATTTTACCTCTACCATTAACCCCACAAATGTCCCTGGATAAATCACTTAACTTCTCTGGGAAAGTCATTTCCTACCTCTGTCAAAATGAGGAACTTCAATGTAGAACATAGAACACAAAATAGGCCAATTAGAAGAAATAGGGATTGAAATAATAGGGTATTGAACAATATTAGAATTGGAATAGCAACAGGAATAATAAAAATGATTTGGACAAAATAAGTTTAGATTTCTTTATCAGTGGCAAAGCACTAATTTATACAGAATTTCTTCTTCAATTGTTTAGCCTGTAGAGCAGACATTAGTTGAAATTCTACTTTAACATGAGAAGTAAAGGTTTTTTTCATCATGCCAATGCCCAAACCAAGAATATGTTACAATAACATAATTATTGAATTATAACCAAAGCTCACTATATAACATTGCAAAATGCTTCTATGACATCATTTGACAACTGCCTATTCATAACATTTTAACATTGTTCCTGTGGTACTAGTAACAATACTAGATCATATTTCTATTGTGGTTTAAAGGTTACAAAGTACCTTCCCTGCAATTATGTTGCAAAGTAGAAAATATTGTTGTTTCCATTTTACAGATGAGAAAATTGAAGTTTATAGAAGTTAAGCACTTTGCTTCAAGCTTACCCACCTAGTAAGTCAGAACTCAGTTATTCTGACTATAAGACTGTTACCATTTTCATTATACTGTGATGCTCCCCAAATATTGTTTAATTTGCATCACAATTTTAGACTCAGTCAGTCTAATCAGTGAAGTATGCTTCTATGCTCTCTATACCTGGATATCACTGATGGAGGAAACTCTTCAAATGGAGTTTCCCTTTCCCCCAATACAGATCAACAATTCATGTATAAAATCTTAGAGAGTTGGGAGATTGACATGTTAAATTCCTATGGAAACAGTTTTCATGTGTCAAAATCAGGTCTCAATGAACTCAGTACTGGCTCTCTAGTGCCTATGCCTCCATATAAGACATTTACAGTAAAAAATTAGCCAACAGAACAAGAAAGTATTTCTCTAGTACTCAAAAGGGTACAAAAGACAATAAGGACTATTGGATGAGTAAAAAGGGGAAATTGTGGTCTCAGAAAGTAGTTAAATTTGATCTAGGTCTCGAAGAACAGACAAAGGGAATCAGATAGTTTTAGAGTAAGAAGGAAGACCATCTGGACTAACATTTCACTTTATGAACGACCTGTGTGTGGTTTCTCTGCCAATAGATCTTGCAGCCTCTTTAGGAGTACTCTCAGACAGAAGCCACTCAGACAGAAGCCTCACTACTACCTGTCCTTTCCATTCTTCATATTAAGCTAGCCTTAGTCAACTAGTAAATCCATTCTCTGACCTCTTCTCTACCCAAACTTCCCAGATCCTTTTTGCTCCTAGTTATTCTCAAGGGCCTTAATCCTTTTCCCCTATGAAAGTCATTCAAAATGGAAGAAAGGAATTTTAGGTGAGGAGAAGCAGAGAAAATTTGGGGCCTAGTATATTTATCTTCAGGATTCTCAAATATACTATTCTTGCTTCTCTTTAATATCAAAGGAATTTTTCTAGCTATCATTATAGTGTCTAAAAGTGTTCCTTTGCCACCACTGTTAAAGGGGAAATATAATCTTTATCTGATTCCAGCATTTTCATAATTAAAGAATAAGAGTCTTGTTGAATAAGTCTTCTCATTAGCAGCAACTTAGTTTGCATAGGTTAAACAGCACACACACACACACACACACACACACACACACACATGAACACACACAGAGACTCTCCCCAAGTCAAAACACTCCATGCATTTCCAATAAATTATGATAGGTCAGACTTTATAGTGCAAAAAACTCTGGAAAATCAGGAAAACTGGGTTCTAGTCCTCTATCTGCTAATGATTTGTGGTGTGACCTTGGGCAAAACATATAACCTCTCTGAGACCTTGGGTTCCCAATCTTTAAAATAAGAATAGTAAACTTGAAAACTTCTATCCCTATTCTATGTTCTAGGTGCCCTCCCATGTGAACATTCCATATTATAAGTGCTGTAGTATATTTCACTTCTAAGACTTTGTATTCCATGTTATAACATTTTATATCCAGCCCCAGCATTCATATGAACTTTGACAGCAACAATTAAAATAATTTGATAAACAGTGTAGTGTAATGGAGAGTAGAGCTGGTTTTGGAACCAGTAAGATCCAAGATCAAGTCCTGACTGTTTCACCCTGGGCAAGTCACTTAGTATGTCTAAGTCACAAGTATGCCTAATACTCTGCTTCAGAGAATGTTCTGCTCAATATTAGAAGAGAGAATTATTTATCAGGAATTCTGTACACAGATAAAATCCTGTCTTACTTTTAAATCCATTTATAACCCAGTTCTCTTTTACTATTCCAATCTTCTTACACCTTACACTCCTTGGTGTACTCTACAGTCCAGTAAAACACATTCCTCACACATGAGACATTCATTTCCTGACTTCAAGCATCTTCACTGATTGTCATTCTTGGAATTCTCTTCTTCCTCACATCTACCTCTCAGCTTCCCTGATTTCCTTCATATCCCACCTACAAGAAGCTTTTCCCAGTTTCCCTTAATGTTAATGTTTTCCCTCTCTTGGTTATCCCCAAATAATTTAACCCGTAAATAGCTTGTTTCAATATTGTTAGTATACTGTCTCCCCATTAGTCTATGACCTCCTTGAGATCAGGGACTGTCTTTCTTTGTATTCTAGTGCTTAGCCCAAGCTTAGTACATAATTGGCATGAAACAAATGCTTATTGACTTCTTGTTGTTGACTTGAAATCATAGATCCAATAATAATATTAATAATAGCATGAAGATGTTTCACACATCTATAGTCCTTTCATGTCACAAAATACTTTCCTGGATAGAGTGCTGAACTTGGAGCCAGAAAGAGCAAGATTTAAATCCTGCCTTTACTTGACTTCTCTAAACAAGTTTCTGCATTTGTAAAATGAGGACTAAATAGATTTCTTCTAAAGTCCTTTCAATTTCCAAATCCATGATCCTAGTTTCCTCACACCAGCCTTGTGAAGTGGGGCAGGTAATAAAAGTTTTATTGTCTTCATTCTTTAGATAAGAAACCAAAACCAAGAAAATAAGTTAGCCATGGTGACCCAGCTACCTCCTAGTCTTCTGACTCCAGGTCCAGTACTCTTTCCACTAAGACTTAGAAGTGTAGCTTAGTAGTCATGTCAACTCTCTTTATGGGAGAGCATCTGAGGTGGGGAGTAGCGGTGGTGGTGGTGGTGGTGAACCACAAATGTTTGTTTGCCCAAGAGAGAACCCACTGAGATGGCAGCAGGAGTAATTTAGTTTGGGAATGAAGGAGGCTTTTTGATGCAGCTGGTTGCAGGATGCTTGGGCACATTATCAAGAAGTCTACAGGATCTCTTGCTCATAAAGTTTAAAGAAAATAGATGAAAATCTTTCAGGGACAGTTTCCTATAACAACAACAACTAGTATTTATGAAACTCTTTAAGATTTGCAAAGCACTTAACCAACTTTAGCACTTTTTATTCTCACTGAGACCTTAGAGGGTAGGTGCTATTGTTATGCTTATTTTACATTTAAGAAAACTAAGCTTAAGTAATTTGTTCAAAGTCACAAAGCTAGGAAAAATGAGAGGCAGGATCTGAACTCAGTTCTTCTTGACTCCAGGACTATCACTCTATCACCTATCTGCCCAATAGCCTATTTTCCTATAACTAGGGAATCAAATCTCAGGATAATAATAGCTCCTGTTCACATAGTATTTTCTAGTCACAAATTACTTTATATGTATTATCTCATTTATTCCTCACAATTTCCCCTGAGAAGAAAAATAATCATTCACCTTTCTAAAGTCATTTCCCTTCTTCTGAGCATCATTTTCCTCATAGTCAAAATGGATGTAATAATCCTTGTACTATGTAAGAATGTTTTAAAAAAGAAAAATTTTTAAACAGTAGAGTCTATAGAAATGAGAGT
Organism: Macrotis lagotis; assembly: GCF_037893015.1. NCBI lineage: Eukaryota > Metazoa > Chordata > Mammalia > Peramelemorphia > Peramelidae > Macrotis > Macrotis lagotis. The sequence goes on from NC_133658.1 coordinate 366,467,008, forward strand.
CATTATTATTCTACTAACATGTCCCTCTGATGCTTTTTCTTGGCATGGAAATGTCTCTAATCTCTAAAAGACTTGCCCAAGAGAACTCAAATTCCAGTAGGACATTCTTCTACTAAGCTGGAAATCTTCAAATATATAAGTGGCAACAGAGAAACCCATAACCTGAGATTTGGCCACCAGGCAAGAATGTTCTCAGCAACATATTAAGGACAGTGTGATATGGGGGAAGGAGCTCTCATTCTTGAGTTGGAGGGTCTAGGTTCCAATCCCACTCTTCATACTTAGAAGCTTTGTCACCATGGACAAATCACTCAGCTTCTTGGATGTCAGTTTATCTATAATATGAGGATGTAGGGCTAGAAGATTCCAAGGTCTCTTCCATTTCAAAAGTTGTGGTCCTCTGATCACCTACAGTGATGAGGAGGAACTCTGCTCTACTCAAGGAGGAAATAACCCACCAATGGCATCTTTACAAAACTGAATTTGTAAAAATCTAAAACCTCAGAGCTTGGAGGGTCTTAGGCTTCAACTTGTTCAAGCAAAAGCCTTCTAAGAATTCCTGAAAAGTGGTCAGTCAGCCTCTACTGGAAGACAATCACTGCCTCCTGTAGCATACCATTCCACTTTTGGTTCGATCTGATTGTTAAGAAGTTTTCCCTTGTATTGACTCAAAACCTCTACAACTTCTATCTGTTTGCTTTTAGTTCTCTCCCTTGGAATCAGGAAGAATGATTCTAATCCTAGATGTGTAAACTTGGCCAAGTCACTTTCCCTCTTAACCTCAGTTTCCTATTCTGTAAAATGAAGAGATTGAGCTAGAAAAATTCCAAAAGTCCTTTTTCATTCTGACATCCTATGATTCTATTCTTGAATTTTCTCTGTTCTACTTAGGGACAGTTCTGTTTGGAAGTTTTCCCTTATATGGAGGCAAATTCTGCCTCCTTGCAACTTCCTTCCATTGGTTCTAGTTTTTCTAAGCATAATGCAGAACATTTATTATTATTATTATCATTATCATCATCATTATTATTAGCAAACAGTAGCTGCAGAGTTGTTTGACTCTAAGGTCACTGCAGAGTTGACTGAAGTTTAAATCCATCGATCTAATATGACAAATATGATAAGCAGAAAGAAGGCCAAGGGTGTTGAGAAAGAGAAGGAGACACACGCACACACACACACACACACACACACATACACAGAGAGAGAGAGAGAGAGAGAGAGAGAGAGAGAGAGAGAGAGAGAGAGAGAGGCATGTGCTGTCTTCTTGAGCTACGCAGCTGCTTCACATCATACTGGCCCAACTCCAAAGCTTCTTGCAATACAACATAGCCAAAAAATACAAGTCTCTCAAATCAAGAAAGTTGCCTCTAGGATCATATTTTCCAGTAGACATGATGGGGGGGGGGGAGGCGGGGGTTTAGCAAAAAACAACCTCTTTGGTTAGTCAGGGCAATCTAAAGCTAGGAAACAGTTTTCATTTCATAGGAACTTAGACATAGATCACTTCTAAGTGTTTGTGGAGCAAGTGATAAGCAGGATGTCTCTGTATAGGGAAGGGCAAACAACACAATCCCAACCAGAGCTATCCTCCCTCTCCCATGGGGCATCTAGGCAAAGAGAATAAAGTTGGTTAAGGAAAGACCTCTGAGTTTTAGAGAGAAATCTCCCAGTTGGTTTTGTCTTTGTGATGAAAGATTCTAATCCTGTTCCTTACCTTCTACCACTTCCCATTCTTAAACTTACATGGCAAGATGTTGAGATGACTAATATCATAAAATCGTGGAACATTAGAGGTGGGATGAACCTTAGAACCAAATATTCAAAAAAAAAGATTCTTTTTTATATCTTTGTTTTTGTCACCTAGATTTCCCATTTCCCCAGAGGTTCATTTCTTATAGCAAAGAATTTTAAAAATAATAAAAATAAACAAAGGAAAGAGGGAATGGTAGTTCAGTAAGACTATTTTTTTAAATCTTATATGCAATAGAACATAGAATATTAATAACTGGAAGAGATTTTAGAAAATGGATATAAAAGACTCAATGTGTCAGTGCATAGAGCTGAAAGGGATTTGAAAATATAGAACATTAGAGTGAAAGAAGTTTGAGAATATGAATGTTCAAGCTAAAAGGACTCTATATTATAGAATGTTAGAACCTAGAACATTATATTTTAGCAATGAAAACGGCCTTCAGAAAACATAGTGTCAGAAGTGGAAGGGAACTTATTCAATTCAACTCTTTCATTTTATTGATGAGAAATCAAAGGCCCCCAATTGATGAAGTGGCTTGTACACAAGTTATATTTAAAGTCATCTTACTCCAAATCCAGGACTTTGCTTGTGCCATTAATTTGCCCATTGACCTTCAACTAGTCAGTTTTTCTCAATGGTTTTTATTTTTCTCATCTATATAATGGAAGTGGAGGAAGAGGTTGGATTAGATTATCTCAAAAGGCCCTTCAATTCTAAGCTTCCTGATTCTAACAGGCAAAGCCCATACCGCTAAAAAGAATCTAATTCAAGTGATTTTTTTTTAAGAGTCATGTATTGTATACATGAATCAAGAGAGTTTGGTTCAAAGCCCAGAATTTTCATTCCATTTCTTTTTTTTAGCAAAAAAAATCTTATTTTTAATTTTTTTTGAATTTTACAATTTTCCCCCAATCTCGCTTCCCTTCCCACACCACTCCACAGAAGGCAGTCTGATAGTCTTTACATTGTTTCCATGCTATACAATGATCAAATTGAATGTGTTGATAGAGAAATCATATCCTTAAGGAAAAAAATAAAATATAAGAGATAGCAAAATTACATAAGAAGATAACTTTTTTAAAAAAATCAAAGGTTATAGTCTTTGGTCTTTATTTAAACTTCACAATTCTTTCTTTGGAGACAGATGGTATTCTCCATCACAGATACCCTAAAATTGTCCCTGATTGTTGCACTGATGAAATGAGCAAGTCCATTAAGATAGATCATCAGCCCCATGTTGCTGTTATTGATGTACAATGTTTTCTGGTTCTGCTCATCTTGCTCAGCATCAGTTCATGCAAATCCTCCCCAGCTTCTCTGAATTCCCATCCCTCTTGGTTTCTAATAAAACAATAGTGTTCCATAATGTACATATACCACAAATTGTTCGGCCATTCCCCAATTGATGGGCATTCATCAATTTCCAATTCTATGCTATCACATACAGGGCTGCTATGAATATTTTTGTACAAGTGATGTTTTTACCATTTTCATGATCTCTTCAGGATATAGACCCAGTAGTGGTATTGCTGGATCAAAGGATATCCACATTTTTATTACCCTTTGGGCATAATTTCGAGTCCATTTCTAAACAAACTGAGATATCTCTTCTTTTCATCAAGGTATTAAAACATACCCTCTGGTCATGCCTGAGATTCTACCCATAGCCATGTTATCAGAGAATTGAAAAAAAATCACCTTTTGGTGAGACCACACTGAAAATTATTAGAGATTTGTGATACTTTTTTCATTTATTTATTTATTTGTTTATATTGGTTGGCATTTATGATATCTTAAGTTTAGAGTTAGAAAGTCCTTTAGACATCATTTAGTCTAACTCCATTATTTTACAGCTGAGGAAACTAAAGCCCAGAGAGATTAAATGATTTGCCCAAGGTAACACAGATAGGAATGCTTTTGACTTTTCAATCCCAGATTCTTTCCTTAACCTTTATGACAGTGAATATTACATCAGAGAACATTTAACTAACACACTATACAAAGATAAAGGCCTTTTTTACCTGAGAATTGAATTGGTCAACATCCCAGAGACAAGGAAATACATAGTAAAATTAATCCTCCAACTCAAAGAAGCAAGAATCACTGAAAATCCTTCCTTCTAGCCCTAAGGGTCTGAAAATGGTTTTTTCAATAAATGAAGAATTCCTATTATGGTTGTGAAGTATCTAAAGAACATACTAATGAAAGTTTGGAGTCATAAGTCCTGGATTTGAAACTTGACTCTGACACTTAATAGCTGGGTAAAGGAGCAAATTTCCAATATTTCTGGACTTCAGTTTCCTCATTTGTAAAACAAAGAGGCTGAATTAGGTGATCTCTAAGGTCCTTTTCAATTTCAAAAAAAATTGCTGTAATGATATGATTTTAAATTCTTGGAAGTTCATCTAGTGTAATACAACTATTATTTAGTAGGTCATACCCAGCTAGAAAGCCTTTTAATTCAGATCCCAATGACTGATCCTGTATCAACTAAAGATCAACTTAATTACATGTGGAGAAGCTTATGACATTCATTCATTCATGTTATTTATTAAGCATTTGCTATGAGTCAGGTACTATGCTAAATGTTGGGAATGCAAATGCAAAGGGAAAAAAAGACTACCCTTGCCCTCAAGGGCCTTATATTCTAATGGGTGAAAATACACGATAAAACAAAAGCAGAAATGGTTGAAACCAGGGGATGAAGTCCTTTGACCAGAGAAGTTCTTGCAACCACTTTATTAAGGTCTGGAGAGGTTGTGGTCTACATTTACGAAAGAGATGATTGAGGAAAATCATGTCTGGAATGGAAAGTAGCAGAAAATTAGACAGCTGCTCAAATACATTAAAGATTCAAGTTAAAGTTTGTTGCTGCCTCCTATATTCACCAAGTTTGAGGATAAAATGTTTCTTCTATCAGTGCCTTCACTGATTAAATTTTCTACTTCAGATGTGGTATGCCTGGGAATTCCTAGGTTTAGAATTATGAGACCTGGACTCACGTTTTAGTTGTGTCTCTTGGCTTTGTAGCCTTTGTTAATATAGCAACTCTTTTTCATAGAATGTATTAACTGGGAGATAACTTTCTCATTTTCCAGATGGGAAAAATAAGATCTTGCCCATGTTCTTTTTGTCTTCATTTTAAAATGATGGGCAAAGAGACAGAGGAAGATGGAGAGAGGAAGGGAGTAAGGGGGGGAAGAGGAAAAGGAGAATAGAAAGAAGAAAGAAGAGTTAGATGAAAGAGGGACAAGAGAGGGAAAAAGGAATAGAGAGGCAGAATGACAAAGACAGTCAGGCAGAAAGAGTACAGAGAGAGAAAGAAGACAAAAATAGAATAGAAATAGAGAAAAGGCAGGAGAGAAAGAAAGGGAAAGGAAGATAGGGAAAAGGGGGTAGAGAGAGAGTAGAATGAAGGGAAAGAGCAAGAGTGAGAGAGAGGGAAAGAGAGACACGAAGGACAGGGTGAAAGATTCAGAAAAGGGAAATATCTAACCTCCCATCTAGTGTCAGAGACAAGATTCAAAAACCTCCTGATTCAAAATCCACCGAGCTTGCTGCTATACCCCATTAAATCCCTTTCTCTTTTATGGCCTCAGGTTCCACATGGGATTGGAATAGATGATCTCTAAGGTCTCTTTCAGCTCATATTTCTACAATTCTAGAGCCCCTAGGGATCCTTAAGCTTTGGGGGGGGGGGTCATGGATCCCTTTCGTCTAGATGAAATTTTCTGGACCCTTCTCAGAATAATATTTTGAGATGAATAAAATAAAATATATAGAATTATATAAGAAACAAATTTTATTAAACAAAAGTATAATTTTTTGCCATTCAAGTTCATAAGCCCCTTGAAATCTATCCAGAGACCCCCTTGGGAGTCCATGTAACCTAAATTAAGAACCTCTGTCCCAGAGGATCTCTATATGACCACTCTGGAAAGGATCAAAGAACTAGCGGTCTTGGCCAATCCCTGTTACTCTCTGAAATCTCATTGTTTCTTTCTGTTTTCCTTAGGGAGCCCAGACCATCCTGAGACAGTTGAAAGCTGAATAGGCTGCATTTTCTCCTACTTTCCTGGGACAGCAAGCATTGACCTTGGGGACTGCTGCCTCATGGTGCTGCCTGCCTCCAGGTCCATACCTTCAACAATGACTTCCTTTCTACCACTGGAAGAATGACAGAGGAGACTCAGGATCTGAAGGCAAAGGAGCAAGGAGCCATGAAAGGAGATAATATGGAAAGAATACAATGGGTCAAGAGTCAGGAGATGAGGGTGAACCAGGAAACTGCAAGCTGCTGCAGTCAGAGATCTCCAAACACCGAGGTCTCTAGGAAGAAGAGGGTTCATGCGGGCTTCCCTGGCCCACCTAACCCGAGGACAGTGACACAAAGCCTTAACAATCCAGGGATTTCATTTCTTTATTATTAACAAGATCATGGGAGTCAACTTGAACTGGCTTCCTAATGGGACTCAGGGGACAACAGGACCCAGATGGACTGTGTTGTCAAGTTTGAAAAAAAATAATAATCGCTTTAACATAAATGGAAGAAACATTGCAACAGCTTCACTTTGTACTTTGACATTTAATTCTCCGTCATGGTTCTTTCTCTTATCCTCTCCATAGCATTCTGACCCTCCCCTCCTCTTTTTTCGTTTTCTTTCTCTCTCTTTTCCTACTCCCTTTTCTTTCTTCCTCCCTTCCCTATTCACATCATCTTTTCCCCTCCTTCCTTCATTTTCTCTCTTCTTTCTTTTTTCCTGTCTCTTTTTTCTGTTGTTTCTGTATTCTCTCTCCTCTCCCTCCCTCTTTTTTTGTTCTCTCTCTCCACTTTCCTGTTTTTTCTTTCTGTTTTTTGTCCTCTATTTTTTCCTCTCTTATTCTCTCTCTCTCTCTCTTTCTCTGTCTGTCTGTCTCTCTCTCTCTTTGTCTCTCTCTCTCTCTCTCTCTCTCTCTGTCTGTCTGTCTGTCTGTCTCTCCCTTTCTCATCCTATATATCCATTTCCCTCCCTTAGAGCCACCATACTGCTCTAACAAAATGGGATAGGAGAATGAGGGGGGTAACGTAAATGTTTAGTTTTTCAACACTCCTATGAAGCATTGTGTGATTGCAGGTGTGCCCCTCCACCCCCACCCCCACCCCACCCCCCATTTAGGAAAAATTAATATTATGAAAAAACAAACTTTCAAAAGGATAGAAGAAAAAAGAGAAATAAACACACTAACAAAGGAGTCACATTCACCACAGGGTTCCTTTAAATAAGGCATTCCCCCAAATCACATTGCATAAGACATCTCAGAAAGGAAACAAGCAATCATTAAACACCTACTATTTGCCAGGGACTGTGTTAAACACTTTACAAATATTATCTCAGTTTATCCTTACAATAATCCTGGGAGGTAGGGGTTATTACTTTCCCCATTTCATCGTTGAGGAAATTGAGGGACATAGAGGTTAAGTGACTTGCCCAAGGTTGCACATCTAATAAGAATTAGAGACTGGATTTTATTTCAAGTTTTTCTGCATCTAAGTCCATGGCTTTATCTACTTCATGCACATTCCCCTTTCTGCTTGAAGACATGTCTATATCTTCCCCTTGGAGACATAGATCTTTCTCTACAGCCTGATGAAGCTTTGTCTGATGGAACTTGGGGAAAGCAGCTTCTAGGAGAAGAATCTTTTGAATTTATAATAAGGGAATACAGATCATAGCTTCTAGTTAGCATCTAGGTAGAAAAGTGGATCACTATCTCTACTGCAGGGAGACTGAAAGACTTGGATTTAAATCCAGATTCACATTTATTGTGTTACCCTGGCAAGTTACCTTACCTCTCATCTTCAGTTTTCTCATTTGTAACATGAGAAGAAACTGTCACTCACCATGCAAGCTTATTGCAAAGACCAACTGACATAACAGACGTAAAGCACTTTGCAAATCTAAATTGCTAGCTATGCATCTAATTCATAGAACTTTGGAACTAGTAGGAACTTTAGAACACAGAACAGAATGTAAAAGCCAGTCAGTACTTAGAACATAGACTAATTCACCTGGAATGCAAAAAACATAGCAAATGCCCGAGAGGTTTAATCTAATTCTACACTTTAATCTTGTAGATGAAAAAACTGAGGCCCAGGTAGGAAAAAGTCAAAGAGTGAGTCAATGTCAGAGAAAAGATTCTTTCTCAAATACTCTGACTCCCTTCTAACCCAATCCTTTTTTCCATGATATCATCCTAATTTGGCTTACCTAGGAAGAATGAATTTTTAAGAATACTGAAAAAGAGGAATTAGTCATAAGAACTGGGAGCTAGTAAGTAATAATAGGTCTCATTTCTATAACATTTGATATTTTATAAAGCACTTTTACCATATTAGAATGAAGGGAGAGACAAGGCAGGGATCATTTTCCTCATTTAACATATGAAGAAACTGAGTCTCAGAGATGGAAAAAGACCGGTCATATAATTAAACGGGAGCAAAGACAGGAGAAAATACATTTCTTTTAACTCAATTCAATACTCTTTATTGGTAGAATACTGTTGTATTACTATATTGTCTTTGGTTGGAATAGCCAAGAAATGTGTGACTGGGGGCATCTTCATCTGCAAAATGAAAGTGCTGGACTCCATCTCTATGGTCCCTTCTAGCTCTGACATTCTGTGACTGATAGGTTTAGAGGTCCCCTGAGAATTACAATAAGAGAGCCACTTTAGGGACTGGGTTGGGGTGGGGGAGAGAAAGGAGGGTTTGTCCATTAAGATATAGATATTCAGCATCCTAGCGCCCTCTGGTGGCAGGATTTTATCACTTACTCTTATTTAATATTGGATTAAAGTAGTATTCAACATACAGAGGTCAGAGCTTCCCAGTTGGTGCTGGGGCAGGGGGTGGGGGGGGGGGAGACCTGAGGGTTTACTGGTTTGTAAATTCAATAAATTAATAGCATAATCGACTAATCTCCAAAGCTAATTCTATCAGCACTTAGATCTCATTTATAAACAAATACTTATCAGAACAAGGGAGGAGGTAATCCTGTGAGCCTCTGTATATGTCAGACCTCCATTTGAAAGACTGTGACCAAGCTGGACACCACACTATAGGAAGGTCATTTTCAAGTTGGAACACATCCAGAGGAAGGAAGCTGGGATGGGGAAAGAACTGGAAACTATTCCATCCAAGGATTATTTGAAAAAATTAGCACTCTTTAGTTTGGAGAAGACTTTAGGAAGGACATGAGAGCTATCTAGAGACACTTGAGAGGTTGTCATGTAGAAGAATAAGAATAAGGATTAGATTTATATTATTCTTATTGGTCCCAGAAGGTTGAACTAGGAGCAATTTAAGGCAAAAGGGATTTGAGGGGAGAATAGTTGCTGAGAGACAGATTTAAGTTTGGTATGAGAAAGAATTTCCAGTGAGCTGGAGAGTCTATTTGTTAGAAATGTTCCTGAGGATATAATGCTCAGAAACAGTACTCAGAGATAAAATTTTAGGATTTAGAGTTGAAAAGGGACCTCTGACATTGATCTAGTCCAACTCTCCCCAAGAGCACATATGTAGTCATTTGTAGGTCCATGTTTGAACCTGAGTCTTCTGACTCTAACTCTGATGTATTCATAATTTCTGTCCTTCCCTTGCTATTAACCCCAGTGATGTTCTCTTGGTTGAGTGTTGCACCTGCCCCTCAGGCTCTCAATGACACTAAATGAAAAAAAAAAAGGATATGATGTAGTTCCCTTTCTATAATCCATTGAATCTATCTTTGATACTGGGAAAGTATGAGAAGAGTGAGAGATCTCTCATCTGAGCTTGTCACTTTCCATTACTACTTTCATGCTAGACTTGTCCAATAGCTCCTCTATCTACTTCAACTTCCACTGCATTTCAGGTCACAACAACAGTAAATAATAATGCCAGTGGTGGTAGCAGTAGCAACAACAGAACACCTATTTCCACCAATCCTCTACAAATTGCTTACCTTTTCATTGTCTATTTTTTTTATTTGTGATTTCCATTGCAGGGAATTTCTGGTATGGAATTCCTTCAAAGATACAAATCAGTAACTGTTGTCTTTCACTCATAGCATGTGAGAATGTGGTTGCACTGGGAAGTTAAGGAACTTACCTGTGGGTTCTGCATGACTTGTACCATCATTATCTCATATTATGAGTTTAATTCAGCAAATGTTAAAGTCTCACACACGCAACCCATCAGTAGAAGAAACTGAGATTTGAACCTAGATTTTTTTCCTCTCTTAGTGTCTCTCTCTCTCTCCCACTCTCTCTCCTTCCCCCTAGATGAGAGAATTCTGTGTATGTAAATGTATACACACATCACACACACACACATATATATATATATGTATATATATATGTATATATATATATATATACTATAAAACTAGAGGAATAGCAATTGTTTAATTGCACAATGTCCAATCTTGAAGGGATTATCATTTGTTCAAAAATATACAAATGTACACCTACCTAGAGATACACACACACACACACACACACACACACACACACACACATTTTTAATTTTGCAATGTTCAATCTTCAGAGGATTCTCATTTGTTCATATATATGTATACATGTATTGATACACATACATGCACAGACACACATATTTATACATGAACACAAACATTTTTAATTTCACAATGTTCAGGATTCAGGGGATTCTTATTCATTCATTCCTTTATTCCTTCACTCATGCAACTACTAGTGTTCCTTATTTTTAGTAGTACTTTATTTTTTTCAATTACATGTGAGGACAAATTTTAACATTCATTTAAAATTTTAAGTTATAAATTTTCTCCCTTCACCTCACCTCACCCTAAGACAGTAAGCAATTTGATATAAGTTTTATATTATCAATCTTCTTTAAAAGCTTGCTATAGACAGAACTTGATACTTAGCTCTGAGGCAGATAATGAGTTAAGAAAAGAAATGATTCTTAATGATTCCTGCTTTCACAGAGCCTAAAGTCTAATAAGGCAATATGACCTAAACACAGAAAACTATAATATACATAAATAGATAACAAGATTATATAAGTGGTGCATTTGAGTTCCAGAATGTTATTAGAGGTCTCAGTAAGAAATTACTGTCAATTGGAAACATCAGGGAAGGTTTCTTGAAAGAAATGGCATTTGAACTGGATTTAAAGGGTAGACAAGTTTTCAAAAAGTGAAGAATTTCTGACCACTATCAATGAAAATGTGGAAGCAAATAGATTTAACCAGGTCTCAATGGATAGAACAGAATTTTCTAGAATTTTCTAAATCCTTCTAGGGGGACTTTAAAATTCATGGCACTTTGGTAGTACAGTGAATAAAGTGCTAGACCTGGGAGCAGAAAGACCTGAGTTCAAATCTGCTCTAAGACAAGTCATTTAACCCTATGTGGTTGTTTTCGCATCTGTAAAAATGGGAATAACAGAATCTATTCACAGTGTCGTTGTGAGAATTAATGACATCATTTTTGTAAGATCCTTGGTTTGTTGTAGGCACTTTCCCTTTAAGATTCATCTGGGTCAACCTCTTCATTTCACAGATGAGGAATTATAGCTTAAATTGAGAAATTACTTGATCAAGGTCACAATTAAGTAGCAAAATTAGGGTTTGAACTCCAAAATATTTATTCTTTCCAATTGCCATGTTAGTTTTAAACCTGGGTTCAAATACAGACCCTGAATGAAACCTTCCCTTACAGGAGTCACTTCTTACTTGTGAACTTCAGGATTATTCTCTGCAAAATGAGAATAATAATAATTATTTCACTCCATCAAATATCCTCCTCCAATAAGTACCTCATTGAAGTGTTAGCTAAGGTTCTAGAATGCTAGACAAATGCGGTACAAGTTCTTGTAAGAAGTGTTGAATCCTGATTCCTGTTTTTCTAACCCAGAACATTTCCTTCCAAGAATCTTGGGTAGGTGGGAGTTTTTAAAAGTCCTTTGCAATACTGCACAGATATAAACTTGTATTTCAAATAGGAGCCCAAAGACAGTCCTCATGTAAGGACTGAGGACAGGAAAGAGCATAACCAGTATTTCTCAAGGACAGTAAAGAGAGCTCAAGACATAGGGCACCACCTATATAGGAAGAAGCACATAAATGGAAGATGGAATGGTATGTAAGGGGGCCATCAAACAATGCAGAGATTCTTAACCTTTTTTATGTGTGTCTTGGAGTCCACTGGCAGGCTGCTAAAGACACAGCTCCATTCATAGAATAATGCTTTTAAATATACAAAATAAATGTTTATTATTAGAATACAGTTATCAGCATACTATATATATATGTGTGTGCATATATATGTATATATGTATGTATGTATGTGTGTGTGTATATTTAAAAGTTCTTAGACCCCAAATTAAGAACCTTTGAATAAGAATATTTGAACTGAAAAATAGCATGCATGAGGGCAGTGGGGTGATAGATTAATGTGTGGTTAGCTTGCAATGATAGATTAGAGACAGAAAATAATGGGTTTTAAAATGTGTATTTTACCCTAACAGTTATAGGGAGCCATGAAAGTACTGAATGTCCTTGGAGCATTGAATATGTAATCTTTGCATTCTTAGGGTTATTGTGAGGAGTGCATTTTTTAAAAATCTTTTAAGTACTGCAGTGATTAGAATTAACATTAGAAATAGCCATTGAAAGTAAGGTGGTGGTGGTGGGAAATGGTTAGTTGTAATACTTACTCTTGACCTTAGACAAGTCACTTAACCTTCCCAGGTCTCAGTTTCCTTAGCTGTAAAATCAGATGGTTTGGACTAGATGGCCTCTGAGGTTACTGCCAGTTCTAGTTTCATGACCTATGAAACGATGATCCCTTAGGTATATAGCTTTATGTGTCACCAACCTAAAGGGCAGATTTGTCGTGTTGAGTACTGACTGAAACAAAGAGGAAGGGTTCAAGGAAAGAAATGGTAAGCAGAGACTCTGAAGCCTGACTGTTCCTGACTTTCCAGTTCAATATTACATGATAAGGGAAATAGTCTTCAGATTTTCTTTGTCCATACATACTCATCAGTTAAATTTTTATTAGCATGAACCCAATACATGTATATTTATTTTAATGTATATCCATATATATTCACATGTGTCTGTATATATATGTACACATGTACACATGTACACATGTACACATATATAAGTGTGTGTGTTGTTTATTCCTTTTTCATTTACTTTTGGACCCCATCTGGGATTTTCTTGTCAAAGCTACAGGAGTGGTTTGTCATTTCCATCTCCAACTCATTTTTCAAAAGAAAAACTGAGGCAAACAGTGTTAAGTGACTTGCCCAGAGTCACACAGCTGGATCTTGAGACTAGATTTGAACTTGCATTCTTCTGAATCCAGGACCAGCACTCTATCTACTCTACACCTAATTGATACACACAGAGACACAGCCCCACACACATACAAATACATTCATTTGCTGTTATTGTTGGTTTTTAATCATCTAGTCTTGTCTTTATGACCTAGTGGATTGTACTGTCCATGGGTTTGGTTGGGGGGTTTTTTTTTTGGTTTTTTGGGTTTGGGGTTTTTGCAAGGGTTTAAGTGGCTTGTCCAAGCTAAGTAAGTATTAATTGTCTGAGGTCAAATTTGAACTCAGGTCCTCCTGAATCCAGGGCCAGTGCTCTATCTAATGCACCACCTAGTTGCCCTCATGAGGTTTTCTTGGCAGATACTGGAGTGATTTGCCATTTTATTCTCCAGTATGTATATGCTTATATGTATATTCTGATTCTTATAATTATATGCATTATAAAACTGAACAAATGGTAACCTTAAAAAACAATGAATGAGATAGAAGCATTATTTGGTTCTAGCAGAAACTGGGAAACACTAGTTTCTTGCAAATATATTGGCAGTTATGTGGAGGATAAATTGAAATAGGAAGAGATATGGGGCAGAGAGATCAATTAAGAGACTATTTTAATAGTTTATGGGAAAGATGAAAAGGTCCTGATCTAAGATTATGCCTATGTGAATAGAGATAAAACAATGGATACAAGAGATGTTGGAGAAATAGAAGCAACAAAATTTGGTGATTGGATATATGAGTGAAGTAAAGGGAAGAGTCCAGGATGAAACTGGGGTTGAGAATATTTGCATCTAGAAGGATTGTGATACTCTCAAACATAACAAGGAAGAAGGGGGAGAGAAGAGGAGAGGGAGATAAAAATAGTGTAATGAGATGTGCAGTGCATATCACAATTCATCCATCCCTACCTATCCTGTGTAACTCATCTATCCTGCTAAAAACAAACAGGAATGGAGTTTACTTACATGCCAGTCAGTGCCTTTAAGCATAAAACCATTCAAATGATGCACGGGCAGCCAAGGGGCATCTGGTACAACTATGAAATGATGGGGTATGGGTACATTGAGGAAGGAACAATTTTCCCAATGTCACCTACATAGTTTCTACTGTGAGAGGCTGAAAATTATAGCATGCTGAACATCACATGTTGGGTCAGGAAGGGACAAATTGAGATCTTGTAAAGTCACAGGAAGACTTGGGTGGGAAGAGGTTCAAGGCAATCAGGGAAGTGGGTGATGTGGATATGTTACAAAAAAAGTCCATGTTTGAATGATACCTTTTGGAGTCATGCCAGAACCCCCAGGAAGCTGGGATCCCCTATTTTGTAGACTTCCAGGCTAAAGGATGATTGTAATACCATAGGCTATATTACTGGAAAAGAGGGAACATCTAGTTCCATTTCTGGAGGGTAAGTAACTTTCCCAGGATCACGTAGTTAAGTATCAGTGTTGTACTTCAAACTCAAGTCCTTTTGACTCCAAATCTAAGATTCATTCACCACAGAGATGTTCTTCCCCACTTGAGAACATCATGTCCCTATGGGCTCTATTTCAGTTGTTTGTGAGCCAAGTCAGGTCAGGTCGATGGGCACACCCAGACTCCAGCAGAGAAGGCTTTTATGCAAAGTTTCATGCTGCTTCCATGGGTGTTTGCAAACACTTTTGAAAGCAAATAGCCAATTGATTTAAAAATTCCTCTGAGCTCAAAGCCAATGGTATTTATGGAAAATGTAAAAATCTGGCAGGTAAAGAAAACACTACCACATGTCAATAAATCACAGTGGTGGTGCTGCAAAGAAGAGAGTCACCAGCATCTGTGTTTGTTCTATGCACATAGAACCCTGAGGCTACCCCCAAAGGTTCTCCAAAGCAGTGACTCAGAGATACATAGAGAACATTAGAGCTGGGCGAGACTCTGAGAAGACAGAAGTTTAGAATTGGAAAAGATTTGAGAATGTATACCATAGAATATCAAAGTTGGAAGAGAAGCAGATCTTCCCCATTCTTTCACTCTGTGCAACTCTTCTCCATGTCTTTTAAAAACTATATGTATACACATGCATGTGCACATACAAACATGTGGGTGCATGTGTGTTTACATGTGTGTATATGCATGACACACAAAAATATATACATGTATATTTGGCACTTTCCTCATTGAGCCATTCTCATATTGAAAATAAAGAGAAAAATAATTCAGAAGAGCAAAATTAACCACATGTTGAGTATGTCTAACAGAATACTCAACACCTGCATCAAATATATCCTCTACCTCTGTAGCTCCTGGCTTTCTATAAATCCTCAAAGGCTACCTAGTACAGTGAAGGTCTTCTTTTCCATTGCCCTATCAACAACTGGTTAAAGAATAAAAAGGAATCCCAGGACTGAGGACCATCTAAGTCAAGGATTCTTAACCTAGGGTTCAAGAACTTGTTTTTATTTTTTTTTAACTTTGATGATTGTATTTCAATATGATAGGTCTCTTTTGTATTCTTATACATTTTAATTTAGATACTATTTAAGAAGGGGTCCATAGACTTTACCTGTTTGACAAAGGTCAAAAAAAAAGTTTTGATGCAAAAAATGTTTAAGATTCAGATGTTGTGGGTTTAGATCACATACACTCCTCCCCATTTTATGGTTCATTGTGAGCAAACCAATTCAACTCTAGAGTGATCCATCTCTCTTTTCTCTGACAGACTAGCCTCACAAATGCTTTTTCAGCTTGGTAATATTGTGCTGTACTGGCACAGCCTTTGAGAACCCAAAATTATCTCCATGACAGAGAAGGAATGGGGAAGAAACACAGGTTTAATGAGAAGATGGAAAGTTGGTCAGGAAGTTCAATTGCTGTTGAGAGATGGGCCTGTTATTCACCTAGAAGGAAACTTTTTATGAATCATAATCATCTATGATAAATTTCTTCTGACATCAGAAGGTAGTCAATTGGGTTGGCCTGGGGAATCATGATGAAAGGGCTAGAGTGCCAGTCTTAGAGTCAAGAAGATCTGACTTCAAATCCTGCCTCTGCCATCTAAATTATACAATCAATCATGAGCAAACCATTTAACTTTTCTGACTCTCAGTTTTCTCATCTGTAAAATTAAAGGATTAGACTGAGTGACTAAGGCTTCTTTCATCACTGAATCTATAATCCCATGAGTATGTGCATAACTTATACCCAGGACCTCAGAATTCCAAAAAGTCATCTCAACCTTCTAGTTTCTTATTAAAGACCAAATCCAACTTCCTATATCTCACCAACATCCCTTACCATCCTCAATCTCTCCCCACCAGGGCTAAAGACTGAAAAATCCTTTTCCTGTAAAAGGTATGTAAGTAAAGTAAATGAATGAATATGATGTAAAAATGAATATGAAGAAATATGAAGTAAAGCCACAGGATACTCAATTGATTCACTTTCCTCCCCCAAACAATGTCACTATTAAATTTATTATTGTTACTAGAACAAGAGGTAGAAAGGGAGCAGGAAGAATGATGACAGAGGAGGGTTATGGGAACAGTGGCAAGAAAATGGAAAGATGGCATGAGTATATGAGACACAAATATAAAGGATGGCCTGCAGTCTTGGACCAGCTACATGTAGTGATCTAAGTGAACTGGTTTATATTCACTCAGTCACCAATCAATGAGGACAAAGTGAATACTATATGCCCAGCTATACTAATGAATGTGAAGGAGACAATAGAAATATGATTCCATAGAAGTCATTGAATAGTATTTTACCTACACTATCTCATTTGTTTCCCACAACAACTCTGTGTGGGAAAAAGTGCAAGTGTCATTATCACCAGTCCAAAGGGGGGGGGGGGGGGGGCTGAGGCTAATAAATAAACAGACTAGGTCAAAGTCACACAGTACCAATATTAGGAGGTGAACTCTGGTTTTCTGACTCCAAAGCTGGGATTTTCTCTATTGCTCCATACATTTCACTGGTGTAACTGTAATCCACATCTCCAAAAGGAAAACTCTTTGAAAGAAAAAAAAATCTACATGTTCTTGCAAAAATGATACCCACTACAAACAACATTCAGGTTTTCTATGCCAGTTTGAAAAGAAGAAAGTGTAGTCTTTTCAAAGTAATGCAACAGAGACTCAATCTACTTTTTTGTTAAATTTCTTTTTGGTGATTTTCAAACATTTTTATTCTCCTACCTTCCCAAACTCCATTGCAAAAAAATATAAACACAACAAATTTCCATATAAATTCTGTCCAAAATTGTGCACCTCATTCTGTTAACATAGCTCTTAATTTTTCTGATTGGAGGTGAGCGAATTCTATTATCAGCATCATGGTTGATTCCTACATTGATCAGAGTTCTTAAATCTTTCAAAATTGTTAATTTTTTACAATGTCACTGTTATCATATAAATTATTCTTCTGGTACTGCTTCCTTCACTCTGCATTGGTTTATATGTCTTACCAGGATTCTTTGAAACCATTTCTTTCATCATTTTCAAAAGCACAAAAGTGTACCATTGCATTTAGACAATCATAGTTTATTCAGTCATTCCCAACTGAAAACACCCTTTTAGTCTCAATTCTTTGCCACCACAAAAAGAACTGCCAGAATTTTATTTGGACATATAGGATTTTTTTCCTCTTTTCAAAAAAAAATCTCTTAGGGGTATTATCCTATTAGTGGTATATCTGGGTCAAAAGATCACAGTTTAGTAATTCTTTGGACATGGTTCCAAACTATTTTCTGGAATGAGTCAGTCTATCTTTAATGAAATCAAGCAATCTAGCTTTATTATCAAGATACACAGATAACTCATAAGTATAACAGACATTTGAAAGGAAAATTTCCTTTGAGGCAAGAGTTTAAAAAAATCTACACATGACTGGAATTTAACAATTGATCATTAAATTCTGAAAATATTGACAAAGTGTCTAGTATGTATAGGATCCTAAGGAGAATTTTAGAAGCTCAGAGTTAGGAGGGACCTCAAGAATCCTATTTTCTGTTGCTTTTCAGTCATGTCTGACTGTGATCCTTTTTGTGGGGTTTTGGGCAAAGTTCCTGGAGAGATTTGCCATTTCCTTCTACAACTCTTAATAGATGAGGAAACTGTGGCAAACTGGGTTAAGTGACTTGCCAAAAGTCTTAGAGCTAGGAAGTGTCTAAGACTAGATTTGGACTTAGGTCTTTCTGACTCCAAGCTAGCACCTAGCAACCCTCAATAGTCATCATCTAGTTAATCTGATTTGCAAACAGTATTCTGCTCTAGAGCATCCTTGATTGTTAATGATACAACCTCCACTCAAATACTTCCAGTGATAAGTGCAAGATAATCAGGCCTCATTTTTTAATTGCCCTAGTTTTTAGGAAGATTTGCCTTTTGTTTAACTGAAACTATCAAGGAGACACTGACGTAGATTTAGAACTGAAAAGGAAATTTAGAGGATCAATATATCAATCCCTTCATTTTACAGATAAGAAAACTGAAGCAGAGGGAAGTGAAGTATCTCTCTGCAGCTATCTACTTCTCAGCCCCCATTGCTACAGAGTGTACTCCAAAGCAGCTCAAAAGTCTAATCCTCTTACTCCTTGACAGCTCTTCAGATGCTTGAAGGCAACTCATATTTCCTTCAGCCTTCTCCTCTTCAATTCAGCAAATGTGGATTAAGCACTGGAATCTGGAAAATATTTTTGTAAAGAGTGGGGAGTACAAGGTGAAATAAGAGGCAGTTCTTATCCTAATGGAGTTTTAGTTTAGTTTAGCAGATCTCTGCTCTTAAAGACCTTATAATATAGTAGACTA
This sequence comes from Macrotis lagotis, assembly GCF_037893015.1. Classification (NCBI taxonomy): domain Eukaryota; kingdom Metazoa; phylum Chordata; class Mammalia; order Peramelemorphia; family Peramelidae; genus Macrotis; species Macrotis lagotis. The sequence goes on from NC_133658.1 coordinate 366,485,894, forward strand.
CTGACTACTAGACATATGTACTTTGCCTTCATGGAACTCACAATTTGTCAAGAGGATATGCATCACCTCTACCTTCATGAAGTTTATAAGCGAGAAGAAAAATGCACACAGAGGCATCTAAGTTGTACAGTGGATAGTCCACCATCTGGGAATCAAGAGGATATGAGTTTAAAACTGACCTCAGATACTTACTGCTGTGTGATCTAGGTGTTTGCTTCAACAAAAAAAAAGAGAAGAAAAGAAAAGACATGTGCAATTAACTATTCAACACAATAATAAACTTTCCCTCCATCATAACTTCTATTAAAGTTATTTATGTACTTGACTCATCCCTCTTCCAATAGACTGCTAGTGGTACAGTGGAGAGAGCACTGGATTTGAACTCAGAAAGACACGAGATTGAATCATGACTCAGACACAAAAGTTGTGTGACCCTGACAAGTCACTTAATATTTCTGGGTCTCAGTTTCCTCATTTATAAAATGAGGGGGTAGAACTTGACCTCTAAAATCTCTTTTAGATTTGAGTCTATGATCTTATGACTATAAAGACCTTGATTGTATTTCTTTCTACTTCTGTGTTTCCTCTTTTTTTGTATAGTATATACTACACATCACAGATGCTCCATAAATGTTTGTCACATTGAGTTGAATCTGGTACATCAAATCTTCTCATTTCCAACAAGATGATGCTTCAGCTTTATGCACCAAAATGCAGATCTCAGATTGAACAATCCAGGTGACTAAATCCAAGGAACCAAAATGTTCCCACGCTATCATTCTCACTCCTGCTTGATCTTGTTCCTTGGAGGGAGCACTTTATAGAAACAACATCAAGTGTTAACTTGCTAAGTAAGTCACACCCTTACAAATTGAGATCTTTTGACAATGTAACAGTATGAAGTCATAGGAAGAATTCCTAAGAGAGGCAGAGTTGGCAAAGGTTCCAGTTTGGTGCCAGACAGCTATTGTTTATAAAATGATTTTTCAAAAATAAAGGTTTAGTCCTGCAGCTGGTCTCTGGCATGACAACTCATAGTACTTCCTTTTCTAATTTAAAATATTAAATCATTTCTTATTTAAAGCCCATTTAATTATTACCCTAGTTATTGAGTTATATAATATCACAGTTGGAAGTAGCCTTAGAAAATTTAGAATGTTTGATATGGAAAGGGCCTTAAAATGTAAAATTTAGGGTCTATATTCTGAGGTACTTTCCAGGAACCTAAGAATTCTTGTGGAAAGTTGGACACAAGAGCTACAGATGTGGATCTGATAACTTAAAAACATGAAGAACAAAGTAATTTTGAAAGTGACATGTAAAGTGAGCAACATTTATCAGTCTGCCATAGCTGAGTAAAAACAGAGATGTCCCAGAAAACAAAGTAAAGACATTAAAGGAATCCCTCTCTACTCACTTTCCTCTGAAGGAAAACAATTAGAACTATAGTATCAATATTGAAAAGACAATTTTGAAAGTCTTATAAATATGCAGATCAATGACCATGATTTTAGAAGACTATGATAAAGGATGCTGTCCAGCTCCTGAGGGAGAGATGATATACTACATTATACCCAAAGGTGAGATAAATACAGGAACACCAAGTTTAATGTGATTTGATGAGTGTCATTGAGATTTGGTGTAATGGGTCCTAGTAGTAGAAAAATGACTCTGAAAAATTATGATTTTTTTTGTAAGTAAAGTGAGGTGGGAGAGAGCAGCAGTGTTTCTGGAGATGAATATCTGGACAGATTTAACTACTTCCTCCAATTCCAAAACATATGTAAAAAGACACATTCAAGAGGGAAAATTTGGGAATGTGATATGTAGGTAAGGAGAAGGTATGGAGAATATTTGGGCAAAAATCAGTAGGTATAGAAACAGAAGCATTATTCTCAATATATTGGACAATTGGACAAAAAGGAAACAGCTAAGGCATTTGGGAAACAGATCACACAAATGTCATGGAGACATGATATGATGGTTCTCCAATTGTATCAGGATCTTTCAGAAATTTCTATCTCTGTTTCTCTCTATTTCTCTATCTCTTTGTCTCTGTTTCTCTTTCTGTCTTTCTCTGCTAAAGGGAACAGTTAATAATTTTCTGATTTGCTTTAGTATTCATTTAATTTTTCAAAAGGTGGGGCAGAGACCAATGAGAAGAATTGACATTCAATATTTCCATCAAGGAGAAAAACGTTGCCAAAGTAGAATTGATGGAACTCTTGCCAAAGAGTAATTACATCTTTTTTGTAAGATAAGAATATTGGATGTGGTCTTGGAAAGCATATTTCTTAGGGTTCAGACAAAGGATAGGTAGGATTCTATAGATCAAAATTCTACAGGAAAAGTCAGTCTAAAAGAGATGAAATCAGATTGACTAATCTAACAAAAAAAAGAAAAAGACAAACTTTGAAGGGATGGGAGAAAATTGGGACATTAATGCAATGTTGGTGGAGTTGTGAACTGATCAAATCATTCTAGAGAGCAATTAGGAACTATACCAAAGGGGTATAAAACTTTGCCTGACCTTTGACCCCAGAAATACCACTGCTAGATCTGTATCTAAGGGAGATAAAAATTTTTAATGTTGACAAAGAATTGGAAATTGTTCCTCAACACTTGGGAAATATCTGAGCAAGTTATTGTTTATGAGTATGATGGAATACTTTTGTGTTTTAAAAAATGATACTTCCAGAAATATCTGGAATGACTTACATGAACTGATACAAAGTGAGCAGAAGCAGGAAAATATTGTATATAGAGACAATAATATTGCAGTGATGATTAATTGAAAAAGACTTAGCTAGGGGCAGCTAGGTGGCATAGTGGATAAAGCACCAGCCTTGGAGTCAGGAGTACTTGGGTTCAAATTCGGTCTCAGACACTTAATAATTACCTAGCTGTGTGGCCTTGGGCAAGCCACTTAACCCCATTTGCCTTGCAAAAACCAAAAAAAACAGCTATTGTGATAAAGACATTAATTCAAGACAATTCCAACAGACCCATTTCCAAAGAAAGAATTTAATGAGTCTGAATGCAGATCCAGGTATACTATTTTTTCCTTTATTTTTTTCATGTTTTTGCCAGAGTTTTCTTTCATATAACTAACATAGAAATATAGTTTGCAATACTGCACAAATTATGTCAAATTGCTTGCTTTTGAAAGGGGAAAGATGGGAAGGAGGGAGGTTTTGAAACACAACATTTTAAAAATTAATGTTAAAAAATGTTTATGTGTAATTGAAAAAATAAAATGGCATTAAAAAACCAAGAGACACCTCCTTACAATGACATTTTGAAGACTCAAAGACAATTCTAAGAAGTAGAAAGAGGAACAATTATGCAAAGAGACCAAAGTGAAGATGCACTAAACTCATTGGTCAACTTTGCAATTTTAAAATACATAACCACTTGCATTTATATAACACTTTGTGGCTTACAACATCCTTGCCTCATAATAACCCCATGAAGTAAATAGCAGAAGTATATTATTTCCATTTTTCAGTTGAGGAAATATGCTCTAAACAACTAAATGCTTTCTGAGTAATTTTGTGGATAGTGAAGTGGCATTTAAATAAGAGACTTCTTGAGTCCAAGTCTCTCATGCTATTTCATATGACAGTCTTTTGACTTGAAACCCAAGAAAAGAAGAGCATGTTATGGAGGATGAATGCAAAGTGGAGCATGAGCTTGTAAGAACATTGTCAGGCAGGAGAGCTGAGGTTGTCAAAGACTGCAAAACTGAAGGGAATGGGATGATAACAAACAATGGAAACTCAGAATTTGTTGTTGTTTCAGCTGTTGTTTCCTCAGATGAAAATCTTTGTTCTGAAAAGGACAGTATCAATCAGTTGATTAATTTCTACTAGGTACCAATCCTTGTGCTAAATTTTGGGGATACACAGAGAGACAGAATTATAATATCTATTGTTGGAAGGAAACTGAAATAAGTAAAAATACAGGAAGAAGATAACTAACTGCCTGTGATAAATTCAATCTCCAACTCAAAATACCGAAATGAATACTGGTATTACTATTGAGCCATTGTCAGTGATGACTGAAAGACAGTGGAGAACAGGAGAAGTGCCATTGGTCAAGAGAAGAAAGGGCAAATCCTGTGCCAATTTTCCAGAAAGGACATATAATGGAATCTGTAAAACCTTGATTAATGGATTTGTGTGAGTTTCTAACAAAATTCTAAAGAAAACTATTAAAGGAATCATGATTACTGAGCTTCTAGAAAAGGAAGTGATGATCACAAAAAGTCAGCTTAGCTTCATCAAAAACAGGTCATACTAAACCAACCTTGTTTCCTTTTTCTGATGGAATGCTTAAAACAGGGACTGTGCACATAGTGATCATTCACAATTCAGGAAAGCATTTAATGAAGTCCTTTGTACAGAATGTTAGAGTGATGTAATCAGATGATAATACAGCTAAGTGGATTCATAATTAATTGAGTGGTCAAACACAAATAGGAGTGTGGTTATATTAAAATATGCTTTTAAATTAATAATATTTTTCTTCTGAACTTAATAAAAACACTTTTCTATTGCATAGAAGAACCAAGAAAATTTCAGCATAAAACTTTGGATATAACTATAATATACTGCTTGTTTACATAAATATGTATGTATATATAAACATATATATACATAAATGTAATAATATATAAATTCAAATTTATTTTGCTTACAAATTTGTGTGCAAATATATACAGTAACATGTATTAATATATTCAAAATGTAACTTTCAAAACTAAATCAACTATGATTCTTACAGATCCTTCTGTTCCACACATTTTTGAAAAAAATGTTTCAATAAACTTTTCTTTTTTCTTTTCTTTCTCTTTTTTCCCCTTCTTTTTTCCTTTCCTTCCTTTTATCTTTTCTCCCTCTTTTGCTTTCTTTATTTCTTCCTACCTTCCTTATTTTTTTCCTTGTGTTCTCTTCCCTTCCTTCCCTCTATCCCTTCTTTCTTTCTTCTAGCTTTCTTTTTCTTCTTTTCCCTATCCCTATCCCATTTCCATCCCATCTTTGCCCAATGGGAAAAAAAAGAAAAAGGAAAAACAAAGACATTGTAACTCATGCCCACTTAAGCAAAACAATTGCCCATATTTTCCATATCTGAAAATGTATAACTCATTTTGCATCTTGAGTTCATCATCTATCAGAAGATAATTAGAATATTCCATCATGAGTCCTCTGAAATCCTGTTTGGTCATCACATTAGTCTTTAAAAGTCTGGTTTGTTTTATATTGTTGCTATTACATAAATTGTTCCACTGCTTCTGCTTATTTCACTCTACATCTGTTCATACAACTTTCCCAAATTTCTCTGAAACTGACCTTTACATAATTTCTAACTGAGCAGTAATATTATATTACAAACATATACTATAATTTGTTTAATGTTTTACTTCCTTGCCTGCTGTTTGCCTCCTTAATTTCCAATTCTTTTACATCTGGAGAAGATGAAATTTGTTTCATCTGGAGAAGACTAAGGGGCCAAGAACATGACAGTTGTCTTCTAATATTGTAATATTTATTGTATAGAAGAAGGATTGTACTTGTTTGGTACAAAAAATAACTCTAAAAGGGTTACTATAAATATTTTTATGCATGTGAGTTCTTGCCTTTTTCTTTTATCTTTGGTGGAATAAGACTGATGATGATGTTTGTCCTTCATTCTCAAAGACATTGGGTTCTGGTATGACTGGGAAAGGGCATGAACAATTTAGTGACTTTTGGACAAAGTTCTAAATTGCTTTCCAGAACCAAATCACAGCTCCACCAACAATGCATTATTGCAAATATTTTCTTGTGCCCGCTCCAACAACTTTTGTTATTAACATTTAGAATATTCTTTCATATGGTCATTGATAGGTTGATTTTCTTCCTTTAAAAACTGCCTGTTGGGGCAGTTAGGTGGCGCTATGGCTAGAGCACCAGCCCTGGAGTCAGGAGTCCCTGAGTTCAAATACGACCTCAGACATTTAACAATTGCCTAGCTGTGTGGCCTTGGACAAGCCACTTAACCCCATTATCTTGCCAAAAAAACCTGCCTGTTAAGATCCTTTAACTATTAATCTATGGGTGAATTATTCTTTTTCTTATGAATTTGAAATGTTTCTTACATTTTTTGTATGAGACCTTTATAAGAGAAATGATGAAAAGATTACTTTCTTCCTGTATGTTGGTTTCATTACTAATTTTAGCTGTATTTGCTTTGTTGGTACACATTTTTTTTTAAAAAAATTATGTATTGCCCATTTTATTCTCTATGATTATGTTTATCCTTTTTCTCATCATTAACTTCCTATTCATAGATCTGAAAGATAATTTCTTCTTTACTCTTCTAATTGTTTTCTTGATGTATCTAAACACTCTTTTTGTTTGTTTTTGGTTTTTTTTAGTTTTTGCAAGGCAATGGGGTTAAGTGGCTTGCCCAAAGCCACACAGCTAGGCAATTGTTAAGTGTCTGAGGCTGGATTTGAACTCAGGTACTCCTGACTCCAAGGCTAGTGTTCGATCCACTGCACCACCTAGCCACCCCTAAACACTCTTTTTTATCTAAACAATTTGTCCCCTGAAACTTAACTTTATATATGTGTGTGTGTGTGTGTGTGTGTGTGTGTGTGTGTGTGTGTGTAATATATATATGGTAATATGATGCTTTATAATTCATTTCTCTCAGTCCGTTTTCCAGTTTTCTCAGCTATACCTGCAATAGCACCTTTCTTTGGGTTTAGAAAGCACTATACTTATTATATTTATCTCTTTATGTTTTGTACCTAATAAGTTCTACTGATCAAGCTCCCAACTTTTTTAACTTAAACCAAATATTTTGATAATTGCTTTGTAATCTAGGTTGAGACTTGATTTAAGAGTCTTTCCTTCTCTAAAAAAAAAATAATTCGCTTAATAGATGAAATGTTCCAGGTACTTGTCCTTGGTCCTGTGCTCTTTAACAATAATAATGTTTGTCCTTCATTTTCAAAGAAGACCACAATATCAGGGAGGGGATGCCATGACAGAAACATGAATTATATTTGAGTGATGGGGGTGCTGTCCTAAGTCACCAGCCTCACTTTTTCCTACAGAATCATCTGGGTCGTGCTCATTTTGACAGCACATATACTAAAATTGGAATGATACAGAGATTAGCATGACCCCTGTGAAAAGATGACATGCAAATTCATGAAGAATCATCTGCGTCCAGTGGCCAGATATGAATCAGGATGTCTGGGGATGAACCTGGAGGTGAGGCAGTCAGAATTATATGACTTGCCCAAGATCACACAGCTAGTAAGAGTCAAGTGTATGAGGCTGAATTCACTGTCCTCAAGACCAGTGCTCTATGATCTGCACCACCTAATTGCCCTTAACTTCAACATGTTCTTTAACATGTACATTCATCAATAATTTAGATAACAGCATAGATAGTATAGGTATACCTACCCAATTTTTAGATGACTCAAAATTAGAAGAATCAGCTAATACTTAACAGGTGCAGGATCCAAAATAATCTAATGAGCTAGAGCACTAGGACAAATCTAATTAGGTTAAATGTAATATGAATTATTGTAAAATCTACTACTTGAGTTAAACAATCATGGTCCATGTTGGGGTCACTGAGGAGGTATTATAGACCAGTTTACATGTAAAAGGACTGAAGATTTTAAAGGACTGAAGTTTTATAGGAGTCAAAAGAATATCATAGCCCCAAAATGAGTACAAAATAATCTACACTGTTCTGAGAAGCATAACATCTAAAACTTGAGTGGTGATAGTGCCACTCTGCTCTACTCTACTCAGTGTACAAATGAAATATTGTATTCAATTATGGAAGCCACATTTTAAAAAGGACAAATCTTGAGATCGTGCCAGAGGAGGATGAACAGGAGGCAAAGGAATGTTTGGAGAAGACTAAAGGGGCAGGGAACATGACGGTTGTCTTCAAATATTGTGATGTTTATTGTATGGAAGGATTGTACTTCTGTTTGGTTTTGATTGAATTTAATAAGAAATTCTTCCTAACAGTAGAACTATCTAGAAATAGAATGGGCCACCCCATAGGAAATGGGTTCTCCCTCACTAGAGGCTATCAACAAAAGCTGTTTCTAGTTAAATTTGTTTTATTTATTTATTTTTTTAGGTTTTTGCAAGGCAAACGGGGTTAAAGTGGCTTGCCCAAGGCCACACAGCTAGGTTATTAAGTGTCTGAGGTCCTATTTGAACTCAGGGACTCCTGACTCCAGGGCTGGTGCTCTATCCATTGTGTCACCTAGCCGCCCCATTAAATTTGTTTTAACTGGAATCTGGTTAGTTTTTGTCCACTTCAGGTTCAGGTTAGTCTAAATAGTTCCTGAAATCCCTTCCAACTCTGTTCAAAATACATACTCAGAAGAAGGTAACAAAGTCAAAGCTTCTGCATACAAAGCTTCCAAGAAAAATATCAATTGTCTCAGGCCATGGAAGAACTCAAAAAAAGATTTTTGAAAATCAAATAAAGAAGTAGAGGAAAAATTAGGGGAAGAAATGAGAGAGGTGTGGGAAAATCATGAAAACCAAGTCAACAGTTTGGTAAAGGAGATGCAAAAAAAAAATACCAAAAAAATAACATTTTAAAACCAGTCTGGGCCAAATGGAAAAAGTGGTCTAAAATGCCAATGAGGAGAAGAATGCTTTAAAAGCAGAAATGACCAAATGGAAAAGAAGATATAAAAGCTTTTTGAATAAAAAATTCCATAAAATATACAAAATATACATCAGTTAAGGGAAGCTGATGACTTTGTGTGAAAATAAGAAACAATAAAACAAAATCAAAAGAATGAAAAACCAGGAAAAAATGTTAAATATCTCATTGGAAAAACAACTGATCTGAAAAATAGATCCAGGAGAGATAATTTAAAAATTATTTGGGGGTGGCTAGGTGATGCAGTGGATAGAGCACCGGCCCTGGAGTCAGAAGTACCTGAGTTCAAATCCAGCCTCAGACACTTAATAATTACCTAACTGTGTGGCCTTGGGCAAGCCACTTAACCCCATTTGCCTTGCAAAAAACCTAAATAAAAATAAATTAAAAAATTAAAAGTTATTGGACTACATGAAAGCCATGACCAAAAAAAAATGCCTAGATGTCATTTTTCAAGAAATTATCCAGGAAAACTGCTCTGATATCCTAGAAACAGAAGGTAAAATAAAAATTGAAAGAATCCACCTATTACCTCCTGAAAGAGATCCTAAAATGAAAACTTCCAGGAATAGTATAGTCAAATTTCAGAACTCCCAAATCAAGGAGAAAATATTGCAAGCAGCCAGAAAGAAACAATTCAAATATCATGGAATCACAGACAGGATAATATAAGATTTAGTAGCTTCTACATTAAGGAATCATAGGACTTGAAATATGATATTCTGAAGAGCAAAAAAAGATTGGATTATGACCAAGAATCAACTACCCAGCAAAAGTGAGCATACTCTTTCAGGGGAAAAGATGGACATTCAATGAATGGACTTTCAAATTTCCTTAATGAACAACCAGAGCTGAACAGAAAATTTGATGTTCAAATGGAAGACTCAAGTGAAACATAAAAAAGTAAACAAGGAAAGGCAAATTATAAGTGACTTGATGTTGAACTGCTTATATTCCTGCCTGAGAAAATGAAACTGATAACTTATATGAACTTTCTATTTATTAGGGCATTTAGAAGAAGCATATATATAGACAAGCAACAGATGGAAGTTGAATTTGAGGTTTTAATATGATGAAGTTAATGGATTAGAGAGAAATGTACTGAGAGAAAGGGATAGTAGAGGTAGAATGGGGTTATTTATTTCTCCTGAAAGAGGAAAAAAAAGTTTTTACGTGGAGTGGAAGAGGGGGAAAGTGAGGGGGAGTGAATGAGCCCTACTCTTATCAGAATTGGTTCACAAAGGGAATAACATATACACTTAATTGGGCATGGAAATCTATTTTTTCATAACCAAAAAAAAGTGAATCTTGAAACATACTTTTGCATGTATCTGGGGGGAATTAAACTAATTTTTTTAAAAAAAATGATACTAGGGAAAATCAGAAGAACTTGATGACTAATGAAATTTGAACTAAGGGAGCACACAGAGTAAAAAAAATAGACACAAATTTTAAAGCATGATGAATTAGAAAGATTGTCCTACTAGTAACAGAGATAGCTAAGTCAGGAGAAAGGACTGATTTGTGTTTGGAGCAAAAGAGTGTAAGGAAGAAGAGAAATATAGGAAGAATATAGTTTTGAATGCACTGAAGAAAAACTTAAAGAATAAGAATTAGAAAAGTGTCCTTTGTGGTCCATGGTGGAGCTGGTGGGGTCCATAGCCTCCCGATAAGCAGATCAATCTATCCTGAATGGAATGGATAATGGCAGGTGACCAGATGTCTAGAATGGACCAAGGTGAAACTAATTTGTTTGATTTTCCTGAAAGTCTAAGTAAAAATCCCAGGATCACAGTTTTACTCTTTTTAGAAGCAATTTAGCTGTTGGGTTTAGGGATAAGGGAAGGATCCATTTCTGAACTTGAGAATCCTCCTCTGAAACTGAACTTGAGAGGATCCAGAAGCAATCCAATGCTATATAAATGCAATCCCTGTCTCTCACAGATTTCAACATCATCCCTCAGAGAATTACAGTACCATCCTGTTGTTTTGATGCTCCTTGGAAGGAAAATACACTTGAAGTTCCTCAACAAATAAGTTAACATAGGTGAAACCCTTTGCAAAGCTTAAAGCTTCATATAATGCTAGCTACCTTCACCATCATCATAAAAAAGGTAACTATCCTTACCATTGGATGTGCACAGTCTGAATCTCTCAGTAATAATGAAGTGCCAAATAAAGATGAATCAACATTTTTGCTATTATATAAAAGTTTTATATGACAGAACAAGAATGAAAGGAATATACCTAACCACAAATAAATATTTTCTCACTAACCCTTAACTGTGAGCAAATAAATTCCAATCTCCAGTTCCCTTTGACCTTTAGTAAGCAACTCATACTGAACTTGTTTTAGAGACAGAAGCATTGGAAAATAATGGGGTATAGTATAAAACAAATGCTGAATGTAGACACAGATCCAAATCTTGGTTCTCTATATCTTTTAGTACCTCTATGACCAACAATGTGACCACATCCAACTCTCTCTCTCAACCTTTGTATTGATTTTAGAGTTTCAATTATGGGACCAGGTGGGAAATCCTCTTCTCTCAAGTGTATTCAGTCATTCTCAGATTCATAAGGAACCCTTCCCAAGAAATCTTCCTTCTTTGACTAGTTAGATTCTAATATCACTCTTCTGTGAAATCAAGATTCTTCATCCTCTACACAGGAGATTGGAGACCAGGAACATTTCCTATCAACTTCCCTCTCAGGACACATGAGAAACCACATGCTATATGTTTCTACAGGGCCCTCCCTAAAACTACAGCATGACCATGGATGTTGCCATCGCTTGGACTGATAATAGCCATGATCATGATCCTCTCCAGTTAAATTTCTGAGAAAGCTTTGAGTGAGCACTTGTATGTAACGGGAGTCTAGCAAATGTGCAGATTCCATCAACTTACTCAGCTGATGCAACCTCTCCACAAGGAGGATCCCAGGTAGTTGACATATGGGAAACTCATGTTGTGGAATATGCTGTGGAGAGACAGTGAAGCATGCATAGGTATTCTGTAACTGATTCTAATCTACTAACCACTTGGAGAAGTAGAAGCTCTTTAACTGGCTCTTTTCAATGCCCCATTCATATGATCACTGCCAACTTCTATTATCTCTTTGCTTAATTCAAATCTGAGGGGACTTGGTTACTCTTTTGTTTACAATGTTCAGTGCAAAACCATGCTGTAAGGGGAAAAGTCTACTGTTCTTCTCCCCTCAGAGGCCACATGGGTCCAAGAAACAGACCCCTCTCCTTAGAAATTCTTTTGGATTGTTCTTTTTCAGTTTTAGATAAAGGAAACCTCTTGATCTAATGCATTCAAGAGATCATTTAGTGGGAGCTCTGGCATCCCAGTGTGCCAGTCTAGATTCCAGAGGAGCAAGGAGCAATCTTCAGTCTTTATATTTTGGGGTCTACCATCTTATTCCATGTCAACAAAAGCCTTAAGATCTGGAAAGGACTACAAAAGAGGATCCAAATTTCATATTACAGATGGGTAAACTGAAGCCCAGGCAAGGACTTGCCCCCAGATCACATAACTATTAAGTGACAAAGTCAGCGTTTGAGCTTGGACAGGACAAGAGCAGACTAGTGACTCTTTCAGATTTCTCCCAAAGTGATATCAACTTTGGAAAAGCTAATTAATGTTATCTGGTTACATGAACTAAGGTACTAGTAGCCCCTTACAATGGGAGAATCATAGCCAGTGGGTACGTTAGGAGAGAAAAAACTGCAGGAAAACAAAAGATGCTTTAATACCACTGGTACCATGAGGGTAATACAGGCAGCATGGCTCTGAAGGAGTGAGTTAGAGCATACAGGTTATATGGAATTCCAATATGCTTCTTCCCCACACAGCACTAATTAAAGGTTGAGGAGTAGGAGAGTGGAGAGGAGTCTGTGAGCATCCAGATCTCTTTCCAGAGTGAATATATTGTTTTCAGTTATGTCCAACTCTTCTTGTCACCATTTGGGTTTTCATAGCAAAGAAACTGGGGTGGTTTGCCACTTATTTCTCCAGTATACTTTAAAAATGAGGAAATGAGGTAGACAGAGTAAAGTGACTAGCCCTGGGTCACAAAACTCCCAAGTGTCTGAGACCAGATTTGAATTCAGAAAGATGAATCTTCCTAACTCCAAACTCAGTGCTCTATTCACTGTGCCTAGTTGTCCCTTAAAATGTTTTTTTAGTTTTTTTTTTGTTTTAGTTTTTGCAAGGCAATGGGGTTAAGTGGCTTGCCCAAGGTCACACAGCTATGTAATTGTTAAGTATCTGAGGCTGGATTTGAACTCAGGGACTCCTGACTTCAGGGCTGGTGCTGTATCCACTGCACCTCCTAGCTGTCTCTAAAACTGTTTTCTTAAAGCAATAATAGTATATCATGTTTAATACTTAGCAGTTTGCAAAGAACTCGTTCCTTCAGTTATCTAATTTGAGCTCCCAATAATCCTAGATGGGGCAATAATTATTATTCTTATCTTCAAAGGAAGAAAATGAAACCTAAGGTGGCACCTAGTAAATGTTAAAAGATCAGTTGAAGGGACGGCTAGATGGCATAGTAGATAGAGCACCAGCCCTGAAGTCAGGAGTCCCTGAGTTCAAATCCAGCCTGAGACACTTAATAATTACCTAGTTGTGTGGCCTTGGGCAAGCCACTTAACCCCATAGGCTTGCAATAACCTAAAAAACAAAAAAAAAACAAAAAAAAAAAAGAAAAAGCTAAGACAGCTTATAGAAAAGAAGCTATGATGGATGTTTTTAAATAAGATGGATGATACTTGTTCTTTTTACCTCCAGAGGACTGAACCAATGAGGAAATGTGCAGAGAGGTATATCTAGCTTTGATATAAGGAAAAACTCAACTAAATTCATTCACTATTTAAATGAGCTGCTCTTAATTCTCTGTCACTGTAGGTTTTCTATTGGAGGTAAGTTGTTAGGGATATTGTAGAGAGAATTGTACTAGATGCCCTTTAAACTGCCCTCCAATTCTGAAATTTTCTGATTTTAGGATTCTAGAGTTGAGACTTGAATTTGAAACTTCTGATTTCAAACCTATTGTTCTATGTTTCCTTTCCATTATATGATTATCCCTTAGAACAACAAATTAGAGTTGAACAAGTTATGGTTTTATTTTAATGAAGAGTTATATTTTAAAGAAAAAGTTTGCTTACCTCCTCTAAAAAGGATTTTTCAGACTATTAAAGACCTTCCCCTTGCAACTTCACAAAACATTTTCAAACCTCTCTGATTATCTACCATATGATATGATAGAGTACAATTATAGATTACAATTATCTATGTCTGTCAACCTCCTAATAGACTATAAACTCTGTGAGGATAGAAATTATATATCTCATCCAAACCTTTACTTTTCCCAATGAATGCTTGAAGAAAAGAAGGAAGGAAAGAAAAGAAGAAGGTGGGGAGTTGAAATTGAGAAACTGCTATTTCTCAAAATATGAAATAAAAACTCTAAGGGCTTCTAACAACATTTCAGGGAGTTTAGAAGGTCACAACTTCTTTCATTTGTATCACTAGCTATTTTCTATAATACTTTAAATTTCAATAGGTATAATTCACATAAACAAAAATTCTTTAGGGAGATCTTGGATAATTTTTAAGAGTGTAAAGTGGTTCTGAGACCAAATCAATTGAGAATCTCTTTCTAAAATATAATCTGCAGTCAACATGTTGCCTGGTGGCAATTTATTAGATTGTGGGCATGTTGATTTAGAACACAATTAGGCTCTGGCAAGCTAGCCCCACAAACCACCACATGTCCCCTGCCACAAAGAAAAGAACATGCCCCACCCTATTCATGCTGCTATGTCTTGAAAGGGTCAAACTGGGTAAGATCAATATTGTATCCCAATGAGCAAAGAAAAGTTGCCAAAGAACAAGGTGAACCAGAAATCAACCCTACTTGAGGATGTAAGGATGTATATCTGGAAAGGAAGGTAGTGTAGTGTAAAATTCTCCACCCAAAGGCAAGGTCAGTAGGGACGGAAGGAAATCATATTCAAAGGGTGGAAATAGAAATTAGATGGAATTGTGATTGAAAAGGGTTCAGAGTTTAATTAGCCAGAAAAGAAAAAAAAATTATAAAAGATAGACACAGCATGGTGCAGAGCCCCTGACTGAGAATCAGGAGTCTAGGATCAAATCACAGCATGCCTCAAAGTCCCTATATGATCTTGAACGAATTATTTCCTCTCTTGAGACCTTATTTCTTCATCCACAAAATACAAATAACAGTCCTTGTAACCACCACTCTCTCAAGTGTCCTATCAAAAGACATAATAGAAATGGTGTTCTTTGTAATCATAAAGAAAACAAATGTGAGCTACCCTAATGTCATATAGAGGGAAGGTCCTGATAGAGAACATACTGTTCCACTTTCAAGTCTCTTCTAGCTCTGACATGTTCTAAGAACCCATCCAATATTGACATTCTGTGTTCTATGTGTGTGACTCACTTCCACCATGAAATTCCATGTTCCAAAATCTTTTAGAGTTCTGACATTCTTAAATGTGATAATTGAAAGAAAAAGTGCTTTGTATAATAGTGAAATGCTAGAATTATATAGCTTTATTATTTCTATATAAATTTGTCACTTCAAAAATAGCACTTTGACATTGATTTAAAGGTTGAACTAGATATTTGGGAGTTTTTTGACCATGAATTTATGAGTATTAAAAAAGGTATTTAAAAAAAGAGATCATGCAGCTGTAATTTTTAGATGATATAAAATAGAAATTCTCAGTACCTTCCTCTCTTGTACCTTATTCTCCAATCAAACTAGTCTGCTTTCACTCCAAATATGTGCCTCATATCCTGCTTCTATTTCTTGACTTAAGCTGCTACTCACAACTGGAATGCACCCCACTCTCATCTCTTACTGTTAAAATCTTTCTCTCCTTTAGGCATAGCTCCAATGCCACTCCTTCCAGGAAGTTTCTCTAGCATGTCTACCTCTAAGTGACCTTTCTTTCCTAAGATTTTTCACAACGTTAGTTTTTGAACCATTCTTCTTTTCTTTCCATGTTAATAGTGTGTTAATATATTTGTGTTCCACTCCCTGACTGGATTGTATGCTCCTTCAGGATGAGAACTATGTATATTTGCATTGTTCAGTGATGAACAATTATGCTTCTCTTATTATATGCTAATTTGTCTTATAGTAACTAGAGTTAATGCTGAATGTTCATTAAATGAGTCAATGGGTGAATAAAGGAGAATTGAAATCAGAGATTCTGAGTTTGAATCTTGACTCTATTGTTTGCTATCTGCATGACTTTGAGCAAGTTGCTTCCTTGATCTGCACCTCAGTTTATTAATCTGTAAAATAAGTGAATTGAATTTGTTGATTGATAAGACCCCCTTCTAGTCTTAAATTCTTTGATCTGATAATTCCTACTAATCTATAAAATCTACATGATTAGAGGAACTGCTGTCTGGCAGTTAATTTTGACCAATGAAAGTAAGGATGGAGAAGCTTGAAGGAAGCTACCCATTCCATCCAAGAATATATAGAGAAAAAAATTAGTGTGACATATGCCCTAAATTTTCAGAAAATAGTTTTCAAAGTGTTCTGAGGAAGGTAAGAGTCCACAAACTAAGGTAATCAGGGTGATATAATGAAGAGAAGGCTGACTTTGGAAAAGGAGATTGTTGATATTCAATTGTTCATGCCTGATTCCTTGTGACTCTATCTGGGTCTTTTTGACAAAAAATGTTGGAATAGCTTGCCATTTCCTTCTCCAGTTCATTTTATAAATGAGGAAACTGAGCTAACTAGGGTTCAGTGACTTGCCTGGGATCATACAGCTAGTGAGTGTCTGAGGCCAGATTTGAACTCAGGAAGATGCGTCTTTATGACTCCAGGCCTAGCACTCTATCCACTATACCACTTAATTACCTGCAGCTAGAAGTCCTAGGTTTAAATCTAAGAGCTATGAGGTCTTACTATCTGTATGACCTGGTATAAGTGACTTAACCCTTCTGAGCCTGAGCATCCAAATATTTTAAATGAGGGGAACAGAGTAGATAGTCCCTTCTACCTCTAAATCTATTATCCTATGATTGATCTATGATCCTTTAAAATTCTTTGTGGGGGGGAGGCCTCCAGAATAAAATTGTAATGGAATGAAGTGAGGGCTGTGCCTCACATGTAGCACAGGGATGTATAATCAAATGTCTCAAAGTAAAGTAAAATAGGCTTCTTTGAACTTTTTCCTCTCTACCCTTCTCCAATGAAAAATTCTTTTCCTCCCAGAAGGAGGTATAGGAGGTGAGACCAGATGGTTAAACCACTCTGCTTTCTCCAGATAGTGGGGTACTGGGTTAGAATTATAACTATCTTCTCCCTTAAATATTATTATGGTAGGGGAATGTAATTTTCAGGTTTATGGCAAACATCTGAATATTATTTCATGGAAAGGGGATGGCTCAAGCTTTATACTCAAGACTTGATCCCATTGGATGCTAATTTCACAATGAACAAAGAAATCCACTTGTTCAAGTCAATGGCAAAATCAAATCAGGTCAAGTATACATGGGAGAACATATCCAGGCAATAGAGAGTGTAGAGGCTCACTCATTGAGAGTGAGGAAACTTTTCAATCAAGAGAAGGTATCTCAGTCTCAAGGAGAAGTTCCTGACATTTCTAGCATCACAAGCTAAGGGTAGGAACGTGATGGAAATTGATAAGCTCTTCTTATGTCAACTTTTTCCTAATCTTTTCCTTTAGCTATCTAAAGTGGACTTGATATTGTCCATATTTTCTCTCAAACTAGAGATCAGGAATATCCAATATTAGGCTGCAGAATCCTTAAGACACTGAAAAAACTTTAAGTTCTAAAGAGAATATAGCTCTCCTCTTTTCTTCTCTTGACAACTCAACTCTGCCCCCATGCAGGAATGGCCATTACTCTCCATCAATGAGAAAACTCTATATTAAAGAGTTTTGGGTCACAAGCTCAAACAGGAGGAAAAAATTATAATGAGGTTTAAAAAAATCAAAAAGTAGAGTGGAGGAATCTGCCTATGGAAACCAATGTGAATAATAGTAACTGGTCATAGGTAAATACTAACAACTGGTCATATAACCTGGTTTGGGAGGAAGTTACATATGGATTCAAGTTCTACTTCTGACACATCCTGGCTATGTAACACTGGTCAGGTCACATAACCTTTCAATGTCCTAAACAATTCTAAGACTATTACTGATATTTTACATTACCATTACTTACATTCATTGGTAAAGGAAATTGCCTTTTAATTTTAAATATAATATAACTTAAAATTTTTGGTCTGAACTTGCAATTTTCCTACCTCAGTGAAATCACAAGTCTAGACCAAAGATTTTAAATTACATCATATTTAGCATCCATGAGCTTACATAAGCATCCTAATGATATTATGTGATAAATGCTACATGTATTCACATACCCATATTACACATGAGGAAACTGAGTCTGAGAGGTGAAGTGATATGCCTGTGATCAAAGAGTTAATCTGTGTCAGAGATAGGATTTACATCCAGACTTTTCTGACACCTTTCTAGCACCCTATCAACTGTCATATTGATTCAGAAAACCAATTGACCTGTGTAGATTTTTTTTAAAAAAATACACATATTAAAGTTGAATTAAGAGCAAGTAGTAAGAGATGAATACAAAAGCAAGTTAATTCCTTTAAGAATATTGTTCAGAGGGCTAAAGCTCAGATTAAATTGAAGCTTGGCAACAAATAGTAAAGATTACAGAAAGGATTTTCATAGCTGCATTGAGCCAAGAGAAGAGTCAAAAAAGGGATAGGACTATTACCCTTCTCTCTCTCCATTTTCCCCTTAGAATAAATTATTTCAATTTTTCCCATAGGCTCAATTATCATTAATCCCTAATCTTTCTCCAGTATGTGAATCCCCAAGTCTCCAACCATTTGCTGGACAGCTCCACCTAAATGCCCTGCCTGTACCTCAAACTCAAAATAAAATACAATTCTTATTTCCCTGTTAAATGTGTATCTCCTCCCAACTTCTCTATTTCTGCTTATGGCACCTCTATCTTTTCAATTTCCCTTCATGCTGAGAATCTCAAGACTTTTGACAAAGAATCTTTGACTGTTCTAATTCCTTCATTTCTCATAATCTAATAAATGACAGGTTCTACTGCTACATGCAAGAGGATGCTCCAGCTCATGAGAGCATATTGTTAAATTTTTAGTGTAATTGTTCATACCTTAGAAATAAGCAAAAACTTAGAATTTATGACACATCCTGGCTATGTAACACTGGTCAGGTCAGCTACAGTGGTATTATTGTTTGATGATTGGTGAGACTTAAAGCAATGGACAAAATATTAATACACATTAATTTTATAGTATGCAAAATTAACTTTATTCCTTATTCACTATTCAGAATATTCTTATTATTTTCTCTGATAATACTTTCATATTCTGAAAATTATTGAGGTCCTCACAAAGTTGTTGATTGTGTGGATCATATTTACAATATTTACCATACTAAAAATTAAAATGATAAATTTTTAAACTTTTTATTAATTCATTTAAAATAACAAACTCATTATATATGAATATAAATAACATTTTGATGAAAAATGGCTATATTTTCCAAAAATATCAATAGGAAGAATGGTATTATTTGACTTTTTTTGGCAAATCTTATTAATATTTGGCTTAATAGAGTTACAGAATTCAATTTTCTTAGACATTTCTGTATTCAATACATAATTTTGGTTGAAGTATATAAAAAATGTTCAACCTCACACAAATGGAAAAGGAAGGAGAATCCCAATAGGTAAATAACATCATGGTATTTTGATTAAAATAGTTTTGACCTTGGAACCCTCTTGAAAGGGTTTTGGGGACCCCCAAGCATGTAAAGAACATACTTTAAGAACTGCTGCTGTATTCATAAAGTTATCACACTTCTTCATACTTCCATCACCATTCACCTGAACTGTAAATTGTCTCCCTCTCTAAATCATTCTTTAAATCTCCCTAATGAAATAGTCTAATCTTATCTCTCTTCTAACTCAAAAATCTTTGGTGACTTCTTGGTGTCTGTAGAATAAAATACAAACTTCTTAGCCTGACACTTAAGTGCCTACTCAATCTGGAGTCACTTATAATAACAATAACTATTATTTATAAAGCATTTCAATGTTTGCAAAACATTTCACAACTATTAACTCACTTTATCCTCACAACCATGGGAGATAGTTGTTTATTCTTACCCCCTTTTTGCATATTAGGAAACTAAAGCACAAAGAGGTTAAACGATTTCTACAGGATCATACGGCCACTGAAATGTTCAAAACTAGGTTAGAAATGAGATCTGTGGGGCGGCTAGGTGGTGCATTGGATAGAGCACCAGCCTTGGAGTCTGGAGTACCTGAGTTCAAAACTGGCCTCACACACTTAATAATTACCTAGCTGTGTGGCCTTGGGCAAGCCACTTAACCCCACTACCTTGAAAAATCTAAAAACAAAAAACAAAAAGCAAACAAACAAAAAACAAGAAATGAGATCTGCTTAATATCAGCTCCAGAATTCTTTCCCTTGGGCCACTAGGTTGACTTTTAATCTTTATTTCCCATTACCCCACTTCTCATTTCAGCCAAATTGGATGACTATTTTCCCAAACTCAGCATCCCATCCATCTCCAGCCTTTATACATTAATCCTAGTTGTCTCTATGACTGGAATACACTCCCTTTTCATCTCCACCTTTCAGAATCTTTACCACTATGGCTTCAGCCATGTTCTCTGTGAAGTTTTCTATGACTTCTCCAGTTAAAAAGTATTGTCTCCCTATTCAAATTTTCCTAGAATAGTTATCCATTCTGCATTCCCACTGCTGCAATCTGAAAAATTCGCATAACATTTTTTGGCCCTCCTTTCAAACCAAAGAAAAAGACTGAATTCTTCTTTTTCTTTTATGGGGTGTTTACAGTACCTTATTATAAAATTTGGGTTATATTTGATTACAGGCTCTGTGTAATCTGCTGGCCTTTGTATGCCATTTACAACTTCCACAAAACTCTCCCAAATTCTCATTTAATTTCTTCTGCCAACGTCTGCTAACTGTGATGAGAAAAGTTCCAATGTGGAAGATCTATCTGTACCTTCTCTAGATGTCTCCTCTGTTCCAACACTTGGAGTATATATAGATATAGATATACATATAAATATACACATACATACACATAGATATATATACATATATATATATATCATATACTGCCTTGTGGGCAAGAATGTGTTACATTTTCTCTTTGTATATATAGATCCTAATATAAATTTTTGCATTTAGTAAGCATTTGATATTTTATTGAACTGTACTAATAGGGACTGAGAAAAATCAATTAACATATTAGATGATAAGGTAAGGATCTTTAGAGGCTAAAATCATAAGTTGAATCTACAAGGATGTTTAAAAGTGATACAACTCTAGAAGTCAGATTGTTTAGTTTTTAAGAACAAAAAATGGAAATATTTTGGCCAGAGTACAATTCTCATGGAAATGCTCTAAGTCTTGTAGCAGAAGAGACACTTATTATGACACAACCACATGACCTAGAAGCCAATAAAGCTACAGTCATCTCTGACTGCATTGAGAGACATGATACATCGAGAAACATAGTGTATAGATTAAAAAAGGTGATAGTCCTGTTACCATATATTTTCATCACAGCTGCCTATCCTCTAATCATCTTACATTAGGAATCTGGGTTCCATTCTGGATGTCATATATTAGCAATGACATTGACAAGCTGAAAAGTGTCCAGAGGAGCAAAAGTTGGATGGTAAGAAACCGAGAATCTTGCAAAATGAAAAGTGCTAGGAAAAATGACCAGCGCATTAGATCTATAATCAGAAAACTTGGATCTGAATCCCCTCTCTACTATTTATTAGCAGTATATAACTTGGAACTGCAGAGTTTAGCCTGAAGAAGAAAAGACTTATCTGGGAACACCAATATTTGACAAATTATCACATGGAAGAAAGATTGTTCTGCTTTTCCCCTAAATAAGGAATAAAGGATGGAAACAACAAAGAAATAGATTTAGGTTCGATGTAAGGGATTGGGGGACTACCTAACCATTTTTGAACCAAACCTGTGATTTCATTGGTATAGGAAGACCCAATGAAGAAATTCCTTTTACCAATGTAATTAGTTACCAGCTTTTCAAGCCTTTGAGACTTAACTAGGGACACCAAGAAACTACAAATTATCTAAGATCACAATATAATCAGCATGTCTCAGAAGCAGCACTTGAATCCAGGTCTTCCTGTCTCTGAGTCCAGCTTGAGATAGAAATGGATCTGAACTTGCCCACTAGCTGTGTAATCCTGGGCAATTCATTTAACCTCTCTATACTTTAGTTTCCTCACTTGTAAAAAGAGGTGGTTAGACTTGATGTTTTTAAGGTAGCTTTTTTAGCAGCAGATAGAATACTGAGTTTGAAATCAGAAAGCTCTGAGACGTTAGCTTGTGTGACTCTAGGCAAATCACTCAATCCTTATTAACTTCAGTTCCTCATTTGCAAAATGAGAATACACTGGAGAAGGAAATGGCAAACTACTTCAATATCATTTCCAAGAAAAATTCTTGAGGTCACATAGAGTTGGACAAAAGTACAAGAAGTTATCTAGAGTTAGACATGACTGAACAACAACAAGGTGTTTTTCAACTCACCTTCACAACTTTTTTATCTCTCCACTTTGCACTCCTATTTATTAGAACTGTCAAAAAGTGAAATAAGCTGCTTCAGGAAGGGGAATGTTTATATTACTGGAAATTTCTTAAGATGTCCTGATAGAATCAGTATCTATCAGAGTCCCTCTCTTTCCCACAACATAGGTTAGGCTAGATTTTCTCATTAAAAAAATGACAAAATTGGGGAGGCTAGGTGGCACAGTGGCTAGAGCATGGGCCCTGGAGTCAGGAGTACCTGAGTTCAAATCTAGCCTCAGACACTTAATAATTACCTAACTGTGTGGCCTTGGGCAAGTCACTTAACCCCATTGCCTTGCAAATTAATTAATTAGTTAATTAGTTAGTTAATTAATTAATTAACAAAAGAGGACAAAAATGGTTCAAGAGGTCTCTCCCCTATTACTTCCTAATATCCATTGTTTATGTTGGTGGCTTCCTGGTTACCTTAGAGTAGAAAAGAGCCCTTCTATATGAGTTCAGGGCCTTCAGATTCTGTGAATGAAGAGCAAGGAAATCATCATATCCTACACCAATAATCAGATGTATTTTCAAAGGAAGAAGCTACTAATACTGAATCCTTCTTTCATATCCTTGCTATATTAGTGCTAAGTAAGCCTCCTTTGGTTAACTGTCGGGTGACCTCATTTGAGATTCCTCTTTTCATCTCAAAATCCAATCGGAAGTAATAGGTGGTCACTTCTAATAGAAACAGAGCCAGACAGAACAATGAAATTCTTGTAGCTGTATGCCTTTTTTTACAGACAGAGGAACTGAGGTTGAGAGAGATCAAGTGATTGTCCCAAGTCACAAATAGCTAAGACTAGAGAGGAGATTCAAACGTATATCTTCTGATTCATTTCTAATACTCTTGCCAGCACGAATGAAGGCTGGCTGAGCCATCAAAGTTGTTGTATAGGAGAAACATCAGGGAGGTGTGACAGTCCTTTAGCATTGTTTTGCTTCCTCTCCCTAGAGCTTAAATGCCTGTAGTGTAGAGACCCAAAGTCCTAGTCCATCAATCAAAGTCAAAACACACCTTAAGAAGAGACAGAGAAGAGTCCACTAAAATACCAGATTTCTAATCTCCAACTTGCACTCTGGGGAGGAGTAATTCTGTCAATCTAAATGGAGGGAGTATGCTGCAATCTAATCCATCTGGCCTCACCACCTTGGCTGCCAGGAATGTGCAGAAACAAAATTCTTACACTAATTATCCCCTCCTCTTCTCACCACTCATTGCTTAACTCCACTACTATTATCCACAAACTCCCCAATATCTTCAGAATTTTCAATCAATGTTTTTCACCCTTGCTCTTTAACACAAATTTGACCTTCCCTTGATGCCCTCCCACCTGATGGACTCTCCTCATACTTTTCTTGGCTCAAGGCATCAGGGACCATGTTTCTTATTTTCTGACATTCTCCTATAACCATCTCTTAGTGCATTCTCCTCGTTTAAGTTTTGTGTTACCATCCTAAGCTAACCAGAAAGAGAGAACAGAAATTTAACTGCCTGCTTCATAGAGAAGATTGAAGTCATATGATGAGAATTTCCACAGCTCCCCTTTGCCATTTTAACATCTTTTCAGTACTGACACCCTCTTTCTCCTCCTTCCTTCTGTCTAGAGAAGAAATGATAACTCTAATGACTAAAGCTTTCCATCTGTGACTGTTATATCACTTTTTCTTGCCTCTCTAGGTCCTTGGTATAGGTCATCCTCTCTTCTCTTCCTTTTCCACTGACTCCTTCTATATTTGCTCAGATCTACTCCTATCTAAAAACAAACAAACCAAGTCTCCTTGGTCCTTTTTACCCCAATTAACTTGCCTCATCTTTTTCTTCCCCTTCATTGCTTAACCATGGAAAGTTGCATATACTGACTGCCCCCAAGATCTTTTAGAGCTGACAAGTATCTTAGAAGTTTTCTAAATCTAATCCTTCCTTTAAAATGAGGAAGCTAAAACCAAGAAAGGTTAGATGACTTGCCTAGGTAATAAGGAACAGGGCAGAATTTTAATCCAGGTCATGCTATTCCAATCTAGGGCAATATTCATTATTCCAAATTTCCTTCACTTTCCACTATCTACTCTCTCCTGGACCCCTTACAATCAGGGTGTAGTCCCACAATTCAATTGATTGGACCATTATTGACCTCCTTATCAAACAAATTTCATGGACTTTTTTTTAAAGTTCATCTTTCTTGACTTCTCAACAGCTTCTGACACTATTGACCAACCCCTGCTCCTGGAATCTCTCTTCTTTCTGGTATAATGGATAGAGAGCTGACTTTAGCACACAAGAGACTGGGTTCAAGTTCTACTTTAAGTTGTTTGATATTGAGCAAGTCATTTAACTTCTCAGGGCCCCAAGGAAACTTCCTGACTCTGTCTACATTGGCAGAAGGGGTTTCCTCATCAAGAACTCCCTCTATGAATGAAATCACAAAGCTAGACTCCCCCAAAATGTATCTCCATTCAAGTCTAGATTGGAATAGATGGTCCCTGAGAATTCTGGTTCAGTTCTCATGGACAAGCATGCAGCCACTAGGTCTTAGGGAATGTTTACTGAAAGAAAGACTAAGACTGAAGAAAGATACCCAGTTCTACCTCTCTCTCACCTCATCCATGACTCCTACTTTCTCCCGAACTTCACAGTTTATCTAATTGTTGAAGCCTCAGGCAATGACTGCGTTTACAAATATTTCTAATTTAGGCAGTGGTGAAGAGATGTTTCACTGTCCAGCCTCAAGTTATTATGTAGGAGGGGGGTTAAAGGAAGGAGGGAGAGTCTCTGTCAGAGTGAGCCCAAAAAGGAGCATCTAATGCCTGATATGGGAGGGGCAGACAGTTCAGTCATAAAACCTGCCCATTGAAAGTACGGTGACTAATTTGCAGATGGTATCAGAGGGACTGCTACTGCAAATTGTTTTTGGAAAAATCACATCCACCATGGTCCAACCTCCTCTGAATCACAATCCAGTAGAATTTAATATAGACTAAGAAAGCAGGGAGGTGACGAGGTGGAGGGTGGAGGAGGTAACCCTCCCATCCCTATCTCTCTCACCCCCCACCCCCCTCAATGAAAGACTGATGGACTTCGAGTCAGCAGATCTGACTCCTTGGTCTGGTTGATTCGACTTGAGTCTCAATATGTTACTCTATAAAATGAGGATCATTCAACTTGTACTAGCTGTCTCATAGGAACAGAGAGAGTGAACTACTTTATTCACTTGTAGTTTGGAAGGGATGGGGATAAGGATTGCACCCTCAATTGCACTGATTTAGGGAGCTTCCTGGGGGAGGAAGCTTACTCAACCAATGTATCTTCTCTACAATTAATCTTAGAAACACTAAGGTAAAGTGATGCATTTGGGGTTATAGTACTTCTTCATCTTCCTGGAAATCAGGAAGATCTAGGTTCAAATTCTACCTCTGACATGCAGACATTGTTTGCCCTCAGTAAGTAATTTATGTTCTCTGTATCCCCTAGGAAACTTCCTCCAGGACAGGATTTGAACCTAGGTCTTCCTGGTTTAAAGGCCGATCCTCTCTCCAATGGGCCACAGAGGTAAAGTATTACATAAAAATGAGATGTTATGATCTGTACCCATGGGTTTGTTTGTGTGTTAGGGGGTGGCAGAGGTGGGGCATCCTCCTTCCTGCTACCAAGGCATTGTTTGGCCTTGAATAAACATTTCTAATCTCTGGTCCTTAGTTTTCTCTTCTGTAAAAGGAAGGAGTTTGGACTAGATTATCTCCTGAGCCCCTCTAGCTCTAACAATCAGTGCTGTATACTCTCCTGCTCAACTATTCCGAATTCCACAGTTTCAGGTCCCTCTCAGCTCTGACAATTTCAAGCCTAAATTCTTATCCATCTCCAGTATTTTGAAGTCCATGCTTTCTTCTGACTCTTACACTCATATTCTATGACCAAGGCATTTCCATATTTACTCCTAGGTAAACTAAGTGAAGGAAGCTAGATAGGAAAAAAGATCAAACCATTTTACAGAGAAAGAAATTAAGACTCAGAGAGGGAAAGCAACTCACCCAAGGTCACATAGCTACAAAGTGTAGAGAAACAGAGCAAGACTTGTTAACCAACCAAAGCTCCTGGCAGACCAGAGTCGGGGTTGGGGAGTAGGGTGGGAGGAGGGATGGGGGAGACCCGGAATATGCCTGACCAGCTCGGGAAAGGAAGGCTGCTGTTTACAGAAACAGCTGCCACTCCAACTGCTTTTGTTTCTGTCCCAGTCTTTATTTATTTCCACACCAGCGTAAGGTCTTTGGCTCCAGTTTGAAGGCAGAACACAGGAAAGGAGGCCCCTTTCCTTCTGAGGAATGGCCACCCACAGTTGGCTAGGGGAGACTTTCCGGAACCCTACAGAGTCAGGAGCCTCTGCCTCAGGAAGTTTGACATTGACAGCTCACTGGGGATGCTGAGGACCTTATCCTTCCCAAAGACCTACAGAGAAAAACTAGTCATCACAGGGTAGAGGCAAGAACATTGGACTGGAACTCAAGGCAGAAATTTGAATCCCTTCTTCCACTGATACATCACTCCCTGGGTGATCTTGAGTTAATCACTTTCTTTCTGGACTTCCACAATAAGAAGAGGTTAAATCATACAGTTTGAAATGTCTTTTCTAACTCCAAACCTATGGTCCACCTATGACATGCAGCTGGAGAAGTAATGAATTTGGATTTAGAAGATTTGGGTCTGACTGCCCTGCTCTGCCACTCATGACCTGTGTAATCAGGTTCTCTCTGGTCCTCAAGGTTGCCTCATCTATAAAATGAAAGAATTGAAATAGATGAAATCTGCCACTTTCAGCTCTAAGTCTGATTCCAAATCTTATCTTTGGGGTTGGACACTGCTCATTCAAAGCAGTCATTTCTTCCTATCTATTGCCTCCCTATAATGATGGAGACTCCCCAGCACCTGATCTTTTGTCTTTCCTCCTTTCCTCAGGTAGTATTGCCACACACTTCATGTTCCCTAAATGACACATGCAGCAGGGTGCAGTTCAAAGATCTAGCCTCACTGGTGAGAATTGTATTTATAGAGGGACTACTTGGGCTCAAATTCAAGTTCTGACCCTCACCAGCCCTGTGATCCTAGGCAAATGAAGTCATTTTCTGTAGCCTCAGTATTGTTTCTTGTAAAAATGGGAATCTTAATACTCTTAGTATCTACTTCACAATGCTGTTATGAGGAAAGTGCTTTGTAAACCTTGAAGTGCCACGTAAGTGTATTATTATTGTTGTTCAGTTATTTTTCAGCCATATCCAACTCTTTGGGATACTATTTTGGATTTCTTGGCAAAGATACTGGAGTAATTTGCCATTTCCTTCTCCAGTTCATTTTACAGATAAGAAAACTGAGGCAAACAGGGGTAAGTAACTTGCCTAGGGTCACATAGTAACCAATTGTCTGAATACATCTTTGAATTCAGGAAGATGAATTTTCCTGACTCAGGGCTCAGCACTCTATCCACTACACCATCTAGTTGCCACTGAATTAATATATGAGTACAAAAATTATTTCACTAATATCTCCTTTGGTGCTCCTTGGAGGAGACTTGCCATATCATCAGTCAGACCTTTAGGACATTTCGATAATTTCCAATGTCAGGAAGCCACAAGCTTATAGTGCATTTGAGAAAATTCTGGATTAGTAGTTAAATATCTTTTGAGTCCTGTCTAGACTTGACTACTCCCTTGTTGCCTGACTTTGGGTAAGTAGGGTACTTCCCCTGTTTAAGCTTCAGTATCTTCATCTATGAAGCAGAAATAATCATCTTATTTTGCCCTCTTGTCCTCACAGTGCTGCTGTCAAGAGGATTAATGAGATAATGGTTGGAAGTAGTATGCAACCATAAAATGATGTATAATTGTAAATTATTGAGTTGGGGAGATACAGGAAAAGAACATTGTATTGGGGACCAGAGACCTGGGTTCAGATTCCAGTTCTCCTTACTGTGTTACTTTGATTCTTTTATGTACTTGACACCTTCATGTAAGGTCATAACCTAATAAGGTAGGTGTAGATATTATCCCTATTTTAACAGTAAAGAAAGCTGAAAAAAGAGAAGTTAACCAACTTGTATATGATCCTAGTTATTAAATGCCTGTCGAGATTCAACTAAGCTATTTTTAATCCCAAATCCAGGAACTTTCCAACTATACCATGTTGCAAAATGAGGGGTTTGAATTAAATATCTATTTGGTGAGGTCCTTTCCAGTTCTGTAATGTAGAATGCAAGCTTTTGTAGAAAGACAGCTAGGTGAATGGTCAGAGTATCAAACCTGGAATAAGAAAGACTCATCTTCATGAGTTTAAAAACAGTTTCATATACTAGCTATGTGACCCTAGCCAAGACACTTAGCCCCATCTACCCCAGTTTCCTGTAAAATGAGCTAGAGAAGGAAATGGCAAACCACTTCAATATCTTTGCCAAAAATATTCAAATAAAATCATGAAGAGTCAGACGTGACGGAAAAAACAGCAAAAAAAGTTTTTGGAGAATAAAATTTTATGTTTCAATCCTTGTGCATAACACATTTCCTAACACATAAATGTTATTTAATAAATACTTTGGGGAAAGAAATTCAACTGTTGCCATTATCCTTTAAAATCAGTACCACAATCCACCTGGCGGTAGCATTGTCAAATTGAAGGAAATAAAGAGGAGCTTCAATACTCACCTAGCAACCCCAAACCACTAATCATGACAAATCCTGCAGGCCCACACCCAATCCCCTAAAGGTTGTCCCAAGAATCCCTCCCCCTGAGCTCACTGTGAAGTTTTTTAGAATGGCCTCACCCTGTCCCGGAACTTTTAAATCCTAGCCCCAGGGCTAGACTCAAGCCAATGCTGCTCACTCCTGGAAGAATGAGGGGCTCTGTACTCATTCTGGGTTGGGGTTCAGGACATCCTCAACCCTCCCTGTCTGGAAAGAAAAGGGAGGCACACTCTAGCTGACAACCTTGGTGAATCCATCTGGAGGCTGATAGTGTCAGAGAATTTATTGCAGCTAGGTGGAAGGCATCAGCACTGGAGTCAGGAGGACCAGAGTTCAAATTTGAAGGAAAAAGACACTTATCAACTGGGCAAGTTACTTAATCCTGATTGAGTCATATTTAGGACATCTCCAGTTGGCCTGATTTGTATCTGGCCACCCAGATGGCTATGGAGGAGAGAGTAAGGATGGTGACTTAGCATAGTATTCTCTCACTAAAACACAATTCACTTACTTGTCTTGGCATCACTCCCTGATGTCATGGTCTTTTTTGAGAATGAAGAACAAACATAACAACTCTTTCCCCCTGGATACTCCAACTCCAGACTTTATATCTATGCACTCTCTCTTCACATCTTATAGGTTACCTCAAATAAGCTCAAATCAAATTACTACTGAAGCTTTTCCTGATTTTCCCAATTGCTAGGTTTCTCCTTCCCAATCGTCCTGGTATGTAACTGATTTCTATTTCTTCTTCTAATTTTCAATCTTGCTGTTGTTCAGCTGTTTTTAGTCATGCTTGATTTTCTCTGACCTCATTTGGAGTTTTCTTGGCAAAGATAATAAAGTAGTTTGCCATTCCCTTCTCCAACTCATTTTACAGATGAGAAAACTGAGGCAAACAGGATTAAGTGACGTGCCAGGATTGTGGTTGTGCAGTTGTTTCCGATTCTTTGAAATCCTATTCAGTGTTTTCTAGGCAAAGATATTGAAATGGTTTTCCATTTTCTTCTTCAGCTCACTTTACATATAAAGAACTGAAGCAACAGGATTAAGTGATTCACCCAGGGTGACACAGCTACCAAGTGTTTGAGACCAGATTTGAACTCCTGATTCTAGGCCCAGGGCTCTATTCACCATGCCATGTTGCTTCTCTATTTTTATTCTGCATATACTTACATGTGTTCTTTTTGTTTACCTCATCAGAATATAAGTTCTTTGAGGGTGAGAGTTTCTTTCATTCTTTGTATTAGTAAATTCCCAGAACCCAGCCCAATGCCTGGAATTAGTAGATGTTTCATAACTGCTTGTTGATAGATGGTTTGATTTCCCCTAGACCCACCCACACAGTTTGAAAGTTGGAAAGGATGGAGCTCAAAAGATATCCCTAACTCTTACCTGAGCAAGAATTCCTTGCCCAACAGCTCCAACAAGTCGTCCCACAGCTTCCTTTTGATAGGCTAGCCTCTGCCATGATTGAATAACTAACTGTTAGCTAGCTTTCCCTATGAAGTCAATCAGACCAGGTCTTATCAGCCATTCTTATGAATGTCAGACAACCCAACCCAACCCAACAAGTACTCAATAAATTTCTTCCATATGTCTCAGTCACTAAGCCTTCATCCTGGCTTGCAGATTCAGCTAAAGTCCAATATCTTTATAGCTTAAGTAAAGTAAGCATGTTCTGCTGCCTTTTGTCCATGGCCATCTCCAGTCATCCTGATCCTTATCTGGATTCAGATGACTCTGGAGGAGAAAGTGAGACTGGAGACTTAGCACAGCACCCCCTCACTCAAATCCAATCCATGTGCTTGACAGGACATCACTTCCCTGACATCATGTATCATGTGCTCTCTCTCTCTCTCTCTCTCTCTCTCTCTCTCTCTCGTCTCTCTCTCTCTCTGTCTCTGTCTCTGTCTGTCTCTGTCTCTCTGTCTCTCTCTAGCTCGGTGTGCATCCATGCTCTTCCTCACTGAAAATGAAGGACAAGCATCTTTATAATGAGGGTTGTTATTGTTGTTATTGTTATATGTCCTTCAGATTTGACCTGAGTTCAAATCCTGTACCATATACTGACCACTTATGAAAGCCTGAGCAAATCAATTTTGCTTGACTTTGCTTGATTCAGATTCCCCATCTGTAAAATGAAGATTATAATATTAGCATCTGCTTCATGAGTTATTGTGAGGATTAAGTAAAGAAAGGAAACAAGCATTTATTAAGTTCCTATAAGGGACTAGTATTTTACAAATATTATCTCATTTGAGACTCTTCAAGGCAGGTGCTGTTCTAATTCCTATTTTAAAAGCTCAGGGTCACAAGGTTAAGTGGTATTTGAAGCTAGATTTGATCTTGAGTCTTCCTAACTCCAGGACTAGACCTCAATCCAATACCTGGCTGACATAACAAATGAACTTTAAAATGCTATGTAAGTACTAATTATTATTGTCTAACACTTTGCTTAGCCTAAATTTGAATGTTCATCAAGGCAGTGTCCTTAAAGATAGCCATCATGTCCCTCTTACCTCCCCTTCTAATCTTTTCAGTTCAATTTAATGTTTATTTAAGTCCTTATTATCTAAAAGCAAAAAAAAATAACTAGCTCCTGCAGGAGTTCGTCATGTCCTTGGTGTTCAGGTGTCTCATTTTATAGATCTATTTCTAGGAGAGAACTAGAAGAAAGCATCTAATACAAGACTATTATTTAATAGAAATTTAAGATACAGGAACCCTAGGTTATTTGTCATAGATCATACAACTGGTAGTAGAACTAAGGCTAGAACATAGCTTTCTCAACTCACAGGTCAGTATTATTTCTTCTCTACCACTTGCATTTTCTTTTGAAAATGAAAATTTTAGAGCCCCCATTTGAACCACATTATGATTCTGAAAGACAGGGAGTCATTTCAACCTAAAATATTGACTTTAAAGCTGGAATGAACTTTGAAAGATATCCAGTCTAATCCTTTAATTTTGTAGAAGAAGAAAATGAAGTCTAGAGATCTAAGTAATTTGGTCAATGTAGTAAGCAGCTGAGGCAAGAAATGAACCCAGGTTCTCTGACTATAAATCCAGGTCTCCTTCCACTAAACATATTCTATCCCCATATCTAGAACTGTCATTAAGCACAAGGGAACATAGTGGACTTCCTTTGCTAACACCCACAAATCTAAGATCTTACTCAGAACATCCAAATAAGATTCCTTATTGATACCCTGCTCCATTTGGGCATCTCCCAGTAGGTGTCTAGAAGCAAGTCCTTCAGGATGAAGCCACCCCTTTAAGGAATGTGAAAATGAAACTTTATTTCTTTCTCAAGGCTGGAGAATTTGGGTGATGGGAATGGGGTGGAGATCCTCCACCCTCAGATTTTGGGTCTAACCTGGAAATGACAGCACAGGACTGGGGGGGGGGGGGGGATGGGAGAAGTGTGTCACTCCTAGGTAGACATCCTCCAACTCTGGTTCAGCACAGAGCTCTCATAACCTCAAGGTAGCTATTCTCTGATCTTATCCTGCCCCCTCCTGCCTCTCCCTGCATTGCAGCAGGTCAAACCATCTCCAATGGTTAGAATAGAATGTTCTCTCTCTCTCTCTCTCTCTCTCTCTCTCTCTCTCTCTCTCTCTCTCTCTCTCTGTCTCTGTCTGTCTCTGTCTCTTTCCATGTCTTTTCATCTCTTGTCTGCCAATCTGTCTCTCTCTGTCTCTCTGTCTCTCTCTGTCTCTCTCTGTCTCTCTCTGTCTCTCTCTCTGTCTCTCTCTCTGTCTCTCTCTCTCCCCCTCCCTCCCTCTATCTCTATCTCTGTCTTTCTGTATCTCTATCTCTGTCTTTCTGTATCTCTGTCTCTGTCTTTCTGTGTATCTCTCTCCTCCCTGCCCCACCCTTTCTGTATGTCTGTCTCTCTTCTCTCCTCTCTCTGTTTGTCTCTGCATCTCTGTGAAAGGTTAGCCCATGATATAAAGAGGACATGACCAAGAGATATACAGAATAGTCACATTTATCAACAGTTTCTCAGAACAAAGTAGATGACAAACAAGAGGATAGCAAAAACAGAAGCACCAGGGGGAACTTATTGGAGGTCATCAAAAGCAGGTATTCTTTAGAAGAGAAATCCAAGATCTTCAACTTGTGCTCTTTTCCATGATACAATCAATCCAGAGTCCATTCTATTGGGACTTGATAATATGCATATAGCAATAGCAAAAAGGAAGAATAACAATACCAATACAGAGAAATGTGAATAAAGAAATAGCATTCCATGACTTTGGTAGTTGATAGTTGACTCAAAGTATCTAGCATATATCATGTGAGAGTTACCCAATCCAGGCAGCATTGGTCTTATCAGTATGTAAGGGAACACTATGTAGTATCACAGCATTTTGTGATACCCATGTTCTTTACTGGTTACTTGCTCTGATTGTAGAAATCTGTTAAAGAAAGGAAAAGGCTGGGACATGATTAAGGAAAACTCAAATTAGTCCTTGGTAACTTAACAGATAGACAGTAGGATCAATCATCCTTAGCTCTGTGACTTAAGTTAAATGTCACAATTAACAGTAAAACATGCAGTCATGACTCAGGAATAACCAGGAAGTAAACTCCTTTTCAAAGTTTCACAAAGGGAAACTGAGCCAGAACGAACCTATCTTGGACAGAGACCAAAAATTGCACTTTCATTCTGTTTCTGGGGAATTCCACTTATGACAGTTTAAGTTCACATTTTCTCTGAGTAGCTTGTGGCATTAGCTTGTAGCAATTTTTCCAAAT
Organism: Macrotis lagotis; assembly: GCF_037893015.1. Lineage (NCBI taxonomy): Eukaryota > Metazoa > Chordata > Mammalia > Peramelemorphia > Peramelidae > Macrotis > Macrotis lagotis. The sequence goes on from NC_133658.1 coordinate 366,519,854, forward strand.
GGTAAATTACTGACTTAAGGATCCATCAGGCAACAACACCTAAAGTCAAACCTTAGAATAAAATTTATCATAGTCCCAAAGTCTTTTACCCCAAATTACCAGTTACAATTTCAGGATAGATATAGTTGTTTTCACTCATGGATTGCTAAAAGCAATAAAAATTTACCAATATATGTATATCTCTTTGTCTCTCTGTGTCTGGGTCTCTCTGTCCTCCCTATCTCTCCCTCTGTCGCTCCATCTCTGAATTTCTGATCTTTCTCACTCTCTGAAGATACCTGTATTTGCCAAGGTTCACTTATAGAACTTTTTGCTGGGTAAGTTGGCAGAAGAGATCAGTCTGTTGATATAAGTTTGAATGTGAAAAGATCAGTCTGTTGATATGAGTTTGAATTCTACCATAAAATGGCAATAAATAAATAATAATTTTTTAAAAATCTTCAAGTTTAAAAACACACAAAAAATGACTTAGACTGTTTTACTTTGATCCAATTGTTTTTTAGAACCTTAAAACGACTAGGGAAACAGACAAACCCTGAGTTATTATTGATTGTTAGAAAGAACACACTTTAAAGACTATTTGCTCAATTCTCATTTTTTAGATAAGGAAACTAAGACCCATTTTTTTTAAATGAAGCTCACAGATTTTTAATGATCTCTTTGAAGTAGAGAAGGGCATGAATGACAATCTGGACATGACTGATTTTGTAATTAACGAAAGTATCCTAGAGAATTTTTCTTTTTTTTCTTTTTTCCCTGTCACAGATGCTGAAATTCTCAATATTACCACTAGGGAAAGAAGCAACACTAAGAAGGAATGAAGACCCAACGTTAAGTCCTAAAGAGCATATGGTAAGAGCATCAGATTCAGAGCTGGACAGAATCATTTAGTCCGATATCTGTTCCCTTATTCTACAGATATAAAAGCTGTGAGGGGGAGAGGGGAGGGGAGGGGAGAAGAGAGGAAAAGTAAGAATGTGTAAAACAACAGAAAGAGTGAATCTTCTAGCTTTGATACTTGGTTTTGCCACTAACTTGGTATGGGACCATAAGCATCTCACTTCCTCCCCAGACTCACCCCTGCCCTCGAACCTCAGTTTCCTTGTTTATTGAATGGGTTGGGGGAAATCATACTTGTGCTACCTATCAGGACTCTCTAATGAAAGTACTCTGAGATCTGTGCATTGTATACATTGCCATTTAAACACTGAATAAATGGGAGCTAGGAATTATTGCTCTGCCATCCACTAGCTTGAGGTTGTTAGATGGTGCAGAACAAGTTTGAATCTGGCCTCAGACATTTCCTAGTTGTGACCCTGGGAAAGTAGCTTAACCTCTCTCTGTCAATATTAGTTTCCTCATCTATATTATGAGAAGATCAAATGAGATATTTGTAATGTGTTTTGTAAATATCAAGAGTTATATAAATGCAGACTATTAATAAGTCATTGGCTGTGTGATGTCATAATAAAATCTGACATTTATATAGTTCTTTGGTTTCTCAAAAGCATTTTGAATACTTTAGCTCATAATATTATCTCATTTTATCCTCATAGGGAGGATGTAGAGTTTGAATTTGATCAAAGGCATTGGGGAGTCATGAAAGAGAATCATGGTCAAAATGAGGCCCTAGAAAGATGAGCCTGATGGTTTCAGGAGAAAGAATTATAAGGGAAAAAGATGGAGAAAGAGAGATAAATTTGATCTTTACAGAATACTATTATTGACTCCATTTTATGGTTGAAGGAAACTGAGACAAATGGAGATAAAGTGATCTGTCCAAGTTTATGCAGTAGGTATCTAAGAATAGATTTGAACGCTGGTTCTATCTGCCTCTAAAAACACTGTCAAGGACAACTTTGATCATACAAAATGCTGCATGATAGTCCAAATGTAAACTAGTTGGCTCTGATCTTCCTTTTTCAGTTCTGGGCTCAGCACATCATCCATTTACCATGACTAATACAGATAGATCTATATCCTGATAGACTGACTTATTGAACTGCCTATTTCAGAATCTAGTGAAGACAGATTTCCCCAGATGGATTACAAGCTTCGCTCTGTTGGTTAATACCCATGGGTCTCATTGAGGAAACCCAGAAGTGATCTGGGCCTTAATACAATCAGCACAATGTCAGCTGCAGGCAATTGTTATACCTGGGGGACTTAAATGTCATTTATTGATAATCCTTTGTCTATTTGGACTCTACACCAAGCAGCCTCCATGAGACTGACTACAGAAGGTACGATGGAAAAAATATTTAAAACTATCATTTGGTGTAAAGAAAGGGCCACAGATTTGTTGATCAATCCAAAGCTCAACACCACTATAGAATAAAAACTTTCTTCAAGAGTTAGAAGGCACTGAACATGTGGTGAATATAATGAAAAATAAAATCAGCTGAATCTATCTTGACCTTTGTGTGAGTCATCCTACCAACTACAGTGGTGACAGAGAAGCTTTGTATTGCTTGGTGTGCATAGAGGATCTCTCCTCTGCCCTAGAGAGATTTCCTAGAGGAAGAATAGAAAGAGGAGAGGTTGAGGGAGGTAGTAAGAGCTATTCTATGGTCTACTCATTTCTTAGTCAATCAATATATATATATATATATCAATATATCAATAAGTATTTATTAAATTCTTACCATGGGCCAGATGTTTGATAAAGGTGAGGGAATAACAACAAGGGAGATACAGAGACAATTTTAAAGCTTTTATCCTCAAAGAGCTTCAAGTCTAGGAGGAGAGAGAACATGCACATGGGGGATAGGGACTGGACTTAGAGAGTTCACTAGAAACACCTGGATGAGGATACTCCCTCTGCCATTACAGATTAGCACCTTCTTGGCAACATTTAGTTTTGGAGAGCTGCCTAAAGCATAGACAGTAAGGCTAGGGATATACAGTCATTTCTAGTCAGATACAGACTTGGATCTAGGTCACCCTGGCTCTTATTCCACTTATTTTATATTGTCTCTTAACATATACATATATGAGAATTTAAGTAGAAAATGCACAAAAGAAATACACAACAACGTTGGGAGGGAGAACCCTAGCAGTGGAGGTTATTAGGTAAAGCTTCCTATGGCTGAATTGGGGAGAACAGAGGTTGGTTCTATGAGGCACAAGTCACAGTATCATTGATTTAGAACTTGAGCATATGGAGGGGATAATGTGTAAGAAATCTGGAGAGGTAGGAAGGGACCAGGTTGTGATGTTTTAAATTCCAGACACAAGAATTTATATTTAATCTAAGAGCTAATAGGGATCCATTGGAGTTTATTAGGGTTGGAGGGGGACAAGTTGGGGGACAGATATGACTCATTCTTTGTGCTTTAGAAAAGTTACTTTGGGGAGTTATATTGCTGTTATTTGTCCTTTGTTCTCAAAAAGTAGTTAGTTGAGAAACTAAAAAAAAAAGCTATTGTGCCTCTGTATCTCAGCTTTCTTAAGTGTACAATAAGAGGGTTCTATGCAATTACTTCAAAGATCCATTCCAGTTCTAAATCTATTATCCTTAGTTCCAACATTTTATGTTCTCTAGTTCCATTCTCTTCTTACATTAATTTTTTTGTCATTCCAAAGTCCTTTCAAGCACTAACATTTTTTGTTCTAGGTTCAAATGTTCCTTTCATCTCTCACATTATATGTTCTGTGTTCTAAGATCTAAACTTCTTATTCTATGATTAAAAATTCTTCTCAGGTTTAATGTCCTAGAGAGTCTCCATCCTTCAGCCTCTTTTTATCTTTTTTCTTCCTAAACTCTGATCCTTTACCAACACAAGCTGCTCACATACCTTTTCAAACATGTTAAAACTCACAAATTTTACTTTCCAAGTACCAGAATCACCTACTGGATTAAAAAGCATCTTAGGAGACTTATAAACACAAAGAGGTAAATGTTCAGTTCAATGTAGTTTTCAGGCTATATTACCTGGAAGGCAGGGAAGGAAAGAGATAGGAAATGTATCATAAAGCTCCAAAGTTGTCTCATGGTACTGTTTTTAGATTAGATTTTATTATCATGCATTAAGGTCAGAGATGGTCTAAAAAATTTTAGCTAGCTTGTCTTTGGTTATGATACTACAGGTTGAAAGGGGGAAATTTTTCCTAAATAAATTAATGTCATAAAAAATATTAAGAGAAATATTTAACTGCTTTTAAGGAAAAAAACACTTTAAAATATTTTTCTTAAGAGTAATGAACTTTTGTTTAGTCCTTAAACCAAGAGAGGATATGCTAATTACAATGATTCATATCTCTTCATTAAGGTAGATCAGGCAATGCTTATTCTTAGTAAAACATGGTTGAAATTATTGAAAATCCTTAAAAGGAATAAAATAACATTAAAAATATGTATCAGTCTTTCCTTGAAAATAGGGATTACTTCATTTTTATCTTTGCATTTCTAGCACTTAGTATAATGTCTGGCATATAGCAGGGATTAAAAAGTGCTTATTGATTGATTGATTATATCTTCCTCTTTCCTGGCATAACAAAATGGGCTTTCTCAGGAAATGTGAGTTCCTTGACACTGAAATTCAAATATGGTCTGATGGGGCAGAAGAATTTTTATCTTCCTTTATAGACATTATGTACCCTAAGAACATGTTAGCTTTTCTGGCTGTTATGGTTCACTCTTGACTTGTACTGATTTTATATTCCACAAAGTCCAGTAGATATTTTTATCATGAATTGTATTCTAACCATCCATAACTTTCCCTTCTTATACTTATGGATCTGAATCTTGGAGAAGAGGGATTTCAACATATTTTAATGAAGATAAGAGGTAGCATCCACAGTGAAAAAGAATTCTGGGTTTGAAATCCAAGAATGTGAGAACAAGCTCCAACTTTGGAACTTATGGAAATGTCCTTGGGCAAGTCACTTAACCTCTGTGACTTCAGTTTCATCATATGAAAATTGAGAATGTAAAATAAGATGCCATCTGAGGTCCTTTCCAATTCTAAGTCTGTGGGATAAATCATTCCAGTCAAGAGACATGCAAAGGATCATGCATTTTTGTGCAAAATCATGGAGATGAGGGATAACAGAAGGCAAAGGTTCCTTGAACAAAATATGGATTTAACCTTTCTACAGAATCAGATTAAATTGAGCCATGTATGAATTTTTAGACCATAAGTTCATAAGAAACAGGGATCATCATTCCTTTAGATAAGACTTGTGAAGGCAGGAATGCTTCCCCCGCCCCAAAATTCTCCTCCAAGACTCTTTGCAGTATACAGGTGGGCCTGTATTCTCAAAAATTCTATCACCAGAGTGTAAGCCCAAGAAGGTCCTTAAACATGGGCCTGGTGATGGACTGTATGACTCTACCTCAAGGATTTGCTTAGTTTTATCTGCAAAAGAGGTTCATCACTAGAGGGCTGGCCACAAGGAAATGGATTTTTTTTTCAGTCACTACTCATCAATAACCTATACTAAGAATGGAGAAGAATAGAAGATCCTTGAGCTTAGGAGCTACTTTTTGTCCCATCTTCTCCCATCATTGTAGACAATGCCTCACATATGATGAATGCTCATTGAATTGAACTGTCAAATGGAAAGACTGTGAACTGCATTGATTAGCTGAAGCATCTCAACCATACACAAAGAAAGGAACTTCCAAGACTATCTAGTCTAGCCTGTCAATTTATAGATGAGAAAGCCAAGCCCAACAAGGTTAGATGACTTATCCAAGGATACATACAATGATTTGAACCTAGTCGATTGTACCACATGACAAGGGAAGCACTCACATCTTGATTCTTCAAGTATAAAGCAAAAACCCATGTGGATGTTTATTAAACAAATAGTAAAAATAGAAAATAGCAATGGAGGTGTGGAATGTAAGAGAGGGAGCTTCCTGTAATTAGATATAACCAGTGGCTAGATGACCACTTATTAGAGATCCTGTAGAACAGAACCATTCACATAAGGATTGAATAGAAAGCCTCAGTGAGTCCTTCCAATTCTGAGATACTGGGTTTCAGAGACAATTAGTCAACAAACCAATAATGTTAAAGAGGTAGAGCTCTGATGTGAGTAGAAGAGCAGAACAGTATATATTCTCTTCTCTGTCACAGAACTTCGAAAAAAAATACAAAACAACAAACCAGTAGTGGTCTTTCCCTGAGAAAAGTCCACAAAAGGGTCTTAGAAACTCCAAATTCCCTTCCCATTTGTCCATTAGAAATGGTGTCCTGGGCATAAAGGTCTTCCATTTCATAGTTCAAATAATTAAATCCAACAATAATTTATTAACCATCTACTAAATGTTCAAGGTGCTATAATCATAACAGCTAACATTTACACAGTGTTTTTAGGTTTGCAAAGTGTTTTACATATGTTAATTATTTTTAATCTCACAACTCCTGTGAGAATGGTGCTATTATCTTCATTTTACAGAGGAGGAAGCTGAGACACAGAGATGTTAAGTGACTTTCCTGGGATCAGGCAGCTAGTAAGGATCTGAGGCAATTTAAACTATAGAGAAAGGGCATGTACTAAAGAGACCCAGTCCAGGAATCAACAGTCTCAGTTTTGTATGATGATTTTGCTGATAAATGACAGTGTAACCTTGGACAAGTCATTTGTCTTTTCTGGGCTCCACCTTTCCTTAGATATGGATAGACTAGATGATCCACATGGTCTTTTTCAGATCTGACATTTTATGTTTTCTGTTCTAAAGTTTGATCCACCTCAAACATGTTATGTTCTAAAGTTCTTCCTGCTCTGTGTTCTCTGATCTCTTCTAGTCTTAATACTTCATGAATCTATTATGACTTTCGGTCAATCTATGATGGCTCCAGGTCAATCTGTGATGGCTCCAGGTCAAGGAAACTACCTTCAATTGACATGTGACAAAGCCTCAATAGCTTCTCAGAGAGCAGGTCCTCCTCCACTCAACCACCTGGCCCTCTCTGCAGACTGACCCCCTGGGCTGCTACACCACAGTGGGCTGTGAGTGATGGTCTTCAGTTTGCTCCGAATTGAGTCCTGTAGTTTTCTGTCACCCAATTGGATAGCTGCTGCTAGGGCCAACAGGAAGTAGTCAGTGGCATCATGGGCATCCTAATAGAAAAAAATATAGCAGTGAAGAGAAAGTCATTGAGCAGTATTCTTACTAGAGGAGGCCTGAGCTGTAAAGTCCCTCAAGCTTGTTTGGTCTTGGGGTCATATTGGAGGAGGTTTTGGAAGGGCATAGAGAAAAGACTGTGCAGATTGACTTCCTGACCTGTTATAATCATTAATGCTCAGAAACAGAGGGCAGGAAAAAAAAAGGAGCTACTTTGGATAAAAGAGTAATCTCTTCTTTTCATGAAATAGAAAATAATGTGGTATGTTAGAAATTAATGGTTTTAGTACTTTTTTTCTAATCCTTAATAGCCTTATAATCTAGGACAAATCATTTGTCCTTAATGTGCCACAGTTAAAGAGAGCAACACTAGTCAGACAAGGTTGCAGTAAGCAAAGTATTTCCAAATCTTCAAGTTATATGTATTTACTCTTACTCCTGTAGTTATTTCCATTTCTCCCATCCATACCCTTCTCTCTATACTGGTAGTCACTATGTTAGCTCAAGTTCCTGTCATCTCATCTATTTACAATAGATTATGATATTACAATTGTATTAGAATATTATTTGTATTACAAATTGCATTACAATTTGTATTACAATAATCAAATGGGTCTCCTTGCCACTAGTTTCTCCCTGCTCTAATGTTTCCTCCACAAAATTGTCAAATTTACCTACCTTAATCAATAAACTCCAGAGTCTTTATTATTCCAAGGATCAAATATTAAATCCTTTGTTAGACATTGGAAATCTTTTACAACTTGACATCAACCTAACTTTGTTCTATACATTATTTTCCAATTGGACATTTTTTTTCTGGCTGTCCCCTCTGTCTGCAATGTACACTCCCTTCTCAACTCTGCCTTTCCTCTTCAAGTGCTAATGCCTTCCTTCCCAAATTACTTTCTATCATTATATCCCCATGTGTCTATCCCCAATACCCAGCACAGAGTTCAAAGTAAATGCTTAATAAATACTTGATGATTTACTATTAACAAATGGTAAGAAACTATTTAAATATGATTTATTATGGAACATAAGCTCATTAAGAACTGAAACTATTTCTTCTTTATATTTATACATTCAGCCAAGTTCTTGGCATACAGTAAGTGCTTAATAAATGATTACTAACTGACCTAATGACTCTTTTTTTCCTTTTGACTGTTAATTTAAGTTAAGACTGCAATTTATGATGCAAGTTGCTATGCAGCCCAAATTTAGCCTATTTTAGGGATCTTTTAGGAAGACAATTCTGACCTTAAGCTGGTCAAGGGTCATGTGGCCCAAGCGACTGTACACCTTAACATAATACAGTGCCTCTTGAGAAGAGTACATCCAGGGTGGACAGAGACTCAGTGTCTTCAAATAGCAATCTTCAGCCATCTCGTACATATGCAGAGAGTAGTAGACTGTGGCCAGGCGATGAAAAGCCACCTGCTTTTGTAGTTGATCTCCTGAAAAGAGAAGGAACATAGTGGGATGATAGAGGAATGAAAGTTTCCCTAGAGACAGCTCTCCCCTTAATTTACAAGCAAATCAAATGAACAAGTAGCATTTCAAAGGGCAAAAAATTATAACAGGATAGAAAAGTGAATGGGGGAAAAACACAAATTAATTTTTGTAGGAAAAATTAACTGATTGCCAAGTTATCATCCTATCCCTTTTGATGCTTTTGCCCAACCTCTCCCTTCTCCTATAGTCAACAACAGGCAAGAAAGCCCTATAACCCTTGGGTTGGCTGCATTCTTTGTCACAGATATCTGGAACTATCCTCTTGGCAGTGTTCCATGAGAAAAATGTGTCCAAAGTAGGTTTATCCCTTAATTAGAACAGTTCTGGGTCTCAATAAAAAAGAAATGAGTCAGTTAAAGAAGAATATGAAGTATGGAAAGAAAGATTGAGGAGGAAAGAGAAGACCTGAAATTTTAATTGAATTCCATGTAGTTCAGAAGAAAATGAGAAACCAGTAGGAATACGAGAAAGGTAGAAAAGAGACCCTCTTGCAAAAGTCCTTATATATATATATATATATATATGTACATATGGGTACTGTCTCCTTCTTGGGAGAAAGTGTGGAAACTGGTAAGAATCACTTTCATAGAGGAGAGTAAACCCCAGTTTGAAGAATAGATCCAAATATAGTGACTGTGTCTGTGTGTGTGTGTGTGTGTGTGTGTAGGCATCCTACCCCAGTAGGATCACTGGTCAGTCTCACCTATTGAAAGAAACAGAGCTAATTCAATCTTCATATATTAAGAGAACAAGGACTTGCATAAAAAAATGGGGCAGGGAAAATGACAGTGCAGGGCTTCCAGAAGAGAAAGAACTGGTCATTAGAATGTTTTCAGGAAAGACATTTTTAAGTGGCATTTATTGATAATGATATATAAAAGTTAACTCAGGAGTTATGAATAAAAATTCAAAGAAAAGAGTTCTCTTGATAAACAAGTTACCTGTAACAAAGGTACTTGAGGCAAAATCCTCTGGGGAAGTTGAAAAATATTAAAGCTATGTAAGATTCTCTGAAATAACAAATGAAGTATCTCTAGTAGGTAGAGTACTGGACTAGAATCAGGAAGACCTGAGTTCAAATTCAGTCTCTGACACTTAGTAGCTATGTGATCCTGGGCAAGTCACTTAACCTCTTTGTCCTAGTTTTCTTATCTGTAAAATGGGAATCAAAAAAGCACCTACCATCTATGAGGACTGAATGAGATAATATTTATAAAGCATGATGCCTGGTACATAAATGTTTTCTCTTTAGAATCATTTTAAAAGTCAGTCAAAGAATCAAGTAAAAGATTCAAAGAAATAAAGACAAATCTTAGAGTTCTTGAAGAAACTGACAAATTTAACAAAATACTAGATAATGTAAAGCAAAAAACAAAGACACTTTTCACAGCAATAATTCTGTGAAATGGAATACATACAGAATGCCAAGGCAGAAGGAAAAATAAAAGAACTAAGTTTTTTTTAAGCAATATCTAAATACTGGAGAAACATTAAGACAACAAACAGAAAGACTTAACTTAAAAGATAAGACTTGAAAAGGTAATGTAGGTTTTTCAGGAAAAATATGTATTAAAAAAGAAAACCTCAATACCTTATTTCAGTAAGTCATATGTTGAGAAATTATAGGGGTAGGTAGTGAAAATATAGATCAAGAAAATCCAAGGAATACCAGAGAGAAAGTACAAGTTTTATTCATCGAAAGAGTAATGAAGTCAAATGTCAAAACTCCACCAGCAAAGAACAAAATTGCAGGTAATAAGGAAAAGACAACAATGAGAATTTCCAAGAATTAATACTGATAACATAAGATTATTCTGTGTATACAAGAACTCAAAGTAAAAAAAAATTAAAATGTTACTCCAAATAGCAAAGAAAATAGATTGTCAGCCTAAAGGAACATAAAACAATTAAGACTAAAGAGAGGAAAATAATTGACTATTTAGTAAAAGGAAGTAATTTGAGGTATTCTTCCAAAGAACTCAAGAGGTAAACAGGAAATTCACCTTGAAATTGATTAAATCCTAGAAAAATAATTTCATCTATATCAGCTGGAAACTGTGTATATACTAAGAAGTCAGTTTAGTTTGATTATAAAATGCATAAAGGGGAGTAGTATATAATTGGCAGCTAGATGGAACAGTTAATAGAGTGCTGAGCCTGGAGTTATGATGACTTGAGTTCAAATTTAACCTCAAATACAGTGTGACCCTGGGCAAGACACTTAACCCTGTTTACCTCAGTTTCCTCAGCTGTAAAGTGAAGTGGAAATGCCAAACCACTGCAGTAATTTTGACAAGAAAATTTCAAATGGTGTCATGAAGAGTCAGAAATTACTAAAATGACTGAACAAAAACAACCCCAAAACCCAATAACAATAAATGTATAATTAGGTAGTAACTCAGTTGTAAGGGGGTTAAGTGGCAAATGGGAGTTTATATGTGTTTTTATACACAATAGGGAGCCACTGGAGTTTATTAAACAGAAGATTGACATGGTTAGACTTTTGGAAGTTAGATGGAGGACAGGGAAGAGAGGGAAGTCATTTAGTCAAGGTGACCAGTTTTGAGGCTATAGTAGACTTGATGAGGCATGATAAAGGAAATAAAACTAGCAGAGAAACCCTGGGATTAAGTAGAGAAAAGAGAACAGATGGAAGAAACGTTAAAGAGGTAAATCCAAAAATTCTGCAACTTATTGAATATGATAGGGGATGTAGTAAGAGTCACTGTGGAAGGGACAGCTAGGTGGCACAGTGGATAGATCACTAACCCTGGAGTCAGGAGGACCTGATTCAAATCTGGCCTCAGATACTTAATAATTGCCTAGCTGTGTGATCTTTAAAAAAATTTAAAAAAGAGAGACTATGAAGTCCAGGATAACTCCAAGGATGTGACCCTTAGGGGGCTAGAAGGATGATGGTACCCTCAGCAGAAATGGATGGGAGGGATGGAGGAGTCCTTTTGTTTGTTGTTTGACTTTCTACTAAGCAAACAAGCAAAAAACCAACCTGCTCATTGTCTAAGAGACACTGAGAAGGCAAAGAGTCTTTAATGGGTTAAATAATCTAAGGAGAAAAATGTCTGATTAGAAAAAGTAGATGGAGAGCAATTAGAAAAAAATAACTAACCACTTCAGGGGGAAATTCATATTTTCTCATTTATAAGTCAATATTATATCTGGTAAGATAATGCCAATCAATGAATCAATCAACAAGCATTACTAAGAGTCAACTATGTACAAGGTCCTATGGGGATAAAAAGACAAAGTTCAAATAGCCTTTAATCTCAAATACCCTACTTTCTATGGCTTGAGACAACATGAACAGAGCTAAGTATGTATTTATAATAACAATATTAAAATAAGGAACTCACCTAAGATGAGAAGAGTGTAGTATTGGGTGTAGAATGAGGGGGAAAGCTAAAACAGGATCCTGATTTGAAAACAGAGGAAGATGAGAGATTTCCAATTTCTCCCATTGCCCTCAGGGTGGGATGTAATAGAGTTAAGGATATAATTTTGTGACTGTAAGGGCAGATCCTAAAGGAAGGAGTGGATACTGTTTGTCAGAGGATCCCACAAAGGTAGGAGGAGTAAGACTAGGGTCTTACAACAAATGCATAGGGAGGATTAGTTATTGTACTCACATGAACTGAGAAAAGGAAAGGTAAAGTAGTAAATAAAAGAGAACAGATACACACAGAGACAGCTGAAAGAGAGAAAGGGTGGGGGGAGAGAGAGAGAGAGAGAGAGAGAGAGAGAGAGAGAGAGAGAGAGAGAGCCAGAAACAGAGAGACAGAGACAGTGCCAGAAACAGAGAGACAACAGAGACAGAGATAGAGAGACAGAGAGTAGTAAAACAATAAAAAATATGTAGCTAGGGCAAGAGAATGAGAGATGGAGGGTGCTGGGGAGAGGAGATTGGGTTTAGATTATTTTAATCAAAACAACTCATGGAGACTATGTTCTGGCTTAAAAGAGGGAGAAATCCATGCATGTAAACTAAAGAAAGAAGACATAAACTTAACAATTATAATTATGAATATAAATGAATTAAATTTTCTAATTAAAAAAATAAGAATGGTTAAAAAAGACAAAACCAAAACATCTTACTGAATTCAAGAAACACATTTATGTTTAAGCATTTATGCATAAAAATTAAAATAAAGGAATGACAAAAACTATTATCCTTTAGATGACTTTAAAAAAGAAGTTGCAATTATGATATAAGTTAAAACAAAGACAAAATGATATTAAGAGCGAAAAACAGGGAAATGATATTTTGTTTAAAGGCCCATAGGCAAAGAAAAATACCAACACCGAATATATATTTACCAAATGGCATAACTGAAAAATTCTTAAATGTTAAGCAATTTATAAAAAGACATTAATATTAACACAATAATAATAATAATAATAATAGATTTTAAAACTTTTCCCTACCATATATATAGTTCCCTACTATATATATGTATACATACATAGTTCCCTACTATATATATATGTATATATACATATATATAGTAAAACAGGAAATAGAGAAGAAATAGAGAAATAGAAATAGAGAGCTAATCTAAGTATTGTAAAAGTTAAATTGACTGACCATCATGACTTCTAAATGAAAATATTAAAGAATACAATAATTTCTCAGTATCCTATGACATCTTTATAAAAAAGTGACGATGCTAGGTCTTAAAAAGAATAAGAAATAAATGTAAACATTTTTACTGAAATAATAAATATCATTTATAGAGTATAAGTCATAAAGTATTAATAAATAAAGGATGTATAATGAAAGATACAGACCTAAATAAAGAGTAAATAATGACAATCATTGACTGGAGAGTAAGTAATGTGAGAATCAAAGAAGAAATCAGTTGTTGATTGTATATTTCCAATGGATGCCCCATGAACATTTCATACCAACCGTGTCCAAAGAATAGATTATTTTTCCTCCCAAAACAATCACTATTTTTATTTTCTTACTTCTAACAAGGAACAAGTACCAATGTTTGCAACTTCTGAGCCATCTTCAACTCTTCACTCTTCAATCCTGTACTAATGCCACCACCTTATCCCCTATCCAGAATACTGGGTGGTACAATGAAAAGAATGGGGGGGGGGGGTCTGGAATCTGAAAGACGTGAGTTCAAATCTGTACTCAGACAGTTGTGTGACCTTGGGCAAGTCATAAAATCATTGTATGCCTCAATTTCTTTAACTGTAAAGTAGGGACGATAGTACCTTCCAGTGTTATCATGAGGATCAAATGACACAATATTTATAAAATGCTTGGCACAATATCTGGTACAGAGAAAGTACTTAATTTCCTTCCTTCCTTACCAAGACTCATCAATTCTAACTTCATAGAATCTTTAACATGCATCCCATTCTCACATGCTCAATTTACTCATCTTCAGAGCATTGAGTCATTTCTTGGTCTCCCCACCCTAAATTTCTCCTTACTCCAATTATACATCCCACAGCTTCCAAAGTGATATTATTAAAACACAGATCTGAACTGTCAGATCCCATCACATTCTGTTTCATTTCCTCAAAGAGCAAATACAAACTCCCTTGTCTGAAACTTAAAATCCTTAATATTGTGGTTTCATTCTATTTTTCCATTTCTATCATATTTTACTCCACTTTTTTGCATTCTCCAGGCTAACCAAACTAGTATGTATATATACATATGTGGATATATCTATGTGTATAATGTATTTATATACATATACATTCATGTATACAAACACACATAAATATGTGCATATAGAGATAGATATATGTGTATAGAGATAGATAGATATTTGCATCTTCTTATATATGTTTATGCTCTTTCCCCTAATAGAACAAAAACTCCATAAAAGGCAGGAACTATTTAATTTTTTTCTTCTCAAATTATTCTTCATTTAATTGATGTTTCTAATCCTTTTTTTGGTGCTTGTTAAATACTAATATTAATAATTAATTAATGATTAATTAGTGATTAATTAAATATTAATAAGTTATACTTTTTATCTATTTCCCCCTGAAAATTAAAAAAAGATACTATGTGATACTTTATGAGTCATTAATACAGAACCCTAATCAAACCATTAACTTAATAACATTAGGGTCAACATAAGTACAGCATATAAACACATTATTTTATACATAGTCTGAAATCTATATACATTGAATCATTTTTCCTGTCCTTCTTGGGTTTCCATGTGCTGTTTGTTTTATCATAGTTCTTCCTTTAATTCTTCCTTTATCTTGACAAGTTTCGATCATCAATTATGTTACTGATTTTTTAGACTCTCTGGTGACTTTTTAGAACACAATTTCCAAAGGAGGTATGATTAAAATCCCTAAAATGGTATAACTGACATAGAAGATATTAGGGTACCTGATTCTAAAAGTCAAGAAAATTGAAGCATTTGTAAACAACCTGTTTTTGCTTGCCATGGGGCTGAAAACAGCCTTCCCCACCCCATTATATTATAGCTGGAACTATGTCTTTTAAACTACCTGAGAACAGTTTTTATGTCTGAGAGTAAAGGATTCCTTCACTCCTGAATTATTTTATTTTTGTTTTCCTTAAATCCATAATGCTATGATCTTGTCCCTGATTTTCATCAACCTTCTTTCATTAATCTCCTTATTCCCCTTTCCTCACCAGAGGCTCTATTCCTGTCTCTGATCCTCAATACCATTTCTCACCCCACCACATTTTATTGCCAGGTATTATTTCTGCTCCTTATTCTTTCATCTGGCACCCTATTTTTCATTTCCCCCCATCCTCCTAGAGCTATACAACATATTTCCTTATGGCTTCTCTAGGTTAAATCTTGATTTCTTTAACTGACCTTCTTATGTCATGGCACATTCCCAATTTTTCTCTTTGTGGTTAACCAGAGTGAATCTAAATCTTCATCTATTTTATCAACTTTAACATACTAAAAGACAACTATATCTCTTCCTCCTCCTCTCTCACTAAGTATTCTCTTCTCAGGTCAAATACTCCCCCTGAATCTTCAATTTCTCCTTGTAATATGGTTTCTCATCTCTTTACCATCTTGGCACTGTCTTCTAGCTGTTCTCCATCCTGATCACTCTCCTCTGACTGTCCCTTAATAATCAATGTTATTCCTAAAATATGGCTGCCAAAATTCTCTAGACATGATTTGACCAGGCAGAGTACTTTCAAAGTGTTGGACTCTGTGTATCCTTCTCTTAATGCAATATGTTTGCATCATTTTTTTTGTCTGCTATCCAATTTGCTCCTATCTCATTCAACAAGTAGGAAGTACATGAAATACTTCATGAAAAATAAACCTTGGTCTCAAGGAAATTATATTCTTCTGTATATAACATGTAATCAGAAGACAGAACATCAACAACTAAGCTGATATGGAAAAACTGTCTTGGAGGTAGAAAGGGATTCTCAGAGTCTGAAGTTAGGAGAGGGTGAAAAAGATGAAGGTGGAGAGTGTTAAAGTCATCTTATGTTAATATATTAAATTTCAATTTCCTGAAGTTCCCAGATCTTCCAAAAGCTAACTATGAAGAAGCAACTTGGTATAGTAGCAAGAGCCTATGGTTTGGACCCAGAGACCCTAGGTTTAAATTCCAGCTCTGACTATCTACCTAATCTTGGACAAAGCAGTTCCTCTAGGACTCACTTTCCTCAACTGTAAAATAGGTATATAATAACAATAATTATTTGATACTTCTCTCACATGGACATTTGTGAAGAAAGTGGCTATAGGAATGCAAGCTATCTTTGCATGGAGGATGTTTCTGTGGGAAAATGCATGTTCCCAAATAAGAAATCAACTTTGGATTCCAGCCTTCTGCAGAGTGGGAACTCCCTGCACACACACAACAAAAGTCAGTTCCGTCACCAAAGACCTTGGACTGATACACTCTTGTGTGATAAAAAGGAATAGTAACATGATCTAGGTTCTTATAGGGTGGGCAGGGCCTGTGTCTTCTTTGTGTCTTCCCAGAATCAGAACAATGTGCCAGATAAAAACAATGTTCCATGGGATGAGTTCATACATTGTATGATTAAGAAGAAACCTCAAAATTTATCTAGCCTAATCCATTCCTGAATAGGAGACCGCCAAAATAGTGATCAGAATAGCTATATGGGTCATGCATTCCTGATCATATCTGAGTTTCTTTCTTTCTATTTTTCTTTTTATTTGGGGGAAAAACATAAGCAGGCAGAGACTAAGCTGTGAAGAAAATGTGGAGAGACTGGAGTGTCTGTTTAATAAAGCATAATAGCTAGTTTTTCTATCATGTTCTACAATTTAACAAAATACTTTACATATAATATGTCATTTGATCTTGTGTAACTGCTAGAGGTACTACAAATGAATTAAATTAGATGGATTAAAAAAATCAACTGATAACCAGGAGAATATTATAAACTTTAACATTAACATTGTATAATGATCAACCATAATTGACAACTCTTTTCAGGGATACAATGATCAAAGACAGTTCTAAAAGACCTGGGATAGAAAATGCCATCACATCCAGAGAAAGAACTAAGGAGTCTAAATGAAGATCAAAGAAACTATCTTCATTAAAAAAAAATGTTTTTTGCTTTATCTTTCATGTGGTTTTTCCCTTTTGTTCTGATTCTTCTTTCACAGCATGATTAATATGGAAATGATTGTGCATGTATAACATATTGGAATATTTCCCATCATATAGGGGAGAGAATGGTGAGAGAGAAAACTTTACAAAAATGAATGTTGAAAATTATCTTTACATATAATTGAAAAATAAATATTTTTAAAAAGAAAAAAACAGCTGATATTCAAAGAAGTTTATAAATATGCCAATGCCTTTAAGATAGTAAATAGAGAGTAAATAGAAATTTTACAGATAGTAAATAGAAAGCTAGGATGCAAGCCCATGTTTCTTTTAATCTCCAGAACTAGAGTTCCTTACATTGTAACATATTGCAAAGTTATGTTTGTTCTCAACAAATCATTCTCTAAAAATACTTCTAGATCTATCATTATTTTTGTAAACTTAAAGGGCTATAGGAATGCACCTAGGTTTGAATCATTACACTGCTAGTAGCCATGTGATCCAGGCCTCAATTTCTGGCTTTGTAAAATTCCCTACTTGTTGCTCAGACCTGTGATTTCATTAGTATAGAGCCCTCCCTTGTGTGGAAACTCTTTGTACTGAAGGAGATGGACAACTCATCAACACTAATAGTTTTAGGGATTTGTCTGAATTGAGAACTTAAGTGGTTTGTCCTTGGTCACTTAGTATATGTCAGAAACAGGATTCCAACCTGTATCATCCCAACTCCAAGGCCTGTTTTCTATGTACTCTGCCAGATGCACATGGTTACTCTCAAGTCCAACCCCTTCATTTTCTATATGAGGAAACTAAGCCTCAGAGAGGTTAAGTGACTTTTCCAGGGTCACATAGCTAATAAGTACCTAAAGAGAGGGATTTGAACTCACATCTTCGTGACTCAATTAATCCCTTAGATGTTGTATACAAAGTTTGTCCCTCTGACACATCAGCTTCCTCCAATGCCCTACCCCTCCTGGTATAGCAGTCCAAGTATAAATTTCCCACCTACCTGCAATGGTGCTGAGCCTAGCAGCCAATGTGGCAAATTCCAATGCCTTGTCATAACCCTGCAGGGTGAGTTGCAACTCAGTCAGTTTGTTGAATAGGCGGAGTTCTGTGCTGAAAGCCTTTATCCTTCTGGCGATGGGGACAGCTCCTCTCTAAAGATAAAGGCAAAATGGAGCCCTCAGCTTTCCCTCCTCCATGCCCATCTCTGCCATGTTTTCCTGCCCACCTCTTGCCAGGGAAGAAAGAAGGAACTCCATTTCCATCTATGCCTCTTTTCTCTAGAATATCTTTTCAGGTTGGCAGATAACTTTTGATTCAAAACTTTGAGATCTTCTTGGTTCATACCCTCATTTGATGAAGGAGGTTAAGGAACCTACTCAAGGTCACAGGAGGCAGAAGCAGGATTCAAAATCAGGTTTCCTGATATCATATTGGTTATCTTGTCCCTCATAGTAAGGTAATGGACAGTTAGTTCTAATCTTGAACCTTCTTTGGCAAGACCTTACTTTCTGAGCCTCAGGGTTTTCTTTAGGAAAATTTTCCCTTTTTAAAGGCAAATTCTCTGAGCTTTGAATTTCTGTTCTATAATATGGGGATAATAATCCTCCTCCATTTCTTCTGACCCTAAAGAATTGAGATTAAAAATGCTTTATAAATGCTTTACAGAAATGTGAATCATTTTTTTATGTTTTTGCAAGGCAAATGGGGTTAAGTGGCTTGCCCAAGGACACACAGCTAGGTGATTATTAAGTGTCTGAGACCGAATTTGAAGCTAGGTACTCCTGACTCCAGGGCTGGTGCTTTATCCACTGCGACACCTTGCCGCCCCAGAAATGTGAATTATTAAGGCTTTGATGTGATTCCTATCCCCATCTTTCACAAGTGTGCTATTAAAAAGTCAATGAAAATGATTCATAAAAAGACCAATTGAAATTCTCTTATAGAAGCCAAATGACCACCGTAGGCCTGCCTCTTCATTAAGAAGAAAGATCCCTAGACTGAAATGAAGTGACCAGTCAGGTTCCAGCTCTGTCACATACTCCATGTGTGTCTTTGGGTTAGTCATTGTCCTCTCTGGGCCTGAATTTCCTCCTCCATAAAAGGAGGGTGCTAAATTAGCTGACCTTTCATATCTTTACAGCTCTATCATACCATTCTAGATTTAGAGCTGAGAAGGAAAGTGATGAAGTCACCCAAGACTACATAAGTAGAAGTGGCGGACCCAGATTTAAATCCACATCATCTGACTTCAAACTTGTGGAAAGTCTTCCCAGTCTACTGTGCTTGTTCTCCTAATACCCATTCCTGCTGTCACCTTTTTATTGTCAGTCCCCACTAACTGACATTCTGTGATTCTGAAGATATTTGGGTGGCAGGAAGGAGGCACTATTAGGAGGAGCAGGGTGGCAATTAGGGATAGGTTTTAGAGCTCTTTTTCTTTAAGTTCTGGAAAAATCCATCAACATTAATGAATTTCTAGAAGTATGTCCTACATACATTAGGGGCTTCCATGTAGCCCCATGAGTTACCCTATAATATTCAGCTGCTTTGTATCTGTTGCGGTTTCCATTGAAGTATATATCTCCTGCTTGTTCATAGAGTCTTAGGACAAGGGAAGGCTCTTCTGTCTTCAGGGCATTCTGTATGGCAGCCTGTAAGGGAAAAGAAACAATAGTTTGGAAGAGGAAAAATGACTGTTCCTAATTTAGTATATTGCATGGGCTAACATAGGCTCAACATTTGCATTTTTGTGCCTGGAATCTACCTATTTGGTTCCAATTTTTGAGATTTTTTTTAAAAACTTAGGGATATTAAGGGTATGCCCTCATCATTTCAGTACTTGGGTCATTCATTCATTCAGTAACCATTTATTAAATGCCTGCTATTGGGCGACTGGGTTGTATAATAGAAAGAGCACTAGACTTAAAATCAGAAGGCTCAAATTCCAATTCTAATTCTGTCACTTATTATCCTTCAAATCCCAGATCAGGTGTTACCTTCTCTAGAAAGCTTACCCTGATTCTAATTCCTCCTTTGCTTCCTACTGATTATAGCAGTTCATCTGATCTCAGCAGTTGTTCACTAGTCTTTATTTGAGCCACTGTAAATGAGTCTCCCATCTATGTCTTAGGAGATACAATTACACCTCATTGCCTCTTTTTATCTGTATCTTTATCCTATCCTGGTTATAAGTTCTATCAAAGCAAGGACTGTATTATATTTCTTTTCTTCACACCTCAAGTTGTGTGCTTCCCCTGGGACCTTGGGATCCCCTGGGTGAGTTGTATCTTGCCCAAAGCAGGGACCATCAGACTACATTCCCAAACAAACTCTGCTACTTTATATTTAAGGAGCTTCCTTCCCTGGTCTAGGAAGCTGAGGCAGGCACCTACCTGAAAATACATGTCCACTAGTTCATCTTCCTGCAATAGGAACAATAGTTGCCCAGCCACCAGCCAGGTCTCAGCAGCCTTAGCCTGATACCCTAAGTCAATGAAGATTCTCAGGCTCTCCTTGATACAGGCAAGGGAACGACTTAGGGACCTGGAAGAGGAAAGATTTATGACTTAGAATAAAGAGAAAAATTTTGCTTCTAAATAAAGTGTGTGTGTTCGGTGAGGGAAATCCTTCAAAACAATAAAACTGTTTCCTAGTAGAATGGCTTGGAAAGTAGTGAGTTTCTCACCATCGGAGTTCTCTAAGTGAAGAAGAGGTGATCACTTTTTATGGATTATAAAGAGTATTCTCATTCTGGAAGGAGTTCTATTTCTTAACCTCTGAGGTCTTCAACTGCGAAATTCTGCTTCTGAGAGAAAAACCCTTACAACAAAGGATGTTAGAACAAAGAATGTGAGTTCTGGAAAGGACAATGGTCTCAGTGCAGAGCACATCGAAACCCAAAGTCATTCTATGTTCTCTTTTCAAAGGTCTTTTCCAGATCTGACATTTTGTATTCTATGTTTGGTAAGTCTTGCAAACTCAGACATTCTATCTTCTACTGTGCTTCACAGGAATTGCAAAGTAGTCAGGGCTTCCTTTCAATTCCTAGTAAAGGTAATGCCTGGAATTTGGTCCAGGCTAACCTATTGCAACTACCTGATTCCTTTGGGAATGATTTAGAAAAGACAGGGTCCATAAATCTCTCTTCCAATACTATTTCTTGTTCTGTTGTTATTCCTGTTTGGCCTCTCAAGAGACCTCTGAGATGTGGTTGTTCTGTCTGGGTCTCCAGGAGAGGATGGGTATAATTATAGACTGGTCAGTTCACAGAACTTGTCTTTGCTTCAGAGAGTCTTCATCTCTGAGTTCACTGTGCTTAATGT
This sequence comes from Macrotis lagotis, assembly GCF_037893015.1. NCBI lineage: Eukaryota > Metazoa > Chordata > Mammalia > Peramelemorphia > Peramelidae > Macrotis > Macrotis lagotis. Next base: position 366,541,367 of record NC_133658.1, read on the forward strand.
GGGAGTTTGGAGGATGGAGACATGTGTATGGATCCAGCCTCCATTCCTCAATGTGACACACTGAATGAAAGGTGTCAGGTCAGGAAAATGTCAGTCTACAAAAAGAAAGACCTGGAGAGGACCTTAGAATTTATTCAAATGACTTGTCCAAGGAAACACTCAGTTGCTCAGGCAACCTAGGTCTTCTTACTGAATGTCTAGTCCCCTTCCACTATAGTATACCATCCCCCAAAAGGATCAGATCAATTACCTAAAACAATTTTTAAAACATTGCATGTAAAATATTCAATGGGAGTGGAAGAGGGACAATATGTTCATAAATAATTAAATATGTATAATAATAAATAAGTAAAAATGTAAACAAGTAAATATGAATACAATTTCTGGAGGTAAGTAGGATAGTAGAGAAAGAACTCTCCCACTGGGTATTAATGGTTACAATGAACGAATGCCTCAGATGGTAAAGGAGTTTGCTAGAACCAGGTAGAAAGATGCCTCTTCATTCCATTCATCCTCTCTACCCAAATCCCAGTGATTGTTGGAGGTACCTCATCTATCTTCAGCAATCCCAGTAGGTTCCTGCCTACTTGAATTCTTCATAAGTGACTAAGGGCTTTGGGTATGAATCTTGCAGGTGATAATGATGTAGGGAAGAGTAATATAGATCCCATCCCTTGCAAATGGCATGTCAAGCATAATCTTTCATGAAAAGATAAAAGCAAGTGGTATGTACTCATCTCCAGAACCTATGAACAACAATTGATCTATTATTCCTAACAAGAAACATATGAACTAAAGAATAGTGAAACTGCAAGAGACTTTAAAAATTGGAATGTTAGACTCCAAATACAACATAGGACGTGGACTTTAATATCTGGAAAAGATTTTAGAATAGATTGAGTAGTGTCACAGGGGATCTTAGAGACCTTGGAATCTTACAGTATCAAACTAGAAAGTGAATTGAGTCTGATACTCATCCTACCTGATCCATGAATTCCTTCAACAATTTCACTAATAAGCAATAATCTAGATTCTTCATGAAGGAGGAATTCAATGAGTTTCAAAGTAGCCAATATAATTATGGAATATTTCAAAACAGTCTTGAAGTCAGAAGCCTATTTTCACAGACTCATAGGATATTAAGGTTATAATATAGAGGGGTGGAAATGACAAATGAGGCAATTAAATGGTACAGGGGAGTTTGCACTGGATTTGGAGTCACTATGACCTGTGTTCAAAACCTCACTCAGGAACTAATATGTGACCCCAGGCAAGTCACTTAATTTCTCATCCTCAATTTTCTAAGAAAAAAAATGAATATAGTACTTATTCTACAGTTGAGATATGTGTAGGAGTTTTTGAAGAGTATATAAATATTAGTTGTTGTTGTTTTGCCCAATCTCTTAATTTTTTAGAGGAAAAAATAGTCTGTCTCTATATGTTTCACCTTAAGAAAATCTCTTCATATGGAAAACAGAAAAATATAATACTTATATAACCTACTTCACAGAGTTGCTCTGATAAAAAAAATTGATAAGCCTTTAAATACTATAAGAATATGAATTCTCATAGTTATAAATATCATTCTTATTTTATGCATAACTCTACTTTCCTGTCACTTCCTCCCAGCTGGGTAAGTCTAATGTACTTTCCATTTAAAAAAACATCAGAGGCAAAGTAGATGAAACATCAACCCTGGAGACAGCAGGACCTGAGATCAAATGTGACTTCAGACACTTAATAATTGCCTAGCTGTGTGTCCTTGGGCAAGTCACTTAATCCCATTGCCATAAGTAAGTAAGTAAGTGAATGAATGAATGGATGAATGAATGGATGGATGAATAGATAGATAGACGGACGGATAGATAGATAGATAGATAGATAGATAGATAGATAGATAGATAGATAGATAGATAGATAGATAGGAAACAGCATCAGATATTTAAAGATACTGGTCAAGACCATCCCCAAGTTCAAGCTAGCTATCTCTAGTTCTTTCAACTGATTCTCATAGAACATAGTTTTGTCACAAACTCTGGATTCCAACATTTGCTTGCCTCCTAATTCTTGCTCTTGAATGCATGCTAAATGCCCTCATCAAAGTCATAGAAGCTACCAAAACACTGATGATTTATTTAGACTGCTATTCACAAAGAGTTAGTGAATAGATTTCAGGGAATCTGTGAACTTTGGATGGGAAAAAAATCCTTATTACAATATAATTGTTGGGGCGGCTAGGTGGCGTAGTGGATAAAGCACCGGCCTTGGAGTCAGGAGTACCTGGGTTCAAATCTGGTCTCAAACACTTAATAATTACCTAGCTGTGTGGCCCTGGGCAAGCCACTTAACCCCATTTGCCTTGCAAAATCCTAAAAAAAAAAACCCAATATAATTGGTTTCCTTCATTACTCCTATGTGCTTTTTTACTCATTTAAAAATATTATTCTGAGAAGTCCATAGGCTTCACCAAAATGCCAAAAGGGTCAAAGATACAAAAAAAACCCCAAAAGAAATCAAATTTAGATTGAATTCAACTAATATTTTAAAGTGCTTGCTATGTATAATATAATCAGTACTTGGCAAGATGCAAAAACATTTCTGACTTCAAAAATTTCAGTCTATAATGAGAGAAGTAATGTCCTTCAATTGGGCCACATTCAGAGTTCTGACTATCATGTTCAGTTCTGGTGCCACATTTTCTGAAGGACATTGATAAATAGGAGTGATTCAGGATGATGACTATAATAGGGCAGGGTCTGAACCACTAGCTATAAATATATCATTTGATAAAATGGTGACTATGGTAATGTAAATGAAAAGAACAAAAATAATAAACAAAACTGACCATTATGTTAAGTATAAAGAAAAAGCTTGGTTCTAGAAAAAAATTGAGAAAATAAATCTTCCTTCATTTTAGAGGCTGGAGATTATGGTGTTGATTATTGCCTATCGGGTCTGACAATGATGATGTAATAGTTGGTTTTCCTGAATTTCTTTCTTTCTTTTGTAATCTTTGTTAGGGATAGCTTACCAGAGTGAAGAGTAGAGGTATATGCATACATACACACAAATATACACATGTATGTACATGTGTGTTTATATGCATGTGTATGTTAATACAGAAGCACAAAAGAACTGAAAGATGGATATTTAGATTGTTGAAGAGAATACTTGGGGTAAATGATAAACATCTCCAAATTTCTAAAGGGCTAGAATATAGAAAAGGGATTATATTGTTCTGCTTGATTCCAGTAGGCAGAACTGGGAAGAGTTGGGAGAAACAGGGGGCATTGCAAATTTGAATGACTTCCTTAAAAAGTAGTGAGCAAGCCTTTAGACAAATGCTAGATGAACAATATTCAAGGATTTATTAGAGGAGATTCCTGTTCAGGCTTGGTCAAGAAATCTCTGAGATCCTTCCCAACTCTTAGATTTTAGGAATTCCACCAATAAAGGAAGTTTAATAATGGAAAGAACTATGAAGAAAATGGTGAACTCTATCTTCAAGGCGGGGGATGTCTAGATCAATGACAAGGATAATGTAGATGAAATCCATGCTTCAGGTGGGAGTTGGACCAGATTACCTGTGAGCTGGAGTGTTATAATAAATATTTACACACACATATATTATGTATATGTACATATATGTATATATATATATATATATATATTTATATATGGATCCATAACACACTTTTAAGTTAACCTGCATTTTTAACATTTTCTTCCATCACTTTTTAAAGTTTAGGCAAGTAAAACAATTAATAATATAACCTGATTTGTCATTTGCAGCTCACTAACAATTTAATAATCAGCTCTCCTAAGGAAGTTCAAGCTGACTACACAGTGTTCATAAGGTTACCAGAATGGAGAAGGAATTGAAAATGATGTCATAAGAATATCAAATAGTAATAATAATAATGATTATGATAACATAATATAAGAATTAATAAGTATATGTATTATTAATACATTGAAGAAACTAAGAATATTTAGCTTGGAAAAGAGATGACTTAAATGTGTGAAGTGATATTCAAGATAAGTGAAAGATTAACAGGATGAAGAGATTTTAGAATTAAAGAGTATTTGTCCTCAGAGCAATGGAAATAAGTAGCAGAAAGGAAGATTTCATCTTGACATAAGAAAAAACTCTCAAGACTTAGAACTGTCTATAACTTAAATATTCTATTTTAGAACTTCAAGTCATATCATAGGAGGTTTCCCTGTAGGATAGCTCTAAATTGCCACCTGCTGGGCCAACTCCCTGGATTAAGAATCTGGCCTATGTCAAATTCATAGAATCCTAGAATCTCAAAGCCATCAGGGAGTCTATATGCCATCCAGACTGAGCTCCATTTGAAGCAGGGATCACCACTATAAACTGAGCTTCCAGTTTCAACTTGGATCTCTACTTCCCAGTGTTAAGGAACCTTTTGCCTGAACAAGTAAACTCTCCCACTCTGAAACAACTGACATTGTTGGGATCTTTCAATCTTCAGGTAAGAGAAAAATTGTGTCCATGGAAATCCTTTTCTTGATTTAAAAAAAGAAGAGTAACAACAGAATTTTCACAGTATCAGAAAGTTTGCATAGACAAGAAAGTGAGCATTTAGCATTTAAAAAAGGACACTCAACAAAGTGTTCTTGGAATGTCCTTTTTAATCAAATTCAATCAACTATTTCAACCAGTTTTTGATACATGTGAAGATCAGGGAGAATGTCAGTTTGGCTAGACTGAAGAATGTGGGATGTGTCTAAGTGGTAGGTATTGTGCTAGGCACTGGAATATAAAGAAAAAGTAAAAAATCTTCTGTAAGCTCAAGTAGTCTACATTCTAATGGTAGCAGCAACATATAAATGAGAATAGAGAAGATAAGAATGGAATAAATAGAAGGGAGCTTTAAAGGGGAAGACATTGGCAGTTGGTTGAGGGAGGGAAGGAGGAGAAGGAGGGAGAAGGGGACAGAAAAGGCATTCTTGGAAAGGGTTGTTCTTGAACTGATTCTTAAAGAAAGTCAGAAGTTTTAAAACTTGGAATTTGGTAAGAAAAGAAAAGCAGATAGAAGATAATGCATCAGACACAAGAGGTAGCAGGTTCCTTTTGACTGGACTGTGGAGTACCTGGAAGGGAGTACAATATAAGAAAACTGAAAATGAAAGAAGGGACCAAGATGTGAAGAACATCAAATAACAAACAAAGGATGTGGGACAGCTAGGTGGTGCAGAGGATATACCAAAGGCCCAGGAGTCAGGAAGACCTGAGTTCAAATCTGAACTCAGACACTTAATAATTACCGAGCTGTGTGACTTTGAACAAGTCACTTAACCCCATTGCATTGCCAAAAAAAACCCAACCAAAAAAAAAATAAAGATCAAACAAAGGACTTTAAAATATTTGATTGTAACGAACCGCTGGGAGTTTATTAAGAAGGAGGAGGTGACATAGCAGTAAATGATACTTTAGGAAATCCTTTTGGATTGGAGAGATGTGAGGCAAGGAGATTTATCAGGAGAATATTATAATCCAGAGAAGAAGAATTAAGGACAGCAATGAGGATCTTGATTGTACAAGTGAAGCAAAGGGGATGTATTTGAAAGATGTTGGAAAGAAAGAAATGACAATTTCTGGGAAGTGACTGAATTTAGGGAGTAAGCAAATAAGAAGAGCCTAGGATAATACCTAGGTTATGAACCTGGGTGCTTAGAAGGATGGTGGTCCCCTGAATAGTAATAGGAAAGTTCAAAAGAGGGGAGGGTGTGGAGGAAAATATAATGAATTGTGAATTACTAGGACAATGGAGTGGGGGTGGTGGTAGGGATTTAAAATGTCTTTGGGAAATCCATTTCTAAATATCCAACATGTATGACTGTAGCTCAGGATAAAAATTGAAGCAAAATAAATAGATTTGGGAATCTTCTTCATAAACGTAATTCTTGAATCCATGATAGGTAGTGAGTTTCCCAAATGAGAGAGTCTGGAGTGAAAAGAAACGAAGATAGAGCATTGGGGATAGCTGTAGTTACTGGGCATTACTTGGAGGAAGATACAAAAAGAGTTGGAGAAAGAGTAGTCAGGCAGGTAGGAGAATCCAAAGAGGAGCAAGGACATTAAAACCTAGAGCAAAGAGAGTATACAGAAGTAGAGGATGCTCAACAGTGCCAAATGCTGCCAAAAGGTCAAGAAGGATAAGCTCTAATTAAAAAGCCATTAGATTTAGCAATTAAGAAATCATTATTATCTCTGGAAAGAGCAGAATCCATTAAAAATGAGATCAGCGGTCAAATTGTAGAGGGCTTGGAGAGAATGAGAGGAGAAAAAGACTTTGATTGTAGATTACTGAGAAATTTAGCTGGCAGGCATGATAAGATTAAATTGGATTTTACTGGATTTTTATTAGAGTTGGGGAGATTTGGTGGATAGAAAAGAAGGAGCCACTAGAGGGAGATATTAATTCATGGATGGGAGTGGGATTAAGGGTATATGTTGAGCAGTTGGCCTAGCCAAGCAGAAGGGACTCATTATCAGAGTGGAAGGAAGGAAAATATGACAGAGGATGGAGTCAGAGAGTTATTAGACATGGAGGAAAAGATAAAAGGCAAATCTTAGAGAATGGTCTCTATTTTTTTTTCAGTGGCATATAAATCAAGATCCTTAGCAGAGAAAATAGAGGAGGAAAGAAGTATTTGAGACAAGAAGAAAAAAGAAAAGTTTTGTAACAACTGCTGTGAATATGCAGATGAATAAATTAGGAAGGAGCAGCAGGATTAAGAAAGGACCTACCTAAAATCAGTTAGCATAAATTTTTAGCAAACCCAGTTAGCATAATTTGTAACTTCTTCCAGTTCCATTAAACAGTCTAGGAGTAGGAATAAAAGTCTGATAGTGGAGTAAGCCAGTATTAGGGTTTGACAAAATATAGTTGACAAAATGTTAAGAGTTCAAAGGATACAAGAGTAAAGGTTAATATATTGCTGAACTGATTTATCAAAAATTTTTTATCAAAATTTATCAAGTCTGGGAAGGAAGGAGCAGAGAAGAAGGACTGGAATAATACTGAGGAATGAATGAACTGGTGGTGATGGTGAGGGCAAAGAACAGGTTTCAGAAAAGTAAGGTATAGGGAAAGTTGGAAAGATGAAAGACTATGATCAATATATGGGAAAATCAAAGTTCTGAAATTTACAATTGTATTACTCTTCCATAAAAAATTTTCTCTCTCTCTCTCTCTCTCTCTCTCTCTCTCTCTCCTCCACCTTTCTCTGCAAGTTGCAACAAATAGACCTATTTTCTGAGTATCATTCACTTAAATAGAATATCCCAAGTGGCAAGATTTAGAACAACAGGGTTGCTGGAAGGGACTTCCAAGATCATCTCACTAGGGTGGCTAGGTGGTGCAGTAGATAGAGCACCGGCCCTGGAGTCAGGAGTACTTGCGTTCAAATCCGGTCTCGGAGGGTCTCAGACACTTAATAATTACCTAGCTGTTTGGCCTTGGGCAAGCCACGTAACCCCATTTGCCTTGGAAAAAAACAAACAAGATCATCTCACACGTTAGGACTGTCCAATCTTCTATATTCTTTACTGAGCTCTGACAATGACTCACATGGCTGTGTTTTGGTTCAAGTAGAGTTGGCTGAGTTCTTCTAGCAGTATCCCTTCCATTTCATGGTCTTGGAGTTGCTGAGTCAACCTTAGCCAATGCTCATGGTAGGTGATGCAGGCCTCAGAATTTGGAGACACCATTCTGTAAAAATGGCAGAGAGACTTGGTAGCTTGAAGCTGGGCTATGAACAGAGAGGAGATTCAACAAACAGCAATTAATTCAATAATTATGTATTCAATTCAATTCAATAAATATGTCTAATGGTAGCCAATTCTGGATGGGGGGAAGAGAAGAAAAAAAGGGTAAAAAAAAAATTTACATGATATATATTTAAAAGGAATAGTAAGTTATACATAATAGATTTGTATTTTCATGAGCAATCATTTTTTTATCATTTACTCCAGTAGAAGGCCTGTTTCATTTTTAAATTAAAAATAAAATAAATTCACAAAAAAGAAAGTTAAAGAGATAAATAAGCCAATTAAGTGTCTATTGTGTACAGAGCACATTATTTGGCATTAGGAAAATACAAAGATTAGACATCAACACAAATACTACAATACAAAATACATATGTGTAGAATTACAATAGAAAGTGCTTTGCGAATTTTGAGAGGAAAGTTCAATACCAACCTAGCAAATAAGGGAAGGCTTTTATGGAGAAGGTAGTACTTTAATTGGTTTTTAAAAGATGGTTAATGGGCAGCTAGGTGGCACAGTGGATCAGCCACTGGCCCTGAGTTCAAATGCAACCTCAGACACTTAATAATTACCTAGCTGTGTGACCTTGAGCCAAGTCACTTAACCTCATTGTCTAAAATAAAAAAGAAATTTTTTTAAAAAGGTGGTTAGTAATTCAATAGTGAATTCTTTTACTTAGATTCAATCTCTCCTTGATTGGCTACTTCTTTATTTCCTACTAACGAGTCCATCTCTCTCTCTTCTATCTTCAAAAACCTTTTTTTGATCCCTCCATCCCCACCTATTAGCTCGTCTCCATTTAGAAACTTATTTGGGAGGTCAGTGCTTCTATTTTTCTTTCCTCCCCTCTTTGTACCTCTACAATGTGACTTCCAATCTTGTAATTCAACTGAAATTTCTCTCTCTAAAGTTGCCAATGTTAAATTAATTGCTAAATTTCATAGCCATTCCTCAATCTTCATTCTTCTAGACCCTTCTGCCACCTTTGACCCTGTTGATCACCCTCTTTTCTTATATATTGTCTTATCTCTAAGTTTTCATGACCCCTCTTTCTGCGTTCTCCTCCTACTTCTCAAGACCATTTCTTCTCAGTATGCATTGCTGGATCATATTGACTGTAACTGTTGCCCAGAATTTCTTCTTATGTTCTTTTCCTTTCTCCTTTGATAGTATTTCACTTGGTGATCACAATGGCTCCCAAGGATTTGATTATTTTCTATCCTGATGATCCTCATATCTATCAAGTCCAAACTTTTCTCCTAATCTCCAGTCTCACATCTCCAGTTGTCTTTTAGAAATCTTGAAATGGGAGTCCCATATCCATTTCAAATTCAACATACCTAAAATAAAACTCATTTTCTTTCTTCTCCAAATCTTCCCCTCTCCCTAACTTTCCTATTATTCTGAGGGTATCATCATCATACTAGTGATCCAGGTTCATAATCTAGGCATCATCCTCTACCCTTCACTCTCTAACCCCCTCCTACCATCTTCAGTATATTGTCAAGTTCTATTGATTCAACCTTCAAAATGTCTCATGATTCCTTCTCCTCTCTGGCACTGTCACTACTATGGCCCAAAGTTTTATCACCTCATTCTTGAACTATTTCAGTAGTCTATTAGTTGGTGTTCTTACTTCAAGTTTTTCCCCACTTTAGTCCATCCAGCTATCAAAGTCATCTTCCTAAATAATAATTTCACCCACATACCCCAAAAACCCCACTAATTTTTTCCCTCTTACATTCAGGATCAAATATAAAATCTTCTATATGGCATTAGAAGTCTTTTATAATCTGCTTGCTTAAGTGGTGCAGTGGATAGTCAGGAAGACAAGTTCAAATCTGACCTGATTCTGAGCAAGTCATTTAACGCTTGTTGCTTTGGTTTCCTCAACTGCAAAATGGGAGTCATAATAGCAACAACTCACTAGATTGTTATAAAGATCATATAAGATAATGCCTGTAAAGCACTTAGATTGGTATATTGGAAAAGTTCAGTAAATAGTTGTTCCTTTCCCTTCTAGAAAGGTATGCTTTCCAATCTTTCTATATCTTAGTCTTCCCCTATTTATAGTCTGTGACTGAGATTCAATGACACTGACCCCCTTGTAGTCCCTCACATAAGACACTCATCCCCCAATTTTGGCATTTCCAAAAACTGTTTCCCATCCTTGGAATTTTCTCCCTCTGGATTTCCACTTCCTGGCCTCTCAACTTCCTTCAAGTTCCGGTTAAAATTTCCTCTTCTATAGGATACCTTTTCCAACCTCCTTCTCCAATTTATTCCTATATGTGTGAGTGTATGTGTATACATGGTCATTTGCATTCTATGTCTCCCATTAGGCTCTGAATGTTTTGGGGGTGGGGGAGTGCTTTTCTTTGCATCTCCAGAGCTTAGCACAATGCCTTACATCTGGTAGAAGCATAAAATCTACTTGTTGAGCTGACTCAAACTTGTTAAGAGCTTAAAAGAGCACATTTCAGACCCAGAGAATAATTAAGACACAGAAGGAAAAATGAAATTCAATTAAATTCAACAAACATGTATGCAGACCCTTTGCAGGGTGCCAGAGAAGCATCCTCACTGAAGATGACCATCTGGGAGTCTCTAATTACAAACACATAGCATCATGTCCAAAGAGTTGTACTCACTGGAATCAGTTTGCTTCTGTTTGAACACCAGCTGCATGGCTTACTTGTCTAGATAGGTCAGACAGTCCTTCCTACTTCAGTCAAATAAAGATTATCTGGGAAACTTTGGTCAAGTCACTGCTTATCTCTGAGTCTCAGTTTCCTCCTCTGAAAGATTGGAGTAATCATACTTACACTAACTACTTCACAGGATTGTTTGAAATATCAAATGAGATAATGGATTTGAAGAATTTAGGAAACATCAGAGCAATCATTGTTACAATCTAGCAGAAAGATAAAATGTCCACATAACCAGTAAAGAACAAAGAGTGATTTGAGTGGTATGAAATCACTTTAAGTTGGAAGGATCAGAAAGATGGAGAATGTGGTATCTGAATGGAGTCTTAAAGGGAAAACAAGGATTTTGAAAGGCAGGGGTGTGTGTATAGATCTATGTGTGTCTGTGTTGCAGAGGCATCATTCTAGGTATGGGTGTGAAGATGGAGGAGGGCAAGGGGTGATTGCTAAGAAATGGCACAGTCTGAAAGAATCATAGGGTATGCAAAGAGTCATAATATCAGAGAAGGTTGGAAAGGTGTGGATCCAAATTGAGCCAAGCCTTGACTGTCAGGATAACAAAGATTACTTAGCTTTCCATAGCATTTGAAGCTTGCAAAGCACTTTTCATATAATGCCTCTGTGAAGCAGTTAGTGTATTATTGTTCCTATTTTACAAAGTAGGCAACTGAATTTCAAAGTGATGATCTGGCCTGCCCAGAGACACAAATTAGAAAGTATTGGAGTCAGAATTTGAACCAAGGGCTCCCTGATTCTTCCCATAATACTTTAAAATGTAAAGCTAATCCCAAAGGCAATCCCAAAGATCCAAAGTTCTTCAAGGAAGGCAACAGGAGAAAAAGAGGTCACTGTCACTTGCTCTAGAGAATTTAGGAGACCTCCTAAACCATACTCACTCTTTATATGGTGGTGCTTCAAGCCAAACAGCAAGGTCATCTCATAGCAGAGACGGCCCTCATCTATCTTGTGCCTATCTACTAGGACTTGGGCCAGCCACAGCATCACATGTCCCATTTCTGTTTCTACATCTTTGTTGCTCTGGAGATTAGAGTACAGCTGAACAGCCTGGGTTAGGTAGCTCTCTGCCAGCTGCTGTTTCCGGAACCTGAAGATTAGGTGGCCCAGATTGGCCAAGGCCACTGCTTGGTTCCGAACATGGCCCATTTCCTCGGCCATCTCCAGGGCCCAGTGAAAGTTTTTGGTTGCCTGAGTCACCTGGCCTTCTGCTTCATGGGCAAGGCCTAGGAGATTATGTACTACTCCCTTCTGGAGAATGCTGTCTGTCTCTGACAGGGAGGAGAATAGGGGTTTCAAGATTTCCAAAGCCCTCCCTGCATAGTGAGCTGAGAGGTATGCCCAGACAAGGCAGAGGGAAGACTCAAAGGTGTCTTCCTCTCCCAACTGCTGCCCCAGACTCATGGCACGGGTCAGGTAATAAATGGCTCCATCAGATAAGCTATGGTGGAAATACATTTTGGCAAGGATGATACAGAGAATTCGCTGGGTTCTAATGTCTTCCTGCTCCTGAGAAGCTGCTAAAGCTTGTCTAAGGGAAGGGCAGGCCAAGGCAGAAATGTCACCACCACCTGAGGAGGAGGGGGACCTGAGGAGCTTTCCTGCATTCTGTAGGACCAGACTGACTAGCCAGAGAGATATGGTCATCCCTGGGGTCCTTCGGGAGCTATATTGCCTGGCTGAGGCTAATGCCAGATGGGGAAGATATTTCTTATCATATAAGAAGCTCAAAATGGCAGCAGGAGGTGGACCGGCAAGGAGATGCAGGCGCTCCACAAAGGGCAGGGCTTCTTCATACTGTCCCAAGCTGAGGAGCTGCCGGATGGCCAGGAAACAGGCCCGGGCCTCGAGGGCACTACTCCCTGAGGCAATGGCCTCCCTCAGGATGTGAGCCACCACTTCTAGTGCATTTTCAGTTCTCACTCCGCCAGTGGGAAGGCAGGCCAGTACAGAAGCCGCTTTCTCCAATAAAGGGGAGGAGGCTCGGGGCCTCAGTTTCTGTTTCAAGAAGATAGCTGCCAAATTAATGTAGAGAGCAGCAATCAGAGCTGGATCCCTGAAACCATGACTCAAGACATGGAGAGCTTCCTCAAAGTACACTCGGGCCTGGGAGAGCTTGACCTTCTTAACACTCAGACGTCCCAAGAGGAAACAGAGACGGGCTTGGGCCCAAGCCATGTGCTTACGCTTGGCATAATTCCTGGAGGTCACCAGGTAAGTGATGAGCTCATCCTCATCTGAGAAACCATAGAAGGAAGAAGCAGGAAGTGAGAAGGAAAGGTCATAGAGGCTCTCAAAGTGACCTGCATAGCCCTCCTGGTTCAGCAGGGTCAGAAAAGGGTAAAAAACTGCAGAAGTCTCATCCTCTTCCTCATGCCCACAGCTCAGGTCCATTAAGACCTCAGGATCATCAAGATCATCTGGCTCAGGCAGGTGATAGCTGCCTGAGGTTAGTGAAGATTCATCAGCGTCACTGCATTGTCTGGAGCTGGTAGATGTGTCCTCCTCCCAGGCTTCACCAGTCTGGTCTCCCTCCAAAACTTCTGCTAAGGACACTGTAGGAGAACAAAGATATCTTATGAACCTTTATACCTGGCCTATTGGTCATCAATCCCAAGATTAATAATGGGATTTAGGGATGAAAGACCCCTTAAATCTCCCATAACCCAGTCTCCTCATTTTTTTTAACCTCCTCATTTTTAAAGATGATAAAAGGGAAATCAAGGGAGTGGATTGTACAAAACCACATAACTAGTATGTAGCAAAGGATTTGTACTTGGTTTCTTGGATTTCATAGTGCTTTCTCCTTAAGACCATGACTGAGGATTGGGCTAAAGGCTGGGGAACTAGAATGGAAAAAACAAATAAAAACTATTACCTAAAAGAATTAGTTGAGGGAGGCTTATTATTATTGTTATTGTTATTGTTATTGTTATTGTTATTATTATTATTATTATTATTATTAGGGAGGCTTATCTTAGAAAAAAGGCTAAGGAGAAAGAGGATCACTGTCTTCCAATGCTTTCTACCATCATTCCCAGCCCTATATTCTATTATTCTAAGAATATCATATGGAAGAAAAATTAGTCTTGTTTTCTTTGACCCCAGAAGGTAGAAGAACAGTGAGAAGTAGTTGAAGAAAAACAAATTTCAACTCAATGTAGGGGGCAAAGGACGGGGTGGTGGGGGTAAATTCAAACAATCAGAACTGTCCCTAGGTAGAATGATAGATAGGCTAGGGCAACCAACCATCCCCCATCACCAGAGGTTTTCAAGAAAAAGCTCAATGGCCATTTGTTGCAGATAATGCAAAGGGGGTTCTTGTTCAGTGTTGGACTCCCTGATCCAAGAGTTTTTATCCAAGTCTGAGATTCTATGAGAAAAGTTAGGAACCTTGAGCATAAAAATTAAATTGAAATAAGGGAGGATTAAAGGCTTTTTGAGGAGTCAGGTCCATACTAGAAGTCCCCAATCATCTCCTATGATGTAGAGGTGAAGATTCTTTCTCCAGACTAAAACTAGAACTACTGCCTCAGAATCAGAAGCCACAAACAGACACCTCAGTGCTTCTGGGATGGCTCAAACCTATCTGGGAAACAAGACAGCAATGTGAGGACTCATAAGGTTCAGGAATCCAGTCTCTGTGCAGCCTTCCTCATCTCACTTCCTGGTATCATAAGCTCATAGATTCAGAGCTAGACAAGACATTTGCAAGTCTTCTAGTCCAATGATGCCAAACTCAAATAGAAATAGGTCTTTGTAGCCTCATATTGACTTAGAAAACTATTATCTATGTCTTATTGTATTTTTATTTATTTTGCCAAATGTTTCCTAATTATATTTTAATCTCATTTGGGATCTCAGAACATGAATTTGACATCTCCAATCTAATCCAATACCTTCATTTTGTAGATAAAAGCCTGGCATGGTCAAACATCTTTCTAGTCATACTGAACCAGAATTTGAACCTAGATAGGCTGACTTCACAACTAATACCCATTCTACTGTATTCTGTGTTTCAGATCTCAAACTTGTCTATCTTCTATTTGAACTCTAGCCATTTTGATACCATCTCTCAGGAGGCAAGGAAATTAATCTGTTCATTCTTTCACTGCCAAGTTTATATTGTTTACCAATTTGAACTTTAGTTTTCTCATTTATGAAGTATCGAGTGGGGGTGGGGGTGGGGGGCCTTTCTAAGGACCTTTTCAACACTAATATTCAGTGTTTCTATGATGGCCCTGGGTGGCTAGGTGGTGCCATAGTACATAAAAGGATTTGTAGTCAGGAAGACTCAACTTTTTGAGTTCAAATCTAACCTAAAACAACTCACCAACTGTGTGACCCTGTCACTTTTTATCTTTTTTTTTTTGCTTCTATTTTCTTCTCTGTGAAATGAATTGGAGGAGGAAATGGTAAACCATTCCAGTATTTTTGCCAATAAAATCCCAAATAGGGTCACAAAGAATCAGATAAAATGAAAACAACTGAATACAATTATGAACCTATCCTTCAAAGCACAGAACTTTAGAATTGAGAGAGCACTTAGAATTCATCTTCTCTAATACCCTCCCTTGAGAGATGAGAAAGTTCTCCACAAACATAAGGGTCACCCAACCCAAGCCCTAGGTCACACAACTGGTTAGTGGTAGAGATGGGTCTCAAACCTGAATCATCTTTTTCCCAGTCCAGGAGGTTTCTTCATATTTTTTCAAATTTCATCATATCAAATATATGTTTTGTTGTAATTGCTGTTTTGTCATTTTTCAGGTGTGTTCAACTCTTTGTGACTTATTTGGGGTTTTCTTAGTGGAGATACTAAAGTAATTTGCCACTTCCTTCTTCAGCTCATATTACAGATGAGGAAACTAGGGCAAACAGAATTAAATGACTTGCCTAGGGTCGCATAGCTAGTCAGTGTCTGAGAACAGATTTTAACTTAAGGAATCTTCCTGATTCTTAACCTGGCATTCTATCATCTGTACCACCTAGTTATATGTTTGTATGTATGTATGTATATATATATATATATATATATATGTATATATATATATATGTATATATATGTGGGGGGGATGTGTTTGTTTATGTGGTATATACACATGTATATATGTGCCTGTGTGCATTTATTGTGTTGCACATCGATAAGTACTAGAACTTTCATTTTATTGCTATGTAGGTAACATATCACATGAGGAAACTTTCTCTACCAATGCAATTTGAGAATAGTCTAAAACCTGGGATGTTCAGTGTCACAGTCAGAGTGTAGAGAATGGGTTTGCTAGTCTCTAAGGCTAATCTTCTAAACATTATACTTTGCTTCCCTCTAATAGATAGATAGATAGATAGATAGATAGATAGATAGATAGATAGATAGATAGATAGATGATAGATGATAGATAGATAGATAGATATACACATACACACATATATATATAGATATATACATACATAAAATCATGATCTGGGGCAGAATGCACAAGTTCTTAGACAAGTTCCTATTTTCAAAGTTCAGCTCTAGCAACAGGAAAAAGGACTGAAGGAGAGAAGTCTTAGGGGGGACACAATCCCTATCTTCAAGACTCTGAATTCAATTTTATCATTGAGAAGAGAAGGAAGATTTATTGTACCTTAGTCTAGATGACAGAATTAGACGCAAAGGTCAGGAAGGAAAAAATAGATTTAAGCTGGGGGGGCCGGGGGGGGGGGGGTAGGTAATCCAAACAGTTAAAGTTATCTAAAAATGGGAGTGTGCTCACTCTGGTGTGGCAGAGGGATGAGGTGGTGGAAGTCTTTAAGTGGAGGTTTGTTGGTCAAACTGTTGCAGGGGATTTTCTAATAAGGTATTTTTTACACTAGAGACTTCTATCCAGTTCTGACATTTTGATTCTGGAGATAAAGATATTTTTCCTACCTACCTTATTGAATTATTGGAAGGACATGCTTTGCAAAGAATTTAAGATCCTTTTCATGACATTCAAAGATTTCCCCTATACATTACCACACTGCCTTTCTAGATTTATCTCATTTTACTCCTTTCCAGACAAACAAGATTATTTTTTTTGTCTTTCAAACTTGTTGGCATTTTCCTGAATCAGTGTCTTTGATAACAGGATTTTGTAAGGTAAGAATGCCTTCTCTCTGCTCTTTGCCTCCTAAATATCTATTTATTATTTAAAATCCTAATCACAAGCCATCTTTTTAGAAAGCCCTTGTGCCTGCTGGTGGTAATGATCATGACCTTGGGTGTATGGCAAAGAACTTGAATTGATACCTCTCTAGTACACATATCTTATAATATTGTATATTAAAGTTATATTTACTTCTTAGCCTGTCATTATGTTAAGTTCCATGAAGATAGGGATCATACGTACTTTAAGCTGCATATTATCCTTTCTCCCAGAGGGTAGCATTCTATCAAAGTGCTTTTTTCACAAGAACTGAATTAAATAATTAATGAATTTTAAGGTCCTATAGAAATTTAAATTATTATTTGTAGTATTATTGTTATTATTATCATCATCATTATTATTATTATTACCTACAGAAAGGCTACTGAGCTACTGAGTCACTTTCAATTCCTTCACTAGGCTGTCTTTGATTCCTTGGTTCAGGAGACCTAATGTTGCCTGAAAGTTGGAATGAGGTACAGTATATTCTGGAATCCAAAAGTGGCAATTCCACTGGTTTTTAATGATAGAAAAGAGATTAACATAAAGAAAGTTTATAGATGATTTCCGTTTTCTATCTACAGAACTCCCAATTGCATCCCTAATACTCTCAGGGTTACTCTGGTAGTTGAATCTTTTGCCAAGCTTTTCTTAAACTTATTTTTTTTCCCTCCACTGTTCCATGAGGTAACATTTAATGCTAATAACCTTTTACCTCCTCCTCTGAATTTACAATATCATTTAAATTTTAAGTTGGAGTTGCCCTTGTTTGTCTTGTCTCACCTCTTGTCAAGGACATCAAGTATTTATTAGCTGAGGTAACTTCTCTTTCAACATAGAAAAAGCATAAAAATGAATTCCTAACATAACAATTGATTTCTATATGTTAAATTTCATTAGGAAATTGTATTAATCTTTGTCAATAACCATTCCTTAATCCATTTCTCAGTTTGGGGGAAAGATCACTTGTTAAGCACTCATTGTTTGCCAGGCACTGTTTTTCTTCCTGACTCTTAGGTCAATTCTCTAACTACTAAGACATGCTGCCAAATTAACTACAGGTGCTTAATCAATCAATCAATCAAGTTTTTATTAAACACTTATTATTTGCCAGGTAATATGTAGTGTACTGGGAAAACATGACAAAGAATAAAACAATCTTTACTCATAATAAACATATTCTAATGGAGAGATGGTACATATAAACAATATGTACAGCATAATTATGATGTTTATAAATATGAATATGTTCAAAGCAGTTAATAGAAGGGTGTATGGAAGGGGGAGCACTATCTCCACACCCCCACCAGGGGGAATCAGGAAGGACTTCATGCAGAAGATGGTATCTGAGCTGCAGTTTAAAGGAAGGGAAAAAAACTGTGAGATAGAAGTAAGGAGAGAATGTATTTTGGGCATGGGAAATAGCCATTGCAATGACAGGAGAGGGGAAATGATTGGCATGTGTGGGGAGCTGATAGAAGAGTAATTTGACTGGATTGCAAAGTAGAAGAGAGTGAATACAGTCCAACGAAGATGAAAAGATAGGACAAGTTGAATGGGGTTTTAGAAGCCAAACAGAAAAGTTTATATTTTATCTAATGACCAATAGAGATCCACCAGAGTTGGGAGAAAGCTAATAATTATGTGATCATATCATATCTGTGCTTACAGACAAATTACTGAAGTCTATAGGATAGACTAGATTGGTAAGAGAATTGAAACAAGAAAACCAATTAAGAGACAGCAGCATTAATATAGGTGAAAAGTACTAAAGACCTGAACTAAAAGAAGGCTTGGCTATGAGAAATTTATCCAATGATCACTGAATTGATAAATTATTTTTTAAATGGTCCACACCAACACTGACAAATGAAGCTACAAGCCAAAAGGAAGTTGCAGTTGAATAAAAGTACTACTTAAAGGGTTCCCTTGGAGAGATACAAAAAGGAATAGTATACCCAGGAGACAAAAGCAAATGTCTTTTCATTGGATATTTGATTATCTTGGTTTTTGATGCTTATATAAACAAAATGAGTACCATGGAGATAACTGCAACATATATGCCAATACCTATAACAGAGGATGAAAAGGTAGAGAAATGGCATGAACTTGGCAAAATCCTCCAAAAACAAATAAATGATATTGAATCTCAGTGATTTTTAATTTGCTAGTGGTCATATTCCTTTCCACCACCAACCCCTTCCCAAATCACAGTGGAAAGAGAAATAAATGAAAAAAAAAGACTTGTAGACTATTCAAGTCATGAATGTTTTCTTTCAAAAGAGAGTTGAAGGGGCGAGATTTAATGAACACCAAGCAACATTATGAAAAATGAATAGCTTCCTTTAAAGTTAAACGCTGTGGGAGTCATAAGAATCACTATCCATGTGTAGTCATACCATCAGCTAGTAAGGACAAAGGCAAAAAACCCCAAAACATTAAACAAGAAGGAAAGCTAAATATGAACCCATCCTGTGAACAACTGCAATAACTTCAAATAATTTGTCAATGTTAAAAAATAGGAAATAGAAAAAAAAAGGCAAAAATGTGATTCTTATCACCATTTTCTTGCAAAAATGTTATAAAGGCAATCACCATAACTAGAGGTCAAAAGAACTCAAAACTACCTTATCCAGTAAATATTTCCTAATGGAGCAGATTAAAAATAACAATCAAGGAAAATATGGGTCTTAAAAACTCAATTAATGAATCAATAAACATTTATTAAATATCTACTGTGTACTAAACCTTTTGCAAACTTATTTATAAAACACTATGGAAGGGAAAGAAAAAAAAAATCTTGTAAAACTATAAAAAAATAAGGGAAACAAAAACAAGTCTACAAAACCTTTGCCATAAGACTCAAATGCTTTACATCATCCTAAGGGGATTAATGATTAACAATTGCAGGAGGACACTAAATAAAAGGAAACTGAATGTATTTTCACTGTAAACAATAAGGGAACCACCAGGTTTGGATCTTAGCACCTCAGTCACCAATGTCTCTATGAGGAAGTTGAAATGACACTTAAGGAAACAAAGTTAGCAAGAGCATCTGGACCAGTTCAAATATAACTATCAACCCATATGCTTACCTTCTGGCTTTTATGCAGTCTTTATGAAGCTGATATACTCATGTATCTTAGATGCATCTTAGATGAACATATGAATAGTAAATAGACAGGTTTTAAAAATAATTTTTCTAGCAAACCACATGTATATAAACATAAAACTGATTGAAAAGTAAAGGAAATATGGAATCCCACTATACTTTTTTTCCTGACTATAATAAAGAGTTTGACTCACTAGAGGAAAATGCATCCTTAAAAGGCTTTCTCTCCAATTTGAAATTAAGAGCAATAAAAATGTGCATACCCTTTGATCCAGCAATACCACTATTGGGTCTATACCCTGAAGAGATCATGACAAAAGATAAAAACATCAGTTGTACAAAAATATTAATAGCAGCCCTGTTTATGGTGGCAAAGAATTGGAAATTGTGTGAATGTCCATCAATTGGGGAATGGTTGAATAAATTGTGTGTTATGGAACACTATTGTTCTATTAGAAACTAGGAGGGATGGGAATTCAGAGAAGCCTGGAAGGATTTGCATGAACTGGTGCTGAGTGAGATGAGCAGAACCAGAAGAACATTCTACACCCTAACAGCAACATGGGACTGATGATCAACCTTAATGGACTTGCTCATTCCATCAGCGCAACAATCAGAGACAATTTTAGGGTATCTGCAATGGAGAATACCATCCGTATCCAAAGAAAGAATTGTGAATCTTAAACAAAGACCTTTAATTTTTTTTAAAAAATGTATCTTATGTAGTTTTGCTATCTCGTATATTTTATTTTTTCCTTAAGGATATGATTTCTCTTTCAACACATTCAATTTTGATCAATGTATAGCATGGAAACAATGTAAAGACTATCAGACTGCCTTCTGTGGGGTGGGGGGGGGATGTAAGATTGGGGGAAAATGTAAAATTTAAAAAACAATTTAAAAAAAGGCTTTCCTCCTCTAACAAAAAATCTTATATGTGAAAATCATGTAAAATTTATTCATAAATCCAACCACAGAATTAATGGTGTTCACTGCCTTTCTGATTGTTAATTTCATGTAAGACATAAAATAGAGAGACTAAAAATGGGTGTTCTTCACTGTCCTGGATGATGTTCTGAGTGAGGGTCAAAAGAAAGAAGAATTTTAAATGGTGAGCCCCCACTTATGCCCCTTTATGTGGATGATTTTATGCTGATTGAATAATGTCACAAAACACAGCTGGTAATCCTGATTGAGAATAATGAGTATTCAAGAGATTGATAGAATAATACACAAAGGAAAAACTAATTGAATGGGAAAATGCCTTTAGTTCAGCCTGTGATATACAGTTGGATGGCCAACCTACTGAGTTAGCATATCTGTGTATAGAGGTACTGCATTTCTTACTGTATTACTCATGGTTTAGAAGTTGGATCTCAATTCAAATTGGAAGGAAAGATAAATTTAGCTTGAATTAGGGAAATGGTTCCAATGGTCCCAAGATGATCCTCAGTAAAAGCCCAATCTCTTTAAACACAATTGTTCTAACAGTATATTGTGTATGGTTATGAATCATATAATACCACAATCTCTGAAGAATAAAAGTTGTAGGGGAGAAATGATTGATGATAGTAGATAGTCTGAACTATATTTCTAATGATTACTTATGTTCAAGAAGTATAAAGATATCACCAAAGAAATGTATTTTCAGGGGAAAAAAAGAGACTGGTTATGGAAAAAGAGGATGGGATAACAGACACCTCAAGCTGTCTACCTGATGCTTCCAGGATGTTAAAAAAAAGGCGTATATAGCACTTTGGGTAGATTTCTATGATGGATCTATGGGAGAAGAAGGAAATTAATTTCATTTAATTAGAAGTTTGGCTGAAGTGTGTTCTGCACTTAAATAATGAATAACTGAATAATGCATAAAATTTTAACTTCTTAGATGGTTTTTCAAAGACTTCCATGCTCTGAACCCAATCTGTATTTCCTATTATTCTCCAGTCTAACCACATTACAATTACATTTCATAAGTGACCTCCTGCACTTCTATGATTCTCCTAAAAACACTTTCTGAGCTCAGAAAGCAACCCACTTTTTGTCACCTCTTGTTGAAATCCTGCCTATCTTTTGAGATCCAAATCTCATTTTTAAAAATTACATATATATATATATGTATATATATATATATATATATATACTTTCTTCATTTTGCAACACTTTGTTCCTTTCTGACTTTTTTCATTTTTTTTCTATTTTAATAGTAAGACTTCATAGCATAGTGGATTCAAGTCTCATATATGACTGCATAATCCTGCAGAAGTCATTGAGTCTCCCTCTCAGTGCTCCCGGAACTCACTCTGAGTTTCAATTGCAGATCGGGGGTGCTCTGCACTGGTAGAAGGAGTTTCATCACTGGAACTTTCTATTAGAGAAATTGCAGTTTCCTTCCAAAGAGAGGAAAATCCCTCTACCCAAGTAGAGGATCTAGGAGTCCTCTGAGGCATGGATAGGAAAACAAGCTCTAGTAGGTCCCAACAAGCTGGAAAGTCTTCAAATTGGGACCCATTAACAGACCAGTTAGGAAATTAGTTAGGTGACTAATTTGCTGATGAACATTTTTATCCACCTTAACCCAGGAAGATCTTGGTACTAAGCAAGGCCTGGAAAGGTTTTAGCTATCTCAACTCATGATCTTTCAGTATGTTTTTCCTTAAATAATAGCTAGTTTTGTCTGTATGCACTGTATCCCCACTACTGATTTCCTTGAGGAATTGCACATTTTACAGAACATTAAATTGAGGAAAAGAAGATTAAGTGACTTGACTAAGGTCACATAAGGTAGTATTGAAGGAAAAATATTAGAGAAATATTTATCTAGCCTTTCCTGTAGCATTAAGGAACTGTGTTTGACTTATATTTTCTGTGGGTTTCTGACTCCCTCTCCATGGTTCAGTTTAGCCCCCCTCTCAAATGTGAATTTACTAAAATAATAGAAAACAACCTCATTCCCTTCCCCCCTACTTCACTTCTATCTAGCCTTCTAAGATGAATACTTGACTCATCACTTCCAAGTGGGTCACTTCTTGATCCTTTCTCCTTGACTCCTCCTTGCATAGGAGGTGAGCTAGGCTCCCTATAAAAGTTTGGCCAACCCCCTTCTCCATGCTAGATCCATGTGGTCCCAGTTCCATGTAGTTGGATCCATGTTGATCTAAACCCAGTCATTGTCTTGTGACTGCTTTCTTTCCCCTTCCTTTTTTCCCCTTTCTTAACTCTGTCATATTCTCCCCCAGTTCAGCTTGTAGCTATCTCTTTTTGCTTAAACTTACTATTGTCTTAGGAACTCGCCTTCTTTACTTTGCTAAAGACCAAAACTTGATACTTGATATTCTCTCTCTCTCTCTGTCTCTCTCTCTGTCTCTCTGTCTCTCTCTCTGTCTCTCTCTCTGTCTCTCTCTCTCTCTCTCTCTCTCTGTCTCTCTCTCTCTCTCTCTCTCTCTCTCTCTCCTCTCCCTTTAGCTCACAGCAATACTGAAACTCTGCAAAGTTTGTGAAATTTTTCAGTATCTTGTAACTTTTTGTTTAAATTGTTATTTAAAGCCTAAATCTTTCTTATCTCCCTGAGTCAGAAAGTTTGGTGATTTTGTTACGCAAACCTACCATAGCTGTCCCTCTTGTATTTCCCCACCCCAGTTGCTCTGGCAGCAGTAGTGAATCTCAAAGTGTGGTCTGAAGATTACTAGAAGTCCCTGAGACTCTTTCAGTGAATCTCCAATGTCAAAACCTCTTTCATAATAATACAGAGATGGTATCTGCCTGTTAAAATAATCCTCCATTTTCCAACTACATATCTCTGTGCTTAGATTTTCTTCAATCAAAACAATATATTGCATCAGATTGAATGTAGGAGCAGATACAAGAATCCAATGTCTATTAAACCAGACATTAAAAAGATATGAAACTACATGCAAAATGTAATAATTTTCAGGAGTATTCTGAGACAAAAAATTTGAAAATTACTGACATAAGGGGTAAGCAATGGAGATGGGAAATAGAGCATATTCTTTCTTAGGTCAATGAAATTATCTTACCCAAGCCAGTCATTTGAGTTTCAAAGGGATCTTGGGAAGACTCCTTGAGCCGATAGATGGAAGATATGTCAGTGTGGGTTAGGGATCGTAGAAAGTCAGCGCAGGCTTTTTCCCTCTCATTTCCTGGGTCCCAAAAGGACAATCTCTCCTCATCACTAAGAAAAATGGTGGCTTTGTTCCTACATTGTGGTAACAGAGAGAAAAAATGATCATTTTTTAACAAAGTCACAAATCTTTGCATACCTGCCTGAGAAATGAGGACAGTCAGGGAAGCTTAATACCCCATGCCACTCACTGACCTCTTCAATCTAACACTTGATCTGGAGAATGAAGATGAAAGTAATTATTTCTCACCTCTGGAAAACTCTAAAGTAGGGTCTTCATTCCAGGACCTACATACTTACAATGGAATGTAAGAATCAGGAGCTACATGTTTGGTTTGGACAAAACCAATCTCCCCAGTTGCAGACAATTTTCCAATAAACCACCGAAGTCCTGATAGGAGAAAACCAAAGACCTCAATGCCATCTCCTTGACAGAAGGTCAGCTCATCTTTTTCCTCTCCTTGATAATCTCTCAAAGCTTTACATTTTCCTTTACCTGAGGAGAAGACCACACAGAAAAAAAATGGTTTAAAGTGTGAAAGGACTTAGAGCATGAAAAAGTAAAGTTTAGAATATTAGAGCTGGAAAAAGGCCTTAAAATATAGAACATCTGAGCTTAAAGGCAACATAATACATAGTTCAAATAACGTTCAAGCTGGAAGTTCTTAAAACAGAACATAATGTCAGATTTAGACAGTTTAGAATGTTAATGCTAAAAGTTATCTCAAAGATCATTTATTCCAATTTTTAATTTTAAAAATAAAATAAATAAAAGAAAATTATTATTTATTCTATCTCCTCATTTTACAAAGGATGAAACTCAGGCCCAGGTAGGGAGATTTACTTGCCCAGGGATACAAAGTACTTTGTTGAAACATATAATTAAATTTTCTTACTCCCTTCTAGGTATTTTTGTACTCCTTTCAATGACACTTTATAGTTTACAGAGAATTTTCCTACAGTAGTCTAAAAAAAAGGAAATATATGTATTGTTGACTTCATCTTATAGTCAGGGAAACAGAAACTCAGAAAGACAAAATGATTTTGCCTACAATCACATTATTTGGGTCTTCTAACTCCTAAGTCAATGTTCTTTTAAATACTTAATATACTGTGACTTAACATGGATTTTTCCAGGCTCACATATAGGGACCATTAGCAGGTTCTCTAATTATGAAAGAACATGCAGCATGAGGTCCCACTGATGCCTGAGCACAAAGCTTGAAGAGACAGAGTTTGAGAAAATATATAAATAAGGGTGGTCTTGGGGTAAGTGAAAGCATTGGGGAGGATACTGAGAGACCTTATTTCTACTATTGCCTCTGTTGCTGACTATCCACAGGTCCTTGGGAAAGTCATAATCCCTCTCTACTAATGGTTTGCTTAACTGTAAAGAGGAATCATTTTCATTGTCCTAGGAACCAACTGGACTAAGAAGATGAAGATTAAATGAGTTAATAAACATTAAAAGGCTTCATAAATAGTAAGACACTGTTCATACATGAGGGTATAGTTAAAAATTTTTTTAAATCTATAAAAGCACCCAGGGTTCCAGAATATACAAATTAGGATGCTACTTGAGCCTTGGAAGACTTGGAATTTAAAGGCATTATATATTTTCCTTTAGTGCCTCTAGTTTAAGATAGGTAGAAACCTAATAAGAATAAATCAGTACAAGAGTATTATAAGATTAGGGGCAGCTAGATGCTTCAGTGGATAGAGCACAGGTTCTGGAGTCAGGAGAACCTAAGCACAAATCTAGCCTCAGACACTTAATACTTGCTTAGCTTTGTGTCCTTAGGCAAGTCGCTTAACATCATTACCTTGCAAAAACCAAAAAAAAAAGTAGTAGAAGACTTTAGAAAAAAAGGAAGTTGATTGAGAACAGAGCTCATCATAGACCTGAAAGCTGTTAAGGAAAACCAGTTAGTGTGGGTAACATCCTTTTCTTCAGGTTTTCTTCTCACAGACCTCAAGCTAACCTCCCCCAATAAGTCTTTCAAGATTCATGCAGGTGATAAAATATTTGCTCAATTGGTCTCAGACATCTCAAATGACAGTGTCATATTTTGATGGGCATTAATACCAATTCTACTATTTGTTGGCTATTTGATCTTGGGGAAATAATTCTCCTCTATAAATTAAGGGGATTGGATGGGGGGACAATGTTGAGATGAATTTTCCCTAGGTTCCCACTGAGTTTTCAAATTCCCTTATCCTATGGTATCCACAATTCCCTTGACCCCTTCCCTCTCTCCTATGCCCCTCTTCATCTCACATAGCTTTGGTTATCCCTACTCAAAGCTTTATTTTTTTCTTATTAATTCCATCAATTTTCCTTGTCAATTTCTTACAGAATTAAACCCAGACATTTCAATGGCAAATGTATTTCTCATTTTAGAAAAAAAATTACTCAACAGAATTCCAAATTGAAGAATATTTATGAATTTAAAAATTCATTTTAAGGAATAGTGAATAGCATCTTGGTTGAGTTTGAGGATCATAGAGTACAAGAATAAAAAACAGACATTTACTTTTTTTTTTTTTTTAGGTTTCATGTTTAGCCATACAACTTTGTGTTTCCAGATTACTGACACTTTTGGTTACATTTTCACTCTCCTTGCTTTCTTCCTGAGTACACCTATTTCTCTCTCTCTCTCTCTCTCTCTCTCTCTCTCTCTCTCTCTCTCTCCCTCTTTCTTTCTCTCTCCCCCCCCCCTTTCCTTCTGACTTTTTTTTCAAATGAACCTTCTGAACTTGAAAAATAGACATTTATTAAGCATCTACCATGTACTAAACACCATGTTAGTTTCTGGAAGAAATACAATGATTTAAATAAAACAAGATCCCTGCCTAGTAGTGTGATAACATCTTACATTAGATTGCTAGAACAGATACTTTTACTATGATAAGCACATTGGAGAATGGGATAACAAAATACTAAGTGAAAATTTTGAGGAAAAAATATTGATTTGATTAGAAAGAACATGAAAAGCTTTGTGGTAGGATAATAGGACTTGAGACATTAAATACTATCTAGTTCAAGCCTTTCATTCAAGGTCTCAGAGAGATAAAAGCAATTGGCTTAAGAACACACAGGTATTAAGTAGCAAGAGCAAAGATTCAAACCTAATTCTTCTAACTATACCTGGGTCTTTTTTTTCCACTTACTAAACTATTATGTCACCTCCTTCCCTCTTCTTACTGTAAGTGTTAAGGTGAAATAACAGTTTAGGTGTTCAGTCTAATGAAGAGAAGATTCAGGGGAAAAATAATAGCTATCTTCAAATATTTTGAAGGACTGTCATATGAAAGAATGATTGCACTTGTTTAACTTCAGAAGACACAACCAGGAACCATAAGGGAAAGATGCAAAAAAGTACATATAGTCTTGTTGCTCTGATCAGACTTCCTTACAATTAGAGCCCCACAAGTGTGGAATGAATTGCCTTGGGAGGTAATGTTTTCTGCTTCCTTGAAGATCTTCAGCATTGGCTTAATGACCACCTCTCAGGAATGCTATAGGGAAGATGCCTTTTGAGTTTGGATTGTATGAGATGACCCCAGTGGTCTCACCCAACTCTCAAATTTTGGGATTCTGTGTTGTTCTTTTTTTGCAAGGCAATGGGGTTAAGTGGCTTGCCCAAGGCCACACAGCTAGGTAATTATTAAGTGTCTGAGGCTGGATTTGAACTCAGGTACTTCTGACTCCAGGTGCTCTATCCACTGCGCCACCTAGTTGCCCCAATTTTGTGTTATTCTAAAAAAAAACTGTTGGAGAGGATACCTGTTCCCCAATTTCAGGTCTATCCCTAATTTGTTCTATGTCCCAATAAGGTTATTTTTCTCACTAAACTTCAGTCTTTTCAATTGTAAAATTAATAGCTTAGAATAGATCTTGAATTGCAGAATTATAGGAGACTAAAATTTGAAAGGATCTGAGCACTCTATCTAGTCTAAACTGTGCCTGAAGAATGTGTCCTCTTTATGACATTGCTAAAAAGTGATTGAAATCTCTAAATTCCCTTCCAATCTTTACATTCTATATTCTGTGCTCAAAGGTCCCTTCCCACTGTACCAATTCCAGGCTTCCAGAAAACTCTGTTAACCAGTTAATTAATGTCTGATAGTTAACAGTACTTTGCCTACTCTGATGATTGACAATCTGTAATGAGAAGCTAAGCATTAGCTCAGGATCCAAAAAGTCAGCACAAACATAGTCTGCACAGTGTAGGGAAAAGAATGTCTGAACTCAGAAGACTCTGGCTCTGCCACTAACCACCTGAGGCAAATCACTTCAGTTTCCTCATCTGTAAAATATAGATAACAATATTTACAATTCCCCACATAGCAAGGGGAAGGCACTTTGTAAACTTGTAAAGCAGAATTGAACTGAGCACTTTATTATAGTTGTTTTCATCTGCAATCCCCACTATTTTAGTTTTGTTATATAATAACAGATGAACTAAGTTTGGACTTCTAAACAAGCACTCAATATTTTAGTTCTTGGCTATTTGTGTTGCTGCCTCCTCCCACCTAGTACAATGGGTACATGATAAAGACATTTGGGAAGAAGCCAATAAGTTCAAGTGATGGGGAAAGTACACACACATCTAAAAGAGAAGGCATTGTAATATAATAGATATCATTCTGGCCTGAGATCTGGAAGACCTAGATCTGCCCACTTTGTGATCTTGAGTCAAGTGATATAATCTTTCAGTTTTTTTCATCTACAAAATGAGACAGTTGGATTGGATGGACTTTGAGGATTCTTCTTTATAACATTCTTTATAACATGTTCTAAGTTCCCTTCCACCCTTGAAATATTGTGTCTATGAAAATTGTTAAAGAAATATGAACTTGGGAATAGTTTACTTGTCAGATCTAAAGAAGGGGGAGCAGTTTATGACTGCTATGAGATAGAGAACATTATAAAAAACAAACTCAATAATCTTGATTACATCAAATTAAAAAGGTTTTGCACAAACAAAACCACCACAACTAAGATTAAAAGGTAGTAAGATGGGAAACAATTTTTACAACTAGTGTTTCTGACATAGGACTCATTTGTAAAATATATAGAGAACTGAGTCAAATGTATAAAAAAAAACAAGTCATTGGGGGTGGCTAGGTGGCGTGATGGATAAAGCACTGGCCTTGGAGTCAGGAGTACCTGGGTTCAAATCCAGTCTCAGATACTTAATAATTACCTGGCTGTGTGGCCTTGGGCAAGCCACTTAACCCCTCTTGCCTTACAAAAAATCTAAAAAAACCCCACAAAAAACAAAAAAAACCCCCCAAAAAACAAGTCATTGACCAATTGATAAATAATCAAAGGGTATGGAAAGGCAATTCTCAGACAAAAAAATCAAAGTTATCTATAGTCTATGAAAATTTTCTCTAAATCATTATTGATTAGAGAAATAAATTAAAATATTTCTGAGGTATCACTTCATACCTCTCAGATTGGCCAATTAAAATAGAAAGGACAATGATCAACATGGGAAAGGATGTGGGAAATATGTAACACTAATGCTTTGTTGAAGGAGTTGTGAACTGATCCAACCTTTTTGGAGAACAATTTGGAATTATGCCCCAAGGGCAATAAAAATATGCATACCCTTTGATCCAGCAATACCATTACTGGGTCTGCAATCTGAAGAGATCATGAAAAAGGGTAAAAATCCTACATGTACAAAAATATTCACAGCAGTTCTTTTCGTAGTGGCAAAGAATTGGAAATTGAGGGGATGTCCATCAATTGGAGAATGGCTGAACAAATTGTGGTATATGTGTGTGATAGGACACTATTGTTATATAAGAAATCATGAGGGATTGGATTTCAGAAAAGCCTGGAAAGACTTGCATGAATTGATGCTGAGTGAAATGAGCAGAAACAGAAGAACATTATAGTCATTAACAACATCATTGTGTGATGATCAACCATGATGGACTTGTTCATTTCAGCCATACAATAATCAAAGACAATTTTAAAAGACTTATGATGGAAAATGCTATCCATATCCAGAGAAGGAACTGTGGAGTTCAAGAAGA
The DNA here is from genome assembly GCF_037893015.1 of Macrotis lagotis. Lineage (NCBI taxonomy): Eukaryota > Metazoa > Chordata > Mammalia > Peramelemorphia > Peramelidae > Macrotis > Macrotis lagotis. Next base: position 366,571,371 of record NC_133658.1, read on the forward strand.
TCAAAGCTTATTAGCTTCCATTTTTAAAAGTTGTCATATGTATTATGTCAATTTTTTCTAATTTTTTTCTTCCATTTGGATCTGATTCTTCTCTTATAACATGTTCAATATTGATCTATGTTTATCATGGATATAAATATGGAGCTTATATCAGATTGCTTTCTGTCAGGGAAGAGGTAGAGAGGGAGGGAGAAAAATTGTAGTTGGAAAAACAAATAAATAAAATATTTAAATTAAGAAAAAAAAGAAATATGACCTTGGGTAATTCATCTACCTATACCTCATTTTTTTTCATCTCTAAAATGAAGGGGTTGGATTAAATGACCTCTGTTTTATTATCATCCATTTATTCATTCAATAAACATGTTGGTGCCTTGCAGAAGCTGACCCATCATTTTTATCAACTCCAACATACCGATTTGATAGGAGCTTGTCCAATCATTCTTCCTATAGATACCACAGGACCCCGGGTAGTTTTTTAGGAACCATCTGCCAATGGAGAAACAGTAAAGTCAAAAACCTCATCTTCTATTATCAACAAGCCTATATTCCAAAAAGAGCAATAAATAGGAAACTCGGAACCAATGGAGTTATTTTTTCAGTTGAACAGGTCACTGGTGAACTGAATCATTAAGGACCTCCTAGTATATATATATATATTGGCAATAGGGTTAAATGACTTTCCCAGTGTCACACAGCTAGGTAATTATTAAATGTCTGAGGCTGTATTTGAACTCAGATTCTCCTGATTCCAGAGCTGGTACTTTATCTACTGTGCCACTTAGCTTCCCCATAGTATAATCATGCTATTAAATTCCCCCAAGTCAAACACTGAGGGTGAATATCCTAAAGGTTCTTGATTTCTGAGCATAGTCTCCTATACTTATAAGATGGTATAAGCCTAACAAGGCCTACAAGATGGATGGCAACTTGATTATGTCCCTGATGTTTTCAGATTTAGTCACATTTATTAAGTGCATACTTTGTGCTAGGATCTAAAATTTAGAGGGAATCTAGTCCAACCCCCTCCTTTTAGAGTTGAGGAAACAGTAGGTGGTAGAGCTGGGATTTAAACTGAACTGGATAGCTCTGCTTTCCATATCTTCATACTTTAATATGCTATGGTTTTGTTTGTGCTGATTCTCCCTTTACTAGTTTAGATCATAACCCCCCCCCCCAATTTCAGAGATGAAATTATTATGAATGAAAAGCTCATCACCTATAGCCACCTTGGGTATGAATAGCTCTGAGCTTACCTAGGCTGGGCCCATAATAAAACATGGTAGAGCCTGCCAGAACTAAGTATCCAAATTTTCAAAGAAAGACAGAGTAACATGACCAGTGATTGAACTTGGAGTCAGGAAGACTGGGTTCAAATCCAGCTTCAGACATTTAATAATTAAGTGATCCTGGACAAGTCATTGAATCTTTCTGAGTCTCATATTTCTCATCTTTTAAAAAGAGATAACAATAGTATCCACCTCATATGTTTCTTGTAAAGATAATATGAAATAACATTTAAAGCTCTTCAAAAACATTAAGGTACAATATGAATGTCATCTATTATTCTTATTCAAGTTCTCAGGATCTCCTCTACCACATCATAAGGCATCAAAAGAAGTCCTGGACTTCCCAAAAATATGGTTAACTTAGGTTGGAATGTTTTTAAAAAAGGATTCAAGAAACATGTTATGGGGGAAAGAATATTTCATTAGGAATCAGAGTGCTAAATGAGAATCCTGGTTCCAATATTTCTTATTTGTAAGACAACTTACAAATCATTTTGTTTTTTCATCTATAAAAGAATGTTGATAATACTTTTCTTCCTAGTCTTGCAGGATGCTTTCAAGGGAAGGATTTTTAAAAATTTAAGGCACCTAAAAATGGGAAGTGTTGTAACTATCATCATCATCATCATCATTAAGAAATGTCAGGACATGAGATATTCTCTAAGTAAACAATTTGATCTAACATAAAGTTCTAAACATCTTATATCAATACCAGATGTGGCGGTATACAACTGTAATCCCTACTATCAGGGGAGGCTGAGGTACATGAATCACTTGATTTTGAGAGTCTTAATAAAGTTAGACCAAAGCAAATCTGGTACCATATTGGGTTCGAAATTAATTTAGTAAGATCCTGGGACTAGAAGACCACTAGGATGCCTAGAGAAGTATGAACCAGCTCACATTAGGAAAAAATGGAACAAATTAAAGCTTCCATACTCATCAACAGTTTGATCAGCCCCATGAATAAGTAGCTCTATACTTTCAGACTGGAATGAATAAGGAAACTATCTCAAAAAAAAACCCCATAACAAAACTCATACCCTTACTATTTTCCTGTTCATACAGACTTGAAATTTCAGTCATCTTTGATTTTTCTTTCTCCTTCAATCTACAAAAACCTCTCTACAATTTCTCTTATATTTCAAGCCCTCTTCTGAAAAACCATGACCCTAGTTCAAGTCCGCATCATCTGGAGTATTACTATAACTTCCTAATTGGTCTCTATTCTTCCCCACTCCAATTTGCCTACACATATGCTTCTATATAAACCTTCCTAAAGTAAGGATAACATCATTTTCACTTCTTTCCTCTAAAAACATTAATTGTTCCCCATCTTCTCCAGAATGAAAATTAAACCTCCCTTCCTGGCATTCAAGATTCACCACAATCTAGTTCTACCCTAATATTTGAACATTATGTTGTGATACTCCTCCACCATGTATCACACTTTCCCAACTAGTTGTGTGATTGGTCATTTATTCTCCTTATTTGAGTCTTCCTTTATAACCTCCTGGATCTGAATTCAAGTTTCCTTTCTAATATTTATCAGTCCTTTGACTTTGGGCAAATTATTTCCCCTCTAACATTCTGTGAGTCTAACTTAGTCATAGAAATTCAAATTGGAAGATACCTTAGAAATAATCTAGTCCAGATGCTATTTTTATGATTAATGAAAATAAAATTTAGACAAAAATTGATTTGCCTAAGGTCTCACATAGTCAGTGACAGAATTGGGACCAAACATGCACATCTCTCAAACCAAGATTCTTTCCATTATACCAAATTGATTTCCTTGATCTCCACCTTCCCTCTCATTTAGACAGCTCTTGTTTTTCCCTTTGAATTCTCATCAATCATTGCATCTCTCATTTATGGCTGTGATGGACTAGAAAAGATGTCATATTTAGTCAAAGGAAAATTCCCAGTTCTGTTAAATAACATCATTAGCCAGTGAATATGGAAGAGGTTAAGATGAACATCTTCCCAACCTTTGGTGGATCACACAACCATTTAGTCAATGTCATGTCCACCACTTGGAGACTATTTTTCTAGGACATCTGACACCACTTTTAGAGAAACAACCAGTGAATGGAAATGACCTGTCTAAAGTCACAAAAATCACTAGCTAATTATGATGCTTGTATACAACGTAACCACATCCACCTTGGACCTAATACAGCACAAAATTCACCCTCCCCCCACCACTGTTATATATTGCCAGCTTTCTATTTCTGAGTCAGACATTAGTTCCTCTAGGAAGTTATAAGCTAACTAATCCACCAGAATAGTTATGTAGTTACTTTTGAGATAATCCTCCGGCTACCACTACAACCATCAGCATATTCATTAGGAGAAAAAAAATAACAGTAGGCATGTATGATCAAATCATTTGGATATCCCTGGACTGGAGTGTATCTAATGTGAGACTATTCTAGCTAAATATTCTATGGTCCTTGCTATGCTTAAGATATTTTATGAATTATAGTTATTTGAGTATATTTATCTCTCTTTTGGAAACTCTATGAGGTCAGAGAATGGAATCTATTTATTTTTATTTACCTTTCTCCAAATCTGCTGAACAAAGGACTTCAAATAAAATGGGTACTTAATAAACTTTGATGAATTGCCCTGGACTGAGTTGTTGAACTGAAGACACCTAAGTCCATCACTGGAAAGAAGACACCACTGAGCAAGTCTAGCAAGACTCACAGACCTATGGACAAACTTCTCATTTAAAGACCTAAAGAGGCTCTGTAGCAAATGGAAAGATTGTTGGACCTGAAATAAGTAGATATGGCATCAAGTTCAAGGTCACATAGTTTACTAGACTTGGAATCAAAGGTTCAAATTCTAGAGGTGCCTATGTGGCCCTGGACAAGTCATTTATCCTCTCTGGGCTTCATTTTCTTCATCTGTCAGATTATTAATAACAATAATAATAACAATAAACAGATTTGTCATGAGGAAAAAATACTTGTGTTGTACAGAGGCAGCCTGTAAAGAATTTTGAATTTGAACCAGAAAGGCTAAATTCCAATTCTAGTACTGTCCTCTTAATAGCTATGTAACATATGAAACAAGTTGTGACTTTTTTTCTGGATCTCAGTTTCTAATCTATATAATGAGGGGTTGTCCAAGATGTCATTCCAATTCTGAATCCTATGAACACAAGTGTTCCATAGAAATGTGAATGATCATTATTTTGGTTTTGCTGCAAAGAACGACTTTGGAAGACTGGAAGAGGTTATTGATACCAGCAATAATTCTCTTTGCTCCCTAGATAACTAGTACTCCTGAGAAAGGAAGAGCTCATATTCTTCTCCCAGGGACCAGAACACAGAACTTGAAGATGGAATTTTCAAAGACATAGCTGATTTGTTCAGTCAGCCTACAAAAATATCTCTCACCATGCCTATTTACTCTCAAGATTCTGCTTTTCTGAATATTAGTTTCAGACTGGGACCACTCTAGGCAGTCTAGAGGCATCCATTCAGTCTAGCATCTCATTACTCACTGGTGGAAGGGGAGGGACAGTGGTTCTATAGCTGCAACAGGCACCAAGCCCCGAAGACCAGTCTGTAAGGAGGTGCCTTCACATTCTGTTTCTTCTTTGATGTTCTTGACATAGATCACTTCATTCTTGCAGAGCTTTAGGTACTCCCCACCTTCCTTCTCTCCTGAATGAAGGATAGTATGCAAAGTTCTGGAGAAATGACCTATAGATAATGTGATGAGACAAGTCAACAAATATGTTGCTACATAACAGACACTGCTCTGGGGATGAAAAGAAAGGCAAAAACAACCCCTGCCCTCAAGGAGTTCACAATCTAATAGTAGAGACAACATGTAAAGAACAGGATAAGTTGGAGTTATCAACAGGGGAAAAGACAGTAGCATTAAAGAGAATGGGGAAAGATAAACACAGAGTCTTTCATCTAAAAGGGACTTGAATAGCACCTAGTCAAACTCCTTCTCTGATTCTGGCATCCCTTCAATAGCTCTCAGAATTGGTCATCTATCCATAGTTTTCTCTTACATTGAGCCAACAACTTCCACCTTGTAAATTCCACCCACTACTCCTGCTTTTACCTCCTGGGACCCAACAAAATAAATCTAATCTAACTCCTGTGGGACTTGAAATATCTGAAGATAAGAGAAAACATGTTCCCCCAAAGTCATCTCTTCTTCACGGTGAACATTCCCAACTCCTTCAAATGATTCTCTTTATAATATAATTAGTTAGTTCTTTCATTATTCAAATTATCTCTTAATCACATCTTTGATTTTTTTAATGTCATTTTGAAAGCATTATAACTACAATTACTACTCCTCTAAGAACAGTCTTTAGACCTAAAAGAGACTTCAGAAATTATCTAATCCAAGACCTTCATTTTACACATGAGGAAACCCTGGCCCAGGGATGTCAAGTGAGTGAGTTTATTTGAATGAAATAGTAATAGAATTCTTCCCATTGTATCTTACTGGCTATTCCAGGAGACAAAGGCCTGGCCATCAGCATTACTACTAATGACTTACCTTCCTGCATTAGGAGACCTTGGTAGATGGCCTCTAGGTGTTCTTCATTGACTGTGACAAGAATCTTAGTGTCCTCCACTAATTTGCACTTAAGCCAATAGTTGTGGTCAAAGAGGAGTTGCTCCAGGCAAAGCGAAACATGGCCTGTGGAGAATCAACCCACAGAATGAAATGACAAGCTCATCTGGTTCTTAGCCAAGCTCCTTTGAAGTTTCTTCTTAACCTGGGGTTTCCTTCTATCCTAAATTATATCTGTCTCTCATGAATTTTGAAATGTGAGAAAGCAGAGGTTGGACCAGAAAATTCTAGATGGGGTTTGGAACAGCAACTGTCATACAATTTTACAGTGAGAGTAACTTAGTGGTCTCCCTGATTCCAAATGCTTCCCAACTACTCCATCTATCCCAATGTTATATTTTAACATTTAAAGCTGACAGTTATACAGCACTTTATGGTTTAGAAAGAGCTGTTCGAAGATCAGTTAATTTGTTGCTTAATACAACACTGTGAGGCACTTTCTGTAGTATCATTATCCTTATTTTACAGATTGGGAAACTGACTTCATAACAATAATCTACATTTATTTTGAGGCAGCTACCTCAAAATTACATTGACCTAAATGAGAACTAAACAAAATACTCAAAATGTCTTCTGATTAGGAAAAAAACAAGATATACTTTGGGAGTGGGGAAGAACTTTCACCTCCTCTTATTATAGTATCGCAACTGAATGTAGAAATAGCTTTTTAGCTGCTATATATCATATTATTTTTCAAATAAGGTTGTGCCTGTACATGTTACAATTTATATTTTACATTTCTCCCATTCTGTACTTAAAATAATGAGATCATGGGTCCAGAAAATAAGGCCTGAGTTCAAATCCTGCCTCAATCACCTATTAATAATGTGGCTTTAGACAAGTCATTTAACTTTTATCAACCTCCAGTTTCCTCATCTGTAAAATGGAAATGATAATAGTAGCTCCTTTCACAGATGATTTTATCCTTTTACAGAATTATAAGAATAAAAGTTTATAATTAGTATAAAACACTATAAATCTTAAAGTATAAATGTTAGCAATTGTTATTTATAGACCCTTTAAAGTTTTCAAAATTCTTTTCCCAAAACAACCTTGTGAAGGAGAGAGAACAAATATTATTTTCTCCTTTTGACAAATTTGACAAAGAATTGTCAAAGAAGTTAACTGATTATGCTCAATATTACAATTATTGTGTCAGAAAGGGAATTTGAACACAGATTTTAACTGACTCCCAAGTTGTACATTATTTCCACTACACTATACTGCCACCAATTTTCTTACTTTCATAAATCTGGTATTTCATGAAACTTGGAACTGTCCTTCAGAGACCTTAGAGGTGGATCATCTAATCATTTGAGTGTCAAACCTAAATAGAAACAAGAGCCACTAACCCACACATAAGGATTCCTGCAGGCCACATACTCACTTAATTTTAAAAGGCAATATTATCTTTAATCAATTAAATTAAACAGCAATTATGATTGTTATTGCTGCTGTTTTTAAATACTTCCCAATTCCATTTTAAAGTGATTAGGTCATACTTGGGAATACTGTGGGCTACCTGTTTGATGAGCTGAGATGTCTGCTCCTAGTCCAACCTATCTCATTTTATAGACAAAGAAACTCAATCTAAGAGAAGTTAAGTCATTATTAGTAAATCAAAGGTTACCCCTCATTCCATGATTCCAGATCTATTTCATATTACCTCCAAGAAATCAAGACCCAGAGAGATGCAATGATTTTTCCCAGTATCTCAGAGGGAATAAGGCATATACTTAAATAAACCAGATCCACTTATTTTAAACCATGTAAGCAGGATTTAAACATAAATTTCCTCCAACCTCAAGTCCAATATTATTTCCAGGGCTCCATGCTGCCTCTTCTAGGGGACAGTGGAATTTAAAGAGAAGAGAATTAAGAACAAAGATGAAAAAAAAAGAACAAAGATGGAAATTGCTTAGGTTGCCTGACTCAAATTCCATTGCATCAAACTAGACTATTTGCCATTTTCTTTCCATATTTTCCACTTTCTTTCCCACCTTGGAGTCTGGTAGCTTTGTGCCTTTGTCCAAAAATCTCTCAACTTATTATGCCCTATCTCTTCCCCAACTCCCTCCATTTCCCTCTATCTATCCTGTCTGTTCTTCAAGGCCCAGCTCATTAATTTTTCCCTGAACTCCTCCCTCCTCTCCCTGCATTCAAAAATGCTTTAAAGTAAAATCTTGGGGCGGCTAGGTGGTGCAGTGGATCGAACACTGGCCTTAGAGTCAGGAGTACCTGAGTTCAGATCCAGCCTCAGAAACTTAATAATTACCTAGCTGTGTGGCCTTGGGCAAGCCACTTAACCCCTATTGCCTTGCAAAAGCTAAAAAAAATGCTTTAAAGTGCCTTAAAGTGCCTTAAAAGGCACTTTCCATCCCTTGTGAGCATTTATCACCTCTTTTGTACTCTAATCTCCCTGCTATAAAATGGAATGCAAAATATAGATATATCCTGTACACGAAGAAAATGAATGATAATTCATGCAATATATACATTATAAGAATATATTTTATAAACTAAAGTATTTTTAGAAGAAAGTATTTTATAAACTAAAAAGTCTTCTAGAAATGTAAATTGTTTTCCATTCAATCTTTGCCTTACCTAGATTCAGATATGTAGAAAACTTCCATATTTCCTCAATAGTCTTGAAGGTGATAATAAACTGGTCTTTATCAACTTGTATAGAAACAAGCCGAGCTGAGAGTTCCTAAAAAACAAACAAACCAAAGAAAACAATAAGACAATAGAGAACATCACATCAGAAGGGCCTTGAGAGACAATTGAGTCCAATCCACTCATTTTACAAAAGAAAAAAATTAAGACCCACAGACAGGAGGTGACTTATGAAAAATAATGTGGCTAAATTTATTCTTTGAAGAATTTTGGTCTTTGCCTCTGATTTTGCATGAAGGGATTATAATTCCTTTCAATAAGAATAATAACTCCCATCTATATGACAATTTTATGTTTCCAAGGCACACTCTTCACAATGATTCTGTGAGATAAGTAGTACAAGCATTAGCATCCCCATTTTAAAGATGAGAAATTTGAAATTCAGAGAGATTAAGTGGTTTGCCCATGGTCACAGAGTTAGTTTGCACACTGGTCTTTATAATTCAACACAAGTTCCCTGACTTCAGACCTATCATTGGATTTTGTTGGGTTTTTCATTATACAACATGGTATCTGCAATGTCCTATGAATAGTATTAATAGTTCAGAATTCAATTACGTTGTAAAATGTTACATCATACATGTTGTAAAATGGTACATCTTACATGTAAAATGATACATCTTGTAAAATGATACATACGACAAAAAATTATAGGAAAATTGATGAGAAAGAGAGCTAAAAGAACATGAAGGACAACAAAAAAAGTTGTTTTTTTTTTTTTTAAATTGGTTTAAGAGATACAGAGAAATGAGTTGAGGCTTAACTTAAGGGAAAACTTCCCAACAATTGAAATTAGTCAAGGGTTGAATGAGTTACTTTGGAAAGCAATCAGTTTCTGCTCATTAGAGAACCTCTATAGAGGCCAGATAAATTACCCAGGGGGATTGTATAGCAGAGATTCTTGTATAGAGTTGGATTCCATGGGTGTTGAGGTTGATTTGAATTTTGGGATTTGGTCACCTAGGAAATTACTTTAATCTCTAATCTCTATTGCTAGCTCAAATGAATTATGTTTTAGGGTCCTGGAGGAATTATAGCATATGAGTCCTTGAACACTGTCAAGTAAATGTCTTGATTTTTAACTGAACTTGGAAAAGTAGAGTCTATAGACTATATCCCAGAGAAACTGACTTTTGTTTTGCTCTAGAAAGTGTTATTGAAGAGGTTGTCCCTGATCACCAAGAAAATAAAGTGATAAAAATCCAGAAAGGAGATGACTTCATCAAGAACAAATCATACTCTATCTTATTACCTAATATATATATAATATATATATGTGTGTGTATGTGTGTGTGTGTGTGTGTGTGTATACACACATATATATGTATAGATACATGTATATTAGACTAGTAAAAAGATTAGGTCAATGTAATAGATAATAGCTACCTAGATTTTGGCACAGTATTTATTAAACTTATGGACAAGATGTTAATATGTCTTTGATCATATTATAGCTATGTGACATGAAGTTGGAAGGGGCAGTTTATACATTAAATGACAGGATTAGGATCCTAGTAGACCTCAATAGACCAGAACAGATATGTCAAACACACCACCCATAGACTGCCTGCTGCCCAAAATAATCCCAAGAATGGTTGAACTAAGTTGAAATATAACTGGGAAATATTTAGAAAAATAAATAAAAATATATTAAAATAAGATAACATTACATTTTTAAATAAGATTATACATGGTCTGTAGGAATCATTACGTACAGTTTAGTGACCCCTGTTTCTGTTTGAGTTTGGCACCACTGAACTAGAGAGATGAACTGATTCAAACAAGATGAAATATAATAGAAACAAATGTAAAGTTTTACATTTGGGGCTCAAAAAATCAACTTACCAAGTAAAAAGTAAGAAAAGTGTGGCTAAACAATAGGTCCTAGAGATTTTAGTAGATGAAAAGACCAATGTCAATCAATAATACAACATAATAGTCAACAAATATAATATGTTTGGACTGCATTAAGAAAAGCATAGGGTGGGTGGCTAGGTGGCATAGTGGATAAAGCACAAGCCTTGGAGTCAGGAGTACCGGGATTCAAATCTGGTCTCAGACACCTAGCTGTGTGGCCTTGGGCAAGCCATTTAACCCCATTTGCCTTGCAAAAACCTAAAAAAAAAAAAGCATAGGGTGTAGGACACAAGAGGTGATAATCTTACTGAATTCTGCCATAATCAGACCACATCTACAGCTGAGCATAATATCAGTCCAACTGAGATCAGGAAAAGACCCAGGTCTCTCACTGCATCCAGGGTCATTTCCAGTCATCCTGATCTTTATCTTACCACTGGATCCAGATCACTCCAGAGGAGAGAGGCTGGTGATTTTGCATAGTCCTCCCTTATTTAAATCCAATTCATTTATAAGTTACAGCATCACCTTTCTGATGTCATAGTTCTCTTCAAAAAAAAAGAACAAGATCTGAAGTATCATAATATACTATATTTTAAGAAGGTTCCATATTTTAAGATACTATATTTTAAGAAGGTTCAGAGTATAATTATGACAATGAGGGGCTGACTACAAAACCATAGCATAGAATCAGTTGAGATAAAAAACTATGATGTTTAATAGAGAAGGACAAGATAGCTTATAGGTAACATGATAACTGTCTTCAAGCAGCTGAAGTAAGCTGTTGTGTGAAAGAGGTATTCCATTTTGTCCTGAGTGACTCCTAAATATGGAACTAGGAGCAGATAATACAATATAAGTTGTAGTAAGGCAGATTTTTGGCTCCATGAAAGAAAAACTCTCAAAATTGGATCTTGTGGATTCCTTATGACCAGGATACTTCAAATAATATTTTAACATTTACTCAACATAGTTGTTATGAGGGAACTAGTTGGTGAAAGGACATAATGTTGGACTTGATATTGGCAATTCTGATTCAAATACTTATTAACAGTATGACCCTGGTCAAGTCACTTGACCTCTCTGTCTCAGTTTCTTCACCTGTAAAATGGGGGTAATAAATAGCATTTACCAATAGGGTTGCTTTGTTTTGTTTTTATTTTTGTTTTTTGTAAGGCAATAGGGTTAAGTAACTTGTCCAAGGTCACACAGCTAGGTAATTAAGTCTCTGAAGTTGAATTTAACTCAGGTCCTCCTGACTCCAGGGCTGGTGCTCTATCCAGCTATAGATAACTACCCCAACAAGGTTGTTTTGAAAATCAAATGAAATAAAATACATAAAGGATTTTGAAAACCTTATTAAAGCATTGCTTGTGCTAGCTTTCATTCTTGTTGTTAAGGGCTGTCTTGTGAGGATAGATGATTTCTGATGTTCTATTCTACTCTGAATTCCTCTGAATAAGAGTCACTATGCTTTGAATGAAATACTGAACTTCAGGTCAGGAAGACTTGCTTTCAAACATTATATCAAACATTTCTTAGCTGTGTGATTCTGAGAAAGCTATTTAAACTCTCTGTCCCTCAGTCCCATCTATAAAATGAAGACTTTGGACAAAAATGGTCTCTAAGGTACCTTCTGGTTCTAATCTATGATATTGTGATTTTATGATGAAGAATTACTTTCTAACCACTGGTCCATGAGCTTGGGATTTGTTCTCATACTACTAATTGTCGGCCAGGACAATAGAGAAGCACATTCCTTATTTCCAGTTGACACTTCCAAAATACTTATCCCTCAATGATATTTCTTATCTAGAGTTTTATTCAATCCACCTGGACCACCTAATCACCATTGATGTTGTTGACTTCTATTCTATGTCATTCTTTCAACTTTTCTATGAGATTAGTATCTGGTACACAATCATCCTCCCTACTCTATCTTCTGTACTCATCTCCTGAGACTACAGGATTCCTGATGACAATGCCTCTAACAAATCTAACCTTAAAGTTATCTTAATCCTAAATCAAAGACTTCTCTACTATACTTTTAAACCATTATTGCTTTCCCTTTACTGAACAATGTTTTTTTTATTTTGCAGAGTTCTATATTTTTAGAGATCTTTACTTTCATCTTTTTCCCTTCCATTTTTCTTAAATTGAACATCTTTGGTGTTTTGCTTATAGTGCTATTCCTTCCCAATATATCCCTTTCTTGCAACTAAAAAGAACAGTTATGCAAAACAACTTAGCACTTTAACATTGTATGCCTCATGCTATCCCTGTAAGACTACTACCTTTCTACTAAGTTACAAGGACTATCTCTCATTCAAACTCAATCTCTTTCAGGATACTTTCCTTGGTATACCCCAATAATATATACTTTCCCTATCATTCTTTATATCACATTTTATTTTGTAATTTTCTAGTATGATTATCATGCTCTATATTAATGGAAGTTTTTGCATCTTTTTCCTTACAAAAGTATATGCTTCATGAAAGTTAGGCCTGTGCCTTATTCAAATTTTATATTTTCACCAATCCTTGGCACAATGCAGTGCTCTCCCCTAATGTTTGGTGCACACATGTTAAATCACACAATCATTCCACACCCATTGAAGAGTAGTTTGGAAGTTATCTATCTCCTCTCTCAATAGAGATGGGTTCTTACCTTGAACAATGCATTGACTTCCTTGTTATCACTCTCCATAGTCCACAACCTTTTTCTTGCAGCCTCTTGCAGTTGTTCATTGATTCCCCGCTCAGAGAGGCTATACACAGAGAAAGAGAGGGGGATCTCTGAAAAGAAATAGACATATAGGCATGTGCAATGTGGAAATAGAGTTGAAATGGGAATAACTATCTAGGCTTCCTAAATATGGTGACAGAATATTTTAGCTAGAATATACCATTTCATTCAATTTATTCATTTTGAAAAAAAAGAGGAAACTGAGGCTCAGAGGGGGAGAAGAGTGATTTTCCTAAGATCATTCAGAAAGTAAAAGGCAAGGTTGGGAACAAAATTTCATATTTACTTGCTGCATATTTCACCTAATAAGGAAATAGATGATAGGTTAACATCTTAAGTCCTCTATTTTGTTATCCTAACAAAAATATCCTTACTGAAATTATAAGAAAACAGGGCTGAGAGTCAGGGGACCTTGTTCTAGCCTTAGTTCTGTCATAAACTAGCTGTATGATTTATATGTCATTTCTTTTTTTCTGGGCCTCAATTACTTCATCCATTAATAGTGAGTGTGGCATTTATAATGTTTAAGGTCTCTTCCAGATCAGATATTTTTTGATATTAAAGCTTTTTGAAAACCTATTACAAGGCTAGCAATACGCTCAGTACTGAAGTTGGCTATGAAGAGAAATATAACATAGTTGCTTTAAAGAAATTTATAGTCTGATTGAGCCAAAAGGCATTGAGCAGAAAGTGCATACATAAGCCTTTCTCATCTAGAATGATCAATCAATAAAATAGTGACGATACCTGGGTCTAGTTCTCAGCTCTGCTACTTATTACCTTTATGACCTTGGGTAAGTCCCTTTCTCTCTCTGGTACTAACTCTTCATCTATAAAATGAGAGGATTGAATAAGATTACCTCCAAGGTACTTTCCAGCTCTTAGTGCCTAAGCAATCTATGATACACATAGTTTGGGGAAGGGAAACAGAAGAAGGATGGAGAGAGAGAACATTCAAAGTACAGAAAACAATATGAAATTTTCTCCCCTTATCCAGTCTTACCTCTTTTAGACCCTTCCTCTTTGTACACACTATCTGAGGTATCTTCCTAATGTATCACACAGTTCAAAGCATATACATACACATACAATTGCATTCATTTTCCCCCTCCCAGTTGAGACAAGGCTAATATATATATATATATATATATATATATATATATATATATATGTATATATATATATATATATATATGTATGTATGTATGTATATATACCAGAGTGGACTATATATATATATATATATATATATATATATATATATATATATGTATATATACATATACCAGAGTGGACTTAGTAGGCCTATGGGCCTATATGTGCAAAAATATTTATGGCAATTTTGTTATGAGAAAAGAATTTCCTCAAACTAGAAGCTAAAAGGTTGTTTATAAATTGGAAAATGGCTAGATAAATTCTGGTACATGAATGCAATAGAATATTACTGTGCTACGAGAAATGAAAGAAAAATAGTTTCAACAAGACATGAAATGACTTGCATAAATTATTGAAAAGAAAGTGAAACATTTCATACTATAGTATCAGTATTGTAAAAATGAATAATTTTGAATGAATTATGATCAATTAAATGTTCAGCTATAATTACAAAATACTACAGAGAGATGATAGATTGATATACAGAATGTGTATGAGTGTGTGTGTGTGTGTGTGTGTGTGTCTGTCTGTCTGTCTGTGAGTGTGTGTTTGTGGATGCATTGAACTGCATGATACATTTGGAAGATGCATGTGTGTACAAGAGGGATAATAGGGGCAAGACTGGGATATGAGGGTAATGTTACCAAAGTTCATGTAAAAAAGATGAAAAAGTCCACTCAAATATTCAGATACCTGATGTCATAGACTGTGACAAGAGACATTTTCCCTTGCTTTTTGTTGAGACTTTTGGTTGTCTGACTCCATTGGTTGGAGCTTGTGCATTGGAAGGAGCCTCTTTACCTGGAAGAAAAAAAAAGATTTAAAATTCAAAGTAAACAATTCTAGGTTAAGATCATAGATTGAGAGTTAGAAGGAACCTTGGAGGCAATTGAATCCAATCCCTTCAGTTTTACAGATAAGGAAACTGAGGTTGAGAGAGATTAACTTACTTGCTCAGAGTCACACAATAAATATCTATGGTAGAATTTGAACTCAGGTTTTTCTGCCTTTGAGTCCAGCAAATGGGACAGAAAGGGCATTTTTTAGTCAAAAATGTGTACAGGCAATTATTCCTTAGATTTGTTTAGATGGGAAGTGCTGAGAAAAGCTCACTGAGCACTAGGTCTTTAGATGAGACCTTGGAACTGAAAGGGATCTTAGGACATAGACTATTAGAAGTAGAAGAAACCTTACAACATAGATTGTCAGAGACCTGTAAGTGATCTTAGAATACAGAATATCAAATATGAACCTAGCAAAACTTTGGAATACCTTCATTTATCCCCATACCATTGGACTATCATCCCTTACCCTAAGGCTCTGTATAAACCAGACACAGTATGATGAAGGTACCTTCAAGATATACTTGAGTGAGAGTCTGTATGGTAAAGGGAAAAGAACAAGAATTTAAGGCTCTGAATTTGTGTTCCCACTGTCCCATTTATTAACCCTTTCCTGAGCTGCAGCTAATGCATCTATCCAATAGGGATAATAATCTTTACTTTGTCTGACATAATTGGTTGTTGTGAAATACAGTGAGAGAATGAACGAAATGAATTTTGGAAAAAATCTAAAGTTTGTCTATAAAGTTTGAGCTTGTATTACTGTTATTTTTATCATTATTATTATTATTACAGTAATAAGTGATAATGATGATGAGAAAGTATATTTCATTGGGAAAAGATAACCAACCAATCAGCAAACATTTGCTAAACACCCACTATGTACCTAGAAACTGGGAAAGTAATATAGATAGAAATGAAATAGTCACTGCCTTCAAAGAGCATGCATTCTATTGGGGAAGATAACACATACACACTCACAATACTGATATTGTTGCTGTTGATAATGTGCTTTACTCTAAAAGAGGACCATGACATTAAGGAAGTGATGTCATAACATGCACATGAATTGGATTTGAATGGGAGAAAGGATGCTGTACTCAGTCACCAACCTCACTTTCTCCTGTGGAGTCATTTGGGTCCAATAGCCAGATATGAATCAGGACAACTGGATACAAGACAATGAAGTTTAAGTGATTTGTCCAATGTCACATAGCTAGTAAGTGGCAAGTGTCTGAGACCACCAAAGGAGAGAGTATAGAGAGAGAAAAAAGAACCTTAGATTCTACCCAGAGATGATGATGAAGTGAGGGAACATCAAATAGATTGAAACATAATGGTCAAACAGTGAAGAGAGAATCAAGAAGCTGAAGTGTCACATAAATTCACAGAGAAGAGAGTTTTGAGAGAGAGTTTACAGTGTAAAATGCTTTCTTGAAGTCAAGAAGGGAAAAATATTGAGCAAAGCACCTCAGATTTGGTCACTGAAAGATCACTGGACTTTTTGGACCAAGAGAATATGGTTATTTAACAGCCAGTTATTATGAGAAGTTAGAAGTAGACAGAGTTAAGTCTAATGAGCTAGGACTCATTGGCTCAGAAACACAGAGCCAACATCCCCATTCTCATCATTAGATGCATCAAATATCACTAATGTTGGGAGGCTGTTATTATCTTCAAGTGACAGAAGAAACTCAGACACTGTTTTTGTTTTGTTGTTATTCAGTCATGTCTGATTTTTCATGATCCCATGGACCTATAATACACCAATACTGTTCATGAGGTTTTCTTGGCAAAGATACAGGAGTGATTTGCCACTTCCTTCTTCAGTGGATTAAGGCAAATAGAGATTGACTTGCCCAGGATCACACAGTTAGTAAATGTTTGAGGTAAAATATGAATTTAGGTCTAAGATTAATCAAAGCTATTAAAGAAATGATTCAAAAGAAGATCTTTGCAAAGGAAGTAGAAAACATAGATTCTTGGCTTCAAGAAGATAATTCTAGAATCTTTATCAATTTTGTGTAAACAGGGCATATTATGGGTAAAAGTAAAAGTCAATAGCCATGTTGTTCAATTACCAAATTTATGCTTGCTTAAGAGACTATTTTATGAAGAATTCACACAAAACAAGCACTCATATGATGATCAGAAAAAGCAAAAGAAGGACACTCTTAAGGTTTCCTTGAAGAACTTTGGGGTTGATTACATGACATGGAATTGCTTGCATGACTGACATAGGACCACCCAACAAGGCATGTCCTCATCAGAAAAAATGCTGTACACTCTGAGCAAAGCAGAATTGAAGTAGCTCAAACGAAATGAGGGCTGCCCAAATTTAGAGAATCCATGCCAGGTGTTCACATGCACTATTCGTATCCAACCTGTGGTAGAGCATTTCTAGCTCTTATTGGTTTGAACAGGCACAGTCAGACACACTGTAACTTGATTCTAACATAGTGATGTCATTTTGGTCCTTTTTAAGACCATTGATCTTTTCCACTCATGGAATGTAGAAGACTAGAAAATTGTGTCCATTGTTCCACTAAGCAGAGTTTCACTCTCTAACCATTCTGTGGGAAAAATCAATGGTACTGGTACAAACATGATGATTTTCATTTGTTCTACTTCAAAAAGTTGTATAATTTTAGAATAAGGTTTGTGCATAAATTGTATTTAATTCTGTTTAAGAAAATACTAAATGTGGGCCTATTAATGGATTTAAAAAAGAAGTCAAAGCAGACACGAGAAACTGCTAGTGATTAAGTCTTATAATGTGAGATAAGTGCTCTGTGGGGCAAAACTCAGTCTTTTGTATCAAACAAATGGACATGGATTCAACTGAGAATATCTTGCTAGTACTATCAGGATATTCTTTCCTTCAATCTAAATTTTATAAACTAAAAACTCCTCTTTTTCTCCTTGGAAGAAAAAAGCCTTCCCAGAAACCATAGACAACTACTATGAGACCAGCCACTATCACTAGAACAAAGCTTAAAGAAGATTTATCTAAAGAGGAAGAACACAAATGTTCAGGACCTTGAAGTGCCAAAACAGTCATTTTGATACAAAAATATCATGTGTGTGTGTGTGTGTGTGTGTGTGTGTGTGTGTGTGTCTTGACAGTGATAGTGACAGTGAGAAAGAAGAGAAGAAAGGCACTCTAAGCAAGGATCAAACACACATTTCTTTTTGATGTTTTTAATTTATCACACTAAATTTTTTCCCTATAATTTTCAGAATTGTCAACCTGAGAAGAATGGACAATGGCCAGAAAAAGGTTTGGATTTTCTTTTATTTGTTTAAATTTGTATTGATACCGTTAGAATTTCCTTCATTTATCCCCATATTATTGGACTATCAGCCCTGACCCTAAGGCTCTGGATAAACCAGACACAGTGAACGTTCCTTCCCACACCTAAAGTGTTTCTATGAGAGGGTTGGGATCAACTCTCCATTTTATAGATGGAAAAACCTAATTTCAGAAAGAGGAAGTCATATTACGAAGAAAATATAATATAGGGAAAAAAAGCATTTTGTTAACTATTTAATCAGCCTCAGTTACCACTTATGTAAAATGAAAATAAAAATCCTTGCACTACTAGCTCCCTGAGTCATGGTGGAGAATGTACTTTGTTACATTAAGTACAACAAATTAATTTAGTAAATTCATTGCTAAAATGATTTTTTTTTAGTTTTTTCAAGACAATGGGGTTAAGTGGCTTGCCCAAGGCCACACAGGTAGGTAATTATTAAGTGTCTGAGGCAGGATTTGAACTCAGGTACTCCTGACTCCAGGGCCAGTGCTTTATCTACTGCACCACCTAGCCGCCCCACTAAAATGATTTTTAAAAAATCATTAGTAACTTTGGAGAGAATAGCTTCATTTAAATGATGAGGTCAGAAGCTAAATACAAAGGTCTAAGATGAATGTTAGGGGAAAGAAAATGAAGGCAATGTGAGTAGATTTTTTTTCATTGTTTGTCATTAAATAGCAGAACTATAAAATGATAATAATCTCAAAGGTTAAGAAAGATTGCAGAAACTCACAAAATTTCTTTTCTCACCATTACTTGCAGTGTGGGAAAGAGATGTCAGAGGGGTGACTTACAGATTCAACAACTAAAGATCACTAATGTTAAAAGACTGTATTCAAGAGACCATGGTGGGCCCAAAGAAGGTCCTACTGGAAAAAAAATCATGGGGAGAAAGAGAGAAGGAGGGTTGGGTTTTCCCATAAAACATCAAGCAAAGCACTGCCCCCTCTCTGAATCTGGTTCCTCATGTGTCAAAGAAAGATAAGTCATACTTTTCTATCTCCCTCCAAGAGTTTATCACAAGAATCAGCAACAATGTTGGCTCCTACCTTTCTATATTGTGTTAATGTTACAAAAACCATATATATATATATATATATATATGTATGTATTAGAGATTTGGGGAGGCAAGATAGTTCAGAGGGGCAAGAACTGATGTTTGCAAGCAGAGAATCTAGATTCAGAACCTATTCTGCTATCTCAAGCAAATAAACTTCTTTGGGTCTCAGTTTCCTCATCTGTCAAATGAAGGGTTTGACTTAAAATGTTCTTGATGATCTATTAAGATCTTCACCAAAACAACCAGAGGAAACAAAGGAAGGTATAAGTGATTTTCTCAAGATTGCATAGTGGATTAATGACAAAGGCAAATAGATTTTGAATTCACATCTCTGGACTGATTTTTTTCCCTAGTGCAAAATGCATATCAACTATGATTAGGCAAAAAAGGATAGAGCCATAGGTTTCAAGGACAACAGGATCTTGCTCCAGATAGAAGACAAGTGCCAGTTTATGATCAAGATTGGTATGGTGATCAGATGATATAAGAGGCATAAAAAAATCTTTCCAAACCCTAAAGCACTAAATAAATGTCAGTTATTGCTATTACTGGGACAGTTAAATGGTACAGTGGATAAAGCACCAGATCTGAAGTCAGGAAGATTCCTCTTCCTGAATTCAAATCCAGCCTCAGTCACTTAACTAGCTGTGTGACCTTGTGCAAGTCATTTAATCCTGTTTGGCTGAATTTTCTCATCTGGAAAAAGAAATAGCAAAGCACTCTAGGTATCTTTGCCAAATGGGGGTCTTGAAGAATCAGATATAACTAATTGGGAAAAATATTACTAGCATTAGAGATAAGGAATGTAACTATGATTTCATTAATATAGGGAGGTCCCAGGTGAGGAAATGTCTTCTCACTTGTGAGGGGAAGCACTATGTCTGTAACATAGTCCAGACCAGAACATTGAAAAGTGCTTTGTATAGGGTTAGGTAAGGACTTGAATCCAAGTCTTCTTGACTCCAAGATTAGCTCTCCATCCACAATACCACATTGTTGCTTGTTGTTGTTATTATCATTCTATGTCATCTTTACCACTTATCCCATCAGAGTTCACACTCTGGACTTCAGGTATCTAACTCAATAGAGATTCAAAGCAACTTATACATTTTCCCTGCATTTTCCCTACTTTTGTCTAATAGACTTGTCCCATCTATGGTTACAACTCTGAGGCTGAACAAGGACTGCTGGCTGGGCCCAGAAGGCAGGACAACTAATGGGGTTAGAAGTAAGAGATCTAGATTTGAGTCTAACTCTGTTTATGAACTGGTTATATGATCTAAAATGAGACTGCTGAAAGTCTGTTTTCTCATCTGTACAATGGAGCTGATTAGACTGCAGGGGTAGCTAGGTGGGGTAGAACATAGAGCAGTGATCCTGGAGTCAGGAGTACCTAAGTTCAAAACTGCCTCAGACATGTAATGATTGCCTAATTATATGACCTTGGGCAAGTCACTTGACCCTATTGCCTTAAATAAATAAAAAAATTTTAAAAAGACTTGGACTACTTTATAAATAAACTGTAAAACTCTTTTATAAGGTAAGCTCATGTATAATCTATATCAAATTGCTTGTGTTTTCAATATGGGGGTGGGAGAAGAATGAGAAAATTTGGAGTACAAAATTTAAAAAATACATTAAATTTTTTTACATGTAATTGTGGAAAATTAATATATTAAATTAAAAAAATAAGAAGGTGCATTCATTGCCAGTTACATGACATTCCAAAGTTTACAAAGTGCTTTCATATGTATTAATGCTATTGGATACTCCAAATCCATTGTTAAGGAAGACAAAGCAAAGATTATCCTCATATTATAACCATTTGTGCAACATCTACTATGTGTAAGTGCTTTACAAATATTATATTATTTGAACCTCAAACACTGCTGTTATTATCTCCATTTTACAGATGAGAAAACTGAGGCAAACAGAGGTTAAGTGACTTGCCCGGGGTCATACCACTAGTAAATATTTGAGATAAAATTAAACTCAGATTTTCTTGTCTCCAAGTCTAGCCATCCACTCTGCTATCTAACTACCTAAAGATGGAAACCTGAGGTTCTGAGAATTAAAATAGCTAAATGGGAGATCATCAAGTCAAGGCAGGATTTGAAGCCAATTTCATTGGCAATGAGTCCAAAGATCATTATTAGAGTAATTAGAAGCTCTACTTATCATTTTGCTTCACCCCCATCATTTTTTTCAGATGAGGAACATAAAACTTAGAGTAGGGAAGACCCAGAGTTCAGTCAGTAGTACTGGATTAGGGGCTTAGATGATACTTGAACCCAGAGCTCCTGATTCATTGTGTTTAGCTGTCTCTCTCCTACCTTGTTCAATTCCCCCAGAACCTTTGGGAAGAGAGCCTCATCAAATGCTTAGAGAATGACATTGGGAGAGCTTCCGGAGAAGCTCTGAGTTCCCAGCTTTCATAGTGGGGAAAAGACCCCTTGATATGGAGGAGAGATAGGACTAGGTTTTATTCCCATTTCAACTAAAAATAGTTGTGTGGCCTTAGGCAAGTTACTTTACCACTCTGGACCTCAGTTTCCTTTTTTGTAAAATATCTGAGGTCTGGATTCCATGATCCTTAAGATCACTTCCAGCCCTAAAACCGATGAGCCTATGAACTGTTCCTTTGTGTTTGGCAATCTAGTCACCATAAACCACAGCCAGTCATGGCCTAGTGCCACAAGTCTCCAACCCCTCTTGAGACACTTGGCACTGGAGGCCAAGGGTTAGCAGGTCTATTCTGCTGCAGGCCCCAAATCCTGAAGATGGGGTAATGAGAAACTACTCACCTGAACCCCGACAAACTCTCCTCAGCCGGGGAATACTGAAGCAGCAGCCCATGTGTCCACCATCATCCGGGAGCCAGGCCCGGGGCCCCCAGGGAACACTCGTCAGGGCAGTCCTGGGGGAGGATGGAGATGGGGGGAGCCTTCCTAGCCTGCCTCCTCCTCCCAGGCACCAGAGAGCCTCTGGTCTGCTCAATGCACAATGCAGTCTTTGATTGTCCGGCCTACAGCTGGGAGGAGGCTAGAGGGAAGCGCGGGAGGGACCAGGCCGGCAATCCCAGGGCAGCCCCACAGCTCTTGCACCATCAGCCAGTTGACTTTAGAGGGAACTTTCTGGCCTATCAGGATGTGGGACATTCTTCACATTCTAAGATGGGAGAAAGCATATTTGCTACATGTGGGGGTGGCCTGAGTGGGAGTCTCAGGGAGGGATTCTTGCTTTCTTGCTGTTTGCCTTCCCACTCTCCCTCCCTAAATCAAGTGGGGGTTTGTTGTTATTCTTGTTTTTAAGGAAAGTTTTATGGTTCCCTGGAAAGAGGTCCCAAATTCTATTCCCTCTACAAATGCTTGTCACCTAACCTATACCTGACAACAGGCCCAGAATGTGGGGTGTGGGGGTGAGGGGAGAGAGAAGAAAATCTTTGGTCACAGCTCAACTCCCCACCCTGGCCAAGGCAGCTAAAATAAGTTACCTGGTTACATTCCTTCCCCAAGTCACAAAAATAAGCATGTTGGGGTTCGAAGGGGATTTATAATTAAAGTTGAGATTCATAAAGTCCTTTAAAGTGTAACAGTACTCTGCATACTTGATCTCCTTTGGTATAGCAACTCTGACAGAAAGACTACTGGCACTGATAACTCCTTTTTTACAGATGAGGAAACTGAGCCTCTAAGAGACTACGTGGTTTGCTCATAGTCATACAGCTGGGAAATGACAGAAGAAAGATGTGATTGTAGTAATGTCTTCATTCCAGGCCATTCCCACTATACAGTGTTTGTGTTAATCTCTTTTCTGCTTCTATATCTTGGTTGATAGAGCCTAGAAAGCCAAAGTTAATAGTATACTTTGAGTCTCCCTTATTTTACACAGAAGAAAACCAAGGCCAGGAGAGATGGCCTAATCTAATCGCATTAATCACACAGCTAATGATTGATTCCTTCATCAGACCTGAGTGTATATCTTAGATGCTTTTGAAAGGGATCCAGAAAATTTTCCTAAGGTAGCATTTAAGCTGATGGGTAAGTAGGGTTTCCACCAGCAGAGGATTAAAGGTAGGGAATTTGTGGTGGGGAAGAGAAGGGGAACACAAGGGGCAATGGAACAACCTTGACAGAGGAGCTAAGTACAAAAGGGTGGAGGGAGGGGAGCGCACAGTCTGGTGCAAGAAGAGTGGACTGTCCAGTGTAAGCAAATCACTTCTCTGGACATAGATTGCAATCTAGGGCTTTCTCTACCTGCATCTTCAGAATCATGAAAGAAAACTTTTTGAGGGCAGGAAATATTTTGGTTTTGGTTTTGAGTTTTGTTTTGTTTTTACCTTTTGCAAACCAAGTGCCTGGAGCTTGACAAACAGTAAGTACTTAATTTGTGCTTGTTGAGATGGATTTAATTGGACTTACAGAAACTTGTATCATATATTATCTCATTTAAGAATCCAGCAAAAGGGGGCGGCTAGGTGACGCAGTAGATAGAGTACCGGCCCTGGAGTCAGGAATACCTGAGTTCAAATCTGGCCTCAGACACTTAATTACCTAGCTGTGTGGGCTTGGGCAAGCCACTTAATCCCATTGCCTTGCATAAAAAAAAAAAAACCTAAAAAAGAATCCAGCAAAAGAATCACAGCAGGTAAATTTCCCAGACTTCATGCTAGGCCAATTGCAAACTTTCTATTAGATCCTGACAACTGAGATTGGGGAAACTGAGGCAGACAGAAGTTAAGGGACTTGCCCAGCATCACACAACTGATCAATGTGTGAGTCAGGGCCTAGTACTCTCTCCACTACGTCACCCACCTGTCTATAGGGACACAAGCCGTGCGTTGTTCTCCCCATTTTTTAGAGGGGAAAACTGAGACTTAGAAGTGACTTGATCTAATGCTCTTTCCTGGTGCTGTAACCTGGCCAAGCAAGCTGAAGGTATGGCACAGCAAACTTGTGACCTTGAGTCATGGTTCATTCTAAACCTTTGCCTGCAGTGACTTTCACTCATGTGAAAACACAAGCTTGCCAAGAACAGCAGAGCCAAAAGCAGGCCCAGCCAGGAAAGGGAAGGGAAGGGCGCTTACCAGAGCAGGGGTCATAAAGGCTGCCTGCACTGACCTCATCCAGGGGCCCTCCCCACCTTTTCCAAAACATCATTTCCCCATATCTTGGCTCCCACAGCAAAACAGGAGCCATGTGCTTCCTACCTGAGGAAACAGACTTTTAGAATCGCGGGGATCTGTGAAACACAGTTCTGAGAGGAAGGAGATTCCTCCTCAGAGATCACCTCACCTAGGGGTTCTTAGTCTTTGATGTATCCTGGACCCCACTGACTCTCTGAAGACCCCCTGAAATTGAAGACCCCCTTCTCAGAATAATCTTTTTATGTGAATAAAATAAAATAAGATTACCAATTACCAAGATTACATTCTGTTGAAATATAGATAACAAAATGTTTGTTTTTTCTTTTAAAGTTTTTGGATCTTAAGTGAAGACTCTCTGATTCTAGTCCAACTTGCTCATCTGACAGATGAGGAAACCTGCACCAAGAGAGGGTGGGGAAGATATGTCACACAATTGGTGACATATCTGAGTTTTGCCCCCAACCCTTTCCCCCCAGTCAGGGATTAGGTCCGCAATTATATTCTCTGGTATGGCTGTTTAGGAAGGCATTTTCTCATACAAAAAAATGCAAGAAAATAATTTGTGTGTGTGTCTGTGTGTCTGTGTGTGTGTGTGTGTGTGTGTGTGTAGGGGAGTGAGTGTTCACCAAGTACTCTGACACTCCTTCATATACACAGAGAAAAAGGAATTTATCCTCCCTATTCTGTATCTTTTTTAAGGAAGCTCATTTTTCAGGAGCCCAACCTTGAGAAGAGGCTGAAGATGATAATAATAACAATAATAACAGTAATACTACTACTAATAATAAGACTAACTAACATTTCTACTGTATTTTACAACAGAAACATAAACAGAAAGCATTTTATAAATATATATCTAATATACAAACATATATTTGATAAATATAAACATATATCTAAGCAACCTTGTGCTATAGATAGGTTGGAGTAGTAGCAGCTTTTTACAGCAAAATGAAGTAGTAGGTAGAGTGCTGACCCTCAAGTCAGAAGGACTGGAGTTCAAATCTGACCTCAGACATTTACTAAGTATATCACCCTGGGCAAGTCACTCAATCCTGATTGCCTCACATCCAGGGTCATCTCCAGTTGTCCTAATTCATATCTGGCCACTGAGCTAACTTGATTCTGAAGAAGAAAGTGAGGTTGTTGGTTTAGCACAGCACTGCCACTCAAATCCAATTCTTATGCTTGTCATGACATCACTTGCCTAATGTCAAGATCTTCTTGGAGAAAAAAGGAGAAACATCATCATTATCATTACCTTGAGGGGCCTGACCTTTTACTGGATTGCCATGTCTTCCCTTCTCAAGTGGATTGTTCTATGTGACTGTAACATAAGAGTTGGCATTTCTCGTGTGTGTGTGTGTGTGTGTGTGTGTGTGTGTGTGTGAGTGAGTGTTCACCAAGTCTCTCATCATTCCTCCTGACTCCCCACACACCCCTGCCTATTGCCTCCCACTGACCCCTCCCTGGGATTTCTCTGTATGTCTGAGCCCAATACAGCAGACAATCATTTGTGTCAACACCTCTCTCTGCTCTGCCCTATTCCATGCATTATGTGGTTAAATGATATCATATGCTCCCACCACTCTACTACTCTACTATTGAGTCCTCAGTGGGCTGTCCTGATACCCAACCATAGCACCTGACATGCCCACAATACTGTCTCCTTCGGGGGATAACCATTAGGACTGTACCCAACAAGGTCTTACTGTCCTCTCTGTACCACCACATCCTCCCCAACTTAGCCCTGGATACCATAATTACTAGCTTTGCCTCAGTATCATTACCTATTTTACAGCAACTAGGTGGCACAGTGGAGAGATTATTAGACCTGAAGTCAGGAAGACCTGAATTCAAATCCAATCTAGACATTTACTAATTGTGTGACCCATGAGAAAATTGTTTGCCCCAATTTCCTCATCTGTAAAATGGAGACAATAATAGCCCCTTATCTCCCAGGTCTATTGTGAGGATCAGAGATAATAATTATAAAGCACTTGGTCCAGTGTTTGACCCATTGTGTTATATAAATATGAGTTATTATCACAACAAAGTTGATGCCCAGAATGACAAAGTGACTAGTCCACAATCACACACAGCTGCTAAGTGTTATGATTAGCTGTCCTTTTGTTTTCTAACCCAAATCCCCTTCATCTATTTAACACTCCATCAGCCCTGATCTCAGATAACTATAACTTGAAAGAATTAACATTCAGTAAATGCCCCCAAAAAATTCATCTTCAGCCAGAAAGATGGTATATAAATAAAGGACCTTATTGATCATCTAATCCAATCCTCTTATGTTACAGAGGAAGAAACTGAGAGTCAGAGAGCTTAAGTGACTTGCCCAGAGTTGCACAGTTGTCTAAGTCTAGATTTGAACTCAGGTCTTGCTGTTTCTGAACCTAAATTTATCATCGGCTCTGCCAAACTATTTGGTATGTTAATTGAAGGAATAGGGAAGTCAAGAATGAATTTTTTTAGGGGCGGCTAGGTGGTGCAGTAGATAGAGCACTGGCCCTGGAGTCAGGAGTACTTGAGTTCAATTCTGGTCTCAGACACTTAATAATTACCTAGCTGTGTGGTCTTGGGCAAGCCACTTAACCTCATTGCCTTGCAAAAACTAAAAAAGAATGAAATTTTTGCTGGGTAGAAACCCTGGACTACATACTGTGCTGACCCCAGACCAAAAGAGATAAGTACAGGATGACACTCAATTTTCTTAAGTCATATAAGGCAGATTATAGAGGTAGAGGCAACACTTTAGATTGGGAAAGGATCTAGCCTGGGAATCAGGAGATTAGCTCTATCATTAATTTGGGTAGTTAAGTGACACAATGGATAGAGAGCCCAGAAGACTCGTTGTCCTGAGTTCTAATTTGACCTCGGACACTTACTAGCTATGTGACCCTGGACAAGTCACTTAATTCTGTTTGCCTCAGTTTCCTCATCTGTCAAATTTTATGGAGAAGAAAATGGCAAATAGTCCAGTATCCTTTTTCAAGAAAACTTTAAATGGGATCATGAAGAATCAGACCTGACTTCACAGCAACTAGCACTGATTGACCGTATGCCCATGCTCGACTGCTGTCCCTTCTCTGAACCTCTATAAAATGGAGGCATTGGAATAAGCTCTTCTCTAAGGTCCCTTTCAGTTCCGACATTCTAAACTATAAGAGTTTGGGTAGGAGCAGGAGGCAGGACCATTTTCTTATTCTCTTCTCTCTACAAGCCAGAATCCTTGCCCAACTTCAGCTAGAGGACACTAGCTCCCCCTACGGGCTGATATAGGGAATGTTTGCCTGCCTTCCCAGGTTTTTCACTACTTTTTAAGCTTCTGTGATCCCTCAAACACCACTTTGAGAGATGAAGTCTCCTGGACCTTCCTGGTCCTTGAACTTTCTTTGGTCCCTGGAAATCATGTTTCCATTCCTAAATACTTTTCCCACATTTTTCTGTTGCCACCATACCTTGATATCCATTTCTGGGATCCACATATGTCTTCTATTTAGAACATTCCAAGGAATGTTTCTAAAATCATTTTGCAAGTAGAAAAAGACTTTTCAAATTCAGAGACACTGCAACAGAGAAAGGTTACCTGATGTACTTACAAAAGAAAATTGTTTCAGAGGTCACTGCTATCCACAAAACATTCATAGACCCAGGGAAGGTCTCCAGTGTTTTGGGGGAGATCTTAAATGAAGGTACTATGGAAGAATGAGAAAGATTAGATGGATTGTGATGTTTGACAATGGAGGAAACACTCAGATTCAGAAGCTTTTAGAACTGCTGAAGTTTTGAAGAATAACAGAAAATGGTCCAGTTCTAAACTAAGTAACTCTCAAACTTCATAGAATCATAAAACTATAGATTTAGAGATGGAATAAAACAAAGAGTCTAACCCTGTCATTCCCCCTTTTATAGATGAGAAAGTGATTCTGAAGAGTTGAATGTACTATACTAACCAAAATTCCAAAAAATTACTTTAATGAGTTAGAAAAAAAATTGTAAGTAAATTCATATGGATAAATAAAAAGTAGAGAATTTCCAGGAATTTACTGGGGGGGGGGGGAGTGCAAAAGAAGGTGGCTTAGGCCTACTAGATCTAAAATTATACTATAAAGCATCAGTCATCAAAACTGTCTGTTATTGGCTAAAAAAATAGAGTGGTGGATCAGTGGAATAAATTAGGTGCAATAGCTGGAAATAACTGTAGTAATCTGCTGTTTGATAAACCTAAAGAGTCCAGCTATTGGAGTAAATCTCTCTCTTCCATAAAAACTGTTGGGAAAATTAGAAGTTAGTATGGCAGAAACTTGGTTTAGACCAATACCTCACACTCTATACCAAGAAAAGATCAAAACGGATACAGGATTTAGACATAAAAAAACAATATTATAAGCAAACTAGGAGATCAAGGAATAGTTTACCTCTCAGATTTATGGAAAAGGAAACAGTTTATGACCAGGGAAGAGACAGAGAACTTCAAAACAAACTAGATAATTTTGACTACATAAATTAAAAAGCTTTTGCACAAACAAAACCACTGTAACCAAGATCAAAAGAAATGTAGTAAATTGGGAAACAATTTTTGCAACTAGTATTTCTGACAAAGGACTCATTTCCAAAATGTACAGAGAACTGAGTCAAATACTGGGTCTATACCCTGAAGAGATTATGGAAAAGGGTAAAAACATTACTTGTACAAAAATATTCATAGTAGCCTTGTTTGTGCTGGCAAAGAATTGGAAATTGAATGAATGTCCATCAATTGGGGGATGGCTTAACAAACTGGGGTATATATTTGTGATGGAACACTATTCTTCTATTAGAAACCAGGAGGGATGGGAATTCAGGGCCTGGAAGGATTTGCATGAACTGATGCTGAATCAGAAGAATAAGAACCTAACAGCAACATGGCGGTGATGATCAACCTTGATGGACTCGCTCATTCCATCAGTGCAACAATCATGCACAATTTTGGGATATCTGCATTGGAGAATACCAGCTGTGTCCAGAGAAAGAATTGTGGAGTTTGAACAAAGACCAAAAAATTTGACCTTTAATTTTTTTTAAATTATCCTATTATGTAATTTTTCTATCTCTTATACTTTATTTTTCTTCCTTAAGGATATGATTTCTCTCTCATCACATTGAACTTAGATCAATGTATACCATGGAAACAATGTAAAGACTAACAGAGGGGGGCAGAGCCAAGATGTCGACAATAAAGGATAGAGTCTTAGGTGCTCTCTGATAAAACTTATAAACTAAGGACTCTAAACTTTTGAGAGATAGAACCCACAAAGGGACCCAGTGAGGCAGTTCTACTCAAGGTAACCCGGAAAAGAGCAGAAAGTCTCTGCTCCCTGGGGTCAGAGGGGCAACCCGCCAGAGGGGTGGCCCACCAGAGCAAAAGAACTTCAGCCTCCCGGAGGCAGCCCCAGGGTGCTGGGAGCCCCAGCTCATAGCAGCCAGGGAGTCTCCTGAGCTACACCCCAGGGAGCACCAAGCACAAAGTGGGGGAGCAGCAGGGGGACCTCTGCCAGAGCGAGCACACAGAGCCCAGCGCTCAGGGCACACAGCAAGCAGCTTGGTCTTTCTGCAGCCCAGATTCAGGAAACAGAAGCAGGCGGAGCCCCCAGGGCATGTACCCATTGAGCCCAGAGAGGAGAGTGAAGAGAGACTGCAGAGCTCTATCCTCTGCCCCTGGAACAGGACTCTGGGGCTCTGACCATATTCAGATCCTGATCGCAGTCTAAGCCCCTCATAGAACAGCAGGGGCCCCCTCCACCTCAGACCCATGGCAGAGGGGGGCGCATATGGTCATTCACAGACCAGGAGGGAGGACAGAGCCTCACACACTGAAACCCTTGTGGAAGTGTCCCAGAAGCTCAGGAAGCACCCCAAAACCAGGCTCAGGCTGGGAAAATGAGCAAGCAGAGAAACAAGAGGAAGACCATTGAGAAATATTTTGCATATGAGCCCAAGAAGGATCAAAATCCTCAGTCTGAAGATGAGGAAGCACAAGCTCCTGCATCTAAAGACTCCAAGAAAAACAGAAATTGGGCTCAGGCTATGACAGAGCTCAAAAAAGACTTTGAAAATCAAATGAGGGAGTTAAAAGAAAAACTGGGAAAAGAGATGAGAGAGATGCAGGAAAAACATGAAAATGAAGTCAGCAGCTTGGTCAAGGAAATCCAAAAAAATGCTGAAGACAATAGCATGCTAAAAATCAACTTAGGTCAAATGAATAAAACAGTTCAAAAAGTTATTGAGGAGGAGAATGCTTTAAAAAGAAAAATTGGGGGGCGGCTAGGTGGTGTAGTGGATAAAGCACCGGCCTTGGAGTCAGGAGTACCTGGGTTCAAATCTGGTCTCAGACACTTAATAATTACCTAGCTGTGTAGCCTTGGGCAAGCCACTTAACCCCATTTGCCTTGCAAAAAAACCTAAAAAAAAAAAAAAAAGAAAAATTGGCCAGATGGAAAAAGAGATAAGAAAACTCTCTGAGGAGAATAAATCCTTCAGACAAAGAATAGAATTCAGGGAGATTGATGAATTTACCAGAAATCAGGAATCAATACTTCAAAACCAAAAAAATGAAAAATTAGAAGAAAATGTGAAATATCTCATTGAAAAAACAACTGATATAGAAAATAGACTTAGGAAAGATAATTTTAAAATTATTGGAATACCTGAAAGTCATGATCAGGAAAAGAGCCTTGACATCATTTTCAAAGAATTACTACAGGAAAATTGCCCTGATATCCTAGAAGCAGAGGGCAAAATAGAAATGGAGAGAATGCACCGATCCCCCCGAGAAAGAGATCCCAAAAAACCAACCCCTAGGAATATTATAGCCAAGTTCCAGAACTCCCAAGTCAAAGAGAAAATATTACAAGCAGCCAGAAGGACACAGTTCAAATATCGTGGAGCTGCAGTCAGGATCACACAGGACTTAGCAGCAACTACATTGGAAGCTCGTAGGGCTTGGAATAGAATATACCAGAAGGCAAAAGAGCTTAGAATGCAGCCAAGAATGAACTACCCAGAAAGGCTGAATGTCCTCTTCCAGGGAAAAAGATGGACTTTCAATGAACCAGGGGAATTTCAAATGTTCCTTTTGGAATGGCCAGAGCTGAACAGAAGGTTTGATCTTCAGATACAGGACTCAGGTGAAGCATGGAGATTGGAGGAGAAGGGGAAAATATGAGGGACTTAATGATGATGAACTGCATGTATTCTTGTATAGAAAAATGACACTGATAATACTCATATGAACCTTCTTAGTTAATAGAGCAGGTAGAGGGAGCTTTTTATAGTTGAAGCACAGGAGAAAGCTGAATTCGAAGATAAAATATGGTGTAAAAATGGAGTCAATAGAAAAAAAGGGAAATGTAATGGGAGAAAGAAAAAGGAGAGGGGGGAATAGGCCAAGATATTTCATATAATAAGATTTTTCTTTATTACAATGAGCTATTGTAATGATATGGAAGGGGGAAGGCAAGGGGGAATGAGGGAACCTTTGCTCTCATCAGAGGTGACTAGGAGAGGAAACAGCATATATACTCAATGGGGTATAGACATCTGGAGTAAGAAGGATGGGGGAGCAGGGGAAAGGGGTGGGGATGTGAATAAAGGAGAGGATGGACCATGGGGGGAGAGTGGTCAGAGATAACACATTTTCTTTTTTACTTCTTGCAAGGGGCTGGGATTGGAAGGCCTGTCCAGGACCATAGGGCCAGGTGGATTCTGGGGCTAAGGGGTGGTATGGGGGCTCAGGGCCTCTTGGCCCCAGGGCCAGGGATCTGTCTGCTGTGCCACTCAGCGACCCTACAGCAGAGTCAGAGTGAAAGGAGAGAGAAAATATAGTACATAGTAGTGGAGAAATAAGAAAGGAGGGAGTTGCGATCAGCAATGGCAACGTTGGAAAAATATGGAAGTAACTTTTGCGATGGACTTATCATAAAGAATGTGATCCACCCACAGCAGAGTTGTCAGTGTCAGAACAAAGACTGAAGCACATTTTTTATTATTATTATTTGGGGGAGGGTGCAGGGCAAATGGGGCTGGGTGGCTTGCCTGGAGCCGAATAGCAGGGTGATCATTGGGTGTCTGAGGCCGTATTTGGACCCGGGTGCTCCTGGCTCAAGGGCCAATGCTCTGTCTGCCACCCAGCCACCCCTACTATTATTACTATTTTATTTTATTTTGGGTCTTTTTTTTCCCTTCTTTTTGGTTTTTGCAGGGCAGTGGGGATCAGGTTGCTTGCATGTCACATGGCTGGGTGACCGTTGGGTGTACGGAGCAGGATGTGGGCTCGGGTGCTCCTGGCTCCAGGGCTGGGGCTTCATCCATTGCACCACCTGGCCATACCTACAATTATTACTATTATTTTTTCTTAATTTTAATTTTTTTCTCTCTCCTTTACTTTATCACTCAAGCAAGTCTATATTTATGGGGGGAGGGGCATTTCATTTACTCTTAAACAAGAATATTTTATTAATGTAAATAAACATTTGTACAAAATGAGAATAAAAAAATAAAAAATAATAAAATAATAAAATAAACTTGCACTTTAGGGCAAGTGATGAAACAACTTGAAAATTATATATATATATGGGCCTCAAAATGTCAGTGGGAATTGTCAACCTGAATTTTAATAAAAACCAATCAATAAAGTAAAAAAAAGACTAACAGAATGCCTTTTGTGGGGATTGGGGGGAAAGAAGCAAGATTAGGGGGGAAATTGTAAAATTCAAAAAAACATATTTTTTTTAAAAAAAAGAGTTGAATGCATTTGCTTCTAAAATAATTAAGCTATTTTATCTAGCTAGTTGTCAGACCTAGCTAAAATTTCATGATTCTCTGTAGGTCTAAGGACATCCATCCCCCTCCTGGGATTAAGGGGAAAACATTTTAGGAAGTCACAGAATAAGAAAGGATCCTTAGAAGATCAGTTAATCCAAACTTTTAATTTAATTTACAATCTATGTTTTCTGAACTTAATTCAAATGAATGGATCACATTTTTGTAGCAGTTTACATTCTTACAGGCTGCTTTGAACACAAGATGTATAAATCCAAATAGCACAGTTTTAAGTTGTACTACATCTCCTTTCAATGTTCATTTATGAAAATTGACACACTCCCTGATCTTCACTCCCATTTACAATGGGCAGTTCATTTCTTTCCATTTTTGAGAACTTAGGCCAGCTCTGTTTGAGGAATAGCAATAGGCTACAGAGGTAGAATTATCCTCCTTGGTGAGATATTAAATCATTTCTCAGTACTAGTGTGTATTTTGGACTGTGACCAGCAAGGGGCAGCAACAACTCAGAATTTTCTGTTCTCACAAAAATAAAAGGCAGAAACCAAAACTCTCAATATTGCTGAATCAAAATCCTCTTTAAAATATCTCATTGACTAGTAACTATCCATATTCTACCAGGGATGATGAAATCACTACAAGATTGTTTTTTGTCTAGTTTTGGATCACTCTGATTATTAGATCTATGATGTCATTGATTGAGGGATTCTTTCCAATGATTAAGATTATAGATTATCCATACCCATCTTATCTGACTCTCATCCATGTTCTACACAGAATTGACCATAGGAGGTACACTCAAAATTCTGAAGGTATAACAACAATATAACGATAAACATTTAAACTAAACTGAACAAAGGGAAAGATGAGAAAGAACACTACAATTTGCATTAATGATTATCAGTGCAGAAATAACTAATAAAAATACTTGCCAATAGGATGCAGCATCATGTTGGGAGTGGGAGAGATTTATCTAATATGACCAAAAAGGATTGATAAGTGGAATTAAAGAATGTTTTAATACCTACCTAGTGAGCAAGCAATATAATAAACTATGTCAACAAAAGAAAGAATGCAAAATGTCATAATTATATAATTAGATGCAGAGAGGGTCTTGTTTATGCTGAAAACATTAAGAATTATAGGAATAGAATTTTTAATAATGTAATAAAAATAAATATTTGAAACTACTAGCTAAAATAATATGCAGTAGTAAAACATTTGAAACATTCTTATCTTTAAAATGTTAAACAAATCTCAATGATTAAACATAGTTTGGGGAATTTTAGAAATAGCAATAAAATATGAAAAACAAATTATAATTGGAGGGAGAGGAATGAGCAGTGATATCCTTAGAACAAGCTTGGATTTGCCTTCCTCATGGGCTATGCAGACATAGATATTTCCCAGCCTGCCTCAAATTCAAATATGTGTGGAGATATTCTAGGCATGAGTGACCATAAGAGGGAGGGGGAAGGGCATTGCTATATAGTGATAAGGAAATTTCAAGTTGGTTATAGAGCTAGAGGAACTGATGACTGAGGAGGCACTGACCTGGAATTGAATTTACATACAAAAGGACTAATATGTTTCTTCTTCAAGCCTTTGGTTCTTTTCCTTCCTAGCAAATGAGACAAGAACTTCTAGAAGCTGCCAAGTGGAGAAGGATCAGTAGTTGCCCTGTGTCACATCTGGGTGAAATATCTGTGATCATGTAGTCTCATTGGGTTGTTTTATTTTTGTTATTGTTGTTGTTTTTGCTTTTGTCTGTATGTGTGTGTATGTATGTATTTATTTGTTTGTTTGTTTGTTTGTTTATCTATTTTTGCCTAAACAATTATCCTGAAGAGGGAGTACCAAATGACCAGTAAGAACAAGTAATCCATAAAAACCTTCGAAAGTCCTACCAACAACCACAACCAGGAGCAGCAACAACAAAGATCGGTTTAAAACCCAGTGCATCAGCTGAACAATCTGCTTGACCCACAGGGGTGGATAGTCCCATTAGCTAAGAGTTAACCCACTGAACAAGAGAGCCACTTGCCACTGATGCCATTTACCTTAAGCAAATTTTGTAGGACTCTGCAGAGAGAGAAAGGAATCTAGGGCTGGGGAGTTATGAGTCTCCGCTGCCTTTATATTTTTTAGTTTGAACAACTCTCCCCAAGGATCATATGTATACAAAAAGGGAGTGTGGTCCCTAGCTAAAGGGGATTGTTTGGTGACTACTATTCTTAAATTTCCTTCTTAGTAAATCCATTTGTAAAATGCTAATAGTTTTCTGGTTGGTTGATATCTGGAAGTACATCAGATTAGGGTTTGTAAAAGTATTAGAAACCATAAACCTTTAGGATTATCCCTAGATTTTGAAAGGAGACTTAACTCTCTCCCCTTGGGAAGTCTAATCTGACAGTGCAGAATAAGTTAGAAAAGTGAATCCAGAAGTGTGACTATAAAAAGGAATAAACACCTATAATAAAGAAGTTAAAATTTATTTGCAAATGGCATGATGGTTTATCTGGAAAATCTAAAACAGTCAACAAAAATATTAATGGTGCAATAAAGGATTGAAAAAAACATTTAGTATATAAGGTAAACAAGGAAATATATATATATATGTGTATATACATATATATATATATACATCCTCTATGCCAGAGGTGTCAAACTCAGGCTACAATGAGAAATTCCCAAGATTCCCAAATATAAAGTCAGGTGAAAATGTAATTGGAAAATATTCAACAAAATATCTAAAAATACAATAAAATATACATCATGTTAATTTGTAATTTTCCAAGTTTATAGATGACCTACATGAATCCATTCTGAAGAAGCAAGAGCAGGAGAAATGAGGGGTTGGGGATGAGAATGGCTGAAGGATCAGACACTTGGGGTACACATGGAGACAAAGAACATAAACCAGAGAAGGTAGGTAACAGGCAGGAACTAGGGACAGCTATGCAGTACCTAAGTACAGATAAAATTCAGACAGATGGGGTAATCAAGTGTCCTCTCTAGGCATTGGAGATCTCAATCCAAACTCCTGATCTGAGGTGGCGGTGGTGGTCTCTCCATGCTTCCATTCTCCTGTTTTTACTCTTTTTTTGCTTTGTTTTGAAAAGGGGTGTGAAGTCATGGCATCCAAGCTGAGGAATAGGAGCAAAGAGTGAGAGCACAGTACTGTTCAATAAAGTTAACATAGGTATTTTTTTGGAATGCCAATTTCTTCCAGAATTCTTTATATAAAGTTGAAAGTATACTTGTTGCAAAATTTTTGTAAAGTGAGAACCATCTGTACAAGAAAGAATTCTTATAGACAAAAACCTTTTTAAATTTGATAAAAACACATCACATTATTCATATCCCACAGGTATCTTCTAGATACCAGGTGGTAGTTATGTGATATAGCCTGATTGAAGTCAGGAAGATTCATCTTCTTAAGTTCAAATATGACCTTAGCTATATGATACTGGCCAAGTCACTTAACTGTTTGCCTCTGTTTCCTCATCTGTAAAATGAGTTGGAAAAGGAAATGGCGAAACACTTTAGGATCTTTACCAAGAAAATGCCAAATGGGGTCATGAAGAGTCTGGCATGACTGAACAACACCAAGGAACTAAAGATACAAGGGCAAGAGGAAAAACAGACCCAGTTCTCAAGGAGTTCACATTTTGTTGATGGAATATAATAGTTGGTTGGTTGGTTCTTGTCCATCATTCTTGAAAAGAACCAAAATGGCAGCACTAGGTTAGAGTCAAGCTGCAGTGTGTCTGACTGTGATTGATCAGACCAATATGAGATGGGATTACTCTACAACAGCCTGGGCACAAATAATCCATATGAACACTTCTCTAAACTTTCAAGTCCATATTTCCTTTGAACTACTTCAATTCTACTTTGTTCATAGACATCCTCCTCTCTAGATTGGGGGAACAACATGTAGGGAGGTCCTGTTCCAGTATCTCCTTTTCTGTGCAATCAATTCCAAAATTCTTTTTTATCTATTTTTTTTATTTTTTTAATTCCAAAATTCTTAAGAGAGACCTTGAGAGTATCTTTGTATCACTTTTTATGACTTCCCCCCCAACCGGTGAGTGCCTGCCCAGTGTGAGTTCCCCATAAAATAGTCTTTTCGGTACATTTGACATCCAAACAACATGATCAACCAAGCATTGAATGCTTGGCAATTTAGCTCAAGAAAGGACTTTGTTGTCACTGTATCTTATCCTACCAAGTGATTTTTCAGAATCTTCCTAAGACAATTTAAATGGAAATGATTCAGTTTCCTGAGATGGCACGGGTAGACTGTCCAAGTTTCATGGCCTACAACAATGAAGTCAGCATAATGACTCTGCAGGTCTTCAATTTGGTAGTCGGTCTAATCATTACTCCTCTTTCCCACACTTTCTTTTAGAACCTCGCAAACACCGAGCTAGTTCTAACAAGGCATTTGTCAACCACATTATCAACATGTACCTTCCAAGATATGTGAATTTATCCATAATATTCAAAACTTCTCCATTTGTTGTAAATGCTGATTCCACACATGGATTGTGTGATGCTGGCTCATTAAGCACCTGTGTTTTATCAGTGTTGTTAGGCCAAAGTTAGTTTAAGTAGCAGAGAACTGATTCATGCTTTGTTGCATTTCAGCTTCAGAGGCTTCACTGAGTGCACAATCATCTGCAAACAGAAGAACATGCACCAACCCTCCCTCCACTTTTGTCTGATTTTCAAATTGAAGATTTTTAGCATCAGTGTGGTTGCTGACCTTGATGCTATTTTCATCCTCAGGGAAGACATTTAATAACACAGATTAAAACCATGCTAATAAGTATAGGAGCAAGAACATATTCCTGTTTCACTCCATTGGTGACCAAAGAATCACAAGAGCCTCGTCCACTATCCAGAACTGGGCGAGCATGTTGTCATGAAATTGATGTACAATACAGATGAACTGCTCTGAGCAAACCAATTTTGACATAATTTTCCATAAGCCTTCACGACTGATGGTACCAAAGACCTTGGTTAGATCTACAAATATTGTGTACAGACCTCTGTTCTACTCTTGACATTTTTCCTAGAGTTGTTGGGCAACAAACACTATATCATCTATACTTCAGCCTTTCTGAAGCCACACTGGGTCTCAGGAAGTGGACTATCTTTCAGGTGAAGGATCAGCCTATTAAGAAGAACTCTGGCAAGAATCTTCCCAGCAATGACTAAGAGAAACACACTTGTGATTGTCACAGGACAGTCTATTCTCTTCACCTTTATAGAAATGAACAATATAAATGTAAAAGAAGCATCTTTGATTTCCTGGGCATTGACCCCTTCATGTGATGCAAACTGGAAAATTTCAGTCAGTTTTTATGTGAATAATGGACCTACTATGATAAATCTGGTAAATCTGAGTTGGGGGCGGCTAAGTGGCGTAGTGGATAAAGCACCGGCCCTGGAGTCAGGAGTACCTGGGTTCAAATCCAGTCTCAGACATTTGATAATTACCTGGCTGTGTGGCCTCGGGCAAGCCACTCAACCCCATTTGCCTTTCAAAAACCTAAAAATAAAATCTGAGTTGGAATATATCAGCACCAGGTGCTTTGCCACTTGAAAGGAGGCTTAGAGCATTCAAAACTTTTTCTTCTATTAGAATTTCAGCTAGGGACAGATAAACTTCACCTTAAGCTAACTGATCAATGGCTTTTTGCATTGACTGATGATGGTCTGTTAAGAACACCATGGAAGCATTCTAGGATCATGTCCCTATCACTAATCAATCTGACGCCATCTGCACTGAATATTTGAAATGCACTTTATGCTTTGACCTTCAGGGCATTATAAAAGCACTTTGGATTGTGACTATCTGTTTATAACTGAATTTCTTCCACCTTCTTATTGAGCCAAGAATCCTGCATCACTCTAAGCTTCCCTTATACTGATTCATCTTCCTTAGTTTAAATCTGGCTGCAGATATTTATCTGTGTGATCCTAGACAAGTCACTTAATCCTGCTTGCCTCTGTTTCCTCATCTGCAAAATCAGTTGGAGAAGGAAATGGCAAACCACTCTAGGATCTTTACCAAGAATACCCCAAATGAAATCATGAAGAGTATGGAATGACTGAACATTTACAACAATGCTCCAATAGTACTTAGGAAATAATTGAGGTAGCACAAGGTGCCATGGAAATAACTTTGACATGGAAATCAGTTCCTAGATTCAAAACCTACCTCTGGCACTATATGTTTAACTTTGGGGAAGTCATTTAGCCTTCCTAGTTCTCAAATTCCTACCTATAAAATAAAGAAGTTAGAGGAGATATCCTGTGGGGTCCCTTTGGTCTCTGAATTCTATGATTCTAAATAGAAACTTAATTTGATACAAGAGAGATTATTAATTAGGAAGGTGTAGAACAGGTACTAATGCTGGAGTCAGAGAACTTGGGTCTCAGTAACCTTCTAGCTCTAGTTACATGATTCTATTGCTGGGGAGCTAGTAAAGCCTGCCCAGAGACTTATATGAAAATGATTCCAAAATAATATTGAAATAAATCAAGCAACAATTGAACAAATGGAAGGAAACCTAGCTAATGTGATAGAAATATCAATCTTACCTAATCAATTTACATAGTCAATATTATACAAACAAAATATCATTAAATTATTACATAAAATTAGATACAATCACAAAAACATATAAAAACAGGTCTAGATACCAACAAAAGAATTATAAAGAAGAAAGCAGAAGGAAACTAGCCCTACCAGATAGCTGTCAAAATATACTATGAAGCAATAATAATTTTATTTTAATTTCTGATCCTGGAAATAGAATGAAGAATAGCTTAGTGGAATAGAATAAAGAAGATAGAAATAAAATGCCTGTAGATAAAAGCTTAATGTCTGATAAACTAACACTTTAAAAACTCTAGGGAATGGAATCATTATTCTCCTGGGGAAATTAAAAAGATGCATGGATTTTTAAAAATGGAGTTGAATTCATACCTCATTCCATATACCACAATAAATGCTAACTGGATCGGTAGTTTAATTATTCCTTAATTATGAAAAATTAGAACATTGTCTCAGTAATAGATATGAGGTTCAATGAAACAAACAAGAAATTATTGAAGACAAAATTAACAAATAAGATTTTATAAAAGCAAAAGGATTTTGCCCCCAGAAAGAAATATCCCCAATGAAAAGAAAAACATATTAGAATAATATTTATATTAAATAAGGCAGAAAATAGTCTAGTATTCAGAATTTATTAGGAATGAATACAAATCTAAAAGATTAATCATCCATACTCTACAATGGAACAAACAGACGATAGCCAAAAACTGATGATTTTTTTCAAAATTGCATTTTCTTTATATTCTCTATGTTTTGAAATCAACTTTATTTATGAAGATACACTCTCATCCAGTAAAATCTGCCTTAAAATGAAGATTAATGAAAGATAGAAGTGTGAAAAGCAATTTAGCAAAAATAGTCAACACATGTCTGATAATAAATAAGCAAAATTACACATTCAAAGCCTCAAAGTCCATAAAGTGGAGATAGAGGTATATTTTCTGAACTTGTTTTGGGGCCAAACCTGGTCATCACAGGGTCTTGTTTCATCTTTGTTTGTTGTTGTTTTCTTTGCTGTTATTCTTTTCATTTATCCTGATAGCCAGACAATAGCAGGTCAAGAATAATAAAATTACAGAATAAGAATGTCAAAAAAAGTACTCCCATATCCCCTAATTATAAGAAGAACTCAAATCAAGACAGTCTTAAAATATTACTTTACACTAGACTAGCTTTGCCAATAGCAAAAAGGATAAAATTCAACAGTGTTGCACTATAAGAAGATTAGTACTATAATGCATTGTAAATGTAAATGTAGATTTGTGCAAACATTTTATTAAATGATATGGCAATATGCAATGAGTCACAAAATTGGCAATCCTTTCAACCCATTGGTATGACTTATGTTTTAAAAAAATCTATTTGCATAAAAATTTTATACTCTTTTTATAATAGCAAAAACCCTGCAACAAGCTATGTGGCCAATAACTAAAAAACAGCTAAATAAATTATGGCATATTGATCTCTAATAGAATGCTTTAATGCCATAAAATTATAAATATGACCCATATGAGGACATTTATAGATACCATTAATAAATGATGTAAAGTGAGATCAGCAAAACCAAAACTACAGGCATTTTTACTATAATAAAGAAAGAAAGGCATACACAAGTTATTAAATATTGACTGAGGCATTGGGTTAATAATTGGAGATAGAAAGGCAAAAGTGAAACAATACCTACCCTCAAGAAGCTCACCTTCTAATGGGGAAGACAGCATTTACATGTATGATTTACCTGGTCATTATGGACCATGTATGTACAGAATGGACTGGTATGTATATACAGATTATGAGAAAAATTAAAAACAATGTAGAAAAAGACAAGAAGGAAAGGAAAGAGAAAGAAAGAAAAAAGGAAGGAAGGAAGAAAAAAGAAGGAAAGAAAGAAGGAAGGAAGAGGGAAAGGAAAGGAGAGGGAAGAAAGAAAGAGAAAGAAATGGAGAGGAGGGAGGAAAGCTAAAAGTAGTAGAAGTACATATAAACTTGAAAAAGAGTTTTAATGTGCTGCTTGTTCATTTAGTTCTTTAATAAATGCTATTTTCTGAATTAGAATTTGTTGTTTATTTGCTTGTTTTATTGCTTTTGTTAAAAATTATTGTTTTTGTTATAAACTTATTAAAATATATTGTATAATGACCCATTTTACAGAAGAACCTGAAATTCAGATAAAAGTGACTTACCCAAGGTCACACAGTAAATGTTGAAAATAATTCTAAAACCCATTTCTTGATTAAGTTCAATACACTTTCAACTACACAAATTTCTAATCTTTGCACTAGAAGAAATCTCACTGTTCATCTAGTTTGATACAAAAATTCTATCACATCCCTCATTAATAATCCTTTAGCCTCTATTTAAATATATCCAAAAAAGAAACCTCCTTCTCTCTCCAGTAGATTGCATAAAAAAATTTATACTGTTTTTGTAATAACAAAAACATTGACACAAGCTATGTGACCAATAACTAAAAAACACCTAAATAAATTATAGCATATTGCTCAACCACATATATTTAATTTTATTAATGTCATTTGCTTTTACATCACATTCACTTTTAGAAATATATGACTATCAGCATCATTTTGATAAACCACTTTCTGCTGCAACAACCAAAAAACTGTTAAACAAAAATAATTGATAATAGTGATTGCATCTAATTATGTATGTAAGACTGCACCTGCTGTCTCCCATTTCTCTTACAAGAGGAGGGGGACATATTTATCTGTTTTCTGAGATCAA
Organism: Macrotis lagotis; assembly: GCF_037893015.1. NCBI lineage: Eukaryota > Metazoa > Chordata > Mammalia > Peramelemorphia > Peramelidae > Macrotis > Macrotis lagotis. The sequence goes on from NC_133658.1 coordinate 366,614,287, forward strand.
GATTAGCCATTACAAATAGATTTCTTTGCTTCCTTTTGATATTTTTAAAAAATTTACATGATTGTAATCTTGAGAGTCCCTTGGACTATCAAGAGATCAAATCAGTAAATACTTAAATTAATTCAGACTATTCACTAGAAGGTCGAATACTGAGCAGAAGCTTAAATACTCTGGCCACATATTGAGAAAAGAGGACTCACTAGAAAAGCACCACTGCTAAAATCAAAAGGAGAAGATGATAGCAGAGGATGAGATGGATAGTCACAAAAGAAACAAACATGAGCTTGGACAGACTTCGGGAGATGTAATAGAATGGAAGGGCTTGCTGTGCCATAGTTCATGAGATCATGAAGAGTTGGGCACAACTGAATGACTGAATAACAACAAAAATCATCATGTTAACATGCTCTATTTCACAGAAGAGGAGCCTGACATCCTAAGAGGGGAAATGAACCCCCTAAGGTCAAGCAGAGATGAGTCTCAAATCCAGGTCTTCTGACTCCCAGTCTCATTCCCCGGCCCCCACTATGCCATGCTGTCTTTTCAGATGGACAGCCCTATCATTCCATATTTCATTTTGAGCTGACATGAAAACTAGTCCAACTAGTCTAAGTTTTTAGAAGCTCATTTATACAGGGTTGGCTATCAGATGACATGCATTTTTTTTAATTCCAACAAGTCATTCAGAATAAAATGCTAAAGAGTGATGAGTTTTTAATCTACATTAATGAAGAAAGCAACTACACCAATGAGCTAGAAGATTTTTAGAAGTGAAATTATCAGGACAAGAAAGAAGATGAGAGGTCAATGTCATCACTGACAGTCAGGGATGACATGAAAGCAACATGATATAGTAGAATCAAGAGACGGATTTCAGTACTCACTCTCCTATAAACTATGTGACCCATTTACTTCATTACTTTAGGTCTCAGATTTCTCTTCTTAAAATGATGAAAGTGGTAGAAATGACCTTTCAGTTCCAATCTTCTATGTTTCAAGGTTCCTCCTAGTTCTGACATTCTATAATTTGTTGATTCTGGTCCAAAGAAAGTTTGTACCGGATCCATTGCATCTTCCCTTGGAGGGAGAATCCAACTTGCCCAAAATGACCCAAGATGTTTCCACATGGTTTTCTAACTAATCTAAGATTATGGGTAGATTGACTTGTGTATTTCCTGAGTAATCACCATTCCAGGTGGCTTAAACAGAGTTTGGACAAAGGGATCTTCTGCTCTACAATTCTGAAACCCATTGTCTAACTTAGCCTGAGCCAAATTTGTTTTTTACTGATGACTTTCCCAGCCTAACCACATAGAGTATCCCACCCACAACTTCCTGCCTCTTTTGCAAGCTACCACTGGATGTTTCTCACCATTTCCAAGGCCATGGGGTCATTAAATTATTTTAGCCTCCTTCCTGGCTTTATATCCAGGAATATGTTAGGTTTTGTTCATGGAAAATGTCTCTTCATTTAATGTAACTCAAAAGGAATCATTTGGGACTTTCAAAGTAGTTTCTACAACTCCATCTTGACTCTCAAGGGCTGTATCCATCAACATCCATGCATGCTTTGCTCATGTCAATGACCTTCCTTCTCTGTGCCTCTGACCTCATATGTTGACCAGCTGTGTAACCCTGAGCAAGTCACTTAATCCTGTTTACTCCAGATTCTTCATCAGTAATATGGGAATAATAATAGCACCTACTTGTTGGGGTTGTTGTCAAATATAAAAAAAAATAAATGAGTTTAATAAAATATATGCAAATGATATGCGAATGAAAAATTTACATATGACTCTTTGTGACCCCATTTTGATATTCTCTTGACATAAATACTGGAGTTGTTTGGCATTTCCTTCTCCACTTCTTTATATAGATAAGAAACTGAGGCAAACAGGGTTACATGACTTGCCCAGGATACACAGCTAGTAGGTGTCTAAGGCCAGATTTGAATTTCGAGAGATGAGTCTTTCTGGTTCAAAGCCCAGTGCTCTATCCACTTCATGACCTAGATGTCTAATAATAATTTACATTTCCATAATTCTTTGAGAAACAGTGTTGTACAGTGGTTAGAAAGCTGGCCTGGAAGACGTGGGTTTAAGAGCTGAATTCAGTGATATGATCCTGAGCAAGTTACTTAACCAATCAGTTCCCTAGAGATCTCACTGATAGTATAAATCGTAGATGATGTCCAGATTTATATTGCAGGAGCGTTTCCTCATCAGAAAGTTCCCTCTATCAATGAAATGATAGTTCCAGTTCCAGTTTCTATGCTTTGGGATCTATATTGCATTTTTTTCATAATGTTTCTAAAATAGGTAATACATATATATTCATCATATTTTGCAAATGATAAAAGTGAGGCTCAGAATGTTTAAATGATATATTCACAGTCACATAGCCAGGAGGAAGGTGAGTAGAGAGGGAAACCATGTCTCTTAATTTGTCATCCCCTGCTTTTTTCTCTATATCATGCTGCTTTTCAATGAGGTTCTCTTGGGTTCTTTCCAGCTCTAATATATTAGCTTCTTTCAAGTAGGAATTGTTTGAATCTTTGTCTACTTACATCCCCATCAAAGTGTCTGGCACATAGTAGCAGGTGCTTCATAAGTGCTTGGTGATTAGTTGATTGACTTTATGTCTCAGGCACAATATACTGTAGTGGCAAGAGTGCCTGAAGAAGGAATTCAGCAGGCATGGCTCTTCCATTAGATCACTGTGCAACCTTAGGCAACTCAACTTGCTTGACTTCTCTAACTGCAATTTTATCATCACTAGAAATATTAATCCTTTTTCCTGCTTTATCTAACTCAATTAAAATTTCATAGTTAGGAAGGATATCAAAGGTCATCTAGAACAGTGGTATGAAACTCAATATAAATTGAGCCACTAAATTATACATAATTATTCCTGTGCATATTTTGACTTAAAAACACATATTAACATTATCTGTAATTTATTATATTTTTAATTGATATTATTAGAAAGTTTCCAATTAAATTTTAATCTGGTTTTGGTAACAGGGGCTTCGTGGGTTTACCTAGAGTCTGATGATCACCATTTATCTAAACCACCTTCATCTGAGTAAGAATCCTTTCTTTAATATTGATATAATCCATAATAATCCAGTTTCCCCTTAATAAATCTCCCTTGTTAGAGAAAGATAACTTGCCAAGCAATCCCCTTCCACAACTCTCATGGTTAGAAGATGTTCCTACAATTATGCCCAAAGGGCTATAAAATTAAACATACCCTTTAACCAAGCAATAACACTACTAAGTCTGTATTCCAAAGAGATAAAGAAAAGAAAAAGTTTCATATTTCTTTATCTCAACTTTTTATATGATAGCAAAGAATTAGAAATTAAGGGGATGCCCAGCAATTAGGTAATGATTGGACAAGTTGTGGTATATGATTATGATGGAATACCATTGTGTTGTAAGAAATGATGAATATGATGGTTTCAGAAAATCCTGGGAAGATTTATATGAGCTGATGCAAAGTGATGTAAGTAGAACCAGAAGAATCACAGTGACAGCAAAACTGTATGATGAACAGTTGTGAATGACAACTATTCTGATCAAATTGATCATTATATAATGAAAAATACTATCCACCACTAGAGAGAGAACTATGAATTATGCATTGAAGCATAATTTTTAAATTTTTTTCTTCTTGGGACTTTTTATAACATGACTAATATGGAAATATGGTTTTCATGATTTCATATGTATAATTATCATATTCCTTACCTTCTTAATAGGTATGGGAGGGAGTAGAAGAGAAAGAAAAATAAAAACTCAATTTAAAAAAATTAATGGTAAAAACAAATAGTTTTAACTGTGTGACCCTGGACAAATCACTTAGCCCTAATTGCCTCTCAAAAAAAGAATAATTAATTTTTTAAATTAAAAATAAGTTTTTCTACAGCCATTGGACCTATTTATCTAGCCAGTTTTGAATTTACCTGATTATCCTATCATCAAGCAGCTCTCCACCTTGCCCCAAGGATTTCATTAATACTTTTGTCACCTGCCACAATAAATTCCAGTGCTCCCACTTGCTTCTAGAATAAACTGTCAACTCTAGCTCTTAAAGCTCTTTACAACCTTACCATAACCTATCTTTCCAGGTTATCAGAAATTATGTTGTAATTTAGCCAGATTGGTCAACTCTCCATTATCATTCAGTTTGTCTGTCCCCTCTACCTGCATTCTTTCCCCCATCTTCTGTCTCTCAGCTTACCTAGTTTTTTTTCCCAAGTCCCACCTAAAATCTTATGTTCTAGGAAGTCTTTCCCCCTCTCCCCCATTTTGCAATGCCTTCACCTTTGGCATTATCTCCAGTTTATTTATATATATATATATATATATATATATATATATATATATATATATATATATATATATATCTTATTGGTACGTTAGTTGTATATTGTCTCCCCCATTAAACTGTGAGATTGTTGAAAAAAGAATCTATCTTTTATATTTTTTTTAGTATCCCCAGTGTAAGCACACTGACAAATACATAATAGATACTTAATAAATATTTACTACCTGAATCAATCATACTCAACACTGCAACTCTCATGTCTATGCCCTTGCAGTGGTCCTTGTCTCCTGCCTGAAATCCACTCCCTTTTCACCTCTGCCTCATAGAATCCATTACTTAAGCTCAAGACTGAATTCAAGCACCATCTTCTATATATTTTCTTTACTTAACCTACTTCAATAGCTATAGTGCCTTTAAAAAATCTAACATTTATCTATTTTAATACATTTTCTATATATTCAGTCAATATAGATAGAACGATAGTTACTTGTCTCCCCAATTTGAATATCAGCTTCTTGAAAATCGTTTCATTGCACTTCATTTGTACTTGTATCACCACACAGAATAATACCTGCTACATAGTAGGCCTATGAGAATTTTTGTTAACTTATCATCAAATTTCATGTTGAAATCCAGGTGCATTATTCATTTGTAATATTCATTTAGTTATTATTTTTTATCTATCAGTTTAGCAATTTTGATGATAAAAGAAATATATTTAATCTGATATGGCATCCTCTTTCCTCTATCTCATTATTTTTTGAGTTATCAGGCATTTTTTTCTCCATCATACCACCCCCCCCAAAACTGAAAAAAGAAAACCAAAAATCCTTGTTAACAATTAAGCATAGTCAAGCAAAACAATTTCTCATACTGGTCCTATCCAGAAGTTCATCTCATTCTGACTATTAGTCTAGCTATCTCCTCTCAGGAAATGAGTGTCATTCTTCATAATTGGTCTCCTGAAATCTTGATTGATCATTGTTTTCATCAGAGAACTGATTCTGGTTCTGCTCATTTCATTTTTCATTAATTCATATGAGTTTTTCTAGGCTTCTCTGACACTATTTCTTCATTTCTTATAGAGTAAGAATATTCCATTATATTCATACACCACAATTTGGTAAGTCATTCACCAACTGAACAACAACCATTTATTTTTATTTCTTTACCACTAAAATATAGCACTACCATACATGGTAATTTTTCCTTTTTTTTGATCTCTTGGAGGTATAGACTTAGTAGTGCTATTGCATTTTTCAGTAACTTTTTAGACATAGTTGGCAATTGTTTTCCATTGCATTAATGTGTCTGTTTTTCTGCAACTCCTCCCACATTTATCATATTCATATTTTTGGTCAATTTTTCCAATCTGATGAATCTGAAAAGGACCCTCCAAGTTTCTCTAGTAATCATTTGGAGTAATTTTTAAATGGATTTCTTTTAAGTGGATTTCTTCTCTTGAGAATAACCAGTTCACAATATGACTCATTCTTTATGAATTCATGTCTGCTCATTTTGATCATCTCTTCTTTTCTTTTCAAATGCTCACAAATTGTCCCTTTATTATTTCCTCTCCTTGAACTCTATGATGGCTTTCCCATGGTTTTTAGAAATGTTTAAGAATGTCTGATATTGAGAAATCTTTATTCTACACTGTTGTCTCTTTAAATCCTTCTCATTTCTCATCTTTTATGATTAAACTCCTAGAATAAATAGGGAATGGGGTTCTGTACATGGCTGCCTCTATTTTCTTACCACCCACTCTATCCTTAACCCCCTGCCTGGTTTATATAGCATGAATTTGTAAAGCTGCCATTTGGCTGGGTTTCCTAACTTACTCCAACAGTCCTTGGCAGTTAGAGAATAGGAAGAGAGAAACTGGATTATGGGTGGTCCAGGCTGGGTAGGGTGATAAGGGACTGAGGTTGAGTGAAGAGAAGAGTGAAGCCAAGCATTAGAGGCTGAGATGAGAAAGAAAAGTCATTTCTGCAGGAGAGAAGATATAGGAGAGGTAGAAAGAAAGCAGATAGATGGTGGTCAGAAAAGGGAATTTTAGAGTTTAAGATCTTGGAGATGAGGCAGTTCTAAATGATGATGTAATTTCTAGGGTGTAGTTTCTCCCCCATTAGAATCAGAACTCCTTGAGAGTAAGGACTGTTTACTTTTTGCCTTTTTTTTTTGCACAGTGTGTTGCACGTTAGTAATAAATGTCTGTAGATCGACTGACTGGCTAGTTGGTTCTGAAGGGTTCTCTCAATCAAAATCCAGCCCTCTCATGGGCACATTCTTCCCTGGGCCTCTGTGTCCTAAGTGTTCAATAATAATTCATGTTTTATAGCCCTTATAGCCCTTTAAAGGTTTACAAAGCATTGCTCTCATAGCAACTTTGGAAATTAGGTAAGACAGTATTTGCTGATGGGTAGCTAAGGGAAAGTAGAAATGAAAGCAACTAGAGTTGAAAAGTTCAAGGAACTGCATGTTCAGGGCATAGGATCACATATAATGGATTCAGGAAATAGAAAGAGATATTCAGAGCAAAGTTTACTCTTAGTTGAATTGGGAGGCAGCATAATGGCACAGAGAGATCACCAGGTTTGGAGTCAAAAGATCTGGGTTTGAACCTTAGCTATGCTTGTTGAACACTAGGCAAGTCATATCTCTTCTTGGGTCTCAGTTTACTCATTTGTGAAATAAGAGAATTGAACTAGATGGTCCCTTTCAGCTCTAATTCTATAATTCTATGGATAAACATTCAATATAATGGGCTTGATAAAATTGACTAGTAGAGGAACAGATGGGATAATAGAAGTCAGGGGAGAAAGAAGACCTGGGTGAATGGGGCAATTTAATATAATGGAAAGAGCCCTGAAGGCGGCTAGGTGGCGCAGTGGATAAAGCACTGGCCCTGGAGTCAGGAGTACCTGGGTTCAAATCCGGTCTCAGACACTTAATAATTACACAGCCATGTGGCCTTGGGCAAGCCACTTAACCCTGTTTGCCTTGCAAAAACCTAAAAATAAAAGAACCCTGAAGTTGGTTTTGAAAACCGGATTTAAGTCCTGGTTTCATATACTTATCAGCCATAACAGCATGGGCAAATGATAGCCTCTCCAAGTCTTGATTTCCATATCTACAAAATGGAAATAATGGAATTTATGGTTTATCTTTTACAGTTTTTGTGGAAAAAGTACTCTGTAAATCTTAAACTGTTATGCAGTTGTAAATTTCAGATAATTATTAATACATGGAAAGGATATAGTGTAAGGAATAGGGAAAAATTCTATGTCTAGAGCAGTAATGATAGATAATGGAGATTTAGGAGGAAAAATATAGAAAGGGAAATATGAAGGACATTGCATAGATGGGATAGGGGGATAGTGCTGTTCCAGATTCCTCCTTGGGATGTTGTGGGATGGTAACCCAGTGAGTATTCCTTCTGACTCCTTGTACTTGTTCTGAGTAATAGGAAGCAAGTAAATATGAGATAGTGGATTGGGAGTAACATCAGATCAGAATGACCTGAAATCAAATCACTTCTCTAATTCTGGTTGGTGTGGTCCTGATTGAACCACTTTATTGCTCAAGACCCCCAGGTCATGCTCAAAGACTAGAAGTTGCAGAAACTACCTTGGTAGAAGGAGTTTCCTCACCAGGAATTCCCCCACACCAATAGAATCACAGATCCAGATCTCCCCCCCCCCCAAAAAAAAAGATAAAAGTAGGCAGACTGATGGTTGAAATATCTAGAAATTTTTGACCCATGTGTTTTCTGGTTATAGAGTTTCCAAGAGAAGAACCCTGGACCTGGAGTCAGAAAAAAAAAAACAGTTCAAATTCAATTTCAAACAAGTATGAATTTTACCATTCAGAGCATGTCACTTAACCTCTGCTTCAGTTTTCTCATCTATAAAATGTGAACGATAATAGTATCTACACCATAATAACATCTACCTCCCAGGGCTGTTATGAAGTTCTAATGAGATATATTTATAAAGAAATTAGCACAATGCCTGGTCCATACATAATAAATGCTTATTTCTTTCCTTCAAATCAAAGAGTAAGAGTTTGTTTTTTTAGTTTTTGTAAGGCCATGAGGCTAAGTGATTTGCCCAAGGTCACAGAGGTAGTAAATATCAAGTGTCTGAGATCAGATTTTAATTCAGGTGCTCCTGACTCCAGGGCAGGTCTTCTATCCACTTTGCCACCTACTTTCCCTGAGGAAGAGTTTTTTAGGAACTCCTTTTGGGGGTCACAGAGCATGATGTGCCTCTCAGAGATGCAGAAAGTGAGACAGATGGGCACAAGACAAGGTCTAAGGAAGCCAGCTACAAAGACGACAAAAGCATTTCGGCAGCTGTGTAGACCAACACTCCCTTCTCTCAGTCTCCCCCTTGAGTTCCCTCTGACTTTCCTTCTCTGCCTCCACTCTGACTTATCTCTTAGGGCTACTGGAACCACAGGCCCTTCTACCCAAGCCCTAACACTTCCTGGAAGACTCCAGGAACAGGAGCTTCTTTTCTTTGGCTGAAGGAGCAATGCTACTTGTCCTGCCCTGAGGCCTGGTTTCCTGCTGACCCACCCAACTGGCCTGACCTCACTCTGTGCTGACCCATTGCTTAGACTTAACTCTTCCTCAACCAGTCTCATGACTGAAAATCTGTGTTTATACTTTGTCAAACTATAATCAGGTTTCACATCAATCCCCAAATCTTATGAATGAATTTCAACACTCATTTCTTTGCCTATTACATTGTAGCATCCATGAATTTGTTTAAGTCTCTTGAACTGAATTCTATTTTTTATGTATTTTATTGAGGCTGTTTGTCTTTTCATCAGTTATTTGACCCAATCATTCCCCAAATTGAAATATCCTTTAAGAAAAAAGAAAAAAAATAATCAAAAACATCTGTAACAGTGACCAGTCTCTGGCAATTACATAGTAATATAGTCTGTTCTAATGATATCCTGCCCCTCCCTACCATCTCACCCCAAAGTCATAAAGGGGGAAAGAATACTTCACTGTCTACATCTATTTTCTGAGGCAATAACTGATTTTTTTTTAGTTGCTCTGTGTTGAACTTCCTTTTAGTGATCTTTCATTTACATTATTGATAATATATTTCATAAACCTGTATCTTGGTTCTCCTTTTTTTTTTATTCTGCAACAGTTCATACAAATCTTTTCTAGCCTTTTTTAATTCCTTATGCTCATTATTTCTTACCCACAATAAAATTCAGTATACTATCTCTTGGAAAATGAGTTAGAAATATTTATCTCTGCTTATTCCCTGTCAGAAAATTATGGAATATTTGGATTGGACAGGACTCTCCCATGTAATATTCAAGGATCTCCCATACAATATCCAACAAGTCAAAGGATGATCATTTAGACTATTTGGCAATCACAAATGAAGACAAGTCAAATCAACAGCATTTACTAAGAGCCTATGAGGTACTAGGCAATGTGCTAAACAAAAGGGATGCAGGTAAAGGCAAAAACAGTTTCTGATCTAAAATACTTCATAGTTTAATGGGAGAGACAATATGAAATCAGTCATGTACAAACAGGATGTATGCAGGATAAATTGAAGATGGTTTCAGAAGGAAGGCACTAGAATTAGGGGAATAAGAAAAAAGGCTTCTTGTAGAAGGTGGGATTTTGGATTATTCGTGGAGGAAGTCAGAATGTAGCAATGAGAAGGAGGATCCCAGGCATAGAGTGAAAACACATAGAGATGACTGTATTTTCACTCCATGCCTGGGGATTCTCCTCATCGAGATGACTTATGATGGAAAAACGTCATCTACATCCAGAGAAAAAACTATGGAGTCTGAATTCAGAGTAAAAACAGACTATGTTCACTTTTTTAAACTTCTTTTGCTTTTTCTTTCTTTCTCATAGGTTTTTCCCCCTTTAATTCTCTTTCTTATTTCACAGTCTAAGATAGAAATATGCTAAACATGGTTATACATGTACAACCTAGATAAATTACTCACTGTCATGGGGAGGGGGAAGAGAAGGGAGAGTGGTGGAAAAATGTGGAACTCAAAAGCTTATAAAAAGATGAATGTTGAAATATATCTTTGTAAGTAATTGGAAAAAATAAAATAACATTAAAAAACAAAGAAAGAAAATACTTATAAACTGGAGATGGAGCAGAGAAGGCCAGTGTTACTGGACCACAGACAGGGTTTAAGGTTTAAGAAGACTGGAAAGGTAGAAGGGGATCTGATTATGAAGGTCTTTAAATGCCAAACAGAAGATTTTATATTTGAGCTTAAAGGGATCCTAGAAGTGGAAAGAAACCCACAATCTTGTAAACTGTCCACTTTGGACAGCTCTATTTATTAAGATGATTGTTTTCCTTACAGCAAACTTAAATTTTCTTCTTTGCCATTCCAACTATTGTTCTCATTCATCCCAGCCCAAACAAATCTATTCACTCTTACATCTGACCTTTCAGATACTTGAAGACAACTAGCAAGTCCTCCAAAGTCTTCTCTTCTCTAGTCTAAACACCCTTGGTTCCTTCAGTCAGTCTTCAAATGAAATAATATCAAGACCCTTAATATCCAGAGGAGAGAGTCTCAAATTCTATTAGTGTGAGAATATTCCTAGCAACAAGAAAATTGAACTAAGCATGAGGAGATTTGGATTCTTGTCTCAGCTCTACTAATCTGATCTGTGACCTGTGGAAATCACAATAACAATATAGAATTTATATAGAACCTTCTATGTGTACACTATACCAATTATTTCTCTTCTCTGAGCTTCTTCATCAAAATGAGAAGATTGTCCAAGGTTATAGAATCATAACTCAGTAAGGTTATTAGAGGGCATCTAGGCCAAACTCTCTGTAAGTGTGAAAATCCTCTGCAATGTCCCTATTAAGTGGCCACTCAACTTCTCCATGAGTATTTCCAGTCAACGGGAGCTCCATCCAATTGACAGGAAATTCTTATTCATATCAAGCAAAAAATGTGCCTCCCTGTAATTAATTCATATGGCTCTTGGGCCCGCAGAGAACAAGTCTAAACCTTTATCCCTACCCTATGATAATAGCCCTTTGATATCTGAAGTCATTGATCCTGCCTAGCCTGTCTTCCCTATTCCCAGATTAAAAACATCTCCAGTTAAAAAAAAAAACCCAAACATCTCCAGTTACTGATCCTTCCAAGCTTTGTGACCATGGACAAATCACTTAATTCCTGTGAGTCTCAGTTTCCTCATCTATAAAACACACTAAGGAAATTTGCTAATACCTCATATTATAAATTATCAAGCAAATTTAAAAAGAGTTAATTCCAGAAACTGGAGTATATAGCTGAGAAAGAATTATCTGCAAGGGAGACGGAAGAAAGGTCTAAACTTTGGCCTTGGTCTGATCTGCCTCTCTATCCCATTTGAATGGAAAAGGATCAAATTAATATTAAAGGGTCTGGAAGATTTTAAATTTTCCTTCTTCCCAATCAGAGCCCTAGCAGCTTTCCTAGATAAGATAATAGCAGCATCTGCCCTAAGAGTCCACAACAATTGAACAAATTGGGGCGGCTAGGTGACACAGTAGATAGAGCACTGGCCTTGAAGTCAGGAGTACCTGAGTTCAAATCCAGCCTCAGACACGAAATAATTACCTAACTGTGTGGCCTTGGGCAAGCTGCTTAACTACATTTGCCTTGCAAAAAAATAAGAAAAAGAAAAAAAAGAACAATTGAATAAATGCCTGCAGAGGTCTATTTGGTTTTCTTGAATGTGGTTGATGTTTAAGAATGTGGTTAATGCCACTCACCAACAAATGGATAGACATCCCCAAAATAAGAGAAATGAACACATGAGCCCTAAGCATGAACCCACTTTTCTCTAGAGTCTGTATACATTTTAGGGCAAAGGTACCACAGACATTTGAGATGTTTTGTACCAACTATTTCATTGTAATGTCTTAGTAAATATCTCTTAAGAAGCTTAAAGCTTGCTGGCTAAATTGATTCTCAACTCTAAATTTTAGCTGGAAAAACACAGTGGTGGGAGCTTAAGTCAAGTCAGTAGAGAATCACCCTCTTTCTAGAGGGTGCAGTGAATAGAGCACCAGCCCTGGAGTCAGGAAGACCTGAATTCAAATCTGTTCTCAGATGCTTGGCACCTAACAACTGTGTGACCTGGGGCAAGTCACTTAACCCTGATTGCCTGGAATCCAGGGGGTCATCTCAGTTATCCTGAATCATATCTAGTCCTTGGACTCCGATGCTCCGCAGAAGAAAGTAAGACTGGTGACTTAGCACAGCATCCCCTCACTCAAATCCAATTCATGTGCTTGTCATGGGATCAGCTCCCTGATATTAAGTCTTCTTTGAGAATGAAGGACAAATTCATCATCATCAGAACTTTGAGAATGAATATAGCTACTGATTGTTCAGTAAGAGTGGGAGGTGGAATAAGGCTCTTCAGAATTTATAGCAGCTACACATGCTAAATGTTTGGCCAAATTTTGATATGCATATATCAAAGCCAGTTATTATTATCATTGACATCATAATAATAATACTATTATTATCATTCTATGGCATGCTCATCTTCCTATATATAAACTCTAGGCTTTCAATGGTCTTTGCAAAATGTCACTTTATGTGAAATGGCTACAATGGCTACAAATGCTCCACAAAGGGTCTGACCAAGACATAGAGAGCAGCAGGATTATCAATTCTGTTATTTATAGATACAATCTAAGAAATGATTTCTGAGATCCCTACCTGATTATCCCTATATGATTCCAAACTCCCTGATTCTAAACTTTCTAATTCTATTGTCTTCTTAATCTTCATGTCTTTATTAGTCCCATATGGATCCTTGAGATCAGGAACATTCTTTTGCATTTCTCTGTATCCCTAGTGCTTATCACAATCCCTGCACATTGAAGATATCTAATCAGTGCCTATTGACTGATTGATCATCTTTATATATTGAAAAATAGAATTCTATGTCCCAATCCTATGAGGATGCAGTTCACTCCCCGCCTCCCCAACCAGGATAAGGATTTCTGAACACAGACTATTAGACTTGGAAGGGATACCTTAGAATATAGAATGCTAAAGTTTTAGGGACTGGGTAGAAGGTAGGGAACATTAGAATACAGAACATAGAATATCACAACCAGAAAGCATCTTAGAAAATGGAATATTAGAATTATAAGGAACTTTAGAAATCAACTGATTCTACCCTCCCAAATTATTTTACAAAGAGAGAGACTGAGGACCTGAAATAGGAAGCCAAGAACAAGTTGTGAATTAGTGACAGAACTGAGACTAAAACCCTGACCTCACTCTCAAACCTTGACATCTTGTAATATGCTATGCTTCCTACATTTCCACCATCCAATTACACACACACACACACACACACACACACACACACGTACGTGTTTTAGAGTGATGGTATACCATGTGAAAGTTGGAGTTATCTAGGACAGTTAGCCAAGTACCAAAATGAGTCATACAATGATTTCCTTGCTGGTTTCCTTGGGCAGGAAAGCCTGCCTGCAGAGGACTATTTGGTTTTCTTGACTGTGGTTGGTATTTGGGAATGTGGTTAATGCCACTCACCAAGTTCTCAGCCAAGGTTTCAATGCTTAGGCTATGAAGATGGTGGCAATCCATGAATAAATGTAAGAGACAGAATCAAAGTAGAAGGGTAGAAGAAGAAGAAAGAGGAACTATATTCTTAGGACTCCAGGACTCAAAGCAAGAATGGCTAGCTCAAACAGAAACAAAGCTATCTAATTGTACATAAGGCTCCCTGTCAAAAGCTATTGACTTAGAAAAGCACATATTAATATTATGTTCTATTGTATTTTATTTATTTTCTGGAATATTTCTCAATTACATTCTTTTTTTTTCTCAATTACATTCTAATCTGGTTTAGGTTGCACTGGAGAGTATAGATCCTAACTATTTGATACCTTTGGTCTAGAGTATTCCTTTCTTCCTCCCCTCCCCCTTAGGAAAAGCAAAAGAAATGATTTACCATTTTTAGAGACATACAATGTTACAAGTAGAGTGTCTAAACCTACCCATTTATTTCATAAATGATAAAATTGATACTTGGGGATCAGAATGATTTATCTGATACAAGAATTTTTTTTGCAGAATTTGAATAAGTGCTCATGTCTCTCAACTTCTAGTTTTTCACTATTGAAACTACTAAAAATCATCATCATTCAGAACAGTTAAGAATCTTACAATACTGAATATCAATAGGCTAGATGGCATAGTTCATAGGCCATAAGACCTGGAATCAGAAAGATCTGAGTTCAGATATTTACTAGTTGTTTCAACCCTAGACAAGGCATTTAACCGCTGCCTGCCACAGTTTTCCTATTTGTAAAATGGGTATAAAAATATTACTTCTCAGGATTATTGTACAAATCAAAAAAGATAATATTTGGAAAGTGCTTTGTAAATCTTAAAACAATATATGAATATTATTAATGTTGTTATTACTGTTATTGTCTTAAGAATTCCCCTTTTCTGACTACAGTTCTAGTGATTTTTCCATTCTACCTCACTGCCTCCTGAATTAGAAACCAGTATTCCTGATATCCAGTGATAGATTCTTTCCAAGCATTATTCTCCTATATTTTTATACCCCTTCACTCCATTCCCAGTCAAGTTTCTTTTTATTTATTGGCGTACTGTAACATAGTGCTCAACTGGCAATCCAGTTCTGCTTCTGATATTTCCTAATCACATGTGTGAACTTGGGCAAATCATCTCTGAGATGCAGTTTCCTAAGCTGTAAAAGGCAAATAATAACATTTGCACTACCTATTTATTTACTTAGGATACTTGGGAGGAAACCTTATTTAAAGTTTTAGTTGTTGAATTTAGTTGTTTAATAACACCTTGGTTATTCATTACTTACATGACCACAAGGAAGTCACCCTTCTCTGAAATAAGTTTCCTCCTCTGTAAAACTTGAGAGGAAAGTGATTAATAAACTTCAAACCTTAGTTGTATCTATTAACACCTTGGTTGCTCATTAGCTACATTACCTCAGAGGATTCTCTGTTTGGCATTGAAAATGCTTCAAAACTTGTCCTCCCACTTTTCAAGACTTCTTACACTTTATAGAGTCAGTGTCTCCCCTCTACCACCATCCTGTATTCTGGGTTCCAGTGACACTGGCCTCCCAAGTGTTCCTGCAGTAAAGGCTCCAACTCCTGACTCTGGTCATTTTCTGTAGTTGAGATCCCCCTTGCCTAGAATGTTCTCCCTCCTTATCTCTGCCTCCTTGACTTCTCTGACTTCCTTCAAATCCCAGTCAAAATTTCACCTCTACAAGATGCCTTTCCAAATCCCTCTTCATTCTATTGCTTTTCCTTTGAAACTACCCCCAATTTATACTGTGTATTGCTTGTTTTTGTACTTAACTGTTTACAAGTTGACTTCCATTCAGATTTTGAGTTGAGGGTAGGGCTGTGTTTTGTCTTTCTTTGCATTCTTTGCTTTTACTACAGAACCTAATTACTAATCACATAGTAGGCCCTTTGTGGGTGCTCAACAACAGAGCTTCCAGTTCCACTTCCTTCAAATGGAGAGAGTAAGATTTGTACTTCTTACCTCAACTTTCTTTGAATCTCCAGAATACTCTACAGTGTTTAGTACATAGCATTCCATTAATAAGTGTTTATTTACTAAATTACTTGCTCATTTTGACATTTTTCTCATAGAGTTGATGTGGGGGATGGGGAGAAGGGCAGCCTGTTCAAATGAACCCAAAGATCTGGGAAGAGATTACAATTCTATTTATCAGCTGTGTGACTTCCTCTCTCTGGGTTTCAGTCTACACAAACATATAAAGAAGAGGTTAGACTAAGTGATCTCCAAAGTCCCTTCCAGCTTCAGGATCTCAGGGGTGGGTGGTGGGATTGGAATCTTAGCTCTATTACTAAGACAGGGCATGACCTTGGGCAAGTCACTTCCTCGCATCTGGCTGTGTTTTTTTCATTTCCAAAGGAGGGAGCAGGGTTGGGAGGTCTCTAAGGGACTCTCCCAGGTCCAAATGTTATCATCTTAAGCGCTTTGTCAACCCAAAGTGCTTTAGAAATGCGACACATCATTACTCCGCTTCCCGGTGCCCCCCGAAATGCCAGCTGCCTGGGCGCATCGCCTTGTATCCAGCAGGTGGCGGCCAGCGGCCAGCCATCCCCCGTTTCCCTGGGCGCTGGGAAAGCCAGCAAAGCCTGCGGGGAGGCTTCTTTCCCGGGGCTCCTTCCCCTGGTCCCCGCTCCCTGGCAGAACCCAGACCTCCCGCGAGCATCCCTGCAGCTCGGGGCGGGGCGGGGCGGGGCGCGGGGAGGGCACCGGGCTCCCCAAGTCGGCCTGCGGGCGAGTCCTGGGGCCGGGCGAGCACCCCGCAGCCGCGGCTCGGCTCGGCTCGGCTCGGCTCGGACAGGAGCGGGCTGCAGCCCGGCTCCCGCCCCCCCTTCCCCCCCTTTTCCCTCCCTCTCAGTGGTCCACACCCCCTTGGAGCGCTCACAGGAAAAGTCCAGCTGGAATTGCTCCGCATTGCTCGGGAGCACCCTGGAGCCAGCGAAAGCGCAGGCGAGGCGCCCGGGCAGCGGCACTGTCGGTCTGTCTGTCCGCTGGCCTGCCTGCCCTGCCTGCCGGCCCAGCTGCTTGTCACTCATTGCTTCTGCCATTCCAAGACTGAGAGCAGAGGCGGGAGGCAGAGAGAGGCAGACTGAGGGCAGAGAGGGCATACCTGAATGGGAGAGACCCCGGGATCACAGGATTAAGAGCTGGAAGCAACCTTGGAGACCATCTCGAGCCCTCTCCCTCTTGGTCCCTCCTTTGCCCCCCTCTCTCCGCCACCCCCCCCCAAGTTCCCCCTCCAGGTGAGCTTTGGAGCAAAGGGAGACCACCTTTAAAGAACCGCTTTGGCCTCTTTGTTGAATGAGAAATTCAGAGCCAGGGCGTCACCATGAACACCAGCAGTAAGTACATCTATCTCTTCCTATTGCTTCGCTATGGGAACCGGGGGCGTTGGGGTGGAGGTGGAGGGGAGGCTGCGTTGGCTCTGACTGAGGAGCAGGAAGAGGCAACCCTGCATCTGCAGGAACCATCCACACCCAGGCTGCTGCCTGCTTTTGTTCCTATGGGGGAGACGAGGTTCAAGACAGGCCTTTCGGAGCAGGAGGATGCCACCCGTCTCTGACAGCTACCCTGTAGGGCACTTGGTCCTCCTGGTAGTAGCAATAGGGCTTGGGTCAAGCTATTGTGCAGATGTCAGTGCCCTTAAAGAGCTCTCTGGGTACCCTCTTTCCCCATTCCCAGGCCCCTGCTTGGGGATAAATAGACCAGAGCAGGTTGGTGGGTGTGTTCAATGGTAGCCAAATGTACAGTATCCCAGGCAGATCTCTCCAAAGGCCAGTCTGGCTCTTCCAGTGCTGGGGAGTGATAATCACAGTAACTCATATTTCTATAGTAGTTTAAGGTTGCCGAATACTGGGTGGGGGTGGGGAGGAACGACTGTATTTAGAAACTGATGGGAATGTGAGCAGGGAAGCAGGCACTGTCTGTGAATCGTCCCTGCATACCCCAGACGACAAATGGTCTGCCGGAGCTGGCTCAGACATCTTCCTGCCAGATGGATTGGGTGGGACCTATCTTTGCCAATTGGTTTACAGCTGTTGGAAAGCGCATGAGCAGCTGGGACATAGTAGAAAACACTTCCAACTAGGAGGCAAGAGAACTGTGTTCAAGTGTTGACTTGATAGCATGACCTTGCTCAAGACCCTTGTCCTCTCTGGTCCCCCCACACACACACCCTTTCCTCCTCTATTAAAGGAATGATTTCTACTAAATGGTTTCTGAGCTCCCCTCCAGCTCAGTCCATCTATGAGTAGACTGTTGAGCACTCACTTCACCAAGCCCAGAAAAAAACTGTTGGAAGCCAAACCATGTCTTGTGGAAGTTATTCTCTATCTAGCTAGAATTTGAAGCTGTGGTCAAAGAGCAAAAGTCCATGAGACTGAAATTAAATTCATGTCCTCCCCTTCTTTGTGTGTGTGTATATATGTGTGTGTGTGTGTGTGTGTGTGTGTATGTTGTGTTTTGTGTGTTTGTGTGTAAATAAAATTAAGAACTTAGGGTTCTTTTTGACCACAAAGTTCCTTTCCAGTTTAATGAATTCATCATCCTATGATCCACCTATAAATGTGTACTGGATTTTGCTTGTATTTGGTTTAACAGTCTAAGTCATCAGTTTGGTTCTGGGGTAGGTAGGACCAAAGATTTAAGGCAGGGTCTTTTCTGAAGATTTTTGCCTGCAATTTTAAATAATTAGTGCAATATAGTATAGTGGAAAAGGCATTAGGGAATTTCCACCTATACCAGTGAATCTAATCAGCACCTTGTCAGTTTTTCTGGAATTTATTCTTGAATGGAGATTTCTTACCATGTAAAAAAGTGCAGAAATGTGTATGCATGAGAGGCTTGGTAAATTGAAAGAGAACTGAATACGTTTAAGTACTAACTTCATCTCTTAGTAGCTGTGACTTTGGACAACTAAATTCACCTCTCTGGGCCTCCATTTCCTCATCTTTAAAATGAGGATAATATTTGCATTGTTAACCTGGCCAAAATGTAAGGAAATTGAATTTTAAAGCAGTGAATAAATGTGATACTTTATTATGGTTGAACTTCTGGATAACCCTTTGAAAAACAGGAGTGAAGAGATCTTTGTTTTATTCAAGGAATTGAAGGTCAAGTGTTGATAATCCCCTTTTAAAATTGTTCTCTATGGTAAGCATAGCATGTGTTTTCTGAATCCAGAGTTGTTCTTCGACCAGTAAGACCAAGAGTTCCATTCTCTTTTTCTAGTTTTCAGAGTAGTCTTGCTTAATGACTGAAACTAGGGATAGGCAAGGTATCAGCCTAGGGTGCTGCAAGCAGGAAGGCATAATTTTATATGGATTTTTGAAAATGAAGATGTTTTAATGCTAGGGCAAAAAAAGACTTGTATTCAAATTCCAACTCTTCTACTTGTATATTGTTGGGCAGCCCATTAACCCTCCCTGAATCTTAGTTTCTTCATGTATAAAATGAGAAAATTAATTGAACTGAAGGAAATCTTAATATATAGATGGGAAACTAAGGCCAAAAATGCCTGATATGTGGGTATCACAGTGGATAGAGCACCGGCCCTGGAGTCAGGAGTACCTGAGTTCAGATCTGACCTCAGACACTTAATAATCACCTAGCTGTGTGGCCTTGGGCAGCCATTTAACCTCATTTGCCTTGCAAAAACCAAAAAAAAAAAGTTAAACAGCAAATAAATGGCAGAATCAAGTCTTCTGACTCTACATTCAATGAACTTTCTTCAATGCTATTGGCACTATGATGCCTAAAGTCTCATCCTTCTATTTTGTGATGTCAAGTCACATAATATGATAAAGACATAGAGCTTATCATGAACAATGATAAGAGTATTATTGGTATATGTGGACTGTGCAATTTCCAAGTACATTCTTTCCTCTCCTATCTCCTGATGTTTGCCTCCAAAATCAAAAGAATCAGATGCTTTTGAGTTGAGAGTGAGTTCATTCTCTTCAGGTGTGAGTTGAATTATGTGGTCTCTAAGATTCTGTGATTCTGAAGAAATCAGGGCTTTGGAGAAAAGGCAGTTCCAGGAAAGAAAAACAAACAAAAACCATAGATTCTTTCCTTGGTTCTACAAATAAATAGCTTTTCTTTTTATTTGAACTGTCCTTGGTAAGTGTGTACATGGATTTGCAGAATCATAGTGGAATCTATTCTAGTTCTCACCTGTAATAACATCTTTAAAAATTCTCTGATAGAATGCTTCCACTGACTGGGAGCTTATTGCCAGATTCCAGCAGTACCTTCTGCTTGACCCATGGTCTCTGTCTCATGATGATAGACAATTTCAACATCTAGAAAGAAGTTGACATATTGGAAAGGCTTGGAATTAAAAGGCCAGAGATTGAGCCTGGCTCTGAAGCTTCCTTGTTTTATGATGGTGAAGCCTCAGTTTCCTTATTTTTGAAATGTATTTATTCTTGGTTATTATGTAAACCTTAAATCACTAAAACATTAGCATTGTTGTTATGTCCTTTCTATCTGTAATACACAAAGCCTTCCTGTTTAATGACTTTGGGATGTTAGAGAAGCTGGTCTAGACTCAGATAGGGTTGGGCCAAGTTCTATTCACCTCTGGGTCTTTCTGTCCCAGTGACACTGAAACTGAAGGAGGAAGAGATAGAAGCAAGGGCTGTCTGGCTGGCAGGTTAAACTGCAGAATGCCAGTCTTGTTTGACAGCCTTGAAAAGCAAGAGACAAGCCTTCCTGAGAAGAAGAGGAAGGTGAGACTTCATATAATCCTCTGCCCTGGTCATACCAGACCTAGATTGTTCCAGAGACACATTTTAGGTATGAGTTGAAGCATTTACAGAGAAGAGTAAACATAATGATGAGAGCACATATAGTGATTGCTTGAAGGAATTTAAGTTGGGGCAGAGAAGACTCAGGGAAGATAGGATTATCTTCTAGGGTTGTCATCTCTATCCTATCCTGCTTCTTACTCCCACTATCTCCTCTACTTAATTTAGCAAATATTCATTTGGCATCTACTATGTACAAGTCCCTGGGAATACAAAGTTGAAAATAACACAGTACCTGACCCTCTAGAAATTTACAGTAAAATGGGGGGTGGTAGATAGGATAAGTACAGAGGTGAGTGTCTATGTGGCCAAAATAGCAGAAGGACCTTAGAAATCATACAGCCCTTTGAAGGCACTAGGAAGAACAAGAAAAAGGCAAAAGAGAACTCTAAACCATGCATTAAAATGATGGGTTTTGGCTGGGGGGAATAGTGAAGGGGTGGCAGTTATCAAGAAAGGCTGATTTCTTCATTGAGATATCACTTGAGCTGGGCCTGAGCCTTGAAGGAAAGGGAAAGGATTCTTTTTAGGATTTGAAGGAAAAAAAAACATATTTTCTGAGGAAGGTTTGCGTAAATATACAGGAAAATGAAGGACAAGATTAGGGAGAAAATATAGTCAATTTGACTTGAATACAGATTACAGAAAAAAGAGGAGAAAAGAGACTGGACCTGTCTTTGCATGATAGAGGAGAATCTTCTTATTGAAAATTGATACATTCCCTGAAACTTAGTCATTTAGAATTGCCTAGAGCTCTAAGAGGTTAAGTAATTTGTCCAAAGGGGGCAGCTAGGTGGAAGAATGGATAGAGCACCAACCCTGGAATCAGGAGGACCTGAGCTCAAATATGGCCTTACTTAGCTGTGTGACCTTGGGCAAGTCACTTAACCCCATTGCCTTGCAGAAACAAAGCAAAATTAAAAAAAAAAATAACTTACTCAGGGTCATATGGCCAATATCTGTCAGAGGGAGGACTCAAACCCAGTTCATACTGGCTCAAAGGTAAGATCTCTGCCCAACATCCCACACTATTGTCATGATGAGGAAGAGAGTGAAATAAATTGAAAAGGTAGATGGAGTCAGATTATAAAAGACCTTAAATAGCAGATGAAGAAGTGTATGTGTGTGGGGGGTGTTTTCCCTCTGAGTACTGGGGAGTCACTGAAAGATTTTCAATAGGGAAGTAAGACAGTCAAACTTGTGCATTAGATAGAGTATGAAGGATGGCACTGAGGAGAGAGAGACTAGACAGACACAGGTGGAAATCTATAGTTCTTTCTACTGGAGCAAAGAGATGACACAATGGATAGAGTCCCAGGCCAGGAGTCAAAAATACTCATCTTCCAAAATTCAAATCTGGCCTCAGATACTGTGTGACCCTGGGCAAGTCACTTAACCCTGCTTTCCTCATTTTTCTCATTTGTAAAATGAAGTGGAGAAGAAAATGGTAAACCATTCCAATATCTTTGCCAAGGAAATGGGATCACAAAGAGTTGGACATACTGAAAAATGATTGAATAACAACAACACTAACTCTAAAGGAAAGAGAAAAGGGAGGATGCCTGAATCTAAAAGAGAGGGTGATGATAAGCCTGGCTTCGGTCTGAGATGGACTTCCTGAAGAGAAAACTGGGTGGGTACATAGCAGTTTAGGAGTCTTTCTCTCATTTGATATGTCTGTTCTCAATTCTTGAATTCTTTACTCCCCTCTTTTCCCAGCTCCACCCCAAATTTCATTTCCAATTTCCTGTGAAATATGGTGTATTCCTACACTGCCTCTCCTTCTACCCTCCCTCACACTTTCCAGACTCCTACTCCCTCTAGGCATTTCAGTCATCCATAGTTACAGACCATGATAACTGGGCCTTACAGATACTATCCAGTCCAACCCTTTCATTTTACAGAGAAGAAATTTAGACCTAGAAAGAGGGATTGGCCCCTAAGTCTTCTAGTTTTAAATCAAAGATCTCTTTTTCCTAAAGGGGATAAATGCTGGTCACAGACTTCCCCCACTCACACTTCAGTAAAAAAAAAAGTATTAAATGTTTGCTATGATCTAGAAATATTGCAAATCACTGGAAATATAAATATTTTAAAAGACAATCCCAGCCCTGTAGGAACTTACATGTTAATAAGGGGAGACTATTCACAAAACCAGTGGTGACCAGTTAAGAGTATTTTGTTCTGAGGACACAGAAAGAGGAGGGAGAGGGGAATAATACTGGCAGACTTAGGCAGATGGTAAGAAATGTTATTAAGTGAATGACTGGAAAAAGTATGAAAGTGAAGCATCTGTGGTCTGGTATCTGGGGTCAGCTAGTAGATATAAATATAGATATAGATGTAGATATGGACCAGTTTGCAGAGATTTTATTGATGATTTTTCCTTTTCTTTTTTTTTTTTTTACATCACTGTCACTTCCCAATGATTTCCCACCCTCAGGCCCATAAAATTCTCCCTTGACCCAAATAAACAGTCAAACAAAATGACTCTGCTCCTCTCTCTAGTCTATCACCTCTCTGCCAAGAGTTGAGAAGCATACTTCAGTATAGGTGGTCTGAAGTCACCATTTTCTAGCCTGGAGGTGTAGGGTAATCTTTGTTTCTCAGGGAATAATATTATACGATTTATACCTGTAAAGAACCCTAGAGATCCTTATTTTACAGATGAAGAAAATGAAACCCAGAAATGATAAGAGATTTATATAATGTCACACAGCTAGTAAGAAGAATTGGGATTCAAAACCAGATTGTCAGGCTTCAATACTGGTGGTCTTTCCAAGATATTACCTGCTCACAATTTCTTCCTGGACATTATATTCATTCCCATTACTTCATCTATCACCAGTTTGCACTATCATAAATCTCTTTCTCCAGCCCTCAATTTCTGTTGAATTCCAGTCTCTTATTTTGAACTGTCAGGGATCATAGGAACTCACAATGAAGGACAGAGATGATTTAAGGCTAGACTAATGGTTTCATTAATCTAGGGAGCCCCAGTGAGGAAGTTCCTCTCCTTGTGCAGTTTGGAAACTTCTCTTTGGTTTATGGCCTTGGAGAGTATCCTAAGAGGATTTAGAGATTACATTACTGGCCTAGCTATGTGTCAGAGTCAGGAATTGAACCAAGGCTCTGTACCAACATAGCATGGTGGAAAGAACCCTGGACTTGGAACCTAATGGATCACCTTGTTCTACTCCCTCAAATTACAGAGAAGGAAACCAAGGCACACAGGAGTCAAGTGATTTGACCAAAGTCATACAGTAAAGAATTGAATCCAGGTGTTCTTAGTTCTGAAGACAGTTCTTTCCACACTTGGGGCAATTTTGTTTTTTTTAACAAACCATGACCCTCTTCTGTTCCCTATCTTCATTTCCTCCAGAAATTTATTTGGCTCTGCAAAAGTAACACTGATTACACTCATTTACTCAAAGTGTTCACTGTTTATGCCTGATTACCATGCAGTACAGAAATGATTATGCATGTCATTAAATAGGTGTCAGATTAATTTTGCTGTGAGTTTTAGTTGATTACAACACTAAGCTCCATTTATGTGAGGCACAATCACTGTGTAATAGGGGAAGTATTGGCCTTAGAATTGGAAGACCTAGATTGGAGGCTTAGATTTGCTGCTCACTAACAATGTGACCCTAGGAAAAATGACTTCCTCTCTTTGCACTTTAATTTGCTCATCTTTAGAATGTGGACAGTAATAAAGGCATTATTATCTCATTGTGAGGCTCAAAAGTTTTAGTATAGTAGCTTTTTCAAATGTGAGGCATTTTTCAGAGAATTCCTTTTAAATCCCTCAAGATAGACCGGAGGCAATTTGATATAATGGAGTGGGTACTCCTTGCACTGGGAGTCAGGAACCCTAGGTTCTTGTTCTACTTCAGAAGTGGAGTCCCTACTGTATGATCTTGAACATCCGATCAATATGCATTTATTAAGCACCCTCTCTGAGCCTGTTTCCTCTTCTGTAAAATGAGGGACTAGGACTCAATCTCTTCCATCATTGATACTCTTTGTTCTATAATCTGAAGACCTTTCCAATTCTGCAATTCTGTAAGGTCTCTTCTTGCTTTAATGTTCAGCTATGCTTTCAAACACTCACATTCTGAGCTCAGCTCCCAATGGAGTCTGGGAAAAGAGGATGGAGAGATAGAATGAAAAAGAGCAATTGAAGAATAATCAGAAATGAAGATAAAGTGACTCTGAAATTGATAGTGTGAATCAATGCAAAGATACTCAATTTACACTCCAAATTTAGGGAACACAATAATACAATAATTGCCTCCAGCAAAATGTGCTCCAACCACTCACCCCCCCACCTTGGAGACTTCAGCTGGTTTTCCCCTGGGTGTGTCTATTACTACTAGACCTCCACCCCAAGCTGCTAACCAACATTTTTTGGATGGTCATTGTAAACTCAAACTGTAGAAAATAGTCACTTAAGGTGTGGGAGCTTTTTGTGTTTCTTATGACTTGTCTTTCCTGACTGATGGGAAAACGTTTGATTGTTCACACTTTAAAAAAAAGTTTTATTTTATTCTTTTACTCATTTGCTCAAATGCTTTCCAAGATTGACTTTGGGCAGGAATCACTGCTCAACTATGCTTATGGGGGGAGGGGTTGAGGTGGGGTGGCAGGGAGAAAGAGGGAGGAGGATTGGGAAGGAAAGGGAACAAAGTTGAATAATGTATAACTTATGTTCCCATAGAACTCACATTCTGGTAGGGGAAAATGAGGAAACATGGAAATGTGGAAAGAACACTAGACTTGGATCCTAATCCTAGCACTACTATTTGCCAACTGTGGTCATCATCTTCCCTCACAGGTTTTCAGTGTCCTTGTTTGAAAAATGACAGGGCTGGTCTCAGTGATCTCGAATATCCTTTTAAACTCAAAATCTTGTGAACATGGGCACAAAACATATTCCATAAGAGATAGAATGAAAGAATTATAAAAGAAATTCAATGTATTAGAGTAATGGAAAAGATAGAGAAATATTCCATTTGTAAGGGATGGGAAAGGACAGGCTGAGGAAGGCTTTGGATGAGGTGGCATTTGAATTGAGGCTAGAGGGATAGACAGGAGTTAGATAAGAACTAGGAAGGAAAGTCATTTCAAGCAGAGGAACAGATTTGGTGAGGAGGGGACAGATGACAGAAAATTGTGGGACTTTATTTAAAAAATGGTAAATAGTCCACTTTAGCTAAGCATAAGGTAGAGAAAAGAAAGTAATTGAAGATGAAGATGAAAGGTGAGGTTGGTAGAAGAACACTGTATATGGTAACCATGATAATGATGGAAACATCAATGGGAAAACAACAATGAAAGATTTAGTGCAGGGTACAATGTATTTCATCAAACAGGTGGTAGACTATAGGTGCAGAATAAAGCATACATTTTCAAACATTGGTCAAATGTTGATTTGTTTTACTTAATTTTTATTTATTACAAAATAGAATTTGATTAGATGGGGAGGGTGGGAGAAAGAGTCATTGAGAAGTAATCATGAATTCTTAATAGGAGTATGATTTTTTATAAAAGAAAGGTTGCAGTCAAATTATGGAGGGCATTAAAGGATAAATTTGACATTTTCTAATTATTAAAGGGGGGGCATTATTTTAAGCAAAAAGTTTCACAATCTGGCTCTAATCTTCCTTTCCAGCTTTCACTTAAAAAATCCCCTTCAGATGCATCTCCTCCCAGCAGTTCAGTGATCAAGGACAATCCTGAGAGACTTGTTATGGAAAATGCTATCCACATTCAGAGAAAAAAACTATGGAGTCTGAATGCAGAGCAAGACATACTAAGTTCCCTTTTTAAAACTTCTTTTATGTTTTTTTTCTTTCTTTCTCATGGTTGTTTTCCCTCTTAGTTCTAATTTCTCTTTCACAACATGACTAATATGGAAATATGTTAAACAAAATTTTACATGAGTAACCTATATCAGGGGAGGAAAAGGAGAGTAGTAGAAAAATGTGGAACTTAAAAGTTTGCAAAAGGATAATTGTTGAAAACTATCTTTGCATGTAATTGGAAAAAAATTAAATTAAAAAAACAACTTCCCCTTCACACACTCTGCAATCCAAATTGATCAGAACTTTCTGCCATTCAGTGGCAGATCTGTGTATCCATTGCTGAGCACAGTATTTAGCATATATTAGGTGCTTAATATATGACTGACAAATTTGACCCCAGCCTTCCTTTCAAGCTTTTTCTTGTAAAACACTGCTTCACTAACTCTGCATTCCAACCAATTGGAACACTCACACACAAATCTCATTTTTACAGAATCCGAGTTAGAAGAGAGCTCAGCAGTCATCCAGCTTAATCCATAACTGAATTAAGAATTTCCCCTAACACATCCCAATAAATGATAATCTAGTTACCACCTGAGGACTTCCATGATAAGGATCTCACTGTTTACTAACACCTAATATACTCTCTTGGGACAGCTCTAATGGCTAGGAAATTTTTCCTCACATTCAGCAGAAATCAACCTCTCTGCAACTTCACCTCAGGCCAAATATCCTTCTTCTGTATATTATTGTTATTATTCAGTTGTGTCTAATGTTTCATGACCCCTTTTGGTTTTCTTGGCAAAGAAACTGGAATGGTTTGCATTTCCTTCTCTAATTTTACAGATGAGAAAACTAAAGCAAATAGGGTTAAATTTGCCTAGGGTCACACATCTAGTAAGTGTCTGAGGTCAGATTTGAACTGGGGAAGATTTGAACTCAGCCCTGACTCCAGGCTCAGCACTCTATCCAGGACATCACTTCCTTAAAGATGACTATCATCTCCTTCCCAAGACTTCTCTTCTTCAAGTTAATGGTTCCTTCCTATCCTCTTCTCTCCCTTTAACTGATGTTTTCCATTCTCACTGGTCTCATTCCTCTAAGTCCACTCCAATTTGCCAATGCCCTTCCTAAAATGTAGTGCCCAGACCTGATGACAATATGCTAGCCAGTGTGGGAGAACAACAAGGCTATGGCCTTCCTCACTCTGGAAATAATACTTTCTGTTAATACAGTCTGAAGTCACTTGAAAAATAGTGTGATCTAATAGAGCCAGCATTGAATCAGAAAGATCTGGGTTTGAGGCTTACCTTTGACATCCACTGGTTTTGTGATCCTGGGCAAGGTACTTAACCTCCCAGTGTTCCAAACTTTGTGTAATGGAAGTTCTTCCAAATGTTCTGGGAAACACTTGATATTGAAAGATGGGTAATGTCAGCTTAGTATAAAGAGAAACACTGTACAAAAAAGTATCAAGGCCATGAAGGCAAAATCCCATCTTCAAGGAGCTCACAATTTAATAGTGAGAGATAGTGTGCAAATAACTTTGTACAAACAAGATAAATACAGAAGAATTTGGAGATAATTTCAGAGGGAAGGCACTAATAATATTAAAAGACTTAGAAAGTCTTCTTGAAAAAGGTAGGGTTTTGGCTGCTATCTGGAGGAAAAGGTTGAGGAGGGGGAGAATAAAAGGAATAAGGCAAACCCAATGAAAAAGGATGAAGTTTGATGTTTTGCAGTGTCTTGTTTGAAGAACAGCAGGGAAACCAGACTTCAGAAAGGGACTAAGGTGAAAACTGTGCAGATAAAGGGAGGAGGAGTCCCAGATAGGAGTTCCATATAGCAATGAAACACAGTTTTACAGAGAAAAGGAGGTCATGGATTTTTTTTTTTTATTGTCATATTATTCTGTAATTGTTTAGCTATTTTTCAGTCATGTCTAATTTTTTGTGATCCTGTTTTCTTAGGAAAGGTACTGGTATGGTTTACCATTTCCTTCTCCAGCTCATTTTACAGATAAAGAAACTGAGGTGGACAGGTTAAGTGACTTGCTCAGGGTCACACAAATAGTGTTTGAGATCAGATTTCAACTCAGGAAGATGAATCCTCTTGAATCCAGGCCTCACACTCTATCCACTGTGCTACAT
Organism: Macrotis lagotis; assembly: GCF_037893015.1. Lineage (NCBI taxonomy): Eukaryota > Metazoa > Chordata > Mammalia > Peramelemorphia > Peramelidae > Macrotis > Macrotis lagotis. The sequence continues at coordinate 366,643,036 of NC_133658.1, forward strand.
AAGTCCATCCATATTTTTCTATCTTCTATTATTTACCTTAAATTTCATTGAAATCCCTAGGGCTTTCTTTCTTTCTTTCTTTCTTTCTCTTTCTTTCTTTCTTTTGCAAGGCAATGAGGTTAAATGACTTACTCAAGGTCACACAGCTAAATTAATTATTAAGTGTCTGAGGCTATATTTGAACTCAGGTCCTCTTAACTTCAGGGCTGATGCTCTATAGTCCAGTCCCATCTTCTCCACCTTTTATTGTGTCACTGAGCTATTAAACTCAAAGATAGGAAGGACATAAAGACATTTATCCTTGCTAATTGTTTATAGTAGATGAAGAGCATCTTTCTAGCCTTTTTAGCTCTTTTGGGATCTTGCTGTGTACTTTTTCCACCTACCTTCAGGTCTGGAATAGGCTTCTCTCTGTTCATGTCCATCCTTCTACTCCTTTAAGGTTTATTTCAAATGCTAATTCTTCCATAAAGTCTCTCCCTGCCTCCATTCACCCTGAAACCTAAAAATGATCCTTCTTTCTTGAATCTCTCTAGTCATCTTTGTTGAAGTCTTATCAACATGTACATGAGGGTACAAGTTATCTCTTTACTTCTCTAATATTCACTGCCCTGTCCCTCCCTGGCCTCACTGTGAACTCCCCATGAGAGGGTAGGAAATATTTTTCAAATTTTAATCTTTGTAGCTCCACCCCCAACACAATGTTTTAGTCACAGCTTGGTGAAATTTGGTGTACTTAGAAATGTTCAAAATTAATCCATTGTTGAGCTTTTGTTTAATACATACTATCCCTAAGAATGGGGGAAAAAAATAGGTACAGCCAGAGAGTAATAGAAACTGTTAGAAACATTTGCATTGTCACCACAGTTTTAAAATAGGTGTGGTTTTGATTTTCCTGATAGAGCTGATATGTATAATTTAAGTACTTTCAAAGGTGCAACCAAACACTTACTGGTGATAAAGACATGCCCTGAACCTACCCTTTCTTTTTTGTGTGTCCTCTTTACAGAAGAATCAGATTAGCCCATCAGAACAAATAGGGCAAGGCATGGTCTCTCTCCAAGCCTCTTTTTGGCTAATACTTTTGGGTCAGCAACTAGCAATGTCAGCTGGAAATGTGCCTTCCTACATTCTATGGGCTTACAATTTTCTTTTTATTATCCTCATTTCCATTTATATAGTGCTTTAAAGTTTTTTCAGGCATTTTCTTCATGATTGCCTTGTGAGATAATTGGTATAAATATTCTTATCCCCATTTTACAGACGAGACAAATAATAATTTTATGCTCCTATTCACCATGGGAAATCCTACTTAATGGTAATGTATTATCCTGCTTCCTGAGAAGGTGACTTTGGAGGAGAATGTCTTTGAAGTACTGCCTGGTTGTGTCACCCCAATAGAGTGGTCCTTGTTAGACAGTGTGTCAGAGTAAAAAGTCATGAATTTTGAGTCAAATGACCTGGCTTAAATCACTTTGGCTCTCTGAGCCTTCATTTCTCCATCTGTAAAATGAAGGATCTAGATAGAATTATCTTAAATGCACTTTCCTATTCTAAATCTTATGATCATGGGATTCAGCAAAACAAACCTGGTTCTGTGTCCTTACTTTGCTGGTTGACCCCCTCTGGGGAGGTTGACATCACCTCCTGTTGCATGCAGTGAGGGCCAAAATTAGGGCAAGCAAGATCCTGTCCCTATATCCTGGAGTCTGGCTTTGTTTCCAGGGCAACTAAGGAGGCAGGTGGGAAGGAGAGGTAAAAGAGGTCAAGAGACAAATTATGGGAAATTTGAGCCAACTTCAGGTCAAACCAAATCAAAACCTGCCCTTCTAACCGCCACATTGATTTTAATAATAACTGACAATTATGGAGTGCTTTAAGGTTGTCAGAATGTTTTGTATGGTCCTTCTTATTTTTATCCTCATGACAACAGGTATTATTATTATTTTCAGGAAAAGTCAGATTCAGAGATGTTAAATTACTTGCCAACAGTAACATAGCTCATAAATCTCCAAAGCAGGAATGAAGTCCAAATTAAATACTCTCTTATACCCCACTGACTTTGTTTGATGCATGGGACATCATTTGTAGCGTAGATTAGTGAAGCAAACTCAGAAGACCATATACTAAATGAGGTACTGAAGCAACAGGACTTCCCTGGGAACTACATTGGTGTTCCACTTGATGGAATAGGGAATACCTTCAAACTAGGGTTAATCCAAGTTCAGTGTGAGAATCTGAATCAGAACATTTAATCAGAACCTTTTTAAAAAAGTTTGGTAACTAACAGGGCTTTCTCTTCTGCTGAGTTGGTGGCCTGATGTAAATGTTTCAGAAATGTACTTCTAGCACTGGGAATGGAATCAGTGAATTTCAAGGGGAGGAAAGATCTCAAAGCTCAGTATTCCAACTCATACCTAAGCAAAAAAGTCCTCCACCATATCCATGCCTTAAAGGTAAACATTTGTATTCTTGACTTGAAAACCTCGATTGATAGGACATTTCCTACCTTCTGAAGTAGCTAGAAAGACAGGCGTTTCATCATGCTTTAATCTAAACAAAAATCTCTCTGTCACATTCCTTATCTTCATCTGAAGACCTCAGCACTTCTCTATGGCAACTAGAAGGGATCATGGAGATTATCTATACCACAAACAAGAACTCCTTCCTCCATATCCCTAACAAGGGCTCATCCAACCTCTACTTGAATATCTCTTTGATGAGGGAGCTGGAAAGTCTCAGAGGTCATCTAGTTCAACTTGTACTTGAACCACAGTTTTCTTCTGTAGCATCCCAGAGAAACTATCACTGCGAGTTTGTTTGAAACACTTCCAATGACAAGACACTTCCCTCCTCCTCAAGCAAGAGGTTCCATTTTTGATAACTCTAATTATTAGAAAATTCTTTCTGATATTTAGCAGAATTTTGCCTTTGTGAAGTTTCTATTTATTATTCCTCACTTAACTTCTGGGTTTCAGCAAACAGAGCTTGACTCCTCTTTCATATTCATCACCTTTGTGGTTTATCCATCTGAGCTAAGGAGAGTAAAAGTAGTTTTATTTTTGTTTTTTAGGTTTTTTTTGCAAGGCAAATGGGGTTAAGTGGCTTGCCCAAGGCCACACAGCTAGGTAATTATTAAGTGTCTGAGGTAGGATTTGAACTCAGGCACTCCTGACTCCAGGGCCAGTGCTCTATCCACTGCACCACCTAGCCACCCCAAAAGTAGTTTTTGCTGGGGACAAACTAGGGTGAGCTTTTCATAAAGCTGAGAAGCACTCTCCCTCTGGTATCCTGGAAGGAATCAGTCAGAGTCATCATAGTTGTGATCAGATCCCTTCAGAGCACCTAGAAGGAGATTCCATCAGAGAACCTTCTGACCATCCTCCAGGCCCCTAAGCTTTCCCACAAGTGATCTCCATCATTGTAAAGCAGTGGGGAGGAGGTCTGAATTGGGACTCATTAATATCAGAGGATCATCATGGATTGAGAATTGGGAGGGACTTTAGAAATCATCTAGTTCAACTCCCTTATTTGGACAGAAGGAAACTGAAACCTAGAGAGCTTAAGATATTTGTCCAGATTCACATATTTGGCAAATGTCTGTTAGAATCCAAACTTTAATTTTGAATACTCTAACTCTAAATCCAACCCTCTTTCCATTGAACCCAGCCAGCTGCTTCCTTGTCAAAAAAAAATCTAGGCACTGGTTCTTCCCTGTGTTAGCCCTGTTATTTTTCCCATTTCTCAGTTTCTTCATCTTTAGAAGAAGGAATAGAGAGTCCTAGAGGATCTGAAAGATCCCTTTTAGCTTTAAATCCTTAGACCTTACCTTTTTTTTCTCACCTCCTGCATTTCCCAAATCCTAACCTTGTACTCAGATCTCAAGACCATTGACTTATAGCATTATATATCACACTTAACAACCAAACAACAAAGACACTATTTTGAGTTCTATCCACATTTATTAAATACCTTTGATGATGATGTTTGTCCTTTGTTCTCAAAGAAGACCATGACAACAGGGAGGTAATGTCATGACAAGCACATGAATTAGATTTGAGTAAGGGGGTACTTTGCCAACTCAGGGTCAAGTGACTTGTCCAAGGTCATACAGCTAGTAAGTATCTGAGGCTGAATTTGAACTTGGGTCCTCTTGATTTCAGGACTGGTGCTGTCATCTAGCTTGCCCTATTACAGTGGTAACAAAGAAGAGAGCAGCTTAGATTGCATAATGGTTAGAGCATCTTGCCTAGAGTCAGAAAGTTCAAATCTGGCCTCAGATACTTACTAGCTGTGTGACCCTTAACTTTGTTTGCCTCATTTCCTGATCTGTAAAATGAGCTGGAGAAGGAAATGGCAAACCACTCCAGGATTTCTGCTAAGAAAATCCCAATTGAGGTCATGAAAAGTTAGACATGACTGAAAAACAGCAACAACAACAAACAAAGAAGTAGAAGATAAAAATCCTAGAATCTTATTATAAATTTCTTTGCAACTACATACTATCAGAGAATTATATTCAAGACAATTGACTTTTTTCATCATAGCAATTTATGGAGTAGGAAGGCTTTGCTCTACCTACACTGAGGGAATCATAGATGCTTAAAATAATTTGTGAGCTAGTGTGATTCCTTGAAATTATAGTGATGAAAATCAAAACAATAAGGAATAGCATTGAGAAAATACTTAACATGTTACAAAGTACTTACCACACAACTTTGTGAGGGAGGGAATAAAAAAAATAATAAATAATAGCTAACATTTCTATAGCACTTACTATGTGCCAAGATCTCATAATGCTAAGAGGTTGGTTACTACTGTTATTCCCATTTTATAAATGAGGAAACTGAGGCAGACAGAGGTTATGTGACTCACCTAGGGTCATACATCTAATAAATAATCAGTTTGGGATTATAATTCAATTTTCTTGGTTCTAAATCTTACCTCTCAGAGAGAAATATTCATAGACATCACACATGAAATATGAAACGTAGAATTCCTAACCATAACTATGTAGAAATATAGAAATATGTACATCTTATGTTAAGTACTGTGAGAGAAGACTACATTTAAAGACAGAGAATTTGGGTAACCTTTGTTCTTTACTTTTTACATGTTTGAGTTTAGGAATATCAGTCTTTGGATTCTGAATTTCTTGTATGTAAAATGAGAGAGTTGAACTGGATGAACTCAAAGATCTCATTCATCCCCAGACCTTAAGGTGTCATGAACTCATCAACCAAAATGTCTCTGCGATAAAATAACAGAATTTTAGAAATCTCATACTCTCAGGAAATTCTGGGATACCACTCACATGCAGAAATCTAGTTCAATTTCTCCTCTATTTAAAATTCTTCAGTAATTACTTTATATTTATATTATTTATATATTATATGTTTATTTATATATTATATATTTATATTTATATTACTGATTAAATGATCCTTGATCTGCCATAAATTAATCCATTGCTACCATTCCAGACTTATCCATGGTGACTCATCTCACTCCTCTTTATGATCCTGACAAACTGAACTACTTAATATTTCCTGCCTCCATGCATTTGCTAATATATTTTCTATTCCTAGAATATCGACCCTGCCCATCAGTGTGTTCCGCCTATTCTCCAAAACAAATCTTAGCTCTTCTAGAGCTCCTTACTTGTTCTGCCCAGGCATTAGCAACATTTATTAACCCTGCCTATCTTTAATCTATACCCCATGAGGCTTGAAAGGACTATATATTATTTCAGTTTTATATCTACATCATCTCAGAGCATAACTTTTCTTCACCTAGTAAGCACTTTAAAAATATCTACTGAATTGTGGGATGGCTAGGTGGTGCAGTGGATATAGCCCTGGCCCTGGAGTCAGTAGTACCTGAGTTCAAATGGGGCCTCAGACACCAAATAATTACCCAGTTGTGTGGCCTTGAACAAGCCACTTAACCCTATTTGCCTTGCAACCCCCCCAAAAAAATATCTATTGAACTGAATGAATTAGTATATATATATATATATATATTAGTATATTATATATATTTAAGAGCTGAGGACTTAGGGACATAATTACTCCCTTGAGATAGCTGATATTCTTCAATAGGGAAGGATTAGGATTGTTTTTTAGTTGGAGGAAATGAGGATGTTTAGTATATGAGAGCTACACATAGCTGCCTTCAAATATATGAAGAATTGCCACATGGAAGACTTATTCTGTTTGACTCAAAAAACAAATCAAGAGCAATGGACAGATGTTGCAGAAAGGCAGGTTTAGGATGAATATAAGGAAAACCTTCCTAACAGTTTAAATTGTTTTTAAGTGAGAGGAGTCACCTCGGGAGAAACAATTCAATTTAATACAATTTAACAAGCATATATTGGGTATTTATTATTTGTCAGACATTGAATTAAGTCTTGGTGACACAAAGACAAGTCAGAACTTGCCTTCAAAGAGTATGCATTCTATCCTAGGATATCAAAGGTTTTTTACTAGGGGTCTTCAGATAAAGGGTGGCTAACCACTTGTTGGGAATGTTGTTAAGGGATTCTTGCTGACATATAAAGTGGACTGAATGGCCTGCAAGCTTCATTCCCACAATGACATTCTGTGGGCCCAAAGAGTAGAATCAGTTACTAATGGGCAGAAGTTAAATGTAGGCAGATTTTGGTTCAGTATAAGAAGGAACCTAGTTAATGTTATCCACAATGGACTAGGCTGCCTTCTGAAAAAGTGACTTGCCCATAACTATCAGCCTTCAGGAAGATGGGATAATTAGCTAAGGCGATTGATCTCTGAAGTTCCTTTTAGCCATGAGGGTTTATCATTCTCACCAATTGAGGTGAGCAGAGGTAGGAGAGAAAAATGCTTGATAACCGGGGAAAAAATTAATTTTTAACAAAAAAGACTTTCACAAACCTGGATCAAAGGTATCACCGGTACTTTTCCCAAATCTATCTTTTTTGAACTTTGATCACACAACTAGTAAGTGACAAAGACCTAGGTCTTGTGACTGAGTCTGGTGTTCTCTCTACTATAAACCCTATTCCATCCTGCCCCACCAAAACACATTCACCATATCCATCAGGCTAGGTGTTTACCTAGTTTTTAACAATGTGTCTGGAAAATTCTTTACGGCTGTGTTCTAGGAGGCTGCTGATGTAGAGCCAATTATCGTTTAGTTTAATTCCTAAGGGTTAGTAGAACAGTTTCTATCTGGAGTAAATTGTTTATTTTTACCTGGGACCTAAGCCCAGACTTATCTCTTACCTATTTATTTGTTCCTTAACTGGATGGGAGTGGTATGGGAGGGAGCATAAAGGGAGGTGTTGACTTAACTTTGCTGGTTTCCTGTTTACAATGTTGTAGATTCAGATAGCTCACTGTGTCCTCATTCTGTATACAATAGCAGCCAGAGCTGGGCTGCTGAAGCAGGAGGCATAGGTTTCAGTTTTGCCTCTTTCACTAACCAATTGTGTGATTTGGGCCAGTCAATACCCTCTCTAGGATTCACTTTCTCAGAATCTTAGAATCTCAGCATCTTTGGGAAATTCTTCTACCTCCCAGTAATTCCTTCCCATCTATACTATTCCTATTTTTGCCTCTTGAAGCCAAGAGGAACAAGCCTAATCAATCCTTCTGGACACATGGCAGCCCTTCTATTTCTCACAATGACACGTCTCATGCAAGGTTTTGAGTTCTCCATCCCAGTTCTTTTCAATATTCCTGCTATTGGCATAGTCTCTAGATCATCTTCATTTTTGTTGCTGTCCTTGGACATGTTCCATCATGTCAAAGTCATTCCTGGAATGTATGCCCAGAACATATGGGAAGTAGCATGGCATTGCAGCTAGAGCTCTGATTCCTGAGACAGAAGAACTGGATTCAAATCCTGCTTGCAGGTGACCTTGGAAAAGTCACCTAATCTCTCTGGGCTTCAGTTTCCTCAACAGTAAAATGAGGAGACTGGACTATCTTGTCTCTGAAATCCCTACCAAATGGGGTCTAACTACTACATAAAGACAAGCTAATTGGACTAAATGATTTCTTTCAGCTATAAATCCTATAAACTCAAGGTGTGAGCAGACTGAAATGGTATCTTGCTCCTAAACTTTTTCTATTTCACTTTGGAATGTACTTTACCTTGAAATATGAGTTTGGATGAGCCAAGATTTCACTTCAAACGTTAGACAGCCATAATGGGAACCCTGACTCAGGGGCAGCTGGGAAGTTTTCCATCCCCATCCCACCCTGGTCTGTTGTCCCTATGCTTCTGCCCCCCCCCCCTTCCTGAAGCTAGATCTAAGCTGGGAACAGAGGTTTCCTCTAAAAGTGCCTAAAAAATACCAGGATATGTAGAACTGCCTTCTCTTAACCCTTCTTTGGTTTGGGTTTCAAAGGGCTTTTCCTGCTGGGATAATAATAATAATTACCCATAAGTACTTCAAAAGAACCTCTTTTTCCTCCTCACCATGGAGGTGTTCTTAAAACTGACTCACACTCTAACTTTCCTAAGGCTGAGTAGACTTTTCATGAGTGGCTCCGGTCAAAAATGTATTTTTAATTTTTTTTTTAAATTTATTTAAGGCAATGGGGTTGTGACTTGCCCAAGGTCAAACAGCTAGGAAATTATTAATTTTCTGAGGCCAGATTTGAACTTGACCCTAGGGCCAGTGCTCTATCCACTATGCCACCTAGCTGCCCCTCTGATCAAAAATATTAACCCCTAGTGGCCAACTCACCACTTCTACCCCTTTTTCTGATGAGTCTCTCAGCATTACTAAGACTAATATTTAAGGATACATACAGTTGATAGTTTGTAACACATGAAAAACCCTTCCAGCCTAGTAGGGTCCCTGCCCCCACCCAGAGAATATGTTCTGTTAGCATATCCTTCAAGACCCCAAGGTCACCTCCATTCCAGGAAGAAGTATCAGAGATGGACCTGGAAGGAGAAATAATTCCTTACACTCATATAGGGATCCTTGATCACAGAAAGACAGTGTAATGATGTGGCTAGTGATCTGGCCTTGGAACAAGGAAGCCTTGAATTTTATTCCTGCCTCTAATGCACACTGGCTCTACAATGCTGGGCAATCTCTGAGTGCCCCCAAGCAATTCTCTAAGACTTTGCATTGCAGATATCATGCAATGAAATATTCTTTTAAAAAGTTAAAACCATTCTTAACTCACTGGACTATATAAAAATGATGGAGGGGGATAAGGAATATGGATTTGACCTAATGAGCAGTTTGTTGACCCATAGAATAAATAATCTCTTGGGTCACTTCTGGCTCTAAGTTTGATGAAAGGCTCCATGGATGCCAGTGTGGCTGTTTTCTATATTTGTACAGAACACAATACTTCCATGCCTTCTCACAGTGTGTCTTTGTCTTTCCATAAATTCTCTATAGAAGATCCCTCCAATCATTAGAATCCTTTCTCTGAATTTATCATTACTTTGCAAATATTAGGGCAATTCCAGAACATTCCATATGCCATTTTTTTGCTTTTAGGACAAGACCAACCAAGCTCCTTTTCCAGTCATACATGTTTTTAAGGATGTTTTTCATGTCATTTCTTGATGATATGTGAAAGAGCATACTATTGGATATTGAAATTGATTCTGGTTATGTATGCTGAAGTGATGCTTCAGTTTGGGACAAACTTCATCCTGGTTCAGAGATCCAGAAAAAAATTGCATCTGTGTGTCTTTGTGAAGGAAGTGAATTCAAGATCAAGTTCTCAGAAGATGCCTAACCAAGCTCCCATAGAAGTGATAGGATCATAAATCATAAGCTAGAAAGGACCTTAGAGATCAACTAGTACAATCTTCTCTTTTCACAAATGATGAAACTGAGTCCCAGAGAGGTTGAGTCACACAAATTAAGGCAGAGTCAGGACTATAGGATGATAGCTATAGAAACAGAAAGAACCTTTGAGGTCATCACATTCAAATTCCTTATTTTAAAAAAAGGAATAAACAGATTCAGGTTGAATGATTTATCCAAGGTTACATAGCTAATAAATGTCAGAAGCACTATCTGAAATCAGTCCTTCCTAAACCAAGGCCTAGCATTCTTTCCATTGTGCCAAACTGTATCTCATTCAAACCTATATCTTCTGATTCCAAAAATCATCTGGAGATCACTTATGCAAGGGGTTGTATTGCCTGGTTGGTGTCCTCTGTAATTTTGTAGTCAAGACTTGAGTAAGTCTAATGAATCATAACAATACCCATTTACATACTGTTTTAATTCAATTGAGGGGAAGGGGGTACAGTGAGGGGGACCAGACCTATAATTTCATTTGTATGGGGAAAAAATGAGGAAACTCAATTTGATTTAATTAATTTTGATTCAATGACAAACATTTATTAAGTGCCTACTATGTGCAAAGCATTGTGCTAAATCTCAGAGATAGCAGAGACAAAAATGAAATAATCTCTGAACACAAGGAGTTTATATTCTATTGGAGGTAGGAAATAGAGGTGAAATCAACATTCATAAATAAGTAAATAGAAAATATTTGTACTAAGCAGACACAAAGTAATTTGGGGAAGTAAGAAGAGCAATGCAGGAAGAGGCATTTGACCTAAACCTTAATCCCAAGAGGGAAAAGAAACAGTATTATAAGCATCAGTGATAATCTGTACAAAGACACAATGGAATATTGTCTGAGGAATAACAAAAAGCCAAGTTGTTCTTAAATGTACCATATATGAGGAAGAGTAATATGAAATCAGATGAAAATTATAGATTGGAAGCAGAACCTAAAGGGCTTTATAACTTAGAGACATTTATATTTTATCCTAGGGGCAAGAGATAACTAATGAAGTCTTGAGCAGAGGAGTACCATGGTCAGATCAATATTTTAGGAATGCCAGTTTGGCAGGGCAGCTCTATGGAGAATGGATTAGAATGGAATTCTGAAAGATTTAAAGAAATCAATTAGTGATTTCTCTAAGGAGAGAAATAATGAGTACCTGACTTGCTGTGGCTGCCATATGAATGAATAGAAGAGGACATAAGGGAGAATGGGAGTAAGCATGAGTGAAGACTTGAGGATAGCTTTGAATGTACAATCTGGGTTACTGAAAAAATAGTGGTGTTCTCATCAGAAGCAGGAAAGCTAAGAAGAGAGGTGGGTTTCAAGGAGAAGATTACATATTGAGGCAACAAGTTGAATTTGAGATGCCCATAAGATATCCAGATATAGATGTTCAATAAATAATTAAAAATGTGGAACTGGAACTCAGTAGAAAAATAAGATCTGATTGTGTATATTTAGGAATCAACTGTATAGATTTGTCAATAAATTATCAAATGATCTTTTTATAGATTTACTTTCACAATGTTTCAAAATCCTATTTAGCTATACATAACTCCCACTAATGAGATTAATTATTCTCATTTTAAGGTTTTTTTTTTTAATAAAAAAGGTTATATGTCACAAGGCTAATGTCAGGGTCAGAACTTAAGTCACCTGAGTCTACTCCTTGTATATCCAATGCTTTTTTCAATAATCATTTGACTTCATAAAGCTACCTGCCATTTGTGAAACACTTTAAAGTCTACCAAGAACTCTTACATCCACTAATTCCTTAGCTCCTTCCATCATCTTCCTGCCCCACCTTTTGCAATCCTGTAAAATGTTTGGAACACAGATACTACTTCCTCTATGATATTTCCCCTAATATCACTAACTTGAGCATAAAAGGTGATGTTATGAAACTCAAGACATGGAGTCAGGTCATCTGGAGCCAATCTTGAAACACATACTGTCTGTGCAATGTTGTCCAGGTGCTTTAACTTCTCTGAGTCCCAGTTTCCTCTTCTGTCAAATGGAGATGATACTTGCATTACTCCTATGCTTTTAAGAGAATTGCTTTGTAAGAAGTTGTAAAGTATCACTAAATCTGAATTATTATTCCTCCACCCCTACTCCATTAGATTATGTGGTATTTGATTGTAGGAACAGTCTTATTTCATCTATTATCTCTTGTATCTAATTAAGTCATGGAGAAAATGTCAGATAAGCCAGGACCAAGGACAGAGCCCTGTAGTATTCTACTGGGACAGCAATTTCAATTTAGGGGTCCTAGGACTCCCTTACATTTTTAAAAATTATGGAGGACTGCCCCCCACCACCTACAAAAGTTCTTATTTATTTGAATTATATCATAAACATTTATTGCATTAGAAATGAAAACTTCATATGTAAAGAATAGTTTAGACTTCATACTTTGAATACCTCTGCAGTAGAGAGTACTACAGTAGAGTACCTGATTGCTACTTCAATCAGGTAGACATACAGTACCACTTTTTAAGTACAGATGTTCAAACATTTGCAAATTCATTTAATTTACTATAATCTATGACATTTTTAACCATTATAACTATAAAGGTATCATGAGAAAAATCTGTCCTTGGTTTTACTAAGACAAAGATAAAATATCTACTTCATTCCCAGACTTTATTTTAAAAAGGAAATGAGGTTAATTTGATCTGACTTGTTTTTGGTGAACTAATGAATCCAAGTTGGCTTCTAAAGATCATCACATTTTTTTTAAGTGCTTTGACCCATTTGGGAATTTTGACAGGGATCAATGTAAACTTTACTTGTCTATAATTTTCAGCATTTATCCCTTTTTCTCCTTTTGAAAATCTAAACCTTTTCTTTTCTCTCAATCTTTTAGTACCATTCCCAAGATATCTAGGGGGAAAGTTAGATAATTAAGATTTGATTGTGGAGCTAAAGAATTAATTTTTTGTTTACTTTATATAGTTCTATTACTGTTCAGATGGCCAAACCATCTTCCATATGCATTTTAATACATTCCTTGGCAGGCAGTGGCATCAATCAAATAGCTGTTCTGTTCTTCAATAAATCTTACATATGCCTTTGAGAATGAATGTAAATAAGCAACATTGAAAGACTTTCTAAGGACTCTATTTAGTACAATAACTAACCTCAATCCAGAGGATTAGTAATGAAATATTCTGTCTCTGACAGAGAGGTGATAAATTAGTGATACTTTTTTTACCTAATCAATATCTACATTTGTTTTGCTTGATGAATTTGTCTGAGCTTGAATATTTATCCCAAAGATTTTTTCTTTTTTTTCCAATGGAGAGGGAAAGGGTAAAAAGAGTGAGTAAGTAGATTTTTAATTGAAAAAAAATTTAGTTAAAAAAATAAAAGTCTAAAAAAGAGAAAAACAAGTATGTTATTTACATAACCCTTTAACAAACACTATCATTGTAAAATAATTATGATAGTGATAATGATGAATCACATTCACATTTCTATATTGCTTTAAAGTTCAGAGAAATATTACAGGTATTATCCCCATTTTAATGATTAAAAAATAAAAAAGTTTAGCAGTTCAGAGAAGAGAAGGTACTTATCCTAGGTCACACAACTAGTATCAGAATAAGTACTTATCTCATTTTAAAAACAGAGCTTTAAATAGGAATGATAATCATTCTTTATTCCTATTCATTCCTATTTAAAATTACTCCCAAAGTGCACCAGGGAGATCTACAAATGTCTTTACTATTAATGGTTAATTTTATATATAATCTATTCCCAAATGGAAGGGTCAGACAGGATTCTATCCTCCATCCTACCCCCAATTGCTATCACAAACCCACAGGCATGTATAGATAGAATTCTCTCCATGGGCAATAACTCAAGGGGGCCAACACTTGAGGCAACTTCCAATGGTTTTGTAACAAAGTACGATATTGACCAACCAAACAATTCCAACCCTGCATTACAGTAAAATTGGACTGTCTAGTCTGATTATGTGCATGTCACCCTTTCATAGACATGACCTTTAGGGAGTTTCATGCACTTCAGTATAAAGAGTGACATTTTAATTCTCCTCAACAAGGATGAAATCACTGAAGTTATCTTTGGAAGAAATGAAACTCTAGGGAGACAATTAGCAATTTAGCATTTCTAGTTCAGAGGAAAATATTAGTTCCACTGACTGAAGAGAAGAAAAGAAATGACGTTAATTATAATTAAGACTTGGTGACTATAGAAATGTGAAATTGATAATATTATCCCTTGAGGTAGAGCAGGGAGTTCCAGTGTGGCTGCTGGAGGAGAAAAGAACACAGTATTTGGATTTTGAGCACCTGGTCTGTGGTCCAAGGTGTTTAATCTCTCTGCTCCTCAGTTTTCTCATGTATGAAATAAAGGAATTGAACTGAATGATCTCCAAGTTCTTGATCCTATGATAAATCACTCAGCCTCTCAGGGCCTCAATTTCCTCTTTGATAAAATGAGAATAATAACAATAATGCTTCTACTCCCTCCTTCATCAGTTGTAATAAAATCATATATTTCAGTGTGCTACAAAACATGATTTCTTATAAGATTCCCAAGTTAGAGCTGAATAAGTGCCTTAGAGATAATATAATATAGCTAAATGGCACATGAGTTAGAGTGATAGGTCTGGAGAAGACTCATCTTTGTGAGTTCAAATCTTCCTCAAACACTTAGTAGCTGTGTGACACTGAGCAAGTCATTTGACTCTGTTTGCCTCAGGTTCCTCATGTGTAATGGACTGTGTGCTAAGATTTCTTCTGGTTCTGGAATTCTCTTTCTGCATTCTAGGGATCTTTGCAGCTTGGGTATTATTCTACAGGACTACATGCTAACCAGAATTGGAAAATACCTTCAGAATCATCAAGGAATCAAAGAGAGAGAAAAAATAAAAGAAGTCCCCTAGACTGAACATCTCCCAAATTCGACTTCTGTCTTCCCCATGCTTTGCAGTTGTTTCCCTTGAAACTTTTATTCTTGAATAGATAAATGTCAATAAGCTTTTAGGTTAATGGAAATTTTGGCTTCCCTTATTCATCAGAGTAGAGTCTGTCTGAACTCTGCTAATGGGTAACTTATATGGACCTTTGACTCACATGTTAATTATTGTATCAGGGATGACTACAGGATTCCATTAGGGACAAGATGCCATTTTGTAGGGAAGACATTCTTTTGGATGATTTTTTTAAAGAGAAGGTAAAGGAAGTTTTGCAAAAGGCTTTGTTAGTTTTGAATGACTTCTAATGGAAAGAAGCTGGAATAGAAATTATAGACCTGTCCAGAGTATGAAACCTGACTGCCACTGACTACCTCCATAATCTTGTGCAAGCTTTCCATGAACTTCAGTGTCCTCTTAAGACTGGCCTCATAGGGGCACCTGTAAGATAATGGATAAGTCTTTTGCTGCCATAAAAGAGTACATAAATGTAAAGTCCTGTGTAATTTTTTATAATTATTAGTAAAAATTATAGCCAGAATCCATGCTTAGTCTATTGAGAGTGTTGGATCCCACAGTTAGAAGATAGTAGAATTTAAATCTTCTGAGATGTTAGTTCACTTAACATTAAGTTGTTGCAAAACCAATTTGAAATGTAAGGTAGGATGAATAATCGAATGGGTGAAAAGCCTGAATGCTTTTGAGTTAAAAGGAATTGTTCTTTATGTGGAGAAGAGGGAAAAAATTATAAAGGAGAACCTCATTTTTGAATGAACTCAACTTGGTTCAGTGGGACTGCTTACTTGGACATTCACAGTTGAGGTGGTGTTTGGATTCTCAGTTAACCATATGAATATTTTTGGGGGTACCTGATGGGTGGAGATATTGCATAGAAGCCATTTGATTGCCACCCATCTCACATACTTGCACATACTTGTACATACGTTTCCTACAAAACACTTCTCCTTCCCAAAAGGCAGATCCAGAACTAGATCTGTATTAAATCAATTGATGCATAAGTTAATAAGCATTTATTAAGCACCTATTATGTATGTGTCAAAAATGAAGAGGGAGTATAAAGGCAGAAAAACAATAGCCTCTACCTTCAGGAGTCTATAGTCAAGAGAGAATAAATATAAGGTAATTTGGGGAGTGAGGATATTAGGAGTTGAAGGTGAAGAGTGGAATAGGTAGAAACCAGAAAAGGTTTCACATATAAAAGGGGGGCTTAAGCCAAGACTTGAAAGAGGCTATGGATCCCAAGAAATTGAGGTAATGAAAGAGAGCATCCTAGGCATAGATATCAGCAAGTGAAAGGTTAGGAGATAAAATGCTGTGTGACAAAAACAGCAACAGGACTTATTTGACTGGGCTGTAGAGGGTTGGGAGGGAAAGAACATGGAAGGATAAGGGTGGAACTCTCAGGCAGATTTTGCCCTAATTTAAAGGACTTTCTACTAGAGCAAAAGATAATGAGCCCATGGCACCACAGTCACAGAGTGGAAGAGTGGAAGGCATTCCTGCTATTAATACTCAAAAAGATCGATAATTTCATTGATTCAGGAACTCCTGCCACTAATTTAAGTAAATAAAAGAAAATCCATTCATGCTTTCCCATTTTATACAACTCTTATCCAGTTCTTAAAAGTTTGGCCCTGGGGCAGCTAGGTGGCGCAGTGGATAAAGCACCGGCTTTGGAGTCAGGAGTGCTTGGGTTTAAATCCAGTCTCAGACACTTAATAATTACCTAGCTGTGTGGCCTTGGGCAAGCCACTTAACCCCATTGCCTTGCAAAAAAAGAAAACTTAAAAAAAAAAGTTTGACCCAAAGGGTCTACCCCAAAAGGCCTTTTTCTCTTTCTCTTGAGATTACAAGGGACCAGGGTAGCACTCTAACTCTCCACCTGTCATTCTTCTCTTACTCTTCCCATGACCAGCCTAGGTTCTCTTCAATCCATGGAATTCTTTCATATATCATCCTTTATTCCTGTTCTTCTTCAGAGTTATATGCTGGTTTTTTGTTGAACTCTGTTTCTGTCTACCTTGCACCTCTCCATTATCATCTAGAATATATTCATCTTTAGTTTTTAAGAAGCACAGCTGTTTATGACAATGGTAAAATGTTTGCATTAGGAAATTTGTCAGAAAAAGTATTTTTCACTTTGTCAAAATTAACTCAGCCTCCACCTCTTCCTTTTTATCTCTGGACCCAGTTCATTGTCCCTCTATATTGTCTATTCCAGAGAGATATACCATTATACAAGCTCTATAGGTTCAATATTCAAGTGCATGTTGAAATCTGTGCAATGGAAATTATTCATCAATTTTTTTCTTTCTTATGTGAATTGGCAGAGTATATTTTGGGTGACTACTGATTGCTTCCAGGGGGTAAGACAGTGTTTTGGAGCTTGCTACAACTCACACATTGTGATCTATAAATAGGACTATTTGGAGTATCTTACCATCTACTAGTAATTCCCTCTCTACTTGAACTCTATGCTGAATCTCTCCATTACAGTATTGTATACTTTTAGAGGGCAAACATCTTTCCATTTTTTGCTTCACCTGAAGTTTATTATCAAAGGGTCTTTGAAAATAACTATTTCAGGGGCGGCTAGGTGACGCAGTGGATAAAGCACTGGCCCTGAAGTCAGGAGTACCTGGGTTCAAATCCGGTCTCAGACACTTAATAATTACCTAGCTGTGTGGCCTCGGGCAAGCCACTTAACCCCATTTGCCTTGCAAAAAACAAAAAAAAAAAAAAAAAAAAGAAAATAACTATTTCTCCTGTTATAGCTTCCTAGGAATTTCCAATGATCCTGACATGGGAGACTCTTTGTTGTAAAAGAGCTTCAAAGTAGCATTTTGTTCTATTGAAAATGTCCTATTTAAAAATATTCAACCATAGACAAAATGAAATCTTATATTCTTTTTCAAATTAAAGAAATTAAATGAGCTTTTATTGATGTTTTATCATGACACTATAACACTCCTATGGGTGGAGATATTACACAGAAGCCATTTGATTGCCACCCACCTCACATACTTGTACATACATTTCCTACAAACACTTCTCCTTCCCAAAAGGCAGATCCAGAACTAGATCTGTATTCAATCAATTGATCCATAAGTCAATAAGCATTTATTAATCACCTATTATGTATGTGTCAAAAATGAAGAGGGAGTACAAAGGTAGAAAAGCAATAGCCTCTACCTTCAGCAGTCTATAAGCAAGAGATCCAGCTCATTGTCCCTCTGTATTTTCTATTCCAGAGAGATATACCATTGCACAAGCTCTATAGGTTCAACATTCATTATCCCATACAATAAATAATATTTTTCAAATACAAAAAAGTGGGGGAGAAATTGGCATAATTGATTAATATTGAAAAAGTCTGAAAGGATGTGGAATATAAAATTTTTGTATCTCCAGTTTTATGAAAGAGTGGGATGGATGGTATCATCTCTTCTTTTGAGTCATGCTTAGAGATCTTATATTCTCTACATCTCTCAATCAAGTGTGAAATAATAAGGGTGTCTTTTGTGGAGTATCATTTTTGAAAGCCTATTTGTTCTTTACTAACACTCTCATTGAGGTCACCCTCATTCATATAAAGATGTCCCTCATAAAGATTTTAAGCACCTCAAAGACTTTGAAGTCAGGGTCTAAGTGTGGTGTACTGTTCTTTTTTTTTAATTTTTAAATTTTTTTTTTAGGTTTTTTTTCTGCAAGGCAAATGGGGTTAAGTGGCTTGCCCGAGGCCACACAGCTAGGTAATTATTAAGTGTCTGAGACCGGATTTGAACCCAGGTACTCCTCACTCCAGGGCCAGTGCTTTATCCACTACGCCACCTAGCCGCCCCTGGTGTACTGTTCTTGATGGAAAAAAGTTTGCTATGATAATTTTTCAAATCTTTCCTATTTTTCTTCTGTTTGTAGTCCTCTTATCTATTTTCATGATTGAACGCCCTTGAAATGACTTTGCTTAGTTGAATATTTTGCCAAGCTTTCCTCAGATTTATTTTACTCTGCATTGCATCTCTCTGTTTTGTGAGATAATACTTCCGATAATCATCAATCATTCTTCTTCATAAGATTTTACAGATGAATTTATATTCAAGTTCTGTATTGCAGTCACCTCTCTTCATTTGTCAGAAAAGCCAAATGTTTGCATTCTGGGCTCTTTTTTGTCTTCTTATTGTAGGAATTAACTTACATTGCTTTAACTTTTGAATAAAATTATTATAGTGCATGCCAATATCATTTTTGCTGTCCATTTAGGATCTCTGATTTTCAATAGCTTGTTTAAATGATTCAGAGTTAAATCTTTTAATTGCATTATATATCATTTTCTCATATCTCTTCTTGTTTTTATAAATTCTGATCTTAGCTCTGATTATTCAGTGGTCTAATCATTCATAAGCAGTTGACTCAAGAATAACTGCTATCAACAATAATAATCCTATTAATATCCAATAATTATGTTGGAGTTTTATGGATTACAAAGCTCTTTATATAACTTATCTTATTTGATCCTCAGAATAACACTTTGAGACCATCAGGCCAGCTTCAACCACATTTAGAGATAAGAAAACTGATGCTAATAGTTACACAGTTAATAGTAGTAACAGGGGAGGCTAGGTGGCATAGTTAGGGGCGGCTAGGTGGCGTAGTGGATAAAGCACTGGCCCTGGAGTCAGGAGTACCTGGGTTCCCTGGAGTCAGGAGTACCTGGGTTCAAATCCGGTCTCAGACACTTAATAATTACCTAGCTGTGTGGCCTCGGGCAAGTCACTTAACCCCGTTTGCCTTGCAAAAACCAAAAAAAAAAAATAGTAGTAACAGATTCAAGATTCGGAGCTGTCAGATCTGGATTTGAATCTTGAATCTGTTACTACTATTTTTTCAAAACAGAACAATCTATCTAAATCCCATCCCTCCTTCAAGGTTATCCATAGGTATACATTACCTCTTTCATGAAACATTTCCTAACCCTCCACAAAAACTCCCTGCCCTGACCTCTTCTAGCATTGTTGAGTAGGAAGACACAGAGACAAGGAAAGACAGAAACAGAGACAGAGACAGAGAGAGAAAGAGAGGGAGAGAGAGAGAGAGAGACAGAGACAGAGAGAGAGAGAGAGAGAGACAGAGAGACAGAGAGAGAGAGACAGAGAGACAGAGAGACAGAGAGACAAGAGTGAGAGAGCTAGAGGGATAAAGACAAGAAGAGAAAGAGACAAGAGAGATAGAGAGAAGGAGGGAAAGAGACAGAGACAGTGAGAGAGACAGAGACAGGGAGAGATAGAGATAGTGACATAGTCAGAGAGACAAAGACAGAGACTACAGAGACAAGAGAGAGGAGAGACAGAGAGACAGAGAGACAGTGAGAGATGTGAGAGACCAGATAATGAGAGACAGAAAGATAAAGGCAAGAGAAAGAAAAAGAGACAGTGACAATCAGAGAAAGGGAAAGAGACAGACAGATATAGAGACAAAGAGAGACAGAAACAGAGACAGTGTGTGTGTGTGGGGGGGGGACACACACATAGACTAGGTAAATAATCAGCATGGACTTCCCGGAGGAAGGGAGATCTTTAAATATAGGTGGTACTGGGAAATGGAGCGCAAGGGCAGGCAATCAGGCAATCTAATCAAAGACACAAAAGTAGATTTCAAAATCATGTATGCAGGGGGTGCTTAAGGAGACCTCCCTGGGTGGTTGGATGGGTGACAGGGAGCCTTTTTTAAAAATATATCTTTTTTGTTGGGGGAGTAAGGGAAGGAATGACAAGATAAAAATGGTGTTTAGAAGCAATTACCCCAGCAGCTGTGTGCAGAGGAGACTACACGCAGAGAGACCATCTAGGAAGTTGTGGGAGGAATAGTAGAAAAAAGTCCTGGGCTCAGAGTTAAAAGATTTAGATTCCAGTATTTGTTCCCAACACCTGCCAACTTCTCCCTTGGGCCTCTGCTTGTCCATCTGTAACATTTGAGAGCTGGACAGGATCATCTCTATGGTTCCAATTTCGTTTTTTTAGGTTTTTTCCAAAGCAATGGGGTTAAGTGGCTTGCCCAAGGCCACACAGCTAGGTAATTAATTATTAAGTGTCTGAGGTCGGATTTGAACTCAGGTATTCCTGATTCCAGGGCTGGTGCTCTATTCAGTGTGCCACCTAGCTGCTCCTATGGTTCCAGTTTTGACATTTGATGTTGTGGGACCACCCTCAGGTTCTAACTCTAACTTTCTCTGTATTATTCTAAGGTACTTTTAAACTCCAATATTCTATATTTTATGCTCTGACAAGAATTGATATAAGAGGGGGTAGCTAGGTGGCTTAGTGGATAAAGCACCGGCCCTGGAATCAGGAGTACCTGGGTTCAAATCCGGTCTGAGACATTTAATAATTACCTAGCTGTGTGGCCTTGGGCAAGCCACTTAACCCCATTTGCCTTGCAAAAACGAAAAAAAAAAAGAATTGATATAAGCACAGTTCTCTAGTTTATGAAATTCTTTCCTCACAGCAATTAATGAGGTAGATAGGGCAAAATTTCTTTTCCCCATAGAATTTTACTTTAAATTCGAATGTCCTACAACACTATCCTGTCTCTCTACATTCCAGAGTTCCTTATAGCTCTGATATCCTGTAGTCTAGTTTCCCTTCCAGCTCTGACATTCTTTATTCTAAGGTCTCCTAACTTTCCAACTTTTATGTTCTCAAATCCTTTCCAACTCTGGCCCTCTTCATTTTAAGGACCCTTTCAGTCCTGATGCTACAATGTTCTGTATTCCCTTATCCCTTCTACCTCCTGACTTTATGTCTCAGGCATATGACCATATGTCAGAGATGCCTTTGACTTAAGAGCCCCAGTTCAACATTTCCAGGCATTTTATTTTGGCATGAAACCCCAATCAGAAATCTCAGGAAAGCACTAGCTAACTACCCACTTTGGGTAAAACAAAAAACAAACCAAAAAAAAAAACAAAACACCTCACCAAACTTTGGTCAGGATGGATCAAAATAAATTTCAAGTTAAAAAGAAAGAAAACCAATATTAAAGGTTATGAAACAGGCATTAAATATTTGCTAAAGGAAAGAAATGACGGTCCAAAGTTCCCTAGGGGCCCACAACACACATTTCTCTGTCCTATAACTGAAATCTTTTTCATCAAGTGCCACCACCTAATAAGTAGAATTTCCTCAATGGTGTCTAATTATCTCCCTTGTTGGATCTTTGGTTTGATCTACTCTGGCTTCTGCTTCAGATCCATTTCTGGATCTGGTGACCTATTAATGTCATAGACTTCTAGAATTTCAAGCTTTAAAGAATCTTATCTAGTCCAATTCTTCTTACTTTATAGAAGAAGAAGCAGTGCCTTCAGAAGGGATGCAACTTGCCTAATATAACACAGGTTGTTAGTGGAATAGTCACCATTTGTACTCATGTCTCTTGCCTCTCCAATCTTGGGATTCTTTCCCCTCCATTGTGCTGCCCTCTGATGGTGATCTCTGGTGAGGAAATATCAAGTATAATACCATAATAGGGGAAATATTGTAGTATTGATACTAACTCTAAGTTACGACGGTGTTTTTATTTGGTCAAATTATTAGTGCAACATTGATTACATAGATTACTCTCAAACTTCACAATGTCTCTCTCTCACTTAGGAAATGCAACTTGGTACTCACTTAGGAAATGCAACATGAAATTGTGGAAGGAGCACTGTACTCAGAGTTAGAAGACTTGGTTTTGGGACCAGGTTCTGCCTCCTAGTTATGTGATATAAAGCAAGTCATATCATTGCTATGGGGCTTGGTTTGCTAAGCTCTGACATTTCATTTTGTAAGATATCTTTTAATTCTGAAACCTATATCTTATGATCTAAGATCCTGTCTATCTCTAACATTCTATGTTCTAAAGGTTCTTTCCATTTTGGCATTCTGTGTACTATGATGTAAGATGACTTCCAGGGCATCTGTCTTTTATCTTCTAAAGACCCTAACACCTTATGCTTCTTTGAAAGTAAGCCTCTTTCTAAAACAAACAGCAATTTAAGGAGAATCATCTGCCAGAGTAACACAAATTAAACTTGTATTTAATTTAGCTATATCAGAATGTTATTTTAATACCAATTGACTATTAAAAACATTTGTAAAGGTTTGGCAAACAGATTAATGCTGTGTAGAATTAGTTCTGGGGAAACTTTCCAATAATCAGCAGGGTGTTCACACATTGTCCTATTAAAAGATAACAACTTTTGACAAGCACTGCTAAAAGATATGATGTCTTACAACATTCTCATAGAAGCACCATGGATCATGTGGAGGCTACACAGTGTAGTGTTAAGAACTTTAAATAGAGAGCCAAGATGTCCCTCTATGGTACTAAGCCTAGATGATGATGAGTCACTGCCATTTACTGGGCTTCAGGTTTCTCCCTCTAAAATGGGTTTAATAATGTTTGACATACCAGTTTCCTAGGACTGATGAGGAGAAAATGAGATAATGAGTGTGAAGGAGGTACATTGAATCCTGGGGTGGGGGTGGGGGGCATTATGCATTGAAGCTGCTGAGTAGTATCTAGTTAGCTCTGGATTTGGAATCAAAAAAGAGTTGAATTAGAATCTTGTCTGGATCCCTTACTTGCTGTGCATCAGCCAAGCTGCTTACTCTCTCCTTCTAAAATAAGGAGAAGAACCTAGAGTGCCTAAATCTCAGAGCTAGGGTCAGGATCATTCAAGTTTTCATTCATTCATTTGTCCAACAAGTATCTTCAAAACACCTACTAATATATGTACTGGGCCCTGTGGTTAGAAAGGTCAAAATAAATTGTCCCTGTCCTCCATTAGCTGACAGTCTATGGAGAAGAACAACATGCATGCAGAAAAAGAAATAGAAAATAGAGACAAGGTAAAGTTGTAATAATGGGACTTGGGGGCAAGTTGGGTTTCCTGGAAGAGAGGCACTTGAACTGAATTTTGTAGGCTTCTAGGAGGTGAGAAGAAAATGCATTCCAAGCATACGAGATAGCTAAGGCAAAGATGTGGAGGCACTTAGCAGATGGAATGATGGAAAATGGAATGTCCTGTATAAGGAACAACAAATAGACCTGTCTGGCAGGAATGTTAAGTGTGTGAATTATGGAGAGAGTGTAGAGGAGATAAAGAATGCAAAGCAATTTGCAAACCTTAAAATACTATTTTAAAATGACAGTTTTCATTAAGATGCTTTCAGCTCATCTTCTGGACCCGAGTTCCTATTGCTTCTATCTTACTAGTTGAATGGAAGTTTGGTTTTCCATAAAGAAATGAAGAAAGCATCATCTTTTACTCTTTGGATCTCTCTGCCACCTAATTTAAGTCACTGTTGTCTTTTTTTTTAAGGCAAATGGGGTTAAGTGGCTTGCCCAAGGCCACACAGCTAGGTCATTATTAAGTGTCTGAGACCGGATTTAAACCCAGGTACTCCTGACTCCAAGGCTGGTGCTTTTATCTACTATGCCACCTAGCCGCCCCCACTGTTGTCTTTTATCTATGCTATTTGGTAGAAGAGATTCCTCTCATCATCTCCAGGATAATGGTGTAGTCAGTGGAAGGGTCCTGAATAAGAATCAAGAAATGTTCTGGATTCAAGTCCTGTCTCAACCACACTTAGTATCTGAGTGCTCTTAGGCATGTCACTACTTTTGTCTGAGTCCCACTTTCTTCATCTGTAAAATGAGGTGATGAATTTAGATAATCTCTAACATTTATTTTAGCTTAATCTAATATTCCCAGACCCCAAACTGTAGACAGGTTTATGGAAACCCTGAAAGGCAACCAGGATTCAGTGGGTTAGGAGACTAGTGTTAGGAAAGGGAGAATTAACTTCTCCTTCAGAAGAGCACATTATTCTTGGACTGCTTTGTCCTCTAGAATATGTCTTTAGTAAAAGAGCTATACAAAGTCCTTAAGAATACTTCTGGGGCACCTAGGTGACACAGTGGATAGAACACTGGCCCTGGAGTCAGGAGGACCTGAGTTCAAACATGGCCTCAGACACCTAATGCTACTTACCTGTGTGACCTTGGGCAAGTGACTTAATGTCATTGCCTTCCCCCCCAAAAAAATAATATTTCTGAATTTGTGAATATGTTTTTGTTAAACATTTTTTAATTTTCTTGTTTTGTTTTGTTGGGGGTTTGGGAGGGGTTTAAAACATGACTAATATTGAAATATGTTTTCCATGATTTAATCACTATCATAGTACTGGTCCTCTCAAGGGGGTGGGGGAGGAGCAACAGGAACTTTAAAAAAATGAATCTTAAAAATTTTTTACATCTAATTGGGAAATATTTAATGAAATAAAATATTTTTTAAAGAATTCTGCTGAAGGATAATAAGATCTTTCTCTTCAATGAGTTTGTGTACAAAAATTTGAGAGTCACAGAAGGGTTATTATTTGAACATAGTTTGACTATCTTGACTGATACTTTGCTAAATAAATCTGTTTTGAGTAGATTTTTATTGTTATCTTTTGTTTTCATATTACTAAGATGTCCTTTTGTGTCTTCCCCTTCTCCCCCTTTTGGAGCACCATCCTTTTGATTAAAGAACTTTTTTAACTGAAAAAGGAAAAAAAAAGGAAGAGGAGAAAATAATCAGCAAAACTTGTCAATACATTGGAACACTTTTGCATCATGGACAATGTTTCACACTCATAGACTAACCACACATCCACCCCCCAAAAACTCTGCAGAGGAGTAGTAGGAAGGTGACTGTCAAGGTTAGCTGTTTTTCATTAATTCATTGTTTGACAACTGAGTTTGAGGATGTATGGAGGGGGCTGGAGTCAGGAGGAGTTGTTTCTTGTTTGTTATAATTTTGATTTTGGGTATACTAGTTGCTTCTGCAGTAGGGCCCAGCCATGTTGAAGGAGGTTTCAGAGTCTTGCAGCTTCTGAACTGTAATGGAAACAGAGAAGCACCAGAGCCAGATAAGGGTCAGGAGGGGCTCATGGCTGTCTGAGTGA
Organism: Macrotis lagotis; assembly: GCF_037893015.1. NCBI lineage: Eukaryota > Metazoa > Chordata > Mammalia > Peramelemorphia > Peramelidae > Macrotis > Macrotis lagotis. The sequence goes on from NC_133658.1 coordinate 366,668,814, forward strand.
TTAGGAAACCTGGTTAATGTGAGGGTCAGGAAGCATCTTTCTTACTTTATCTAAAGGTCTCAGCTCTTGCCTGGGGAGGCTTCAGGGAAACACGCTGTCCGGGAACAGCTAACACAACAGGACTCTCTGGGTTCTCTGCCCTATAGCAGTGGGGAGAGAAGCAGGTGGGGGAAGGAGATCTGGCACTGGGGTCTGAATGGCTTTTTCACCATCCACATTAGCTGGCAAGGGCCACCTTCTGCAGACAGACAGAGAAGGCACCAAGAATCTGAACACCCTTAAGAATTGATCCCTGGCATGTTCACCCAGCATTTATGGACTGGGAGACCACAGAAATGGTGAATTAATAGTGCAGTCTCCTGAATCCTCTTCCAGCCTCTATGGCTCCTACAAATTTAGTCCAACCACCAATCAACAAGCATTTATTAAGGGCTTATTATGTACAAGGCAATGTGCTAGGTGTTGGGAATGCAAAGATGAAAAAAGACAGGGTCGCCATTCTCAATGAGATTAGAATCCTAAGAGAAGAACTGGGACACAGGATAATGAAATAAGGGCAAAGGAGATGTCCAGGCAAAGTGCTAGGAGATTTATGAGGAGGAAGAGACCAATTTCAATTGAGGAAGGAGGTGGTAATGAGAATGAGGAGGGGGCAAGAAAAGTTTCTGATCTAGACCTTAAAAGAAAGTATAGACTTCAAAAAGCCCAAATTGGTGAGTAGTAGTGTAAGTATGGGAAATGGTTTAAGCAAACCCATAGGATAGCGAATAATTCCAGTTTGGCTGAACTTCAGAGTATTTTTGTGATTCAAGGGTGGGATGGAGAGATAAGGTAGGAAGGTTTCCTAAAATGGGGCCTCAAGGGTCAGATATACTTTATTTGGAAAACAATAGGGAGCCACTGAAGGTTGTGAATGGAGGAAGAAATAATCTGCTCTATACCTCCTGAACTTAAAGATGGAGGGGAAATTACAAAGGGTTGTGACCTATAGAACTAGGAAAATGTGTAGTAATATTCAGATGAATCCAAGAAGTATATGAAGTGGGAGGGCTTATCCTTGTTCTGGCACTATTACATTATAGCAGGTGTATCTAACCTGTGGCCCATGGGCAGGTCTCAAAGCCATTTGTGTGGCATTATTACATTTATTATTATATTCTTTTTTTTTTTTGCAAGGCAATGGAGTTAAGTGGCTTGCCCATGGCCACACAGCTAGGTAATTATTAAGTGTCTGAGGCCAGATTTGAACTCAGGTACTCTTGACTCCAGGGCCAGTGCTCTATCCACTGCATCATCTAATCTCCACTGTTATTATATTCTTTGGTAATATGAGTGACATTGTAGTTGTAAACTATTAAATTCTATAAGTGGCATTTGGCAAGTTTTTGTTGGGTGATGTGAACAAGAAGAGCTAAAAATATTGGACACCCAGGCCTTATAGGATTTCATTTCCCTTTTCTGCACAGTACTACTTGATGTCTGCTTTATGTCCCTTGATGTATCCTTGAGAGATCAGAGGAAAAATTTTGCCCTTCAGGAATCATTGATATGGTGGAAGGAATTAAAGTCAGTCAATAAACCTTTGTTGAGTACCTACTATACATCAGCTCCTGCCCTCAAGGAGCTCACAATCTGATAGAGAAGGGTGCAAGCAAACAAGTATTTACAAACAATCCATTTAGAGAATAAATTGGTAATAAATAAGAGAGGAAGTTGTGCAGTCATGTCTGACCCTAGTGATGTTATTTTGGGGGTTTTCTTGACAAAGATACTGGAGTGGTTTTCCTTTTCTTTCTCAAGTTCATTTTACAGATGAGGAAACTGAGACAAATAATGTTAAGTACTGTACCCAAGGTCAAACAGTTAGTAAGTGTCTGAGGCCAGATTTGATCTCAGGAAGATGTCTTCCTGACTCCAGGACTGGTATTCTATCCACTGTGTCATCTAGCTATTTAAGAGAGGGAAGGCACTAGAATTAGAAAGCAATGGACACAGCTTCCTAGAGAAGGTGGAATTTTAGTTGAGACTTAAAGGTATCCAGAAAGTAGAAAAGAAGAGGGAGAATCTTCCGGGCACAGAGGACAGCCAGAGAAAATACCCAGAACTGAGACATGGACTGTCTTATTTATGGAACAGCAAGACCAGTGTCTTTGGAGTCTTGAAGAAACCTGCATCCTTATCCCACATCTGTACTATTTAATTCTTTGTCCTTGGGCTGGTAACTTCCTTTCTCTGGAAAAAAATTTCCACATCTGTAAAATAAAGAGTTTTAGTTAAATTGTCTGTTATAACCCTTCCAACTTTGCCATTCTATGCCTTATTCTTTAAGGTCACTTCCAGCTCTAATATTCTAAGCTTTGTGTTTTATTTCCTAACCTTCTATGTTCTAAGAGCCCCTTCTCCCTTTGACATTTTATACTGAATGGATGAGAAGCAGAACCTCTCAGACTGAATCCAGTTGGCAGCTCATGATCCTTGGATTTCCCCACAATATATTAGCACTTTATACTTTGCCAAAGAGTCTGGGGAAGTAAACATGTTATAACTATTAAAGCCTCTGGCCATAAGTCCAAGTGACTGTGTTACCCATAACACAAAGACAATTGCTGGCTTCCCTGCAGTTCCTGTATTTTAGACATGATTTCCAGGAGCCCCAGTGAAATTGAATGGTACTTCTCAGAAAAATTCTTGGAGGTAGGAGATCAGAGTTGCCTTGTACAAAGTTTCCTTCCAACTCTAAAGTTTAAGGGTAGACAGCATGTTGCAGAGGAAAAGCACTGGATTTGGAGTCAAAATTCCTGCCCCAAATATTCTCTCTGCTTGAGAATATCCCAGACTGGGAACAGACTAAGACAGAGCAATGACTCTGCTGAAAATCTCTTCATCACTGGATGTTTGACTTTCATCTCTTTCTCCTACACCATCACAATTTCCTTCTATCTGGTTTCTCTGGCTCTAATCTTTCCCTTTTCAAATCATCTTCCACATACCACTAGAATCTTCCTCCTAATGAATCCCTCTGACAATGTCTCTCTTGTACTCAAAAATCCTTAATGGCTCCCTATTGCCTATCCAGTAAAGTATAAAATACTAAGATTGCTATTCAGGGACCTCTGCCATCTGGATCCAAATTATCTTTACAACCTTATCTTTTCCATTCAATTTAATAATTTTATTAAGGACCTGTTTGTTCTGGAGTGGTTTTCCTTTTCTTTCTCTGGGTATTGTGTTAAGCTCTGGGGGAACAAATAAAAAGAAAGTCAGTCCCTGCCTTCAAAGGTCTGATAATCTAATAAAGGAAGACAATGCCCAAAAAAGAAAACGGATAAGGTCACCAGAGAATATTCTGAGGAGCATGACCTTTAGTGGATTTGAAATTAAGTAGAGCCAACAATGGAAAATGAAGTTACCTGGCAAATTCTGAGCCTTTTATAAAGAAAGCTTTCATCTTACATTATATCCCCATCCTTTTACCAATATATTCATTGTTCCAGTCAAACTAAGTTATTCTTTGTCCCTTGTATTCCATACTTCTCTCTCCCATAATCAGTGTTTATGTCATTCCTCAAGCATGGAATAGACTGCAATGTATACTTGTCCCTGAAAGTCAAACTCAGATGTCCCTTCCTTCATGGGAACTTTCCCTTAGCTGAAAGTTATCTCTCCCTCAATTCAGTTAAATTCAATCAATATTAATTTTCCCACACTATTGTCTACTCAGCTTATGGCATTTTATTGGTTCTCTTTTGTCCTATCACAATCAACCTTGTATAATCTTTATTTGTATCCATGTCATGTTTCCATACCTTCTCTCTGTTCCCCTTCCACCCTGTCCTGACAAAGTAGATTGTAAGTCTTTTAAGGACAGGGGATGTATCATTTTTTTTTTACCTTTGTAGCCGTGTCCTAAACTTAGACTCTTGTCTACTTGAATTGACTCCTCACTTGAGTGATTGAGAAGTCTCAAGGTGGGTCAACCTTTAATAGAGGGAAGGCAACAGTGGAGTTAGGGAGAAGTTACACAAAAGACCTCAACATCTTAATTGTATTTCACTGAACTGGTCCTGAAAAGGAAAATCATTAAGGTATCATGGAAAGGTCAATTCAAATGTTACCTTTTCTATGATGCCTGCTCCAATTTTATTATCATCTTTCTCTTCTATGAATTCTCAAAGAATTGTTTTTACCTCTCAAAATAGAACAAAATAATGTTCTACTTTGTATTACAGTTATTTATATATGTAGCTTATCTACTTATTAAATTATAAGTTCCTTAAATAATAAATAGTACAGTGAAAAAGAATACTGGACCTAAAATCAATGACCTTGATTAAAAACCTAGCTTTGACACTTAATAGCTGAGCAAACATGGGCAAATAACTTAAACTCTTTGAGCTTCAGTTTCCTTACACCCAAATCATAAGATTGCCATAATTTCTTGCAAACCTTAAGGACTATGGAAACAGGAGCACTTATTGAGGTCCAAGATAATATCTTGTTCATCTCAGTTGTTCCTACCAAGGAGAACCTGAGGCCCAGAGATGAAAGTTGGCTTATCCAAAGCCACACTGCTTGTTTAAGAAAAGTTGATTCTTTCTCAATATCAATTTTACCCTCCTATCTAATCTGCCTATCTGTCTTAAACATCCTTGAACAGATAACTGATTGCCATATTATTAGATTGTAAATTCCATGAAGGCACAGACTATTTTTTACCTAAAATTAATTTGGTCCCCAGCAGCTAGCACAATCCAGTGAGCATACTAGCTATATTATAGACACCACTTCCAGTCTGGAGTTCTTAGACTGCTAATTGGACAGTTTTCACTATTTCTTCTAGCCTGTCCAGGCAGCATCATACTATAAATAATCATTAAATCTATACTATAATTCTTTATATCAAATATTCTATACTTTAATTATATATTTGTAACTATATATTATATTATATAATTAGGACAAAACCACTGACTGTGGAGTTGGGAAGACATGAATTCAAATTTTACTAGTTCTGTGACCTTGGGCAAGTCACTTAACCCTGATTACCTCACATCTAGAACCATCTCCAGTCATCCTGATCCTTATCTGGTCACTGGAGCCAGATGGCTCTGGAAGAGAAAGTGAGGCTGGTAACTTAGCATAGCATCCCCCTCATTCAAATCCATTTCATTTTTTTTGTCATGGCATCACCTCTCTGATGTCATGGTCTTCTTCAAAAATGAAGGACAAACAACAATAGCTATAATTCTGGGAGTGGGTCTATTATTCCAATGCTCTATCACTCCTTCTATTATCCCTTTGACTTCCCTGACCAAAACATTGCATTCCATTATATGTGTTGTCTTTCCCTATTAGAATATAAGCTATTTGAAGACAGAAGCTGATCTGTTTTTTATGTGTTTGATTATTATGGTGCCTGTCGCATAATAAGTAACTAATAAATATTTTTCATTTGCTTGTCTTTCATTGAATGAATGGTTGAATCAATGAAAAGTTGACCATATTCTTAAAAACATTCCAATTCTTCATAGGTTTACCTCAGATCTCTCCTGCTTTAGCATCAGTTCATGCCTCTTGTTTGTTCCTGAAGCATCAGTGACACAAGACCATTCTAAATCACGAATGTAAAGTACATTTCTAAGGCAGGAAACACAGCAGCATTGCCAAATTCCTTCTCTGGCCAAGCGGACATGCTGATGAACCTGGCAAAGAACAGTGGATATGCATTTCTCTAGTGAGGAAGGTCTGATAGAATCCCTTAGGATTACAGATTCTGTGTTCCCAACCTGCTCTCCACAAATAGGAGGGAATTGCGTCACATACCGGCCATCTGTTAAAACTGTCAGGGTACCAAATCCCAGACCTCTAGTGCAGTCCTAGTATCCTTGGAGCCACTGAAAACTCACCCTCCTGCTTGGGTCTGCCCAAGAACTACAACTATACCCTGAATGTTTTATGAGGATAACCAGCTCACAACATGGGATCATGAGAGATACTCTGGATTTAGAATTTGGATTTGGAATCCAAAATCCTGGGCTTCTGACTCCCACCTCTGCTGGGCAGATCACTTAACCTCCCTTGAGACTAAGCTTTCACATCTTTAAAAATTCCCATGGTAATATTAATTACTTCCTCTAGAGGGAGTATTTTATAAAATGCTTTATGAACTCCATGGTGTTGCGTAATTGTCAGTTCTAATCTACTTGTGTGCCAATAGACAATTTATTATTATTGTATTAATAACCAGTGATTAAATTAGGATCCAGTCTTTTCACCTTTATTTCTTCATTTAAGATCCAGTCTCTGTAAAAAAAAAAAAAAAATCAGACTCTGAAGGACTTCTCTGTAATCAGAGATTGCCCCAGCCCCGAAGAAACTTACTTTTAAGTCTTGGGAAGGGTACCCTACACCATAGGAACCCTAACTTTGGTTTAGAATATAAATAGAATTCATTCCGAGTTCTTACCCCAGGGGAAAGAGGCCCTGTTCTTGTACCCTTTATTAGAGTTAGGGTGATGATGGTGTTTGTCCTTCATTCTCAAAGATCATGCCAATACATGAACATGACTAAGATTTGAGTAAGGGGGTGCTGTGCTAAGTCACCAGCGCCATGTTCTTCTCCAGAACCATCTGGGTCCAGTGGCCAGTTAAAAATCAGGATAACTGGAGATGGTTCTGGATGTGAGGCAATCATTGTTAAGTGACTTGTCCAAGATCAAACAGATAGTAAGTGTCTGAGGTTGGATTTGAACTCATGTCCTCCTGAATTCAGAGCCTAGGGTGACCCAGATCATGAAGGAGAAAATCAACCAGAGTGGTCTGAGTGCAGATGGATTCTCCTGTCCAGGGTGCTGCAGGTGATTCAGTCTTATAATCAAGTCACTTCTCAGCAAATAAAGCTAAAGACCCCTATGGCACCTCCTCATTAAATGTCATTAAATGTAAACAACCAGGGTTGATTTTCACTTGTTAAGGGCATTATTTTTTACAAAAGTATTTAAGGCTTTCAGCATCTCCATGATTTTTCTTTGGTTACCAAGATAAACCATTGACCATCAATATATTGATTGCCAGCTAACCTAATTAATAAATTGAATATTAATTACTTAGAAACTCTCTCTCAGGGTTTTTTCTTTCATTACAACAAGTTGCCTCCCTGGGACTCAGTCATGCCGAAGTTAACAGCCATGGATTTGAAGTCTCATTCTGTTCCTCTACAACCCTGCCTGTTTCCCCTTCTGTAAAACGAGAGGATTGGGCTGATCAGATAAAGGAGAGGAAAGAAAGAATTGTTTATTAAGTACTTATTATATGCCAAGCACACTGATCTTGGAATCAAAAGGCCCAGGATCAATTCTTGCCTCTGCCACTTCCTGATTGTTTGAGCTTAGGGAAATCATGAGGAGTCTCACTTTGTTCTACCTCAAAATGAAGAGTATAGTAATTACTTATCTCACTGGATAGAGATCACTTTAAATAATTGTGCTGTTCTTCATATGATCTGACATGACATCTTCATGTCTGATACTAAGATAGAATTCTTGGTAATCCAGTGGTACATAAGATTCCTATAGGGACAGTGCCTAATGAAATAAAATAGACATGAAGGATTAATGAGTGCTTTGTAGTAGTTCTCAAATCCTTACCAAGTACCCAAGTCTCTTGTTTATGTAAAGTATACACACACATAAACACACAGACAGATCCCTTGGAAACTTCACATATCCCCAAATACACAAAGATCAGAGTCACACAAGAATAAGAAAACGCCTACCTCTTGCATTCCATGGCAGGATCAAGCAACACCATGTCAACTCTACTCCCACACCAATACCAAAGGGAATAAAACTTCAGGGGATGGAGAATGTAAAGAAGAGGAAGTAGTCATTTAAGATCAACATATGAAAAAATACTATTAAACTCAACAACCATCTGTTAAGTGCCTACTAGGTGTAATAAATAGCTAAAACCTATATAGCATCTAATCCATGATAAAGGAAATGGTAAACCACTTCAGGAGCTTTGTCAAGAAAACCTCAGGGACAGTATGGTCCCAGGGGTCATGAAGAGTTGAACACAGTGAACAACTAAAGAGCAATATATAGTACCTTCTATGGCACTGTAGGCAACTATCATAACAACTCTGGGAGGGAGGGGTTATCATCTCCATTTTATGAATGAGGAAAATGAAGCAAATAAAGCATGATGTCTTGCCTGGTATCACATAGCTAGTATGGTATGGTGTGAGGTACAGTGTCCCAGGAGATGGAATAAGAAAAAAAAAGAGATTAAATTCCATATTTTTGTGGAGTTTATTAGGTGGAAGACCCAGGAGGAAAAAACAGCATTACCTAATGAAGAGGTAGAATGATGTTGCTGAAGGGGCCATGGATGTGCTGGCAGAGGACCTGGTTCAGAACTTGACTTTACCACTTAACCACCTGTGTAATCTTGAGCAAATCCCTCCTCCTTCGGGGGCCTCACTTTTCTCATTTATAAAATGAAAAGCTCTAAATCTCTGGTCCTATGATATTATGATCTTTTAGGTTTCTTTCATTTCTAAAATTCTATAATTCCAGGGATCAACAACTGAAATATGGAATGGGTCAATAATGATTTTCAAGTTTTGTGCATGGATCACTGGTATTGATGATAGTGTCACTGACAATTATGGAAATATGGAACAAATATGAAAATTAGAGGGAGGGAAGGCTTCTTGGAGAAGGTCACCAAGAAGGAAAGAATTTTTTTATGGGAAATATTTCTGGGGATTTCAGAGAAGAAAACATCCTAGATATAGGACACAAGGGTACTTCTGCTAGAAGATGCTATCTGGGGATATGGAGGGGAGAGGGGAACAACTCGCCCTGTTGGGTTGCAGCAAAGTCTCCAAATATGGTAGCAGAGAATGGGGTGGAAAAGAAGATCTTTGAGTAGTACTACTGGAAAGCCACTGAGTATGGTGAGAGAGTGTCTAGAGAGTTGAGAGTTGACAAAGAGAGTGTGGTATAATCCAATCATCAAGGGAGGAGGGGTCCTTGGAGAAGGCAATGACATAAGCAGCAGTGGGCAAAGAATATGCAGCCCTTCTTCATTACTCTTAGACTCTGGGAAATTCAATGTAGGGGAGAGAAAGCACCTCTGTTGTCGTGGTTTGGAAGCAACATGGTGGTATTTAACCGCCAAATCACACTAGAGGCAGCATTTCAGTGAAAAGAATACTTGACATGGAACCCAAGATATCTTTTCCATATCTCTTATGTTAGAAATAAAGAAATGGAGGCCCAGAGGGATACACTGATTTGCTCAAGATCACATTGGTAATGAGTAGTGGACCTGGAATTCTAACATGGGTTGTTTGACTCCACATCTAGTGTTCTTTACATTATTAGTGGGGCCATTGATAAGAATTTACTAAATGCTTCCTTTATGCTACTCACCAGAAACATGTTGGAGATACGAAGAAGTTTACTTTTTAATGGGAGAAAAGAAATATAAATCAGAAAACAGAACAGATGAAAGATATCCTTCAAGGAGATGGCATCAAGAACTTGGGGGAAAAGACTGGGACAGAGATAGGTCCATGGAGGAGATGGTGATCTTGAGTCTAGTCTAAAAGGAAGCCAAGTATTCTAATAGTTGGGTTAGGAGTTGGAAAGGAGAACTTTCCAGACATTAGAAACAGCTAGCATAATGATGCAGAGATGGGATGAAGCAACAAGTTATTCAGTTTGGCTAAGTTCAAAGAGTGTGTGGAAGAACTGTATAATACACAACAAATTGAAAAATAAGAAGGAACACAGTTTGAAAGGCTTTAAATATCAAACAAATGAATTTACTCTGAATTCTTGAATTAATAGGAACCACTGGAGTTTACTGAGGGCTGGGAGGTCACACCTATACTTTATGAAAATCACTTTGGAAATTGAATGCAGGATGGATTAGAATGAGAAAAGATGGGCGGCTAGATGGCGCAGTGGATAGAGCACCAGCCCTGGAGTCAGGAGGACCTGGGTTCAAATGTGGCCTCAGACACTTAATAATTACCTAGCTGTGTGGCCTTTGGGCAAGCCACTTAACCCCATTGCCTTGCAAAAACTTAAAGAAAAAAAAAGAATGAGAAAAGACTTGAGGCAGAGAGAACAATTAGAAGGTTATTGATGAAAAAAAGGTTATTGGTGAAAAGTGATGAAAGTGGTGGTGATGTGAATGGAGGGCAGGGGACATACTTGAGAAGTATACAGAAAGAAATTTTAAGATTTGGTATTTGATTGAATATGTGGAGTGGCTTCTAATTGGTTAGAGAAGTAGGACTAGATAGAGGAATTGAGAATAACACCAACATTTCACACTTGAATGACTGGAACTCAAAAGTATTTTTAGTGGAAGTATACTAAGTTCACTTTTTAAATTTTCTTTTATATTTTTTCTTTCTTTTTCATGGTTTCCTACATCCCACAGCTCTAACTCCTCTTTCACAATATGACTAATATGGTAATATGTTAAACACAATTGTACATGTACAATCTATACGAGATTGTTTGCTGCCATGGGGAGAGGAGAGGGAAGGGCATGTAGTAGAAAAATGTGGAACTCAAAAGCTTGCAAATGAATGAATGCATAAAACTTCCTTTGCTTGTTATTTGAAAAAATAAATAAAATTTTTAAAAAACAAAAAAAGTAATAGTGAAGGTCAGGCTAGGAGACATGAGAGCATGCTTCATAAGGCTATAATCCTAGGAACCAAGAAAGCACAAACCCAACTATATATCTTGAAGAATTTGGATTTCAAAAAAAGCACCAAAAATTCAAAAAACTGAAAACAAAGTGAACCCTAAATGCTTGAAGGCAGACATGCCATGCCAATAATATTTATTCAGGACTGGAAGCTAGGATTTAACTTAGGTGAATGTTTGTTAGGATGTCAGACTTTTATGGGCATATGTGGTCACTGTCCGAATCTGCCATAACCCCTCCCTGACATCATCTTTCCCCTCACCACTTAGGTTGTGGATTCAGACTCACAGGGATTTAGGTTTCATATTCCCTTCACCTCCAGGGCCCTGAGTGAGGGAGGTGAAGCCCACAGTGGCAGCCTGCTCTTTGCTGCAAGCATCTCCATCCCCAGCCCCAGCCCAGGAGCTCCCAGAGCTGGGTGAACACAGCTATGCTTCCCCAATCAATCTCACTGCCTAGTGTTTCACCTTTCAGCTAAGAGCTTTACAGTTTATATCACTCTCAAATCACAGCTTCCATCACATCTCCAAGTCAATGTGTCTGCTATTGAAATCACGCCCTCCACCCTGGCACAGCACAGGTGTTCCTCCCCTCCGGTGCTAGTTTCCTACAGAACAATAGAATCCCAGCCCCCTCTCCACACTTCCAAGTCTTCGGTGCTATTAGAATCCTGGGCCAGAGCAAGAAAGGCCCCTAATGGCATAAACCACAGAACGTCAGGGCTTTAGATTACAGAATGTAAGAGCTGGAAGGGATCATGACAAATTGAAGAGCCCTTAGAACATAAGAACACAGGCTGCCAGAGCTGGAAATGACTCTGGATTTAATTTGACAAACATGTATTAAGTACCCATTATGGATTAGGTTTTATACTTGGTGCCAGGGACACAAAGACAAATTAAAAAAAAATCCCCAGCTGTTAAGGAGCTTACATCCCACTGAATGTAAATAGATGAGAAAATACAAAATAATCTGAAGAGGGAAAGAGTATGCTTTTGATAGAAAGTAATAATACAAGATAAACTTGGAAGGAAGCTAAGGATTTTAAGAGGGAGAAATAAGAAGGCAAAATCAATCCAATGGTGGGGGTGAGGGGTGCTTTTCAAAAGCCCTATTTTAAAAAAAAAAAGTTGAAACGTTTAATTTGTAAATAAATTGTGTCACCAGACAAACTTCTTGCTAGGTAGGAAGCTATTTTCTGCCTTTATTTTTCTGTTTAGTATTCCTCCTTAGAGAAGAGCTTAGAACTCAAAATACAGAATGAAAGTGCAGGAGGGGAATTTACAATCTAGAACATAGATTTTTAAAACTGTAGATCAAAAAGGAAGGCTTCACATATCACATCTTGTACTGAACAGCTTGGAAGCTCTGACAAGATGTTTCCAGTCTAAGGGCCAAGGTTTTTGAGAGGCTGAATGTTGAACAGACTGGAGCCTCAAACATCTATAGAGCTCTTCTTTGGGGGGGGGGGGGTCTGATTCTGAAATTGAGGATCAGGGAGGGAGATTTCAGAGATGAAGATATGTAAGATGTTGGGCTTCATCTTGAGATGAAACTACAGAGCAATGGGAATGTAGGACTTCAACTGGGTCCTTGAGAAACAGATTTCCAAGGGTATTGGGGCAAGACTCTGGTCTGTACTCCTTGCCACCCCTGCACTCCAATTCCCCAAACTTTTAGAGGAGCGAATAAAGCACTGGACTTGGAGTCAGGAAAATCTGGGTTCAAGTCCTACCTCAGACTTCTTAAGCTATTTGACTCTGAGAAATCACTTACCTTTTCTGTATATTACTTTCCTTATTTGTAGAGAGAGGTGATTGGGCTCAGTAGCCTCTAAGTTCCTGCTAGCTCCATATATAAGAACAAAGGTTAAAAATGGAGCTCATATTTCCTGTATAAATATATATGATTAAATAAAACTAAATGCACACAAATACATTATATATATTTGTGTTTATATATGCATCTCACATATTTATACTTGCATAAAAATTATATGTATAACTATTTATATATATACATATTCATACATTTATATATGTTATATACAAATATGGTTAAATATATGCATGTACTTTTATACCCATGCATATATGCACATGTGATATATGCATATATAGTACACATTATATATATATATATGTGTGTGTGTGTGTGTGTGTGTGTGTGTGTGTGTGTAGATCTTTCTACACATATATGTGTGTGTTCATGCTTAAATATAATTTGAGGAAGGGTGAGAACATTCCCTCCCCCACATTTCCCTTATATCTGTCAGCCTGTCAACCAACACTCATTAAATGTTTATTATGTAGCAAGCATTATGTTAATCCCTGGACATCATTCTTCTTTCAGTAAGACAGGTTGTAACTTCAAAGCCATCCTTGAGTCTGCCCCTCTCCCTATCAAATTTCTTTCCATCTCTCCTTTCTCTCTTCTCATACAGTGACCTTCATCACCTCTCACCTGGACTGCCATAATTACCTCTTAAATGATTTCCCCACTCCCCTTTCTAATCCATCCTTCACACAATTGCTAAAATAATTTGCCAAAGGCATAGGTCTGCCCCATGTCATTCCCCTGGTAGAAAATCTTCAGTATCTCCACTTTGCCTCCAGGCTGAAAGACAGACTCCACAGACAGCCATCCAAGGTCTTCTGCAACAGGAGGTCGTCACCTTTTGTCTTTTATGGACTCCCTTGGGCAGTCTGTGAAACCCATGGACCTCTTCTCAGATATGTATAAGCAATGGAAAGAAAATGTGAAATTTAGTTTGATGTTAGTCAAAGTAAAGATGGAATTCTTTTTCTCTTATGGACTCCCCTGAAATCTCTCTCCAGATCCCTTGGATGAGGGGGAAGGGTATCTATGGACCAAAAGTTAAGAATTCTTACTCTTACAGTATAGCATTGCCGGCTGGATTTCACTACTCCATTTCACACACTTTATTGACTGCTCCTTGAATTGTACAAGGTATCGACTATGCCTGGAATGGACTCTTTCCTCATTTCACTTCTGAGATCCCTTGTCTTCCTTCAAAGCTCATCTTAAATAACAACCACCTCTTATTAATGTTCTCACCTTTCCTCAAATTGTATGTAACAGTGCATAAACACACATGTGTGTGTCTGTAGATATATTTATATATGCATACTTATGTGCACTATATATGCATACATCATATGTGTGTATGCATGTGTTATAAGTGTGTATTGATATTTAATCATATTTGTATATAATAACATGAATGTATGCATGTTTACACATCTAGTTTGAATACAAGTACAAACAGGCAATATGCATGTATGTATACATAAATATACATTCATAATATAATGTATTGTTTGCATGTAGTTCTATGCACCTAATGTATACATGTATTCATATATTTAAAATATAAATGCCATGCATGTTTATACATATTTGGGGGGTGCATTTCTGGCACCAGGGCCATATTTATTTCTATCTTTGTATCCCTAGCACTTAATATAATGCCTTTCATTTAGTAGGTGCTAATAGGTGCTTGTTGAATTGGTTTAAACATAGGTCATAGAATGTCAGAGAGCCTTAGAACATAATAATAATAGCTGACATGTTTATATATTACTTTAATCTTGGCAAAGTACTTAATGTCTGTTATCTCACTTAAATCTCTCAGCAGACCTGTAAAATGCTCAATAGTTGGGGCAGCTGGGTGGTGCAGTGGATGGGGCACCGGCCCTGGAGTTGGGAGTGCCTGGGTTCAAATCCGGTCTCAGAGACTTAGTAATTGCCTAGCTGTGTGACCTTGGGCAAACCACTTAACCCCATTTGCCTTGCAAAAAATAAAACCTAAAAAAAAAAAGCTCAATAGTTTTTATTATCACCATTTTGAAGATGAGGAAACTGAGATACTGAGCATTCAAGCAGGTTGTATGAGCAATGAGCAATGGGTATTAGAGACAGAATTTGAACTCATTTTTTTCCTATCTCCAAATACAGTACTCTACCAACTACATCATGCTGATGTTCATAGAACATAGAACTGAAGGGAATCTTAGAACTTACATAGAATGTCAGAGTTGGAAGGAAATATAAGAGAACTAAAAAGGATATAACAAGATAGAATCTTACAATAGGAAAATTAGAGCTAGAATGAAGACTATAAAGCATCATATGTAGAAGGGACCTTTAAAAGTTGTCTAAGAGCTATATGACCTGAATTTGAGTCCCTCCTCTACCACTTTCTAACTGACTATGGGCAAATACCTTCTCTTCTCTGAACCTCAGTTTCCTTATCTGTAAGGAGAGACAGCAATATTTGCATTCATTACTCATCTCACACAACCATTGTGGGGATCAAAGGAGATAAAGTATTTTGTGAGCCTAAAAATCTTATGAAATATGAGCTATTATTATTCTACTGGGATTGGCCTGGAGTATATCATTACATTATCTATCAAGAAAAAGTTGGTTAAATAAAATGATCTTGTTAAGAAATCTTATGGGCAAATTTAACCTACTTAAATGAATAAATTATTTTTAGACACTCTAGATGGACCAATTTATAAGCAATTGATATGCTAATTATAAATTGGTCTCACCCATGAGAAGCAGCCTGCTAAAGTGGATGGAGTGCTGACCTCAGAATTTGTAAGAGTGATCTGGGACTGAGTCAGGCCTCCGAAACCTACTGACTGTAAAGACTCCAGGCAGATACATTAGTTTTTCAGTCCCCATACCTATACTCATCCCCTAAAGCAGGGATATGAACCTGGTGTGTGTGTGTGTGTGTGTGTGTGTGTGTGTGTGTGTGTGTGTTTGTATGTGTATGTGATGGACACCTTTGAAAGTCCACTGAAGCCTGTGAACCCCATATCAGAATAAGGGTTTATTGCCAAATATCTCATAATTGAAAGGAATGCTAAATTTCAGTTAGAGGAATCCCTGAAATATAGTCAAAGATCCCTTGGAACCCCTAGATTTGACTTCTTTGGGACAAATCTTGATTGGCCAAATTCTCATTACTTTAAGCACATGAAAACAATATCATTTGATTTTTTCTAATAGTATTCTATACACATCCAGAAAAATCTATTTCTTCATTGTAATTTACTGATTCAGAGGACAATTCCACAATTCTGAAAGAATAAAGTTACATGTATATACATGTATATATACATATATAATAAATATTTATATGTATGTATTATATGTGTCTTCACAGTTTTACATCTAATTACTCAAATGCTCAAATGGATCTGGGAATCTCATTTATTTGGACATTCCTTTCCTTCATAATGAAGTTCCAGACCACACTTGGCTACCTATTCCATGGGGCTCTTTTCCATATCCTCTCATAAGATAACCACAGGATATCCACTCAATGTACTGGAGCCCTTCCTTGCTTTCTCATGACATGATGAGAAAACCAGTGTAGTACTATCTATCCTCTGTTCCCCTCACCTTGTAACCTACCCTCTTTTCTCCCTATTTTACATTTCCTGGGTATTTCTTACACTTGATTTTCTTCTAAGTTCCTTATTACTAAAGAAATTCATCATCCTTGTTATTGGTTTGAGGTAAAATATTGATGTGAGGTGACTGCATTTTCTCTAATAATTTTCATTCACTATTCAAGATGGAATAGCCTTAGAGCCACAGGTTCTGGCTTGTTTAGTCAGACTAGCTTGGGGCCAGTTCTTATCAGTGAAGTTCACTACTCTTCCTGACCATCTTGGATCAGCATTAGCCTTTCTTCACCTCCTGTCATTCAAAGACATAAATAGTCCTTCCTTTTCCAGGAACATGGAAGATAAACCACCATTCCTTTGAACTAATACTCAGGGGGTCTGATAACTAAATACATCCAATTTCCTTAGAAGGTACCCCATAAGAGTGATTCTTACTCTAATAGTAATGATAATAATTCACATGTTTGGAGAGCTTTAAAATTTATAAAACACTTTCCTAGGAACAGTAGTTCCAAGAAAACTCTAGTTAGCAAGATTGTATAAGTATCATTACATCCTATTTTATACATAATAAAACTGAGGCTTGGAGGGTGAAGTAATTCGTTCAGAGTCAACAGAACAAATAAATACTAAACCCTGGAGCTCTGACTGTAAATGGATTAGCAAAGTTTTGGAGAAAATGAAAATAATACTTCCATCCTTTTATATCATTACTATTTATTTTGATACTGCTTTTTGATTGAAGTAGGAGAAAGAATTCTACAAAGAAATTAAATTAAAACACATTTATTAAATGTCTAATGTGGACCAGACATTAAGCTAAGCTCTTGGTTATACAAAATAAAAAAATAGACAAAAAAATCCTTTCTTTTAAGGAGTTCACAGTGTAACTGGGAAGACAGCATACAAACAACTATGCACAAACAAGATAGTACAGGATAAATTGGAGGTAATATCAGAGAAAAGACTCAGATTAGGAATATTGGGAAATAGAACTTCTTGTAGATGTGACTTTAGCTGAGAATTGAAGGAGCCAGAAGGTAGAATAAGAAGGGTGAGAGCTTAGTGAATAAGGGCAGTCAGTAAAAGGGCCAAGAAGAAGGAAATGGAATATCAGCAAAGAGTTTTAGGAGAAGTAGAGGGAATAAGAATAGACAGGTTGTAAGGAGATTGTCAATGAAGAGCTTTGAACACTAATCAGATGATTTTATATTTTATCCTGGAGGTGATAGGGTATTTATTAAGTAGGAGAGTGACATAGTCAGATCTTTACTTTAGGAAGACATTTGGTGTCTGAGCAGAAAATGAATTGGAATTGGGAGATACTTGAGCCAGGGAGATCAACAAGAATATTTCTGTATTCCTAGAAAGAAGAGATGAGATCCTAAACAAAAGTGATAACAATAACAGAGTAGAGAAGCAAACAGATGTGAGAGATGTTATAAGGGTAGAAACAATAAGACTTGAAAACTGAATATGAATATGAGAATGAGAAGTGAAGAATGATAGCCTAGGTTGTGAGTCTGGTTAACTCAGAGGTTAACTTAAGAACTTAAGATGGAAGGTTTAGTATGAATTCAGTTTGGGGCAGGTTGAGTTTAAGATGGCTATGAAATATTGAAATATGAAATACCTAATATACAGTTGGGAATGTGAAGTTGAAGGTGAAGAGAGAGATTAGAATTGGATGAACAAATGTGAAAATCATTTGCATAAAGATGATAATTATATCCATGGGAGCTGAATGAGATCACCCAGTGAAAAAGTATAGAGAGAAAAGAGAAAAGGGCCCAAAACAGAGCTTTGGGGGACACAGCAGTTAGTGGGCATAACCTAGTTGAAAATTAGCTAAGGAGACTGAAAAGAAGTGGTCACATAGGTAGGAGAATCATGAGAGAATAATGTCACAAAACCTTAGAGCAAAGAGAATATCAAGAAGAGGATGATCGACAATGACAAAGGCTGCAAGACCATTAAATTTAGCAATTAAAATATCATTGGTAATTTTGGAGAGATCAGATTCAGATGAACGAGGAGATTGAAAGCAAGACTGTAGACCATTTAGAAGATACTGAGAGAAAAGGAACTACAGATATCAGTTGATTAGTTGAAAAGACAAAATGAGATCATTTTTAAAAAAATCATTTGTGCATATGGAGGGATTAACCATGAAAAGAAAAAAGGATACCTGTTCATTTGAGATGAGTAGAGGAGGAGATAGTAGTAGAAAGTATCTGCATAATGTGAGTTGAGGAGAAAGAGAGGAAAAAAGGACTCTTGGTTTATTGCTCAATTTTTGCCTTAATTTTTTTTTAGTAAAATAGAAGGTAAATTTCTCAGTTGAGAGGATGAAGGGAGGGGAAACCATAGCAGGATTTGGGGAAAAGAGAGATGGTGAGTCTGGCATTGAACTTGTTAAGGGATGAAGGAGAGCATTCCAGAAATCGGTAGACAATAGCCAATGGATTCTTGATTAAGCAATAAATATGGATTGAATGAAAGAGAGAAGGTTACTGAGTGATGTTAGCAGAGACTTTAGAAGTGTTGATAGAAAGCAATAAATATTCCAAATCTTTTACTACAATCTATGAGTTGAAGATCTGAACAGAAGTGCAGTCAGTGCTGAAAAGGGTGATCAGGGAAGCCATGCCATTAGCATGCAGCTAAACACAGGAGGAGGTGGTAGATAGAACAGTGATACTGGAAAGAACTGAGTGCAAAGCTTAACTCAGACGCTTATTAGCAGAGTGACTCTATATAAGTCTCTTAGCCTCTTTCTGCCTTGATTTCTTCTTTTTGCAAAATGAGAACAATTTTAGTACCTATCTCCCAGAGTTGTCGTAGGATAAATGAAATAATACTTACATAATACTTTTCAAACCTGAAAGTGCCTTATAAATGTGAGTTGTCATTATTTTTATTCCTTCTATGTCTATCATCATCATCATCATCATCATCATCATCATCATTATCATCATCAGGAGGGAGTCAGGTCTCAGTGAGCATAAGAAGAAGGGAGGGATAAGAAAAGAAAAAAAATTAAGATGAAGCCTGACTTGTTACCTATGAATTTCATAGGTATTTCAGAGAACCTAGAAGGGATGGGTATCGTTAGGGTGAGATGTTGAGTTAAGGGAAATGGCAAGAAGTGGGAGAGAAGGAAGGAAGTAGTTTCTGAATATCTTCAGAATATCAAAATATCTCCATATCTTATAATACGATTTAATTATTGTGAATATTTCATTTGTTGCAACTGGAACAACCCCTCTCATATGTGGGCCTACTAATTTGAGGGACCTTATAGGACAATAGTCTCTCATATGCTCTCATGAAAATATTTTTTCTCTTTAGAATCAGTCAGAGGACAAATGCCCTTCTCCCCTACTAAAAATAAAATAGAATTTCACCAACAACATGACAAATAAAGTGTTAGAGGAAAGACTTTTCAATGCATACTAGCATTATATACTCCTACAATACCAGAAAAACATTCATGAAGGGCACAGACTGGGAAGTAAGTAAATATATATATACATATATATATATATATATATATTCACTTACATAATATACATGCACTTATATATGCATATATATGTGTGTATTTACATACAGACATATGGTCAGGGAATATATGATATATGCCAGGAATTTTTCTGGCCAGAATGCTACACATAACCAGGGCAGCTCACACCTTATGTTGTAGAATTTTTAGTGCCATTTTTTATATTTTAGTGTACTTAGTGCCATTTTGTGTAGCCATCACAATGCTTTATTGAGAATTATATCTTTGTTGTCTACTGCATGCATGGTCTCTAATGGATAAATCTTCTTTTCTGAAAATATTGGACACTTTATTGTCTCTGCTCAGAATCTCCTCTGGGCTCACGGCCATTAAATTCCTCTCTTCTATAATCTCTTGGGCTCCCTGCTCCTCTCTATGAAGGCATGGTGACTAGAAAGTTTCTCCCTAACAAGGGAGCAACAGCTACTGGAGATAGATTAAGTGTGAGTTAGCATATCTAACTAAAGGACACAAAACAAAAAGCCAGTCAGAGTACATCTAAGCTAAGATTAATTTGACTGCCTTTATCTGATGTTCGTTCAAAGTCTGAAATAGCTATTTTGATTGCCTCGGAAAATTTCTGGTTACTCCTTTTTAACTCCCTATAGTATCTTATGCCCCCTCAAAAGTTTTCCTAGGGAAGTGTCTGTGTGTGTTTGTGTGTGTGTGTGTGTGTGTGTGTGTGTGTGTGTGTGTGTGTGTATAGGGAAGTATTCACTCCTAATATCCTCTTTGAAATACAACTTAATCTGAGAAAAAAAGGAATAAAAGCTAAAAAAAAGGCGAGGTCACTTCCCTCCAACCTACGGACATAGAATCAGAAATTTATCAGGTCATTGGTTCTAACTCATACTCTATGATGGAATCCCCAGGGTAATATTCCAAACTGAAATCTAAACTGAAAAACTCTATTTTTATATATACATCAAATGATAAAACATTTGTTAAAAAAAATTTTTAAGTGGACAGCTAGGTGGCACAGTGACTAGAGCACTGGTCCTGGAGTGAGGAGACCTAAATTCAAATTCAACCTCAGACACTTGATACTTACTAGCTGTGTTACCTTGAGCAAGTTACTTAATCCATTGTCTCACCAACCCCATCCCCCCAAAAAAGAAACAACAACTAAGAAATGGAGATGAGAAGAGATTGCATGGGGATGGAATATGGAGGGCTATGTGGGAGGAGCATTTAGAAAACCAGGTTGACTGAACAGAGATACATAAAGGACAGGAATGTATAAAATATTCCTTTGTCTGTCCCCAAGGCTGGGAAAAGACCAGTCAGATTCCTAGGACTGGGAGAAGATTCCTAATATTTGCTTATATACTCATATGACTGCTTTCTGTAAACAGTAGAAAATCCAAAGTGTGACTAATCAAGGGAAGAGAGATTAGAATTTGATTGTGGTACACTGGCTTTTTTCTCTTGGGAGACGCAAAAATGGCCATTTTCCAAGGCCCTGCACAGTAGTATATAAATCCTTTATGAAGAGAATTGACCTTGCTTGATAATCATCTTTTCTTTTTTCTTTTCACAGTTCCTTATCAGCAGAACCCCTACAATCCTGGGGGAAGCACCAATGTTATTCAGTGCTATCGCTGTGGAGACACTTGCAAAGGAGAAGTGGTTCGTGTGCAGAATAACCATTTCCATATTAGGTGTTTCACCTGTCAAGGTAGGAGGCCCAACTCCATTGCCCAAATTGCTAAGCATGATGAGACCTCTTAAAAGGTCAAAGAAACTAAAGCACATACTGTGCCCCCCAATCACTTGAGGTCTTCCCATTACATTTTCTCTAAAATTTTACTCAATTCAACAAATGTGAATAATTGCTCACATTTCTTTAGCACTTGAAGGTTTATAAAGAGCTGTATTTTCTCCATTCTAATCCTAGGAAGCAGATGACACATGTTTTATCACACAAGTTTTACAAATAAGGAAACTGAGGCTCACAGAATTTGCTCAGGCTTTCATAAATAAGCCAGATGAACTCAGGTCTCTTCCTTTCAAGTCTAGTGTTCTTTCCATTATAATTACACTTTCTACTTCATGTAGAGCCTTGTGCTGGCTCTGGGGGAGATATAAAATGGAGATTAGAAAGGGATCTCTGTCCTTTATCTCATGGTATTTTCTTGCAGAGTTCTATTTCCAAACACAAAGGAAGGCAGGAAAGAACTTCTAAGTATGAGATGACAAGCTCTAGGCCATACAGAGATTGATCATCCTGAAAACTCAGATTATTTCATTTATTTCAGTGCTCCAAGATTCCATGGTTCATCAGTGTAGCTACTTACTTTCATCATGCAGGTGACACTTTAATGAGTGGGTTTTCATGAATTAATGGGATCCCAAAATGTTAATGGTCATCTTCAAATTCAGGATCTTCCCTTGTCCTGAATCATCAGATGACCTTTAATAATAAAAATAGATTTAGAGGAAAAAAAGGATCTCAGAATCCATCTTGTCTAATCCCCTCCTTATATGAATGAGGAAACAGAATCCCATAAAATTTAAGCGACTTACCCAAAGTCACATAGATAGTAAGTGTTAGAGCAGGAATTCACAGTCAGATCCTCTAACTCAAGAACCTGTGCTTTGGGGGCAGCTGGGTGGCACCAGTGGATAAAGCACTGGCCCTGAAGACCTGAGTTCAAATGTGGCCTCAGACTCTTAAAAATTAACTAGTTGTGTGACCATGGGCAAGTCTTTTTTCCATTATGTTAAATTCTATTTTAAACCTTGTATTAAGATCTTTGGTTTGCTAGATCTTTGGTTTGCTAGATTCTTTTCATTGAGGTTGAAAATGGTGCCCCCTACACAAAGTCTTCCTGTATATCCTCTAGTCAATAATGCTATCTCCTCTCAGATTTCACATAACATTTTGCTTTGCCCCTCTTTAAAGCACTATTTTTATTTCTGTTTATGACTTACCCCACTACCAAATTGTAAACCACATTAGGAAATGTCCTATGTCTTATCTAAACTTTGTATCTCCCCTAGGGCCTAGCATAGTACTCACCAACCTTTGGCACTTAAAATATTTGCTCAATATTGAATGAACAAGAGACTGTTAAGAAGGATCTGGATATATCAGAATGAAGATCTTGTGGTTTTTCCTATGGTGCTCTCTAATACTTTATTCATTTTATAGACCAAAAGAACAATAGATTTAGAGCTAGAAGGCATCATAGAGGCCATCCAATTTAACCATCTCATTTTATCAATGAGGAAACAGACTCAGGAAGTTAAGTGACATGTCCAAGGTCACACAGATAGCAAGGGGCAAGATTGGATTTCGAAATTCACTCTATAATTTAATCAACTTCCTCCACTAGCTTCTCTACACTGTAGGAACACATAGATGGAATTCACTAGTTGCTGTTGACAGAGCAATTTATTTCTTAGTGTCATTTCTCTTATAATGAATGTTTACTTTGTTCTGGGCTAGTCTTCAAACAACAGACACAGAATTCATGAATAGACCAGGCCTTAAAACTTTACCAGCCTAGCCAAACTTTTGCCCTTCTATGTATCCTTTGAGAGTCCACTCCTCCTCATCACAGAGAGGTAATATAAGAGAGTTATTTAACATATGGGAAAAAGTAGCACCTATGCTATTACAATGAATAGATAGCAGCTTCTGGGCAAAAACATGATCACCTCTAAGAATACCTTTTTTGGGTAATTTTGATTTCCATATCTGACGGTAAAAATCTGAGGTTAGGGATAAGCAAGAGCTATGCCCTATGTTAATTTTACAAAGTACATTGATTCAGAGCAGATGGATTGTGGATTATCCATAATCTTTGTATCTGATGCTAGGATTCATAGCATCATATTTGAAAGACACTTTGGAGAATTATCTGCCTAGTCTCCTACCTGATGCAAACATCCCTAAAGAGTGGTCAGCTCACTCAAACCAACTCATGAAGCAACTCATTTAATTTCCAGATAGTTCCAATTTTTAATTCCTTCCTTATATTGAGCTAATATCTGTCTCTCTGTCATCTTCAACTATAAATTCAGATATATTTTTTCAGTTTAAAGTCTAGGTAGAACTACTAGAGCCAGCTCTCATGAGTTGCTCTTGCCTCTAGTCATCTGGTTAGCCTGGTCCAGACCTTTCAACTCTTTTGATTCTACAGACCTAAGCAGAATTATAAAACACTAGGTCTAGGGCTGGAAGTAACCTCCAAGACCATCTAGTCTCATCTCCTCATTTTACAGATAAGGAATCTGAGACCTATACAGGTTAAATGGCTTATCCAAGTCACACAAATAGTGATAGTCTAATCATTTTTCTAGTTTAGTAGAAAAACTAAACTATGGTACATGCAACCTCCCATGAGTGATCACCATTTTCTTTGGAATACAGAAGGAAAAAAAATATACTTCCTTTGGATAACTATCTGATCAAAGATTCCTAGAACACTTTTATGTAGCTTACATTCTAATAGGAGAAGATACATAGAAGAACATAGTGGTCAAGGTCTGGTATTTTGGTTAGGAGAATCACAGGGATGTTGAATAGAGTCATTTGGAAGTTGAGTGACATGACCCTTCCAGGAATGGGAATGTTGATTTGATCATTGCTCCATGTGATATTTCTTCATGTATTTGAAGACATCAGTCATATTCCCATCTTAGTCTTCCCTTCTTCAAGGTAACCATTTCATGTGGAATAGCTTTTATCTTGATCACTCTGTTCTGGAGATGCTATAGCTGTGTAAATAAAATGTCCCTTCTAAGAGCTGGTACTCAGATTTAAGCACAAATATTTAGGAGTTATATGAACAAGGCAGAGGACCCTAGGGCTGTCACCTCCCTTGTTCTAGAGTCCTATTAAAACAACCTAAGAGAAGACAGCTTTAAAAAAAATTAGCAACCCCATCATCTCACTGATACTGCTAAGCTTGTGGTCAACTAAGATATGAAGTCTTTTCACATGAATTACTATCAGTTCTGATCTCTACCATCTAAGGTTGATGATCCCAACCTTTTCATTTTCTCTCTCTTTTTCTGGTTGTTTGTTTTGTGAGGCAATGGGTTTAAATAGCTTGCTCAGGGTCACGTAGCTAGTAAGTGTCAAGTGTCTGAAGTTGAATTTGAACTCAGGTCTTCCTGATTCTAGGGCTTCAACCATTTCATTTTACAAAAATGCTGCAATATGGAGTGATTGACCTATATTCACTTAGGTAGTAAGTCATGGGTCCAGGAATGAAATCCAGGGCCTCTGACACCTGATCCAGAGTTCATTTAACAGGCTTCAAAGCCTTGAAAGGAAGTGGTGTGAGTTCTAACATTCACATTTTAAAGATTAGGCATCTGAGGTTCACAGAGGTAAAAGAGAAGCAAGTACATAGACCTCATAGACCCCACAGATAGAGATTGAGCCAAAATTCAGTCCCAAGTCTGCTTACTCCAGGTCTACTTTTTCTCATTTCTTATACTCTGGAAGAGACCTTAGAACTTGGAACTTGGAACTTGGAATGACAGATAAATTCCATTCAACAAACATTTATTACATACTTACTATGTTTGCAAAGAACTATGTTAGATGCTGGGGATCCAATTGATAAGGTATAGTTACTGTTCTCAAAGATATTGCATTCTACTAAGTGGAATATGAAATGCACATTGATAAACATAATACAAGATAGTAGTCATTGGGGAAGAAGAGAGATCCAGACAAAATGTTCTAGGAAACATGAGGAAAGAGAAAATATTTTTAACTGGAGTGTGTTAAGAATTGAAGAAGACATCAGGAAAAAAAAAATTCAGTGGTACTTGAACTCAACCTTGAAGAGAGAAATATTCCAAAATCAGAGATGAAAAGTGAATGTATTCTAGAGCTATGTATGTCTGTGTAGGTGTCTGAGGTTATTGTGCCAGTTTCGTACTTCTAAAAGTCAGCATTAGAGACAATAAAATTGTGGTGTTAACTTAGTTTCATAAAAGCATCATGGCACAGTGGAAAAGAAAAATGGGCTTAAAATCAAAAGACACAAATCTGTGACCCAAATCTTACATTTCCAAGTTATGTAGTATTAGACAAGATACTTAAATAACTCTGGACCTCAGTTTTCTAGAAAACGTGATAATAACACTCACACTATGAATCTTATGGAATTGTTGCAAGGAAAGCTAATAAACTTTGAAAAATCTAATGTGCTATAAAATATTTTTATTTTCATTAGCAATAAAAATTTATAAATGGCCAATTGGTTAAATGATATTATCATAGGATTCTACAATTTTATGAGATGGTTTGACTATAATTCATTCTCTATATTAGGAAATGGTGGTGCTTGGGACAAGATCATAGGATCATATACAGGATTTAGACTGGAAGGCACCACAGAGATCATCTGGTCCAATTTTTTCATTACACAGAGAAGGAAATAGGACCAAGTAGAGGAAATAATTTGTCCATGGGTCACAAAAATAAAGCTCACTATTTGAACTCAGGTTCCTTGATTACAACTCCAGTTTTTCTCTTGCTGTGTTGTTTGTCCTTCATTTTATTTTTTAGGTTTTTGCAAGGCAAATGGGGTTAAGTGGCTTGCCCAAGGCCACACAACTAGGTAATTATTAAGTGTATGAAACCAGATTTGAACCCAGGTACTCCTGATTCCAAGGCTGGTGCTTTATCCACTACGCCACCTAGCCACCCCTTGTCCTTCATTTTTAAAGAAGACCACAAAATCAGGGAAATGATAATAACACAACAAGCACATAAATTGTATTTGAGTGAGGGGAGGGCTCTGCTAAAACACCAGCCTCGCATTCTCCTCCAGAGCCATCTTGGTCCAATGACCAGATATGAATCAGGAGATGGTGCTGGATGTGAGGCAATCAGGGTTTTAGTGACTTGCCCAAGTAAGAGCTAGTAAGAGTCAAGTGTCTGAGGTGGGATTTGAACTCCCATTATCCTAACTCCAAAATCAATGCTCTATCCACTACACCACCTGGTTGCCCTTTTTTAAAATACTTTTTGCAATCAGTGGGGTTAAGTGACTTGCCCAAGGTCACACAACTAAATAATTATTAACGATCTGAGGTAGGATTTGAACTCAGGTCCTCCTAACTCCAGGGCTGGTGCTCTATCTATGCACCAACTAGCTGCCTGCCCCTTATGCTGTGCTACAAGACCAATGTCTGACTGTTCTAAGAATATGAGAACCTTATGTTTGCCTGATGGTGCAATTATTTCCCAACTATTTCACAACAGTGACCATCTCTTCTTCTTTTCCCTAAATGTTATATGATATAGAACAATCCCTTTAATTTTGGAATGACATATACCAAATGACTTGCCCAAAGTCACATAGGAAGTTAGAATCACAGCCAGAGCTCAAATCCATCTGGTTGATCCCATCAGCAACAGGGTTGAGATGCTGTATCATGCCGTACTACATTGCCTTTCCCACTAAATCCAAGATTGTTCTTAACTCCATTTTCAAACAAATTTTTACTGAGCCTTTGCAAAGATTAGTAATGTTTAAATAACCATGAGTAAAGAATAAAAATTAGCAAAGAGAAAAGGAAGCAGTGTTAGTGCTAATTTGTGGTTGATGTCAATTTGGGCAAGGAATTCAGCAGAATATACTTTGAATTATAAATCAGAAAGCTTGAACTGTAATTCTGGGTCTGTCACTTGCAAGTTTAGTGATTTTGGGAAAATCATTTAAGTACTCAAGTGTATGTCAGTCTCCCCTATAAAATTAGGGAATTCTTACATCATAGATTTTGAGCTGGGAGGGATCTTAGAGGCATCTAGTCTATCCACCCATTTTACAGATGAGAAAATTAGAGGAATGAAGTTATTTGTCTGAGTGCACATGGGAATCAAGGGGCAAGTAAGATTAGAATATATATTTTCTCATTCTAAATCTAGTATTCATTCGCCATACTACATTGCCTTAGATGGAGCAGGGAGATACTAACCTTGCTATTAAAGACTCATCAGGGCGGCTAGGTGGTGCAGTGGATAGAGCACTGACCCTGGAGTCAGGAGTACCTGGGTTCAAATACGGCCTCAGACACTTAATAATTACCTAGCTGTGTGGCCTTGGGCAAGCCACTTAACCCCATTGCCTTGCGAAAGGGAAAAAAGCCTTGAAAAAAATTAAAAAAAATAAAGACTCTCATAGGACAGCACAAAGGAATTGCTTTTCCTATCACAGTCCAGACTGTGTTTCAACCAAATCATCCCCAGGTATTGAGACCCATTTCCTCTGAGCTACCAAAGGGTCATGTCTACAGCCTCCAAATGAAGAGTAAATTGAAAGTCCCAAACCAAGGCTTGTCCATCTGGAAACTCATTAGTTGGTCAGGGAAGTCACCCAATCAGTACTTGAGCAAGTTATTTAAGGTCCCTAGATCTTAGTTTCTTTATCCATAAAACAAGGGATTAGCCTAAATGACCTCTGAAATCCTGTCCTGCTTGAAAACAATGATTTTATACCTTTGTTCCTTCTTTAACAGAACTACTGAAACAACTTTCTAACTATGCCATTTCTACTCAGAATTCTTCAATACATCCCTATTGCCTTGAGGACAAAAGGCAAATTTTTAAGACCATCTACAAAAACATACACACACACACACACACACACACACATACACACACATAGACACACAGCACTAGAATATATTCTCATCTTTGCTTTCAGAATATTTCTCTCTCTTCAACGTTGAGCCCAGGTACCGCTGCAGCATTTTTCCTGATGTCTTCTTAAAGTTAAAAGTAGCCCCAATCTCATATTATATTTGTCAATATGCATGTCCTATCCCACCCAGTAGAATACAATCTCTTTGAGAATAAGAACTATGTCAAGTTTATCAGGTTCACCTTGTACAACTCTTTCCCTTTATAGTATGTAACAAATGTAAAAAAAAAGTAATAAATGCTTGTTGAATGGCATTGATCTGTCATTCCATGTTCTAAGGCCCTTCCTAGTGCTGATATTTTGGCTTCTGTGTTCCAAAGTCCCTGGCAATTTTTGAAAGTCTTAAATTCCTGCCAGCCTTTTCTCTTCTGCCTCTTAAAGGTGATCCCTATTTGCCCCATCAGGTTAAGAGAATTGCTTGTATATATAAAGTGGTCAAAATAAAGCTCTGCCAAACAAAAAAAGCAAGATACTAAAAATGGTGGGGATTTCTAATCAAGGTAGTGATCAAGTATAAAAAGAAGAAAAAAAAATGTGATCCAGCCTGCAACAATATAAATTGTAGAAAGTAATGCTTCCTCTGTAGTGAGCATGGATGGGACCTTTATTAGAATGCAGTGCCCTTCAGAGACCTTGAGAAAAATGTAGCCAAATGGAAGAGGGCTTAAAGAGAGCTTAAAGAGAACACTGAAGATTTTAAGTAAAGGAAGGATTACATCCTTCGATCCCACATTAAGATTTACTCACCAGTTTCTAGTTAGGGAAGTCAGGCAAATGGACAGTAATCCTTCTATGATTTTTGCACACAGATTAAAGATCTTTGATTACTTGATGTGTGCAAGAAACTAAGCCAGGGACTGTGGATATAGACAACTATAAAACAGCTCCTCCTCTAATAGACTATAAGCTCCTTTAGGGCAGGGACTGCTTTTGTCTTTCTTTGTACCTTTTGTCTTTCTTTGTACACTTTAGCACAGTGCTTAACCATAGTGAATGCTTATTAATACTTACGGCCCTGTAAAGAACTTTTACAAATATGATGTCCTTTTATCCCCACATTAACCTCAGGAAGAGTGTTATTTTCCTGCTATTATTTTCCAGTTGGGGAAACTGAGACAGAAAGAGGTTAAATATTTGTCCTATTTAATGTCCCACAGTTGTTAAGCATCTGAGTCTGGATTTGAACTCAGGATTTCCTGACTGCAGGCCCAACATTATGCTACCAGTTGCTTCTGAATTGCATCAAGCAGGTGAAAAGACAGTTAAATGTAAAGAGTTTTGAGGAGGGAGAAAATACTAATGAATGAGGAAACTGGAAAAAGTTTCACAGAGAAGAACATAGTTGCACTGAACCCTGAAGAAAGAGAAGAATGCTGAGGTGTGACATTGGGGTAGATGAATTCCTGGAATGATCTTTTCTCTTATCCCAATCTAGTTCTGCCTTAACCCTCCCCAGTTCCTAGTCTCCTTTGCTCTCCCTCTTCTAGGACCTCTGAGACCCTCCTCTGTTGTTAATAAACTCCCTTTCATGCTAGTTTTTTCCCTCCCATATTCCTACCATCTTCTGTTGTTCACAGAAACCTAGCTTCTTCCTAAAGATGCCACATGTTTTGGTATCTTCTGCAAGTTTGCTCTTTCTCTCAAAACCCCAAATATACAGTAGGTAGAGTTGGATGAATTCAAATATCAATTTTTATTTTTTACAACCTTTGTGACCTTTGGCAAGTCACTCAACCTGCCTAGATCTGTTTCCTCAGATGAGGAATGAAGCTATTTTTATGGTCTATGATGCCATTTAGATTCATAAGCTCATAGATCTAGAGTTAGAAGAAATCTTAAAGATCCAGGGAGGTTAAATGAATTTCCCAAAGTCACGCATCAGAGGTAAGATTTAAACTCATCCTCCAACTTCAGTCAATACTCTTTCCTCCCTAGAGCTTCCACTCTAGTTTTATCATTCAATGATCCTATCTATGATCTGTGTTCCCCACTACCACTTTCAGAATGTTCCTTCTCCTGTTGTCTGTCAGTGTCTACCTCTCCTCCTTTAAAGTTCACTCCATCCTGGCCACATCCCCCCATGGCACCGAGGGAACTCTCCTTCTTCTCTCCCCAATGAACTCTCCTTCTTCTCTTCCCAATGTGTTCGGTACCTGACTTAGTTTTCTCCACCATAAATCCTGTACACTGTGAATGCTCTAGTCTCCCAGTTACTCAAGTTTCTTCAACTCTCTTCTATTTCTATGATCCTATAGAGCAAAATTATACTATATTTCTCCTTCAAATTGACTTCTTTGGGAAGGGATAGTTTGAAGGTGATGGTTCATTGTACTCAGAAAGAAAAAAAAGACAAAGGGAAGACTTTCCTAAGTTTAAGAGTAGTCATTTATTTATTCATCCAATAAATTTATCATATATTTACTGTGTGCAAGACCCTGTGTTTAACCTGAGCATAAACAGATCGGTCAGCTCAACAAATGGGGTACTCTTTTCAGTTGCTAAGTCAGAAAGCATTTATAAAACTATTACTATGTGCCAAGTACTGGAAATGCAAATATAAGCAAAAAGAAAGACAATTCCTACCTTCAAGGAGTTTTCAGTCTAATGGATAAATGTAATATATTAAAGGAAACTGATGTGGGATGAGGTACAAAATAAGCAAAAGTAGAAAGGGGGCATGATCCAGAAATTCTAGAGAGTCAGATGTAGAGCCTGGAGGCTCATGCAGATCAAAACCTAGGTGTGCCCTCTCATCTTGTGTGATTCTTGTCCTTATCCTTCTAAAAATCCTCCATAGAAGATCTATTCAGCGTACTGAAGGCCCTACTCTATATCTCTCAATATTTTGGAGTTACTACTGATACCCTTGGCCTACTAATTTTCACTCATTTTTGCTGCATGACTTGTCCATTTCCCTTTCTGATCTACATCTTTGATGATGATATTTATGCCCCCTTTTCTTAGGGGAGAATGGTGCAGTTTACTTAAACCCATCAAGAGTCTTTCCATTGCTCTTTGAGTCACCCTCAAATCATATTCTTTGTGTTTGTACTAATCCATGACTTTAGCCATGACATTTCATTGGAAAGATATTGATATTAGAAAGATGAGCTTTATAAGTACAAAGTTTCATAATGCCCCAAGAGAAATCCGGCCTAATCTCTTCTTAGTTAATTGTAGGCCAAATTCTTTATTTATCTGCAAAACCTGGTATGAGGCATACATTCTGATATACAACTCAACTGACTGTCTATCCAACTGCACATTAGAATCTGTCACCTATTGAAGTTTCCTGTATTAAATTTCCTGCACTCACTATTTTTGAGTGAACATAGGTATCATTGACAAGGCCCTGTAGTAGTCTAGGTAGTCAGATATTCTCAAGTAGTTTTCTAGTTTAAGAAATTATCAGAAGGTTTTCTGAAAGAAGGCTATGGCATTTTATCTCGTACACGTGATATTATAGAAAATAAGAATTGCAATTAGAAGAAGAGTATTTCACTCTTAACAAGGTAAAAGGCACAAAAAAGGTTATTTTTTGTGGGAAATTTTTTTAAATTCATTTTTATTAAAGATATTATTTGAGTTTTACAATTTTCCCCCAATCTTGCTTCCCTCCCCCCCCCACAGAAAGCACTCTGTCAGTCTTTACTCTGTTTCCATTTTGTACCTTGTTCCAAATTGGGTGTGATGAGAGAGAAATCCTATCCTTAAAGAGAAGAGAAGTCTAAGAGGTAACAAGATCAGACAATAATCTATCTGGTTTTTTTTTCTAAATTAAAGGGAATAGTCCTTGAACTTTGTTCAAACTCCACAGCTCCTTATCTGGATACAGATGGCACTCTCCTTTGCAGACAGCCCAAAATTGTTCCTGATTGTTGCGCTGATGGAATGAGCAAGTCCCTCAAGGTTGAACATCACTCTCATGTTGCTGTTAGGGTGTACAGTGTTTTTCTGGTTTTGCTCAACTCACTCAGCATCAGTTCATGCAAATCTATGGGAAATTCTCTTACACTCTTTCCCAGAGGCAAATTTCCTTCTAACTTGATGAATGTCATTCTACAAAATTCTCTCCCCATTCTGAGAACTCATTTTGAATGAGAAGGAATTTTTGAGTAACTATTTCAAAATGGCAGAATCCTAGGGTTGGTAGGGAGCTCAGAGAGCATAAGATCATGGACCTAGAATTGGAGCATTCCTCATAAGCCAACTAGTTCAACTTTCCTATTTTGCAGATGAGGAAATTTAATTTGAAAAAAGGGCAGTTGACTGATAACAGTTACGTGGTGAGTTAGTGTTAGAGTGAAGAACAGAACCCAATTTTCTTGAATCCTACTCCAGTACTGTTTATACATCATAACATGGCACCTCTAGATGGAAACAACATGGGATAGTGAGAAGAATACTGTATGTGAAAACAAAAGCCCTGGGTTTGAATTCTGGATTTTCTGCTTAGTTGCATGACTTTGAGCAGATCACTTAACTTATTGAAGCCTCAATATCTTCATCTGAAAAATGTGGATAATGAATTCTTATGCCATCTACCTCAGAGGGTTGTTATGAGTATCAAGTGAGATAACATGTGATTTCTAAACTGCAAAATTCTATATATTATATAGAATATAATATGTAAACTATATATGTTATTTTAAAGGAAAGCAGGTTATAGTAGGAAAAAAGCCTGAGACTTGTCATCAGGTATCTTGGATTCAAATTCATGGGCATATCATTTCCACACAATGAACTTGTTTACTTCTCTGTAAAACAGACAAAATGATAGTGACACTACCCAATTAAGCAGGCTGATTTGGTGAGGGTGCTTTGAAAGTCTTAAATCACTATAAAAATGTTTAATTCAATTCCCTTCTCTTTACAGAGGAGGAAATTGAGGCCAGGTTAGAGGAAGTAACTTTTCAAAAGTCAGACACCAAGTCAGGGACTGAGCTGGAAACACTAATTTCTTGATTCCTTGCCTAGAATTGTTCCTAATATGGTCAATGGAAGGAACATGGTAATTTGTTAGTTGGAACCTTTCCACTCTCCTTCAGCCTCCATCCCTGTCATCACCCTCTTCATAACATTAATCAGGACTGAAGTCTTGGCTTTTCCAGACCCTTTTGAAATGTTCTCCTCTCACCACCACCCCAGATCCCAGGCTTACTAGTTCTATCCCTCTCCTCATTTCCACCCAAAGCTCCCTATTTCCGTTCCCTTGGGGAGGGTATGAAGGAAAGGACACACCTTTCCAAGCTTTCTTTTTGGCTTCCTGATTTTTTCTGAAGGGAAAGGTAGCCCTGTAGGAAGAAGACAAAGGAGAGAAGAAGGGGGAAAAAATAAAAACAGCTTCCAACAGGGTTAAGGGGCATGACCTAATGAATTCCAGAATCATGATGTCAACTGATATGACATCTGCCCACACCAGAACAATTTGTACTTTAGCCTTGGAGACCAGGCACTGTTTTGTCCTGATGAATGTTCACAGTGTCTGATCAAAGGTTCGGATCTCCTTGACACAACCATCATATGCCCTTATATACATATCACTACCCATCATCCACATACTACCTCTGGTTGGGGTTGGAAGAAATCAAAGTCTCACTCACACTTGGTTAAAAATATATATGCTAACTTCTCTTCTTGTTATTTGTCATAGATTTGCAGAATGTCAGGGCTGGGCAAGATCTTAGAACACAGAACATCAGAACTGGAAAAATCTTAGAGCTAAGATCTCAGAGCTAGAAAGGATTCTGGAGTATAAAATGTCAGAAATAGCTGGGACCTTAGGACATAAAAACATGAAATGGTAGAGCTAGTAGAAACCTTAGAATATAAAATGTCAGTGGTAGACAGAACATTAGAATGTAGAACATAAAATATTCAGAACCAGAAGGGACCTCAGAATGCTAGAACTGAATGATAAACATATGATAACAGATGATAAACATCTAGAATGTCATAATTGACCTTCAAAACTTTATCCAGTAGATCTCATCTTCCTTTCTTTTTCCTTCTGAACCTCCATAACACTTTGTAGATTCTTTCCTTACAACTCTTATCTCCTCTTCTTTTGTAATAATAGTTCATCTTTCTGTTGCATCTCAAGGTACATAAAATGCTTTCTTCATGATCATCCTGTAAGGTAACTAGTACAAATATTTGTTTATAATTGAGGAAACTGAGACATATATCTGACATGCCCAGGGTAACACAGCTATTAAGCATGGAAATCTGGGAGAAGAACCTAAATTTTCTGAAATCTGACTATTTCTACAATCTGTACCTATGTTATTTATCTCTTCTAACTAGATCAAGAGATCTCTAGGGGCAAGGTTTTTTTATTATACAAATATCTGTGTTTCCTTCAGCAAGAAAATATTTGATTATTTGTTGAATGATAAATGAATTATTCTAATTTTAAGTTAAAGATTCTTGAAGTGTGACCTTTGGCAAATCCCTTTTCTCTCTAGCTCACATTTCTTCCTCTGAAAGGAGACTGAACACACTAATTCCTCAAGACCCTTCTGACTCTATTATTGTTCTAGTCCTAGAGCACTGTCACTAACCCTTGCATTTTCCTGGACAAGTAATTTTCCTTCTCTAGATCTCAGTCTAGAGAGCAGCTAAGTAGTGCAATGGATAGAGTGTTGTACCTGAAGTTCAAAAGACCTGAGTTCAAATTTAGCCTCAAACTCTTACTAGCTGTGTAGCCCTAAGCAAACACTTAACCCTGTTTGCCTCAGTTTCTTCATCTATCAAATGAGTTGGAGAAGTAAATGTGGCAAATCACTCCATAACTTTGCCAAGAAAACCCCAAATGAGATTAGGAAGAGTCAGAAATGACTAAACAACAACAACAAAAGACCTTTATTTCTATAATTATATTCACCTTGCTGTAGCTTTTAATGGTTTATAAAACATGCTCTCCACAACAAGACTTTGATTTAGGTAGTCACATTTTAAAGAGAAAATAAGAGTCAGAAAAGTTCAATGATTGTCACATGGCTAAGCGTCAGAGCTGGGAAACAAACTTAAGCCTCTTGAACCAGGCTCACCATTCCTTTCCTCTACCCAACTCTCTAGTTAGTTTTAAGAATCTTTCCATCACTCCCATTATCTCTATTACTCTGATGTGTGAGTGACAGGTATAAGCACTGACTCTGAACTATCCCTATGAAGATCCAGGAGGATCTCTTGCTGGGCTAACCCTGTCTTTTCCCCAACCCTGTTTTCTGTCTCCCTCCCCCAACCCCTCCTTCCATCCCCCGCCCCCAGTGTGTGGCTGTGACCTGGCCCAATCTGGCTTCTTCTTCAAGAACCGTGAGTATATCTGCACCCAAGACTACCAGCAGCTCTATGGCACCCGCTGCCACAGCTGCCGAGACTTCATCACAGGCGAGGTCATCTCCGCCTTGGGCAGGACCTATCACCCCAAGTGTTTCGTGTGCAGCTTATGTAGGTGAGTAAGCAGGGTGGGAAGGGATGGGGGCAAGGGCTATGGAGGTCATCAAGGAAAGAAACTATTCCCATTTTATCATTTATTGGTTTCATCTCATTTAGAATCTCAGAGCTGGAAGAGACCTATGAGGATATCTAGTCTAATCCTCCTTCAAGTACAAGAGTCCCCTCAGTTACAGGGATCATCCTGCTTTGGTTTAGAGACTTGCAGGGAAAAGAAATCTGTTCCACTGTTGGACATCTAATTGCTAGAAAGTTCATCCTTATATTGGGCTGGTTTCTTGTCTTGAAATTTCTCCTGCTTTGAGTCTCGTTCAGTTTTCTGAACCCAGTTGTATCACTAGCCCTCTGTTGGGGCAGTGATGTGTTCAAAATTGAAAATTAGGAGCAATTCACATAGCTCAAGGGAAAGAATTTTTCTGATGACAGAGGATCAGATTTTAGTGTTAATCTTAGAGAACAATTTGATAAAGCAGAAATTATATTGATCTTGGAATTAGAAAGCCTGATTGAGCCAGACCTGGATTTGACTATATCTTGGTCACAAACTAGCCCTGGGACTTCAAACAAGTCACAGAATCAAAGAGTCTTAGAATTTGGGGGTGCCTCAAAGGTCATCTTGTCCCATTTAGAGCTCCACAGAAGCCTTTTCTGTAACTACCCCCAAGTAACAGTCATATATCCTCTGCTTGGCAAACTTAACTGCCTTCTCTAGTGGCCAATTTCATTTTTTAGAATATTCTAATTATTAGTAATTTCTTCTATGTGTTGAGTTTAAATCTAATTCTCTGGGTCCAAGTTCATAGGAAGCCTAATTCAAATGATCAGTAAGCCATTATTAAGCACTTACTTTGTGTCAAGGACTGTGATAAGCATTAGGGAAAAAGGAAATCAAAAACAAATCTCCTGCATTGGAGATGCTCACAGACTAATGAGGGAGAGAGCATGTGACCAACTTTGTACAAAAAAGTTGGGGAACCCAGAAAGGCTTCTCACAGAAGGTGAGATTGTTAGAAAGAAGGTCAGTGCCTCTGGATTTCAGTATGGGTGGAAAACTCTTTCATGCACCATCTTTCAAATCCTTGAAAATAGCTATCATATTCCTTTTGTTTTCTCTTCTCCAGGCTGCAAGTTCCAGTTGCTTTAATTGATCCCTGTAAGACAATGACCTTAGGCCCTTTACTATTCTGATTGCCATCATTTAGACCCACTCAAGTTTGTCATTATCTTTCCTAAAATATAGTACAGGCAAATGAACCCAGTACTCCAAAGAGAGTCTGACCAAGGCAGCCAGACTACTATATTATTCTATTAATTTAATATAGGACAGATGATAATTAATGACCTTTTTTTGGTTGCCATGTCACCCTGTTGACTCACATTGAGTTTCCAGGTCACTAAAACCTCTAACTCATTTTCTCCAGTAACTGTTTTTGAGCCCAATGCTGTATTTTTGCAATAGCATTTCTGAAACCAAACGTCATGTTTATCCCTATTAAATTCTTCTTATTGAATTTTGCCAGGCATCGAGCCTTGACCTCTCTTGGCCCCAATTTTCTCCTCAGTAAAATGAACAAGTTAAACTGGATGATCTGTAAGGTTCCTTCCAACTCCACGGTTCAGTGATTATATAAATAGGAGTCTGGGCTGGGAGAAGCCAGAGCTCCCTGGGCAACCAGATTGAAAGGGCCAACTAGGAGTTGGGGAAGGAGATCAGAGCTCTGGGGAAAACAGCACAGAGCGTGGGAAAACAGAAACAATAGGGAAGGTGTCATCAGCTGGATGAAGGCTTGCCTTGACCTCCCAAGAGGTCAATTTTTTATAATGAGGTCCACCAATTGGCCAATTAGCAAACATTTAGGAAATACCTACCATATGACAAACATACGATACTAGGTGCTAGGAATAAAAATACAGAAACAAAAACAAACAAAAATACAAAAATGAAACAAAAAAGACAAAAATGAGTCTGGTTTCAAGGTGCTTCCATCCTCCAGAAGAGAACATATTCATGGATAAATAAATGTAGGGAAAATATAAAAATTACTGAAGAAGAGGTACTAACACCTGGTGGAATAAGGAATGACCCCTTAAAGCAATTAGTTTTTAGGCTGAGCTTTTGAGGGACTTAGGTTCCAGGATGTGGGAATGAAGAGGGGAGATCATTCCAAGCCTGGAGACCAGTACATAATAAAGTTCAGAGAAGAAAGATAGAAGAAGCCAGTCATATACACAGAAATTATGTACAAGTAAGGCTTCTTTGACCAATGAGCACATGAGAGGAATAATACATAATTAGACTGCAAAGAGAGGTTGGAACAAGACTGTGAAAAGCTTTCATTGCCAAGCAGAGGAGTGTGCATTTTAATGTAAAGTTAATAGGGAGCCATGGAAGATTCTGAAGATTCAGTTGTATGGTCAGATCTGTGTTTTAATAACATTGATTTGGAAGCTGGAAGAGGGCAGATGGGAGAAAAGAAGGACTGGATAGAGAGAAAATAACTGCAGTAATTCAGAAAAGAAGTGAAGAAGATATGGACTAGGATGGTTGTGTTGTGAGTAGAGAGAAAAGGAATGATTCAGGAAATAATGAGAAGAAGACTGACAAGATTTGGCATCCAATCAGAGAGAAAGTGTGAATGAGACTGAAGAGGAGAGGACAATTCTTAGATCATGACTCTGAGTGATTGTAGAACAGGGATGACCTCAGTAGAATTAGGGAAGTGAAGGGAAGGAGCAGAGTTGGGGAAGAGACAGAGTTCTTTTGAACAGGTTTAGTTGAAAGTGTCCAGGAGACAAGTGAAAATCTTGTGGCAGGTATTTGGGAGTGCAAGATTGGAGCTCAGGAGAGAAAAGAAGGTTGGATATGAAATTATGGAAATCATCTATAAAGGGAGCAGAAGAACTTTTCAAGAGATGATAGAATGTAAGAGGAAAGAAGGGAGGACCCCTTATTTCCTTAACTGATCCCTGTAAGACATTGACCTTAGGCCCCTTACCATCCTGATTGCTATCCTTTAGATCCACCCAAGATTGTCATTATCTTTCCTAAAATATGGGTTCAGGGAAATGAACCGACTACTCCAAAGAGAGTCTGATCATGCAATACCATACTTAGGGGACAGGATATGGATTCTGGACCTGCAAAGGAAATAGGAAAGAAGAGAACCATTTTAGTGAGATATCTTGGCAATCCTGAATGGAGAGTTCTGCAATAACTATTGCCCTCCCTCATTCATCTCTGCTGATTATGATAGGGAAATCCTACATTAGCCTTTCCCTGCAAACCCAGGCTCTTTTTTTTTCATTCTTCATTCTACAAAGTCAAAAATTAAACCTGACTGCAAGGATACAGGAGACTTATGTGGGCCTCACATGAATGGACAAAAGCTAATATTTTTAGGGCAATTCAGCTTGGTCTTCAGCTGTATTGTTAATTATAAAGCTAGATGATCGATGCTCAGATTATTCTAGCCTGACCTGCAGTCTCTGCTCTGAGTTCTTCAGGTAAGGACTGTCTACCTGCCCCTGGTGGGTCACAGTTAGTGGGTTCCAGGCATCTAGCAATCTCTGATATAAATATGAGCCTTCAGGAAAAGGGAAGGGATCTGAGAATGACCTGAGTCTCTTCTGAGGCCAAAATAATCCACTCCCTAGTACTTAACCCTCTAGTCATGAGCTTCACTACACTTAGCCTAAAGTATCCACCTTTCCCCTAAGGTAATTATGAGGCTCAAATGAGATATGGATGTAAAATGCTTGGAAAACAAATTTGTATAAAAACATCACTCACCATCAACAGAAACATTATATTTTCCATCAGTAACCATTTTTAAAAACCTGCTATTTACCAAGCACAGTGCTAGGCACTAGGAATACAAAAATGACTAAAATGACCCCCTGCCCTTAAGGGGTTTACATTCTATCTGGAGAGACTATAAATACACATATAAATATATATAAA
Organism: Macrotis lagotis; assembly: GCF_037893015.1. Lineage (NCBI taxonomy): Eukaryota > Metazoa > Chordata > Mammalia > Peramelemorphia > Peramelidae > Macrotis > Macrotis lagotis. Next base: position 366,708,660 of record NC_133658.1, read on the forward strand.
AAATAAATACAAGTAGGGGGAGGAGAAGGTCCTAGCAACTGAGAGGAAAGTTAAAATAGAACTAATGAAGGAAGTGGTATTTTTGCTGAGTGTGGAAGGAAATTAGTAGTTCATTGAGATGAGAAAGAAGTAAAGTCCAAACACAAGGTACAACCTGTGATGATTATTATTTTGGTCTAAGGTGTGGTGAAAAGAGAGTAAGTGGAGGTAATGAGAACAGAGAGCTTCTTTTAGAATTTGAGAAGGGGAGACTAAAGTAAAACAGGAAGGTGTAGTGAAGATTTTTAAGAATGTTTGACATAACCTGCTAGTGAAGAAAGGAGGAAATGGAATTAAGAACTCTTACAGAGGGGTTGACCTTGATGAAGAGAAGGGCTACTTTATTTTCAGAGACTAAAGGAAGGAGAAAAGAATGATGTCAAAGAATTTTGAGATGAAGAGAAGGGAAGAAGTGAGAACTCACTATGCATGGCCTCTATTTTAGTAGTAAAATGGGCAGCTAAGTGGTACAGGAGATACAGCACTGACCCCAGGAAGACCCCAGACACTTGTTGTGTGACCTTAGCAAGTCACTTAACTTCTGTGTCAATTTTCTCAACTAATTTCCCATAGTTGTAAGGATCAAATGAAATAATATAAAACACTGCTGCTTGATTCCTTCATAGAATAGAACAAGAAAAGAGAGGTTATTAATTGAGAATGTAGGGGAGGAGAGGTTTAGAAGATTTGAGATCTGGAATAGTCTCATTGGAGAGTGGGGTAAAGAAGCAGTTAGAGAGACGGAAGAGGACTTTTTGAAATGGAAGCTATGTTGAGGAGAAGTAATATTGGAGTCAGGGTCGGGGGAGAAAGATTTATTCAGCCACCTTGGTGAGTGACTTCCTCCCATTTTATTCAGTAGCACATGAGCAGGAGCAGAGGAGGTAGAAAGTAAGAATTATCCAAGGGAAAAAGTCTGGCAAGTCATGACAACAGATAGGACCAGGAGGCTAATAATAATTAATAATAATAACCACAATATACTAACAATATTTGTAAAATTAAAATTAAAACCTGCAAAACATTTTACCAAATTATCTTATTTTATCCCCCAATTATCCTAGGAGTGCTAGAATTATCATCCCCATTTTACAGATGAACAAACTAACAAGTAAATATTTGAGGCTTCCTTTGAACTCAAGTCTTTCTACTGTAGGTTCAGAGTTCTCTCTACATTGCCACCCAGCTAACCCACAATTTGACAGTATATTTTAGTATCGTGTTGTCGTAGGGTCAAGATTCAGAAGGGAGGAAGTCATAGCCCTCAGAAATAAAGACCTACAAACAAAATTGAAGGGTAGAGGATTCCTTGGAAAGCATGCAAACAGTCCCTCCCTGGAGTCATCTTCTCAGTTCCTTGCCCTTGGTGGGATTTCCCTGAGCTTGCAATCCACTGGCATAGCCTTTGAGAATGCAGGGTCATTTCCACACCATAAGGAGGCATTGGGAGAGAATCTTATTGGACATTATAATCTTTTGTGAGCCCATTAATCACTGTGTGGGTGACTGTTCCTAATTGTCACAGGGGAGAGTCTAATAGGGGAGATGGGACATATACAAGGGAAAAGTGAAATAACAGTAAAAGACATAAATCACAGTTTACAACAGCATTAGGAGAGCTGTCACAGGCCAGGAGGTGATTAATTGCAAGCATGTGGCTTGGAACATAAGGGACTTGGTTATTGAAAAGAAGGAGTTTGGAGAAGGGAGCCTTTGCTTTTGAAGTTGTAGGCAGCCTGATGTGATCTTAACAATCCTGGAATTCAAGTGCTAGTCAAGTCACATCCTTTGTTGGGTCTCAATTCCTCCATTCATAAAATGGGAACAATGAACTCTACAAAGCACCTCATGGGAGGTGCATCTCAGACCTCACACTACAACATAAATATCAGCTATTATTTTTATTGCTTTGAAGGAGAGGAATGATTGAGACTTGAAGACTCATTAGGACTTCACTGATACAGATAGAGGTTGTGACTTACCCGGACTTACACAGTTATTAAGTATCTGAGGTTGGATTTGGTCTGAGTGACACCAAGTCCAGTGTTCTATCCATTCCAACAGCATATAGAAAGGTTGAAATAGGGGTGGGATAAAAGAGAAAATAACTCTCCTTAATATATCACTTTAGTATTTGTAAAACATTATCTTTTCAATAATCCTGTGAGACAGTGAAAGTATTAATTGTCTACCCCAATTTACAGATGAGAAAACAGATGAGACCTTGAGAAGTTGAATTAAACAGATAGAACTTGTCTGATGCAGAATTTGAATTTAGGTATCTTGACTCTTATTCTTTTAATTTTGGGGAAGTGGGAGGCAATTGAGGTTGAGTCATTTGCCCAGATCACACAGCTGATAGATATATAAGGTCATATTTGAACTCGGGTCCTTTTGAGTCCAAGGCCAAGTGCTCGACCCATTGTACCACCTAACTGACTCATTCTTTCCACCCCACCAATTGCACACAGTGTAACAAGATAGGCTATACTCAGTCACATCATGGCCAGTCCTCTTCGAATTTAATTCATAGCAAGACAACCTTACAAGGTTTGGCATCCCCCAAAAAGAGAATCACTGAATGTCAGAGGTCCAGTGGTCCTTAGAATATCAAACATCCATTATTTGAGCCGGAAGCAACCTTAGGACAGAAAACAGAATTTCAGACCTAGAAGGAAAAAAAAAATCTAAAAAAATCTTAAAATATAAATTGTCAGAGCTGGAAGAGAACTTTAGAATACAGAACAGAGAATATAACCTAGCTGTGCTAGTGAATGTTTAACAACCTTTGAAAAGTCTCCAATTTTTGCATTTTCTTAAGTCTAGACAATCAACAATAGAATAAATCAAACCCTTATTGGTAGCATTAACCATCTCTAAGATATAGACACTCAAAAGTGAAAATTTAAAAACTGGCTCTTTTTTTAAAAAAAAATTTTGCAAGGCAAATGGGGTTAAGTGGCTTGCCCAAGGCAAGGTAATTAAGTGTCTGAAACTGGATTTGAACCCAGGTACTACTGACTCCAGGGCCCGTGCTTTATCCGCTGTGCCACCTAGCCACCCCTAAAAATTGGCTCTCTTTGAAGAAAGCTGACTACTTAATCTGACACCAGCAAAATGAGTTTAGAGATTGCCTTAAAGATAATCCACCAAAGCAGCTTGATCAAGCAGAAATATGACTGGCCTAGGCATTTGGAAACCTGACTTGGTATTGCAACCTAGCTCCCTAATTTTTTGTGTACCTTAGAAGCCTAGTCTTTGAAATTTTTTTTAATTGTCTATTGTTCAAATAACAGAATATGCAGGTAACACAATGAATGGAGTGCCAGACCTGGAGTCAACAAGACTCATCTTCCTGAACTAAAATTTGGCCTCATCAATAACGATCTGTGTAACCCTGGGCAAATCACTTAAACTTGTTTGCCTCAGTTTCCTCATCTGTAAAATGATAAGAAAATGCAAACCACTGCATTGACTTTGACAAGGAAGCCACAAATGGAGTCATGAAGAGTAGGGCATGACTTACATGACTGAACAATAAGAACACAAAGAACAACCCATCCATGAATCAATAAATAAGTATTAAAGAGTTGACTGAGGGGGTGGCTAGGTGGCGTAGTGGATAAAGCACCGGCCCTGGAGTCAGGAGTACCTGGGTTCAAATCTGGTCTCAGACACTTAATAATTACCTAGCTGTGTGGCCTTGGGCAAGCCACTTAATCCCATTTGCCTTGCAAAAACCTAAAAAAAAAAGAGCTGACTGAGCTATATAGGAGGAAAGTGACATGTCCATGGTCACACAGCGGGTAAGTATCAAAAGCACATTTAGACTTTTTGTTTCTTGACTTCAGACCCAACATCTGTGCATCCACTGGGGCCACACTGACTCAAGTAAAAATGAATAGCTACCCAACATTTGTGAATTAGAGTAACCACCTAGTACCATATTCAAATACACAATAGGAATAAAAAAGGAACAAATAAACTAATCTAAACTCTCTATTTGTAGTTTGTTTAGAAAGATTAAAGTGTATATTAATGTTAATAAGAAACAATTATCCCATGTGTTTCTTTGTTTATTGAACATTTTTTCCTTTTGCATATTTTTTTCCAGATTGTATTGCTGTTATGTATTTGCAGTCAGTAAATATAGTTATTTTGGTCCTGATTTCAACATTCTGCATCACTAAATGTGACTTCCTGTGTTTAGCTATTCTTCATAGTTGCTACTTCTAAAGACATAATATTCCATTACTTTCATATACCATCTTTTTTTTTTTAGCAATTCTTTAATCCTTTGGTATATTGAATGTCTCCAATGTTTTGCTATTATGAATGATGTCAGTAATACTTTTGTATGAAAAGATTTTTTTTCATAGCTTTGGTGACTAGTGCTAAGAAAAGAGATCACTAGATCAAAAGATAGGAAGTTTTGGGGGGCAGCTAGGTGGCGCAATGGATAGAACACCAGCCCTGGAGTCAGGAGTACTTGAGTTCAAATCTGACCTCAGACACTTAATAATTACCTAGCTGTGTGGCCTTGGGAAAGCCACTTAACCCCATTGCCTTGCAAAAATCTAAAAAAAAGAAGATATGCAGTTTTAAACATTCTTGTTACTTGTTATATTTCCTTTTAAAAATATTGCACCAGGGGCGGCTAGGTGGTGGAGTGAATAAAGCACCAGCCCTAGAGTCAGGAGTACCTGGGTTCAAATCCGGTCTCAGACACTTAATAATTACCTAGCTGTGTGACCTTGGGCAAGCCATTTAACCCTGTTTGCCTTGCAAAAACCTAAAAAAAAAATATTGCACCAATAAGTTTCTTCAATAATGAATTAGTGAGACTATTTTTCAGTAATAAAGTCAACATAAAATTTTGTTATTTTAAATTCTATTTGACAATATAATAGATACAGGGTAACCTTTCATTTCTCAACATTATTTCAGGTTTTGAGTGATTTGGGTTTTTTTTCTATAATTATCATAATTCTTTAATCAGTTGTCATATTAAAGGGTAGCTTTTGTTGTCATAAATTTGTTTCAACAACATCTAACTTTTATCAGTAATGTTTATAGTTAAGATTTTTTCCTTTTTTATTCTACATTTTGTCTTTTGTTTTACACAAATTCTCCATATAGATATAATCAAACATACTTACTTTGTCTCTTATAATTTCTTATTTGTTGAAGAGTTAGACATTTCCCATCTCTCCATAACCATGATAGACTTATAATTCTAATCTTATTGTACTTTATTAAACTATTTGTTTTTATAAAACAAAATAATTTTATATGCAATAATGCTACAATCTTCCTTGTATCAATAGTATCAATCCTATCTCAACATTCAACATGTATTTCTATGTTTTATACTATTTATTCAAACATTTTTGAAAAATTCTATCTCCTCACCCACCCCCATATTTGAAATGGGAGCTCACTCTGGAATTTCTCTCTCTTCCGGTTCCCTTAATTGCTGTTGTTCAGGGCTTTTAGACTCTTCATGACCCCATTTGAGGCTTTCTTGGTCAAAGAAAGTCGTTTTGCCTTCTCCAAATCATTTTACGGAAGAGGAAACTAAGCAAACATGGTTAAATGACTTGTTCAGGGTCATACAACTAATAAGCAACTGAGACTATATTTGAATACAGATCTCCTGACTCCAGGCCAAGTGTTTTAGCTACTGTGCCACCTAGCTGCCCAATCTCACTTGCTTTACTCTTTTTTTTTCTTTCCATCTTCATAGTAACCAGTATATACCTCTCTTTATTCTCTCACAAATTTGTTTGTGTAATTCAGTTCATAATAAAAGTCGTGTTATTGTTCTTGTGTTATCCCCCTATGGTAGTTAGACTAGGTAATCACAATTGTAAAGAGCCCATTGATTTCCTTACTTATCTTTGTGCTTTTTTTAAAGTTAGACATGTTAAAACTTGTCTTTCAGATTGACTTTATCTTCCTCAAATTGTTCAAACTCTCATGAATTCTTTAATATTTGCCTTTTGTCTGCAAAAAGAATGCTTGCCTTTTGAATGGAGACTCTATTTTTGGTATATGATAGTCCAGTTTCTTCAGTTATTTTTCATGTTACAGAAAATTCTTGAATAATATAGACAAATTTTAAAGTTTATGATAACTCTTTTTGGCTACTTGTAAAATCCTTTCTTTATCATTATAGCTTAATAATGATCCATTCAATTAGGTTTTCAGCCTTACTGGTAGTTTGTGGGTTTTTTGTCTACTCCTTTTTTCAATATTTCTCCTACTTTTTTGGTACAATTCACCAAAGTGGTCAAATTCTTTTCTTTCAGGAAACCAAAAAATTCATTTCCCTCTTTTTTATTCTATCCTCTTGATATATCATTTTCATTTACATAGATTCTTAATTTTCATAATTTCATGGCTTGTTTTCTGCTTATGATAGAGTTTCTACAATTCTATACTCCAGTGAAATAATTTTATTTTTATTGCCTCTTTGCTTATTTCAAAAATATTACATTTCTTCTTCAAATTATCCAAAATTTTCTTATTCAAATTCATTCTTCCTTAGACCCTTTAGTAAGTGCCTTGAGAAAAATTTAGTTTTGCTTCTAATAATTATTTTGACATTGTTTGAATATCTTTTTTCTTGTTATTTTTTCTTTTTCCTTTAAGCCATTATATTTTCACTTAATGTTTACTTCTTTGAGTATATTTTCTCCAAAACCAATTTTATTTTGAATATTTCTAGTAGTCTTGTTCCTTGATGATATTTTTGTTTCTATTTCTGATGGAATTATTGAGGAACTAGTTTCTTTTGTGACATCTCCCTCTTACATAGTCTCAAAAGTTTCTATGTCTTGAATCTTAGACATCAGAAATAACAGAAACCCCATACTTAAGCAGGAGCTCTCTTACACTAGAGTACAACCAGCAAGTGGTCACCCAGGGTCAACATGATGGCCTCGAGAGACAAGGAGGGAATTCATTGCCTCTAGAAATAATCTATTCCATTTTTAGACAGTTGTAATTGTTAATAAGTTTTTTTGTGTTGAGCCAAAATCTTTCTCCTTTTAACTTCCACTGCATGGAAACTACATCTACCCTATGAGGCTAGAAGAGACTATCCCAAAAGTTTTTTCAAGCTTTGAAATTCTGTTTTAAGGTTCTAGTCTTTTCCATCTCTGAAATTATAGCTTTCTATAACTTAGTACAACGGTTACTTTATAGAAAGAGATACTGAAGAAGAGCAACAATGAGTGAATTTTTTTTGCATTTTTATTTTTTTCTTGTCAGATCTTTTTTAATATTTATTTATTCTCTTTTTGTAAAAATAATGTTTTTATACATTAATAAAATATTCTTGTTTAAGAGGAAACAGAATACCCCCTCTCCCCCACAAAATATAGACTCACTTGAGCAATAAAGTAAAGGGAAAAGAAAAAAATTAAAATTTAAAAAAATAATAGTAATAATTATAGGTATGGCCAGGTGGCGCAATGGACAGAGTCCCAGCCCTGGAGCCAGGAGCACCCAAGCCCATATCCGGCCCCATACACCCAACAATTACCCAGCTGTGTGACATGCAAAGCACCCCAACCCCACTGCCCTGCAAAAACCAAAAAAAAAAAGGAAAAAAAAGACCCAAAATAAAATAAAATAGTAATAATAGTAGGGGTGGCTGGGTGGCGGACAGAGCATTGGCTCTTGAGCCAGGAGCACCCGGGTCCAAATACGGCCTCAGACACCCAAAGATCACCCTGCTATGTGGCTCCAGGCAGGCCACCCAACCCCATTTGTCCTGCAGCCCCCAAAATAATAATAATAAAAAATGTGCTTCAGTCTTTGTTCCAACACCAACAACTCTGTTGCTGGTGGATCACATTCTTTATGGTAAGTCCATCGCAAAAGTTACTTCCATATTTTTCCACCATTGCCATTGCTGATCGCAACTCCCTCCTTTCTTATTTCTCCACTACCATGTACTATATTTTCTCTCTCCTTTCACTCTGACTCTGCTGTAGGGTAGCTGTGTGGTGCAGCAGACAGATCCCCAGCCCTGGGGCCAAGAGGCCCTGAGCCCCCCTACTACCCCTTAGGCCCAGCATCCACCTGGCCCTATGGTCCCAGACAGTCCATCCAATCCCAGCCCCTTGCAAGAAGTAAAAAGGAAAATGTGTTATGTGAACAATGAGTGAATTTGACCAAGATCCCACACCAAATGGGTAACCAATCATAACCAGTCCTAAAGCCATGATTACCACTTCTTCCCATCTCTAAACTAAAACCATTCTCAATATTTCCATATTTTTAATACTTCCTCAAACCCTATCCTCTTGTCAGTATCATGGTGATTGTGAATATTGTAATACTCCTAATCAACAGGACCTGGAATATACCTGATATGATCTGTATAAATTTATTTGTTTGTGTGTTCATTCTCCAAAGAGATGGCATGGTACAATGGGGAGAGCAGTGGACTCTATGATTTGGGAATCAGAGGGTGGGTCCAAATCCTTATTTCCTTACATTTTTATAAATTTAGGCAAATCATTTTCCCTCTCCAGATTTCTCTTCATTAAAGCTATTCAAGCAGAGAGAGAGAAAATGACCTACCAAGTTGATTATAGGAGAGATTCCTGAACAGACCTGGGAACTGAACTCTGTCCCCTCTGAGTTCTCTTTCAAATTGTACATCATGTGTTTGTAATGAGTATCAGCTTGGAAGCAGGACACCAGAATTCCAATCTTCCTCTTCTCCTCACTTTCTTCACAAGATTTTCCAATATTAAGATAAGATACTATAGGGGTGGCTAGGTGGCATAGTGGATAAAGCACCGGCCCTAGAGTCAGGAGTACCTGGGTTCAAATCCGGTCTCAGACACTTAATGATTACCTAGCTGTGTGACCTTGGGCAAGCCACTTAACCCTGTTTGCCTTGCAAAAACCTAAAAAAAAAGAGAGAGAGAGAGATACTATAAACTGATTGATTAAAGCACTATATAAATGTTATCATTAGAAAGTGTGGTATGAAGAAAAAACTCTGATTCTGGAATCCAGGGGTTGCCATTAGAGCAAATCACTTAACTCTAACCCTCAATTTCCTCATCTATAAAATGAGAGGATTAGACTAAATGATCATCAAGGTCTCTTGCAGCTCTAAGTCTACAATTCCTTAGTATTGTTTTTTATTATTTTAGTTCCATGAAAACTAGACAGAGGACAATTAGAAGATAAAGTGCTGAATTTCTTAATATTCCAATTTACAGGAAACCTTTCCCCATTGGGGACAAAGTGACATTCAGTGGCAAAGAATGTGTCTGCCAGACGTGCTCAAACTCCATGATCAGTGCCAAGCCCATCAAAGTTCATGGACCGAGCCGTAAGTGTAGACCTCGTTCTGTTCCCTCTCATACTCAAACTCTGTTGTTTCTGGATGTTGACCATTCCTGGCATGTTTGACTGCTGCTTGACCCCACTAGAGAGTGGGCATATCGTCCAAATGTGTAATCTAGGGGACCTGTGGGGGAAAAGTTGGAATTTTCCCTCCTCTTCTCAGAATTAGATCATACCGTCAGCTATTCCTACCCAGGCAGGAAAATTGTAAAATGAAGTCAATGTTCTTGTCAACAGGTAACAGATAAAGATGGAAAAGTCCATTAGAAACCTGAAAATCAAAGAGTTTCATTCAAGCAATGCAGCCTGATGTGTAGGGAATGTGCCCAATTAGAGCATATAGACCATGTAAGTGTATTCTCTCCAAACCCCAAAACAGGGGAAATAACCACTGGTTATTAAACAAATTAAGAACAGAATATTTTGATGAATCCATGACTAAATTATGTGGTTACTCTGAAACTTAATCAAAACCTCTTGACCTGTTCAATTCTTACTCAACTTTTCCAAGAAAGAGTTTAAAGAAAATAACATGAATAATAGAAAATGATTGATTGATCAATTAATAAACATTAAGTGCTTGTGTATATACCAGCCACTGTGCTGGGTGCTGAGAATACAATAGCTGCTCTTAGGCAAACAACTATATACAAACTTTATACAGGATAAATTGGAGAAAACCTACAGAAGGAAGGCATTAGAATGAGGAGGATTAGTGATGTCAACTTTGAAGGAAATGTTTAATGGTAACCAAAGGGTTCTTCTTCAGTTATGTTCTATTCAACATTTTTATTGGGTATAATTTACAAATTAGATGACAAAATCATCAAGTTTGTTCACAATGCAATGTTGACAGAGAACTGACACATCAAATGAAAAACTCTATATCCAAAAAGAGTTCAGCAGACTAGAACAATGGCTCAAATCTAATGATGAAATAGAATGAGAATAAAGAAAAGTTCAGCACATGGGTTGAAGAAATTAAATCTCCAAGGACAGGACAAAGCAAACATGACCAGATTGTGGTTCACAATTCATGTGAAAAAGATCTGGGGTTTTTAATGAACAGCAATCTCAATATGTGTAAACATTGTGATCTAACAACCTAAAAAACTAATATGGTCTTGAGCTGCATTAATGGAAGCATATTATCCAAAATAAGAGAAATGATAGTCCTTCTACAAGATTCTATTGCCCCATTTTAGGAAGAACTTTGACAATGTGAAAAACAACCAATATAGGACAAATGAAATTGTGTTTTATATGTGAAACAAAGTAGAGTTTTGATTTAAGAAGACATGAATGCTTCTTTATCTCCCTGAGAATTGGGAGACCTTTGTTCTAAACCTAGGTCTGCTGCTAGTTAGCTTAATAATAGTGGTTATCCACCCATTGCATTCTGACTCTGGGTCTTAATTTCTAAACTGGTCAAATGAAGGGGTCAGGCTTCCAGTTCTGTCATTCTGAGATTCCTTGCAGAATTATAATTTGTTGACATTGTAGAATCTCAGAGATAGAAGGCACCTCAAGATTGTCATCTAAATCAACCCTGGAATCCTTTCTAATGATCTAAGACTTTCTCATGACCTAAGAATGAGGAAAAATCACAGCTCCTTGAGGCACTCCCCATTCCACTTTCTAATTAAAATTAAGCAAATATTTATCAAGTACACACCATTTGCAAGTCCCCATACTACAGGTTACAAAGTCAAAATGAAATAATTCCCATCTTCAAAGAGCTTACAAGCTACTGGGGTTTACAACCTGTAACCTGATAAGGAAGCATGATAATTGGAGGAGAGCCCTAAGAATTAGGGAATCTAACTAAAAAGAATTCCCAGTGGAGATAGCACTGGAGTTGATTCTTAAAGTCAAGGATTCAGAGATGAGGGAGGAATCTATTCAGTGTATGTGCAAATGTACAGAGGTGGAGATGGAACATTAAGCTCAGGAAATGGATAAGACGTCCAATTTTGCTGGATCATAGAATTCATGAAGAATAGTAGGAAATAAGACTGTAAAGGTAGACAGGTGCCAGACTGGAGGGGGCCTTAAAAACTCAGACTGAATCATTTGTAATTTTTCCAGAGACAATGGGGAACCACTGAAGTATGGTAAGAATTGAATCTTAGAAAACATTATTTTGAAAGTTGTATATCATATAGATCAGAGAGATGAGAGAGTAGAAGTAGAGAAATAAATTAGGAGAAGATTGTAATAATTCTAGTGGTGAGAATTGGAATTCTGGTGGTGATATTGTCAATACGGGGAATGGAATGATTGTGAGAGATGTAGACGCAGTGACCACATGATTTGGCAACTTTGAAGTATCAAGAATCATGGAGATTTTGAACCTGGAATCATCCTTCATTTGAAAACATCACCATCCTCCCAGTCCCTTAGGCTTACAACCTAAGTATCTCTTCATTATTTCCCACTCCCCATGTCTAATTTGGCATCAAATTTCACTTCTGCAACAACTCCAAATATGTCTCCTCTCTTCTGACACTGCCACCATTCTGGTGCAGACTTTTATCATCTCACACCTGAACTAGCTTATTGGTGGGGCCACCTTCCTTATGATTCTCCTCACTCCAATCTAACCTCCATTTAGCCATCAAAGTGATTTCTTAAAACATGTTATCCTGCCCCTTTACTTGATAACCTCCAGAGGCTTCTCATCACTATCAGGATCAAATACATTTAAATCCCTTCATCAATTAGCCCCCTCCTACCTTTCCAGTTTTATAATTTATTCCCTATACTCTTCATGGGATGAATTCTTCCATTCAGTAACACCAGCCTCCAGACTATCCACAAACTCCGTCTCTCCACTTTGGTAGTTTCTCAGTCTGTCCCCCATACCTGGATTCTTTTCCTTTTCATCTCCTCCTACTGGTTTCTCTGGTTTTCTTTAAGTCTCAACCAAAATCCTACCTTCTACAGGAAACTTTGCCCAATGTTTCTTATTTCTAGTTGCCTTCCCTCTTAGTTATTTCCTACTTATCCTGTATATGACATGTTCATGCACATTTGTTTGATTATTTTCTCCCCTTCCAATAGATTGTGAACTCCTTGAGATTAGACATAGTCTTTTGCATCTTGTTGTATCCCCTAGCATTTAAAGTGGTTGGCACATAGTCAACACTGGATTGGTGTTTATTGACCAAATGACTCACTTATACTCTCAACAGAAAAGAGAAAAGGTCAGCAAAGTGGTATAGTGGACAGAGTAACAGCCCCAGAATCAAGGGTACCTAAGTTCAAATCCAACCTCAGATACTTACTAATCATGTGACCTTACACAGATCACTTAATTCTGTTTACCTCAGTTTCTTGATCTATAATGAGCTGGAAAAGGAAATGGTTAACCTTTCCAGTATCTCTATCAAGAAAACCCCAAATGAGGTCACAGACAGTCAGATAGGACTGAAACAACTCAATAAACAACCTTGAGATAAAAACTGTTTTTTGCCTTTTTTTGTACTCTCATCAGTTAGCATGATACCTGGTCTACATAGTAGACATGTAATACATGCTTGTTGATAGACTAACCCATAGTACCCTCATGAGAAAGAATGGTATTAGATTATTATGCAATTTTTCTATCTCTTATACTTTGTTTTTCTTCCTTAAGGATATGTTTTCTCTCTCATCACATTCAACTGAGATCAATGTATACCATGGAAACAATGTCAAGACTGCCTTCTGTGGGGGATGGGGGAGGGAAGCAAGAATGGGGGGAAATTGTAAAACTCGAAATAAATAAAATCTTTCTAAAAAAAAGAAAGAATGGTATTTATGAGAAGTAAGTTTAAGGAAGAAGTGAGTTCTATTTTGAATATGATGAGATTAAGACACTAATAAGACCTCCAAGTAGTGATCATTGAACAGCTGGATGAGATAAAAGACTGGAAAAATAGATTTGGAAGCAGGATTTCTTTATTATTGTGCCCAACCTTTGGAAGTGAATGTGCTATGTGACTACATATCTAGTTTGACTGCTTCCATTTTTCTGACCTTGTGCTGGACATATCCTATTTTTCTTTATCATATTCTTTAAGACTTCAAGAATCTATGATTTCATACAGGAAGCACTCAGATCCCAAGCTTTTCAATTCTTTATTCTTTCATTTACTCATTCAAACAGGCATTTATTAGACCAGGTACTGAGGATATGAGCACAAAAACAAAACTGTCCTTACCCTCAATGAGCTTCCATTCTGTTGGAGACAGAGGACAGTACATTCACAGTTTCTGTAAATATAGAATCTCCACAAAGTAATATGTTGGGTGGATATTAGAAATTGAAGGGTTCAAAATGACCTCGTGAAAGTAGAGGTAATGGGGTGGCGAGGTGGTTCAATGGATAGAGCACTGGCCCAGGAGTCAGGAGTACCTGAGTTCAAATCCAGCCTCAGACACTTAATAATTACCTAGCTATGTGGCCTTTGGCAAGCCACTTAACCCCATTTGCCTTGAAAACCCCCCCCAAAAAGGAAGAGAGTAGGGGTAAGTGAGCTGAGCTATGAAGGAAGAAATTCTGAAAAGTGGAGATGAGACAAGAGTGCAAACATGAGGGACAGTCTGTTAAAAGGCATGAGGATGGGAGATAGAATAATAGAAAGACATGAATCATTAGGGAAACCCAGTGTAGGTTAGTTTGCCTGGAATTGCATGAAGAGGAATAATATATAATAAACCTCAAAAAACAATAAAGTAGATCAAGAGAGTAAATGACTTTAAATGCCAAGGAGAAGAATTTCTACTTTCTTCCAGAGGTAGAAGGAGGCTCCTGGCACTTTTTTGAGGGTAATGACATGTTCTACCCTGTACTTTAGAAATATCAGTTTGGCAGTTTTTGTGGAAGATGAGTGAGAGAAAACTGGAGGAAGGGATTCCAATAAGTATAACTTAGGTAGAAAACCTTCATGAATTTTTGTGGAGAAAAAAATAATTCATCATTAATAGCTGTCCAGTGAGGAGCCTTTCTACACTGAACTGATTGGTCCTTAGACAATAAACACAATCAATACTCAGATCCTTATTTAAACTGTATCTAGCTTGGTGAGACCTACCAGGACTCTCCTGGAATAACATTTGGGGGCCTAAAGTCACCTCCATGACTAGTTAAAGAATTGAAGAAGACTTTGTTATCATCTTCACCAAAATAGAACAATAGCTCAAATTTCTCCAGCACTTAGAATCATATGTTTAAGCTAGAAATGACCTTAGAAAACCTTTGTTCCAGTCTCCTCATTTTACAGCTAATAAAACTTAGACTATGAAAGAAATTACTTTCTCAGGGTCACACAGAAATAATGAATGATATTTAGTTGTCTAAACTCATGATTCCTGACTCCATCTGCTTTCCTCTATATTAAACCTTATAGTTATGAAATGCTTCTTGAAAATTATCTTATTTGATCCTCACTATGACCCTTTGAAACAAGGAGTACAACTATTTTAACTTCAGTTTTATAGGTGAGGAAACAGGTTCAGAGAGGTGATTTCACTTCCCTAGGCCACCCAGCTAATAATCATCAGAGCCAGAACCCAAACTTGGTAATGTGATTCTAATATCAGGGGTCTTTCCCCTACACAACTGATTCAGGGTTACATCCTTCATACCTGTCAGTCTCAGTTTTGGAAAATAATAATTAATAATAATCATGTGATACTTTAGGATCTGCAAAGCACTTTACAATGTTACCTCTTTTTATTTTCACAACTGTG
Organism: Macrotis lagotis; assembly: GCF_037893015.1. Taxonomy (NCBI): domain Eukaryota; kingdom Metazoa; phylum Chordata; class Mammalia; order Peramelemorphia; family Peramelidae; genus Macrotis; species Macrotis lagotis. The sequence goes on from NC_133658.1 coordinate 366,723,810, forward strand.
AGTAAGATACTAGTATGAATGCCAAATTTACAGATAAAGAAATTGAGTTTTGAGTGATTTGCCATCAGCTAGTAAGTGTTTAACATCATATTTGAATCCAAGTCCTTGTGACTCCAGGCCCAAACAATAGATAACTCTTTTCTATTATATCACCTAGCTGCCAAAATTAGGAGAGAGGTAGTGCACTAATGAGAGCCCTGATCTAAGTCAGAGGACCTGGGATTAAATTTAATCTTTTCCATCTTCTACTATCTGTCTCAACTTGAGTAAATTCTAGGATCTTGACATGTGCTTAAATATTTGTTGAACTGAAACATAGGACTTCTGACTCCTAATCAGATGGTATTGTGGATCTGAAGTCAGGAAGATCAAAGTCAAAACTGGCCTCAGACAGAAACTTGCTATCTGTGCAACCTTGGAAAAGTCATTTAAATCTTTGTTTGCTTTAGTGTCCTCACCTGAAAAACAGGGAGAACTCATTTGGCTGTTGTAAGGATTAGATTAAGAATATTTGCAGTGCTTAGCTCAGTCACATAAGTAAGTGACATAAATATGTTTTTCTCCTTCCCCCTCATAATGAACATTGTAAAAAGTGTGTGATATGAGATGTTCTTATTAAAAAATATAATAGTATTCTGGTGGGGAAGAAGGAGGTGGGGACCCCGAATGTTTCTTTCAGTGGTGTCTCCTTATCTTTCCAGATTGTGCTGGCTGCAAGGAGGAGATCAAACATGGCCAGTCTCTCTTGGCTCTGGAGAAGCAATGGCATGTCAGCTGCTTCAAATGCCAAACCTGCGGGACTGTCCTCACTGGGGAGTATATTAGCAAGTGGGTGTCTGATTCTCCCACCCCATAATCTGCTATCCCAAGGGAACTTCAAGGTTGATGGGTCTTTCCAGAGTTAGGATGCTAATCTGGATGGACAGCTAAATGCTAAGGATTAGCAATGAAGGGGGTATCGCTCCCTAAAGTCCTAGGTTGGAGTCTTAGCTATGTCACTAACTTAATGGGAACTTTCACCCTCTGGACCTCAGTTCTGTTCTCCATAAAGTGAGGAATTAAATGGTCTCTAAAAACATTCCAGCTCTAACACTCTATATTTTAAGACGACTTCTAGCTCTGATTTTATAAGCTCTGAAATCTCTTAGCCAAGTCCTTTCTAACTCTGACTCTCTATAGATTATGTTCTAAGGAACTTGACAACTGAGGAAGAATCCAACCAGGGGTCTGGTCCAGTCCAATGGTCAGACCAAGCTCTGGGCTCCACTGAGGTACTTAGTCACCAAAAGGTACCTGACAGAATTTCAATGAGCTGCTCTTTGAAGCCCTCTGAACCTAGAGGTAGCTCCAATGACAGGAAATACTACCCATGGAGCATTATACCTGGAAGGATTACCTTAGATCATCTATCATAGTTCTCACATTTATAAAGGAGGAAACTGAGGCCCAGAGTAGGGAAAATGATTCACCTGGAGTTTCAGAGAAGGCTGATTTACAGAGTTGCATCTCCAGCCCAAGTCTCCTGATTTCCTGCCTTAGAGACTTTTTCATTATCCTAGTCTCCTTATTAAACTATCCTTATATACTATAATATTAGCCAGAATCATATTAAAAAGGATTTAACAACTGAAACCATTTTGAAATAATCTTTTTAAAGTCCAGAATCCTCTTAAATTAAATCCTGTTCTTTTTGGCCCCTGGTGCCAACTTACCTCCAAAAAAGAAACTATGCCAACTATGCAAATCAAGAAATTGGTATTAGACATGGAATTGTAGGACAGGGAAATGATTCTCATCCCACCAGATCTTCTTGAACTTTCACTGCCCAGTGTCTCTGCCTTCCTTGCCTCCAATCTATGTTTAACAAGAAGCCTCTGGGATGACCATTAACTCTCCTGAAATCCTGCCTTAACCTCTGTTCAAGCAGTGTGAAATATTAAGACAAAGTCTGGAAGTAGAAGAACACTTGAGGGCAGGATGAGGGAATAAGGGACTAAAAAATACAAAAGACTTTTGAATTTATAAAGAGAAAATGAATATCTTTCTCTCTCCCTTAAGCCCCTGTTTCCTTAGAGGACATTAAAAGATTTCCTGGTTATTTGATAATCTTTTAGGCAATGAAAAACCTTATAAAGGAACATCTGTAAACACATTCAGGGGGAGGACTGAAACTGAAAGGAAGACCAAACCTAATACTAAATATATGATCTTTTCTTTTGCTCTTTCCTCTCATCCTCTCTTTACACATGAATTCCTCCAACAGGGATGGAGTCCCATACTGTGAGACTGATTACCATTCCCAGTTTGGTATCAAGTGCGAGACGTGTAACCGCTATATCAGTGGCAGGGTCTTAGAGGTAAGTTGTCACCAGGGGCCCAGAGGAACAGGCAACAATTTACTTTTTACACTCCCTCAACTCCTGCTGAAATGGAATGGAATTGGTCCCAAAGGCTGACACTCCATGCTCCTAGACCCCAGTGATTGTTCATCACATTGTCCAGAACAACAGAAGGAGTTCATCTGAGGATGGATTGCTTCCCATCAGGAGGCCTCTATGGGTGGTCTCTGTATTGGTAGGGGCTGGATCAGGTCACTTTGGATGATACTTATAATTCTAGAATCTCAGAACCAGAAGGGACATGGAGATTATCTAGTCCTACTTCTCACTTCTGCAGGCACTATTTCTGTACTGAATTTTTGAGCTTCAGTCCACTGAGCAGTCACATAGTTATTGCAAGGGGTCCATAAAATCATCAAATATCATTTTGACAGCAAAGATTTCCTCAGTCATTTAATAATAATGGCATAACTGTGAATCTGTGTGTTTTGTGTGTGTGTGTGTGTGTGTGTGTGTGTGTGTGGATGTAGGGGTCATAACCATTTTTGTTGTTTCATAAGAGTCCTTATACTTAGCACAGTGCGTGGGCACATAGTAAGAAATTAATAAATCTTGTTGCCTTGTTACTTTATAATTGAAAATTTCTGGGAAACATTGCCCAATAGATTCCCCCAAGAAGTAGTTCACTGTGGAATTCCAGATTCCTAGAGCTAAAAGATACCTTATGTAAATCTAATTTAATCTGATCTTGTACAGAAATAGTCTCTTTCTCTCCAATTAACCTGTACTTGAATACCTCAAGTGATGGGGAAATTAACTTCCACTGGGGTAGTACTTTCTACTATTGGATAACTCCAGTCATTAGTAAGTTCTGTCTTAGAGCCAAGATATCATGACTACTTTCAGCTGGTTGTCATAGTTCTGCCCTCTAGGACAAAGGAAAGTTAAACTCCTCTTCCAAAGGAACGTCTTTTAAATCTTTGAAGACCAAGATCATATATTTTCTTTTCCAGAGAAAAAGCCCCATTTCTATCAGTGAATTTTCACATGACCTGATTCCTTTTCCATCCTGGAATGGTCACTCTCTTTGGATGTACTTCAATTTAATTTATTAGTCAATCAATAAGCATTCCTTTCCCATACTGGAGTAGTCATCCTCCTATTAGATGGTACTTCAGTTTAATTAATTAGTCAATCAAAAGAACTCATTAAGTGCTTTCTACATACTAGTGGTGATACCACTGGAGATATAAAATAAATAAATACAGTTTCTTCCCTCAAGGAGTTTATTACATTCCATGTTAGCTAACATCCTTCATAAAAATTAACACCGATTCTAAAAATCCACTTTGCTTGAATGCATCAAGTAGTGACGATCATATTCTGTTTCACAGAAAAATCCATCTTACAGCCACCTGTAATAAATAAGGGAGGTGATAATATCACTGTTCTCTGTCCTGGTCAGCATCATCTGAAGTATACGGCTAGTTCTGATTGCCATCTTTTAGACAGGTCAGTGATAAGCCAGAGAGAATGGTGCAATAGATATTGGGCCTATAGTTAGGAAGTTCTGAGTTCAAATTTGATCTCAGACATTTACTAGCTGTGTGACCCTGACACGTAGTCTGGTTTGCCTCAGTTTCCTCATCTATAAAATGAATTGGAGAAGGAAATGGCAAACCTATATGAAGCTATGTTGTAGGGGATATATCTTTTCCAAGAACACCCTAGACAAAGAGTCATACATGACTGAAATTATTGAACAACAACAACATCTAGAAGAGAACCCTCAAAACCATACTATATGAGGATGGGTAAATGAAATATGAGATGTGAGTCCTAGAAAAGCTGTAGCTTAGGGGAAGACATGAGAGCTGCCATGGATACTAGTATGACATGGATACTAGGAGAAATATCATGTGGAAAATAGATTAACTTGTCCTACTTGGCTTTGGAGGGTAAAACTAAAAGGAATGGCTAGAAGCTTCAGAGGGGCAGACATGGACATGAGGAAAATGTGGTTCAAGAGGAATGGGCTGTCTTAGGACCTAAAGAGTTGCACTTATCTTTAGGTTTTCATTTAGATCCTGGATGTCTATTTGTTTGCAATGATATAAGGAACAACCCTGATTATAAGATCAAAGGTCCACAGATTTAACACTGGAAGGGGCCTTCAGAATCATCTACTGACTAGATTCTAATCCAACCACTTCATTTTGCAGATGAGGTAACTAGAAGCCCAGAGGTTAATTGACTTGCCTAGAGTCATTATTACAAAGGTAACAATTGGAGTTATAATTAACTAAGGTTTAGATATGGTGCTAGGGTCCCTTCCAGTTCTGAAATTCTATAATCAAGACTTACATGGCAGTAGGTACCCCTTGAAATCAGAAATTTTAACTCCTTTGAGTTGCATCAGAAAAGATGATGAGTTAGAGATACTAAGGGACATACTTAAGATTACAAAGCTAATGAGCATCAGAATTTGAACCTAGGTTCTTTGACTCCAAACTGGTCCTCTTTCCACATGATTCTTGAAATCTTCCTTCATATCTATAGTGTTCACCCCTCTTCCTCCCCCCATACACCACTCAAGTCCACAAACCTGCCCATCTCTAATTCCAACCAACTCTATCTTCTATCTAAGAGTAGATTCAAAGGAAAGTTGATATTCCTTCTCCTATATGCAAGTGAGCAGTAAAGGTAAAATATGAGTTCTTTCTGTTTAGGCACTGATATAATATACTTATTTCAAAATGGGCTTAAGTACTTGACCCTTACTCATTTCCTTGCTGATCCATCACCATGGCAACAATTCTACTGCATCTTTTTAGGTTTCTCTGTAGCAGTAGTGGCCATAGCCAGGTGTGGTCTACAGCATGCTGTTAACCAAACGTTTTGTAAGGGCTAACTTGTTTCACTTGCTTTCTAGTGCTTCACACAGCCCTGAAGATATAATAGACTGAGTAGTGAATTTGTAGTGAGGAAGAAATGAGTTCAAATTTGCCCTGAGACATTATTTACCAGTGGTGAGACCCTGGATAAATCACTCCAACCACTCTCGAGCCCAGTTTCCTTAATCTATAAAATGGGAATAATAATAATAGCTCTTACCTCAAAAAAATTATTGTGAAGATCAAATGAGACAATTTCTGTAAAGTATTTTGCAAATCTTACAGTGGCATATAAATGTTAGCTATCATCATCATCATCATCATCATCATCATCGGAATTTATATATCATTATAATGACTGTATTTATTATGGCATTTTAATACTTTTAATTGTTAAAATAATGTTAATAGACATTTATATAATAGTCCCAGGGCTTCTAATGCAATTGAGAGAGCACTAGCCTAGAAATCAGGAGTGCCAGGTTCAAGTTCCATTAGTTACTCACTATGTGACATGGAACAGATCTGTTTTTCTGGTTCGCAGTTTCTTCATTTGTAGAATAAGAAATTAAGAAGAGATGGCTTCTTAGCCTTCTACATCAGATACTGATCATATCCTTTAGCTCTCTAAGCCCCAGTTTCCTCTGCTTTTAAAATGAAGGTAATGGGTTTAATGATCCCATGGTTTCCTCCCTTCCAGCTCCTGAATTCTAAGTTATGAGTTTAGTCTCACTGTCCTAGGCTGTACAACCTTTATCCTTTTTGCACCAGGCAGATCTTGTTCCCCTACAACATAGCTTCATTCCTTCTCTTGTTCCTTGTTCATATTACTCTCTCGAATCCTGTGAAAAGAAAAGCCTTCTCAATATTAGCCTTCTTACTGACCTCTCTTTGTCTTCTGATTGGTCATCCTCCCTAAGGCCTCTCCCAACTTCAATCCATCTTCTATTCAGCTGATAAAGGATGTTCCTTAAGTGCCAGTCTGACAATGTCATACATATCTTCATTTTTAATATAAATATTTTATTTGTTTTCCAATGATATGCAATAGTAGTTTCTACCAACCATTTTTGTGAGGTTTTGAATTTTACAAATTTCCCCCCTCTCTCCAACAGAAGGCAGTCTGATAGTCTTTCCATTTGTTTCCATGATATGAATATATCAAAATTGAATGTGTTGAATGAATAAACATGTCCTTAAGGAAGAAAGAAAATATTAGAGATAGCAAAATAATGTAATACATAAGATAACATTTTTTTAAGAATTGAAGATGATAATCTTTGTTCTTCATTTAAATTCCACAGTTCTTTCTCTGCAGATGGTATTCTCCACACAAATCCTCTAAAATTGTCTGTGATTATTGCACTGATGGAGTAAGCAAGTCCATCACCCCATGTTCCAGATCTTTTACTTTACTCCTCCCCATGCTCTATGAGTAACAACTTGGTCTTCTTTCTGGGGCTGTAACACCTCCCTCCACCTTCTATCTCTATGCTCTTGTACTGGCTGTGCCCCCATGCCTGGAATATTCTTCCTCCTTACTTTTACTTCTTAGAATCCCTGACTTACTTCAGAAATTAGCTCAAATTCTACCTTCCATGGGAAAGTCCTGTTCCCTCAGCTGCTAGAGGTGTCTCTTCTAAGATTACTTTCCTGTATGTATGCTGTATGTATCTTGTATGTACCTATTTATTTATGTCTCTCTCATTTGAAAGCAAGGTCCTTGAGCACAAGATTTGTCTTTTACCTTTCTTTGTGCCCCCAGCACTTAGCACAACTACTTATTTAGTGAGCGATTAATCAATTTGCTGACTGACTGGCCAGCACTTATGTTGGTACCACAAAATGGGAAGAAACCAACATGATGTACTTTGGAAAGAGTAATGAACTGGAGTCCAATGGACTGAATATGAGTCCTGGCTTAACCACCTGAATGATCTTCAGCAAGTCACTTCCCTCTCTGAACCTCAGTTTCATCATTTGAAAAATGGGAAATTTGTCACTTATACTACCTCATAAGGTTTTAAAGGTAGCATTATGTGCATGTGAATTATTATCAGTAATGTAGCAAGTACTTTGTAAACATAAAAAGTTATATAAATATGAGTTATTGCAATCTAGCTGGGGAAATAACTAACACATAAAGGAGAAAATAATAAATCAAAATGTAAATGCATTTTTAATGTCAACATCAATAATTAATTATAAGAATGATAACCATGGAGAAATAGCTTGACTTAGTAGTTAGAGAGCCTGTTTCAGGGACAGAATGACTTGGGTGCAAGCCCTCCCTCTGATACATATTGGTTCTATGATTCTTAGACAAATAGATTGTTTAGACTAACCAATTTTTTCCCTAAGATGATAATTCTCTTTTATTATTCTCTCTCTAAGACTATAAGTTATAGAATAATTCCTACTCTTCATTGATAAACAGAATTTCCTTATGAAGGAGTTCTTTATACTGAACCTCAGACTCAGACAAAATAATAATAATAATAATAATAATAATAATAATAATATAAAATAGTGGTCTTGGGCTGCATAAAAAGGTATGTAATATCCAGGACAAGGGGAATGATGATCCTACCATCCTTTAACCTCAGGTCTTCAATACTGTGCTTAGTTCTGAAAAATACATTTAAGAAAGAACTTTGATTAGTTGGAACATGTCTAGAAGATAACAGAAAGGATGATTGAAGGTACAAGAACTAATGTAAATTAATCAGTTGGAGGAAGTGGAAATTTAATATAGATAAGACTTGAGGGAGGAGAACATGATCATTACCTGCAGAGGAAATGAGGGATAGAACTTGTTCCACCTGGCCCCAAGGTACAGAACTAAGTATAAAGAACTCAATACAGCAAACTGGATAGATAGATATAGACATATATCTATAGACATTCATTTATTTTTATTATATATATATATATATAAATGGACACTAGATATGTATAAACTCTTTCTAGATTTATAGATAAATATCTATATTTGCATCATCTATATTTATGCCTCTTATCTCTGCCTTTGTTTTTTTTATTGCCTATATCCATACCTCTATTGATATTCAAATATATCTGTGTCTGTCTTTATTTCTACCTTTATCTTTATCTCAACCTTTACTTTAATCACTATCTCTGCCACTATTTCTATTATCTCTATTTCTATTATTATCTTTATTCCTGTCTATATGAAACAGCTTCCTAACTTTCAAGTCTGTCCAATAAATTAATGGAATTACCTCTAATGTTTCTTCTAATGCTAAGATTCTATTATCCTAATTAAGGAATCAAAAAAAAAAGTCCTAATTAAGGAATCAAGAGAAATGCACACATATGCAAAGAAAAAGAAATACTTTTCCCAATTAATTTTATCAAGTCTGTAGTCATTTGGTACAAAAGAAACTCCTCATTTCTGAATAATAGAGAAATGGAGAGTCAATAAAGTGATGTCAGTGATGGCAAGATGTACTTTTGATGTGAGTTGTGAGCTTTTAATTTTAAGGTAGGTGGAAATCATGGGATCAGAAAATCAAAGATTAAGAAAGACTGAAAGAAACTTGAGAGACTATCTAGTTGAATCCCCTTATTTTAGTGTTAACTGAGTCCCTGAAAAGTGCTTTATTCAATATTATCCAGGTGGTAAGTGATAGAGACAACATTTGAATCCCAGTCCTCAGATTCCAAATACTTTACATTATGCTGCCTCTACAGATGTGACCTGACAATGAAGAAAAAATATCTTCTGAGAGTAAAATGTAGATCATGCAGTGGCATCCAGGCAGGATATGGCAAACTTGAATATAACAATGAAAAAACATGAATTCAATCGATCAATCAACAAGCATTTATTAAGCATTTGCTGTGTACCAGTTTTGAGGGACATTCATCTGACTAGAGAAAGTCAATGAAAGAGGAAACTAAAAGAGACAGTGGATATATTATGGGACCCAAGACAGAAATATCTGAGTTCATATCTTGTCTTGGATACTTAGTAGCTATGTGACCCTGGGCAAGTCACTTTCTTTCTCTTGGCTTCAATTTTCTCTTCTATAAAATTGGATAATAACAATAACAGTTGTTTTGAGTATTGAATATATTAATTGAATTGAATACTACAAAACATGTAGTTTTTTAATCTTAAAACATTGTCAATCTAACTGTGTCTTCCTGTCATCTAATTACAATCTATCATCTATTGGTCTAGTTATCTGTCAAATCTATCATTTACCTCTCTAACATCTATTTGTCATCTTTCTGTCTACATACGATTTATCCATCCATCTATCTATGCATTCGTCTGTCTGTCAGTGAGATCTAGAAGGAAATAGTGGATGCCAGTCCATGATTTCTTGGTTCACTGGCTCAGATTTGGTACACAGAATCTGAGGGAGCTATTGTAAACTTCTGAACAGGATAATGATGGGGTGAAAAATGGTATCTGATGATTCAAAAAGTGGACTAGAGCAGAGGGTGACCAGGGACTAAAATTCCTAGATGATGATGACCTAGGTACATGTGCAAAAAAAAAATTAGCTGAGTCATATACAAGCTCTAAGTGTACTACTAGTTTGATATGGCAACCAAAAAGAGGTAAATGTGATCTTAGACAACATTAATCAATGAAAAATTGGGGGGATGGTGCCATTGCCTTTTTCCTCTTATCAGATCACATTGGTAGTATTTTGTTCTGGTCTGGACAGTGCATTTTAGAAAGGACATTAACAAATTGAAACATTTTCAGAATTGTAATTCATGGCATGGGACCATGAGGCATAATAGGAAAAGTGGCATACTTGGAGTCTAAAGAAACCAAGGTTTAAATCCTTCATCTGTCTCTGTAACCATGGGCACTTTATTCTCTGAACTACAACTTTCTCTACAGCTAAATGGGAATAATAAAATACCTATTGGATCTTTCTTTTAAGGGTATTGTGAGGCTCAAATAAGATTATGTAGATAAAATACTTTGTAAAACCTTAATGTTTTTCATATATTTAATTTGTCTGACTGTGACCCCATTTGGGGTTTCCTTGGCAAAGGTCTTGGATGGTTTGCCATTTCCTTCTCCAACTCATTTTTACAGATGAAGAAGCTGAATGTTGTGTGATTTGCTCAAAGTCAGACAGCTAGAAAAGCATCTGAGACCAAATTTGAATTCAGGTCTTCCTGACTCCAGTGTTCTATCCATTGAACCATCCAGCTGTCCTTTGTAAATCTTAAAGTATTATATAATTGCAAGCTCTTAGAATTAGTGAAAATGCTCAAGCATAGACTAGAAGATCATTTTTCAGGATATTATATAAGGAATTTATACATCAGACACCTAATAGGACCAGATGACCTTTAAGGTTCCTTTGAAATCTGAGGTCCTTTGCCTCATGGCTATAAAACATGTTATATATATTCTATCATTTTTCCCCAAAGAATATTCAATCTGGGGGCATCTTTGTGGCACAGTGGATAGCACATTGGCCCTAAAGTCAGAAAGACCCAAGTTCAAATCCAGCCTCAAGGCACTTAATAATTGTCTATCTGTGTGACCTTAGGCAAGTCACTTAACCCCACTGCCTGAAATAAATAAAAAAATTTTTTTAAATGTTTAAAGGATATTCAATCTGGAAGAGAACATAGAGTTTATTCAGTCTGATCCCTTAACTGCATCAACAAAAAAATTTAATTCCAGAGAGGTCAAGTAATTTGTCCAAGATGATACAGTTACCAAAAGGCAGAACTGTTGGGACTTGAACCCAAGGCTTTTTATATTATTTTATTTCATTGTTTCCCAAAGGCATGCAAAAATGGTTTGCAACATTAATCTTTTTGTAAGCTTTTTGTAAGTCTTTTAATTATTCCAAATATTCCTGTATTCTTTCCACATCAGGAATGGGAATGTTTGGCTCACAGGAAATCATTTGGTTTGGTGCTGTCATGGCACTGCAGATAGGACTCAAAATTCAATAAAACTAAAAGTCTTTCAGAGGTGAATTTAATTGATTAATTAATTGATTAATAGGGGCTGATCAAATACAGCAGATGAATATGTTAAAAAAACATCCAAATGGCCTTTGAGAGAAAAAAAGATTTGCCACCCCTGCACTATACTATGCTGCCTCAATCTAACCCTATGAAGTGGAGGGATCATCTAGGGTCTATAAAGATTAAAGATTATTGAGCTCATCCCATCTGCCCAGTCTCATTTTAAAGATGAAGACCTTTAAGTTCCTATTTTAAGGAAGACTAAAGAGGTGGAGTTATTAGTCTGATGTCACCCAGCAAAGTGAGGAATAGAACCAGAGCTACAACAGAGGTATTCTGAATCCTACTTTGGTTCTGCTTCTACTATACCACATGACTGCTTATTTCTCATGTTCATTCTCATATTGCTTTGGATTCTTTTTCTTCTCTCTATGACTTTTAGTTCTCCCTGTAACCCTCCTTTTTGTCCACTCCTATCAATCTAAGACTCTTGCTGCTGCTAGGATGTTGTACTGATAATCACAGTCCTTCCTCCTTTCCCCTATCATATTCTTACCAGAAAAGTCCACAGAAAGGCCCTACATTGCCTAAACTCCACCTTTTGGAGTCCATCTAGATCCATCTTTCTGATTTCTTATTGACCAGTTGACCTTGACTTCCTAAAACATTTCTCTTTTTTCCTTGATGTATGATGTTCCCTCTTTGAAGGTCAATTACTCTAGATGCATTTCAGTCTTTCCTCCTCCAGGGACTCTTTTATTGGGAAAAGAGGAGGAGGAATTTGGTGGTGGTAGGTTGACATTCAGAAAGGAACCAAGTTTTCATTTTGTTATTGGCTCCTACCATCCTAGAGCCTGTAATTGAGATGATGTGAAGACACAACGTGGGAGCAAGCTACCAATTAGACCAATTATTTCTGTCAGGAGGCTGGCATATCAGGTCTGCAGGGTCCCAGTTTAGGAAAACAATATGCCACCTCTGAGAACTGGGCTCCATTGCCTTCCTTCATGATGAGTAGAATTTCTCGGTGATGGGGCCCCACAGAACCCTAGAAACAACTCTGCTTAAAAAAAATCCAGAACCTCTGAGGTCCTAACTTAAAATAAAAGGGAGTTGTTTAGGTAGGAGAAAAGATGACTCACTCTGGACATAACCCCTTCTTTCAAATATCTGAAGGGCTCTCATGGGGAAATAGGCTTGTTCCTCAAGCCTAGAGGGCAAAAAAGAGACCAACAGTAAATGCTCTGAGGAGGCAGATTTTTGGTTTCAGACAAAGGACTCATTAACTACTAGAGTTGTCCAAAAGTGTAATTGACTGATTTGAATAGAAGTGGATTTCCCCTCCCTGGAGGTCTTAAGATGATGTCCTTGTTAGGGATATTGTAGAGGGAGATTCCCAATTAGAAGACCCCTGAGAGCGCCTTTAATTCTGAGAGTCTCTGAATTGACATTCCCCTTATTTTGTAATAACCCACATAATCCTTTTGGAAGCCTCTGCATTTTTAACAAGCTTTTTAAAATTCAGCAAAATAAAACATTTTAGCATCTGGCTCGTGCAGCCCCACAATATAAGCCAACCCCAAATGTCTCCTCAAAAATGAACTTCTAATTGAGCAGCACCTTTTGAAAGGATTTTCTTATTGCCCAGTTCCAGATTCAGTTTCAGTATCTGCTGAAAATTTTTTTTTTTCACTAATAAAAAATAAAACAAAGAACTTCCATCCCAGGGAAGAACTAAGGGGCAGAAACCATGTCGATTATTTAGTTTGTGGCCTTGAACAAATAGCACAACTTCTGTAAGCCTCAGTTTCTTCCTCTGTAAAATGGGAGATAATGTAAACTAATGCCTGCTTCCTTTACAGCTGATAGGCAGATAAAATAAAATCACATATGAAATCATAATGCTCTGAAAACATTCCAGATTAAGATATCCTACCACTCTTAATAGAATCTATAATAGAGCTTTCAGGGAATTAGGAATATGGAGTGTCATAGAAAGAAGAAATCTTAGCCACTATCTAATTTAAATCTGTCCTCACTCAGACTCTAACTAGCTGTAAACTTATTTAACCCTGTTTGCCTCAGTTTCTTTCTCTGTAAAATGAGGTGAAAATGACAAACCACTACAGTATTTTTGCCAGGAAACCTCAAAATAGGGTCATAAAGAGTGGGAGACAATGAAAATGACTGAAAAACAGTAGATATTGCATGCAAGCACTATGTTAGTTGATTTAAAAACTAATCTCTGGAAAATAGGTATTATTATTATCTCCATTTTATAGTTGAAAAAAATTAAGGTTAACTTGTTGAGGGTCACACAGCTTGTAAGCATCCAAGGCAGGATTTGAACTCAGGTCTTCCTCTCTCTCCAGGCCCAGTGCTCTATATACTGCACCATCTAGTTGCCTTTTAAGAGGAATATTTACTTCAAAAAGTTTTATCATATATACATATACAAAATTACTCCTCTAACATGTAGAGTTTAATACTTCCCCCCACACACACACCTCATCCTATGGGAAGAAGGGAAGTCTGCAGTTTAACACCTTCCTGTAGAGAAAGTACAGCTCCAAGTTCCAAGTTCAAAGTACCCCACAGGCCCCAGTTCCAAACACTCTGGCTTCTCTGGACTCCCCTAATGGACTGGTTAATTGAAATATTCTGCCCGGAATCTTGGTTTCAAGGTCGCCAAGGATTTGACTCCCAGGTCTGGTGGAGATTACCACCTGCGTGTGAAACTTAGAAGGGCAAATGACCCACAAGAAACAAACACTCCCAGGTTAAGAGAAATCTCGGAGCCAAGCAGAATGAAGAGGTTCATCACCTAAGGACTGACCTCTAGATGGTGACATTTTTAGACATATTTCACAAAGTACTATTTAGAGAAGTGGCCTACAGCTACTTAGTACATAGAGTATTGATCCTAAAAGCCTGGATGTTTACTAGCTGTGTGTCCTAGGCAGGTCATTTAATTTCTCTTAACCTCAATTTCTTTCCCTATAAAGTGCAGAATATAGCAATTGGAGCACTTAACCTCAGAGGGTTATTGTGATGAGGATAGGATGAGATAATGTACACAAAGAATTCTGTAACCCTTAAAGCTATCGATAAATGTCAGTTGCAATTAATATTATAGACTAAATTTTAGAGAGCCTGGGGGTTGAGTAGTATCACCCTGATGAAATCAAAGATCTTGAGAAATATTGAAATAATGAATAAATGTGTAATGCTAGAGCAAACAACTTCAATACTTATTTTTCTCCCCACAATATTACTTGGTGTATGTAAATTTGCACTTCCTAAACTCATGTTGAGAAGTGAGATTTATGCCAGAGATACATTATGCTGTAACAGAACAGAATTCTGGCCCAGTCACCCTCCTACTCCCTCCCTCCTTTCACCATCTGATCACTACTTGGCTACCTGACTCTCATCAATAAACATTTGCTGATTGCTTCATTGTCAATTCATTGTCAATACTTAATGTCAATTCAAAAACCAGCTTTATTCAAAAGAATGGAGCACTTGATTAGGATTTAAAATTTACAGTTTTTCAAAATAGTGTAATTAATATACTCTGGTTGATATCCTCAGAATTCCTTATAAGGGTGTCCTAACAAAACAAAGCACTTTGGCACATTAGCTTTCTTTTTTTGTTTTTTTTTTGGGGGGGGGGGTTGTAAGGCAAATGGGGTTAAGTGGCTTGCCCAAGGCCACACAGCTAGGTAACTATTAAGTGTCTGAGACCAGATTTGAACCCAGGTACTCCTGACTCCAGGGCCAGTGCTCTATCCACTGTGGCACCTAGCCACCCCCACATTAGCTTTCTGAAACCACAGTATAGATAGATAGATAGATAGATAGATAGATAGATAGATAGATAGATAGATAGATAGATAGATAGATATACACATATATATGTATATATGTACATATATATGTATATATACATATATATATCAATATCATGCCTATAGATTTTAGAACTCATTGAGTTTAAATTTCTCCCTTATTGATGAGGAAACAGAGGAAATGACCTGTCTAAGGTCATGAGATACTGGTAAGATGCCTAGCATAGAACTTGGCACATAGTAGGTACCTCATAAATGCTTATTCCATTCATACAGATAGTAGATACTTGTGCTTCTGTTCCTCCAAATCCAAACTCTATGCTAATGCCATTTTATGACACCTCACACACACACACTGGTTTTTATTGTGGTAGTTGTTGCACCATACTGCTTTCTCTACTATGCCAAACTCTTTCCTGGCCCTACCATTCAAAGTCCTTCAGTAGTATTGTGAACTACATTGTCAGCCTGGGATCACCTTGTTGCCCTGTTCCCTCTAGCTCAAATCACAATCCCTAACACTTTCTCTCATCTCTATGGTTTTGTCCGTTACTAAATGGTACTCCCTGAGTAGGACTCCCTGAGTCCTTGCTAGTCAAGCAGATTCTCTGTCTCTCCATCTTTTCTGACTTCCTTGTGTAGTCATTATGGTTTTGACAGCCAACTGGAAACCTGCTTTCAAATTTCAGTTCTTTCACTAGTCAGCAACAATATCCTAGCCAAGTAACTTAATTTTTCCCACTGTCTTGTTCCTCATATTTAAAATGGAGATAATAATCCCTGCCCTGCCTACTTCCTCTCCTTGTTTTGAGGAAAGCACTTTCTAAACCCTTAAAATACTATAGAAATGTCATTTATAGGGATGGGGGAAGGGAAAGGAGAAAATGGGGGGTGGGAAGAGAAAGGAGAAGAACCTGATTCATCTAAAATTTAATCAGGTCCCTACATAACTCTGATAATATAATACACAGTTGAGATGTCTTGTCCAAGATCATTTGGCTCTTTCATGACAAAATTCATAGTAGAATATCAATAATTAGTTGTGAATGCTCAAATGTCTACAGAAAGAAGGGGAAAGGTTGAGAAATAGGTTTGACTCATCTAATTTTTAAATTAAGAATGGAAAACATGATATTTTACTCAAAAATATAAACAGTATACATTTTTTAAACTATCTGTTCCACGTCATGATTAAAAGGGAACTAGAGAGTCAGGACCAGGAAACACAGTCAGAAAAGAAGTCATTCAGGGTGAGGGAGATGAGACAGTGATAAGGATAACAAGATTTAAAAGGCAATTGACCTTAGATAATCTAACCTCTCTAGTCCTCAATTTTCTTTTCTGTAAAATGAGAGGGTTAGAGTTATAAGGTTTCTTCCAGGCCTAAATCTATGATCTTTTTGTTTTAGATAATTAAACAATGAGGTTCTATATATATATACATATATATATTATATATATATGTATATATATATGAAATTTTGTTACTATAAAGTGACAAAAACACTATATATATTATATATATATGTAGCCTTTATATATATTATATGTATTAAGTATATATTAGAACATATGCTACAGTGTATTAAAACTACAAATACAAAGTATATATTATATACATATATAATATATGTACTATACATATAGACACATGAATGTATATATTATATGTATAGTATTTATAATATACTATGTATTTGTAGCTTATATACATATTCATTTATAACTTATAAAATCAGATAGATATATAGATAGATGAAAGGATAGATGGAACCTTAGTGATCATCTAACCCAACCCCCTCATTTACATTTCAGATTATAGTCCGGATTACCCAGATAGTAAGTAGTAGAAGACAAACTTTAAGGAATCATACTTTCCATTATACAAGTATTTCTTTCACTGATACAAATCACAATGTCTTTCCACTTTAATAAATCATAAATCCATTTATTGGGGTTCAAAGTTATAAAAATAGATTTTAGGCAAGATCTGTGAATTTGAATATATATATATATATATATATATATATATATATATATATATATATCTTCTACCTGGAGCAACTGAGTAGCACAGTGGATAGAGCACTGGCCCTGGAGTCAGAATGATCTGAGTTCAAATTTGACCTCAAATACTTAATAATTACCTAGCTGTGTGACCTTGGGCAAGTCACTTAACCCCATTGCCCTAAAAAAAAACCAAAAAAAGATTGAATCTATATTATCCTTCCACTAACTTATAATTAAAATGTAGTATTTTCTTCCATTATTTAAAAATATTATTCTCCAATGTTTCACCAGGGTCTATGTATGATACCAAAAAAGTTTAAGAACCTCTGGTTTAATGTCTTTAAAAACTGAGACTTTAACGGGAATTTTTTTAAAAAATCATCACCTGATCACCATATGTCTAGTTATGAACCTTTCTGCATTTATTGTCTGCTCCATGAATGACTGCAGTATCACTAGATCCATACTCATAGCCTTTCCAGTTTGGTAGGGCCTCCTGGAAATTATATTTCTCTAATATAACCTCTTAGAACCCAAGGTCACATTCAATTCACAAATGAAGCATGAGATGAGGAGTTTAATAGTATGGCATGCAGTTGGAATTTCAGGTTTAAAATTTCCTATCCAATTTTTTTATTTTCATTAGAAAGCATCATTCATATTCTCCATCTGGCTGAGCCATTAGTATTGTGCCCATTATTGCTTCATCACTCCCCTACAATGAAAAGAGTAACATCTCTCTCTCTGGTGGGTTTTTATAATATTGCCATAAAATATACTTTTAAAATATAATTGTTGTTTTGAGCTACTGATGCAAATGGGATTTGACATGAGATTCCAGAGTTCCTAGGAAAGCTGGGTGGTACAGTGATTAGAGTGCCAGGTCCAATCAAAAGACTCAAAGTAATTTGTTACAAAGTCAAATAAATGCTGAAAAGGTACTCTTAAAAAGCTGTAAGTTACAATTCTGAGTGTGTATGGGAGTATATATACATGCATGTATATATTTTGTATACATGCATGTAAATAGATATACATTATAGGTCTGTGTGTATGTGTGTAGATACACATATATATAATATTAAGGATACATGATGCAGTGAAAAGAATACTGGATTTAAATTAGAGTATATGAGTTCATATTCCCTGTTAACTATAGGACTCAACACCTTTGTGACCTGGGCAAGTCATATAAACTGGGCCTCATTTTCCTTATCACTAAAATGAGAGTTTTACTAAATTACCTCTAAAGTCTCTTTCAGTTCCAAATCTATGACCTTTTGAATTGAATCCCTGGGGCTAATGTTATGAAAGAAAAGAAATAACTGTGTACAATTGTTAGTAATAGGCATATTTAGTTCCAAACTCAAAGGAGACATCTACAAGCATATTCTATTTCAACCACTTTAATGTATTCTTTCTGCAGGAAGATGATGCCTGGCTCTAGGATTCTCTATAGCAGTGCTTTTCCATGTATGTGGGAACTCTTTAGGGTTTCTAAGATCATTTCAGTGGTTCTGTGACATCAAAACTAATTGTATGATATTAAGACATTTTTCATTTATAACATAGTAAAATAGCCCATATAAATAAAAATTATTTGGAGGCAAAGGAGTTTTAAATAAATTTTAATGGTATAAAGAGGTCCAAAGGACAAAAACTCTAAAAACTACTGCTCTAAATTCATGAAGTTGTACATGATAGTCCATAAAGGCAAGCTCATCACTTGTGTCCCATGGGAAATAGGAAATAATCTAATAGTACTGTGTGTCCCTATTGGGTTCCTTTTCTCAGGGACTTTCTATTCCCTTGGCAATCCTGATCATCTGAAATATGGCCTTACCAGGAAAAGGGGGGTTTACTCTCATCTTGGAGATCTTCAGCTTTTTCTCTAAAATAATGCTGGGGAAGAACAATGGAAAGAGTACTGAACTAGGTTTTTGGACACCTGGGTTCTAGTCCCAGTTCTGCAGTATATTATCTTTATGACATTTGAATAATCACCTCTTTTCCTTTGTATAATGAATTGATCAGACTAGATAATTGAAGGTCCAATCCAATTCAGAATTCTCTAACCATTGTTCCTGTGAGTTGAGCTATAGTATTTGACCAGATCTGGCATGAGGGAGATGAGTCTACTCTTCTTCCAGATAAGTAACACAAAAGCCCATTGGGTAAAGCAATTCTGAATTTGCCGTGGGTTCCATAAACTAGTGAGGTGTTCCTGGATAGTTCTTGTTTATTTAAAGGCAGGTCTATCTAAGAAGTCTGAGATATTTAGCAACTCATTTATGAAGGACACAAAAGAGGTTCCAGCTGCCCTTTTTATCAGCTACTCTGCACCATTTTGAAGCCCACTTTTATCTTCCTATATCCATAGGCAGGAGGAAAACATTACCACCCAGCATGTGCCAGATGTGTCCGCTGCCAGCAGATGTTCACAGAAGGAGAAGAGATGTATCTCACAGGTATGTAAATCTGGAGGACAGAGGAAGGGGAGGGCCACAGAAGCTCGGTGTGTGTGTGTGTGTGTGTGTGTGTGTGTGTCTGATTGAATGAGAGGGCAGCTAGGTGATGCAGTGAATAGAGCATCTGCCCTGGAGTCAGGAGGACCTGAGTTCAAACTTGACTTCAGACACTTAATAATTATATAGCTGTGTGACCTTGGGCAAGTCATTTAAAACCCATTGCCTTGCAAAAAAAATAAAAGGAAAAGCATATATCAAGTGCTTACTATATGTTGAGACCTGTGCTTGACACTGAGAATACAAAGAAAGACTTGCCCTCAGGGAGCTTTTGTTCTAATGGGGAAAGCAGCATAGCTAGATAAAGGATAGCTATACTACTTTCCCCATTAGAATATAGATGATAGCTAGATAGCTAACTAGATAGACAGATAGACAAATAGACAGATGGATAGATGGAATAGAAGGATGGATAGTTAACTTCTAAAAGAAAGACCAGACAGAAAGCTAAATTCAATTTTGTTTGTTAGATATTTTCTATCAAATATGATATATATATATATATATATATATATATATTTTAATTTAAGAGAAACCTGTGATCCTTCTTATACCTTTATCATGGTATTTTATACAGTGTCCTTACTGAAGAAATCTATAGTCAGTTTTCAACATGAAACTATGTTGAAGGATAGAGTGAGAGAGAGACATTCTGATAGACACACAGACACACATGACAGACATAGATAGATAGATAGATAGATAGATAGATAGATAGATAGATAGATATCTAGACTGGTGAACAAAGGCAATTATAGTCATGGAAGTTAGGAAAATAGTAAGTAGAAAAATATATTTATTCACTGACATATTTCTCCACCCCAGAGGTAATGATAGTGTTGATTTAATAAAATTATCAGAACAAGGAATCTAAGGAGGGAAGGAACTCTTACAGAGCAACTGGGCAAAAAATTCTCTGGAGGAGAGGTGGCTGCATGGTCTAAGATAGTACCAAGTGACTTAATTCCTCTGAGGCATAGTTGCTAGAGGTCCAATTTGGATGATGGAACAGCATATACCCGTATTGTTTTTGTCCTTGCCTTTGTCTCCAAGATGCAAACATTTCTCAGCTGCCTGCCGTTCTGGCCACCACTTCCTCCTGTGGACCTATATGGGAGGAAACTCTCTTGGTTCCAATCATATTCTCCTTTGTATGAGCTATTCATGCTTATGTCTCATCCTCCCTACTACACTGTAAGCTTTCTGAGGGATGGGACTGGACCTTGTTCCTCTTTATATCTCATCTAGTGTGTAGTACATGTCTGAGGAGTATCATAATCCATATTTTCAAATGTCTGAAAATGGAAAAAGAAGAATTAAACTTCTTTCTGTTGAAGTCAACAAACGGGTGGATGATAAGAACTTGATATATAGAAGCAAACTGAAGGTTTCACTGACTCATAATGGGATAACACCTGTGACTAGAATGTGACACTAGAAAGGTATACTGGGGCAGCTAGGTGGCACAGCGGAGAGAGCACTGGCCTGGAGTCAGGAGGACCTGAGTTCAAATGTGACCTCAGACGCTTAATATTTGCCTAGCTGTATGACCTTAGGCAAGTCACTTAACCCCAATGCCTTAAATAAATAGAACCTTTTTTAAAAAGCATACCTTATTAAAAACAAAGACTATATGAAATGGAGGAGTGGGGGGGGAGAAGAATAGTACATATATGTGTGTGTGTGTGTGTGTGTGTGTACTATTTGGAAGAAAAGATTTAGAAAGGTAGAGGTAGAAGGATTTTCCTTGCTTTGGAATTTCCTATATTACAGAAAATTTAAGTCCTGTCCTTTTCCCTATCACTACATTTAAATGTGTCACTTTCCTAAAAGAATGTAAGCTACTTGAGGGCAAGGACCATTTCACTGTTATTTCTTTATCTCACAGACTAGTGCTTGGTAGGTCCTTCATACATGCTTGATGATTGATTGATGACCAATGATAGCTTTCTCTAAATATTTGAAGGGCTATCACATGGATGTAGAATTAGACTTTTTTTTTTCATTTTGCCTAAAATGCCTGACTAGAAGCAATGAGCAAATGCTACAAAGAGGTAGATTTAGCTTAACAGAAGAACAATTTCATAACATCTGTGTCTATGTGGGAGTTAGAGAGGAGTCAAGAAAGGATAGTGAAGGATGGTATCCAACCTGTGATTTCATTTGTGTGAAGAATTCCTGGTCTAGAAGCTCTCTACTAACCCACATTGATAATTCAGTTCTAATTTGTAGCCTTAAAAAGTTGTCTCAGACACCCAGAGATTAGAGGACCATAGAACAACACAGTACAGGTCTGAGGTAGGATTTGTATTTAGCTCTTCTTGATGCCAAGGCAGATCTTCTATCTTCATGCTATATTTCCTCTTAATGAGCCTCTAGATGGTGCAGTGGATGTAGCATTGGCCTTGGAGTCAGGACAGCAAAAGTTTGAATCCAGTCTCAGACACTTGACATTTAACTGTGTGACCTTGGGCAAGTCACTTAATCCTGATTACCTCACATCCAGGGCCAAGTCCAGTCATCATGATTCATATCTGGCTACTGGACCCAGATGAGTCTAGAGGAGAAGGTGAGGCTGGTGACTTGACACTACAACCCCTCACTCAAATTCAATTCATGTGCTTGTCATGACTTTTAATAATCTTCTACCCTAGGAAAAAGCATCCAGAAAAAGGCTGAATGAATACTTTGTCACTTGTGTCACAGAGGGGACTCCTATTTAGAAGTGGGTTGGGCCAGCTGACCACTGAGTCCTTTGACCACTGAGACTTTGACATTATATCAATCTTTGAAAGGGATTGAGAGTCAACATAAGAATTTTAATGATTAGAGTTTCAGAATCTTCCAAACACTGGAATGACTGAAAATCTTGCTGCATGATATTGGGCAAATTAACAAAAAGGAGACCAAGATACAGTAGTGTCCTAAAGCCAACTCAAACTAGAATGATGGGACTGATTATTGCATTTTTAGTGTAAAACTTAAAAGAGTGTTGTGAACACTTTCCCCCTGTGGAGAGCTGGTTGTTAATCATTTACCAGCACACCACTAGCCTGAGAGGCCTCTGTAAAATGTGGGGTTGTAAATTAAGGGGGGGGGGGTTGAATTAGATAGGCTAAAAGGGTTTTTTGTTTATTCTTGTATTCTGATTCAAGTCCCAATGTTGATGGCATGTCACTTCATCTTCCTCAGCTTTTTTCTTTTCATTCTTTTTGTTGTTGTTGAGGCAATTGGGGTTAAGTAACTTGCCCAGGGCACACTAACACACATAATATCTGAGGCTGGATTTGAACTCAGGTCTTTCTGAATTCAAGGAGATACTCTATCCATACTTGCTACCTAGCTGCCCTTAAAAAAATACTACATGGGAGATGAAACTGAATTATCTAAGAATCAGAACCTCTCAGCATCCAAAGGGACCTTGGAAGTCTTCTAGATCAAAGACCTGTAATATTCTCTACTGTAACCCAAACCAGATTAAAATATAATTAAGAAATAAATAACTATACATAAAATAAAAATACGATGGAAATTAGATAATGTTATCTTGTGATTTTCTAAGTCAATATATCAATATCCTAGACCGTGTTGTACCTGAAGAGGAATTTCTATTACAAGCCCTCCCCCCATAAGTACTCATTCAGCCTCTGCTTGAAAATAGAAACCTCACTACCTACACATGTAGTGTATTATACTTTTGGAGAGTTCTAATAGCTTTCTTTACATGCAACAGAAATCTGTCTCACTGCTACTTCCACCCTTCCACATATAAAGTCATTGCTTTTTCTATTTCACCAGGCTGTTAGACCATGAAGTCTTTATGATTCTTCCCCTTCTTCCTGTGTGAGCTTCACTTCCCCACAACCTCCCATGACTAGACTCACAGGAAAAGCTCTTCCTGAATTTGCAATGGTATGGGAACAATGGGGGACAATTCCAGGTACTGGAGGAAAAAAAAATTGTTTTCAAGGGTAAACATCTGTTTCCACTCACTCCTTCACCCTTCTCCATGAAGTCCCCTCTCCACCCACGAATGCTGTGAACCATGGGAAAAGCAAATCTGATTATAATGAAACCTGCTCTTTCTTGCCCTAGGTTGGTTTGCCTTATGTTAAGGTATCTCATCTGATGGTTGTTGGGTTCCTGTGAATTGTGACATGTTAGAATGATAACAATAATAATTCACATTCATATTATATTTTAAGTTTTGTAAAGGTCTTTATAAATATCTGTATGTAGATAGATTGACAGATAGATGGATAGAGACAGAGAAAGACAGAGAGAAAGACAGAGAGAGAGAGAGAGAGAGAGAGAGAGAGAGATGAAATATAAACTCACAATAATCCTGAGAGGTTATTATTATTCCCAGAGGAATAGAGGCTGATGAGAGAAATTGCTTACTGTAACCAAAGTTTGATTTGAACTCTGACCTTCCTGAGTTGAACCCTATCATCTCTGACAAGAGATTATCTTTGCAAAGGTACAGATGTTAATGATCTTAAGTCAAATCCTCTAATCACTGAGTATACAACACACTTAAGTCCTCTGGCCATTTTCAGTACAACTCAATACATAAGACTTTCCCAGATTTATGGAGCAAGAAGTAACAATATCAGGCAATAACCCAATGAAAGCACCTGAGGAGCTAGATTCCCTAGAGTAGTGCTACTTTGTCACTGTGAGGCCTTAGGAATTCTCTTATTTTTCTTCTTATCAAATACTCAGCTTTGCCAATAAAAGATACAAATGTACATTTTAAAGGATACAAGACCAGAGGTCTAGGCTTTTCCTCTTTTTATAGGATCTCAACAGGAAGTCTTAGAGCAGGAGAAATGGATGCCCATTTGAGGACCATTGGCAGCAATGTGCTGCCTTCTTACTCTCACATTTGATTTCCATGTCTCCCTGAATGGATTAATATCCTGAATGCTTTTCCCTTGACCTCTGAATTTCATGGCTTATCACATAAATAACTAAACTTTGAAGGCTACTGGAGCACTCATATAGTTAAGTTTCATGTTCTAACTCTCTTTCATGGAGGTCAGTCTCATGTAGCTAAGGACAATGAAGTCGGTACAAAGGGGCCAAGAGGGATGAAACCAAATCATTTAGAGAGTTAAGTTGAACAGTAGATAGGGATAGAGTACTAGACTTGGTTGGAATTGGGAAGACTTGAGTTTGAATCCTATGTTCCTAACTGTATGACCTGGGAAGATCAGCACCTTTCTCAGTCAGTTTCCTCATATGTAAAAATGGAGATATTAGCCCCTACTTCACTAAGTGGTTGGAAGGACCAAATGAGATAATTAAGAGCTTTGCAAATCTTAAAAAAACCTAGGCGGCAACTAGGTGGTACAGTGGATAGAGCCCCAACCCTGGAGTCAGGAAGCCTGAGTTCAAATCCAAGCTCAGACACTTAATAATTACCTATCTGTGTGCCTTTCAAAAAAAAAGAAAACAAACCAAAAAAATGCAATATAAACATTAGCCATTATTATTTATGGGGGAAGCCTAGGCAAAATTCAAGAAAGTAGGGAAAATCAATCAGTCAGCTAAGGTCACTCTAGTTGGAAGACTTGGTTTACTTTTCTAGCAAACTGAAGGACAGCATATTATTTATAATGGAAAGAGGATGGGGCAGAAATCTTGGGTTTATATTTCAGCTCTACTATGTATTAATTGCATGTATAACTTTGGACAAGACTTTCCCATTCTAGGCCTCAGCTTCCTCATTCATAAGATTAGGGTATGAGATTAGACAATTTAGAAAAGCTCTTGGCTAACTCCTGTCTTTTTCTCAAAAACAAAAAAATCAAGTCCTGAGGGCAGCTAGGGCTCAGTGGATAGAGCACTGGCCCTGGAGTCAGGAGTACCTGAGTTCAAATCCAGCCTCAGACACTTAATAAATATCTAGCTGCGTGGCCTTAGGCAAGTCACTTAACCCCATCTGCCTTGCAAAAACCTAAAATAAAAAAAAAAATCAAGTCCTAGAATCAAATTTCTCTTTAGTTCACATCTCCTTATCCCTGCTTCTCTACCTGACTTTTGAACTTTTTTTAAATCACATTCTAGAATCTAATCTCAGCATGATCCTAGTGTTTGATTCCAGGTCCCAAGCTTTCCTGGTCTTATCCATCTTGTTACTTTTTGAGTCCTAGGTATCTGAGTACTAAAGAAAAATGGTGATACTGACTCCTGATGGAATCAGGTACTGAAAGGGTTAAACTATGCAATTTAGCTAGTTGACTTTATAATAGGGTGCAAGATTCCAGTGTCAAACCTAACCCAGAGACAGCTTTGGGGGTGGGAGGTTTTCTTCCCTGCATTTAGGAAGGGTTTGTCACCTAATAAACCCAACAGTTCTGGATTCTGATAGAGGGGCTATAATTACAGGGCTCTATCCCTCCCCCACATATAGAGTTCATCTGTCCCAGACTCTGCCTTAGGGGAGCAGAGTTGATTCCCAGTGGATGGGGGCTGAGTATTCCTGGCTATCTGTCAGTGTCATGCCAGCTCTGGGGCTGTGTGGGTGGCAGGGAGGGTTGTCCTTGCCAGGAGCAGTACACGTGACCATCATTGGCACCTCTCACTGTCAGTGCATTAGGACCCACACTACAATTCCCAATAGTGGAAAGAAAATCATTTCATCCAAGACCTTGGGGATGAATGGAAAGGAAACAAGGAGACAAGGTTTGAGCCCCAGTTCTCCTACTTACAATGGCATCTATGAAAACTTGTTTAGTTTAGTTTCTCTGGGTCTTAGTTTCTTCATCTAGAAAATGAGGTTAAAGGCACTAAAAGAACTCTGATGTCTTTCTCAACGCTTAGACTAAATGTTCTCCTCTCATTGTGCTTGAAGCTGACATTTAACCACACACATAACTTCATTTAAAATTCAATTATATATTCAGTCAATAGCTACAAATATAATTCAAGAAATGTATTTATTGATAAGAATAATAGGTAGGGAGCGGTTAGATGGTACAGTGGATACAGTAATTGCCCTGGAGTCAGGAGTACCTGAGTTCAAATCCGGCCTCAGACACTTAATACTTACTTAGCTGTGTGGCCTTAGGCAAGCTACTTAACCCGATTACCTCGCAAAAAAAGCTTAAAAAAAAAGAATACTATGTAGTCTAGAAGTAGAAGGGACACTGAGCCATAGACTATGAAGAGTTGGAAGGTACCACAGAGAACATCATAATGATAATTAAAATAACTCACATTGAATACTTTATGAAGTATTTTAATTACATTATCTCCTTGGATCCTCACAATAATCCTGGGAGATAGGTGCTGTTATTATCTGATATTATGATGTTCATTTTATAGATGTGGAAATTATATATCAAAGAAATTATTTAACAAGAGACATATATCTAGTGAGTATCTGAGACAAGATTTGAACCCAGGTCTTCTCTAATTCAAAGTCAACCATCTTTCCACTCCTTCTGCCATTCATTTAGTACATTATTTTGTAGTTCAATAAACTGAAATCCATGGAGATGAAGTGACTTGTCCAAGGTTCCACATCCAGTGAGGAAGACCAAAGACTTAGCTGCCTAATGATTACTAATCTAAGATTCTTTCCACTTCATGCTGTTTTCCACTCAAGAGCTCCCATTTGGAAGCTAACAGGTAGAAGCTTTATTTTTACCTATCTCAAGAGTATATAACCTGGGGTCCATGAACATTTTTTTTTAGCTTTTGCAAGGCAGTGGGGTTAAGTGACTTGCCCAAGGTCACACAGCTAGGTAATTATTAAGTGTCTGAAGCAGATTTGAAATCAGGTCATCCTGACTCCAGGACCAGTGGCTCTATCCACTATGCCACCTAGCCACCCTCCATGAGCATTTTTAAAAAATATTTTGCTAACAGAATCTGTGTATTCACATATATATGTATGTATGTGTGTGTGTGTGGTATATGTATACATATACATATATATGTACCTAAGGTATCTATGTGTGTAGAAATAATAAAAAAAATTGGTTTCTTGGTGATCTTATGTAGGTGACTTTTGTAGTCAGAAAGATCTGAATTCAAATCTTGCCTCAAAAATTTAGATACTAGGGTGCAGCTAGGTGGTGGCTAGGTGCCGTAGTGGATAAAGCACCGGCCTTGGAGTCAGGATTGCCTGGGTTCAAATCTGGACTCAGACACTTAATAATTACCTAGCTGTGTGGCCTTGGGCAAGCCACTTAACCCCATTTGCCTTGCAAAAAAAAAAACAACCTAAAAAATTTAGATACTAGCTGTGTGACCTTGGATAAATCACTTAATCTCTTTTGACCTTAGTTTTCTTATCCATTAAAGAGGATAATGGTAATAGCCTCTACTTTGCAAGTTGATTATGAGGATCCAATAAGATAATATATATAAAAAGCCAATTTCAAAGAGTTTCAGATATAGATATAGATATATGGATATAATTTAATTTTCATGCATTTAAAAATCAAGATTCTGAGAAGGGATCTGAGAAGGTTCCTCAGATTTCCAAAGGAGTATATGATGCCCGAAAAGTTTAGGATCTCTACTTTATATGTTTTTTTTTGTCGAGGTGGTGGAGTGCCAGGCTTATGATTTCTTTGGCATAGGGAATATTTGCCAAGAAATCTCTGCTATCAGTGTAAATGACAAATACTAGGCAATTTATTGTCTTATAATGTTTCCTAGGGCATTGGGAGTTGGAGAAGGGGAGGGGGGGTGCCAGTGTTTTGCCCAGGGTCACAAAACCAGTATATATCAGAGATAAGGTTTGGATGTTTATTCTCTATACCTCAATGCCTCTCTTCTATAGGTTTACAAGTATGGAAATCACAGTTTTTCTTAACAATTAATTATTTAGGGACGGCCAGATGGCCCAGTGGATAGAGCCTTGGAGTCAGGAATACCTGGGTTCAAATCAGACCTCAGACACTTAATAATAATCACCTAGCCATGTGGCCTTGGGCAAGCCACTTAACCCCATTACCTTGAAAAATCTAAAGCAAAACAAAAAAAATTAATTATTTAGACCACCACTAGGTAAGCTCTGGACATATGGAAGGAGAATAAGGTTGGGAGCTCATCATAGCTTGAAGTCTTTTACAAATGACTTTGGAGGAACCCATTATTAAGAAGGGAAGTGTCAGTTGAGGGTTTTTTGATACATCTAGCTTGGTTAGTTTGAACCTTTCCTTAGGTCTCTGAAATAAGATCTCTTTCAGTACTACATTCTTTCATCTGTACAGTGCCTTGAAGCTCAGACATTTTATAATCCAAGTCTGATTCTAAATTCAGAAGACTCCAGGATATTCCCCATATGCCAGTTGTCCTTGGGTAATGGATAGTGACCTTCCTCACTACCCACACCACTCCCAGCCCCAGAGTCACTGTAAAAGGACCAGAGAGATAGTGAACTCTTTAAGAGCCAGGCCAGAACAGTCCCTACTTTGTTATGTCTTCAAGATGGGGAAGATGCCAGAAAGAAAAGAGACAGGCGAGGCCTTGACTTTTATTTCTGAGTGTACCCAAAGTTCCTTTTTTTTTTCCTGCTTGTCACCCACATGACCTCCCTAAGAGGTCATCACTGTTCATTTTCACCATTTATAGACCCAGAAAACAAGACTTGTTGAAGAGCTCAAAGCAATAATCATTGTTCATTTAAGAAGTCTCAACTCTTAGAAGAATGAAATCATAGAAATTAGACCTCAGAGCCTAACCCTTTATTTTACAGATGAGGAAACTGAGGCTTAAACAGAGGAAGTAATTTGCTCAAGGCCAGATTACTGGCATATTGGGGACTTAATACTAGGGCCTATTGATATCCAGATCAGAACTCTATCAAATATACCACAGAACTGCCTTAAAAGATCACGCAAACAAATGAAAGTTTGAGATTCAACTTTCAATTCTGAAATTCAATGTTTTATGTTCAAAGCTCTTTTCTATCTCTCATAGTGTATTTTCTATATTCTAACTCTATCTGTATAAGGGTTCCTTCCAATCTGACATATTATAGTCTATGTTCTAAATTTCCTTCCAGTTCTGACATTCAGTGTTCTAATGTCTCTCCCAGCTCTGGCAGAGAATTCCTTAATATCATCTGAAAAGACAATGTAAAAGGCATAGAGTCCTACCCTAGAGAAACCTAAGTGGCATGAATGTTTGAAGGACAGGGCCCAACAAGGATGCATATAGAGTGATGACTGATACTAGATTATTGTCAGAGAGACTTCCAGTTGTTTCTATGGAAAGAATGGGTTCCAGGGCTCAGGAGACTGCCTTGAGATTATTGCTAATTCTTCCCTAGTATATTATGAAACTCATTGCTAAAGTATTGAGAGTCTGCTCATGCTAATAAAATGGATCTTTCAAATAACTTGTAGAACATATATAGTTATAGAATACCTATAATTAAAATAATAACAATATTAATAACATATTTCTTTGGGAACATAAAGTATATCAGTTACAGTTTTACCATAATTCTAAAGGGGGCAGGTAGTATAAGTACATTTATTTTAAGTTTACTGAGTTCCAAAAAACTAAAGTCATGGGCCAAAGGTTACATAGCTAGGAATTAATAGAACTGAAACTTGACACCTGCTGTTCAGAACCCCAAGTGTAGTCTTTTACCAATCCTCTTACTTAATTAACATTATTCTCCAACCATCTCAGTGATGTATAGTGGGATCTGGCTGAGGAAGCACAAACAACAACAGGATTTGCACTGTATGAACTCAATAGAAGTAGCACACACATGTACTTTTTGGGTGGTTAAATTCAAGATCAGCTATACTAAATATCTTATATATGTATGTGAAATGCATCATTGAGACTGGCAAATGAACATATATAATAAAAGGATCTACAGACATTATCCTGATGACATACAGAGGAAACAGCAACAGGTGTGTGCTGAATGTTCACATAATGCAGTTTTTGAGGGATTGTGCAATATGAGGCTAAAATATGAATATAACTCCAATTAGTGAGCAAGTCCTAATATTTATTTTTGTTTTATAATTATTAATTTTTTTACTTTTTGTGCTTTTTTCTGCCTCCCCTGACTGCATATCTCTGTCCAACCTGAATACTAATTATTCCTAAAAACACTTTGTATTTCCAGCTTTGTATCTTTGCTCACATTGTTCTATCTCCCTGAAATATTCTCCCTGACTCTAAAACAACATTTTTGCTTTGCTTTTTTTCCCCTTCAAATTTCAGCTCAGATGCCTCTTCCTATGTGAAGCTGTCTTTGATCTTCCCAATTAGTCATGATTGCTCTTTTGTATATGGTCCCATAGTTGTCTTATTTATATTGGCATTCATGTTGATTTTTATTTTATGTATTTGAATCCTTATTTTATTTTCCCTATTGGACCAAGAACTCTGAGAGCCAAGACTATATCTATTTTACCTTTTTATCCTTCATGCTTTGGAACCCAGGGTTATAATCAATGAACTTGGATTCAAATCTTTGCACTACTATTCATTACACTGTGCCCTTGGGAAGATCATTTCCTTAACCTGGATTTCAGTTTCATTAACTCTTTTGGTGCAGGAGCATGTTATATTGAAAAATACATTTTTGCAAATTCAGTTGGTATTTACTTGTTTTAGGTTCGTTTATAGGGTAGTTAAGAAGAGTTAAGAAGAAACTAATATATATTTCAACTATAATTGATCCCTTGTGAAATTCCTATTTTGGTTCAAATTTGACACAAAATATTCAGTACTGAGATGAAAGGGAATTTTTTCAGGACTGAAAGAATTAATGAATGAAAAAATCATAATTCAGCACTAAGTATGTTAGCACTGGGTATGCATATACAAAAAGAAAGAAATCCCCAGTCCTCAAATAGATAACATTTTAGTTAGGAAAAACAACACACATATGAAAGTAGTGGCCAGAAAATGAGGGACTGAATAAATTTTGGTTTGAGAAATCACAGGATTCATGGGTGAATGAACCCATAGCCAATTTGATTGTCATATCCTTTCTAGAAGCAATGGTGTATAAGGTAATAATGACTTTCCATAAAAAAAAGCAGGGAAAATCAGGAGGAAATATAGTATATGTATGGTGGCAGGGCAGGGGGCAAGAAGATGACTAAGGGGAATGATCAAGTGGTATGTGAAATGTGGTAGAGGCAGCTAGGTGGCACATTAGATAGAGCACCAGCCCTGGAGTCAGGAGGACCTAGTTCAAATGTGACCTTTAGTATCTGAGAGTTCACTGCCTCCTGAGGCAGGCCACTGGGTGTCAACATTTGAGTGAGCCCCAATTGTAAAATGTTTTCTAGTACTGGGCAAAAATTTGCCTCACTTCAGCTTCCACTTACTGCTCCCTAAATTTTACCTTCGAGTGCCAAATAAAACAAGTTTAATCATCTTCCACATGACAACCTTTCGAAATCTTTTGAAGACAGTGATCACATTCCCCCAGTCTTCTCTTTTTTTAAAGTAAATATCCCTATTTCTCTTAATCAGCCCTAGTATGATATGGTTTCTAGGACCCCTATCATCCTGGTCACTTTTCTCTGAACAGGCTCATTAATGTACTTCTTCTGTTCAGGCACTCAGAATTGCTGACCACATTCCATTTGTGGTTTCACTAGAACAGAGCCCAGCAAGACTCTCACTAACCCCCCCTCCCATACACACACACACACCCCTCCACAATGGAAGCTAAACTTCTATTCCTGCAGCCTCAAATCACATGAGATGAATCAGTTTATTGAGTGAATGAGTGAGTGAATCAATGATAAATGAACTGGGAAGGACAGTATAAAATGAGAATGAAGTTGAAAATCTCTAAATGTGTGTTGTTCTGGGTTATTAGGTTCTGAAGTATGGCACCCTATCTGCAAACAGGCAGCCCGGGCAGAGAAAAAATTAAAGGTAAGTTCCCCCGAATCACTGTCAGAATCCATGTGAATGAATGGATACAGACTTCCTGGTACTTGACTCAGGTGATAAAACAGAATCGTAATGCTACTTATTAGCTCTATGAATGGGGACAAAGTATTTCATCTCCTCTCTGCTTTCTGTTCTCTCATCTATAAAGTAAAGAAAATGGACAGCATGGTCTGAAGTCCATTTCAAAACTGAATCTATGATTGTGTGTACCCGGGGAGCCTTATATCCTTAGATTGCAACTTTCAATTTAGTACTCACCTCCATTTTACACAGCATATATGGTTTAGTGAAAATAAGTCAAAAATATCAGTAATTGTATCCTGGTCCTGTTAATTATGTCAAGTCACTTTATTATGCAGGGCCTCAGTTTCCTTGCATAGGTGACATAGTGGATTAGAGATTTGGACATGACTTTATGAGATGATTTGATTTGTCTTAGAGATTTTAGGGATTTGGAAATAAAAAGATTTGAACTCAAATCCCACTTCAGACACTTAGAAACTGTGTGATCCTGCGTAAATTTCTTAATTGCTGACAACCTCAGTTTTCTTATCTACAATATGGGAATAACAATAGACTACCTTACCTTCAGGATTGCTATGAAGATTAAAAGAGCTAAAATATATAAATTGCTTTGCAAACTTTAAAGCATTCTATAAATCTTAGGAATTATTATTAGTAACATCATCATCATCACCATCATTTAAAAGTAGACTCTTTAAGATCTCCAAATTTAAATCTTATTAAACCTTTCTGGATACCAGAGAGCTGAAGTAGATATAATCTTTCCTATTCTTCCTGCCTCTCCATTATTTAGTAGCCTAGCAAAGCCATTGATTTATCCCTTCCTCAGCACAGGAGAATCTGATATGACCAATAACAATCTATTGCCTGTGTAGAACACTTTCTAGTTTTAAAAGCTTTGTCCTTTTCGCTGTTTCATTTGATCCTCACCATGGCCATGCAGGACAGTCCAAAGGATTTTATTTGTTTTGCATTTCCAGTGCTTTCACGGGAATTAACCTTCCCTTGTTAGCAGCACTAACCCACTATTAGAGAAAGATACTGCAGTCATATCCTCAAAATAAGTTTAGCCAGACTAACCTCAGGCTGGCTCTCATGTGAGCATCTGTCCCTATTGTCACCCCCCCCCTTTTGCCTCTTCCTCACACACCTTGACTAGAAGAGATTATCTATTAGGGATCCTGGATGTCCCAGAAATACAGAAAACAAGATTCATCTACTTGAGGTTACAGCCTGAAGTGCTAGACCCCAGTATACTCATTCATGGGTAAGGAGAGCATTGAGCTTGCCATTAAACTCCATGATAGCAGACATCCCCAAGGCTCCAAATGTAATTTAAGCTCCCTTGCTCTATGCAAACATTAGAGTTCCCTCTCCTTAGCAACTCCCTAGCAAGACCATTGGGAATCATCAGTACTGGCCTCCTTGCTGGTTTATATATCGTCCTACCTTCTATACTGCCTAGTTTGGGGAATGGGTTTAGAGGTAGCTGTTCTCAGAATCAGCCAGTTCCACCCACTCAGAGGAAGTTTGCAATCTGAAGCAAGGAAGATGACTAGATCTAGAGATAGCAGAATTTTCTTTGATTCCTAGTTCTGCTTCTATACAATGATTCCCTTCTTTGGATCTTTTCTTCTTCTAATATGAGGGGGTGGAACTAGATGACTACAATCCTTTGGTAAATTCTATGTTCTCTGAGCTCCTCAGATAAGCTTCTCTGGGTTCCCCTTCTACATGGAATAGCCACAATAGTAGAAATCCTCACTGATACCAACCATGCTGCCTTGTTGAGGGACCAGTATCTGGTGACTCAATGAGCCAGTTGGAACTCAACCATCCTTCTCAATCTCTCTGCTTGGAGGAGCAACTGACCAGACAGACCCACAGTGTTCTTTGGAATTGAAAAAACTATTACCAGTCCATGAGCAATATGGGAATAATAATAGGCCACCTTTCATTCAGGATTGTTGTGAAGATTAAAAGAGCTAAAATATATAAATTGCTTTGCAAATCATAAAGAATTCTATAAATCTTAGCAATTATTAGTAACATCATCATCATCATCATTTGAAAGTAGACTCTTTAAGATCTCCAAATTTAAGTTTCCTTGCTCTATACAAACATTAGAGTTCCCGCTCTTCAGCAACTCCTTAGCAAGACCATTCAGAATCACCAGTACTGGCCTCCTTGCTGGTTTATATAGGTGTCCCATCTACTATACTGCCTAGTTTGGGGAATGGGGTTAGAGGTAACAACTTAACAGTTGTTCTTAAGCAAATTCTTTCGTTTTTTATATCATAAAACCCTTCACTACATAGCAATGAAAGTATATGTCATTATGTAGATGATATAACCCAAGGAGATCTTTGGATTTTTATATCATAAATTCCTCTACTAAATAATACTTATATTATATATAATTTATATATGATAATATATAATATATAATTATGTAATGATTATTTAGCACTTTAAAGTTTGCTAAGCATTTTACAAATATCAATTCATCTGATTTCCAACAACCTTATGAATCAGATGCTATTATTAACCTCATTTTATAGATGAGGAAACTTAGAAAGGTTATTTGATTTTCATAGGTCAATATACCTAGTATTTAATAATAGCTAACATATAATGCTTTAAGATGTATAAAATATTTTATGCACATGATATATGCATATATATATATATATATACATTTGTATGTATTATCTCATTTGCTCCTTCCCATCACCTTGTAAGGTAGGAATTATTATTATCCATATTTTATAGACAAGGAAACTGAAGTTAAAATGTTAAGATACTTGCCCAGGATCACACAGCATTAAAAAGAGTCATTTATTATATGGTACTTTAAGATTTGCAAAGTTCTTAACATACATTTCATAATAACTCCATGTGATAGATAATATTATTGTATCCATTTCTCTAAGGGAAAACTAAGACTGAGTGATTAAGTGACTTGTCCAGATTTATAAAGTAAATGATAGAGGCATTCAAACTTGAGTTTTCCAGGCTCTCAGTCAGATAGTTTCTTGTACCTCATCATGATATAGACCTAGGGTTCATGAAGGCTTTTTCAGTAGAGAACAAATTCTAGTATGTAGCTGATTCCAACCTACAGAGACCCAGTGACACCAGACTTTCTAGACTCAGAGAAGCTCATTATCAGGTGGTAATTCAACAAAAACTGATGTCTTTGGGCCACAAATACTCATCAAGACACTCACTGAGTCATAGAGAGGCCTGCAGTTTATCAGAGGATG
The DNA here is from genome assembly GCF_037893015.1 of Macrotis lagotis. Taxonomy (NCBI): domain Eukaryota; kingdom Metazoa; phylum Chordata; class Mammalia; order Peramelemorphia; family Peramelidae; genus Macrotis; species Macrotis lagotis. The sequence goes on from NC_133658.1 coordinate 366,759,604, forward strand.
GAGCACCCAAATCAGTGAAACTACAAATCCTAGAAGCATTGAAATATATTCAAGAAAGATTTCTACTAGAAAACACACACACACACACACACACAAAACAAATTCTTCCATTGTCCATCTGGACTCATGAAGTACATAAAATCTGGGAAGTCCCACCAAATTGCACAGCCCCAGTCATGAACCACGTGTCTATTGTCTGAGGGATAGGTTAGCTAATTGTTCTACTTGGTTCACCACCACATGGCTGACCACCTAAGGATAAATTCTTAAACTCACAATAGCTTTGGAAATCATTTACTCATGTATGAAAGGATTTTGATCTGAACTCTAATTAGATTCCAGATTTTTAAAAAATAATAAATATGAGGAATGAGTATAGTATAAATTATTCTCAATTTAATTATATTGTATATGGGACATTATACATGCAGCTAAGAACTAATTAGTAAAGGTGGTAGTTGTGGTAGTGGTTGCAGTGGTGGTGTTACAGTGGTGCTGATGAAGAAAATGAAAACTTGCTCATGTTTTCAAATTTATAAAACACTGTTCATTCTCTCCTTTTATTCTTTAATCTGTCCTGTGAGGTAGGTAATGCTAGTTTTATTATTATTTGATCTTTTTATTAAAGGAAACCTGCATTAAGAATCCAATGATTTAGTTAATTTATCATTGATAAATTAAGAACAGAAACTGCTCATTAGAATTTAGATCATTTCATTTTGACTCCTATTCAGATATTGATAAGGAAAGGGATAAGATATTGATAACAAACTTCAAAAGAACTTTAAAAGAAATGAGCAATGGACTTTAAAAGAAACCAGTTTGGGCAGATGATTAGATATTTAGAATGAAAGCCAAGTCTCTATGACACTGGAATTTTGAACTCCTGTGACTAGAAAGATGGTGATGCCTTAAACGGTAATAGGGAAGTGAAAAAGAGGGATGGGTTTGAGCGGGGGGAAATAATAAGATCTGTAAGATCTATGATGCAGACTACAAATCATCTTAAGTAGATCTGTCCCCACCAAATGTGAAAAGAGGTGAAGAAGGTCTTTCTCACCATTCTCTGCCCCAAAATCGGAGACAACTAGGGATCTCTGCTGCAACCATTGAGAGAATTCAAAAGAAAGGATGTACATGTGGTTGAAGATTGGGAGGCAAATGAAGAGAGGATTTTCCCAATTGTGCAGGTGCTATTATTGCAGGGGCCTGGGTGCACATTGGTACATAATTGCCCTGAGAGACCCACAGAAGCAGAAAGGGAAAAGTTGGGAGCTTGGACTATGAGGGGGAAGATCAAGGTTCTCCTGGAGACAGTTTATATTGGCTAGTGAAAGTCAATTTTTAAGTTTTCCAGGGGAATATTTACTCCTTGGAATTTGGTAAATGTTACAAATCAGGACTTCATTTATTGAGTTGTTGATTATAACAGTTGTATCCAACCACGACCCTCAAAGCCCATTAATGAATTATTATTACATTTTATTGTTATACTCATTGTCAAACTATAATCATAAATAAATGTTAAATTCTATATGTGACCTTTATCAAATTTTTGTTGGGCAATGTGAATCAGGAAAGATAAAAGGTTGGAAAACTTAAGAAAGTATGGGGAAAATGTGAATACAGAATAAATCTAAAAGTGTGACTTGTTTTGAGAGAGTAATTTGTTACCAGCCCAAATCTGAAAGATGTAGTTATAGGGTAAAGTACAACCCATCTTTCCACCCTCCAGCTAGTTGATCATGCACCTCTTAGGATTATTTCATTATATCCCACTTTGAAGATCATTGATCTAGTATCTTTGCACTATGAATTCAAAAGCCCTCATCCTTCTCTTTTCTCTACACAGCACAGGAGGACATCTGAGACCTCCATCTCCCCACCTGGCTCCAGCATTGGGTCCCCCAGCAGAGTCATCTGCGTATGTATCCCTTCTAGGGCACTGGTGTGACAGCCAGCTAAGCTCTCTGTGTCCCCCAGAGCTTTTGTCTAAGTGTTCGAGAGAGAATGAAGGTAAAGAGGACTCGAAGGATGTTAGCTGTGGGCGTGGCTTGGGGAAAAGTGGCAATTGGCAAATTGGCAGATTCATAGGATTCACCAAGGCCAGGAATAGATAAACTTTCTATCAATAAATACATTGATCAATAGGCATTTATTAAGCATTTAATATGTACTCAGCCCTGGTTCTACAAATATAAAGCACTTGCTCTCTAGGAGCTTATATGTAGAGCAAATCACTACCTGTCTCTAGGTCTCAGTTTTTCAATATGTAAAATGAGGGAATTGAATTACCCAGTTTTTAAGGTCCTTTTAGCTCTAATCATGATTCCTTGGTTAAGAATATTTGGGAGACGAGAAAATGAGTTTGGGAGATAGACCAAGATATGGGGATCAAGCCAAGGGAAAAGATGACACAAGGTATAATCACTACAAAGTCAGCTCAAACAGATCTATATCTGTCATCTGTTATGCTTTGAATTATCCAATTTAGGGGCCCAAAGTTGTCTAAACTTCTGCTGGATGGAAGAAAAGGACCATCAGTAAATCTCCAGTGGACAAGAATGTAATAAATGTGATAAATGTAAACTCTAACAGACCCTAGGGGAAACTCTGAGTTATAATTTATCTGCATTTCTAGAATATAACTATTCCTCTATATCCAATACACATTTGCCTGCACCCTTCCCCAGGAGCACCCTATGTATATAATTACCCTCTTAAGTTTTAAATTCTTTATTTAAAAAATTTATTTACAATCGTTTTTTAACATCATTGTCATTTTCCAATGATTCATCTTCTTCTACCCATCCTCAGCAGAGAACCTTCCCCTATATTAAATGAGAACTGTGCAAATAAATCAAGACATTAGACATATCTGAAAATGTATTCTTCATTCTGCCTCTGGAGGGTCCACCATCTCTCTGCTAAGAAAAGGGAAGATGCTTTATCTAAAGTCTTAAGACATAGTTTCCTTATTTGTCACTTCGTTCTCTGTCCCAAAGTTCCTTCCAGCTCTGACATTCTGTGTTCTAAAGTCATGTCTACGTAACTAGATTTAGAATTCTTGGATTCTGCTCAACCCTCCTCTTCAACCTCAGAGGAGTCTCTAGTTGAAAATATGCCCTAGTCTTTCTCTCTTAGGACTTCAGTATGAGCCAGAACCTTCACCTCCTCTCTGCTGTAAGCACTTGACTTTCCTTTTACCTTCCTTCTCTTTGCCTGTCTCTGTCTTTCCCTCTCCGCAGGCCAAAGTGGATAATGAGATCCTTAATTACAAAGACCTGGCAGCTCTTCCCAAGATTAAGGCTATCTATGAGGTTCAGCGCCCAGACCTCATTTCCTATGAACCCTATCACAGATACACCTCCGATGAAATGCTGGAGAGATATAGCTATGGGGAGGTACTATATTTTTACCTCATTCTAAGGGGATAGGGAGGGTACATTAAAATCTGATGATGTAGTATAAAGTACAATGGATTTGGAAACCAAGGTTGTGGGTTCAAATCCCAACTCTACTACTTAGTACCTTAATAATCTTAATTCTTATGTTCTTATGATCTGAAATGGGACAGCAATGCACACCAGAAAGTACAAGAGACTAGGAACAGGAAGTCTTTGTTTCAGTCCTCATTCTGCCACAATCTATGTGAGTGTGATTTTAGACAAGTCACTTTAATTCAAAATAACTCACAAATATTATCAGTCACCTATTGAGTGCAACATATTGTGCTATGTAAGGGAGATTCAGTGACAGTTAACATTTCCTACTCTCACTCTGTTTTTTTTTTTTTTTTGCAAGGCAAATGGGGTTAAGTGGCTTGCCCAAGGCCACACAGCTAGGTAATTATTGTGTCTGAGGTCAGATTTGAACTCAGGTACTCCTGACTCCAGAGCGGGTGCTCTATCCACTGTGCCACCTAGCTGCCTCCTACATTTCCTACTCTCAATAAGTTGACATTCCCCTAAGTGGGATGGGACTCACACCATAGGTAAATAGACAAATAAATAAAAGATACTTTTAGAAGGCAGAGAGCATTAATGACTGAGGGGCTCAGAACCAACTTTCCATGGGACATAGTACCTATCTGAACCAAACCTAGAAGGAAGACAAGGGTGCTGAGAAGCAGAAATGAGGAAGGAACACACTTCAACATGAGAGATAGCATAAAACAGCCTAGGAGACAGATGACACAGAGAGAAAAGAATGGATAGTAAATTTAGGAAATATCAAACAGCTCAGCTTGGATAGATCATAGAATTCATGAAGGATAATGTCAAAATGGAAAATAAAATAGTAGGAGCCAGATTGAGGAAAGCTTTAAATGTCAGATTGATAAGTTTATATTGTACTTTAGAGGCAATGGAAAGCCATTTAAGATTTTTGAACAGGGGAGTGATATAATATGGCCTATGCCTCATAAATGAATGAATGAATGAATGAATATTATTTTAAAATATAGCCATAAATAAATAAATAAAATATTTAATATTTCATGGAGTGTGAGGAAGAAAGTAAATTGGATGAAGATTAAAAACATAAGAAAGGACTAAATTAAGAAGAATTTTAAATGGTAAACAGAGAAGCTTGTGTTTGATCTTGGAGATCATAGGAAGCTACTGGTTATCATGGGTCAGGAGTGAGGGTGACATGGTCAAACCTATGCTTTTAAAATAAATCACCTTTGCAGCTAATTGAGGATGTACTGGAGCATGGAGAGAGGAAGGGAGACCTGTTAGAAAGTTATTTTGATGTTCTAGTAGGAGGAGGTAAGACATAGCCTGAACTATGTTACTATATGAGTAGAGAGAAGGGAATGTTTGTACAAAATTCTGTGAAGGTAGAAACATAAGACTTGCTAACAGATTACATATGAGGGTGAGTGAGGAATTGAAGTGGACTATGGAGTGATTTGGAGGACAGAGGCACCTTTGACAATGGTATGAAAATTTATAAGGAGGGAAGTTTGGGGGCAAGATAAAGTTTGGGGCAAAGATTTGTTGAGTTTGAGATGTCTCTGTGATATCCCATTCAAGATGTCATGACTGGGGCGGCTAGGTGGCGTAGTGGATAAAGCACCAGCCTTAGAGTCAGGAGTACCTGGGTTCAAATCCGGTCTCAGACACTTAATAATTACCTAGCTGTGTGGCCTTGGGCAAGCCACTTAACTCCATTTGCCTTGCAAAAAAAAAAAAAACTAAAAAAAAAGATGTCATGACTATAGTTGAATGGAGAAATTAGGACTGTATAAATAGATCTTTTTAGGTTTTTGTAAGGCAAATGGAGTTAAATGGCTTGCCCAAGGCCACACAGCTAGGTAATTATTAAGTGTCTGAGACCGGATTTGAACCCAGGTACTCCTGACTCCAAGGCTGGTGCTTTATCCACTGCGCCACCTAGCCGCCACTAAATAGATCTTGTAATCATTTGCATCAAGATAATTCAACCCAGAAAAGCTGATGAGATCACCAAGTAACATGCATAGAACAAAAAGAGAAGAGACTCAAGATAGAGCTTTGCAGGATACCCACCTCTAGTGCTCATAATGGGGATTAACAGCCAGTCAGGGCAACAGAGAAGGATGTAAGAAGGCAACTAGGGGGGAAAAAGGTGTCTGCTAGCCACAAAAGGCCACAAAATTGAAAATAAAACCTCTTCAAGAGGAAAAAGAGGTCAACAGTATCAAATGCTGCAAAGAGGTCAAGAAGGAGTACGCAGAGGAAAAAATCATTAGATTTGGCAATTAAGAGATCATTGGTGACCTAGGTACAATACACATTTCTCAGCTTGACATTTAAAACGTTTTTATAACCTGACTCTAGATTGCCTTTCCAGACATTTCAAATTCCTTCTTGTCTCAGTACATTGCAACGATTTGGGGGAGGGGGGGGCATAGAAGTATCTCCAGAAGATGCAAGCCATCCAGTGATACTCAGAGTCATAGGAGTTTTGCTATGAACAGATTTTCACTTCATGTAAGCAAAAGCAACTAACTTGGGTTTGTTAATCAAATTAATACTTCATTCAGGAAGACAAATATCAATTCATTTCTTCTGTGCCTTCTGACTGACCATCAATATGCCCACCTTCAATCACAGGCACTCACAGTTTGGAAGGTTTCTGAGAGGACACATGGCCTCTTCATACAGCCCTTTCAATATAAAGTGAAAGCACAACGAAGAGCAGTGAAAGCAGAATGAGGAAGGGGGGGGGGCAAAGATTTCTCAAACTAAAAGAGACTCTCTCTAATACCTAAGATGTTAGAATACACAATGTTCCTGCCTTGGGAGAAATGATCCTTAAACCCTGAAGAATAAGAAAGCAGATCAATTATACCTCTCACAAGGATTATCTGGTAACCAGGTTAAGTCAGACTTTTGGTCACCCTTTGAAGTCTACTATGTAGAAGGATTAGCCCTAGAGCACAAAATTGGTACCACTGGATGGAGTTTTCAGGGAATTATTAAAGACATCATAAAATTATATTTTTAGAGCAGGAAGCAACTTCAGAGAACCTTGAGTCCATTCCACAAATGAGATCAGAGAGGTTAAGTGATCTGATTAGAGATACACCAATAGCAATGTCTAAAACAAAACTGAAACTTGTATCTTCCTGATGCCGAGTCCAACATTCTGTCCAGTATACCAAGATACCTCTTCCTAACAATTAAAGTTATATAAAAAATTTCCTGTCACTGGAAATGTTCAAGTAAAAAAAGAAGAGGTGACCATCTGGCATGGATACCATGAAATAAGGACTAGTATTGGAGTTAAAAGTCATGTATGTCTGTATATATGCATATATATATTAAAATATATGCATAAATGCATGTATACACATGTGTGTGTGTGTGTGTGATACATACTGATTCTTCTGCACATTACTGGGTAAATCACTTAACCTTGCAAGACCTCAGTATCTTCATTTGTAAAATGGATAGTTGGACTTCATGATCTCTAAAGTGCCTTCCTGCTCTCTATATCCTAAATTCTTATGATCCCACGATTTTCATTCCACCCTGAATTGGATGACCCTCTGAAAAGAGTCTTAGCACCCCCTAGAGTTGGAGTTTGGTTGATTAGTCTAAAGTGATCCTATCTAGAAAAGAGTTTCCTAGCCTATTAAGATTCTTGAGTTAAGTGGATTTGATCACTGTATATCAAAGGAGATGGTAGGCCTTCAGTCCTAAGGTCTTAGGAAGTCTCCAGAGCAGATTGGCTAAAGCAAGCAGAACTAGCCCAAGATGGCCCACTCAAGACTGATTAATTTCCCTAAAGAGGAAATCAAAAGATAAGGCTTGACATTTTAGAAGCAGTTTGTTTTGGACCCAGACTCAACATTTCATTCATTGCACAGTGACTCTTAAAGCTTGCAGGTAAGCTTAATGAGCAAGGAAATTGCAAAGAGTGATCAACTTTATGTTGAAAGAGCCTGTATGTCACAGAAGAGGCCAGATATCCTCTCAGAAACCTTCTACCCTGTGAGTGCCTATGATTGAAGTTGGGCTTAAAGGAGACCTGATGGGCAGTCAGAAGGCACATCCAGGAATGGATCGATGTGAATATGAAGCATTACCTTGATTAACAAATCCAAGAAAACAAATCAGCATGGCACAGTGGCAAGAAAACTGGATCTGAAGTTAAAAATTCTAAGTTCAAAATCTAGCTCTGAGATATATACACTCACCCTCCTTGCAAGAAGCTAAATGTCTTTGGGCCTTAGTTTCTTCATATGTAAAATGACCAGGTTGGATTTGATGATCTCAAAGGTCCTTTCCACCTCTAAATCATCCAGGTCCTACACCAGATTCTCTCTATTACACTAGAAACAACTAAGACTCCAAAGTCATTTACAGTTATTTTAATTCAATTCCCCAAATATTAATTACCAGTAGTATGTCAGGCTAATCCACTGCTGATATATTTGAAGTATATATCCAATTCTGTGACAGGCTAAGCTGGAGATACAAAGGGAAAAAAATGACACAGCTTCAATGCCATTCTCAGAGTTACAATCTAGTGAGGTGAGACATATATACAATAAACATGATCTGAAAAAAAATTTTCTAAATGATCTGATTTGATTTGATGCAGTCCAATAAATATTTGTAAAGCATCTATCAAGTACTGAGTTTTATGCTCATTTATAAAGAGATTACAAAGATGAAAAAAACATAGAATAGTGCTTGCCCTCAGGAACATACAATCCATTACATGAAATAACATGTACATAAATGTGCGTAATATAAGGTAAAATGTAATATTTGAGCAAAGGAAGGATCCAGACAAAATATTTTCAAGAGGGAGAGAATCTGTTTAATTGAGGGAATCAGGAAAGGTTTTATACAAGAAATAATGCACAAAATGAATCTTGAAGAAAGAGAAGGATTTCAGTTGCATGTGAAGAAGGGATAATTCTGAGCATTAAGAATGTCTTGAATGGATTTAAAGGGGAAGAGGAAAAGAAGATGATACTAGGAAAAAAACCAAGTAGTCCATCTTGGCAGGAATTCAGGATGTGAAGGGAAGCCAAGTGAATTAATGATTGGATGGTTTGGCTTGAAGTCAATTTATAGAGGGCCTTGAATGTCATGCAAAATGAAGCTTAGAATCCAACCTCCTAAGAGAGCTGCGACCTAAAAAGAATAGATGAACTTTAGGGGGAAAGTAAGACACTCTCTTCTCTGCATGATTTAATCATATTATACTTCATTCTCTATGTCTCTCATCTTTTCTTTGCTGCCTGGATATATATTACTGCACTTCTCCTAAGTCAATGGGAACCTTATCACCATATTCCCAGGTAAATCCATAAGCTGCAGGAAAGGCTTGAGCCTATTTATTAAACCTTTAAGTAGTGAACATTTCCATCATCCCTCCCCTATCTAAAAATGGAGCTGTGACTCCCACAGAGGTCAAATACTTTCACACTTCTTCCCTACCTCCCCTAAACTGGGGTGGGGACAGGGGGAAAGGTCAATGACTTATGGGTTCCCTAACATTCCCATTCTGACAAAATGAGTATAAGTTGCTTCAACTTCAGGACTCACTGGCAAAATCCCATTTTACTATGGTCTCTGACTAAAGATACTAGTAGTTGTCTTAGAAAGAAGGCCACCAGGGTCCCATTTCATAGCCTCACAGCTGTCCATGAGTGAGTAAGGAAGACCTTGTGTCATTACCCGAATGTAATAAAATATTTGGGATAGTCAAGAAGAACTTGGGTATGTGAAGTTCTTTTGTTCTTAACTTATTTCCCATCTGGGTTAGATCATTAAGCAAAGCACCCACTCTCTGTGGGTATTGGTATCCCCTTTTCTGGTCATATTCCCAGGTAATGACTTCTCCTTTCTATAGGACATCTTTGAGAGTCTAGACCTCCGGCAGCGGCGAGCCTCCAGTCCAGGATACATTGATTCTCCAACTTACAGCCGCCAGGGCATGTCTCCTACCTTTCCTCGCTCACCTCACCATTATTACCGCTCAGGTAAGATGGATAAAGCCCCAAGGCAGAGGAGGTGAGCTTCAAGACATGCCTAGATAGGACTAGACAAACTGCCCACGATGAATTTTTTCCTGGCCCTCTGCTAATTTCATTCATAGTTTTATCTTTTAGTAGTTGGAATGAATAATGTTAATAATGAATAATTGTTAAAAATAACTTAGCAGTTTAAACCTGACCTCACTGAATGGAAAGATCTGGACTTTTGAGTTACACATTATATGCTATTTTGGTCTGGGTTCACTTCTAAGGTCCTCCAAAAGATCATGGAGGAGTTTCAAGATTCTAAAAGACTCGGTAAGTGCATCATAAGTTCTGGAATGTCCCACTAATCTGAGGAGGTTTCAGTGATGGACCTGTCTCTTCACCTTGAATCAGCCTAAATGCAGAATGTCTTCTCTTCAAAACCAGGTCACCAGGGGATGATTTATTTTCAACCATAGCAACCCAGAAAAGGAGACTGCCAGGTTGGAATGATCATGTTGATGAAATCACAGATCTTTTCAAAGTATTTGTCTTAATGTACAGATCACCTTCGATATATAGAATATTACCATAAAATTGTACCTATTGGGAAATAAAAAATGATTGGTATACCTTGAAAAGAAATGAAGATTTTTATCTTGAAGAAGAATGAATACATGATTACTCTCTTTAAATATCTGAAAGAATTCCATGTAAATAGGAATTTCTATCTATTTGATCCAAAAGGTCAAAAAACTGGGAGAATGATGAGATGAGTTGGAAGAAAGAATGTTATGAGTCAACATTAGGAAATTTTTTAACAATTAAAATTTCCTGATAGTGGAATAGGTTGCCTCCCAAAATAATTTGTTCCCTGAAATCTTTAAGAGGCGACTGAAAGAACACTTGTTGGGGCGGCTAGGTGGCATAGTGGATAAAGCACCGGCCTTGGAGTCAGGAGTACCTGGGTTCAAATCCGGTCTCAGACACTTAATAATTACCTAGCTGTGTGGCCTTGGGAAAGCCATTTAACCCCATTTGCCTTGCAAAAAAAATCTAAAAAAAAAAGAACACTTGTTAAGGATGTTGGAGGGATCCCTCATGAGTTTGGGGCTCAATTGAATATCTTCTGAGATCCATTCTGATTCTATTGTTCAGTGTTTAATAGATTAAATTTGAGTTTAATACAAAAATGGATTTGAGGAGGAAGCTCAGTCTATCAGTCATGTCTGGAGATAAGCATGCTCAGTGCTGTCAAGTACAGCAACTGAATGGTTCACTATATATATATATATATATATATATATATATATATATATATATATATATATATGTATATATATATATATGTATATATATATGTATATATATATCTGTCTAGACCTAAATAAAATGTCCTTCCAGACTTGCCATGGAATTCTGATCAGATCTTTAGAGGTGTGACCAAAGACTATGAGTCCAGAATCTCAAACCAACGTTCCTTTTTGTCTTGAAAGATCAATTTTCTTTCTCTTGATTTGGTTATCTTTCTCTAGATCCTGCTCTCTTCTCCAGAAAACTGTTTTCTTTCCCTGGTCCCTATTCTTTTTGCAAGACCCCTGTACTCTTTCCCTGATCCCTATTCATTTTCCCAGATCTTTCACAACCTCTGAGTATATCCAGACTCCTGCTTCCTGAGCCTTAATCTATTCATCTGTTTTGAAATCTACAATACAATTTCAGCTGTTTGAAGACACATCCCACTTTAAGGTTTTTTGGGATCCTGACTGCCTCATTGCCTAAGTCATTTGGTTCTTCTACTTTCAGGGATTGACATAACTGCAACAATATTATTACAATAAATTACAAAGATAGCCTGGTCACATTTGCATACATTTGATATTAAAGACCCTAGGGATGGGGGGAGTGGGTAGGAATGGCAATCAAAGGGATCAAATGGAGGGGGGCCACAAGTCTTTGCCACCTCTCACAGTTGATGACTGTTCCACAATGAGCATGACTAAGGTTTTCAGCCTGTACTGGAAAACAAAGTCAGACCTGTTTCCCTGGACAACATGCATGGGAGAGAAATCATGCTTTACTGCTCTGCAGCTAGACTTGGGGAATAGAAATGCCTTTGTTTGCTTCCCAAGGAATGTCCTCACCATCTCTGTGTCACCATGCTACATCTCCCCCTACCAGTTCACGGCTTATCTAACCACCTGCTGACTTAATGCCTATTCCGTTCTCTCTGTGCCTCTCTTTTCTTCTGTGACCCCTGTGGCTCTCCTGGGCCTCTGCCCTCCAGGTGCAGAGAGTGGTCGAAGCTCACCCTACCATAGCCAGTTAGACGTGAGGTCCTCCACTCCAACCTCTTACCAAGCTCCCAAGCACTTTCATGTTCCAGGTAGGCGGGCTGCGCAAGCCCTAGCCCGTGTGCATGTTCCGTGGGTTCTTTGTGAGATAACGTTTATCTGGCAGTAACTCTGCCAAGTCTTAATCAGGCCTGAGGATTACTCATACCTTCCCCTATTCTTTCCCTTTAAATTCATTGTGACAGACACTCAATCTTCACCCTTAGCATAGCCAACTTCATTAGGACAGGAAGGACACTACAAACCAGATCACAGGAAGAATAGCTAAAACAATTGAGACTATCTAGCCTAGAGAAGATTTAGGGGATAGATAACTGAGTAACTGAAAAGATGCCCTATGAAAGAAGAATTTTGGACTATCCTGGAGAGTAGAGAGAGCAACAATGGGTACCACTTTTAGGGAGAGAGATTTCAGCTCAATAGAAAAAATTTCTGGACAAGGAGAGCTGTTGGATAATGGAACAGATATCTTAAGAAGCAATAACTTGTGACAAGAAGAACTTGAGCTGAGGGTGGATGACACATTGTTTTTGAATGTCACAGAGAGATGCTTAGGCAAAGGTTGGACTAGAAACCCTTTGAAGTCCCTCCCAGCTCTAAGAAGCTCAGTCTCCCACTGGCTGCCATCCTTCTCCAGATTTACATCTCCATGAAGCTTGGCATCTAGTAGCCTTGGACATGCTTCTTAGTTTAGCTTGGACAGCTTCATGTGAACAGCTCTACTAATAGCTCAAGAGTAACCTCACTCACTAACCATGTGCCTCCCCTTCTCCATCTCAGAACTTGGGATGAGCCTCTCTAGGGGTGTGCTAGAGCTAACTTTTACTAGCTCACAAGAGCCTGAAATTAAATTTTCAGTGTGAGCATTTAAAACTCAGTAATTGGAAACATTATATCAATCAGGGTTTGACTTATTGTTTTATTGATTGACTAGAGACTAGACTTAAGAAAGTGATGTCCACTATGCTAATAATGGTGATCAAACTTAAATATAAGTCACATTTTCATAGTCAATTATTTAACATTTACCAGCACACCACTGGGCCTATCCCTTCTTATTCTCCCTGGGACCCTTTCTAACACCATGAAATCCATACCTTTCCACTACTCCAAAATCAACCCTGGAGGACAACATGGGGTGAAATAGGAATGAGATGTTAGTGATAAACCCAGAATACATGGTCCTAGAGCAGAATGAGCTGTGGGTGTGGGGAAAGGGCAGTGGGTATCTTAACAAGGCATTCATTCTGCATGGGGTTCATGCTATGCATGCTCACTCCACACATTGGGCCTCCATCTCCACCCTCCAGGATCTAAGGTATGTTCTACCACCAGTCTGACATATGCCAATGAATCCATTGCTCCTCCTCTCTCCTCCCCACCCTGCACCCCACAGCCTCCTTCCTTATCTGATTGCTACTTGAGATATTGTTGGGAAATTGATTTTAGAAGAAGTCTTTCCTAGAGGGAGAAATGGTAGACCCTTAATTCAGGTGATCAAGCAGATCCTTTCTCTGTTCAGACAAATTGACTTGTGCTTCTTCCTTTGTCTTTTTCATCCTTTCTCCTTTCCTATTACCTCTACCTCCATCAATGGACAGCTGCTGGAGAAAGCAACATCTACCGGAAACCCCCCATCTACAAAAGACATGGTATGGTTTTGGGGAAGTCAGATGCCTACAGAAGTGTAGCTAAAGGATACTGGATTCAACTGTGGTTTGGGAAGATGGAATAAGGAAATTTGTGCTAATGCCCCTCCCTCCACATAAAAATTATGCATATTTATAGATTGTTTTAAGATTTATCAAATACTTCAAATTCAATTCAAAGCAACCCATTAAGCTCTTACTGTGTATAAGGTGAAGTATTAGAGTAATGGGGATACAGAAAGCAAAAAAAAAAAATCCAAAACCAAACCAAACCTGAATCCTTGCCCTAAGGCAGCTAACATTCTACTTACTCTGTGCTTGCGTGTGTGTGTGTGTGTGTGTGTGTGTGTGTGTGTGTGTGTGTGTGAGAGAGAGAGAGAGAGAGAGAGAGAGAGAGAGAGAGAGAGAGGAAAGAGAGATGAATGGATGATGAATAGACAGAAATAGAATGACAGAGAGACAGAGAGACAGATAAATAAGTAAGTTAAAGGAATCACTAACAACTGAGAGAGAAAATAAAGACCTTAAAGAATGTATTACTCAAACTAAATCTTCATGATAAAACTATAATTTATATAGTATTTTAAGGAAATGTTATCTCATTTGATTCTCACAAGTACCCTCTGAAGTAGGTGTTGTCATTAACCCCAGTATCATAGATAAAGAAACTGAAGTCAAGAGATTACAAGACTTGGATAGTTGGCATGAATCTAAATCAGTATTTGAACTCAGGTCCAGTCAGTACACTACCCATTGCATCATCTAATTGTTAATATTGAAGGAAGCTAAAGTTTCTGAAAAAAGACACCTCATTCCAGACATGCATAATATGAAAAAAATCATCAAAATAAGAGATGCCATGTTGAGATAACAGGCCAATTTGAATGGGAAATAGTTTATGTGAAGGGGAGAAATGCAAAATAAAGTAGAAAAATATCACTGGGAACCAGACTGGGAAATACTTTTAAATACCAAAGATTAAGGAGTACAATGGGGCAGTGAGTGACCCAATGGTTAGATCTCCAGATCTAACTCCAGATCCTCTTCCTGAGTTCAAATATGACCTCAGATACTTCTTAGCTCTGTGACCCTGGGTAAATCACTTAATCCTATTTGCCTCAGCTTCCTCATCTGTATATTAAGCAGAAGAAGGAAATGGCAAGCCTGTGTCTTTGCCAAGAAAACTCCAAGTGAAGTTATGGAGAGTCAGACATGACTGAAACAGCTTAAACAACATTTTTTTTTATCAATAGGAATCCACTGAAGCTTTTTGCAATAAGGGACAGACATAATCGGACCTGCATTTTAGGAATATAAATTTGACAGCTATGTGAAGAATGATTTGAAAGGTTGAAAGGGGATTTCAATTAGAAGGCTATTCAATTTATCCAGTTGAGCTGTAATGAAGTCCTAATCTACAGTGGTAGCTTTGAGAGCAAAGTTAAGGCAGGTGAAATGACCCACAGAAATAGTCATGGAGTAGTTATGGAGGAAATAGTTATGTATAGTTCACGTATATAGAGCCGGGAAATTTCTGAAATATTTAATAATTTTCAAATGTTGTTATTGGTGAATTAGTTTAATGTACTTTATTGAAGAGTATTGAACTTAGAATGAGCAGATCTGGATTAGAATTTAAATTCTAACACTTAATGACTGGTATCAATCAATAAGCTTTTGTAAGTGTCTATTAGGTGCTAGGTAAACCACTGGATGCTGAAGGTAGAAAGATGAAAACACAATAGTTCCCTGGCATCAGGAAGCTTACATTCTATTTGGCTTTTTGTGTGTAATAGGCAGGGATGAACTTCTAGCTGGAACTCAAACAGTTATCCAGAATGATTCAGAATGACTACAACCCAAGAAAAGGAAGGGGTTCAAATGCAGCTTAGTGGAGAGTCCCTGAAACAGGGATGCTGGATTTGAATCCCTGTTCTGGCTATTTAGTCCCTGTGTGACATTCTGGCCTTGGTTTCCTCATCTTTAAGATGATCAGATTAAACTAGATTTGAGCATTTGCTACTTGGAATCCATCAATGGATTTCAGGAAGTCCCTGAACTTAGATGGGGAAAAAAAATTACATCTTAATTTTCATTAACCTCTAACAAATTGATTTCTTTCAATTATTTAAAAACATTATTCTGAAGATGCCACAGACTTCACTAGATAACCAAAGGGGTCTGTGACATATAAAAAAAGGTTAAGAACCTCTTGTTCAGATGATTTCTAAGGTCCCTCCTAGCTCTAAATCTTTTGATTCTTTTTTAAATTTAATTTAATTTAATTTTAGGTTAAATCTTTTGATTCTAATATGGTTCTTCCCTATGGCCCATTTCTCAGGTAACATTTAACAAGAAAAGAGGAAATAGTGTGTGACTTTAAGAGAGCCAAGAACATGCCTCTAAGGTCTCCAGCACTGGTTTGAAGCCTCAAATTATGACTTTCTCTGTGAAAAGGCATATCTCTGTAGGAGCCGTAGTCTGAACAGAATTAGGATACATTACAAGTAATTCATTTAGGAAGACTGGACAGCATGTCTCTATGTCAGGTTATTATAGGTAGGAACTTTCAAGATGAAACATGAGAAGGATGTATACTGCAGCCTACCCCTGTATGATGGATAGAACATAGGATTAGTAGTCTAAAATCCTCAGAAATAATGAGTTCTTGGGGATCATCATCAGGAAGTTGGTCACCAAGTGATAACTTTTTTTTGACCACAACAATTAACAAAAGCTTCTTGATAATATATAAATATATATATAAATATATAAATCTTTTGGATTAAAAAATATTGAGAAAACATAGACTCTGACTAACTCAGCCATCCAGATCCCAAGGCTGTTTCTGGTTTAAGGAAATGAAGGCATAAACATAAACATGGGTGATTAGCCCTGCATAGAAGTATGTTTTATATTGAGGTAGACTAAAAGACTTCATGCATTTTACAACCACAGCAATCCAAAGTAAGAAGACCCATACCAGCTTTGAATATACCAATCAGAAGTAGGTCAGATATCTCTGGCTACACTTAATAGACTCATCAGTCATTTTAGCTTTTTCTGTCAACATGCCTTCACTACTGTTATCCATCCTCTGGAAGGAGGAGAGCCAGAGTATATCAGCCCTCAAACTGAGTAATGGAACTTGTCAAACCAAAGATATTCAATCCAGCTTTAGAATAAAGCTATAGATCATATGATAGGTTAATTAAAGGACCCTAAGATTGGGAAGGGAATATATGATGAGGAAGAAAATTCAGACTAGAAACTGTGGCCAGTGGGTTATCTGAAGTTCTAGGCTAGAAGGGAGAAGAGCATGCAAGGATCAGCATGCACAGTATCTTTGAGTGTAGCATTCTCTTTCCTCTAATGGTAATGATGTCTCTTGAATGTGTTTTGTTTTTTCCATTGGCTTGGCTTGCCCTGGGTCACATGACATCACTCTTTCTGATCTCTTCTGCACCTCTTGTGTTGTAAGTAACTAGTCCCCATCATTGATTCCATAGTTTTATTCTTCTCTTAGTCTTTAACTAGAAACCAGTTATGATCATAGAAATAGGAGGGACCTTAGAATATTGAATTAGAGTAGAATTTTCAGATTTGGAAAGGACCCTATAGCATAAAAAGTCAGAATCTGAAACACCTTTATCACATACATTATTGAATGGGAGTGGGAAAGGATTGGAGTACATGAACTGTCAGAGCTAGAAGGGACCTAGAACCTAGCATGTTGAAGTTAGAAGGAAAAAATAAAAGATATCAGAGCTGGAACAGAATTGAGAATGTATAAGAGAAGAAATATTTCAGCCTCTAGGCTGAGGTATGGGGATCATTTTTAGCCCTAGTCAGAGGTCAGACCAAGAATGACTTTCCCCTCTCTATTTCCCTTCTCTTGTCCTTGTTATCCTGACATTTGTAGGAGCCTGAGGCTTCTGATGTTGGGAGAACAATGCTGAAATAGCTGAAGACTATTTGAGTCCTTCATTTGTCTAATGTCAAGATTTTCTCTAGCCTTTGATTAGACAGACCCCCCCCCACAACCCTCCTGAATTCCTATCTTGTGAACACCTCCATAGATAAATCATTGGAAGCAACGAAAAGCAAAACCAGTGAAGATATCACCCAGTCCTCCAAATATGCTCCGGCCTATTCCCCGGACCTCTTCTATGGCTCAGAATCTGAGTTCTGGACATACCACAGCTCCCCCAAAGGTAGGTGGCTAAGCCTGAAATGAGAGGAGAAGTTGGTTGCCGTCCTTACACAAAGAAGAACAAAATGACATCACCATGTCTGGATCAAAGTACAGTGGATCTAACTGTGGTTGATCAGACCAATATGAGCTCAGAAGTCTCTACTACAGGTAGACCACAAAAAGTCTTTTCAAACATTTGGGATGGAGATGTCTTTAAATTGTTACTTCTCGTGTTTCTTTGAGCTATGAAAATTATGCTTTGCTCATACAGCATGGTGCCTTCTTTGATGCCAGCATACCATGCTAGTTGGTCCTGTGCTTACATTGGAGAAGAGGAAGGGCCCCAGTCTTCCTACAGTAGGCTTCCCTCAAGTCAAGAGAATAGGAACTGTTTCATTCTACTCTTGGACATCAGGGAAGCCTCCAGATCACAAATACTGGGGGGGGAAGGGGAAATATGGGGCCCATTCTTTGCCTGAAATGCAAAAATTCAAACAAATTTAAAAAAAAATACTTACACAGTCCCAGAGAATGACCTGTTCATAAATAGGTGATGATCCCAGTAAGAATGGGAATAAGAGCAAAAGGAAGATCCAGCAAAGTGTTACAAGAAATTTGAGGAAGAAATTGGTTCCACCCTAGAGGGATCAGAGAAGTCTTCATGAAAACAGTGGTACTTCAACTGGGTCTTTGGGGGGGGGGATGAAATTTCAAAAGGTAAAGATGAAGCAGTGCATTCTAAATTAAGACAGCAAGCATTTATTAAGTGTTTAATATGAGGCAGACACTGTTAAGTCCTAGGGATACAAATAAAAGGGGAAAAAAACCCTAGTCCCTCCCTTCAAGGAGCTCATAGTCTAATGCAGAAGACAACATGAAAACAACTATGTACAAACAACTATGTATAAACTACAGATAATTTAAAAAAGACAAGGCATTAACAGTAAGAGAAATGAGAAAAGACTGCTCAGGAAGATGGGATTTTAGTTCAGATGTGAGTGAAACAATGAAACAAATCAATCTAATATATACACTATGCAAGAGAAGGCAAGACAAGATCAAGGAATAGTCAGTTATTCTATGAAACAAAGAATGTATAAATGGGAATGGTGGAAACCTAGCTCTGTTACTAATTACCTGTGTGGCCTGAGATGAGTTACTAACTTTCTATGGGTCTCAAAAGCCACATAAGTTAAATGAAGAGTATGGACCAAATAAAGTTTTCCAGCTCTAACAGATCTGGAAACAAAGACTTAAATTGTGAAGGACCCTAGATTCTAAAGTAAGGTTATCACACTTTAATCCAGTAGTAGATAAGGAATAGGGAATCACTGAAAATTCTTGAGCCAGAAGATAATATCAGAGTCATGATTTAAGAAGTTATAGTATGGGTAGGGACAGATTGAAGAAGGCAGAAACTGGAGGCAGGGAGATCAGTTAGGAGGCTAATAAGACATTCTAGTTAGGAAAATTTGAACTAGTGGGAATGGAGAATGAAGGGATAGAAGCAGAGAAAATAAACAAAAATCTAATCAAATAAATGAATATAACAAAGCAAGATAGATAACCAGGGCTTCGGTACATCTTCCCACCAGAGAGTAAAGCCTGTGAAGGCAGTGGCTGTCTAATTTTAATTTTGTATCTTTACTAATGCTCAGCACAGTGTTCTAAACACACGAAGTACTTAATAAATTTCATTGTATCTATGTTTAATTGACCCAATCTTATCTCTTTTATATTTCTCACCATTTCTTTCTTCTACTTTTTTTTTTCAACTCACTTCCCAGAGACCCTGTAGGTCCTAGAGTGAGAATTAGGGATGGACAGATCACTTTCTTTCAACCACCCTTTCCATTTTGGTGATAATAGGTGACATGGCTGAAGCTCTATGGAGCTGATCACTGACCCATTCAATGCAAAAGGGGGAATATTAATTCAAGAATAGCACAGAGGCACCACAATCAAGGCTCAAAAACCCATCCTTTCCACAGTTCATCTAAAGGCAGGTGGAACAGAAGTCTAACAATAAGAAATATTCTTAAATGATTGCTAAGTTTAAAGAATGACACCAGGGGAGATATAAAAGTTTAGATAATGCTTGATCCTTGTCCTCACAGTCTAGGAGGGAAGTAAAACAAAAATATAGATAACTATAATACAAAACAGTGTAATGGGAATTTTTTATTTTCTTTTATTTGTCCTGCAACTTTTAGTTAGTATTAACCCATCTCACCAAAATCTATCCCATGGATTGTGAAAATTTATTTACAGCCTTAAACATCATAGAATAAAAAAACCAAAGGAAGAATTCCAGCTGTCCTTGACTAATTGGTGACATGTAAATCACCCTCCTTGATCAATGTAGCTAGTTTAATCTGCAACCTGACTTTTTTTTATCTATAGATTTTGTTTGACAAGATTTGTTACCTTGGAAGATATATAAGAATATGACTATTTAACTAACTTTATTCATCTTTTATGACATTTAAGGAACTATAGTATTATAGGTCCAACCACTCTTTAACTTTTATGGTTTAAGAAGAATGTACAAGATTGCAGTATATAAATTAATTATTTTTCTGTCACTCTGATGTAATATTTCCTTAAAAAAAAAACCTTGTCAGAATCCTCATAGTGGTTCAGGTTTTTTTCTGAGGCCTGAATCTAATACTTGAACATGATAATAAAACCTAGGCTTTTACCTCCATATTTTCTGCATTATAGCAAGTACAGATTTAATAACAGCTACTCACCATATGAACTCAGAGGAGATATTTGTACCCTAACATTAGTAAGTCAATCAGTGAAGAAACATTTATGAAGTTATTATATGCCAGGCACAATGCTAAGCATTGGAGACTCAAAGAAAAACAAAAGTTATCTTTATCCTCAAGAAGCTTCCAATATAATGGAGAAGACAACATGGAAACAATTATGTACAAATAAGACACAGACAGAATAAATTAATGATAATTAAAATAAAGAAGGCATTCGAATTAAGTGAGATCACAAAAGGCCTTTCATAAAAGATAAAACTTTAGCTGAGAAGTCAGGAGGCAAAGATGAGAAAAAACTTCCAGGCCCGAGGGATAACCAGTTTAAATGCCCATGTATATATTGCAATCTTGTACATAAAAGTTAAAGAGAAAATAGGTCCAGAGTTGGATATAGAGTATTTTGTTTGTGATACAGCAAGGAAACTGGTATCTCTGGATTGCACAGTACATTGAGGCCAGAGCAAGGGTGTATGGGGTGAGAAGACCGAAAAAGTTATGGAGGGGAGGAGGAGCAAGTTATGAAGGGCTTTGATCATCAAACAGAAGCCTGGAAAGCAAAGAATATCAAGGAGAAGAGTGTGATTGACACCATTGAAGGTTGCAGAGAATTCAAGCGGGATCAAGATGAGAAAAGACTAATAAATCTGACAACTAAGAGATCATTAATCACTTTGGAGAAAGTAGTTTCAGTTGAATGATGATGCTGGAAGTCAGGTTATAGAAAGAAAAAAAGTGAGAGAAAAGGAAATGGAGCATCCATTGTAGCTAGTTTCAAAAGGATTTTTGCCACAAAGGGGAAGAGATATAGGGTAATAACTGTCAGATGAATCAAGGGGAGGTTTTTTGAGGACAGAGAATACTCTCCTGAATATGTTTATAGGCAGTAAAGAAATAGCTGATAGGAAGAGATTAAAGAATAGGATGAGAATGAAAATGATTATAGGGGCAATCTGCTGGAGAAGAGAAAATAGAAAGGAATCTACTGTGCATGGAGAGAGGTTGACCTTGGTGATGAGAAAGGTTACCTTGTCATTAGATGTGTAGTAGAGAAGCTCAACAAAATGCTGGGTAAGGCATGAAGCAAAGGAAGGCTATTGGGAGATTGGGAACAGGTTGGGAAGGGAAGCATAAATATAACAAGGGCAGAATGACTTGCACTTTGTACTAGGCAGCTCTCTTGGGTGCTAAAAATTGAGAGTGCTAACAGCATTGAGTGCTTCAGCAGGTAGACCATCTAAACTTATCACCTAGAGAGCAAAAAAAAAAGTTTAAATAGGAAATTATCTAATGATGAACTTCCTCTTTTCCTACAGCTATATCCTAGGTGAGCTCTGGTTTAAACTTTATCTTTTGGCAGTGATCTCCACATTCTAGGCTCTCTATCTCAGTGATCTCCACATTCTAGGCTCTCTATCTCCTTTAATACCCTGGTACTTCACCAGGTCCTAAGAAGAACTGTAGCACTGTAGGATGGCATATTAATTAGACTTTATAAAGAATGGATAGAAATTCAACAGGTAAAGAAACATAAGAAAGTCATTCTAGTCACATGGAACACGAACAAATACATGGAAGTAGGACAACACAAAAAACTTGTAAAGCAAAGAGTAGCCATTGGAAAGCCAGTGACATTCAGACAGACCTTGTCCAGAATATTTTGCCTCATGAGCCACCCTTTTTTTCTCTCTCAAAGGGGATATTGTATCTTGAAGCATTTCAGATGATCTTCTCAATCCTGAATCCTTGCTGGCCCTTCTCAAAGTGGAGATGGGAAATGGCCTTGTTGGGATCCCTGATTAGATGGGCCTTAGAAGGTTGAGTGTTTGGCCTGTGGTGGGTACACTCATTGAACTTATAAACCTGCCTCTGTCCCCTGCCAGTGCCCCGAGCCCGAAGGTTCTCAGCAGGAGGAGAAGAGGATGATTTTGATCGTGGTCTGCATAAGGTGAGCAGTACTTTGCCTTGTTGACCTTTGATCACTCTATAATACACCATTGTGGGGAACTTCCATTGGTCCTGCATAGATTGCAGGCCAATATTTTCCTTAAATAGAATTTCTGGAGAATATGAGGGAAGTCGGAGCTGGACATCTGTCCTTAGCTCATTCCTTATTCTCCAATCAGTATAATCAATATCCTTTTGCACCCTTGGTTCTATATTTCTTATTCTATGTTGGTATCCCATTATCAACTGTGAAACAGTATGGGGTGGTAAAAACAGTAATGGAATTAGAATCAGAGTGTTGTCTCCTACTTAGAACCTATGTGTCTTTGAGCAAATTGCTTGCTTCAAGTTTAGACCACAGGATCTGAAACTTCAAAGACTCACTAAGAGGGACAGTTCTGTTGGACAAACTTGGATACCCTGAGCTTCTAAGGCATCTGTTTCCCTTAGGTCTCCAAATTGGAGGTTGGGGGAGGGGGCAGTGCTTCGTTGGTCATCAGGTAGAAAGGAAAGATTCAAAGGCATGAGGACCCTAGAAGAACCCACTTTCCCATGACTCACCAAGGAATTCCATCACCTGAAAACACTTCTATAAAGAAGCTCTGGATTTAAAAAAAAAATCTTTACAAGAGATTATGTATACTAGTTGCTTTTGTGTCTCTGAGAGCAAAAAAGCAGCAGCTCTGGGGTTTTAGTTGAAAAATAAACTGACTGATGCTCATTAATCACATATAAGAAAGTCTTCTTTCTCTTACTATGCTTATTTTTTCTTTTGGTAACTCCAAATATTTGTTGTAATAAGTTATACCATATAAAATGTCACACAATAGCACTGCTTAAAATAAAGCCTTTTTATCATCTGTGTGAGGTCAGTCCAAAATTTTGGATCTTAAGCTCAGAGTCTTCACTCACAGCTAAATCACTAGATTTCAGGTTTCTGGGTATGATGTGAGCTGAATGAATTTCCTTTATGCTCCTGAAAATCTGATATATAGTACCTGTATGTGGTCATTAGTGAGCTTTTTACACTTCAAAATATTATTCAGTTCCACCCCTGTAAGGTGAGAGTACAAAGTGTTATTGTCCCTATTTTATAGAGGAGAAAGGTGAAGACTAGAGAGGGAAAATTATTTGCCCTGGATCTCAAAATCAGATAAAAAATAAGAGCCATAAAACCTTGGTTATTTTATTCAAAATCCATCATTTTTCATTATTTATTAATGTTAATAAGAAAAACTTGCATTTTATTTTGTCCTAAGTACTTTATTCATTGAAGTAGACTGGCTAAGGATTCCCGGCAGGGATTCATTCCCTCTTTCTGGGCATACTCCTGTGAGGACCAGATTTTAGTCACTTAGAATGACTTCCTGAATGGTAGAGCTTCAGTCTTTCTAGATTTCAAACTGTTTTTCCAAGAAATGGATAAACGGGAGTGGAGGGAGAATAGGGGACATATTGTACTTAGTTGCAGTAATGCAATTTTCTTTACTTAGAAATACAAGCTAAAGATATGTGCAAAATAAAAGGAAATTCTAGTTTGGGTCTTTGGTCCACGAGTATGAGTTTCAGGCTATAGCTCTTGGATCTCTTTACAAAAGAGATAACCAGCAATCATTCCCAAAAAGGGAATGGCATCCATGCACCATACCAATTTAAAACATATGTCCTCTTATCCCTTCTTCTTTCCCTCTTTCTTCCTCTTGTCTTTCCTTTTTCCTCCATTCCTGCTCCCTTTCTTCTCCCTACTTCTTTCACCTCCTTCTCTCCCTCTTTTCAACATTTCTCTTGGCTCCCTCTGTGTCTCTATCTCTCTCTCTTGCTTCCTTACTGTCTCTTCTCTTCTCCCCCTTTCTCTCTATTGATTCACTACTCTCTTTTCCATTCTTCCTCTCTACTGCTTTCCTATCCCCTCTTCCTTATTTCTTTGTCTCTGTCCGTCTGTCTGTCTGTCTGTCTGTCTGTCTGTCTGTCTCTCTCTCTCTCTCTCTCTCTCTCTCTCTCTCCTCTTCCCCTCCTTTCCCCACTTCTTTCCCTTCCCTCTTTTCTTCTTGTTTATTTTCTGCCTTTATTGTCCTCCCTCTTCTTCCTTCTGCTCTCCATGCTCCCTCCCAGATCCAGAGTGGGATTGGTCGGCTGATTCTAAAGGAGGAGATGAAGGCTCGCTCCAGTTCCTATGCAGATCCCTGGACCCCTCCCCGGAGTTCTACTAGCAGCAGAGAAGCCTTGCACACTGCTGGTTATGAGACTTCCCTCAATGGCTGTAAGGGCAAGAGGACTGGGGGCCAACAAGGTTGGGGAGTTCCTGCTCTCTTAGCCCCTCAGAGCTGGATGTCCCAAATCCTACTCAAGAGTTAGGAAAGACTTAGGATCTAGGAAAAAAAGTATAATTACACCCTGAACCTTGGCACCTGAGCTAGCAATTACCTCTAAGATTTCATTATTATTCTATTTTGAGCATCTAGTCCAGGAATCCAGTGTGTCTTACTTAGGGAAGAATATATTCCCTTCTTCTGAACATCAATACATCCTCAGTCCATCCAAAATTCCTTTATTGATCTTGGAAACTTCTGGCTTTGAGTGATCCTCTCCAACTTCTCCCTCCCAGCCATATGCTCCTCATATTTGTTTTGTATAACACCCCCTTCCCCATTTCTTGCATCTCAGTCGAGGAAGTTATCTCCAGTGATGTGGAGTCAAGAGACCTAAGTTGGACTCTCTACCTACTTAATAAGCATAGGCAAGTTTCATAAAAATAAGAATAATAGCATTTACATTGCACTTTAAGATTTGCAAAGTTCTTTATGTTTTGATATCTCATATCAACCCTGTGAAGGTGTCATTTTTATTCCTGTTTTACAAATTACAAAACCAAGACTGAGGAAAGCTGTGACTTGTCCTCCATCACACAGCTGATAAAGATCTGAGGCAGAATTTGAATTCAGGTCTTCCTGACTCCCAGATCCAGCACTTTAATCACTTAAGTAGCAACTATCTAAATAAGTGTCTCAGTGTCCTCATCTTATAAAATGAAGGTAGAAAATAGGCTTTAGGACCACCTAACTCTAAGAGGAGGCAGTGTGGTTTGGTAGAAAGATTGCTGGCTGTAGAGTTCAGGTACTTGAGCTTGAATTCCATTTCTCCTACTTAGTATCTGTGTGACTTTGGGCAAGTCACTTCCTTTCTGTAAAATGAGGTTATATTTGATGATGAAAGATGCTAAATGTAGAATCCAGGTAGCTGGGTTTGAATCCTATTTCTCCTACTTACCACCTATGTGATTTGGGGCAAGTCACTTAACTTCCCTGGGTCTCAGTTTCCCTTTCTATAAAATGAGGTTATATTTGATGACCCCCAAGGTTCCTTCTAGCTGTATGATCCAATATGATCCAATAATTTCCTGAGCTGATATGTTACTGATCTAGATTTTACACAATTATTGATAAGTCTATATTCAGAGCCTTTTCCAGTTTGATAGAACTTGCACTTTGCTGGCATAAACTTTGAGGATCTACATCAACTCCAAGTCACAATAAAACATTCAAAGAAGGCTTTAGTGGTATGCTAGGCATTCAGCAATAATCTCTGTGTCTGTCAACTGAAGATCAGAGTAGCTTTGGCAAAGCCCACCACCAAAGGGTTGACCTCAAAGTGATGGATATTTTTGGTCACAGTGATTAATGATAATAATCTGCTGTGGAGTAAAGGATTTTTGAACTATATTGGTGTAAGAAAGATTAACCCTGATGAAATCACAGACTTTTGAAATATGATGAAACCTTACAAGGACTTCTTTCTACACAAGTTGTCTTCTGTGTCTTAGAGACACACCAGAAAGGGTGGGAAGTCTACCACTAAGAAGACTCTAGTGAGCAAGGTTGTAGCAGAGACCTTGTAATTTTCTTCCAGCCCTTGTGACAAACTGAGTCCTTGTCACTGGATAAAGGGAGTGAATATTGAGAGACTGTTAGGCTAAATAGGCAAAAACCCTTCAGCCTCAATGGAAACAGTAAAAAGATGAAATGCAGAAGGCTCAAAAAACAAGAAAAATGAGATTTTTGAAGCAGGATGAATGTAACCTAGGAACAAAGTCTTGCAGTACAAAGTATAATGGGCTAAGAGTCAAACTGAACTGTGTTTCAAGCTCTGTCATTAAATCCATGTCTTACCTTGAAAAAGTCTTGTCCCTACTCTGGGTCTGTTTCCTTCATCATAACATCAAGATATTAGCCTGACTAAAAAAAAAAAATCTGACATTCTAAATTCTCAGAACTCCTCCAACTCAGACATTTTGTGTTTTGAAGTCTCTCCCAGATGTAATGTTCCAAATTATAAGGGTCCTTCTCTAGCCTCTGACAATCTATGATTATGCTCTGAGGTTCCTTTCAGCTTTGGCACTCTCTTCTAAGATCCCTTTTATCTCTGACATTCTATATTTTAAGGTACATTCCAATAGTGACATTCTATGTTTTGTGTTAAGTCTTCCCCCTCCAGGAATCTGTGTCCTAATATTGTATGGTTCTGAGAGTAGACAATACAAAAAGGAAACAACTTAAGAGTAGATTCTACTATGTTAATAGTTTTATCATGAGTTGACAACTCAGCACTAGTTGCTAGTCTGTGAACCCATTTTGCATTGGCCAATAGTGCAATAGGTAAAATATCTGGAATGTGTCATTGGGAATATGGGTGCCACATCATATATGGGTGCCACAGGGAAGTCATACAGTATAACTTGAAGAGCCAAATGGGATAGGCTTTTGCCCTGCATGCTCCCTTGTGCTGACCTAATCTCTCTCTGATTACAGCTCCCCGGTCCCATTACCTGGCTGACAGTGGTATGTAGAGTTTCTGACCCTTGATGTGCCAAAAGACCTTCCTACCCCATCCTACCTTAGTGTTAATCAACCCTGATGAGTCAGAACTTGGTCCAGTCAACAGTTGACAGGACCTTAAAAAGACCCATTCAGTATTTCTGTTTATTCTCTTTACAATTGAGGAGGGGAAGGGGGAGCCCATTCTCAAAGCCAGAATGAGATGGGGAAGTATACCAATTTGTATGTGAAGGTAGAGGTGTGATCTCCTTAAAACAGAGGAGGTCATAAATCTTGGAGTCTCCTATTCTCCTTGTGCCTGCCAAGGTAAGTAGAAGTGAGTTCTGGATTTGGGATCAAAGAACTTGTATCTCTGCTACTTGTTGATATATTTGTGTGGCCTTAAAGCAAGATAGTTAACCTCCCTGGGTTCATTTTCCTCGTTTGTAAAATAAGGGGAGTTTACTAGTGAGTGTACTAATGAAAATGATCTCGCCTTCTAAAATTTTAAATCCTAGGATCCTATTTAGATGTTCCAGGTTCACACCCCATCTCTGCCTCTGTATGAAATTAAGCAAGTGATTTCCCTTCTCTTCATTTGTAGAGCAAGGGGAGGGAGTTATAGAAATGTTTCTTAATGTCCCTAAGAACATAAATGAAGAGCCTAATTTTTGAAGCCTTTCCTACCTTGTTTATAATTATACATTCAAGTATATGAGGGAGATTTTTAATAGAGTGAATCACCTCTCTGCCTTCCTCTAGATGGGGGAGTCTTTGGAATAAAAATAAAAGTGATAGTTCTGATGTTTTCTTTTCAGATCCCCTCATCTCCAAATCAGCCTCACTTCCTGCCTACAGGAGAAATGGGCTTCACAGGGTAAGGAGCCTGGGTGATCACATCTGTCCCTAGTTTGGGGTCATTCCTCTCAAATTTGATTTATTGTTTAGTTTTTTAATGAGTGAAATGTTGCCAAAGCAACATGGATGTTAGTAGGTGAGAAAAAACTGAGCTGAGAGATTTGGTGTTTCAGTTAAGACTCTTGGAAATCCCAGAAGGGGAAGAAAGAATGAAATGAATGGGATAATACTGATAAGCCATTGAGGTGAATAGTATGACATAGCAGATACAAAAAATTAATGAGAACTTGGGTTGCATAGATACATACCATCCAGAGCAGAGGATGTGAGAGTCCTGATGTCTTCTGCCCTGTTTAGGCCGTCTGGTACACTGTGTCCAGTTCTGTGTACCACATTTGGGGAAGGATTGTAACAAGTCAAGAGCACATATACAGAACAACAAGGATGGTAAAGTAACTAGGTCTCTAGTGAAGCCTTCTCTTCTGGTTAGGAGATTGGACTATGTGGAATGAATCCATTGGACCTAGGGCCTGCCAGAAAATGAGTGCCTCATTATGATTTCCCTGGACCCTAGGAAGGCACTATTCATGTCATGTGAGGACTGGTCACAGGAATCAGGGATATTTGTCCTGGAGAAGAAAAGACATAGTGGAAGGAATATGATACCTATTCTTTAAATATCTGAAGTGCTGTTATGTGGAAAGTGGATTAGACATGTCCTGCTTGGCCCCAGGGAACAAAATTGGGAGCAACAGGTGGAAATTACAGAGCACCAGATATGGGTTTGGTGTCAGCAAAGACTCCCTAACTAGCTAGCCCAAAATGGAGTGGCTCCCTCAGAAGGTAGGGGATAACCTGCTCCTGGAGGTCTTCAAGGGAAACTCAGAAGGTCATTTCTTGTCAAAGGGTTGGAAAAAGAGGTTTGGAGAAAGAATTCCACTTCAGGCCCAGGTTGGTTTGCATGAACCTTTCAGTCATCATGGGGTCATCTGAGAGACTATAACTGGTAATGCATCACTGTGCAGAGAAACCTCCCCAATTTGGGTGAAAAGTGCCACTAGTCAATGTGTGTATGCGTATGGGGGGGGGGGGTATGTGTGTGGGTGTATGGGTGTGGTGTGTGTGGTGTGTAGGTGTGTAGGTGTGTGGTGGATGAATGGGTATATGTGTGTGTGTGTCTCTGTATGTGTATTTGTGCGGTGTGTGGTATGTGTGTGTCATGTGTTTGGTGTGTAAATGTGATTGTGTGTGTGTGGGTGGGTAGGTGGTATGTGTGTGTGTCGCACAAGTATGCACACCATGTGAAAGGCATGTAATGCTACAGGAAGAGGCAGGTGATGGCTAACATGAAACCAACCTTGTGATTTCTCTTCTTTGCAGACACCCAGTGCAGACCTCTTTCACTATGACAGCATGAACGCGGTTAATTGGGGGATGCGAGGTGAGCCAGAACTGGATTCTGATAGGGAAGATCCCTTTATCATTAGTTCATTGAGCTCCTTCACTGCTTCCACTGAGTATAGTACCTCTCTAGTAGAAATTCGGGCTCCATTACTAATAATTTGAGATGGCTTCAGCTCCTGTTTTCTTATAATTCAATTTAATTCTGTTCTACAAATATAAATTAAGCTCCTACTAAGGGTCAAGCCCTGGTGATACAAACAAAAATGAACCAGACCTTACCCTGCTCTGAGACTACATTTTGTACATAAAAATGTAAATACAAAGTATACACAGGAATTAAGTGGCCTAGTGAATAGACCTCTTCACTTCAAGTAAGGAAGATCTGAGTATTGAAAATTGCCTCAAACAATTACTAGCTGTATGACTCTGGGCAAGTCATTTAACCTCTGTGCCTCGTTTCCTCCTTTGTAAAATAAGGAGATTGGACTTGAGAGCTTTAAGGTCCCTTTCAGCTCTAAATCTACAATCCTGTTTGCCCATAATTCTAAATACAAAATAATTTTACTGAGGCTGGGAAAGGACACGAACAACTCAGGGCATCAGGAAAGGTAGCACCTTGAAGGAAGTTAGGGATTCCAGGAGACCAAAGTAAGGAGGGAGGGAGGGCTTTCCAGGTCTAATAGAGATGGCATGTTGCCTATAGGGAGCAGTAAAGGGATCAGCATAACTCAGACATAATACAAAGAATAATGGGAAATAAATCTGGAATGCAAATCTGTGAAGGAGTTTAACTACCAATTATCTGTTTTTCTCCCTAGATTTAGAGGCTTCTGTCTTCTTAGAACCATAGCAGTAACAATAAAAATTAAAAATAATGACCCCTATTATTTTGGCACTTGCAAACTACTTTCCTCACAGCAGCCCCTTGAAATAAGTCACAGAGATATTGCTATTTTATATTTTTTGAGTGAGGAACCTGAGGCTGAGAGAGAAGTGATTTGCCCATTTTTCATTTAGTGAATAACCATCAGAACCAAGTTTTGAATCTAGATCAAATGATTGCAATTCCATCCCTTCTTTAAATCCAGTATTGAAGCAGGCCTTAGAAATAACTGAGTCTAAGCCTCTATACAATGATTAAATTCTTTCTTGGTATACTGGAGTCAGAGAAACTGTTTAAATACTGATTCTGTCCCTTTACTTTCTCTATGACTTCAGGCAAGTCACTTGATATATTTGGGTCTCTATTTTATCACCTGTAAAATGGAGGTTTAGTATTACCTGTGTGACCTTGGACAAGTCATTTAATATTTTAAAATAAGGAGACTTGAAATTTGATCCTATAATCCTTGGGGTTCTTTCTAGTTCTGAATTATCTGAGTCTCATTTTCCCTCATCTTACCAGTCCTAGAGTCCTCCAACCTTAGCCTTGTCCCTCCCCAGCAGTTACTCCCCTTTGAATGATTTTGAGACAACCTACAAACAAGCCTCTGACTACAACCCAAAGGCAACAGTGGCACAGTGCATTTCCATTTGGCAAACATCTGTCAACCTCTTCTTCTTAGAGAAGCACCAGATCCATATGTGTTCTCTTCCTTCTGAGTTAGCTGCCAACAGTACTATCTAGTCTCTTCTCTAGGTTCTTTGGGGCGTGTCAGAGTGGAATGATGTACCTCATACCAAGGATTACTTCTTGGATGTCTTTCAGGAGTGAGGAATGGAGGGTGAGGAATGGAGAGGGAAAGGTTTTGAAAAAAAAACAAGATGCATCTATCCCAGTGCAAAACATGACAAAGTGGGGAGGGGATGAGGCATTAAGGTGAAAATGGGTTGGGTAATGTGAACTGATGTGTTTTTTTTCCTCTCTTTTTTCTCTCTTCAGAGTACAAGGTAAGATCCATTCCATGTTACCAGAGCTGTCTCTTACCCAAAGAACAGCTGCACTAGCAATTCATAGGGATAAGAATACTAAACTCTTAGGGGTCTTCCAAAGATGACCTTCCTTTTCACCTCCATACCTCACCCCCAGAACTCACCGTTTGTTCCCTGGATCTTGCCTTAGGAAATTGAATGGAAGAGACAACATAGTGTAATCAAAAGAGGAATTGCTCTCAAGTCAGAAAGAATGATTCCATAGCCTAACCTTGCCATTCATCGGTTGTGTGACGATTGACAAGGGACCACCTCTCTGAGGGCCTCAGTTCCCTCTTTTGTAAAATGAGGAAGTTGAACTAGGGGTCCTGATTCTGATACTTCAGGGCTCTCTAGGGGACCACGGAATACCAAGTCATAGGAGCATTAACCTAGAATTAGAAGAAACCCCATCTAGTCACTTCCCCTCATTTACAGATGAGGAAACCAAGGCAAGAGAGACAAAGTAATTTGACAAATAATAAATGCCAGAGGTAGAATTTGACCCCAGGTCTTCTGACTCCAAGGTCAACCCCACTGAACCTAGAATTCAGAGCCTCTAAACTCTACTAGCCATTATTCAGATCCATGAGTCACTTAACTCCAGGACCAATACAGGGATTCATAGGACTACAGAATTATGGAATGTCTGCCAAGGTTTCTTAAACATCCTTGTTCCATTTCTAAGAGTTGAATCTCTGATCCTTCAGCAGAGAGGTAAGCCCCTGAGCTCAAAACCTGCTTGGGTGGTTGGAGGTGGGGGGGTCACCCTGCTTAGCCAGTCAAGGAAGCTAGAGATTCCTTTCTGAGCTTATACCTCCTCCTTTCAGCATTTCATCTAACCTTCCATGATAAACTCTATCTTCTTGCTTGCTCCTCAGATCTATCCATATGAACTGCTCCTAGTGACCACCAGGGGGAGAAACCGACTACCCAAAGATGTGGACAGGACTCGTTTAGAAGTAAGTGGAGAGTTGATTCAATCCTAGTTCCAAGACAGTTTCAAAAGTGATCCATTACCTCTAGTGTTCATTCTGTTACCCAAGAAGAATGAGATTTCAAGGAATTTGTAGCATAGTTGGGAAGAATATGCAATAGGAAACCGGAGACCTGAGTTTTAAGGTCCAGCCTTGTCCCACAGTGCTCTTAACCCTCAATCTGCACATTTTTTTATAACCTGGAATTAATGATACTGTCTACAACATGGTGCTATAATGAGGAAAGTGTTTAATAAACCTTAAAGGGAATTACAAATGCTAGCCATGTCTTGTCTCCTCATTACAATCCTATGCTGCGTGGTGCATCAACACAACACACCCATTTTACATATCAAATAAGGTAATAATTAGAAAGCAAACTACAGAAGTAAACTGTTTTTATCTGCATATATTCATTTCAATCTGATATAGCTTTGTTAAGTATCTACTGTATACCACAGGCAGCACTAGGGTAATAAAAGATCTTACAGTTTGAAAGGCAGAAAAAACAATAATTACAAAAACTGCTAAAGAAGAAGTGAATTGGAGGGAGAGGAAAAAGCTTTCAAGCAATTAGGTGAAGGACTAGGATGGTGGGCAGAGGGAAGTAAGATTCTTCAATATAATGAAGGGCAGCTTTGGTGATTATAAAACTTATGGTAAGGACCACAGTGCCAAGGAAAGATATTGAACTTAGAGTCAAAAGCCTGAGTTCAGATCCTAACTACTACTTACTAACCTTGTAAAGATGAGTAAGTTACTTCCCCTTCCCTGTTTTTATATTTACAAAATGCAAAAGCTGAAACTTGATGATCTCTGAGGTCTTAACCAGCAGTGATATTCAACATTCTGTGATCCCTTCCAATTTTATATCTTACAGTCAAATTTGAAGTTTCCCTTTAGATATTATGTTCTGCGTCCTAAGGTCCTTAACATCTCTAACGTTTTTTATTCTATTTTCTGTGAGTTCTGGCTCTTCCATTTTATATTATGTTCTAAAGATATTTCCAGAACTGACTTTGTTCTAAGCTCTCTTCCGGGATAAACATTCTATTTTCTAAAGTTCATTTTGGGGGTGGCTAGGTGGCACAGTGGATAGAGCACTGGCCCTGGAGTCAGGAGTACCTGAGTTCAAATCCGACCTCAGACATTTAATAATTACCTGGTTGTGTGGCCTTGGGCAAGCCACTTAACCCCATTGCATTGCAAAAAAACCAAAAAACCCTAAAGTTCATTTTGGTTTTAAGATTCTAAGACCTGTGGTTTTCTCCGTTATTTATGTTCTATATTCTAAGATCCCTTCCATTTCTAACATTCTATGTAATATGATCTGAGGACCTTTTCAGCTCTGCTATTCTATAATCTTTGATTCTATTATAAAGAGATCACCAAGTATTTCCAGGCAGACAGGGCCAATCAAATTGGAAACCTTCTAAGGATGATAGGTTTTGGAGTATCACTTAAAGCAATTCCCTCATTTAATTCAAACCTCTGTTTCCACACATGTTAAAACAAAAAAATAGAAATAATTTGCCCAGGATCATACAGATAGTAGGTATCAACTGGGATTTAAATTTAGTTATTTTGATATCAAATGCAATGCTCTTTCCAGGGACTTTATGCCCCTGATTCCCCATCTAGTCCCCAAGCTGCACTCCCCCATTTATGCTGTTCTCTCTTTCTCTGTTCCTCTATTTCCAGCGCCACTTGTCCCAAGAAGAATTCTATCAGATCTTTGGCATGACCATCACTGAATTTGATCGACTGGCCCTCTGGAAGAGGAACGAACTGAAGAAACAAGCTCGTCTTTTCTGAGATCACAAATCTATAAATAGACATTTATATAAAGATATATGTATAAATCTCTATATTGAAGCTCAGTATAACCCACTCTCATACAGAAGGAGATGCTGCCTGCAGGGATATTTGCTTTTCTGAACTGTCAGGCAATTTCTAAGTTATACAAAAGTTTTTAATTTCTTCTTTTCTAAGTGCACTGAGATCTAGGGAGGGATTTTCAGGGAGCTCTAACCCTTTCATTAGGGTCTTTTTATACAGAAACATCTAGTTTGTGGTAATTTGAGCTCCCCCAACCTCCACCAGAGTCCCACTCTTCTCTACCAAGAGAAGCTATGGGATTCTCTCCTCTGTTTGATCCCCCATTTCTTTCCCAAGTTTCCACTGTGTACCTCACATGGTGAAATGGAAAGAGCCCTGGATTTCTAGTCAGAGATCCTGGGTTCAAATCCTTGCCACATGTGTCACCTTGGGTAAACCATTTAACTCTTCTGGGTCTCCATTTTCTCTTCCACAAAATGAAGGGGCTAGTCTAGATTATATCTAAGGTGCCTTCTAGCTGTGGTTCAGAACCCTGATTGGACACTCCCACGGAGTGATCCACAGGGCTCTCCAGCATCCTTGAGCCCCTCTGGGAGTTGACTGATTAGAAATAAGACTTTTTCACTGTTTAGTTTGTAATTAGGAAATTTTGGAAGGAAAGAGGAGGTAACCTAAGTAGACTTTATAGAATGAGTCTCCCTTCACTAGAAATTTTCTAGTGGAGTGGACAAGTAGAGGGGCTTCCTGCTCAGGTACAGGTTGAACCAAATAAACTATGGGGTCCCTCTCAGCTCTGATACTCTATTATTCTCTAAGAAAGAACTTCCTAACAACTAGAGCTATCCATCAATGGAATAAATTGCCTCAGGAGTTAGTGAGTTCCCATCAGTGGATGTATTCAAGCAGAGACTGGATGAAACACCTTCCAGAAAGAGTGGAGACAGGATTTCTGCGCTGGGTAATTGGGGTGGGGGGAGGGGTGAAATAGATGATTTCTAAGCTCCCTTCCAGATCTAAGATTCTAGGATTCTCTTCCTCTGGTCTGATACTTTTATTCTATTCCTTTGCACATCAACCAGTTACAGCATTGACTAGTGATGCCCTAGGAGGAATGACTTCACCTTGTTTCCCCCAAACTTCCTTCCTCAGTCATGATCTTTCCTTTGTCCAGAAATCACAGTAAGGAGCACTTAACCTTTTTCTCTGACTCCAAACTGCCTGACCCTTTCCCTTCTGCAGGGTAGTACAATCCCCTAAACTATGAATTCTAAACTCTATATTCAATGTGCCTAGTGTCTCAAACACACAACAGGGATGATGTTCTCATCATTCTCCTTGATTCTAAGAAATTCTATGTCACTCCAAGGAAGATTTATAGCCTGACACCTGTTCCTCATGAGTTAAGCACTATCCTTTCTTAGGCCCTCTGGCTCTATTCCTCAAATCTGGGTGTGGTTTACCAGGATGACCCTGGAGGAGCAGCTGCTGAGTGGAATATAATGATTTATATTCCTGGGACTCCCCCTGCTTATGCTTTCTCCTTTAACTGGTTCCTCTGCCCTTTGGGGAAGATGTTTCTCACTCTCATATCTGCCTTCTTTCTTGAGAGAGTGATAGTCTGAGGAGCCAGAGGTATATCATGACTTATATTCCTGGAAGCTCCTTGCCTTTGCTTTCTCCCTTAATTGTCCTGCAATGGTGGATGTCTCCTCCATGGAAACACAGAACATGGGGCAAGGTCATATAGGACTATCAAAATATGAATCTAAGCCTTTTATGTGATTCCTGTTGGTGGAATGATGAAAGTTCTTCTGTTTGATAAGAATTTGTCAGAACCTGTGTTAATTGGGGAGGAGGCCATGTCCAGCAGGCTTATGAAGGGAAACCTAAAGACTGACATTTAATGTTATCATTTGAAATTCTAACCTGTATTACATCCTCACTTCCAATTAGGACCTTCTTGGCTTGCATGGTCCACTTCAGACGTCACCTTGGAACCTGAGATATCATTAATGATCTCTCATAATTTAGAAAGATTTGAAAAAAATTTTGGTTATTGTTGTTGACTTTTTTTCCCTTTCCATAAAACACATACTTTCAACTAAGTCCTTTGCCCTCCTGTATTTTTTTTTCTGGTTTGGATAGAATTAGATTCAACAGGAATATTCTTCATAGCCAAAGAACCTAGGCCTCCATTGGGTAATCCCTTTCCATTTATGCTCCTCAGGGCACAGCTGATAGATCTGTAGGAGGCAAGGTAGGCTGATGTGGGCTTCCTATGATATGAACCAAAGTGGAGGTGGCAACTATCCTCATGTTTAAAAGCAAGAACTTCTATCTACTAGTTCTTGCTTTTAAACATGAGGATGGTTGCCACCTCCAGCCCAATACACATTCTAGATATTGAAAACAATCAACTCTTAATTGGCAATCAGGAGATCTGCAACCTTCACCACCACCCCCCATAATAATGGCATGCCTCTGTGTGACCTTGAACAAGTAAATTTCCTATCTCTGGATCCATTTCTCAACTCTACACTGAAAAGAATTGAATTTGATGTTCTCTATATTTCCTTCCATCTCTGACATTCTGTGTTCTCTGGCCCCTTGTAGTTCTGAGGATCTATGAATTGGATACATCTACGGAGATAATGATAATGGAGATTTTTATGGCACTTTAGAATTTGCAAAGCACTTTACATACATTAATTTCATTTAAACTACACAATAATCTTCTGAAGTATGGAATACTAGCATTATTAACCCCATTTTACAGAGAAGAAGAAACTATGGCTCAGGTTGAGTGACTTGCTAGACTAGAGGCAGAATATGAACCCAGGTCCTTCTGAGTACAAGTTATTGTAGAATGTGCTGTATCTATTGAGCCATGCTGCTTATTTAGTCCAATCAAGTTTACTTATAAATTCTTGGAACAGTTGCTCAAATATGCAAAGGTTTGGGAATTTGGGATGTTTAGGAGGCAAAAATGATTGATCCTCCTAACCTACCATGTTCCAAAGAATGATTTGGAAAAGGAAGGAGAGGCAAGGGGTATGTTCATGCAAAATTTACTCAGTCTTCTAGTTGATCAACTCATTTTTGGAGGCATCTGTCTTTTTTTCTTTCCGTCTTCCTTGTAGATAGTCAACTGAATATTAGAATGATGTAATCAAAAGAAAACTCAGACTTAAAGTTGGAGGGCAAGATTTAAATTTAGGTTTTTCTGTAAGAAATATATAATAATACTCTCTCAGGGTGTGGAGGGAGGAGAGTTATATTTTTCTAGATTCCCACTGAGTAACTTTCTTTCCTCCCACCCCAATTTTAGGGAAAAATGGATGATTTGGTATCATGGCAAAATAAGTTTTATGAAAGTCATCCATTGAACCATAGGATTTAGAACTAGAAGCATAGCCCTTTTTCTTTATACAGATGATGAAACTGAGTCTCAGAGATATTTAAGTGATCTACACATATTGCATAGGTAATAATTAGCAGAGATTCTAAGTCCTAATGTAGTGTGCTTCCATAGCCATATGAAGCTTTAGTTACCCTGAGATGGTGAACCTGTTTTTGTAAGTTGAATTATTGGCAGAATTTAAGGGACTTTGGGAAACAGGAGTCAATACCAGGAAAATGACAGGTCAGCAGTTGAAAATGCTCAATAAATTATTCAAACTGGGGGGAGGGGGAAGAAAAATGAAAATAGAAAGTAGGTACTTTTCCAGAGGAACAAATCCAATTCATCAAATGGCTACTAAACCCCTACTATGTGTAGAACTCTTCTCAGTTCTGGAAAAACAAAGAAACCTGGCATGAGGGACAGTGTCTGCAAAGTATAAATGCCTAAGTACTGCTACTCGGACAAATAAATCAATCTCTTCTCTAGAGAAGTTTACATACAAAAATACAGTACAAATATATACATATACACACACACACACACACACACACACACACACACACACACACACATATATATATATATATATATATATATATATATATACATATAAAATTTTGGTTAGAGGAAAGTATCAGAAAAATCCTTATTGAAAATCTGGATAGGGGCAGCTAGGTGGCCCAGTGGATAGAGTACCAGCCCTGGAATCAGGAGTGTCTGAGTTCAAATCTAGCCTCAGACACTTAATAATTACCTAGCTGTGTGACCTTGGGCAAGCCACTTAACCCCATTGCCTTGCAAAAGCCTAAAAAAAAATCTGGGTAAAGAAAGATGATTGTCAGAAATTGAAGCACTGGAAAGTATAGGGTGGTTCTGGTGGGATGGGGAAGAGGGAATAGTAAACTCCTTTTGGGACATGGGGACATGTTAAACCTAAGAGATCATCAAGATGGGGATTCCAGTAGACAGTTGATGCTACCCTGGAATTCAGGAGGAAAAGAGAGATGAGGGCTGATTATGTAGATCTGGGACATATCTGCACAGGCAGCTGATGAACTAATATGATCACCAGAAGATCATGCAACTCTGAGGTAAACCCATGCTTGGCAGATAGGACATAGAAGATGATCTACAGAGCAGACAGAGAGAATGATCAGACAAATGGGAGAGGAATCAGGAAAGAACAATATCATAAAAGCCCAAAGAGGGAGAAGAATATCTTGGAGAAAGAAGCTACCAGCATTAGTAGCTAAAGTATGATTTAAGATAAGGACTAAGAATGGCCAGTTGGATTTAACAATTAAGAGATCATTGTTAACATTGGAAGGAAATGTTTCAAATGATGTGGCGCAGAGAGTCAAATTGTAAGAGACTAAGAATAAGTGAGAAGTGAGAATGGCTATAGGAGTTTGATTGTGAAAAGGGGTAAAGAAATCAGGCAAATAGCTTGAGAAGATAGCAGAGTCAAATAAGGATTTTAAGGATGGGAACTATCTGGACATATTTGTGGGAGCTAATAAACAGAGAAAGATTCAAGTTTAAATGTGATGGAAGAGGGGGTCAAAAGAGGAAATCAAAGGGGTTAAATTCTTGGAGGAGGCTGGAGGAGATAAAATTAAGGGTATAAGTAGAAAGATGGGCCTTATCAAGATGGGCCACTTTTTCCTCAGGGGGAGAGAGAGAGAGAGAGAAGCTAGAGAGAGGTGAGTCAGAGAGAGAAGTGAGTCATTTGAGTTGTGGAATTGAAGAGAAGCCTTTATTTATCTTCTTAGGTATGATGTAAGATCCTCTGTGAGTTAGTATTAGGTCATGAAGCAGTGGTGGATGACTTGAGAAGGAGGAGAGGGCTAGGAGTAAAAGGTTTGCCTAGAGAATGGCAAATTTGTAATAGACTCAGTCAACATGTTTGAACAGCTTCCTTCTTTAGGATCATTCAGGTAGAAACCTGAAGACAGATAGTGGGCATTACCCATTTGTCAAAGGGTAAGCTGCAAAGGATTCAAAGGTAAAGGATCTTTGAATCCATTCTCCATCTTCCACAGGATATATGAAGATTGTAACCCTATATCCTCAATTCTAAATTTTGTGATCATATAAGTATAAGAAGCAGCAACCTAAATTCAAATCTGTCTTCAGATACTTACTAGTGAGTAACCCTGGTTAAGTCACTTAACCCTCTTTATCTCAGTTTCTTTGTCTGTAAAATGAGCCGAAGAAGGAAATTACAAACCACTCCAGTATATTTGCTAGGAAAACCCCAAATGGGGTCAATGAAGAGTTGGACATAATTGAAATGACTGAAATGACTGAACAGTGATGAGTTTAACAAGATCATTACCTCCCTTTTTCTAGACACTATGCTTCTGTTAATGTAGCCTAATGGGGTTTTAAGGAAGCACACTGGATAAAGCACTGGACCTGGAGTCAGGAAGATCTGTATCAAATTCAGCTTCAGACACTTACTAGCTGGGTAACCCTGGGCATGTTCCTAATCCCTTCCTCATTTCCCTCATCTGTAAAAGGTTGATAATAATAGCTTCTGTTTCCCCAGGGTTGTGGTGAGGATTAAATGAAATAATAATAGTAAAATGTTTAGCACAGTGCCTGGCACAAGTAAGCACTATATAAATGCTATTTATTATTGTTATTCATGTGGCATTAGTTTCCTTTGTACCTTTGACCAAGCAAGGTTTTTGTAGGATGCAAGGTCATTTATTGGTCCATTGTCGATTGCCAAAGTTTAAGGGATTTCATAGAAAAATTGGAGGAGCTAGTCAGTGTTGGAAGCATAGGTCTTTTTATTTGTCATTGTATAGGGGTGACCTTCAGACACCAAAGGGGGGGAACTAAGGCAGCACCAATTTCTGAAACTGGGATGGCAACTGATACAACAGGACAAAGACTGACACCTCAAATGAAACTGGAAAGGGATAAAACCGGAAATAGCACCACAGAGTACAGTGGTCTTAAGCCATGGCAGGGGAATCAGAAGTATGCAGACCCAAAACAAGATGATCATAAGCTTCCTTTGAGGAACCTTGGTCCATTTTTTTGCACCAAGCTCAAGTGTTTTTTAGGGAAGGGAAGGATCCCCCTCCAATGAGTCACACTGGCCTGAGATAAGAGGTAGAGAGAGTTGCCAATCACCTAAATAATTGAGCCATTCTATCTTGGAAAGTTTCAAGCAGAGAAAACACCAGGCATAAAGAGTTCTAGGAAAAAATTGGGAGTTTGGGGGTGGGGTGAGGGTGG
The DNA here is from genome assembly GCF_037893015.1 of Macrotis lagotis. Classification (NCBI taxonomy): domain Eukaryota; kingdom Metazoa; phylum Chordata; class Mammalia; order Peramelemorphia; family Peramelidae; genus Macrotis; species Macrotis lagotis. The sequence goes on from NC_133658.1 coordinate 366,800,447, forward strand.
GGTACCAGGCTTGTTGGATTGAGAAACCAGAAGGGTTTTTTCCTGAACTACAACAGCCACCAATTAGAGAAATGAAAAGAAAAGCAATGTGAAAATATGGGGAATTCAGTAACCCTGAGCTGAGAATACCAAAATCTTTTCTTCCTTCAGATGTGTTACATGGGCTGGTACATATTGAGATTGAGTTCTGGTTGAGGAGGAGTGGTGAACCATTTTGAACCCAGAGCAGAATTCTAAAGGAAGACATTGGGAAGCTTTCCCCTCTTTTTCAATCCTAGTAGATGCCCCTCAGAGATCTGCCTTCTATGGCCTCAGCTAAGCAGACTTTGTGTGTGTGTGTGTGTGTGTGTGTGTGTGTGACTTCCCTAGAGTGCAGGGACAGAGGCAACATTGTGCTGAACAAAACAAGGGAGGCTTTCATCCAGCTGCCAACATCAGGTTGGCACAGTGGCAAGATGCTCTGGGGTATGAGTTATGAGAGGAATAGAGTCAGAAGGCAGAGCCACTGGCCAATGAGGAGCACCATATTGGGCAGAACCCAGGCCCAGAGCAAAGTGTAGGTTGGAGTTGAAGCTTAAAAGTCCAGAATGAACTTGAACTAACATCTTTATAACAAACTACTTTCCCTTGTTTGGGAGAGAGTAGTGGAAGGAGTTTTAACCTTAGAGTTAACTAAATAGACAACTTAAATTCCAGTTCAATCAATCATTAAACATTTCTTAAGTGCCTACTATATATATGAGGAACTATGGTAAGCCCTGGAGATACAAAAGAGGCAAAAGATAGTCCCTGCTCTCAAGGATCTTAATAGGGAGTCAGTATGCAAACATATACATATAAAGCAAACTATATACAGGATGAATAGGAAATAATTAACAGAGGAAGGCACTAGAATTAAGAGGAGTTAGGAAAGGTTTCCCATAAAAGATGAGATTTTAGTTGGGACTTAAAGGATGCCAGGGAAGTCAGAACATGGGGAGAACATTCCAGGCATAGGGGGACAGTCAGAGAAAATGCCTGGAGTTGAAAGATAGAATGTCTTGTTCATGGAACGGTATACTAGGAGTTTAGTGTGACTGCACCAGTAAGTAGATAGTCAAGAGTAATGTGTAAGAAGCTTGGATCAGTAGGAAAAGGCTTACTTTTAAAGGACTTTGAGAACCAGACAGATGATTTTGCATTTGATTTTGAAGGTGGAACCACTGGAGTTTATTGGTGGGTAGGAAGAGGTGACATGGATCTGCTTTAAGAAAATCACTTTGGGGGCAGCTAGGTGGTGAGGTGGATAGAGCATGGGTCCTGGAGTCAGGAGGACCTGAGTTCAAATCAGACTTCAGACATTTAATACTTAGCTATGTGAGGCAAGTCATTTAACTTCACTGCCTTAACTAAATTTAAAAAAAAGAAAATCATTTTGGTGACTGAATGAAGGATAAATTGGAGAAGGGAGAAATTTAAAGCAAGCAGACCCACCAGCAGGTTTTTGCAATAGTCCAGGTGTGAGATGATGAGGGTATGTACTCAAGTGGTAGCAGTGTCAGAGGATAAAAGGGGCCATATTCAAAATATATTGCAAAAATGAAATTGTCAGGCTTTGGCAATGGGTTGGGTTATGGGAGCTAAAAGACACTGAGTTGATGATGACAAAGGAATTGGAAGCATGGCATTACCTGCTACAGTATTAGGGAAGGGCTTAGGGGAAAGATAATGATTTCCATTTTGGACATGTTGAGTTTAAATTATCTCCTAGATATCCTGTTTGAGATGACTAAAAGGCATGTAGAAATGTGAGATTGGAAGTTATCAAAGAAGTTGGGGCAGGATGGGTAGATAGGGAGATCATTAGCATAGAAATAGTATTTAAATCCATGGAGCCAATGAAATCACCAAATGAAGTAATGTAGAGAGAGAAGACAAGAGGTCCCAGGAAAGAGTCCTGTAGGAAACCTATGGTGATCTGGATGAAGATCCAGCAAAGAAGACAGAGGAGGATTTGCTCAGATAGGTAGAAAGAAAAACCCGAGAGTGATGTCCTGAAAAACACAGAATGAAGAATATACCAAAGAGGAGAAAGTAATAAATAGTATCAAAGGCTGCAGAGGTCAAGGAGAATAAGGATTGAGAAAAAGTCATTGGATTGGCAATGAAGAGATCATTGGTAACTTTGGAGAGAGCAAGTTTTTATTTATTTATTTATTTGTTTATTTGTTTATTTATTTATTTTAGATTTTTCAAGGCAATGGGGTTAAGTGGCTTGCCCGAGGCCACACAGCTAGGTAATTATTAAGTGTCTGAGACCAGATTTGAACCCAGGTATTCCTGACTCCAGGGCCAGGGCTATATCCACTTTGCCACCTAGCTGTCCCGAGAGAGCAGTTTTAATGGAGCAATAGAGTCAGATATATAAGGATTAAGAAGAGAATGGGAGGAGAAAAAAATAGAGATACCTAATAGTATGTGACTTTTTTGAGGAATTTAGCTACAAAAAAGCCAGAAAAACATAAAAAAATATAGTTAGCAGGACTGGAAGGAACAAGTGAGGGGTTTGCTTTTATTTTTTCAGAAAGGGAAAGCCATGAACATGTGTGTAGGTAATAGGGAATAAGACAAGGAGAGATTGAAAATAAATGATAAAGTAAGAATGACAGAGGGGACAATCTGTTGGAAGAGATGATATGGGATGAGATCACTTGAGCAGGTAGAGCGATTAGCCTTGCTAAGGAGTAAGGTCACTTCATCAAAAGAGATGGAGGCAAGGAGAGGTGAAGGAGGAGTTAGTGACAGAAGGCTTCTGAGTGATATAAGATAAGGAAAGAGGGGTTACGAAGGAGCTCACTCTGGGCTAGGATCTCTCAACTGAAGGAGAAGAGTAATCATGGGAGATTTGAGGAAGGATGAAAAGGTTTGGAAAAACTACTGTGAAAAGGGGGATAATAAGTTGACAATGTAGGTATAGAAGGATTGCTGAGAACCCAGTAGAAATTGTATAACATAAATTCAGATACATGACTAGCTGAAAGACCTTGAGAAAGACCTTTCCCTTTCTTTGAAACACAGTTTTCTCATGCATAAAATGGGGACAATACTCCTTATACTACATGACCCCCCAGGATTTTGAAGGAAGCACTTTGTTGTTTTTTTTTCCTAAATAAATTTTTATGTGTTTTGTCTATTTACAAAACCAATTTACCCCAGGTCTCCCACCCTCTCTGCTGAAAACTATCTAGTGTAACAAATATTTTTAAGAAAAAAAGGAAAGGAAAGGAAAAGGAAAAAAAAAACAGTATAATTGATTAATACATAGAAAAAGTCCAACCTCTGTAAAGCAAAAGGTGAGATATCCTCATATCTCTTTTTTCCAGAATTGTTTATTTCTTATTATTTTGCAACATTCACTTTAAAATTTTTTGGCAATTATTTTTTCCATCTACAATGTGTATATTATTTTCTTGGCTCTGTTTACTTCATTTTGCATCAATTCCTGTGGAGGTTTCCTGGCTTTTTGGTATTCATTGCATTCACCATTTTTTGTATAGTACGGATATATTCCATTAAATTTACATAGTGAGTCACATTTTGTTTAGTTATTCCTCAACTGATGAACATCTGCTTTATTTCCAATTCTTTGCTATCTCAAAAAGTGCTGTTCTAAATATTTTGCTGTATATGGGGTCTTATTGTTGTCATTTTAATACCAAAGTTCTCCCTCAAAGATCCCATAGCTGATAAATAGAAAAGTTGGGAGTAGTTATTAAATTGTAGAATCCCAGAATTTTGGAGCTGGAGAAGACCTCCAGAGGACATCTAGACCAATTCTTTTCTGAGTTTGAATCTTCACTACATCATCCCCAATCAAAAATCATGTAGACTATGTGTGAAAATGGGGAAAGTCACTACCTTGTGAGGCAGCCCTTTCTGCTTTTGGATAGCTCTGAATCTTAGAAGATTTTTTTTTCTTATATCAAGCAGAACTCAAACTCAAGGAATGTTGAAAAGCAAGGATCTTTGGATATAATGTTTTCACAGCTAATTCTTTTTATAGAGAGGACAACTAGGTTTCAAAGAAGGGAACTGACTAGTTTATGATCTCCCAGTGAATTGCTGGTAGAACTGGCACTAGAACTCAGATCTCCTGATTCATAGCCAAATTGTTTCTCACACCATCATGTAGTCTCTTTAGAAAACTAGGATACCCTGAGAGGATCTTTCTCATGACTTTCAATCTCTAGTGTATTCAAGAAGACAATCCTGGAGGTGACAAAACCTTGTTCTTGAACCATTTTGTCAGATTTGTAGAAGTGATTCAGACTCAAGTATGGGTTCAATTCAGTTGAAGAAACACTAGTTAAACTCTACTCCTATAGATAAGTGGGTGGGGCGCCTAGGTGGTATAGCATATAAACCACTGGCCCTGGAATCAGGAGTACCTGAGTTCAAATCTGGTCTCAGATACTTAATAATTACCTAGCTGTGTGGCCTTGGGCAAGCCACTTAACCCCATTTGCCTTGCTAAAAATAAAAAATTAAATATAGATAAGTGGGGCTGTGGAAGCAGGAAGACTTAATCCAATCTCAGATACTTACTCTGTGTTACCCTGGGTAAATCATTTAATCTGTTTGCCTTAGTTTCTTCATCTGTAAAATACTTAAAAAAATAAAAAAGCAGAAGGTAGAGTGTCTAGAATAGAGACAATCTATCTCAGAAAAAAGTAGACCTGACAGAGATGATAAAAGAGAAAAATGACAAATATTGGAAGGGCTATAGGAAAATAGATACACTGGTATACTATTGGTGGAGTTGTGAATTTGTCCAGCTATTTTGGAAAATTGGAACTTGCTCAAAATAGTAAATATTTACTAACGTTTAACACAAACACTAATCTTTGTTCCCAAAGATGAGTGATTTTTGAAGAGATTGAAGATGTTGGAATAAGTTTTTATTAGAGATCTATATTATCCACTTGAGCATACCTAGTAGATTAGCCTTACTGGGTTATCATTTATTCATTACTTCAATAAACACATATAGAACATCTGGAACTCATAGTTTAATGGGAAAGGATAAGATATAAACATCAATAATTCCTCCAGGAAACCTTTCCTAATTCCTCAATGTTACAAAGCACTTTGTTTTCTAACTTTCTAATATACTTATCAAATAATATTGTATATTATAATTATTTCTGTATGTGTTTTATCCCTGTACTTGCTAGTGAACTCCTTGAGGGTAAGAATTCTGTATTTTCTATATTTTGTATGTTTCCCAACACTATGAACATTAATAAATGTTTGACTATCATTGATTGTCTGATAGTCTATAATATAATATAACAACATAAGTGGTACAAAGTTCAATGGACATTTGAAGGAAAATGATTTCATAATGAAAACACAGGATGAACAATTAAAACAGGAGAAACAGATAAACATCTCATCATTTTTTCCCCCCATCTTTTGAAAACATGTGCCCCTTTCCCCTCAGCAGTCCATGGAAGATGTCAAAAGGAAAGCAAGGAGGTATCATTATGAAACAGATTTTAACCCAAAAAGAAGAGATGACCAGTGAAGTGGAACTGAAGGAACTCTAAGAAGAAAGTGACTTTAAAGATTTAGGTTGCAATTATAAAAGCATCATCAATTCCTCTTTTAATATCTCCTCATGTCCTAGGATTGACTCTAATCTGTTGTTGGCTATGCCAGCAAGTCATCATCTCTGCCATGTTCTTTCAAGATGGACCATACCCTTAAGCTTGCATATGGGATTAAGAATCTAGTAATTTTGTAGTAATTCATTAGATTTTTCGCAGGGTAATGAAATTTTTGACAAGAAACTCTTGAAGACCATCTACTACAGGGGTTCTTAAAAATTTTTGTAGGTCATGGACCCCTTGGACAGTCTGATGAAACCTATGGTTACCTACTCAGGATAAAATGATGTTTTTCAGTTCATAAATGACATTGAATTACAGAGTAACCAATACAGAGTAAAACAATTATACAGAAATAAAACTATGAAATACTAAAAAAAAGTTGGTTTACACTGTCCCTAAAATCTATCCAGGGACCCAATGAAGCCCAAATTTTAATCTGCTAAATTATAGAGGGGTTATAATCTGCATCAGTGCAGTGAGTGTCCATAGTAAGGAAAGACCCCATATAAATAAATATATCCAATTCTAGGCTTTCATTATAAGTGGAGAAGAATAAATAGACGGGGCAAGAAGGCAAGACAAGAGGATCTTTGTTGAACAAGATTTAACACAGTAGGGAAGGTTACACTGTAGACAGCTGAGGGCATTAGGAAATGGAAGAAGGGATTCAACCAAAATCTAGAAGGGGCCAGGATACACAAAAAAAAATCTAGGATTTCAATATGACTTGAAAGATAAAAGAATTTATCAATGAGCTAAAAGATTGTTTCTGTTCTGTATGCTCCTAAATTCAGTTCATCCTTCTCTCCTTCTAGCTGTTGAAAATGACAGCTGAGATTTAACCTCTACTAAAAAAGCACATTAAACTTGCCAAAATAGGTCTCAGAAAACTGGTGTCCAACTGAGTGCTATTGCCTGTACAATTGTAGTCTTCATAGTCATTCCCTAGAGTAATAGTCAAACCACAAAGGAACAAGATTTATGTAAAAGTCTGGGGTCTTATTTAGGCTCATTTGGGTATCAGATAGAAATACACTAAGTCACAAGTTGCACAAGAAATGGAAGTTTGTAGCATAGAAGACACCCCCCAGCAAAGTCAGAAGAAGGAAGTGATTCCCTGAGAGAAGGTACAGTGTCTAGAATAGGGACAACCTATCTCAAAAAAAAAAAGTGGACCTGACAGAGATGACAAAAGAGGAAAATGACAAATATTGGAAGGGTTATAGGAAAATAGACACACTGGTGCACTATTGGTGGAGCTGTGAATTTGTCCAGGTAGTTTAGAAAATTGTAAATTGCTAAAAAATTATTAAATTGTACGTGCCTTTTGATCCACCTATACTACTACTAGGCCTATCCTCCCCCTCTGTCCCATCTCCCATCAAAGAAAATAGAAAAGGGCCCAGATGTACAAAAATTATTTATAGCAGTTCTTTTTATAGTAGTCAAAAATAAAAACTAAGGAGTTATATTCCCATTGGGGAGTAGCTAAACAAATTATGTTGTATGAATATAATGGAAGATAATGGTATATGAAAAAATATACCATACATATGATATATGGAAAATTATAGCATATGAATAAGATTAGTGCCATAAGAAATAATTAAGTGTGCAGTTTCAGAGGAAACTGGAAGATCTCATGAATTGATTCAGAGAGAAGCAGAAAACAAAGAATAATTTACAAAAAACCAAAACAATAGAGAAAAAGAGCTTTGAAAGATTTGAAAACTTTGAGCACTGCAAAGATAAACCATAAGTTCAAAAGAATGAAGAAATACTCCACTCATTTCAACCAAAAAGGTGATGAACAAAAAATGCAGATGAGACATCTATTTTGGGCATGGCCAAAAAAACTAGTATTACTGGACTATGCATGTTTATGACATGGGGATTTTTTGTGTGTGTTTCTTTTGTTTTTTTTACTGAACAATTTAGTGGGAGGGTAATGGGAAGAAGAGATTATAAATACATATAAAAATAAATCAATACTTAAAAAAACAAAAAGCAAGCCTGAAAAACCAGTAATATTTTGGGACTAACACAATATGGCATTGTCTCCAGTTCCCTCCCTATTTTAGTGACCTTTAGTGCCCCTGCTTGTTAATATCCATCCTAAAATATGGTACTCAGAACTGAACCTGGGGGCAGCTAGATAGTACAGCAGATATAACACTGATCCTGGAATCAAGAAGGAAGACCTGAGTTCAAATCCAACATCAGACCCTCACTTAACCCCATTGCCTTGCAAAAACCAAAAAAAAAAAAAAAGAATTGAACCTAGCACTCCAGAGAAATCCTGATTAGAGTGCAATGGGGCCATTTTCTCCCTCTGCCTTTTTTTTTAAGGTTTTTGCAAGGCAAATGGGGTTAAGTGGCTTGCCTAAGGCCACACAGCTAGGTAATTATTAAGTGTCTGAGGTCAGATTTGAACTCAGGGATTCCTGACTCCAGGGCTGGTGCTCCACCTAGCTGCCCCCTTCTATGCCTTTTTTTCCAATGTAAACTAAGATCACATTGATTTTAGGGACAATTAATGTCATTCAGTTGACACCTTCTGAGTCCACTAAGACCTCTAGATTTAGCATGAGTTCAGTCTCAACTCTTCCATCCTATAGCTAGGTTTTTAGGCACTAGTAAGGAAACTTGCCTATATAATGGAATGGAAGTGCTGATTCAGTCCTCCATGTGAAAGGGGCTAGGGAACTTGCTTCAAGAAAAGCCTGGCAATATATAATGAAATTTGTGAAGATATTGTGTGATTGGTTCTGGTCTGCTAAACAAATGGTGAAAAACAGCCTCTTCGACCTTTTGGCTATGAGGTCAAATAGATTTAAAAAAGTAAATAATCAGAGTCAGTTCTCTTGGTCTGAGTCCTTTCTGGATTTGCAGGTACCTTAGAGGCAGGAGCTGTTGAGGACTTCCTGACTGGGGAGAAATGTTGGGCCCTCTCACCCCATGGTCCTTTCATTCCATGTAATTATACCTTTTTGGAAGCAGGATGCTCAACCTCTTCCATGTGGGGGATTGTACTGTTGTACTGGGACCCTATCATACATATACCATTGTTTCCATGGGAAACTGCAATTTAAGGTTCCAAATAAAAAACTTGGAGACGACAATCACTTTAATTTGGGAGTTAATTGCATTTTTTATTATATAAATATTTTATTTTTTTCCAATTATATATACAATAGTAATTTCTACCTATCATTTTTGATAAGGTTTTGAATTTTACAATTTTCCTCTTACCCTCCCCCCCCCACAGAAGGCAATCTGATAATTTTTTACATTGTTTCCATGTTATTCGTTGATTGAAATTGAATCTGTTGAGAGAAAAAAAACATATCCTTGAGGAAAAGAAAAATATTAGAGATAACAAAATTATGTAGTACATAATTTTTTTACAATTTTTTTTTACAAAAATTGAAGGTAATAATCTTTGGTCTTTGCTTAAACTCCATAATTCTTTCTCTGGATTCAGATGGCGTTCTCCATCACAGTTACCCTAAAATTGTCCCTGATTATTGCACTGATGGAGTGAGAAAGTCCATCAAGGTTGATCATCACCCCCATATTGTTGTTAAACTGCATAATGTTTTTCTAGTTCTGCTCATCTTGCTCAGCATTAGTTCATGCAAGTCTTTCCAGGCTTCTCTGAAATCCCATTCCTCCTGGTTTCTAATAGAACAATAGTGTTCCATAACATACATATACCTCAATTTGTCCAGTCACTCCTCAATTGATGGACACCCCATCGATTTCCAATTCTTTGCCACCATAAACAGAACTGCTATGAATGTTTTTGTACTAGTGATGTTTTTACCCTTTTTCATAATCTCTTCTGAGTATAGACCCAGTAGTGCTATTGCTGGATCAAAGGGTATGCACATTTTTATTGCCCTTTGGGCGTAATTCCAAATTGCTCTCCAGAAAGGGTAGATCAGTTCCCAGCTCCATCAGCAATGCACTAGTGTCCCAGATTCCCCACATCCCATGCAACATTGATCATTGTTCTTTCTGGTCATATTGGTGAATCTGAGAGGTGTGAGGTGGTACCTCAGAGATGCTTTAATTTGCATTTCTCTAATCACTAATGATTTTGGCCAATATTTCATAAGACTATGGATAGCTTTGATTTTTCTCATCTTCAAATTGCCTTTGCATATCTTTTGACCATTTAATTGCATTTTATTGTAAACTAGCCTTTACCAATTGGAAATAGCAAAACAAAACATCTTAAAAGTTATTCAGGGCAAGAACAGAATGGCACAATGAAAATCAAACAAAATAAATATCAGCAATAAAAAATGAGAACACAAAAAGTAGAACAACGTTTCACCATTGGGTAAAATTGTAATGCAATTTTTCTATCCCAAAGGAAACTACATCATGACAATCATTAGAAATATTTATCCAGGAAAAGAAAAGATGAAAAAAAAAAGGAAGTTGCTCAAACAATAGTACAGGTGACCTCCAAACTCTGTTATTCAATTGAGCAATCATTCAGTAAGTATGTATTAAGTCCTGAGAATGTGCTAGGCACTATGCTAAGTGCTAGATTAGAGACCTAAACATTAGAGATGATTGAATATAACCTGAATGATGCAGAAGGGACCTCTGCTGCTACTGCATACATGGCTCTAAATAGACTCTGAAGTCCCTTCCAGGCTGAGATTCTAGAATTCTGTAATAAGGGTAGGCAGAGAGAAACACTGTATGAAACAACACTGCCAACAACAATAATGGAAGGTGACACAGATTCTTTAAGATTTACAAGGTACCTTACATACATTATTTCATTTACCAACTATATGTTGAAAGGTAGAGAAGAGAATAACTGTAGGCCTGGAATTACACCAGGGAGGGGCATAGTATTATTTAAGAAAGGGAAGGATTATTGGTAGAGCTGAGGATCAGATTTGTTCTGCTTTGGGTCAGAAGGGCAAAGTTCATAGCATTAGGAAGAATTTTCACAGATGAGTATATTGAGGTAAAGAATGCTTAAGTGACTTGCCTGGGGTCACAAAAGTATTAAATGTCTGAGGAAGGATTTCAGTTTAGGTAATCTTGACTTTAAGACCAACTCTCTACTACTCATTGATCAAAACTATTTACCTTTAACTTGCTTTGAAGAGATTCTTCATCATGATGTGAGTCTAGAAATGGAATGAGTTTTCTTGAGAGATAATGATTTCTCCATTATATAAAGTCATTAGAGGAAGACTGGATGATTGTTGGAGGGGAATGTGTTGAAGGGGATTCCTATTTCCCATAGAAAACTTCTGATTCTAACTCTAAGAGGCTATGAGTCTGGGATCAAGAGATGAGAAAATGTGTCTATGAATAAAGTATAACCAATTCAACAAATATTTATTATGTTGAAGGAAATTGGGATATAAAGATGAAGAATAACATAAGCCTGATCTTTGTTTTTGATGTCTAATTTTCTGGGTTTCTTGACAAAGATACTGAAGTGATTTGCTATTTCCTTTACCAGTTTATTTAACAGATGAGTAAACCAAGACAAACAAGGTTAAGTGATTTGCCCAGGTTTTGCAAAACTAACCAGTGTTGAGATTAGATTAGTTTTCCTGACTGCTCTAACCATTGCATAACACAGCTGCCTGAAACCCAGATTTTAAGGAGATCTAATTGAGAGATGAGACATGTATACAAGGGAATGAGATACAAAGTAGAATCAAAGTGCTCTGAGACAAACTAAGGATGAGGAAGACTTCCAGGAGGAGATGGCAGCTAAACTGGGGCTCTAAGGAAGAAAACATTTCATGACAGAAATGGCAGGAATGTATTCTAGGTAAGAGGGATACCTATTTGGAGCTACAATGGGGCAGGAGGCTGGGGTTGTAGGTAAGAATGTTCTAGTAAATTTTTAATAACCACATCTCAGTAGGGAAATGTATACATAACATGCTTTTAAATTTAATCTGGATTAACATTTTTTCATTACTTTCTTAAATCTAGAGTCTAAGCTCTAGACAAATAAAAAAGCAATAATTCAAAGCAAATTCTGATTTGCAGCATTTGCTAATTTCCAAAATGCAAATGTTCACACAGAAAATTGAACAATCTGCTCTTGTGAGTCTATATAAACCGTTTCCAGCAAGTCCTTAATTGTAAATCTGCTTGAAGAACATAGAAGGCATGAAAAAGACCCAGTGACAGATAAATCTAGAAAAGTAGGATATGGTTGGATTATGGAGGAAGGACTTTGAGTGACAAACTAAGAGGTTTATATATCTTTTTTGTTTTTGTTTTTGTTTTCTGGCAAGGCAATGGGGTTAAGTGACTTGCCCAAGGTCACACAGCCAGGTAAGTATCTGTGGCCATATTTGAACTCAGGTCTTTATGAATTAGGGAGCCCTCAGAGATTCTGAGCAAGGGAATGATAGAGTCAACTTCATTCACTCAATTAAGAGACTAGCCTAGAAGCACTATTTGAAAGGAATGAAGTCCTATTTGTGACATTTACAAGTTGTGTGAACCTGGGCAAGTTATTCTTCCTCTCTGGACCTAAGTTTCCTCCACTATAAAATGTGAAAAATAAAACTGATATTCTCTCTTTCACAGAGTTGGTGTGAAGGATTTGTTTCTTTTTTGGTAAACCCTAAAACCCTATATTAGAGTGAATGGATTCTTGAATACTTAGATCGAGGTGATTACATTAATGTAGGCAATTCCCCTCAGGTACTTAGATAGCTCAGTGTAGAGCACATTAGGCCTGGAACCAAGAAGACTCATCTTCCTCAGTCCAAATCTGGCTTCAGACACTGTATGACACTGGACAAGTCACTAAACTCTGTTTGCCTCAGTTTTCTTATCTGTAAGATGAATGGGAGAAGGAATTGGCAATCCAGCATCTTTGCCAAGAAAACCCAAAATGGGTTTCCAGAGTCAAACAGATTGAAAAATGACTGAATAACAACAAAACAAAGAGGTTTCTTCTATTTCCCATTATTTTCAATTCTTGTTCAGGTATTTCAGTAAATCTTCTAAAGAAAATACATCTAAAGTGGCTATCTGCTACTTCTTTTGATAGCTCAGTACTCAGGCAGAATAGTTATTATCAGTATCGATGTTATCCACATTATCAACCACATCATCATCATCACCCTCATGATAACTAGTATCATCATCTTCATTGTTCTAATCTATTATCACACTGAAGCTTGTTGGGTTACTAAGAATATAGAGGCAAGTACACCTCTGATCCTGGAAGTAGTAGATTTAGTTTAAGTCCTGGCATGAACATGTGTTAACTCTGTGACCCTATTTCTCTGATCCTCACTTTCTCCATCTGTAAAAGGAGGATAATAAATATTTCACTAATTCCCTCTCAGGCTATTGTAGAGGATCTTCCTAAGTACTTCAGTATCTCAAGAACTGATCATTTCAGCTCACTGGCACAACTCCTGTTACTCAGATAGCCTTTGAGTCATTATAGTTGAAAAAGTCAACTCCCCTGTGGCCAAACCTGGTAACAGCTCTAAGATCCTAGCTGTTCTTTGGTCAGCAAATAAAAAGTCCATTACCAGCCTGAACTGGAAGCCTGCCCAGTTTAGGAACACTTGCCGGTTTAGGAGCACTTGTGTTCAGTCAGACTTAATGAACCCAAATCCTTACTACAATAGAGCATCAGAGCGGTACTTCATTGAAGTAAGTTGCTCTATAAATTTGAGATCTCTTCCTACCTTTCTAGTATATTTACATTTTCTTCCCCAAATACTCTTATCCACTGACACTGGCCTTTTAACTGCTCCTCAAGCATGATCCTTCCCCTTATAATTCCACATATTTTTTTCTGGATAGATGAAAGCATTAGGAAACAGTCATCTTTAAAATGCCTAGAATCACTTCACATATGGTATGTAGTGATTATGATGAAAAATCTGGTCATCAGTTTTTTAAAATATTCCCCATGTCTGGAATTCTATCTCTCCTCACTGCAGTCCCTTAGCTTTCCTGGCTTCCTTCCTTCGAGTCTCAACTAAAATCTCATCATCTGCATTAAGCCTTTTCCAATCTCTTTTAATTCCGGTATTTTCCCCTTTGTTGATTATCTCCAATTTATTCTGGCTCTATCTTGTTTGTTTGCAGTTGTTTGCCTCTTATCTTCTACATCCAAAAGTGAGTTCTTTAAAGGCTGAAACTGTTTGCATTGTCTCTGTGTTTTGCCTTTCTTTACAACCACAGTCCTTAGCACCAGCACAGTGTCCGGCACAAAGTATTTGTTTAATAATTTCCTGTAGACGCCACAATTTGTCAATTATTGTGTAAGCTGTTATGAAGGGCCTTGAATGCCAGCTTAGGATCTTTGTATTTTACCCAGTAGGCAATGAAGGACTCTTGAAGACTATAAACAGCAGAGATATTCCTCAGGGTAAACCAACTTCCCTGTTTCTGTCTAACATATCACATCCTTCCATACAAATTCTCCATCTCAGCGCCATCTTTGAGGCCTCTCTCTCTCTCATTCCACACATCAATATAGTCACTTCAAACTCTTCCTCGGCAGCTTTCCCATCCACCTCCTTCTGTACACTCACAAAACCACTGGTTCTTCATTAGCTCTCAACTGGACTACTGCAATAACCTCTTAATTGGTCTCCCTGCTTCGTTTCTTCTTTCAATCTTTCAATTGCCAGTGATGTTCTTAAAGGTCAAGTGACCATATCACTCCCCCTCTCAATAAAGCTTTCTTTTGCCTCTCGAATCAAATTCCAACTCTTCTGTTCCGCATATAAAGACTTCTACCTCTTGGCTACATACTACCTTTTCACGGATACTTCACCTTACTCCCCCTAGGTGCTTTATAAGTGTTCCTAGACAGGCAAAAGAGAAAGATTGATAGCAGTGGCGCTAGATGCTTAGTGTAAATGAACACACTAGCAAAAGTTAAAGCAGGAAATGGTCTGAGATATCATCTGGTCCATTCTCTTTTATTTTCCAGAGAAGGAAAACTGAGGACCAGAGAAGGAAAACTGAAGCCTAGAAAGTGTAAGTAGAAGAACAGGCTGGGACTTTGCACAAGTTACTTTAATTCTCAATCTCGATTTTTTTCTCTGTGGGATAAAACAGTGGAACTAAGTAATCTTTAAGGTTTCCTTCGGCTCTAAATTGTTGGATTCAGATCCAAAGACTCGGTCAAGTTCAAGATGTGGCTATACCTGGCAGACACAGGATTCGAACTCCAAAAGTCTGTGGGATTGCCTAGCAAAGTTCTTTCCCCCACTCCAGGCTCAATTGGAAAATTCAGAGAGGGGGGTCGGTCCCGCCCAGGACAGCAGAGTGCAGGGGAGGAGTGAGCTCCAGGGCGCGGGTGGTGCTGAGCCTGGGGTGAGACTGGGCGGGAGCAGGGGGCTTGGGCGGTGCATCCTGTCTGGGGGTGGGGATATTTGGGGCGGTTGGGGCCCTAAGGCTGCCACTTGCCGACCTGCTGGGACTGTCCCAACCTCAGCGGAGGCTCCTGGAAAGCGGCAGCTCCCGTGCGTCCCATCCTCAAACTGGGGCTGCAGCTTAAGCTCCCGCCCGCCCGTCGGCTCCCCGAACCGGGGCTCAGTGCGCTTCTCCTATGGAGCAGAACAGAGGTGAGTGCGCCTGGGGCTGGGGGTATTTGGGGTAGGGGAGAGAAAGCCTTCTGCACTTGTCTCGTGAGAGCCTGGGAGAAAAAGGCTGCGCTGGGGAGCTAGGGATGCTGGGGACCCTGGGCACCCTCACACCTCCCTCCCTGCCCCCTGATGGATATAGAAGAGTGTGTCGGAAGGCAAAGGCGTCTTTAAGCCCGGCTCCTTTTCAGAGTCCCTGAACTACGCCTCCCACCCCCAGTGGAACCTTTTCCCCTTATTCTCTCAGTGGGAGCTGGTCCCTGGAAATTCCAAGGCGTCCCTGGCCACTTCCTACTTTCCATCCCTTCTCTTCTCCCACACTCTTCCCCTCTCCCCCAGTTCATCACCCTCAGCTTTTGCACACCCATCTTGCTTATTCTTTCATCCCTTCCCCTGCCCTGCTTTTATAGTTCTTTATTCTCCTTCCCCCGTTCTCCACAAACCCTACACTTGACCCTCTGCTTTATTCCCTCCCTACTCTCTTTCTTCCCTATTCCCCTCACATCCTGCTACTCCTCCCTACTTCCCCCCTCCCTTCCCGCTTCCGTTCCCCCTCCTTTTCTCTTCTCTAACCCTCTACTGTTCTGAGATGTACCTGCCTGGGCCTTACCCAGGTTGCTGGAGGGTCAGATAACTTGTGTTTTCAGACCCAAGTGGGGTTTTTTCAGGAGTTAGGGAAACCGTTGGAGTGGAAAGTGCACTAGATTTGACTCTGGTTCTGATTAATCGTGTAATTTAAAAGTCAACTTTCCTCAGCCTTTTTTTTAAATATATAGAGTGGGAATAAATAAATAAAAATGAGAAGATAAGTGCTTTGTAAAACTACTGAGAATAAGGCAAGGGGCGCCAAATATTGTTTTCTTTGTATTCTAGAGTTTCAGCACACTTGACATTACTGATAAATACTTGCTGATTGCTTGACATATATGCAGACCTTTTATTATTGAGAGGAGGAGAGGGAGGAGGGGGGACAGAAATTTTTGTGCTGGTGCTGTGCCCTGAGGTCTTTGGTCCCTATCAGTGGAGTAGCCTTCTGAAAGGGATGAACTGAAATGACTTCTGACTGAAACGGGGGTGTCAATAGTAGGTCTGTGAACAATGGAAAGAGCTTTGGCCTTTGGAATTGGGTTGTTGTTTTTCTGTCGGTTTTTTCAGTCAAATCAGAATCTTCACGACCCCATTTGGAATTTTCTTGGTAAAGATACTGAAGTGGTTTACCATTTCCTCTTCCAGCTTACTGTACAGATGAAGAAACTGAGGCAAACAGGATTCAGTCAATTGCCCCAGGTCTCTTACAATTAGAAAATATCTGAGCCTGGATTTAACTGGTCTTCCTGACTCCAGGCCACTGCACCACCTAGCTGTCCTTCCTGAAGTCCAAGATCTGGCTTCAAGTCCTGCCTGACTCTGTTGTTTCTCAACTGTGTGATCTTGGGCAACACTTTGATTCCTGTGGTTTCCTAGTTTGAAGAATGGGGGTTGAAAAGGGTAGCCTCTAAGTTTCCTTTCAAATCCAGATATAAGATCTTATATTATAGTTTTTTTAAATAGACTTGAATAGGGATAGATCAATATAAGACAAAATAAAGGGTTACACAGCTAACTCTTCCCAAACCTTCCTCTTCCAGTTCTTTTTCTTTTTTCTAGTCATTGAAAAATAAAGTACTTGCTTTTCTGCTTTTCCAAACAGTGTTTAAATTTAGACTGAATTAGCCCAAAGGGAATAAATAATCTTTCTACACATGCATAAAAAGGCTACTGCTAATGGAAACATGATTATCACTTCAAGAGTGGGGCCTGATTTATTCAGAAGAAGCCTGGATTAAGCATCAGGAGTCTTGGCTTCTCAAACTCTGGTCTCTTCTAACTCTGGCCTTGAACAAAGCATTTCATCTCTTATATAAGTGATCTCTGCTAGGAAATGAGAAGTTCGATCTAACTAATTTCTTTATCTTTTTTTCTAGATAAAGGGTCTGTGTTATGTTCTGACATTCTAATAGTGATATTAATGAATAATTAGCCTGATGTAGAGAAAGCATTTTGAAACTGGAATAGAAAGATCTAGGTTCAAATTTGTCTTTTTTTATGTTTTTTTTTGCAAGGCAAATGGAGTTAAGTGGCTTGCCCAAGGCCACACAACTAGGTAATTATTAAGTGTCTGAGGCTAGATTTGAACTCAGGTACTCCTGACTCCAGGGCCGGTGCTCTATCCACTGCACCACCTAGCTGCCCCTAAATTTTTGACACTAAATAGTACAGTACTTCCTGTCAGTAGGACTGACTCAGTTTCTTCATCTGTAAATGAGGAGATTGGACAAGATGATCCTAAAGGGCATCTAATTCCTCAGCCCTCTGTATAGCCAGTTAATAAGCATTTACTAAGCACCTACTAAGTACTAGACATTGTTGAGGATATAAAAAAGATAAATGGTGACAATACCTGTACTAATTACTTGGCAGGATAGTTAGGAGGAAAAGTGCTTTGCAAACAGTTAAGTATTATAAAAATATGAGATTATTGTTGAACTCTATCCTGGACTTTCTCTTCTGCCTCTATACTATTTCCTTTGGTGATTTCATCAGCTCTTGTGGTCACGGAGATCATCTATTTTATGTAATGATGATTCTCACATCTATTCATCCAGCTTTAATTTATCCTCACCTCCAAATTTGCAACTCCAAATGCCTCTTAGACATTCCCATATTCAGTATTTCCATAACTGAAATCATTCTCTTTCCCCATACATTCTCCTCTTCTTTCAAATTTCCCAATTACTTTTGACTCTGAGCCTAGGTGTCATCCTCAATTTGCACAATCTCCCTTCCCAATTTCCCATCCCCTAATCTGTACCAAGACCTGTTAATTTTACCTTTG
Source organism: Macrotis lagotis (assembly GCF_037893015.1). Lineage (NCBI taxonomy): Eukaryota > Metazoa > Chordata > Mammalia > Peramelemorphia > Peramelidae > Macrotis > Macrotis lagotis. Next base: position 366,818,599 of record NC_133658.1, read on the forward strand.
TAGCATCTCTTTTTCTTGTTCTTTCTTCTAACATTGTTACCACCTTTGTGCAGGTTCTCATTATCATATACCTGGATTTCTATTGCATTAGTCTGGTGGTTGATTTCCCTGCTAAAGTCTTTCTCTACTCTAGTCTAGTAGAGTTCATTCATCTGTCAAATTAAACTTCCTAAAGTGAGAATTCAACTGTGTCACCTTCCTAATCAATGAACTGCAGTAGTATTTCCCTGTCACCTCCAGGATTAAATATAAAATCTTGTTGGCATTGAAAGTCTTACAACTTGACCTCTCCTACCTTTTCAGATCTATAGTTTAACTACAATGCAGTGATTCTGCTCTGCCCTCCTTGTTCTTGAATGAGACTGAGCTTTCTCAGCTCAGACCATTTAACCTTTATCAGTATCAGTTTCCTCATTTGTAAAGTGGGGATAATAATAGCTTCTATCTCCCAGGATTGTTGGGAGGATCAAATGAGATATTTATAAAACAACTTACAAACCTTAAAGTACTTTAGAAATGCTAGTTGTTCTTTCTTCACTAGTTGTCCCCCATATCTGGAATACTTTTCCTCCTCATCTCTACCTCTTGCCTTCCCTAACTAGCTTCCTTCAACTCTAACTAAAATCTTATCAAACTTTTCTGATCCCAGTTAATGCTAACAGTTCCCCCTTTTGATTATTTCCAGTATATTCTGTTTGTACATATTTTTATACACATTCAACATACCTTGTTTGTACATAGTAATTTGCATATTGTCTCCTTACTTAGATTGAGCTCCTTGAGGGCAGGAACTGTTGTTTCTTTTCTTTGTATTCCTCTTTGCCTAGTGTCTGACCTATAAGTAGGCCAAGGTTTGTCTATTATCAAAAAGGACTAAGACATTAGGGAGGTGATGGTCATGACATTCAAGTGAGTTTGGATATAAGTGAGGGAAAGCTGTGAAAAGTCACCAGCTTCTCTTTCTCCTTTGAAGCCATCTGGGTCTGGGAAGACTGGAAATGGCCCTTGGTGTAGTAGGAGACCTTAATCTTTTTAAACTAAGAACTTCAAATAAATTCAGGTTTGACTGCCCATTCAATGATTAAGGTTAGGTGAGTTAGAAATGAGATTAAGAATGGTCTCTTTGACCTAGTTAAAAAAAAATCAATCTGGGAAAAAGCCTCAGGGTTTCTGGCCAAACAGAAACTTATTGCTATATACATTCATTCTGAACCAATCTGGATCCAAACAATGATCAAGTGGGGCTTGACCTGGAATCTATTGTTAGCCTGTCTATGTGAGCTGAGTGATTTGGGTTTAAGCCAGGGTCTTTAACAAAGAAATCTAGCTCATAAACCCCAAGATAGCTTGCCAGTTTCAGTAATCAAAATTTACGTAGTAGGCACTTAATGCTTATTGACTAACTTTGTCTTTGGATTTATTAACACAGAATGAATACTTCCCATCAATTAGTTGGCTGGTATGATCGTCCATAAAAATCTCATCATATTATTCTTTAATTTCTGCCAAAGTCTTGTTCAAATTCTAAATTTTAACAGAAGATGATCCTGGTTTTCCAAAGACTTAAGGCAGAGAAGCTCACACCCTTCCTAATCTTACCAATCTGATTCTTCTTTCCAGAACTAGATTGTCCTTAGGATAGCAACTTTTTATAAAGACCTTCTTCTACATCAGAGACAGATTTTTAGTTTTAATATCTGAGTAAAACCCCAAATCAATGAAATCCTAGATCCTTAAAATATTGATGTTATTCTTCGAATGATTTCTCCTTAGGTTCTCAACTCATAATTGGGGAGATGACTACTACTGGAGTGTTAACTCTTCTCTTAACAATTAAGGAAATGGGGAAATTGCAATACATACAGTTGACAAAGTTGGTCATGAATTCATCCATTCCCTTTGCTACTCACTACTCATGGGCTAGGCAGATCACTTCACTTTATAACATATCTATCTATCTATCTATCTATCTATCTATCTATCATCTATCTTATCTATCATCTATCTATATTATAGCTGTATCATCTGTAAAATGGGGATAATAACTACACTACCTTCCTCACAAAGCTACTAGGATGATCAAATGAAATAATGAGTGTTGTGATTTGCTGACTTCATTTCCTAGGCAAAGGAAGGGCTTTTTTCTCTTTTTTTGAGTGAGTTTTGTTTGTTTTTTTGAAGGTAACTCAAGTGACTTGTATAATATCCTTTGGAGAGAAAATGACTGGAGGAGGAAGACTTAGTTAAAGGGGAATTGGCAATGTGAGTAGAGAGATGGGCTTGGGTTTGAAAGCTATGTTGGAGGAAGAATGAATAAGTCTTGATTCCTGGATATGGGTAAGCAGGGAGAGAAAGAAGAGTGTTTCTGTAATACAGCATCTCCTTTTACAGAAAGGAGACAAAGGCCTAGAGAAGGGATGTCAAACCACTGGCAGGGACAGATTCAGAACTTAAACCAAAAATTCTGTTTCCTGATTCCTATAGGAATTCTCATTCTTGGAAGGCTAGATAATATACTTAATGTAGAAAGAAATATAATTGAGTCAATTATTACTGAGAAATTATTGTGAGTTAGGGAAAATTGAACTTCCCTAACTCACAATTTAAATTTCCAACACAGTATAAAATGAAGTGCTGAAATCTCAGCGTTTAGAGTTTGAAGGAAGAAATTTTCCATCTCCCAATCTTAAAGAGGAAGTAACTTAAGGGCTAGAGAGGGCAGGTATGACTTGCCCAAGGTTGCAGTAACATGTTAAGGCTCAAGGATATTAGCATTGTGGGGACTCTTTCAACCAATTCAGAGGCACTCTTTTAACTTAGTAACTTTAAAGATTTGTGTGAAGCTCAGAAAATTTGACTGGAAGTAAAATTTGAACACTTTTCTTCCTACATCTAATGCTCCAGCTGTTATGATTTGTTACAACTCCCCACTCTCAGTACCAGGTCTTGGCCATAGTCACACTAAGTAGTAAAGAGATGGAAAGCTAGGTGGTACTATGACTAGAATTGCTGGCCTAGAGTCAAGAAGACCTGAATTCAAATCCCGCTTCAGTCACTTTACTACTTGCATACCTCTGGATAAGTCACTTGACCTTGTGCCTCAGTTTCTTCATCTGCAAAATGAGCTGGGGACGGAAATAGCAAACCACTCTAGTATCTCTGCCAACAAACCCCCAAAGAGAGTCAAAAAGAGAAGTATGTGATTGAACAACAACAAAAGATGTAAAATTGAAAACTTGACTTAAAATTCAGTTCAAGTCCTTTACTTCAAATTCTTGCCATATATAAGTGCACATCTTCCCTCTTTTCATTTTGATATGTTAATCCCGAAATGAGAGTATCAACTCTTAGACACCCAAGTAGAGCCTTGGATTGTTAGAATAGGAATGAGGGATGAATTTGCTCTGGGGACATGAGAGCTGGAGAACAATGACTGCTGTAGAGGTGAGGGATCAACAAAGTGATTACAAGCTGCTATTTATACAGTTTTCCCTCATCTGAATAAAGCCCCATTCTTAATAAATGGACCCTATGATGTAATAGGAAAGTTCTTCACCAGGAGCCTGAGGACTAGAGCTAGAGAGAGACCTGTGACTTTGGCAGGTTCCTTCACCTCTCTTAACTTTATGCTCCATCAAAATCACCATTTTTCAGAATATGGAAACACTGCTCCCCCACCCCTTTTTTATTATTTGGTTGGACTCTGTTTGAAGTGCTGAAACTAGCTCTGTGTGTTGCAGTATTAAAAGGCTTAAGAACAAATTGATGTGTGTGTTCAGAGGTGGGGACCAGGATGGGGAGGGCCCTTGAAATATTGCCAGTTAAATATCAGATGAATGAACTAGGGATGTTTAGTCTGGAGAAAAGAAGACTGGGGGTGGGGAAGTGTGTGTGAGAATCTGAAAGTCTGTTCTGGAGAAAAGATACTAGATTTAAGATCATAGAATTTAGAGCTAGAAGAGAACTTAGGAGATCATCTTTTAATTTTTAAAGATGAGGAAACTGAAACTCAGACTTATTCAGATAGTAGAGGCAGGATTCTCTTAAGCCAGGTCCTCAAATTTATCATTCTGTTATGTCATACTCTTTGGTTTTGTCTCTGGGACAAGAGATTATGAATGGGTGGCAGACTCAAGTGATATAAGGAAAAACTTCCTAATTATTAGAGTTGTTGGTGTCTAGTAGTGAAATAGGTTGTTCTTTGAGGCAGTAGTGAGCTTTCTCTCATCAGAAGTATTCAAGGGATGACTGACTTACTCCCTATTAGGGATCTTAGAGAGGAGATTTATGCACTAAAATAGGATGGTGGAGTAGATGTCCTATGTCATCAAAGAAACAGAGAATCTTGGAAGTAGAAGAGACATCAAAGGGAGTCTACTCCATTTTCTTAACCATCCTACCTCCCTCACAGGATATTTTGAGGGTCAGATGAAAAGGCATAGATAGAAGCTCTTTGTAAAGAGCTATAGAAATGAGTAGTTTTTAGCATCAAAAATAATATTTCATTTAACAGACAAATTGAAGTGGTTGTTTTTATTTAGTGTGTGTGTGTGTTTTTGGCAAAGCAATGGGGTTAAGTGACTTGCCCAAAGTCACACTAGGGAATTATTAACTGCCTGAGGTTGGATTTGAACTCAGGTCCTCCAGACTCAAGGGCCGTACTCTATCCACTGCACCACCTAGTTGCCTGGAAGTGGTTGTTTTTAAAAGGGTCATTTCACTTCATAGTTGATATCTCTCTACCTGATACATTTTCTCCTTTCATTTGACATACATACAAGTTTTCTGAAATACAGCCATCTATCAGTTATGGTTATTTTTTCATGTCCAACTCTTTGTGACCCCATAGACCACTTCTATATTTCACTGTCTCTCCAAGTCTGAGTTCCTATCCATTATTACTATGACACTGTCTAGTCAGCTCCTCTGCCATCTTTTCCTTTTGCCTTCAATCTTTCCCAGCATCAAGGGCTTTTCCAAAAAGTCTTCCTCATATGTCCTGAGTATTTATGCTAATCATTTATTCATTAATCCATCAATTAGGAAGTATTAATTTAACTACTGTATGACTGAATCTGTGTAGAGGTTAAAATATAGTAAAAGTTAGAATTCCTATTCTGTAAAGGTTATAATCTTGCTGGAGGAGAGATAAGATATTTACCCCCACAAAAAATGTAGGAGAGTCAAGATTCCTGGATTCTAGGCTTGACTTTGCTGTCAGACTTTTATTCTTTGGATTTGTTTCCATCTATCAACTTAGGAAGTTGATTTAGGTTGTTCTAAATGTCCCTTTCACAATATGTGTTCTATGTTCTTACATCCAGTGTTCTTGGTTCTAAGGAACTTCCAGCAATGACCTTCTTTGTTCTTCCGCTCCTTTTGAATCTACTGTTCTATGATTAAGACAAGATCAAATTCAATCAATTTCTTAGGGAACTCTGAAGAGATGAGTTGGGCTGAAGGAATCGAGGAAGACTTTCATAAGAGGCATGATTTAAGTAGTATCTTGAAGAACCAGTAGGTTGTGCTGAGGTTGGTGAGGCCCTTCCTAGCAGAGGCTGCTCTCAAACCATGCCTTTTCACTGTCTATCCTTCATGCCTAGAAGGCTCATCCCTTTGCACACTGCCTTGGCCTCCTTCAAGACTGGGCTCAAATCTTAACTCTTTAAAAAAACTTTGCTGGTGTTTCTATGTATGGCTCTCCAATTTCCTAACCCTCTTCACTCTGAGATCCACTTCCACAACTAGGTGGTACAGTGGATAGAACACCAGCCCTGAAGTTTGAGAACCTGAGTTCAAATCCACCCTCAGAGACTTGACCGTCCTAACCGTATGGCTTTAGGCAAGTTGCTTAAACCTGATTGCCTCAAATCCAGGGCCATCTCCAGTGGTTCTGATCCATATCTGTCTACTATGCCCAGAAGACTCTCAAGGAGAAAATGAGGTTGGTGATTTAGCACAACACCCCCTCACTCAAATCCACTTCATGTGCTTCTCATGGCATCATCTCCCTGATGTCATGGCCTTCTTCAAGAATGTAGGATAAGCAACAATAACTTTCATTTACACTATATATCTTATGTATATAGTCATCTGCATGTTGCCTCCTCCTTTAGGATATAACCTCTTTGAGTATATTTCTCTCTCAATCACTGTTCTCTCTGTCATCTATCTTATAAATAAAATTTATATCCAGTATTTAACTCCTTGCTTTGAACATATAAATACTTAATAAATGCTTGTTAACTGTTGGCTGGCTGAAGGTTTGTCATAAGTATCTAGTGATATTGCTTGGAGGAAGTTAAAACAAGAGGGTTTTATCAGTTTTCAAAAATAGGATCTAGGGGCTGCTAGGTGGTGTAATGGATAAAGCACCAGCCTTGGAGTCAGGAGTACCTGGGTTCAAATCCGGTCTCAGACACTTAATAATTACCTAGCCGTGTGGCCTTGGGCAAGCCACTTAATCCCATTTGCCTTGCAAAAACCTAAAAAAAACCCAAACAAACAAAATAGGATCTAGAAGACATTAGGGTCTATATTAGAAGGTCAAATTTAACTGTCTCAATTTTTATAGATGAGGAAACTGAGACACCTTCTGCCCAGAGTCACAGGACTAATGTCCAGGGTTAGATTTGAACTGCTCTTGCTCCTATGTGGAGATAAGCTTGGATAGGTAGACTAGACATGGTATATTTTTTTATAATCTGTTGTGATGGGGCAACAAATGCTAAAAACTAAAAATCAGTCTGGGGTGTTTTGTCTTGGTTCCATTACCAATATGCTGTATGAATTTAAGCAGATTCATAGACCTTTAGCTTATGAGCTGTAAAAGAGTCAAGAATTTATCTAGGTATGAGTAGGAATGCCATTTAATAGCTCTGTACCCTTGGTCAGAGTACTTCATTTATCTTGATCTTGATTTCTTTCTCTGTAAAATGAAAGGATTGGGCCCAGGTCATCTCTTTTATTTCTATACTTATATCCTATACCTCTTAAATAGAGCCTACCATTCTGTACTCTGCCTCTCCATTCCCCTTGGTTCAGAGTTAATGTTAGAGGCCCAAATGGGATGTGTTACAGAGTACACTGGGGGGATATTGATGAAAAGGACATTTATTTTTTCCAAAAGTACCAGACTTCAGATTCTGCAGCCCTTGGGACTGCCTTGTGAGGGCTCAGATCATTTTACTGAAAGGAAATTTAGAGATCATTCAACTAGTCTGGGGGGGATCTTAACCTTTTTTTTGTATCCTGGACCCCATTGGCAGCCTGATGAAAGCCTAAGGAAACCTTCTCAGAATAATGTTTTTAAATGCATAAGATATAATGCATAGGATTACAAAAGAAACAGACAATATTGAAACACAGTTAATAAAATATATTTGAAAAATAAATAAATGTATCAATTCTAGGCTATGAATCCTTGATGTAGTCCAATCCCTCCTCTTAATATAGAGGAAATTTCCCCAGGGAGAGGAAGTGACTGGTTCAAGGTCACACCCATAGTAAGGAACATTGCCAGGATTTCAAATCCTGGTCCTCTTACTACAAAACCAGTACTCATACTCATTCATTTGGATCTTGGCAATGCATTGTTTCCCCCACCTCCTTCTCCCTTCATACCTTATCCTCCCTTCTACATACTCTCTTAGTTCTGCGATGGAGTCGGGAGTAAAAAGGAAAGACCAGAAGGAAATGAGGGGTGGGAGGAGGGGGCTACTTTGGACTGTCCCTTCCTGGATCAGCCCTGGGAATCCAGCTGTGCTGTTTCCAAAAACAATTATCACTTGCTAATTATCAGCCTAGAGTGGGGGGGGGGGGCAGGAAGGGGGAAGGGACAAATATGAATGGAGTAAATGATGTCTAGGGAGTAGGAAAGGGAGTTGGAAACAGGGAAGTAAGTGGGGGGGGGAAGAACAAAAGAGGGCTGAGACCTCACAATCATAGACTTCAGAGGTGAACAGGGAACTTAGAGTTTATATGGTGTGATCCCTTTATTTTATAGAGAAGAAAACTGAGACATTTGCCTTTTTCCATGTCACACACATAGTAAAATGGCTATAAACCCAGACTTTTGACTCTTAATTGAGTGTATTTGAAAGGGGAAGGAAGGAAGGAAGGTAAGAAGAGGAATGGAAAAGAATAACAACTCATATATACATATATATGCATAGAATTTTTTCTCCCTTCACAATAACCATGGAGGGTAGGTATTGCAAATATTGTCCCTCTTTTGGGGAGGAAAAAAATTGAAACTTCTAGAGTATAGAAAGACTTATCATCACACATTTAGTAAAGGAGTTGGGTCTCAAACTCTTGTGCTTCTTGGACTTTTTTTGTTTTTTCCATTTCTCCATATAGAAGCGAGGAGGGGGAGGACCGGTTTAGCAATTCAGTTTCCTTCATCTCTTCCTTCCTCATAGTCCAGACTCTCAGAAATAAACAAAGCCTGCTGTAAACCCTCAAAGCTTCAGGCAGTGGTAGACTTGAACAGGTAAGCTCCTTTTTCATTCATTCATTCATGATCATTCACTGAGTTCTAAGAAATTGATTGAATTTGATCTTGTCTTAATCATAGAACAGTAGATTCAAAAGGAGTGGAAGAACAAAGAGGAGGTCATTGCTGGAAGGTCCTTAGAACCAAGAACACTGGATGTAAGAATATAGAACACATACTGTGAAAGGGACATTTAGAACAACCTCAATCAACCTCCTAAACTATAATCAATTATAGAAGAACTGAGACTCATAAAAGGGAAGAATCTCACCAGGTCCAGAACTCCTGCTCTCTCAAAACTCAAAGTGAAAAGCATACCTATAGAGTCAGACTCCTGCTTGGGGAGGCTTCTAGAATGCCAGATTTGAAGTCAGGAGTTTTGTTCTGGATGGGAGATTAGTCAGCTAATCAATGTTTTGTTTTAATTTAGGACTTTCCCAGGCCCTGAACTATGTCTTCCACCACCACAGTTAATTCTCCTGCTCAATCAGACCACATACCCCTCTTTGTGTTCAGTAGGCCAGGAATATAGAATCTAAGAATTTTTAAATTGGAAGGGACTTTGGAACATAGAATGTCAACTCTAGTCTAGAAGTGATCACAGAATGTCATGGGGAGGGGGTGGCTAGATGGCACAGGGAATAGAGCACCGGCCCTGGAGTCAGGAGTACCTGAGTTCAAATCCGGCCTCAGACACTTAATTGCCTAGCTGTGTGGCCTTGGGCAAGCCACTTAACCCCATTGCCTTGCAAAAACTAAAAAAATAATGTCATAGGGAGAAGGGATCTTAGAACACAGAATGATTGAGTTGGAAGAGGCCTCAGAACATGGAACCTGAGGATTCTGTTTTTTTTTAAGGTTTTTTTTTAAGGTTTTTTTAACCTGAGGATTTTGAAGGGATCTTAGAGCATGGATCAAAACCCAGAATGTCAGAACTAAGAAGAGATTCATAGAGAATAGATTGTCAGAGCTGGGAGAGTGTTTAGTACACAGATCACAAAATGTTGGAAAGGAAGCTTAGGACCTAGAACATACCATGTCAGAGAGGGAAGGGACATTAGAGAGATGGTGGACTCTTCACATCTTTTCCCTCATTTTGCATATAAAGAAATTGAAGCCTAGAGAATGGAAATAGTTTGTTTAAAGTCACACTATGAGTTGGGGGGCAGAGACTAGGTTAATATTCCAGAGGTCACAGACTGAAACCTGGAAGTTATCTTACAGGCCATCTAATTCCTTTTATGGATAAGAAACTTGAACTTAAGAAGAGTAAATGAAAGGAAATCCCTAGATTTTTTTGGTTTTAAAGAAATAATGTACTCATATTATCAGATTATAGGCACAGATATTGGATTTGTGATTTCACTGATAAAGGGAATTCTTGTTGGATAAGGGAACTCTCCCTCTACCAAAGGAAACCAATACCTATAGTCTTTTTTGTTTTTTCCAATTACATAAAGGTAGTTTCAGCATTAATTTTTGTGTGTTTTGTTTTAGGTTTTTTTGCAAGGCAAATGGGGTTAAGTAGCTTGCCCAAGGCCACACAGCTAAGTAATTATTAAGTGTCTGAGACGGGATTTGAACCCAGGTATTCCTGACTCCAAGGCTGGTGCTTTATCCGCTACGCCACCTAGCTGCTCCTCAGCATTAATTTTTTAGAAAATGTAGAGTCCCAATTTTTTTCCCTTCCCTCTTCCCAAGATGGCAAGCATTCTGACACAGGACATATACATATACATATACATATACATATACATATACATATATATATATATTTATATATATATATATATATATATGATCATATAAAACATTTCCACATTAGTGCTGTTGTGAAAGAGAAATTATCTTGGACTGCTGAGAAGAGCTAAGTCTATCATAATTGATCATAGCACAGTGTTGTTAATGAAACACCTTTAGTCTTAAAGAATCCCCTGAGGGACACACCATCAATTTGTGTTAGAGGCAGGACTTCATCCCAGGTCATCTTCCTGCTTCCAAATCTGGCTCTTCATCCTTTTTATCATAGTATCTCTTTATTAAACTCCAACATGTCTTTAGCAAGCATTTATGTAGTTCTTTGAGGTTTGCCAAGTTACACTACAAATATTATCTCATTTCACTGTCACAACAAAACTAAGAGGTAGATTATATAATTATTTAAATAACATTTAATGAACTGACAAAAGAACCTAATAATTCAGAATGCTTTTGCTCTTCCAACAATTAATTTATTACTAAATGAATGACTGTTTGAATTCTTAGAATTCTGGGTTTTCCTCCTAGTTACCTTTCACTTTATTGAAAAGTTCTGATGGGCTTCTGCTTCCAAATATCAAATTCTCCACACATCCTTAACCTCTTTCTCCCCAATCTCAGAGGATTAGATTCCATCTTCCTCAGCAGAGCTAAATTTATCCAACTGTACCTAGATTTCTACTTTATCATATTTTTTTCATAGTAGACGGCTCTTCTTGCTCTCCCTTCCCCCCACTTCCCTTTGTAGTACCCCACCTTTCTCTTCCACCTTGCTGCTCATCTTTCCTACTTCCTTGACTTTCCTTCTCCTTCAACCTTAGTCTTTTTTCAAGAAAGATTGTGGGTTTCCAAAGGCCCTATTACCAGGGAGCTAGTTTTCTCTTCCTACTGGACCTAACCTGTCATAATTTTCCTGGAAATGGAAGTTTTCTCCTGCTCAGATAGGAAAAAAAGAATGCCAGATTTGAAGTCAGGCAGTCTGGGTTTGTTGAATCCTGGCTCTGCTGCTCATTCTCTGTGTATGTAGATAAATCTCTTAATATCTTAAGTGATAACCCAGCTTTCTCATTCAAAAAATGGGATTAAGAAAACTTGATTTTACTTTTCAAGGTATTTGGAGGAAATTACTTTACATATCTTAAAGTATTATGGAGATGGGAGTCATTATCAAGTTATTATTTGTAACTTGAAACTAAATGTCTAAAATGAAGAGTTTGAACCAATGATCTCTATAAGATCACTTCCATCTATAAACCTGATTATCATAGTGGTAGTAATAGTTCATATGTATGGGGAATTTTTCTGCCTCTGAGAAAAATTCAAATTCCCCATCTCATTCAGTTTTTACAACTACTACTCTTAAGAGAAGGGAGTCAGGACAAGAATTATATCCTCATAGTTACATATCAAGAAACTGAGACTGAGAAGTGGTCAATAGTCTGACCAAGTGAAAACCTTACACAGGGACTCATTGGGCAAACATCTCATTGCTGAGAAGTTTCTTCACCTGGGATTCCATGGCAATTAAATCTCTGGTTCAATACAAAAAAACCTCTTGAGTTTATACAGTTCTTGGCCTAAGCTGTGGCATGTGAACTTTACAGAGGCATTGTAAATATTATTATTCCCATTTTACAGATAAGGAAACTGAGATCAAGAGAAATATTACTTACTCCTTGGCTATATATCTAATTTAGTGGTAGAACCAAGAGTCAAATAGAAGCTTGTGGATTCTGGTCCAAGGCTTCCCTCCCCCCCCCCCCCCAGTATCACTTTCTCCTTTCATTTAAAGGGGTTTTAAGCAGTCCTGAGCAAGTGAAGTCCTTAGTAATTTTTGAAAATTAATGTGAGCTTGTTTTCTATCCTTTTTATCCTTTCTATCCTTTTTCTTTCACCTCTCCCTTCCTAGTTATTATTATATTAATATTTCATAATATTTGGAGGTAGAAGGGACCTTAGAGATAGATATTTTGGTTTCAACCTTTTCATTTTTACAGATGATACCTAGAGAAGTGGCTTGCTTACAGTTCTGCAAATATTTAAGTCCCGGAGGTGGGCCTTGAACTTAGGAGTTCCAGTTTGGAATCTCACTCTTTCTTCTAGTTCACTGCTGGGAAATTTGTTTGAGTAAGCAGGATGGCCCAGGCCAGTCTGAGAGGGCTCCAAGATGGATTGGTGCTGCTGTCTAAAATTCCACTTAAGAGAATTCTACCATGGGGCCTTGTGGGAGGGAAGGCTACTGTGGGTCAGGGAGGGCTGGGCTATTCCTGCTCCAAGCCTCAGCTGTTAGGGCAGAATGCTCAGCAACATTGCTGCAGCCATTCCTCCTCCTGGGAATGTGGCAGTCCCCAAACCCTTTGCTTTTTTTAGCACAGCCTGAATTAAGAAGAAAACTGATCTGTCAGGGCTGAGAAGGGTGGGAGGTGGGATGGGAAGGGGTCAACCCCTTTTCTCTCCACCTCAGCCTCGACACTCCCTTAGCCTGCAGCTTCTGCCAGCCACACCCAACCTCAAAATGCTCTCAATCATCTTTTGAGGCAGCTTGAAATTCTAAGGTCATGGGATATAGTGCTGTGCGGGGGACGTGGAGATCTTTAAATCCTTCTGTCCTGTTTTACAGAGGGAGAAACAGGGGTGCAAAGAGGGGAGAGGCATCTGTCCAAGAGAAGAGTGGAAAGAGCACTTTATCTCCGGAATCAAAGGAACTGGGGCCAACTGGTGGCTCTGTAGCTAATTGAGCAAGTGGCTTCACTCCCCACATCCATAAAATAAGAACTTTGGAGTTCAAGATTTCTACCATGATGTCAGATATTGTGTGTGTGTGTGTGTGTGTGTGTGCACAAATTCAAAAGCACATAGGGTCATAGGTTTAGAGTTGGAAGGAACCTTAAAGGTCATCTATAGTGGCACGTCTGAGGAAATGGAGAACCAGGTTTGCCTGTTCATATTTGCCCAACTTCATATGTGACCCATTAATTGCAGATCCAGGACAGGTCATTTGACTACTAGTCCAGTGTCCTTTTCACTGTTCTGTACTATCCTCTGGGTGAGTGAGGAAGAGGGAGAAGATGTGGTTTGGAGAAAGAGATCTTACTTTGCTGTTGGTTAATTTGGACACCAAAAGAACACTGTGCAGAGCTTTGACTTCATAGATTTTAGAATTAGAAGAGGCATAAAGATCATCAAGCCTATTTTATAGAAAAGGAAAGTGAGGCCTGTAGGTAGAGGAATTGGGACTCAAACCCAAGTTTTCTGTGTTCAGATCCAGTGCCTCTCACCATTACACCAGGCTCAGGATGCTAAATCCACTTATAGATTTATAAAGTACTTTCTGTGAACTTGTCATACAAAGATAAAAGCAAATGGTTCCTTAAATTCAAAGGATGAGTCATTCATAGGTATAGACAAGACATGAACCCATCATTCTAGAGGAAATGTCTTATGCAGAAGGTGGTGCTTGAACAGAATTTTGAGGAAAACCAGAGATTGTAGAATGTGGAGATGTGGGAAGAAAGCATTCATAGGATCCTAGTTCAAGAAGTGAGGTAGGTCATCTGATTCAATCCTCTCATTTTATAAAAAAAGGGAAACTGAGCCCTAGGGAGGCTAACTCAGGCTTGTGGGGCTACCAGTTCCAAAATAGAAGTCATAATCTCTGTCCTCAGGGTTTACAGGATACAGTTCAATGTATATATAGTATATATAGTAATGCTTCCTACATCTTTGTGTTACAGATCATCACAGAGCCCTAAGTTTAAGGATGAAAGGTACTTCAGAGGTCATCTAGTCCAAGTCCTCCTTTTACAAGTCAAGAAACTGAGACCCAGAGAGAACATGTGAACTCATGCTTATATAGTTATTGTTGTTTTCCTTCAAGAAGATTATGATATCAGGAAGATGAAGATATGACATGCAAATAAATTGGATTTAAGTAGGGGGGATGTTGTGCTAAGTCACTAGCCGCAATTTTTCCAGAGCCATCTGGGTCCAGTGGCCAGATATGAATTAGCACTACTGGGGTTGACCCTCTGCCATAGGAAAACCTTGGTCTTCTTAAAACTTAGGTCCTTTAATAGGTCTCAGTTTCACTGAGGACATGCTCATTCAGTAATTAAGACTACTATAAAGAGGCCATTCTTTGTTTCCGATAGTAATAATAATAATAATAATAACAATAATAATAATAATAATAATAGCCAGCCAACATTTTTGTAGTGTTTACTATTTGTCAAGTCTGGTGCTAAGTCCCTTATAAATACTATCTCCTTTGATCCTCACTACAACTCAGGGATGAAGGTACTATTATTAGCTCAATTTTGCACTTTAGGAAACTTGGACTAGCAAAGGTTAAATGACTCCCCTAAGGTCACTGTACTTAAGCAATTGCCTCACAACAGCCCTAGAGGCAGGTAGTGCAAGTATTCTTATTTCCATTCTACAGATTAGAGTACTGCTTAAGTAAAGGAACTTTTAAACCTAGAATTGCAGAATATTCACTCTGGAATGAACCTTAGAGGTCATTTAGACCAAACTCTTAGTTTGGATTTGAGACTCTAGATAAAAACTAGGGAAAAAGCAGAACCAAGATTCTGGTCTTTTTTTGTTGTTTTGGTTTTTGCCAGGGGGATTAAACAACTTCCCCAAGGTCATTCAGCTAGATAATTATTAAGTGTGGGAGGTCACATTTGAACTCAGGTCCTCCTGACTCCAGGGTTGGTGCTTTATCCACTGCTCCACCTAGCTGGGTTGACTCTGGTCTTCATAAGCCAAATGCTGTTCTGTTGGTCTCTGACTTTATCAAGCTTAGAGTCTTTATAAAGTTTGATTAGGGGGAGTGGCCCTAGGAGGACCGAATGCTGTTGAACCTCTTTTTAAAATTTATTTATTTTTTATTAAAGATATTTGAGTTTTACAATTCCCCCCCAATCTTACTCCCCCCCCAAAGCAATCTGTCAGTCTTTACCTTGTTTCCATGTTGTACATTGATCCAAATTGAGTGTGATGAGAGAAAAATCATATCCTTAAGGAACAAGATCAGACAATAAGATATCTGTCTTTTCCCCCTAAATTAAAGGGAATAGTCCTTGCACTGTGTTCAAACTCTTTGTCTGGATACAGATGGCACTCTCCTTTGCTGCCAGCCCAAAATTGCTCCTGATTGTTGCACTGATGGAATGAGTGAGTCCATCAGGGTGGATCATCGCCCCCATGTTGCTGTTAGGATGTACAGTGTTTTTCTGGTTCTGCTTATCTCACTCAGCATCAGTTCTTGCAAATCTCTCCAGGCTTCCATGAAATCCCATCCCTCCTGGTTTCTAATAGAACAATAGTGTGTTGAACCTCTTAGTAAGAGGACTTGACTTTGCCTAGTTTTCTTTAAACTCAGAACATTATCTTCATTCTATTCCCTTTCTCTTCCCTCTTGAGAGAAATGATTATTAAATAACTAATAGTCAATATGGGAAAGATATAGCATTTATCCCCTTCTGAAATCATATAAGAACAATTCCGCATCTGAAGGACTTTGGTCCTCAATTTTGTTCAGACTCCACCCAGGTGGTCAAGTCCTTTGTGTTCTATTCTGGTTGGGTGCGAATTCTTAGATTAGATAGGCCAAGGTGGGAGTGATTTGGAAGTAAAAGACTTGATCCTTCCTAGAACCCCAAATCAAATATTCCATATCCTCATTAGAATAGGCCCACCTCCCTATGTGATATTCTTTTCTTTCATTAATAAACAATCAGACTTGAGTTCCACCCTTAGAAACATTACTCTTCCAAGGGCATATAAGGGTAGATTGAGTATGTGTTTTAAGAGAGCCAAATTATCCTTTTATTAATAAATTGCTAGCATTAATACTTATGATTTACCTAGAAATCATGTCTTGTGAACTTTTTATATGCCACACTCAGCCTTGAGTCACTGATTGAAAGGGCTATTGACTGAAGCAGTCGCCACCTTGTTCTAGGGTAAAATTTGACCCTAAGGGTCTGTATCCCCTGGGATTATATATCTAGAGCTAACCTTTGAGAGAAACATTTTAGACCATCAAAAGATCAATAATTTCAAGCTTAAAGGAACCCCAAAGGTCATAAGCAACCCTCTCATTTTATAGATGAAGAAACAGACCCAGGGAGGTTAAGGGATTTGACCAAGCTACATATGTAATAAACATCACAGATGGAATTTTAATTGGGCTTTTGACTCCAAGAACTATATTGTGTACACATGCATGTATGTGTGCGCACACACATGTGTAAGTTTGCATACGGCTGTATATATTTGTATGTGTGCCTGTATATGGATACACATGTGCATTTGCTGTGTGTGTGTGTGTGTGTGTGTGTGTGTGTGTGTGTGCATGTGTAAACTTCCCCACTTCCTCTTGGAATCATTTCCTTTGTGAGCTCAAGAGGGAAGAATCCCAAAGACAAAGGAACAATTCTGGGAGAGCTCAGTCCCTCAGCCTTGAGCAGCTTCCATCAAAGTCCATCCCTCCAGTGAGGAACAGAGAACTATAGCCTGGAAAACAGCTTGATAGAGAGGAAGCTGATAAGTTTCCTGGTAATGAAACCTGAACTAGAGAGGTTATACTAAGATGGGTCAGTGGAAAGAGCTTCTGGATAGGGATTAAAGAGATCTGGTTTGGGTCCAGGTTTTGCCACTAGTTGTGGGACCTAGAGAATGTCACTCTCACTCCATCTTCTCCTGCAAAATAAGGAACTGAAAGAGAATTTCTCAGTGTCTTTCCAGTTCTGTCTTCCAAAGTCTCTTCCATCTCTGGTGTTGAAGAAATTTTTCTGGCTGAAGAATGTGTACTTTAGACCTGGTCCTAATCTTCCCTCTTCCTCTGTCTCTTTTAGTTTTCATAAGTGGGAGTTGCTGAGTTGCTTGTCAAATACAATTTAGGTTGTTCTTGACATTCAAGATCTTCCACAGCCTGACTTCCAACTATCTTTTTGGGACCATCTGTCCCCTACTTAGTGCTTAAGAGTGTCTTGTGTACTAGCCAAATTAGATCCCTGAAATGCTATTCATTCCTTGAGATGTTTTGTGACTTGACTCACACCATTGTCCTGACTCACTACCTGGAATGCTCTACTTGCTGGGCAAGCCTGGGCAGCTAGATGGCACAATGGGTACAGTGCTGGCCCTGAAGTCAGGATGATCTGAATTCAAATCCAGCCTCAAACAGTTACTTGTTATGTGAACTTGGACAAGTCAACCCTGATTGGATATTCTGTTTGTTTGTTTGTTTTTAGGCTTTTGCAAGGCAATGGAGTTAAGTGGCTTGCCCAAGGCCACACAGCTAGGTAATTAATAAGTGTCTGAGGTCCGGATTTGAACTCAGGTACTCCTGGCTCCAGGGTCGGTGCTCTATCTACTGCGCCACCTAGCTGCCCCCAGGATTGGATATTCAGGAGGTAAAAGTGAGACTGGTGACTTAGCACAGCTCCCCCTCAAATGCAATTCATGTGCTTGTCATGGCATCAACTACCCTGAGGGCATGGTCTTCAAGAATGAAGAACAAAAACATTATCCAAAGCCTCTCTAGCCCTAAGCTCCTGCTCCAGGGTTATATAGGGCATAAAGCTTTCTCTGATCCCTACCAACTGGCAGGAATATCTTCATCCTATAGGGCTTTCCCCCCAAGTTTTTTTTTTTTACATTCTTCTTGAAGATAATATTCTGCCTTTTGTTGTAGCAGTTGGCATATTTGTCTGATCTAAATGGAACTCATGTCTAGCTTAAATGCAAAGACTATTTTTGACTTCTTGGTATTCTCTATAGAACCTTACAAAGACTCTAGATGTAATATTATTCAGTCATTTAAGTCATGTATGACTCTTTGGACCCCTTTTGAGTTTTTCTTGGCAGATACTAGAGTGGTTTGCAATTTCCTTCTCTAGCTCATTTTTATAGATGAGGAAATTGAGGCAGACTGGGGCAAACAAGGTTGATGACTTGCCCAGGATCACAGCTAATAGGTTTGAGGCAGTTTTTCGATTCATTACCCTACCTAGTTGCCCCAATAAATAACAATAAGTGTTTTTGACTGACTTGGTGTCTCTGGGCCTTAGTGGGACCTCAAGGTCCTTTCTAGCTTTGAAAATGTATACATTATTTATGCTATAAAGTCTTCCTGAAGTGCCTCTCTAAGAAGACTGTCATCTCTAGGTTTCTCCAGTTCTTAGGACAGTGACTGTCAGACACATAGTAAGCATTTAATAAGTGGCAGCTTGACCGTTTTATGTCCTCAGTGGGAGAGTCAACTGCCCTAGTTTATTTTTGTTTTGCTATTTATAGATGTTATGGAAGGTGAGGGAGTTATACTCAGTATATTCTTGCACATACAAGAATGGTCATTTTATTTAATACTAATTGAGCACAGGGGTGGCTAGGTGGCACAATGGATAGTCAGGAATTCCCGAGTTCAAATCCGGCTTCAGACATTTAATAATTTCCCAGCTTTGTGGCCTTGGGCTAGCCATTTAACCCCATTTGCCTTGCAAAAAAACCTAAAAAAAATACTAATTGAGCACATACTGTCTTTAATTCTATACTTAAAATTGTGTTTACAAGAGTTTAGATGAGACACTGTGCTTTCTTTCATGGAACTATTATGGTGAAAAGAGACTGACAACTGTAATATAGTATTGTAAGTTTTATTTGTTCAGTTTTTATCTAGATATAAGATCCCAAACTTTTGAACTTCAGAAATTGTGGTTAATATAACTTAAGTGGTTCAAAATATCTGTGATTTTGTTAGTGTGGCTGCTATCCAATTCCCATCCATGCATTTCACAATTATTTGATACTATATAATTTTTGTATGTTGCTGTAGCTTAAAAAAATTTAAATAAATAGAATTTATCACTAACTGGCCAATCTGAGAGTGATTAACTTCTCTGCACTTTTGATCCACTGGTCCCCTAACTGTCCCCAGGGCCCACATTCAGCATCTTCCAATTTAGTAAGATATACAGGAACTTGTGATCTATTGCCCAGAACCTGGGGTTATCTATCCAACTTTGAAGCATTAGAGAATTTCTGTAACAGAAAGCTAGAACTCATAGAAGTTAAGCCTTTTCTAGGATACCTCTTAATTATCACTAGTTTGTCCTGCATGTGTCTCACCATAGATTTTTGCATTTTAACCTCTTAAGATCAAAGAGTGCTTTTTTTGCCTTCATTTTATATATAGGCACCTAGATGGTAAAGTGCCAGCCCTGAAGTCAGGATGATCTGAGTTCAAATCCAGCCTCAAATCCACTTATTGCTTGGATTCAGGAGGATGGGAGTTTGAATCCAGCCTCACACACTTGACTCTTACTAGTTGTGTGATCTTGGGCAAATCAGGATTGCCTCATATCCAGGATCATCTCCAGTAGTTCTGATTCATAAATGGCCACTGGACCTAGGTGGCTCTGGAGGAGAAAGTAAGGCTGGTGACTTAGTACCTTACTACCTTACTCAAATTCAATTCATGTGTTTGTCATGGCATCATCTCCATGATGTCATGGTCTTCTTCAAGAATGACAGATAAACATCATCCTCCTTAGTACTGAACATAGTGCCTGTCCCATAATGAGTGCTTCATAAACAAGTGGAGACTAATCATTAATCTAGAATATTTAAGGGATATGCTTCTGACAATCTCTTGAATCTAAGAGGAAAGGATAATAATGGAAGAGAAATTGGACTAACAGAACCAATTATTTTTCCAATTACATTCAAGGGTGATTTTCAACATTCATCCATTTACAAATCTATGAGTTTCACATTTTCTAACTTACCTTACCTCCCCCACCCCCCCCATGGTAGAGAACAATCTGGTAAAAGTTATACATGAACAATTTTGGGGAAAGGAATTCCAAAGCCTTCTAGTCAAGCTCTCTCATTTTACAGATGAAGAAACTGAAGTCAAGAGTCTTACTTAAGGTCACATTGACAATAATTGAATCCTCTGATTCCAGAGTAAGTACTCCAGTGAGCTATGAACAAAGATAAAGATTGAAGTTTATTGCTGTATTTTGTTTATTTGTTTTGTTTTTGCTTGTGTGTTTGTGTTTGTCTATTTGTTTTTTTACATTCAAATCCACTTTTTCCAGGCTGCAGTCTTTCTTATGGTTTTTGTAAAGTCCGGAAGTGTTTGTTTGAATGATAAACAGCACTGATCCAGCTGGCTGCTGTGGCCCCTGCTTCCAATCTGCCATCTGGCCTTCAAGGATCAGAGGGAAATGCTTGTCAATTCAAAGGAAGGAAGGGAGATGTCCTTATAGCCCCAGCTGGGTACATTTGCAGTGGGTTGGATGAGACAAGATCTGGCTATGGGAAAGGGAAGGAATTCCTCAACACTTGGAGAAGCAAGGGAGAGTCGCCATATTGATTCTATTCAAGGATTTGGAGGGTCCAGGGGTCTGGTAGGCAGATGATGACACTCTGAACACAACACAATCAGGTTGGAGAGAATATTAACAGGTAGAATGTGTTTGGAAGAAAATACAGAACTGATCAAGTGAGACAGGATGGTGTTCACTGATAAGAACTGGTTTTAGTTTAGTCTGACTCACACCTGAGAGTATACTTCTGAGGATCTCTTGAAACTAAGAGGAAAAGATAATATTGAACCAGAAACAGTCAGAACCATCAAATTTGAAACAGAAGGAAGAACCTGGCTGTCAGTGTAGTCTCTGCTACCATTATTGACCTCTCTGATTTCCTTCAAGTCCCAACTAAAATCCCTCCTTAAATTCATCTCTTAAATTCAGTGCCTTCTCCTTGTTTATTATTTTCTATTTATCTTATAGATATTTTCTTGCATGTTGTCTCCCTCAATGGATTGTAAGTTCCTTGAGGGAAGGAAACTGTCTTTTTTTGGGAGGGGGTTGCAAGGCAATGGGGTTAAGTGACTTGCCCAAGGTCACACAATTAGGCAATTATTAAGTATCTGAAACTGGATTTGAACTCAGGTCCTCCTGACTCCAGGGCCAGTTCTCTATCCATTGTGCCATCTAGCCTCTCCCAGGAATTGTCTTTTGCCTCTTTTTCTATCTTAAGTATTTAGTACAGAACCTGGCACATAGTAGATACAAATGTCTATTGATAGAGATACATTAAAAGACATTAACATTCTGAAATCAGACAAACCCAGATGAGTAGTATTTGTATAGTATGGTGAGTAATTCATTAATTCACAGTGTGGTCATATATCATGTTAAGGATTATAGAATTTTAGAACTGGAATGAGTATTAAAGATTGCCTGGTCCAGTCCTTCCATTTTGTGAATGAGAAAACTGAGATTAAAAGGTTAAAAGAAGTCAAATGTGAAAGTCTCCACACATCTGCCTCCCCACCATGCTACAATGGGTAAAGTCATTTATTGCTTTAAAACCTAAGGCTGTGGAGATCTTAATTGCAGTTGCATTTAAGAATGTGTCCATAAATGTGTTAGGCCTATATTTCAGGTTAAAAGGAAGTTTCAGGAGTTAACATAGGGGGAAGCTTGGGAAGTGCTTTGGGAGAATTAGCTAGTACCATCTGTCAGAATCGAATCTTTGTGGATCATCTATTGAGATTTGGAAGAGACCTTAGATGGAGTTGTCCAACTTGATAGATGCTATGCTTTGGGGAACAGCTAGGTATATAGAACAGCTAGGCAGTGCAATAGAATACTGGGCTTGGAATCAGAAAGACTCATCTTCATGAGTTCAGATCTGTCCTCTGACACTAACTCTGGGCAAGTCACTTAATTTTGTTTGCCTCAATTTTTTCATCTGTAAAATAAGCTGGAGAAGGAAATAGCAAAAAACTTCAGTATCTTTATCCAGAAAAGTCACAGAAAGCAAGACATGACTGAAATTGAACAGCAACACCATGCTTTGTTGACAGCATTGAATATAGGAAGGGAGAAAGAATGTCCTTTAGTCAAATGAGATTGGCTTCCCCATTAGGTAGTGAATTTCCTATAAAGAGACTGGATGACTTGTCAAGTGTGCTGTAGAGATTTTTCCTTAGGTATTGGTTGGACTAGATGATCTCAGGTTCTTTGTTAGCTTTGAGAGTCTGTGGTTAAGGATGTAAGCTCAATCTGTGATCTTGGACAAGTAATTTAATTACCTAGGACTTTTTAAGTTCCCTTTCAGCTTTAGATATCACATCTTAAGAAGTTAAATAGCCCATGCACACACCACCATAATGAAGTACTCTATATTTCACTGATTAGTGGGAGAAGGGAACAAGAGCAGAGAAGGGGGCATGTTTGAATATGCTGAGGGGGTTATGTAACCTTTGAGGGTTATATTGTGGAAAGAACACTGAAAGAACTTGCATTCCAATCCTGACTCAGAGTGTGTCTTTGAGTAACTTAATTTTTCTGAATCTTGTATTTCCCTTCTCTATAATGGGAGAAATACTTGCAACCTCAGTTATCTCCCACCTTTATTGAGAAAAACTCTTTATAAACTGAGTATGACATATAGGTATGAATTAATATGATTATTTTGATGATCATGATGTGATATTTGGCCTTGGGTAGAAGAGGTCCCTAGATACCAAATAATGAGACAGGACCTCCAAGAGTACTAACCTTGCTTGGTTCTAGAAATTGGGGGAGAATAAATTCTCCTGCCCAATTTTTTGCTAGGTCTATTGAGAACAGTATTCTAAGCTAAGTACTTCAGCCCTCTGCCTGGACATAATTTTCAGGATGGCCCTGAGGAACTGGCCCTGTG
The DNA here is from genome assembly GCF_037893015.1 of Macrotis lagotis. Taxonomy (NCBI): domain Eukaryota; kingdom Metazoa; phylum Chordata; class Mammalia; order Peramelemorphia; family Peramelidae; genus Macrotis; species Macrotis lagotis. Next base: position 366,841,589 of record NC_133658.1, read on the forward strand.
TTCCCTGGGGTTTCCTTGTTCTTGAGCCAGGGAGGAAGCTAACTGCTTGGAAACAGCTGCATTTCCTTGTGAGTTTATATGTGTGAAAGCCAGAGTCTTCATTCAGTCATTCAATAGGCATGTACTGAGAATATTCTACACATCAAAAGTGAACTCTGACACTTAATAATTGTGTGACCTGGGCCAAGTCACTTCTCTCTCTGTCTCTGTAAAGAGGGATTAGAACCTGTGATTTCACTGATATAAGGAATTTCCAAGTGAAGCAACTTCTTCTGTTAAGTCACTTAGAATTTTTGAGAATTGCCTGGGGCACAGGAGCCACAATTTGAACACAATTGGGTCTTCCTGACTTCAAGATCAGTTCTCTAACTGATATATTAACTCTCAGAACTGTTTCTTGGAGAAAGAGATAATGTGTTAAAAATAGCCTTTTATATATCAGCGGACCCTTTGTGACCTTGGGTGGGTTACTGAACCTCTTCATGAAACAGCTACTAGCCATCATCTAATGAGAAGAGGTAAGAAAACTTTGACATCATTTGTCTAAAGCCCTGGTTTGAGACTTGGTAAAAGGAAGTGGTGTCAATGATCATTGATTGGTTCCTGTGGTACTTCTATATATATATATATATATTTTTTTTAAATATTTTTTTAGTTTTTGCAAGGCAAATGGGGTTAAGTGGCTTGTCCAAGGCCACACAGCTAGGTAATTAAGTGTCTGAGACCAGATTTGAACCCAGGTACACCTGACTCCAGCGCTGGTGCTTTATCCACTGTGCCACCTAGTCGCCCCTCCTGTGGTACTTTAAAAAAAATTTTAATTAATTTATTTTTGAATTTTACAATTTACCCCCTAATCTTGCTTCCCTCCCCATCCCCCCATAGAAGGTAGTTTGTTAGTCTTTGCATTGTTTCCACTGATCTAAATTGAATATGTTGAGAGAAATCATATCCTTAAGAAAAAAACTAAAATATAAGAGATAGCAAAATTACATTATAAGATAACATGTCTTTTAAAAAATTATTAAATTATTAAAGACTATTGTCTTTGGTCTTTATTCAAACTCCACAATTCTTTCTCTGAATACAGATGGTATTCTCCATTGCAGATACCCCCAAATTGTCCCTGATTATTGCACTGATGGAATGAGCAAGTCCATTAAGACTGATCATCAACCCCATGTTGCTGTTATATAGTATACAATGTTTTCTGGTTCTGCTCATCTTGTTCAGCATCAGTTCATGCAAATCCTTCCAGGCTTCCTTAAATTCCCTTCCCTCCTGGTTTCTAATAGAAAAATAGTGTTCCATAACGCACATATACCATAATTTGTACAGCCATTCCCCAGTTGATAAACATTCACTCAATTTTCAATTCTTTGCTACCTATGGTACTTTCTAAGAGTTTCAAAGGATTTTCCTCACAATAGTCCTGGGGAACTAGGAAGGACAAGTGTTGTTATGACCATTTTATAAAACAAGAAGGGGAGGGTCAACTAGCTTAGCAGCTTGAATCATTTCACATAGGTAGTCAGGAACTCAGCTGGGATTTGAACACCAGTTCAATGCCTCTGAACTATAGGCATGGCATGCATATTTATTTCCCCATAAGCTACATAGCTTGGAGCTAGGATAGTTCCATGATACAGCTGCTGGTGCCACTGAATCTTACCTGCTTATTCCCTCTTGTGTGTCTGAGACACACAAAGATGGACACTCCAGGGATTTTATAAAAAATTAAATTTTTATTGATATTTTCTGAGGTGTTTTTTTAAACATTATAGTTTGCTCAAATTATTCATCTCTTAAGATCAGTTAAGTGGTATAGTAGATTTAACTGAAGACCTGAATTTAGGAAGACCTGAGTTCAAATGGGGCCCTAGCCACTTACCAAGCTAGGGAAGGAAATGACAAACCATTCCCATATCTCTGTCAAGAAAACACCAAACAGGCTCATGAAGAGATATGACTGAAAACAACAAAAATCCCTTTCCCTTCTCCCGGAGAATCATCACATGTAACAAATATTATTTTTTAGAGAGGGGGGGAAAAGTCAGCACAACTAATGAATACATTGAAAAAAGTAAAAAAAAATGAAGGGGAAGGTGTCTTCTACTTCACTTATCTCTTCTTTTAAGTCCTACCTAATCTTTATAATTTTTTATAATTTCTTTGATTTTTTTTTGTTATATAATTATTCTTTCTAAAGGGGATCTTAACATAGCCTCACATAGTAGTGGGCAAAGAACCCTAAACTTGGCATCAGAGGTTCTAGGTTTAAATGTAGGGTTAGCACTATTTGTGTGACATATACCAAATAATTTTCCATCTCTGGTCTTTGTCTGTAAAATGGAAGATGTTAGAGTAGATGGCATAAAATAGTCTATTCTGCTCTAAATCCTAGAATCCTACAAAATGACTTCTTATCTCTTTCATATTTAGGTACAGTTTAAATGAGAAAATCTCTTCCCTTTTATCTCTGAGGGATCATAGGAATTATCTAGGTCAACTTCTTTATTTTATAAATACTGCAACTGAGGGTCAAAGAGAGGATTATTAGTAAAGACCACACAGTCAAAGTCTCAAACCAAAGCCTCCTGAAGTGGAGTCTACAGTATTTCTGCTCCCTTCTGCAATAAACTTTCTCCAGTTCCCCCTTAATGTCTCTGAGATCACTTCCAGTTTATCCTTTCTGTTTGTACATAGTTATTTGCAGGCTATCTCCCCTATTAGAATATGAGCTCCTTAAGGGCAGGAATTATTTTTTGTGTGTGATTCCCCCCATCCTTTTTTAAAATCTCCATTATTTAGCACAGTATCTGGCACCTACTAGTCACTTAAATACTCATTGAAAGTTGTAAGTTTAATAAAGAGGATAGTTTTTTTTATTAAGTTAAGCTGGAGCTTAAATTATCATACAAGTCAAGGAAATTTGATTAGAAATATCATGTTCATTTAGCATGACTTCATAGAATTTGCAGTTGGAAGAGACCTAATCATGTAATCTAACCTTGTCATTTTGCATATGTGAAAACAGTTTCAGAGAGGTTAAATGAATTGTCCAAAGTCACACAAGCAATAAATAACAGAACCAGAATTTGGAACCCCCAAAACCCAGCTCTCATTCCAGGTAAAATATAGTGAAACAAGTTCTTTTCTTGGGTTGGAAAAGGTTAATGTTTAATTTGGCTCTGGCCTAGAAGGGGGAAACAGAAGTTTCAAGAGATTGAAGAATATGCATCAATATGGCAGGAAGAGCTACTTCCTGCAGACATCCTGGATCCAGAGCAGGGCTGGCCTTAAAGGTCTGTTTGGGATAAGGAAAATGCTCGGCCTCTATGGTTTTTTTTTTTTTATTTTTGAGCAGTGCTAGGCTTTCATGAATATAGGAAACTTTTTCTATCAATGCAGAACAATACCTGCTCTGCAATTTATAGCCCCAGAGAGTCTCCTGGGGTACAGAGAAGTTAAGAAATTTACCCAGTCACTATTATGTTTTAGAGATGGGACTTGAATCCAGGTATATCAGACTTTGAGGCCAGTTCTCTATCCATAACTTCATGCAGCCTCATGTAATCCATCCTAGTCCATCCTATACTATATAGAAAAGACTGGGATAAATGGTGCCAGGGTCCCATGTCCCTTGACTCAGGAACCAAGATGATAAATCCACTTAAAACCATGCCTTTTTTATGTCTCCAGGTTCTGGTCTCTGATTCTTAATTACCTCACCTGTTAAATGAATTCATTGATTTAGATGATCTCTTCTATCCCTTCTAGCTTTCATCCCTTTGAATTCCATGAATATAATCAGGAACTTCAAAGATTTTATTCACTGAGGGCCTTCTTCAATACCCCATCATGATGTGGAAGGGGACATTGATTCTCAGAACACCAGTTCTAAAATCAGAGGACCTGTGTTCAAAGTCTACTTCTGAAGTTTCCCTATATGACCTTGGCCAAATCATTTAGCCTCTCTGGGTTTCATTTAAACCCAATGAGGATGTTGTCCTAGAGAATTTATGAAGATACTTCTAACTCAAGATCTATGATCCTAAGTCAGTGGAGCATAAACATTAACAAGGAGAACCAAGCTAGAAAGATTTTGAAGACTGAGCCAGGAATGGAATCTATGTTTATTATCTGAGCTACCAGCCTAAGTAAGCAATCATTGTGAAGAGAAAGGTAACCGTTAAGTAATGAATTTTTTTGGTCATTGCAACTCATAAAATCCTTTACTAAAGCATGGTTACCGAGGCAGAGGGATTATCCTAAGGATTTGGTAGTTCATTATGCATTGATTAATAAAGACAAAAATGAAACAGTTCCTGCCATTGAGGGGACTGCATTCTTCTTGACCATGTTTATAAGTATTTACCAAATAAATTCAAGATAATGGAGATGTGGGGGTGTGGTTGGAGGAAGGACATGAATAGCTGGAGAGGGAGATCTGGAAGGGTTTCATTAAGGATGCGATAATGTGAACTGAACTTTGAAGGAAACTAAGCATTCTAGGATGTAGAAGTAGAGAGAAAATATCTAGGGTAAAAATGAAGTTCTTCCTGATTAGGAAAATTTCAGAAATGGAAATAATAGTGGATGTGGAGTCAGGAGTATGGGATTGAAATCCTAGTGCCAGTCTTTACTAGAAGTCTGACTCTGGGTAGATCCTTGCCTTTTTTTTTTTTTTTTTTTAGATTTTTCAAGGCAATGGGGTTGAGTGGCTTGCCCAAGGCCACACAGCTAGGTAATTATTAAGTGTCTGAAGTTGGATTTGAACTCAGGTACTCCTGACTCCAAGGGCAGTGCTCTATCCATTGTGCCACCTAGCCGCCCCCCCTTGTTTCCTTTATATGAAAAATTGTACTATCTTGTCATTTTACTTTTTGCTTCTCTTCTAGATTGTCATTACTTCTATAAATTTATGCTTCCAAGCAGTTGTTCTCTCTTGTTTCTTTGGTGATGTTCGCCATCATGGATTTAAGTTTTCTATTCTACTGATTATTTCTATTTCTTCTGATTATGAAGGTTATAAATCCTGCTTTCACATTTCTCATTTGTTTTTTTACCATTCAGGAACATTCTACTGTGGTATTTAGCTCTCTTGGGAATCCAGAGGTTTCTTTGCCTCATCAGGTTTTGATTCATTTTATTTTGTCTTGTAATATTTAGTCATAAATATCTAGAATTGTTTAGCTTATCTGAAGATTATTTTTTTCTGTTATTCATATTTTCCTGTTGGTTTACCTACTTATGCTCAAGTTCTTTCAGTTTTCTTAAGTCTAAGAACTTTGGAAATTTAAGTCTATTCCCCTTATATTTCCTATCACTCACTATCTGACTCTATCCTTGAATAGCAATTTCCCTGAAAGCTGGACTCGGAGCCATCTCAGCTTCTTTTTTCATTGAGCAAAGAGAAATATATACTTTACCAGCTCTGGTCTCTGCCTTAAGTGACTTCTAGGGATAGAGTCACAACTGGATGCCAGCCCCCTTTTCTAAGGGTCTCGCAGAGTACCACATACATGCTGGCACCTATTGACTCTTCCTAAGTTATCTGATTGAATGCTATTGAACTGTTGCAGCCCAGAACTGCCTTTTGGTTTTATGAAAGCTACAGATAGAATTAGAATTGAGTTCTATTGCAACCTTAGCTTATATAGCCTTGCCAGAGTGTGAGTATGAGTGAGCCAGGGATTGAGGATTAGTCTTCTCATTAGGGTTGTCTTGGTGTCTTAGACAAAGGAGATAACTGAAATTGCTTTACCTCTTACATATAATCCTTATTTTGGAGAGATTTAAGAGGTCCAGAAAAATTCCCTAGTATACTATCTTGGTCACATGACCAAAAGTCTTAATAATTGTATCTACCTTAGAGGAATGTTGCAAGAAACATCCTATAGAAATCATTAAATGTTTCTAGAGACATGATCTAATATTAGTATTATGCTTTTGTGTAACAATGGAATTTCTTAATTTTCTTTGCCATTTTATTCATATGACAGATATAAATGAAATATAAATATAAATATTATAAATAGGGATATGAACTAAGTGTTATACTGAAACATTATTGTCAATAAACATTCATTGAGTGTTTACTTTGTACTAGAGATTGGAGATGTCCAATATACAATATTCAAAATCCTTAGGAATCTAACAAATCTATCAAAGACTTCAATTTATCAAGCATCTAGAAAGTGCCTATTACATGGAACTAATTTTTTGTTTTTTTGTTTTTTTAGTTTTTTTTGCAAGGCAAATGGGGCTGAGTGGCTTTGCCCAAGGCCACAAAGCTAGGTGATTATTAAGCGTCTGAGACCAGATTTGAACCCAGGTACTCCTGACTCCAAGGCCGGTGCTTTATCCACTATGCCACCTAGCCACCCCTATTAAATACTTGTTGATGATTGATTGGGTTCTTTAGTGTTAATAACCAAAAGAAGGAAGGAGAGAAGAGAGCAGAGGCCTAAAGGTGCTAATTACTCTGATAGTTGTCTAAAGATTTGAGGAGAGTATAAATTCAATATAAGTCAATCATGGTAGTTGAGAAAACTAACCTGATGTTAGGGAAAGGAACCTAAACCTGTAATTGCAATTACATAGGTAACTCCCAAATCAAGAAACTTCCTTTCCCAATTTATGTCAAGAACTCATAATCTTATAGCATTGTCTAGAAGATTTGCCCTGGGTCCCACAGGGATAATGTGCTAGAGGCAAGACTTTATAGAGGTCAGATTTGTCAATATGACAGGATGCCCCTTATTTGGATCTTATAATACATTAATATTGACTTAGTTTCCAAAACAAGGAAGGTGCTCATCTCTTCCCTATTCCTACCCATTATACTCATTTCTAGAAGTCACATATTAACAAGGTTAATTATTGATGAATTGGAGACAATTAAGTGACTCAATAAAAAGAACACTAGACCTGGGGTCAGGAAGACCTGAATTAAAATCTGACCTCAGACACTTATTAGCTATATAACCCCAGACAAATCATTTATCCTTAGTCCACTATAGAAGTAAGTAGCAAATCACTCCCATATCTTTGCCCCCCCCCAAGAAAAAAGGAATACCTGGCATATAGTAAGCATTTAATATTTACTCACTGATTGACAGGTGATCAAGATATGTTGGGAATTAACACAACAATTCTCCAATACATAACACTTCAAAGGAGAATATATTATACTCAAAATAACAAACTTAATATTGCTTCAAATTTCTACCAATAAGAGAAATAAAAATTAAAACAACTGAAATTTCTTCTCCCATCCACCAAATTGGCAAAGATAACAAAGTATTGAAATAGTCAGTGTTGGAGTTACCTTGTGAAAAGAGAACATTGACACAGTCTGGGTGAAATTGAATTTGTCAGCCATTCTGTGAATAAAGTTAAAAAGGAGGAATGTTCAGATAAATGTCCATGTCACCTTTGATCTAGAGACCCTCTTCTTAGACACACAGCCCACTGAAGTCAAAGTAGAAAAAAAAATAAATTTCAAATATATAAAATATTTATAGCAGCACTTTTTGTAGTAACAAAGAATTGGAAATAAAGTTTAAGTCACAGTTTGAGAACTTCTAAACAAAATGTGGTATATAAATATAGTAACAGAATATTATTATGTCATAAGAAAAGATGACGATGATGAAGAACCTCCTTGGAGGTTTCAGGGTGGAGTCTGAATGATTACTTAGCAAGAATATAGTAGATGAGATTCCAGCCCTGACATACTTTTCACCTCTTAAGATTCTACAATTCTGCTTTTGCTGCCTCCAAAGATGAGGCTATCAAACCTCCCTCCTGAGCAGCACATGTTCAGCTTGTCCAACACTGCCCTGTGCTGAAAGAACTATTGCTGATACCTGACTGGGCTCTTTCACTGTTCACCTGTCAGGGACATCTTCTCTGGATGGAAGAAGGGCAGTCCCCTAGAACAATAAACTCTGGTCCCCCTGGTCTCTTCCTTGTCACCCACCCAGGTTCTCTGCCATCACCATTAACTTGTATTTTCTGCTTTCTCTTTAAGTGCTGGAGCAGCTCCTTCCTGAACTTACAGGATTACTTAGTCTTCTGGATCATGAGCACCTGAGTGAAGCTGCCCTGGAGAAGAAAGTGACTGTCTCAGACATTTTGAAGAACCTACAGCCCCTTCCAAGTTAGTCCTTTTCTTCCTCTCTGTCTGTGAAAGCTCCTCAATCAAATAGTTGCTACTTCCTCATAATTAGTGTACTAGACCATTATTTAATGTGCTGACTCATTAAATGATCACCAGACATCTTCAGATGCCCAAGGGGATAAGAGAAATCATCATGGAGATGGTCTTCAAGTTGGACTTTAAATGAAGAGGGGGAAAGGGGGGAGGGTCAGCTTCTAGTTATTAAAAAGTCTAAAATGAGCTAGAAGCCAAGAGAATATAGGATAGTCCATCCCTCTATGTCTGGGCCATAGAATGAATGGAGAAAACAGAATCTAGAAAACCAGGCAAAGGAATTTGAACCTTGCTTGATAAACAGTCATTGAATATTTTTAAGCATAATATTAATGTGATCAGATCTATGTCCATGAAAAAGTATTATTCTGACTGGATTGTGAAGGATAGATTTCAACAGATAAGAGTAAACTAGAAAGACCTATTGGAATCTACTGCAATAATCCAGTTGGGATAACGAGGATGTAGCTACTAGAATGGTATTGATGAAAAATGAATGGGAAAGATATGGTAGAGGCAGAATCTAATATAGTTTGGTAACTGATGAGGTTTGGATGATAATGATAGTGACATGCACATGACTTTTTAGTCCTTGGAGCGACTTGAGATTTGTGCTGCATGGCCTGGTCTGAGAATGGTCTTATTCCAAGTCATCTTTTATTTTTATATCCTCTGTTACACATTTTCTGCTTCTCCTCTCTGAAGGAGAATAGTTTCTCTTTTCTAAAAGATCTAATTTTATCTTGTGCATTCTTTAATTTCAGAAGTTCTCATGAGATGTTCTGGTCCCCTTCATTCATTTGAGCCTTCCAGTTTTAGATGATGGATTCTAATTGAAGAGGCTCTTTTCCTTTCTGGGTCTTTTTTCCCTATTCTTTAAAGTCTTTAGTGATCTCTAAGGTCCCTTCCAAATCTAAATTCTATGATACTATTAATAAACCTAGTGAAATGAGATCCATACCATTCACTATCTTGCTGAGTAATGGCCTTCTTCTCTCAACCAAAGGAATATATTAGATTACCCCAGTTTCCCCATCACCTTAAAATGTAATTCCCAATGGACAAAGACATATCCATTCTTCATAGTCTCTGCTCTCATATAGATAAAGGGAAGTAAGACTCATAGATAAAAGGATAGTAAGATTGACAATAGGTTCCATTTATTCAGCACTTTATAGTTGACAGGGTGATTTTCTCAGTTTCCCAATGGGATAGGTAGAATAAGTATTATTATTCCTCATGAGTAAGCTGAGGCAGAAAAAGCTGACCACTGTCCTATGAGGTTCATTTGTTGGAAATGGTAGTATTTAGCTGAGAGAGGAGAAGACTAAAGGGAGACATGATGACTGTCTTTAAGTATTTGACTATTATGTGGAACAGGGATTCATTTTACTCTTCTTGGTTTCCAGTATAGAGATAGCATCAGAGTGTATAGAAGCTGATGAAATATGAGGCAGCGCAGTTATTAGATGTATGAGCCTGGATAAGTCTTGGTTTTCTCACCTGTAACAGCACCTATTTTATAGAGTTGTGGCATTTATCAAGTAAGCCAGTGTAAGAGAGAATGCTTTATAAATGTTTAAGTGCTGGTCAATGTGAACTATCATTATTACTCTTTTGGTTCTCTATAGGGCAATTGTCCTAGTAGAACTGTCTAAAAGTAAAATGGTGTTGACTTCAGCAATAAATTCTCTCTGAAGATCTTCAGCTGAAGTCTGGATGATTACTTGGCAGATTCCTGTTCAGATTTGGGTCAGGTCTTAATTACCCTTGAAGCCTCTTCTCATTCTCAGATCCCCCTAGCTTTTAACAAACAGAGGCAACATTTGAGCCTCAGATAGCTTGACTCTAGGAAACCAAGTTAGACCATCTCTGGTTAAAGGAGTGTATATGTACTCAGATCTCGTTTGACGTAGAGCCACTTAGAATGTTAGGGTTAAAATGGGCCTTAGCATCTCAACCAGTCCTCCCATTTTTACATTGGGGAAACAGGCTTAGGAAAGGAAAAATCACTTGCACAGATTCAGAAGGTAAATTACCGACAGTCAGGACTAGAATCTAATTCTCCAGGGTACTTTCTACTGCATTGAGCCTTCTTTCTCTGTCCTCCTAAAGTCCCTGTGTGCCATCTCTCTGCCTGATTGATTCTTTGTGAATGTGGAGGGAGCATTTCCTAACCTTTTATGGGGGTTGGAAGGGACCTCTAAGTAGCCTAAGGCAATGGTAAGGCCAGTTCCTCCCCCCTCCACCCCGCTCTGTGATTATTTATCTTTCTTTGCAGGAAAGGAAATATCCTACATGTATATGAATACAACAGATCTGCACTCTGGAACTAGCTTTGTGGAATCGCTTTTTGAAGAATTTGGTATGTGTTTCAAGTATGCAACTCTTATTTCCCTCTGTGGTTCCTTGAAATGCTGGGTATCCCCTGCTTTGTCCTATGGGTGAGAGTATCTCATAGACAAGTCAGAGCTGAGATATAATCAGTTCTAATCTTCTCTTTCAACAGAGAAGGAAACTGAGACCAGAGAGGTCCAAGTGACTTGTCCAAAGTCACATAGCAATTCAACAACAGAATCATCCCTAGAAACTAAATCTTCCAAATTCAGGTCCAATATTCCTGCTGTTATATAGCACTCCTTGTGATTGACATCTAACCATTTTGAAGAGCAAAGATAAATTCAGACTACATTGGAGCATCTCAAAGAATCCTCACCTAGAGAGTTGGGAAATATCTTTGGAGTCAGAGTTCATATCCTGCCTCTGACCCTACTTTTATGACCTTGTGCCAGTCATTCATGTCAGTCACTCAGAGAGCTCTGAGACTGATCCTGTGAGATAAACTGTCTATGTGATGTTGGATGAATTCCTTCCCCTCTATAGGTCTCAGCTTCCTAATCTAATGAGTTCCTAATTTCTACTAAGATGAAGAGAAATGGAAAGTCTTTGCAAATCAGGGAGGTCTAGGATGCCTTCATGAAAGATATGACATTTTAGCAGGGATTTAAAAGATGGAATTCATACCTGGCTCAACCTCTGTCTAATGGTCTGAATCTTCCCTAGACTGTGCCCTGAGCGACCTTCAGAACATGCATGAGGATGATGGGGAGGCTGAGAGAGACAGCTTGGAACCAGCAACAAACCAGTTCCCGAGAAAAGTGAGTTAGGGACTAGAGTGATTTTGATGCTAATCTCTCCCTTTGACTGTTAGGACAGGTTCTGTCATTAGAAGTAGTGCAAACTGTGTCAAACCCAAATTCACAGCATCTCAGAGCTAGAGGAGCTACCATAGAAACTAATCCAATCCATGCCATCCTGAGCAAGGATCCCCCCTCTAATGACCCTGACAATGGATCAATCCTTTTGCACATTTCTAGAGATGGGGAGATCACTGATTCCTACCATAGCCCCATCCTACTTTGGGGCAGCTCTATCAGAAATTATTTTTTTCATTGAGCTGAAATCTGTTTCTTTACTGTTTTCATCCATTGTTCCTAGTTCTGTCCTATGGGACCAGCAGAATGAGAGTAATCCTTTTTTTAGTTGAAAGTCCTATAAACAGTTTAGTGCAACTATCATCTTCCTTCCACCCTTCTTATTTTTTCCAGCCTAAATGTTCTCAGTTCCTCTCAACAGACTCTCACATGGAATAGTCTCCAGTTCCCTCACCATCCTGGTCATCCTCTAGGATATGTGCTAGTTTGTCAACTTCCTTTCTCAATAAAGCAGTGATGCCTGGAATGAAACACAATAGTTTGTATGGGGTCTGGCTAGGGTAGAGGAGCTACAGAATTACTACCTCCCTTATTCTATGTGGCACAGTGGATATAGTGCCAGGCTAATTGTCCTGAATTCAAATAGAGCTTCAGAAACTTCTTAGCTGGGTGATCCTAGACAAGTCACTTACCCCTGGTTGCCTCTGTTTCCTCATCGGTAAAATAAACTGGAGAAGAAAATAAACCTTTCCAGTATCTTTGTCAAGTAAAACCCAAATGGGGTCATGAAGAATGAGACATGATTGAAACAACTAAACCAAAAAAAAAAACCTCAAAAGATTCTGAATATAGTGAATTGCAACCTTAACTCAGCTTGATATTTTTAGCTGTCATATCACTGCTGGTTTTTTCTGAACTTGCAGTCCTTCAAGACCCTCAGATTTTTTTTTTCATAAGATATTGTCTCATCAAGTCATCCTTGTCTTTTTCTTGTACTCTATACAAGTTGTAACTCTGGAATCCTACCATGGAGATCAGAACTCTCTTCCCATTTAGTAGAGTTTAGTCTTTAAGCTAAAGAGTTACTTTCTACCAGCTTTGGTTCTGTGACCTTGAACAAATCATTTCTCCCTTTCTTCAGCTTTTTCCCCCTCATTTGTTAGAGGGAGATATTACTCCCTGCCCTTCCTGCCTGCCTTCCTCACTGGTCAGTTGGGAACATTCAGAGGATCTATGGCAAAGACTTTTATTTTATTTATTTGTTTTTCTAACTACATGAAGCCATAGTTTTCATCAATCTTTTTTTACAAGATTTTGAATTTTACATTTTTCTCTCTCCCTCTCTTCCTTCCTTCTGCCTCTTGACAGAAAGCAATCTAATATAGGCTCTACATGTTTAACCATGGCAAAGACTTTTGCAGCTAACTATAGAAATAGCAACTAGTTTTTTTTAATCAGTATTCATGAATTTGTGGGGGGATGGATGTGTTGTTATAATAGGGGTTCCCTGGAGATGGAAGATCATCATTCAAATGAAAACCAGTATCTGAGCAGTAGGAAGTTCCCTGCACTGGGAATTGGGAGATTGGGATTTGAGTCTAATTTTTGGCTTTGTCACATTGTGTGAGTGAATCACTTCCTTTCCCCAAGCCTTGGGTTTGTAATTCAAAAAATAGACTTTGTGATCTCTAAATTCCATCTCATCCAATGCCTTTCCTCTTTTAATTGTTCCCTGTTTATATATACACATATATATATATATATATGTATATATATGTATACATATATATATATATTTGTTTTCAAATTTCATTTGTCTTTGCCACTAGATTGGAAGTCCTTTAAGGGCAGGGACTTTTTCTTTTTGTATCTCTAGTGTATAGCACAGTGCCTGGTACAGTGTGAATACTTAATAGATATTTCTTTGTTCAATTGATTGATTGCATCAAGGTCCTGACATTACTGACTCATGGTCTAGATTTGCTTTGGGACTGCCATCCCTACCACTTACAACCTTGCCCTCCCTTCCATTCCAGTCTCCTTTTCTTTGCTCATGTTGTCTTAATCTTTATTTTTTCCTTTTAGTCATCAGATCCTCCTCCACCACTTCCCACTAATCCTCCTCCAGAAGATGACTATGAAGAAGCCCTTCCTCTAGGTCCAGGCAAAACACCTGAGTATATCAGCTCTCACAGTGAGTTTACTGAGGGGATTAGGGGAGGGAGTTCAGACAGAGAGAGGGAAGGATAGAATTAAGAGTAGTGATATTAATGTGATGGTGGGGTCTGGACTTATGATTTCAAGGGAAATCCTATATGAGGGAACTTCCTCTTTTAAAGCATCCTCTTTGTAGCTTTAAATCTTGAGAGTTATTTAAATCTCTGAGAAGTTGAATGACTTGCAAAGGGGGTCACACTATGTTTTTTCATTCATTTGCTCATTCATTCCTGTCATGAGAGGTTAATGTTCAAATAATAATGTTATTATTAGAAGATTTTTTTCTCTCTGCTTCTCATGATTTTATTGATGTAAATATGGAAATGTTGAAGTGAAGGATCAGAATTATTACAGAACAAATTCCTAATTGGTTAAAAGACTTCATGGTTAAAAGTACAAGATACTGGAATTCTGTTTAATTTGGCATCAACAGTGATCATAAGAGTAGGAAATATATTTTCTTCTGATAAATTTAATAGGATTTAACAAATAATGGAAGCAGAGAAGGCATTTAAGCAATGTAATGTAAAATTTAAATGGAACCAACATGAGAATGAAAATAAAATAGTATTATGGAATGAATTAAAAAGCAGAATCCTTAAAAAGGCAGTTTACAGGAAACACAATGAAGAAATAGCTGTACAAATTTAAATGAAAATTTTAATCTTAAATTATTCATGCCACTAATAATTCACAAAAACCTGGTGACACTGATGTAGGACAAAGGTGAACGTGTACTAAATGCATAAAGATATTATATTATAAAAATTTTTTTCTGGATAAGTCATTTGTATATGTAAGCATGGGTGTATTGTGCATATATATGAGTATATACACACACACCTATACACTCAATAATTTTGCAGCAGGTGAAACAAAAATCTTTGTAAGTATTAATTTAATGCTTTTTTTTATCCATCTATAATAATACCAGGAAAAAGATAACAAATTACCAAGCCAAATGAAAACTAGCCTAACTACTAATAGCTATAGAGAATTCAATGTGAAAAGGAAATAATACATCTTTTCCCAAGTATTTAGAATATATACAAAAATAAGCTATATCCAAGTCCCAAAGAAAATACTTTATGCACTACATTTATGATCAAAAGGTAATAGGGTTAATTGTAAATGATAATATTTACTATGAATAAAAGATACAGGCTCAGATGACAACAAATGATTCATTAAATCATATCTCATTGAAAGAGAAAATTATTTTTAAAAGGATTTTATGAAATATAATGGTTGTGCAATGTCCACAAAATTATTATAATACATTCTTTAAAAATATTCATTTTGATCAAAGAAGTTTCATAATTGGAATGCAGGTAATGTTAAATAAAAAGAAAATAATATGATAAATGTATCAATAATAAAAAAGCTATAATTATACTAGATAATTAAATTTCTTTTTTTAATTATTTGTTAAAACAAAAGGAGAAAATGTTTTCATTAATATAATAAAAACATACAAAAATCATTTGAAATGATGTGTTCATATATACAATGGAATAATGTTAAAGAATTCCTATTAAAAAGTTTATAAAGCTGGGCCACCTACTCTTTCTATTTCTTTTAATATAATAATATAGCATACTAACATACTATAACATAAGGCATGAAAAATAAATTAAAGAAACAAGTATTAGAATTGAAAAAATTAAAATATTTTTAAGTGTAAATGATATGATTATGTATTTAGAAAACCCAAGAAATACAACATCAAAAAGAATTTATGAAATGAATTACTTCATCAGGGTAAGTTGAGAATAAAAAAAACCCCACAAACCATTTGCATTTCCTTGTTCACCTCTACAAAAATCAAGAGAGATAAAACCACTTCTAATCTTGACAAAATGTGTCATTCTCACTATTTATTATGTGCCTACAGGGAATAAAAATGGAAAAGCCAAGACAGTCCCTGCTGTCAAGTAGTTTGAAATCTGCTAGCAGGAGACACAGGAAGTTTCTACTGCAAGAGATAAGGAATAACCCAGTAAACCTTAGGGTACAGGGTAAAGTAAATATTGATGCATATTTCTCCATTGGTATACTCAGTGTCAATGCATATTTCTCCATGGAGCCAATATAGTGACATTTTCACAATGATTTTTTGACAGATAAAAAAATTCAACATATGGAAAGATATTCTACTTTTTGAATGGGCCAAGAATATATAGTAAAGGGCAAATAGTCAGTTCTTTCCATACTGTAGAGTAGCAGATATATAATCATTGATTAATATAATATAATGTGGATAAAGTTTAATTTGTCTTTTTATGTTTTTTTAATTAAAATTTTTATTTATTTATTTTTCCAACAACATGCAATGGTCGTTTTCACAATCATTTTTTGTGCAAGGTTTTCAGTTTTACATTTTTCTCTCTACCCCAAAGCAATCTAACATAGGCTCTGCATGTGTAATTATGCTAAATATAGATCCATATTAATCATATTGTGAAAGAAGAATCAAATTTAAAAGGAAGGAAAAAATTAGAGAGGAAAAAAACTACATAATACTTAAGGCAAGTTAAAAATTGAAGATAATAAGTTTTGGTCTGCATTTAAACTCCATAGTTCCTCCCTGGATATGAATGGTATTTTCCATCACAAGTCTTAGAATTGTCTTTGATGATTGAACTGCTTAAATGAATTAGTCCATCATAGTTGATCATCATTCCATATTGTTGTTACTATGTATGATGTTCTTCAGGTTCTGCTCATTTCACTCAGCATCAGTTCATGCTAGTCTTTCCAGGCTTTTCTGAAGTCTCTTCCTCATGACTTCTTATAGAACCATAGTGTTCCATCATATTCATAGAGCATTTCACTCAGTAGCGGATGAAGTTTTAATGTGTAAACATGATATCTTAAGTCCTGATACTTTTATACTCCTGAGTCACAGAATTAATTACTAAATCATTTTTTAAGGCTTTTTTTTTTTTGCAAGGCAAACGGGGTTAAGTGGCTTGCCCAAGGCCACACAGCTAGGTAATTATTAAGTGTCTGAGACCGGATTTGAACCCAGGTACTCCTGACTCCAAGGCCGGTGCTTTATCCACTACGCCACCTAGCTGCCCCTACTAAATCATTTACTCAGAAAATAATCCCAAAATAGTAAGTGAATGAATTTTTAAAAAATCTCCTAATATTTAAAAAAACCCAAAGCAACATTTTAACATTGTAATCAACCAAAACTAACCTGCAATATGTAAACAAGATTCTTCTAAGCCAGGAACACTATATTAGGCTCAAACTCTTTGTTGATTGGTCAAGAGAGAAAGTAATGTGATTGGCTGGGAAAATCAATCATGCTCTTTGGGTCTAGATTTGAAAACAATGCACCCATACTGGGAGTGGGCTGATCTTGCAGTGGAAGAATTCCAGTTCAGAGTTTGTCAGTTCAGGAACTGGAATCTTGAAGTGGGGCGGGGCTTGGTCCCTATTATGGATTGTTCTGGAATTGTTATGGATTGTGAGAGAAAGGGAGGACAAGTGGGAACTAAGGGACTTAAAAAATTTCTGTCTTTTTCTCCCTCTTTCTCCCCATAATCATGTCATTGGGAAACTGAATCAGTAGGAAATAGAGCATGCGATACACCTTGAGATACACTAAGGGCAAATTACAGGCATAGATTTGAGAGGTAGTTTCTCTATATCAGATGGTGGTGCTGGCTGAACTAAGAAAGAAGCTGATCCAGAGTGGGCAGAAAACTATGTATAAGGGAAAATACATTAGGGCTCCATAAAAAGATAAAAGGCTTCCATTACCTGTTGGAGAATGCTTCTTTGTTATTCATGGGCTCACTACCACAGTGGTCTAGCTATGAGTTCTTCCTGTGGATATTATATATATATTTATGTGAGAATGGTGATCCAAAATTATGGGACAAATGTTTTTGAACTATTGTTCTTACTATAATATCTTAGGAAGTACCTCTACTAGGGGTTAATTGAATCTACTAGTTAATTATTAATAGAAAACATACCATTGGAAGCTTAATAGGAATAGTGGTAATGGAGCTATCCATGGGATTACCCTAAGAACCCTGAGAATTCCCAAGATATAAACCCAACTTATAAACCTTTGAATGTAAGGTTAGATTTATAGACCAAGATGGGCTTTTTACATTTTCTATGGGGTGTAAATAAAAGTAGTTATAAACTCAGCATATGCTTTGTTAACTTGGATGCTTCTAGGGTAGGCAAGACATCTATGAAAAACTATAGACTAGCTGTTTTCTTTCTATAGTCTAAGGTTTTCCAAATCCAGCTCAAACTCCAAGTGATTTCGGTTACTACAAGTCAAAAAAAAGAATGATTTGGGAGATAACCATCTAGTATTATGTGAACTTAAGAGTTCAGTATGGTGGGAATTGAATTATAATGATATAATGATTAGAGAAAGTTTGATTAAATTATGGTTAATTAATCTAATATTATTATGATATCATAAAAATGAAAAATATAAAGAATTCCAAGAAATATGGGGAAAATATGCCAACAAGGCAAAAGGATGTCAGAAGAACCAGAAAAATAGCATAGATAAAAAAGAAAACAAGCATACAGATGGAGATATAAGAGGATACAGAGGATGTTCCCTTTTGTGTTTAGTTTAATGTTGCTAAAATTGTACAATTGTGTTATTTCTCTAGATTATTAAGATATGAAAGTTCAAATTTGAGAGATTTTGTCCAATTGTTTTAATTTTCACTTTTTTATGAATGTATTTATGGTAATAATTAAAAGAAATAATACAAAAACAATTTTTAAAATAGAAATAGAAATCAGGAACCCTAGTTCCAAATATTGATTTACCTACTTATTCAGTGTATGGCCTAGGGCCAGACCCTTTCTTCCCTAGGTCACAGTTTCTTCATCTCTTAAAGGGGAAAGGATTCAATTGGATTACTTGAGGTCTCTTCCTAATCTGACATTATAAATTCCTCTAAGTAGGTGCAAACTCAAAGGGATTCAGTTGAAATAGGATAACTCTAGTTTTACTTTGTCTCAAGGCTTGGTGTCCGAGATAAAAAGGGGTCATGATCAGTTGCCACCAGTATCCTTTAGCTATTTTAATTCTTTGGTCTGAAGAACATATTAGAACAGTCATTCTACTGAGGAAGCAGGCAGCCACTCGCATGAAAGTGGGAGAGCCATAGGGTTTGACTCAGGAAGAGAGATAATGGAATCTTTTCCAGTATGGAAGGTCCCAACTACGTCACACAGTATCCTTCCTGTCAGATACTGCCTCTGGATAGTGTTGCCAGGTGTCTAGAGGTCTCCTCTCAGAACAGGGACTGGACGAAACTCATTCCCTCTCTTGCTCCCTACATTACCAACCTCCTGTGCTTCTATCTCTAACACTGTCTGAGGCCAAACTAAGTCTTTGTTTAGTTTCTCAACAGAGCTAATGGATTTTATCTTTGGATTTTAAGGACTCTGTGTCACAAAAGAGAAAGGAATGGTCCTGGCTTCATAGCCAACTTTTGCTTCTTTGTACAGCTAAAAATATGACATGATAGAGAGAGCATAGACTAGAAAGTCAAGAGACTTTTGAGCTTTAGACCATCTCTGATAATACTTACTCATCACTCCACAGCCACAAATGTTAGGCTATAGGATAGTGTCTAAAGTACTAGATATGGAGTACAGAATAATTAGTACATTCAAATTCTAACTCAGACACTTGCTAGCTGTGTGACCCTGGGCAAGTTACTTAACCTCTGTCTGCCTCAGTTTCCTCATCTATAAAATAGGGATAATAATAGTGTCTATTTCCCAGGGATTTTGTGAGGATCAAATAAGATTGTATTTGTAAAGCATTTTACAAGCCTTAAAATCCTATATAAATGTTTGATAGTATTATGATTACTTCACTGTATAATCCTTTGTTTTCACATCTGTAAAGTATTGGTATACCTGCTGACTTCACAAGGATCTTTTGGAAACATTTAAAAAATTTTTTCCTTTTTAATTTATATGAAAATATTAATAAACATTTTCCTGCATACCATGCTTTCTGAACTTCTTCCTTGAAGAAAGTGTGTAGAAGATCCTTTAGAGCAAATAGAATCTCTTGTCCAGTTAATATCTTTGCACTCATCCCCTTCAAATGATTATTTCTATGTTCCTTTCTATCTGGAAAGAATGGTAGAGTGATCACCAGGAACCTCTGTCAGTTCTAGAGGCCTTTGGTCTAGCAAGGCATCTTTAACTGATTATCAGGGTTGTTTTAATAGAAGATTAAATGACTGCTATTTTGGAATGTTAACTCCAAACTGTAATTTAACTTATGTGACCTTTTCTTTAAAATTCATATATTTAATTTTTTTTTAAATGCCACAAAATTGTCTTGGTAGAGAGGTTCTGGGAAAAGGGGAGGGGAAATCCAAGATGACTGTGCTAGTTTAGGCATTTCTCTCTTTAATCTAAAAAAGCTTCTATTTAGAATGTTAAATAAATAAAAAAAAATTTTCAGACAGACTTGTACCAAATGTAGTGTATAGTTTTCCCTTCCACACTGTAATTGTGATTTTGATATGGTGCAAGTTGCCATAAGAAATTAAATGGGAATTTGAAGGGGAGTTTTGTGGAAGCTACAGATTTCATGCCAAGGCTAGCAGAAAACATAGAAAAATTTAAATGATCAGAAATGTATAAAATACAGTATTTTATCATAGTATTGAATTATATCAAAAAAGAAAAGGAAATTCACAAAACTGGAAGACTTCTTCCTATATGAAGTGAGGGCCAAAATTTTTTATGTAGATTTTCCACATTGTGGGGAATAATTGTACACTGTGTGTGTGTGTGTGTGTGTGTGTGTGTGTGTGTGTGTGTGTGTGTGTGTTTGAGGTAATGGTGTTAAGTGACTTGTCCAAGGTCATTTAACTAGTGAGCATCAAGTGCCTGAGGTCACATTTGAACTCAAGTCCTCCTGTCTCCAGGGTCACAGCTCTGTTCATATAGTTGCCCTGAATAATTGTAGTATTAATGTTTTTTCTTCAGTAAATCAAATGAAAAAGTATGGCATGATGGAAAGAATATTGTACTGAGAATCAGGAGGATTCTGCTTAACTTTGAAAAGTCATTTGTAGCTCAAATGCCTTATTTTCTAATTCTAAAATTCTATGTAGTGTACTCTAAAGTGCTTTCCATGTCTAACATTCTATGTCCTAAGGTAACTACCAGTTCTGCTATTCTATGCTTTATATTTTATATATTTTGACTCAAATTTGAGTCTAATATTTGTTCTGTGTTCTATTTTAAGGTACCTACTAGTTAGCATTCTGTATTCTAAGTTTTTTTTTTATTTCTAATATTAGGGACTTTGTTGCTTCCTTTTTCACAATATTCATTCTCACAAGAGGTGAGAAATGCTCACAGATTTTCATTTGCTGTGTTAGAAGAGATAATATTGAAGTTCTTCCCTGAAATGGAGTTTTTTGAAATTGAAGGGCTTTGAGATTGAACTCAAAGAAAAACTTGGTTTTTCTAAGCTCCCCATCTGTTCTTGAGAAAAGGAGATGGTGGTAACAATTCTTCTTATCCTGGATTGTTTTTGTCTTTCCTGCAGATGGTTCAAGCCCACCAAATTCCATTGAGGATAGTTACTATGAGGATGCAGACAGCAGTTACCCTGTGACCAGGATTAATGGAGAACAGAAGAATTCTTGTAAGTGCTAATGCATTCAGAGTCTTGTGGAGATCTTCACTCTCAGAACCTATTTGTGGCACATAATCTCCACAACTGCAAGAAGACTATTCAATAAAATTGAACAGTCACTGAATAAACACTTAGTCTGTTCAGAGCCCAGCTCTAGTTATGCCTCCAGAAAGTCTTTCCTGGTCCCTCTAGCTCAAAATTAGTCAGCAAGCATTTATTAAGAGCCAGTTATGTGTCAGGCAGGCACTGTGGTAAATGCTAGGGATCAAAAGATAGACAAAGACAGTCTTTGCCCTCAAGGAACTTACAGTCTAAGAGAGCAGGCAACATTGCAAATAACTGTGTATGAATAAGCTATATATAACATAAATAAAAAATGATTAAATGCTGGGAAGGCACTAAGAATTAAGAGGGACTAGGAAAGTCTTCCTATAAAAGGATAGCCAGGGCAGCCAGTAGGTAGAGATTAGGAGGGAGAGCATTAAAGGTACCAGAGGCAGCCAGAGAAAATGCCCAGACCCAAGAGGTAAAGTTTCTTATTTGAGGAAGAGGTATAAGGTGTAAGAAGACTGGAAAGTGGAAAAGCAAGGGAGAAACCTAAGTTACAAAGGGCTTTGAACTGTAAAGAAAGGATTTTGTATTTGCTCTTGGAGGTGGCAGGGACTCAGTGGAGTTTATTAAGTGGGGGGCATGACATTATTGGACCCACAGATTTAGGAAAATGAAAATTTAGAAAAATGTTGGTAATTGAATGGAGGATGGACTGGAATGGTGAGACTTGTGGGAGGCAGACCCAACAACAGATTATTATAGTAGTTCAGGTATAAGGAGGTGAGAGTCTGGGGAAATAGTATTCTCAGAGGAGAGATGCTGCAAAGGTGAAGTTGACAGATTTGAACAATAGATTGGTTATGGGGTTTTGTCCTCTCCTACATACTTGATCCCTTTCTGAATACTTCTTTTTTACTACAGAACTGGGAGCTTCATTAGCATAGTGATCATATATTATTCATTATATTAAGTATAATGCTGTACTTAATAATAATCAGTCATGTAAAGTGAAATAAATGAGGCAGAATGTAGACTGATATTAGGCAGATTAGCTAATCCCTGGCTCTGATGGAATCTTCCTTGGTTATAATGGCCAAGTAGCAGAGACTAAGTAGCTTTCACATTCTTTGTTCTGACTTTCTATATCAAAATCTGAATGAAATTTGTGGGCTTTGTTGCTGCTGCTGCTGCTGCTGCTGTTGTTGTATATCATAGTCTTTGTTCTCAGGATCAATTCCAGTTTTATAATTCTATGTTAATGATTCTAGGTCCCTTTCAGCCACTTAACAAATACTTATTGAACTGAATTGAACCCTAGAGCCAGATGGCTTCCCTGATCTGGGGTGATCCCAAGAGTAACTTGAAACTTTCCTTTGCTTCATTCAGATAATGACTCAGATGCCATGAGCAGCTCTTATGAATCTTATGATGATGAAGAAGAAGATGGAAAGGGGCAGCAGTTAACCCACCAGTGGCCTTCAGAGGAAGCCTCCATACACTTGGTGAAAGACTGTAGAATCTGTGCCTTCCTGCTCCGGAAAAAGCGCTTTGGCCAGTGGGCCAAGCAACTGACTCTTATCAGGGATAACCAGTTGTTGGTGAGATCTAGTGATTTTGAAAGCATGTGTATAGGTGATATGTATGTGCATATATTTTGGGTGGGGGTGACAAATGTACATGTGAACAAAGTGTACTAGTCATAGACTCTCTACTCTGACATTTCATAGGATCCTAGAAGAGACATTTTCCTTCTTGGTACCTTTTTTGATAAAAGTGCTTTGTCACCATAAAGAACCATAGAAATGAAAATCCTTATTACTGCCGCACTTCTAGTGATCCATTTCCTAGGTTTTGATGTTGTCTTTACAATTATATTTGTTTTCTTTGAGTTATTAGTTATTAATTTGTTAACAATAAATCTGAAATTTATTTTAATGTTTTGATAGCTATATTTAAATACACTTAGTTTCTTTGGTAATCCTATGTATTTTAATTTATTCTTTCAAAAAAGCATCATTCTGAGAATGGAGTCCAGCAGCTTTACCAGAATGCCACAAGAGGTCCATAGCACAAAACAAGGCTAAGAACCTTAGTTTTAGTTAAAAAATAATAAAAAAATCATTCCCTTGGCCAGACCTTGGGGGATGAGCCTCATCTCTCTGCTCTTGGTAAGCTGAGCCCCAGAGGACTGGTTGTCTCACATAGTCCATCATTGGGTTCATCCTCAAATTCTTCCCATTATGGTATAACCTATGAAAAGCTGTGAGCCTTCAACTATCCTTCAAGAATTCAGGTTCTCTTCATTCATAGATGAGGCAGATGAAGAAGATCTAATCTATAGAACTATCAATATTTTTATTTATTTATTCCCCTTTGTTCTTCATGTCTCACTATGGCATAGGCAAGATCCTGGGTTTTCTAAGATTATGCCAGTGGAATGCAAACTCTGGCAGGTCCTTCCAAGCTCCAAAATGATTTAAAATGGCTTGGCAATGCAAAAATGCATCTTATCCAAGGACCAGATCAGTTTAATGTGGAAAGGCACATCTCCAAAAGGTTGACAATTAGATGATACATTCTTAAACCCTGGCAGTTGATGAAGTAAATAAAAATACAAAATGGCCCTCAGTTCTGGGTAGTCCCTCTTCTGTTTCCATAGCAACATAGCTTTGTCTCCCATAACATAGAGAGAGAACAGAAAAGAGAGCAGTAAGAATCACAGTTTTTAGATTATCTTCAAATTAGAATTTAATTCTTTAATCTGAATGTGTGATCTTTGTCTAAATGTTGGATTTTCATGGTATTAGTAAACATTGTTAGCTATATATGGCACAAATGAAAGGTAATGGGTCCCTACCAAAAACCATTAAGACTGGTGTTTCTCCATACTTCTTGGACTGGATTGAGCAAAATTAGACAAATTAGCTACCACGTAGTCCCTGAGAGGTTAGGATGAGGGTGAGGGATGTCCCTGGTATGCTTGGGTTCCTTGTTAAAATCTCTCTTTCTGTGTAGCTATTGGGGAGCCTATGTTTAGTGAGTCTGCTTTTTCTGTCGCTGTCATATGTGGCAAAGACCCTGAAAGTGGGCTCTTTTTTCCTCCCCCCCCCACTCATTCTCTTTCTCCTTCTCTCTCTCTCTCTCTCTCTCTCTCTCTCTCTCTCTCTCTCTCTCTCTCTATCTGTTTCTCCATCTCTCCAGTGTTATAAAAAATTCCAAGGACCACCAGCCCCACCTGAAGCTGCCCTTGGCTGTATGTAATGTCATTTATGTGCCCAGGGATGGACGTCGCAAGAAACACGAGCTCCGCTTCTCCTTGGGTGGTACAGAAGCCCTGGTTCTGGCTGTCCAGAGCAAGGAACAGGCTGAAGAGTGGCTGAAGGTAGGAACACTAGTCTCCTTTTCCTGGACCTAGCTACTTCAATGCCCTAAGGGATGTGGGGAGGTGGGGAGGTATCTTTCATGCAAGTTTGGATTTCTCAGGCTCTCGATTGGTAGTCAGATCCAGAGCAGGAATTAGCCTGACCCACACAACCATTATATACAACTCAGTTCATTTCATGATCCTTACTGGGGTAGAGAGAAGAATTCTCTGGGAGTGTTGGGAATCTGGGACAGTGTTGGAAGTCTGATCAAATCATAGAATATTAGAATCTGAAGGAATTTTAGAACATAGAATGTCAAAGCAGAAATATCAAATCTGGAGGGAGTCCTTAGAACATAGGATCTTGAAATAAGAAGGGAACTTAGAAGTTACCTAATCAAAGCCGTTTATTTTATAGAGAAGACCAAGTAAGCTAATTGACTTGCCTGAATTTATATAACGAATTAACAGCAGAACCAGGACTGATTTCCATCTCTGCCAGTATCTTCCCAGGACTCCCGGGGGGGGGGGGGGTGCCTGTGGCTTTCTCTCCTTTTTTTTTAATAAAAGAAAGATTTTATTTATTTTGAGTTTTACAATTTTCCCCCTAATCTTGCTTCCCTCCCCCCCCCCCCCCCCAGCTTTCCCTTATTTTATTGTATCATTAAAACATTGGAGCTTAGAGCTACTTCTCTTTTTAGGCTTTCTGTGGTAATCTTATTGGATTTTGGTTCCTCTCTTTATTTTGTCTTGGGAGTAAAAAGGAGCTGAGTTGGATGATCTGTAAGATTGCTTCCAGCTCTGATATCTGTTGTTCTTGGGCCTCAGTTCCCTCCTTGGTGAAATGCAGAGGTTGTACTAGATGAGTTCTGAGGTTCTTCTCTGAGTCCTAGAAAGACTCCCAAAGTAGGAGGTAGGTGAAATCTGATTTCTGGTTCCTAAATTACCATTAGAACTGCCTGTGAGACCTTGAGCCAACCACTTCTCTCTGAGTTCCGATTTCCTCCTTTATAAAAATGAGATGATAATTCCTGCCCTACTTGCCTTGGAATTGTCAAAACCAAATGAGACAATGTGTGTGAAAGCTCTTTTAAACTGTCTATGCATATAAGAGATGGGTTATATTAAAGCATCTCTGTTTCCCAAGGCCCCTTGCAAAGGATATTAGTATCACTCAAAATCCTTCCAGTTAAGGAATCTTTCTCTCTATCCCTTCCCCCTACATTAATTTTTAGAAAAGATGAGAATGTTTCATGCTTATTCTGGTCTTTTCCACAGGTTATCAAAGAAGTGAGTAAGTCTAATGGTGGAGCAGATGGAACAGAGGAGCCCAAGTCCCCAGTTTTACAGTGCAAGCTAGATCTAGAAAAGGTAAAGACTCTTTTTGAGTGTCCTCTTAGCCCTTCCAAGAAGCTTATTGTTTCATTCATTGATTCATCTATGAAATATTTACCAGTTGCTCAAAATGTACAAATCATTCTCTATTCTGAAGGGGATATGAAGATATAAGATCCTCAGGTTTTGAACTGAAAAGGCCCTAAGAATTTAGCTGTTTCCAATCCCCTATTTTTATATGAAAGCCAAAAAAAAACTAATTAAAAAGTAATAGGATGCTTGACTCCAAATCTAGTACTCATTTTACTAGTCCATGTTGCATTGATTTCTTGTAATTTTAAAATCTGATTTTTATTCTGAACTTAATGTGTGTGTGTGTGTGTGTGTGTGTGTGTGTGTGTGTGTTTATTTGTGAGTTTCTGTATAGATAGCCTTGGTTTCTTAAGGTGCTTATTGTCTAGTAGTGGTGATTAGGTGATAAGGCATGACTACTAATCCTCTACTACAAGGCATAATGGTGTAAGGAAGAGAAGAAAGCTATAACTAACCATGATAATTCATTGGAGGAAAAGATGACTTTGGCTTGGAGAGATCAGAAGAGATTTCACAGCAGTGATGATGGAGCTGGACCTTAAAAGATGAAATAGGTTTTGTTTTGTTTTTTTAAACTTCTTATTTAAATATCTTCTTAATATCAACTTTTTAAAAAAATTAATTCACATTTATTTTATCTCTCTCTCACCCCACTCTACCATGGGAGAAAAATAAAAGCCTATAACCAGTAAAAATAGTCAAGGAAAACAAATTCTTCCATTGACCATTTCCAAAAACGTTTCTCCTGTTTCTTGTATAGTTCATTCCTTCTGTCAGAATGTGGGTGGCGTTCTTCCTCCCTCTTCTTCTCATTGCACTGATTGGAGTTCATAAAACTTGATGAATTGAATTTGTTCTTGTGGAAATAAAGTGGAGAGAAGGACATGTAAAAACTGAAAAGATGTGCTAGAGCTAATAGATGAAATGTAATAGGGTTAAAATAGGGGGCAGCTAAGTGATGCAGAGGATTGAGGGCCAGTCCTGGAGTCAGGAAGACCTGAGTTCAAATCCACCTTCAGACATTTAATAATTACCTAGCTGTGTGATCTTGGTTAAGACACTTAACCCCTTGCCTTAAATAAATAAAAAAAGAATTAATAAGGTTAAAATAGAAAGGACTATGTTTGAGTTTTAAAAAAAATGAGTTACACATCTTATAGCAAGATAACTGTTCTTATGGATAAGATGTGGAGTTTTTCCACAGAATCTCAGATAAGTTATTTTAACTCTCTAGGTTTTTAGAGGTCATTTTGTCCAAAATGCACCTAAATGCAAATTCCTTTTACAAATTCTTTAATGTTAGACACTCATTCAGCCTCTGCTTAAAGACCTTTAGTGATTAAGAACCCAGTATGGAATGAAAGGAATGAAAGAAAACATGCATTTATTGAGTGCTCTTCCTATGTGTTAGGTACTGTGCTGAGTGTTTTTTTATAATATTGCCTCATTTGATCTTCATTACAATTCTTCAAGGTAGGTGTTATTAGTATCATTTTACAATAGAGGAAACTGAACAAATTGAGGTTAAATGAGCTGCCCAGGGTCACCCAGCACTGGTCTGAAACGGTATTTGAACTCCTGTCTCCAGGCCTATGGCTCTGTCCACTTTATTACCCAGCTGCCTCTGGGGAACTTGTTCTTTTTTTTTTTTGGACCTCTCTTTATTATCAAGGGTTTTTGCTATTGTCCTCCATAACTTTCTCATTGCTCTTAATTCTTCCCTCTGGGGCCAAGCAGAAAAGTATGATCCCACTTCTGTATAAATCTCCACACAATACACACACACAGACACATCCTACTGACTAAACTTTTGATGATAGTATTGATTTATTCTGAAAGGAAAAATCATGTTCCTCCTTAAAAAGAGAATTAATGGTTGCTTACCAACCTCATAGAATCACTATAGCAAAGTGCTTTGTGGACCTGTCAAGCACTATAAAAATCAAGTTGTTATTGTTCTTTATTAGCTAGCTTGGTCCTCAGATGGTAGAGACCAGGGTTCATCAGTGGATTCAGACTCCAAGCCTTTCCTCCTTGGTGGGTCTCAGGAGAGCTTCAGTTCTTTAACCTGGTGTGAGAACTGACCACATGATCATGACCATGAAAACAGGACATTGGTGTGGAGGGGAGGGAGAAGGTGGCACAGCTGAGGAGAGAATGGTACTTCACCCATAACCCGACTGTTTGTTCCCACAGAGATTATCCCCGGACAAGCAGACATCAGATTCAGACAGCATCAGCACGGGAGAAGGCTGCTCAACCAGTAGTCGCCGTGAGCCAGGAGACTCTGGTGAGAGCCTAACTCTTCCCTCCATTGGGTGAAGGATCCCCAGATGCTCCCTCACAGTACCCCTAAGGGAAGATGTGTTGCATGAGTGTGTGTGTGTGGTGGAAGGGCAGAGAGTGATTATGCTTCTTTGTGTGCCAGCGAGCAAGCGCATGTGTGGGTGTGGGTGTTGATTATTCACAGGAAAGATTTAAGCAGTCCCCCACACACAGTGCAAGTGTAGTTGTTGATAGAGCAGAATGTTAAACCTGCTCAAGTACATCCTGGATCAACCCTTCTAGGGATGCAGTCCCAGGAGAGGGTCTGCACGTTCCTCCCATCAAGGAGTGACTTTGAGTCAACAGACCTGAGTTTGAATCCCTACTAACTGGGCCGCCTTATACTAGCCATGTGACTAGGCCTCCATTTTCTTCTCTATAAAATTGGTGATGGAATGGGGTGGGGGTGGGGGGGGGTGGGGAATCTTTCTAGTACTTTCCCCATAAAGTATTTCTTAGCTTCCTCAAACCAGATATGATTTTTTTTAAACATTCATAGCATGTTTCTTTTCTATTTCTTATGACCCTTATACTCCATTGAGTCAATACGTAGATATATTGTATATGGCTAATCTCCTCTAAGGGACTAAGGGCACCCTCTATGGTTTTTGCTGAACTGGAAGAATGTTGTTGATAGGAGTTATATTTTGCTTGGGGTTGAGCTAGGTGACCCCCAAAGTCCCTTGTAACTCTGAAATTCTGTGACTGAAATATATATGTCAGAGAGTCACTAAATTGATTCTTCTGACATCCTGGAGAATCTTCTAAATTAAGAAATATCAGTTAATTAATTGTAGCAGTTTTTATTCTGCAAAATAATGTTATGTACATTATCTTCTATTGATTACACTTGTTATTTAAATAATCTTGAGAAATTCACAGATTTCATTAACCATGGCAGTCTTGTTATTATATGCCTCAATTTCCTCATCTGTAAATTGAAGATAATAATAGCATCTTCCCAGGGTTGCTGTGAGGATCAAATGAATTAATCATTATCATATTTGCACAGTACTTCAAGGTTTCCAAAGTGATTTATATAAGTTAATACTTATAGTAATACTTTATAAATGTTAACTATTTTAGCTATGTTAACTGCTCTGTGGGGAAAAAAAAAACCAGAACATAATAATGTATATGTATAGCAGTTAGGTAACAGAGATAGAATGCCAGACTTGAAGTCTACCTCAACTACTCCTTAGCTTAACCTCCCACAGCCTCAGCTTCCTCACCTGAAAATAG
Source organism: Macrotis lagotis (assembly GCF_037893015.1). Taxonomy (NCBI): domain Eukaryota; kingdom Metazoa; phylum Chordata; class Mammalia; order Peramelemorphia; family Peramelidae; genus Macrotis; species Macrotis lagotis. The sequence goes on from NC_133658.1 coordinate 366,871,324, forward strand.
TGATAATAGGACCTACCTCATGGGATTGTTGTAAGAATTAACTTAGGTAAAGCACTTTGAAAACACTGAAGTCCTATGTGAATATTTGTCATTGGAGTTGTAATGACTGTTAGTTATTGAATTTTTAGAGCCAAAAAGGATCTCATAGACCCTCAATCTATTCTCAGTTTCCAGAATCAGGAAAGATCATGAGTAAGATATGGGGAAGGCTCTGAAGATTCATAACAAGCTCCTCCACCCTCCTCATGTCTCTGTTTTTGTGATAGGGAGAGGCAAGAAGAGTAGTCTGGCAGAGCTAAAGGGCTCTGTGAGCCGTGCCGCAGGACGGAAAATCAACCGAATCATCAGCTTCTCCAAGAAGAAATCACCAGCTGAAGATGTGCAGATGTCCCCGGCAGAGGATGGGGTCCCATGCTGTGGTTGGTATAGGAGACGATAGGGACTTCAGTATTGCTACCCTGTGAGCCCAGACACTGCTATCCTTATAAAACAATGGACTCTTAGAGATGAGGAGTTTTAAAGAAGATATTTAGTCTATCCTCCTAGAGAGTACTTGATTTGTCTCCTACACAGTGCAGGATATCTCAGTTCAAGTTAGGAAACATTTATCAAGGCATTGTTGTATGCAAAGCAATGGGTATGATACAAAGGCAACGATAGGAAGCAGCATGATATAGTGGAAAACGTAGTGAGTTTTGAGGGTTACCTGGAAGTACCATTTACTCCTATGTGATTTTGGGCAAATCATTTAACTCCTCTAGGCTTTGATTTCTCACCTGTAAAGTAAGAAGTTGGATTAGATTTAAGGGTCATTCCATCTTTATCTCTGTGAAACAAACCCTGCCCTTGAGGAACTTATATTCTACTGGGGGCATGCAACATATACACAAGTAAGTATAATATAAAGAAAACTGAGAAGGAACAAAGTGTTATTAACACCTAGGGGAATCAGAGAAAATTTCATGGAGGAAGTGGTACCTTTATTGAACCATGGTGGGAAAATAGGTTTCTGAGAGGTGGCAAGTAGAGTGTGTCTCAGGTTAGATGACAGTCTTTGGGAATGCAGAGACATAGGAGATGAAGAATTGTTGAAAGAAGAGTTAACAATACTGTTTAGCTAAAAAATGGAATTTGTGAAAGAGACAAATGAATTAAAACTGGAAAATTAAGTAGGAATTGGATTGCAGAGGGCCTTCAGTGTGGAATTGGAATTTTATTCTGGAGGCAGTAGGGAACCTTTGAAGATTTCTGAGCAAAAAATATTGTGGTCAGTTCTATATTTTATGAAAATTATTTTGTTTATTTTTTTGTTTTTGCAAGGCAATGGAGTTAGTGACTTGCCCAAGGTCACGCAGCTGGTCCTCTATTCACTGCGTCACCTAGCTGCCCCCTATGAAAATTATTTTGGAAGCTCCAGAGGATGGACTGAAAAAGGGGGAGACTAGGGCGGCTAGGTGATGCAGTGGATAGAACACCAGCCCTGGAGTCAGGAGGACCTGAGTTCAAATTCGGTCTTAGACACTTAATTAATTACCTAGCTATGTGGACCTGGACACAAGCCACTTGCAAAAACCTTACTTAAAAAAAGAGGAGAGACTTGAAAAAGAAAGACCAATTAAGAGACTGTTAATCCATTCAAGAGTGATGAAGACTTGAAAACTAGGGTGGGGTGGTGGCCATATGAATAGAGAGAAGACAGATATAGGAGAAGTTATAGAGGCCGAGACTTAATAATTGACTGAATATATTAGAGTAAGGAAGAGAAAAGAGTTAAAAATGAACTCAGTTTTTGTGGTCTGAGTTTCGATTAATGCCTCAGCATTAAGATTCTGTCTAAATTCACAGGCTTTTTGACTCCTGATATGATGTCTGAGGCCCTGGGATAGCTAGCATTGCATCATTTTTTTCAGTTCTTCATAGGTGACCTTCTCCTTTTTCAGGGAATTTTCTCAAGTTTGCTCTAATCTAGAAGAAAGTGGCTATTACTTGTCTTATCACTTCTCAATAGATTCTGTAAGAGTTGAGCTAAGGGGACCTCTAGAGCCCTTCCAATTAAAGATTTGATGACATTTCTTATTCTATGATCCCTTCCAGCTGTGTTCTTCTATGTTCTTGTATTTTTAATTCAGTGTAATTGTAATCTTAATTTAAAGAAGTGTTTTTTTTTTCTGCAAGGCAATGGAGTTCAGTGGCTTGCCCAAGGCCACACGGCTAGGTAATCAGTAAGTGTCTGAGGCCGGATTTGAACTCAGGGACTCCTGACTCCAGGGCCAGTGCTCTATCCACTGTGCCACCTAGCTGCCCCTAAAGAAGAGTTCTTGCTTAATTCTGTTATGTAGTTTTGCTTACTTCACTCACTAGCTGGTCTTAGAAGTTTTTTGACTCTTCTGAATCTTTCATATTCATCATTTCTTACCACACAGTTAATAATCCATTACATCAAGGCATCACAGATTGTTCAATCATTCCTCAATCAGTCTGCATCTACTTTGATTCCAGTTCTTTCCCATCCAGATCATTCTTAATTTAAAACAATTATCCATAGATGGGTATGGTACTCTCAAAGCTTTTCCTCATTTCTTTCACCAGTGATTCAGGTCTTGCTGGATACTGGTGACTAGAGATAGAAGCAGAGATGGAAGGAGCAGCTAGGTGGCGCAGTGGATAAAGCACCGGCCTTGGAGTCAGGAGTCCCTGGGGTCAAATCCAGTCCCAGACACTTAATGATTACCTAGCCGTGTGGCCTTGGGCAAGCCACTTAACCCCGTTTGCCTTACAAAAACCTTAAAAAAAAAAAGAAGCAAAGATGGAGTCATGAAGGAGTTTCATAACAGGATTCATGCAGCTCCTAAGCTCCTACTTGTTCCCAGTCAGATCACATTCCTTGAAGACTTTCTTAGCCCTCAAATTCTAGGATGTCCTATAATTAAAATGTAAATCATCAAGAAGTTTCTTCTTCCCCATCCAGGTTACTTGAATGTCTTGGGGAACCAGTGCTGGAAGGAACGCTGGTGTCGCCTCAAGGGCAACACATTATATTTCCACAAGGATCGCACAGACCTTCGGACCCATGTGAATGCCATTATCCTTCAGGGCTGTGAGGTAGTGCCAGGCTTTGGTCCCAAGCACCCATTTGCTTTCCGAATTCTCCGTGGCCGGCAGGAGGTCTCTATCTTGGAGGTAACAGTAAAATTCCTGAAATGTTCTATATAGTTTAGAGACTTGGAAAGAGCCATGCATTTAAGGTTTTTCCTAAAAAGATAAATATGAGCTATTGTATATTACATACCACACAATCCATTAGTAAGTTCCTTCCCTTTTTTCTTCCTCTAGATAATTTGAGGATGCTTTCTCCTCCTTCATAATAATCTAAGACATGGTGAGATGAGTGTTCTGAATGGCCCCAGATACCTATAGAATTCTTGACTCAAATTATTAGAGTTGGGTAGAAGCAGTTGGAAATATAAAACCTAGAATGTCAGAGCAGGAGAGGACTTTAGAATACTAGAACTTTAGACTTTAGAACTTAGAGCATAGCATGTCAAACCTAGAAGGGACCAAAGAACTCTGCCTAAGGGAGTGGGCAAGAATCTTGGGATGTAGAATTTCTGGCAGAAAATCCTGCCTAAAGAAAGGGTATAGTTACCCAGATGCAATCACCTATCCCCTATCACCTGAATCTGTGCTTTGGAGAGTTCTTTTTTTTTTTAAGGTTTTTGTAAGGCAAACGGGGTTAAGTGGCTTGCCCAAGGCCACACGGCTAGGTAATCATTAAGTGTCTGGGACTGGATTTGAACCCAGGTACTCCTGACTCCAGGGCCGGTGCTTTATTCACTACCCTACCTAGCCACCCCATAGAGAATTCTTTAGTTGACCTAGGGCCTAGAGAAGTGAACCAGGCACTATACTAAGCATTTATATTTAATACATTTGCTTTATATTTTACTTTATACATTATACATTTTACTTTACATACATTTATATGTTATATTTTATATTACAAGTATTATCTCATTTGACCTTCCTAACAATACTATGAAGAAGGTGTGATTATTCTCATTTTACAGTTGAGGAAACTGAGGAAGACAGATCAAATGACTTCTCTCAGATCAGACAGCTAGTAAGTATATAAGGCCCAATTTAAACTCCAGTCTTCATGACTCTGCATCCAGCCTACTATCCACCCCACCACTTAGCTGCCTAGAGATGCCAAACCTAGGCTTTAGGGTCCTTGAAAGGCATTGTAATAGAACTGATAGGGGCTGGCCTTGAAGTCATGATAATTTAGGTTCAAAGCCTACCATACACATTTACTAGCTATGGAATCACTTTATAATACACTTAATATGATAGATTCACTTAATCTATACAAAATCAATTTTGCCATCTTTAAAATGGAAACAGAAATAATACCAATCTAATAGAATTGTAAGAATCAAAAAAGGTCATTAATGTTCATGTACTTTGCAAGCCAAAAACCATATATTAATGTGAGCTAGTATTTTCACTGGTAGGTCAGTCGTTTGATCACAACATTTATTAGTTGTATGTTGTAGACAGAGCACTATGAAAGGCACTGGAGGAAATACACATTTTTTCAGGATATACCCTATACCCTTAATGAACATATTATACTCTATTAAGGGACTATGACACAACTATAAAACACAGGATTATAATGATGGATAAATTTGAGAATTCTAAGACAAGGTGCTGTATAAAATTTTTTTGAATTTATTTTTTTAAAAATTTATTTATTTAAGGGACAGCTAGGTGGCGCAGTGGATAGAGCACCGGCCCTGGAGTCAGGAGTACCTCGGTTCAAATCCAGCCTCAGACACTTAATGATTACCTAGCCGTGTGGCCTTGGGCAAGCCACTTAACCCCATTGCCTTGCAAAAAAACTAAAAAAAAATACTTATTTTGAATTTTACATTTTTTCCCCTAATCTCGCTTCCCTCCCCCATCTCCCACAGAAGGCAGCCTATTAGTCTTTACATTGTTTCCATGATATACACTGATCTATGTTGAATGTGATGGGTGAGAAATCATATCCTTAAGGAAGAAAAATAAAGTATAAGAGATAGCAAAATAGTTTTTGGTCATTGTTCAAACTCCACAATTCTTTCTCTGGATACAGATGGTATTCTCCATCGCAGATATCCCAAAATTGTTCCTGATTGTTACACTGATGGAATGAGCTAGTCCATTAAGGTTGATCATCACCCCCATGTTGCTGTTGGGGTGTACAATGTTCTTTTGGTTCTGCTCATCTTGATCAGCATCAGTTCATGCAAATATTTCCAGGCTTCCCTGAATTCCCATCCCTCCTGGTTTCTAACAGAACAATAGTGTTCCATCACTATATAAAATATTTTAGAGAAAGTTATTACCAATTTGAAGAAACAGAGAAATCTTCTAGGAAGGAGCACTTGATTTGTCTTTTAAATGAAATGTCAGAGTTTACCAGATAAAGAAGGAAGAGAAGGCGTTAGTCACACAGAGAGCAATCTGAATGAAGATAAAGAAGTTAAAAGATGCAGTGGTGTGTTCACAATCACTATAGCTTAAGGGTATAGTTTGTAAAGAAAAAAAAATAGAATATAAAGCTGGAAAGAGAGAATGTCTCCAAGTCGTAGAGGTCTTTATATATTAGACAAGGAATCTGAATATTCCTTGGGAAGCAGTTAATGATCTTCATATGGAGGATGCTTCAATAGTACAAAAGATATACAGTGGTGGGAAGAATGGAGTAAAGGTTGGAAGATTTATAAGAAGGTTATTGGAGGAAAGAAGACAGAAAATGCAAGGGACAAGGTTATTGGGAGATAAGCTGGGCCTAGAACATTTCCTTATATTCTTGTATATTCACCATGGCCTGTCTTGATTGTGTCTCTTCCCCAGGCAAGCTGTTCTGAAGATATGGGCCGCTGGCTGGGTCTGCTGCTGGCTGAGACAGGCTCCAGAGTACCTCCCGAGGCCCTGCACTATGACTATGTAGATGTGGAGACGATAGCCAGCATTGTTAGTGCTGGTCGACACTCCTTTTTGTAAGAGCCTTACATCTATCTGGTGGTCAGAGTTCAGGATGGCCCCAAGAACAGGGTATCAGATCATACTCCTCCTGCCCTGTCATCAAGGAAAATAGACTGGTCAGATGGAAGAATGAGAGAGAGAATTAGCAAAGAAGAACAAGATAAGTTATAGGGAAATCCTATGGATGGATGTAGGCAGAGAGGGATCAATAAATGAACAGACAGGAAAATGGGCAAATGAATAGATAGCTTGATGGCTGAATAGAGGGTTAGATGGATAGTCGATGGACAGATAAACAAACAACTGGATGGGTGGTCTGATGGATAAATAATAGACAGAATGATGTGATGTTCAAGGAAAAAGTATTAGTATTATTTATAATAGTCCTGAAGCTGTAGAAACTTAAAATTAGAAATTTGCTTTTCTCTTTCCCTTTGTTCTCTGCTATCCAGATTTGCAAGTTCCTGTCAGGGCCAGTGGCCTGAGCCTAGGGTCTATGATGAGGTCCCCTATGAGAAGATGCAGGTATGAACATGTAAATCCTACCCCACAGAATGGTCAAGTCCCTAATCCCTCTTATGCTGAGGCATAGTGATATTCCAATACACCCATGAATTCTTAGTGTTAATTTTTAAATTTGGAGAAAGTTGGTGGGCATGGTGGCTAGAGCACTAGATATAGAGCCAAGAAGTTGTTATTGTTCAGTCATTTTTCAGTCATGTTATGACTCCATTTGGGGTTTTTTTGGCAAAGATACTGGAGTGGTTTCTTTCTTCAGCTCATTTTACAAATGTGAAAACTGAGACAAATAAGATTAGGTGTCTGAAGCTGGATTTGGACTTAAAAGTCAAGAAGACAGGAGTTTAAAACTGGCCTCAAACATTTACTAGCCATCTGTCCAAGAAAAGTCACATAATCTCTTTGCCTTAGTTTCCTTAACTATGAAATGGGGATAATATAGCACCTCTTTCTCAGGGTTGTTGTGAGATCAAATGAAATAGGATTTGAAAACAGAGCTTTCTACAATGTGACCATGGCTGCTATATAAATGCTTATTCCCTTTTTCCTTCCCTATCCTAAATCCTGGCTTTGCTTTCAGGTACCATGATGTCTATTTGTCTGCCTCACAAAGCCAAGGTTCCTCCCCACAGTTAATGAACCCCATGCCTACAGCAGTGAAACTGTATTTCTTTGTCAAGAAGCATGGCAGTCATGAAGTCCCAGATTTTTGGGGGAGGCTAAACTTGGTAGGGTTTTCTTGGATCCTAAATAATCTCCTTCTGCCCTTCTCTGCAGGACAATGAGCCCAAGCATCCATCTGGGGCCCAAGTGAAGCGACATGCCTCTTCCTGCAGTGAGAAGTCACTCCGCATAGACCCCCAAGTCAAAATCAAGCGCCATGCTTCCAGTAGGTTTTGTCTAGGTTTTTCTTCCCCTATTAAAGTGGGAGATGGCAAAGATTTCTTTTATTTTTTTACATTTCTTTTTCTTTTCTTATTTTTTGTAATTTTATTGGGGTTAAGTGACTTGCCCAAGGTCACACAACTAAGGCAATTATTAAGTGTCTGAGGCCCGATTTAAACTCAGGTCCTCCTGACTCCAGGGCTGGTGCTCTATCTACTGCACCATCTAGCTACCCCTAGATGGTGAAGATTCTAAAGGCTCTTCCAGCTCTGAAGTTTTATGCTCTAACATTATATGTTCAAGTACCTATGAGCACTCAAATTTTATATTTTATCTAGTGCTTTAGATTCTAACATTTTATGTTTCAAGGATTCTTCTGACTCTGATATTCTACATTCTTTGCTTAATATTTCATATTCTTTGCTCTAAAATCTCTTCAGACTCTTGACTGTCTGATTTTATTTGGTGATTTTCTGCTTAGAATTATACACACACTGGCTCAAAACTCTTTTATTTATAAAGTAAAATAAAAGTGCCTTTTACTTATATGTTTCCCGCACCTATATTTAATATACACCTATTCTCATAAGTTCAAAGGGTATTTTCTGAAAGCATACTCCTAAAACTATAGTGAATGGTCCCGTACTGTAAGCTTGCCTTTTATAGCCCTCTGAGACAGTTATTCCCAAACTGAAGCATTTCCTAATAGGAATAGTAAAAATAACAGCTATAGAACATTCTTCCCATAAACCCAGAACTCCCCTTCCCACAAATACTCCTACCATTAGAGGGCTGTATGGGCATCCCTGGAAGGGATGCATTCTTGAGGGGATAAGGTAAGAAAGCATATGTAGCGATGACATCTCTGGCCTCTAGTACTATGGGACCATTCCATTTATGAAGAGTCCTCATGTTGCTCCCACCAAGAGGCAATTTTTCCTACTGGGTGGCTCACTAGGTTGGGAATGTCTGAGCCTGTACCTCCCAGATGCCAGACTCGTCTTCCCTGTGGTTAAGCCTTCTCTGATACTAGAGGTCTTGCCTTCTTCCTCTCCAGATGTTCTATGTTCTTGCCTCCCTATTGAACTAGCAGCTCTACAGCAAGATGCCATAGCCAATGATGGAGGAAAAGAAGGAGCATTATCCTCATACCCTTCTCTCTTGTAGAGGTTGAGAGGCCACATTCCATAAAGCTGCTTCTGGCCTCAAATGTACCAGGGCTGGCAGACTAGTCAGGTTGGGGCCAATGTCCCAATCTTCTAGTTCTGTCAAGGGGAATTTCATAACAGGACATAGATATCTTTTCACATTGTAAAATACTAATACCTCCTTTCCTCTGTTATTCACCTCCTTAATTTCTGTCATTATATCAACTGAGGTAAAAGATAGGAACCAATCTCCACCACATGGAGATTGAAGGGGTATGTGTTTGTTTCTGTCTTGCTGAAATTTCAAGCGTCAATATGACTTAACACCATATATATGCATGTTCATATGTATATACATAATACACCTTCATAACACTTGAGTGGGTCTTTGTGATGATAATGTTGGGGAGGTCACATATCAAGGGCCCTTTATCTCTTCTCTGTCTTTATGTCTGAGGCCGGATTTGAACTCAGGTACTCTGGACTCTGGACACCAGGGATGGTGCTCTATCCACTGAGCCACCTAGCCACCCCTCTTCTCTGTCTTTATAGGTGCCAATCAATATAGGTATGGAAAGAATCGGGCGGAGGAAGATGCCCGGAGGTACCTGGTCGAAAAGGAGAAATTGGAGACTGAGAAGGGTTTGATCCGAAATGAACTAATGACCCTACGAAAAGAGAAGAGGGAGCTAAAGGAGACCCTAAAGAAGAGTGCAGGTACTGGTATTCCTCATCTTGGACAACAGACTCCCTTAGAACAATGTGGTCTTTAGGAAAGTCTTGCCAACATCTGGAATCAAGAGCAAGTATATCTTTTTGCTGGAAACGGTCAGTTGAAGGGATGAAAAGGTGGGCATAGCACACAGAGGTACCACCAGATTTTCCTACCTATGGCCCTGTTGGCTAAAGTGCATTATTCTGACTATGACTATGACAATGTCATTCAGCAGTAATTAATTTTTCTTTCACTTTAATGGTTTTCAGAGAATATTTTTCAATATTTTTTTGTAAATTCACCTCAAAGACAATATTATCATTAATTCATATTTTCACTGCATTTTATAATTTGTAATATGTAACACATAATTTATATTGTGATATAATATATCAAATATAATTTATAATACCCATGAGGTAGATTGTTCAAATATTATTGTCCCTATTGTTAATAATAATAATAATAGTAACAACAACAGTGATTATCTGAAGAGATAACATGGTATAGTGAATAGATGACCAGTGTTGAACCCAAGAAGACTGGCTGTAGGTTCTGACTCTGAACCACATCTGCAGTAAAAAGCAAACAAATTCTCATTGCTCTGAGACAATTCTCTAAAACTACAAATTGCAAACAGTTTGACCATTGGCATTGGTGGAGAGAGTTCTCCACACTAATGAGATCACAGTCACAGACAAAAAAAAAATTCTATACTATACTAGTTGAGAGGTATTTATGAAATATTGCTTTGTGCCAGGCACAAAGGGGGAAACAAGATGTATACATATAAAATAAAATCTGTATCAGATAAATACAAAGCAATTTATGAAAGAAGCCCTTGTAGTAGTTTTGGAAGGTCAGGAAAGGCCTCATGGAGGAGGTGGTGCTTAAACCTTGGTTTGGGGGAAGCTCAGGAATTCTTTTTTTTTTTTTAAAGATTTTTGTTTATTTTGAGTTTTACAATTTTTTCCCTATTCTTTCTCTCCCCCCCCCCCCCAGGAGGCAGTCTGTTAGTCTTTACATTGTTTTCATGGTATACATTAATCTAAATTGAATGTGATAAGAGAGAAATCATATCCTTAAGGAAGAAAAAGTATAAGATATAGCAAAATTATATAAGATAATGGTTTTTGTCCCTAAATTGAAGCTAATAGTCTTTGGTCTTTGTTCAAACTCCACAATTCTTTCTCAGGATACAAATGGTATTTTCCATCACAGATAGCTCAAAATTGTCCCTGATTGTTGCACTGATGGAATGAGCAAGTTCATAAAGGTTGATCATCACCCCCATGTTGCTGTTAGGGTGGGCAGTGTTCTTCTGGTTCTGCTCATCTTGCTCAGCATCAGTTCATGCAAATCCTTCCATGCTTCCCTGAATCCCCATCCCTCCTGGCTTTTAATGGAACAATAGTGTTCCATGACATACATATACCACAGCTTATTAGGCCATTTCCCAATTGAAGGACATTCACTTGATTTCCAATTTTTTGCCACCACAAATAGGGCTGCTATGAATATTTTTGTACAAGTGATGTTTCTGCCCTATTCATAATCTCTTCAGGGTATAGACCCAGTAGTGGTATTGCAGGATCAAAGGGTAGGTACATTTTTGTTGTCCTTTGGGCATAGTTCCAAATTGCTCTCCAGAAAGGTTTCATGAGTTCACAGCTCCACCAACAATGAAACTCAGGAATTCTAAGAGGCAGAGGTAAGAACATTCCAGGCCTGGGGAAGAGAGTAGAGGGACATATAGGGAGATGGTCAGTAGATAGTCATTCAGATGAGGGATGGAGGAACAGAAAGACAGCCAGAGTAGCTAAACTGAAGAGTATGTTAAGAGGAGTAATGTATAATAAAGTTCAAAACATAGGTTGGAGATGGTTTGTAAAGGAGAACCAATGGGTGATGATTGTAAGGAGTCAGCTTCTGGGTATCACATTTTAGGAAGAACATTGATAAGCTGAAGGACATATGAGGGGAAAAAAATTAGGAAGATAAGGGAATGTTATGAAAATCAGTTGAAAGAAGTAGGGATGTTTAGCTTTAGTAAATGAAGATGGTTTGGGATAATAATAGTTATCTTCTTGTATCTGAATAATTGTTCTGGGAAAAGACTAGATTTGTTCCCAAACTGGGATTAGGGTGGAATTGTTTTGGGGGGGAGGGGGAGGGGAGGTAGGGGAGGAGAGATTAGATGGGGATGTGAAATGGTACTATGGGAAGTTTTGAGAATTCTAGCTCATTGTAAAGAAAAATTTCCTAACAATCAGGGCCATCCCACATAGTCCAGATTGCTTCAAAAGGTAGTAATTTCCCTTTCGTTGGAAGTCTTCAGCTGAAAACTATATATTCTCTAAATGGGGATAATAATACTAGTTCACATTTCTATATTTTAAGGTCCATAAAGTCATTTTCTTTTGACAACTCTGATGTAGAAAATGCACATATCTCCAAGTTTACATTAAAAAAATCAAGACTTAAAGAAATGAAGAGACTTAACCAAAGTCATATAGTTAGTAAATGGCCGAATCAAAATTTGAATTCAGATCTCAGTGTGTCTCGTTCTACCCTTTGAGGTTCTTTTCAATTAGGAGTCTTAAGATTTTTCTACAGATAAGCCCTATTTGAAATTAGAGGTCCAGTCCCTATTTAATTATTCAGTCATGTCTTACACTTTTACACTTTTGTGACCCATTTGGGGCTTTCTTGGCAAAGATATTATAGTGATTTGCTATTTACTTTTCTAACGCATTTTACAGATGAGGAATTCAGGCCAACAGGGCTATTAAGTGACTTGCATAAGACCATATGGTTAGAGTCTGAGCTCAAGAAAGGAGTCTTCCTGACTCCAAACCTGTGGTCCTGGTCACTATTCTTTTTTTTTTTTTTTTTTAGGCTTTTGCAAGGCAAATGGGGTTAAGTGGCTTGCCCAAGGCCACAACACAGCAAGGTAATTATTAAGTGTCTGAGCTGGGAATTGAACTCAGTTACTCCTGACTCCAGGGCCAGTGCTCTATCCACTGTGCTGCCTAGCCGCCCCATCCTGACCACTACTCTTAAAAATTGGTCGCAAATTGTCTCTTTTCCTAAGGACTACTGACCACCTGGCGGTCCATATTTTCATATAAGCAGGCTTAGTCTTTTCTTCCCACTTTCATATCTCCTAGATAGGACTTGATGTTCTTGGCTTCCTGTCTTGGGTAGAAGGTGTGTCTCTTTCTATCTCCTTGCCAAATGGCTAATTTCCTTTCACTCTTCTGGGTCGGGTCCCAGATTCACAGAATCTCAAGAATGAAAATGGACTTCTTTGGAATTCATCCTTCAGGTAGTTGCCAATCTAACTTTCCTAAAGCACAAATCTGATCATTATACCCCCTACACAATAAACTTCAATGGCTCACTTTTACCTCCAGGATCAAATATAAACTCCTTTGTTTGCGCTGTAGACCCTTCATACATAGCCTGGCTCCAGTCTCCATTTCTAGTTTATTCCCATTGCTCCCCCTCCATCCAAACCTCAGTCTAGCAAGAGTATTTGCAAGGCAATGGGGTTTAGTGACTTGTCCAAGGTCACACAGCTGGGAATTATTAAGTATCTGTGGCTTAATTTGAAGTCAGGTCCTCCTGACTTCAGGGCCAGTGCTCTTATCCACTGAGTCACCTAGCATTCCTGATGTTCCTCCTACATGCCACTTAATCTCCTACTTCAGTGCCTTTGTACATCTCTTTCCCGGAATGGATTCCCTCTCATCTTTATCTCTTTAGAGTTAGAATGCCAGGTGAACACTTGCCAAAAAAAACTATTTTATGGAGAACTCACACAAGGCAAGTGCTCACAGTGGGGTCAGAAGAAGCAATACCAAGGCATCCTGAAGACCTCACTGAAGAATTTTAGAATTAGCTGTACAGCATGGAAGACACTGGCACAGGAGTATCTAGTGTGGCATGCCCCTCATTAGTGAGGGCGCTGCACTCTATGGGAAAGGCAGAATTAAAGCAGTCCAAAAGAAATGAGACATTTGTTGAGAGTTCACATGAACTATTTTATGCCCAACCTGTTGTAGAACATTCTTAGCTGTATTGGTCTGATCAGCCACAGTAGGACATACTGTAATTTGTCTCCAACATGGTGATGCCATTTTATTCTTCCTCAATAAAGAAGGACAAGAACCAACGAACAACCTAGTTTCCACTCAAGTACAGCCTTTTTTCTTTTTAATGAGTCCTTTCCTGATGCCCCCAGATGCAAAAGTCTTCCCCTCAAAAATTACCCTGTACATCTGTCTCTTTCGGGTGATTGTCACTTCCTTGAAAGTAGGGATTGTTTTTCCTTTTGTTTTTGTATTTCTATTACCTAGCAAAAATCCTGGCATATGTTTCATGCTTAATAACTGTTTGGTTGATTGATTGCCCCCAGAGGAGATTCATCCTAAACCAAACCCATGTAGGCATCTCCTTAACAGTATCCCTGATAGGTGGTTATCCATCACCACTCGAAGCCCTCCAATGATGAGGCATTGTAGTACAATGGAAAGAGTTCTGGTTTAAGAGAGGACAAGATTTAGAATCCCATAGCACTGCCTTTTTCTAATATGAATGACCTTAAGCAAATTCTTTCTATGCCTTTGTTCCTTAATCTATAAAATGAAGGGTTTGGACTAGATGGCCCTGATCCTTTCATTTCCAGATTTATCATTCTATGATTAACTCTGAAGGGAGCCCATTCCACTCTATTATTAGAATAAGTACTAATTATTAAGATGTTTTTCTTGCTATCAAGCTCAAATAGGTCTCTCTGCTACTTTCATACATGTTGCTCTTTCAGGCCAAGCAGAACAACTCCAACCCATCTGTATGACATGCCATCAAATACTTGAAGACAACTTTTATAACCTTTCATACCTTGACCCCCTCCCCCCAGTCAACCCACCAATGCTTCATCCAGGCTAAACATCCCTAGTTCTTCCTAGTATGGAAAGATTGATAGTCCCTTCACTGTTCTGATCACCAGCTGGTCAGTAAGAGAAAGGCCAAGTCGCCCACTACATCCTGGACCATCGCCATTCATCTTGACTTTTGACTTGCCACTGGATTTTGAAGCTCTGGAAGAAAGAGTGAGGCCAACAACTTTGTGAACTCTACCTAGGTTAAATCCAATTCACAATTGAGTCAAGATATCCTTGTGATATCATTAATCCTCTTTGAAAATGAAGGATAAACAGTCACTTCCTCATTAAAGTGTGGTCTTATGAATTTGACACAATACTTCAGATAGTTCCAGGCCAGGTGAGAGAACAGGGTGACTTTCATCTGTTTATTTTGAATCTTACCCTTTAAAGGCAGTTTCAAGCATATTCCAGTCTTCTGGGGCATGAGCTGGTGCCACCTAGTGGTAAAAGTGAGAATTTCTTGTCTTTTCTCCCCTTCACTATTTTACTCAAGAAGGGCATTCACACATAGGAGAATATATGTTGTTCTGGCTCTGAGGCTGTTTTTTTTATTAAGAAACTTGGAGAGGCAGCACAGTGCAGTAAGAAAACACTAAAATTAGAACATTGGGAAATGAGTTCAGATCTTGATTCTGACATATTCTATGACATTTGTTGTTTAACTTTTCTTAATCTTGAATATTTCGTCTGTAAAATGAGGGGGTTGGATTAGATAACTACTGAGGTCCTTTTGAGCCTGAGATCTATAATACTATAATATTCAATAGCTGAAAATTTGTGAAGAGAAACAGCAAATTACATCCCAATAGAAGGGTGATTGATGCTGGTCTTGTGGATGATCCTTAGAGGTTAAAGAGTTGGGCAAAAATGACACAACGCATTGAGGAAAAGCTAAATTCAATTTAATTAACATTGATTTATCATCTAATATACTAGACACCATTCTAGATACTCAGGATACAAAGATGAAAAAGTCAGTGGCCTGTGCCCTGGACGAGTTCAGTCTGATAGGGTGATAAGACAAACAATAATTAGTTAGAATTTGATTAAGTACATAGGAGAGGAAAAATAGAATGTTAAATAGTCAGAGATAGGATGAGAGGCTCTTCTAGAACACCTGAGGAACATTTGTCAAAATGCTAAGAATAGAATAGAATGTTTGTTCTTCTTTCTTGAAGAAGACCATGACATCAGGGAGGCGATGCCATGACAAGCACATGAATTGGATTTGAGTGAGGTGATGCTGTGCTACATCACCAGCCTCACTTTCTCCTCCCAAACCATCTGGGTCCAGTGGCCAGATGTGGATGACTGGAGATGGTCCTTGGATGCACGGCAGTCAGGGTTAAGTGACTTGTCAAAGATCACACAGCTAGGAAAAGTCAAGTGTCTGAGGCTAGATTCAGTCTCCCATCTTCCTGAATCCACTGTGCCATCTCAGGCAAGATTAATTCTGAGAATAGCTAGTAGTCTAGTTTGGGCAGAAAATAGTATATGAGAAGAAAATATAGTCGGAACTAGACAGAATAAGGAGTTTGTATGTACCTAGAGATAATAAAGAGTAAGTGAGGTTTCTGAGTTAGGTGGAATAATGTAGTCAGGATTCTGAATATTAAGTTGTCAGTGTGTTCAGGATAGATTAGATAAAGGGATGACTGGTTAGTGTGAGGCTGCTCAATGGGCCACATTTAGCTGTCCCTATAATCTAAATAAACTGTCCTAGACAGAATCTGGTCATATATCTTATGTAAGATATGGATACATACATCCATATAGATATACATACATACTTACAAACCATGGAATGGAAGGGGGCAAAGACACAGTCCCCTCAATTCAACATTTATGAAATCCACTGTGTGCAAAATATGCTAGGAGTTTTTGTCATCAGAGGTCATTGATATAGAGCTGGAAGGAATTTTAGAACTCAACTGATCCAAATTACAGATTTTTTTTTAACTGACGAACAACCTGAGGCAGAAAGATTTTTATGTGACTCACACAAAGTCACTCAAGATATTAACTAACAATACCAAGATTAAAACTCAAGTTGTCTGATTCCAAATTCAGTATTCTTTCCACTCTACCACAGTGCCCATCTGTTTGCATTCTAATGAAATCTCTGAGACCATTTAATCTGACTCATTTCAGAGGAGGAATTCCCCTACAAATATCTGAAAAATGATTATTCAGCTTTATTTGTTTTCAAATTATATAGAATAGTAGTTTCTACCTATCATTTTTTGGTAAGGTTTTGAATTTTACACATTTTCCTCCACCCTCCCTTCCCCCTCCGCCAAGAGCAGAAGGCAGTCTGATTATCTTTCCATGCTATACATTGATCAAAATTGAATGTGTTGAGAGAAAAATCATATCCTTGAGGAAAAAATAAAATATTAGAGATAGCAAAATGATATAGTACATAAGATAACTTTTTTAAAAAAAAACTGAAGATGATAGTCATTGGTCTTTGTTTAAACTCCACAGTTCTTTCTTTGGATACAGATGGTATTCTCTGTCACAGATATCCTAAAATAGTCCCTGATTATTGCACTGATGGAATGAGCAAGTCCCTTAAGGTTGATCATCACCTCCATGTTACTGTTAGGTTGCACAATGTTCTTCTGGTTCTGCTCATCAAATTAGTTTTTCCTTTTAGAAAAAGTATCTGCCTTTCTGTGACTTCCACAACTGGTCTTTGTTCTGGGGTCAAAGAGAACCAGTTTGATCACTTTCCCAGGACAGACATTTTGATCACAATCATCAACAAGAGAGACATTAAATCTCTTCCCCAGATTGAACACTGCCATGGCTGTTGAGTTCCTTCATCATCTTAATCATTTTCCTCTAGAGAGAGTACATGGTATAGCAAGAAATCTTGCTGTTTTTGTGATTTGGGGTAAACTTTTTAACTTCTCTGCTCTTATTTCTTTATTGGTGAAATGAGGCTAATGATACTTATAAGACATACTTCTTAGGGTCATTGTGAAAGTAACTCTCTCCCTTAATATATACACAAATAGGTATAGGAGTGCACTCTATCTGGTGGAACTCATTAGAATTGTGAGAACAATTCTGGAATGGTCATTGGAAGACCAATACTAACCAGTCTCCTTGTCTCACTTTTTCCTCTATCTAATCTAGCCTATGTATATTGCCATATTATTCTTTTTAATTCACCATAAGATAATTTTACTAAAATATTTTCTATCAATTACCACACTTCACGTAGTATCAGTTATTACTTGTCAGTGTCCTTCCCAAACTGAGGAACCTAAGACTAGGCATGATACTGTTTTTGAGGTTTCACTTGACTCCCAAGACTCCTGAGAGTCTTCTCAACAGAAAAAAGATGAACTGCTTTGATCTTGAAAATAGGGACACAATTAAAGGATCTGGAAGAGAAACTAGTGATACTAGAGACTCGATGTCGGGAGAAGGAGGAGAGGAGGATCGACCTAGAGCTGAAGCTTGTGGCTGTGAAGGAGAGCCTGAAGCAGTCCCTGGCAGGAGGACCTGCTCTGGGGCTTGCTGTGACCAGCCAATGCAAGACTGGAGTGAGTATACATTTTCCCTTCCTATGTCCTCCCCCACATACATACTGTGGATATCTGTTTGGGCAGAGATCCCTGTTTGGGGTGCTGGGAGATAGAAAAGGAGCAGCCTTGATCTCAACTCATAGCAACTCTACCAGCTTCTGTGATTCAGCTGACTTAAATTCAGTAAACCCTTCTAGTAGGAATCCAGAATACAAAGATAAATCAAGATATTAAGAAATTTTTGTCTTCAAGGAGTTTACTTTCTTACAAAGCAATGAGAGATAATTCATATCTGTGTAGCATCTTGTGTATTATAGTACTTCCTTCACAGCATCCCTATAGGACAAATAATTTAAGCATTATTATCTTCAGCTTGCAGATGAGAAGGCCAAAGTTTAGCAAATAAAATTAGATGGAATTATAGATCTGGAAGGGCTCTTAAAATGTGTCTAGTCCAATTTTTTCATTTAATAAGTGAGGAAACCAAAGCCCAAAGTAAGGGGACTATAAAGGAATAAGTATCAATGCTTAGATTTGAACCCTAGTCTTAAGACTTTTAATCCAGTTTCATTCCCACTACTTGTCCAGTTCAGGAAGCATTAAAAAGAGCACTAGAACTCAGGTTTCATGATTTCAAGTCCATGTTCTTTCAACTGTCCCATGCTGTAAATTGAGGAGTTGAAATATGCACTGTGTGCAGGAGAGATTCAGTGGAAAGAGAAGAGAGGTGAAGAGGGCTCACTTCTAGCTAAAGGAATCAGAGAAGACTTCAAGGAGGAGTTGACATCTGAACTGAGTCTTAAACAAGGCCCTCAAAGTCTCTGGGCCTCAGGTTTCAGGTTAAAATAAGCAAGTTGGACTCTTATGATTTTTGAGCATTTTCCTTGGTATCCTATGAAGTAAAGGAATTGACTAGGTTAAGTTGTGTGTGCGTGTGTGTGTTGTGTAGGGATGGGAGGAGGGAAAGAGTTGTAGCAAGGGGAAATAACAAATGTGCAGAAATGAGAGCTATGCAATAGCTCAGCTCACAAGAGGTTCATCTTCTGCTTACTATATTGTTAATATTAAGTAAGGCAGCTTCCTCCAGAATTCTAAATCTCATCTCTGATGCTCTCCCAAGGAAACAGCAAATAAGCCCCCCAGCCTTGAACTCTCTCCTCCTGTCAACTGTTCATCAGAACTTCGGAAGAGGAGTCCATCTATCAATGCTTCCAGCAAAGGGAAAGTGCTCCAGAAGGCCAAGGTATGGGAATATCACCTTATACAAAATCCAGCTACCACAATGCCTTGTCACACCTAAACACAGCCAACAATTAGAAAGGAGGACCAGGATATTTAATTCTGACACTGCCACATCTTTCTATGTTACTTTGAGCTAGTCCCTTTTGATCCTTGGATTTGAGTTTCTTGCTCTATAGAATAACAAAATGACCTTCTAGATCTTTTGATTCATCAAAGAGTTCCCAAAGAGTTCAGAGACTATTGATTCTTAGTTTTGACACAATTCAAATATTGGGCTAGAAATAGGAAATAAGAAAGGAGAGAATGGATGTCTTGCAGTTTAATGATGCCCTCCTTATTTATTTATTTATTTTTGATTTTTACAATTTTCCCCCTAATTTCGCTTCCCTTCCCCCCACCCCCCATAGAAGGCAGTCTGTTAGTCTTTACATTGTTTGCATGTTATACATTGATCTAAGTTGAATGTGTTGAGAGACATCATATCCTTAAGGAAAAAAATAAAATTTGAGAGCAAAATTACATAATTGGGGGGGGGGGTGAGCTTTTTTGCAAGGTGATGGGATTAAGTGGCTTGCCCAGGGCCACATAGCTAGGTAATTATTAAGTGTCTGAGGCCGGATTTGAACTCAGGTACTCCTGACTCCAGGGCCGGTGCTCTATCCACTGCACCACCTAGCTGCCCCTATAACAGTTTTTTTAAATTAAAGGTAATAATCTTTGGTCTTTGTTCAAACTCCACAATTCTTTCTCTGGATATAGATGGTATTCCCCATCACAGATACCTCCAAATTGTCCCTGATTGTTGCACTGATGTAATGAGAAAGTCCATTAAGATTATCAATGAAGGGGTAGCTAGGTGCCGAAGTGGATAGAGCACCGGCCCGGGAGTCAGGAGTACCTGAGTTCAAATCCGGCCTCAGATACTTAATAATTACCTAACTGTGTGGCTTTGGGCAAGTCACTTAGCTCCATTGCCTTGCAAAAAATTTTTTTTTAATTTAAAAAAATTATCAATTAAAAAAAAGTTTGATCAATGATCTCCTTAAACTGCATTTAGAAAACTGAACACAATATCCTGGATTTGGTCTGCCCCAGGGATATTTTGACTCTAAAAATCACACTTTTTAAGTCCAATTTGCATTAACATTTGCTCTCACTTTCTTAAATCTAGACAGTCAACAGAACAATAAAGTAAGTCCTAATTTGTAGCATTTGCTGATTTGCAAGGTATAAATGCTCACAATCAGCTCTCTGGTCCTAAGATGAGCTGGTTCCAGCATCCCTGGCACTGAACCAAATAGAATTCTTCATTTCCCAGGAATTTAGAGAAAATATGCATTTAAATGCAACTCAAAGTCACATTAACTTTTCCAAATACCATGTCACACACACACACACACACACACACACACACACACACACACACACACACACTTTTCTGACACATATCAGTAACTCATATTGTTTGAGATACATTGAAATCCTAGACCCTGTTCAGACTGCTGCCTAATTATGGCTCCCCATCTTGTATTTGTGAAGTTGAACTTTTGATCCCTCTTTGTTTTATAGCTTTTTTTTAGGTTTTTTTTTTTTTTTTTTTTTAGCAAGGAAAATGGGGTTAAGTGGCTTGCCCAAAGCCACACAGCTAGGTAATTATTAAGTGTCTGAGACCGGCTTTGAACCCAGGTACTCCTGACTCCAGGGCCGGTGCTCTATCCACTGCACCACCTAGCTGCCCCTGTTTTATACCTTTTGAATTAGATTCAATCTTGAATTCTAGCCTGTCACAATTTTTTGGACCCTGACTCCCACCATCAAGTATATTATCCTTTCCTCCATGCTTTGGCTTACCTACAAATCTAATTAACATACCTTCCATGTCTTTAACCAAGTTAATGATTATAAATAGTACAGGGCCAAGCACAGATTCCTGAGGCACTCTACTGGAAACCTTTTCCCCAAGCTTATTTTGAATCATGATGAACATTCTTCTCGTCTGGCCAGTTCCCTGGTCTGTAATTTTGTCAGTCATGTACAGGGCATCTATTGGCAGGGGAAAGTTTTCATTTTAGTTTTCCTTCTTCAAGTTTTTGCCTATACTAATTTTTGGTCAGTTACTTTTTCACTGCAAATACAGTTGTTAGTCAATCAATAAGCATTTGTGAAATGGAAACTGTATTCTAATGACTGAGGATACAAAAGCAAAGCAGGGCCTTGTCCTCAAAAAAGAGAAGTCATTTTTGTTAGTGTTTTAGGGAACAACCAATCATCTCTAAAATGAGAGGGTGGGCTAAGAATAATAGGTAACATTCATAAAAGCATTTTAAGATCTATTGTCTCCTCTATTCTTACAAAATGTCCTGCAATGTTAGTGTTATTATTATCCTTATTTTGCAAATGAGAAAACTAAGGCAGAGAGAGTTGCGGAGTGATTTGCCCAGAGGTCACATGGCTATGGTCAGAATTGAACTGAACTTTTTCTAATCTCGAGGTCTAACACTTTATCCACTGGACTACATAGTTATCTGACCAGATAATATATTTCCAGTTTGAAATTATGTGGGTCTTCTAGTCTTGAACCTTACTTCAATTTTTCAAGGATCTGTGATTTCTTTTGAATTGTGGGTGTGCCCTCCTTTATATCATCAGATTGCAACCCTGTAACTTAGATAATGATCTTTGAGGGGGTGCCATGACTGACACATTTTGCACCCTGCATCCAACCTAATAATGGGTTTCTTTGCATTGGTTCATCCCTAGACTATAGGAATATAGTCCCTGGCTATAGTAGTTTCCTACATCAAGACTTGTCAGTTTATTGGAATCTGCTTGAGTTTGCTCTCTGGCTTTTGAAAATCCAAGATCACCTTTGTGCCGTAAGAAGGATAGAACAAGACTTGAGTGGAAAACCTAGTGACCTCTCTAGTATCTTTCTTCTTTCATATCCATCCCCACTGTTATCCTACAGCAGGATTATTGTAATAGCTTCTGAATTGATTTTCCTGTGTCAGAGGGGTTGCTTTTTCAAGTATTGATTGGATTAGATGCCCTTTAATATCTCTAAAATTCTGTGATTCTGTGATAGTAATATTTTTGGTAGAAAACCACCCATCTCAGGAAGGTCACTAATTCTATTTCTTTGGTGCTTTAGAGTTTTCAGTTCCTATGTAGTAAGGAATCTAAGCATTATTAACATCTCCATTTTACAATGGAGAAAACTGAGGCTCAGGCCCTTGGCAGAGATCTGAGAGTAACAGAACTAGTTCTTGAATTCAGGTCCTATATTTCTGAATTCCAAATGCTGTCTGTCTGCAGAGAATTCAGGTTCCAGTCCCATTTCTGGCCCTGAGCAAATAATTTCCCTTCTCTTGGGACTCAGTGTCCTTTTCTAAAATGTGAATAATAATTTATATTCATATATATGTATATATGTGTCTGTATACATATATAGTATATGTATGCATATATAAAATATGTGTGAATAATAACATTTTTATTTATATATAACAAAGAACATTTAAATAGCAATTTCAAAAGCTTATAAGATAATGGATGTGAAAGCATAAACTTTAAAAATATGAACTAATATTATTTTTTGTTTTTATAACATTAATAAATAATTCTTATTGTTGGCCATATTCCTTGGGACCTGATGGTGATTCCCCTTTAGAGTGATAATAAGTCATTCACATAATAAATGCTTAGGGAGAACAATGGCCCCTTGCCAGGGGTATTGTAGATGGGGGACATGATTTGTATATAGTTAGCTTAAATAACCTCTGAAGTCTTTTCTAACTCTCAATTTCTATAATTAGGTCATTATGTCCCTGCTTTTTGGGTCTCAGGTTCCTCTACTATAAAATGAGGAGGTTAGACTGCGTGAGATTAGAGGTTATTTCTAATGATGAGATTCTCTTACAGCTACTCTAAGAGGGATCTTAGGCCTTCCTTCCCTCATCCATTCAGTAAAGCTAACCATTAGTATTTTTATACCTCACTTAGACACTGATTCTTTCTTTTCTCCCCCCTGACCTGTAGGGTAGAAGTAGAGTAGCCACTCATCCAAGGGGATTATGTGTCCTTCATTCATCTCAGGCACTATTCAATAAAACCTGCTTATTTATCTTTCTGCTTTGTAGGAGTGGGAAATGAAGAAAACCTAAGAGGAACATGAGAAATGTATCCTCTGGAAATACCATCTTCTCCAGCCCAACTTTATAATTCCCTTTTTCTTTAAGAACCAAAGAAAAGTACCACTGTTTGGGAATATGAAGACCACCTTCATTTTCTGTGTTGGGGTGGGGGGTGGGGGAGGAAGGGAAAGGGAGAGGAGGCACCTTGCCATAAGGGACACTGGGCTGGGAGGGAGAAATGGTGAATATGCAAGTGATGGAATGAGGAAGACACTTGGAATTTGGGGGGTGGGGTGGGGGGTTGGAATGGAGATCAAGAGTAAAGAGTAAAGAAGACTTTAAGTAACACAAGTTGTGGACAAGTTGTATCAGCCATTTTTTTCATCTGAAGAAGCAAGAAACTGATAAGTAATTGTCTTTATTTGACTTTCATCATACCATTTCTTATCTCTGAAGTGACATAAGGAAAACACTAAAGTATGGGATACTGTAGTAAGAATAATTTCCTCTTATGACCCTGTAAAGGTCATAAAGCTACTGGAAGCCAGTCTGAGCCTGAATATGAAGAGGATCCTCTGTACTGCCATCTGTAATTTCATGGCTTGACAATCCCCTCTATTTTATTGATGTTCATCAATGTCTATGGCCCTCCAAAACTTTTTTTTTTGGTGGCCACTCTTTTGGTTTTAAGTCTCTTCACACATATTTCGTTCAGCTGTTCCTCAGACAAATCATTTTCTTCACCAGGCCTGGGCTTGAAGTCTTTCTAGCATGCTGCAGCTTTGCTAGAGCTTCTGATGTGCCGGCAGAGCCTTTAGGGTCCCAGGGTCACCTCCATACCTGGAGGAGGGACTGGGAGTTGACTAGACTGACTACTTTTGAAAACTTGGGCTAAAGTTTTGTAGAATGTGAATCCTTGATCCTTCACCTATTCCCTCTGTGGAGTTGCCTTTCTGAGAACTAGGACAGCTGGTCACCGCTGTAAATCTGACTGACATGAAAGCAAAGGCCAAAAAAGGCTGGAGTTTTTTAAGACACATAGTGTCTCCTTGCAGCCCAAAGAAGAGTGATGTGCACAGATACAAAGTTATCATGCTAATAGCCCTTTTACAAGCAGGTACCTGCTCACCGTGGTATCAGAAACAACACAGGATTTGGTTTCAGAGCACCTGGGTTTGAAACCTGCCTTAGACACTTAGAAAGTGTGTATCCCTAGGGCCATTCAATTAAAGAGACTGAGCCTTAGTTTCCTCATCTTTAAAGTGAGGACAGTAATAGCAGCTACCTCACAGGGCTTTTGTGAGAATCAAATGAGATGAGATGTGGAAAGTGTTTTGGAAATATGGAAGTGTTATAGAAATATAAGCTATTATTATATTTCAGTCCTGCAACTTGTAACCTTGTAACCTTATGACTTTGGGCAAGTTGCTCAAGTCTATAAGCTTTACAAAATATAAAATAAAGGACTTGGACTTATTAAGTCCCTTCACACTCAAAATTCTATGAATTTATGTATTCCACTGAAAGACATGAGCCAATGATGCAGGAGTTTTAAATGTAGCAAGTATACAGTGGTCCTCTTCCTTAGAACTCTATCGTAACACCCATCAGTCTCCTCTTCTCACATGGGCTCTTCTGAGGCACCTGCCAGTTGATATCTGTTATGTATAGGAATAGAAATCTGCTTGAAATGAGTTCAGTGAAATCTAGATACTCAAGATTTCTCTTCCTTCATCTTGATGTATAGCTCACTAGGGGAAAAGACCTCCTCCCTTTTTCCTTACCCACCTTTCCTGTAAAAATAGTCTGTTGCCAAAGACCAAAGGAAGCCCTGCTGAGTGAGTGTAAGCACATTGGGAAGTGGGGATCTTCAATGTTGAGCTATCATGCAGACTGTGCCACAAATTACTGTTTAAAAACTGTATGCACTTTAAAGGTCTATGTCATGTTTCCCTCCAATAAAGATAAAACTATGTAACTATTCACCTCCATGGAGTCAGCAATCTTTTCAGAAGGTTTTAAATCTTGGAAAGCTACCTAGAAATCCACAGTTTCAAATTCAATACATATTTATCAAGCGCCTACTGTTTTCAGTCACTGGTCTGCTAAGCTAGAAAAGAGAGATGAGGTTTGTTTTGAAAAGAATATTAGGGGAAATAAAAAGAAAAGATATTTAACTTGGAGACAAGTTTGGGGCAACTCTGCCATTTACTGCTTACTGACTCTGAGTGAGGCATTTTATCTCTGGGTCTCCGATTCAGCTGTCAACGGAAAAGAAATAAATGATGTTTAACACCTTTTAAAGCAACATTTTATGTCTAGATAAGACACAGTCCTTGGCCTCAAGGGTTTAGTGAGAAAGTATCACTTAGAAATTGTTTTCAAATATGTTATTTAAACTAACTGAAAAATTTAGAGAAGAGTTTGAATTGGAATTGCCTATTGAGAACTTCCCAATTTTTAAAAATTAATAAGTTTTTACTACTGAATGTTCAAGGCCCTGTGTCAGAATAAAAAGATTAAGAACAAAAAAACAGAATCCCTGACCTTAAGAAAATAAACTTTAATCTTGTTAACCACTATCCATACCAATCTATGTGCCAGAGGATTGATAATCCATGGAGAACCAGTTGCCTTCTGATATCTTAGCCTACATGGCCCATAGATGAAACACTTTTCAAGTAAGAATCCTTCAGTCATTTTTTGAACCCCTACTATGTGTAAACTCTGATGTGGGAAATAAAGATAAATGTGATTCAGTTCCTATCCTTGAAAGCAAAGGAAATTGAAAAAAATGAACATTAGTAACTACAGCATTAAGATGTGATAACTGCCAAATGCAATTCAATAATTCAATTCCATAAACATTAGATGAATTTTTTTTTAGGACCTGTGCTTCAGATAAAAAGTGGCAGTCCCTGACCCATATTTACAGTAAAATGAGATGAGTAAAAGATTGATCCAGAAATAATGAACTATGAAAATCTCAGACTGTATGATTGTGTATGTGTGTGTGTGTAAGAGGAGAAAAAGGCTGGTGTGAGTTTCATGGAGGAAATGACACCTAATTTAGACCTTGGAAGGGTAGGTTTTCAATATACAGAGATGGAAAAAGTATTTTCTAGGCTGTGAATGCTATGAACATAAGAGACAAGAAAAAGCATGTAAAGTTTGGGAAACTAGTATAAATTGATTTGAAATATGAAAGGGAGTAAATGAAAATAAGTCAGGAAAGGTAAGCAGGGGATGGCTAGGTGGTGCAGTAGATAGAGCACCGGCCTTGGAGTCAGGAGTACCTGGGTTCAAATCCTACCTCAGACACTTAATAATTATCTATCCGTGTGGCCTTGGGCAAGCCACTTAACCCCATTGTCTTGAAAAATCTAAAAAAAAAAGCAGAAGTGAGAATGTGGGGGTCATGAAAATTTGAGGATTTTCTATTTCATCAACAGAATAGTGGTCTCCAAATAAAATGAGGCAAAGAGAAACTGACTTGGCCCCAAGGAATTTTTGAACAATCCATCAGACAATGGTTTTCATACCACTCTCCCCCTATTGTTAATCATGAAGATGTGTACAGCACAACTATTCTACTCCTCACCTTTCCCCTACTCCATACCCACCTAAGGCTGGCTCCTGTGACTGCCCCTCAGGGAAGTCTGATTACTAAACCTAGTTCAGATACCCTGGTATTTTAGGTCAGATATTAGAATTAAGTAAGATAAATAGAACAAAAAGGATAAAGCAAGTAGAGGAGTCCATCTCCCTTCTGTAAGGAAATGCAGTAGAGTGAATTGTCCCCAAGTCCTTAGGATTCTACCAAGTAAAATATGCTGATTGCATGTGAGCAGCATTTTTGTGACCTTAGGCAAAGAGAAAATCACATCAGTATAGCCTGAGACCAGTAAGAAAGTATGCAAAATCTAAAAGGTTTGTGCCCTAGCTCCTTTTGCCAGCCAGTTCTTCGGGACAGTCTTTGGAAAAGAACTGGCTCAGCTCATATTGCATGCAGGGTAGCTGGGTCTGGAGACAGGAGACCTGGTTTTGAATTCAGTCTCATTAGCTATGAGACCCTAGGCAAGTTGCTTAACCTTATATACCTCAGTTTCTTCATCTGTAAAATGATCTGGAGAAGGAAATGGCAAACTACTCTATTATCTTTGCCAAAAAAACAGCAATGACTATGTAGAGTGAAACATGAATGAAAATGACTAAACTAAAGCATGGTGTACAGGGTTGGTAGGGGAATCATTGTATCTCAGATCTCATGAGAGCCTAAATCTAACCCAAGACAGTCAAAATTCCTCTCCAGATCTCCTTGGGCTGTAGGATGGTGATAAATTAGTAAGATTTCTTCTTCATGTTTCATTTTTTTTTTGTTGTTGTTGGATAAAAAGAGCATGTATTGGTTGTGATTATATTACTTTCCTTTACTCAGAGCATAGTCAGTTGCCATATCTTGCCAGTAGTACTTTCCCATCATCTTTCCTAAATGTGATTTCCAGTACTCACAGTAACAAACCAAAATGCTTTTTTGATGCTCTGAAGGCTATTTATGGACCAAAGACACGGTACAGGTACATCTCAACTACTTAGTTCTAATGAATCCACATTGATTAACAATAGGACATGATCCTAGAGAGATTGGTTGAACACTTCCATAGTGTTCTTTTTTTCAATAAGATTTTATTTATTTTGAGTTTTACAATTTTTCCCCTAATCTTACTTCCCTCCCCCCACTCCCCACAGAAGGCAATTTATCAGTCTTTACATTGTTTCTTTCCATGGTATACATTGATTAAAACTGAGTGTGATGAGAGAGGAAAATCATATCCTTAAGGAAGAAACATAAAGTATAAGAGATAGCAGGATCAGACAATAAGATATTAATTTTTTTTTCTAAATTTAAGGTAATAGTCCTTGGTCTTTGTTCACTCCACAGTTGTTTCTCTAGAGGTGGTATTCTCCATTGCAGACAGCTCCAAATTGTCCCTGATTTTTGTACTGATGGAATGAGTGAGTTCCATAGTGTTCTTTTTTTTATTTTTTTAGGTTTTTGCAAGGCAAATGGGATTAAGTGGCTTGGCCAAAGCCACACAGCTAGGTAATTATTAAAGTGTCTGAGACTGGATTTGAACCCAGGTACTCCTGACTCCAAGGCTGGTGCTTTATTCACTATGCCACCTAGCTGCCCCTTCCATAGTGTTCTTAACAGAATGAAGGGGAAATTGTACCTCTAGACTTCAAATTATAAAGTAACAATTACCAAAACTATCTGGAATTGGTTTAAAAAAAATCAATGGAAGAGGTTAGACAAGGGAGAAACGGCAGAATTTAATAACCAGTGTCTGATAAAATGGACAACAAAGTACCTTGGGAAAAATCCTATTTAAATATGAATAGCAAAAATATTTTTTAAAAAATTATGTGTGACAAATACAGAGAAGCATGGAAAGATTTTTGTCAATCAATATAGAATGAAGTAAGCAGAACAAGAAAATAAAAATCTGAGGTAGTTATAGAAACAAATGTATTGGGTCATTTGGTAGAGGACAAGCAAGCCAGAAAGTAGATGTGGTTTCTCCCATCTAGGTTCTGGAAAGTTTATATTATAGAGTTTGAACAAGGTGCCTACACAAGTCATAAGTACACAGTTGAAGTCATTTTGCAGAGAGGATGACTTGAAAGCAAGGTAGTTTGAGATGTGCCAAAACACAAGCTTGGATGGACCTAAAATGAGTGTTTGCATGCATCCTTTCTGGGTACAGACAATCACAATTAGATTTAAACAGTATGATGATTTTTTCCCCAAATAGTTAATATATCATTTCCCCCCATGATAACTCTTAGTGTAAATGGGAAGAACCTTATCCCCAAAGTATAAAAAGTGAATGTAACAAAGCTTAAAATCAAGTTGAATTTGAATTAAGAGGGGACACCCCTAACTGACATGAAATGCAAGTGGAAAGTTCACAAGTATTACATTTTGCACGTTTTTAGACTTTTTCAATGTAAAGGTCAGTTGTGTTAATTTTTTTCTCTCTAAAAGATGTTTTATGATAAGGTTTCTGGGAAGTTAAGTGGTAAGGAAAGGAATACTTGGGATAATGATGATGATGTAAGAAAGAAGACATCATAAAAACTTTTTTTAAGGTCTACTGAAACAGTTCAGGCCTGAGGTGATAACTGATAAGTGGTAACAGTGTCAGAGAGAATGGGGAGAGGGTATGGGAAAAATGTAACAGAAAAAATCAACAGGATTTCGCAACAGAATGGATATGAAGATGCCTCCTAAGTTGTGAGCCTGGTTGACTAGGAGGATGGGTGTGAACCCAATACTAATAGGGAAGGTTAGGGGCAGGAGATTTGGGGATAGATATGAGTTCAGTTTTAGACTATGGGATATCCAGTTCAGAATATATGAGGCAGGTCTGGAGGTTAAGTGAGAGGATAGGGTTAGATAAATAGGTCTAAGAATCATCAGCACAGACATGAAAATTGAAGTCATGGGAGTTGAGGTGGCCAAGAAAAATAGTATAAAAGGAGCCCAGGAAAATTAGCACCAGGAATGACCTGGAAAAAGATTCAGTAAAGGAGTCCAAGAAAGAACAAACAGTAAGACAAGTAGGAGAACCAAGAAAGAGTAGTGTCAGAGAAATCTAAAGAGAACACATCAAGAAGAGGGATAGTGTCAAGGGCTGCTTTGAAGTCAAGGATGTGGACTGGGAAAAACCCATTGAATTTCTCAATAAAGAAATCATTGGAAATTTTGGAAAGAGCAGTTTTGGTTGAATGATGAGATCAGAAGGTAGCCTGAAGTTAAGAAGAGAGTGAGAGGAAGTGGCATTATCAACTGTAGTCAGTTTTTTTTAGTTTGTTTTTTTTTTTGCAAGGCAATGGGGTTAAGTGGCTTGCGCAAGGCCACACAGCTAGGTAATTATTATGTGTCTGAGGCCGGATTTGAACTCAGGTACTCCTGACTCCAGGGTCGGTGCTCTATCCACTGTGCCACCTAGCTGCCCCTGTAGTCAGTTTTTCAAGGAGTTTAATCATCCAAAAAAAAATAGAGAGAGATAGGACCATATGTAGAGGGAATGAGGGGATCAAATGAGAGTTTTTTAAAGGATATGGGAGATAGTTTGTAAGCAGTATGGAAGCAGCTTGGTAGACAAGGAAATATTGATGATGAGAGGTATTTGCTCAGTGGAATGGGATAACTTGACTTGAAGGATAAGAGTTTACCTGGGCAAGAAGAACCATCTTTTCGAGTGAGGTGGGTGAAGGAAGCAATAGAGAAAGAAGGTATCTGAGTGATGTGAGATTAGGAGAGAAGATAGTCTTCTGTTTGTCTCCACTTTTCTCTTGAGTCAAGGTTCTCAAATGAGAGAGGAATGAAAGAAGAAACCAGGAGAGGTATGAGGATTTACAAAAAGATTTTGAAAATGCTGTCAAGGTGAGAGGAATAGTGAGTTAATTAGGCAATTTTCCAGCAAATTCCCAATTGAGATTGTATAACATAAATGTGTAAAACAGACCAAGTCAGCACAACACAGCTAAGATTTCTAAGCTTTGTTCAGCAAGTACATGAGAGGGAGTAAAGGCAGCTGATGGGAGTAATCCAAGACAGAGGCTTAGTAGGGTCAGACTGATAGTAGGATAAGGGGAGGGGAGAAAGATGATAGGGTAGAGCTGAACAAACAATCAAGATTGAGAATGGAACAGTGACAGAACTGAGAGGTGGAGGAACTAAGGATCATGGTGATGGCAAAGAACTGGGTTAGGGCATTCAGGAAAGAGGGAAAAGTAGAATAACAATAGATTATGATTAGATAAGGGAATTTTTTAATATTTTTATTTGAAAATTTTTTCTCTTAATAGAATTTTATTTTTCTCAATTACATGTAAAGATAATTTTCACCATTCATTTTTGTAAGATGAGTTTCAAATTTTTCTCCTTCTCTTCTTTTCCTCCCCATCCTTAAGATAGCAAGCAATCTGATAAACTTTATACATATACAATCATGTTAAACATATTTCCATATTAGTCATGTTGTGAAAGAAAAAATCAGAATAAATGGGGAAAACCACTAGAAAGGAAAAACAAAAACATTTTTAAAAGACTCCATAGATCTTTCCCTGGATATGATTTCCATTTTCCATGATGAGTCTTTTGAAATTATCTTGGATCATTGTAAACCCTGAGAAAAGTCTATTATAGCTAAGCATCTCACATGCTGGTGTTATTGTATACAATGTTCACCTGGTGGTGCTCACTTCACTGAGCATCAAGTCATGTCTTTTAAAAAAACTTTAAATATTTTATTTTTAAATTTTTATTAAATATTTTAATCATTTTTAAAATTTAAATATTTTATTTTCAATATTTCAAATATTTTCTTTAAATATTTATTAAATATTTTACTTATTTATTTATTTATTTATTTGAATTTTTTATTTTCAACTACTTGCAACTGTGGTTTTCACCAGTCATTTTTTTGCAAAGCTTTGAATTTTACATTTTTCTCCTTTACTTCCTTCCCTTTCCCTTTCCTTGACAGAAAGCAATCTAATATAGGTTCTACATACCATACTAAATATAGATCCATATTAATCATATTGTGAAAGAAGAATCAAATCCAAACAGAAGAAAAAAAATTAGAGGAAAAATTACATAATGCATAAGACAACTTTTAAAAAATTAAGATAATAAGCTTTGGTCTTCATTTAAACTCCACAATTCCTTTTTCTCTAGGGCAGCTATAATTGATGAGGCTCAATGGATAGAGACTAGCCTCGGAGATAGGACAGGAGTTCGAATCTGCCCTTAGACACTTGACTCTTACAAGCCATGTGACCTTGGGCTAATCACTTAATCCTTATTGCCTCACAACCGTGGTCATCTCTAGTCATCCTGATTCATATCTGGCCCTGGACCCAGATGGCTCTGGAAGAGAAAGTGAGGCTGGTGACTTAGCAAAGCCACCCATCATGCAAATCCAGTTCATGTGCATATCATGATATCACTTCTCTACTTCAAAAGTGAAGAACAGGAGTGGAGCCAGGATGGTGGCATGAAGGTAACATATTCCCAGAGCTTTTTCCCACCAAAGATAAATGACATTAAAGCTACAGATCCCACCAAGAAAAAGACAAGATCCAAAGAAGTTTTCACTGGTAGACATCATGGAGGATTTTCTTTTCTTTTTTCTTTTTTTTTTTTGAATTATAAAGATTTTATTTATTTTGAGTTTTACAATTTTTCCCCTAATCTTACTTCCCTCCCCCCACCCCCCACAGAAGGTAATTTGCCAGTCTTTACATTGTTTCCATGGTATACATTGATCCAAATTGAATGTGATGAAAGAGAAATCATATCCTTAAGGAAAAAATATAAAGTATAAGAAATAGCAAGATCAGACAACAAGATATCAGTTTTTTTTCTAAATTAAAGGTAATAGTCCTTTGTCCAAACTCTGTTCAAAGTCCACATCTCTTTCTCTGGATACAGATGATTTTCTCCATTGCAGCCAGCCCCAAATTATCTCTGATTGTTGCACTGATGGAATGAGCGAGTTCATCAAGGTTGATCATCACCCTCATGTTGCTGATAGGGTGTACAGTTTTTCTGGTTCTGCTCATCTCACTCAGCATCAGTTCATGCAAATCCTTCCAGGCTTACCTGAATTCCTATCCCTCCTAGTTTCTAACAGAACAGTAGTGTTCCATGACATACATATACCATTTGCTAAGCCATTCCACAATTGAAGGACATTTACTTGATTTCCAATTCTTTGCTACCACAAATAGGGCTGCTATGAATATTTTTGTACAAGTGATCATGGAGGATTTTCAGTAAAGGTCTGTCTCTCTGGTGGGAAAGGGGGAAGTAAAGTCCAGCAAGGTGGCAGAATGGGAAAACCAGTGGGAGGCTTTTAGCCACAGTATAGTACAGTACCCAGCAACTAGATAGCAAGCCAGCAGGGGGGGGTCCCAACTCCAAACAAAATCTGAACCTGGGGAACACTGGGACAAAAGACAGGACTGGGTTGGGAACAAACCACTGCATAGACAGAACCTGGACATAAAGGAGGAAACAAACCTCTCTAAAGATAAGGCCTGGACTGCACAGGTAACATCTTGTCAAGAACAAGCCAGGGATCAGATCCCAGCCTCAGCATAAAAACTTTGGGTCTATACTTCCTATACTCAGGAGCAGAGCTCAAACAACAAAGATGAGCAGAAAAGCTAAAGAAAACTATAGAAAACTGCTTTGCAGATAAAGATGATAATAATGTCATGTCAGAAGAATCAGTGAAAATTACTCACAAGGGAAGTTTCAAAAGTCTGTGAATTGGACTCAAATCCAAAAGCTCATAGAAGAGATTAAAAAAAAGAATGTAAAAACTAAAGAAGAGAGGAAGAATAAAAATGGAAAAAAGAAATGAGTCTTGCAGGAAAATTATGAAAAAAATTAACCAAAGAAATCAACTGGAAAAAGAATATAACTCTTCAAAAATAAAATTGATCAATTGGAAAAGGAAACACAAAAGTTAACTGAAGGAAATAAAACTCTTAAGAATTGAACAAATAGAAACCAAAGAATCTGAGATTACAAGATTCCATCAAACAAAATAAATATGTTGAAAAAAATTGAAGAAAATGAAAAGTTCCTTTTAGGAAAAACAAATGACCTGGAAACTATTTCCAGGAGAGATAATTTACAAATCATTGGACAACCTAGGAAAGCCTAGGTCAAAAAAAAAAAACCCTAGAAACCATCATGCAGGAAATTATCATGGAAAACTGTCCAAATCTGTTAGAACAAGAAGACAATATGGCCTTTGAAAGAATACACAGAACTTCAGAAAGAGACCCCAGGATAAAAAACTCCAAGGGCTGTTATAATCAAATTCCAGAATTCAAATAAAGGAGAAAATACTACAAGCAGCAAAAGGGACACAATTTAAATACAAAGAAAACACAATCAGACTTACACAAGGCTTATCAGCCTCAACATTGAAAGAAATACCATTCATCAGAGAGCAAACGACTTGGGATTACAACCTAGAATTTACTACCCTACAAAGTTCAGCATATACTGTTAGGGGAAAAGATGGGTGTTAAACAAAATAGACAACTTCCAAAATTTCCTGACAAAGACTAGAAATGAACAGAATTCAATTGCCAAATACACAACTCAAGACATACATGAAAAAGTAAATGAAAAGGGGAAGGAAAAGAACAAAACAAATGTTAGTCAAGATCATCAAATGACATCATTATGTTTGAGACAAAACCCCTGATGAAAAGCATGGGTGTTTAAATTTAAGTGTCTCAGTTCCCTTTGACCCACTTTAATTCTGCTATGTTCACAGCAGAATTTGGCATAGTTCATAGCAACTTAGCACTTTCTCTGATGAGGGTATCATAAACTGGGAGGTCCCAGTCAGTGTCTCCCATAACTTACAAAATTCTTAAGTGAGACCTTCTTAGAGCACTCTGAGATTCTATAGTTAATTAAATCAGGGTTGGATTTAATCCATATTTTATATAACAAGGGGTTAAGTACAAATGGTTCATGAAATTATTTGTCTTTGGATGATACTTTGGCTCATGAAGAGGATTGTGTGTCCTTGGAAGATACTTGAAAAAGGGGATAAAGGAAAAAAAGATTATAATTTGATGCAATTCAGGAGTCTTGAAAAGGATACTGGAGAAGGGAAGGGAGGGTACTCAGTGACTTTGAGGTAACATTGCTTATGAAACAAACAATCAATCTATGATGGTACTTTCTTAGCACTTTGAGTTAATCAAGCAATTTATTAATCAAATCATGATTGATGACACCTGATTGATAGTAAGGATTAATAAATAACACCAGGTGAAGAGGCACAGATTTATAATTTTAGAGGGAGGGAAGGAAGGGAGGGTGTGAGGACTGAGTAAATTCTACTCCATAGATTTGGCCCAGAGAGGGAATAAGAAACATTTCCACTTGGTTTTAAAAATCTATCCTATTCTACAGAGAAGGGGGGGGGAGTTGGGGGGAAGAGAAAGATAAAGGAAGAACAGACTGAAAAAAGGGAAGGTGAAGGTATAAGTGAAAAAAACTGAAAGTTAAATTTTAAAGAAGTTAAAAGGGGAAAGGGAGTAAAATTTTGGTGAGGAGGAATAAGAGAAGAGGAAAAGTAAGAGAAAAATAAAAATGGGGAAAGATAGCATGGAAGAAAATGAAGAATTAGTCATCTTCACTGTAAATGTGAATGAGATGAACTGTCCTATAAAATGGAAGTGGATAGCAGGATGGATTAAAAACCAGAATCCTACAATATGTTGTTTACAGGAAACACATATGAAGCAGAGAGATACAGTAAAAGTAAAAGGATGGGGCAAAATATATTATGCTTCAGCTGAAGTAAAAAAATCAGTACCAATTCTGATCTTAGATAAAGCAAAAGCAAAAATTGATCTCATTAAAAGAGATAAGGAGGGTGGCTAGGTGGCGCAGTGGGTAGAGCACCAGCCCTGGAGTCAGGAGGACCTGAGTTCAATTCTGGCCTCAGACACTTAATAATTACCTAGCTATGTGGCCTTGGGCAAGCCACTTAACCCCATTGCCTTGCAAAAACCTAAAGAGAGAGAGAGAGAGAGAGAGAGAGAGAGAGAGAGAGAGAGAGAGATAGGAATGAATTGTTAGAGGAGAAACTGAATGAATTACAAAGAGACATAGACAGCAAAACTTTAATAATGAGGGACTTCAATCTCCCTCTCTCAGAACTAGGTAAATCTAACCACAAAATAAACAAGAAGGAAATTAAGAAGGTGAATAAAATCTTCGAAAACTTAGATATGATAGAGAACATGTAATGGGGATAGACAAGAATATACCTTTTCCTCTGCAGTACATGGCACCTATAGCAAAATTGACTAAGGCACAAAAACCTTATAATCAAATATAGAAAGGCAGAAATAATAAATGCATACTTCTCAGACTGATACAATAAAAAATTACATATAATAAAGGGTCACAAAAAGGTAAATCAAAAATTAATTGAAAATTAACTTAATTTTAAATAATGAGTGGATCAAATAGCAAATCATAGAAATAAACAATAATTATATCCAGGAAAATGATAATGATAAGATATACTAAAATTTATGGGATTCTGCCAAGGCAGTTTTGAGGGGAAACTATACCTCTAAAGGCTTTAGAGAGGAGATTGATGAATCAGGTATGCAACTGAAAAAACTAGAAAAAGAACAAATTAACAATCTCCAATTAAATATCAAATTAGAAATTCTGAAAATCAAGGGAGAGATTTTGAAAGCAAGAAAACCATTGGTCTAATAAATTTGAGTTGGTTTTATGACAAAGCCAATAAAATACACAAACCTTTGGTTAATCTGTTTTTTTAAATAAGAAAGAAGATAAAAAAAATTATCAGTATCCAAAATGAAAAGGTTAAACTAACCACCATTGAGGAAGAAATTATAGAGATAATTTGGAGCTATTTTACTGAACTGTATGCCAATAAATTTGATAATCTGAATGAATATTTATAAAAATTACAAACTGGCCAGATTAAAAGAAGACAAAATAAAATACTTAATAGTCCCATTTCAGAAAAAGAAATTGAAGAAATTGTCAATCAACTCCCTAAGAAAAAATCTCCAGGTCCAGATGGATTTACAAGTAAATTCTACCAAATATTTATGAAATAATTAATTCCTTTTCTACATAAACTATTTTAAAAAATAGAAGTTCTGCCATATTCCTTTTATGACACCAACATAGTGCTGATACCTAAACCAGGAAGAACCAAAACAAAGAAAATTATAGACCAATCTCCCTAATGAACATCGATGCAAAAATCTTAAATAAAATTTCAGCATTGAGATTA
Source organism: Macrotis lagotis (assembly GCF_037893015.1). NCBI lineage: Eukaryota > Metazoa > Chordata > Mammalia > Peramelemorphia > Peramelidae > Macrotis > Macrotis lagotis. Next base: position 366,908,394 of record NC_133658.1, read on the forward strand.
CAACAAATTATTACTAGGATAATACACCATGATCAGGTAGGATTTATACCAGGTAGGCAGGAATGGTTCAACATTAGGAAAATACTCAAAGTAATTGAGCATATCAATAGCAAACCCCACAGTAATCATGATAAAGCAATTGATAAAATACAACAACCATTCCTATTAAAAATCCTAGAAAGTTTAGGAATAAATGGAATTTCCCTTAAAATAATAATTAGCATTTACCTAAAACCATCAACAAATATTATATGTAATGGGGATAAACTTGGAACATTTCCAATAAGATCGGGGTGAAACAAGGGTACTCATTATTACCATTACTATTCAATATAGTGTAAGAAACTTTATAAGAGGGAAAAGACATAGAAGGAATAAGAACTGGCAATGAGGAAGCAAAGCTTTTACGCTTTGCAGATGATATGATGGTATAGTTGAAGAACCCAAGAAAATCATCTAAAAAAACTTGAAACCATTACCATATTTCCCCATATATAAGGCACTCCCATGTATAAGATGTACTTTAATATTGAGGCCCTAAATTTGAAAAAAATAAGTATTACTTAAGGTTATTGAACTCAAGTTTTACTCATCATAAAATTCATACAATTCCTCATCACTGTCAAAACTCCCATCTTACTCCTCATCTGTTTGATGATGAATCACTGTCTTAGGAGAGGCTCTGACTGCTCTCTTGCCTGTGCTCTGATCTGTGGTTGACCACAAGCACTCCCTGAGAAAGTCTGGTGCATGGATGCATGCTTAGTCCATTCCCTTTCATGAACCTCAAGCACTAATTGCATCTTCCTTTGAAATCAGTCACTTTTTCATCAGCAATTCTTGCTTCCTGCTGAGCCATCTTTGTGGACACAGAATTCCACTTGCCCTTTGCTCTTCAATCCATCTCTTCAATTCCCTCTCTAACTCAGGCCATTTTGCTGACTTACCTCTCATGGCCTTCTTCTGCTAGGGCATTTTAGTAGCATTTCTTCTTACTGTAGCCAGTCTTGGATTATTTTCTCAGTTGGAGGAGGACCACATTTATGTTCAGCAGCAGGATTTCCATTCACTTTTGCAAACTGAATCACCTTTGAACTTGAATTCAGTACTGGAAAAAAATCCTTTCTGTGATATTTCTGGGCAGAACATGGCAAAATGTACCTAATATACTGGTAACAAATGTGAAACAATGAGCACAAATCAATAAGCACAAAGAAGCAGGAAATGCAAGTAAAAAAAAATCTACAACCACTGTATAAGATGCTCCCAGTTTTTAGACCCCGAATTTTTCAAAAAAGGGTATGTCTTATACATAGAGAAATATGGTATCAAATTCAGCAAAATAGCAGGATATAAAATAAACCCACATAAATCAACAGACATTTCTATATATGAACAACAAAGCCCAAGAGCAAGAGATAGAGAAATTCCATTTAAAGTAACTGTAGAGAACATCAAGTACTTGGGAATCTACCTCCCAATACAAACCCAGAAACTGTATGAACACAATTATAAAGCACTTCTCACCCAAATAAAGTCAGATCTAAATAATTAGAAGAATGTTAATTGCTCATGGTTAGGTTAAGCTAATATAATCAAAATAACAATTCTACTCAAATTAAGTTACTAATTCAGTGCTATACCAATCAAACTACCAAATAAACATTTTACCAAAAAATAGTAACAAAATTCAGAGGTCAAGAATATAAGGGAACTGATGACAAAAAAAAGTAAAGGAATGTGACCTAGCTCTACCAGATCTAAAATTATACTATAAAAAGGCAGTCATCAAAACTGCCTGCTGATTAAAAACTAAGAGTAATGCATCAGTGGATTAGGTAGGATAGGTTCAAAAGAAGCAGTGGTAAATGACTACAGTAATCTACTGTTTGACAAACCCAAAGATATTAGCTTCTGGGATAAGGACTCACTATTCAACAAAAATTGTTGGGAACCCTGGAGAACAGTATGGCAAAAACTAGGCATAGATCCACATTGCAGACCTTATACCAAAATAAGGTCAAATTTATCTATGGTATCCCCCTTTATGTTTAAATCCTGTACCCATATTGACCATAGATAAATTAATAGACCAAGAAATACTCTATCAGATCTACAGAAAGGGGGGAATTTTAGGACCAAATAAGAAAAAGAACACATTATAAGTTGCAAAATGAATGATTTTGACTATATTAGATTAAAAAGGTTTTGCACTAATAAAATCAATGCTGCCAAAATTAGAAGGAAAGCAGAACGTTGGGAAACAATCTTTACAACTAGGAATTCTGATAAAGGTCTCATTTCTAAAATGTATAGAAAATTGCATCAAATTTATAAGATTACAAGTCATTCCCCATCTGATAAATGGTCAAAGGATATGAATAGACAGTTTTCAAATGAAGAAATTAAAGCTATATATGATCATGTGAAAAAATTTTCCAAATCATTATTGATTAGAGAAATGTAAATTAAAACAACCAGGAGGTATCACCTCACACCTATCAGAATGGCTAAGATGAGAAAAAGGGAACATAATCAATGTTGGAGAGCTTACAGAAGGATTGGGACATTGATGCATTGCTGGTGGAGTTGTGAACTGATTCAACCATTCTGGAGAGCAATATGGAACTTTTATCCAAAGAGCAATAAACTATGCCCAAACAGCAAAAATAAATAAATAAATAAATAAAGATACCCTTTGACCTAGCAATTCCAGTTCTAGGACCATATCTAGAAGAAATCATAAGTAATGGGAAAAGTTCCAAAATATTCATAGAAGTTCTTTTTGTAGTGGTAAAGAACTGGAAATCAAGGGGATACCCATCAATTGGGGAATTGTTGAACAAGCTATAGTATATGAATATTATAGAGTACTATTGTTCTAAGAGAAACCATAAATGATTGGACTTTAGAGATGCATGGAATGAATTACAGGATCTGATGCTGAGTGAAGGGAGCAGAACCAAGAGACAATTATATACATTAACAATAACACTGCGAGACGATCAACCTTATCGGATGCAGCTCCTCTCAACAGTTCAGAGGCCAACCTATTAGATGAGCTATGGATAATGCTATTCCCCATGCAGACTAGGGAAAAAGGAATTCACAGGGATTAGTCTTTTCTTTGCTGAAAGGTATTTCATCAGTCTTACTTTTGGTTTTCTTCAGTTATTTTTTTTTCACAGTGGGCAATGCGGAGGAGGTTTCAAGTAGTTCTGAAAACCCCAGTTTTTCTCTTCATCTCTGCCACTGAATTCTTACACAAGAAGACTGACCTCTGATCTCTCAGGGTAGCTTATTGCCTTGAAGAGCTTTTTAGTGTTTTCTCTATTACTATCCCCACCTTTTTTATGAGGACTCTGGATTTTTCTTTTTTAGATTTTTGCAAGGCAAATGGGGTTAAGTGGCTTGCCCAAGGCCACACAGCTAGTTAATTATTAAGTGTCTGAGGCCGGATTTGAACTCAGGTACTCCTGACTCCAGGGCCGGTGCTCTATTCACTGCACCACCTAGCCTCCCCAAATCTGGATATTCTTTCAGCACATATACCACTTTTCTGTTGACTTAATGCCAGAAAGCATTTGGCTTTTTTCAAGTCTGGAAATTAGTACCTATTATTATGATGGGTATTCAAAGAAAAACAAAGGTAAAAGAGGAAAAGGGTTGTAAAGTCAGGGTTACTTTCTCTTTGTAGGCTTCTGTTTTCTCATCTGAAAAATAAGAGGGTTGGAATAGAAATAATGGTCACCCTTACTTAAACATACAAGGGTATCTATAATCTCTTGGATTTTAGTAGCTCCTTCCAATGATGTAGATTTTGACCCATCCATACTTGCTAATCCTGTGTAATCCTAGTGTATTACAAATCAAGTGCCTTGATATATAATAGACACTTAAGACTTGTTGACTATGTTTGATCACAGGGAGTCTTTACAACAATTGGAACAAAAAAAGGAAATTATCATTTTATAATTCCTTCAAGTTCTAATTCTTGAACTGGATGTCTGATAGACACCTTATACTCAACATGTCCAAAACTGAACTTTTTAGTTCCCCCCAAAACCCTCCCCTTTTCTCAATTTCCCTATTACTCAGGGTACCATCTTAGTTATCTAAGCTTGTGACCCAGGTGTCATCTACTCCTCTCTTACCTCTCATATCCAATCTGTTACATAGACATATATATTTCACTTTAGTACTCTTGCATATGCCCCTTTCTTTCCTCTATTATTGCCAACACTATGGTTTAGGTCCTTATCCCCCCACTTTCAGACCATGACACAGCTTTCCTGCCACAGTCCTTTCCAGTTCTGTTCTTCACTCACTTGTCAAAGTGATCTTCCTAAAACACATGATACCTCCTTTCCACCTATTCCCATCAAGCTCTATTAACTCTCTATCACCTCCAGGATGAAATATAAAATTCTTTGTCTTTTTAAATCCTTTATAATCTGCCCTACACACAAGTCTTCTCACACCAGGAATTATCTCCCTCTCTCATCTGATACTGACCTCCTTGCTCTAATAAGACTCTCCATCTCCTGACACCTGAGCATTTTCACTGGTCATCCCCAATGCTTGATATGTCCCCCACTTTCCATCTCAGCCTTTCTGGTTTCCTTTAAAAACCAAAAATCCCTACAGAATTTACAGGAAGCCTTTCCCAATCACCCTTAATTCTAATGCTGATTATTTTCAATTTGTCCTGCCTGTAGCTTGTTTGTACAAAGTTGGTTGCCTGCCCCATTAGACTGGGAGCTTCTTGAGAGTAGGAACCTTGTTTCGCTTTACTTGGCTTTCCCCAATACTTAGTATAGTACTTGGTATATATCAATGTCTTTTTTTTTTTAGTTTTTTTTTTGCAAGGCAAACGGGGTTAAGTGGCTTGCCCAAGGCGACACAGCTAGGTAATTATTAAGTGTCTGAGACCGGATTTGAACCCAGGTACTCCTGACTCCAGGGCCGTGATTTATCTACTACGCCACCTAGCCGCCCCTATATCAATGTCTTAATAAATGTTTGATGTTTGTCTTTAACTTTAGAAGAAGGTCATGATATCAGGTATGTGATACCATGACAAGCACATGAATTGGATTTGAGTGAGGGGGTGCTGTGCTAAGGCAACAGCCTCACTTTCTCCTCCAGAGCCATCTGGGTCTAGTGCCCGGATATGGATCAGGATGACTGCAGATGGCCCTGGATGTGGGCAGTCAGGGTTAAGTGACTTGTCCAAGATCACACAGCTAGTAAAGGTCTGAGGCACAGTGAGTAAAGCACCCACCCTGAAATCAGGAGGACCTAAGTAATCAATATTATTATTATTATTATTATTATTGTTACTTTTAGGTTTTTGCAAGGCAGATGGGGTTAAATGGCTTGCCCAAGGACACACAGCTAGGTAATTATTAAGTGTCTGAGACCGGATTTGAACCCAGGTACTTATCCACTGTGCCACCTAGTCGCCCCAGTAATCAATATTATTGACTGCTTGAATTGCTAACTCCGATCATTCTACTTCTATTTATCTTGCTTCTGCCTTCTTTCCACCTCCTCCTCTTTTGCATTTTTTTAAGGCAATGGGGTTAAGTGACTTGCCCAAGGTCACATGCTAGGTAATTATTAAGTATCTGAGGTTGGATTTAAATTTAGGTACTCCTCACTCCAGGGCTAGGGCTAGTCCTCAATCCACTGCACCACCTAGCTGCCCCCTGCATTCTCTTTCTTTTGTTTTTTTAATTAAAGATTTTATTTGAGTTTTACAATCCCCCCCCATCTTACTTTCCTCCCCCCACCCCCCACGGAAAGCAATCTGTCAGTCTTTACTTTGTTTCCATGTTGTACATTGATCCAAATTGAATGTGTGCATTCTCTTTCTTAAATTTTATTTCTTTTCAATTAACAAGTATTTGTTTTCTCTCCCCATTAGAGAAGTAAAACAAAACTCTTGTAACAAATATGTATAATCCAGCAGACTAAATCTCCACATTTCAGCCTTCCACTTCTTTCCTTTTCTCCTTCTTTGCTCTTTCCTTCCCAGCCCTTTACTCATCCCCTTTGCTCGTTTCTCCCCTTTCCCTTTATCTCCCTCTCCCTTCATCCCGCCCAACTCCAGCCCTGAAGCGTCCGGAAGTGATCTCTGTCGGCCCGCCCCTTCCTGTATGCCGGGTGCCCTCACCTGTCCGAGGCGCGAGGCCCTCTGGGAATTGTAGTTCTCTCCCGGGTCTCCGGGGGCCTCTGCCGTTCTGGCTTGTTCGGCCTGGAGGGCGGCGGAACATGGCTGCGGGGCGGATCCGCGCGGCCTCCCGGACCCTGCTGCGACTGGCGGCCCCCCGCCCCCGCGGCCCGGAGAGGTAACCGCGGGGATGGGCCGCGGGGGCGGGGGGCGGAGATGGCGCCGGGTCGCCCCTCGGAGGCCCCGCAGCCGCCGTCCGTGTGTGACGCCGGAGGCATCTGAGGCCCGCGGGAGACGCCTCGCCGACGGCCCCGCGGGCAGTGAGGCGGCCGAGGCCGCAGTCGAGCCCCGGCCGGATGGCTTGGCCCTCCTGGCGCCCGCGGGGCCCGGGCAGCCGCTTCCCACGCGGGAACATCCGTGAGTGGGAGAGGACGCTCCGCCCTGGCAGGCGGGCATTGCGCATTTATTGAGCGCTTACTGTATGCCAGCAACTCTGCCGCCCGCCGGGCTCTAAGGAAAGGCAGACCGCCCCCCACTGCCCCCTCCCCATCCCGCCCCTCCCCCCGCTGCCCCCCCATCTCTGCCTTCTTGGAGGTCAGTTAAATGGGGAGAGTCGGCGTGGGGACAACTGCATACAGACGTGCCATTAGGGGACCTCGGGGATGGGGGGCAGCAGCTTCTGAGCCGCCTGCCCCATTGTGAAGCCCTTGGGCAGTGCCAAGGCCTGGGCGGCCCGCGGCTCAAGTGATGTTCCTTGGGAAATGGCCCAGGGCTGGGAGGCTTGGGGTGATTTTAAATAGAGCTCTAGGATTGTTTTCTCTTTTTCACAGTTTTATATGAAATATGTTCTGTCTTAGCAGAATGGTGCTTTGTCTTAATTAAAATGCAGGTCCGGGTACTGATGATTGATTTCCTGTTGCATTTTGGCCCGGAACATACCTTCCCAGCTTCCAACAACATTGTGCCAGTTTGTTTATATTCCACCTATCTTGATTATTCTTCGTCACTGGAAATTTTTTTTTTTTTTTTTTTTTTAGTTTTTGCAAGGCAGTGGGGTTAAGTGGCTTGCCCAAGGCCACACAGCTAGGTCATTATTAAGTGTCTGAGACCGGATTTGAACCCAGGTACTCCTGACTCCAGGGCGGGTGCTTTAGCCACTACACTACCTAGCCGCCCCATAGGTAATTATTAAGTATCTGAATCTGGATTTGAACTCAGGTCCTCCTGACTCCAGGGCCGGTGCTCTATCCACTGTGCCACCTAGCCACCCCACTGTGGAGGTTCCTTGATGGAAGTATTTCCCTTTTTCATCACTATGATAGCTGGATTTTCTTTTTTTCTTTTATTTATATTTCTTCCCAGTTACATGTTAAGCAAGTTTTATATTTCAATTTTAAAAACCTTGAGTTCTGCATTCTCTACCTTCCTCCTCCTATGCCTCCCTCAGTGAGAGGGCAAGTAATTTGCCCTCACTGTGTTGTAACCCCTTGATTTTCTTGGAAGAAATCCAAATGTGAATTCAAGAAGTGACAGGTATAACTCTTTTTTTTTTTTGCAAGGTAATGGGGTTAAGTGAATTGCCCAAGGTCACACAGCTAGGTAATTATTAAGTGCCTGAGGCTGGATTTGAACTGGGGTCCTCCTGATTCCAAGGCAGATACTCTATCCACTGCTCCACTTAGCTACCAGACAGGTATAACTTTGTAGGCTTTAAGGAAATCCTTGACTATTTTTGTGGAGACTTTATGCATTGTTTTTTCCCCCAAAATTACATTGTGATTTTTTTACAGTGATTTCAATGAATCTCCTTCAACTTCAACTCTTATTTATAAATTTTCATCCTTTGCTTTATTTGGAAATCCACAAATATCCCATCATAGATTTAGCCTTATTGATTCTTGGAAATTTTTTTTTTCAGATAAAGAAAACTGACAATGTTTTAGTACATTGCGCTGATAAAAGGTTTTATTAAGTTAAATTTCTTGTGGAACAGTGATAATAACACATTTTCTGGACTAACTAGTGTTTGGCTTATAACATTTTTCTTTTCTAGAATCTCTTCTTATGAGATCACTTTCTTCCCCCCTAACTTTGTAATTCTCTTTACCCCAAAGTGGTATCATTTAATGTGCTCCAATTGCAATCATAGTAAAAAAAAACAATCACTTTGAGTTATCTGTAGACATACTGTGAATTCTTTTTTACTCATGTTTTAAAACATGCTTCTCATGTTTTAAACATATTTTGGTACACTCTTGATACTTCACATAGTATCCAAGAACTAGCCAACCATTGGTTTCTTCTTACCTCCCCTATGAATCACAATTTGTTTCTTTGTTGCAAAATTTATATTACAACTAGAAATTCATGTGTCACTCCATAATTCTAAGTGATAGAGAAATTCCATTTTCATTTTTTTTATTTATTTTAGGCAATGGGGTTAAGTGACTTACCCAAGGTCACACAGCTAGGTAATTATTAAGTGTCTGAGGGTCAGATTTGAACTCAGGTCCTCCAGACTCCAGGGCTGGTTCTATCCACTGTGCCACCTAGTTGCCCCTCATTTTTATTTTTTAATTCATTATCAAAAAACTGTGCATGTAAAACCATAAACACCAAAATATGAGTTCAACTTTCATGTCAGCCCTGAAAGAATATGGGAAATTCTCTTGCTTGGGAATCTTTGGTCAAGTTAGAAAAATTAATCTGATAAACTTGCTGTAACCATATCCTATTAATAAGTTACCCATTTTCATTTCCAACTCAGTTACAATGTCCTGCTGACCCAAATCTGTACCATTATGAACAACTTTACTCAGCTTAGAGACAAACTTTTTTACTACACTAAGATTCTTCTGAATGTTGTTCTCCTACAGCTACTTGAATGAAAATTCCTTGTTCAGTCCAAAATGAAGTTCATTTCTCCCATAATACTTAGAAATTTCAGTGTGACAAAAGGCATGTGAAAAGTTTCATAAGGATATCCTGCCAAGAGGACTACTGAACAGAAGGCAGACCACTGAATTCTTACATCCTTGCTCCACCAAACCCTGAAGTTCACACAAGATTTAAATATGAAGAAATCAAACCCCACAACTATATAAGATTCAGCCAGAAAGAAACCTTATAGCAATAGGAAAGGATCCCTTCAACGGAGCCAGTTCAGGTGCAGGGAGCCTGGACTACCAGAGATAGGATCCATTGTAGCCTGTAAAACTCTGATCTGAAGGCAACAAAAGTGGAGAGTTCCCCAGAGAATGTCCAGGGTCAGAAAACCCCATAGTGGGGACCCAGGAAGCCCATGGGAACAGTATGTAACCAGCATGGAGGGATCTGTTGCATTTAGACAAGAATAGTGCAGGCAAGTCCAGGGCTTCTATGTCTAATATGTTCTCCTATGGTGTCAGAGAGGGCCTTGAAGATCCAGTCCTCAGAACCTAAAAGATCTTGGACTTAACCTTGGGAAGTAGAAAGTGAGCATAAGAACTCAGACCAAGCAAGGCCAGCTACTCCATCCAAAATTGCAGCAGGTGGTCAAGCTCTGATTCAGGGACTAAGAACCAACACTAGTCAATATAAAAAATTTATTGCAAATTCAAAGATTCCCTCAAAGAACAAAAGCAAAGTATTGAAAGATATAAGATCTGATATATAAAACAACTTGACAGAAAAAAGGTCAAGGTTAGATAAATTAAAGTACATAGAGCTCCCTGAAAATCACAATTAAAAAAGAGTTTAGGCATTATATTTCATAAAATCATAAAGCTACCCAGATATATTAGAACCAGAGAACATAGTAAAAATAAAAGTAATCCACTGATCTCAAATGAATTTTCGAAGGAGATGGCCCAATAATGTCAAAGGGCAGATCCGGAGTGTGTGTGCACGCACGTGCGCAAGCGCACACACACACACACACACACACACACACACACACACACACACACACGGAAATCCAGTCAGTTTCACAGCATTTGGCACTTCTACTGAAAACTAAAAATCTTGGAATAAATACAGTATTTTCAAAGACCAGTATATCAAAAGACCTGCAACTAAGAATAATTTACCTTGCAAAAATGAGTGTAATCCTACAGGGGGAAAATGATTCTTTAAAAGGAACAGAAAGCTTTTGAACATTTCTGGTGAAAAGACTAGAGTTGAGTTGGAAATTTGAAATACAAATGAAAGAGTCCAGAGAAATAGGGAAAGATAAATTTACTTGAAAAATTGGAAGGAACTATATGATGATATAGTGCTAACATTTTAATAAAGAAAGAATAAATGTGTCACTTCAGAACAAACCAGAGGTCTTATAGGATGGTTTGAAGGGGGTGAATGTTTTCAGTGTTTTAAGAGGATAAAGAGAAGGGAAGGTAAAAAGGAATACATTACTATAGATAAAAAAAAACCTTGTGGAAGTTGCTGTTATAATTGAGATGTTTGAGAAGAAAGGTGTACAATCTTAGAGAAAATATTGGGGGAAATGGTAATCACTTGTGCCTCAGATTTTAAAAAAGGGTTGAATACCAAAGGAGTTTGCTGTAGAAACATATGAAACTCAATAGAGAGTAATCAGAGATAAGTAGGAGAGTATTAAGAGGGAAGATAATACAGGGGGAGGAAATAGTCATGAGCAAAACAAATTTTCTGGTCATGAATGGGTAGTAAAGAGGGTGTAGAGGAGGAATGTGAGAAAAGACCTAAGGGGTTGCCTTTGATTTCTTTTGGGCATCTTTTTTTGGGTATATGAATATTATGGGATATTATTGCATTATAAGAAATGTTGAAAGAGACCATTTCAAAAAATCCCAGATAGTATGAATTGATATAGAGTAAGGTAAGTACTATAAGTATAATTATCCAAGTAATTATCAGTATAATTTATCCAAGGATAGCAACATTATAAAAAAAAACTTTGAAAGATTTAACTATTCAGTACAATGACTATGTCTCCAGAAGGACCTATGATGCCACATATTACCTGTCTCCTGACAGGAATAAAGGTGCAGAAAGAGACATGTTTTTTAACATGGCACTCCATGGATTTTGCTTGATTGTATTTATTTGTTATAATGTTTTTCTTTGTTTTATCAGTGGGAGAGCTAGGAGAGGAAAGAGCAGTAGTAATGCAAAAAAAAGAGGTCTGATGTAACATTAAAATATACATAAGACAGAAGGAATTTAAGAAGTAAGCACAGAGAAATAGAACACCTAAAATTTTTTTTGAAACAGAACACTTTTGAAAGTAAGAATTTATTATACTTTTAAAAAAGAAAATAGTATGAAATGGAGATTCAGTTGTATAGAGAATCTTCTTTTGTAGGGAAATGCTTTTGGGGAATTTTTAAACTCAGAAGTTTTTTTTTTCCAAAGTTTCTTTGGAGATCTTTATCAATTCTTACTCTCATCTAGTGTGTTAACTATCCCCCCCCCCCCCCCCAGCTTTCTCTTACCTGTAAATTTGATCAGCATGCCATGGTATTTATGCTTCTTTCAGTTTACTGATAAAATGTTAGGTAACACAAGGCCAAAAGTAAATCACATTTCCTGCTGTTGTGGATGGAGCTCATACCATAGTTTTATAGTATTATCCCTGTCAACTCTTAAGTTGATCCTGGGATCATAGAGTTTAATGCTGGGGCATAAAGATTATTCTCTACAAAAGCTCTATTTTTGAGCTGGGATTACCAGATCTTGGAGACTGAAGGTGACATGCCTAGGACTTGATAGCTAGAAACTTGTTGAACCAAGATTTGGATATAGGTCCTCTGAGTCTGCATCCAGGGTTTTTTCCATGAACTGTTTTACTTCAGCAGTGTGGTTGGGTAGACAGAAGCACAGATAATTATGAAGAGTCCATTAAAGAGGTACAAGATGCTGTGCGAGGTCCGAGGCAATATCCTTGGCTCACTGGAGAACTTCTTTGAGGGAGGTGACTTTTGAATTGGCATTAAAGTTTGGGTAGAAGCTTAATTGATGGGGAGGTGGGAGAGGAGAGTATTCCTTGAATATGGAACAATTTAAATTAAAGAGATAAATGCTTGAAAAGTTCAGGGCACGTTCCTGGGTTGGAGAGAGTGATCTAAATCAGCCCTAGGATATAATGGAAAGAATTTTGGAGACATGAAACCTGGTTTAAATCCCATCTGTGCTGCTTGTATGACCTTGAGAAAGACAATTTCTGGCTTCTCCGTTTCTTCATCTATTAAAATAAAGAAGTTAGACTAAATGATTTCTCATATCCTTTTTAGTCTAAAATCTTCTGGTCCTTAGATTGCATTTAGGGAAAATGAAGAATATGCCTAGCCTACCTTTCCAGGCTTTTTCCACCTTACTCTCTTCCATGGTCTCTTCTATCCAGTGACCCTGGCCTCCAAGTACAAGACAGTCCATCTCTGCCCCAGGTTTTGTCTCAGGCTGTCCTCTGATGCTGGGAATGCTCTCCCTCTTCTAGTCTGACTCCTGACTCCACCTTCTGACTCCACCTTCTACTGGAAGCCTTCCCCAACCCTTCTTAATTCAAATGTATTTTGTTAGGTGGATGGGAGTTCAAATCCAGCCCCAGACATGCTTTAGCTGTGTGACCTTGGATAAGTCACTTAACCCTGATTGCCTCATATCCAGAGCAATCTCCAGTCACCTGGATTCATCTCTGACCACTGGATTCAGATGACTGGAGGATAAAGTGAGACTGGTGACTTTACACAGCCCCTTCCTCACTCAAGTCTAATCCATGTGCTTGCCATGGCATCACCTCCCTGATGTTCTTCTCTGAGATTGAAGGACAAACAAGGGAAAAAAAAAAGATTTATCCTTTCCATAGCTTGCTTTGTATCCATTTATTTGCATGTTGTCTCTGTCTGCAGATTGTAAATTGTAAATGAGGGTAGGGACTGTCTTTTGTCTCTTTGTAGTCTCAGCACCTAGCACAGTGTTTGGCCTATAGAAGATGCTTAATACATGTTGAATGATTGATTGAGTAGGCCACTTTGAATGTATGCCTATCACACAGTATTTATTGTGAAATAAAGCATTGAAAGGCAAGCAGTGTCAGATGTGGAGGCCTTTAATGCTGGGCCAATCAGATGATAACAATAACAATGGTAGCTGGCACTAACCCTATGTAAGCACTTTACTGAACTTTTTTTTTTTTTTTTAGGTTTTTGCAAGGCAAATCGGGTTAAGTAGCTTGCCCAAGGCCACACAGTTAGGTAATTACAAAGTGTCTGAGGTTGGATTTGAACTCAGGTACTTCTGACTCCAGGGCTGGTGCTCTATCCACTGTGCCACCTAGTTGCCCTTTACTGTATTAAAAAAAATTTTTAAATTTATTTTTGAATTTTACAACTTTCCCCCAATCTTGTTTCCCTTCCTCTAACCCCCACAGAAGGCAGCTGATAGTCTTTACATTGTTTCCATGCTATACACTGATCCAAATTGAATGTGTTAAGAGAGAAATCATCCTTAAGGAAAAAAGAAAGTATAAGAGATAGCAACATTACATAATAAGATAACTTTTTTTTTTTGAATTAGAGGTAATAGTCTTTGGTCTTTGTTTAAACTCCATAGTTCTTTCTATGGATACAGATGGTATTCTCCATCACAGATACTCCCAAATTGTCCCTGATTGTTGCACTTTTGGAATGAGAAAGTCCATCAAGGTTGATCATCACCCCTATATTGCTGTTAGGATGTACAATATTCTTCTGGTTCTGCTCATCTCACTCAGCATCAGTTTCTGCAAATCCATCCAGGCTTCCCTGAATTCCTATCCCTCCTGGTTTCTAATAGAACAATAGTGTTCCATCACTTACATATATCACAATTTGTTCAGTCATTCCCCAATTGATGGACATTCTCTCAATTTCCAATTCTTTGCCACCACAAACAGAACTGTTATGAATATTTTTTTTTTTACTGAACTTTTAAGCAGGCATCTCATAAATAAGAATACTGGACCAAATTAAGTGTTTAAGAGACTTGATTAAATAGTATGACCCTGAACTTCAGGGCCTTTGATTCTCTAGCTTGTGTGCTTCCACTGCACTGAGCTTCTGCCTTTTTTATTTAGAATTTCAGAAATGAAAAGGACCTCATATCTTCCAAGCTAATGCAAGCCTGAGTAGGAAACTTAGTTGGTAGTATTCCTGGCAAGCCGTTTCTAGATCTCATGGCTGCACTTTAGCACTCTCCCACTCCTTCTCCCAGATACTGTCTCTGAGATGCTGGACTCTGCTAGACCTCCATTCACTTGCTGGCCAAAGCTTTCTGCCCCAAGCATGCATCATCCCCACCTCAGTTTCCCCCAGTTCTCCTTTATGTGTTGTTCCTTCAGTGGGATGTAAGCTCCTTGAGGACAAGGACTGATTTGTAATACTTGTATCTCCATTGCTTAGTTCTGTATCTGGCATAAGATTTTTTTTTTTTTTTTGCAAGGCAATGGGGTTAAAGTGGCTTTGCCCAAGGCCACACAGCTAGCTAATTATTACCTGTCTGAGATCAGATTTGAACTCAGGTACTCCTGACTTCAGGGCCGGTGCTCTATACACTATGCCATCTAGCTGCCCCTGGCATAAGATTTTTAACAAATTTAGCAAATGCTTTAGCCTTCATTTGTTCATTTGTTTAGTCTCTGTTTAAAAGATTTCTTTAGAAAATAGCACATTCCACTGTAGAATAGCTCCAGTTGTTAGGAAATTTTGTTTGTGTTTAACTTGAGACAGAGTCTACCTCTGTACCATCAGCTTATCTCAGTTCTGGCCTCTGGGGCCAAGCAAAACTATGCCACCTTTCCCTTGATTTCCTCACTTCCTAGTCACTTTTTGATATCTTACAATCTGGCTTCTGATCCCACTTTTCTATTAAAACTGCTCCCTCCAAGGTTATCAATGATCTCTTAAGTGCTTAATTCAGTGACCTTTTCTCAGCAGTTGCTTGAGCTTTTGATGATTTTAACCATTGCTTTCTCCTGGATAAACTTCTCTCCTTTGACTTCTTTGACACTGTTCTTTTCTAGTTCTCCTTGTTTGATTATTCTTCCTTATTCCCCTTCACAGAATTCTTTCCCTAAGGATTTATCTTGGGCTATTTTCTTTCTTGCTGATATCATCAGCTCTCATGTTTTCAGTCATCATTTATTCATGGATAACCTTTCCTGATCTCCAATCCTTGGACATTTTCCCTTAGATATATATTTTTTCATTTAAAATTTTTTCCCTTAGATATCTTAAAGATATCTTAAACTCAGCATGTCTAAAATAATTCATTTCCCTCAAAATTCATCTATTTTAAAAAGCTTCTCATCTCTGTTGAGGACACCACCAATCTTTCAAATACCAAAATTCAAAATCTTGGAATAATTCTTGACTCTTCCCACTCCCTCCCTCAGCCCCCTTATCCATTTAGTTGTCAAATTTTCCCAGTTCCACCTCTATCACAACTGTAGCACTCTCTACTCACATGGTCCCATCTTCTCAGCACTATTGTAGCGACCTTTTTTTCCCCTTTTTAAAAAAAATATAAATATTTTATTTGTTTTTTCCAATTATATACATTAGTAGTTTCTACAATCATTTTTTGCAAGGTTTGAATTTTATAATTCCCTCCCTTCCAACAGAAGGCAGTCTGATACTATTTACATTTATTTCCATGATATGTATATATCAAAATTGAATGTGTTGAGAGAAAAAAACATGTCCTTAAAGAAGAGAGAAAAAAATTAGAGACAGCAAAATAATGTAATACATAAGAGAACTTTTTTTTTAGAATTGAAGATAATAATCTTTGGTCTTCATTTAAACTCCACAGTTCTTTCTCTGGATACAGATGATATTCTACAACTCAGATCCCCTAAAATTGTTCCTGATTATTGCACTGATGGGGAGAGCAACTCCAATAAGGATGATCATCACCCCATGTTGATAGTGTGTATATTGTTCTTCTAGTTCTCACAGTAGCCTTTTAACTGGACTCCCTAACTCCAGGCTCCCCCCCTTCAAATTGCCCATAATATAACTCTTTTGTTTGGCATTTAAAGTATTTTACAATATTTACTTAACCTAACTTTCCAACTTTATTATACATCATTCCCCCTCATTTTCTGTTTCACTCAAACTGGTCTGCTAGCTGTTAGACTGTATAGGTGTCTATCTTTGCACATGTCATCTGTCATGTGTGAAACATCCTCTTTACTTACCTGTCCCATATAGATCCCCTAGCTTCCTTCACAGCAAAGATAACAGCAAAGTACTATCTTCTACTTTATGCCTTTCTTGATTCTTTGACTTGTTGATAATTTTTCCTTCTCTAAATTACTTTGCATGTATTTATGTATATTCTGTATCTCCTTGGGAGAATGTAAATTAGAAAGCTGTGACTTTCATTTTTGTCTTTCTGGACCTAGCACAATACTTTGCACATAATAGGTGTTTAGTAAATGGTTGTATGTGAATCAAAATTCAGATGGTTTAAATATGGTTAAGGAGTATAACTGTGCATTATAGGATTGCATTAATATATGGTGATAGCATACTGCAAAAGAGAGAAAGGCTAATCTGTGAACTAGGGAACCGAGGTTGTCTCTGGACTAAGAAGGTATAGGAGACATATGCCATAAAATGAAATTAAGCAATTTTAGTAATGAAGGAAAAATTTCTGGTGCAAAGGCATGAGTCTCTTCAACCAGTTTCAAAAATACCCAAAACAACTAGGAGGGAAGCAAAAGTTCATCAAGTATTTAAGCCCAGGGCTGGGTCTTTCCTACCCATCTCATCTTGTCTGTTCCTTTTCTGTGTTTTTATTTCAGAAGTTGGACACTGGCCTTCAGCACAGCTGCCCAGAGCAGTGCTGGAGAAGACTGTGGTTCTACTGACCCTCCTACTGAGCCAGGCTCCTTCTTGGCGGAAGAAGAAGCTCTGGAACTCAAAGCCCTTCGACTGCAGAAGGAAGTCCGGGATTTAACTGTGAGTCTTAAATTAAATTCTGCTGTTATCCATTGAGAGCTGACTGAAGGTTTACTGCCTTTCTCATTTTGATTTTGAGGCTTAATCTCTGAGCTAATTAGCCGCTCCACACTTCCCATATCTTAATCTTGACTTTCCCATATATGTAAGATGAGGACAAGTTTTGCCCTATTTATCTTACAGAGCTGTTATGAGGATCTCATGAGATATGTAGGTAAGGTTCTTTATGAGCATAAAATATTATGGAATCATAGGAATCAAACTAAAAAGGGCCTTGGAGATCAAGTACAGCCACTTCACCTTATGGATTTGAAAAGCAAGCCTCGTAGAGAGAGGTAACTTGGCTAAGTTTAGACTAGACATCTAATTACATAATTAGGATTTGAATACAACTCTTCTGAATCCAAACCCATGACTGATGTAACTTCTACTATTAGACCAGTTGATTCCCATGGTCATCTTCCTGGAGGCCACCAGAGTATCTCATATAACTGAAGTCTTCAGCACAAAGAAGTTTAAAAAAACTAGATCTTATTCTTTAAGTTTATCTGTATTATAAAAACTTTTCCATATGAATGGGGAAGGGAGGAAGGGGACTGGAGGTTGGGGTTTAAGAGAGAAAAGAATTTAGTAGAAGTACAATCTTGTTTAGAGAAATACTATTCCATTTATCCATAATGACCATAGGGTAATGGGAATGAACTGAGGTTATCTGAATAGAAGTACTGCTATTAAGGACTATATTCCAGTCACCTGCTTCTTCCCACTATTTTACATAATCAACTTTAACTTCTCAATTGGGTAAATTTTTGTTGTGAATCACTTTTCATTTCTCATGGACTTCGAAAGCTGATTACTTATTTGAAGTCTGGTGAGTGAGAGGAGGAAGATTTTTTTAAAATTATAGGTTTATTCTATGTGATCAAGTGTGCTGGTCTTGGAGTTAGGAACCAAGTTCTAGGTCATTTACTTATTAAGTTTGCATAAATTCTGGTTCATGTATATACTAACTTTGTGACTATGGTCAGGCAATTCAGCTAACCTCTTAACATCATCGTCATCCTCATCTGTAAAATGGGGATATTATTTATAATGACCATCTTATAAGACTATTGGGAGAATTGAGATATGATGTATGTGAAATGCTTGGGAACCTAAAGGACTATATTAATTTACAATATGATCATTTTTTACTTCTACAAAAATTCAGTTTTATTGTGAGAAATATACTTTATACATCTTCAATACCATAGAGATGTCACAGAAAAACTTATCACTGCAATCAGAAGACATACTAACATTGCAATTTTTTCCAGATTATAGGACTAGAGCTAGAATAGGATTTTAGAGTTCAGATGAATATTTTCATTTTCTAGAGGAAGAAACTGATATCTAAAAAGTTTAAATATCTTACTTATGATCGTTTGGGTATCAAGAAGACAGTATGGCAGAATGAGAAGAGAGATGGTCTGGGAGTCAGGAGAAGTGGACCTGAAGGATAACATTCATTAATAATTGTATGTAGCATTTCTGGGTTTGTAAAATGCTTCAGTTTGATTTCAGTTTTCATTTTTTGGGAATAGCAATTATGTACATTATCTTTGCAATTTTAAAGATGAGAAAATTGAAGAGAGGGAAGAATGGGAGAGAGGAAGGAAGGAAGGAAGGAAGGAAGGAAGGAAGGAAGGAAGGAAGGAAGGAAGGAAGGAAGGAAGGAAGGAGCGAACTGCACTTGTCTTATCTGTAAATGGCCAATTGGGTCCCCAGTGGGGCAACTTCTACTATGATGTCATGATTTGCTAGTGAATTGGATTTAAATGAAGGGGTACTGTGCAAAGTCACCAGCCTTGCTCTTTCCTCCAGTCATCTGAGTCCAGTAGCAATATAATGATCAGGATGACTGAAGATGGCCCTCCTCCACACTATGATGAACCATACATATCAAGAGAGGTTACTTGTGCAGGAGTCCCAAGAGTACAATGATATATTTAGGATATATCTCAATGAGGAAATTCATGCATTTGCCATTCAAAGCCTGGAAGAAATGACAACCTACTGTTTATAGCAGTAATGATTGTACATGAGCAAAAATAGGAGATAAGTCTGCTAAAGAGAAGCAAAACCCTTTCTCAGTGAAAATGAGTATTTTCTGTAAAATGAGTCATTATCAGTTATCAGTCTTTTTTTTCCTACAACTTGAAAACTTCACTTCTCTCACACCCACTCTTGATTATTTGAACTCACCTAATTTGGGTCTCACTTAATAGATATAGTTTTTTCCTTGTGTGAAGCCATAATCCATGATAGAGTTGTTCCAAAAGTAAATGAAAAAAGAAGATCTGTAATTACTTATGCTGGCAAAGTCTCTCTTTGTCAAGATAATATTCTGACTTCATGCACAATACCAAAGATGGTATGGATGAGTTTTAGGCTGTATTGGGAGAGAAAGTTGATTATGGCTAATTATGGCCACTGATTATGGCTCTTTATAGCAAGAAATATACTTTGAATCTAGGTCAAGCTTCTCATGTTATGATTGGAGAATCCATTTTCAAAGACTTTGGTGGTTGGGTCAGTTGGTTTTATCTCTCTCTCTCTCTCTCTCTCTCTCTCTCTCTTTAGGTTTTTGCAAGGCAATGGGGTTAAATGGCTTGCCCAATGCCACACAGCTAGGTAATTATTAAGTGTTTGAGGCCAGATTTGAACTCAGGTACTCCTGACTCTAGGGCCGGTGCTCTATCCACTGCACCACTTAGCTGCCCTGGTTTTGTCTCTTTTTTGAAGTTCCAATAATAAGAGGTAACTGAAATTGAAAGGGCTCAACAAGTGGGGAGTAGGCTAGGGCCATGATTCCTGGTGAACTTCTAATCTGTCCTTAAAAGCCTGAGTGGATTATTTTGAATTTACTGGATAGACCAATGTTGCCACCACGTTAATCCTCTGACTTTGGGAGGCCACAAGTATTGTAGCCATCACTTGTGGAGGAGACAGGGTTGGATGGAAGGTTTGCCATGGGCAAATCATTCATTCTGGAAAGCAGTACATTTTGGGCAATGACTAATGACAAAAGGGGACAAAATAGGGTCAATAGGAAAGGTCAAGTCCAGTGAAAGCATTCTGTACATTCTTTGGTAGGGGAAAGTAGAGTAGGTGATTAGATGCAATAGGAAGGGAGTAAACGTTTTGCTTATTTGTCGTGTATTGATTTTGATACCAAACAAGGACTGAATCTGGGTTCTGCTACTGATTATTTTGGGAAAGTCACTTGATTTCTTTCAGTTTCAGTTTTTGCTTTTTGAAAGTTAAGGTAATTGTACTTTGATAGCTCTAACATTATATGTTCTAAGGTCCCTCCCTTCTCCCTAACAATTCACATTCTAAGGTTCCTCCAGCCAGAGCTGGAGTCACATTCTATGACTCTGGTCATTTTTCAGTATCTTCTGGAAACAAAAGCAAGTATTTTATTTTATTGATTTTCAGTAGATTGAAATTCCTTGCCTTTTAACTATCTTTGTTTTCCACTGACAACTTTAGCTCTTGGATGTCCCTTAGCTTACTGCTATATTTAAAATCATGTACTCCTTGTTTCCTTCTGTTATTATTGTTCCCTCTCTCTTCCAAATTGTGGTATATTGAAGGGTTCCTGTGGCTCCCTGAACTTGTCTTTTTGAGTTACCAATTCCCAAGGGAAAAGAATGTTCCTTTTGCCATCTTCTTCATGATTTCTCCTCTCCTTTGAGAGGGAATTAATCCTTTCTCACCCTACTGCTCTTTTCCTCCTGTCACACCATTCCTGTTTAGAAGGGGATTGCTGTCTCTCCTCCCATCTTTGCTGAACTCTCATAAATATGCAAGCTTCTATTGTCTAGGGTTCCACATGCAATTTCATATCTCTTAAAATTAACCCAGTTTTTCCACATATGTTTTATGAAGCCATGATTTCCTGTTGACAGGCATTATCAAATGTCTTCCTCTAACCTATTTTCCTACTAGTCCTATTTCAATATGTACAGTCAGATTCTAATCTACTACAATTATTTCCATATCAAACAAGACCATGTGTATAGGATAAAGTATCTTATCTTAGTGGGTATTTAATGTTTAAGGGAGAAAGACTTAGCTAATGCTCAGAAAAGTCACCTAATTATATTTTATCGATATTAACACAAAAGATGCAGCAAAAAATATGTACTTTCTGTTAAATAGGCCTCCTAAGCTCTAGTCTTTTTGTCCTAATTTTGGAATATGCCATGGCATTAATGAGGTAAAATCAAAAAATTCATTCAAGAGCTACAGATTGGCCTTGAGAGATCCATTTCTTTATCTTCTCTCTCCCACTTTCCTTGGAGTTACCTTATACTGGACACTAAAGAAATTAATTGAACACTTGTAAAGTATGCCAATTATAAGGAAGCAAGATAAGAATGTACTTCTAGGCTGGTATAATTATATTCTATTGTTCCACCAGTTATTTTTACTTGGCCTTTTCTAATGATCCTCTCCCTCTGACTCAAGTTACTAAATCTCATCAACCCAAAACAGGCTGACTAATTAGGTGATTTGAACTAAGTTCCTTCATTAATACAAGATTAAAAAGCAAACATGCATTTGACAAGGGCATACCATATAGAGCAAAGAAAGTGCATTTTTTTTACTTATGAACACCTGTCTTTTGATCATTTTGATGTTCTTCTTGGTGTATAGGAAAGATACCAGAAAGCTCTAGCTGATTCTGAACATGTACGAAGGCGCACACAGAAATTTGTGGAAGATGCCAAGATATTTGGTAAGTGGAAACATTGTGCGTAATCATATACCTTTCTGTTTAGAGAGCTCATTAGTGGTTTTGCAGTTCATGCAGAATAAAATCACTGAGGTTTTTCTAGCAGACTATATTGATCCATAATCTCTTTCCCTTCTACTATTTATACTTTTTGTAATATTTGCTTTGAAAAGAATTCTGGGCATCCTTAACTATAATATCCCTGGATTTCATTTCTTAAAATCATATGGTTTTATTTGAGGTCCATGATATCATCTATTCTTCAAACAGTACTGATGACTAATTGCCATCCACTCTTTGAACAGCATCCATGAATAGTCATTCCTATTATGATTAATCATGCTTTCTCTTTATACATTCAATGCACATTAGCCCACACATATCCCTCTAGCATCTTGTTTTGCATGCTACCATGAATCACTGTGTTATAGTGAAAATGGTACTAAATATGTAATAGAAACATCTGGCTTCTTTTTCTACCTCTGCCAAATTGCTTGCTATGGTAACTTAGGGAAAATCATTTAGAACTTTAGAGCTAAAAGTTGTGTCAAGTTATCTATCTATTCTGACTGTTCCTGAATTATTATTCGCCCACAACTGAGACAGATACATCTCCCATTCCAACTGGGACTCTGAGAACAGTAATTAATTGAATATCACTAGTTTTGGAAAGGGTATGTCAGATATTTTATCCAGTAGTTCAGGCATGGTTTCTTTTGATTTCTTTTTTATTTGTTTTATTTTTGTAAGGCAATAGGGTTAAGTGATCTACCCAAGGTCACACAGCTAGAAAATTATTAAGTATCTGGGATTGAATTTGAACTCAGGTTCTCCTGACTCCAGACTGGTACTCTATCCACTGGCTACCCAGTTGCACCCCTTTTGATAAAGTATTCTCCTCTGACCACTGACACCACTGACATCATGCTTGTTATCTTCCCTATCAGAATATAAGCTCCTGAGGGGGCAGGCAGAGACTACCTCATTTACTTGTAGTTTTATCTCTAGTGCTTAACACAATGTTGGGACACAGTAAGTGTTTAATAAATATTTTTTCATTCCTAGAGCATTCTACAAGTGATAATTTAGCTTCTACTTTAACTATCTAGTAACATCAACTTACTACTAAATAGCCTACTCCATTTTTGGATAATTCTTATTTGAAAAATTTTCTTTAAATTGAACTGAAATCAGCCTTTCTATAATTGTTGTTCATTAGTCATAGTTCTGACCTCTGGTACCATGCAAAGCAAATTTGTTTTTTTCCCCCCTAAGAACATCCTTTAAGTATATATTCCTGTAAGTCTTTTCCTTTCCAGGCTAAGCCTCCCTGTCTTCATCTGGGCCTTAATTGGTGTGGTTTATGGTTTGGATTCCAGTAGTAATCCATAGTAACTTGATGAAAATAGGAAGCTTCAGTACCCTACTATCAGAATACAATAAATAAAAATTATAACAAAGATCATTATAGAATTGAATGGTGACAAGATGAACTTAATAGTTAATATGTGTTGAAAACTTAATGAAATAAACTTAAACATTGCTTTCTTTCATATGGAGTATTTATAACAGTTGATCAGTTTCATAATCATAGTTGTTTGAGATTGATTTAGGGCAAAGCATTTTCACATACCTCATGTATAGATGATAGCTAAATTGACAATTAGAACAGAATTAAAATTAAAAATCAATATGATAAAAATACAAATTTATACAAATATTTAATTAATATCTAATTGTATCTGATGATAACTGATGAAATTCCAGGAAGAAAAGAATATATAAATATTAAATCAAAATTTATGTGAAATAGCTACTAGAACTGTCGGCATTTAAGGAAACTAGAAAAGGATTAAAATACTGAAGCAAAGAAAAATGAAGATTATTAAGATCAGGGAAGAAATGAATGAGATGGGAAACAAAGGAACAGTTGAAAATACTATAAATTTCCTCAGTTGTAAAATGGGAATTATGTCCATAATACTAACTTCACTGAGTTGTTGTGAGGACCAGAAGAGATGATTTATATATATATTATATAAAGAAAAAAGGGGGAAAGTATTTTGTATATTAAGTGGCTACCATGTGCCAGCTGTTGATCAAAGTATTTTAAAAATATTTTCTCAGTTGATCCTTACAACAATCTCAGGAGATGGATACTATTATTGTCCCCATTTTACAACTGAGGAAACTGAGACAGAGGTTAAATGACTTGTCCAGTATCACACAGCTAGTTAATTGTGTGGAGACAGATATGAACCCACGTCTTCCTGACCCCAGCTCAGTGCTCTATACTACTGTGCTATCTACCAACCAGCTATTATTAATAAAATTATTAGGCAACAAGAGAGCTATTTCCAAAACCAATTACCTTTGAGTTCAGGTCCCATCTTTGTCATATATTGGTTCTGTGATCCTGCATAAGTCACTTAGCTTCTCAGCGCCCCCAGGTACTCTCTTAGATTATAAATTGTAGGGAAGGTGCTCATCTGCATTGGTAGAGGGAGTTTTCCATCAAGAATTTTCTACATCAATGAAATCCCAATTCTACTTTAAAAAGTAACTAAAAAGTATTGAGATAGTGAAGTTGTGAACTCATCCAACCCTTCTGGAGAGCTATTTGGAACTGTGCCCAAAGGGCAACAAAAATGTGCATACCCTTTGACCCAGCAATACTACTACTGGGTCTATACCCTGAAGAGATGATGAAAAAGGGTAAAAACATTACTTGTACAAAAATATTTATAGCAGCCCTGTTTGTGGTGGCAAAGAATTGGAAATCAAGTAAATGTCCTTCAGTTGGGGAATAGCTTAGCAAATTGTGGTATATGTATGTCATGGAACACTATTGTTCTATTAGAAACCAGGAGGGATGAGATTTCAGGGAAACCTGGAGGGATTTGCATGAACTGATGCTGAGCAAGATGAGCAGAACCAGAAAAACACTGTACACCCTAACAGCAACATGGCAGTGATGTTCATCCTTGAAGGACTTGCTCATTCCATCAGTGCAACAATCAGGAACAATTTTGGGCTGTCTGCAAAGGAGAGTGCCATCTGTATCCAGATAAGGAGCTGTGAAGTTTGAACAAAGTGCAAGGACTGTTCCCTTTAATTTAGAAAAAAACAGCTATCTTATTGTCTGATCTTGTTACCTCTTAGACTTCTCTTCTTTAAGGATATGATTTCTCTCTATCACACCCAATTTGGATCAAGGTACAACATGGAAACAAAGTAAAGACTGATAGAGTGCTTTCTGTGGTGGTGGGGGTAAGCGAGATAGGGGGGAAAATTGTGAAACTCAAATAATATCTTTAATAAAAATAAATTTTAAAAAAAGTATTGAGATAGAGTTAGTAAAGCACTGGATTTGAAGACCAGTCTGGTTTCTGGGTTCTATGACTTATCCCTTGGCTTTGGTTTGTATTTCTTAGACTCTTTGGAATTAGTCCCTTCTGTTCTCTTATGATAGAAATTGCTATGAATTTAGTATCAGAGGACTTGGGTCAAAATGTATTTATACTACTTACTACCTTGGGTAAGTCACTTAACCTCTTTTCCTTTAGTCTTTAGGATTTGTTGGCCTCTCATATTTCTTTAAACTCTAAACAGATTGTATTCCATGAGTGTGTAGCTTTTAAGATAATCTAGTAAATCTGGACATTTATACTGTTTGTTTGATTGTTCCCCAGGGATCCAGAGTTTCTGCAAAGATTTGGTAGAGATTGCAGATATCTTGGAGAAGGCCACCAAGCATAGCTCTGGGGAAGCAGAGCCAGGGGACCAAAGGCCAACCCTCAAGAAGGTCTTTGAAGGACTCTCCCTCCTCCAGGCTAAGCTGCAGAGTGTGTTTGCTAAGCATGGCCTACAGAAAATGACCCCCATTGGGGACAAGTATGATCCATATGACCATGAGATTGTTTGTCACATACCAGCTGATGGAGTGCAGCCAGGCACAGTAACACTTGTTACCCAAGATGGCTACAAACTTCATGGTCGAACCATCAGACCTGCCCAGGTGGGCGTGGCAGTTGAAACAGGATTGATGGGGTCTGGGACCAGAGTAAATTAACATTCTTCCTTCTTGTACAGAACATAACCCCTTGGTTTCCTTTATTTATTACACAGATTTGTTTTATAATTGGGATATTTTGCTTGATTTATTTGGAGTTTAATCTTTATGGTGGAAAAAACATATTCATGATTTGGATTGAGAAAAGACTTGCATTTTCATTTCAATTCTGACATATGTGAGTCATTACTTCTGATATATAAAATGAGGGGTTTGCACTAAACAAGGTACCTTGCAGCTTTAATTTTATGATCATATTAATATAATAAGTTCAGTATAATGAAATTTAGTTGCTTTATTGTAATCTTTCCTTTGACTTCATCAGAAACCCTATCATTGGCTTTCTTTAAAATGTAAGTTGGAGAAAGTTATTTATTGATAACGGTACGTTGGTATCTTTCAGGTGGAAAGAGAGAACAAAGTGTAATATGGTATATGTTTGAAATGGAATTTGATTCTGTGATATATCCCTACTCTACCCTTTCCCACTGCCCTATGTTCCTTAATAGCAATTCAAAATGACATTAGTCAAAAGTATACTGGGCCAGGAGGAATATGTAGATATATATATTTGTTATATATTCTGCCTCTGTTAAGTGACCTTGAAAAAGTCTCCTTTTCTCTGAGCCTCATCTGTAAAATTACAGGAGTTAGACCAGATTGTTAATATCTTTTTTTTTAATTCTGATAGGGTATATTCTAACTTATAGATCAGTTGATTAATTTTTTTCCTCATAATTAATTTGATCTGGTTTTTCAAAACCTTTTTAGTTCCGATAGTCTGTTCTAGAATTCCTACCAGTGCTAATATTACCATGATCATATGAAAACATGTGGAGTTTAATAAGGAAAACCAATTCCATTTTATATTATCTAGATATATCTAAGTGAATTTTACTTGAAATGCAAAAAAAAATCATCCTTTTCATTTTTTCAGGATTTGTTTTTAATAATTCAGTAGATCTGTGATTTCATAGAGGTGAATATTGTCTCCATTAGAACATATTCCAACCCATGTCTTTCTTTTTTTAGTCTTGAGACAATTAACATTTTTCCTAGTTTTTTTGTTTTTAATTGATCTTTTTTTTTTTTTTTGGCAAGGCAAATGGGGTTAAGTGGCTTGCCCAAGGCCACACAGCTAGGTAATTATTAAGTGTCTGAGGCCATATTTGAACTCAGGTACTCCTGACTCCAGGGCCAGTGCTCTGTCCACTGCGCCACCTAGCTGCCCAGTCTGATGTTTTTTTACACCATTATAATTTTCCCCAGTATTCCTTTCCCTTATGAACTAGGAAAAAGGAAACAAGGGGGAAAAAAGTAGTACAACTGATCTATCTATATATTGAAAAAGTTTTAAAATGTGCAATGTATATTATCTGTGGACCTCCTATCCCTATGGAGGGGTGAGTTGGAGATATCTTCATATCATTTCATTCAGGTCACAATTGAGTTATAATTTTGTTACATTCACTTTTGATTTTTTTGCAAATGGTTGTTTTAGTAATTTACATTGTTGTAGTTATTGTGTATATTTTTCTTGACTCTACTTAATTCACCCTGTATTAGTTACACAGATCTTTTTATGATTCTATATTCATCAGAGATATCATTCCTTACAGCACAATAATATTCTATTGCATTCATGTACCATATTTTGTTCATCCATTCCTCATTTGATGGACATCTACTTTTTTCTCAATTCTTTGCTATCACAAAAAGTGCTACTATAAATTTGTTGGTGTATATGAAGACTTTTCTAAATTATTTTCCAAAATGAAAAGTTTCCATTAGGAAGGTATTATTGTGCCTATTTTCTCACCACTCCTTCCAACACTGACTATTACCATTTTTTATCATTATTGTCAGTTTGCAGAATATAAGATGAAACCTCAGTCAAACCCATGTCTTTTAGAAGTTAATAATCATAGCTATCTTGAAAAAGGTTGCAAATGTTTTTCATTTCACTGGATGTATTAAGATGAAGAAGGAAAACTTTATGTAAGTTAACAGTTACCTTAGTCCACAACATTACCAAAGCAAATGTGAATTTAATCCCTGAAAATGTTTCTGCTATGCTAAAAATCTGTTAGCATGGTTGAGAATTGGGAATCCAAAAGTTGGAAGGGACTTTAGAGGTCAATTATTCCAACTTCTACTTGAAGTATGAATCACCTCTGCAGTATCCATAGCAAAGTGGTCATCCAGTCTCTATTGAATACCTCTATTTATTTGGGACTCATCTCCTTATCAAAAATGTTCTAAAACTGAGTAGACTACCTCAGAGTAATAATTCAGGCAAAAGCTAGATGGCCATGGAGTTTTTCAGATGGAACTTGTACAAACACTATTGGAAATACTGTATGTGAGTTGAGAGTTGGGCTAAATGGCCTTTGAGGCTTCTCCTACTTTTAAGATTCTAAGTTCTTTTTTTGGAAATAAAGTTCCTACTTGAACTTCTCTTACTATAGGTGTTTCATGACCCTGTCTTGTTTCTGATCATTACTCTTGTGACACTAAAGAACAGAATTAGATAATCATCACAAAGCCTCTAGGTGAGGCCAGGTCATATAAGCCTGCATAAACCCCATGGAAAACATTGTGTGAGCCTATTTGTAGGGTTACAGGCTTCATTTCTTCAACTTAGAATCAATGACCTGACTAAACTGGTCTTATATCCTACAAAGTTAGCCTGCTTTTGGCTAAAAATAATTTGTTGCAAAGTTGTGTCACAGATCACCTTCCCCCCCCCCTTTTATGTAGTTTATTCTTCCTTAAGGAGATTAGATTAGAAATACTAGTAATTCAGATTCAAGAGTTTTGACCCCAAACTTTTAAATCTATTCTTATAGCCAATCGCAGTTAACCCTGCTTATTTTTCCTTTCCCTGAATTTCTGAGCATGTGACTCTTTGCCAATTAGCCCTTCATTATTGGATGGGTCATTTGCAAAACCTACTTAAAGAATCATGAACATTTCAGATCTAAAAAGTGAAGTGACTTGCTTGAGGTTAAAAAGCTACTAAGTAGTGAAACCAGGACCAAGACATAGGTTTTCTAACTTTTTCATGGTACCATCAGTGCCTTTGTTACAGGTTTCAGCATCTTTTGGGGCATGAAAACCTAAGTTTTAAGAATTATATTGAAAAGTAGAGAAGGTTTAGTAGCTAAAAACAAATAGCAGTTTTGAGAGTTCATAGATTTGAGTTCCAGTCTGGCTTTACCATTAATTTTCTGTATAACTTTTTTTTATAGTTTTTTTTTTTTTTTGCCAAGGCAAATGGGATTAAGTGGCTTGCCCAAGGCCACACAGCTAGGTAGTTATTAAGTGTCTGAGCCCAGATTTGAACCCAGGTACTCCTGATTCCAGGGCCGGTGCTTTATCCACTGTGCCACCTAACCGCCCCCTTTTTTCTGTATAACTATTGGTGAGACACTCCTAATTTTGACCATAGCCTTCTCATTTGTGATATGAAGTTGAACCAATTATTATGTACCCTTCTAGTTGAAAATGACTTTGATTTTAGATTTCCCCTTCCTAAATGAATTTAGAATCATAAATCAGATTGCAGTATTCTTTCTCCTGTACCATGTAACAATCTTTTCTCTTTAGGATTAACAACTCTCAGTGAATGCTCCTTTGAGAACTAGTGGAAGTGCAGATGTAGTTGAACTGTATAATTTCCACTTAGACCTAAGGATTTGTTTTGTAAAATGAAATTTTCTTTTTTGTTTATGTTTTTGTATTGCAATTGTTTGACTTTTTCTTCCCTTTATTTTAATTCTTTGTGTGTGTTTGTTTCAAATATGTTTCTTGTAAACAACATATTGTTGGATTCTGGTTTTTTAATCCTGATTGATTTGTGTGTTTGTGTTTCTCTAAAGCTGGAGGCAGGGGTAAGATAATGGAGTTCTGGGTTCAGTTTTATATCAGTGAAATCGACCTGGTTCCTTCCTAGATTTATGAACCTTCTAATCTCCCTGGGTGAACTTGAAGTTCCTCACTTTAATCCTTCAGAGACAAAAGTATTTTATAAGTGTTCTAATGAATTATTTTCACAGCATTGATAAGCTTTTCGGCCTTGGTATGAAAATTGCTATAAGAAAATAGCAAACTCTTAGAGGCTGAGGAAAGGATACTAAGGGATTGAGCAGTTGGATTCTTAAGACCTTTCTTTATGATAACACTGTCCTTATCTAGTGACCTGAGCATGCCACATAATTGGGTACATTTAAAATAATTTCTGTAGCCAACATTAGATTTCATGCTAAAGAATTTTCTTCCCTAATGATATAGATGATTATTATCATGAGATAGCTATGGTAGAATCAAACAGTGAAAATCAAGGCATTAAATGTGCTCAGAATATCCTGAATAAAATCTGCCTTTAAATAATTTTAGTGTTGATTCAATACCTGGGGCTTCTTTGATTTCTAAAAAATGTCTTAAATAAATTTTATTTTTTGTTGATTTTGTTTTTATATTATTTTCATTTCCCATTCCTCTATCCAGACATCTATTGTAGTAAAGATTTTAAAAGAGAGGGGAAAGTCAATTCAGTGAAACTAATTAAAACATTGGTTGTGTCTGACAGTATCTGCACTATTACCCACCTGTGATCCCTCCCCTCAGTCAAAGAGGAAAGGGAAGGACATTTTCTAAAAGCTACCATGTTTTTGTAAAGTTTTATATTATCTAGTGATGTGCATTCATTTACATAATTTATTAAGGTGTTACTCAGTTAGTGAACATGTAGTCAAATTTTTTTTTAACTATAACAAGAAGGACTTCTTTCTGCTTTTGAATCTCCTTGAGATGCGTGGCATTCTGGATTATCTTTAAGTTAAAGGGTTGTCATTTTTTTTGTAACTTCTATCACAACCTCTTTCGACATCTGTTAGATGTGGTAAGTTGAGTTATAGTTAGTATTGAGCATAGTTAGTACAAGAAGTATTAAGTAACAACTGATATTTGCTTGGGCTCTAGGATATAAATCAAAAAGCTGACTTTTAATTCAGGCTTATCTGACTGACTGGTCATTCTCCTTTGCTAGATCATCATCCTTTTCCTACTACTTTTCCAAGCTAAATAGTTTGCTTGAGTTCATTTATTATCTATCTAGATTAACTGTACATACACATACACACACACACACACACACACACACACACAAACACATATCATTCTAGTTGTATATTCCAACTACCTGAACGTCCTCTAGGCATCTCAGGCATCAAATGGTTCAAAATGGAAGTCAGGGCACCATGATTCCAATCAATTAGTTTGAAAACCTTGAAACTCATCTCCCTCCCACTCCATATTCAGTCAGTTGTCAAATTTTTTTAACTTTTTTTCCCCCCATTTCCCTCCATTTCTCCATTCACGTAAGCCTCTTTCTTCTTAAGTTCTTCTGGCCCTCATCACTTCTCATCTGTACTTTAACAATTATGCCCTTACTTCCAGACCATTCTCTCTGCACCCTATCCTCTATAAAGCTACAAAATAGATCTGATCATGTCACTCTTCTCTCAACTCAAAAATCTTCAATGACTGCCTGTTCTAGGATATTTACTATATCTTCAGTCTGACATATAAGGCCCTCCAATGTGTGGCTTCCACTCACTATCTAGTCTTATATTAGTCTTTTTATGTTTTACATACACTGTTCCCGTTAAACTAACCTGCTCACTGTTCCCCCTATATTACATTCTAGCTCTTGCTCCTATAATTTTGCACAAGTGGCCTCCCAATTGTGAAATGCAGTTCCTCCTCACTTCAGCCCCTTGGAATTTCTTGTTTTCTTTCAAAGCAAAGCTTAGATGCTCTCTTAAAAGAAGTCTTCTCTACTCTCTCCTCCTTTCCCCTCTCCCTTGAAATTACTTTGTTAATATTTATTTAGCTGATTCATGGTGACTCCACAGTAGAATCATCATAAGTTCCTTGAGGTCTGTGATTGTTTTATATTTTAGTCTCCAGCTCCTTGCACATATTAGGTTCTTGATAAATGTTTAATTCATCAACTTGAACTCTTGAATTTCCTTGGTTAAATCCCTTCCCTGAAACTTGCTCCTTTGTAAAAAAGACCTAGTAAATCAAACTTCTCTTCTAAAACACATCCCCAAATGGGTTTGTTTTCCCTCCTGGGAATTGTCTTTAGACAGCATTTTTTTAACTTTTTTTTCCCCCCATTTCCCTCCATTTCTCCACTCACTAAGCCTCTTTCTTAAGTTCTTCTGGCCCTCATCACTTCTCATCTGTACTTTAACAATTGTGCCCTTACTTCCAGACAGCCAATCACCCAGGAACTTCATCCTTTTTTTAAAAAAATTAATTTTTATTAAAGATATTGAGTTTTACAACCCCCCCCCCAATCTTGCTTCCCCCCCCCCCCCCGCCCCACGGAAAGCACTCTGTCAGTCTTTACTTTGTTTCCATGTTGTACCTTGATCCAAATTGGGTGTGATAGAGAGAAATCATATCCTTAAAGAAGAGAAGTCTAAGAGGTAACGAGATCAGACAATAAAATAGCTATTTTTTTCCTAAATTAAAGGGAATAGTCCTTGAACTTTGTTCAAACTCCACAGCTCCTTATCTGGATACAGATGGCACTCTCCTTTGCAGACAGCCCAAAATTGTTCCTGATTGTTGCACTGAGCGAGTCCTTCAAGATTGAACATCACCCCCATGTTGCTGTTAGGGTGTACAGTGTTTTTCTGGTTCAGCTCATCTCACTCATCATCATCATCCTTTTCTTAAGACAAATTCCTTACATCCATCTTAAACTTTGTTTCAGTTTTCTTTGAAATTGACTTTATCTTCTCCCCTCACACCTTCCCAGCCCTCCACTTCTCTATTCTTCAACAAACAGGAGCTTTGCTCCATAATTTACCCCCTAGTTCCAATCCCTGAGATCTGCCCGTACCCAGATTACCCACTTTCGAGAGACCAGGCATGGTGTCCCATCAAGAAGGGACTGCACATCAACAGCCCCCAAGGCTAGACTGTCTCCAGTGACCCAACTCTTTGTATTTTTTTTTCTCTTGCTTTCCCCAATGTTTGATCCTCGGTGTGGTAGTTCCACTCTTGCTTGTTCTTTTTCAGTGGAAACACCGTGAATCATAGAAGAAGGGACTACAGAGAGTCAGCCCGCCCGGCCGGCCGGGGTTCAGTGTCAGAGGATGGGTTTGAAGTCAGACTTCACTGCTCTGCGGCTTGGCTTCCCCTGCCCACGTGTTGCCACAATCCTCAGTGTCTGTTTCAATTCATTTTTTTTTTTAGGCTTCCGCAAGGCAGTGGTTAGGTAAAGCGGCTTGCCCACGGCCACGCAGGATTCGGGCATTTTTTTTTATGACACCCCTTCTTTGAAGGGGCCTTGCTGGGCCCCAGAGACAGGAAGAGCAGTCAGGGGCTGTGGGACAACGCGATTTCAGAGGCTTTGGCGCCCGGCTTCGGGGACGGGGACCCAGCCCGGCAGTAGCTGCTTCCTAGCCCACCCGGACAAAGCCACTTCCCGAGACGTCCCGCCCACTGGCCCCTACTCCCGCTACTGAGAGGACCAATCGGAGGCATCGATCTCGAGGAACAGAAGGCGGGTTGGCCTAGAAGAAGATTTGGGGGCGGGGCAATAAAGGGTTGGGTCTTCGAGAATCGGCTAGAAGGGTGACCAATAAGAAACCCGGAGTTAGGATGGGCGTCCAGCTTCTCCAATGGACGTCTTGAGGCGGGCCCGGGTCGAGCGAGCAGCCTATGGGTTCGGCCGTGGGAGTCTTCCTCCCCTCCCCCGCCACCACGCCCCCTTCTTCCTTCCAGGCAGGCTGCAGCTAGCCGCGCTCGCCACCGCCGGGGTGCCGAGGCCGGGGTCCTCCGCCGGCGCCGCGCCGCCCGCCCGCTGCCCAGCCCAGGCCGGCCCCCGCCTCGAGCAGGCTCATGGCGGGCTCCGTCATGCTCCTCGTCGCCCTGGTGGCCTCGGTTGCCGCATCTAGAGATACCCCGCCCCGGAAAATCGGTATCCTGGGGGCGGAGGAGGGCCAGGCCCGGGGGCGGAGGAGGGCCAGGCCCGGGGGCGGAGGAGGGTGGTGCCGTGACTGGGAGGAAGATGGACTGGAGGATGGGGCAGATGGAGGAGGATGGAGAGGACCAGGCCATTGATGAAGGGGGAATGGGGGAGGCCAGGCCGTGCATGAGAGGGATGGGGGGGGGGGGGATGGGGTTGGGGACGGGCCAGGCCCTGGATACAGGGAGAATGGCCCAGACTCCAGGGGATGAGGAGGGTGGGGAGGGGCGGGCCTGGAGGAGGGCGAGGATGAAGGCGGTCTGGGCGGTGGGTGAGGGAGGGATTCGTGTGGAAGCCCTAGTCAAGAGGCCGAAGCTGAGACTGGGGCAGGTGGGACCGAGGGATCGGGGGCGAAGCTCAGAGACAGGCCAGGCCAGGGGCACAGGCTGAGACAGGTGGTGAGAGTGGGGCTGGCATCTCCGTAATAGTGCGAGCTGTTGGGGGGGCATCCCGGAAATGTCAAAGACTCAGAATGATCCGATTCTGGTTACCCTTGACCTACTGTAGCTCCCCCCCCCCTTCTGCGATCCCTTTCCTCTGCAATCACCTTTCAGACAGTTGAAGACCATATTTGCTCATCCTATTCTAGTAGATTCCTGAGTTGTCTCTCCACCGCTAGTCTTTTCTTCTTCTCCATCCCTCAGAATAAATTTGTCAATGAATAAAGCGTCATCATTTATATTAAGTCACTCTAAAACCTCTCAAGCTTTTTTTCACTGCTTCCTGTATAAAGCCTAACTCCTGATCTGCCTGTAACTCCTTCCCCAATCTGCCTCTCACCTACCATTTCAATCTTGTACTGTTACTTTTCACATTCCTCATTATTGCCACACTGAATTCCTTGCCATTCCCTCATGTTATCTTATCCTCCCCCCTTTAACTCTAAAATTATGTGATTCCATCTATAACAATTATAATTCTCACTATTTTCAAAGCCCCCACTGGTATTACTTCCTATATGATTTCTTCAAATCCTTCAGCTAACTGGAAGGAGTCTCTCAGATCTACTAGAACTCTTTTGGTACTCTTCTTTGAATTTATATTGTCTTAAGTTGTGTTAGAGTTGACTATGTCTTTATCTTATTCTTCCTAGAAGACTGTAGATATCCAAGAGTTTGGAATTAGAAAAGTCTTTAATGGTCATCAGGGCTAAAACTTTTTTTTAAACAAAAAAGGAAACTTAGGTTTATATAGCTTGCTGAAGTTTACACAGATAGTAGTAGCAGAACTGAGGTCCAAGTCCAGATCTTTTAATTACAAACCTCATATTTTCCAATATACTATTATATGAGCTTTGTGAATTTAGAATTCATGCTATCTTGCTCTGTTATTAGCTTAGCCTAGCATAAAATTTCATATATAGTCAAGGTTTAATAAATTATCATTGAATGAATAAGTAATTTAAAGCAAAGATTTTGGTTTGCTTGTGGACTTTTCTTTTCCTTTCTTTGCCTCCTGTTCATTTTCTCTCTCTCTCTCTGCTTCCTAATAGCGGTTGTGGGAGCTGGAATTGGGGGCTCAGCAGCAGCCCATTTCCTTCAGCAGCTCTTTGGGCCAAGGGTACAGATTGATGTGTATGAGAAGGGAACTGTTGGAGGCCGCCTTGCTACCATCACTGTCAACAAACAGCAATATGAAAGTGGTGGTGCCTCATTCAACTCCTTCAGCTTGCATATGCAGGATTTTGTCAAACTTCTGGGTAAGTGAGCAACTGACTAGGGGTACCCGGGGAAGAGAAAGCATGGGTTTAAGAAATGTAAGGGAACTTAGAAATTCTCTTGTCTAGACAGTTTTCAAACCTAAATCTTCTCCAATTCTGATGTTCTCTGAGATAAACCATTGATACTTCTCCCAACTCTGAAGATCCTATAATTCTCTGAAATAGTAGGTTATAAAATAATTATTTTACATGATGGGAAATTCTTCTTCCTCCAGGTTGTATAATGGGAAAGGTTACTTGACATAATTATTAAGGATAGTATTTGTTTTAATCATTGAGTCCATGGAAAAATGTCCTAGTCCTTACATTTGCTTCAGTGAACATCCCTCTTAGTGTGCTAATAAATAACTTATAGAGATGATATTGTTTAACATTGAGAGAAAGGGTTTCTTTTTCTGGGAGTGAAATCAAAGTCTAATCTTTGTTCCTATCCCTGGATGATAGTTGGTTCAAGATATAGCCCTGGTTTTAGAAGAATTTAATATTCCAGCTTATTGTTAGATCTTAGGGCCAAAATGAATAAACCTGAACCCTTAAGTTGGTCCTGAAACCTTTGAAGGATAAATGGTAAATCTCCCTAGATAAGGATAGTGAATTTTCAAAAGCAAGTGTATTCTTATAATATTTTCCTTGAGACTTAGATCCTGGGTGCCATGATGGTGATATCACTGATTCTATTATATAATCATCAGCAAAGCTTACCACTAGACCAGGATTAGCCCCTAAAGTAATTCTACTGAATAAAACCATAGACTCTTTCTTTGGCTTCTCCCCCACTCCATTCCCTACTTTATCCAAAAGACTTATCAGACCATAATCAGCAACTTGAACAATGATACATCATTAAGATTTTTGATGCTCTCACCTTATAACAATTTTGAGATGGGTATTGCACGTAATTATATGAGGAAGCTAGGAAACGATAGGTGAAGGATTTTGCCCATTATCACATAGCTAGTAAGTACTGGATTCCAGTTTTGAACTCAGGTCTTCCTTATTCTGAATGTGGTTCTCTTTATACTGCTCTAGATAGCATAAACAGACCTAGTAAACTTGGACCTGTGAGAATTGGTTGAAAGAAAGTAGGGTGTTGAGTCTGGAGAAGTACTTAAGTCAAAGGACTTGAACTCTATCTTCAAGTATTTGCAAGGTTCTGATTATTTTGTTTTAATCTAGAGGCTCAAACCAAGGCAGTAAAGTGACATAGTGGTTATAGTATAAACTTGAAGTCACGAAGACCTGAGTTTGAATCTGGCCTCAGACACTTGCCAGACACCCTGGGCAAATCACCCATCTCTCCTCCTCTGTTTCCTCATTTATTAAATGGGGATAATATCAATATCATTTCCTTTACCAAATTGCTTCAAATAACAAATGTGATAATTCATGTAAAGTACTTTGCAAACCTTAAAGTATGATATGAATGTTAGCTATTATGATTAGAAATTGTTGAGAAACAGATAGATTTTGGCTTTACTATGAAGATAAGCTATCCTAAAGAGGAAGGGGCTGTGGACATCCAAGCAGAGTCTGGTTGTCCACATGCCAAAAGAGGGGATGACTGTTTAGGTAGCAGTTGAATGAAATATTCTAAACTCTCTTCAAGCCTTGAGGGTCTTTCATTCTTTGAAACATTCCCTAAGTCCTTCAAAGAGTTTTGCTTCTATGATCACATTGAAAATCTTCAGCATTATCAGCTTGGATTTTCCCAGCTTTGGAACATCTCTGAAAAGGAATTGAACAGTTTCTTTGTTTTTTCAGGTCTGAAACAGCGGCGAGAGGTAGCAGGGAAGAGTGCCATATTTGGTGGTGAGCAGCTTATTCTGGAAGAGACAGATTGGTACCTGCTAAACCTTTTCCGAGTCTGGTGGCACTATGGCATTAGCTTCCTGCGGCTACAGATGTGGGTGGAGGAAGTCATGGAAAAGTTTATGAGGTGTGACCCTATGGAGAACTCGGTGAGAACATTCCATTTTAAATAGATCGGCCAGCAAAAGGGATATAGAATAAACTGCATTAGCACAGATACTAGAAAAGCGAATTGCTAATTTTGTGAGGTAAACCCCTCAAAATCCAAACCAAGACAAAAACAAGCAAAAATGCCAAATGTGTAATAGTGGGACTTTGTTTCAAATCCTGACTCTGCTGTTTACTACCTAATTGACACTGTGAAAGTCTTTTAGATTTTCTGGGCCTCAGTTTCTTCATCTGTAAAATGAGATTGTATTAGAATACCTCTGAGGTCCCTGACAGCTTGAAAACATTAGTTTTTAATTTTTATGTTGAAGCAATGTTCCTGGGACTATGATGGGCATAGGTACTATAAAAGAAGTTTAATCATGATAATAGTAATTATAATTTCTATTTCCATAATGTTTTGCCATTTAACATCTCTTTCCTCACCACAACCTTATGAGTTAGGCAGTACAAGCCATATTGTTGTCATCTTACAAATGGGTAAACTGTGGCACACAGAGAGTCAGTAACTTCCTATGGAGCAAGAACTAGCTAGCAAAGTGGTAGAACAAAAAGACCAGCAGTGTTTGCTATCATCAAATAGCTTACTATTTACCATGTTGGTTTCACTATAGACCATATTTTTTCTATTCTTTTTGTATATTTAGTTTGTTAAAAACCCCAAGCTTGGCCTATAATAAACTAAATAACAAGTGTTTAAAAAAATGTACTTTCATTGATATTTTTTGTTTTTATAGAACAAATTTTCCATTGTGTATCTCTTCAAAGAAATAGGGGTAGGTATCTTCTCATAGTTATTCTTTGGGACTGAGATGTTTTCCTATAATTTTCATCACTAAATTTTGAATTCTTGGCTCTTTCCATTTCCATTTCAAAACATTAAGTGCCTACTGTGAATCAGATACCATGTTAGGTGACAGCAAGATGAAACAGTCCTAACTTTTTAAGGAACTTAGCTTAACCTAGGGAGACAAATACATATTTAAGTATATCTAGAATAAAGTTCTTATGTATATATTTCTCCTTTCAAATAGTTCTTATTTCTAGGGTTATGCTCTGTACTTCATTCGTTAAGCACTCATTCAGATTAGGTTATAGAATTATATCTGGAAGGGACTTTGGAAGTCTGGAAGTCTCATTTATTCTAACTGGTTAAGTGACTTAAGATCATGGAATTTCAAAACCTCTGTCTTCTCATGTGTAAATGGGGATAGTACAATGATAGTTGTGCTACCCACTTCAGAGATGTTTTGAAAAAAGGGCCATGTACATCACTAAGAACTTGCACAATGTGATCTATTATAAATTTAGAGGAAGGTATTGTATCTAGTGGAGGCAGTTGGGAAGGGGAAAGGTAGTACTTGAACTAGATTTAGAAAGATACCTAATACTTGTTAGTTAGGGGAGGGATTGAGGGACATTGCAGGAATTGGGAATGAAATAAGCAGCAGATCAGAACTAAGAAGGTAGAGGAGAACAAGTTTAATTTGGCTAGGTTGTAAGCTACATATAAGGGAAAAGTCAAGTTGAAATGGGGCTAGGTTAAGACCTTAAATGCCAAAATGAGGAGCTTATTCTTATTTTATCAGCAGGGAGAGAGAGGAGAGGAAAAGGATCATTTAGTTTTTGAGTAAATAACACTGTGTAAGGGATATGTATTGGGAAGATTATTCTGTAAGTGTATTTTTAGGATTTAGAACTGCATTTTGAAGTATGGCTAAGGTTTTGATAGAGACAGCTGGCAAGGGGAGCAGAATGAAGAAAGTGGTTCATTCCAAGGTGAAGGGAATAATATAAGCAACAGAATAGACTCAATGAAGTTTAGGAAAGTGTTTGAGAAAGAGGAAACTCAATTTTACTAGAGCCCTTGAGATTGTATAATCTACTCCCTTCAATTTTATAGATGAGAAAATTTATTAGAGAGGAGATACTAGAGGCAAGGATCCTAGTTATGTGTTAGTTAATAAACACTTTTTTATACACCTCCCCTGTGGCAGACACTGGTAAGTGGTGGGAGATACAAAGAAAGGCAAAAGACAACTCCTGTGTTTAAGGAGCTCCCAATCTAGTTGAGGGAGGCCACATGTAAAACAGAGTTGAAAAGGGTTGGGGGAGAAGACTCAAGGACATGTTGAAATCTTGCAGCCAGGTCATGTCCTCAGCCCCCTCCTTAAGGGGAAGAGACCTTCTCTATCTGCTTTCTATCCACTCCAATTAGATGAGAGAAGGAGGGGTCAAGGGGCAAGGAATACTGAGCAGGTGTGAGGTTTAGAGTTGATTCTATCTTGCAGGAAAATAAGTTTCTGGAGGCAATGATGAAGTCCAGGAGAGCATCCAGGGAGGAAATGTTTGTAGTTAGTTGTTTGTTATGATTCCTAGTTACCTTAGAAACTTAGTTCAAGCTTCAACTTCTTGCAGAAAAAGCTTTTAACAAGGCACAAGACTCATTTATGCTAAAATCCCTATAAAGTATAAGCACAGAGGGACTCTTTTTTTTTTTTAATGATGTATAATATATCTCTCTAAAGCCAAAAGAAAGAATTGCACATGGTAGGGACACATTAGAACCTTTTCCAATAAATATGGGTGCAATACAAGGATTCCCACTCTCTACACTGTTATTTGACATAGTTCTGGAAACGCTATCAATATCAATAAGAGAAAAGAAGGAAATTAAATATTCAGATAGATAAATAAGAGACAAAGCTATTCCTATTTATTGATGATATGATAGTGTACTTGAAAATTCCTAAGGATCAGCAGAGAGACTAATTGAGAAAATAACTTCAACTACATTTCTTTATTTTTTTTTTTTTTTAGGTTTTTGCAAGGCAAACGGGGTTAAGTGGCTTGCCCAAGGCCACACGGCCAGGTAAATATTAAGTATCTCAGACTGGATTTGAACCCAGGTACTCCTGACTCCAAAGCTGGTGCTTTATCCACTACGCCACCTAGCTGCCCCAACATTTCTTTATAAGAATAACAGAACCCGGGGGGGGGTAGTTAGGTGGTACAATGGATAGAGCAGCGAACCTGGAGTCAGGAGTACCTGAGTTCAGATCTGGCCTCAGACACTTAATTACCTAGCTGTGTGGCCTTGGGCAAGCCACTTAACCCCATTGCCTTGCAAAAACTAAAAAAAAAAAAAGAATAACAGAATCCAAGAATAAATAATAGAGAAATCATTCCAAGTTACTACAAAGTGCATAAAGTATCTGGAGATCAGACTATGAAAGCACACAGAAATCGCATATGGATTCATTGACAGAGTCCTCTTTTAATTAATAAAAAAACAACTTAAGTGTCTGGGGAAATATTCATTGCTCATGGATGAGCTATGCCAATATAACAAAAATGACAATGTTATCAAAATTAATTTATACTTTTAATCTTATGCCAATAGAATATCAAAGAGATGCTTTATAGAACTTTATAAAATAATAAAATTCATTTGGGCAAAGAAAGATCTAGAATCATGGGGAATGTTGAAATATAGATGAAAGGAGAATAGTACATCTAAGTCTCAAACTGTATTATAAAATAACGGTTATCAAAACCATAAGATATTAGGTAAAAAATAGAGAGGGAGAGGAATGAAACAGACTAGACAAAAGAGAATCAGAAACAGTGGAACTCAATATCCTAGTGTTTGATAAACAGAAAAACTGAGAAAACTAGAAAGCAGTCTGCCAGAAATGAGACTTAGACTAATACCTTACACCATCTTCCACAATACATTCTAAATGGATATGTGACATTAATATTAAAGATCATGCTATTAAAAATTTAGGAGAGAAGCAGATCCTATACCTCTCAGAGCACTGAGTAGGAGATGAATTCTTAATCAGACAAGGGAATAGAAGCAATTTTAGAAGATCAAATATATCACTTAGTTACATGAAAGGAAAGCTTCTTTAATGCATCAAAGATAAGAAGGGAGGTAATCAAATGGGAGAAAGTCTTTATCTCAAACTTTGTTTTCTACATGATTTCCTGATCCCCACTCACTAGCACCTGTTAGTGCCCTTACTCTCCCAACCATCTTGTATACATTTTGTGTATTAGATGTGTATGTGTGTGTGTAATGTGCATATTAATATGTATGAGAGCATATATATGTGTGTATATAAAAATGTATATATATATATATATTTATATATGAATGTGTGTGTGTCTCCCCAGTTAGGATGCCATCCTTGAAAGTCTGGATGGCATTTTTGGTTTTGCTTCTGCAGTGCTTGGGACATAGATACTTTAAAAATACTTGTTGATTGATTGAATAATCTAAGTTATTGTTTTGTTTTTCAAGGCAGTGGGGTTAAGTGACTTGCCCAAGGTCACACAGCTAGGTAATTAATTATTAAGTGTCTGAGACTGCCTTTGAACTCAGGTCCTCCTGTCTCCAGGGCTGGTGCTCTATCCACTGCGCCACCTAGCTGCCCCTAAATCTAAGTAATTATTAGAGGTATGATGATGAAGTATTTGAACTATGATGATAGTTACAAGTTAAATTCACAGAAAATAAGGAGAATCACAATAAGGTTCTTACAGCTGATATTTACATAGCATTTTAAAGTTTGAAAAGCATTGTACATTTTCTTGTTTGATTTTCATTCCAGCCCTGTAAAATAAGTAATACAAGTACTGTTCTTTCCATTTTACACATGAGGAAACTGAGGCTGAAAGAGGGGAAATGACTTGTCCAGCATTGCACAGTTAGCAAGTTGTGGAGCTGAGATTCACACCCAGGTTTCTGGTTTTCAAAGCCAGTGCTATTTCTGTTACACTGCCTCACACCAACTTTCTTCCTAAGTCCTCTGCATCCAAGAGGTCTAGGCAGTGCTATTTGTCTTCTCTGGCCCACCCCTGGTGTGGCAGAGCAACTCAGCAGGGCGCCTGTTTGGCATGTTCTCCCACACCTGAGCCCTCATGGGGGTTTTTCCTGTTCTTTCAGAGTTTACAAGTATCAGGCCCACGGCTATGCCTTTTCAGGAGTGGAGGAGCTGCTGTATTCAGTGGGTGAATATACTTTTATCAACATGACCCAGCGCTCTGTGGCAGAATGTCTGCTAGAAGTGGGGGTTACTCAACGCTTCATTGATGAGGTGATCACAGCTTTGCTGCGTGCCAGTTATGGGCAGCCTGCCACAATGGCAGCCTTTGCAGGTGAGCCCCAGGCCTTCAGCTGGTCCCTTTTTTTGCCTGTGTCAATATATTGCAAATAGAAGGCCCTCCTTGACTTTTTCAGGATGAATCTTTTGCCCACTTTTCAGGTACCATAATACAGTTTTTTGCTGAATTGACAATTTATTTAGAAATTAGCCCCTCCACCCTATTGGCCTTGAGACTGTAAAATGACCACATGTTTCTCTCATTTTCCTATAGGAGCAATGTCACTTGCTGGAATACAGGGGAACCTGTGGGCTGTGGAAGGGGGCAATAAGCTTGTATGTTCAGGTTTGCTGAAGCTGACCAAAGCCAATGTGATACATGCCAGGGTAACCTCTGTGGCCTTGCATAGCACAGGTGAGTGACCAAGATGCCAAAGGGAGGAAGGGACAGCATTGAAGGGCAGTGCATGGCTTCTTGGGCCAGGCCAAAGGCAAAAGTCACCATTGTGCCTGAAAGGCTGTGAAACATTTGCTCTCTTTGTGAGCAGCTAGAAAAACAAATCCAGAAGAAGGGAGCTTCAGGAACGATTTTCAACACCAGAGGGCAATGTCTTCATGAAGTCTTGCTTCTAGTTCCAGAATACTACTTTGTTAGAATTAGAAGGACCAAAAAAATAAAAAATTAAATTAAATTAAAAAAAGAATTAGAAGGGCCGAAATGTTGACAGGGCACAGAAGGAGAGGTTGGAGTCTAAAGAAAGACTTAGACCAAGCCTCTTTCCTATTACAGATATGGAAATTGAAGCCCTGAAAAGGAAAATGACTTGCCCAGGGTCCCACAGTCTCTTAGTGACAGTCAGAACTAACATCATGAGGTTTTGGCCCCAGTGCATGTCTCCTTCCACTGCCCCTCTTTATCTGCTGAGGTGTTTCTTTTTTTTTTCCTTTCTTTTTTTATTCTCATTTTGTACAATTTTTTTTTACATTAATAAAATATTCTTAAAAGTAAACAAAATACCCCTCCCCCCCATGAATATAGACTTGCTTGGGCGATAAAGTGAAGGGGAGAGAAAAAAAATTAAAATAAAAAAAATAGTAATAATTGTAGGTATGGCCAGGTGGCACAATGGATGATGCACCAGCCCTGGAGCCATGAGCACCAGAGCCCACATCCAGCCCCGTAGACCCAACAATCACCCAGCCGTGTGACATGCAAGCCACCCCAACCCCACTGCCCTGCAAAAACCAAAAAGAAGAAAAAAAAAGACCCAAAATAAAATAAAATAGTAATCATAGTAGGGGTGGCTGGGTGGCAGACAGAGCATTGGCCCTTGAGCCAGGAGCACCTGGGTCCAAATCCGGCCTCAGACACCCAAAGATCACCCTGCTATGTGGCCCCTGGCAGGCCACCCAGCCCCATTTGCCCTGCACCCTCTCCCAGATAATAATAATAAAAAATGTGCTTCAGTCTTTGTTCCAACACCACCAACTCTGTCATGGGTGGATCACATTCTTTATGGTAAGTCCATCGTAAAAGTTACTTCCATATTTTTCCAACGTTGCCATTGCTGATCGCAACTCCCTCCTTTCTTATTTCTCCACTACCATGTACTATATTTTCTCTCTCCTTTCACTCTGACTCTGCTGTAGGGTCGCTGAGTGGCACAGCAGACAGATCCCTGGTCCTGGGGCCAAGAAGCCCTGAGCCCCCATACCACCCCTTAGGCCCAGAAACCACCTGGCCCCATGGACCTGGACAGGCCTTCCAATCCCAGCCCCTTGCAAGAAGTAAAAAAAAGAAAATGTGTTATATCTGACCACTGTCCCCCCCATGGTCCATCCTCTCCTCCTTTATTCACATCCCCACCCCTTCCCCCTGCTCCCCCCTCCTTCTTACTCCAGATACCTATACCC
This sequence comes from Macrotis lagotis, assembly GCF_037893015.1. Lineage (NCBI taxonomy): Eukaryota > Metazoa > Chordata > Mammalia > Peramelemorphia > Peramelidae > Macrotis > Macrotis lagotis. The sequence continues at coordinate 366,953,157 of NC_133658.1, forward strand.
CATTGAGTATATATATGCTGTTTCCTCTCCTAGCCATCTCTGATGAGAGCAGTTCCTCTCATTCCCCCTTGCCTCCCCCTTTCCATATCATTGCAATAGCTCATTGTAATAAAAAAAATCTTATTATATGAACTATCTTGGCCTATTCCCCCTCTCCTTTTTCTTTCTCCCATTCCATTTCCCTTTTTTTCTATTGACTCCATTTTTACACCATATTTTATCTTCAAATTCAGCTTTCTCCTGTGCTTCAACTATAGAAGCTTCCTCTACCTGCTCTATTAACCGAGAAGGTTCATATGAGTATTATCAGTATCATTTTTCTATGCAGGAATACATGCAGTTCATCATCATTAAGACCCTCATATTTTCCCCCCTCTCCTCCAATCTCCATGCTTCACCTGAGTCCTGTATCTGAAGATCAAACCTTCTGTTCAGCTCTGGCCATTCCAACAGGAACATTTGAAATTCCCCTGGTTCATTGAAAGTCCATCTTTTTCCCTGGAAGAGGACATTCAGCCTTGCTAGGTAGTTGATTCTTGGCTGCATTCTAAGCTCTTTTGCCTTCTGGTATATTATATTCCAAGCCCTACGAACTTCCAATGTAGCTGCTGCTAAGTCCTATGTGATCCTGACTGCAGCTCCATGATATTTGAACTGTGTCCTTCTGGCTGCTTGTAATATTTTCTCTTTGACTTGGGAGTTCTGGGACTTGGCTATAAGATTCCTAGGGGTTGGTTTTTTGGGATCTCTTTCTCAGGGGAATTGGTGGATTCTCTCCATTTCTATTTTGCCCTTTGCTTCTAGAATAACAGGGCAATGTTCCTGTAGTAATTCTTTGAAAATGATGTCAAGGCTCTTTTCCTGATCATGACTTTCAGGTATTCCAATAATTTTAAAATTATCTTTCCTAAGTCTGTTTTCCATATCAGTTGTTTTTTCAATGAGATATTTCACATTTTCTTCTGATTTTTCATTTTTTTGGTTTTGAAGTATTGATTCCTGATTTCTGGTAAATTCATCAATCTCCCTGAATTCTGTTCTTTGTCTGAAGGAGTTGTTCTCCTCAGAGAGTTTTCTTATCTCTTTTTCTATCTGGCCAATTTTGCTTTTTAAGGCATTCTTCTCAATAACTTTTTGAATTGTTTTATCCATTTGACCTAAGCTGGTTTTTAGCATGCTATTTTCTTCAGCATTTTTTTTGGATTTCCTTGACTAAGCTGCTGACTTCATTTTCATGTTTTTCCTGCATCTCTCTCCTTTCTTTTCCCAGTTTTTCTTCCAACTCCCTCATTTGATTTTCAAAGTCTTTTTTGAGCTCTGTCATAGCCTGAACCCAATTTCTGTTTTTCTTGGACTCTTTAGATGCAGGAGCTTGTGCTTCCTCATCTTCAGACTGAGTATTTTGATCCTTCTTGGGCTCATATGCAAAATATTTCTCAATGGTCTTCATCTTGTTTCTTTGCTTGCTCATTTTCCCAGCCTGGGCCTGGTTTTGGGGTGCTTTCTGAGCTTTTGGGACACTTCCACAAGCGTCTCAGTGTGTGAGGCTCTGTCCTCCCTCCTGGTCTGTGAATGACCATAAGCGCCCCCCTCTGCCACAGGGCTGAGGTGGGGGGGGGGCCTAGACTGCTATCAGGATCTGAATGTGGTCAGAGTCCTGTTCCAGAGGAAGAGGACAGAGCTCTGCAGTCTCTCTTCACTCCCCTCCCTCAGCTCAATGGGCTCATGCCCTGGGGGCTCCACCTGCTTCTGTTTCCGGATCTGGGCTGCAGAAAGACCTAGCTGCTTGCTGTGTGCCCCGAGGGCTGGGGTCCACGTGCTCCCTCTGGCAGAGGTCCCCCGCTGTTCCCCCACTTTGTGCCCCGTGCTCCCTGGGGGCTGCTTTGAGCCGTGGCTCCCAGTGCCCTGGGGCTGCCTCCGGGAGGCTGAAGTTCTTTCACTCTGGTGGGCCACCCTTCTGGCAGGGCGCCCCTCCGACCCCGGGGAGCAGAGCCTTTCTGCTCTTTTCCAGGTTACCTTGAGTAGAAGAACTGCCTCACTGGGTCCCTTTGTGGGTTCTGTCTCTTGAAAGTTTAGTTAGAGTCCTTAGTTTCAAGTTTTATCAGAGAGTGCCTAAGACTTGATCCCTTCTTGTTGCCATCTTGGCTCCATCCCCCTGCTGAGGTGTTTCTTGGGAAAACATTTGCTGCTTCATCTTCTCTGGAGTGTCATTGGCCTTGCCCCGGAACCTAAGGCAAAGAGTATTCTCACAACCTTGTTGTGCTTCTTGGAAAATTGGGGGGGAATTACTATTGGGGTTTGACAAGATGAAGGTGACTGAAAAATGGGAGTAGTGTGGGTTGGGATGAGTTATACCCTGAAAACAAGAGCATTTTAATAGGGAAATTACTTATTCAGCATCACTAATGAAAATGAATGTTTCTATAATGGACAGTTCTGTAGTTTGATCAGGGCAGTTTTAATGGCTAGTGGTCACTCTGCCATGAAGCAATGCTAATCCTATCCACTTGTACAGTGTATATTCTGTCCTTTTATATATGCCATGTGATCTGGTCCTATAAACACTGTGAGATATAAAGGAAAGATAATACCTTCACTGTAGAGGTGAGGAAAATAACTAAGAAGTGGTTTGTTAATGAAAAACTTGGGATAATAAGCGATATTTATATAGTATTTTATATTTTATAAAGAATCTTACATACATTAGTTCCCAAACTTCATAATTCACTGGTGGAATAGGTACTCTGTATATAGGAATTATTATTCCCATTTTACAGATGAGAAAACTGAGTTCCAAAAAAGGTTAGGTGTCTCGCCCAAGGTTACAGCAAGTGTTTCAGACAGCATGAACACAGATCTCCTGATTCCAAGTCCAGCATCTGGTATTTTATTATATGTTCCAGAAGATACATAGGGAAGTTAGGCAAGTAGCCAAAAGATAAATTGATCTTTGTTCTTTTATCTTTCTCCTCAGAAGGGAGAGCCCTTTATCAAGTGTGGTATGAGAAGGATGATAAAATGCATTCAGACTTCTATGATATAGTAGTCATTGCTACTCCCCTCTATGTGGGCAGTCACAGCAACATCACCTTTGATGGCTTTCAGCCTCCCTTTGAAGAGTTTGTTGGTTCCTTCCAGTCCACCGTCACCTCACTGGTCCATGGCTACCTCAACTCCTCCTACTTTGGCTTTCCTGACCCTAAACTGTTCCCTTTTGCCAGCATTCTTTCTACAGACTCCCCCAACCTTTTCTTTTGTGCCCTGGACAACATGTGCCCTGTCAACATCTCAGCTACCTTCCGAAGGAAGCAGCCCCAGGAGGCAGCCATCTGGCGAGTCCTGTCCCCCCAGCCCCTGGAGCGTCCCCAGTTGAAGAGCCTTTTCCGCTCCTATTACTCTGTCCAGACAGCCCAATGGCAGGCCTATCCACAATATGGTTCCCGTATGGCCACACCACTGTTTGCCCTCCATGACCAGCTCTTCTACCTCAATGCCCTAGAGTGGGTGGCCAGTTCTGTGGAAATAAGTTCTGTGGCAGCTAAGAATGTGGCCCTCTTGGCCTACAATCGCTGGTACCAAGACTTGGATAAGATTGATCAGAAGGACTTGATACACAAAATTAAGACTGAATTGTGAGAACTGCAAGAAGAAAAGGAGATGAGAAGATGTGGAACTTCATTCATCCACAAACATTGATTAAGTACTTGCTTTATTGGAGTCCTGTATCCTAGAGGCTTAATGTGATACAGATGGGGATAAACCAGGGCCTCTGTCCTCATGGGGCTTAAAAGTATCCTGTAATGATGGTTCTCGATCCTAAATCAGTGATAACTTCTAAAGCAATGGAAAATCTGTGTCCCGCACACTTGATGTCTTGTGTGACCCTTTCTGTCTCATCTGTCAGACCTTTCTGCTTGCCTTTCATGGATTTGGGGAGTGGTTGCCTTCAGGGGAAGAGGAAGTGGAGGCAAAAATCATACTTCTTTTATTTATTTAATTTTAAATAAAAATCAGTCTTCTAAATCTGCCATTGACTTAACTCCTGGTCTTCTGATTGAAGGGTAAAGTAAGAGTGGGGGTGGAGCTAGAGATGTGGAGAATGTAGTAGCATAGACATGATCCTGCAATTGATCTTAGAGATTATCTAGTCCAATGTTTCCTTTTTTTAAGATATATATCATTTATTTAAGACAATGGGGTTAAGTAACTTGCCCAAGGTCACACAGCTAGGTAATTATTAAGTGTCTGAGGTCGAATTTGAACTCAGGTCATCCTTACTCCAGGACCGGTGCTCTATCCACTGCACCACCTAGTCCAGGGTTTCTTAACTTTTTTTTTTTTTAGGTTTTTTTGCAAGGCAAATGGGGTTAAGTGGCTTGTCCAAGGCCACACAGCTAGGTAATTATTAAGTGTCTGTGACCAGATTTGAACCCAGGTACTCCTGACTCCCGGTCCAGTGTTTATCTACTGTGACACATAGCCATCGGTTTCTTAACCTTTTTTTATCTCAAGGACCCATCTGGCAGTCTGGCGAGGTCTATGAACCTTTCTCAGAATGTGTTTAAATGAATAAAATAAAATGTAATAGGATTGCAAAGGAAAAACTATATTGAGATTGTTATAAACATATTTTTTATAAAAAGAAGTCCATCGATCCCTGCTTAACCCTCTATTTATTCCAATGCCCAGGTGAGAAAACTGAGACCCAGCCTGCTGATTGAGCCTGAGCTCTGACAGTTTCTAGCAAGTTGGAAAGGCTCCAACTATGATGTTAGAAACAAATGGTGTCATTGAGGAGGGAGGAGGGGATAGCCTTTGAAACTCAAAACTTTTTTAAAATGTTTGAAAAATTATTTTATGTAATTGGGGAAAATATAAAGATAAAAGAAACAAATGGTGTCCCGTATTCAGGGACAAGACTAGCTAAGTACATAAAAGTCTGTCTCCAGCTGGTTGGTGTCTAGGTGATGAATTCTTTGATCATGAAACAAAAGTACAAAATGATCCTCAGTCTTGTACTTCTGCTTTTGCAGAGTGGTGGAAAAAAGGGAGCAAGGGATGCTGAAATCACATGCTTTTTAAACTCTCCAAATGTGAGCTCTTGTCCAGCTCTTGGATTGATGTGCTGCTGAAACACCTGTACCTATAAACATCCAGACATTCTCATAAAAGAAGCCAGAAGACAAATATGAAAAATAGCATTATGGATTCTCCTTGTAAAGGCAAATAGGCAGTGTTCAGAAAACAAGAACAGCAAGAGAGCAAGGAAGAAGGGAGAGAGGAAGGAAATAGGTTTATTAAGCTGCCTACAATGGAATTTATATATATATAATATATATATATTTTAGGAATTTATATTCTAATATGGGAAATAACCCACAAAAAGGAGCTGTGGGAGGGTAGTGTGAAGATGTTTGGGTACATGGGAAGGAATAAAGGGCAGCCTGGATTCCCTCCACACAACAGAGACCCCAGGAAGAACTTGACAATAGGAAAAAGAGATGGAATATTCTAGGTTAAGAAGATTATGGGATAGTTGGCTATTCCAGGATGAGGAAGTACCAGGAAATTTCCTGAGGAAAGTTCCAGAATGAGACAGCAGCAAGGTAGTTTTGAACTCCAGAAGCCAGTGGGTTATGAATAATGGGTGGAACTCCAAAGAGCCTTCTCCCTGTCTCTGGGGAAGCTGACCATGGTCCCTGGCAAAACTTCCACAAACTGGTGAGTTCACTTTGGCTCTCCTGAGAGATGGAGGGGGTATTCCCACTTTGGTAGCCAGGATAGTGACACAGGTTAGGCATCAGTAGAAATGATTATGTGGAGTTTTTTGTTAACTGGAAGGCAGGTGTATGCAGAATGAATAGAATGGGAATAAATGGAGACTGCCACATGTTCTAAGTAGCTAAAGACACTCTCCAAGCCAGGGCTAATTTAAACTGTAGTACAATGGATAAGTTATTTGTGCCTAAAAAAGATATAAAAAAATTTAAGGTTAGCAAACAATTTAAGGGGCATCTAACCCAACACCTCTCTTTATAGATGAGGAAACAGATGTAGGGAGGTTAAATGACTTGTTCAGAAGTTTAAAGAGATAAGTTGTTTAACCCTAACCCCATTTGCCTTGCAAAAAAAAAACCAAACAAAACCTAAAAAAAAGAAAGAAAAGCTACAGTGACAATTTTCAAAGAAACTCCAAAAAATTTTTCAGCAAACATTTTTTTTAAGGTTTTTAAGGTTGCTGTTTTTTTTTTAAGGCTCTATCCACTGTGCCACCTAGCCGACCCCAGCAAACATTTTTACTAGGATACTTTAGGGTAATGAAAGTCCCTCTCTCATGTGATATGGGAATTTTTAATTTTCAATTTCTTTTTTATTAGTTTTTATTTTCTGGGGTGGGTGGGAAATCTCCAATTTAGGAGGGTGTGGAGTTGATTGACACCTGTCTCATGGAATGTGAAAATTAATTTAAGGTCTCAAACATTACTTAGATAAGAAGTCAAAGGAAGGATCTTGGCTATCCCCAACTCCTTGATTACCTTGATTCCTGATGACATGTAAATCTCCCCCTAGATCAGACTAGGTGAACCCTTTAATTGTAGTTTTATCTGTAACCTGCCTTAGTTACCTTTAGTATTTGTTTAACTAGATTTATTTCCTTAGGGAATGTATGAGATTATGATTCTGCTTAACTAAGTTTATTCAACTTTTATGACACTGAAGAGAGCATAAGATTGTGGATCTGTCTTTTTAAAAAGCTTTTCTAGGTAAAGAATATATAAAATTACATTATGTAAAAGAATTATTTCTCTGTCACTGATATAATTTGGTCTAAAAGAAGCCTTGTTAGGATCCTAGTTATTCAAAATTACATTAAGCATAATAAAACAAAACAAAATAAATAACAATAATAAATAAAATAGATTTTTTCTACTTCTATAATTTCTACATTGTGATAGATTTATTTCAGTAGTAATTACCTACCATATAAGTTCAAAAAGGAGATATTTTTCCCTTATTACATCCCTTAACATAGCATAAATGTGACCCTGGGGTTTTGAAAACTATGTCAATGGAACAAAGATTTTGGCAAGATTCTGATTAGCTAGTAAGGCTTCAAGTATGGGTTAGGTCTATTGTTGCAGACCTACACTAATGAAGTACACAAGCCTAATATAACAATGAAAGGGTCAGTCCCCTTTTTTTTTGACTACAATAATTCTCAGTGCACGTTTGTTTGTTTGTGTGTGTGTGTGTGTGTGTGTGTGTGTGTGTGTGTGAGAGAGAGAGAGAGAGAGAGAGAGAGAGAGAGAGAGAGAGAGAGAGAGAGAGAGAGAGAGAGAGAGAGAGAGAGAGAGAGAGAGAGCAAAGATAAAGCTATGATTGACCTTTCTTCCAGGGCCTGGGATACAGTTGATGCTTAATAAATATTGATTGATTACTCTCATCATGGTCACACTGCTATCATTATTATTTTCATAGTTAGCTATTACATAATGCTTTAAAATTTACAAAGCCTTTTACATATGGTAACTAATTTGATCCTCACAACTACCCTGGGAGGTAGGTACTATCATTATTCACATTTAACAGATGAGTAAACTGAACTTTAAAGAAGGCTAAATGACTTGTCCTGGTCATGAAGTTACTAATTTCTGATTGTATCTAAGTGTCTGATTCTAAGTGTGTGTTTAAGAGTTTAAATTTTTAATTCAGGATTCAAACTCAAATCTTCTTGACTTCAGACTTTGTGTTCCTTATATTTCTCCCTTAAATGCCAACTGATGGATGAGGAAGTGGGGGGGGTGCTATATTTTGGCGAACCTGAAGTGTAAACAATGAATCTTATGATTCCTAATGGGTATATTAGCTCTCAAAGCCATTCTCATCCTGTTCTGTTTGTCATTTATTTTAGGGTCATATGGTATCAACTTATTGCTTGGAATAACTTGTGGCCTAAATACCAGGATTTTATTGCATTGTTTTACAGAGAAAAGAAAGGTTGGAAACAACATATTTGGAATGTGCTTAAACTGGCATTTCCTGTAGCTGGTCACCATATTCTGTCTGCACTCTCACACAGGATTCAGCTGTTCTGGAGAGCCTAGGTAGAGCCCTTGAGGACAACCAAGACTGAGTGATATGGAAAATCTCAGATTTGGAAGGCAGTTTAGAGATTATATGATTATCATTATCATTATCAATCTGGTAGTGACAGGGAGATCATTATGGTTGAACAGTTATAATTATTAGTAAGTTCTTCCTTATAATGAGCCAAAATTTACCTTTTTTTTTGACTTTTACTAATTGTTCATGGTTCTGTGTTGTAGAGCTATAGGTTCCATAGCTTGGAATGACAATTAAGATTTCTTTGGCTCTTGCCTGTTCTTTGGCATCCAATCCTAGTCAGGTCTTTATGGGCCTCTCTCCTCCTGGCCTATCTTAGATGGACTAGGTTTGCACCAGACCTCCATTATACATGGGGTCTCTGACTGTTGCACTTACCTCACATGGACCTGATTAGTTATGTGTATGCATAGGTATAAATACAGATACAGATGTATACATATATCCATACATATATATTCATTTATAGGTATACATATAGGTACATATATGTGTGTATATATACATATCCAGGAAGTCTCTCTATCGATATATCCCTATCCCTATCTATCTTTCTCTCTATTGGATTATGAACTTCATAAGAGCAAAGTCTGTTACAGCTATAGCCTTTCAAATAGTTTTATAATTATTAGAAATTTATTGAATTAGAGAACAATTGAGAAGTCAAACTTGCTCTACAATATTCCCAGTTCAAGTTTAAACAATTTATAATCCAAGTACAAGGTTTACCACAAAAAGGTACAGATTAGGCAGGTTATAGCCCTTACTTTCTGTATATCTGGTTGTTTGTCCTTTGTTCTTGAAGGCCATGACATCAGGGAGGTGATGCCATGACATGCAAATGAATTGGATTTAAGGGAGTGGGGCTGTGTAAAGTCACTATTCTCACCTTTTTCCTCCAGTGCCAACTGGCCCAGGGGTCAGTTATGAGTCCAGATGACTGCAGATGGCCCTGGATGCAATGGGAGACCTTGGACATTTTAACCTAAGGTTTTTGACCAAGGTTAGATTTTGACAAGATTTTGACAAGACCAAGGTTAGATTGCAATTTAGGACTGGATTCCCAGCTCAGTGCTCTTATACCTATAAGTATAGTAGATTTGATGGTCATTCAATAATCACTGCTTTTAGGTGACAATTTTTCTTTTTCTCTTTTCTTTTTTGCAAGGCAATAGGGTTAAGTGACTTGCCTAAGGCCATACAGCTAGGTAATTACTAAATGTCTGAGGTCGGATTTGAATTCAGTTTCTCCTGACTCCAGGGCTGGGTGCTCTATCCACTGTGACACCTAGTTGCCCCATTACATGACAATTTTTCAAAGGAAAAAGTAAAAATATTTAGAATAGTGATATCTCAAACAAACTATTAATATTTGTCATGATTTACTGGGAAAAGAAAGTGTAAAAATAGTCCTTTTTCTCAAGAAGCCTAAAGCTAATTCTCTAGGCCTCCACCTCCCCCACCCAGCCCCTCTTTCCCCTCACCCTATAGACTGTTGAATTGGGCATGGAAGTCAGAACCTTGGAGATGGGGACTAGGAGGGGAGAGGGAGCAGCAAAGTGGGAATACTTTAAACACACACTTTTATTTGTATTTTGTTCAGCTCAGTTTACATCCGTAAAGCCTTCTGTGACATCAATGGTTTCTACTCCTACCTAAAAATATTCTCTTGATCCTCAAGCTTTCTTAGAGTACTTTGTATTTCTTTTCTCACATCACACTCTACCTTTTATTATACTAGGCACTTGTTATTTCTCCTCTCTCCATCTCCTCAAGAGAGTGTAAGTTCCTTGTGGTCAGAGAACTGTATTATTTTCTTTTCTTGGGTCTTCCCTCATCCCTCCCCTTTTCCTAAGTCTAGTCTTTATTTTATTATAGCTCATTGGTTTTTTTTTAAAAAAAGACATTTTTTACATGCAGTTGCTATTGCTTCTTACCTCTCCCAGCCAACAATTAAAAAAGCTCCTCATAACAAATATGCGTAACAAAAATTCCTACGTTGGTCATGTCCAAAAACATACGAGAGTGCATCATCTTCCATCATCATATCCTAATATAAGACTTTGTATACAATAAGCATTTAATAAATATTTGTGGAATCAAATCGAATTGGTGGATTAAAATGCTAAGGGCAGCCCTGCTGTGGTTCAATATCGTAGGTCCATCCTCAGAGAGGAGAGATTGTTCTTCTCTGGAACCCGCTTAGAAAATACAGGTGCACCCCACAGCAATCGTCTCCATGACAGTCCTTGGGGCACAGGCCTTCTGCTGCCTCCAACCAGCCCGAGGAAACAAGGAACAGAGATGGCGCCGTACAGGGATCTGGCTGTAAATAGGAACACTCACCATGGTTCGGTCCTCCTGCATTGTGAAGGGATTGATACAGCCTAGGCAGAGGCAACGGGCCTCAGGGAGGTCCGCAGGGATTCGGGCTGGGTCATGATTCAGGCTGCAGGAGAGATGTGGGAGGGAGGCTCACAGAGAAGGAGCTGATTCATCAAGTTCTTCCTTGTCCCCTTGGCTCAGAGGGGAGGACTAAGACTAAGTCCAAGGTCTTTGCCCTCTAGCCATCTTTCCCAAACCCCAAGTAGGTATAGTATAAATAGCCTTTGACTAAACATAGGATAATTCTCAACTATCTTCTCTTCAAAAACATAATTAACATTATAGAATCAAAGTATTTGAAGAATCATAGAATCTCAGAGAAAGAAGGGGAAGTCAAATACCATCTAATCTGGCTCTGAGTAGACCTTCCTTGGGCATCCCCTTGGTAAGTGTTCATTAGTGATCTTTATATAGAGACTTCAAATTCCAAGTTTCTTCTTATATGGAGCTAAAATTTGCCTTTCAATGACTTGCCTCACTGTTCCTGTTCTGCCCTCAAGGGTGAAGTGGAATAAATAATGCATCTTTTCCATATCATCACCTCTCTAATATTGAAGATGGAGTTCATGTTCTCCCACCAAATCTGTTCTTCTCCAAACCAAATGTCTTAGTCCTAAAGCAATAATAGCTAATATATATATAGTCCTATAACTCATTGGATCCTCCCTACAACTCTACTTAATAGGTGCTCTTATTATTTCCATTTTACAGTCAAGGAAACTGAGGCAGACAGCTGTAACTTGACTTGCTTAAGGTCAAGCAGATCATAAATCCATAAACCATATCTTCCTGACAGCAGGATCAGGATTATGAATGTGGTAACTCCATTTCATAAGTTCAATATTCTTTCCATGATGACATCTTGCTAACTTCCAAATAGGCAACCATGGTATAATGGGAAGAAACTTGGACTTGAAGTTGGGAAGCTGGATTTAAGGCTTCATTCCTATATTTATTAGCTGTGTAAATCACCTAGGCAGGTTACTTCCTTTCTCTGAACCTTAGTTTTATCACCTGTGAAATGGAGAAAATAATGCATGGACCATCTCTCTTGAAGAGATCATGTGTGTTCATTTTAGCTGTGGTTATTATTAAGGAGGCACAAGCAGAGAAAAGTGTACTCTAGAAGGTTATTCTTTGAGTCTATATAGTCAGAAGAGACCCAAGTGGACAGCATTGATTGAAAAATTCTTCAGTCAGCTTCTGTACATGTCTAAGTTTTGAGATAAATGTTTCACTGATAATTTTTTTTTGTTTTTTTTTCCAAGGCAATGGGGTTAATTAAGTGGCTTCCCCAAGGCCACACAGCTAGGTAATTAATAAGTATCTGAGGCCAGATTTGAACTCAAGTAATCCTGACCCCAGGACTGGTGTTCTATCCACTGCACCACCTAACCACCCTACTATTAATTTTTTAATGAAAAGTTCTTATAAGAACAATAACAAATAACAGCTTATTTAGGGATTTAAAGACTTTACATACTTTGTCTCTGTAGTTTCATTTGTATATGGAGCTAGAGAGGACCCCCCCCCCCCCCTCCACAAGTTAGGATCTGAGGCTTAGAGCACTTAGAAGTTAAATGACTTTTCCAGGGTCACACAGCCAACATGTCAGAGATGAGTCTTGAACCTCACTACAGTGAAGCAGCATGTCATTATTATCTCCATTTTGTGGATGGGAAAAAAGGTTCATAAAAATGGTTTCTTGTGCAGCAGTGTATAGACACTAAGGGAAAAAACTTGAATTGGAACTCAGGTCTTCTTTCCGGCCCTCTTTCCACATACGAGCTCTCTTTCTATTGTCACCTTCCCTTGATTTTATTCACAGTTTATTTGGGCTCAGGTCATTTGCCACTAGTTCTTTCTACATGGTTAATATCCTCAACTTTATTTAGTTTTTGTTGTGGGAGAGCACCTTAAAGTTGGAATGGACCATAGAAGTAATCTGTCTAATATTCTTTCCCATGTGAATTTGGTAAGGTGAAAACAACACTAGGTTTGAAATCAGAAAACCTAGATTCAAATCTTCACTTTGCTACTTATTACCTGATTGATTTTAGGCAAGTTAATTTAGGCCTCAGTTTCCATATCAGTATAATGAGGAGGGGGTAGTAACATAGCACAATGGATAAAATGCCAGGTCTGGAGTCAGGAAGAGCTGAGTTCAAATCTTGACACTCACTAGCTGTGAGCAAGTCACTTAATCCTGTTTGTTTCAGTTTCTTCATGTTCAAAATGAGTTAGAAAAGGAAATATCAAGCCATTCCAGTATCTTTACCAAGAAAACACCAAAAAGGAGTCCTGAAGGAAATGACTGAAAACATCTAAACAACAAAAGCAAAATAAAAATGAGGAAGATAGACTTCATTGCTTTCTTGTCCTACATTTTAGGACCTGAACACTCTTGTATAGCTATAAGTTTCTATCCCAGTTCCAAGACCATCTTTGTGTCTTTGATCAAGTGACTTTACTTCTCTGGTGCTCTATTCTTTTTCTTATAATAGTATTTCTTACAATTCTTATAATACTATCTCATAGAATTACTGTGAGGAAAGTGTTTTGTAAATCTCTCTTTTTTTTGGCAAGGCAATGGGATTAAATGACTTGTCCTAGGTCCCACAGCTAGGTAATTATTAAGTGTCTGAGGTTGGATTGAACTCAGGTCGTCCTGACTCCAGAACCAGTGTTCTATACACTATGCCACCTAACTGTCCCTCTTTGGTAATCATGGTGACAGTCATGTCTTGAATAAAACATACCCCTTCCCTGGATTTTAGTTTCCTTAAGTGTAAAATAAAGGGTTTAGATTAGATAAACTGAAAAATGTCTACTGTCTCTACCATTCTAGGATTTTATTATTGCTTGCCCCTTATTCTGGGGACCAGATCCTGGACTCACCTGTATGCCCATGGGGACAGGCTCCTTTTGTTGGACATCCACAGCTGCAGATTGACTTCACACTTGCCTTTGGATGGCTCTGAACTGTTCCTCATCTGGGTCACCATCTCTTGAATGCTCCTTTCATATTCTTCCATTAAGGCAAACACCTTCTCCCCTGGCAATTTCACCCTTTGGACCAAGTCTAAGGGTCCCTGTGCCACTGAGGGAAGAACTTTTGGCCTTACTGCCCCTTTCCTCTTTCCTTTGAGATTTTGGAGTTTGGTCTTTGGCTGTCCTGGGACACCCAGTGTCAGGGAGAGGAAGATGGAGACAGCAAGGAGTCCAAGCTAAAGAAAAAGCCCAAAGCAGTGTTACCATCTAGGATTGGCTTAGTAAAGAGTCAAGTAGAGAAACATGCTCCCGAAGTTTTGTGAGACCAAAGAGCAAAAGGCAATCCGTGGACCCACATCTCTTGCCATGCAAGGTAGCCCAGAGAGAAAAACATTCCATTATCATCTAGAATCTTCTCCCCTAACTGCCTACTGCAATGCTCAGGCCTCCCCTTGCCCTTTCCCATCCACACCCAGGATTTCCACTTCGATTCCCACTTCCCTCCCATTCCAATTCTCAACCATACATTACTAGACATTATTTACTTCCACTAAAAGCACTTGTACTCTATCAATAGTCAACCAGCTGAGCTCACTTCTACTTACCACTTCATATATATCTATCCAAACTGATAGGGCAAGACACTCAAGATTTCTCAGTGATTAAGGTAGGTAAGAAAGAAATGAAACAAGAATAGCCTCTTTCACATAATCAAAAAATCAATCTGGATTCAAGGCATGGTGCTTAAGAAAGAAATCTAGCCTGTAAATCCAAAGACCTGGTGAGACATTTGATATCCCCTAGGTCCCAGACCAAGCCCCACTTGATCACTCTTTAGACCTTGATTGGCTCAGTGAATGTAAAAATTATTTCTGTTATGGCCAAAAACCCTGAGGATCTTAACCTTCTAGATTGAGATGGTCATTCTTTGTCTTTTTGCTTCTTCTCTTCTTGACCTAGCCTTAATCACAGTCAAACTGTGACCTGTTTAAGACCTGAGCTCAAGAAGGCCAAGCTCTCCTGCTGCATACAGTGCCATCTCCAGTTGTCCTAATTCATATCTGGCTACTGGACCCAGATGATTCCAGAGGAGAAAGTAAAGCTGGTTAACTTTGCACAGCACTCCCTCACTTAAAATCCAACTCACTTGCTTGTCATGGTCTCATCTCTCTGTGACATGGTCTTCAAGAAAGAAGAACAAACAACAACTATAACCCAATCCATTCACACTTACTTCCACTCCTTCACCTCTATCATAAACAGGAAAGCAGTTATATTGAGAAACTTATCAAAATATTAAAGAGTTGTTTTAGAATCATGGAATTTTCCAGTTTAGAGTTGGACTGTTGAAATTATCTAGTCCACTTTTCTCATTTTACAAATAAGTAAACTGAGGCCAAAAGAAGGGAAGTAATGCCTTGCCAAAAGTCACATAAGACAGTAAGTGGCAAAGCCAGGATCTTGTTTAATTTCATGCTTTAGTTAGTGACATGTCATCTTCCCAGTCTTCATTATCATTGTTGCTTAGTTCAAATCCTGGAGATTCTGAGATTTTCTTGACAGAGATCCTGGAAAGGTTTGTTTTTCCTTCTCCATCATAGGTCCCAGCAGAAGTCCCATTTGGTAACTGTTTGGGTCCTAATTGACTCAAAGTGAATGTAAATAACAATTGTTTCTATTTTGACCAGAAATCCTGAAGAGCTTCCCTTCCCAGATTTTTTTTCCACTTAGATAAAAGAGGCTATTCTTTGCCGCTTTCCTTTCCTACATAGCCTTAATCACCAAATGAGTATTGGCTCAGTCAAATAGCGACCTTTTAAAGACCTTCACTTAAAAAGGCCAAGGTTTCCCACTCCATCCAGGGCCATCTCCAATTGTCCTTATCCATATCTGGCATCTTGGACCCAGATAGTTCTGGAGAAAAAAAGTGACATTGCACAGACCTCCCTCATGTAAATCCAATTCACATGCTTGTCATAGCATCACCTCCCTGATGCCAAGGTCCTCTTCAAGAACAAGGATAAACAACAACAACAGATAAGGAAATTGAGACAAAGAGGCTTAAATTACTTGTCTAGGATCACATAATGTTTTCTCCTTCATTTTCAAAGATCACAACATCAGGTAAGTGATGCCATGATAAGCACGTGAATTGAATTTGAGTGAGGGGGTACTGTGCTAAGTCACCAGCCTTACTTTCTCCTCCTCCTGGATCCTGGGGTCAGATCTTCTTAGTTCCAAGGCTAGCACTCTATTCACTTTGCTACCTAGTTGCCCTATCTTCCTAAATTCTAGGCTCAAAACTGCATCAAAGTTTGACTTTGACCTTACAACCCTTATGATTTTTGGTGTATGATTTAATCACCCTGAGCCTCAGTTTACTTGTCTATCAAATGAGGACACTGGAGTAGATGACCTCTAATGGCCCTCTAGCACTGACTGCATAACTCTCCGGGACCACATAGACTTCTTCCTGTCTACCATTTAAAAGGGTCTTATAGGGAATAGAGAAATACTTATGCTTTCATGTTGCACACCAAGTTAACAGGATTGTAAGCAATTTATCCCAGTTACTGTGGCAAAGGGGATAAAAAATGGTTGCTAGTTGGAGACTGACAAGTATTTAGAGTACCAGGCTCAGCTCAGAGGGTGGAGGCTTTGGGAAGACACTGTTGTAAGCTTGTAACTTGTAAGTTTAAGGATTGTAGGAGAGACAGGACAAAAGGGACCATTGAAACAGGGAAACTTAGCAGATCACAGCAATGAATGACAGGTCAAGATAACTAGAGGATGAATGGTAACAGGAAGACTGTTACCTAGTCAACAGAGGTGCTTCCCTAGTACAGAGTGGATTGACTATGTGTAGAACTATGCAAGAAACTAGAGAGATACAGGACTCATGTTTGAGTGACATTTGGGAAGGGGTATGGGAGGGACAATTCAGGCAAGTATCTTGGCATGGGAGGAGAGTGGAACTTGGTTTACTGAATTTGTTATCCTGTTTTGGGAGGAAAAAGTTGAGCTCAAATGGCAAGCTCAGTTCTCATAGCCTTTAGTTAGGGCTTGTTCAGGTTCAATGAAAATAAGTGAATCCAGGATTTTTTTATATTTCTCCTGTAACTCCAATTGATGATGGAACTCAGTGTAGGGCCTGGGAGCTGTGTAGAATTGATGCAGTTGATGGTATGGAACTTGACTGATTGCTGGTCTTCTGGGAATTGATTATATTATGGGTTCAAGATGCTCTAGAAGATAGGGCAATGATGTCTACATGATAGGAATCCAAATTACAAATAGGGAAAAAGCAGATTTATAGTCTACTTTAAAGCAGTTAACATTTAGGGCAGACACTTGTCCCCAGGGAAAGAAGATTGTTCTTCCATTAAAGAAGAATTGGAAAGCTTAGTTGATAAACATTGCAATAAACAATTACAGCAGAGCTGTAATCGGAAATCAATGACTGAGACAAATAACACAAAACAGATCCTTAAATCAACTTTTTAAAGATACATTCAATTTGTCAGAGGTGAGGAACAGACATTAAGATTCTTCCTGCTATGGTGAAGAGCTTACCTATTTACAATTTGGCTACTGGAAGGAAAAACTAGGCTTCTTAAATTTAATTAGTTATTTTTGCTAGTTAGATATATAAGGAATAATATAAGGAAGATGTAAGGAAGATATAAGGAATGACTAGATATAGTTGTTCTATACTGCTGAATGTCATTTCCTGCTTGCTTTATCTTAGTTAAAGCCCTGCATTGCAGACTTTATAATTTGACTAACAAGAGAAAAGGAAATTGCAAGGCGAGGATGAGGGTAATGCTCTGGCAGGTTTTGATGCCCCAGATTTGAAAATGAGGAATAGATATATATAAAAAGGAGAAATGGGATCAAGAACTTTGTGGGTTGCCCTTTAAGCAAGATAACAAAGCTTAAAAGTAAACTAATGAAACTCAATAGTTAACAAAGGAACAATTGTGGAAGTTAGGTATGGAGTTGGGGGGCAGAAACTGCAAGATATCAGACTTCCCTTCCATGCCATATCATCTTTGACAGTAGGAACATTAAATATTACAGAAAGAATTATAGGATTCCTAGGAGAAACAGGAGAAAGGAACTTGTGTTTGTGATGGAACAGCATTACAGAATAAATAATGAATTGTATTGCTGACTTTTCTGAAAGAAAGAAAGTTTGGACCACCTAGGAAAAGTAAGTCTGAAGTTCCTAGGAAGACTGTTTCACTGGAGTCCCTGAAGACAGGATGATAAACCCCCTCCCCTAAGAGAGTTCTTGGGAAATGTTCTATGATCAACCCAGAAAAGGAGACAAGAAATAAAATAGATGATAAGTATATTTTAGAGAAACAAAAAATTCAGACTGAGGTACTAAAGCAAAGGACTAATGCAGGAGCAGCTTAAAGTTTTGACATGGTCAAGCCGAGTTAAGTTAAGGTAGGGAATGCCCTTGGAATTCTGTTAGGGTTGAACAAGCACAGAAAGGAGAGCAGAAACTTGGCTATGGTGCTGGTTTGTCATGAATTTTGTTTGGTATAGTGCCCATTACAAATGGAGGTGAGGAGGTGTCTTATCCACAAGACACAGAGAAGAGTCTGTATCACTGGTCAAAGCCCAAAGGAGACTAAGGAGAGAAGCAGGTAGGCAGGAGTCAAATAAGGTTGCAAAGAGTAGAAGAAAGGAGACATTTTACAAAGTGGTGAATGGCCCTGAAAAAAGAAGGAAGTCTTCCCCAAAGTGTATCAAATTCTATTTCATACAATCATTGAGTCACAGGTTTTGAACTGGAAGAAAACTTAAGAGACCATTGATACTAACACCCTCTCTCCCCCCTTTTTTATACCAATGAGGAAACTGAGGCCCAGGGTAACCATTTAATGAATGTTTGGATTATAAGATTTTAGCTGCTTTACTTCCCAAACCTCAAATCCAATAACCCCAGATCCCATAGGTAGTAAGTGCCTGAAACTGAATTTAGACCTGTCTTTCTGACTTTAGTGCTATAGCCAGGAAAAAGTTGGCAAACATTTAATCTTCAAGTAGGGATAACTTTGAAAAGCTGGTTCATCATTAAATGTATCTGTGAGTGTTCAGATATGTGTTTATGTGAATATGATTTAAATATATGTACACTGGCATGTTAAAGAGTATTCTATTTGGGGGGGGAAATAATTTTTAGTTTAGTTTTTTTTTTACAAGTTTCAATGTACAAAAAAGACTTTGGGTAATGGATGGGAAATTATGTTGGCTTCTGACTGAGTACATGGGCAAAAGTAGGATAAAAAACATTAACTATGAAATTTCATCACCACTGGAGTGGAAAAAATGGTGGTCATAGGGAGGGAAGTAATGATTCATATAAGATCCCTGGATTTTTGATAATTAACAAGTAGATTGCAAAGTTTTAACAGCCTTACTTTCTCGTACTTGGCCTGCACGGGACAACAAATTTCATTCCTTAATTGTTGTGGTGCTATATGAAGCTCACGGTATATGAACCATGAATAAACTTTTTCTTTATTTTGTTTATTTGGTTTTATTAATTGGAGTTCTTCACAGGTATAATTTTGTAAATTGTGGATTTAGTAGAATGAAATTTTAGTGATATCTTTAAAAATTGAAATTTCTTATGATTCTAATTGGATCTAATTAATTGACTCATAAATTTAGATCAGGCAGAATATTTTGTCCGACCCCCTCATTTTACAAATGAAGAAAATGAGTCCCAGAGAAGTGATTCACCCTGTTTCACATAGATGATAATTACAAAACTATGTTTTGAATCTAGCTCTTTCCCCATTGCATTATATGGTAGCTCATTGTTTAGATTTAAATTGGTGTCAGTGGCATGTAAGATAGGATGTGGGAGGGAAAAAGGAATTCCCCTTATAGGAAGTGGTGGGTCACTTGTCATCTCCTAACTTCCATGGACTGCTTATTAGAGAACTGATGTTAACAATTTGGACATCGAGGAAGGCAAGCTGGACTTGGATTTGAATTTGGGTTTGAATCCCATTTTTGACACTTGTGCAACATGGGGTTTGTCACATAACCTCTTAGGGCCTCAGTTTTCTCTTCTATGAAATGACAATAATAATGCCTTTTATTATAATAGCTACTATTTTAAAGGGATTTTGAGAGGATGTAATCTATATGAAGTGCTCCACAGGCATTAAAGTACAATACAAGTTCAAGTATTTTTTTGATGTAGGAATTGGGAATTTAAATAATATTTGTGGATAACCTCTTTTGTAAGCACCTGACAAGTTGTTTTTGAACAAATCTGAATTGTTGTTTATTTCAGTTATGTCTGACTCTTTGTGACCCCATTTAGAGTTTTCTTGGAAAAAGTACTGGAATGTTTTGCTTTCTCCTTTTCTAGCTCATTTTACAGATGAGAAAATTGAATCAAAAAGTGATTTGCCCAGGGTCACTCAGCTAGTAAGTTTCTTTTTTTTTTTAGATTTTTTGCAAGGCAATGGGGCTAAGTGGCTTGCCCAAGGCCACACAGCTAGGTAATTATTAAGTGTCTGAGGTCAGATTTGAACTCAGGTGCTCGTAACTCCAGGGCTGGTGCTCTTATCCACTGCACCACCTAGCTGCCCCATGCTAGTAAGTTTCTGAAGCAGATTTGAACTTAGGAAGATAAGTCTTCCTGATTTAGGCCCAAGTCTCTATCCATTACCCCAGTTAACCTGCTCTACAAACATGAGTATATGTGTTTTAAAACAATATTATATGGGGCAGCCAGATGGTGCAGTGGATAGAACACAAAACCTGGAGTCAGGAAGACTTGAGTTCAAATGTGACCTCAGACACTTACTAGCTCTCCAATAAAAACAAAACCCAATATTATAGAAGCATTGACACTGAAGTGGCAGTGGGTTGGAGATAAAGAAAGGTGGAGAGTCAGGGTAAACAATACACCCAAAGTGAAGAGATAAAAAATAAGACTGTGGAGTCATGACCATAAAAAAAATTATCCTGAAGGGAAAGTGATGATTTTTCTCAGTGGTCAATGGGATAGAAGCCAGTTCAGTAGATGAGGTAACATGCAGGGATTTGATTTTGACTAAGCGCAATATCTTATTTCTAATAAGGCACCACAAAAGTTGTAGATTTATGATTATTAGAGAGCCAAATGTTCATTTCTACATTCCCAAAGAGAGGAAGAATATATTCTATGATGGATACATGGATTTAAGATTAAGGAACATCCCTTGGTACAGCACTTGAAGAGTTTTAGTGACTAGTCTTAGAGACCTTGAGAATTGAATTTTTATCTGGAGTGTGTCAAAGATGCAAACTGTGTCAGAATCCTCAAATTCTTTTAAACTTGTGGACAGATTATCATAAGAATAAACTTGCAAATAATTCCATTAAAGAGGTGAATGATAGGCCTGATCCATAGGGATGGTGGGTCAAGGCAGCCTCTATAGGGAAGAAGCATATCTTGGTAATTTTCTTCTATTAGGTAGATATTCCCCACATCCTTGTTTTCCATGTGAGAGAAATGGAAGAACTTTTGGAGATCTTCACATCAAAATTCAACATTCTACCATTCAAGGTCATCTGGACAAATTGAGAATCATAAACTAATGATTAAGCTTCTGGAGGTGGTCAGAGCTGGAAAGAGAACTGGGTGCATGAGACAAAGTGTATACTTGGTTGTATGCTCTTGCATTCACTTCATATGGATTTATCTCCCCCAATAGACTGTGAACCCTTTGAGGATAGGGAAAGTTTCATTTTTGCTTTTATATTTCTAGTGCCTTGTCCAGTTACTGACACAAAATAAGTGTTTGATAAATGCTTATGATTGAGTCATTGATGGATATGCTGTTCAAATATTTGAAAGGAGAATGGATTGGAAATCATAGGCCCAGACATGATCTCTTGCTTAGGTCATTTGTCCTGTGTGGACATGTGTAATATATTGTTGTTTAGTTTTAGTCATGTCTGATTTTTCATGATTCCATCTGAGATTTTCTTGGCAGTTATTGAAATAGTAGTAATTTTATTCTCTAGCATATTTCACAGATGAGGAAACTGAAGCAGCAGAGTTAAATGAGGTTTTTTTTAGATTTTTTTTTTCAAGGCAATGGGGTTAAAGTGGCTTGTCCAAGGCCACACGGCTAGGTAATTATTAAGTGTCTGAGGCCGGATTTGAAATCAGCTACTCCTGACTCCAAGGCCAGTGCTCTATCCACTGTGCCACCTAGCCACCCCTGTTAAATGACTTTTCCAGGGTCATATAGTGTCTGTGATCAGTTTTGATCTCAGGAAGAAGAGTCTTTTTGACTTCAGGCTAGGCCCGACACCGTGTCACTTAACTGCCCAGTGTACATGTATCATAGTATAAAAAGAGTGCCTTCTTCCCTTGGTGAGAAAACCAGATGACTAATTCCATTTTCCAGTACATGTGCAACAGCTCAGGTATCAAAATGCAGAGATAGGGATTGTAAAGGAAGAAAGAATAGTCTGTGAAGTGGGCCATGTACTATTGGGATTTTTCCTATTTTGGACTATGGGCTTGGTTTAGGAATTATCTGGAGATATTCCCCTTTGTGCTTGGTTTATACAGGACTACATGTGGAAAGAGTAACTGTAATGATGATTTTTGCTATTAATGGAAGGAAGAAAGGAAGGAATGGAGTATCAGGTAATTAGTATTGAGTCATTTAAAGAATAACAACAAATTTACTGTTAAATAATAAAAAAAGCTAAGATCCAGAAAGATAAGGACAAAGTGAAGGCTTACTTAAATAAATTCACATAGTAGAATATGGTAGTGTTAGGATGGACTGAGGATCTCTTGAACAGATAGGGGGTTTTCAAATTGAGGTAGGATAAATAATAGGAACAGTTAGTGTTTACATAACACTTTAAGGTTTGCAAGGCATTTTACAAATATTATCTCATTTTATCCTTACAACAACCTTGAGAGGTGAATACTCATTCACACATGAGGAAATTGAGACAGGTAGAGGTTAGATGACTTACTCAAGGTCACATAGATGGTGAGTGCCTGAGTTAGGATTGTGAACTGAGGCCTTCCTGAATGTATGTCCAGTACTCTACCTATTGTACAGTGTAGGGCATCACAGGATGGGTCTACAGGAAGTTTTCTATGGAAGGCACTCTCTAAGTTTCCCACAATAGCTCCTGTCTTCCTTATTTAAAGGAAATATTCATAGGAGTCCGTGAAAAAAAATAGCAGGAATGATAAACCAACAGAAGGCCATATAAAGAAAATCAGAGGAGGGTCTAATTAATATGCCTGCTATTGCAGAGGCCACTTATAGATGACAAAGCACCCCAAACCCCCAGTACTAGAACTTGGATTGAGCATACTCAAAATTATGCAAATACTTTTTCATTATATTATAATGAGCCAAAAAGCAACATATATGGAACATCTGAATCATCAATGAATCACTTTTGAAAAGGTAGTGAAGGAGGAACAGCACACCTCAGTGAGATGGGAATTAGAGGAGGGTGCGATGTGATTTACTGAATATGAAGTCTTGTCTCTGGAGGGGAAGATGGACTCTGTGCTGCTTTTAGCTGAAGATCTGTGGACTTGATAAAATACCTATTTAAAATGAAGCTTAGAGGAGACTGTTGTGTGGAAAAAGGGAGAGGGGAAGAGGAAGGGGAAGTATCCTGGGTCAAACCAAGTTCTAACACATCCTGATACACAGTCTGGCTGCAAAGAGCTTTTTTACCTGGAATTGTCCAGTGTTATTTACCTACATCTCTGTAAATGTGCCTTTTTCCTCCTGCAATCAGTGGTTAAGTTGTTCCTCCTATCTCAATGGGGCCTCTTATAGTTTGGTAGAATTGGCAATGGCAGGTTCTTTGCTGACATGCTAATAACAACTTCCACCTGTTGGTTTTTGTTTTTGTTTCAGTTGTGTTTGACTCTTGGAGACCCCATTTTGAGTTTTCTTTGTAAAGATCCTAGAGGTTTGCCATTTCCTTCTCTAGTTCATTTTACAGATGAATGAAACTGAGGCAAACAGGGTTAACTGATTTGCCCAGGTTCACACTGCTGTTAGGTGTCTGAGGTCAAATTTGAACTTATGAAGATGAGTCTTCCTAATGCTAGATCTGGCACGCTATACTCTGTGCCATCCTACTATCCTTGAAGAAATTATTTAAAAATCATTTAAAGAACTCATTTTAAAAAAATGAGCAAGAAGCAACAGTGATTTTTTTTCCAGGTTATACTGTGTCACTGGTAGAATCTAGATTATCACACATATCTCTTGATTCTCATGCTCTTTTCTTTATACAACACCGCCTCCCCATCTTTGTCAGTGTAACACTAACCACCTGAAGTGAAATATGAAGCACTCAGTCAATCTTTTAGCCGTTTGATTCATATGTTGCTCTTTTGGAAGGACCAGGTGATAGGAAAGATTTTTTCCCGGTATCAGTCCCCCAGATATTGTATCCTTTAGACATGGACTCAAAGTAGGGAGTTTCAGCCTAATTCAACTCCACTCCATCCCAGAGAGACAGTGTAGAGCATAGAACATGTTTGTGTCTAGAATCAGAAAAGATCTGGGTTAATCCTGCCTCAAATACTTGATCACTGTGTGACTTGGGTTAACCCTGGAGAACAGGGATAGTAAGTACTTGTGAAGAAAGCGCTTTGTAAATCTCAATGTACCATGTAGTACCAATGTGTTATCAAATTAAGAGACTGAAGGCACCTTAGAGATCATCAAGGAGGATGTCTTTGTTTTCCAGAAGAGGAAACTGAGGCCAGAAATGGAAAGTGACTCACCTAAGGCCACATGGCTAGTGTGACAGTCAGAATTTGAGCTGAGTTTTCTCACTTCATAGCCATTATTTTGTATTTGCAGTGAGGATTGCAGTCTTTCAATAGTCAGCCCCTGACTAATGTTATAAAACTAGGCTCTGTTCCTTCCTTGGCCTGAGGAACCTCCCAGGAGTGAAGGGAGAAGGGGTCTACTGAAAGAATGCTTCTCAGATGGACTATACTTCTAGGCTAAACAGTCCCTTCAATGCACCAATAAGAAAGAAATAACCGAACCCCAAATCTCTAAATGGGGGGGGGGGAGAAACACATACCAGAGTGTGAGCTGAAGGCATTGTGGGGAACCAGTCGATGACAGCAGCAGCAGCAGCAGCAACAGCAGCAGCAGCTGTAGTGGCAGCACAGATGCCTCTCTTGGACTGGCAGAGAGAGGATGGAACAAGGCAATTATAGATTAAAAGGGGTGTGTTTGTGGGGACTAGGGGGTGAGTGGGATGTTTCAGAGCCTCAGCCCCTGGCCATGTCTGGCCTAGATTCATGTTGGCAAGGGAGGGGGCCGTGGGCAGCCTCGGAACCTGCCCAAGGTGCTGCCGGGGCTGTTGACAAAAGGACAATGTCCTGTGTGTCTGATGAAGCCTGGCTGGACAGCAGCTCTGTTCCTGGCTTGTGGCCACCTGACCACCAGCACCCACAGCACACGTTGAGACAATCAGGTTCCCTGGATGGGCTTTGGGGGAGGGGGAAAGTTGGGGAGGTGCGGTCAGAAGAGCAAACGTCCTCAGCAGTTTCTTTGACTAAAGCTGGAGTCCAGCCTAATCTCACAGGGATACAGCTCCTAAGTTCTGCAAAGAAGCTACGTTTTCAACAAGAATCAGGAAGCTTGTGCTCTTATTCCTGCTCTGCCACTACCCTAATCTGTGACCTTGGCCAAGTCACTTCCCATTTCTTGACCTTAATAATTCACATGTGAAATGAAGGGACTGAAAGAGACTGTTCTGAACATCTCCTGTAGTTCTGTCATTCAATGATTTGGGTCTCTAAGATGCCTTCACATCTGATCTATGTTCAAAGAGCCATTTGCCCTTGACATTCTATGTCTGATAATCTGATCTCAATTTTAGCTCTGACATTCTATGTTCTAGGTTTTCAAGTCAATTTTAGCTCTACATTCTGTGTTCTAAAGTTAATTTTATTTCTGACATTCTATGTTCTAAAATCAATTTTAGTTCTGACATTCTATGTTCTAAAGTCAATTATAGCTCTGACATTCTATGTTCTATGTTCTAAAGTCAATTTTAGCTCTGACATTCTATGTTCTATGTTCTAAAGTCAATTTTAGCTCTGACACTGTGTTCTGTGTTCTAAAGTCACTTTTAGTTCTAACATTCTATGTTCTGTGTTCTAAAGTCAATTTTAGCTCTGACATTCTATGTTCTGTGTTCTAAAGTCAGTTTTAGCTCTGACATTCTATGGTCTCTTTTCTTTTTTTTTTTTTTAGTTTTTCTTTTCTTTTCTTTTTTTTTGGAAGGCAATGGGGTTAAGTGGCTTGCCCAAGGTCACACAGCTAGATAATTATTAAGTGTCTGAGATCAGATTTGAACTCAGGTACTCCTGACTCCAGGGCCAGTGCTCTATCTACTGTGCCACCTAGCTGCCCCATATGTTCTCTTTTCTAAGAGCCATCTCAGCCATGAAATATTGTATTTTATGTTTTAAAGCTGATCTCAGTTCTGGCATTCTTGATGGGAGAGTGAGTATATTTTTTTTTGTTCAGAGGAAGTACAAGATATTTCTTAAAATTGAAGAGATATGGAAATGGCCTATTTAAGGAGTATAATTATTCTAGATTTTGTTTAGAAGATATGAAATTTGTTCCTACCCTGGGACATGGAAGTATATCTTAAGAAGGGTCACCAGGATTGTGAAGGGGAATTGAGACTATATTTATGATACCTGGTTAAAGGAACTCTTCCAGGTTATAAAATCTGGGTTAGAATAGGGTTATAGTAGAAAGGAGAGAATGATGACAGCTCCCTTAACATGTTTATATGGCAAAGGGATTAAACTTGTTCTGCTAGGCTGTGGAAGAAAGAATTAGTAACACTGGGTAAAAGTTACAGAGAAGCAGATTTAAGCTTGAGGTAAGAAAAAAATTCTAATAACTTTGCAGATAACCATATGTTAGGTACTTGTTCAGGTACTGATTAGACTAAATAGGCCACAGATTTAGTGTTAAGAGGTAGGTGCTATTATTATTATTATCTCAATTTTACAATTGAGGAAATTGAAGTAGACAGAATGACTTTCCCAGGTTCACATACACTACTAGTAAGTCTTCTATTCTAGATTTGAACTCAGGTCTTCTGACACCAAGTTCAGTTCTCTATTCACTACATCACTTAATTGCCTCTTCTTTAGGTAAGAGTTTATAAAACACATTCCTGATTATACTTTTATGAGGAAGATGATGCAAGTATTATTGCCTCTATTTTACAGATTGGGAAATTGAAGGTCCAAAAAACCAAAATGACCCACTCTGGATCCCAAAGCTAGCCACTAGGAGAGGAGATTCTTGAACCCAGATCTTCTGCCTGCTGAGCCAGATCTCTTCTCACTGTACCAGGCTTCCAACAAGGCTCTTTTGTGAGCAAGGCCTGGGGGGTCTGGCAGAAGGAAGGCAGGAAACAGATTTGGGGAGGCAGCTCTTTATGCCTTCCCCCAAGTGGGTGACAAGCTGCGGGAGAGCAAGGGGAGGGGCAAGGATGTTGTGCCTCAAGACATGTTTTCAGAGTCATCTTCCTTACAAAGTTTCCAGTGATAGAGCTGAGCCCTGCTTGGTATTTGACCAAATATGGTGGTATTTCCCTGTATCCTCCTGTCCTTGCCAGCTCCTCAGTCATGTAGTGCAAACCTCCCCTGGACACATCCATCTTGTGACATTCCAAAGTGATTCTAGTCCTACGAATGAGCTTCACTTTCCTGCCTTCTTCTCTTTCCTATAAATAACTTTGGGTGGGAGTTGGCAGGACTGGAGAGCTATGGGACATTGTCCTCATCCTCCCTTCCTCTTCATCTGTCTCGTCATTCTTTATTATTGATCAGGAATATTATAGTCATGTCATTCACAGTGATACATACACAGTTGACTTTCTATTCTACTCATTATTAAAGACCTCATTTCAATTCCAAATTTGGACTCCATTGCATGACATGGGGAGACACTGGCACAGGACTGCTCAGCATGGCATGCTCACATCAAAGAAGGTGCTGTGCTCTATGAGCAAAGCAGAATTGCAATAGCTCAAAAGAAACATGTGATGTACAAATTTAGAGATATCTTCATCCCAGAGGGTCCTATGGACTATTTGTGCTTGAATTGTGCTATAACCTTCTGAGTATGTGTTGGTCAGATTGACCACAATTGGACACACTGTACCTTGACTCCAACGTAATGATGTCATTTTATTCCTTTTTGAGAACAAAGTACAATAACCAATGAAAGATCTTATGAAGTTCATAAAATAGGGTTTTAGAATACAACATGTACAATGTCAAATTCAGGGCAGACTCAGAATACAATGACAATACAATGTCAGAGTTGGAAGTGAATTTAGAAGTTAGACTATCGACTGCTAGAACTGGAAAAAGTCTTAGAATATTAGATTGTAAATTAATCTTTGTAAAACATGGAATGTCAGAGCTGGAAGGGGCCTTGGAACATAGGACATGCACTGTCAGAGCTGGAAGATAATTTAGAACAGATTGTCAGAGAAGGGAGTAGCCTTAGGACATGGAATATTGAATCTGAAAGTGATCTTATAGATTATAGAATATACAGTTTCAGCACAGAAACATGCTTTAGAACATCGAATATTACAGCTAGAAGTAGCTTTGAACTTAAAATATGAAATGTCAGATGCCCGAGAACAGAGGCTTAGAAACAGGAAGGAGTCTTAGAACATAGTATGTCAAAGTTGAAAGTGATTTTAGAACATAGAGCATAGAATTTCAAAACTGGGAGAGACCTTAAAAACAGAACAAAGAATGTCAAAGCTAGAGAAGTCTTTAGATCATGGAAGATAGCAGAAATAAAAAGTGGAACTTAGCTTCTGGAGCCCACCTTAGCACTTTTTTGTTTGTGGTAAGCTTAATCTCCCATACCACCAAGGCTAGGTTGAGCCTAAGGAATGTGATAAATAAAGCTTACTTTAGGTGCTTCTTGCTTTTCTTTGCAAACATTCTTTGCTCTAACCCCTCCTGTCTCTGTATAATGGAATAAGAAGTTTTCAAAGGTGACCTCAGGAGTCACCTTTTCTCATACATACCAATAAGCTCCTTTACATCTCCTTCTGCAGGCATCAAGTTTTAGAAAATTCATCATGTACCAGCAGCCCATTCTTACAAATTAGGAAGGTTTTCCTCATATCAAGTTGAAATCTGTCTTTCTAGAACTTTACCATTTTTTTTTTCTGGAGCGGGGATTAACAGAACAAGTTTGGGCAGGGTGCCAGGCCTGGAGTCAAGAAAACTCTTCTTCCTAAGATCAAATCTGGTCTCAGACACTTAGTGTCAGAATTGCTGACTCTAGGTAAATCACTTAAACCTGTTTATCTCAGTTTCCTCATCTGTAAAATGAATTGAAGAAGGAATGTCAAACCACTTCAGTATCTCTGCCAGGGAAATCCCAAAAGGGATCACGAAGAGTTGGACATGAATGAAAAATGACTGAACCAAGCAAGAACAAGTCTAAATTCTTTTGTACATGATAATTTTTCAAGTATCTTAAAACATAGCCCATGTTTCCCTCTTTATCCCACCATAACTTCTCTTCTCCAGGTGAAACATTATCATTTCCTCAATTGATTCTCATATGAGTTAACTTGAGTCCCTTCCCCATTCTGCTCACACTCCTCTGTAGACTCTCCAGTTTATCAATTCTTTCCTAAAATATAGCCAATCTACCTCCAAACAATTTGTCTGACATTTTTCCTATCTCTTACACTCCCACTACACTCTGGGATAGAATCCCATTGTCTCTCATTTGAACTATTGTAATACTCTATTAAAAGATCTTCCTACCTTTAGTCTTTCTTTCTTTCTTGTCTTAATCAGATGATATTACTCCTTTTCTGAGAAACTTTTGGTGGTTCCCAGGATGGTCTCTGTCTCCTCAGCTTAGTACTTAAGGTCCTCATATCTCTAATCCTTATGTCCATTTCTTTTTCTTCTTTTTTTTTTTTGAGACAATCAGGGTTAAATGACTTGATCAGGCTCACACACCAAATAAATGTCTGAGGCTGGATTTGAATTTGGATGCCCCTGACTTCAGGGTCAGTTGTTCTATTGACTACGTCACCCAATTGCCCCACTCATCCTATTCTAACATTTTTTTCTTCTGTTCTCCAGCACAAACCCTCAGTTCTAGATAGCCTGCTTTGCTTTGCTATTCATAAAACACAGGATCACATGTATAGAACTGGAAAGGACCTGAGAGGTCATTTTTTCCAATTGTCTTACTCTACAGATGAGGAAACTGAAACTCAGGGAACTTAAATGACCAACCCAAGCCTATGGAAAAAGCAAACATCAGAGAGATGACAAGTGTTTTTCTGTCTCTATTCCTTTCTTTACTTGTGGTAAAGGAGATATTGCTTTAGAATCAGAGGATAAATCAAATTTTACTTCTGATTATTATTATTTCCTAAGTTACCTTGAGCAAATCTAAGACCCTCCCCTTAGGCTTTAGTTTTCTTAGCTGAAAAACAGGTACTTAGGACTAGATAACCTCTGAAGTTCTGTCCAGCCCTAGAGTAAGCATCCTATGAAATGTCATCCCTCCTTCAAGTTCACCTACCCAGAAATATTTTATCTTAGAGGTGATGTCTCCCATCTTTGAATTCAATGGCATGTTGTTGTTACCTTTTCTATTATCTTGATCCTATTCCAGCTGAAGGAGACTTTTGAATTCATCTAGCTCTTCTTTTACTCCCCAAACCCCTCCACTCACATTTTAGAAAAAAATGAAACTGAACTCTAGAAAAGTGAGGGGGACTGACCCCAGACTACATATCCAGTTTATAACAGAGCCTGGCCTCCAATCCTAGTCTTTTGACTCTCTTTGATGTTCTTTCCACTACTGCAGATCTGTCTCTTCTCAATCTGAGGCTGGGATCATTTCTGATATTGCTTACTAAAGGATGGGCCACGAGGTGGTGCCATAATGCACCAGAGCCCTGGGTTTAGAGTTAGGAAGACTCACCTTCATGAGTTCAAATTTGACCACACTTACTAGCAGGGTGACCTTGGGTAAGTCACTCATTTAACCCAATTTGCCTCAGTTTTCTCATCTGTAAAATGAGTCAGAGAAGGAAATGACAACCGCCCCATTATTTTTGCCAAGAAAAACCCCAAAGTGGGGTTTTAAGAGTCAGATACGACTGAACAATAACAACAACAAGCTAAAGGATGGACTATTGCCAAACAGGAGCTAGGTCTTATGCAATTTTATCTCCTCCACAAGGGCCTTAAACAATCAGATACCATCAGTAATTGTTGAATGAATGAGAAAATCAGAAACCTGTTGAAGAATCAGGGACATAAGGTTGATGATGATGGTGGAGGCCTTGTTTGGCCACCAGGTGGCGATGCTATAAAGTCAGATTTCTGGCTCAAGAATTTGTCTTCGGCCCCTGGACTTTTGCTCACACAATTCCCCACCCTCAGTTCTCACCCCAACATTAGGGGTCACAGCTCTAAAGTGGGAAGGGACTCAGAGACTATTCAGGCAAGTTCACAGATTTGTCTGAGGATCATCTGGGTTCAGACTCAGAATTTAATGGCTGGGACCCTGATTCCAAAGGTAACTCAACTTACTGGAAATCAACTTACTCTTCAAGGCTCAATTCAAAAGTAAATCTCTCCCAGTGGAAATCCTCAGGCAGCAACGATTCTTCTTTCTGATTTTGTAATTTATCTTGTATCCCTCAAGCATTTAGCATATTTCACAAAAATAATGACAAATATTTACATGATATTTCATATTCCTTATCTCATACAAAACTCAAACACCCCAATGGAGTAAGTAGTCAAGTGTTATAATCTCTAATCTATTATCTCCTCAGTGATTCCCTAAACTGCAGATCTGAATGTCACCCCTCCCTCCCTCAATAAATCCTAATGGCTCTCTATTGCCTCCAAAATTATATATAAAAATAAGCTTCTTGGGACGGCTAGGTGGCGCAGTGGATAAAGCACCGGCCCTGGAGTCAGGAGTACCTGGGTTCAAATCTGATCTCAGACACTTAATAATTACCTAGCTGTGTGGCCTTGGGCAAGCCACTTAACCCCATTTGCCTTGCAAAAACCTAAAAAAACAATAAGCTTCTTGAGGTCAGACATTGTCTTTTGCCTCTTTTTATTTGTACAGTCCTTAGCACAGCATAGAACCTGAGAAATAGTAGGAGCTTAATTTATATTATTTGAATTGTTTGGCATTTAAAGCCCTTTACCACCTGCTCCCTTTTTAATCTTTCCAATTATCTTACACTGTATTCCAATGTACATTTGATTCAGCTACATTGGCATACCTGTTGTATCTCACACTTGATATTCATATGTATGTGTGTATCAGGTATCTGAGGCAGGATTTGAACTCAGGTCCTCCTGACTCCAAGGTCAGTGCTCTAAACACTGAACCATCTAGCTGCCCTTCAAATTTCAATTTCTATAGGAGGTCCTTTCTGTTGCCCTCCTTCCCCAGCTACTAGTTCTTTCCCTCTGAGATTATCTTTCATCTACTGAGAATAACTCTTTTACATAGTTATTTGCATATTACATTACCATTAGAGTGGAAGCTCCTTGAAGGTAGGGACCATATATTTGCCTTTGGGTCCTTAGGGTTTAGCACTGTGTCTGAATTCATAGTAAGTCCCTAATAAATTTGACAGATTAGGACTACATCTTCCTCCCAGGGTTATTGTGATGATCCAGTGAGATAACACATATAAAATGCTTTGCAAGCCTTAAAGTGTGATATGAATGCCAGCTAAGAGGAAACTGATGCTGAGAGTGGATATGACCTGCTTGAGGTTATATAATTAATAAACAGATGACTTTGGGATTTCAATTCAAGTTTTCCCACTCCAGTGGGAGTACTTTTCTCTAGTTGGGTTTTTTGGGGCAAGTCAGTGGGGTCAAGTGACTTACCCAAGATCACACAGCTAGGTAATTATTAAGTATCTAAGTCTGGATTTGAACTCAGGTCTTCATGACTCCAGGGACAGTGCTCTATTCACTGTGCCACCTAGCTGCCCCCCAGTGCCCTTGCTTTTGATTACACAATATGATTTCTCTATCCTGTACTAGAGTTGCCATATATTTGCACTTGTGTCCAGTGTCCTTAGGACTGAATGAAGCAGTTGCTTCATAAGGGACAACTGGGGACCCAATGGATGGAGCATTAAACCTAGAGTTAGTCAGACCTGAGTTACATATAACCTCAGACACTAACTGTGTGACCCTTAATCTCTGCCCATCTCAGTTTCCTTATTTGTTAAGCAGGAATGGGTGGTTGTGAGGATCAAATGAGATAATATTTGTAAAGTGCTTTGCCAACCTTAAAGCCCTGTATTTGCATTTTACTTCTTTTTTCCTGTGATACCAGGCAGGTTGCTTCCTTTACTTAGACCTTAATTTCTTCCTTTGTAAAATAAAATTGAACTAGATTATCTCTAACCTTCCTTCCAGCTCTAAATGCTATGACCCTAGCAATGAGGGAGGCTATGACCCTAAGAATGAGGGAGGCCTCACTGCAATGCCTGTGTACAAGTCATCTTTGGATGATTTAATGACTTTCCCAGCTCTCTAAAATGGCATAACAAAGCAAGAACTAAGACCCTTGGTCTGGAGGGGTGAGGGGCGATGAGGTGTTGAAATGAAGTTTCTACCTCCTGGGTCCAGTCAATTATGTGGGTTTTGACAGAACGAACAAACGGGAGGAAGGGACAGTTGTATTTTGGGGGTGGGACAGTCAATGATGGGGATGGAGAGCTACAGTGTGGAGGGGGGGAAAGGACAGAATTTATCAGTGAAGTGACCATGTGAGGAGGCAATGGGACAGACTATGGAGAATGAGTGATGTAAGGGAAAGGTTATGAAAGCCTAGAGGGTGAGAACACGGTGGATCAGGCAAGCGGTAGAGACAAGAAGGGTATATAGGAGGAACAGTACAGCAGTGTTTGGGGGTATGAACCTGAGGGAAGGCCAAAGTTAGTGCTGAATGAAGATTGACAGTGGGAAGGAAAAGAGGGGAAAAATTTGTCAGAAGGGACTGCAAAAGGACAGAATGTGGAGAAAGGATAGATTGATTCATAAGGAGAGGCTGGAAAAAGGAACAAACTTTAAGAGGATGGAGACAGATTTGGGAGTAGAAAATAGGTAGGGCAAAGAAGAGGGGCTAACATGCTCCAACTGAGGAAGAGAGGGGACAAAGGCGAGGAGGGGACAGCATTAGGAGGTACTCAGAAGGAAGCCCGAGTACATCCAGTCCAAGACCTTCAATTTCCAGAGGAGGAAACTAAAACATGTGAAGGCTTAGTGACTCGCCCACCATCATACAAGTAATAAGTGTTAGAGGCAGGATTGGTTTCTATAGAGCTAGTGCCTTTTAAACATAAAGGCAGGGGGACAATTGAGAGGGAGGGGAGAGACTTTCCAGGCAGAAGTCCTAGAGGTGAACAGGTTGGGGAGTCAGAAGGCTGCATTACACACAGGAGTCCAGAGGTAGGCTCCTAGCCAAGGATTCTTGCCATCAGCCCCCCTGCGGCTCAGCCCTACTTGGGGGCTCCTTGCCCAGGCCCATATTTGCACAAATGCCTGCTCTGGAGTCCTGGCCAAAGAGAGCTATTTTAAGCTCCCTGGAAAGGAACATTGTTTGGTGGGAATGAGACAGGCCTGTGAGCTCCCCATTCTCAAAAAAGGGAAAACCACCCAGTCATTGCCTCCAGATAATATAAACATGGAGGGAGGCATGACTGACTTGCCCATCTGCTCCATGCCCACTCTGCCTAGGCTTACAACCTAGACCTGGGGCTCACATACTGACTACTTTTGAAAGTTCCCATACTCATACCTGTTGGTGAGAAATCAACAAGTTGAAGGATAGGTGGGGTTCCCAAATTCAGTCCATTGGTACACACATTTTTAAAAGGAGAAACCGAGACCCAAGGAGGTTAGGTGATTTGTCCAGGGTCATATAGGTGGTAAATGCCATATTTTATCACCATTACTCTATTCATGAGATTAAATTTTGACTTGGAAGCAGAAATTAGAAATAGTCAGCTTGCAAAAACTGATTGCTAATTTTCTCAGAAAGAGCATTGATACTTTAGAAATCTGCAAATCAGGGCTAGATTTATTTATTTATTTATTTATTCATTTATTTATCTATTCATTCATTCATTTGTTTATCTATCTATCTATCTATTTATTTATTTTTTGATTGTCTAGATTTGATTAAGTGTTGGAGAAAATGTTAATAATGCAAATTAAGCTTCATGTGCCTTACCTACTTGGGTTTGTGGAGAAGAGTTGATAAACATTTATTTGTTCCCCTTTGAGAGAAATCACAGAAGTTTTCTTGCCCAATCTGTTTTTATAGTGGAGGAAAATGAAGCCCAGAGAAGTTAAGTGTCTCCTTTAAGGTCATGTGGTAGTATATAGAAGTTGAAGCAAACTTCTGACTACATATTGATTACTTTCCCCATTGTACCACAAGGGGTACACTTCTGTGCCTCTAGATTCAATTTCCTGAGAGTAGAAATATGGGCAAGTGGAAAGAACATTGTCTCCATAGGCTCTGAATTCAAATCTTGACTCTGTTACTTAATAGTTCTGTGACTTTGAGAAGTCACTTAAACTCTTGGAGCCTTAATTTCCTCACTTGTAAAATAAAGGAATGCCTCTATGGTCCCTTCCAGCTTTGGTTCTGATATTCTTCTATATGATAATATTTTAGATACTAGAAGCCAGTGATATTGTCTTCCTTGGGTCTTATCTTTTCCAGACTAAACCACTGTTTTCTTAAGCTAAACTTCATATGACATAATTTGGAATTTAGTTTATCTCTAAAGCCCTAAATCCAATGATCCTTCTTTATCCTTTGACTCCCTCCTTGATTCTTTGAGCTTGATGAATAATAAAAGAATCTCAGAATTGGCAAGTATCTCAGAAGACATCTGATTTGAATGTTCCATGATAAGCATGGGTTCCACTTCTTTTGGGGATATACATATACATATTTTTATTGCGTCTATTTTTAGTTACATCTTATTTGTTTCTGAACAAAGATTGAAAAAAATAAGAAATGGTCAGCAAAAATCAACACATTGATCACACCTTACAACATAGCTATATAGTAATTCATACTCAGAGACCCTACCTCTGAATTGAATGCAGAAATAAAAGGGAACTGGTTCCAAGTGAAGTAAGCAGAACCTTCCTCTTACAAAAAATATGCAAAATAACTACAACATAAATGGAATGAACAATAATGGAATGATGTGTGATTATAATGCCCAAGCTTGGAGTCAGAAAAGAGTAAAGATAAGAAGAACCCTTAAATATCATTTAGCCCAAACTCTTAATTCTTTATCTTAATTCTTTAGTCTCATCTTCTACAACCCACTGCCACATAACCCTGTCAAAGGTCATTCCTTTAAGTATTTTTGATTGATGCACTAATTTTTTTGCTATTATCACTATCATCTTCCAATGTCTACTCAGACCCTCCAATAGAAACCTTGATAACACATAAGCATAATCAAGCAAAACAAATCAACATATTGCCATGTTTAAAAAGGCTTGTCCTAGTCTACATCTATTGAACACCATTTGTTTTCTGATAGATAGAAGACATGTCCTGGTATCAAGTTCTCTGAAGTCACTAAACTTTGATGTCTTTATTGCTTAGAATTCTGAAGCTATTAATATTGCTTTCCTTTATATTTTTGTGGTCATATGTAAATTGCTCTCCATTCTGATTATTTTGCTCTTTATTGGTTAAAACAATTATTCCCTTGATTCCATATTATTGTGGTACAATTAAATTCACTGACAATCATAAATCATAATTTCTTGAATTCTTTCCAAATAATTGATGGACATACATTTCTGTTCTAGTACTCTGTTATTACAAAATGCTGTTATGGATACTTTTGTACAAATGGAACCTTTTCCCTTATCTTTGATCTTCTTTGATATGTCATTTAGCAATAGATAAAAGGGAACAAACAATTTAATGACTTTTAAAGTATAATTCCAAATTGTTTTCCAAAATGATTGGACCAATTTATAGTTTCACCAACAGTGAATTAATGCCTATCTCAAGTCACTCTAAGTTTGATCATTTTTGCCTTTTGTCATTTTTGCCAATATGAAAGGTGAAAAAGGTAAAATCTCAGAATTGTTTTAATTCACATTAAATTTGGAGGACTTTTTGCCATATGATTATTCATATCTTATGTTTTCTTTTTTTTCTTTTTACAAGGCAATGGGCTTAAGTGACTTGCTTGAGGTCACACAGCTAGGTTATTATTAAGTCTCTGAGGTCAGATCCAGGGCTGGTGCTGTATCCTCTAATCCACCTAGCTGCCCCACATTTTTTCTTTTGAAGGTTGTCTGTTCACATCCTTTGATCACTTATCTTGTTCTTTATATATGTTTGTATGAATTTCTGTCAAAAATTTTTTCCTATTTAACTGTCCAGCTTCTAATTCTAGTGGCATTAGTTTTGGCCATTCAAAAGTGTTTCAATTTTATAATATCCAAGTTGCTTATTTTGTCATCTGTTTCTCTGTCCTTGTTGCGACTTACTTCTCTAGTCACATTTATACAAGATACATCTTTCCACACTCTAAATTTTAAAAAAAAATTGGCAATTTTTTAGTCAGTCAATAAATAAACATTTTGGACAGTTTGGTGGAATGGTCATGCCAGACCTGGAATCAGGAAGACTCTTAGCCATGTTTGCCACAGTTTCCTCATATGTAAAATGAGTTGGAGAAGGAAATGGTAAGCTACTTCAGTATCTTTGCCAAGAGAACCTCAAATGGAGTCACATAGAGTCAGACATGACTGTAACAACTGAATAACAACAATTAGGACAGAGACGCTAGAATTAAGAGTTGGGAAAGACTTCTTGTAAAAGTTGGGATTTGAGTTGGAATATAAAGCGAGCTAAGGAAACCAGTAGGCAAAGATGAGGAAGGAGAACATTCCAAGCATGGAGGACAGTCAGAAAAAATGCCTCGAACTATTTTGTTTATGGAACAACCAGGAGGTCAGTATCACTGGAATTGAGACTTCATGTTGGGGAGTGAATATAAGAAATTAAAAAAAGACTAGAGGGGGCTAAGTTATGAATACCAGAGAATTTTGTATTTAGGTGATGTATTTTTAAAAGTTTGTTATATTATACTTTTTAATGTAACGGTCATAGATTATAGAGTATTAGGTCTAAAGATGAAAGAGAATGAAGAGATTATCTGTTCTCATTTTATAGATGAGAAAACTAAGTTTCAGATAAGTTAAATGACTATTCTAAGGTCACAAAGCTAGCAAATGGAAGAGCTGGACTTTGAAATCAAAGGCTTCAAATTTAGCTTCAAATCGGGACTTCAAATCTAACTTCCCCTCCCATTCTCCCTTACCATCCTCCCTACTCTCTTATTTTGAATGTTTAATTGAATTCACTTGTAAATTCATTGGGATCTTTTAAAATCTTTTGAGAGTTCATTAATAATTTGTTAAATCATTTCTGTTCTTCAGGTTGATTTACTTAAAGTCTTTGTTTTCCTGTTAATTTGGTTATTTTTTATATTTCAAGAAAAGAATCCATTTCCATTATGTTTTTAGTTTGTTTGGCATACAATTTTATGTAAATTATTGCTAGTTTCCATTATTTTCTCTTTATGTGCTGTGAAATAACTTTTTTCATTTTGTTAGAATTTAGTTTTCCCTTCTTTCTCTGTATTGCTCTCCCCATTTTTAAAAAAAATTGCTTGGGGGCGGCTAGGTGGTGTAGTGGATAAAGCACTGGACCTGGAGTCAGGAGTACCTGGGTTCAAATCCGGTCTCAGACATTTAATAATTACCTAGCTGTGTGGCCTTGGGCAAGCCACTTAACCCCATTGCCTTGCAAAAAAAACCCTAAAAAAAACGCTAAAAAATTGCTTAATTATTTGCTTATATGATCAGTTCATTGAAAACTTCACTAAAAAAATTTATTTTTAATTATATTTTATTTATTTTTAATTTTACAATTTTTCCCCTAATCTTACTTCCCTCCCCCTAAACAGATTTCTTTAAAAATAATCTCTCCTTTGGTTTTCAGAATTTCTACATTCATTCATTCATTCATTCATTCATTTATCATTTATGAAATATCCACCCTTGTGCAAAGTCACCCTACTGCTTTTTACTGGGAATGCAAACACTTGGAAACATCAACATTCCAACATCCCTTAAAGAATTTGAGTTCTATAAGTTCTATTCAGTTCTATAAGTTCCAACTACCTGCATACCATATGTAATAGAGTGAATAAAGCACTAGACTTGGCATTAGGATACTAACTCTTCCACTTCCTAACTTGTTCTCCACTTACCTTATTCTCTATGAATGAATGAAAATCGTTTATTTTTAATCATTTAAGTGCTTACTCTGGCCAACATTTTTCTAAACACTAAGCACACAAATGCAAAAGTAGGACAATATTTTTCTTCAAGGTTTTTACTTTCTAATGGGAAGACAGCAAATATAGGAGAGTGATGTTCAGAGAAAGGAGGAATGGTCCAGAAAATCATAGATTATGTATGAAACAAGAGGACAGTCCTCTGATGTCCCCTTTTCAGAGTCACTGTTGATGTTGAATTTTTTATAGTTTTGAGAACAAGAGGGAGAAAGAAAGGTAGATGCTCACCTAGTAGAAATGCTGAAAATGTCTGGAAGAAGATGAGGTTACATGGTCCCAAGGAGTTCAGAGCAGAGTGGCTCAGTTCCTTCCAAGTATGGTCTCGGAAAATCCTATTTAGAGAGTGGTGTGACAACAGAGGCTAAGATAATCTTTGCACTTGTCTCACAGAGTAGTTGTTAGAAAAACACATTGCAAATTTTAAAGAACTACAGAAACATGAACTGCTATTTTCCATCATACTAGTTTTTCATCCTGATCTATTCTCACTATTTTAAAAGCAAATTGCTTATCCTATCACTTCCTTTCAAATTCTCATCCCTATTGAAATCAAGCTTACTCTTCCCTAGCTGTACTCTAATGAAGTTTGTTCTTTTCCTAGTCTATTCCACTGCGGTTAGACTTTACATACTTCCTTCCTTTCTTTATTCCTTTTCTTTCATTTCTTTTTTTAGTAGCAAATGTCTTTCTTTTTTTATGGCTTCAATGTCAGACTCTTTTCTTTTTCTTTTTATAATTATACTTTATTTATTTTAACATTCACTTTTATAAATTTTGAGCTCCAAATTCTTTCCTTTCTTCCAACCCCTCCCTCCACCTATTGAAAAAGCAAGCAATATGAAAGTATCAATTATACATGTGACATCAGCAAAGGGTTATTTCCAGTATTTCCAAGTTGATATAATCTGGGGAGACAAGTAACTGTTCTGCTCCATGTTGCAGTCCTTAGTTTGGAAAGGCTGCAGTTTCCTTGTAGCTGCAAATGTTGGTTCTCCTCCCTACCCTTTGACCAGGGTTTTTTGACCAGGGAATTATATTTGGGTAATAGTTCCTCTGCAATCTCTTTTGTTCAATTCTTTTACTGTCTTTGGAATGAGAGTTTCTGAAACCACTGCTGTTGTTGTAACCACCTCCAAAGCCCATAGCTGGTATGGCCACTGCATTGCAGTGTACTCTAGTACAACCCTCACCCTAGTGTTACAGACTTCTCCTTCTGATATCCTCAGATGACTTGGACTGGGAAAAAATGACCGTGCCACTCCAGAATT
Source organism: Macrotis lagotis (assembly GCF_037893015.1). Lineage (NCBI taxonomy): Eukaryota > Metazoa > Chordata > Mammalia > Peramelemorphia > Peramelidae > Macrotis > Macrotis lagotis. Next base: position 366,993,479 of record NC_133658.1, read on the forward strand.
TAATTCAATTTTAAAGCTTTTGAAAAGGAATATTGGGAAAGCTGAACTATAGGGCTTCTACTACTCTGCCCAGCTAGACCTATTTTCAACCAACTCCATTATATCTTCCAACACTTTCTCCAACTCTAATAAGATAATAGGACTTAGAATTAAAAGAATCTTAAAGAAAAAGAAAAGTGATAAAATAGAGACTGGAAATTAGAAGTATTTTTCCAGGAATTCAACTATGAAAGGTTGGGGAGAGATAGATAATAGCTTGAGGGGATGTCTCTCAGCACTTGATCCCTGCCGAGGCTTTGCAATAGCTCTCTGTAAAGACTGACCTCTATCACTTTGCCTCAAGTTTTCCTTAGCTCCCAATAGGTAGTATGGGTAGCTGTTTTTTCTAGAGGAAAATTTTCTATGCTCCCAGGGCTCTACCTCCAAAATAAGGGGGAATCTTTCAGTTTCCCTTTTATGGTAGTATTCCACTATGCCAGATTGCAGAGCTTCCACACTAAAATGTTACTCTACTCCTGGGTAGGAAATAACAAGAGGTAAGGAACTCACCAGCTCCTCCATGTATTTCTGAGTTATTCTGTCTTAGACTTTGATTCGGATTCTTTGAATTCATACTCTGATAAGCTTTAATCTCTAGCTCTTGGGCTGGATATTTGCCACCTATGACAATATTTCCCATAGGTCTATAAATCTATTTTTTTTAATCCTTCCCCAAAATCCTCCTTCAAAGCCTTTTAGGGTCCTACCAGGAAGTGTAATTCAAATTACTTAGTTCTATTTCTCAAAACATCTAGGGTATGGGTATTGGAGGAAAGAGTCAAAGATTCTCACAACATTACTATCTGACAGATCTATATGTGTGTTTATCTATCCATAGACAAAGAAATCAAAACTATTTATAGTCATATGAAAACATTTTCTAAATTATTATTATTGATCAGAGAAATGGAAATTTAAACAACTCTCAGGTACCACCTCACACCTATCAGAGTGGATAATATGACCAAAAAAAAATAGCATTTTGGAGAGGGTATGGGATGCACTATTGTTGGAGTTGTGAAATGATCCAACCATTCTGGAAAGCAATTTGGGAACTATGCCTATAAAAAAGGCATACTCTTTGATCTATCAAGTTCTATATCCCAAAGACATCCAGAAAGAGGGAAAAAGGTTTATGTGTACAAAAATATTTATAGTATATCTTTTTTTGGTGGCTAAGAATTGGAAATAAAATGAATGTTCATCAATTGGGGAATGTCTAAATAAGCTACGGTACAATTTTTTAAAATAGATTATTATTGTCCTATAGAATGTTATGGAACACAATTATTCTGAAAGAAATCATGAGTGGTCTGAGCAGAAAAGAATGGAAAGACTTTCATGAACTGATTCTGAGTGAAGTGGGCAGAACCAAAAGAACATTATACATATAGTAACATTGTGAGATGATTAACTATGGTAGTCACAGGTCCTCTCAACAGTGATCAAAGACAATTTGGAGAGACCTGTTAAAGAAAATACCATGCACATCCAAGGATGAGGGTAGGGAGTATAGAAGAGAGAGAGACAGAATTTGTAATTCAAAACTTTAAATAAGAATGTTTTTTAAAATTAAAAACAAAACAAAACAAAAGAATACACAGTCTGAGTGAAATACTAGAGCCACAGAATACTAACAGACCTCAAAGAAAGTTTCTGGTAGCTCCTCTATGGTATTTGGATTGATGTGGAAAAAAAAAACGCAGGATGAGATGACCTCAGTTTCCCCATTTGTAAAATAAAGGGTTTAACTAAATAAATTTCAGTATTTCTTTCCTCAGCACAATTCTCATTGTTTAAAAAGGCCCCCATACCCACATTGGTCTTCAATATTAGGGTAAACTTTAATGAGCAGCAATACCTGGAAAGCCCTGAAGCCTTATAAGACATCATTCTCTCCTTTCTTTACCTCCCTCTTCAGTCATGGCTGGGCATACTACACCAGTGCCTTCTTAGTTCTGAGTTCTAGTTCACTGTGACCACTAACTTTTGGTGTGACATTGGGCAAATTCATCTCTCTGGTGGGGGAAATCTTTGTAAGGTTTTATGAACCTGATCACACTCACTGAAGCACCTCCTCTGAACCTCCCCCACAGCATATACCAGGACAGACAGCCCTCTTTAGGCTTCATGAGCACCAGCTCCCCATGCTTGGGAGACCAGCTCTGCCCTTTAACAATCCCTATAATTAGAAACTAGGTTTCTAAATGAGTGAAAAATGTAATGTTAGCCTCTGTTTGTTCATTGGATGCTAAACTCTTGTTCCATGACCCAGAGGGGCTGCGACCTCTAGTTTCCAAGAAGCCTTAATAAGGTAATGTTTATGAGGTTACTATCTTTATAACTGGTCTATTACAACTCTGTAAAAAAATATTTGGGACAAACCATAATTCCAAGGAGTTTTTTTTTTCAACTTAATCCTACTCTGATGTAGGCAACGCAGTAGAGCGTACAAAGAACTGTCCTCCTAATCAGGAGTCCTGGGTCTTAATACTGCCTCTGCCACTAACTCAGTATGGTTTTCAGACATGTTCTCTCTCTCTCTCTCTCTGGGTTTCAGTTTTCCATCTAAAAAAGAAAATTGAACTAATAATGTCTAAAATCCTGTGACTATATATGATGATATGGTCTGATATTCATGGGCAGAGAAGAATGGAGAGAGTTTAAGAGGAAGAAAGGGGGAAGAAAGAAGGATAGAAGGAAGGAAGGAAGAAAGGAAGGAAGGAATGAGGGAATGAAGGAGGGAAGGAAGGGGAGGAAGGGAGGAGCGAAGAAAGGATGGAAGGAGGGAAGGAAAGAGGGAAGGGAAGAAGGAGGGAAGGGGAGGGGAGGGGGAGGAAGAAAGGGAAAGATATTGGGAAATACTTAACAAAATAAATAAAAATGAAATAAAGTATGGATTAAATTACATTTAAAACTAAGTCAATATGATGCCTACAGAATCCTTTTGTATGGAACAGTGGCTCCCATTTCTATTTGAGTTTGATATCAATGAACTTATGCAATTCTCTCTCTCTCTCTCTCTCTCTCTCTCTCTCTCTCTCTCTCTTTCTCTTTCTCCCTATCTCTGTTTGTCTATCTGTATCTGTTTCTTCCTCTGTAAAATAAGCTAGCTAAGTCTCAATGGTGCCTTTCAGTGCTGAAATTCTATGATTTTTCAGCTTAATTTCTGCATCTCTGTTCAACATCATGGGTCATATCCCTTGTCCTTGGCTTGGCACCATGGGATTATCTGTAAAAGTCATTCTATCATCCCTGGGAATCTAGATTTATACAGGATGATATGATTACAGACTTTTTTCATATGTTTTTTGTTTTATTTTGGTTTTTTTAGGGGTTTTTTTCAAGGCAAATTGGGTTAAGAGGCTTGCCCAAGGCCACGCAGCTAAGTAATTATTAAGTGTCTGAGGTCGGATTTGAACTCAGGTACTCCTGACTCCAGGGCCAGTGCTCTATTCATTGCATCGCCTAGCTGCCCCCCCCCATAATTTTTAATTTACATGGTTTGTTTTGACACATCAGATCACACCAATCTCCACAAGAGCCTCCCATAGTTAGTCAATAATTGATTATTAAATAAATAATTGCTATATGTCACGTTTGTCACTGGAGACACAATCTCTCCACAGCTTCTCCCCTCTAGAAGCTGATATTCTGTTTTTGCCCCTATTTTAAAAAAATGAACCAAAATCCCCAATAGAGTGATTGCTACTAACAATTTAAACGTACATTCTTTCTCTCTCTTCCTCAGCACTAAAACATAGAATGGAAGAGGAAGGAATATGGAATTGGCTGGGGATTGGGAGGGTAGTTATCTGTGGCAGGCCAAGCTGGGGGCCTTCCTTGCTAAGGTGAGAGGTCTTGGGAGGGCCACCATTGCTGGGGTGGGGTCAAGTGGGGTGAGATTTTTGCTGAAGGGAGGAGAATCTTGCTAAAGAGAAGATACTTTTGCTAGGAGAATGAGGGGGAGGAGGGAGCTTTGCTGAGGGGCGAAGTGAAATGTTTGGCAGAAAAAGTTTTCCAAAAAAAAAAAAGGTTTACAATCTGTCTTTAAGGTCCTGCCTGACAAGTTAATGGCTTGAAGAGAATGCCAGTGGAGATGCGGCAGTAAACGTCTAGATGCGGGTGTCCTAGAGAAGGTCCTTCTGTAGTCAGACTTGGCCCCCCCCTCCCCTCCTCCAGCAGCTTCTCAGGACTACTCCATTACCTATTAGGAAATGATTGGGAAGCCAAATTTATGAAGGCATCTCAACCCACACCAGGGAAAACAGAACTCATTCCCCCAGGGTCTCCAAAAGCACTGGGCTGAGCCCCAGCATGTCGTCCCTTCTATTCCAAGCCATGGAACATGGCTCTCTTGGCACAGATTGGACACTTGTCAGATGCCTCCTGGGCCTTCCTTGCAACCTGGCATGCCATTCACCCTCTCCCTGTCTAGGGCCTCATACCTCATCTCCAAGTCCTTAACCCCTTGAACACAATTCCCCAATCCTGAGTCTAGATTATCTCTTGGTCAGTGGATTCAGAGATCCCCTTGGTTGGAATCATCTGGACTCCAGGTAAGAGCAGAGGGCTTGTGGATCTGCTTACTCACTTCCTTGTCATTCTTACTCTCATTCTCTGGTCACTCTACCAGAATAGCATTGAGACTTCTGACTTTAACAAATTTTAAGCACGAGAACCCTGAGAAGGTAACCACTTATCAATTTGATGTCTCTGGCCTTGGAATTGTACTACAGCCTTGCTTTCTGGTAGTCTTTGAACCAATGAATGATCTTTTATTTGACAGTTTCTTAGCTGGAAGGGAGTTTTTATTTTTATTTTTTATGGAAGGATTGTTGAGATAATTTAGTTCTATTTCCTTATTTTATAGATAAGGAAACTGAGGCTCAGGGAGATTAGGTGATTTATAACACTTCTATTTTTCACAGTGGGAATTTAAGCCAAAGATTCCAGAACCAGTATTCTTTGATCATAGTAAATGCTCTCTCCTTTTCACTCTCCAAGTAAATCTCATTCTACCTGTGCAGTTCAAAGGAACCAGATAAGGCTTTTCTTGCTGTGAATGCTTCCACTGGGTGCTTGGATTCTCAACATAGATACAACTAAGACTAGACCAAGACCAATGTGCAAGGGAGATGACAGCTTCGGGGAAAAAGCTGTAAGTCTGGAACTCATAACCCCAGACATCCTGTAAACTGTGATGGAAAGATAAACATCCCAGGAGGCTGCAAGGCAGGATGTGCTGGGTGAGCTGGCGCCACTAGCCTGCTCTGGGGAACAGACTGTTTATTCCCTGTCAGCCTTGAGGGTCCCTCTAGCTCCCCAGGAAATCAATATGTATGGGAGTCAGAGTGGTGGGGCCTTTGGGAGGTTGTAGGAGATCCAGATCCAAATCAGGGAGAAGGGGTTCCCCCAAGCTGGTTGAACTCATTGTCATCCTTGGACAAGTCATTCCCACCACTGATTTCTCTTATTTCTGCCTCTGAAAATGAAGAGTTCTATTACATGGTTTGTAAGGTCCCTTTCAATTTTAAAATCCTAAATCTAAAATCTCACCCACCCACCAGGCCTACCAAGACATCCTGTCCTCTGTCCTGCTACCACACAACATAATATTCACCCTCCCAGCTTTTCCCCTTCTCTCCCTCACCATTTTCCACTTCTTCTTCCAGAAACATTAATCAAATCAATATTCACATTGCTACTGGATATTAGACTATCTTTCTACTTGCAATATTTGGAATGACTAGACCAAAACTATTTTTTCCTGGTCACCACTATCCTTTATTTGCTGTTCTTCCCCCACCTTCTCCCCCCTGCCCCCAGTTAGAAGATAATTTCTGATAGAGCTGTGAATCATTCTGGAGAACAATTTGAAACTAAGCTCAATGAGCTATAAAACTGTGCATAATCTTTAACTCAGTAATTCTATTACTAGGTCTATATCCCAAAGAGATCAAAGAAAAAGGAAAGGGACCCATACATATAAAATATTTAAAGAAGCTATTTTTGTTGCAGCAAAGAACTGGAAACATGGGGCGGCTAGGTGGAGCAGTGGATAAAGCACTGTCCCTGGAGTCAGGAGTACCTCAGTTCAAATCCAGCCTCAGACACTTAATAATTACCTAGCTGTGTGGCCTTGGGCAAGCCACTTAACCCCATTGCCTTGCAAAAAAACCTTAAAAAAAAAAGAACTGGAAACTGAAGGGATTCCTATCAACTGGGGAATGGCTAAAAATGTTATGATTGTGATGGAATACTATGATATGATAAGACATGAACAAGAGGATGATTTCAAAAACTGGAAAGATTTATTTGAACAGATGCAAAGCAAAGGAAATTAGGAAAATAGTGATAGAAATATTATGAGGATAAATCAGTTGTGAAAGACTTACCTACTCTGATCAGAACAATGATCCATTATGACTCCAAAGTACTGTTGGCAAATGGTGCTGTAAGAAATGAAGAAGGAAATGATATAAAATACTCTTCTCCTCTAGAATACTAATGGTCTCATGTGTACAGATTGAATAATTTTCCCCCATTATTTTCCTTGCTTTTTCCCTTATGATTTCATGCTTTACATGAATATATATATATATATATATATATGATAGCATCATATTTCTTGCTTTATCAATGGATAGGGGAAAGAGTGGAAGAAGGGAGGGAATTTGAAACTGAAAGTTAAAAATAATTTTTAATAGAAAATTCATTGAGTCAGTGAAGAAAAACAATGAAGTCAGTGTCACTGGATCACAGAGAATGTGGAGGATAATAAAATGCAAGATAATAGGGAATATAGAAAGTGGTTATGAAAGGTTTTGAAAGCCAAACAAGGAATTTTATATTTGATCCTAAAAAGATGCCAACAAAATATAAACAATAAATTTACTGAATTAGAAAAAATACAGGACCTCTAACAAGAGTCCTTCTCCCTCAATATACATTCTAAATCCCTTCAAAATCATTCCACATTCATGTCTTTGCTTTTCTCTGAGAAAGATGCACACCTTCTCCTTGCCAAGTTCATTTCAACTTGTCACTTTGCCTTTAGGCACTTCTACTTAGTACCTGACTAAAAGCGACGAAAACTCTACAGGTCCCTAGGGAAAGGTTGCTTACTGGCAGGTGCAAAGATCTTCCATAACATCCAACATAATAGGATCACAGGTCATAGGATCACAGGTTTTGATTTAGAAGGGACCTTAGAGGTCATCTGGTCAACCTCTTCATTTTACAGCTGAGTGCCTAAAACTCAAAGAAATGATATGACTTGAATAACCACTAAGTTTCGTTAAATTTTAAATCATTATTTTTTAACTTGAACTGTGATTTATGTGTTTGTAAGGGAAGGTGGTGACAATAGATTAGGAATAGTCACAAAATGAAAAATTTCAGATTTCCTAAATGAGAACAATGAGTCAGAGATGTGAGAAATCCCCTAAAATGCATCATTGTTATTTGTGTGATATGTGAGAATTTCTACTTCATTTTCTCTTCCCCTCCTCATTTCTGTATTTTATTTTAATTCTCAGTTCCATATTTTCTCCCTTCCCCACTCATGGAGAAAGCAAGAAATACAATATCTATTATACATGTGATGTCATGGAAAACATTTCTGCATTAGCTATGTTGTGAAAAAAATAGCAAGAAAAATAAAATGGAAAATATGCGTCAATCTTTACTCAGAGTTCATCAGCTCTTTTTCTTGATATGGAGAGCATCCTTTGGAATGATGGTGTATTTACAGTATTATATTTATTATATTAATCAGAGTATCTAAGTCTTTCACAGTGCTACAAGTATTCTCCTGGCTCTGTTCACTTCACTTCACCTGTTTATATAAGTCTTCCCAGGATTTTTTGAAATCATTTCCTTCATCATTTATTTATTTATTTTTTGCAAGGCAATGGGATTAAGTGGCTTTCCCAAGGCCACACAGCTAGGTAATTATTAAGTGTCTGAGGCTGGATTTGAACTCAGGTACTCCTGACTCCAGGGCCAGTGCTCTATACAATGCGCCACCTAACTTAACTGCCCCTCCTTCATCATTTCTTATAACACCATTTGCCAACACAATCATCTACCACATCTCATTTAGCCATTTCCCAATTAATGGAAATCACTTCAGTTCTTTGATACCACAAGAACAACTATAATAAATAATTTTGTACTTATAGGTTAGAGGCCCTGTTTTTCTTTCTTTGATTTCTTTGGGATAAATACCTAGTAGTAGTGTTTTTTGGGTCTAAGATATATGTGAGTTTAGCATCCCTTTCCCTCTCACTACCCCTCCTATTTCAGAGTAGTTATGGATACCCTCTAACTGCTTCCTGTCAGTTATGAAGACTCTTTTACTGCTGAGCCAAAAACTCCTTTTATATACCAAAAAAGAACAATCTATGCTTCTGAGGCCTCTTCTTCCTATAAGTCTTAAGTAAGACTGACTTTCTGAGTTCTGGATGGTCAATGGGAGGATACATGAGGCATGTGAGTTTAGAGTAACCACCCCAGGTGTTGACATGGACAATTTGGCCTGTGAGAGAGCATTCTGAGCTCATATTGGTCTGATCAGCCATAATTGAACACATTGTAACTTGTCTCTAATATATGATTTCATTTTGGTCTCCTTCGATAATGAAAGACAAGAACCAAACCAAACCCTTCCTCTTACTGTATCTCAAGAAATGAATTCATAACTTTATAGACGAGTCTGGAATTAGGATGGGGTTCCTTTTAGCTAGTGTCTTTTTTTGCTTTGATTCAAGGCCTTTTGAGATCTCAAAAGGCAGTAAGTTTTTGTAGGCACCCAAATCATGGGGTATCAGGGACTGTAAGTGTTGCAATGTCTCTAGCATCAGAGGCAGTAGCTTGACTGGTCGAGAAAGAAGAAATTGTTGAGAGATTCAGAAGACAGACAAATAGACCTCAAGAAGTAAGAAAAAGTCTACTTAGCATTAATTGGGCTATACTCAGTAGAGGGGAGAAAAAGTGAAAAACCTAGTGTGAAGCACTTTATGAATGTTCTAGTAAGGTTTGAGACTGGTTGCATAACTGATCATAATCATTCTGTAATTTTTTTATCGCTTGCCCTTTTCTCTCCAGGAACAAAACTGCCTGTTCCATACCTAATTCATATTGGTACTCACTTTTAACTTCCTCTTCTCCTTCCCCATCCTACTGAAGATGACAGACCACAGCCAAAGACCAAATTGTTTCTTAGCAATCTGAGGTAGGGGCTGAACTGAAAGGCTGTGAGCCTAGCTCCTTCATCGAGGAGACAGCAAGCTCAGGACAATGATATCCAAATAAATGATGAGGAAGAGAAAGGATAGGAAATTGTCCAAGGCATCCAGTTCCTTTGACCCAAGACTAGTACTTGTCAAGTACCTAACAGAACTTGGCACTCCACTATGCTAGATATTGATGGAGTAAATAAATAGTTTACTCTTCAAGTGACATGGTTTAGTCTAATCCATTTGTTTTTTCCTATATGGATTGTTCAGTCTATCTTTGGAATAATAGGGACATTCTCTAATATCCAAGGGCTTAATGCAACCTACCCAATGTCAATTCTCCAATAGAAACATTTGGAAGAGCTCAATAGTTTATTCATTGTAGATGGGTACCCTGGTCCCTTGCATTGTTTTGGATTTCCCAGAGGAGGCTTTGTATTTGTCCTGGACTTGATGCAGTTGACCCAAAATTATTTGGAAAAAGAGCATTTGGAGATACTTGCTATTGGTTGAGAATCTTAGTTTTGTCTGAACTCTGTAAGGAGTTAAACTTGATGAGAAGTTAAAACTTGATGAGAACTAGTCTAAATGCCATATTTTACCAATAACTAAACTGAGGTCTAGAGAGGTGTAGTGTGACATGGATGATAAATTTGTTGAGCAAAGAATTGGATGCATTTTTTCAGACTCCTGATCTGGTGCTCTTGTCTCTATGTTATAGTCATATCTTCCAGGATATATTGGAACTTATCTACTTTAGTTGAACAAATAACTCTTGGTTTAGTTTCCTGAGAGGAGGAATCCCACTTTACATGTCAGTGGATTGTGGGGCTGCCTAGTTTGGAGGTGTCACTCCTGGCCCCAGCATGAGAGGATTGATGGGTATATTAGGGATTATTGAACTCCTTACACCACAGTAATTGTCTGCTGCACTATTTCATAGATGTAAGATGCTACTGTACAAGAAATACTAAAAAAATTCAAGTGATTATTCATCTGTTTACTACACCTATGATTTGCTTTAAATCTGGGAGCTAGTTAACTTTAAAAAGGATATTTATTATTTGTTTGAGCTCATTACCTCCTATTTAGAGAGAGATTCATAGAGTCTAATCAAGGCTATGAGAGCCAAGGCCTGTGCTTTTTGAAGATAGACCCAAGTTGACTGCAGATGAATCAAATGTTCTATCCCTTATTTTTCCTCTCTTCTTTGCTCACACAATCAATTAAAGATTCCAAAGCATCATCTGGGGAGGTGGAGATAATAGATAGCACTTTGTTTTTCCACAAATCACTACTGCAGGTCCCCCTATAAGTGAGGAAACATGATCTGATCATGTATGTTAGAGATGAAATCTTTCTGATACAAAATGGAAAACTGGGAGATCATTTTTGATCTGTTACTCCCTCTGCCTCCACTTCTTTGTGTATGCAATAGGATAAATTTGGCACACATTCATCCCTACCTGTCTGAGATCTTACTTGGTTATAAATAATACTTGGTTACAAAGAATACTTTTAAACTATCTCAGTTGAATGTGACTTTTGTATGTGGAGTTTCTATTTTTTCTCTCCCAAATGACTTACCACAGAATCATTCATTTGAAGAGAAAAATTCAAAAAATATGTTTAAAATGGATAGGAGAACATCACTTTTCTTTTTTCACTTTAGTGAAAATTACTATAGGGAAATAACACTCAAAGAATAGGTTCCAGGAATGGGATTAATTCTATGTGCTTTCCTAATTTGGTGGTACTGGTCTTGGCCCCACTGTCAAGGGCTTATGAAGTTGTTTCTTAGTACACTTCCCTTGGTAATTTTTGCTTCCTACTCCCTTTTCTATTACTAAGCAAGCTATGTGACTTTTATTTCTGATCTTCCCTTAACCATGCCATAATAAGAGGTCCTACTGGTTTCAACTTTGACTATCTTTCCTAAGTCTCTTGCAAAGCCTTATTTTTATACTGCCAATACACTCTGACAAGGAGAAATCTAGTTAAAAAGAATCTTCAAAACTGCATTAGTGATCATACTAATAGCAGTAAAAATGACAAAGCGATAACCAAATACAATAATTCTGTCAGATAGATAATATATTTGTTTTTTTGCAAGGCAATGGGGTTAAGTGACTTGCTTAAGGTCACTCAGCTAGTAAAGTATCAAGGGTCTGAGGCTCAATTTGAATTCAGGTCTCTTGACTTCAGGTCTGGTGCTCTATCCATTGCACCAACTAACTGCTCCAGGATATATATTTGTATTGAAAATATCCTGGCTCTCGTTTTCAGGGCCAGACAGGCTACATCTTCCCTTAGAATTCCTGGTATCTTGAGGAGTTTTTGGGTGTTTCTCTTCTCTACTTCTATTAATTTCAAAGCTTATTGGCTATGTTCTCTCCCCACATTATTAGAAGTCTGTGACTAGTTTCCTCAATTCCACTTAACCACTAAACTATTTTTTTGCAAGTTAATGGGTTAAATGACTTGCCCCAGGTCTCACAACTAGATAATAATTAAGTGTCTGAGGTCAAATTTGAACTCAGATCCTACTGATGCCAGGTTGGTGCTCTATCCACTGTACCACCTAGCTGTGCCTAACTACTTCTTTTAAAAAGAAATATTTACTGCAATCATTTCCCCCAGAGCCTCTGGGACAAACTTTCCCCTTGGTTTAGTAAGGTGCTGCTATTTGTCCTTTGTTCTCCAAGAAAACCTTGATACTAGGAAGGTGATGCCATGACAAGCACATGAATTGAATTTGAGTGTGTGTGTGGGGGGTGCTGTGCTATGTCTCCATCTAAGTCTCACTTTCTCCTTCAGCGCCATGGAGATCTAGTGACCAGATATGAATCAGGACGACTGGAGGTGATGTAGTTGGTTCAAAACTCAGTATAAGAAAAATAGGCATCATAGACAGATGAAGACTTTCTCCTGAACTGAGGTCACTCCTTTCTTCTCAAGTCATTAGTATTGAACTGGTTGTAATAGCATAGGTTCTAGCTCCTGAATTTTTTTGGCTTTTCCAACACCTTGAGATTCCCATTTTACAAATGAGGAAATTGAGGCTTAGAAAAGTTAAGTAATTTTGTCCAAGGTCATGCAACTAGAAAAAAGATAGTAGGTGATTCGAAAAAAGTACTAAGTGACACACAGAAATTGGGAACTTAATGAGTTTGTTATATTGAATTGAATTTGAATAGACTCACAGTTGTTAATTGACCTGACAAAATGATTTTATAGAAATTAAGAAATAAGCATAAAGAAAATTGCTTTGAATTTCTCCTTTTTTGAGGGGCAGCAATAATGTCCATTAATTTTTAAAAAATTGTTTGACATTTTCTCTGAAATTTTTTGAAAAAAATTTTTTAAATGCTTTAAAAATTGTGTTGTCTCCAGGAAAGATTTATTCAGTTTATGTTGATCTGATCTTGTTGTTCTTCCTGACTTCATTTTAATAGGTGCTATTTCTCTTTCCTCATAGGGTACATTTGGGTACTGAGATGCTCCAGGTATTATAATGCTGTCATCAATGATGAGTATAGATTCAGTAGAAATGAAGAAAAATCTATTTTATTTTCTATCAACTTGTCCACTTTTCAGGTTTGTTCATAAATCATCTTGGAAATGGCCTGGCCTAAATGAGTCACATATCAAGCTTGCAGTCTTATTTTTCCTTTGTTGATCCCTAAAAACAAATTTCATTTTATCAAAGGTTAATGGATGGGGGCAGCTAGGTGGCTTAGTGGATAAAGCACCGGCCTTGAAGTCAGGAGTACCTGGGTTCAAATCCGGTCTCAGACACTTAATAATTACCTAGCTGTGTGGCCTTGGGCAAGCCACTTAACCCCATTTGCCTTGCAAAAAAAAACCCTAAAAAAAAAGGTTAATGGATGTACAGAAATCCTGGAGAGGGAAAGATTCACATTTGTGGAGATCTTGCCATAATTGATAAAACACAAAGATCCTGGGTTTAGTAGGAGCCTACATATGTGTGCTAATATCCAGCCCTATCCTGATTGTTTTCCTTCATAATCAAAGAAGAGCATGACATCTTATGAATGATGGCATGACATGCATTTAAGTTGAAGGCCACTCACTTTCTTGATGGAGAAATAACTTTTCAGATGCCACTTTCTGATAGTGGAAGGTAGAGGGACCCAGTTTCCAAGATTCCATCTTGGGGGGGTCTAGTTCTTTAGCTAGATCTCCCCACAATCTTTGAGAAATACTAATAAATGTGTATGTTAACCTGATTTTGTTTTAATCTTTCTTAAGATCAAGCTCTGGACATTAAAGTTAGTCCTTTATTAGAACAACTCTGAAGGTTAACACATATTTAATTTAACTATTACATTTAAAGTCGAACTCATGAAAGTCCCCTTACCTTCCACTACTTTTCACTCTATTGTGAGATGATACAACTTGTTTTCTTCTCCACCTTCCATGATGTCTAAAAAATTGTGCTTTACTCAAATGTTGAACTTGACTTTCAGATCTGTCCTCTTGTAAAGGAGATAAAAGTTTTGTTGATTGCTATATTTTCTGAGTTCTTTTGGTCTCATCAGTTTAGGCTAGTTTTTACTTATTTAATAATAATATTAATAACAATGCAATTATTTTGTCCATTTCCAGCAATAATTTGTTTGAATAGCTCTGAGCAGATCAGTTATAAAGACACATGGTACCTTACTCTCATTTCCATCCTAATGTGGTATTGACTTTTGAATTTTGCTTTATCAAGTTGATAGTGTGACAGTTCAAAAATCTAGAAATGATTTCCATGTTTTTGCCCAATGTTTTCTAATAAAATATAGTCAATTTAATTTTTTAAAAAATGATACTATTCATTGCTTATTTGTCTAGAGTCTTCTTACGCTCTTTTTGAAGAAAGCATTCATGATATATGTAAAATTTCTGAGTAGTCTCCAAACCTTTGATCTTTTTTCATTTTTTCTCCAGGTATAAACACACATCAACACACACATATGTATACATATACATATGCACATATATTTTACCTTTCTTCCCACTGATCGATTTCTCTATTTGATATAAAGGATCTGCATTGATAGTGGTAGTCTTCTCACAAAGAGTGCCCTATGTCAGTAAAATTGGAGGAAGAGGAAGAAAAGGAGGAAGAGGGTAGAGTCAGAGAAAGAGAGAGAGAGAGAGAGAGAAATAAAGACAGTCAAAGATAGAGGAAGAGAGAAAAAAATATATATACATACATATATACATATATATACACATATACCTACATACATATATACATACATATATATATATATATATGCAGAGAGAGAGAGAGAGAGAGAGAGAGAGAGAGAGAGAGAGAGAGAGATACACACAGAGACAGAAAGAAGGAGGAAGCCAGAAGAAGAGAAGGGAGGATGGGAGGGAGGGATGGAGGAGAAACAGAGAGGAGAGACAGAAGCAGAGAAGCAAAGAGAAAGGAAGGCAGAGATAGAGAGAAGAGTGGGAGAGGATGGATACAGAGAAACAGAGATAAGGAATAGGAAGGAGACAGAGATGACAAAAAGACAGAGACAGAGAGAAAGGAAGAAATGGAGCAGGTGTGTATGTGTGGAGAGGGTTTAAAGAAAGATGAAGAGAGAATCCTGTGAAATTAACTAATTTATGTTTTGTTATATTGTTTGCAGCAAGAATGACAGTATTGATCTGGTAAAATTCTCCCTGTAGTAGTATATATCAAGATATTATTCATTGAACAAAGATCTCATATTCAGAATACCAGCAATTAAAGGAATTTTCTTTAGATAGTCCAAAAAATGTGATTCGTGATGACAACTAGGTGGTGCAATTGATAGAGTCCTGGGCCTGGAGTCAGGAAAGCTTCTTTTCCTGAATTTAAATTTCGGTTTCAGATTCTTATTAGTTGTGTGATCCTAGGCAAGTCACTTAATCCTATTTGCCTCAGTTTCCTCATCTGTAAAATGAGCTGGAAAGGGAAATGGCAAACTACTCTAGTTTCTTTACCAAGAAAACCCCAAATGGGTTTATGAAGAGTCTGACATGACTGAAATGAATAAATATGAACATCATTTACTTCTTTTTTGCTCTTGTTCTGCCCACATTTCTGTAAAAGTAGAAGGTGCCACTACATAAGACTGAAGACATATTTCTTATTTCTAAGACTTATATTTCTCTTTGTTTTATGGGTTGACATGGTTAAAGGCTGCATCACCTAATGACTGGCCAGCTTCCTAACTTCTAGGTGCCTACCTATACTGGTGATCTGGCAGCAGCCATGCTCTATCACAAGAATGATGCTTGAAGCCTTTCCAACTTATTAAAACCTACCAAAGCTTCTGTTCCATTTGTATAATCTTCTGGAACCCAGGGTCACTTCCATACTGCTTTGGGGTTTTGGAGTTGGTCTTTTTAAGAAGGATGATTTGTTCATTTCTTTGAGGTATCCATGAAGAAAATATTGGAAGGAACAGGACATCATTTGCAGACAATTTTCTGCTGCTAATTGTCTTTTTAATTGTCAATCAACTAGAATTTATTACCTATTGTGTGTCAAACACCATGCTAGACCTTGGGGATACATAGACCAAAATGAAACAGTTCCTGCCCTCATGGAGCTTAGTCACATGAAACAATCCTGAAAGTTGTGGAGAAAACATTCCTATTGGATTAATTTTTAACAGTTTCAAAGGATAGCATTGATGTGATATATCACATATATATCAAAACAGTTAATTAAAAAATCATTTAAAAAACTGAGCCTTCAAGACTCCACTCAAAAAAGTATCTTTCATGCTTATGCTAAGATCATAATATTTCTTTGATAGACACAGACATGGAGAAAATTTTGTTTAACAATCTCTTGGTTGACTATGTTAAGTAAAGCATAAAGCAGGAGTTGTATGCTTGACTTGTTTACAGCTAACTTGGAGAAAATCCTGTGGAAAGTCCAAGGGATCTAGGAATTCCTTATGTATGATGAGATTTTTCCTTCTGAAGAAGACCATGACATCAGGGAAGTGATACCATGAGAAACATATGAATTAGATTTGAGTGAGGGGGGAGCTTATGCTAAGTTATCAGTCTCACTTTTTCCTCTGGAGTCATCTGAGTCCAATGGTCAGATATAAATCAGGATGACTGGAGATGGTCTTGAATATCAGACAATCAAGGTTAAGTGACTTGCCCAAGGTCACATGGCTAGTAAGTGTACAAGGCTGGATTTGAACCCAAGTCTGTCTAACTTCAGTGTCAAGGTTTTACACATTGAGCCATCTAATTTCCTTTATATGATGTGATATCCTCTGGATGTCCTATTTGTAGATGATTGACTGTATCAAGCTCCTGATGATACAGAGACACTTCAATGAGATTTTTTTACTCAAAGAGCAATAGTAGAGGTGTGTTGGGTCTCTACAGTATATTAGCATCTGCCATAAGAGATATCTTCAAGAAAATTGATTGGAAAAGGTGTTCTGGTCACATAGCAAGAGCTAGTGCAGACAGATGACACTATAGTCAGGAAAACTTGAATTGGAATCCTTTCTCAGACAGTTGTGTGACCCTAGTCAAGTCATAGAATCTATATTTCCCTTGATTTCCTTATTTGTAAAATGAGGGTACCAATAGCACTTATCTGCCAAGGTTGTGATTCTTGAATGAGACATTCGCAAAACTTTTTTTCAAACCTCCAAGTATTATATAAATAAATGCTATCTCTTAACTATTAAGGACTGCCTATGGGTTTAGCGTTGATACCCCAAATGATAAAAGACCTAAATGAAGATTCCTAGCAAGCTGGGTAGATTCTCTATGAAATATTTTATGGAAGGGCATGGAGAAGAACTGTGGAAGACTTAGTTGGGCTGCAATCCACATCTCAGGAAAGGAACACCCACAGGGATGAGATCACAGACCCAGTGAAGAATTGATTCTCTAAGTGGTCTTTGAAGCTCATACAACTTAAGAACATTCTGTCCTGGGTCTATTCAGTCTAATTTGCTGACTAATGATACTACCCAGTAATACGCTGTGGGTGTTTTTTTTTAATCCCTTGACGTCAGTCTGAAAAGTTAAGAGGTGTCCTCAAGATATCCTATTTTTTTTTTGCAAGGCAAATGGGGTTAAGTAGCTTGCCCAAGGCCACACAGCTAGGTAATTATAAAGTGTCTGAGGCTGGATTTGAACCCAGGGCCAGTGCTTTATCCACTACGCCACCTAGCCGCCCCAAGATATCCTAATTTTTTTGGAAGTTGTTTCAGATCTAACAATTGACTTTTCAAATTGTCCTAACTTGGGGTAGCTAGATGATGCAATGGAGAGAGTACTGGCCCTGGAAGTCAGGAGGACCTGAGTTCAAATCCGACCTCAGACATTTAATAATTACCTAGCTATGTGACCTGGGGCAAACCCATTGCCTTGCAAAAACCCCCCCAAAATCTAACTGTCCTAACTTTTAAGGTAATATTTTTCACCATGTTCACACTTAATGATCCTAGAACCTATTCTTATCTCTGTATACTCCTTATGCCTAGGCCTGCTCCCTGCCTTCCTTCTGCCATCTGTTCTTGTCTCCAGAGGCCACCTTCTACCAATTGTTCATCTCAAACTCACAACAACTTTCCAATGTAGTCAGGAGAATGTTTTCAAGGAATGTTAGAGCTAGAGAGTTATTTAGGAATCAGAGCATATTATGTCACATTTAGAAGAATATATGACAAATATGCTTAGGACATATAATGGAAGAGCCAAAGGGGCTTAATTCAGTTAAACATTTATTAAACACTTCAAGGAATTTACATTGTACTAGAGTTTAAATGTTAACCTTAGAATATAAAGTATTAGTATTAGAGCTGGCCCTGAGAACAGTGATTCTGATTTTTTATTTTGGTCTCAGGATGCTATTATGTTATTAAAAATTAATAAAGACCCTCAATGAATTTTTGTTTATGTTTTATATATCCATATTTATCATATTAAAAGTTAAAACAGCTTAGTATTGCTACAAAAATAACAATTTTTGATCCTAGACTCTCCCCACCTTCCCTAGAGGGTCTTGAAGATCTCCCCATGGTCTCCTGACCACTTCTAGCATGAAGAATCTTTGGACAATGTATCTGAATTCTCTAATCTCACCAATCTAGCCATTCTGCCTAGCCTTTGGAAGGTTATTTTTGGTGGAAGAAGTTGCTGAGACATCAACTGACATATTCCCAAAGAAGGTACAATATTTAGTGATTCCAGTTTCTAGTCCTAATCTTCCTTCAACTCTCTCTGTAATATTGGGGAAAAAGTCATTTCTTTTGGCATCAGTTTCTTCATTTGTAAAATGAGGGAAGTTAGAAAAAATGATAGTTAAGTTCTTCTATTATCTACCTCTAAGATGCTATGATCCCATCCAATAGCATATTTAACTGGGAAAAGATAGGTTGAATGCATAAAATCTCCATAAGCAATCATTGAGACCTTGGAATGCAAAATAATGAAAATGGCAGGGGCCCAATAGAGCATATGAAACAAAAAGAACACTAAATGGGAAGTCAAGAGACATGCACTCTCTAGTCTATACTCTGTCATTTGCTCATTTTATTTTGTAAGTCTTAGTTGACCAATCTGTAATGCATAAAAGAGAAGTAGGTCAGACAAGATGATCTCTAAGGTCCCTTCCACATCTCATTCTCTATGATTCTCACATTACACTTATTAGTGAATTCTGAAATTGTAAAAAAAGTTTGGAAAATGGTTATAGAATCAGGGTAAATATTGCTCAGAAGAGAATGAAATAAATCAACCAAATCAATATAGAAAGTGAAATATGGTTTTAACCATTGATGACATTGCTATTTTCTTTCTTCCTTTTTTTAAAAATTTTTGCAAGGCAATGGGGTTAAGTGGCTTGCCCAAGGCCACACAGCTAGGTAATTATTAAGTGTCTGAGGCTGGATCTGAACTCAGGTACTTCTGACTCCAGTGCCAGTGCTCTATCCACTGTGCCACCTAGCTGCCCCAACATTGATATTTTCTTTATCGAAAACATGATCATTGTCATTGATGACACCCCAAATTCTTGTAACAATGCATAATTCACACCATGGTTGTCACCACTATTCTCTTAGCCAAAACAAGGAGGGGTTTCCTCCCCACTGACAACACCCTGCTCAACTCAACTCAGCTTTCTAAGCATTTATTGGGAAGTTACTCTGTCCAAAGGATGGGGGTGGGTGAGTAGAAAGACAAAAATAAAACAATCTCTTACCTCAAGAAATTTTCATTTTTATGAGCTAAAGTTTATAAATGCAAGGTTTGACTGTGTCACTTCTCTGCTTCAAAGACTATGAATTATATGATCTATCTATTATCTATCTAAATTCAAAGTAAGTACACATTTATTTTGGTAGGGGATATTGCTGAAAACACTAGCAATGGAGGGGGATTAGAAAGAGCCTTGTATAAGGGTGGAACTTGAGCTGAGCCTTAAATGGGGTTTGGGATTTTAAGAGTTGAAGATCCAGAAGGAGGGTGCTTCAGACATGGAAGACAACCTGCACATATACATGGAATAGCTAGTCGGATATTTTGATTGGATATAAAACACATGGAAGGTATACTAATATGAAATAGACCCGAAAAGATGAATTAAAGCCAGACTGAAAGGTTTTAAATGTTGACTAGAGTACCATGCATTTGATTTCTAATGGCAAATTGGGAGCCACTCAAGCAGGATCAGATCCATCAGACCTGATCAGACCTGATAAGACCAATGCTTTGGGAATGTTAACTTGGCTATTCTATGGTAGATAGGCTAGAAAGGAGAAAAATTGGAAGCAGGGTTGGGACAACAAGGTAATTAAAAGAAAGGTGATGAGCATTTGAACTAGGATGGTGGCCAAGGGAATCTTGAAAGAGATATTATAGAACAGTGGTGTCAAAACTCAAACACAAATGGATTTCTGCAGGCTACATATAGTTTCTAGAACTGGAAAGAGAAATTGAGAGGAGTGGGAGGGAGAATTCAGAAGGCATTTTTGATAAGTACACTGAAAAGAAGATGACTGGGGCATAAGATGAGTTACAAGTGGGATCACTTAGAAGTGATCCTCTAAGGGACTCAAGGGTGATGATGAAAGTGAGTGGGATGATAGGTTCACAAAATAAATAAGCTTTTATTAATTGTTTACTATATATCAAGCACTAAGTTAGGTATAGGAGCTACAAAGACTAGAAGCAATACAGATAGAACAATACAACAGAATATCTCAAAGTGCTCATGATCTATTAGGGAAGGTTTAGGGGAGATCTTATGGAGAATCTGATAGGGAGTCAATCAGGAAAGAGAAAAAGGATGACCATGTGATAGGTAGGGACACTTGAGATTATATAACATACATTTGTATGAGTCCCAGTTGGTTTAGTTGAATGATTTTCTCTTGTAGCATTCAGCATCACACAGGAGAGAATATAAAAGATAAGTGTCAGACAGAGAGGGGGTTTGTCTTGGCATAATTGATGAAAAGACACTGGGTCAAGGGATTCAAGGGAAGAGGGTGGTATTTAGTTGAAATAATTAACTATAGGGTGAAGACTGTGAAATGAGAAAAGTCATGCTGGAGCAGGGATGATAGACTGGGA
Source organism: Macrotis lagotis (assembly GCF_037893015.1). Taxonomy (NCBI): domain Eukaryota; kingdom Metazoa; phylum Chordata; class Mammalia; order Peramelemorphia; family Peramelidae; genus Macrotis; species Macrotis lagotis. The sequence continues at coordinate 367,014,376 of NC_133658.1, forward strand.
AAAGGAAAATGGATTGGGTGGAATGGAGTCACTGGAGCTGATGATGATGGGGATGAAACAGAAGCAAAGTAGAGGACAATGCTAGAAGAATAAAACCTATGGTCTGAGGGAGGAATTTCAGAGTTCTGGATTATGATCTTGATGTGATCAAGAGTATGACCATTCTGTGTGTCACTAAGGTAGAGTAAGGAGCAGACCATAAGGAGGTTGACAGCATGGGATATTTAAGGAGACATTATAAAGTATATCAAAGTTTTCATGTATAAGGATAAGGATTGGTATGATGTAGGAAAATGGATGATGGCAAGAACAACCAGAATCTGCTTGGAGGTAATATAGATGAAGGGAATGAATCTTTTTAAAAAAATATATTATAGAATTCTTTGTTATCTTGAACTTGTCAAACACCTTCAGATATGAGCATTTCTATGTAAAGAACAGGAAAAATGATTGCATGTTCAACTACATATCTCCATTATGGACAGTTTATTTTTTAAAAAGCATATAATGCATTAAATGTAATGGTTTTGAAGCTGTCCCTCTTGTTTTTGTTTATTTTGAACTTCATGCAGTGAATCTTATAGATATAGAGTTTGCCAAGTGACAGTAACAGAGGGAGGGTCTGGACATGACAGGGAGAGTATGGAGTATGGCTCTTTCTTCTGACTTCATTTGTCAAGAAAACATAAGATACAGCACTGAGAAATGTGGCAAGAGATACAATATTCCCTAATGGTGAAGGATGCTTGACGTCAATGGTTCTACTAGTTCCCTCTCCTATCTGATCATATCCAAGTTTCCTAGCCTGGTATTCAAGAGGTTGCAATGATTTTTCCTCCCCATCACTTTTGCCCTACACATACTGTCTCTTGGGAGGTAGACATAACACAGCACAAAGAACATTGGGCTGAGAGCCAGAAGACTTAATTTGAGCCCAGGCTCTAACATTAACTTTGTGTGCACCCTTGGGTAAGTCACTTCCCCTCCCTTGGGTCTCAGTTTCCTTATCTTCAGAATAAATAAAATTTTAGAATATCTTAGAATATCTTTAGAACATAGCTTTCAAGAAGCCAGGGATAGGCACTCTTTGTCATGATAAGGGATCAGAAGAGAACTTAGTAAAGAAAAATGATAAAAATAGTAACATTTTAATGGAGTTAAAAAATTTTTTTTCTAAACATTTATGATCACAATAATAGTTGTAACCTGTATCATTAGTAGAAGGAAATGCATTGACAAAGTCACAGAGACTTTGAAAAACATTGAATCTCAATTTTCCAGTGAAGAAGACAATGCAAGAGTTATTTATCCCCATTGTTACAGAGGAGAGAACTGAGACTTAGAGAGAAAAAATGACTTAGTCAAGCTTTCAGTATGTTAGTGATGAACCTGGAACTAGAACCCTTGTTGTCTGACAAGGTCCTACATTCTTTCCACTAATGTAAGGGAGGCAATAGGTGAAGTGGAAAAACCATGAATTGGGAGTCAGGGAATTAAAACACATTTCCCAGTCTCTAAGTCTTTGCTCACCTCTATTCTCTGCCCTTCCTTCCCTTGTCCCTGTCTTCTTTCTTTCTGCTTATCTAAGTCTTGCCATACTTGGGTCTCATCTCTCCATGAAGCCCTTTAATCACTTTCACTATCCCTCATCGACCTCTCCTGTGACTTCCCATTGAATACCTTACCGTGACCATTCTGAAGGCACTTAGGTTATGCTTCCTCTTATTGCCATTCAGTTTGGTATGTCTATGTTATTTCTCTAGTTTCTTTCTATGGCACTCTTCAGGGCAAGTGGCTGGTTCTGCTTCATCTCTGGGTAAGCTTAAAGACCATAGCATCTAGATCACAGGCATTACTTAACAAATATTGATTATAATGATTTCATAGTATGTCAGAGACAGAATTAAATTCCATATAATTCAATAAATCTTTATTATATACTGCCTATGAGCACAAAGCCTTGTGCTAGACACTGGGAATAAGAAAAAAAAACAAATGAAAATAGTTTCTGTTCTCAAGGACCTGATAATACATAGAAATAAGAAGTAGCATGGATACTAATAAATAAATACAAAATATGTTCAAGGTAAAGATGTAGTAATATATTGGTTAAAAATTGAGGGAAATCAGGAAAAAACTTCATGTAGGAGATGGAACTTGAATTAGATTTTGAAGGAAACTAAAAATTCCAAGAAGCATAGGTGAAAAAGAAATCATTCCAGATAGTAGGGACAGCCTGGGCAAAGGTTCTAAGGCTAAAGATGGGAAGGAGCTTTGTAGCAGAATATAGACTATCAGACTTATGAGAGAAGATAGAGCATAGTCTATAAGAACTGAATAGTTTAGTTCAACCTCTTCATTTTTAGGAGAAGAAATTAAAAGGTCAAGATGGGAAATTAATTGCCTAACATCACACAGAAAATTAGGGGAATATATTAAAAAACCTTAACCAAGAAGTCATAGAATTAGAGAACTTTAGTTTTGAAAGAGATGTCAGGAGTCATTGATTGCAACCACAACTTTATAAGATCTCCTTTTAAAAGCCAGCCAACAAGTGATCATGTAACTTCTGCTTGGAAGTATCTAGATAGCACAGTAGACTGAGCACAGAGTTGGAGTAAGAAAGAACTGAGTTCAAATTAGGCCTCAGACATATACTAGCTGTGTGACCTGGGGTAAATCACATAATCTCTGCCTACAGTTTTCTCATCTGTAAAATGGGGATAATAATTGCTCCTACTTCCCAAGGATTTTTGGGAGGATCAAATGAAATAATATTTCCAAATGCTTTGTAAGCCTTCAAGAGCTATATAGATACTAGCCAATATTATTATCCAGTTAATGGGAAACGCTCCCTTTTTAGGCAGTCCATTTTTTTTCCAGTTTTTTGACAGCTGTAATAATGAGCCAGAATCTGTTTTTCTGCAACTTCAACCAATTATTTCTACTGTAGTATTGCTTGCTTGGGCAAAGCAGATAAGATTTAATCCCTTTTCCTTTTGAGAAACATTGATTTGAGTCTTAAGTCTTCTCTCACTAAGCCTTTTTATACCTTTGTTCTCATCACCATTTGATCATTCTTTATTTCTTCTGCCTAAAATGAGGCACTCAGGATTGACACAATACTCCAAATGAGGTCTGACTGGAAGTTCAGTTTCCCTCTCTGTAAATGCTGAAGCTGGTCTAAGGTCCCTTACGAGGGCAAGTCACATTGGGACTTTTAGGAATGACAAATGTGCCTGACCATGAATGGATCTTGACTTTTGTACTTTGGTTTCCTAGTGGATCTGAGTATCAGGCTGAGCAATTCTTCTCTTTATAAATTAGAACCAATCTGAAGGCTTGAGAATAATCAAAACTGCTGAAATCTTTATATTACTTCAACGTTTACAAAGTATTTTACGTACATCAAGTCATACAAAAATTCTGTGAAAATGACCCTCAGAGAAATGATATGACTTAGCTAGACTAATAAGCTGTGATGTTTGGATTTGAACTTGAACTCCTGAATTGGATAAATGACTTTATCCTTCTGGGTCTCAGTTTACTTATCTGCAAAACAAGATAGTTGGACTAAATGGTCTCTAAGGTCCCTTCCAGCTTGGACTTTTATTAAATCTGAGGGATTCAAGTTCGGAGCTATTCCCAGGACATCATACTGCCTTTCCAATTCTCTCCAATTCCCCTGGCCCCATTTTTCAAAGCTTCCCTCCATCCCCAAGCCCAGCCCCCACCCTTCTCCTTCCAGCTAGAGGAGGCCCATCAGTAAGGAGTCAAGATTTGATTCTTCCTGCCTCAAGTTCTCAGGACTTTTCCCTTTTCATCCTTTCCCATATGGAGCATTAGGGTTTGAGGAAAGGAAGGAAATTATTACAAACAACTTTCTCTGAGCATGTTCCTCATGTTCCCAGGCATATAACTGGCAACAGTCACAGGCCTGTCGTCCTCACGAACTCAGTTGTCCCCCCCCCCCCTTCTTCCTCCCTTCCTCCTTTCCTCCTCCTCCTCGCCTTCCCTCCCTCCTTCCCTCCCCCTCTCTGGCTTAATGACTTCCACATGGGCTTTGGCAGTCTGAGCCAAACCTCCCAGCATTGTCTGAAATCTCCAAATTTAGAAGAAATATGAAAATTGTCAAGCTCTCCTTCCTTAGGGGGTAAAGCCAACACTCCCCCAACCCGGGCAGGTCAAGGCGAGGTGGTCACATGAGCCGGGCCAGGGCCAATGGGGGCCCTGGGAGGGATGGACAGAGGGAGTTCAGGCCTCCTGGACTCCTCTTTCAGCTCATATAAGGTAAAACGAAGAAAGGGGCTTTCTAGCTGGGGAGACAGCAGGAAGAAGTTTTGGGGGAAGGGGGCTCAAGTTAGCAGCTGTTTAAAAATGCGGTGGTGGCAGCTTTGGGGTCCCAGTGGCAGTTTATAGTTTGAAGGGAAAGGATGGCCTCCTTTCCCATCCCACTTCAAACCCCCCCTCCTTCCACCCTCCTGCAGGATGTCAGATGCAGCCCATCCTTGCTGGGTGGACCAGGATGGAGTTAAGGCCATGACCTTGGTCACAGAGGTAAGTCCTGACAAGAGAGGGAACTTGGGGGCTCTGGTAGAGATTGATCCTTCTCTCCTACTGTAATGATTTGTGGCTCTCCGATTTTGTTCATTGCTACATTTTGCTCATTCTCTTTTGGGTTCTTAAGATCCTGGTTGCCCTAAGCAGGAGTTATACCAGATCTAGAGAAATGTCACCCTCTTTGTCCAGGTGATGTCCACTAACTCAGCCTTTTGATGCTCAATAGCACCCATTTTTCCTTCAACTCCTCAGATAAATTTTCAACACATTGGTGTCAATAACTTGGCAAGGAGTCATGTATCTTAAAAGTATTGTTTCAGAAGTTGCAGCAGGAAAATAAAGACAAGTCCAAGGATAATGATGAGGGAGGCACTTAATACAGAGTGGGAATAAAGACTTATGAGTTTTTAAGACTGATAAATTTTTCTCACTGTGTTTAGGAAAGGGACAGTTTGCCTACATTGGGCATGAAGGCTTTGGGGTGATTGCAGCGAGACTGGTGTGGGGAGTCCAGGATGATAGAATATTTAGAATTTTTGTAAACCTTGTTAAAAGATAATTTTCTTTTCTTTAAATTGGGGCTATCTCAAATCAATGACCCTTATTTAGGGAAAGGGATTAAACCTCATCTGCTTAGCCTAAGGGAGGAAAATTACATAGAAATAATTGGTAGAGGTTGCAGAAAAACAGATTCTGGCTCATTATTAGAGCTGTAGTTGTCATGGCAAAGAATATTTGTAGCACAATGAGTTTGGGATGGGACACATTGGTTAAGATAGGAATGTGGGCTAGTGGGGTGTGGTGGGGATTACAGTTGGGGTCAGGAGGCTTCAGATGGGTGAGGAAGAGGAATGGGGGAGGAGAAATGAAGATAGGACAAGGTATATATGGTAGGGATTATAATACGATAAGGGTTGAAAATGAAGGGCAGGTTTTAGGGGATGAAGTTTGTTTTTTTAGAATAGAGACAGAGAATGGAAAGGGTAAAAGGGAGAGAAAAACATATGGAGTAGAAAAGGGTAAAGTTAAGGACAAAGAAATTAGGTTGAAGGGATCACAGAGCTAGAAGAAACCTTTGAAGTCACTGAATTCAACCAACTCACTGTATAAATTAGAAAACTGAGTCACAGAGTGTTTAGGTGACTTACTCAGTCACATTGCTAAAAATTCAGATGGAATTTGAACCCAGATTTTCCCTGTTCCATGTCCAGTTTTTATAAGGAGGAGAAAGGGAATGAGGGGTAAAATCTTTAGGACAAAGTTGCATTGGAGGGAGGGGGCTAAGAATAAAAATCATCCAAAATTTAGATTTAGCATCTAATGAGTTTGGTTTAGAATACTTAGGACTAGAAATTAAGGATGGCACAGGGCAAGGAGAGACATTGTGGTGGATGGAGTTAAAGTAGGGGACAAGCGACTGGGGGTTTAGTTGGGAGGAATATTGGGTGTGAGTCTCCACATTCTTGGCATTTCCTTTGGTTTGACTAGTTCAGGGGCTCTGTAGAAGCTCTGTTTCTCCTGGGTGGAGAAATGACAAGCCAGGAGGGAGCCTGGAAAGTCACCTCAGGGGCTTCCCCTGCCTTGTAGAATAGCACCAAAGATAATTTGGGCTGTGATCCTTCTGGGTCTTCTAAAGCCAGGGAATAGTTTTCAGCTTTTCTTTGGAGCTTTCCAGGAGAGAGGGACTAAGGCTGGTGTTGGGAGGGAGCCCAAAGCTGCTGCCAGGTCTGTGGGTTCAGGAGCCCTCCCATTTCCCTCTTAGTATGCAATCTGTGACAGGTAGGATCCTGTACAGGCACTGACTGTCTAATCTCTCAAGGGCTTTCTCAATGGTCCCCATTGTAGTCTAGTCTCAAAGGCCTCCTTCTGAGTGGAGGAGGGGTTTCCCTTCACCATTAGAGCCCCCCAAGAAGCTACTTGTGCCCAGCCTTCTTGGCCATCCGCATCCTTGAGACTACCTTTTTGAGACATTTGATTTATTAGCCCTAGCACCGAACCACCTCTAGCTCTACCCAGCTGGCTACACAGTGAGCAGATTTAGCAAGTCTCTCCAGGTCAAGCATGGAAGATGCTCTTAAGAGACTTGAGAATCGTTCTGGTTTAGTCGTTGCCTTGGCAGTCAAAAGACCTGGTTTCTAATCTTAGTTCTACTATGACTTTGGGAAATTCATTTCCCCCTTTTTCCTCAATTTTTAAATAAGAGAGGAGGATTGGATTGAATTATTACTTAGGTTGTCCTGCTCTGATATTCTTTCCATTTCTAACGTTTAGTATTCTTTGTTATAAGATCCTTTCTAGCTCTGATACTACATTATTTTTAGGTGCCTGTGTATTCTAATATTCTATGTTATGATTTCATGAATCTTTTTTAAGGAGACCATTTTACTTCCCTATTTTAAGGACAGTGTGTTGGTCCCTGACTAGATTTTGTATAGTTAGCTATGGAACCTGATCTCAGACTTTCCTAGAAAGGGGTATATACTGATAACTAATTTTTGTACAGTTCTTTGTATAGAATGCTTTAATAAATGTTACTTCATCTTTTTATGTTGTGCTTTTTGATATGAAGTTGAATAGGATGTGATCCTTTCTATCAGGGAGGGTTCAGTCCTCTGTCTGGCATTCAAAGCCACTGATAATTTGATGTCATTCTACCTTTCCAGTATTCTCACATAATACTTCTCTCCATGAATTCAGAGCTCCAGTGAAATTGGTAGATTTTTATCCTATGAACATACCCTAAATTGTGCTCCTATTTTTGGGTCCATGTCCTTACTTGAGTGTTTCTTCTACCTGAATTGCCTTTCTTTCCTTCTTTATTGAATTTTTATTCAGTCTTGAAAGACCAGCTCATTCTGAAGTCTTCTTTCATAGCAGAGTCAATAACAACCTTTGCCCTTCACTCTTACATCACACTTTCTTTTGTTATTCTGTCCTTACCCTTGGCATGTAATAATGTTCATTTTAATTACATGCAAAGATCTTATCCCCTACTTGATCCATTAGGATAGGAGCTGATAGCTATTCCAGCTCTTAGCATCATGTTTTGTAAGCAGATAAGTCTTAATAAATGTTTTTCATCACAAAAATTTTGTTAAGGGAGATAGGACACACATTAAGGTATTTACTGTGTGAGGTGGAAAGTATTGAACAATATTACAATGCAAGAGAGGGAAGAATTTCTTTTGGCTGGGGTGGGAGCATAAAGGAAGTCTTTATGGAGGTGAGTGGCATTGGATCTGAACCTTGTAGGGTGGTTAAAGGTTTTCTAGGTGAGACTGGAAGGTTGAGAGGGTAGTACAAGTGAAAGAAATGGTGTTTACAAAAGCTTGGAGTCTTGTTTTTCTCTGGAGTCACTGCTCCAAAGACTAGGGAATAGCTTACTTTCATGGGAATATAAGGAATCAGTGAAAATAAAACTAGAAGAATATGTTGGATTCAGATTACAGAATATGTCAAGCTAAGTAGTTAAGACTTTTTCAGGCAACTGAAAGTAGACTTTTTGAGCAGGGGTGTGATATGATCAGGGAATCTTTTATTTGAGGCAGATTAATTTTGTTAGTATATTTTTGATGGACTGGAAGGGGAATGGAGTGGGAAGATCAGAGAGGGAGACTAGCAGTAGATTGAATAGTTGGAAGTCTCTTGCAATAGCTTAAGCAGGATGTGAGGAAGGTTTGAACTAGTATAGTAGCCAGAGGAATGGAAAAGGAAAGACAGGTTTGAGAGGCATTTTAAGGAAAGAATAGACATGATTTGTCAAATGTTTGATTTCCTTCTCCTCCACATCAAAGGTTTAGAGGTTTAGACCTTGAGTGACTGGGAAGATGTTAGTATTTCTAATAGAAACAGGGGAATCCAGGGGAAGGCCAGGTCAGGTGGTAGGGGAGAAGATAATGTTTGGTTTGGAACACATTGAATTTGAGGGGTCAGGAGGACATACAGGGAGAGATAAGCCTGTAGGTGGCTAGAGATCTGGTACTAGAGCTCAGGAGAGAGGTCAGGGCTAGAGAAAAAAGATTATCAGGCATTATACATAGAAGTTCAAGTCATGGGACTCAGCAAATTCCACAGAGAGATTGAGGAGAAGGAAAAAGATTACAGGACCTTGAAAAATGCCTACATTTAGCAGGGGTGTGTGGGAGTCTGTGTGTGTGTGTGTGTGTGTGTGTGTGTGTGTGTGTGTGTGTGTGTGTGTGTGTTTGTGTGTGTGTATATGTGTATGTGTGTGAAGGGGAGTGAGTTGGGACAAGGAAGAGAAAGGAGGGCAAGAAAAGAAGTCAGAATGATTAGTCTGTGGAGGAAAACTGGGAGACTATACTATCACAAGAACCAGGGGAAGGAAGTTTCATGAAGGTATGGAAAGAGTAGTGTGCTCTGTTCTGTCAAATGCTACAAAGAGAAGAAGATGAGGTCAAAGAAAGGTCTGGGTCTGGTGAAAAGGTAATGAGTGACCTTAGAGAGAGCAGTTTCAGTAGTGTTATGAGAGGAGTGGGCAAGAGCTCTTCAATGTCCAGAGAAGCTAGGACCAAGTTCAACTTTTGAAGTGCTTGCTAGCACCAAAAATAAGTAAGTGTTGAAAACAAAAGAAATTTAATTTGAATATGTAATTATTTAAATTTGTAAAATGGTTGATATTTTAAATATTTAATCTTTTTCATGAATGAATGGGGGTGCTTTTAAAGACATCCTTTGAGCCTTGGCCAAAAGATTCTTCCACTCACTTCTCTTTTGTTCCTTGTGGTAACCTAACTACAAGGTTTTAAATATTTATCATAACCCCCTCTTTTTCCAAAAAAGGAAACTGACTCTAAGGCCTTGATCTTAGAATACAGAATACAAAACATAGAAGAGCAGAGACCTTAGAACATAGACTATAGGCAATGGAAAGAATGGAGAAGGCAATTCGTAATCTGAAACACCCAAGTTAGAAATTTGCTTCTCTTTAAGGTGCCTCTTCTTTCCATTAGACCTTTCATCCCATACCTTGTCTTCTTCCAATAAAATACAACAGCCTTGGGGATTTTAAACCATGCCATATAAGGGTCCATTGAAGGAACTTGAGATATTTTATCTGGAGATGATTTAATGGGTAGGGGGAAGATGATCACAATATTCAAATATTTAAATAGTTATCATATGAACAAGGGATTAGATTTATTCTGCCACAAAGGATAGAAATAGGAATAATGGGCAAAACATTTTAAAGAACACAGACTTATTCTTCATATGAAAGAAAAGCTTCCTTCCAATCAGACCATTCCCCAAATGAAATGGTCTAGTTATGGAGGTAGGACTTCCCTTTGTCATTAGAGATTTTTCAGTCAGAGGTTGAATAACTGTCAGGGATCCTATCTGTAAGATTCTATTAAATAATGAGATGGAACAGTGCATTCTGAGGTTATTTTCAGGTGATTCTATGATCCTCTGATTATAATCCAAAGGAACAACTGAAATACTCAAATTTCAGAGAGCAAAAAAAATTCATATTTGGGTTTTGCCATTAACTAGTCTTGTGACTGTAAAAATGAGAGGTTTGGATGAAGGTCCTTCAGTCTCTAACATTTGATGTCCTAAAGTCCCTTCTAGTTTGTAAACAATATGAAGAAGAGGTGAGTAAGATAAAAATTGCCATACACAAACTTCAGGGGTTAGACTAAAGATGTTCTTCCAGGAAATAGTATTGTGAGACAGATGCAGCACTTGATAGTAAGAAGAGAAATCTCATTTATTAGCCATGTGAGCATAGTCAAGGAATTTAGCCTTTCTGAGCCACAGTTTCCTTATCTACAAAATGGAGATTATAATAATACTTGTACATATTTCCCAGGGTTGTTATTAGAATTAAATGATATAGCATAGAAAACATTTTGCAGAACTAAAAATTCCATGTGAAAGTTAGGTTTTAAAAAAAAATAGAAGGCACTGTGGTACAGTGGGGGGAAAAGTCCATGATTTGGAGTCGGGAAAAACAAGTATTCAAATTTCGTCATTTAAATGACCATGGACAAGTCATTTATTCTCTTTGAGTCTTCATTTTCCCATCCATACAATGAGGTTGATTATTGGGCTCTCCCCAAATTGTTTTGAAGACTATGTATTTAAAAAGACTTTGTAAACCTTAAAGTACTATATTAACAACTATTTACTATTATGATTTTTATTTTCATTCTTCTCTTCTTTGTTGGGAAATAATGCTAGCACAAGTTGCTATCCTGCTATAATTATTTTATATTTAATATTGTACAAACTATATGGAAGTGGGTTATTATCATTATTATCACTACTTACTGCTCCTATTTTCTACTTCTACCACTATAATTACAATTATTATTATTCCAGTTCCTCCATTCAATATCTATTTTACTTGGAATGAAAGTGAAGAAATACAATGTAGCCTTGGCATTGCTGTGTGGCATGTTCAGGTATGTGTGTGTAACAAAAATATACATATCATCTTGGTTTCTCTGGTTTCTAAAAAATTAAACTCAAATCCCACTTTCTCCAAGAACTGTCTCCTCCTTCCTCTCTCAGATTACTTTCTATTTATGTTGTGCATATCTTATAAGGACCTATAAATTACAAGTTTTCTATCCCATTAGAAGGTAAGTTCTTTGAGAGCAGAGATATTATTTTTACACCTCCATATATCTGCAGCAATTGCATAGTATCTGGGAGCATAGTAAATTATGTAAGAAGTGTTTGATAATTAATTGATCCTTAGCTATACTTGGACAAAGGTGTATATTAGCACTGTGTATGTATCATGTTAGTCTGCACATACATACAGCATACATATGAAGAATGGACCTCTGCATATATGTGACCCAGTGGCGGGAACCTCCTCTTTGTTCTCTCATGCAATTGCAGAGAATGAGTCAAAGTTCTTCTAAGCTAAAAGTATCAGGAATTCAGGGGAAAGAGCCCACGGTGCCGTTCCCTAAAAGCTATGTCTAGACAGACTTGGTCCCTACACATGGCAGGAACCAGGAAGGGGGGGTGATTCAGCTCCTAACTTCCTCTCATCAGAAGAATTGTCTGCAGATGATTAAGTTTATTTATTTATTTTTTAAACTTTGGCTTGCAAAAGAGTTTTGTTAGCTGCAATAGTTTGAAGTTGGGAAAGTTTTCTTCAATGCATACTTGGCTCTTTCCCAATCCAGAATCACAGAATGTCAGATCTGGAAGGGAACTTAGAAAATAGAGACTCAAGAATCATAAAGATCTGTTCAGATCTTCTGTTCCAGCACAGGAAGAAATGATAGCCTTGAGAAAAACCTGATGTCACTTGTCACAGTTTACTTACAAGCATTAGGTAGTTGAGCTAAGTTGAATTTGAACTTGGGTTCTCTGAAATCAAGTCCAATGCTCTTTTCCTTAGAAAATGCTATCTTTCTTTCTTAGAGGAAACTGAATTCCAAGATGGGAAAATGATTTAAGATTATACTAGACGATAAACAGTGTTCTCTTGCCCCCTAACCACAGGATTAGCTTCTGGAATACATCTCAGAGATCTTGGGGTTCAATTACCATATAAATGTCAATGGTAGAGTCTAGATTCAACCCAGCTCTCTTAAGTGGTTCACAACTTGCTGTGCTGGCAGAGCTACATCTTCTCTATCAAATTCAAAAAGTAAACTGTGTATATATTTGTGTGTTTATGTGTAGGCTCACCTATATTATTTGGTGAGGAGTTGGTTCATGACTTTTCAATCACTCTTCTCAAGATAATTTCTTTTTTGTAGAAAAATTATTAATGAATGTATTTTATTTTTAAATTTAACATATCTAAATGTATCCCTCCCTTCTCCTTCTCTTTTTCTTCCTGGAGATTATTTCTTAGAAAAGAAAATTAAAAAAGAGGAAAAATATTCAACATAATGGGATAAAGTTTGACATGTAGTATTCTATACCCATAGTCCCCATCTCTAAAAGAAGGGAGGGGGTTACATTCTTTTAAACACTTCTTTGGTGCAGACATGTTCATTATAATTTCATAGCAGTTTCCTTTGTTTGGTTGTTATTCTTACCATTCACACTGTTGTAGTCATTGTGTATATATTTTTTTTATTCCTGCTTACTTCACATTGTATCAGTTCAGATGAGTCTTCCCAAATAAGTGTTATCTGGTTTCTAGGTATTTTGAATATGTATTTTTGATACCTCACTTGGAGGCCTAGTCCTGATGTTACTTTGAGAAACAAGTCATCTCAGTCTGCCTTTATTTTGGGTGATGGTGAAAATTAGGGTTATTCTTGAAAGACTTAAATTTTTGTAGTTGGTAGTGGTGGTGTTGCATGTTTACAATCCACTGATACTGTGGAAAGATCTTGCACACTTGGGGCCACCTTGGGTCAATCACTGAATATTCCTGACCTTAATTTCCTTATCTGTGAATTTAAGAGGTGGGACTAGGTGGTTGCTGGGGTCTTTCCAAATTCTAGGTCTGATCTTTGGGTACTATGCCCCTTCCCAAGAATCCTCAAAAATCCTTGAAGCCAAATGAATCAGGATCAGAGCTAGTTTTGTACACACAGTGATACAAACTTTAGACTCCTTGCTCTGTCAAGCTTCCCTGTTTAGCCAGTCACTGTCTTGAGCTTTCTCGTGGGACCCTCTGGGACCTTCTCTCTCCTCCCTTTCCTCTTTCGTCTATGCCTCTACTGAAACCTGCCCTTTGCCTTCCTTTTTACTCCTCTCTTCCTGGCCAAGAGCAAGCGGGCCTACCAAGGTCTGGACCTGTTTATAGATCTGAGGTTCTCTGGGGAACTTGCCCTACAAATAATCTGCCCTCTCTTAGGAATGCAATTCATCAACAGCACCAAGGGAGCCTCTTGGGAGTCTTGCTCACAAGCTCTTGTAAGAGCCTGCAATGGAATTCTGGGAGTGGCCCCCAGCTGAGGTCACAACAAAATGACCCCTCTTTCCCCTTTTTTTCCGACATCCTTCCCCCTCTGCTCCCTCCCACTCTCAGTAAGTTCTTCCCATCAATGTGCGGGTGTATAGGCCAGAGGCCTGGGAATGGAGGAGTGACCACAGAGCCAGAGAGAGATGGAGGAAAAGTGTGGAGCTCATGAGCCATAGAAATTGAGAGGTGGGAGGGCAGGAAGGGGTGGGTGTAGTGGGGGGGATAGAAAAAGGTTAGAGAATCCTAGACTATGAGGGATGGAAGATCTCTTTAACCTGTTCCAACATCAGAATTACCACCTGCCTCTTCCAATGCTGAGGAAATCTCTGTTTTCTGAAGCAGCCCATCAGGCAGACAGCTCTAATTACATACTAGGAAGTTTTTTCCTTCTAACAAGTGCAAAGGTGTCTGCAATATCAATCCTTGCTCTTAGTTCTGTTCTCAGGAGTCAAGGGGAATAAAGATAATCTCTTCCAATACTAGAAAACTTCTGTCTTTCCCTTCCCCTCCCCTAAGTCTTCCCTTTTCTAGGCTAACCATTCCTTCAAACAATCTTGAATTATATGGGTTATGGTCCTCTTACTATCTGGGCACTCTCTTCTGGACCCACTCTAGCTTGCCATTATGCTTTCTAAAATGTGCAAGAAGACCATGACAAAAATCTTCAGATGTGGACCTCTCAAAGAATGGAAGGAAAATCATACTCATTTTCTGGATGCTATTCCAAGTTCCTGAGGGTGAAAAAGGGAAACAGAGATATTCACAAGGTCATGGTACCCACATCAGTCAAGTTTGCTTCGCAACTGCCTATCAGTGCTAAGGTTTACCTAGAGATTGACACAATGCCTAAAATTTGCAGAGGGACAGTCTCAGGATCAGTTACTCTGGATTCTGATAAATGGGTTGAGATACTCTTAAGGGTGATGACCAGCATTGGATCTTTTTGATTATCCATCTGGTAATACATTTTGTTTTGTTGAATTATTATTTATTTAGAACTAGAAGGAACCTTAGTAAGCATTTAGCCCAAACGTTTCATTTTGAAGAAGGGTCTGAGTCTTAAAGAGAAATGAAACCATAATTGAAAAGAGATGACTGAGCCTAGATTTGAACAGAGCTTCTCTGTCTACAAATTCAATGATATTTTCATTTCCTGCACACCCTCTTTCATGAAAGATTGAAACCTTTGGATGCTTTTCTGATAGAAAACTAGGTTATCAGTCAAAGACCTGGAGTTTGACCTAGGGGTCTCTAACCTATTTGTTTCTTAGCCTCAGTTTTCTCTTCTATATAATGGGGAGAATGATGTTTGCCCGGTTCATCTTGCAGGACCATGAAAAGATTCAACTGAGAAGAGAAAGTACTTTGTAAATAGTTATAGAGGTGTGAGCTATTATAATTGATGTCATTTTATGTTGGTGTAACTGAGGCCTCCTCAGCCCTTTTTGATGTAAAGAACCCTTGTTGATCTCTGAGTGGGTCAACTTGTGATCCATATCTAATTGGAAAGGATATTTTATCTCAATGGATAAGAAATCCAGGAAGGGACTTCAAAGTTCTTGGAAGTTCAGAGGCCACAAGTCTGCTTTCAGGGATTGTAGAACTCATTCTTCTGAGACTGTGATAGTAAACCAATATAAGAAAGAGTTCATCATTTAGATTCACAGCTGATTCAAAGTTCACAACCTCATGTTAGGGAACTGAACTCAGGGCTGGGAATCCAGAAGACTCAGTTCTTGTCTTTTCTCTGCCACATAATTCCTCTGAAGCTTTGGTCAAATTTCTTGCCTTCTCTGAGTTTCAGTTTCTTCCCATGTAAAATAAAGAAATTGGAGTAGGTAATCTCCAAGGTTTCTTTTAGCTCCCAAGGTTTATGATTTTTTCTTTGTTGAACCTGGCATTGTACAAGAGGTTACTCAAATCTAGTAGACAATAGAGTTTTTATATGGCTTTGTGTCTCTGGGTCTTAGCCTCCACACTTGCAATAATAATGTTTGCTGATATTTCTGGAGTACATTTTAGTTTTTATGAAACAATGTTAAAATTGATTCTCAAAACAAATCTGTTAGTAAAATAATTCTTATCTCTATTTTATAAATGAGGAGATTGAGACTCATAGAGATTCATTGACTTGCCCAGAATCATATAATTAATAAATGTCATTCAGGATTGAACCCAGTCTTTCATGTCTCCTTTCCAGAAATTCTTAAAATACATCTCAATAAGAGTCTTAAACTAGATAATCTCAGAGGATTTCTCTAGCACTTATATTCTGTATTTTAAGACCCTCTTCTAGTTCTGATATTTTATTTTCTAAAGTGTCTTCCAATGTCCTATGTTCAAACTCCCTTCTATGATTCTATATGATTTAGTCCTTCTTGCTTATTGCAGAGGATTGTTTTCAATAATTCTCAAGTCTACACTTCCTAAACCATCTGTTGGCTATATCCCAACCCGGATCATCCCTGTTTCATTCAGCTTCCTTAAATGGCAATGTCTCATTCAACTCATTTCAGTGTTCTCTAAAACATCCTTTCAATAAGTGGGTCCTTGGCTGATCCTCTCCCACTCACATTCCTATGGTAATATAGGCATTGTAATCCAGTGTCAATTCCCTAGGGAACAATGACTGGCACCCCATAGGAAACATACTGATTTCTTTCTAATGTGCAAACTATAAAGCCTCCTTTCTCTTTCTTTCCATCTTCCCTTCCTCCCTCTCTTTCTTTCTTTTTCTTTCTTCCTTCCTTCCTTCCTTCCTTCCTTCCTTCCTTCCTTCCTTCCTTCCTTCCTTCCTTCCTTCCTTCCTTCCTTCTTTCCTTCCTTTCCTTCCTTCCTTCCTTCTTTCCTTCCTTCCGCCCTTCTGCCCTTCCTTCCCTCCTCCTTTCTCTCCTCCCTTCCCTCCTTCCTCGCATTTCTCCTACTGGGGAAAATGGCCAATGTCAGGGTCAATAGTCTTTGACTGTCAGAGCTAGAAGGTTCAGTAGAGTATGGAGGGGAAAGATAACTGAATATGGAAACAAAAGACCTGAGTTTCAGTCCTAGTTCCAATGCTTGCTGTGTGACCTTAGGTTAATTATTTATTCACCTGAGCCTCAGTTTTTACAATTGAAAAATAAAGAAGTTTATTGAATTCAGTTATGTCTAAGGTCCTTTCCAGTCCTGATATTTTTTGAGTCTGGGAAATTATCTAATCTATCCACCTT
Source organism: Macrotis lagotis (assembly GCF_037893015.1). NCBI lineage: Eukaryota > Metazoa > Chordata > Mammalia > Peramelemorphia > Peramelidae > Macrotis > Macrotis lagotis. The sequence continues at coordinate 367,031,050 of NC_133658.1, forward strand.
TCTACACCTACACTCCCATCTTCCCCCTTCCCCAGTCTCTTCCCTTGACAGATAAGAAGATCAAAATGCAAAGGAGTGAGATAGTTTGCCCAAAGACACACACAACTAGCTAACTGTATAGCTAGGACCGTGGCATGCCTTTTTTTTCCCACTCCCTCATACTGCCTTCAGAATGTAGAGTTTGGATATATTGTATTCCCCAAACATAGAACTACTTCTGAGGAGTTGGCTTGTTTTTGAGATCCTTTTTGCCCTTCAGGGTGGGACTCTGTAGCTTCTGGACAATCTTACATATTTCCCAAAGCTAACCCTCACATAAGAGTGGTCTTTGACAGGGACCAGGGGAGAAGGAAAAGGCTACAACTCAGTATCATAAGTTTAGAGAGCTAGAAGCAACCTCAGAAACCACTTAGTCTATTCCTCTCATTTTGCAAATGAGGAAAGTGAGGCCAAAGAGGTAAAGGAACTTGTCTGGGGTCATGCAGATAGGAAGCATCAGAATGAGGATTTGAAATTAGGTTTTCTGACTCCAGAACCACTATCTTTCCCACTATACAAATGGGTTACAAAGTACAATCCTCATCCCACCTCCTCAGCCCCTAAAAAATCAGTTGTTTTCTTGAAATTTTACCGTCAGAATCTAAAGATCAAGAATGGAGAGCCAGAAGGGATTTTAGGGAACCATTTGAGTGGCCCAGTGGATAAAGCATTGTACTTTGAATCGGGAAGACCTGAGTTCAAATTTCACCTCAGACACCACTAGCTGTGTGACCCTGAGCAAGTCACGTGACCCTGTTTGCCTCAGTTTCCTCATCTGTAAAATAAGCTGGAGAAGGAACTGGCAAACCACTCCAGTATCTTTGCCAGGAAAATCCTAAATGGGGTCAGCAAAGACTGAAATCACTGAACAGCAAAAGTGCAACTCTTTCCCTTTACAAATAAGGAAACAAGTTAGGGAGAGCTAGATCTTGAACCCTAATCTTGGGATTCAGATCTTTTTCCAGGCTTCCATTCCCACTGATATACCAACACACTGGCCAGGGGTCACAGAGGCATGAGTTTAAAGAACATGTGACTGAGAATTGACTAAGCTTTATTTAAGCCCTAACTTTATCACTGACCTTCTGTCATACCTTGGGGAGCCCCTTCCATTCTCTGAACCTCTGTATCTCCTCTGTAGAAGGAGGGGGGTGGGACCAAGTTATCTCAGTGGTACCTTTTGAGCTCCAGTGTTTTCTCTTCTGTGGTCTGATATCTTTCAACCCAGACATTTTAGGTTGCTCTCTCCCAAACCCGCAGTCATCTTTCTTTCAATAGAATGACTCCTTTCAATAAGACTCCTTTATAGGATTTAAAACCAGAACAGCCTTAGAGATCATATTGTCCAATACTTTTATTTTAGAGAAGAGGAAGTTGAGGCCCAGAGAAGTCATTTGCTTAAGTTTACATCATCATTCTAGCTGATATTCATATAGTACTGGTTTAACTGCTTTAGAACTTCTATCTCATTTGATCCCAGTACAACTCTGGGAGGTTAGATGCTATCATCCCTCTCTTACAGACGAAGAAATTGAAGCAAACAGATGTTAAATAACCTGTCCGGGATCACAAAGTTAATTAGGTGTCTGAGGTTAGAGTTGAACTCAGGTCTTCCTGACTGCATCCCAGTGCTCTGTCCACTGCAACAACACATAGAAAAGATATACTTAATAGAAAAAGGAAAGAAAATTGTTAAGCACTTATTGGTTGTTAAGCAGTCTGATATGATTGGGGATACAAATAGAAAGGCAAGACAATTCCTACTCTAAAGGAGTTCACTTTTTAAAATAGATGATAGAGGGGTGGCTAGGTGGCTTAGTGGATAAAGCACTGGCCTTGGAGTCAGGAGTACCTGGGTTCAAATCCGGTCTCAGACACTTAATAGCTGTGTGGCCTTGGGCAAGCCACTTAACCCCATTTGCCTCGCAAAAAAACCCTAAAAAAAATAAAATAAAAATAAAATAGATGATAGAATAGGGGAGGGGGTCCAGATGTAGGGTGAATGGAAAGGTCAGATGTTCTTTCCATATGCAATAAATTTCAGAATCAGAACTCAAACAAGGTCTTTAGACAGCAAAAGTCTTTCTAGTACACAGTTAGAATCTCTCATTTTAGTTAATCTAATTTTCTTAATCTAAACTCTCATCTTCCTATTCTTTCTCTCTCTCTCTCCTTTTATGGTATCCTTTCTGTTTTTTCTTCTTCCCTTCTCTACTGGCCTTTCTTTCTTTGTTTTTTTTTTTTTAGGTTTTTGCGAGGCAAATGGGGTTAAGTGGCTTGCCAAGGCCGCACAGCTAGGTAATTATTAAGTGTCTGAGACTGGATTTGAACCCAGGTACTCCTGACTCTAAGGCTGGTGCTTTATCCACTACGCCACCTAGCTGCCCCTGGCCTTTCTTTCCTCAAAACTCTTCTCTGGCCCTCTGTTACCTTTCTTTTCTACATTGTTGGTAAGTGGACATTGGGAATAGTTCTAGTCTTCAATTTCCTCATTTGTACCAAATCACAGCATATTTCAGAATTCCCAGGCTCAGTAGACCTGAGACACCATCTAGTCCAACCTGTCCTTTTAGAAGCAAAGGAAACTGACTGATTTTCATTTTTCACTGACTTCAGGACCAGGATTTTTCTGGGCAGGCTCTACACAGATGTTTGTCTTACCAGTGAGACCCCTGAAATCTGCCTCCTTCCCACCCCAGGTCCCTTGGCTCCTCTCCAACATACAGGCTGAGGCGTTTAGTCTTCTCTTGCAGAAATCTGCCACTTTTGTTACCATAAAAGGCCAAGTGTTCCTCTGCTGCTAGCTGTAGGATAGTAAAAAGCCGAGCTATTTTTAGGGACCTCTAGAGCTATCCTCAATTCAGGATTTGGTTTGTTTAGACCAGGGTGCCTCTAGGTTCAGTCCCTTGCTCTTCTGCCTTATTCCTCTTTTCTCTTCCTTCCCTCCCTCTGTCTCTTCCTCTATGCATATTGTCTCTCACTCACTCTCCTTTATTTGTCTTTCTCCTTTTCTTTTTTTCCCTCCTCTAGTGACCTCTCTTTTTTTCATTCTCTCTTCTCCACCCTTCTTCACCTTTACCTCTCCATTCCTTTTCTTTCACTGTCTACCATTTTCTTTCCCTCCTTACCTTCTCCACTCTCTTTTCTCTCTCTTTTTATCCTTGCTTTCTACTCCATTTCTATCATCTCACATTAGTTCTTTCTACCATTTCCCCTCTTTGTTCTCTTCTATCTCCCCATTTCTTTTTTCCCAACCTCTCTTTTCCCCTTTGTCCCATGCTCCTGTTTTCTTATCTACTTTCATCATCTTTTCCTACTCTCTGTCTCTTCCTTTTTACTTTGTCAAATTCTTTATCCACTCTTTCACTCTGTCTCTCCATCTCTCTTACTTTTCTACTCATTGTCTCTCTCCTACTTTATTCTTTTTCTGATCTATTCTTTCTTTTTTTGTTTCTTTTCTCCAAATTTATCTTTCCCCTTTTTATTTTTTAAATTTTCTTTTCATCCTAAATCCTTTTGAAAAATGAACTTCCTTCTACATTTTTCTTCTGAATCTGAAACTGTACAGGCTCTTTTAAAAAAGTTCTATTTACAATATGATTTCTAAACATCCTGCATCTGGTCCCAGGAAGGGCCAAAACTATTTAGAGGAGGAAAGTTGAGGTACCACTTACAAAGCTAAAGAAATTTAAAGGCACATCACATTTCCCATTCTATTAAGTTCAAAACCTCTTATCAATCTCTTTCCCACTCCACCCCATCCCTTAATGTATTTCTGATGCCATAACCTCGATTTCCTAGATCTTGTTCTAAGCTACTAAATTAGGAAAAAAGGAGAAAAAGAGAGCAAAGAAGGAGTAAAATTTAGTAATGGGAAGAATACTGAATTTAGAGTCAGTGTTGATGCAGAAGACAAGGACCAGAAACACACTGACAGATTATTATTTCAGTCAATGATCAACATTGCAGGGGACTTGAAACAATACCAAATATGGATTGGTTGAAGGAACGTTTGTGACCAGTGGAAAGAACACAGGACCAAGAATTAGGCTACCTGAGTTCAAGCTCCAGGTCTGCTATTAATTAGCAACAAGCCCTGGGCAATTCACTTCATCATCCTGGACTTCAACATCCTCTTTTGCAAAAAAGAGGGGATTGGACTAAGTGATTTGTAAGGCTTCTTGGGACACCAACAATCTATGAATCTATAAACAAAGACCATTTAGGCTAGAGAAAAAAAGATGCATTGGTAGAAAACTAGCATGTCTGGCTTTCTTAGGGGCTGCCTTACGGAGGAGAGATTAGATCTGTTATTCAATCCAGTCTAGAGAACTAGGAGCAATTTTCGGGCAGAAAAATAAGCGAAAATTCAAAGATTAAAGAAGAAGAAGCTGTTGTTGTAAAAAGAACTGGAAAGTTTGGAGTCAGAGAGGGAAGACATAGATTCAAGTCCTACCACTTCTGCTCTAAGAAACAAACCTTGTGCAAATCAGTTTTCCCTTTTCAGATTTCTCATCTTAAAAATGGGAATAGTAATAATACAAATAATAATGACTAGCATCTTCTACTTTGTATAATTGTAAGGACCAAATGAGACTACCAATGTAATGTGTTTTATAAACCTTAAATGCTAGAAAAATAAGTTTTTCTTAATAAAGATGGCAGATACCATTCTCAAGGGAGTCATAATTCTCATTCTATCTTCTTTCCTTTTATAGTAAAAATATGGGTAAGAGCATGGTTGGGAGAAAGAAAAAAGGAGTATTTAAGGAAATATGGTATGTATGAATCCATCCAGCTACTCTTAACAATAAGGGGTGACACAACTGAGAAAAGGCATTTTTAGTATAAACCAAGGACATCTGGACCCTGGCAGGGTTACAATTATGTCGTTGGATTTTTCTCTCTTTCTGGAAAGGAATGGTGAGAGTTTTTCCAGGGAAAGGGAAGCTCATTTTTCTGTGTTTTTTGAACTTCTTTGCTTCTTTCTTTTCTATTTATTAAAATTGTGAAGGAAAAGGAGGTGATTTTTGGGGTCCACTTCTGTGAAAATTTAGAGTTAGAGTTAAGAGTTAAGAGGCCATGACCTGGATCTGAGGTTCTAAAGAGCACACCTTAATCACTTTAGGATTGTTGATTTAGCTATGTATTGGGTCTTGAAGACCACCTAGTCTAGCCTCCTTATTTGATAGATGAATAAACTGAGTTACAGAGAAGTTAAATAGCTTGCTTGATTCACTCGATGAATTGTATGAAAGAACCCTGATCTGAGAGTCAGAAGCCCAGCTTCTGAATAAGTCCTTTGCTACTGACTTCCTGGGAGACTCATTTTAGGACTCACTATGAGGTCATTTTCTCCCCTTCATGGGTCTCAGTATCTCCCTGTGCAAAATGAGGATGGACTATATGGTCTTTAAGATCCTTTTAACTCGTGATATTCTCTGGGGTTTTTTTGGTTGTTTGTTTGAGCTTCTCCATTTTCCTCCCTAATCACCTTTAGCTCTGACCTCTGGGTTCTAGTCTCAGAGCTCTGGGTTGGATTCAAGATTGGACAAAGTCAGTATTAGGCCCTTAGCCACAGAAATCTTGTTTCTGGCTTCATACTGGGTTCTGTGGGTTGTTGGCCTTGCAGCCAGGACCCGCTCAGGACTGGCCCCCCTGGGAGGAAGTTGAGAGCGTGTGAGGACTGTGATCCTGTGTCTTTGGGCAGGGGGAAAAGAGCACAGAAGGGAGGCAGGAGCTGTGGGAATGAACAGCTGAGAAGCAATATTAACATCAGTAAGCATACCATTGACCCTTCTTCCCCTCTCACTCTCCTCTGAGCACCTCCCTCCTCTCACTGTTCCAGGATTTTTGCCAGACTTTCTTTCCTACCCTATGCCATAGGGTCTACATGTGAAAAATATGTATATATTTATATATATGTATATATATACATATATATATATATATATATATATATATATATACACATATATGCAGTCATGTAGTTCTGTGATAAGACCAAAAATATGTAAGAAAGAATAATTTGGTATGGATGGGGAAAGTTCGGGTGGACTATGTGTATAAGGGGATTATTGAATCTTAAAACTGTAAGGGATCTTAGAGGTCTTCCAATCATTTTTAAAGCAAAAATCCTTTCAACAATGGCTCCTACAAATGATCATACAGCTACGTTTGTAGACCTTTAGTAAGGAGAAACTTCTTATTCTCCATTTTACTTTAGGGCAGCTCTAATTAGGAAGTATATCCTTATTTGAAGCTAAAATCTTGCTCTTCTTCCTTCTGCCCTTTGTTCCTACTTCTGTCATCTGGACTCAATAAGAATATATTATACCTCTTCTCCATAGCAACCTGTAAATTTGTGACGTCATCTTTCTTGTCTCCTTAAAAAAGACTTTTCTTTCCTAGATCAAACGTTCCCATTTCTTTCCTTGACCTGGTCTCCCTTTTATAAATTCACATATAAGGACAAATTGGAAGGAAAATATTTGATTGCCTATAGGGTGAGAGTTCTTAACCTTTTTTCTGTTGAAGACTTTGGATCCTTTTCAGAATGATGCTTTTAAATGCATTAAATAAAATTCGAAGGATAATGAAGGAAAGCAATTATACCGTTTATCTATCTATCTATCTATCTATCTATCTATCTATCTATCATCTATCTATTTATCTCTAAATACTATGAAGTTTTGGACCCTAGGTTAGAAAGATTAGGGGGGCTATGTATGAGGGGATATAGATTAACAATCCTGAAGAGCTTATTTTAATGATAATATAAAATTCTTGCTAGGAGGCATTGTGCCATCTTTTTCTTTTTATCCCCAGATAGAACCCTGTATAATGTAGAAGTTTAATATTTTTGTTATTGTTGTTGAATGAATTCATCTCTTTGGTGGTGTCTATCTTTGATTCCTGTGACTCAAATGAACTATTCCCTTATTCTATGATTAGATTGTTCATTAAATAAATGTAACTATTATATTGTCTAAGATTAATTTCCTGTGCAACTCTAAGATTCTGTGCTTTTGTAATTCTGTGACTGCAGATCAACCCAGAAGAGGATTCACTGAGGGGATAGTTCTGCACCAGAAATTCATAGCACTCTTGCTCATTCTGATAGGCAGTAGGGTTTTGTAAGCACCAGAAAGGGGGAAGGTCGACTAATTATCCCATGTGAGGATGAAACCAACATCTCTGGCTTCATCAGAACCATATTTGTGACCAATAAGCTTCCCAACACAATACTACTAACCATTAGCAGACACAGCTCAGGGAAGTAGAAGTTTCATCCCATCTGACTAACAGATGTGTCTAAAGTTTCAGCCCTTTGGGCTTTTTGGAACTAAGTACTATTTAGGACATGTGTAATGACTAAGAAGATAGGATAAAATTTTATTTCCTTTTTCCTAAATAATTTTATTTTCCAAGGACGGAGTTGGGCTGTTCCCTTTTATCCATTCCATCTTTGTTACAGCAGTGTGTTGTAATGGATAGAGTATTGAATTTGGGAAGAAGAAATATAGGTTCTAGTCATGGCCTGTTAGGAACTCACTATATGATAGGAAGGGAGTCACATCTCTTTTTGGGGTCTCATTTCTTCATGTGTAAAATAAGAAAGTTGAATGAGATCACTTCCAAGGTCCCTTCCAACTTGACTGTTAGAAATTTTAAAGTCCCATATTGTTCTAATATTGTGTAGTTTAAGATCCTTTCCAGCTCTGATATCCTATGTTCTAAGGATCCCTCTTAGCTTTGACATTCTCTGTTTCTAGTTCTGTCACAGATTCTGGCCCTAGGCCATAGATCTTTCTGTCTCTCAGCTTGGTACGTCTGTTTTACATTTAAGGCACCTAGTTTAGACAGGACTTTCTTCTGGTCACACTAGTGGTTTATTTCCAGCTTGCCAGACACAATATTATGGGTCCCAGAAGGAAGGACAGGGGAGGATCTCTTTGAAACTTCCTGGGAAACTCAGTTTTCATTCCCTAATCCAGTTCTCTGGGTTTCTAGTCTAGGCTTGTTAGTACTGCAGGGAAGGGAGCCCAAGACCTCACAAGAGCCAGTGAAATATCAGGACCTGGGCTTGAGTTTCCTTGGGAAGAAAATAAAGTCAGGGGTGGGTTTGTGAAGATGTTAAAAGAAAAGCTTTAAGTTTAGCTAAATAGCTTCTGACTGGAGTCTAAATAAAGTGAATGACAATGACCCAGGTTCCATCTGTCCTCAGGTCTCATTTTCTCTAGGAACCTCAAACTAGACCCAGGTCCAAAATTACCAAATTGGATGAAGAGATGGAAAACTCCTTAGAACTTAGAACTCCTTCTAATCAACCCTTCATTTTCACAGAGAAGAAAATTAGATCCCACAGAGGAAAAGTAATTTTTTTGTTAGTTGACTGACTGGAGATTTTATTTTATTTTATTTTTATTTGTTAACATTTTACTTGTTTTCCAATTATATACAATAGTAATATGTACTTATAATTTTTTGTAAGGTTTTGACTTTTATAAATTTCCCCTCTTCCCTCCTACCCCAGAAGGCTGTCTGACAGTCTTCACATTGTTTCCATGGTACACATTGATGTAAATTGAATATGTTATAAGAGTAAACATAAACCCCCCTCCCCCCAAGAAGACGAGAAACTTCAAGAATAGAGAGAGAGAAAAAAATGTACTTCAGTCTGTGTTAAGATTCTAATGAGGGGTGCCTAGGTGGCGCAGTGGATGAAGCACCGGCCTTGGAGTCAGGAGTACCTGGGTTCAAATCTGGTCTCAGACACTTAATAATTACCTAGCTGTGTGGCCTTGGGCAAGCTACTTAACCCCATTTGCCTTGCAGAAAAAAAGATTCTAATGGCTCTGTCTCTGGGGTGACTCGCTTTCTCTATCATAAGTCCACCAGAGAAGTTGCTTCAATATTTTTCTCACAGTTGCTATTACTAGCTGTATTTCCCTCCACTCTTTTCCTCCCTACTCTCATTTATTCTTTTCTCTTTCTCCTTTCATCCTGGCCCTGTCCAAAAGTGTGTTGAATCTAAGTACCCTCTCCCTCAATCTTCCCTCTCTTCTATCACCTATTCCCTCCATTCCCCTTATGCCATCCCTTTCTTCTTATTTTTCTCTAGGGTAAGATAGATTGAGGAAAAGTAATTGTAAGACCACTTAGACAAAAAGAGTTCAAGTTAACAACGAGATCTTTTGACTACAAATTTAGTGCTTTTCCCAGGACTTTACAATGACAGTTGCCTGATGATCTGATAGGCTATTATTTCTTTGTTTCTTTCAGGAGGAATTACTGAGAACAAAAGACATTGATAGCTATTGGGGGTACATTGGGAAGACCTATACCTTACACAGAGAATCTATTGTCTGATGATCCTTGAGAAAGTTAAGAGCAACTGACCCAGAATGCTACTCAGACTCTGGCACCATTCACCTCCTAATCTGGCAGCTGGGTTGTGTGGAGGACAAAATGCTTAAGCCTGGGGTCAAGAAGACTTATCTTCCTCAGTTCAAATCCAGTCTTAGATATTCACTGGCTGTGTGATCCTGGGTAAGTCATTTATTGCAGTTTTCCTCAGTTTTCTCCTTTGTAAAATGAACTAGAGAAGGAAATGGCAAAACACTTTAATATCTTTGCCAAGAAAATGACCCAAATGGGGTCATGAGGAGTCAGACATGACAAATGAATGAATAGCAACTCTAAGTCCAAGACCCATTGATATATCTCTATAAGCCCCCTTCCCTGCTGCTTCTCTTTCTTCTTTTTATTCTTTTACAGTATAAGGTCACAGGATCATACATGAAGACTTGTAAGAAACTTCAGATATCATCTAATCTAACTTTCTTTTATATATGAGCAAATCAAGTTCTATACATATTAATGTCATATATCATAATGCCATATAATTTGTATGTTAAACATGTAGGTGATAGGATTTGAATCCAGTTCCAAATAGTGTTTTTTTTTCTTTTTCTTTTTCTCATTGTGTTACAATACCTGCTTCTGTCACGACAGAATGTATCTTTAGTGTCTAGAAGAAGTCCCTTTCAAATAGATGGTGCTCAAAATTTCCTGATCGACCAACTGATTGATTCAAGGAGCACTTCCTATACTCCTACTTCTGTAGAAGGATGTTGGACTAGGCTGTCTCTCAAGTCTCTTCCTACTTGGAGATTCTAAGATTCTCCTATGGTTTAATTCAGGGTAAACTTCTAAGACTCAAACTCAAGGAGTATTCATATTGTCCTTACACATATTTTACTTCTCCATGTGAGTAACTGGGGCAGTAGGTGGTACAGTGGGTTGAGTGCTAGGATGGGAATCAAGAAGACGCATCATCCTGAGTTCAAATCTGGTATCAGATATTTACTAATTGTGTGACCCTGGGCAAGTCAAATTTACCCTGCTTGACTCAATTTCCTCATCTGTATAATGAGCCAGGGAAGGAAATGGCAAGCCATTTCAGTATCTCTGCTCTGAATGGGGTCACAAAGAGTCAGATGACATGACTGAACATGAACACAATGGGATTATCCAATCAAATCAGATTGGAGTTATGGGGACAATCTAGGGACTTTCAGTTAGAGAACCTGGGAGAATTTCACCATAGATTGAGGTAGGAGTTTTAGAATTTGGTAATTCTAGTCAAGCAGTAGAAAGGAAGATAAGGAAGACCCATCAGGATAAGATGAGACCAATGTCAAATGTTTAGAAGTTGTCAATGCAAAGACTGGTTTAGAGAAGCAATCATAGAATATTAGAACTGAAAGGCAACTTTAAAGTCATCTACTCTGTCATTTTACAGAGAAGGAAAGAGAGTCTTCATGAAATGACTTGACTAAGATCTCATAGATAACTGAGTGACAAGGCAAGGACTAGGTAGGATTTGAATCTGACTCAAGGTCTTTGGCTCTTTGTTACACTACACTGTTGACATTTGATGTTTAGAGTGCAAAAAGAGAGAGAGAGGAAGGTGAGAAGATAGGAAGCAAGAGAGGATATTAGATCAAGTGACTTAGGAATCATGTACTCACAGATTTGGAAGGGACCCCAGAGTCCATCCAGTCCAACCCATGTCTCCGTATAACATATACAACAAATGACCATCCTGTCTTAGCTTGAACATTTTGAATACCTCTGTCCCATGAGGTGACCCATTCCTTTTGGAAAGAATGAACCATCATTCTTTTTCTAATTATTAGGAAGATTTCCTAATATGAGTCCCTTTTTTAAAATCTCTTTTCAATATTTCCTTGCTTCTTGTTCTTCCCTCTGAGACCAAGCAGAATAGGTCTAATCCCTCTTTCAGGTGACAATCCTTTAAATACTGCATTGGAGATGACTGTCATATCTCCTAATTCAGCTATTCTAGGCTACATATGCCCTCTAATCTCCCCATTAATCTTCATGTGGCATTGGTTTCAGACTATTTAAAGGGACATATTTTCATAAGAAGACTAGGAAGTCTAAATCTTCTATACACCATATATATATATGTATATATATATACATATATATATGTATATATATATATATAATGATAGACACCATTTCTTTTTGTGCCTTTAAGTTTTCCCAAAGCACTTTTCTCAAAACAACCCTGGAGAGAAGATATAAACCTCAAGCATGCATGTGCAAAAGTTCAAAACATGCACATATTGCATAGGCATTGACTTCCCATACATGAAATGCACACATTTACAAAGACCTCATTTATTTAATGCATGAAAATGCATGGAAACAGCTTGAATTTATATCCTTACTTATATAGGACATATAAATAAATTGCATAAACTCATATATTTGCACACATATATAATATATACATGAATTCATATAGGCATATATATATATATATATATGTACATTTGCCTTCACATATTTTCTAAAAGAGCAAATAAAACTTTGTTTAAATTTACTGTATTGTGGGGTAGTAATCCAGGGATTGGATTACTGTGAAGGCTTTCCTATAAAATAAAGAGACAGTCTGTCTCCCCCAGATGCTCTGCAGGCCAGACAGAGCCATCTGCTTTCTCTCCCACTGTCTAATACTGGCTCCACCCCTGGGGAGGTAGGCTGCAGAGACCCAAGAGCAGGACACTGGGACGACAGATGTTCTATCTCTTGAGGTTTCTCAGCTGCCTGGAGAGCACACAGGATGTTAAGACTGGTCCATGGAACATTTCTGAGTTTGTTTTCTTCCTGTGACATTCTCACTACCCCTCCCTCTGCCTTTAGCTGCCTCTCTACCTCTGTCAAGTCTATCCCTCACTTTTTTTTTCTCCACCCTTTTTATCTCCCTCATCCATTTCCAAGTTTAATTTGACTGAAGCAGTTATACCTCAATGAACAAGAGAAGCATCAGTCAGAGAAACCATCTGGCCTCATCTGGAGTCTTTGTCCCAGGTCCCTGGGTACTTTCATTGGATTCTGATTCTGTCATGTAAGTGGGCTCATTGTGGTGGTCTAGTTCTGGGGTAAGGAAGAAACTGGCACTTTTGGGGTCAGAAGGAAGAAATGTATGCAGGTCATATGGGTATGACCTGCCATAATGCACTGAAGGTCATATTCCCTACCCTACTGAATCCAGGGCCCTGAAATTCTCTTAGTGAGGAGTTAATATTATTCTCTGACCTATCCTCTAGATTTGGAGTCAGGAGACTTAAATTTGGATCCTAGCTCTAACATTTAATATCTGTATAACCATGGGCAAGTTATTTACCCTGTCTAAGGCTCAGTTACTTTGACTGTAAAATGAAGATAGGATCATGGACCTTTTGTAGCTAAAATGTATCAGAAGGGCTTAAAGTTATTTAATTTAACTTTCTAAGTTCACAGATGGGAAATCTTAGATCCAGGGAAGTTCAGTTGTTGTTGTTGTTTTATGTCCTTTATTTTCAAAGAGGACCAGTGACATCACAGATAATGTCTTGACTCACACATGAGGCAGAGCTGCATAAAGTCATCAACCTCACTCCCTTCTCCAGTTATTGAAGTTCAGTCACAAGACAAAAATCAGGATGACCCTGTGGATGTTGCAATGGATGACCCTAGCATCTTTGATGTCCGAGTAAATTCTAAACTCCACAGTGCCTGCTTCAGTGTGGTCTTTGGAGAAAATTATTCTCATCTGCCCATTCTGTTGGGGTAGTAGACATCTATAGATACTCCCTAGCTCACTGATGGGTTTGAGGTCCCTCAGTTACCCTCAACCTGCTTTAACCCATCTATCTAGGTGGTTTTCCTGGGGTCTGTCTACTGCACATGCTTCTTAGAGCCACAGGTGAGAGTTGGAAAGTTTCTACCCAAGGCCATATAAGTGACCCGAACTGGAATTGGAAATGAGGGCCTGGAAATCCAATTTCAACACATTTATCCTACTACTCTGAATCTTAGAGATCATCTAGTCCAATCCTCTCATTTTTCCAGACAAAGAAAATGAGGTTCAAGGTTAGTAATTTATCTAAGTTCAGAGGTAGAGTCTGAATAAGAATAAGGTATCTTGACTTCCATCTAGTTCTTTCCCCTATTTCACAGTACTATTAAGTTTCATGAAATGTAGAATGCTATAGATACTCAAGACATTTTGTAAATGATATTTATCATCTTGTCTCTGTTTCATACAGAGGGAAAGTAATTTGGCTAAGGTCACAGAAGGGAGATGATTCTTAAGGGTCATCTTTGCTACTCCTTTTCAAATCCTTTTTCTTTATATCAGACCACCCTGTCTCCCAAAGATGGCAGGCATGCCTAACAGCTGGTTAGTCTCTCTCAGCTGGCCAGGAAACACAAAGGATCCTAAAGGCACTACTAGTTCTCTCTGAAATCTAAGGATTTGATTTTTCATTCACAAAGCACTTAACTCTCACAGACTTTTCTTCTACTCCCATTATCCATACTCCCTAGTTTAAGAAGACATTTTTTTTTTCCAGCTGTCCATGTCCTGGATTGGACCCCGGTCTGGGATGGCACTAGAAATAGAATTTTAGAATAGGGTAGGGAACGTCTTAAGGATCATTTCTTCAAAATCTTTTATTTTATAAAAGGCCCAGAGAAGGGAAGGGACTTATGAGAAGCAGAACTGAGGCCTCTAGATTCCTAGACCAGGATTCCTTCTGTTCTTCTCAGCTATATCCCCGTTATCCAGCTGAAGTATGAGTCAATATAATGAAGTCATACAGTGGAAAAGTCACTGAATTTGGGAGTACAGAGGGTCCAGGCTCCAATGCTAGTTCTCTACTTTTCTCCTCTGTAATTATTGGACTAGTCCCTTCACCTTTTGGACCCTCAGCTTCTCCATCTGTAATACGTCATGTCTTTCATGACAAAACATAATTTATCTGCAGAGAAAGACTTTAAATATTCTTGAGAGGAGGAGCTGATTAACAGGACACCACAGCCCTTCTTACTTATCCACCTCAAGTATAGCAAAAAGAACAGAAATTTAGGAGATAAGAGGGAGGTGGGAGCTGTACTTTTAATTAGTTTTAGGACTTTGGGCAACTTACTTTTCTCATGACCTCAGTTTCCCCAAAATGAAGATAACAATGTTTGAAAGACCTATGGATTGATATAAGAAAAGCTCTGCATTACCCTGAAAGGACTATTAAAATGGGAGTTACTATTTATGAGTCATAAAGTGAGTGATCATTAAATTCTTCCAACCCTATGGCTTCTGAGAATGGAGTGAGGGAGGGGAGCCAGGTGACAGGCAACAGGTCCTCACCACTCCTCCCAGCCTACAGGAGAGCTGGCTCAGGCCTCCATGGCCATATAAGGGAAGGAACATGGGCTGAAGTGGGGCTAGGAGGGGTGGGGGGTGGGAAGGCCTTGCTCAGAACAGGGATGGAGAAAACCCAGACGTCCACTGTTTATTTTCTCCTCCTCGTGCACTTCCTCTTGGCTTACCGGGCTCAGGTCAGAGACCCAGTGTCTCCCCAAGAGAAGCTGCTATTCGTTTCCTAAAGACTAGAGATAAACTGAAAAGTGTTCCTATGTGAGTAGGGAACTGGGGGTGTTAAGGAAGGATGGGGGGACCTGGGAGGGGCATGCTGCTCCTCCTCCCTCTCCCCTCAGGATTTGCAGCAAATGCAGACCCGGGAATGGCTGAGAGGTTGCCTTTGGTGGGCAGAGCTATCAGGTAAGATCTGTCTGCTTGGAAGTCCCTGATATGAATGAGGAGATCTGTGTCTATATTAGGAAGCTGGCAGGGAAGGTGGGACATGAGACTCTTCTGTCTGTGAATAATCACAATAGAATATAAGCTCCTTGAGAACATGGTCTGCTCCCCTTTTGTCTTTAGATCCCAATTCCTAGCATAGTATTTGGCATCCAGTAGACACTAAATTCTTACTGATGGACAAGAGAATCCCCCCTTTCCATAGCACTTCATGTTGTGCCAAACACTTCTCTTACAGATGTGAGGGAACATGTGTGGAATGAAATGAAACTTTGACTAGGAGAGGGAAACCTTGGGTCAGAATTCTGCCTGTAAGCCTTATAGATGTGTGTGACAGTCAGCAAGTGATTTGATCTGTTTCATCATCTGTAAAATTCAGTCATTGTGAGCAAGTGCTTTGTAAAATACTAAGGTCTTACAGAAGGGTGATGTTTATTATCATCCCCATTTTATAGAGGATGAAACCGAGACTTGGAGAGATGAAGTGACTAGCTCAACAGCTAGTAATTGGGAGAGCTGGGACTGGAACCCAGGCTTCAACTCTGGATGCATCATTCTTTCAGCTACTCTGCATTGTCCACCCATTAATTTTTTTTAGAGGATGCCTGGTTCCACAGGACTCAAAGCTTATACAGGATGTAGACAACCCCTTAAAGACTCCCTCAAGTGGGAGGAAAGTAAAGCCTCATAGCTCAGACCCCAGAGTCTGTGAAGATCTAAAAAAGAGAGAATTGATCTCTCCTCAATCGATACCCTGACCAAGCATCACATGTGTTCCCTCTCATTTGACTAAGAGAAAACTTTCTTAAAGTGGTAACTCCTGATTCCCTGGAACCTTGAAAGAGTCCTTGTTGGTCCTCAGTCTCCTACCAAAAGGGGAGATTGGACTAGATCTCTAGCTCTGATAGTCTATGATACCTTCTTATGAGGTTAAAATCTAAGAATATAATGGTACCAAATTGTACCATTAGCAGCTATTGCATAACTCTTTTTTTTTTGCAAGGCAAATGGGGTTAAGTGACTTGCCCAAGGCCACACAGCTAGTTAATTATTAAGTGTCTGAGACCAGATTTGAACCCAGGTACTCCTGACTCCAGGACTGGTGCTTTATCCACTGCGCCACCTAGCCACCCCTATTGCATAACTCTTAACAGTGTAGACTTAAGGTACAGTGAAGTTAGAGAAGGTTCTCATGAACCATGTCTAATTAAAGTTATTTTTTTCTCTCATATCATGTGTATCTATCTCTGTTTTCTCCCTTTGTTTCCTCTTTCTGGTGGCCAGTTGGAATGGACCGACACATCTGGCACATCTGGATTGCTTTTCCCTCCTTTGTCTCCCAGCCCGAGGTGCAGTGCTGCATCTCTGGTCAGTTGTGAGTCTGAGATGAAGCACTGTAGCTCGGGAAGGGAGGAACTGTCCAACTCAAGAGGAAGTTGCCTAACTGGGAATCTCTATTCTACCTGAAGCCAACAAGTAAGTAGGGCTGGGGAAAAAAGGGGTAGGGAGAATAGAACAGAGATGTGGGTGAGGTATGCTCTTAGTACTGGGAAAAAGGAGAAAATTATCCTTTTCCTTATTCCCATATATTTTTGAGCAAAGTCAACTCTGAAGGAGTCCTTCATTCATGGCTCAGAACACAATTTAGGAACTGAGAAGATGACTAATTCGAATGCTCATTGGGCTTCTTATGGACATTAGGGTTTAGGGTAGACAAATGAAGTTAATAGATTCTTCCTATTTGTTCATTCTATTGTTCAAGTGTTCAGTCTTTCAACAAATGTTAACACAGACCTATCTATAGGTGTGAGGATTTGTGTTTGGAGTTAATGGGGGAAACAGAGATGAACGAGGCATTGTCTTTGTTCCCTGTATTTTAGTAGAACTGGCAAGCAAAATGTTGTTGTATAGATTAGTATGTAAATACTGTGTGAAGAGGCAATGATTAAGGATAAAGAGCTTCAGAACTAGAAATATTTGGATTCATATCCAGTATTTGTAAGCTACAAGCTTATAGCTCTCAGTCCTATAGGCAGCTCTCTATTATTTATCAGTTATAGAAAAGGTGCTGACCTATACCTTACCTGGAGGGCAACCTTCTTTATCCAGCAGTTCCCTTTATCAATGAAATCCCAGATCCAATCCCTATCCCATATATAAATGTCCTCAGACATGAATGTCACATTCAAAAGAAGCAAAGACCAGTTTCTTCTGGGGATTTCATGAATGAAGTAATATTTGAATTGCTTCTTGGAAGACGCTAGACATTCTATAGAGTGAAATGAATGGGGAAGATATTGCATGTAGAACAAAACACACAGATGTCTACAGTCAGGGTCCATTTAGGGAATGTGAAATGTCAGTCCAAATCAGTGGAACACAGAGAAGTGCAAGTTTGAAAAGTAACAGAGCCCAGAAACCAGGAGTTCTTGAATCCTAAATTGAGTTTGATTTTATTTATTTTTTTTTTTATAAAATAATGACTTTATTCTTAGGTAATAGGGAAGCCATTAAAAGTTTTTGAGCTGGGGAGTGGCTAATAATCTGAGTTTAGGATGGTGATTTGAACCTTGTGTACAGGATGGGATGAAGGAAGAGAACTTCTAGGGCAGGAGGCCAATGTGAAGGCCACTGCATGGACCATGGGCCATGGGCCCTGGAGAAAAATGTGAGAAACATTGAAGAAGAGAACTGGAAGAAATTTGATACTAATGAATTAGCAATTCCTCTCTTTTCCTTCCTGCCATGGCCAAAATGGTCTTGGAGGTTTCAAGGGAGGTAGAGGGAGAGATCAGGAAGCTTATACTGCCATTGAGAGAAATAGGAAAATTAGGTGGAGGAATCAGTTTGGTGGAGAAGATGAGTTTAGTTCTGGTAGAATGTTCAGGTACAGATGTCCAGAATCTCTGGCCAGGTGAAAACTTTAATCCAGAGTAAAAGAGAGGTCCCTTGTGAATCATTTCTCCTCAGGTAGGGAGAGGGGCTCTCATTGTCAAAGCTACAGTTTCTAGAACCCCACCTGGAAAATTCTTCATTAAAGTGGTCAATTGTAAGTACCAAGATATCCCCTCTTCTCTTTCTCCCAGAGAACTACCTCCTATAACAAAGGACAAAAAGACAAAAAGGAAAAATGGTTCAGCAAACCTAACCAGGTGTCAGCCAAGTCTGATATTATATAAAGTGTTTCACAACTAAGAGTCCCCATTTCTGCAAAGAAGGGAAGAAAATGCCTTATCATAGATTTTCTTTTGGAAAAAAGAGATTAAAGATCATGATAATTACACATCATTCAATTTTTATTGTTTTGTTGTTTTTTCCACTTATATTATTGTAAATTGTACATTGTTATGTATGTTGTTTTTCTAGTTCTGCCTACTTCATTTTGCATCAGCTCATATATCTTCTCTGTATTCATCATGTTCATCATTTTGTATAGTATAGTCATATTCTAGTATATACATGTGCTACAATTTATTTCTTTTACCATATATCATTTTTCCTAATCACTGAGACTTTTAAATATTCCCATGAAATATTGTACTCAATTATCCTCCATTCCAGAGACCCTCATAATGGTAAGAAGCCAAGAATGAATCTTCCCCTTTCTATTTCCCTTTAAGCTACCACAGCACCAATCTCTCACCCCATCCCAGCCTTTCAGTATTCTGATGTCCTGAGACTGGTGGCTGCTCCAGGATGCTCTGAGATGAATGATCACTCTAGAATGCAGGTAGCCTTATGTTGGTACCCAACTATTGCCAAGAGATAGAAGACAACAGCTGCAAAACCTTCAGGAAATGACTGGATCAATATTTCTGTCAGTCCTTTGGTCTGAAGACCATACTTTCCCAACCTTGTCCTCAGGGTCCAGTTTTCCCAGGAATCCCTTAGGTGCTAAGATGGGGATTCCTGGAAATACTGTTCTTGAGGTCATGGCTTTACAACTGGACCATATCTCCTTCAGCATCCCCTGCAGGAAGAAGTTTCAAAAACCAGGGTCTGAGTTGGGAATCTTTTCAGAGAAGACTGTCAGGTGAAATCAATGGACCCAGAGAGTGGAGGTAAGGAGGTTTAGAAACTTGTCCTTGGAAGTAAACCAGACCCTTTAGCAAGGCCAGGTAGAAAGAACACTGCATCTGGAGGCAGAAGATCTGGTTTTTGAATTATAGCAGCAACATTTATTATTTCTGTAACTTGATGAATCACCTAACTTCTTTGAGACTCAGTGTTCTCTTCTATGAAATTAGGCACTTGGAATATTAAACTAAATGACTTCTAAGGTCCCCTCTAGCTACAAATGGTGTAATTCTATGTTTATATGTCCATAGACATAGAATTTTAAGGTTTCCAAGTCACCTTGGAGAGTTAGTAGTGCAGATTTTATCATCCCATTTTACAGATGAGGAAACAGATACAGAAAGACAAAGGGACATCCAGTCTTATTCTACTAGTTCACTGGAGGGCAACCAAGATGGTGAAGGGACTAAAAGGTATATCATAGAGAGTTGATTGAAGCTTCTGGGGATAGCTAGATCATAGGGGGAAAAAACCTTAAGCAGAGTCTATGCTTAAAATTTTCATGTATTTAAAAAGGAATTATGGGAAGAGTGTTTAGTTCCATTCTGCTTGATCCCATAAATAGGAGGAAGTTTTAGAAAAGTAGGTTTTGGTTCAAAAAAAGGAAGAACAACTGAATGATCAGCATACTCTAGGAATTTAATGGGCTACCCTGGGAGGAAGTGAACTTCTCATAGTCAGAAGTGAAGGCTCATACTATTGGGGATGGTGTAAAAGAAGATCCTACCAAACTCCAGTTTAGACTTGATAATCTATGAAGCTCATTTCCAGTTCTGAGATTCTGAAATTCAACCCTTGATTTCATTACATAACCATAATCCAGGACAGAAATTTTATTCATGTCTTAATCTCAGGCAACTGGTCCCAAAGCACACAGTTAAACCAAGCTAACAGTTAAATCAGGACTCAGACCCTTATATTTCTTATATATCTTTGGGTACCCTTCTTTGCTATCCAGAGTGACTGTTTTTTTAATAGGATAATAATAAAAATAATTTTATAAGTTTATCCATAGAAATAACTTACCTAGGTTACATAGGTAGTAAGTAGTAGAAAGTTAAGTGTAGTAGAAAGAAAATAGTAGTTCAAACCCTATTCTCATTCCAGATCCAGTATCCTTTCTATGTTGTCCTTTTGCCTTTCTTAGCTTTGTGGGAACCTCACTTGTTCCATTCAGCACGAGTCACAAACGTTGTTACAACATTCTCCAAGGGTTGACGAACTCTGAGGATGATGAGAAAGTCCATTTCACACACCATCCTCCAGAGAGAGGGTGGGAAAGTCTGATTTAGGCACAGTCCCCAGGGAAGAATATGGAAAAGTTGCTTCAGGAACTATCCTCCAGAGGAAGAATAGGATGGGAAGGGCATCTTTCCTTTGGACTTTCCTGTTCTACTGTGTCAGAACTGAGCACCATACTGAGAATAAAGTGCTGAACTTTTGAATTGTGTCCTGTCTCCTCCTTTAAAGATTTGACATAAAGGGCTTTAAAGGTAACTTTTTTGGGGGGAATGCTAGATTTCCTCTCTTCCCACAAGGTTCTGGGTGAGACAATCTTATGTGAGTGTGTATAAGTTCCAAGAGGCTCTAGAATGCATATTGACAAGCTGGGCTATCCAGTCAAAGACGATTTGGAGCCCAGGTTTGAAAGGGAGATTCTCAAATGCTTATATGGGAATGAACATGTCATAGCTATAATAATTACATAAAACTTAAGGATTAACAATTATCATATCATCTCATTTGATCCTAGCAATAACTCTGGGTAAATGGGTGCTCTAATTGCCTCATTTTGCAAATGAGGAAACTGAGGCTGACAATTTAATTGATTTTTCCAAGGACACAGTTATTAAATGTCTGAGCCTGGATTTGTACTCTGGTCTTCCTGATTTTAAGCCCAATATTCTCTATGTCCAATTAGTCAATAGAACAGGCCAACATTCATTCATTCATTCATTTAAGAAATATGTATTGAGTAACTACTATGTATAAGTTCCCATTGAGTGTTCAATATAAGCCATATGACAAGATAGAATTATTTCTCTTCAGATGGCAAGGTATTTTCTCATTTTGGTTTTGAAAGACTCATTTGGAAGTGGAAGATGTGTTCAAACCTTAAATGAGTGGTTTTTTGGAAGGTGGATGGTATTTGTGTGTGGGGTGGGGGTGGGGGGATTTATTTTAAATGTTTCATCTTACCCAGGCCATCTGACTAACATTCTACATCCATAGGCACACATAGAATGCTTTGTGAATACCTTTCCTTTTTATCAGATCTAAGGCACAGCTTTCATATTTACTAGAGCTTTTCTTTCATTGCAATACATTTTAATAATAAAATCAAACAATTATCTGGACAATTTCCCTCTGACCTATCCTACTACTGACTTTTGGTGTTATTCCTGTGGTGAAAGTGAGACCAAGCTTATCCTCCCTTAAGTTGAAAGGGTTTTAAACCCTTGCCTTTTCAGCAAAATAGTTAATTTGAAGGCTATCTCATAATAACACACACACACACACACACACACACACACACACACACACATGTACACACAAACACTGCTTGGAAGCAGTAACTATTAGCTGGCCACCTTGGAACTCCCAGAGTCTATAGGATGTACAAATCTTACTTCAGGGTTCCCTGAAGTAAGTCTTATCCCCACTGTTAGAAATCTCAGCAAATTCAATCAAAACATTCGTTCAGATTATCCACCAAAGTGTAGATGCTTGAAGATATCCTCCATTCATACCTTATTCATACCTTAGCAGCATTGCTTCACTGAAAGTTTCATATCCTACAGTCAAATGGGTAATTTACTTAGTCCACTACTCCCGGCACTGAACTGATTCAAAACCAAACCTTTAGTTCTGCTGGCTTGACTTTATTAACATGCATATGTAGTTTTGATCTGAAATAAAAATTTCCTTTAAGTCAGAGATACCCCAATATTGCTGCTGGTGTAGGAAGAGTTTCTTAGTCCTAGATGTCTTCAGCAGAGGAGATTTAGCCATTTTTTTGCAAGACAATGGGGTTAAGTGGCTTGCCCAAAGCCACACAACCAGGCAATTATTAAGTGTCTGAAGTCAGATTTGAACTCAGGCACTCCTGACTCCAGGGCCGGTGCTCTATCCACTGCGCCACCTAGTCACCCCTGTTTAGCCATTTCTTAAGATTATCACGGGGTGGGTGTTAGTTCTGTTATACATTATTTCATTCTGAGGTCTCTTAAAGCAGTGACGTCAAACTCAAGTAGAAATAGATCCCTATGGGCCCTATATTCTCTCAGAAAATCGCAAATTTACATTTTCTAGATTTTGTTACATTTTCATTATTTTGTTAGACATTTTCCAATTACATATTAATCTGATTACACCAAATCTGATAGTTCTATCTTACAGATAATCAATCCTAGACTTTAGAGGTCATCTAGTCCATTTTACAGATGAGAAAACTAAGACCCACAGAGGTGAATTGACTTTTCCAAGGTCACACAGGTAGTACTTAAATTGCAGAGGAGGTTTTGAATGTAGATCCTCTGACTCCAAATCCATTGCTCTTTCCTGTTTCACACTTGCCCTCCAGCAACATCAGAGAGGCAGCAGACTGAATTGAATAATATTGACTCCCAATGATAATGATGAAGCATCAATTAGTCATCAAACATTTATTAAGAGTTCTACATAAATTGAATACTGTTGAAGTACTAGAAAAACAAGAAAGACCACAACAATCCCTGTCCTTGAGGAGCTCACCCTTTAACGAGGGAGACAACATGGAGATAACTAAGTTCCTATAAGATACATACAGCATAGAAGGAAAGCAACTTTAAAGGGAAAATTTCTAGCACCTAGGGACATGGGGGATAGGTTTCCTGTAGAAGATGGACTTGGAATCATATTATTTATATCTTAATTTATTCATTCATTTATTTTTAACATTATAAAATTTGAATTCCAAATTCTCATTCTTTAGCTCCGCAGGCATGCATTGAGAAGTTAATCAATATGATATCAATTATACATGTGAAGTCATGCAAAACATATTTCCATTTTAGCCATATTGTAAAAAAATTAAGAAAAAATAGTAAAAAGTATGCTTCAATTTACACTCAGACTTTATGAAGTTTCTCTCTTTCTGGAGGTAAATAGCATTTTTCATCAGATTCTTTTAGAATAGTCTTGATTCACTGTATTAATCAGAATAACCAAGTTTTTAAAAATTGATCATCATTATACTCTATGTTCTCCTGGTTCTGCTCGCTTAACTTGAACTGAGTTTTGAAAGAAATCAGAATGACTAAGACTAGGGGAAAGGTAAGGAGTTAGAGCTTTTCAGTTATTGGGGAGATCAGAGGTAGAAAATAATTTGTATTGTAATCAAGTCACATATACTATACACATTCCTTAATTACATATATGTGTTGGGATCATTTCCAAATAGTATCCTACAAATAGTAACCATTCTACATTTTTAGCAAAGTGAGTACATTCTGACATTGTCCTTGCAGTTGCAGAATCTTTTTGGTCTCTGGGAACTTAATTGGTCTCTAAAGGGTGACATCAAGTAGGAAATTTTACATCTATTGCTTCTAGAACCCCTTGAGATGCTCAGGTCCCTCTAATTCCTGTTTTCCCCTACAAAGATTCAGGGTCTAGACAGCATATTATAACTGACAGGGAGGTAGCATGATATAGGGGAGAGAGCAGCTGCGAATTTAAAGGCCAATTCTAATGTTTACATGTGTAACCTTGGGCAAGACCTTTATTTCTCTAGACCTCAGTTTATTCAATTGTAAGATGAAGGGGTTGGGCTTCTGAGGTTTCTTCAAGTTCTAGGGTGGAGATGCTGCGCTTATTATTTATTTATCTATCTATCTATCTATCTATCTATCTATCTATCTATCTATCTGTTTGTTTGTTTGTTTGTTTGTTTGTTTATTTATCTATTGTTTTTGCAAGGCAGTGGGGTTAAGTGACTTGCCCAAAGGTCACACAGGTAATTATTAAGTGTCTGAGGCTGGATTTGCACTCAGGTCCTCCTTACTCCAGGTCTGGTGCTCTATCTACTGTGCCACTTTAGCTGCCCCGATCCTGTGTTTATTATTATAAGAAACAATTATCCATCTTTCTCTTGTTATCCTAATGACTCTAACATTTGGGTTTCTGATCTGTTGAAGAGCCTGTACTGCAAGACAGTACAATGAAATGGGATATTGAGAGTACCCTTTGGACATTATGCCAAGATAAGGAGACCCCATCAATAAGATATTGAAGAATTGTGGGTCAATTGTCCCCCTTTTTGCATCTTAATTTCCTCATCTATAAAATAAGAGATTTAGGCCAAATCAGGGATTCTTTATTTGGGTCTAAAGATTCCCAGGGGGCCCATGAATAGATTTCAGGAGGTCTATGATTTTGGATGGGAAAAATTAAATCTTTATTTTCCCTTTTATCTGGAATTTAGTTTCTTCAATTCTTTAAAAGTGTTATTCTGAAAAGAAGGCCATGGGTTTCACAGATCTGTCAGAAGGGTCCATGACTGAAATAAAGGATAGGAATCTGGGACTATATGTTCGATAAAATATTTTCCCCAAAACAAATGCTTTACCTTATCTCTTTCAGTCATCCATGCTAAGATTTGCTTATTCCACACTTTTCTCTACTAATTTGACCAAAGAACATTTTTGGACCTGGAAAATTGACAGAACACAGAGATCCTGATAGGGAAGGACTTGGGGGTAGATTGTGGTGGGAAAGAGTGTAAAACATCCATGGTACAAAAGATTAAAGGGGCAATTTTGGGCATTTACAGGGCGACTAGGTGGTGCAGTAGATAGAATGCCGGCCCTGGAGTCAGGAGTACCTGAGTTCAAATACGGCCTCAGACACTTAATAATTACCTAGCTGTGTGGCCTTGGGGATGTCACTTAACCCCATTTGTCTTGCAAAAAACCTAAAAAAATGCCTTTACAAACCTTAATGCACCATTTAAATGTTACTTTTAGTTGTGTATGTTTACAAACCATTAAGTGTAATTTTGATAATGCATTAATAGTCATAGAGGGATATTTAGAGAAACATTTAAAATATTTCTCATTTTATCTATCACTGGCATCAACATTTTCTCATAGAAGCTTAACCAAATAAAAATGTTGTGATCATTTCCTCAGTTAATATTCAACATCAGTGTTTTATGAAACAAAGCCTGGGAAACTCTAAACTCCTTGGAAGACCTCTGAACTCTAACCCAGGACACCAGTGTGAACCTTGTGGCAATTAGTGAACATACAGGAAGTGTGATGGAAATCACTGCTTCCTCTGCCATATTTGCACTCTTGCGACTCCCACTCCCCTGACCCTCCAATAAAGCAGGGGTTCCTAATCTGGAGCAAGTAGTCTGTAAATAGATTTCAGGAGTGCCAGAAACTTAAATGAGAAAAAATTCTCTATTTTCACAAATTTCTAATTAAATTTAAAATTGTCTTCAATTAATTAAAAAATATTAGATTTCATCTGGCTGACAAATGGTCCTATTCTATGCAACAGTTAAAGAGCCTTATTCTAGAGGATGTTTCACTAAAAATTAGTTTTATTACTAAAAGAAAAAAATTAGGAAGATCTGATCTTTAGGAGTTGCTTAGTTCAAATCTATTAAGAATCACAGAATTCACACACAATCCTATATTTTTAAATTTTTATTTTGGAGCTTACAGAGAACTTAGAAATCAACATAGACTGACAGATTGAAAATTGGAAAGAACATTTAAAGGACATCCAGTCTGCTCAATTAGTCCATTTTGAAGTGAAGAAACTGAGGTTCAGAGAGGTTCACATAATTAGAGGCAGGCTAGGACTTCAGATTCCAATGTCAATGAACATACATATGTCCATGCACCCATGCACCTATATACTTTTTCTGTGGATGCAGAAAACCACACCTAGAGAGGGGGCATGACTTGTCTACAGTGAAGGAGTAGCAGGGCTTTATTCAATTCTCCATGTTGCCTCCTTTATCTCAGTGTCACTGACACAGTGGGAATGCTGGAACCTGATGTGAAAGTAGTTGTTCAATGCTGGGGAGAAGTCTGCCAGAGAACAACAGCATCTTGCTTCTCTTTCCTGGGGTGCTGGTCCAATAGTCCTTGTATGGATTAAACTGCTTTCTAACAAGTGACATCCAAATGGGCAGAAATCAGTGTAGTATTAGTGGATTGCATTTGATGTCTATGGACTTTGGTGCATAGCTTTGTTCATCTATTCAGTATATTAGGTAAGTCAGACTCTTTAGGATTCAGTTTCTTCCTCTGTAAAATGAGGGATTAGATTCGATTATTTTTTGACATCCCCTCTAGAACTAACATTTTATTCTATGTTGCAAGGTACATTCCAGAAACGTATAGTTTCTTTTAGCTCTAATATGATATACTCTAAGTTATCTTCATGATCTAAGTCCTTAGACTCTATGAAAAGCACCCACAAATCTGAGGTGGTTTCTAAGGAGCTGCTCAGCCTGGCTCTAGTGGACTACTCCGAAGGAACCGTTTAAGACACGTTCAAGCTAACCTAGGGGTCATAGAGTCAACGTTCACTTCAAAATGTTAATTATATGAACCTCTCTGAGCCTCAGTTTCTTCATTTCAAAATGGAATAATTGAGCAGACTGGATGTCCTTTAAATGTTCTTTCCAATTTCCAATCTGTCAGTCTATGTTGATTTCTAAGTTCTCTGTAAGCTCCAAAATAAAAATTTAAAAATATAGAATTGTATGTAGATACCACCTAAGAGGTGAAGTTGAGAGAGATGAACAGTTTTCCTGGGGGAGAACTAACTTCACTGCTATATTCACAGGACAAGTTTGGGGAGAAATACCTGTGAGATCTGGATCTTCCATAGGACCTCCCTGTAGCTTTCAAAAATGTTGAAGTTAAATAAAAACAATCATAATTGTTAAATATTTTGACTTAGCATTACAAAAACAAAAGTATTTTTATATCTCTTCAGCCTCAGTGTCAGAAAGAGCTGACCTTCTATTATATTTGACACATATTAGCTGCATGTCCATAGATAAATCACATGACTTATCTGAATTTGTCTGAAATAGCTGAGTTTATGAGTGTATTTCAAGCTGTGTACATAGAGTGTCAGAATTCCTATTTATGATTGGGTCAGATTTCTCGGTTTTGGTCTTCCACTGACCAAATGTATAACACAGACAAGTCATTGAATGTTTCTGAGTTCCTATTATCTTATACATAAGGGAATAGGGATTAGATTTGTGATTTAATTGACATAAGCAACTCCCTTATGAAAAAACTCTCTCTATTAATGTAGATCAGAAAGTGGGGATAATACTTGTATTACCTCTATCATGAAGTAGATGATCTGGATAAGGAGTCCTTCACCTTTTTTATGCCTGAGATCCCTTTGGCAGTCTAGTGAAGCTTATGGATTTCTACTTTGAATAATTCTTTTAAATGTATAAGATAAAAGGATTACAAAGAAATTGAATTATATTGAAGCATAGTTTTAAAAAAAAACACCTTTTAAAGCCAGGTTTATGGACCCTAAGTTAAAACTCTTTAGTTTTCACCACCATAGTATTTTGGACAAGGAAATTCCCTACATTAAGGCATGTAAGAAATTTATCTGTAACTTAAAGAGTTAGTTAACATGAAACGACTGTAAACATTTGGGTTATTATTATTATTATTATTATCAAATGAATTATCTTATTTTTCTCTGATTATCATCCTTGTAATCATCCTGTTCTCATGGGTAGACTTCCTCTCTGCTCCCAGGGGATTTATCTTTGTCTGAGCTGCCTAAGGAAATGCTTCTCTACCTCTAGTAATTCAGCAGACTTTTATGAGACTGCAGCTGTTCCAGTCAGTTTAAATTCAGATCTCCTGAGAAAGGAAACATTTCCTTATGTATGAATGAGTTTCACATTGTCAAAAAGCCAAGTTTTATGGGGGTAAGAATATAGAATTGGAATATTAGAACTGGAAGGGATCTTAGAGATCATTTAATCTAGCTTTCTAATTTTATAAAGAAGGAAAGTGAAGCCAGAGGGAAGTGGACTTTACCAATGTCAAATAGATAGGGTTGGAACAGTCTCTAGTCTACTATGCTACAAGTTTAAGGACCAGGGAAAAGAATGTCACTAGGGTTCAAGGAGAAATAAGAGATTGGGGCAGAGAGAAAGGAGATATGATGAGGAGCATGGGGGGGGAGGGAGATGAAATGTGCTTAGGTCATCAAGACTGTCTCAAATTCTTTTTCATGCATGGAGGCAAGGGAATGCTTGTTGAT
The DNA here is from genome assembly GCF_037893015.1 of Macrotis lagotis. NCBI lineage: Eukaryota > Metazoa > Chordata > Mammalia > Peramelemorphia > Peramelidae > Macrotis > Macrotis lagotis. The sequence continues at coordinate 367,059,659 of NC_133658.1, forward strand.
TGATTGATTAGGGATATTTGACTCTTTCCCCTCTACCTTCTCCCTACTTAAAAGACTACAACTTCAGGCAATTTGAATAATCTGACAAGGTCCCAAGGGAGGAGGGACAATGAAACTTGAACAAGGAGTTCTATTAATGTTTTGGACCTCTGGTAGTATTATTGCTTGTAGGAAAAGATGCTTCTTGGGCACTGGGGGAAAGAGGATCTCAAAATATGAATTTCATCCTGCCTCATTCCAGTGTCAGTGACACAGAACAATTGGAGGTATAAAGGATAAGATATCTCTGACCAATGGGGGGTACTTCTCCAAGGTGTTAGCAGAATGGTAGAACTATAGTTCAAATTAAAAAAATTCAGAGCAAATTAGACACCATGTTAAGAGACAGATGGACTAAGGTGACTGTAAGGACATTTTCAAAGGAAGAAGCAAAGGGAGGAAGCAAGAGTGAACCTTCTCAGAGGTCATTATAATCTTAGGAATTTGCAAGACTTCCTTGGACAGGGGTCTCAGAAGCTCTAAATCTAGTGTAATTCCTCAGTATGTATGTATATATATATATATATATATATGTATATATATTTTAAATCACATAACCCTAGTTATGTGCCTGTGATTACTCCTTGTGTGTGCCCCAATGTATTCCTGCGCCTGAAGTTTCCTATTAGAAGATGTTAGTCTTCTTCGTGGGGCAGATAGATGGTGTAGTAGATAGAATGCTGGTCCTGGAGCCAGGAAGCCTCATTTTCCTGAATTCAAATCTGGCCTCAGACACTTACTAGCTATATGACCCTGGACAAATCATTTAACCTTATTTGTCTCAGTTTCTTCATCTATAAAATGACCTGAAAAAGGAAATGACAAACCACACTATATATTTGCCAAGAAAATCCCAAATGGAGTCACAAAGACACAGCTGAAACAACCAAAAAATAACCAATAGTCCTCTTCAGTCATCCTCCAGGTGTCTCTCCTCTTTGTCACTCCACCTATAGTTCTCTTTAGCTCCCAGCATATGTTGTATGTTGCTTCCTTTTCTCTTTCCTATGCTTCTTCTTTTAGTCATCTTATACAACATAATTTTCCTGTGACTGCAGCTCCTGGACCTATTTTTCTTTAGCTTCCAGTCAGTGATGCCTCATTCAGAGAATTTCACTTATTGCCAAGATGATAAGGAGGGAACTTTGGGATAAGGGGAAGCACTAGCAGCTGGTGAGACCAGGAGAGGCCTTACATGGAAGGTGGTATTTGAACTGGTTTTGAAGGAAATCAAGTTTTCCAAGAAACTGAAGTAAGGAAGACACGGAGGTGAAATGTCATATATGAGATCAATAACTAGGCCAGCAAGCCTGGAACCATAGATTTCTGAAGGGCAATGTGTAAGAATGCTAGAATGGGGCCAGGTTGTGAAGAGCTTTAAAAGCCAAACAAGAGAATGTGTATGTGATTCTAGAGGCAATACAGAACTGCTGAGGTTTGTCTGTCTTTTGGAAAGGGTAGTGACAAAGTTTGATCTTCTTTAGGAAATCACATTGGCAGCCATGTAGAGGAATGACCTGGAGCAGGCAGAGATCTGATAGAGGGAAACCCATAGGGAAGCTGCCTTATTAGTCCAGGAAAACCTGGAAAGACATGCAAGAAAGGAGGCTGAGTGAAGTGAGCAGAAGAACATTGTATACATTAACAGCAACATTGTTAGATGACCAATTATGATGAACAGTTACACTCATCAGTTTAGTGATCAAGGACAACCCTGAGAGACCGGTTAAGGAAAATACCATCTACATCCAGAGGAAAAAACTGTAGAGTCTGAATGTAAAACAAAACATACTTTGTTCATTTTTTAAAATGTCTTTTATAGTTTTTCTTTCTTTCTCATGATTTTCTCCCCTTAATTCTAATTCCTCTATCGTAATATGACTAATATGGGACTATGTTAAACACAATTGTGCATGTACAAGTTATATAAGATTGTTTACTGCCATGGGAAGGGGGATGGAAAGGAAGGGTGGTAGAAAAATGTGGAATTCAAAAACTTGCAAAAGGATTAATATAGAAAGCTACCTTTGCATGTGAATGGAAAAACAAAACATAATAAAAAAGTAGTCCAGGAAAATTAGGATGGTGACTGTGAATACAGGAAAGTAGTGAAAAAGGAACATTTGGGTATTATGTTAAAGATTTGATGGAGACAGAAGCAGGAAGATCAGACAGCTTATTGAATGTACAGAGTGAGTGGAATTAGGAGTACAGTTTGCCAGTTGAGGTGCCAGTAGATTGATGCCAGTAGAAAAAGCAAGTTAGGAAGAGAGATGATCTTAAGGCAAAGATAATGATATTTTTTGAGTTTTAGTTATATTATGTTTGAGATGCCTATGAGTCTTGGGCTGCTTTTAGGCAAATAAAAAAATGCTCCAGATTACTATTAATTAGAGAAATGTAAATTAAATCAATTCTGAGATTCCGCATCATATGCATCAAAGAGGAAAAGATGATAGAAAAGAAAAATGATAAATGTTGGAGTGGTCGTGGGATAACAGGCATAGTGATGTGCTGTTGGTGGAGATATGAATGAGTACAAATGTTCTGGAAAACAGTTTGAAATTATATACAAAAAAGTTACTAAAATGTACCTGCTCTTTGGCCCAGCTATTACTTTTAGGTCTATGTCCAAAAGAAGTCAAAGATCTTTATATACAATAATATTTATAGCAGTTCTTTTTTGTGTTGGCAAAATAATTTAAACTTAGAGGATGTTTAACAGTTAAGGAATGACTGAATAAACTGTGGGGTATGAATGATATGACAAACTATTATGCTCTAAGAAATGTTAGAAATAAGAGGATTTCAAAAAGACATGGAAAGACTTAACATATAACAATTCATATTGAATTAAGCAGAACCAGAAGATCAGCTTGTACTATTAAATAAATGTTATAAAAATGAACAGTATTAAAACTTTTATAAACTAATAGTGACTGAAACTGAAAAGTGAAATCAGCAGTCAGATCAATTTATACAATACCTTGAAAACAAAGTACTATGATCAATACAATGACCATTTATGACTCTAGACCATCGATGATGAAACAAAGCATCCATTACAGAGAAGTCATGGATTTAGACTAAGTAATGAGACATATGTATATATGTATCACTTTTTAGTTTTTTAGTTTTTTTTTTTTTTAGTTTTTTTGCAAGGCAAATAGGGTTAAGTGGCTTGCCCAGGGCCACACAGCTAGGTAATTATTAAGTGCCTGAGATCGAATTTGAACTCAGGTACTCCTGACTCCAAGGCCCATGCTCTGTCCAGTGCGCCACCTAGCGGCCCCGACATATTTTTCCAAAAACACCTTTGAGGGAATTTATTCTGCTTGACTGCAACAAATATTTGTTACAAGAAATTGTTATTTTTCTTTTTTCTTTTTTAGTATAGTGGGAAGTAGCAGAGAGAGAAAATAGATTTCTGTTAACTTTTAAAAAATAGCGAGATGGGGTGCTACAATTGTGAAATGTTTCAAGTACTTCCATATGAGGCTATTGTATTATTAGTTTGGCTTAACCATTTTTATTTTGTTACAAGAGAACTCTAACAAAGCAGGAATAATTGGTTAAACGTTTGCGATGTCAAAACAAACCACAGCAATATATTTATAGCAGCTCTTTTTCCAATGGCAGAAAACTGGAAACTAAGAGGATGACTATCAATTGAGGAACAACTGAACAAGTTCTGGTATGTGAATGTTGTGGGAAACTATTATTGTGCTGGGAAAAATGACTAATTCAAATTGCTTAATGGGCAATATGTTTATATTTTATCTGTATTTTCTCTTGTGATTTAGACATTTCAGTTGTGACTGACAGATTTTCTTGGCAAAGATACTGGAGTGGGTTTGCCATTTCCTTCTCTAGCTTATTTTACAGATGAGGAAACTTGAGGCAAATGGGAAGATGCTTGAGTCTTCCTGATTTCAGGCCCTGACTCTGCCATCTAGCTTCTCCATAGATATGTCCACATACATATATTGTATGCATGTGTTTATATATATATAATACATATATATATTTGTGAATATGAATTACCTGCATAGAGATGATAATTGGATCCATGAGAACTCAAATGAAAGAGTTCAGAGCAAGAACAAAAAGATGACCCAGAACAGAAACTTGGGAATATATTCACAGTTAGAAAATGATGATTTTGAAGAGGATACTGAGAAGTCATCAGACAAATTGAAGGTAAACAATTAGAGGACAATGGCAGAAAAACAAAAAGAGAAGAGAAAATTTAGGAACAAAAGATAACCAACAGTGTCAAGAGCTACAGAGGGGTCAGGAAGGATGAGGACTGAGAAAAAACCATTAACTTGGTAATTTTGTATAGAGCTGTTCACTTGAATGATGGCATTGGAAGTTGGATTACAGAGGGTTTAGAAGAGGATAGAAAGGACATAGCGTTTGATGGAGAAAAAATGAAAAATTATAGGGTGACAGTAAGGGGATAGTAAAAATTAATTGTTTTTTAATTAAAGATTTTATTTATTTTGAATTTTACAATTTTTTCCCCAATCTTACTTCCCTCCCCCACCCCCCACAGAAAGCAATTTGCCAGTCTTTGCATTGTTTCCACGTTGTACATTGATCCAAATTGAATGTGATGAGAGAGAGATCATATCTTTAAGGAAGAAACTTAAAGTATAAGAGATAACAAGATCAGACAATAAGATATCAGTTTTTTCCCTAAATTAAAAACAATAGTCCTTGGACTTTGTTCAAACTCCGCGGTTCTTTATCTGGATACAGATGGTATTCTCTGTTGCAAAATTGTCCCTGATTGTTGCACTGATGAAATGAGTGTGTCAATCAAGGTTGATCATCACCCCAATATTGCTGTTAGGGTATACAGTGAAAAACTATTTTTTAAGGTTTTTTTTGCAAGGCAAATGGGGTTAAGTTGCTTGACCAAGGCCACACAGCTAGGTAATTATTAAGTGTCTGAGACCAGATTTGAACCCAGGTACTACTGACTCCAAGGCTGGTGCTTTATCCACTATGCCACCTAGCCGCCCCTATTTTTTTTAAGAGTAGAAAAGACTTAGTCAAAATTTTTAGACAGCTGGGAAGGAAGCAGTAGATAAGGAGAGATCAAAGATGATAATGCAATTCTATGCAATATTGTAGAGATTGGAATCAAGAATACACATAGAGAGCTTGACTTTAGTGAACATTTCTTCATCAGAGACTACAGTAAAGGAGGAGAGAGTTGGAAAGGTTAGGCTGTGAGATGAGAGAAGGGGAAAAGGAGCTTATGGTCAGTGACTAAACTGATGTATGTAAGAAGCCTTGGAGAAAATGAGTGATAATGTCATAAAAATATGAGGTCTACTTTGTTTAAATGTCTGATGCATGATCATTGTATGTTATATATCATGCTTTGGATATAATCCACATGAATCTTAAACATGTATCTGGAATAATTTTTAGGAACTGTAAATACTTTTTCATGGTATGGGAGAATATGTTTAGTATTGCAAAGTTCTATTTCATTCTAGAATGAAGCTTGTTATAGTGCTTGAATCCCTTCCCCAACTACATTACCAAGATCCTGTTCCAGTACCCAAGAGGCTGAAAGAAATAACCCTCACTAATTTGGAAAAACTAGTTTTCCTAAAGAAACTTGATGGCCTAAAGGTACAATTTACTGCTGGTCAGATGAATGGGAACTCCCTCAATATTCTATGTGAAGTACCATCACGGGTGGGAAATATCTGACTTGGATATTGAGGAAAGGAGGGATAAGACTGATTTTTACCTGGATCCAATGCAGTATCAGTGACAGAGACCTAATTAGAGAAGTGAGGGTGAATGAGTTCCTAGCCAAATGGGCATGTTTTATAAGGCCAGAAGCTGCACAAACAAGTTTCCTTTCTGTTTGGAGACAGGTACAGAGAAGTCCCTGAAGAGACTTTATGGAGAATGTTCACATTTTTCCAGAGCTTTCAAGTTTAAAATTTATGAATTCCATGGGGTAAGAATGTCCATTCCTATTTGGCCTATGAGCAAAAAATGAGACCTGTTTCCACAACTTGAATAATATGGAAATATATTAAATATGATTGTACAACCTACATACATTTATTCCTTGTCATGGGGAGGGGGAAGGGAAAGGAGGGTGGTAGAAAAAATGTGGAACTCAAAAGTTTGCAAAAGAATGAATGTAGAAAACTACCTTTGCATGTAATTGGAAAAAATAAATAAAATTACAAAAAAGAAAGATAAAAATGAGACTCAGTCATTTCCCAGCTAGTAGCAAAGCTAGAACCTGAACCCAGACTTTCTTGTTCCAAGTATAGTGCTATTTCCTTTACACTATAATGGAAAGTCCTCTTTCCCATACCTCAGGAAGAAAGATATTTGTGGTACATCAAGATACAGGAGATAGTAACTTTTCAAGAGTTGATGCTTTTTTAAACTTGATTGCATTATTCTCTAAAAGTGTTTAGCTTGCTGACAGAAATTAGTATTTTTTTTTTGTGATGTGGTCCCTGGCAGTAAGAAATGGATACATTCAAATTGATAATAGTTTCCTTTCAAACTCTTAATTTCAGGGTCAAACAAATGGTCCCTTAGCCTTTGATGTGGCTATCCAAAAAAAGTCTGAGAAACTATATTAATTTTACTTCCTCTCAAAAATCTGTAACTTTTAAACTTGATTCAATTTGGTGAGCAATTATTAAATACCATAGTAGTGTGCAGGCCACCTGACCAAGCTTTGAACTCTAAGTTTAATTTAATTCATTTCAACAAGAACTTAGTATGAATCTAACATGTGAAGACTTTAATATGTGAATTGATTTTTTTTGGGGGGTGGAGATGAGACATTCAGGATTAAGTGACTTGCCCAAGATCACACAGCTAGTAAGTCAAATTTGAACTCAGGTCTCCCTCATTCCAGCTTCATATTCTGTCCACTGCACCACCTATTTGTCCAGAGATGTGAATTCATTTTAACAAATATTTATTGTGTCTATGAAACATCTTTCAGATCTTGCCACCCTGACTTAATTTCTCCCATAGTTTCTACTCTTTCCCCATTCTTCCCTCATACCTGCTTCTTGTCTCTCTAAAGTCCACTCAGTTTCCAGTTTTCTGAGTCAGTTATAACTAACCACTCCTTGGCTGATAAAAGAAATCTCCAGGAAGCAAACTAGTAATAATTTTCTGCAAGATAGGGACAAGTTCACCACTTAACCCATTCAACAGCTGTTATTTTGAATGCAATTGGTGGAAAGTGAATTGAATTTGGAGTTAAAGGTCTTGGGTTCAAATCACCCTCTCTGTCACCCACTACCTATGTGACCTTGGGAAAGTCATTTAATTTCTTACTCTTCTAAGGTCCCTTATAGTTTTCTAAGATTTTGTGATCTATGGATATGACATATCCTCATGAAAGCAAGAATTTATCTTATCTAAGTAACATATTGAATCCAAATTCAATTCAATTCAGTTGAATAAACATATGTTGCTGTGCTTAGAGCCTTTACATTAAATTCACTTGCTGGCTCTTGAAATAAGTCCTCTCTTATGAATATGAGCTCTGGCACCAGGAAATGGATAAATTCAGGCTAGTTTAACCACTGTTGGAATTGCTGGCCCTTTTCCTGATCTCATTCATCAGCAATTCCAGGTTGAGAAGTCCTACGGTCACTTTAATAAAGTTTCTACAGCAATGTGTTCAGCTCTATAGTTTCCCTTTTATCTTTCTCTTAGTCATACACAAAACTGAGAGAGAGACTTTGAAATCTCCTACAATTATAGTATTATTGTCTATGTCTTCTTGTGGTTTAGTTAATGTTTTCTTTATGCTAAGGCATTTGGAGCGTTGGAGTTTAATATTGATATTGGTTTGCTATCTGTGGTTCCTTTCAGCAAAATGTGGTTTCTTTGTTTATCCATTTTTCTGTTTTGGATGTGTATTTTGGCTCTGCCTGATAGTGTGATTACAACTGCTGCTTTTTTGGATTCACCTGATGGATAATAAATTTTGTTCCAGTCTGTGGACATGTTTATATGTCTTTGTTTTTCTTTAAAATGTGTTTCTTGTAAGCAACAGATTGTGGGATTTTATTTTCTGATCCAATCTGTTACTTCATCATTTTATTGGATTGTTTAATCAATTGACATTTAAAGTTTTGAGGATTAGGTTTATACTTGTCTCTCTTTATTGCTAATACACACACACACACACACACACACACACACACACACACACACACACAGACACACGTATATTTTTTTCCCTCCAGATTTGGATTTTTCCCCTTCTTCCTCTGTAAACATAGAACTAGCTGTCTTCAGTTAGTTTGTTTTTTTTAAAAGAAAAAACCCTATTGCTACCAAGATTAGGGTTATGTTGCTACTATCTAGTCTCTTTCACTAACCTTTATATTTTCCTCCCTTTCATTTGTTATCCCTTTCCCTAGTTGTGGAATTATACTTACTAGGTCCTTTTTCTTTCTTGTTTTTATCAACATAATTTCAATTGTGTTGAATTCTTTGTCACCACATTTAGGGTTTTCTTGACAAAGATACTGGAGTGATTTTTCCATTTCTTTCCTCCAGCTCATTTTATAGACGAGGAAACTGAGGTAAACAGGGTTAATGGCTTTCTCAGGGTCACACAACCATTAAGTGTCTGAGGCCATATTTAAACTCAGGTCTTCCTGACTCTAAGAGCAGTATTCTATTCATTGTGCCACTAGGTGCCCCTTTTGTTTTTGTGTAGTTATTTAGTTATAACTATATATATAAAACTATATACAGTTATATAGTTATTTCTTTCCCACCTTTTTCCTCTAAATTAATGATATAAAATATACCATTCTGTTATTACAATCTTTCTAGTAGTTTATGCTTATGCTCAAGATTTTGAATTGAATTTTCTTATTCCTGGGATCTTTAGGAATTTGTCTTTTTTCTCTTGTTTTACCTACTGTACAATTTCTGATTCCTCCTTTGAAGGCAGTTTCTTTTGGGGTCATAACTCAGCACCATCTCAGACTCTTCCCATGCTGGACAGTTTATCATTCACCAGTTTTGGTCTTTATCTCAAGTGACTTCTCTGAGAGGACTGAATTTAGCCCAACTGTGATCTGGATACTCTTTTTTTTTTAGGCTTAGTGGAATGCTGCACACTTATACACATATAGTCTGTCTCAGTTTTTTTTTTTTTTTTGTTTCCCAGTTCTCTGGTTGAGATCTTTTGTAGATTAAACTCTAGTACACTATTGTTCTAAGCTAAATAGCCTTCTGTGGTTTGGATTTCCTTGACACTGAGGTAGGGAGATAGAGAGTTATTTTTTTTTCTGTAAAACATTAGGTTGACTTGTGCAGTTATGCTGATAGAGCATGATGATAAGTGGGTGAAAGAAAGGTATTTGAGTAATTAGGGAATCAGGGATTATTAGCCTTCTTTGCTTTTAGTTCATTGGGCTTTTATTTATTTTGTTTGTTGTTTTTGTTGATTTTAATTTTTTGTAAGGCAGTGGGGTTAAGTGACTTGACCAAGACCATACAGCTAGGTAATCATGTGTCTGAGACTGGATTTGAACTCAGGTCCTCCTGATTCCAGGGTCAGTGCTCTATCCACTGCACCCCATAGCTGCCCTGGGCTTTTATTTCTTTTGGGTGTCTTACACCATAGAGATCTGAACTTTATTGTTTACTCATAATTCTTATTTTGAAGAGATTGGAGATGTCATGAGGATTGGAGAAAATGTTTAATTCTCTCTCTTGTTGGTTATGAGATCTATAAATACATGATAATATTAATTCTTAAATATAAAACATTTACAAAATTAAAAGAAAAAGCAAGCATAATCTTAACATTTAATCAATAGAAGAAGATAAGAATAGGAATAATCAAAATATAATGTCCAACTTATAGTCATATTATAGCTTTGGTCACATTCTCTCACAAAAGCATAGTGGACCCACATTTATAGAAATCTAGAAAGGAGGTGCAAGAGTAGGAAAATCCATGTGCCCAGGGCAATCTATGACTCTGGATGGTAGGCTTGATGTCCTGGGACTCTTCAGAGAGTAATCTGTTGTTTGTTCTATATTTTGAAGAAGACCAATGGCATTGTGGGTGATAATTGTCCTGGGTCTCTTCAGTGAATAATTTATTGTTTGTTCTATATTTTGAACAAGACCAATGACATGGTGGGTAATGATTGTCCTGGGTCTCTTTAGAGTAACCTATTTTTTGTTCTATATTTTGAAGAAGATCAATGACATTATGCTAGTCTTGACCAGCACATGAATTGAAGTAAGGGAGAGCTGCACAAAGTTGTCAGTCTCACTCTCCCAGGGTGATTGACAGTTAAAGGCAAGACCTTCAATGGTCCAGGATGCAGTGGATGGCGGTGTGTTTGATGACTGATGAAGCTCTAGGCCTTCTCCATTGCACCTGCTTCAGCCACTTTCATGGCCATTGACACAAAGTGTTCTGATCCACCCATACTTGAGGTACACACCACCCTACTACAACTCATGGGGAAAATAAACTCTCTATTATCTGTTCCCCTTATGTTCCTTACTATTTATCTGCTGGACAAAATCATTTCTTTGCTATACTTCAGGTAATGAAGCAGTAATAAACTCTTTTAGTACACAACTACCCTTGAAAGGGTGCTGAGAAAGCACTTCTCTAAGTGACAAATAACACTCCCACTGAAGCTATGTTGGAGAAAGAGAATACCTTTCTATTCTTTCTCTGTTTCTATATATTCTATATTTCTATAGCCAGTTATTCAAATAAGGATAGATTCTATTCTGTCTAATCAGAAAATTGTACCTCTTCTCACAGCAAAGGAAGTCTAAAATCTCTGATCCTCTCTAAGTTTCTCCTCAAACTGAAGATGGAGAAAGAAGTAAAAGAAAGTAAAAGAAACATTTCCCTCTGTCCCCCCCCCCCTTACCCTCAAGTTTCCCTTCTTTCAGTTGTAGAATATTTTAGAAAGTAGTGACTCAGATCAAATAGCTCTTTTCACAGCTCTGGAAAGTCTCAAGCTCCCCTTAGTGCTCATCTTGCAAATAGCACATCTCCAGAACAACTCTTGTCACCTTTGCTTTGTTTCCTGAAAGTGACTTTTCTTGTAGTTTTTTTTCCAATCATCTTTTGATCTCAGTTCCCCTTTCTTTTTTTCTCACCTTAAAACTGATAACTTCTCTGACTTCATGGCTCAAATCAGTTCTTCCTTATAAGCAGTGACTAATCTTTAACTCAAGTTGTGAAATTCAACAATTCCATCTTTTTGATGACCCCCTAGTTTTCCTGTAGTCTCTAAACAGTTATTTGATTTATAATTTCTCTGTTATAAGCTTCATAATTGTAAAAACAGTTACATGCTAATAACCTATGGGTCATATTGTCCTGCAGTTACAGTTACCTTAGTTACTGCTTTGTTTTCAAACAGGCACATTCATCTTAAGAACAGTTAGTTCTCTATGTGATCCTTAGATTAGTTTGTCTTCAACATTCTATTTGAAAGGGATATTTCTTGAGTTGATTTTTAAAATTTTTGCTTACCCATATGTATTTATTTCTATCACCTTAAGGAACCAAATTATTTACATTTGAAAAAGAGCAGCACTTTGTACAGATATGAAGAGGTCTTAGAAAAGTTGGCTTAAGTTGGTTGGAGGACCCCCTAGGAATGGAGCTAAATTCCCAAGTTTTAGCCTATGACTGATCTTGTCTGTCCATATCTGCTAGCATGAAGAAGTTTTAAAATCAGTTCTTTAAAGAATTTGTCATTTAGTTAATAGACTATAGGAATAGTTAGTTTGGTGAGCATAAAGCCTCATTCTAAAGTATAACCAGATGCAGTCTGGTTTTTGTGGGGATAGAAGAGAGGATATTTTGGCTGAAAATACTGAACACAAAACCTGTACTTCTGGCCCTGATTTCTAAGAAATGTGGGTTACTTTTGGGTTAGGATACCCAACCTACCATCCACCTTGGGGTATACAGTCTAGCATAATAGGAAAAATGTTGAACTTACAGTCAGACATGGATTTGAACCCAACTCTGCTATGGACTTTTTGTTAGATCCTGGAAAAGTCCCTTAACCCTTTGGATATCATTTTCCTCTTTTATAAATTGAGGAAGTTGGATTGGAATCAAGGGCTCAATCATTTTTTTGTGAAATAATCCCTTTTGATAGCAAACATATGGACATATTAGCAAAAAGTTTTTAAATACATAAAATAGGATTACAGTAGAATTGAATAATATTTATATATGTATATAAAATATATAGTATATATCACTTTATGTATATAGATACATATATATAGATGTGTATTTGTTATATGTATTTGTATGTGCTATAGATATACATATACACAATGTGTATATCTGCATATATATTATGCATATGCTGTATGTGAAACAAGTTTATGAACCCAAGTTAAGAGCCCTTGGATTGATAATTTTTAAAAATTAAATTAAATTAAAAATTTCCACTTACATGTCAAGACATATTAGATAATTTCTATGTTCAGACATGGGTTTGTACCCAACTCTGATATGGATTAGCTGTTTGATCCTGGAAATAAATTTTAAAAACCATACTTCCCAATCCTATGACTGGACAATGCTGCCATCTTGTAGTCATAAAGTAGAATGCAGAATGCCATAATCTCAATAGCTGTAAGGTAGGAGGGACCTGACCATTTATTACTTCATATGGGAAATCTGTCTTAATTTTTACATGTGATTATTTCAATTTTAAATTATTACCTCTTACTTGTGCCACCAAAATAAGAAGTATTCATACAACCCTGCCTTCAGATGCCATTCATCGAAAATAGTTTATCATTGTCAACAGAAAGGAGAGTTGAATCTTCTAACTTTGGTGTCTGGTGCTAATATTAGCTGGTTTTTTTTTTTGGTCAAAGGTTTTGTTACTGTTCTGTTTTTGAAGTCACTGTGTATATTATTCTTTTGACGGCATTTTCTTTACTCATATAAGCATTCCCATATCCTTCCGAATTTTTTCCTTATATTTAAAGAATATTCCATTATAGTGGTATGCTATAATTTGTTTAGCCATTCCTCAGTTGTTGGGCATATATTTTGCTTTCAATTTTATATCATCATAACTGATGCTACCATGACCATTTTTTATAAAGAATGATATTTTCTTGCCAATGATAACTTTCTGGAGTCAAAATCTCTATAATTGAATCTTGGGGACAAAGGGTATGGGAAATTTAGTAACTTTCATTGCAGGATTGAGGCAACTGTGCGAGGCATGGGGTGGGGTGGGGTGCTGGAGTGGGTAGTGGATAGAGCACCAGACTTGGAGTCAGCAAAATTCTGAGTTCAAATCCATCCTTAACTGCTTACTAATTTTATGACTCTGGGCAAATCACTTGACCCTGTTTTCCTCAATTTCCTCATCTGTAGAATGAGGATAATAGCAATACCTACCTCCTGAGCTGCTGTGAGGATCAGATGAGATAACAATTACCTGAAACATAATAAGCATTAGATGTTAGCTATTTTATCACTATGAGGATGTTGTTAATTGCAAATTGTTTCCTAAGAACAGTTCAATGGATTCACAACTCTACCTCTTATTTTCCAAAATATCCTTCCTGTATGTGTCAAGAATCTTTTAAGATGAATTAAGTTTAAATTTTGCTTTTCCATGATGTTGTCCCTTCTTAAAAGTAATAGAAAGGTAGTTCATTATATTGGAAAATGCAATCGAAATAATCAAAAATCAAAGGCAAATGATGTTTAGAGAATGCATTATTCTTAATTCAGTAAGAAGGAAAATGGAATTTAATTTTATGCTGACAGTAACAATCCAAAATGCTTTTATGATGCCATGAAGGCTATTAATAGGCCAAAAACCTGTGGTACACCACAATTATAGTCTCATTGATCAGGGATAAGGACATGAAGATGGAGAGATGGGGGAATATTTTCCTAGTGTCCTCCATAGTCTGTCATCAATCAATGTTGAAGCTATTGATCATATCAATCCCTCTTTAGCTGTATTTACAACTGAAGAAGAGATTTTTTGAATGCCATTAAGCTCCTTTCATGTGACAAAATGACTAGTCTATTCAAGCTGAGATTTGCAACACAGGGGGTCCACTGCTCATACAAAAGCTGATTGAAAATTTTCAGGTTATATGGCAAGAAGAGGTCATCTCCTTGGAGTTCAAGGATGCCTCCATTAATCATCACTATAAAGGTAAAGGAAATAGATAATCCTGTGACAATCACCGGCTAAGCTCTCTTGGCTATTGCTGGCAAGATTTTTGCTAGAATCATCCTTAACAAGCTAATCCTTCACCTAGAAGATGGTTATCCATCTGAGAGCCAGTGTAGATTCAGAAAGGGCTAAGGAATGGTTGATATAGTATTTGCTTCCTAACAACTCTAGGAGGAATTTGCCTATCAAAATGAGCTCTATAGAGCTCATTACTCTATGCTTGTGAAACTTGAACAGTATATCAGGGTCATGCCAGGAAACTAAATTGCTGTTTTTTGAATTGTCTTAGGAAACTTTTCAAGATCACCTGGCAAGACAAGGTACCACACACACTGAGGTCTTTTCTCAGGCTCAACTGCCAACCCTTCAAATTCTACTGCAGAGTGTTCTGAGGGGCTGGCCACATTGTTCAAATGCCAAACATATGTTTGCCTAAGAGATTATTTTAAGGACAACTCATGCAAGGCAGGAATTCACATGGTGGTCTGAAGAAGCAATACAAGGACACTCTCAAGGTTTCTATGAAGAACTTTGGAATTGATTGCGTGACATGGGAGACATTGGCAAAGGACCAGCCCACATGGCATGTCTGCATCAAAGAAGGCGCTGTGTTCTATGAGCAAAACAGACCTGCAGTAGCTCAAAATTAATGAGCAGTTTAGAGACATCTCCACTCCAAATGTTCACATGGATTATTTGTGCCTGACCTCTGGTAGAGCATTCCAAGATCATATTGGTCTGATTAGCCACAGTTGGACACACTGTACCTTGACTCTAACATAGTGATATCACTTTGGTCCTCTTCAAGAATAAAGAACAACAGCTACTCAGATCCTGGTGGAAATGATTATGGACCTTGAAACTAAGAAATCCAGGAATAGCAATATCTTTCAGACATTCATCCCTATGCCTTGCTTTTCCATTGTATCCATTATCCTGGGAAGCAACTATTGTGGAGAAGGGGTTCAACATTCCTGCCATCAATAACTGATCAACTTTCACTAACAGGTAGAAGAGTCCTTAGGTATAGCATCACTTCCCTTCCTCACTTTCTAGTTCATTAAACTTTACTTCAGACCAGTCTTGGTATCCATAGTCTAAAGAAAAAGCTTTTGTGAAGAATAGAACTGACCATTTCTTACATTGTTATAGCAGTTCTCAGTAGCTACAGCTACCTCAGTAGTTTAGAAAGCTCTCACCATCAAATTCCTTGTCAAATGGCTCAACATCAAAAACTAATAATGGGAATTACATTAAAGAAGATGCAGTGCCATTTACTCTATTCCTGTACTCTAAGGACCAAGAAGCTTTTTCTGACTTGTTGCTGAAATCTCTTATATGTATTATTTCTTTCACTAGGATATGAACTTCTTAAGAGCAGGGACTATTTGCCTTTCTATTTATATGCCTAGCTCTTGGCACAGATCTTTCAACATACTAATTGTGTAATATATGATTTTTTATTCATGTTGGTTAATGTATGTCTCCTTATTTTATGCCTCATTGAATATTAATACTCAGAGAATATTTCAATAAAACCTATCTTTATGATAATACCTGTCAAGGATCCTTTCAAGATTTTAACAAATGTCAAGTACATTTTTTTTTTTTTTAGGTTTTTGCAAGGCTTGCCCAAGGCCACACAGTTAGGTAATTATTAAGTGTCTGAGGTTGGATTTGAATCCAGGTACTCCTGACTCCAGGGCCGGTGCTTTATCCACTATGCCACCTAGCTGCCCCACATTTCTTATCAGAAAGGAGTTTTATTTTATTTGATCCACCAGCTCAAATACTAGAAACACAGTGAAACTTAGTATTCTCTCTACCTTTTAGCCAAATTTGTGCCTGAAGTTCTGATCTACTTTAGGAAACCATCTATGAAAGTCCGTCTGATCCTTGTTTATATGATGTTTGGTCATTCTCATCAATATTTTACAGAGATGAGAAAGCTGACTTTTCTGTAGGATTACTGATGTGCTCTTGATCAAAACTTTTGGTAATGTGATTTTCCTAATCATTTATTTTTATTCTTTTTGTAATCTTGAAAAATGACCCTTCAGACGTTTAAAAGCTGTGTCACCTCCAGCTTATATTTCTTTTGGGGTTATTGGTCCAGTCATTCTTTCTGACTCTATTTTTATTCACGTCATTTACACATTCATATAGCACATTGAATACTGAAATATTTGATTTCAAATATACCATCAATGGAGAAATTGGACTGTTAGAAAAATTAACATTTGTTCTTTTTTTCTATCAATGTTCAACAATTCTTTTAATGTTATCTCTAAGTGCTCTTGGGATACCTTGACCTTTGTTGGATATCATGCCAAACTTTCTACAGACTCCATTTTCCTTTCCATTACTTTACACTCTTTTGTGATGTATACTGCTATAGATTCTACCATCCTCTTATATAAATATTCTACAAATGAATTTGAACTTTGTATCAGTGCTTCCCTTTACTGTTGAGTCTATGCTTGGCAGGGAAATATTCACTAACTAGAACATTTTCTGAGTTCTTCACACCTCTTTATTGTGATTGTAAAAAATATTTTGAAAGAAATGGTGAACACCAGTTAATCACTCAGATTATCCTTTTTCTTTGTCTATTTCTCACTTTTAAGTGGTTATAACTTGGATTGTTGTATTCACACATCTAATTTTTATTGTTGCTTTTAATTTGACAATGAAATTGCTCTGACAACTAGTTGGTTGTCTGAAACAGATAAAAATAACTCCCACATCACTTATCAGTCATCTATTTGTTATGGTTGAGTAACTTGCATGGTCTTATGCTTGCCATGCCAAGAATCTTCTGAATCTTCTTGAAGGCAGTATTTAAGATATTTAGATATGAGTCTTCAGAACTTATTTTTTCCATCTTTCTTCATGTATCAAAGTATATGTTGACTTAGGAGGATCTTATCAAATTTTTTAAATCAAGTTAGTGAGCATTTATTATCCACCTGTGCGCCAGACTCTATAACAAGTGCTGGTATATTAAAAGCAATTATCTTCATGATGATATTTTTATTTGTCTTCATCATGAGTACCACAAGGGTAGAGGACCCATTGTCCCATGAAATGATGTTTCTCACATTTTTAAGCCTCCTTTATATTCTACTCTAAGGAGTTTGCTGGACTTTGAACCACAACTTCCTTATGCCTTCTGGTTTAATATAGTGAGAGTGAAAGTTTCAATTCTTAGAATTATATATATATATATATATATATATATATATACTCAATCAGCAAAGACCTCATATTTAGAATATTAGCTCTTTGTTTTGTTCAGTCATTTCAGTCATGTATAATTCTTTGTGACCCCACTTAGAGTTTTCTTAGCAAAGAGACTGGAGTGATTTGGTATTTCCTTCTCCAATTCATTTTACAAATGAGGAAACTGAGGCAGAAAGAGCTAAGTGACTTGGCCAGGACCACTCAACTAATGAGTGTCTGAAGTCAGATTCAATTTTAGAAAGATGAGTCTTTATGACTCCAGGTGGGGCATTCCATTCATTGAGATACCCCACTGTTCCATATTAACACAAGTCAGTAATAATGGTATGAAACACAAGTGACTCTAAGCACCTTTTGTCCCTTTTTTCTGTTACTTTGTCACCATCACTTTAGACCCACATGAGAGGTTCTCAGAAGACCAATATTTATTTTTGTTTTTTTCATGTAGTATTATAAACAAAGAATTCATCACTTAGTGGCCAACCTGTGGTAGTGAACATCTTCACACTTAGACTTTTCTAGCTAGGATATGTTTGTAGATAGTTTATATAAAATCACACATATAATCCAATTTCAAAAGGATTGGGGAAGAAGCCTCAAGTGATTTTTTTTTTTGCTAGGCAATGGAGTTAAGTGGCTTGCCCAAGGCCACATAGCTAGGTAATTATTAAATGTCTTATGCTGGATTTGAACTCAGATACTCCGGACTCCAAGGCCAGTGCTCTATCCACTGTGCCACCCAGCACCTAGTTGTGGGGAATACTACCTTACCTTACAGAGATACTGTAAAGGGAAACTTTTGCGCCACACAGTATCACTGGCTCCCGTGGAGTGGTAAGGGAGAGTATGTTGACTCTATCAACAAACTAGTCTGAAGGCATATATTTTCTCTCCTGGTCATGAAATTTGATAGGAACCATTGTATTTGTATTTGATATGCTAATGACATGTTTGGAGTTCTTTGGCAAAAAAGATTTCTACTCATATTATTTATAATATGAATGTTAGCTCTCTCTTACCCCAGATGTTGTTTCTTGCATGGAAGTCAGCTTTCCAATGGGATTACAAGGTCTTTAAAGATATTACTGCCTTTTCTGTTTTTAACATCTTTCATAGTATTGTACGGTAAAGATTGTAAGATTTTTGTTTTTTTATTTCCTGGGGGTGGAATGAGTGTGGGATGCAGAAAAGAAAATTCTCAAATCCAGTGGTTCTAGGAAGAGAAAGAGGAATTAAATGGAAGAGTTCAAGAAAGTGAGTAGAAAGGAGCATCTCAGAAGTATTAAGGAGTCTGGTCATAGGCAAAAACCAGAAGTTTGATCTGTGGTATCTCTGATTAGGCATCTGTCTAACACAGTCATCCTTGAACAGATTAGAATCTTTATAGACAGGCAAGAAATGGAAACTGAGGTTTTAAAAAAATGCAGCAGTTTTATTTTTATACAAACTACAACACCAGAGTTCATTGAGTCCTATAGTTAGTACATAAAATAAAAAATAACCATTCATAAAACTTTACAATAAGGGGGTTCCTTCTACATGTTAATTCATACAGTACATAAACATTTCCAGTGTACTTTAAAAGGGTCATTCTCCTGATGAGGCAATTTACATTTCTCTTCTAGTAGGAGACACAGGATAGGACCACGTAGGCATGCTAATGAAAAGGAAAAGAAAGAACCCAATTGATTCCTCTAGCGTCCCCTTGAGGCAATTGATTGGATGGAAGCTCGGAGAGGTTTAATCAATTGGCTACTTCACTGCAATAGGCACCTGTGAAACCATGGTTTCAAAGCAATGGGAACTTGTCAGAAATCTTCTGTTATGTATGGGATGTAGATTATGCCTAAGCTCTCCCTGAATTTTGAGGATTTGGAAGTCTGTGAAAGAAGACACTGGCATGCTGACATGTGCCAATTCAGTTAGTTTTCCTTCTGAAAACTGCAGCCCCAAACACTGGCAAGGTCCTCTGGTTGATGGGTATGATTAGTCAGGGAAATAATTAGCTCTGTGACCCTCTGAGAATACCAGCTAGATAACAGAAGCGGAGAAAGGAGAGGAAGGCAGGATACTTACCTCGGGTAGATGCAAAAATCAACTGAGGGTTATCTAGCAGCATCAGAAGAATTCTTTCCCTAAGTCCTTGACTACAGGACTGAAGTACACCTTTGAAGGTGCTAACGCCATCCTACTATTTACATTTGGATGAACTATATACAAAATAAGTGTAAAAAGGGAACATGTTCTGGCTAATGGCAGAAAGTTAATACAGTTAGTAAGGATCAATGAGTTAGAGGCACAGTTTGTGCAATGTCACAGCTGGATAAAAGTGTTTATTATTGTGAGGGGCTAGGGCTCAGTCTTTAGAGGGTTGTAGTTATTTTTTGAATTGCCAGCCTAGATCCCTGTTCTCCTCAAAAATATTGAATGAAGATAACCACGTGCAAATTCATGCTCAGAGTTGTATACATTCTGTGGTGCATATCACGATGCTCTAAATTTCTATGATAGGCTAAGTCTTAGACAACATTATTTTTGTCACTTTTTCATTTTTCTCTCATTAAAGGTACCAACAAATATTATAATTGAATTTTAGTTATAAAGTCAACAAAAATTAATTTAAGGAGGGCACCCAACATGAAAGATATAGGGATGAAGTTATATCTGGCAGGTGACCAAAATAAAGTCTCCTGACAAGGATTCACTATCCTGTCATCCTCAGAAGCTAAGGCTACCAATGAAGAGTATAGTTTTATTAATGTTTCTAAGATTCCAGTCAGGAAGAATCAACTAAAATCAGAGTAAATCAAGATGGTGGCAGTGTTTATGTTGTCCTCTGCCTAGAAAGGTAACCCCAACTATGCAAAGTACATTATTTCAAGAGACCTGTAATTTCATCAGTTATGTATACATAAATCTCCCCCTTCTTTCTCTACCCCAGAGTTATAGAACATATGACTCTTCACTCTTTCATCTTATGCAACACTTGTCCATATTTTTCATAAACCTTCAATAAAAGATCTATCCAATGTGCCGGAGACTTTTTTTTTCTATTTCTTTTTCTATTTGGGGATACCCATAAGTGAGAGATGAAAATGTGAGCTACCAGAAGTCAGAGAATGAATTTGGCAACTGTTAATTTAGAATAATAATTTAGAATACTACATAGTAGACTTTCAAAAAAAAATGTCAAATGAACAAAGCCCACCTGAGACAGATTTTCCTTCCTTTTGTCCCCCAGTGCTTCTCTCTTGCATATGGTATGTATTTTTTAAAAAATAGAATGGGTGGGGCAGCTAGGTGATGTAGTGGATAGAGTAATGGCCCTGGAGTCAGGAGAATCTGAGTTCAAATCCAGCCCCAGATCTTTAATAATTACCTAGTTGTGTGACCTTGGACAAGTCACTTAACCCCACTGTCTTGCAAAAAAAGACAAAAGCAAAAAAACCAGAATGAGTGAAATGTTAAATATTTGAAAAAAGAACAACTCACAAATATTTACATTCATTTTTGGGGTGCAAACTCAAATGATAAATCAATTTAAAGAGAAATACAGAATGTTAAGTATGCTCTTTATAGTTTCCCTGAACATAGTCATATTCAATATGGAAGGAGGAGGAACACTAGGGACAGAGGACTTACAGAAGAGAAACAGAGTTGACAACTTGGAAGAGACAATGGTAAGGCATAACAATGAGGTCACAAATTGTCTGGAGAGTCTTCAAATTAGTTGAAAAGAAATAAATACTGCATCAGCAAATTTAATGACAATTCACCAATCATTTATGTACTTGCCCTATTTATAGAGAACTAAACATAAACACAGGCATTACTGAAAACATCCGTGTGCCAGGCTTATTTGGTTTTTCATTTGATCTCTGACACATGAAACTAGGAGAACTATACTTCTAATACCATCTGGGTGAGAAGGCATCGATGAAGGTGGCATTTCAAATCATACAAAACAAAATTAGCTATCTAAAGTTTTTTTGAAAAGCATGTGGCTGCCAATGACTTTAGTCATATGGCACTGGTTAAAGAAGACTTGGAAATTCTTTCTGCAAGTTCTAAAAATAGCTATGAATAGAATGATCTGGGTTTCATTTTCAAATGTTTTTTTATAGGCAATTGATGTAATGTGAGCAATGCTCTTCAGAAGTAAAGTGCAATTACTTTAAAAGGTTTTTCTCTTCCCTCACTTTAAAAATTGATTTGGGGCTTCGTTTAATATGAACATGCAAAGCTTCCTTTGCAAAATTACCCTATAGCTTTATTTTTTCTTCTCTTTTTAAAGAAAGGATGATTTGCTTACTAAGAAAAGAGAATGAAATGAAAGCTGAAGAGTGATTTGAGCAATGACCATGAACTCAGGTACACACTTCAGGAGAGTAAGAGTTAAAGAAATAGAGATGAGCTGCAGAGAACAGGGATGAACTACATGATATAAGAATGGATATAAGCTACATAACAAGAGATGAGTGGCATTGTAATATGGAGTATAGAGAACTGAAACCTGGAATCAGAAAGATCTGGGTTCAAATCCTGTTTCTACATATTTTGTGACCTTGGGTAAATCATTCAAAGTGCCATGCCTCCAAGTAATTATGAAGTTACAGAAAAGTTGCTAGTTAACTAGCATTTTCTACATAAATGAAATTTCACATCAGAACTTAAAAAAAGAATGACACCTAGCTAATTTAATCTTTCCACATTGTGGCAAACACACATAGTTCCAATATCCATGCGGTCATAATGCGCTTCTATATTGCTATGAGTGAACAGGGCAGAGAGAGAAATATTTTTGTGATGAATGGAAACAGGTTGAAGTTAAATAACTTTGACCAAACCTTTAGATCAAAAATAGTATTGCAAATTTAATTTCTAACTTTCCAAGCAAATATCTGTAAGGGGGTCACATTTTTCTAGACCACTGCCCTGAGAATTCCCTAGTTAAGTTAGGGAAAGTTTCCCTTCTGAAAGCCTCCAAGTAATCCCTAGAAAGCTTGAATAGTAACTTTCTATGGGCAGGTCTGATTCTACAATATCCATAGAGAGAAATCGTGTGTGTGTGTGTGTGTGTGTGTGTGTGTGTGTGTGTGTGTGTGTGTGTGTGAGAGAGAGAGAGAGAGAGAGAGAGAGAGAGAGAGAGAGAGAGAGAGAAAGTTGAGGTAACAACAATTTCTACACAGGAATAAGGTGGACTCATGTAGAAAGAGTGAAAATAGATGGGTAAATTGAGTGTTAGCCAGATCTTCTAATATTCCAGTGTATCCATAGTCTCATCAATATGGATATTTCCACCATGGATACTGATAATGAATCATCCATAACTGTCCATCTTATGCAATTCTTGTCCATGATCTCCCATAAATTCAGTGGATTGAGGGTCCATTCCACATGGCTTATTCTTTAAAAGAGCCATGACTTTGTCCATGATGCTAATCATTGGTGCAATTCTCCTCTATATCTTTCCAAAAATCTTCTATGAGATACAGCCAATACATTACAGGATTTTCTTCAATTTAATATTTCACAGATGTCAATATAAGATTCAAACTTCCCAACTGTTATATACATATAGATGATCTAAATCATATTACTGATAGTATAAAAGTTAGGGCAACAGTAAAAGGCAAAACATGATTTGATTTGACTTTTTCATTTTATCACTGTCTATTTCTATTAGGAAGGTCAAAAATTTGACTCACTCTTTGGTGAGGATTTATATTAATAATGTAAATGTAGGAAGAGTCATCAGATTTTGAGTTGAGTGGGACTTCACATATCAATTTTTCTCAAACCTCATCTTGTAAATGAGGAAATTGAAGCTCCATAGAAATGAAGCTGATTTTTCCGAGACCACATAGGTAAAGAGTAGTAGTGTTGGGACTTGAACCCATCTACTTGGACTTCAATTCCAGTATTCTTTGCTTTATCTCAACTTGGGTGGGATGTGAATTTGCATTGGATTCTGTAATAGCTTGCATGGAGTAGTGAAAGGGAAAAGGCTATGGTATAGAGGAAAATTAGGATAAAATCCTGCCTCTATTCAAATGGAATGTGGCATTACTAGAGCATAGGGTCTATTCAGCAAAAGAGTGGGTTTCTCTAATCCCCTCACCCCCAACCCCAAATCAGCATCACTGTGATAGTCTTTCAAGCAGCCTATAGAAGTCATGTCAACCCTCACTGTGGAAACCATTCCTTTGAGGAACAGCGAATTCAGGAGAATTTCTTCTCTTATTATCCAGTAGTACATTTTACTTGACTTTTTAGATCTGGTTCCCATATTACACAAAATAAGGCTTTTTATTTGTTTTTTGTTAACTTTGTCTTATACAAGGTAATTTTTTTTTAAATTTATGAAATATACACACATAGTGAAGGAAGACTAGAGAATGAGGAAACTTATCATTACGGTGACAAGCTTTTCTATCTTGTCCAAAAACATGCATGGCATATATGTGATGAGTTGATAAGGAATCTGACATTGGGTCTCCCATAATTTATTGCTACTGACACCCCTAGTCAATCTCATGGAAATACTTCAGTACTACAGTACTTTGGCTGACATTCAACAGATGCTCTGACTAAAAAAGGCGCCTCCCTCTCAACCCCAAATCAAATACTATTGCATTTAGAACAATTATATAGCACTTGGTACTTTAAAAAGCACCTTTTTTTGTCCTAGAACTGCAAAGGACTTGATGAACAAGCACAGTTATCATTCCCATTTTGCACATGGGTAAACTGAGGCACAGAGAGGTTAAGTGATGGGCCAAGGGAGCCTGAGAAGGTGATTGAGCTGAGAAAGCAACAATAAACAAAAATTACAGATTCTCAGGCATGAGTTCTTACCACTTACATATCTGCTCTGTCTTTTGTGCCTCCATACTGACCTGAATTAAAGCTGAAGAGCTCGACACTTGTCCCATGCAGCACAAGGAGAAAAGAGCATTTTGTAGAGAATTCTATAGAGATCTTGGGCCCAAATATACACCATCTCTATATATGATGATTTTAACCCCTTAAATAAAAACTGGGTGATTTGAAAAGTTGAGGTTGTTTTGTTATATATAGTAAATGGACTATAAAATTAGCCTCTCAAAAGCATTCATGTGATTTTTAGAAAATAGCAAAACCCAGAGCCCATAACTATGTGACCTGGAAGACCATATTGATCATCTGTTTGTCTCCAGGACATTGAGCTACTTAAAAAGTCTTTGAGAATGCATTTTCCATACATTCTCCAAGGTGATGCCATCTTGAGAAAGTGGCTTATCTGGGTGAGGTGTCATCATTCCAAACAGCAAGGGTACAACATCTCAGAGCTGCACCAGTGACACTTTTAGAGGGGTATGAGTTACCTTTTTAAATTCCTTTGTTTCATCCTTGAAGTAAACTTCACTGTGCATAGGATCCCCTCATGCCAAAGGTTTGGTTTCTTTGTTTTTACTGAAATAATTTTTTCTTCTTAGCAAACTAGCTTAAAAAGTATCCTAACAGCCATAGTTTTGGCTTCCAATATACCGAGATGATTTCTGACCTTGATCATATTACATAGTTGTATTCCAAGTATGATTTTTTTTAACCATGCTGAAGGAGTATGGATTCAGGGTCTGATCTTCTTTGATCTTTATATCAGAGGGCCAGATGTTTAGTCTGTTCTTCCAGGAGGGGCAAAGAGGCAAGCATTGTCAAAAATCCCCACATTGCAGCAAATGTCCCTCACTGATGATGCTGGGGGTCTTTAGCTTGGTGGTGGTTTTGACTGCTGTTGCCACAATCCAATTTCTAGTTGTCTCCTACACAGAATACTGGATCTGTCACTTGATGTAGAAGGAAAAGATCAATTGAGCTTCTCCTTATGTTCACACTGCAGCTTTCACTGTTCCTGAGTTTAAAATAATAACCAAAAATATTGGGGGGGGGGAAGGAAAGGAAAAAAAAACATATTCCTATAGTAAGAAACCAGACTTTTCAAATTTAATATTTTATTGTAAATAGCTCCTCATAGTTTGTAGGGTATTTGTCGTGCTTGTTACCTCCCCTTTACCCTCCCTCCCCCTTTTAAAATGATGTTTTTTTAAATCATTAGAACTGTTTTTTTTGTGGGGTATTGTTGTTACATTAAAATGACCTCCCTGCACAGCAGGGGAATATTGTTCCATTGTAACTTTGGTTCCATGCCCAAGACACATCTTTGCTTGACCTGCTGAAAGTGGTTCCTTGATTTTTCTCTTTAAACAATATATGTTTATAGTTCTTTCCTTCTAGTTCGACATCTACAGTTGTCATTAAATGCAGCATATATTGTAGATTTTCGATAGGGTCATGTAGGAACTGTCAAGTAAGAAATCTTGAATAATGGCTTTAAAATACATGGGTGTAGTCTTGGCTACTGGGTAGTTCTTGTCTGTTTGATTTAATACCCCATCGGTGTAAACAATTTTTTTTCATCTTCACATGTTTGGAAGCATTATCTTGTCTAGGGTCTCATCCATGTTGTCTGTTACTCTGTAAAATAGAAAGGGAAAAATACTATCAAATTATTTCAGTCAAAAGTTCCTCCAAGTGACTTATTACTTTTTGTTGTTTATTCGAAAAGAAACTTTACCACTTTGATTTGCCCAAAAGAAAGCTTTAAGACCTAGAGGAAGGCTTTAATTTTTATAATATAACAGTACATAATGGAATTGTAGATCCAGAGCTTGAAGGGACCTCAAAAACAGAAATCTAGTTCAACAACTTTCTTTATATGTTATGCATTTTATTTTATTCATTGAAAAAATATTGTGAGGAGGTCATAGGTTTCATCAGTCTGACCAAGGAGTCCAAGAAACAGAAAAAGTTAAGTTGAACTTTTGTATTTCCTCAAAGGCTCTGTAGTCATTGGTATGAGGACTCCCTCCACCCATGCAGACTATGACTTCTCTACATCTTAGTACATAATCTTCCATGGTGGAACAAAAAGTCATCATGGTGTAGCCAACCTGGTGATGCCTTTCTAAATTAGGGTCATAGATCTAGATTTGGAAGGGATCTTAAAGTCATCCAGTCCAATCCTTCTGATATATTGATGAGGAAATTGAGGCACAGAAGGGTTAAGGTCCTACAACTAATAAGTGTCTGAGGCAATATTTACATTCAGGTTTTCTTGACTTCAAGATTAGAACTCTAAGCACATCATAACCCAGATATAAATCCAACAAATGACTTTTAGATTAGCAAGAATTGCCAGAACTTATAATATACCTTCCTGTGTCGTCTCTAAACCATAAAGTGGCTTAGAGTAGGTTATCTTTTAAAGCAGCCACAATACAATACAATTCATTTTATAATCTTGATTCTGTCCTTTAATGATTTTTTTCTTTTTCTCCCTCTCTTCAATCCAAACAATGGTCACCCTCCCATTGGACTTTTATAGGAGAACTTGGTGGCACACTGAATGAAGCTCCGGGCCTGGAGTCAGGAAAACTTGAGTTCAAATGTGACACCAGATCCTTTAGCTTTGTGATTCTGGGCAAGTCACTTAACCTCTATTTACCTCATTTTCCTTGATTATAAAAGGGGGATAAGGACTTCTATTTGGTACAACAGATAGAGTGCTCAGGCCTGGAGTCAGGAAGACTCATCTTCTTGAGTTCAAATGTGACCTCAGACACTTGACAGGTGTGAAACCTTGGACAAATGACTTAACCCTGTTTGACTCAGTTTTCTCTATAAGTGATCTGCAGGAGGAAATATCAAATTCTCCAATATGTTTGCCAAGAAAACCCCTAAAAGGGGTAAGAAGCATTGGATATGAATGAAAACAAAAAAACAAAAATTACAACAAAAATGAAGACAATAGCATCTCTCTCTCAGGAAAATTCCACCAAGAAGGAAAAGGTTTAAGAGCAGACTCTCATGGGATGTGTGCCTTCTGAGAGCCAGGAATAATTTTAGAGATGCTCACTTCCAAAAAATTGGTGCCCCCCCAGCCTTCCCCCCCACATATGATTCCTGACTATTGCACTCATGGGGACCATCTCCCAAGATGTGGAGCGTTGCAATTTACATCCACGGAGGAAGTAAGTACATTGACAAAATCACAACTATTTGATACATTAAAAAATAGTTTAATTATCTCAGGGATTCATGATTGATAAGATGTGGGTCTTCCCTGTCAAGGGAGTATAGACTTAAAGTTATTAGGAACCTTTGAGTTCATCTTATACCTTTTCAGTGCCCTTTGGAAGACTTGTTTCATAGGTAAAACCAAAACTAAAACCAAAACCAAAAAAACACAAACCTCTAAATCTTGTTTTAACCAATTCATTTCCTTTCCTGTTCCTTCCATCTTTTGGTTCCCTTTTGGACTTGACTTCTCTTTGATAACATATTTATTCCAGCCACTTTTTCTATACTGGCTTCATATTCATTTCCCCCAATTCTCCAGAATTCTCTGTGCTTCCCATTTGCACTTCCAGTGTCTCTTCCTACCACCATTACTCAACACCTTCTCTTCTTTTGAGGTTCATGTATACTTCATCTACTCAATCACAATATTGGTGACTATTGTCTACGATCTCAAGGACACTGCTTTCCTACCTGAATGATCTTTCTTTTTTCTCCAACTCTTGCTCTCATAAAAAGGGAATTCAACACACACACACATACACACACACAAACACACACACAGACATATATATTTCCTCAAACACCCTAAACTTTCAGTTCCTGAATTTTCTCATTTACCAAGACCTATTCCTGCTTTCCACCTCTTCCACACAGAAAGGTGGTCATATTCTAATGTTGCCATCAACCACAAATGTACAACCTCCATGTAGATGAACTTTGAAATTCCATTATCTTATCACCATCTATTGAATTTTCATCTCTCCCCCTGTCTTCCAAAACCAAACCCTATTTTTTGTTAATATTGTTATCCCTAAGCCCTTGACCCCTTGGTTCTTTTTTGGTCTATTTCCCCTACACTAGCCATACTTTCTTCTTTTCCTCATTTTGACTCAGTGGTGAGCCAGTTCAACTTTTTACTACCCTCTTCTATTTATCACCTTGCTAATATCACATCAACAATTGTGCCCTGCTAAGTCTCAGCCTTGTTTGCTTCCATATTTTGCTGCCTTTATTTACACATATGCTTCTGAATGAAGGTGGAGAAATTCATGCAGCAGTCCTGACTGGGTCCACTTCAAATTTCTGTTATACAACCTCAACCGGATTTCTCATTGCTACTAGGTCATTCATTTATAACTCCCTAATTAACTCCAATTCCACAACAACTTTTCCTTCCTCCTCAAACTTCCATCAACTCCCCTTCACCCTAATATTGCAGTTGAAAAAAACTGCCTCTTATTTTACTGAAAAAGTTGAGGCTATTTGCCAAGAGTTACCACTTTTCCTTTCCTCCTTATCTTACAAGTTCAAGATATATTCTCCCATTATATCTTCCTTCACCCATATCACATGAGGCAGCATTCTCTTTGTCATGGTCAATTTTTTCACATGCAATAAATATTGATTGACAATCCTCTTTTTACTCTTGTGAGAACTGAAGCCTAGAGATATTAAATGACTTGCCTAAGCAGCAGAAATAGCAGTTGAATGAACCTTCCAGGTCCTTTGTCTCCAAATTTTTCTGCATTACCTCTGTGACACTGATTACAACAATTACATACTTTAGGAATCAAACTTCATGAGTTTCTTGGTAGCAGATAGTCTCCCCAAACCTCCCTTTTTAGACTAGTCTTCCTCCATCAGGTTACCCCTCTTGTATAGTACCCCAACTTTTTTCCTATCTTTTTTGGAATCCTCCAAATTGATAATTGCTCTTATTAGAATTAATTTTTAAAAAATATTTTGTTTATTTTTCCAAGCACAGGCAGTGGGAGTTTTCAATGATCATTTTTTTTGCAAGGTTTTGAGTTTTACATTTTTCTCCCTGTCTCCTTCCCCTTCTCTGGTTAGAATTCATAACCCCTCCATACAGTCTTGTTGATTGGGAACTTTCTGGTTCTATCATGTTGGGAAATCAGTTTTATGTACCCTCTGCTTATAAAACATCGGACCTTTTTCATCGGAGGAGTCACCCATTGTGTGGAATAACTCAGATGTTCAGCACTGAAAGACTAAAGGAGTGATTAAATGATTAAATGGTGCAAGATTAGGAGGGTATTTCTTGTCAGATTTATAGTGAATCTTCATCCTCCTGCTGGGTCTTCTCATCCAAGACCAAATGTTGCTGCATCCTTCCTCATCCCAAGAGTTTGTCATATCCTTGCCTTTTGGTGGGAGTGATGCTGGCTGTATCCTCTGCCCCTCTCCCCTTCTGCATCTCCTATCCCAATGGGGGTGAGGAACAAAGTAGGATAATGCAGTAGAGGTGAGAGATTCTAGGCTTGTTTTAGAAAAGTTACATGAATATTTGTTCTCTGAATAGAACTGACTTCCAGATGAGATGGAGGGGGACAGCCACTGTCAACTGGCAAACAGTTTTGGCAGCTTCATTGAATTCTAGGTCTACCAATAAATTCTATCCTCCTGGCTTCCACAAGGATTTTGGGGCAATGGGTAACGTGTAAGGGACTGGTCCAGGGTCACACAGCTAGTAAGTTTCTGAGGTTGAATTTTTGAAGTCAGGTTCTCTTGACTTCAGGGCCCATGTTCTATTCAATTCGTCACTTAGCTATCCCTCCAATAGTTCAAAGAAAGTCTTTTCTTACTAAGTGCTTCAGAATTATGGAATGAGGATATCTATCTGTCTGAGACTGACAGAGTCTTAGAGTGGGAAGGTACCTCAGAGTGTAGCTAGTCCAACCTACATTGGAACAACAACAACAATAATAATATTAGCTAATATTTATATAATATATGTTTTAAATTATCATCTCATTTAATCCTCACAGCAATCCTGGGAGGTAGAAGTATATTATTATCCTCATGTCACAGATGAGGAAACTTAAGGTTGTGACTTGCCCAGGGTCACACAGTTAGTAAGTGTCTGTGGTAAGATCTGAACTGAGGTCCAGCTTTCTGTCTGCTGTACCACGTCACTTACAAGAATCCCCTCTACAATATTCCCAATAAGAAGTCATTTAGTCTTGACTTTATGAATGACTTTGATATATCAATATCTTAATAACTGGGACAATGCTTAAGTCCTAGCACTGAAGTCTGAAGACAATGATTTAGAGGGGGAGGGAAATCAGAATCATTCACTTTACCTGGAAACATTTATTCTGTGTTTTGGAAATTAAAAAAAAATCCAATAATAACTCAACAATAAAAATCAAAACTGTTACTTTCCCTCATCTGCTGCCTCCCCCTCAATATTTTGAACATACGAATCATAAAAAAGCTAATATTCAGAGGTAGGTTTAGTAGTGGATTTAGAGCATTGGCCTCAAAGATACAAACTGACCAGGTGACCCTAGACATGCTACTGAACCTCTTGGGGCCTGAGCTAAATCTCTTAAGATTGTAGTTTCAGAAATGATTTTAATCAGCCTTGATAGAGGGAATTTCTTCATCAGCAATTCCCTACACTGATTTAATCTTAGGCCTGGATTCCCACCCTTCCCCCAGTTAAAACCATAGAATCTCATACTTTGAGTGGGTTGTAGATGCTATCTTTATGCTTTAAGTTGTATTTCTTTCCTGTCTGGAGTTTTGATATAAAATGACAACTCAGGAAAAAACTTAGGTTCAGCTGTTTCGGTAATAACCTAATTATGTGGCCCAGGGCTTAGGTCATTTGAAAAGTTTTTGCCACACATTTGGTATCAATTACTTAGCCAGATTTTCTACCTTTTCCAAGGCTCAAGAAAGAGGAACTTTATTTCTTATTTCAATTTGATATAAACAAGCTCCTAGTATATACTAGGTTCTAGGAATACAAAAGCAAAAATTGACAATAGTTCTTGCCCTCAGGGATCTTCCATTTCCTGTTTATAATAGATACCTCCTATACCTTCCTTTAATGGATGATTTATTGGAGTATAGAAAAAACCTTGGGTACTCCAATGCTATGTGAGAAAAGTTCTTGACGAGTTTCACCAAACTTGGGTTGCTCTTGAGTCATTTGAAACATGTCCAACTCTTCATGCCTCTATCTGAGGTTCTGTTGGTAAAGAAACTAGTGGTTTGCCATTTCCATTTGTAGTTCCTGATTACAGTTGAGAAAACTGAGACAAACAAGATTGTCTCGTTCAGAGTTACACAACTAGTAAGAATCTGATTTAAACTCAACGTGTTCCTGACTCCAGGACCAGTGCTCTATCCACCAGCCCAAAAGCTGTAAATATAAATGTATATATGTTTTAGATATTCTGTACTGTCTATAGAGGTGCCTAGTAGCTAAGATACAGAGGTTCCTCAGGGGATGCTTTTCTTCAGTGCACTTGAAGACTGTTTACAAAGCTATAGAGGGATTCCTGACTTTGATCCCCAGAAAGAATACCCACACTTATGAAATCACAGATTCTTATTTTACTGGAATGAGGTTAGGTGGGAAGTGATATTAATTTTAAACTAGAGTAGCAGTGAGCTTCATGGGTTTAAGATTATCTTCCCTTCTGGCAGTGTTGTGGAACTCAGTTTAATCGTAGGATCATAGATTTAGAAGTATAAAAAAAATCTCAGAAGCTTTTAAGAGGATCTTGGAAAATAGAGGATTTTGATTTCAGTACAAGTCCAAGACCCTCATTTTAGCATACTATAGATTATATATGCTGGTATTATTATATACAGGTCATTTCTCAGTGATAGAACAAAGTAGGTTTGAGAAATATCACAGATTAGAGTCATCATGATATCATTTTTCAGAGCATATCCAGATAAATTGTTATAGAGGTATAGAAAGTGATATCTTTAGTGATACTATCAAGGGAACAGTGTCATGATAACCTTGATTTTGTAAAGTTGGGCATTAAATCTCTCTGGGCTAGTTTTCTATAAAATGTGGTGATTGTCTGAGGCCCTTTCCAATTTTGGATTATAGGATCACAGATTTATAGCTAGAAGGGGTCTTAAAGATCATTAAATACAACATCTTCATTTATCAGAGGAGGAAACTGAAGCACAGTAGGATTAAATGACTTGCCCAGGCTCACACAGCCAGCAAGTTGTCTGAGGAAGGATTTAAACCTAGGTATTCCTGATTCCAAGTCCAGTGACATATTAATTGTGTTATGATGCTTCCTTCTAGTTCTATGATCTTATGTTTTGAGTGGCTAGTAAGATCACAAAAGAATATAGTTAGGTGACTTATATGTTGTTGAAAGTCCTCACCTCCTAGTCTGTTTTGGAGGATCACAATCATATTACCACATGCAAACATAACAAGGCATATTCATATAAGCACATACAAAATTAGCAAGTTATGATACTAGAGAAAAAAGGTAAAATTGAGAGCAGTTCCCTTCCATAATGCATTTCTGTTATTGTTTAATTGTGTCCTACCTTCTATGACCTCATTTGGTAAAGATAGTGGAGTATTGTCAACGTCCTTCTCTGGTTCATTTTTTAGCTCCTCTTTTTTAGTGTTAAGTGATTTTCCTGGGGGTCATGTAGCTAATGAGCATCTGAGGTCAAATTTGAATTCAGGAAGATGACTCTTAATGACTCCAAGTCTAACACTCTATCCACTACACCATCCAGCTGCATTTCTACCAACATAGAACACTCAAATGTATCATTTTATATCCTTAGGCACATTGAAAGAAAATGTTTAACTTTGCTGGTGTAGAAATATCCTCATTGGAGCAGCTAGGTGGCGCAGTGGATAGAGCACCCACCCTGGAGTCAGGAGGACCTGAGTTTAAATTTGGCCTCAGACACACTTAATACTTACTTAGCTGTGCCGCTTAACCCTCATTGTCTTAGAAAAATTTTTAAAAAACTAAAAAAAAAAAAAGAAATGTCATCATTGACTCTCCTTGTGACCAGGTAACAGCTACTTGGCACCTACTTCCCAATATATTAAATGCTACATTAAGGTAGAATTGTAGATTTTACTCAACTAAAACAAAGTAATTCACAGAGTAGTTGAATAGATTTAATAATAGGAATAAAGGATCCCAGGGCCTAGACTTAAAGGAATTATTTTAAATCTTAGTAATAAAGAGTTTGCTTTTCAATTTATAGCTGGGGGAATTAGGAAATAGAGGCTACGTAAAGGGACAAGGGAGAAGGGAATGGAAGGATAACTTTGACCTTGGGATGTTAGTAAGAGTTCAACAGAATATGTTTAGAATGCCATTTCAGCAATCATTCAGTTGAAAACTGGAAGACATATTATTCTGAGCAGGGCATGCCCCTGGGGATACAGAGATGAGAAAAGACATGGTCACTGACCCCAAGGAAATCATGATACAATGGTATATGTGGGAGAGATAACTCATTTGTGCAAATCAGCATGAGGCAAGTTAAAATGGATAGGAAAAAGTGCTTTAAGAAAATTAGAAAAATCTAATAACTTGATTAGTATTTTAGAGCATGAAAGTAAGTAAAGAGAAATAAAGCTGGAAAGATAAGTAAGAATGAAATGATGTTTATATTTTATTGTTTAAGTCATAAGAAGCCCCCTAAGACTTTTGAGTAGAGGAGGTCATGAGATAAGTGTAGGGAGCTCATGACTAGAGGACTGGAAATTGGATGATACATTTTTTTTAAGCCCATGGCAACTTATGACCCTTTGCAAAGGTATGGGGGTGGGGTGTGATCACACTGAATGAAGGGGAGGATGGGAAAAGTACTAAAATTTATCATCATTTATTCTGAGGCTTGTTCTTATCATCCTTCAGAACAGAGAAGAGCACTTTATTATCAGGTCATCCAATTAGGAGATTAAAGATTTTGATTAAAGGACAAGAATCTACTAGAAGCTAATAATCTAAGAATGGTTAAGAACAAAGAATAGGACCAGAGTATATAGGAAAATATCCAAGATTATCTGATCATTGGTCCTCATTAATCTCATTAGAAGTCTTTTTTTTATTGTTTCTGGCTAGACATTGTTTACTTAGAAAAGAGGCCCAAATGAATCATTATCACTTAACTGTAAATGTTAATTTTGGTTTTTTTTTGTTGTTTAACTATTTTTCATTTGTGTCCAATTTTCCATGACCTCATTTGGGGTTTTCTTGGCAAAGATACTGAAGTGGTTTGCCATTTACATCTCCAGTTCATTTAACAGATGAGGAACTGAGGCAAAAAGTGTTAAGTGATTTGCCAAGGGTCATACAGCTAGTAAATATCTAAGACCTTATTTGAACTCAGATCTTACTGACTCTGGGTCCAGTGTTCTATCCATTGTGCTGAAATGCAGATGGTAATATGATGAAAACTGCTTATTTTCTCTACCCCATTTACTCCTGATATTGTTTTGTATATTCATCATCTGGTATGAAAGTGCTGCAGTTGGGCTATTGATTTTGATCATTTGATCAGTCTTTTAGCATCTCTCATTGAATTTTGCTTTCTTCTGGTGAAATTATGGTTTGATTGGCATGGAACTCTGTTCATTGGTATAGATAGCAATCCCTCCATACTACAGAGCTAGCAGGAACCTCAGGGAACATTTAATTTACAGATGAGAAAACAGAAACCCAAAAGGTACTTTTTTGTTGTTTTTAGTTTTTTTGCAAGGCAAATGGGGTTGAGTGGCTTGCCCAAGGCCACACAGGTAGGTAATTATTAATTGTCTGAGACCGGATTTGAACCCAGGTACTCCTGACTCCAGGGCCGGCACTTTATCCACTGCGCCACCTAGCTGCCCCCAAAAGGTATTAATAGCTTTTTCAAGGTTGTTTAGGTAAAACCAGAGGCAGGGTTTGAATGTATGTTCTCTGGTCCTAGAGCTAGTCCTTTTTCTAGTTTTGCATCACCTTGGGTCAATTAGTTCAAGTCTTAAGGACAAGGCTAATTAGATAAGATCTCCCAGATTCTCTGGGAACATGATCCTCCATCTTGGGTGATATCTCACCCAACTAGACCTTAATTCTGATTAAAGTGAAAACAGAATCTAATCTAGGTGAACTCCAGACATAAAGCATTAAGCTCATGTCCATATACCTCTTCTTTAGAGTTTAGTGTAACCCACCTCATGAAGGAGAAAACTAACCAGAGTGTCTGAGGTCACATTTGAACTCAGGTCCTCCTGACTCCAGGACTGGTGCTCTATCCACTGTGCTACCTAGTTGCCCCTCTAAGATTATAGAGCCAATACCAATCTGTATTATTAGAGAGAGTTGCTTCATTGATAGTTCACTATATGAAATCACAGTTTGTGTGTATCTATGAATTACTTCAATGCTTCACAGGTCTGTGATTTCAGCATTATAGGGCTTTGGTTCATTGATGCAGATATTCTCCCAACAGGTGACAAAATTTTCAAGAGCTAAGTCTAACTGCTTCCTACTTGGTGATAAACTTCTCTGTTAGAGAAATAGATTGCAA
Source organism: Macrotis lagotis (assembly GCF_037893015.1). Classification (NCBI taxonomy): domain Eukaryota; kingdom Metazoa; phylum Chordata; class Mammalia; order Peramelemorphia; family Peramelidae; genus Macrotis; species Macrotis lagotis. The sequence continues at coordinate 367,095,661 of NC_133658.1, forward strand.
ACTCCTTGAGGGAAGGGGTTGTTTTTTTGCCTCTTTTAGTATCCCTAGTTTTTAGCACAGTTCCAAGCAGTTTTACTTACTCATTTTTCAGTCTTGTCTGATGACTTTGTGATCCCATTTGGGGTTTCTTGTCAAAGACCTTAGAGCAGTTTGCCATTTCCTTCTCCAGCTTATTTTACAGATGAGGAAACTGAAGCAAACAGGGTAAAGGGACTTGTCCAGGGTCATACAGATAGTTAATGTCAGGGATTTAAACTCAGGAAGATGAATCTTTCTGCCTCCCTTGTATCCATTATACCACCAAGTTTCCCACTAGGCACTTAATAAATGGGTATTGATTAAGTGATTGGTTTAGCATCTAAAGGATAATCCATTAATAAAAGACAAGAAGCCTGGCAAAGGACCCTTAATATAAGCCAAAATGGATTGGTGGGACTTGGCATATCTTGGGTTTTTAGGACTAGTATTTAGAAACATAAGGTAATACTTATACCATAGTTGAGGCATCAGAGGAGAACTTTAATGGAGGATCTGAATATACTATTTAAAATTTGGGAGATGAGTTCATTCACCAGGTTTACCATTTCTGTTCCATTTGCAGCAAGTGGAACAAATTAATTATCAGCAAGTTGTTAAGTGAACATAAGATTAATTGACTTGCCAGAGGTCATACAGGTAGTAAGTAATATTTTTTAAAATGTTCTATTAATATGTTTTTATTTTCCTTCCCAAATGCCCTACCTATGGCATCTCCAAATGAACTTCATTCCCATTGCTGGCAATATTGCTGATGGTTTCTCCTCATTATGCATGTCATTTTCATTTTAGACTCATTTATCAAGTTGAACACTCTTGCTCAAGTTGCTATTCTGGAATTGTTGAATAGTTTTCAACACTTATGGTCCTTCTTTTGTCTTTGAAGGACTCTCCAAAAGATTTGTAGTAAGTGTAGATGAGGATGCTCCTCAGAAAGAGTGAATGGAATCAGTTAACCACAGGGGAAAATATTTTCCGGTTTAGCTCTGCATTTCTTCTTTATCCAGTCAAAAAAAAATCCATCCCAGAATGCCTTCAAGATGGTCACTTCCATTTCTCAGTAGGAATGATATCATCCATGGAATGGTGGGGACAGAGAGGGCTTGCTTTCTCTCTTTCATTCAAGTCATAGACCAGAAAAATCTCTTCCTATTAGCCACAGTTGTTTCAGAGTCATAGGCTTAGATGAGGAATCTTCAAGTTGGGTCTCCCCTTTTATACAATATAAAGTATTCCATTAACTGTGCCTCCATTAAAATTTCTTTCTAGTGCTTCATTAAACAATCTGGGGGACCCTGGATTCTCAAAATCAAAGTCACTGTAGCAAATTATCTGGCAGCAAGCTAGAAGTACTTTTCACTTTGATTAGTTCCAAATCAATATGTATTTATTTTGAATATATTTCATATTTCTTTTCTCTTTATATGTTGTTTTCCCCAGTAGAATGCAAGCTCCTTGATGGCAGGGGCTTTGTTGTCATTGTATCAGTCTATCTAAATGTATTGCAAATAATAGATTATTAATAAAAATTCTCTGAATAGAATTGATAATCAAAAAAACAGCCTAGAAAAGCCTAGAGAAGCTCTTCATTAGTTTGGATGGCTATCAGAGGATGAAATTTTATTACCATCAATTCCTAAAACTATCTACTTAGACACAGGCTATATGTGACCTGCATCAAATGAAAGGCTATGCCATCAGAAATTTTACTATTGGCTTTGTTATCACCATTTCCTTAAAACAGTAAGTCACATAACTAACTAGAGTTTGTATAATTTAATTGAGATCAAACTTTAGTTTTGGTGATTAACCGTTAAGTGATAAGAGAATTCTGGTTCAGTTTTATTACATCTAATTACTTAAGCTGAACAGACCAAATAACTAGGTATAACTTCTTTCTTGATGGTTAGTCTGCGAAGTCCAGCTTTATCCCTAGTGTTTACTGACTAGTTTACAATTTTATCTAAAACATATCTTCTCCTTCTGCTCTCACTTCTTTCATGTGTAAATTCTTACCTTTCCCTTAGGTCTTCTGTAAAATTCCATTGAAACCATTCTGTCAATCTAAGTTATATAAGGATGCTACAATGGCTTCTAGGGTTCACTTGTTTTTTAATATCATGAATCTTTGCTGAACTATTAAATTGGTTATTAAAATGTCTCTGCAAATTGATAAGTATGATTGGCTGCAGTATCTATTAAAGAATCCTTGGACAATTTTTATGTCAGCTATTTTAATGGAAACATAGTTATTTTTGAAGTATTGAAGAATTTATCGATAATTGTGGGATGTTAAACACTTACTAAAATTCCAGTGTCTATTATTTCCTCCATCCAAGTCATTGGCTTAGACATAGAGGATGCCAGTATATTAATATGACTAATTTTTTCTCAGAAGAGAAATCAATTTGAAATTATACCTATTTCTAATTTGCAAAATGATAGCAAGGACAAATAAGAAAACAGCCATAAGATTTGTTCCCAGAAGGGTGGAATTTAAAAGTTGGAAGGAAACAGAGATCTGTCAAATTTCTTCATTTGAAAAAAAGGCAAAATCAGCTAATTACTTATGATAGGAGGCCTTCATGGGGAAACTATCCCAAAGAAATTAATTAAATTTTCTGAGGTTCACATGACTCCTTACCATCAAGGAGCAGAAATATCTTTTATATATCTGATCTTCTTAAAAAACTGTACTTGTCTTTTCATTTCCCCATAAAATAGCTTGGTGTGGAGCTAGGGAGCAGAAGAGTCAGAAATAGGGCACAACTCTTGGTTCCTATTTCAAAACTGTTATCACCAAATTACTTTGGTTTTGGACATCACCCAATCTTTTCCTTCCCATTATAGGAACTTCAGTATATTAGGGTAGTGGTTCCCAATGTGTTTTGCTCTGTGAACCTCTTTCAGCAAAAACAGAAAAATGTGTTATGACTCCCCCCCCCGTAACCAAGTATACTTCCCATAATATTCTGTAATTATTTCCTGCTAAAAATACCATTAAAGAAATTTTAGTGTGAAGCCCCAAGAGGCTCATGCACCACTTTTTTGTCAACTTGTTGTTGGTTAATAAGTGTGAAATTAAGTGCCAACATGATAGTATTCAAATAGAAGTGAACTTCTTAACCAATATCCCCTTAGTACCATATTTTGAGAACTAAATAGCATCTTACCTTTAAGAGGCACCTTGACATCAAGGCCAAAGAATAAAGGCAAGAGAGAAGAACAAGAATAGGAACAGAAACTGTAGAAGAAAAAGAAGAAGATTATGTAAATCCCACTTTCGGTCATGCCTGAAGGAGGTGCTAAATATGTCAAGATTCATTTACTATGCAGTCACCACCTTTGCTTAAGAAGATATTATCTTTCCTTTCAACCTGGGAGTACAACTATTCTTTTATCTGCTACCTCAAGCAGGAATAGATATTTATTGACATAAAACATGGAAAATCAACTCTCAGAATTAAAAAAAATCATTTGCATTTCTTAAACAACCTGTTCATTTGACAGGTTAGAAAACTGAGATTCCCTCCAACCCCCAGAGAGGAAACAATTTTTAGAAAGCTCAGAAAATAGCAAAGCCAGGAGTAGAACCCAAATTTTCCTAATCTCCCAGGCCAGTACTTTTTCACTTTGTCATTGATTAGTGTTTATTTCTATTTTTTAAAAGTTTCCTTTATTTTAAATTAAAATTTCCATTATTCTTTCTAAATTAAAAAAACATACTAGGTAAGATAAGCATTTCTATATATTTTGTAAAGAAAATTGTATGTAAAATTGAATCTCTTATGTAGAGCTTGCTGTTCTTTAAACTAGGCAGGGTATAGTGGCACTCATCTATATATGCTCTGATGCAGGGACAGTGAGGCAGATGGATTACTTGTACATGGGAATTCTGGGCTTTAGTGGGTTAAACCTTAAGGGCATCTGTACTAAATAGGGCACAAATATGGTGAGCACCTAGGAACAGGCTGCCTAAGGAAGGAACAAACTGTGACCTATGGTAGATATAAACAGGTCAAAGCTCTGTATCAATTAGAAGGGGGATCAGCTACACACAGCTTGGAAGAAATAGGAAGATTTTCTCTCTCTCTCTCTCTCTCACACACACACACACACACACACACATAAAACATTCATCATGTAACTTTCAAAGCTATCCTATTTGTCTGTGATTTCTCCTTATTTTTTGTTGTTGTACCCCTCTCTTCCCTAACTATGAAGAAAGAGGGGAAAAAATCCTTGTAACAAGTTTGCATAGTCAAGTCAAATAAGCCAAATATTGACTGTTCCAAAAATGTATGACTCATTTTGCATAGTTCACCTCTCTGTCAGGAAGTGGGTAGTATTTTCGATTCTTAGAATTTCATTCTAGAAGCAAGAGCTGAACCCTTAGAACCCATCTCATCTAATCTTATTCCCCTCCTGTTACAAGTGAGAAAACTGAGTCTAGTAAATAAATAACCTGTCCAAAAGTAATAAGTCTAGCAACTTTACTAAACAGGTAGCAAATAGTCAGAATTTGAACCTTGATTTTCTTTTTTTTCAATATAGATTCTTACCAATTGCTGGTAATTTTCTTCCAAAATTTCCATATATACACATATATCTATAGTAATATATCTATCTCTATGATTATCTAAGTATATGTAGATAGGTCTATATTCCTATCTATATCTGACTCTATCTCTCTCTACATATACACACATATATGTGTGTGTGTATGAACATGCATATAAGTGTCTATGGATGCAAACATATATATATATAAACACGTTTATATTCAATACACACACACACACACACACATATATATATATATATATATATATATATATATTATAATCCTATTTCTTCTGGCTATATTGTAAACCTCCTTAGAGACAGGGATTGTTTTTACTTTGTAATTTTATCTCCAGCATTTGGTATACTGCCTGAAACATAGTGTGTGTTTAAGAAAATGTAAATTTACTTTGGCGAACAATCTATGGAATGAAGAGAAAAATCCATACAATCTATAATAATATGTAGAATAGAGAATGAAACCATTCAATTAGATGACTTTTCAGGTCCCTTCAAATTCTAGATCAATGAATCTATGATTCTGTGATCTATTAAGTCATCAATAGGTATCAGAGAAGGGGGTAGGCTATGTTAGAATTGTTGTCAGCAGGTGATCAGTTATAATTCAGATCAAAGGTCAGATCAGCTTTCTTAAATACTCAGCTCAATCTTCCAAAGAAAAATGATTGTTACATTCCTAAATGATAACAATAAAGAGATAGAGGCATCCATAAGGCTATTCCCATTTAGGAACTGGATGACTTGGTAGACTGTCCCTTTGTTTTTTGCTGAACAAATATGCTGATAAACATCCACTGAATTATGGATGCATCAAGTGACATCCTAATGGGTACAATTTTTTTTTTTATTTTCCATTTTATACCATGGCTCACTCACTTTTCACTTGGCAGAAATGAAGATGCCTGCTCCTTTTCTTATGTCATTTTGTAAGCAAGTGATGAATGCATCACTAGATACCTAATTTTGGTGACCATTCTAAATTATCTTCAATGTGAACCCCCCCCCCCCAGGGGAAGTTTTTGCTTAAGTCATTTGAATTTCTGGTCTCCCAGAGGGAGTAATTTTGATGTAGATATATCAAACATCCCTTGTGTTTCCTGGTAATGGATGGGAGACATAAGAAATGTGCTGCTGTCAACAGTGAGAGTATCTGGAATAAGAGGGGAATTAGAAATATTACCTACAATCTCTATCAGAAGATCAATAGCCAGAACCACAGGTTTTAGTGTGCGGCTTGTGCCCAAGGAGTTGCATAGGAATAGGATAGTGATAATCTACTTTATTTGAGAAATCAGAGTGCTACATTGGAAAGAGCTATCTGAGCTATATTAGGCCTGGATTCAAAATTTCAGTTCAGTCATTTAATAACTGTGTGACCTTGGACAAATCACAGTTTCTCTAAGCCTTAAAATAAGAGGGTTATATGGATCCTAAGGTTCCTTCTAGTTCTTATCTATGAACCTAAACTCTGATGAAACTCTTAACATCTCTGAGCCTCACCACCCTTACTGGTAAAATCGGGGCAAACTATCTGGTCCTATCCTAGAGAAAGGTAATACAAGCATTTGCCCCCGGATCAAATTAAGCTGTCTGTGACCTAAGAATGGTTTTTATATTTTTAGATAAAGTTTTATTGTATTTAAAATGATGTAAAAACATGTTTAGGTCCTTTGGAGTAATTCACCAATCCCAAATTAGATGATCTCTTTTATTTCACTTTAAATTTCAGACTCATATACCTTGCACACTGAGTTCTTGGGATATATGACTAGGCAAGTATTTTGTGTTGTCCTGTCATTTTTCAGTCCTGTCCAACTGTTGGTGCCCCCATTTGAGGTTTTCTTGGCAAAGATACTGAAGTGGTTTGCTATTTCCTTCTCCAGCATGTTTTATAGATGAGGAAACCGAGGCAATCAGGCTTAAGTGACTTGTCCAGGGTCACACAGCTAGTATTAGTGGTGAGAGTTCAACCTAGAGCTTGCTGATTTAGAAGCCAGTCACTCACTCTATGATCTATGATGCTCAATAACCAAATTTGAAACTGAGTAAACGGCTTCATAGTCAGAACTTTTCTTCAACACTAATATAGTTTCTGTAATGACTAATGGACAAAAATACTAATCTACTGAATTCAATTTTCCATTGTATTTTTTAGGAATGGAGAATTGTGGGCTCTGTGAGTAGAGGATGCCATAGAATTAGACCAGTTAGCTCTTCAGTGGATATAGGGAAACGATTTTCCTGATCTTCCTCCATGATTTTCTTAGGTGGCTATTCCAAAAATGTCTGACTTGCTATTATTTTATGGGAAAACCCATTTAGCATGTTTCTTTTTTTTTGAGTACAGAGAAACAGGGACTCTTGGGGGTAAAGGAACTTGATGGAGAGAGAGGAGTTGACTCAGCTTTGCCACCAACATTATCTATGGCTCCAAACCAACATTTGTAGCTGGAATATATGCAGGCAGAAAAGATGTGGTATGCAAAGGGAAGAGAATGGGAGTCTTTCCTTCTTTCATCCTGTAAAAATCTTCAACAAGATCTTCCTTTCACATGCAAAAAAGAGGGAGCTTCTGTGATTGATGAATTGCCAATACATTTGTACCATATAATTTTGCAGAATTAAATTTTGAACATCTAGGAAAATTTGGGCAAATTAAATGACATATTTTGAATAAATGATATACTTAAAAATATGCTTTTCTGAGTTTGATGTTCTAACAAAATCTTACTATTATTAAGTGTAATAATAACAATAGCTCATATTTCTAAAGCACTTTGAGTTTAACAAGGAGCATTCTCCTCTTGCAAGACAGGGAATACAAATATTATTCTCTCTATTTAGGAGGGCAAAAGGGGTTGAGATTTTTCCTGGTTCACAAAGGAAGTAAATATTGGAGTCAGTACTTGAACTCCAATCATTCAATCAGTAAGAATTTAATACCTACTATATTCCAGGAATTGGACTTGGCATTGTCCAGAAGGACAAAAACAAAACAATCTTTTCCTGAGGGAGCTTCTATTTAAACTGTATTTTTTACCATTATATCATTTGTTCAGTGGCTTACTTTTCAATACATTTTCATATACCTTGGATTATGAATTCCAGTGAGGAGAAAATATGCACATGTCTTATTTATATTCCCATTTTATCAATGAGAAAACTTTGAGAAACTGAAGAATTGTGACTTGCCTAAGGTTCCTTAATCAGTGAAGAGGCAGTACCAAATGCAAATCTAAATGTCAGTATACATTTTTTTCAGCTCTATTGACCATCATCAACTCTTCATATAACACCCCCCCTTCCTACACTACATAAATACAGTCTCAGTTTTGGATGAGATAAAGTCCCTGTGGCAAAGTCACTCCCGGGGTTGTCTGGTGTTTAGAAAGATGAATTCATTCTTTCAGGTCACTAGGGGGAGCATGCAGTCCACTACCTGCTGAGCTCAGTCCATTAATTGAGTCTTTCATAATGTGAAACAATTAACATTCCTCTTAAAGTATCTATTTTTTTCCCCAGGACAAAAGAATGTTTTTATTATAAGCAATGGGAGTGTAGGAAGGGAAGAAGTGACAAAAAAGGGAAGCCAAAAATCATGGGATTCTAAAAAACAAAATATAAGCCTACACAAATATAAATACAAAAATTAAAAAGTATAAAAAGATGATTATTTAAAGAGTGAAGAATGTAGAAAAGTGAAGATAAGGGTGAAGAACTAAGTAAGGAAAGAATTGTTGCAATGGATGAGTGGAATCAGGGAAAAAATTAGGGTTAGAGAAGGAAGACTATTCAAAGACAACAAAATAACCTCTAAGTCTAAAGTCAAGAGGAATGAGAAATTAGACAGGAAGAACACATATTATGTTTGAATTGTTTAAGCTGCTACAGAAGTCAACACATACCTTTTCTTCTAAATCCTTTATTTGTCTTTTCTGGATATCAGTTTTGTCTTCTAAGTCTCGAATTCTCTGAAATCAAAGACAACAATCTTAGCTTCAATGAGAGATTTAACAATCCCCTTATTAAAACAGAGCAATGCTTTAACTCCTCCAATCATGGAATGGTTTGAAGATTCAAAGGACATGTTCAATCCGGAGCTGAAGCCTGGACCTAGAATCCTTTTGACAACATCCCTGAAAAGGTTATCCATCCTCTGCTAGAGGACTTTCAGTGATGATAGAGCTCATGACCTTGGGAGGCAGAGCATTCCACTTATGGACAGTTCCAATTATCAGGGAGCTCTTTAAAATATCAAGTGTAAATTTGTCTCTGTTACCCTCACCTATTACTCCTGGTTCTGCCTTCTGAGTTCAGAAAAACAAATATAGTCCATTTTCTACAATACTTAAAATAATGGAGGATAATAATCACATCTTTCCCCTCTTCCCCCCCACTTCATCTTCTTTTTTTTCAATTAAAATCTCCAGTTCCTTCTCTTCTAGTTTGGGTTCTGGTGCCTTAACCAACCTTAACTATGACCCATTCTGGGTATGCTCCAGTTTGTCATAAAATTATCTATGAAACCATAGCTTCTAGCACGTGGAAATACTTAGAATCATTGTTTCTCTACCCTGGAAGGCACTTACTCTGTTGGGGAAAAAATGATAATTATCATTGAAATGAATTGTCTTAAAATACACAGTGGATTCTCCATTCCTTGAGGCATTTACATATAGTTGAGATCATGAGATCATAGATTCTGAACTAGAAGGGACCTTACAATACATAGAGTCCAGTTCTTTCATTTTTTACAGATTCTGAATCTGAGACGCAGGGAAGTTGAGTAACTTCATGGTCAGTTACACATAAGAAAGTAAACATGAAGAATAGGAGTTGAAAGCATGTCCTTAGACTCCAATTTCAGCATTCTTTCCGCATCATGCTGCCTCTCATGTATAAGGAATTCTTGCTCAGATGGGGACAAACTACTTGACTCTTAGATCCTTTCTAGCTCCAAGATTCTTTGAAAATATAGATAATAAGATCTTTTTTCTTACCATTTTGTGACTTTCTATACTAAGCAGTAAAGTCAAAGCTTTGTAATCCTACGTTTGCAGATATATTTCAGAATAAGCCTATAGGACATAATTGTATCCCTATGAATGAATATATTTTTTCTGAGATAATCTTAGTTTTTAATATCTGCAGTGCTCATGAGTAATAAAAATAATCACTAATAAGAATTTTTCCTGGGGACTATTAATTTGTTTGGAAGAATATTTTGATAACTATTTAAATAGAATTGACTTTCTTGGCAATCCTATGTATTTTATTTTCTGTATTTAAGAACCTATTCTCAGAAGGGGTCCATAGTCTTCCATGGATTACCAAAGGGATCCATGACAGAAAAACAGTTAAGAACCTCTACCATATGATTCTAAATGGTTAAAGTTTCATTCATTTGAGAATTTCATCCCAGTCAGATATTCTTCATCCCCATCCCACAGGGGACTGTAAAATATTGCGGTGATGCTTGGCTATTGAGGGAAGCTACTAGGGGTGGAATGAAATTAAAATATTCTCTCCTGCTACTTTTCCTTTTCAACCTCAAAAACAGGATCTATTGCTATTGTCACAATGGCATTTCAATGTTTATAGAATGTTCCATGCAACAACTCTGCAAGGCAAGGAGTATCTTATATTCCTATTGTACAGAGGAGTTCATATTTTATTCTAGAATCAATAGGGAACTACTGAAGGTCTTTGAACAAGGAGTGGCATGGTTAGATCTGTGTTTTAGGAAGGCTTTTTTGTCAACTATGTGAAGGATGGACTGTAGAGGGGAGGGATCAGAAGCATCTTGAAATAAATAACAATTTGAGTGGGGGAGAGAGACATAGAGAGCTAGAGAGAGAATGTATATGTGTGTATGTGTATATACATATATATGCATATACAGATATATCTTAATATGTACAGAGCGTTCTGTTGGTCATTGAGGGAAATGCAAAGACTGGATAATACAGTCTCTGCCCTCATGAAGCATGCCCACGTGCTTCAAGTTTAGTAGAAAGATGTGGTATGCATTTATAAACAGCTAAATACTCAGATTTCATTTAATTCTTATCTTATTTATAAAAAAAATACTGTAAGCTGTGTGTGAGATGTACAAAACAAAGGGTTTTATAAATTTTTGAATTATGGAAAATAATTCTCATATATTTAAGGCATAAGCCAACTTTCTCACTAATAATGATTAACATTTTTATGGTCCTTTAATGATAATGAATGATCTCATCTTCAAATACCTGAATTCCTAACCTCTTGGTTGATGATATCTGGCTCTTGGTATCTGTCAGGTGTCTTCTACTTTTGTTTACTATTCATAATACCAGGAGAGTGAATAATTACAATCATGATTAATAGTTTATTGATAACAGATTTGCCTTGAAAATTCATGAATTTTTTAGTTGAGGGTTTTTTTTTTGGTCTCCCCCATTAAAACATTACTCCCATATATCACTATGGCATGGAATTGATCCAGAGTTCTCCAATGCCATAACAGAAGATTGCAATTCTAACAGATTTTATCCAGATGGATGGGTCCAATGATGAACCCTGTGTCTTTGACTGGAATTCCAGTCTAGGTGTTTGGGCTGAAGACAGTTGGCAGATTGGTCACTGTTACATTCTATGGCCATAGCAACTCTCAAAAACCATCTATTAAGTGGTAGAGTGATTGTGAGAGGGAAAGGAAAGAGTACCCATACCAGAAAACTTGCAACTCTTTGAAGTTTTATTTATGGTTCAATTTCCCTTCTTGTGTCACAGATATCTCAAATTACTTCTCTTTCTGGACACAGATAAGAGAAAGCTCTGTCCCCAATTTTCTATCTTTTTTGAGTCTCTGGTTCCTCCCCCCCCCCATTTCATAGAGATTCTCTGAGGCTCAAATTGGATGAAATTTCTTTTTTTGGGGGGGGAGAAAGAAAACATTTCCCTTGCCCTATGGAGATATTCAAACAAAGTATGGTTTGACAAGACAAGACAATGAATTTCAAAGACAATTTTGTATTTGCTCACTGTATTTGGAGCTTAACTGGCAAAGAAGATGAACAAATGAAGAACATCTTGGCATAGTTAGTCTCACTGAGCCATATAATCTCTGAGTTGGAGAAGTTCTCAAAAATAATCTAGTTGAAATGTTATCTGCATAGAAATTTTCTCGGTAGTAGTCTCAATTATATAAATGTCATCAGTTTAATTGGTCATCTAGCTAAATGACTAGTCAAGTTGATCATCTAGTTTCCCTTTGAAGTTTGCCAATAATAGGGCAATTCATTAAGGTACCCACTTTATTTGAAGGCAATTCTAAGAATTGGGAAGTTTTTCTTATATGATGACCAAATCTTCCTCTCCATTACTTTTTATTCATAGCTCTTAGTTCTATTTCCATGTCAAACAAAATGAAATCTAATATATCTTCCACCTGATAGCCCTTCAGATTACAAAAGACAGTTCTCTTATCTACCCTAAGCCTTTTCTTCTCCAGGCACCTCCCTTCCTCCCTCACCATCTTCCCTCATCAAATTTATATTGTTGAGACTGGGACTTGACCAGTGATTTCATCGGTTCAGGAAACTTTTAGATGATAAAATTCTACTGAAACACTTAGCATTTTCTTTGCTGCTTAGAATCTCCTTTGTCTAGTATACTTGGAGAGTGATCTGTCGAAGATTCTATAGCTACTGTGTTAGCAGGGCAGGATTTGAACTCAGGCCTTCCTGGCTTTGAGAACAGTTCTCTACCCCCCTACTTCCATCAAGGCTGAAAGAAAAAGAGATATTTAGAGATAGGAGAGAAGACAGTTGGGATTGGTGTGACCTCTTCCTTCAAATATTTGAAAGACTACCATTTAGGATATAGATTAAGACTTCTTTTGTTTTCCCTCAAAACTGAAATGGAATCTTTAAAAAGGGATCTAAACCGAACGTAGTCCAGAAGGATTTTTAAAAAATGTACTACTCATTTTCTCATTAAAATATAATAATAACAAAAATAATGGCTAGCATTTATATAGAGTCGACTATAAACCAGATGTTGTGGATGTGCTTTTTACAAGTATTAGCTCATTTGCTTATCATAACAACCCTTCAAAGTAGGTAATATTATACATTTAAGGAAATTGAGGCTGATGGGTGTTAAATAACTTGCCCAAGGTTGCACAGCTAGCTGATATCTGAGGTCAGAGTTGACTCAGATCTTTCTGACTTCAGTCACAGTGCTCTATTTTTGAGACAGTAGATGTAGAACTGGGCCTGGGATAATGGAGACCTGAATTCAAATTCAGCGTCAGATACTTCCTAGCTGTGTGACCTTTGGGCAAGTCACTTAACCCTTGTCTGCCTCAATTTGCTCATATGTAAAATGGGGATAATAACACTAACTCTCTTGTTTAAAGTGCTTTGTAATCTTTTTTTTTTTTTAGTTTTTTTTTGGCAAGGCAAATAGGGTTAAGTGGCTTGCCCAAGGCCACACAGCTACTTTGTAATCTTTAATGCTAGTTAATTTTATCACTGTTGTCACCCTTATATCCGCAAGCTCTGCAGGTTTCTCTTAGGATCCTCATTCTTGTCCCACATACCTGGTGGGCTTGTTGTAGCAGCTCCATCCTCTCCTGAAGTATCTGACAGTCGTATTCTCTACTCTTTCTCAGCATCTGCCTCCGTAACTTTTCTACTGCTGTTCTTAATTCTTCTTGCTGCTTTTCACTTAGTAATTCCCCAAACTTGATCACTGTTTCTTGCTGCAAAGCATTATATAAAGTGGCTTCCAACTCCTGGATTCTCTGGTAACACAAGAAGAAAAGTTTTTTAAATCCCACTGATGGTTAAGCAGCATATTCTGGGGTTGTGGAGATATATATTTCTGAGACAGATGATTTGAACTTGATATCTGTGAAATTTAACCCTAAGGAGAGAGGAAGCATTCCTAAGCTTCAGGGGAAGGAAAGGAGGAAGTGAGGGGTTCCTATAAGTTTCAGCTTTGACTTTAAATTTGAATATAAATACCTTGAGAAAAGAAAAAGAGCTTCTTTTTATATTTATATATCTCCTCCCTTACAGAATAGGCACTTTATACTTGTTGATTGGTATATTGATCAAACTTGATTCTCTCTATATCTTTTCTTCATCCATATGTACATTCAACCTTCCTTTCATACATATAAATCATTATTCATAATTTACACTTGATTCATGTTACCTAACTTACTTATTCGTGTTATCTAACTTGCTTATCATAATGACCCTTCAAAGTAGATAATATTATACATTTAAGGAAATTGAGGCTGACAATTTGGGACACTTACCTAAACACATTAGCAATGCATGTTGATATATTAATATCTCATATGTATTGTTGTTCAGTCATTTTATTTGTATTTGACGCTTTGTAAGCCTATTTGGGATTTTTTGCAAAGAAAATAGAGTGGTTTGTCATTTCCTTGTTCAATTCATTTACATATGAGGAAACTGAGGCAGAATTAACTTGCCTCAGGGTCATACAGCTAGAAAGTAGCTGAGGCTAGATTTGAACTCAGGTCTTCTTGACTCCAGACCCAGTATTCTGTTCACTGTACCATCTAGTTGCTTCCCTTATAAGTATTGAGCTCCCTTATATAAAGTTCTCCTTTAATGAGTCATTGAGGTATGGGGATGGGTGAATAGGGGCTCTCAAAGACAATGCTAATGAATACAGATTCTGATTGTTCCTCTATCAAAATGGAGTGTATAGACTCAGCAATGGACCTTATATCTCTTTTGGAGAGCACTAGCCTAGTTAAGTACGAGAGAAACTCATCACCAGAAAATTGATCACTGGTGATTGAATGTTTTTGAGCCATAGCATCTTCCTTTTCTCTTCTTAGAATACCCCTTATCCTACCGGACACCTTACTTTATCCTCAACAAAAATTAACCTGTATATATTTTGTACCTACTTATATGTATTATGTGTTTTCTTCCCCAAGAGAATATAAGCTCTGAGGGGGAAGGAAATGTTTCAATTTTGTCTCTGCACTTCCAGTATTCAACACAATATCTGACACATCATGATTATTTAATGATACTTTTTTGATTAGTGATACTTTCTGAGATTTCTCTCTATATGAGACTTTTCAGCATTGTGGCAAAAATCAAGGATACAACATTCTGATACTGATGAAGTAATAAATGCTCAAAGCAAGTAAGGTTGAAATCGTATAATTCTCTTCCCAGGAATTGTGCAACCCACCAAGGAGGCAATTAATTTAAACTAATACCAATGGAGAGATACAATTTAGCCTGACCTTCTTCCTTCTAAGTTGCCATGGAGCCATGCAGGACCAAAGCAATGCAAAGATAAAAGACAGAGTCCAACATATGGAATTAGGTCTCAACTTGAGGAAGTGGGGGGAAGAGTAGAAAAAAAATCCTCTTGTAAACTGTGACTATTAGTGTGGGGAAACAGCAAAATGGTTTATTCTCTGACACTGGTCTCTACTCACAACAATTTTCTAATAGAGTTCCAAACTCTTGGTAGTCCTGAAAAGCTACCTTAGAGTGAGGCTGAGGAAGGTAGACACTTATACAAGAAAGAAATATCAGAGGTGGGATTTTCTGTCAATTCCCACATTTGCTGACTCTAGATAAAGAGTTATGTGTATTATCTGAAGATACTTCCATACTTCCATAGCTTTTTATTTCACTAAACTGCTCTCACAATTCCATAATAAAAATGATGTAAAATTTTTAAAAAATGAAATCTAAATATAATTCTGTTTTGAAAACTAGTCTTCTGATCACTTTATGATACTATAAGGCATAATTCTAGAAATAAATAATTTAGATTTGCAAAGGACCTTAGAGGTCATGTTATCTAATTGCATTTTGCCACCCTTCAATGGTTTTAAGGCAGTAGTTTCAAATTCAAATAGAAATGAGGGTCACATGTTGACCTAGAAAACCATATATTAACATGATCTTTGCTTTCTCATATTTTAAAATTTATTTTTGTAAAGTATTTCTCACTCGGTTCTATTGCACTAGGTCATAAACTGGTTTCATGTTTGGTATTTTGAGTTTAAGGAATTTGCCCAATGTCATAAAGCACCAAGATTAGTAATTATAAAGAAAGGTAACATATGAAATCAGACATTCTCTCTCTAGATCTAGGACTCTTCCTAGGACATACTAGTATTGCAAAACTCAGATTGGGAGTCACTGTTGCAGAGACCAGATACATGCCATAAACTATTAAGTATAGCAAAAGAATTGAATTTCTACTCTATTTTATGTGACTAGAAGACCATACTTACCATATAAGCTTGATCAAGAGCCTGTTTCCTATAGTCTAGTTCTTCTTCCAGGTAACCTTTGATCTTGCAGAATTGTTCCTATGATGAAAATCCATTTCGATAAGCCAAAAGAGACAGGTTAGTTAACTTGGAAGTGGTGGGAAATTATCAGTATGTTGGAAGAGAATGGCCAAAATATTGACCGTATAGAATCATTGTGGGTTTAGGGAATATTTCCAAATAAAGCAACAGAGGATCCAACATATCCCCCAAATGCACAGAAAAGTCCCAAAGTATTACATAAATGATTAACATGAGTTCATTTTTTACATACATAACTAGGACATCATCTTAAATTCTTACCTTGGGCAATGGGTATGTTATCTATAATAACTAAGGGTTGTCATAAAGGGATTGTGAGGATCCGTGAGAGAAGACTTGGAATATTATGGAACACAAATATATGGAACACAAGCACTAGAAGGGAATTTGGAGCATAGAATGTTAAAACTAGAAGGAATTTTAGAGATTTTTAGTCTAGTGGTTCTTAAACTACTGGGGTCAAGTTCTCATTACACTTTTAAAAATGACTCAGTACCCTCCAAAGATCTTTTATTTTGTGGGTTTTACTTATTGGTATTTACCATGTTAGAAATTAAAATGTCTTAGTATTGTTATAAAAATTGTTTTGACATTGTGGACTCCCTTAAAATGTTTTGGAAACCCCTAGGGGTTTTTAGACCACACTTGGAGAATCACCATTTAGACTAAACTTCTCATTTTACAGATGAGGAAATTGATCCAGATAGGTTAAAGGTTTTGAGTGACAAAGCAAAATTTGAATCCAAGTCACAGGAATATAGATTTATAACTGAAAAGAACTTTGGAAACTATCTAGTCAAATTCTCTCTTTTTACAGAAGATACTGAGACTTTCAGACATTAAAGAACTTGCCCAGGTAGTAAATGACAGTTTCAAGATTTATATTTAGGTCTTCTGATTCTAATTCCAGTACCTGTTCAACCACATCATGGTTCTCTGACTTCAAATCTAGCTCTTTCCTCATTGTACCTGGTTCTCTATTAAAATAAGTTGAATTTGAAATTATTTTTATTTTTACATTAATGTCCTTGATATTTTTTTTAACAAAGTCTTTCTCTGCTAGAGTGGAAGTGATCTTTGTGAATCCGGTGACTCTGATAGGTCCATCTAGTTTAAAAATTGGCAATGTAGATCTGGTGATATTCCTGTCATCTGAGAATCAGCCAAATGCAGAGACGGTAATCTGGGTATTGGACACTAGGTGTTGAAGTTTTCTTTCATCCCTCTCTTTTCCCTTTCCCCCCTCCCTGATATAATAACTAACAAAAAAGTATCCTTCTCAGAGGGGCTATCATCTTCATGAATAGAATATGCATTCCTGGGGAATAATGGATCATAAAATTGCATTTGCATGTAGAACCCACCATAATGCCTCATAGAAGATGCTCCACAATATTTGCTGGTATAGAATAAAGTTCTTTTCTAAAATCCTCTTTCATAGGTGCTATTAGTGCCTGAGAATTCTGGGCTTTCTAACTGCAAAGTTCCCAAGAGTTACTATTTAATGGGTAAAGTGGACTTGAAAGATAATTTTGTTCAATTATCCACAAAGAAAACCTCTGGATCTATTTTCTTCATAGCAGCTTTGGAAAAAAGATAAAAACAGAATTTTGCTTTACCCTAAAATAAAGAATGCAAGTTACAGATTTCTAAGTATTTGATTCTAAAGTGGGTCTATAGCCATGCCTATACCCCAATACATACAGAAAAATGGAAAGATGTTCAAAATATGTACAAAGATCAGGTGAAATTGACCAAGGGCTAAGCGGTGGTTTTCCACCATTAGATCATCTTTCTTGTTATAGAATGTACAGAATGTAGAATGTAGAATGTGCTTACCATGTCACTCTCCAGTTCCATCATCTTCTGATGTAATGCAGCTTCTGCCCCTTCAATCTGCTGGATCCACTATAATGCAAATAGGTTAGAGTTCTATGACTACCAGGGTCATCTGATATCCTTTCTGACCAATATGCTTATTTCTTTTTCATGCCCTCCTTCTGTCTGTCTGTCTGTCTGTCTGTCTGTATGTATGTCTTTCTCTCTGAAACATTCAGGGATTACAGACTCATTCATTGATACCAGAACTGCTTTTTGACAGTGGTATAAAAACTTTACATTATACAGTCACACAACTAGTGTTTGAGGCTACATCTGAACTTAAGAAGTTGAGACTTCTTGAGTTCAAGTCCAGTGCTCCTTATGCTTCATATAATTAAAAAAGTGAGTCATGGGCAATTTGTTGAATTAAAAACCTTTTTAGAGCTGGAACAGAATTTAGAAATCTTCTATTCCAATGCCTCTATTTTTTTTTAGATTTTTGCAAGGCAAATGGGGTTAAGTGGCTTGCCCAAGGCCACACAGCTAGGTAATTAGTGTCTGAGACCAGATTTGAACCCAGGTACTCCTGACTCCAAGGCCAGTGCTTTATCCACTACGCCACCTAGCCGCCCCTAATGCCTCCATTTTGCAGTTGAGAAAAGAGACAAGTAAAGTGAAGTAACTTGCCCAGGGTCATACAGCTAATTAGTGGCAGAACTAGGTCTAGAAACAAGATATCCTGACTTCTAGTTTAATGTCTTTTTATATTATCAAGCAATAAAGGGACGAGAATGGTAAAAAAAAAAGAATTTATCTCACTTATTTACCTATATGTATTCATTTGTATTGTTTTCAATTATATCTGTGTTTTTAGAGGAGCTCCTCACTGACCAAAGATTGTTCTATCCTGGGAAAGCTCAGAAGAATGCAAATCATTTGAATCTGTGATGTCATATAGTTTTATGATATACCATGTGTTCTCACATCAGCAAAAGGACAAGGGCTTACTGTTCATGTTTTAGTCACCACAGCCTTGTTCTATTAGGAGGTACTCTGGTTTTTGAATGAATGTCATTATGGCCATGCAGGGTGGGGGCTAGAGAGATCAGTCATTTTATTTCCTTTTGTTTTAGAGCATATGAGCTCTTTTCCTTCTCCCTTTCTAGAGGCTTCATACTATCTAATTTTTTCCAGAGTGTCACATTCAAACACAACTTTGCATGCAGCAAATTATTTCTATTCTCTTTGGTTGATGTTTGCCACTCTATTTCCTTCCCCAGCTCATTTTACAGAGGACAAAACAGGCAAACAGTTAAATGACTTGTCTAGGGTCACAAAGCTAGTAAGTGTCTGAGGTCATGTTTGAACTCAGATCTTTCAGACTCCACTTCATCACCTTTCTTTGCCCAGCATTTTGTTACTCAGGGTTTTCTTGGCAGATACTGGAGTGGTTTGCTACTTCCTTCTTAACTGCATATATGTTAAATTGAACTGAATTGAATTGACTCATGCTAGTAACATGAGGTCTTTTATCCCTACGACAGTTGTAACCATGTCTTTTGTATATTTAGGACTCCAGAAAATATCTTAAATGTCTTTGTATTTATGTATTCTTGTCTAGCCTTGTCTTACCTTCTTGATAGTATACCAATCTTGAGTCCACTTTCAGTCCACAAAATACAATTCAAGAATGTCTATTTTCTAAGTTTACATCCACATTCAAGGCAGTTAGGTGGCTCAATGGATAGATGGATGGGTTTAGAGTCTGGAAGATCTGGGTTGAATTTGACTTCAGACACTTAGCAGCTACGTGACCCTGGGCAAGTGACTTTACTTTTGTATTTCTTAGTTTCCTCAACTGTGCAATGGGAACAATAACACCTACTTTTCAAGGTTGTTGTGAGGTTCAAAATGAGACAATAATCATAACGTGTTTGCCTGGCATACACAAGTTCTTAATAAGTGCTTGTTCCTTAGAAAGATTCTATTACCTCTTCTAGTTAGTAACTGATATTTGATATGTAATGAATGAAAGCAAGTTTGGATATATGGACCTAAAATTTTAAAGGTGGAAGGGTCATATAGTACAACCTTTCAATTCAGTTGAGGAATTTGAGACCTGAAGACAGAAAGTGAGTTGCCCCAGATCACATAATGAGTTGGGGGCAATTTTTGTTCATCCTGGCATTTTGAATGTCGTCATTTGCAGTATTACATATATTTTAAGGTCCACTCTTTGTCTCCTACCCCCATCCCCAAATTCACCACTCAACCTGACTCCCTGTCTATATGGTTTCTTTGATGGACCTTCACAGTTCTTAAAGATTGTTTTGGGTGATAGTTTCACCTAATTGGGCATCTGATCTGCCAAATTTTCTAGTTTTGAAATATTATAGTTTAGAAAAATTTAGGAATTACTTTTAATCTCAGGATCAATTGAGATCATATTTATAAGACTCCAAGAAAAGTAAAAATAATAGATCCTGAATAATTTTTTTATTTAGTTCCCTTGTTATACTTTATGCATTGATATATGTATATGATAAACATATGTATATATATATAATATACATATAGCATTTGCATAAAGGCCTAAGGGCATATAGATGTGCAAAAAGACTTGCTGTCCAGTGATCCAGTGAAGGATCAGCTAGATAACAAGGAAGAGATCCTTTCACAAGGTGAGACATTGCAGATATTAGAAAACTGGCAGGAAGTTTTACCTTTTCTGCAAGGGAAAGCACAGTACTAGCTTGAATAATAGCCACTTGCTCTTCATTTCGTAAATTCTGCAAACAAACAAAGGCAAGAGTGCTTAGAAAATGAGAATAAGCTAGCAATACCCAACCAACTTTTACTATGTAATCAATAACAATGGCACCAGAAGTCCTGGCTAAGGCTTAAGAAAATAAAATAAAATATTGAAATGGGCTATGGAAACAAGAGGCTACCAAAGGATAGATATATTAAAGATCTTTCATCTTTATCTCAGGATTTAGACATACTTTAGAATTTATCTAGTCCAATCTTCTCATTTTATGCATGAGGGGCCAGAGAGAGAAGTGAATTACCTAAGGTTATTACAGATAGGCAACTGGAGGCAGTTCTGAGATTTAAATTCAGTCTTCTAACTCCAAGTCCAAAGATCTTTTCCATTGGTTAATCTCAGCTAAAGCGAACATACACATCTTCTATTTGGGGTTTAACATTTGGTAAATATCAATCTCTTGTTGAGGGGTCTTATTTGTCTCTTTTTTTTCTTAAATTTTGGTTTGTTGATTTTTACCATTTCCTACTTCTTAATGAATGGTAAAATACAATTCATAGTGAAATGTGAAAATTTCGAGCAAGGATGATATCTGTTCACATTGAGCTCCAAAACTCTGTTGTTTACATGTAACTTAATCTATATCCCAGCCTCCATCTTATACAGATCTTTAAGAAAGAAGCAACACAAAATGTTTCCAAAGTGCCTTTAAAAGTGGTTATCTTTCTATCTCTGGGATCTTGCCTTGGTTAAACTGACTTTACTAATAGTCAAAATGGAATGTTATGGGAAAAATACAAAAACATAAAGTGAAACAAAGAACAAACAGATTCTCTTGATAACAGAATGATATCATTTTAATTGAATTTACTTTTGCTTTTGACAATTTTTCAAGGAGAATTAATGCTGGTCCTTTGGTACTGTGGACCAAAGGGCATTATTCATCAACAGACTATTCAGGCCCCCTAAAGACTCCCCCTCCCCATTCAACTAATTCCTCTTGACCTTGCCCAGAAAGGATTTTCAGGAAGAAAAAGGTTTACAACCTTACTGGCCTATTTCCCCCCCTCTGGGGCTACCATCAACCCTACCACTTAGTGTCATTTGCAGGGAGCATGGCCAATTAATTTCACACAGGGTGCCCTGAGGCAACTGTCAGATGGAAATTATCTTTAATCACTGCAAATGTGGCCCCAATCAAACATAGAACCTGGAGATGAAGACCTCTTTATGCAGAGCCCTTGATGCCACCAGAGCCCTTGATGCCACCATTCATTTCCTTGTCCCTTGAGTCCCTTCACTCTTCTCTCACTCTTGGTTCTAGGGTTTGCTAAAGAGTAATCTCTTCAGGGAGCTAAACCTTTCTGTGTTCAAATTGGATCTACTAATCATTTGTCCTTACTCTCTTGGTTAGGATTTCTTGTCTATAGACTATAAATTATATACATACTGAATTAAACAAGGAATTGCTCACACTTACCCCATTGTCACCCAGAATGTCAAGCTGTTTAATGAGGTCTGGGATGCTCACATCCTGCAATGACAAGACACAAAACCAATAAAAATTGTTTTGAATTTTTTTTAAAAAGCATTTAAGACCATACTGTCTTGGAGTCTTTTCTGAATGCATTTTGTATCACTTCATTTACTTCAATACTTTCAGGAACTGCGGCTCCCTCAGTAAAATAACTCTTTACAAAGAGGTAGATTGCAAACCTTCTGGCATCAGAGGATAAGCTCCGAGAGTTGCTGTAGCTAAAATATTTTTCACATTTAAGTCTACCTGGTAATTTGTCTCTTCATATTTACATTCCTTTTTGGGTGAAAGGTACATTATCCATCTCTAAGGTTGGCACAGTGGATAGAGCCGTGGCCTTGGAGTCAGGAAGATGGGAGTTCAAATCCAGTCTCAAACACTTGGTACTTGCTAGCTGTGTGGTGACCTTGGACAAGTCACTTACCCCTGATTGCCTGGCATCCAGGGCCATCTCCAGTCATCTTGATTCATATCTGACCACTGGACCCAGATGGCACTGGAGGAGAAAGTGAGACTGGTGACTTAGCTAATTCATGTGCTTGTTATGGCATCATGTCCAAGATGTCATGGGCTTCCATGAGAATAACATCATCAAGATCATATCTCAACTTTTATAGCTAGATAGAACCTGTCAAAGCTTGTGCTTCACTGGTATCACCTTTGGGAACCATAGAACGCCTGCCTAATATGAGCATGATAACTGAATGATAACTGAATAGAGAGAGGATGATACCAAGGGCAGAAATAAAGGGGTCAGCTTTGGCAAAGACAAAGGTTGCTTCTCTGTCAGAGATGAATAAAACATAAGAAGATGGAGAATGATCAGAAATTCATGGGTAAATTCATCATTATTCTCCTTCTCACTGCTCACATTTACAATTTTAGGTCACTTTTTGTTATTGTTCATGCATTTCAGTCATATTCAACTCTTTTGTGATCCCATTTGAGGTCATTCTTTCTAAAGCTGCTAGAGTGGTTTGTCATGTTCTTTTTTTTCAATACATTATACATATGAGGAAACTGAGGCAAACATGATTAAATGCCCAGAGTCATCTAGCTAGGAAGACTCTTGAGATGGGATTTGAACTCAGGAGAATTAATTTTCCTGATTAAGGTCAGACTTTCTATCCATTGTGCCATCTAGCTGCTCTCCACATACAATATTATTTTATCCTCACAATTGTGAGGTGCTACTGTTTTCTCCGTTTTACCAAGAAGGAAGTTTGGACTGAGAGGGGGTAAGTGACTTGCACGAGGTCACAGATCAAGGACAAGGAACAAGGGATTTTGTGGCTATAAAGAACTTCCAGACCAGAAAATTCCTTTTACCAATGCTAGCTGCCATCTTCTCTGTGACTTACATCCTTAGTGAATTGTCTAAAAAATACAATGATGCCAAACTCCAGTAGAAACAGGGATCACTATACCATACACAAGATTCTTTGGTGGCTGTACAGTGGTTTAGAAAATCACACAATAACCTTGATTATGTTGTATCATATTTTTATTTCATTAAATTTTCTCAATTTCATTTTAACCAGATCGGCAGTATTTGGAGTGTTGGGGTTCAGGGTGGTGCTTCGGGTAGTGTGTCTAACTCTTCTGGTCTAGACTACTAAGAGGTTAGTTGACTTGTCCAGGATCACACATCTAGTATATGTCAAAGATAGGACTTGAACACAGATTTTTTTGACTCCAAGATCAGATACCCACCAGGTTAAGCTCCTTTTCATATGTGCCTGAGGTCATTTAACTAGGCTATCAAAGGAACATATATTTAAAGCTAGATGGCACCTTAGAGATTTTCTTGTTCAATTGTTTCAGTTGTGTCTGATCTCTCCCTTTTGGGTTTGGGCAGAGGTTTCTTAGCAGAGATACTGATATAGTTTACCATTTCTATCTCCAACTCATTTTACAGATGAGGAAACTGAAGTAAATAGGGTTAAGTGACTTGTCCTGGGTCACACAATTGCTAAGTGATTGAAGCCAGATTTATAATATATAATATAACATATTAGAAATAATATATATCTATTTTGTATACAGATATGCATATATAACCTTAGGGATTACTCAATCTAGTTTCCTCATTTTAAAGATGAAGAAACTCAGGCCCTGAAAAATGACCTGTCCAAGATCACATAGAGTAAGGAGGAAGGTCTTCTGCCTCTAAATGAATACATTGCTCATAGTAAGCTCTTAATAAATTATTTTTTCATTTATTCATTACAAATCCAGCATTCTTTCCATCGTCTTTTGTATGGATCAGGATTTGAACCCTGATGGTCTTCCTAACTCATTGTTATGATAGCATGAGAGATTGTACTTTTTTATCTGTTGCTGGAATGCATTTTTAATTCTGTTGTTTACATAGGAGTGGGCTAATTTCCTGAAAATGCTCACTCTCTCAAATGAAAGAATTTTATTAGGTTACTTCAAGAGCCACCTGGGTCTGTGAATAAACATCTTTGGTAATTACTTCCAGTGGATTATGGATTTTGTGGTTTACACAGAGGAACATTTGAAGGGGAAACAGCAGGTTGTTTTGACATTCAATTCAAAGTTAGCTTGGTTATCTCTGATTGGGTTCTCCTATAGGCTATAATGATAATGACAATAATAATAGATATTTATATGATGCTTTAGGCACTATATAAGCATACAGTTTATATAGTTTCAAAGCACTTTGAATCTGATTCTCATGATGTCCTTGTAAAGTGATATTATAGGTATGACTGTTCTCATTTCTCAGAATTGGTAACTGAGGTCCATAAAGGGTAAGTGATTTGCCCATAGTTAAACAATTTGTGCCAGAGGATTGTTTGAAAAGTCTAGACTTCCCTTCTTGGATATATTTTATATACCTATCTTACCTATGTATATGTTGTTCCCATGAGGGCATGAGCTTACATTTTAAAAAGTGTCTTTGTACTTCCCAGCACTCCTATAACACTATAAATTACAGAATGTCAATAGGAAGAGTTTTCTTTTGTCATGAATGAAGTCATAGATTTGATCCAGAAAAAACAGTTCCTAAACAGTTCCTAGCACCTGACACAATGTGACTGGCACAGAGGCTGGTTGAATTGAATCAAATGCACTAATTCATACCTTTGCCACTAGAAGGAGCTATTTTCATCTGCTTGTATGGACAAGGGCTTCAGGGTCAGGCAGCAATTTTTTAAAATTTTTTTTGGTTTATTTATTTTATATTATTACAATAATCTTGTTATGAGACTAAATATAAACCCCATCCCTACCAAGAATATGAGAAACCTCAAATTTCAAAAAAAGTATACTTCAGTCTCTATTCAGATTCTAACAGCTCTGATTCTGGGATGAGTTGCTTTCTTTATCATAAGTCCACCAAAGAAGTTGCTTTACTATTTTTTCCCACAGTTGCTATCACTAGCTGTATTTCCCTACACTCTATTCTTTCCTTCTCATTTATTCTGTTCTCTCTCTCCTTTCACCCTGTCCCTGTTCAGAAGTGCATTGTGTCAGAGTACCCTCTATCACGATTTTCCCTCTCTTCTATCACCTACTCCCCCTTTCCCTCCCCCCCCATCCTCTCTTATCCCGTCCCATTTTTCTCTAGGGTAAGATAGATTTCTATACCCTATTAAGTGTGTACATACACACTTCCCTCTCTGAGCCATTTCTGATGAGAATGAAGGCTCTCTCATTCCCCCTTGTCTGGCATCAATTTAAAGGCAATAGAATCACCATAGATATGGTGGTGGAAAAGACCTAAAAGGTTTTTTACATTCGACCTCCCTTCCCCATTTTACAGATGAAGAATCTATTCTTGCCCAAGATTACATTGAGGATGAGTGGCAGCGCCAGACAACAAATCCATCTCTTTCCCTACTCATCCTCATCATTTCCCCAAGTCCCTCATCCAATTTTTGGACAAGCAGAGAGGTCTACATTGACTTACCTTGACACCTTCTTTCATGCAGTATATCTGTAGAGCACTTACTCCGTCAGAGAATGGGTGAATTTGTAGATTAAATGGAGGTGATCTTCTTTCTCTTTCCTTGAAACACATAGAAGGAGGAGGAGGAGGAGGAGGAGGAGAAAGTGAAAGAGAAGGAGGATACATTGGAATTAATCAAGAAGCAAGTATCAACTGATTTGATACTGTGTAGGGTCTTTAGTCCTCTAGTAATTTATTGATATGTTGCTTGTGAAAAAGTCTAATAAAAGGGTTAAGATTTAAATAATTAGAAAGGGAATAGCTAACCTACTGAGAGAGTGTAAGCATATTTATAAAATGATGTTCATTCCTGCAAGGTTTTTCAACCAGCCATATCTTGGAAATATAAGGATTAGAGTGGAGTGGAGGCTCCAATTTCACATGTATAAATATTTAGGACTTCCAGCATCCCAGGGAGTGAGCTGTGGTCCCTGGGAGGAGAACTTTATAGCAAGGGAAAATTCAGCTGATGGATCGACTTTAGCACATTAAATTGATCTGACTTTCTGAGTCAGCTATGTAGGCTACACACAATAAAAAGCCAGCCACTTAGAGTTTCTAAGCTAATCAAGTATCAATAGAAATACTTAGTCTAATGGGAAAAAATCTTTGTGAATTATTGTCAGTCCATCACAGAAAAAGTAGGGGATGAGAAAGGGTGCTTCCTAGCCTTTACATGATGGACTATGTGTTATCTAAGCCTAAGGCAGACACCCTGAAGAGGTGCAAATTAAATTTGTTCTTTTTATTTTTTTATAGATTACTTAAATTTTGGCTCACTAAGAGTCTTTCTGATACATAATAATATGCTTACCAGAATTCCCCTCCATTAACATGTCTAAGACCAGGTGGTTCTGGGGTTTCTTTCCTCCTATTATTTCTATGACTTTTTGATCATAGAGAATGTTCCTAGATACAGAAATTTTGGAGATCTTTGGATTCTTTTTATAATAAGATCCCACCACTCTCCTTATGGTTAGATCATAGATTTAGAGTTAGAAGGGAACTTGGCATCCATCAGGCACAATCATCTCATTTTACAGAAGGAGAAATTAAGGTTGAGAGAAGTTAAGAGATTTTCCTAGGGTCACACTTGGTAAGTATCTGAAACAGGATTTGAGCCCATGTCTTCCCGACTTCAAATATGTTGCCATATTCACTACGTTAAGTTGCCCATCTGAAAGACATGGAATGATTGGAATCGAAGTCCAGATCCCATGCTTGAGCTCTGTTCAGTGGTCCTCCACCCATTGAGTGAGTCTTGCTCATCCTTACTTCCAGCTCTAGGTTTCGGAATTCCAGCAGCTCATTCTGGTCTCTGGCATCCTGCAGTTCCTGTTGCAATCGGTTGTTTTCTGTCTCCTGTTTCTCTATCTAATGGAGTAAAGGTTGAATTAGAGGATGATTTACAGAGCATTGTTAACAGAAAGCTGCCATTTTATTTTACCATCTGGTTTATGAAGCAGTTAAGTCCCAAGACCTCTGTGCAATGGGAAGTGTAGAAATAATCACTTCTGTTTTCACATACGGAAACAGAGGCATGTCCCTAGCCACAAAGTAAGAGTCAGAATCAGAATTTGAATTCAGATCTCTTGATTCCAAAAACCTTGTATTTTTCTAAAGTTAGTACTTTCAGAGCAGGCATTCCTTCCCCTTCCAAAAATAAAATAAAAACTGGTGGACAGGAAGGAAAACTCCCAATTGAAAGCAAACTTTCTGAATGCAAGAACAGGTGTTGTTTTTGTTGTGTATTCTCAATAGCTAGACAGCACCATATATGGGTTTTCTTGTTTGCTTTTTGTTTGTTTTGGAAGAGTCCAGTGGATATCTAATGAGATATCATTGTTGGGGGGATCTCCTGGTGTGAAGAGGCCTTATACTTTCTAAATTCATCTGTGACTTGCAATTTTGAGAGAGTTGACTGGAGCTAATGGTCACATAATCAGAAATTCTAAGAGACAGAACTTGAACATAAGTCTTCTTAACTCCAAGGATAGATGTTTCATTTACTATAGCAACAATTCTCAAACTTCTTGATCTCAGGACACTTTTATTCTTCTAAAACTATTGATGAGCCACTTCTAAGAGCTTTTGTTTATGTGAGTTATGGCTCTCAATATTTACTAATCTCAACATGAAAACTTCTTAATATTATTACAAAAACAGTTTTGAACTTAAGCAATCCCTTAAAAAGGTCCCAGGGTCCCCTGGAGGTCCTTGGACCAAGCTTTGAGAACTTTTGAATTATGCCATGTTTTCTCTTACTTTGTTGGATTGGATGATAGCTATGAACACAAAGCATTTAGTTGATTTTACATTTGGAAGTTATTGTTGTGCTGTCTGTTGATACTGAAGATTATTATAAAAGAATAAAGAATAGATCAATCAACAAGCACTTATTTATTGTATTGTTGGAACTGTGCTAAAGATTAATGCTAAATGCAAGTGCTAAACATTGTGCTAATATATATGTGTATATATAAATATATGTATACATATATATATATGTATACATATACATATGTGTATATATGTATATATATATATATATATATATATATATATATATATATATATATATATATGACAACCCTGCCCTCAAGGAACTGATAGTTTACTAAGGAACACAAAATGCATATATATATAAATAAATTAAGATATATAAAATATCAATCCAAAATTCCAGTTGGGCCAGAGATGAAGCACTATAACTTTTGATAGAGAGGTGAAGGACTTAGGAGGATTTCTTTTTTGGGCACAGCCAATAAGGGAATTTATTTGATTTAACAATGCATATTTGTTACAAGGTATTTTTCCCCCAGTGAGGTAGTAGAGAGAAAAGATAGGTTTCTGTTAATTAAAAACATAAAATATACATACATATACACAAATAGAAAAAGAAATACAAATCATTTGTCACATTTGAGAGTAGCTTTGAAAGAAACAGGGATTATAAGAAGCACAGATGAGGAGGGACTGAATTCCAGACATGAGGTACAGCCACTGTAAAGGTTTAGAGATGGGAAATGGAATTCTGCATGTGAGGAGAAGCAGGAAGTCCTATTTTTTTTTGAAATATGACCCCCCCCCCCCGCCCTTCTTTGAGATGAATTCTAGAGGCACAAGGACAGGAGCTGCATGCCAGACATAGGAGAGCAGGCAAAGGTAAATATGGAAATACAGTGCTAACTGTTGTTAGATAAAGCTCCTCAAGAGCAATCTAACTAATAGTTGTTTGTGAAAGATTTATATCTTTTCTTTGTAATATACATCTCTTGCTTGGAATTACAAGGTATTAAGGATAATATATCTGCAGAAACTAGACATGTTTGAGATAAACAGACAGGAAGAAGACAGAGACAGATAATAGAAGAGAAAGAGAACAGAGGCGAGAAAAGAGAAGGGAAAGGGAGGGAAAGAGGAAAACAGACAAATGGAGACATTTACATATATATATACACACACACACGTGTGTGTGTGTGTGTGTGTGTATGTGTGTGCTTAGAGAGTGAGAGAGAAGAAAAGAAAAAAGAGGGGAAAGAGAATAGACCTTAAAGAACAGAAGAGAGAGAGAAGAAAAGGAGGGAGAGAAAGGCAGAGATAAATCTATATATCTCTATATAAATATGTGTATTTATAGAGTGAGAAGAGGAGAGAAAAGAGAAGGAAAAAGATAGTGAGAGAGAATAGAGGAGAGAACAGAGGAAAGAACAGAAGATACACACACAGAGATATGAGGGGAAATCTATGTAATATTAAAAAAGAATAAACTAAATAAATTAAGAATTTATAGTAGTTTTCTATTGCTTCTTAGATAAAATACATCTGTCTTTGCTTGACATTTAGAGCCCTTTACACTATGGTATAGGAGAAAGAGCTCTTGATATGAATTGGAATGATCTGAAATTCTAGCTCTGCTAGTTACTGCCTGTATAACCTTGGCATTTAGACTCTCTGAGGCCTGGTTTCCTCATTTTTCAAAATGAGTGGACCATTCACTATTATCTTCTGGGCAAAATCTGGTTGTTGTCTATATAACCAGGACTTATTTCATATGACTTGCCCTCATGCACTCTTTGAGTGTCACTGAAATGGCCATGTCTCCTTTCTCAACTTTCTACCTAGAAATCTCTCACTCCTCACTTCTACTCCTTGGAATCTTTAGTTTAATTAAAAAGCTATTTTCATGTTCTAGCTATTACATAAGGCCTTCCTAGCCCATTGCTGGTCCCCAAACTCCCTTGAAATTAATTTATATATATATTATGTATTTGCTAATGTTTTCCTAGTATCCTCTAGGAGGCTGACAAAATAAATCCAGTATTGGAATAGAATAAGCATTCTTTTGGCTCCTACTATATACAATTATTATGTCATGTAACTCTCACATCAATCCTTTCAGATAGATTCTATTAATATCCCCATTTAATAGTTACGGAAACTGAAGTAGAATTTAAATGACCTTTTCCAGGATCAAAGAGCTCATAAATGTCTGAGGCTAGATCTGAGATCTGAACTCAGGTCTTCCTGACTCCAGACTCAGCACTCTATTCACCTATTTAACTGTTAACCATGTGACTGTCAAAGTAACCATGTTCTCATCCACAGTTTGGACTTGCACCCTTTACTGTAGCCACCTTGCAAGTGTAAAGAGAGAAATGTATTTTAGTGGGAACAGCTGTTGGTTATGTAATTAGATCACCTGTACTCAAATCCTGACTCTGCTATTTATTATCTGTGTAATCGATGTCTGTCTCCTCATCTGTAAAATGAGGAGGATTAAGTAGGATAAAATCTAAGATATATTCCTTCCATATTTATGAAAAAGGAAGGCAGAAAAATGCCAACACATATCTACTAGGTTAGAAACCATAAAATAATGAATAAAGAATATCATTAGAGTTTCCCAGAAGTTCATAGGGAACAAAATCTAAGAAAGAATCCAGAAAAAAGTCCTTAGATAGCTCTATATTAATTTTCAAATCATGACAATAAGCAGAAGGTTCTAACAAGTGGAATGCAACAAACCATGATTTGTTAGATCGAACCCTGAGATCTGGATAGGTTCCATGACTGAAATATAATCCTGGAAAAGAATACCTAATTTAGAGTAGGATAGTAGAATAAATAATGGGGAAGTAGGGGAATGGAACAACATTGTTTAATAAGAAAAATAATGAAGGAATTCAGGAACTAGAGTAGAAGGAGTATGATGGAGAGCTTTATAGGATCAATGGAGGCAAAAATGGAAGTTATATAGTTGTAGGAGTATATTATGAACCACTTGGGCAGAAAGAGGAAATAAATGAAGAGTTCAGGAAACATTCCAAGATTTTCAAGATACATGGTATGGAACAAGAAGGATATCAATTATCTATGTATCTACTAGAACACTCTCTGTGTTCTATCTCTAGTCTCTGACTATCTGTCTCTGTATGTGTCTATCTTTCTCTCTCTCTTTCTGTCTTTCTGCCTCATACTTTCTCCATCTCTCTGTCTTTCTCTTCCAAGAGCAATCAATAATTACAATTAAAATCAACAACCCAAATATTACACTGGTATCCTCATACTGTCAAGAGAAAGAAAGCTAGATCCCTAATATATTGGGTAGATTCTTTTCCATGGAAAACTTATGGGAGGACCTGGACAAAAGGCACATAGGATGGGTAGGCATGAATGGGTTGCAATTTGTATTGTTGAAGGGAATATTCTTATAGACAAGATAAATAAATAAATTACTAGAGTATTAGAATTAATTTATATTTACAAAATATAACTGCTTATTGTTGAAAGAAAATGGCTCAGGGAAACCAATCATAGATTAAAAATCTGCTCTGGCTAATATGCCTCCAATAGATCATCTACAATTTGATAATTGAAAATTGATTCTAATTATTTCCTGGCCTTAGGCCCAGCTTTTTTATTAGCCTGATTTGGTTTCTTGAGCATGCTTGGCTGATAATATTTTGGATGAGATATGTATCAATTCTACCTCTGCAATATCTCTACATTTGTCATACTCAATTTCCACTGCAATCACTCTAATACAAATATTCATTGCCATTCTCTTCAGAATCTGCAGTTGTCTCCTAACATAACAGATCATCCTTCATCCACTCTTCTCTACCAACCCCTCCTGTCCTGCATACTCCACAATCATCCCTTTTGTTTTTGTCAGATTGATCTTCCACAAGCATTGATCTGTCCATGTCATCCTCTTTGAAATCTTCATTGGTTCCCTAATACCTATTAAGTAAACTTCAAATTCCATTGCCAGTCATTTAAGGTCCCCTACAACCTAACTTCTACCTGTTATCAATAGTTCAATTAAATTAGACTTTCTTTTTGTCCCCTGAACTCAATCTGTAATTTTCAGTAAGTGTTTCTGTTTATGTTATTTCCTATGCCTGGAATACCCCTTCAACAACTGAATTTTTATGAATCTGTAAATTTACCATCTTCGTGTTGCCTTCCCCAATACTGCTTAGTAACCAGGTTTCTCTTTTGAACATCACAAGGCTTTCTGTTTTGCACTTGCTATGTTTTATTTTATGTTAACTGTGTATTTCCTTGTCTTAGAATGTAAGCTCAAATAAGGGAGGAGTTTTAGCATCTAGCACAATGTTCTTCAGTTAGTAAATACTGAAAACTTTTTATGGAATTGGGTAAATCCTCTCTCCTCCCCAGATGGTAATGACGTTTTCCTCTTCAGATTTTATGCAGCTTTTTTGATTGTACCTATACAATGTCCTTATCATGTTCATAGGGTCATAGGAGTCACATAAGTTTTATTTCATATTAATATACACACATGGCATAGTACATAGAGAACCGACCTTTGGAGTCAGTATGATCTAGGGTCTCTGACATATGTGGGTTGTGTTACATTGGGTAAGTCACTTAACCTCTTTCTCCTTGAGACAACTTTCTAAGAATATAAATTGTAAAACAAGTGAAGGGCCGTATGGATAGGAGCTTCTTCAGCAAGAGTCTCTTAAAATGATGAAATCACAGGTCCAGTTAAAAAGATATACTTCTCTATTCCATTCCATTAGACTCTAAGTTCCAAGAGAGCAGGGACAATGTTCTATCTTTACTTCATTTCTCCGCAAGCTCCTCAAGCTGATAACCTTGGAAAATAAATTTCTTGAATTGAATTGAGACTTCATAGGATTATAACTTTTTAATCTTAATCTAGATTAATCTAGCCCACTATTGTATAGATGAGGAATCTGGGAACTAAAGTGGGGCAGTAATTTGGTCGTAAGAGTCAAGCCTAATAACTATACTCCAGTTTTTCTTTCTACTCTCCCATATTGATTCCTAGCACAATGTCCCCTTTGTGGGATTATAAACAGAGAAAGACTTGGCCAATAGTGTCTGATAATCAGAACCTAGTTTTCTTATTGCTATGGGTATTGGTCTTGCAAACAGTTATCTTTTTTTTGCATAAACTCACACTCATAATGGTCATTACTATTAGCATCTTTGAATACAAACAGTTGTAGCATAATCAGACTTGCATTTACAGGATTTGGCTTCACAGAGAACTCTTTCTTCCTTCCTTTCTTTTTTCTATTTTTTTTTGCAAGGCATTGGGGTTAAGTGACTTGCCCAACAGCACAGAACTAGGTAATTATTAAGTGCATGAAGTTGGATTTGAACTCAGGTCCCCTTAAGTCTAGGTCTGTGCTCTATGCACTGTGCCAACTAGCTGCCCCTCCTTTTTTCTTTCTTTCTTCTTTCTTCCTCCCTCCCTTGATCTTTCTTCTTCACCCCTGATCTTCCTACCCCCTCCCTCCCTCTCTCCCTTCATTCTTCCTTTCTTTCTCTCTCTCTCCCTCTCTTTCTTTCTTTCTTTCTTTCTTTCTTTCTTTCTTTCTTTCTTTCTTTCTTTCTTTCTTTCTTTCTTTCTTCCTTCCTTCCTTCCTTCCTTCCTCTCTCTCTCTCTCTCTCTCTCTCTCTCTCTCTCTCTCTCTCTCTCTCTCTCTCCCTTCATTTCTCTCTGTTTCCCTATCTCAATCACTCTCCATGTCTCTTTGTCTCTCTCTGTCTCCACACACACACACATATACATACACAATCAAAGACACAAGGTTTGGGTATCGCATCTCTTCTAAAATCATCTGCACCATGCCCAGCAGAGAGCCATGCACACAACAGCACTGAACTAATGGTGATGATGGTGAAGGGGATGAGGATGGGTAGGTAGCTAGTAGACTAGCACTGGTCCAGCCTCCCACTTCCCCAAGGCCCCCTGTGCCACTCCTGAGAATCCCCTCTGCTGCTCCTGGATCCCTCAACTCTTCCTTGTCTGCCCCATCTAGAAGGTGCACCCCACATACCTTTTCTAAAAGCTCTTGGTTTCTCTTAATGAAAAGTTGTTTATCTTCTACCCAGTGTGAATCCTGTTTGACAAAGAATAGTGTGCAGTCAGCATTTCAAAGAGCAGCCCTGAAGATCAGTGAAGCCAAACCCCTTTGTGAGACAACCCCTTTGCCAGCTGTCTTTTCTCATCTGGACTCCTTGCCTGTCAAAGCTAAAGAATGGCTGACATCCCCTACCCCCATCCAGCCACATAATAAAAGAATTGGGGCTCAGCTTGCTAGGAAAATCTAAGACCCTTCTCATAGTCCCCACCTGTGCTTTTTGTATACATTAGGCTATAGAATCCAGGACCAGCCTTTGGGGGACTCAGAGGTGATCACAGAGGAAAGAGGTGAAAAGGGTTCATTCCACCAGGACAAATGTACAGGCTAAGGACATGGGAATGGAAAACATTGCAATGCAAAGCTATAGATGCAGCAGGTTCATAAAGAGCCCAGGGGATGGTCCT
The DNA here is from genome assembly GCF_037893015.1 of Macrotis lagotis. Lineage (NCBI taxonomy): Eukaryota > Metazoa > Chordata > Mammalia > Peramelemorphia > Peramelidae > Macrotis > Macrotis lagotis. Next base: position 367,130,601 of record NC_133658.1, read on the forward strand.
AGACCTAGCTTCTTAGCAGGTCGCTGCCGGTGTGTCTGTCAGGATTCCTCCTTGACCATCATCTCTCTTGGATGGCCTCATCCACTGTGGGGCCCAAATTGTTGACTGTTCAGGGGAGGTGAGTAGTCCACTATAGCATAAGAAAGGGCATTGGGTTCAGCCAAGCAGCCTTTGACTGAGTGTGGAGAATCATGCATAAATCATGACAAGAAGAAAATTAGATGGAATAATTTGAGACTGAAGGGGGGGAAAAAAGTTCAACAGGCTCATCACCTACCTGTCCCTTCTGAGCCAAAGTTGCCTCCAGGTCTTCAATTTTGGCTTTATACCTGAGCACTTCTGCTTGTAGTTGTTCCTGGGCCTAGTGGAACCAAAAATCAGAACTTAATATACAAATTGAATGGCCAATCACATGCCTCTAATACTCCCTTAGATTTAAAACTCAGCAGATCAAACTAGGCACAGCAGCAACTAAATTTACTGATTAAAAAAAATAAAATCATAATCATCTTTACCACTTTCACCATGTCATATTCTCAAGAATTTTCAACAATTCCAGGCTACCCACAGAATGAAGCTTGAAGTCCTTGGCTGGCACTTCAGATCTTTAATGGTATTTTTGATTTTATGCTAATAACTCTTCTGAATTTCAAATGATGTGAACCTACCCAATCCATGTTCTACACAGCATCCAAAATGATTTTCCTAACATGTATGTTTGACCATGATACCTTATTATTCCCCAGGATCAAATATAAAGCCTTCTGTTTGGCATTTGAAACCATTCACAACCTGGGCCCTTCCTACATCTAGCCTTTTAATGTTTTATTTCCCCCGATGCACACTAGAAGTCAGCTTCCAATCTTCTTGTACTCCTCTCACACTGCATTCTAGCTCCAAACCCCATCTCCATCCCTTTTGATATGTGATGTGTGATTCTCCCCATGCCTGGAGTGACCTCAGTTCTGCCTCTGAACTTCCCCAGCTTCTTTTGAGGATCAGCTCAAAACTTACCATTTACAGATAAATTATGCCCCTTGGCACCACAGTACTCTCCCTCTGAGACTGCCTTCCTCTCTCTCTCTCTCTCTCTCTCTCTCTCTCTCTCTCTCTCTCTCTCTCTCCAAATACCTGTAACTATATTTATCATATATATATATATCATATCTCTCAATATCTAAATATCTATATCTATCATCTACTTTCTTTATAGAGATGTAGATATGGCTATATCTATTTCTCTATGTGTCTATACATAAACACATATACATATATGTATATATATATATATACATATATGTATATAAAATTGTGGTCTCCCTGGCTTCCTTTAAGACTTCCACAGGGACCTTCCTTAACTCCTCTTAATTTAATCCCCTTTAAAAACTATTTCCTATTAATCCAATATATAGTTTACTTTGTATGAATTTGCATGCTCTCTCTTTCATTAGAATGCAAGCTCCTTGAGGGTAGGAACTGTCTTTTTGTATCCTTGGTGCTGAAAACAGTGTCTGGTACATAGTAGGTGCTTAATAAATGTCTATTATTTGATTGACAATGGGAACAGTGATCTATCACCACGATTAGAAAAGCAACTAAAAGCATATATTTAATAATTAATACTTAATGTGTATAACCATTTTAGAGTTATATACATAATAGTCAAACAAATATGCATTTTAAAAATAGATATTAAATTCCTAAAGACTACTTTTATAGTGCTATGCACAAAGGAATAGGGGAAAATATAAAATAATATACTTTGAATTTAAAAAAACTATTAAATATGCCAAATACAGCATAGTGGTGGTAGTGGTTAGACTGTAGTTTGTATAAGAAACATCTGGGGACTTTAAAGGACCATGAGCTTAAAATGATTTGACAATGGGCAATGCTTGCCCCCAAAGTTCATGAGGTCAAAGACTTCAATAATAGAGTGTCCACAGTGAGGAACATGCTTGTTCTTATGTCCTCTGGCCTGGTCAGATTACATTTGAGTACTACATTTTAAGGATGCTGCAAAACTAGAATATATCTAAGTAAAGTGAACAAGTTGGAGGGGACTGGAAATTAGGCCACCTAAGGATTACTTGGAGAAACTAAGGGCTCATTCAACTAAAGGAGGGAAGACTTTGCAGAAGATGATTAATATCTATAAACCTATCTATAGAGCTACCACATGGATAAGATATCAGAATTGTTCTGTTTGATCCAGATGACAGAACTTAGTACAAAGTGGAGAAGTTCCAGAGAGGTAGATTTTGAATCATTATAGATAAAAACTTACTAATAATCTGAGCTGATCAAATGTAGGATGGGTTGCCTTCAAAGGTAGTGAACTCTACATTGCTATAGGCTTTCCACTCACCAAAACTTGCTTGTTGTGTGACCCTGGGTCATTTAACCTGTGTGTCTCAGTTTCCTCAAATTTAAATTGAGAATAATAATAGCACCTTCCTTACAGGAGTAAGTGTAGGCACTTCGCAAATGCTAGTTTCTGCCCTCACCTTCTCTCCCATTTGCAAAATGAAGGATGACCACCTCTTGGGAATGTTGTTTAAGTGTTAAAGGATGGAATGGAAATTCTACCCCTAAAGTTGCTTCCAACTCTGAGCTTCTCTGAATGCTTAGAAAATACACTTAGAAGATTGATAAAACCACTATATATGTTCTCTAGTCAAATACAAGTACCAAACATACGGGTATTAATAGTTTAGAAAATACATGTGATTTTTTACAACATTGTTTAAACCATTATGGTTACAAAAAGCCTGACTATGGGTTCCTCTATTATTTGTAAAGTAATTGAAGGTTATCCAAGGATAGGAATTGATGAAACTTTTACCTTTGATCGACTAAAGGCTTTTTTAGTGGTTATCCCCTAACTGGAAACAACATAAGGTATGTTCAAATATTCAACTTTGTATAATTATGAGAATATATATTTTCCATTAAAGCCAGGAGAAAAAATGATTCTTGAAAGGAATAGAGGTTTTTTGACTTTCCCTCTTTCTGTCACACACTCAGTCTCTCACACACACACACACAGTATATTAGGAAAGCTTCTTGCTCCTATGAGTTCCTCTTATAATGATTCTAGGCTAATTCTGAACTGAACCAGCACAAAGTCCTTTCTCCAAGCAACACTAACCTTGGCTTCTCTTTCAGCATCTATGATGCCTCCAGTCTGCTCCTGCAGAAGGGCATATGCTCTCTGGAGAGCCTGGTATTCTTTTGTTAATTGGCGAAACCGGAGCTCAGATTCTTCTGCTGCTAAACTCTTGAGATGAACAAAGAAACCAAGGGATTAATCACAGATGCAGAGCACCCATTCAGTCAATTATGGACATAGAGAACTGTTAAGTGGGCACTCCAGAAATTAAAAAAGTTTAGCTCCACATAACACCTTGTATGCACGAACAAGGTCTTAACTATATAACTATAACTATATTTTATATAATGTTACCATTAGAGTCTTACCATTTAGAGTCATGGAAACACCTTTTTCCTTTAAGAAACATTTGTTAATTTTTTGTTATAACTAAATAAAAATAATTATATATCTAATGATAAAATAATATAGAACTATGCATAATTTTTGTCATAGCTCTGTATAGATATATAATATTTTATGTTGATTATAATTCTATTACATCATAAACTTTACTAATTCTAAAAGGCAGGTTTTCTCATGAATAAATTAAGAGACAATATAGTAGTGGATGGAATGCTGACCTTGAAACCAGGAAGACCTGAGTTCAAGTCCCATGTCTGACACATACTGGTTGTAGGACCCTGAACAAGTCCCTTAACCTCTTAGTCCTCTAAATAATTTTTAAGGCTATGAATATGCAATCTGCAATAAAACTAGGTGGTATAGTGGATAGAACTCTAGGCTGGGAGTTAGAAAGAACTTGAGTTCAAATCCAGCTCCAGACACTTGCTAGCTGTGTGGTGCTGGGCAAATCACTCAACCCTATTTTCCTCATCTGTAAAATGAGTTGGAGAAAGAAATGGCAAGTCACTCCTGTGTCTTCCAAATGGGTTCATGGAGAGCTGAGCTGGTCATGACAACATACATCCAGTCCTTATCCTTTACATTAAAATTGCGGATTTCTCATCTTCATTTTTTTAAGATTATCATTAACATGGTGGATAAGACCACAAATTTCAGCACTTCACTTATTCTTTCTGACATATCTCCAATGTCTAGCATGGTGTTCAGTACATAGTAGATGCTTCTTGATAAGATTAAAGGAAATGGTGTTAAAAGTTATGCTCACCCACTTTGTTAATTAATCAGTGGAAGAAGTTGATAGAATATATTTAAGAGAATTGGAGGAATTAATTATGTCAGGAAATGAATCTATGAGAGGACTGAAATATTTTCTACAATTTGTAACCATAAAGATTTTTCTAGAGGACCAAGAGGTTAAGTGACTTTTTGAGGGTCATAGGACCAATCTTTGTCAGAGGTAGGACTTGAACCTGAGGACTTCAAAAATAGTTTGTCCTTAATTTACATTCAATTCAATTCAGTTCAATTCAATTTAATCCCCCCCCCCCCAAATCCAACTTCTTAAGATTGGAAATGAGATGCTTAACATTTTTCTTGGTCACAGCAACTTCTGAATGGGCATGCTAAGTGCACTGGTGGAGGGAGTGCACTGATTGCAATGGAGTATTCGTAGACTTTTAGAACTGACAATAGGCACAACACATCTTTTCAGCTGTCACATTTTACTATTTGTGCTGATGAATAGAATACTTTACAGATATTCTAAGACAATATATTTTAAACCTTCTTGATTTGCTTTGATTAAAAAAATTATTATCTAAAGGTCATCCATTTGATGCTGATGACATACTTCAAAGTTAGCTAGAGTGGCTCTTAGACAACAAACAGCAAACTGATTGGGAGGTCTGTACTCAAAGCCTTTGCTGATTGTTAGTACCTGCTAGGACTTACAACCTGATTTTCAGAAACCTATTATCACCTCCACACCACAATGGGCATCAGAGGAAGGTTTCAGCAGAGGATAGTTCATAATGTTTAGCATAACAAAAAGATACCATTCTGTGAAGATTTCCTTCTGCCCAACTCCTTCCTGCTTCTCACTACCATTCCCCCTGGGAAGGACAATATCCATTCTCATAGAGTTCCCCACTAACCTGACCTTTACCTGTCCTCTTTCAGAGCTGGAAATCAGACTCACATCTTTAGATGAATCTAAAGTGTGGGGGAGGTAATCATTTTTTTAAAAATGAAGTCAAGGAGGGAAAGCTTTGTCTCAGGACTTTCTATGGAGTTAGTAAGAGGTTAGAAAGTCTACAGTGGCCTAAACGTTTGCCTCACATGTAGGTTATTGAGTTCCGATTGCATAGAAACTATAACAGTGTAACTATTTCATTGATGCATAAGGGAATATGAATTTCCCATAGTCACAGTTGTCCAACTTGACCAAGTGTAAAATCTAAATATGGAATTTGGCTATAGCCTGTTACAGAACATTGTTTATGCTTAATGATTCTTATGTAATCTTCAAATTTGGCTTGTAGACAGCTTTGTTCATGCCCCTATAAATGTCCAGGTTAGGGGGACAGATCTTTGGGGAAAGTGGGAAAATGAAAAAAAATAAATTAGAGACTAGAAATGAACTGATAAGCAAATCTGGGAATGGATATGCAGATTGCGTTATGTGTGGACTTGAGCCTTAGCAACCTATACAATAAAATGGTATAAATCTCTATGACTCCAAGATAGCATCACTTTGGTCTCTGAAATGAAAGAACCTGCAGACAGGAAAAGAGAAAAACCTCCAGGGCTCCTTCCCTACCATTGCTGGATCTAGCAGGACAGGATTTGTTTGAGGCCAAGAGCTCTGGACTCAATTGGTTATGAGGCTGGAATTGAACTTGTTTGAGAGCTCCTCCTCTTGATTTGATTTACCAATAGATGAGAAGTAGAATTTTTTGGGAGGGAGCCTTGAAAAGGAAATCAATGTTGACAATCTCTTTAAAATGACAGAGCAGAAGAAGGCTTACCTCATCTAAGTCATCATCTGGAGTGGCTGGTGTTCTGTCTGTCCTAAAGGAGGCCATGGATGATGTCTCTGAATCCATGGAGTCATCATCATATCCAATAAATGGGTCCAAAATAGGCCTCTAAAGGAGGAAACAAAACAGCAAATTTACCAGTATGATTTGGGGAAAGTCAGCTTGAATGCAGAAATATTTTCAATATTTTTATTTTCTCAAATACTGAAACCTGATATAAATAGCAAGTATGAAAAAGTCATTGTCAATGTCCAGATTTCTTGGAATGTAGATATGAAATTGAAATACAGTTTATCTCCCTTATATGTACCAAAGAGAACTACTAACTTATAAAAACACCAGTGGGTTCACAGTGGGCAATTCAATAAGATTCAAAGATTAAATGTTTTGTGTTTTATTGGCGCCAGTTTCAAGACTCTGAGATACCAAGATGATCATTGGAAAGGGAAGGAACTCTGGACCTGAGGAATCTCTGAATTTTGGAGACTTTAAAGCAGCCAAGTAATATATGCTATTAAGTAGTTATAAGCTACTAACAGACCCAAGAAATTATCTATTTCTTCCATAGAAACTTTTAGCAAAAAACAATCATAATCATGAGATTTAGAGCTGGGAAACATTTCAAAGATATTCCAGTTTGTTCCCCTGGCTTTTACAAATGAGGAAGCTAAGGCACAGGTAAAGGAAGTGATTTATGCAAGGTTGATGAATGACTGATACCTCAGGCTCAGACTTCTTTCAAAATTGAGAAGACAGAATGAACAAGAATGAAAACAAATGCATTAATGAAAACACAATTTTTTTCTTCATTTCTGAGAAATGTGAAGAGGAGAACCTACCTCTTCTCTCCTTCCCTAAGGCAGTGGTAGAGTAGCTCAACCACATCTGGCTTATCATACCGTTGCAGGACAATCCCCTAACAAGCCCAGTTCCATAGCAGCATGTGCCAAATACATAATAATCCTAGTTTTCATTTTTACCTTAATTGGCTTGGAACTTCTTTTATGTTTTCTGCGACGGATAAGCTTTTCCCGGTCCTGGAAAATAAGATTAAGGAGTTTGTCAGACCCTCTTGGTACAGGTTGTCATATTGTTGTATTATGAAGAAAGCATTATTGTTTTCCTAGCAAATTAAAAGCATTTCTTTACAATAGCCCCCAGTAGTCTTTGCAGGCATTTTATAACACTGCCCAACCTTGAATTTTCAGTTATATTTTAAGCAACAGAAAAACTATTCTGGCAGCAGGGATATGTTTCTTGCTTTAAATAGTTGTTCTGCAACTTAAATCCATTCCAGTGCTTTATTTGTGAAATGATTGGGTTGAACTTAAATGACCTCTAAGGTGTCTGCTATTATTATTGAATCCTTTCAGTCATGTCTGACTCTTTATGACTGCATTTGGGGTTTTCTTGACAAAAATGCTGGAGTGATTTGCCATTTACTTCTATAGCTCATTTTACAGATGAGGAAACTGAGGAAAACAAGGTTAAGTGACTTGCATAGGGTCACATAGATAGTGTCTGAGATCACATTTGAACTCAGGTTTGGTTTTTTTTTTGCAAGGCAATTGGGTTACGTGACTTTCCCAAGGTTACACAGCTAAGTAAGTATTAAATGTCTGAGCTTGGATTTGAACTCAGGTCCTCTTGATTCCAGGGCTGGTGCTCTATCCACCTGGCTAACTCAGGTTCTACTAACTTTAGACCTGATAAGTCTAAATGAAGATCCACTTTAGGTCACTTGAAGCTGTGACCATTAATATAGTGTTCTAAGGTCTAACTTTGACATTCTATACATTCTAAGGGTTCTCCCAGAGCTAACATTCCATGGTTTAGTTTCCTTTTTCTAAAATCCATTCCAGCTCTGATTTGTGTCTTAAGGCCTATGCTATCTCACATATGATCTAAGACCCCTTCTAGTTCTGACATTCTGTGAATTTGTTATGATAATAGTTATAGGAAGCAGCTGAAGGCTCCCTTAAGAACTCTCATTACTCAAATTATTTTATTCTTTTTTTTATTCTTCCCTCCATTCTAATTTTTACTATATCCCCTTACTCTATGCCATCCCAACAATCTCATTCTTTACATCTTTTGAGGATTTGAGGGCCAAAAAGTGTGGGCAGCTTAGAACAGACCACTTTACCTTATTTGTATTTTGCATATGGCAAGGTATTGCTGTATGAAGAGAACCTCAAGGGTATTTCACTGAAGGATGAGCAATGAAAGACTGATTTATGTTCTGCAACAACATTTTTGCTGTTGTATGCATTCATATACCTTGGCTTTAACTCTCCCTTCCCTATCTCCTGAATCCATTCTGGGTACAGGCTAGCCTACAACAATACAGAGTATGGAAAAGAGTCTAAATATCCCCTAAGTTATTTGGAACCTCCTAAAGTATCCTTGGAATGTTTAGGGAATTTGCAGCGAAGACCAAAGTCAACTTGACTTTGCAAAAGCTGAAAAGATTTCTGAGTAGATAGACCAAGTAGATATATCAAGATATCTAGAGATATCTTGGATCCTTCTCTTCCTGAAATTGAGATTAAAGATGGCCTCATGGTTATAGAAAAGTTGTTGAACCTCATGGAACATCAGTTTCAAAAACTGCAATTTGCACAAATTCTTACTAGAATTTAATATGACTCAGGAATCTTCAGGTCCTCTTAGGCTACCTACTCTGTGTCCAAACAACCTTGGGATATATCTCTGGGTATTCCAAGCATTCCAGGAGGTAGAATAGAATCTTAAAAGATTTGGTTTATCATTTAACAGCTTGTTTTATACCCCAAACCACTCTACCATCAAGGATATGAGGTGGTGAAAATAATTTTGACTGGTATGGTCCCACTCTTCCTAGGATGCATGTTGGACCCACTCCCTCCTCCATTCTCTTCCTTGATGGAGCAGTTAAAATTAATTTCCCTACTTTTTTGCCTCTAATTCTTTTTTCCTTTAATATTTAGAAAATGACCTCATTTCATTGGTTCCAACTATACTATTATCCTATTGATTAGGTGGACTCTCATAAGTGGATTCTTTGTCTTAAGCTCTTATACAAATTTGGGCCCTGAGGATCTTTGTGTCTTCTACTGGACTGCAGATTCCATTGTATAATACACATCTGAAATGACCACCCCTATTGTCTTACCTGTACAGGCAATGGAAGCTGAATATCAAGACTGTCCCCCACTGATTTCTGTTCTCTTCCTCCCCTTTTAAATAGTAGTAAAGTTTTGTTAACTGCCTTTTCTATGTGATGCTACTTGTTCATCTGAATTCTTTTATACTACAAAGGAGTTTGCCTGATTTTTAAAGTAAATCCCACTATTGCAATTGATCAATTCTTTTCCATTCAAAAACATTTATCAAATCTAATACATTCTACTTGGTACTGAAGATATAAAGGCAGAATGGAAACAGCTTCAGGCCTCAGGGTATAACAGTATCCTAATGGATGGTATAATGGGAAATCTGATGAAATTGGGACCTATGAGATCTTCATTCTGCTATCAGGTCTGTATTAATTTTATGGCTCCCAGTGAGGACAATGAATGGTCTTCATTAATGATACCCCCAACCAAAGCTGCCCCTAAGAGGCTTCTAATACAAAGTCCTCTTGAACACAAAGACCAATGATCACACACTGAGTTAATGGCTATATCATGCTCTCTGAACTTTAGTTTTTTTTCATTTTAACCTGGAGATGATCATAACTGCCTAACCTAATCCCCGCTTTGAAAATATAATACATGGAACAAGTTAATTTATCTTTGAAATTGAGTTCTTTGAATATGCTCTAGGTTGTACTAAGGTCTTATGAAATTACTCTAAGAATATTAACAGTCAAGGAAGCATATAACAGCTTCTCTGATTTTATGTTCTAATGTCTATACATTGATGCCACTAGACTAGATCAATCTCCATGGTTCTTTTAAACTTTTATGCCCTCCTTGGTCACACAACAATAACAACTTTCACTTGCATAGTGCTTTAAACTTTTCCTCACAATTATCCTGTTGAGTTAGGAAGTACAAATCTTTTTGATACCCAATTGACAAGGAAGGACTGAGGCAGAGAAAGCTTCAGTGACTTGCCTATAACCATTCAACTAGGAAATATCAGAACCAAAATCTGAACCTTGGCCTCTAGACTCCCAAAGCTAGTGATCTGAGTATTTATTATAGGAGTTACTTTAAAGCAAGTATTTAATAAATACTTTTTGTATTTGGAGGGCACTCCATGACAAACTTCTGACTAATGGTAGGAGCACATTGTCCATTGTATGTAATCTTGATGCTTACTGAGCCAGTGTGTGACTAATGGTCTTTGTGCCAGTATGCTAGATCAATCTTGGGCACAACTTTGTTTCTATTTAAATAAAAATTGATTAAGATCCAATGCTGTCCTAGGAACTGGAGATACAAAGTTAAAAATGAAATAGTTCCTGCCCTCAGAGAGTTTACTTTCTACTGGAAGAAAACAATTTGGACAGAGATCAGTGAGAACAAAATATTTACCAAGCATTCTGAGGCAGAGGAACAAGGCCTCTTTTAAGAGTTGGTTCTTGAGTTGGTCTTACCATCAATGTTGATCTTTGTAGGCTACCTACAAGCAAGCTGTGATTATAACTTACCCTAGTTAATTCATCAATGATGTTTTGCTGTTCAATGACTTGAAGTTTTAAAAATTCTGTCTCCTGCTCTTCATTAGCTTGGTCAAGATCATTCAAAGATTTTAACTTCTTCAAGGGAGGATGTGATGTCATTTTATCCCTCTAAGTTGAAAATTACAACACAAATAAGATTGAGAAAGAGGCATTTAAAATTGCCTTTTGTTTTAATATGTAGGTTATTTCTTCTTAGACATTTTCCCCTAGCTACCCACCAAACTTTCCATTTTAACAATGAAAAGCATTAAAGAAAAACCAAATAAGAAGTTGATGTGGTCTTAAACCATGTAACATTTCATTTCCATAGTCTCCTACCTCTGTCCTGAAAGGAGGTAGGAGTATCTCATCCTTCGTGAAACAGGAGATGTTTGAAAAGCACAGAAAATTCATGGAGAAGGTGACTTCCCTTAGATTTAGAGAGATCAGTGCTAACAGATCTTCCTAACTATATTTCATCAAACTAGTACACTTATAGTTATTTATATAGTTATAATTTTTATTGGCCTTTGAAAGATATGTATTTGTCTTGAGATATGTGGCAAACTTACACAGAATTGCATGTGATAGTATTAGGTATATTCCATCTTGATATGGGACCCAGGAGGCTATTATGCCTGTCAACTGTATGGTAGCATAATTCCTAGAAAGAAATCCCCCATGCATAGCTGGCTAAGGGGTTGGGTTAAGGACTTGCTGGGGAAGCTCTGCTGGCTTTGAGATTTGGTCACAACTCACATGGAAATGCTCTGTTTCCTGGAAACATTCTTATACTTCTAAAAATTCAGAAAGACCATTTTATCAAAGTGAATAATCTCTGGTACTGGCTTAAATTACAGCTATGTTCTGTTTAATGTAAACAATGAATCCCCTGAAATGGTTTCATCATTCAAATTCATACCACGTATTTCCACTGAACTAGAGTCGAGTACCATATTTTACATAATTAAGAATTTAAAAGTATAAATTCAAATACAAGCAACCACTTCAAGGGATTCGATATTTGCAGTAATCTATTTGGGATTTAGCTGTAGAATAAACCAGAGTTAAAGAAAATGAGCTCATTTTTCTGCTTTGGCTAATGAACCAACTTCATGAAATAACCTTACTACTATTTACCATAACTATGACTATTATGGCAGTGGATGATGTTCACTTTGCATCTTATAAATAGCTTTCCCTTTCCATCCAACAGGTGCACTTATTATTCCCATCTTCCAGATATAGAAACTGAGGCTCAGCAAAAAGGAAGTATTGCAAGCTCAGTAAACATCAGAGTAGAACTGGAGCTTGGTCTCTTGAAACTTAGTCTTGCCTCTATTGTATTATACTGTCCTAAGAAAAAGTGCTGTTCTGCTCTTCTGGTGATACAAACCATTTCAGAATTCTCCTTGGTAACAGCTTTTAGCTTTTCCTCCATTCGCTGAAGGGACAGCATGAGCTCGTCATTTCTCTTGGTGAGGCACTTGTTCCTTTCCAGGAGAGGCTTACACTGTTTTTCAGTTTCTCGTACACGTTTTAGCTGTGAAAAAAATAAACAACGAGGTTTCTCTCAATTCCACTTCTCACTAAAAAATAAAAACAAAACCAACAAAAAACTAGACAAACAATCCTGACTTTAGATTCATTATGTTTAAAACATAATATGTTGGTTTTTATCTCCAAATCTTTGCTAATGTTATTTCTCCTACCTGATATGCCTTTTTTCTCTTCTTTCCTCCATTTATATCCTGTGAATTCTTCAGACAATAGATCAAGTCTCATTGTCTGAACAAAATTCATTCTGGCTCTTGTCCAACTTTCATTCATTCATATGTGTATTACACACACACACACACACACACACACACACACACACACACACACACACACACACACACAGTCTCTTTCTCTATCCCTCTCTGCCTCTCCCTGCCCCCGTCTCTCCCTCTTTTTCTCTCTGTCTCTCTCTGTGTCTATCTCTCTACTTCTGCCTCTATCTGCCCCTATCTCTTCTAACTCTGCCTTGGTCAGTCTCTCTGACTCTCTCTTATCTTCTCCTTCTGTCTGACTTTGTCTCTATCTCAGGGTCTACTTTTTTATTTCTCTCTGTCTCTCTCTGTCTTTCTGCTTTTCTCTCTCTCCTATCTCTGTTTTTGTCTTTGTTTTAGTAACTATCTCTCTTTGTCTTTCTGTCTTTGTCTTCCTTTGTCACTGTCTCTGGCTCTCTTTTTCTCACACATACTCACACAAACACATGCACATTCATAGCTGAAAGGAACCTCAGTGGTAATTTGGTTTAATTTATACCCAAGCATATATTCTATGATAATCTTGAAAGAACTCATTCATTTTTCTTCTTTAATATCTCCACTAATAGAGAGCCTCCATCATTTGCAGTCAGTATTAGATAGCTCCAATAGTTAGGAAGATTTTTCTTCTATGAAGCATAAATCTAAATATGTTCAGTTTAAAGTCAGGATATACAAAGACAAAAATGAAACTGCTCCTGACTTACATTTTCTTGTTGAGGGCACCAGTATCTTCTCGAATACCTATAACTTAGTGTCACCCTTGGTTCCTCACTCTTTCCTACACTCACATCCATCCATTCCTGAGTCTTGTCATCTCTACCTTAATAACATCTTTAATATATTTTCCCTTTCTCCATTTGTAGTCACTCCTCTGGTGTAGGTCCTTCTCACCTCACATCTGAAATTTTATAATAGCCTTCTGATTTTTCTTCTTGTCTCAAATTTCTCCTCTCCCTAACAAACTTTCTACTCAGCTACCAAAGTGATTTTACTAAGTTTGGCTTGGTCATATTACTCTTCTACTTAATAAACTCTGGTGGTTCCCTATTGACCCCAGGATCAAATCTAAAAATCCTCTGGCTTTTAAAATCCACAGCTGGTCCATATTACTATTGTTTCAGAAATCTCCTTTCATCCTCCATCTTCTCCACATGTGGAATGATCCACTGGCCTTCTTGCTCTTCTTTACACATGATATAACAATCCTTGATTCCACATCTTTTCAATGGCTATTCTCCATGCTCGAATGCTCTGCCTCCTCACCTCCACCTTCAGGTTTCCCTGGCTTCCTTCAAAACTAATTTAAATCCCCTCATCTGAAGGTGTCCTTCCTTGCTCCCTCAGTTTCCCCTTTCTATTTCCAGTCTTCCCCTTGAGATTTTCATTTATACTGTATATATCTTATGTGTACAATTTTTAGCATGGTGGTCTCCACCATTAAGATTGCGAGTACTTTGAGAGTCAGGATCAATTTTTTTTTTTTAGTTTTTGCAAGGCAATGGGGTTAAGTGGCTTGCCCAATGCCACACAGATGGGTAATTATTAAGTGTCTAAGGTCAGATTTGAACTCAGGTACTCCTGACTTCAGTACCGGTGCTCTATCCACTGCACCACCTAGCCACCCCTAGGATCAAATTTAAAAAACATTTTGGGGGGTATTTATTTGTATATAAAATTCAAGTTATATATATATATATATATATATATATATACATGTATGCATGTATAACATTTAATAAATGTTTATTGATTGTCTACATTACACACATAAGTGCTTCACTTGTCACTATTATACACACAGAAGCTACATCTTTAAGAGTCAAACCTAATGTTTCAGAAAAGATAGTTTATGCTGATAATTTCAAGTAAGCTAAAAAAGATCTTGTTATGAGGTACTTCTCCCTATGGATTATGGCAGAATATGTATGTTTTATTGTTTTATCTTGGATTTATAAGGATCTATTAAAGAACATGTGGAAGAGATGAAGAAGAACATGGGGATACATTTTTTTGGTCAAGGCTCTTAATTGCTATATTTTAAAGATCTTTTATAAAGAAAATTCTAAAAAAGAATTTGAGAAGAGTTGTGAAGTACAGTGTGTATTGGAAGCATCTCCTGTGATACCTGAAGAGAGGACAAAAAGGGTAGTCTTTTTGTGATAGTCTCAATTTTACTCTTATTTTGAGCAGAAGTGTGAAGATAATTTTTAGAAGATTTAGTCAGTATATGGAGTGAATAAAATGGTGAAATTATGTTTTTAGAAGTGAAGAGGAGCCACCTGCTATTATAATGAGGACCTGAATGACTATAAACTTTCTCACAGCTAAAATATTACAGTTATTTATATCTATTTTAAATGATTTTATCTGCTACTAAATGAGTATTATTTGGAAAAAAAATTTCTCCAGTTTATTCAATAAAAATAAATGAACTGTGGTAGTTTTAACTAATTGATTAATTAGTGAATGTTACAATTTTATTAATTAAAAGAAACTATTCAATCATACCCATAGATTTCTTTTGAGCCCAGGATTATAAAAATAAAATATAATGAGTCAACTGGTAGGTTTGGGGGTGACATACAAGGAAATGTGGTTGACCTTAATTAATCTTGCTATATAAGTATATCCAAAATACATATAAAATAAATACAAGGTAAAAAAATGGTGGGGAGACACATTAGCTCATGAGAAAATCAGGAAAGACTTAGAATAGAATCTAGAGCTTAAACTTATACTAAATTTTGAAGTAAACTAGGGATAATGGGAGATAGAACTGAGGAAGAAATAAATTCAAGGCATGAGAGATAGCTTATGCAAAGGTTACACAAGAGAAGGAATGTTGTTTGGGTAGGGTAATTTGGTTGGATTCTAGGGAATGTGAATGGGAGTATAACAGGACGGGAAAAGAAGTAAGGAAACAGGTTGTCAGTGCCCAAAAGACAAGTTGATACTTTATCCTAGAGACAATAGGAGCCTCAGAAGTTTACTGAGAAATGGAATGTTATAATCAGAGCTTTGATTTACGAAAATCTCTTTGTTAGCCATATGGAAGATGAATCAGAGGAGGGAGAAGCTTGAGGCAGGGAGTATCATTGCAATAGTCCAGACAAAGAGTGATTAGAGTCTGGTCTAGAATTGTGGTTGTGTGAGGAGAAAGAAAGGCATAGACACTAGAGATGTTAAGGAGAAGGTCGAATGTTTAAGACTTGGATTGGATAAGGGGAGGAGGTGGTGGTGAGAGTGTCCAGGGATTTGTCCTTGGTTCTGGATGTTTAACATTTTTATCCATGTAGGTGAATATGGTATGTTTATTAAATATATAAAGGAAGGAGGGAGATCAAACCCCAGTGAATAAAAGGATCAAGAGTCAAGAATATTTCAATGAGATGATTTCTATGAGATGACATTTAAAAGATATTAATGTAAAATCTTACATTTGGATTATAAAAACAACAAAAGCAAGTCAATTTTACAAGTATAAATAGACTCCACATGCATAGAGAGTAGTAGTTCATAAGAAAAGATGCTTTTGTGGATGTCAAGTTCAGTAAGAATAAATTCTGAGGGGTGGCCAGGTGGTGCAGTGAATAGAGCTCTGGCCCTGGAGTCGGGAGTACCTGAGTTCAAATCTGACCTCAGACACTTAATAATTGCCTAGTTGTGTGGCCTTAGGCAAGTCACTTCACTCCATTGCCTCGCAAAAAAAACCAAACAAACAAACAAAAAAGAATACATTCTGAAATAGCAGTTGATTTGGCTGATACTATTCTTGACTAAATTGACAGACAGTATTCAGAAGGCAAAAGGTGGGTAGAACTCCCACTGTACTCTGCCTTAGTATGTACACATTGGAAAACCCTTTTCAGTTCTTTACGTCACACATTAGGAAGAAAAAGTTGAAACATATCCAGAGAAGGTGGCAGCAAAAGTGAATGACCTGAAGACCATGCCCTTTAATAATCTAAGGAATTGGTAATGTTATCATAGAGAAAATTTAGGGTCATATGAGAGCTATAACATATATATTTAAAGGACTTTCAGGTAGAAGAGAGATTAGCTTTGTTGTTCTTGGTGTCAGAGTCTGGGCAGGACTAGGAAAAATGGCTTTAAGAGGTATATTTAGGCTCGATATAAGGGGAAGGGGAGAATATTGTTCATAATTAAAATTGTCCAAAGATGTATGGATCATTTTAGAGGGGAAGGAATCTTCCTTACCATGGGGTTTGAGGCAAAGGCAGGATGGGAAGACCCCTTCCATTGATGTGATTCTCTGAGCTTAGTTTCTCCCAATTTACACTTCCTCCCAAATGACAAACATAATTTGATTTGTATGAGGAAATTTGACTGAGTTCACAGGGCACTGACATTTAGAGGCATACTTCAGAGATATATGCCTTGATCAACATGGATAATCCTCTGGTCATCTATAATAACAAGTATTCCATATTTTTGTACATCAGAAGACGATTTATAGCTAGCAGGATTTTAGAGTCATTGAAAATACTCTTTACTTTAGAAATGAGTAAACTGAGGCTAAGAGGTGGTGAGCTCTCCAGTATCACTCAGCTTAAAAGTTTTGGAGGTAATGGGTCTTCCTAATGTGGGTCTTCCTAATTTGAAATTTAATTATCTGTCCTTTGTGTCATCTAACTGCCTCAGATTGGTTTAATAGGTTACCAGGACTGAACAGTCTTTACTTGGTGGCCAGACTTCTAACTTTTCTCTGTTTCTCTCTCTCTCTGCCTCTTCCTTCCTTCCTTCCTTCCTTCCTTCCTTCCTTCCTTCCTTCCTTCCTTCCTTCCTTCCTTCCTTCCTTCCTTCCTTCCTTCCTTCCTTCCTTCCTTCCTTCCTTCCTTTCTTTCTCTTTCTTTTAATGGTCAATCAAGCTTAAGTGGCTTGCCCAGGGTAAAACAGCTATTGTCTGAGTTCAGATTTGAATTCAGGTCCTCCTGACTCCAGGACCAGTGCTCTATCTACTCAGCCATCTATTTGCAACGACTTTCTAAACCTATCTACACTGGTTCTTAGAACACAGGCACATAAAGTGTCAAGTTGGAGACCTTTCTAGCTTGATAGCAATAATAACAATAACAATAATAATAATAATAGTTTTCATTTATTTAAAATAAATATAAAAAGTTTAAAATTTACAAAAACTTTTCTCTTATTACCTCATATGATTGTCATAACAATCCTGTGAGTTAGATGCTATTATCATCGCCATTTTACCAATTAAGAAATGAAGGCTGAGAGAGGTTAGTGAATTTATCAAGTAATTATTTGAGGCAGGATTGATATCAGGTCTTCCTGACTCCAGGTCCATTTTGTTGTCTGTCACCTATCTTTCTGGTAGGACCTCCCAGATCTTGTCTTCTATGGGTACAACCTTTGAGAATCTAGGGTCCTATTCCTAACATGATATGGCAGACTATGAAGACTTAAGGAAAATGGAAGGAAAATAACAACTATATTAAATTATAATATAATATTATTAGATCATAAACTATATTAAATTAGCATATTAAATAGAACAGATAAGCATTTTTCTAGCTCTCATTATGTTATAGACTGTGCTAACAACTTAATAAATATCTTCTCATTTTCATTTCGGTCACATATGACTATGACCTCATTTGTTTGCTTTTTGACAAATATACTAGAGAGTTTTATTTCCTTCTCCAGTTCATCTTATAGATAAAGAAACTGAGGAAAACAGGATTAAGTGACTTGCTCAGGATCACACAGTTAGGAAATATCTGAGACTGGATTTGAATTCAGCTCTTACTGACCCCAGGTTTAATGTTCAATTAGCCTAGATTCCATGCCTATCTATTTTGGACACTGACTTTTTACAATGAGATGATTACGGTTTATTCTTTCTCTATTCAAACTAACCTAAAGTATCTGAGACCCCAAGGGAAGCAAGACTGGCTTAATACATACCAACTCATTTCTTTCATCTCCAAGCAATGTATTTCTATCCTCTAGCTTTCTTATGGTGGCATTCAATTCAGCTATTCTCTTCTGGTTTCTTCGTAAGTCCTGTAACCAAAACAAATCCCAAACTTTTCATAAGTCCGCAGGAAAATAAAATCTTTTCTAATTTCTCTTCCTAGACTGGAAGGGTCTAACTGGACATTTTCTTAGTCAGTGAGGAAAAAGGAAAGACCTTTTCTTTATCTCTCCCTACCATTCTCCCATCCAATCAAGGTCAGACTTGAGCATCTGGGAGAAAAAATTCCCTACTATGTCTCTTAGGAAAGGAGGAGATATTAAGACAATTTAAATATGAGGATTCCTCCCATTAGTGTAGATTATAACCTCTCTCCCACTTATTACACAGACTTTAGGAATGGTTGTGACTCCCAAATTTCTTACTCTGTGTCTAATTTGCTGATAAAATTCCTTCAGGTTACCTGTCAGACATGCAGACTCTTAGGAACTTTTTCATCTTGATTAAAATCTGCCTGAATTTGTCTCCATTGCCATAATCTTGAGAATCCAAGGTCACTTCCACACTATCATGAGACCTTAGAGTAGACCTCAAGTTGAGATATTAAAATAACAAATTTTTTTAAAATCCCATTTGAGTTATTCAGTGTATTGCAGGTATTAAATAACTTGTAAGTTGAGTTGGCAGGTCTCCTATAAAATATAAACCAAATATACGTATTCAATTCCATCACTGCAGGCTTAAAAGTAATGTCTCTACCAATGATAGACATTGAGGGAATTTTGTGGGTAGTTAAATTAGACTAGAAGCTTTTAGGCAACCATTCCAAAGGCTTCAATCCACTAATGGCTCTTTTTAGAATAAAGAATGGATGATAAATGTTGACTCCTGTAGATTTTGAGTCTTTTGACCAACTTCCATTCTGACAGCTCCCACAGGGGAAAATTACCAATATTGGCTGAAGGAAAAGTCTTTTTCCTCTAACTTCTGATTGTGACCACAGGTTAGAAGTCAGTCAGGTGTGCTATGGCTAAAACCACAGCCATAGGAGATAGGAAGAGATATTTGTAAGTCTCCAGGGGCACACTAATGGGATGCTAAACCAGACTGTTGCTTATAGTTTAGAAATCCCCATTATCTGGATGCTCATGGTTTGGTAGGAGGAAGTATGATTGATTTTCTCTGAGGTGAACTAATGGGGGTGGGGTGGGGAAAAGCCTAACAGGAAAACTATAAAATCAGATAAATAAAATATGGTACAGAGTTCATGTTCCCAGGATCCGACTTACAGGGCTGCTGCAGTGGTCAGAACCATCTCCGGCTCTTCCTGGAATTTCTCGTTTGGGGCTGCTCATGTTGCACTCAGCCTCCTTCACCAGGAAGAGCTGCTCATCCAAAGCCTCCTTTTGAAGTTGTAGCTTCTGGACATAGCCTGTCTGAGTCTCCAACTCTTTTTTCCAGGGAAAAGATGATCCTGTCCTTGGCCTTAATTTCATCCATCTGAATGAAAGGAGAAACAAATCAAGGTCATAAAGTCACAAAATGACAGACTTGGAAGGATCCTTGGGGATCTTCTACTGTTACCCTCTTATTTTATAGAAGGTAAATTTAGGCACTGAGATTTGCCCAAGGTCATAGCAGATGGTAAATAGTAGAATCACAGAAAATAAGAGGCAGACTAAGGACTTGGTGTGAAAGTCCTGTGTTTCCAAATCTAGCTTTCTTCCATCACGTTATGCTTAGCTCCCTTGCTATGAAAACTACAGCAACAATGAGAATTTAACTTGTTTTCCTTGATTAACAGTCCTTTTGCTATTGAATTATGTGGAGAATTTAATGAATAACTATCATCATTCATATGAAAGGATGAGCTCTCTTTAGATATTATTAAACTTAAATGCTAAATTTTACAGAGAAATAAACCGACCTAAAGAGAATATACCCACTACTTGCAAAATCAGTTAGGAGTTGGCTCAAGTTTACAATGGGAGTGGCAAAACTGGGACTTGAAGCCAGGTCTTATGATCTTAAATTCACAATTCTTTCCAATATACAAGGTGCCTATATCATGAGACTATGTATAGTGGGAAGAATCTTTCAAGCCTATTAATCCAACTCGTCCATTCCAAAGATGAGGAAAGGGAATAAGCATTTATTAAACATCTATTATGTACCAGTCACTTTGCTAAGTGTTCCAAAAAAGATTATCTCATTTCCTAAGGAAATGAAGGTCAAGGAGAAGTAAAGTGAGTTACCCAGGACCATATAAGTATAGTAAGTGGAAAAAGCAGGATTCAGACTCAGATCTGTTCTTCTGTTTCAGGAAGGAAGGGATTGCACATCTTAAGTATGTCTAGGAGAAAGTCTTAAAAACAGCAACAAGATAGCTCATTGAGATGTCTGAGTGTATTTGCTTGTATATATGAATATTCTGTAATGCATTCAGTTGAAATAATACTATGACATAAGGGGAGAACTATGACACAGTTGAAAGGACACTTGGATTTGGAATCATAAAATCTGACTTGGAAATCTGGGACTGACAAAAATTGATTGTATAAACTTGGGTAAAACTTTTAACCTGTCTGACTCTCTGTTTCTTCATCTATCTATCTATCTCTCTATTTTTTTCTCTTTTAAGACTTTACCTGTGATTTCACTGGTATGTTGTTTTGTTGTCCAGTCATTTTAGTCACATCCAACTCTTCATTGAATCCCTTTTGGGGTTTTCTTGGCAAAGATACTAGAGTGATTTGCCATTTCCTTCTCCAGTTCATTTATAGATGAGGAAACTGAGGCAAACAGGGTTAAGAGATTTTCCCAGGGTTACACAGCTTATAAAGGTCTGGGGCCAGATTTGAATGCAGGAAGATGAGTCTTTCTGATTTCAGAACTGCCATTCTATCTACTGCACACCATTGGTATAGGAGATGCCTAATGAAATTCCCTGTGTCAAAAAAAAATTGCATCTGATCTTTTTGTTGTTCAACTGTGTCTAATATGTGTGACTCTTTGTGACTCATTTGTTTTTGTTTTTGTTTTTGGCAAAGATCCTGAAATGGTTTGCCATTTCTTTTCCAGGTCATTTTACAGATGAAGAAACTGAGACAAATAGGGTTAAGTGACTTTCCTGGGGTTATGTTAATAGTACAATTTATGATCATAGAAAATTGACAGGGACATTGAGAAGTTTGATTAGTGGGAACAGGTGAGTAGGGTTAATGTTTGTCCTTCATTCTAGAAGAGGACATCAGGGAGGTGAGGCCATGGCATGCAAATGTGTTGGTTTTAAGTGAGAGGTGCTGCACAAAGTTACCAGGCTCACTTTTTCCTCTGGAGCCATCTGGGTCCAGTGGCCAGATAAAGATTAGTATGACTGGAGATAACGCTGGATGTGAGGCCATCAGGGTTAAGTGACTTGCCCAGGGTCACACAACTGAATTTGAACTCAGGTCCTTCTTACTTCAGAGACAGTGCTCTACTCACTGTGCCATCTATCTTCCTGGCACATAGTAGGTGCTTACTAAGTGCTTATTGTCTGATGGTAATAATTGATATCATCACAAAAATAAAATATTCTTTTTTTTTAGGTTTTTGCAAGGCAAATAGGATTAAGTGGCTTGCCCAATGCCACATAGCTAGGTAATTATTAAGTGTCTGAGGTCGGATTTGAACTCAGGTACTCCTGACTCCAGAGCCAGTTCTCTATCCATTGCATCACCTAGCCGCCCCAATAATAAATCTAATGATTATTTTCATAAATAATGAATATGGCCTTCTTCAACTTAATGAAATTTGTCCCAGAGCTTTCTCATTTGACACCTCTTCATTTTTAAGATCTTAGCTCTTCCCAGAGTCTGATAATTGCGTATAGATGTTGTGGTGTTAGAGAAAGGGCACCAGTCTCATAGTCAAGAATAAAGTTTGAATAAGTGACTCTGACACTTACTAGTCATCTGGCTGTCAGATAGCACAGTTCATGGGCTTGGAGTCAGAAAGATCTGAGTTCAGACCTGCCCATTACCTATGTGACCCTGGGAAAGTCATTTAACTATTGTTTGCCCCAGCTTCCTCAAACTATACAATAATAACACCACTTACTCCCAAGGTTGTTGTAAGAGTAAAATAGACATTATTTGTAAAGTGCTGAGCAGAGTGCTTGTCACATAATAGATGCTTAAAATGTATTTGTTTCCCTTTCTTCCTATGATTCTGTGGCCAAAACAACTTATTTCTTTGAACCTCACTTTCCTCACTGGTCAAATAGAAATAGTAATAATTAGTTTGAGCGTCAGTATTCCACAGTATGGTGTCATTATTATGGTTAGGGAGACTGACTCAAGAAAAACTTGGGTTCAAATTCACCCTCTAATAACAAGTGACTTTGGGTGAGTCATTTGCTTCTTTGTGTCCTTGGCTACTCCCAAGGAGTGTATGAGGATATGGGTAGATCTCTAGAGCATTTCCTCACTGGGAATTCGGTTCACTGATGAATTCACAGATTCCTATAAAAATATTCTTTATACTCACAACATCCTAGGGCTGTTATAAGAAAAAACACAATGTAAACTTTAAAGTACTATAGAAATGTTGGCCATTGTTATTAGAAGTAAGGAAGGGTTAAATGGATTAGACTCATATTCTTAAGCTATGGTGACTATATTACTTTGGGTCCCACAAAAATTCCCAGTCCTGAGAAGAGTTTGGAGGGATTTTGACATAAAGTGTGCGTTCCTTATCCATGTCCTAGAAGCTTAGCAACAGCCTTAGCTCCAAGTCACAAAGTTGTAAAGGAATTAGTGTTTGTAAGTAGGGGGATGGATCCCAGATGACACAGTTCACTGATATATGGCATCAGTTTAGGAGCATGAATTTAGAGTAGGAAAGATGGCCTAGAGGCCATAAAGACCAGTGGCTTCAGTTTCCAGAGAAGCTAACTCTGGCTAGTGTAAATGAACTTGCCCAAAAGCACACAACAGTAAGTGATCAAGGCAGGATCTGAACCCAAGTCTTCTAATTTCAACTTTTGTACTTTCCCTATTGTGCTATTGTGGAGTATCTTTGTGTGAGAGAGGTTTCCTATATTTTGAAATGCTTTGAGAACTCAGAGGAAATGGTGGGGGCTAAAATAGCTTGCCCCAGGGTACATGGATAATAACAGAGCTATCACTCAAATCTTAGTTGTTTTCAATTAGACCCAGGGCTCTTTTTATTACTTCACTCTTTGTCTCTTAAAAAATAAAATTCATTGTATTACATTACTTTCTAGAGAAAAAGTACAGTAATATCATTATACCTTTTACAAATTAATATTTATGATGCACTGTCTGTGTTCAATTCACTTTTAATATCCCCTAACTTTTCTTCTACTAAACTATTTCAGGCCCTCATTACCGTATGGACTATCATAAATAGCCTATTGACCTGCCTCTTTGACTTCCTCCTCCTTTAATTCCTTTTTCAGAGAGTTAATTGCCAAAAAATCTTCCTGATGCATAGCTCTGACTATACTACTCTTCTACTCAAAAATCTCCCATGGCTTCCTTTTCCCCTTTGAAATGGGTCTTCCTGCTTCAGAGGCCAGTTCACTATCCACTATACTACCTTAATCTCTCATCTACAATAAATTATAAAAATGCATGCATTATTAATTCCACATGGTTGTGTGGATCAAATGAGATAGATTATATAAGCACGCCGTAAACTCTACAGGCTATATCAAGCTCAGCCATTACATTAAACTTTGCTATATGATCATAGGAGCAAACTTGGAAAGGACTAATTTCTTAACCTGGGATTGCACACTCCTCTTTGCAGATTTTCCATTTTAACCAAATTATTGACTCTTCAATTCCAATCTCATTCCAACTTCTGCCTCCATGAATTTTTTGCAGAGACCAGGAAAATACTTGGGTGGTGTAGTGGATAGAGCACTGGATCTGGAGTCAAGAAGACTCACCTTGAGTTCAATTCTGGCTCAGACACTTACTAGCTGTATTACCTTGGAAAAGTCAAGTAACCCTGATGACCTCAATGATCAGAGAAGGCAATGGCAATATACTCTAATATTATTGCCAAGAAAACCCTAAATGGGGTTGAAGAATTGGATACAATTGAACAACAAAAGAAAGATACTCTTTCCATAGTCTGCTAAAGAAATCCTTTTCTTTGAAGTTTTAACCTTAGTGCTCCTTCCTCAATTCAATCTACTTAATTAAACATTTTCGAATTGAGCCTTTGTGTTAGCTAGTAGGGGAAAAACCCAACAACTTTAAAAAGGTCTCTACCCTCAAAAAAGTTTGCATTCTATTGGGAATGGGGCTGATATTCTCCATGAAGTTGTCCAAGATCTTTTTCAAACAAAGTAGTCTTTCCTCTTCTGATTTTCCCAGGCTACTTCATTTGGCTTTCTCCTTTATTGCTTTCATATTCTGCCTTGTACCACACTTATTTACGAATAAGTCATATATATACACTTTTAGATGATAGGTTCCTTGAAGGCAAGTGTTTTGTCAGTTTTCATGTATCCCCTTCAAATCCAAGTTCAAGGTCTTGTGCATAATGTCACTGTAGGATTGTAGACTTAGAGTTGGAAGGGACAATAAGGTCTATTAATTCCAGTGTCCTCATTTAACAGATAAAGAAACTGAGGCAAAGAGGTTAAGTGACTTATCCAAGATCACATACCTGGTAATTTAAAAATATTTATTGAATTCAAAATGTATATGTTTAGGGGGTGGCCTTATACTTTAAGACCAATAGGACAAGATTTATTGACTGGATGGCACATTGAATTTGTCCCACTGAATTAAAAGGTTTATTTTTCAATGTATCACTAATGCCCAGATGGTACATAAGCACTGGAAACCAAAAAAAACCAATGTTGCACCTTTTTGACTCACATATTAATTTGACAGAACAGTGGCTTGTAGTTTTGGTTACAATTTTCCACGACCCTTGTTATTTTATATCCAGATAGGTGTTGGTATAACCTAAACAGTGAACACTTAGGTAAAACACCTTTGCTGCATTTCTTAGTATAGCAAGTAAGTGGCTAATGTCTATTGAGAAGGACAATCTGAAAACCAATCAGATTGTTATAATTAGAGAGGAAATAATGTAACACCCCATCCCTTCTGTGAGAATGCTTATTGCAAAGAAGATGTAGGGGAATGATAATGATTATGGACTTGGAGTGAGGATCTCAATTCTTCCATTTGCTAGATACTTGAACAAGTAGGAAAACAAAAACAAAAACAAAAACAGGTCACTTTAATGTTACTGTGCAGTCTCGAGTCAACAACTTGGACTGAAATTCTTCTGGGACCTTGAACAAATCATTTAATCTTTCTGTGCCTCAGTTTCCTCATTTGTAAAATTAGGAGTTTGACCGAATGACCTTGGAGGTCATTTATCACTCTTAATCTATGATCTTAAATACTTCTCTGGACCTCAGTTTCTTCAATTGTAAAAAGAGATCAGGGTATGGCATCTCTAAAGCCTTTTTCAGTTTGAGCAATCTTTGATTCTAAACTTTAACAAACAAACTAAAATCAAGTCTGCTTTCATTTAAGATAAGCACTTCTAGGTCCATTACTTCAATTGATCCTCACAAAGCCCTAGGTAAGACAAATATTATGATTCTCATGTTCCAAATACCAAGACATATAGGGCAAAATGATATAGTGAAAAGTGAACTGACTTTGATGGCAAAAGCCCTGGGTTCTAATCCTGATTCTGCCCTTGATTAGTTCTGTGATCATGAAGTTATCCCACCAAGCCCCTACCATGTCTTGATATTTTGATCATGGGACTCATAATGTCTGTCCTACCTAGGTGAGGATCAGTTGAAATAATGGACCCATTTTTAAAGTACTACAGAATTTTAGAGGTGCCAAGAAGGTCCCTGACTTTGCAAGCCCTCCCCACCCTCCAGCTGATGCCTATAAATTACATTTTGGGAGTTTTATTACCTTAACTTTATTTTGTTCTCTTCATATTCAAATACAAAGAGGAAAACGTGGAGAAGGGAAGTAATACTTTAAGGTTTATCTGCTCTTTACACAAATGTAAAAATACTTTTAGGGGTTGGATTAAATGGTTTCTAAGAGGAGTGTATATGTGAAACAGGGAGATTGTGACAGACAAAAGCAAACTTTGACTTCTCTAGACCTGGGTTTATCTTTAGGGAGCATGAAAAAAATTCCCTCTGCTTTGATTAAAAATAAAATTCTGATAAGGGAACAATTTCCCTTATAAAAGGAAGCTAGAGAGTCTATTCTATTGGTGTCATAAGCCAATGGAAGGAAGTCAACAAAAAGAAATGCTTCAAGTGTCGCATCAATGACAGGATCCACTTGTGGATTGGAACTTGAGAAAGGTCTGAAGAGTAAAACATTGCTTCCTCCCGCCTTTCATTTAACCTGGAACTTTTTGAGTTCATGGTGCAAGGTTCCTTTCTGTTAGCCAAGGTCAGAGCTAAGCCCATGTTATCTCTATTCCTCTGAGGCTTTGGGAGTGTTAGCAACTTTATTAAATGGATCCCTGAGTGGAGTAGTTATGATGGGATCTCAATTTATGAACCCTCTCCCTAGCATTAAGATCTACTCTAAATATCCTTTCTGGGTCCTTGCTGAAATCAGGAATTCAAATTATGACTGGCCCCACAACCTCTATCTCCTACCTCTTGGCCAAGGCCTTTAGTCCTATATTTGTCATCAGGATTCACAGAATAGGGCTATCTTCTAACTTTATGCCTAGGTCAGTCAAGAGATTTAATGGTTTACTTCTAGCACCTGCAGTATTCTTTGATTTTCAAAAATCCTTTTTATAAGTACCAACTTCTGACATCCAGACAACTATTTGCCTGAGATCATTTCTTCTCTCTTCCTTCTTTCTTTTTCCCTACATAAACAAGGATAAATCAGATACCCCTTTGCTAGAGTATCTCCCAATTTTCAGAACAGCACAGTGCCAAATAAAATGCCCTCTTGCCTGGGAGAGAGCTTCACATCCCATGAATTCTTTCTCAGACTTCCATCACCAAACCACAATATTATAGAAGTGAGAACCCCAACAGTTAGAAAAACGAATCATAGCTAGAAGGGCCCTCAGAGATTTTTGTTTTTGCTTTTTTTTTCTGATAAAGAAGCTGGTACACAGAGGTGGGTAGGGAATTGCCCAAGGTAACATCAGTAATAAATAACAGAGCTAAGATTCAGACCAAGCTTCCTAATTTTAAACTCAGTGTTATTTCCTCTATACCCCCAAATATAAGCAAATTGAAATAAAAACAATTTTTCAAAAATTGTGATTAATCTCATAACACAGTAGGGCTGGATATGTTTGGGTCAAAAAAGCAGATTGGTTTTATGATAACTAAACTTATTTCATGATTTCTTAAATCTATAGTTGCCTGGATGTTCCTTCAGACCAATATAGATCCCAGCTTCTCCATGACTTAGGTGATTGCCCTTACAAGTGGTTGTGGCAAAACATAAACAAAAACAAAAAAGAACTTAAAAAAACCCTTTGGGTCCTCACTTTTGGAGATGAACTTCTCTGCACTTGGGTTAATCTTCAGATGAAGTGATGTCCAAGGTCCTATAGTTATTGTCAAGACTAGGATTCAAGCCCACCACTCCTGAGTCCAAGTTCAGTGCTCTTGGCTATCTCTGTTTAGACAACTACTCAGAGACTTCTGAGTCAAAAGGAATCAATTTTAGAAATGTGCTTGCTGTGAAGCTTCATGGTACAGTGGACATAGAACTCAATAGTCTAGGGACCTTGTGTTGGAGTTTTACCCACTTACTAGCTGAATATCTCATCAAGTAAAATCCACTTCTCTAGATCTCAATTTCCTTATCTGCAAAATGAGAATAATAATTCCTGCACTAGATATTTCATAGGGGAGAGGAAAGCAAATCATTAACCTTAAAGGTTTCATTTTTCTCAACACATTCAATTTCAATCAATGTATAGCATGGAAACAATGTAAATATTACCAGACTGCCTTCTGTGGGGAGGTGGGGAAAAATTGTAGAATTCAAAACTTTACAAAAATGATAAGTAGAAACTACTATTGTATATAATTAGAAAACAAATAAAATATTAATTAAAAGGTTTTATAATAATTTTTCATAGTCATAAGATCATGAATTCATAGGATTTGTAGGGATCATAGTTTTAGAAAGGGATGGACCATCTAGTCCAATTCCCTCATTTCACAGATATAACCATTTTCAAAAGCAAGATATGAACTGAAATCTGACAGGAGAGCTAGTTCTTCTGCCACTATACCATCTCTTTAATTTTGATTGTGTTGGAAACTGAAACCCAGAATGAAAAGGAGTTGATCAAAATCATATATTAAATTAATAAGCAACTATGTGGTATAGTGATTAGAGCACCAGGCCTGGAGTTAGGAAGAATTGAATTCAAATCTAACTTCAGACACTCACTAGCTGTGTGATTCTGAATTTGCCTCAGTTCCTCAACTATAAAATAAGCTGGAGAAGGAAATGGCAAACCACTCCAATATCCTTGCTAAGAAAATCCCACATGGAACTTTAAAGAGATAGATGTGTCTTAAATGATTTGAACCCAGTTCTACCTCTCCATCTGATGTTATTTTTTTCTTCCATTATGGCTACAATTTCTATTTAGGATAGCTGTAAAGCCTTTAAATCCTTTGGGGTTTTTTTTAATCCTTTGTAAACCTTTAACCATCATAGAAATGTAAGCTCTTAGTGTAATTAAGCATTGTAGGAGCACAATTTCCAGGACAGAAAGGTGAAATCAAAGGACTTTTATTGCACAATCTCCAATTCTGGTGTATGTGTGTGGGGGTGGGTGGGTGGGGTATGGTTCATGCAATTAATTCCCTTGTGTTTTCAGGGACAGTTGTCAGTTAACCAGTTTATAGAAGCTATGATATGGAGACTCATTTCCAATGTGTAGTAGGTAATATAGTAATCTCAGGAAAAATGGACTTCCATTAGCCCCTGCCTAGTTCTTCTACTAACCAGCCTCCTGATGTCGCGTTCACATTCCCATTTAATCTTGGAGATGGCTTCCTGGTGGGACTGGTGCTCACTCCTCAGGTCTCCAGCCTTGATTTTGTCGGCCTGGATCATATTGTTCAGTGCTTCATCCACCTGCTTTTTGGCTGACTTGAGGTCAGTGATCTCCTGTAGAAGCTTGAGGCGTTCTGAATCAAAGAGTTTCCGGGCCTCCTCCCGGGCCTCAATGGTCAACGCTGTCCTTACTTTGTCACTGCTGCCATCCCGGAGGGCAAACAGGGCTGACTTGAGCCTCTGGATCTCCCCATCACGTACTTTGACCGTCCGTGACATCTCCTGCTCATGCTGCTTGATCAGGTTCTCTCGGACGGCCTGCAGTTCCTTCATTTTTTCCTCATGGAGTTTGGCTTTGAGCTCAGTGACCAAGACCGTATGTTTGCGCTGCTCCAATTCACGGATCCGTTTGGTTTCTTGAGTTTTCTCTCTTTCGAGTTTTGACACCTAGAGCACAAAAACAAAAAAAAAAAATAAGAACTTTCACAAAACACTTTAAGGTGTATAAGATTCTTGATATACTTTGTCTTATCTGATCCTCGATAGTAACTCATTAGATTGACTCCATTACGATTCTCATTTTACAATTGAGAAAACTGACGTTCGTGGTATCTAATAGTGGACTTGAACCCATGTTCTTTCCCCCACTGGTTCCTTCCGGTATGATCTCTCCCCTGCCTCAGCCAACTTAGAATTCGTCAGGAGGCTTGAGGGGGTAGATAGCTTTCCCCTTTTGGCTTCACCTTCCTTTCCCCTCCTTCCCAGTTTCAGACCACCTCAAACTCATGAGAGCTATTTGACCACTCAGATGACTTGGAGAAGAAAAGAATGACCATTTGACATTACCAACTGTCCTGCCACTGCCTCCTCTTGTTCTTCAGGCAGTAGGTATTACCATCTGCCCTATATCCATGCCTTGTCATCTGACATTGATATAACCTAATGACTTCCATAACTTGCCATTAAACTCTTAGGATGTTCAGGCTTTTGTATCAAACAGTTGAATTTTCTTTTATATATATTGATTGCCCCAGTCAAAGTATGACTACTTGATAACAAGGACTGTCATGCTTTTTCTATTTGTATCACCAGTGCTTTATAATTCTCTGCACAAACTAAACTTGCCTTCTTCCCTCCCTCCCTTCCTCCCTCCCTCCCTTCTTCCTTCTTTCCTCCTTCCTTCCTTCCTTCCTTCCTTCCTTCCTTCCTTCCTTCCTTCCTTCCTTCCTTCCTTCCTTCCTTCTTTCCTTCTACCCTTCCTTCATTTCATTCATGCCAAGCTAGCCTGCTATCTACTTCACTACATTTGGCAATATATGCTAAGAGCTTCTTAAAGAATTGTATTAAGGACAAAAAGAAGATCAAAGAAGTAAAACTCCTGGGGCAGAAGGGACAACTACAAGACATGATTGAGAGGGAGCAAATTTATCCAACTCTTATTTCATTACTTCTATTTGTTTAAACCAAAAAGAATGTTCTCTGGATTGAGATGAATAGAAAAAATAATTAACAAGAAGTTGAAAACCTAAATAATTGTTTTTGTGGGGCAATGAGGTTAAGTGACTTGCCCAAGATCACAGAGCTAGTAAGTATCAAGTGTTTGAGTTTGAATTTGAACTCAGGTGGTCTTCCTGACTCCAGGGCCCAAGCTCTATTCATCTAGCTGCCCCTAAAACCCAAATAATTGGAAAGGATTCTAATGCAGTGTTCATTTGTTCTCAGTGAGTCCAGATAGACTATATCCCACAGTGCTAGAAGAACTTGTGGATATGATTTTCTGAGCCTTTGTCATTTATTTTTGAAAACTCTTCAAGAACAAATGGTATCACAAAACCAAAGGTGATCATATGCTTCAATTTTCATTAAAGTCTAGTGAGCATGACCCTCATTCCTGGAAAAATGGTAGAACATGCTAGGGAAGGGATGATTTGTGAATATTTAAAGAAGGAACTTGTAAACTGAGACATAACCCTCTATAATACAGGTTAGCTGAGGGAACAAAGAGTTACTTGAATGAATGCATGAAGTGCTTTAAGAGGAAAACAAAAGAAAACCAATATGGTGAAGCAGAAGGGAATTTTAACTTAGGACATAGGAGAGTGGAAGAATGTCATACAGAGAATGATTAGAAGAAGGATCACTGAATTGTAACATTGTTATCAATGACATGAATGATGGTATAACTTCATGCTTCTCAACTTTTACAGATTACATTGGAACTAGAACAGATTGTCAACACTGTGAATCATACTTAGAAGCCAAAAAGATCTCAGCAAACCAGAACAAAGAGTTAAATCTACTAAAGATAAAATATAGAACATATGATGGCAAAGTCCTATATAAGTATTTGGGTTCAAACAAATCAAGTGCAACAGTATAAGATATGTACAGCATAGATAAACAGTATTTCATATAGAAAATGTCTGGAAGTATTATCAGTGTGCCATGGCAGTCCCTAAAGCTAATGAAATTTTGGGCTACATTCATAGAAATCTGGTGATCACAGTGATGGAAGTCATAATTTCACTCTCCACTGGATGGCATATGAAATATTATCTTCAATTCTAGGTATCACAAATTAGGAAAGACATCAAAAAGTTGAGACAAGCCTAGCATGATGAGATGCTTGGAGGTTATGTCATCTAAGAATTGATATAAAGATTTTGGGGTATTTTTTGTAGAATACTGGGAAAGCATGATAAAAGTTTTTAAGTATTTGAGTATTGGCAATTTCTTTTAGCTTCTAAAGTGTTTTTATTATTTAACTAATTTATTCTATTTATCTCTATTCTAAAAAAGAAATATGGAGCACTAACTACTTTCTTGGTTTAGTTTGTATTCTCCCTCTCAAGGTGCGTCCTTTGAAATCATAACTAATTATTTATAATAAAACTACTTTATTACATAGGTTCTCTTAATTACTCTTGCCCTTGAGAAGGTTGCTGCAAGTCTGGTGAGTATTGTATATAAGTAGTCAACTGGAATTCTTATTTATCCAGACACCTAATGTAGTAAATACTAGAAGAAAAAAAAGTAGAAAGGAACAAGGCAAATCTGTTCATTAAAATCCTTGCCAACATACTCATATTCCCTGCAAAAGGGGTGCTAATTTCATCTCTTTGTTTCATAGTTTGTTTAGAAACTGGCATTCAGATTAAACATTTAGCCTTT
The DNA here is from genome assembly GCF_037893015.1 of Macrotis lagotis. Lineage (NCBI taxonomy): Eukaryota > Metazoa > Chordata > Mammalia > Peramelemorphia > Peramelidae > Macrotis > Macrotis lagotis. Next base: position 367,163,325 of record NC_133658.1, read on the forward strand.
CCCAAACTTAAGGTGAACCCGATTTTAGAGTTTATATTGTGAACTGGGAAGAATGTGTGCTTTTTGATACTTTGTTTCTTTTTAAATTCAATCTATTTGTTAGGCTTTGAATGAGCTGGAATATAATGGTTATAAAACTTAAGAAGGATTGATGTTAGTCAGATGTTGGCTTCATCCTTTCACTCTACTTTTTCCAAAGTTAAAACAGAACCCTTTAACCTAATCATTAAAGTTAGCAAAGAATGTCAGTGTTGGAAGTCATCTCAGAACACTCCACTTTGCATCTGCTGCCCTGTATGTTTTCACAATACGCAATTCCACAATAAGATTCCTCCCTCCTCCAGGATAAGCTCATCACTTTTAAACTTAGCACTCATGCTGCTAACCTATTAATACTTTAGTCTCCTCTCCCCTCTGATTGGAAGGCTAGATAGAGGAATACCAAACTCCTAATACTTTTCTTTATAGAAACAAGATTCTAAGCTCACTCCTCTTTGCATCTGCTACTCATTCCAGTTTTTAATAAGGTATCTCCTGGTGTCTCATCCCTCACCTCTGCTTTTCTGCCTGCCCCTTTAGACTGTAAACTCCTTGAGGGCAGGAATGTCTTTCTTATTCTTAATTATATACCCAACACTTAGCATAGTGTCTGGCAATAATAGACACAATGTTTTTTTTTTTTTTGGATTGGATTGAGAACACAGTATGCTAAAGCTGAAAGGACCTTAGAATTTACAGCATAGAGCTGAAAGCATCTTAGAACATAGAATTTAGAGCTGGAAGGGACTTAGAACTCCTCTAATCCCATCTGTTTCCAGGCTCCTTTAAGACACCAGCTAAGTGATTCGGTGCAAGTGAATGAAACTTTCTAAGCCTTACTTTCCTAATTTAAAAAATGTGGTCACTTACAGTATCTATCTTATGAAGTTATTGTGAGACTCAAGATAATCACTCCTAGTCATTTTGCAAACCACAAAGCACTTATATAAATGAGAGTAGTAGTAGTAGTAGTAGTAGTAGTAGTAGTAGTAGTAGTAGTAGTAGTAGTAGTAATTGTTATTATTACTGCTTTTTCTTGGGCACTGCAGATTTATTAAAGTAAGTAAAGAGAGCGGGATTATAACTTTATTTACTACTCAGGTTGGAGAGAAAATTATTTCCATAAAGTAAAATGTACAACTGAAATTTATTGAGCTCCTACTCAGTACAGAGCACTGCACAAGAAGTGGGTGTGGGAAGGTGGAAGAAATATATCACATTTAGTAAAGATAAGATCTCCATTCTCACAGAACAGTATTAAGCAATAAGTGCATGGATTTTTAAAAATTTTTGTGTGGATATGTTAACCTGTGATTTTACTGGTAAAGTGATCTCTTGTTGGGGAAACTTCCTTGCCTATTCTATTCTTTGAGATTTTTGAGGTGTATTGAGAAGTGATCATCCTAGAGAGACATAACTCACTTGTAAAAAAAGGCAGAGTTTTAAGCCTGAGTCATTATCCATAAAAGGATACCCTTTATGTCATACTGCACATTAGAGAGGAGAAAATAAAGTGCTATGAGAGATGAGAAGGAAAATCTTGGTGATCTGTAAGGGGGGGAGGGGGATTGGGAGAGGGACTGGGAAATCAGAATAAATTTCAGCATTTGTGCCATGGTGGAGATCAGAGATGAGAGCTTCTTTAGGGAGGACAAGGATAACAAAAGAAACTTGAATATTTAGATATCCATTTGAGTACATCTAGTTCAGGATGTGACAAGTTTTCCTATTTGATACAAAGAACTCAATTTTCCCAATCTCTTTGGATCAGGCTTAATAAATATGATGTGGAAACAGTTATCTCATGTTTCAGGGATAGGAAAAGGATGGACATAGCCTCGGGTAACACATGGTTGTGGCATTAGAAGAGTAGAGTTAGAAAGTCTTCAAATTCCAGAGCTGTCAATTATTCTCTCTATTACTGTGGGAAAGCCATTTGAGCTCTGTACGCATCAATTTCCTTGGCTAGAAAAAACTGGAATTCAACTACATGATCTTTAAAGGCTCTGCCAGCTCCTGAAACTGCTCCTTTACCCAAGAACAAGATAAAACTACTGAATTATAAATCCTGGAGTTTAGAGTAGGACAAAGGTTTGAGGTCATCTTTTCAGATGGGAAAATGGAGGCTCAGGGAAATCACATAATTAGTGGTGGAATTCATGTAATCTCTATAATAGAAAGGATCTCACAGGGTGCATAGATCAATCTTCTCACAAGTTCAATTCTGAATCCCAACTTTCCTGTTCTTTTTATTATGCAAGAGTTTTATATTTTATTTTAAAAATAGGGTTTGGTTACATAGTTATCTTGGGTTTTAGTTTATTTTTAGCTTTAGTTTTAATTTATCTTTTTTTTGCAATAAAAAAGATTTTTCCTTCCTCCTTTTCCTTCCTTCCTTCCATCCTTCCCTCCCTCCCTCCCTCCCTTCCTTCCTTCCTTCCTTCTCCTCCTCTTTCTTTCTTTCTTTCTTTCTTTCTTTCTTTCTTTCTTTCTTTCTTTCTTTCTTTCTTTCTTTCTTTCTTTCCTTCTTTCTTTCTTTCTTTCTTTCTTTCTTTCTTTCTTTCTTTCTTTCTTTCTTTCTTTCTTTCTTTCTTTCTTTCTTTCCTTCTTTCTTTTGACAGGTTCCTCTTAATTTAGTAAAAAAATCAGTACATTTGGAATGTATATACCTGGGTTGCAAATTCTACTCTCTTCTGTGTGAGACTTTAGGCAAGTAATTTTGATTCTCCACTATAGGATTCAAGGACTTAGAGTTGGAAGGGACCTTAGAGAAAATATATTTCAATGTTCTCATTTTATAGATGAGGAAACTGAGCCTCAAAGAGGTTAAATGACTAATTTTGGCTCCAATTTACTAAAATAGAAAATGGAAATAATAATACACTGTATTTCTCACTATGTTATGGATACTTCTTGTAAATCTTAAAAACCTATGTACACATAGTAATCATATTTGTATAGTAGCTAGTATTTACACAGCACTTTAAAGTTGGCAAAGCATTTAAAAATATTATCTTGTTTTATCCTCACAACAGCCTTGAGAAGAAATTACCATTATTGTCTCCATTTTGCGGATGAGTACACTGAAGTAGATTTGTTCAGGGTCACACAACTACGTAATTGAGGTCAAATATGAAGTCAATTCCTTAGTATAAGCTAACTGTAGAGGAGAAAAAGAAGTTGGAGGAAAAGAGAAGGAGGAGGCAGAATTGTTTTATATAAATTGTTTAAGCTGAAATGGATCTGATAGATCATCCAGTTTACCCTATGAAGGCTGTATGGTATCCTGGAAGGGCTACTGGACTTGATGATAAAAGACATGGAATTGAATTCCACCTCCCAAGTTACTTAATTTCTGTAAACCTTGGTTCCTTCAATTATAAAAGAAGGGTTGAAAATAAATGAAGCATAAAGAATCTGACTGGGGCAGCTAGGTGGCGTAGTGGATAAAGCACCGGCCTTGGAGTCAGGAGTACCTGGGTTCAAATCTGGTCTCAGACACTTAATAATTACCTAGCTGTGTGGCCTTGGGCAAGCCACTTAACCCCATTTGCCTTGCAAAAAAACCTAAAAAAAAAAGAATCTGACTATTTGTAAACCTAGAAAAACCTGAGATTTGCTTAAGGGCATATAGCAAGATAAAGTCAGCATTCTTTTCATGATGTCACAGTTATTGGTAAGTGACAGAGTCAAGAAATAAACTATAGTCTCCTGGTTTGTGGTTCACAGCTCTCTCCATTGTGCCATTATGCCTAGGTGGTGATGCTTCACCTGGGAAAAGTCCGTGGGCATTTTTGATACCATGACCATCTAAGAAGGTTTGGGGAGAATGTGACATCTCTGTAGGGTAGGCTTTTGTTGTTTCCTGGATAAAAGGCCAATGGCTCCTGGATGACTTGTCCTTTCCAACTCACCTTAGACTTCTCCTGGTGCAGTTCTATCTGAATGTCAGTGAGCTTGGTCCTGAGGTCTTCATTGGCAGCCTGAAGAGCCACAATCAGGGCCTCAGGCTTCTCGCCCTTACTCCGTCCTTTCTTGGACATTGTTCTTGTGGAATTGAGTCTATGAGGGTTTGAATGCTTTTCAAATAGGTGCTGCCATTTCATTCATTCACTTAGTTATTTCCCCCCTCCCCCCCTCTAGTCCCAGTCTTCTCAGCACCTACAGTGTAGCATTGCTTGGTAAATTCTTCTCATTAGATGCTCTGTATGCCCTAGAAAAGAAAAGAAGAGAAGAGGCCTGTTTATTTCATTTGAAAAATAACTGAATCATATACAAGTAGGGGTGTGCTAGAGTTAGCTCCAACAGACTTGTGAGAACCTGCTGTTAAATGTTTCATGTAAGCATTTACACCTAGGGGACTGGCAAATACTGAAAGTTAATTTTGTTCTTTAGTCATTTCAGTTGTGTCCTGTTTTTTTACGACCTCATTTGGGGCTTTCTTGGCAAAGATACTGGAGTGGTTTGCCATTTCCTTTGTCATTTTACAGAGGAAGACTGAGGCAAACAGGGTTAAGTGACTTGCCCAGGATCACACAGCTAGTAAACATCTAAGATCAGAATTGAACTCCAGAAGATTAGTTTTCCTGATTTCAAGCCTAGTGCTCCATTCATCATACCACCTTGCTTAATTTACTGTTTTGTCGATAATTTAGACTTAAGGAAGTGATACAGAAAAATTGTAATTTAAATCAAACTTAAAAGTATATACTGCATCCTTTTTTATGGTTGGGGGAGGGGATGTCCAATTTGCTCTTAAACATTTACTAGCACATCCCTGCTACAAAACACCCATAAGGTAACCCCTCAACATAGGTTCCACCCTGTCTTAAAGAAGAACAAAAGGAAGATCCAAATTTACAAAAAAGATAAAATAGTAGGGAGAAAGTAAGGTTGAAAGATGGAAAGCCAAGTTATTCAAAGCATTAATTTAAAAAAAAAAGATTATTTTCTTTACAAAACCAGCTCCAGTATGTAGTAGACAGCACATTAGACTTGAAAGAAAACTTGGGTTCAAATTCTAAACCTGTGGGATCCTGATTAAATTATCTGGCTAAGTTTGATTAAATCAATCTTTTTGAACCTCTGTATTCTTATCTGGAAAATACAGATTTTTACTACAGAAAAACTGTTGTCATAGGATCATGAAATTAGAGTTGGAAGAGATCTTAGTTCTGCCAGTCATTTTACAGATGAGAAACTGAGGCCCAGAGAGGTAAAGGAATTACCCAAGCTAACATAGGTGGTAAGGAACAGAGGGATGATTTGAACACATCTTTCTGCCTTTAAATCCAGTATACTTTCTCTGAACCACTCTGAACTCTTTATTTTTTTTTCAGGTGTTTTACAGGAGGACTCTGGGAAATTGCTTGTAAACTTCAAATGACTTCAGCAGTGACAGTTATGATCATTGTCTGGTGCCTGTCTTCTAGCCTCATGTTAGATGGATTGGGACCATTTTTGTATGGAAAACTTGAGAAGGGAAATAAAAAGAGAAGGGAAGAAAACTGCACAAAAAAGCATGGATGGTAGGAGCTATGCAAAAAGTCTACCTAAGTCTTTACTCATAATATTTATAGCTATTCTCTAAGTGAAGAATCAACTTTTTTAAAATATTTGCAAACAACTTTTATACAGTAGTTATCAAGATAAACACAACAATCAAAATATCCATTGTTTCTAATCTGAAAATTTGCCAATATTTTTCATAAAAGAAATCTTGCAGAAGGGATTTTGAAGCAGTTGCAAATGAGAGGAGGGAATTAATTTCAATTTGGACATTTTAATTGTTTAGAAATCATGCAAAAGGAAAGAAAAAAATTAGGCTACTAGCAAAAAATAATTACCATGGTTATCTATAAAAGGGTAAATGTTTAAATTGCATTCTTTTAAAAAAACTTATTGTTTTTAACAAAACTGAACTCTCCATGTAGATGCCATGCCTGGCAATTTTAATAGCAATTTACTTCCAAATTTTTCATTTTATTTCAATTTGAATATAAATGAAAAAGTAAAAATTAAAAAGTAGTAACCTAAAATTACTATGTTTGAAATATTTTCTTATGGTTTATAATATTTCTATGTATTTATTATGATATTTATGGAATTTAAAAACTTGGCTAGCCTTGTTTTTTTTTAAACCAGTCTGCAGAGGGCTCACATACAAATATTTGTTAATCTACTTTTTTTAACTTATGTTTTTATTCCATTATACATAGTTTGAGATAAATTTTTGAAATATGGACATTGAAAGATAAACAAACCTCCTTGAGGGCAGGGTCTCTGTCTCACCTAAATTCTGTATCTCACTCAAAATAAGCACCATACTTTCACATAGAACTTACTGTGTAAATGTTTAAATGAGCTGAATTTATATCTCAAAGCCAAATACTGTATTCTGCACATTGTAGAGACATTAATGAAGAGTACTGAGTGCTTGCTAAATAAAACTCAAACTCAAAAGTCTGGCATAGTATTCAATACACAGTAGATGCTTACTGAAAACTTGTATATTAAGACTTTGGTGATAATAGGGGAAAGAATACTAGATTTAGAATTAAGAGAGACCAGGGTTTAAATCTGTCTTTATATACCACCTGAATTATCATAGGACAAATCAACTTAATCTCACTGGTTCTATTTCCTCACTTGTAAAAAATGAAACTAATAAAACCTGTAATACTAATTTCCTAGGGTTGTTATGAAGAATAAAAGAGATAACTCTTCAAAGCATTCAGGCATCCTATGTGTTAGCTAATTTTTAAAAATTAAATTGAATTTATGACAGCTTTGTGTAGTAGTGGAAGGGCTCACTCCAGTGTTGCTTGGCCAGTTTACAATGCCACTGAATAAGGTATCCCCCAGGTAAACTAATGACTTCTAATGTTATCATCAGGCTGCTAACTCAAGTCTTGTTTGACACTATCTTCTTCAGATTCCTCTACCTTCTGATTAGAGAGCTGGAGGTCAGAGTACCAAACTCTTCCTAAAGTCTTCTTTTATAGAGGGCAGAAACTAGACTCTTAGCTTATTCTGTGTTGCATCTACTGCCCCTCCTTGTTTCAATTCCATAAAACAAGATGCCCCTGTATTGGGTATTCTTTAGGGTTGCCCCCACTTTCCTGCCTCCTTTTGTTTCTTGTCTCCCCTCGTTAGATTATAAGCCTCTGAAATCAATGACTATCTTTTTTATTAATTGCATCTCCAATATTTAGCAGATAATAGAGGCTGACATTCATTAGGAGCTTAATAAATGTTTATTGGATTGGTATAGTAAAAGTATAGCGAAAAGGACACTTTTTTGGAGTCAGGAGACATGGGTTTGAGTTCTGGCTGGGATATTTGCCAATTCTAACCTAATCAACTCTAACCCTAATCACGTAATCGCTCTGAGCCTTAATTTCTTCATTTGAGGATTATCATTGTCAATCAACAAGCTTTTATGACATGCCCACAATGTGCCAGATTTAAGTGCTACATGCTGGGGATACAAGGATAAAATAGAAACAATCCCAGTTCTTATGAAATATATAGGCTATCTGAGAAGACAATGTGTATATATGGAAGCATATAGAGAGAATGTACAAAATAAATACAAGGAAATTTGAGAGGGAGGTACCTAGGAGTTGTGTGGAATCATATAAGACTTCATGTGGAATGTGGTATTTGAATCAAGTCTTGATGAAAAAGAAAAAATTATAAGAGGTCGAAATGAGGAAAAAGTGCATTCAGGCATAGGGAACTCCATAGATGAAAACACAGAATGATGGAGTGTTATATATAAAGAACAATATCATTCACTCATTCATTTAATCAATAATTCATTTATTTAATAAATATTAATCATAACATCTACTATATTTTAGGCCATTTGGAAGTTGGATTTGAATAAGACAGCCCTCTCAGAGTTCACAGTCTACTAGGAGAGGTAAGACAAAGCCACAATTAACTACAGATCTAAAATTAAATCAATGGGAAAATAGAACTCAAGAATCTGAGGAATTACCCTTTCTAGGTAAACTGAGGCAGAGAGCACTGAAATTTTGGTAGCTCCCAGGAAGATCCCATACACCATAACATCTATTGTTCCCCAAATTCCCCTAAAATCATTATGCTTTAAGGAATTCTAAGGTTGTTTAGAGGTCTCAGGCATATTAATGTTTACTTGCATTTTGATAGGATTGGAGGAAGGACATGGAAGGGGTAGTCCATATGTAGCAGTAATGGGTTGCAGTGATTCCTTGCTCTACTTTCATTCTCTTTTCACAATATGCCTCAATCTCAGAATTATCTAACCCCCAAATGCTGCCAAATCACAAAAACACAGTCAGGGTTCTTAAACTTTTTTTTATTTCTAGACCTTTCTAGAAATCTGGTGAAGACTTTGGAGCCCTTCTCAGAATAATATTCTTAAATGCATAAAATAAAATCTATATTATTTCCAAGGAAACTAATAATATTGATATCTAGTTGTCAAATTATTAAAAAAAGAACAGTCACAAAACCCAGGTTAAGAACTTCTAACAAAGTAGGTCATCTTTCCTATTCCTTTCTCTTCAGGCAGGGGTATTTTTACATTAGAAGGTGAGACATTTTCTATTTTATCATATTTTTTGTGAATGTTATTTAGTATAATATTATTGAGTTTATTATATTCCAATTCCACAAAGAGCCAAAATTTTATCGGTGTGGGCACTCTTTCCAATGCTTCAGATTGCAGCCCCCAATACACTCCTTAGTACACCTACATTTAAATATTTTTAGTGAGTTGCTGTAACTGAAAAAATCATCACCCTATGGTTACCCTGGTGATCATCATCTCTGTTCTTATCTAGGCTGATGCTCAAACAATACATATGTAGTTCATTGTTAGGTTCACATTTTAAAATTAAATACTATTAATAGTCTGAGCATTCTCTATGTTCTTGGACGAGCTCATTTAGCCAGGTAGAGGTGTGACAAGTATGCAAAATTTGATCAAATAGCTCCCATTATCTCCATATATGAAGCCAACATCCCATATAATCTGTCCTTCTTACTGCTGCTCAAATACATGTCCCAATTGGATCCTAGCCTTTGGCATGTTGATTTGCGTACAATTAAGGGAGAGCTGCATGAAACTACTCTGGCTTATTCCTACCTCCTGAAGAATATAAATATCTAAAGTTCCTTTGATTCTCCCTCCCTCCCTTTCTCTCTCTCTCTCTCTCTCTCTCTCTCTCTCTCTCTCTCTCTCTCTCTATCTCTCTCTCTCTCTCACACACACACACACACACACATACATACAGGGAAAACAAAAAAAACAAAATTAAAAAAACCTTTCTCTAAAAGGTTCTCAGTTTTGCAAGTACTTAGGCTAAAAATACATTGAACATAGAGTGGATTTTATTTCACTCAACAGAGAATGGAGACTAGGGTCAGTAAATCAGTCAACCATCTATTATCAGTTAACTTGTTCTCTGTTAGGCACTGTGCTAAGTACAAGGAAAGAAAAAAAGGAGAAAAAAAGAAAAAAACAGTTTCTAACCTCAAAGAAGTTACATTCAAATGTAGAAAAAATGTTAATAACCATCTATATACAAAATAAATGGAAGATTAGGAAGGCTGAAGAGTTATGGGAAGGCCTTCTGAAGAAGATAAGTTTTGAATTGAATCTTGAATGAAATCAAGGAAATTAAAAGCTAGAAGTGAGCAGAGCATTCTAGGCATGGGTGATAGCCAGTCCAAAGACCCAGATGACAAAGGCAGGGTTGAATTGGAGGAATCAGTGTGGCTAGATTTTAGGATCTGTGGAGAAAAGTAATATATAAGAAGAGTGGAAAGTTGGGAAGAGCCAAGTTCTAAAAAACTTTAAGTGCCAAATAGGGAGGTTTAGACTTGAACTTGATGACAGTTGGAAGCCACCATATTTATTTTAATAGGAAGGGGACAGATTTTTTTTATATTTTATTTATTTTTCCATCTACATGCAGTGGTAGTTTTAACTAATCATTTTTGCAAAGTTTTGAATTTTATATTTTTCTTCCTCCCTCCTTTCCCTTCCCCCTTCACCTAACAGAAAGCAATCTAATTATAGACTATACATATAAGAAAGAGTCAAATCAGATTGGGAAAAAATTTAAAGAAAAACTTAAAGAAAAAATAAAAATTGAAGATATTAAACTTTGGTCTGCATTTAAAATCCATAGTTCCTTCTCTGGATATGGATGGTATTTTCTATCGTGTCTTTTTCTGATAGATATTTCTTTAGGAAAATCACCTTGACAGTTAAATGGGGTTTATGTTAGAGAGGGAGACATTCAAAATAAGGAGACCTGTTTGAAGTCTGTTTCAAAGGCCTGGGTGAGAGGTGATAAGATGCTCCATTAGGGCGATGGTTTTATGAGGGGGAAAAACAGGAAAACGATTTTGCAACATTTTGAATCTATGAGGGGAGAGAGAGCAAGAAGTCAAGAATGACATAGAAGTTTCAGATCTGAGTGACTGGGAGGGAAGTGGTGCCCTTACCAAGTAATGGGGAAGTTTGGAAAAGAAGAGGGTTTGAGGGTAAATGATGAATTCTCTTTTGGACATGTTCAGTTTGGGATGTCTGTTCGGCATCTGAGCTGTTCCTTGATGCACATGGTTCCTTGCTGTGCCAATCCTACATACAGATGGTTCAGGCTATGGGTTTCTTTCTAGGCCAAAATGAACAGGGCACCTCTATCTCCTCTTCTGTCTCCTTCTCTGTCCACTCCCTCTTTTCCAATCCATAAACTATTTAGTAGATTTCCTATTTCCTTATTCTCTTCCAACCTATCTTCTTTCTCTTTCCTTTTATGGACCCAAGGCCAAAGACCAGTTCAGGTATATAAAACCTTATTCCTGAATTGCAAAGCAATTGTCCTCATTACTGATTTGAGTCACTGACAAAACAAAGGCCAAGTCAGGGAAATATAAAGATCCAAAATAAGAAGAATTCACATTTTGTGGGGAGATGTAGAGGAAAGGGCCTTCCAGAATTCTTGGTGCATACCTTGGCATTTTCTCTTTCCCACCTCTATTTATAAAACATATATTCTTCTTTTCCCAATTCTCTTTTTTGTCAAAGCTTTACCCATTTTTAAAAATAATTTTTGATGACTAATGATTTTATAATATTTCTGGATATATCTCTTCTTTTCCCAGGGGAAAAATTGAGCCTTCCCTTGTCTCTTTCTTTAGGGATCAGTTCCTGTTGCCTTGGCATGATCTCATGCTCCTAATACTCTGAGACAGTATCCTTCCTCCTGACCATAATACTTTTCCTCACCTATTTACTAGTTTTGTTTTTAGAAGGAAGTAGCAACTCAAAAGATTCCTTTCAGGAACCCCAAGACCTGGTGTGTTTCTGCCAAAGAACATTAAAGGATGGTGATTAAATGTGTCATGACAGGCCAATTGAAATGGGTTTTTTTTAAAGATTTTATTTATTTTGAGTTTTACAATTTTTTCCCCTAATCTTACTTCCCTCACCCACCCCCCACAGAAGGCAATTTGCCAGTCTTTTACATTGATTCCCTGGTATACATTGATCCAAATTGAATGTGATGAGAGAGAAATCACTTCCTTAAGGAAAAAATAAAGTAAAAGAGATAGCAAGATCAGACAATAAGATATGTTTTTTTCTAAATTAAAAGTAATAGTCCTTGGTCTTTGATCAAACTCCACAGTTCTTTCCCTGGATAAAAATGGTATTCTCCATTGCAGAGAGCCCCAAATTGTCCCTGATTGTTGCACTGATGAAATGAGCCAGTCCATCAAGGTTGATCATCACCCCCATGTTGCTGTTAGGGTGTTCAATGTTTTTCTGGTTCTGCTCATCTCTCTCAGCATCAGTTCATGCAAATCCCTCCAGACTTCCCTGAATTCCCATCCCTCCTGGTTTCCAATAGAACAATAATGTTCCATGACATACATATACTACAGTTTGTTAAGCCATTTCCCAATTGAAGGACATTTACTTGATTTGCAATTCTTTGCCACCACAAATAGGGCTGCTATGAATATTTTGTACAAGTGATGTTTTTACCCTTTTTCATCATCTCTTCAGGGTATAGGCCTAGTAGTACTGCTGGATCAAAGGGTATGCACATTTTTTTTGTCCTTTGGGCATAGTTCCAGACTGCTTTCCAGAAAGGCTGGATGAGTTCATAGCTCCACCAACATTGTATTAGTGTCCCAGATTTCCCAAAACCCTTCCAACAATGATTGTTATCCTTTCTTGTCATATTGTCCAGTTTGAGAGGTGTGAGGTGGTACCTCAGAGATGCTTAATTTGCATTTCTCTAGTAAGATTTAGAGCAATTTTTCATATGACTATGGATTGCTTTGATCTCCTCATCTGTAAATTGCCTTTGCATATCCTTTGACCATTTGTCACCAATTGAAATGTTTTTTTAACATGATCCAAAGAACCCTTTGTAAAGGAATAAATAATATTGAATATAATAGGGCAAAGGGACCTTATTAAGCTTTTTTGACTTCATATTGTAAAAATGTAAACAAGTAATATTTTTTCCAGTTTTCCATTCTGAGTCCTGGAAACAAAATCATGTGTGGTAGGGAAAGAGAAGAGTTTGGAATAATGAAACATAGGCTAAAATACTGGTTCCATCACTTAGAGTTATTCAGGCCATTTATCCAAATCTTAGTTTCTGCATGTATAAAATATGGATAATAATATCTGTAATGCCTATCTCCTGGGCTTATTGCATCAAATGAACCAAGGAAAGTAAAGTACTTCACAAATCTTAAAGCACAAATTTATGAGAAAATGATTATTTTCTGTATAGTTCTTATGCTCCCTTCTTTCCCTAAGCCTTTTCCTTCTGCGACTGAAGAAACTTCCCTTTCCCCATGGGTTCAGTACTTGTAGGCAACTAGATCTCTCTTCTTAATGAAAAATGAACTGATGAACTCAAGTAAAAATTAGGCATCAAAAGTTTAAAAGCTACCTTTCAATTCAAATCTAATGAATTCAATTCAGTTAGCAGTAGCTCTTCAGCACACCCAGATGCCAGTCTTATTTTAATACCTCTGTCAAGGGGTGACTAGGTGGCGCAGTGGATAAAGCACCAGCATGGAGTCAGGAGTACCTGGGTTCAAATTTGGTCTCAGACGCTAAATGATTACCCAGGTGTGTGGCCTTGGGCAAGCCACTTAACCCCAATTGCCTTGAAAAAAACAAAAAAAACCCCCTAAAATACCTCTGTCAAAAATCACATGATAGCAATCTTCTCTCTCACCTATGGGGAAAAAAAATGACAAAATTTCAGGGATGTATTTGGTAAGAAAGTTTATTGGCAGTTTTATTGGGAAAGGTCTGTTGTGTCAGAATAAAATGGATCATTAAATAAATTTGACTAACTATCCAAGGTAAGTGATTATTGAGTAAAATAGACAGTAGTGCTAGGATATGGATAATAATGACTCTTTTATGTTGAACTACCATAGGGTACTGCTGATCCTATTTCATATATAGGATCTAGAACTAGTCTAGCCTTGTGCTCATCATGGTGGTTATGACTCTCTACCTAACAAAGTACACATTCTGAGGGAATGCCAGACTATGTGGTTCTCTCAGACAGTAGGTCTATCCTCTAGCTCTATCTTTTTTTTGGGTCACTACACTGACACACTCTCTGGGCAGTATGGATTACTGTGGATTTGCTCAATCAGAATCATCTTGGAACACCTATCCCATTACAAAACCCTGCTTCCATCCTGAACTTGCTTTATTTTAGTCACATGATTTTGACATAACACATTTGCTTCCCTGAGGGAACAGACAAAACATGCCTAATTGTAGACAGTTGGTTCTTGGAACAGAATCAATAAGAGCAATAAACAATACACATTAAAACATCTACTACATGGCTATGAGCCCACAGCCATTCCCAGACCCAGGCAGTTTTCCAGACAATACATACTTTCCATCCACTCCAAAAACAAGCATTCTAGGAAATGTGATTCATTTATTTCCACATCCACTCCACTCCACTTTTGAGTAGACATAAAAGTGTAGACAATTATAGCAGTCTTCATAATTCATCTTCCACTCAAAATCCAGTATTGCCAGCCTTTACCTTTTTGTAGGGAACTGAAGAAATTATTTCTTCATTTTACTGAATAGGAAGCTATCTCCCAAAATGTTTGCCCAGCTTATGCAAGCACACTCAGTCACTTTGTGGCTGAGCCAGAACTAAGCCTTAGTTTTCTAGACTCCCAGCTTAGTACTCCATCGATATTTATGCAGCTTTCATAGTCAGGTAGACATATATATACATATATATAATATATATACATATATATTCATATATGTGAATATATTTTTAAAATATTATTTATTTTTTACATTCTTTAAAAAATTTTGAGTTATGCCATAATATTAATTATGAAATAATGAAACCATATTTCTATTTTAGTCATGTCATCAAAAAAGCAAGAAAAATAAAGTGAGAAAATTTTCTTTCTGGAGGTGAATAGCATTTTGCATCCTAAGTCCTTTGTAACTGTCTTATATTGATCAGGATAGGACAATCTTTCACAGTTAATTATTACAAATTGCTATTACACTTAGCAATGATCTTTGCTTCTGCTCACTGTACTTTAGCATCAATTCATAAGGTCTTACCATGTCTTTTATCAAACCAACCACCTTTGTTATTTATTATGGCACAATAATATTCCATCATAATTATTTACAACTTATTCATACATTCCCCAATTGATGGACATCCTTTCAATTTCCAAACCTTTGACACCACAAAAAGAGCTATTATAAATATTTTGTGTATATATAGATCCTTTCCCTTTGATTTCTTTGGTATTAGAGACTTAAAAGCATAGGGTAAATATTCAAATAGAGATTCATAAATTCAAGATCCAGGACTTCTCACATCCCAGGTAATATGTTTGGAATGCAGTACTTGTCCATCTGTTGACATGGGGCTGGAAGGAACCTGTGAATGGTCCTTCCCACACCTAGTTTATTGTGGACTAGGAATTTTGGTAAGAACAGGGAGGACAGAGATAAATCCTGTCTCCAGTAACCATCCTATCCTCTGTCCCAGTTATCTCTCTGACCCTGATCATGATCTCTCTGCTGTCATGTTTTATCACTCTCTTTTGTACACTTTGTTTCTTATTCCATTTGACTTTTTGTCGTTATGAGTTCTGACCTAAAGCACAGAACTGCTATTTTCATATGAGTATAGATATTTAACTCAATTTTATAGCTATAATAGTCATATGACAAGATTCTGGAGACCACAGTACCCCAGCATGCCCTTCCTATTATTTCTTTATTCTAAATTAGCTCATTTTATATGTCTCCCATCCCCCCAATGCTGACTTCTTTTTCTTAAATACAGCTGATATTAATAAATCACTTAAACTTTATATTCATAGTGTATCAAAACAGTTAAATGAGAAAAAAATCTGGTAACATCAGGCAAGCATAAACTGCAGTAAGCTCAATAACTTCTCAAGGTCAAGTTTCTAATGGGAGGAGGAGATGCAACACAGTTCAGGGTTTTTTCATAAGCATTTTTCTTCCCTTTCACATCCACATAAATGATAATCTTCCCACTTCTAAGGTGGAGTCTTTACTCTTTGTTCCCTCTTCATAAATCCTGTCTATTCCAAATATTTTTTCAAAATATTTTATTTTTTTCTAATTACATGTAACTAATTTCAAACATTTTACAAAATTTTGAGTTCCAAAGTCTTTCCCTCCTTGTCTTTCATTACTATTCATTTTTTGAAAATGCAATCATTTTATATAATATATACATGCATTGTCTGCAAAACACATTTCCATATTAATCATACTCTGGAGAAAAAATGCACACATAGACAACCCCCCCCAATAAAAATCAGAACCCAAACTAAGAAAAATAAAATTCAAAAAAATATTCTTTGATCTGCATTCAGACCCATTGGTTCTTTTTTTTTGGAGGTGAATAGCATTTTTCATCACAAGTCCTTCGTAAATGACCCTGATTATTGCATTGCTGAGAATAGTTGTCATTCATAGTTGGTCATTATACAATATTATTGCTATCATGTATGTTGTTCTATTGCTTCTGCTCACTCTGCTTTGTATCAGGTCATCTAAGTTTTTCCTTGTTTTTCTGAAAGCATCCTATTTGTTATTTCTTATAGCACAATAATATTCCATCACAATCATATACCACAACTTGTTTAGCTATTTCACAATTGATGGACATCATGACAATTTCCATTTCTTTGATACCACAAAAAGAGTTGCTATAAATATTTTTGCACATATGGGTCTTTTTCCCTTTTAAAAAAACAACTCTTTGGGATACAGACCTGGTAGTGGTATGTCTAGGTCAAAAGTATACATAGTTTGGTTGCCCTTTGGACATAGTTTCAAATTGCTCTCTAGAATGGTTGGATCAATTCAGAACTCCAATAATAGTGCTTTAGAGTCCCTATTTTCCCACATCCTCTCCAACATTGATCATTTTTTGTCATCTTAGCCAATTTGATAATTATGAGGTTATTTTATCAGAGGTTGTTGTATCACAATTATTTAATTTGTATGTCTAATCAATAATGATTTAGAACATTTTTTCCTATGAGTGCAGATAGCTTTGATTTAGTTGTCTGAAAATATCCTGTTCATATCCTTTGACCATTTTAGCAATTAGGAAATGATTTGTATTATTATAAATTTGTCTATTTATATATATGTATATATACATATATATATATATATATATATATATGAGACAAAAGGCCTTTATCAGAAAAAATTAATATAAATTTTTTCAGAGACCTTCTAAACTAACCTACACATTTTACTGATGAGGAAACTGAGACTCAGAGAGAGGAAATGACTTACCCAAGGTCAGAACCAAGGTCAAAGGTAGAACTGGAGCTTGAACTAAGTCCTCTAACTCCAAATTCAGTGTTCTTCCAATCATGCCACATTTATCTCATTTTCATTCCTTCTCAGAGTCAAAACTAGGATAAGGAAAATGAGACTTTGCCTCAGGATGCCATACTTAATACTTCAGCAGCATAGAAACAACAGAATTTAGCTCCAAGTTAGCAAATGTAATTACTTAAAATAAGGAAGCTACCAGATTATAGTTAGGAGTGACATTAAATAAAAACTAAGAAACTGAAGCCCAGAAAGAGGAAGTGCCTTGCCATAGGCAAGAGGCAGTTAGGTAGCAAAGTGAGTAGAGTACTGATCCTAAAGTCAGGAAAACATGAGTTCATATCCTGCCTCAGAAACTAGCTATGTGACCCCAGGGAAAACACAATCTGCATTCCTTCATTTCCTCAATTGTAAACTGGGAATAAGAAAAGCATCTACCTCTCAAAGTGGTTGTGGGAATTAAGACCAACACTTGCAAAGTGCCTGACATATATAATAAGTGCTTAATAAATGCTTATTCCATTCCAAAGGTAACTGAGTGAATCAGTGAATCCAAACTTTTAGTCCTCTGTACAAATTAAATTTTTGTAATTTTAGCAAATTATAATTTGTCGAAAGGGCTTAGTCTTTAAAGGAAAACTTTCTTTTAAGCTTTTCTTAATGCAAGAAATTACTCCTTAATTCATTCCTGCTGCAATTCCAGATTTTCATGTCTCAGGCTTACATAAAGTTAGGTTCCCTTGTACATATCAGAAAAGACAAGATCTTGAAGGCATTTGTGATTTGGCCAAGAGTTAACTGTCTTTTGTAACCTGTAAGTGATCTGATCTGAAGGTACCAATTAAGAATTCTTACCGCAGCCCAAATGAGATCATGGATGTTAAGATGCTGTGAGAAGAAATAGCAAGAACACCATAAGAATGGGTTGTTGTGAATTTAACCTCCAGTACTTCAAAATTTCATTATTTTATCAGTAGGAAGGCTCTCTCCATGGCTTGCAATGTGGAGAGCATTAGTTTCCTAGAGATAGTTTCATGAGTGTCTATGACCAGAAAAATCTTTCGCCTAGTGTCCAACTTTCCAGTGGTTAGACTTTCTGCTCTGAGCAACATTGGTTTGGGGATAAGCTCATAATCCACTGTAAAGTCATCTCAAAACCTTTCCATCTTGGTAGAACTTGCCACAATATGTGTTCTTCTAACATGGGTTTAATGAAAGTCCAGGCTCACCTCCATTTTATAAAACTACAGTAAAACATTTGGGTAAAAATTATAATAATTGATAATAATTATTTAATTATTATAATATTTAATAATACATTATAATAATTAATTGATGATAATTATTACTTCAATATTAAAAAAATTAATTGATGTGGCTACTTTATCCACATATAAAGGTTGCTGGATAGAACAGTGAATAGAGTGCCAGGCTTGGAGTAAGGAATACTAATCTTCTCGAGTTCAAATTAGATCTCAGACATTAGCTGTGTGACCCTGGGTGATTAATTGAACTCTGATTGTCTTAGTTTCCTAATCTGCTAAATGAGCTGAAGAAGGAAATAGTAAACCACTATGGAATTTTTTGCCAAGAAATCCCCAAATGGAGGTGGCTAAGTGGCGCATTGAATAGAGCACTGGCCCTGGAGTCAGGAGTACCTGAGTTCAAATCCAGCCTCAGACACTTAATAATTATCTAGCTATGTGGTCTTGGGCAAGCTACTTAACCCTATTGCCTTGCAAAAAACCTAAAAAAAACCCCAAATGGAGTTATGAAGAGTCAGAAAGGACTGAAAAAAAAACTGAACAACCTACCACAAACATCAACTATCAGTTATCATCTATCAATAAAGATGATAATCTTTCCATACCTCAGTACAAAATATCAGCAATTGCAATGGTCAAAAGAATTCATCATACCTGGTCAACCATCTGGCTATCATGAATAATAGCAGTATAACTCTTCTATTTCAGTGAGCCTGGATAAATAAAGAAATCCTGAGAGATTTGGAGGACTAGGGCTTTAATTTTTTTCCAAAGACAGCATAATAAAGATCTCCCTGGGACATCGACTCACAGAAGCTTAGAGCAAGGAGGGAGGGGTAGAGGGAGTGAATAATTATTTAGTTTTGCATCCCAAACATTCTGCTGTGGGTCATGTGAGTAAGAGAATTTTTATTTAAGCTGCCTATTGAGATTACACAATTTATAGTTTCTTTCTATAAGAGTCTTTGGGCTTTGTTTTTTTTTGTCTCAGCACTTCGTAACTTATTTTGTCTGGAACTATGTTGTCAGAGATTTATGTTACTCCCCACATTACAAAGTTAGCACAAAAGGTTCTTAATACTTTATATTCATCCCATCTCCTTGTCAAAGACCTCAAAGTGCTTCCCAGATGGTGTGCTGTGAAGAGTTTCATTTCCACTGCATATAGAGGAGAAATAATTAACACAAAAGAATTCACACACCAAACTTATGACATGCTTAAGGTCAACAACCAGAAATGAACCCTGGGATTCTGCCTTTATCAGATAGACTTTCCACACGTACTATTGTTATACTCAGTCAAGAATATCAGATTTGAATTAAAAGATCTGGGTTTATAGGATAATAAGAGTCATAGATCTAAAATGGCTACAGACCTTAAAGAACATTTAGTCTAATACTATTATTTTATAGCTGTGGAAACAGAAGCCCAGAGTGATTAAGAGATTGCTCAAGGTTACACAGGTAACAAAGTCCAAGTCACTCCTCTGTGTTCTTGGACATGCTATATCCCCTTCTGTCCCATAGATTCCCCTTCTGTAAAATGAGATAGACTAAAACAGAAATCTCTAATTAATGAGTTCTAGAGCACTTGAGGACTGTGGGGGGATATGTAGTCAGAAGTAAGAAAATCCATCTGCTCAACAAACACATTTTGGTCATTTTAAAAAAATTGAACAGCAATAAAATTTGCAATCTGAATGCTACCACTATCATATGGGAGTCCCACAACAATTTGTGAGATTAAAAAGGTTCCTCCCAGCTCTGACACATCTATATTCAATAGCCCTTTTCAGTTCTGACTTCCTGTATAGGAATAAAAAGCTTATGTAACTCAGTGAAAATATGAGCTAACCTATGCAGGGTTTACCTAGACAAACAGGTCATAGTGAAGAGTTCTAACAAAAGATCTACTGCAGAAGGAAATGTCAAACCACTCTGGTATCTCTACCAAGAAAATTCCCTGGACAGAACTAAAATTATTTAAAAAAACTCAAAATCCAAATCCCCCCCAAACCCCAGAGGCTTAATTTTGTGGAATAGCTATTGTTAATTAAGCATCCAAAGACAGACTTAATATGTAGAAGTAGTTAGAGAATGATTTTACATGTGTCTGTGTGTGTGTGTGTGTGTGTGTGTGTGTGTGTGTGTGTGTGTTGTGTATCTGTGTCTAATGGTGGTCATTTCTAAGGTGGGGGAAGGAAAAAAGGAAACATTAGATAATTATACATTTAAAGGAATTGCAAATTATACATAGAGATTTGAAGTTTCATATGCAATCACTGATTTTTTTACATTATAACTTTGTTATGGAAATGCTTGTTTTATTTCATAAATTAAGAGTAAAATAAATAAAAATTTTTTTAAAAAGAATGAAAGAGTTGATTGACTATATCAGTGTATTGGTATTTGCCTATCTCTCAAGGACAGATCAAGGAGAGAAATTTAGATTCTAGCACAGTGTGACAGATAATGTGACAGATAATATATCATCATCTCCATTTACTGACTTCTTACCACTAATGGAGAGATGCCATCACCTTCACCTCTTCAGTTGCAATACCTATTAAAGAGCAGAAAAGAAACTTTTCTCCATTAAAGTACTCGACATTGTCAAATGGTTCAATGCCACAAAAGAATATGGGTGTATAAGTCAAATAGTATTAAAGAAGAGGGATTACTATCTGTATCCTAAGGATTATGAGTCTTTTCTACCTGACTTGTAGCAGATATATATATATATATATATATATATATATATATATATATATATATGTATATATATATATATATATATTGCTTCCCCCATTATAATACAAATTTTTTTGAGAGCAAGGGTTGTCTTAATTTTTTTATTCCCAATATTTAGCACAGTGCTTTGAACATAGTAAGCACCTAATAAATCTTTTTCATTCATTCATTCAATATTTCACATCCCTTTCTAGGTAAGATTCCTTTTTAACTCTGGCATTATGTTAATTCTGTTACAAAAAGCCATCTTTCCTGTAGAATGAAATCTTTGAGGCTAAAACAGTCTGAAAGATGTAACTTGGAATTTCTATTCCTAGAGCAAAGATGATTGAGTTTAGTCAGGGAAGAGGAAAGAGGTTTGAGGGCAGGAGAATTCTTAAGAGAAGATGAGGTAGATAGAAGACAGAAGTGATGAGAGCTGAGAAAACTGAGAAATTCCAGTCAACAAGGAGGCAGAGAGAGGAAGAGGAGACTGTGAAACATGCATTTGACTTAGTGAGGAGCAAGGAGAATGATTTGTAGTTCCACAGATGATGACATGTGACCAGAAGGGTGTGAATTTTAAAGAAGAGGAGGCCAAGGAGATAGGGCAACAGAGGAAGATCTGAATGTGGTATTAGGGGAGCAATGGCAATTTCTCCTCCTACCCTGAGGTGTGAGAGAAGGCATAATCAACCTTGGAGAAGGTCCCTAGATATGTAGTATTTCTAGAAAAAGTTGTTTACTTTTTTTTTTAGCAAAAAATAGAAGATGTAAGGTGTGTGAGTGTGTTTATGTATGTGATACAAATGGACAGAGAGAGAGAGAGAGAGAGAGAGAGAGAGAGAGAGAGAGAGACGAGAGAGACAGAGAGAGACAGAGAGAGACAGGCAGAGAGAGAGGGAGAGGAGAGACAGACAGACAGAGGCAGAGTCACAGAGAGAGACAGAGGGGAGGGGGGCTTTTTCTTAACATTTGAGAAAGATACTAAAGGGCACATTGTAAAGGTGAAGCAGAGAATAGGGACTGAGGAAAGTTAGGGTGAGTTTATAATTATGGGGTGGGTGGACAGACAATGACTGGCATGACTGCTTTTACTTCTGATCATGCCACTGGAATGAATAATCTGAGCACCACTGTACATTGCTAGCATGGAGCAAAAAAAAGCTAAATATAAAATGATGACAACTTGTACCTGCTAAACAATAAACTCCAAAGGCATAACATTCTCAGAATAAATATTAGCAATGAATATTTAGTAATTAGATTTAATAATAGAATACAACCTTCTTGAGAGCAGAGGACATTTCGGTTTTGTCTTTGTGATCCCAGCACCTAGCAAAGTGCCTGGGCACATGATGTTTAATAAATGGTTGATAAATGAATAAATGTGATAAACATCCATTGTGTCCAGAATCTTGTGCTTCATTATTGGAGAAATATAAAGTTTGTAGAAAATGCAATTCTTTCTCTCATGGTGTTCACGCTCTCATAGATCAAGAAAATTAATTAATTTAAATTATATCATAGTAGAAAAACAAATTAAGTATCCTCCATCTACAAGACTATACCAGCTACTAGTGCTATAAAACTCTGCCATCATGCAGTTTATAATCTCCTGGAGAAGAGTAGGTAAACCCACACATGGAAAAGTGAGACTAATTTAAAGGAAAGGGATTAAAAATAATGGGAGGGAGGATGATACTGATCCTCTGATCCCCTTTTCACCATTAGTTGAAAGTAATTTTCTTCCTCTCAACTTTCTCTAAGTCTTTGTACCTTTTCTGGTACTCACTAAATTTTGTAGTATTTGTATGCTTGTTTTCCTCCCTGAAATAAGATTCTAAATAACTATGATGAGGTTAAATGTAATCCAGTACAATAAATATTTATTAAACATTTATTACATGTAAAGTTTGTTTGATGATGGGATGATTCAAGGATAGATATGATATAGACCTATATCAGAGTCTTATTTCAGAGAAAGTGTTTAATACAAACTTTTAAACATAGTGTCTCCAAGTCCAAAGGGATATTAGTGGGTGGTTTGTATAACTTCTAATTCAACAGGAATTACCCAGGCTCTTCTTGAATACCTTTAGTGAAGAGAACCTCACCGTCTCTCGAGGTATCCTGTTCCATGTTGGAACTGCTCTGATTTTTAGGAAATGTTTCCCTTTTGTTAAGCTAAAATTTGTCTTCCTGAAACTTCTGCCTATTAGCTCTGATCTCAGGTGCCAAATTAGAACAAATCTAATCCATTTTCCTTCTAACAACCCTTCAACTATTGAAGAGAGTTCTTACTTCTCCCTCACTCCAAGTCTATTTTCCAAGCTAAACATCCCTAGTTCCTCTCACTGACTCCTCACAGGTCAGAGATTTCTGTCCCTTGCCCTGTAGTTGAGGAGTTTCAGATAGACAATGTCCTTCCAAAGGTGCAGTTCACAGAAATGAAGACAGTAATGTGGAAGAAGGTAAAGACTGAAGAAGAACAGAAGTAGGAGGAGGAAAAAGAGAGATTCATACATAAAATCTGATTGGTAGAGATAATGTAGTAGGAGAACAGAGCCCACTGGAGAGAAGTCAAGGGCCTAAAGAGGGAAGCAGAAAGAGTTTTTAAAAAAGGATTTCATCCGGAAAGAGTAAGTTGCTCAATGGCACAAAAGTAAGAAACTGTGTTTATAACTCTAAAAATAAATTAATTTGCCTGGAGCATAGAGTGGGAATGGAAGAATTCTTGGAAATTAGGTTAGAGAGGCAGGTTGGGACAAAAATATGGAAAATTTGATTACTAGACTAAGAAATTTAGATTTGATAAAGTAGTTATAAGAGAATGTTTTTGATTGTGTAATGATGTTATTGAAGTAGCTATTTTGGAAAGACTATTCTGGAACCTGTGCATAGACAGAAGTGGAGCTGAGGGTGGGGAGAGATGGAGAAACAGGAAGCCCACTTAAGAATCTATTATAATACTCAACACCTGAGGCAGTAATTAAAAATGGTGGTCAGTTAGCATGGCAAGAAAGAGGCATATATGAGAAATATTGTAAAGAAAGTATATCTTTCCCTAGTAACTAACTGAATGTGGAAGAGAAGGAAGAAGAAAGAACTAAAAATTTCTCACAACTTTTGAGTACGTTACTGTTAGTAGTAATGCCAAGAACAGAAATCAGAGAGTAAGGAGGATAAGAGTTTGGTTTTTAAATATGTTGAGTTATAATTGGCAATGGAGCCATACTTACCAATTTATCATGGGATCTTAGATTTAGAGCTGGAACAGGACCTTAGAGGTAATTGAGTCCAACTTGCTAATTTTACAAATGAGAAAAACTGAAGCATGAAAAGGTTGTTTAGTCCTTTCCAGGTTCACACAGCTAGTAAGTGTCTGAAGTAGGATTGGAACCCAGGACTTTCCAAGTTCAAGTTCTGCTTTCTTTTAACTCTTCCACATGACCTCTCATGTCAGGCAGGAATGAGGTGCATATACACATATAGGGACTGATTTTAAATATTATTTAACTTGAGTTTTGTAGTACTAGCCAATCCTAATAGAGAACCTGGAAGGCAGTAGACTTTATGGACTGTGAGCTAGCCTCTAGGCCCAGAAAATAGATATACAAATTCTACCTCTAACATGTATAAACAGGTTATTCAACCTCTAGCTAACTTTCAAGTTTGCAGAGCAATTGTCAAACTGCTTTTATAGAAAAAAATTGCTTCACTACAGTTTCTTACATGAGAAATCATAGTTCTGGTTTCCCCAGAAACCTCAATTTAACAGAGATTATATTTGAGGGAAGTAAACTTTTTCTGAGACTAACTGACAATTACTATCTGTGTTACTATGGCCCAGCTACTTTATCTCTAGGAGTCTCATTTTTTTATCTCTATATGAAGCATGTCCTGGGCATCTCCTTATTGCCTAACAAGGAAGCACCCTATATTCTGTTTTCCTATTGGGTAGGAAAGTCTTTTTTTATTGGTTGCTTAGCTGAAACAAGATGGTGTAATTAAAATTAGATAGAGGGAGACACTATCTTTTCTGCTTCTTTCAGAGGCTGAAGATCATAATTCAGTCACAAATGTTGGCCCTATGTACTGAAACCCCCCCTCTATTTTAGCCCGGTTGAGAAATAGACATGGGTATATTTGGGTTTTTCTTTCCTGTTTTGTTTGTCTCTCTCAATATTAGGGGCTTACAGTGATTCCCACAGGACCTGGGACTTTGAGTTATGTAGGATGTTAAAATTAGTAAGGAAGCCATGAGAAGCTGGGGTACCTAGGACTTGAGCCCCAAAGGGATTTTGGACTTGAAACCAGGACTGTGTTCTTCTATAGGATCCATACTCAGATATGAACCTAATCTCCTCATCCTTATCCAGAGACTGAGGTGGGACAAAGTTGGGAGGTGTCTGGATTATATCTGCCATGAGTTGTAGAGTAAATTTGTATATTTGTGATTATACCCTTTGAAGTAAATATTTTTTTTGGATAAACTCTGAGAGTTAACTGTTAGTGGCTAAATGGAATCAGGTGTAGGAAATTCCCTTACAATCAGAGGGCACACTTTGAATGATGGGGGTTGGAGTCATTGTTAGAAAGTAGTGAATGTTATGTATAAGATAAGGATAAGTTTATTTGAATTCTCTTCCTTAGAGTAGGGAGAGTTGTGAGAAATATGCTGAATAAATCTTAAGGTGCCATAGAAATGTGAGCTATTTCTTATGGAAATATGAATTGTTTTTGTTATTATGGTAATTCCCCATTTCATTCTTCTCATCTTCATTAGAATCTAAATAGAAATGTTCCTGGGATAAGTTTCTCTCCTGCTGGTATTCCTTCATAGGTAAAGGCTGTATACAGTTACACAGATGATCAAAACTTTTTTACAGTTGAATAAAAGTACTGGGATGCAAGCTCTTCTTCTGTAGGCTCTCTGAAAGGATCTTTGGGAAAACTCCAATGATGGAGATAACAGATACAGTTCAATCTTGATTTTTTCCATTGTCTCTATTTTTTGAAAACTTTTTTTCATTCTGGGTAGCTTTTATGAATGTTGGTATAGTAATTATTTATTAATGGGTATTCTGAAATTTTTAGGGATCATTGTTACATCTGAGCAGTTATGGGCACTAATTTTATCTGTG
Source organism: Macrotis lagotis (assembly GCF_037893015.1). Lineage (NCBI taxonomy): Eukaryota > Metazoa > Chordata > Mammalia > Peramelemorphia > Peramelidae > Macrotis > Macrotis lagotis. The sequence continues at coordinate 367,189,439 of NC_133658.1, forward strand.
ATAATATTGCAGTTTTTAGTACAGCTTATTTTTGTTGAATTCTCAAGGACATTAGTTTTTTCTGATTGTAAGATTCCAGAGAGCTCCTTCTACTCAAGTACATCAACTATTTGGCAACTTAAAAGTCTTAGAGAGTTTATTAGGGTCAGGGTCACATACTGAGTGTCAGAGATGGCATTTGAGCCCTTCATCCACTGTTCTAAGATGCTTTTCACTATTGTTGTTTTTATTGTTTTGCATTCATTTGGAAATATACTCTTAAGTTACTAGGGGACCCTGCAATAATTTAGACCAGATCTGAAAAAAAAGTAATTACTCAGTTCTCTGCAATTACCTTGGGGGTTGTCTATAGAGTCAGAATGTGAATTACATCAGCACGTGTAAAATACAGATCCAAAAAAACCACACACATGCCAACTTCTGATTAATGGCACTATTCACTGTGCCCATTTTGATTGGTCAGGAAAGAGAGAGAAAAGAGGGTATAATACTTATTTTCAAGTCAATACTTATGTTATTTTGTCATATTTTGGATACTACCACAAACCAAATAGTACCTAAATGCATATAAAAGCATGCCTTGTAGTCGTGAAGTTGTTATTGAGTTGTTTCAGTTGTGTCTGACTCTTTGTGACCCAATTTGGGCTTATCTTGGCAAAGATACCTAGCTGCCCTGGAGTCAGGAAGATCCAAACTCAAATCTGACCTCAAACACTTACTAGCTCTTTGGTCCTGGGAAAGTCAGTTGACTTCTCAATGATAGAGAAGGGTTGTTGTGAGAATCAAAATGAGATAATATTTGTAAAATGCAGGTTCCTATTATGTATTTGATAAATGCTGCTTCTCACCTTCCTTTGATCTCTTCCTTTAAGGGCCTTGGCAGGACTGTATAGAACTGAGAAACCTTTGGCACTTCTACTCTTTTGACATTTAATAGGGTAAAGAGTCAGTCAAAGACAGTTCAATCTGAGGCAGCTCTTAAGAGAGATATAATATCCATGACAGGAGATAGAGCAGTTCCACTGTCCCCTGCCCTAACCAGAATAGTGAGGAAAGTACAGAGTATGTTTTAGGAAAATCAATTAAAAGAATTGTTTAACCTAGAGAATATAAGTATTAGATCACTATCTTCAAGTATTTTAAAATCAGTAGTAGGGAAGAAAGATTAAACTTCAAATTCTTGGCATTTGGTGGGGTGATTGGATTGGAGCAGAATAAGGGACAGACAATACAGAAAACAAAGCTTCACTATGGAAAGAGAGCTTTCCTAAAAATTAGAAATGTCTTAAAAATGAAATGATCTGCCTCACAAGGTCATCAGTTCTCCTTCAATAAAGGTCTACAAGTACAGACTGGTTAATCAGTCATGAGTATGATGTGAAGGAAATTATTTCTCTGGCATGGATTTGTCTAGGTGACTTTGAAGATCTTTTCTGAATAAAGTTTATGATATTTTAAGGGTGAGTCCATCTGACCTTATTTAATTTTTTTTCTTTCTGCTTTCTATACATTTATAGTGATTGCAAATTGTTGTCATTGCTGTTCTTCCTCTTAAATCGCACTAGTATTTCTTTATCAGTATAGAGACTCCCTATGAGGAACTTGTATCAGTTCAGATCATCAACTTCTCTAACAATTTACAAGCTTCAAGTTGGTTGGGCACTGAGGAGTTAAATGACTTGTCCAGAGTGCATGTCAGAGGTGACACTTGAATCCAGGTCTTACTCATTTTGTGATTGTCTCTAATATACCATGATGCCTACTTTATTATTTTAATTCTCACAGGATTTTTTATTTAAAAATACTCATACATGTATACAACTGCATATAATTGCTTATATACATGCATATATGTGAAGTTGATACCTGCATTTATATCTATACAGTCATGTGTATATTATAGGGCATGCAAGTAAGAAGTTATTTTAGAAATGTTTACCATGATATTACTTAGAGAATCTATTATTTCCTCAATACTCATTTTTAAAATTTTCCCTTTTTTATTTTTTTAGGGTTTTTTTTGCAAGGCAATGGGGTTAAATGGCTTGCCCAAGGCCACACAGCTAGGTAATTATTAAGTGTCTGAGGCTGGACTTGAACTCAGGTACTCCTGACTCCAGGGCTGGTGCTCTAGCCACTGTGTCACCTAGCCACCCCATACTTTCCCTTTTTAATGAAATTCCTTTATTTTTTTTTTACACTTCATTTTTTTGGATACTACTAAGAATAACTTAATTAAAAACAAACAACAACATCTCTCCTAGTCAATCTTATTCATTCTTGTTGTTATCTTTTACCATGAGTGAATATTTTTGGTTTACTTTCCTGAATAGCCTAAATTCCCTAGTAAGCTGTATAACAAACTCATATATTATAAGTATTGACAATGGTGACTGTCCCATAGTGCTTTCATTTATAATACATTGATCACCTGTTAACTCATACTATTTTCTCTCACACATTACAAATCTCAAAGGATCTATGATTTCATTAGTGTAAGTGTTTTTCTGCCAATGAAAAATGTACCACTCCTTACCTACTAATAGACATATTTCTTAGGTCTTTGTAAGTTGTTAAGGAACTAACAAATAATAATAATAAATTTCACGCCCTCTTCCTCATCCCTCAGGTATTGGAGTTCTTTGTCTTTAGCTAATTTGTACGTCAAAGTACAAGCACTTAGCACAATATAAATTTTTTTGCTTGGTGGGATTCACAAAATCTTATTCTTTGACCATATAGCTATTGAGAACCCCCTGTCACTTATTAATTTACCTAGATAAAGGAGCAGAGGAGAACTTCAATATAGATTCTTCCCACAAAACCATTCTTTCTATGAAAACGTCAAATCTTTAGTGTTCAAGAATCCTCCAATAATATCTCTCAGTTCTGTTATCTGATTTGGACTTTAAGATTGCTCAAACAACTGGACCACTCATATACTAGTATGATTACTTTCCTTTCCTTATCTTAAAGTCTACATTCTAATTCATTGTTTGATCTGACTAACATGAGACTAGTTAAGTGGGAATATTCCTGATAGTAAAAATCTATCTGATATTTTACAGTTAAAATGAACTGTGTTCTTTTTTGTTTTATCTTTAATACTTGTTTGGTTAACTGCCCCCCCCCCCACAACTATAGCTATGAAAGGAACTTAATCTATTTCTTTTCATTTTTTTTGGTGACTTTAATATTCAAGTCTCACATCCATTTTGAATTTGTTTGAAATATATGGTATAAGATGTCCTAGTTATCCTTATGAAATAGGGAATTTTCCCTTAAATAATTTATGCATTACATTTATTGAACAATGGGTTATTGAGCTCCATTGTTTCTATCTCAAATAACTGATTACACAATGCTTTCTTATTTTTTAAATCAAGAAATTTTTGATGATTACTATATTTTAGTATAATGTGAATTTTGGAAGTGCTATTCAGCTTTCATTTCTACTTAGTATTTTCATTCATTCTCTTTGAGTTCCTAAGTCTTTTTCTCTTGAATATGAATATAGTTATTTTTATTTTGTCCACCTCAATTAAATCATGTTGGTAGCTTGATTGATATAATTTAATTGATATAAATTAAGTAATAACAACAATTAAATTATATCATATAGCTCATTCATGAGCATTGAATATCTTAAAATTTTTTTAGTTAGTTTTTTTTGCAGGCAAATGGGGTCAAGTGACTTGCCCAAGGTCACACAGCCAGGTAATTATTAAGTGTCTGAGACTGGATTTGAACCCAGGTACTCCTGATTCCAGGGCCAGCGCTTTATCCACTATGCTACTTATCCGCCCTATTGAATATCTTAATTTTTAAGGAGAATCTTGTAATTATATCCATACTTAATCCATTCTTAAATGTGCCTTAGTAGGCTGACTTCAAGATTTTATGCATTTTGTAGTTATTTTGATTGAGTCTTCCCTTTCTATACTTGCATCCTGGATATTGTTATTGCTACATGTTGTTATAGGGAGAATGGCAAATGGTGTCATAGAGAGGAAACAATAGCAAAAAGGAAATTTTAACTATGGGTTCAATTTCTTCAGGAGAAAGTCAATCATTCCCCCAAGACACAAGTTTAAGCCCTGAAGAGGATTGGGGAGAAAACAATCCCCAAAAGAGGGATGTCATAGGACCCTGACCTGTTAGGTCAGGCAAGTTCAAAACATTGTGAATTGAGAAGAGGTGGAGAGATGACAACCATCTCCCTGGATATCATAGTCCTGTAGCAATATCCCTAGGGTCCCATTCTGGTTATTATAACTTAGAATAATACTACCAGTGTCTAATACTCAGAGCTAAAAGATTTTCTGCTAGAGTTATGAATTGGGTTATTTTGATAGAGCTTATGTCCCCTATTTCCCCTTCACACAAGTCTTTCTGGTGGAAAATGTACAGGGAATCTACCCTCAAGATTCTCCTGTGTTTATATTCATTAAGATTCTTAAAAGCATATGAAGAAGAGCAATAGACTAGTAGACAAAAAATAAAAACTGAGTCCTGGTCCTATCTCTTACTATTTTTGTGATATTGGGCCTTAATTTTGTCATTTATATAAAAGGAGGGGTTAGATGATAAGATTACTAAGGTCCTTTCCAGCACTGACATTTTTTATTTTTAATGTCCCTTTGTCCAATGTTCTATGGCCTAAGGATAATCTATATATTTATGTATACCTATGTTTTCTAGGGGTTTTTTCAGTTCTTATTTCTATGTTCTATAATCCACAGTCCCCAAGAATCATAGTATTAGGGTTTAAAAATGAGAAGGACCTCATAAATTATCTAACTAAACCTTTTCATTTTACAAAAGAGGAAACTGAAGTCTAGAGAGGGGAAAGTCATGTGTAATTTTAGAAGTGATTTCAGACTCAGGTCCTCTGACTCCAAGTTCAGAGTTCTTCCGTTTATATTTCTCTGCCTTCCTTTCTGACATCAGATGCCTTAAATTCCAAAATTCTATGAATCAGTGATTCTAATAGATATTGTAAATGAGTTTCCTGATAACCACAACCAGCCCAAGTCCATGACTAGAAGAGTCAAGAAGCTTGACTTTAATTATAGACACATCTGCCATTTTCCATGCTTGTCAGAATTCTTGTAACACTTGTCTGTCAAGATAGGCACTCCAATGAAAGTTTGTTAAATCATTGAACTGCTGCAAGGCAATGGGACCAATGTCTAAATAGGAGCCCAGGACCAGCCCCATTGACTAACTCTCTCATAATAAAGCAGTCAGTGACAGAGGATTCAGAGAGCCTGTGGAATCATAGAAAGGAGGCTTGTTCTTCCTTCTGCTTTCATTCTTTCTCAGCTTAGACCTCACCTTTAAAGCACTCGGAGATCTTAGAAACAAGTTCTCTTTAGAAGTGCGCAGTGTACAAAGACTTAGGAAACCCATCTGTCCTTTGGAGTACCTGCAACTTCTGTTTTAATGGGAGGCTGTCACGCGATCTTTTATAGTAGTGATCTTCCCAGAGTCTCTTGAGTCTAAGCTCTAGGGTATTTCCACTATAAATCCTGCTTTTCAGAGAGCTTAACATTTTTTTCTCAGCATGGAGCTCAGCACAATAGGGTCTAGGAAAAGAGTTTCCCCAGTCCCTTCTGCAAGCACACCAACAAGCTATTAAGTCCAAAAGGATCACAAGGGATAGGCAGGAAAAATGAAATGAGACATGGTGGGAGCTCACTTGAGTCCAGGACAGCAGTTAAAAAGCAGATTATTGTCACATATGGTATGCATGCTTTCTTCAATTCAATTAGATAAATACTTTATGTCTATGATGTTCAGGGCACTTTGGTGAAAATAGCGGACACTGAGATCTTTTTAGTTAGGGAATTTAAAACTGGAAGAGACTTTAAGTTTGTTTAGTCCAACTCCCTCATTTTAAAAATGAGGAAACTGAAGGTTATATGAGTCCTTCAAGATCACACATATGTATTAAGAAGCAAAGTCTAGTTGATAACTCTAAAAATAAAAGATCCTTATCTCAATACCCCATGTTCAATTAACATTGACTAAGGACCTGCTCTGTTCAGAAAACTGTGCAAAGTGTCAGGTACTGAATTAATTTTTAACAAATATTTAATTTGCCTTTACAGTGAGTGATGCTAGGATAAGCTGTGGGAAAGGATTAGTTGGGGGGCAAGATGCCCAGTTCAGAAAACTCCTTTGCAGAGCTTAGAGTGTGACACTTCTCTTTCCCCAAGTTGTGACTATCCAACTACGTGAGATTTTTAAGAATTTGGATGTTCAATGGTCAAAGGGTTCCTTTGGCATTGACATTCTTTGCCTCTCTGATTTTCTACCAAAAGTATACTCAGGTACTCCACTATCATTTATATGATACTTTAAAGTTTGAAGAGTGATTTGCATATGTTCTCATTTAATACTTATAATAACTTCATAATGTCCCTATTATTATCCTCATTGAATAGATGAGATTGTTGAGGCTGAGTAAAATTAGTCTAGAGTCATTTAGCAACCAAATATCTTGGGCAGAATTTGAGCTGAAGTCTTCCTGATTTTAAGTCTACCAGTCTATTCACTATGTCAGAGAGGGAGAGGAAGAGGGAAAGAGAGAAGGAGAGAGAGAGAGAGAGAGAGAGAGAGAGAGAGAGAGAGAGAGAGAGAGAGAGAGAGAGAGAGAGAGAGGAAGAGAAACAAAAAGAAAATAAAAGAGAAAGAAAGAAAGAAAGAAAGAAAAGAAAGAAAGAAAGAAAGAAAGAGAAAGAGAAGAGTGATTCATCTTGTGACTGGAAGAGTTATATCTTTTGTAAGTCATCATAAGCCATGAGTTATTCCATTCATACATGAAGATTGAGAAGGAATGGATAGACAGGTAGGAGAACCAGGAGAGAGTAATATCATAAAAAATTTCTCTTCAGAGTTCACAATGCCTCCTGCTTTGGATCTCTCTGGTGCCTTCATCATGTTATTCTATTTTATAGTTTTCTGTAAATATTTCTTATTCATGTGCTAGACTTATCACCTACCTGGAGCAATTTCTGCTTCAGTCAGAAGTTGTATTTCTCTGAGTTACCATTTCTTTAGGTGCCAAAAGTCTTAAAAGTACAAGGTTTTGCAGAAGATTTTCAGAACAACAACAAAACACATGGATATGTGTGTGGACTCTTATTGGCTCTATTGAAATTTGAAAGAAAGTAAGTTTGGAAAACCAAGTGGAAATGTGAGATAGAATCACTGGTAAATGGTGATTTTAAGGGAATTAATTCATACTTCTAAGTTAGATCAGATGCCAAATGGGAGCCTGGCACAAAGTAAAGTTTATTGGTTCTGGAGTCAAAGGATCTGGATTCAAATTCACTCTGGCATTTGCTACCATTTAGAATTTAGACAAGCAACTTCTGGGTCCTCATCTGGAAAATGAAGATATTAAGATTAAATGGTTTCCTAACTTTAGATCTATAATCTTGTCAATTTTGGAAAGCCTTAGGGATGCTTTGAGCATGTTCAGTTGGTAGCCAGCAGGAAGACTGCTAGCATAATTGTAAACTCTGACAAAACTTTTCTTGAGTAGCCCCTTCTCCTCAACTCCCTGCCTTGGCATCTTGTTCCTTATCTTCATACACTGGGGGTGGGAGTGGGGGTGGGGAGGGGCTCTTTTGGTAGAGAATCAGAGAGACAGAGAATGTCCAGAGAAACTCCAATCCTGGAGTTTCCACAGATTTATAGTCTAATCCCTTCACTTTACACATAAGGAAACTAAAGTGTATGGTCTTTCTTATATGTCTCTGATATTCTATGTTATATTTGCATTCCTTCATATGTGATTCTAACCTAGCTCCTTTCACTTAAAACTCTGGACTCCTTCCCCCTCTCCCCCTTTTTGTGCTGTCTGAGTCTTCCTATCTCACTTAGACTGGAAGTACAGGGGTTATTTCTCACAAGTCCAGCCCTACTCCAATCATCACAAGTACATTGACTTACTCTATTTATTGAACTTGGACTGGTTTGACTCTCCTTAAACAACCTGGTGGCTTCCATTCTTAGGGGCTTATCATATCAATGCCAAATTTAGCTCACTGCAGCTCCACTCCCAACTTCTTTCTCAAACTAGTCCTCTGTCTCTGTCTACTGTATGTCTACATATAGGTGGCCTTCTGACACCACAAATAACAGCACGTCTAAAACTCAACATGTTGTCTCTTCCCATAAACCTGCTCCCTTCTCCAAACTCTGTTATCTTTGATAATATGCTCCATGTCACACTTAGGTGAACCTGGTGCCACTTTTACTTCATCCTGTCCCTCACTCTGAATGTCTAATCAGTTTCCAAGTGCTTTAGGTTTCATTTCCACAGTATTTCCCACATTTGGACTCCCTTCTTCATTCCTTAATCACTCTTATTCAGGGCCTCAATTTTTTTTTGCTCAGATTATTTTAAATATCTTTTTTTTGAAGTACAGAAAATTCATATAATAAAAACAATTCCACCAGCCTATATTCTTTATTAATCTTATGGATATTCCTAGGTTATCTCCTTTTTACCCCAGGACCCAGGTAATCTTCCTAATTCTTTACTCTGATCACAGGACTACCCTACCAGAAGCCTATAGTCTCTTTAATTTGCTTTACAAGCAAAAACAGAACTCCTATCCTTGATATTTAAATTCTTTTAATATCTGGCTCCAAATTATATAGTCAGGTTTATCTCTTACTATTTCCCTTCATTTTTTTCTATGTTTCAGCTAATCAGGACTGCTCTTTATTGCCCCTTCTTGTCAGTCTTTTTCCATATCAATGTCTTTGTTCATCCTATTTTCCATGCTTCAAATAGATTCCCTCTAATCTCTGCTGAAATCTTTCCTTTCCTTTAAAGTCTCTCTGTTGTCTCCATCCAAACTTCCCTGCCCTCTCTCATCTTTTCTCCTTTTCTCAACTGAATAAAAATTCTTTTCCCCTCCAATTTCTCATAACACTTTTCCTGGTTCTCTTTGTTGCCCTTGTTACTCCTACTATGTGTCACATTTATTTTTCTAATACATGCTAAATTCTTCAAATAAACTAGAGCAAAGTTTCTTAACCTTGAGGTTCTTAAGGTTTTTGCAATATATACATATACACAGCCTCAGGCATGGAGTAATTTGGATACTTACTAGCTGTTTGCCTTAGTTTCCTCATTTATAAATTGTGCTGGAGAAGGAAATGACAAATCACTCCAGTATCTTTGCTAAGAAAGACCTTAAATGGGGTCACAAAGAGTTAGACATTGAAATGACTGAGCAATGACAACAAGTGAATGTAATTGGTTTCCTTTATGAGCCTATGTATTTGTCTTTATGCATTAAAATTATTCTGAGAAATCCATAGGCTTCGCCAGATGGCCCATGGGGTCCAGGGCACAAAATAAGATTAAGGACCCCTGACATAGAAGTTGCTTGAAGACAATTATGTGATTTTGCTTTTTTATCTCTCCATTGGTTAACCCAATCCCTTGCATATTGAGGGTAACTTGGAAAAAACACAGACTTACAATTTTATTACTATCAAATAATCCTGGTGAGGAAATTCTCTCTCCTGATGCAGGTTAGCACCTGATCTTAAAATTATCATCTTTGAGAGTTGTCTGGGACCCTGAAAGGTGAAGTGATTTGCCCTGAATCATACAACTACTGCATCAGCTATCAACTCTCCCTACCTCTGAGGAAAACTGTTTATCCATTACATCATGGCTACCTTTCTCCTTGGCAAAGAGCAGGCATTTAATACAAGCTGAATTTAATGGACTCCATGATATCATTTCCAATTCTTGAAGACAGATATCCTCCCCAAATATTCTCATTCCTAGGCTAAATTCCCAGTTCCTTCAATAAATCTGTGTTAAATGGTTTTCCTTCCTCTCTTTCTCTTGAGTACCCTGGATATTCTAGTTCTTTTCTGGGGAGGATACATGAACTCTGCCTGCAGAGCCTATTTTCTGGGATCAGTTGACTGGAGAGGTGGATTCTTGTGCTATCATTATAGATTATCTCCTTCAGTTTTTACTATAAGCCTAGGAAATGAATATATCATAGAAGCCTAATTTGAAAATCAGAAGGTTCTTTAGAATTTGTAGAGTTCAACTCCCTCATTTTACAGCTAAAGAAACAGGCCCAGAGAGAGAAAGCAACTTGTTCAAGATCATAGAGCTGGTAAATATCTAAGGTGGCATTTAAACCCAAATCCAGTACCCTCACTAATATACCAGATTGCCTTTTAGTACATTGGTACTATTATGTCATCAAGGATCTGGTAATATGGATTTCCATTTCACAAATGTGAAAGCTAAGGATTAGAAAGTTTCCAGATAAACATGCCTGCACCAGCATTCAAACCTGGATAGTGGCTCCCCAACATGGATCCTCTATTCTCTTACTAGGACAGCCAGACTGTAATAGAGAGTTTCAGGAGCTGTCCAACACCTATTCTCTTATGCAGGTCATTGTCCACCCAGACTGTAATAGAAAGTTTCAGGAGCTCTCCAACTTGGTGGAAATGAGCCTCTCTATTTGCTCCATACTATTTGTTCTTGGCTGGGCCCACACTCAAAACATTTTCAGTCCACTATAGATTATACTCCATTGAGAGTACCCTTCAGAATTCAGGGTCACCTCCATGATATGATATTAGTGGAGGTGGTATAGCAGATTGATTTTATTTTATCTGACTGCAAGAGTAAATTATTTATGTCTGCTTAACCTGGGTAATTTGCTGTGCATACAACCTTTCTGTTAGCTCACAACTTAGAATAATGCTGGCTATTGCTATTAAGGTTCATTATACTTTTATTAGGGTTATTATTAAGGCTCTGTGTTTTGCACTGCTGTCACAGCCATTTCAAGTTAAATTTTCATGGGAATGTTGGGAAATGTAGGCCAGAAATCTTGGCTCTTCAAATGGGGTTTCTCTAGCATTGAGATTGATTGAGGATTGAACACATTACCTAGACAGGTCTCCTTTCAGTGGATACAACCAGAATAGAGCAGTGGGGTTCTGGTTCTAGATACTAAATTTAGAAGGTGCTGACATCACTTGTATTCCTTCAATAGCACAGAAAAATGTAATATCCAGGATGCAAAAATAATTATTTGAAATAGTAAGCTAGTTTACTCATTACCTCCCAGTGGTGGTCTCATTAATAGCATTCTTAATTTTGTGTTCTGGGGTGTCTGAGGATGTTTTTGTTAACTTTAAGGTTTTACCAATAAAATGATTTTTAAAAAAGCTAAGTTCATGGACATCAGATTAAAATCTCCCATTCTACTCCAATTCTCTCCCATTTTCTAGAAGAAGAAATTAAAGTCCAAGTTTCACAAACCATGTTAATTTAACTAATTTATTGTATATGGCACTTGCAGCAAATGAAAAATTCCCAATTTTGACTCTCTTGGTGGTCCAGGTTTGAGGCCTTTATCATGTGATAGGATCTCCCAGGGTTCTTGCTCTACTGGCATAGCTCCAAAAGTCTCAGGGTCATCTTCATCTGATGATAAGACCTTGGAGGAAAACTTTAGAAAATTAAGCTTCTTCTTATGGAAAATTTAAGAGATTTGGACCAGAATCAGATATCTTAACTTGGTGTCCCTGATCTTCTTTTCAAAAGAAATCAAATAATGATATTTCATTACACTTGGTTTCTTGGTAAACCTATGTATTTAATTTTATGCATTTGGAAATATTTTGAGAGAGGGTTCATAGATTTCACCAGAAGAGGAGAAAGAGAGGGAATAAGTATTTGTTGAGCTAGTAAATGTCTGAGGAGAGACTGAGTTAAGATTTTCCTCATTCCAGGTCCAGTGTTCTATCTACTGAAATACCTACATGATCAATGGAGTTCTTGATACAAAAGAAGTTAAGAACTCCTGGACTAGTTAGTCTTTAAGATTCCTTCTAGCTTTCACTTTCTATTTTCCAGGTTATAAAGTTCCTTCAAATTCTAACATTCTCAAGTCTATAACTTCTTCTAGCCCTTTTAAACATAATTCTAGAAACAAACTGTATTTGACCACAGCCAATATAACTTCCTTTTTACAGCCCTTCAAAATAATTTCATTTTCCAGAAAATTCTATAATTTATTGCCCACAATAACTCTGCATGGATTTGAACACTGATGAGAATCAGGTCAAATAGAGATGCTCAATATGAAAGGTCCTGATACAAACTCTATTGCTTTATTCTTGGATACTCAGACATTTATAACAAAAACTTATCACAAAAATGGCAGGTTAGATGAAACCCCATTGAACAGCTTCCTGGTTAAATTTTTCTTTTAGGTTTTTTGCAAGGCAAATAGGGTTAAGTGGCTTGCCCAAGGCCACACAGCTAGGTAAATATTAAGTGTCTGAGACCAGATTTGAACCCAGTTACTCCTGACTACAGGACCAGTGCTTTATCCACTGCCCCACCTAGCCACCCCATGGCACTACCTAGCTGCCCCCCCTGGTTAAATTTATGATATTTATCCTTAGAAGTCTGCAAACACCTCTTGATGCCACAGAGTGTCTGAGGTCAGAGTGCACTGGTGAGCCAAGAAATCTATTTAATGATCAAGAATACATGCATATGTCTGGTGGTAAAGGTCATTGAAAATAAGTGTAAAACATTCTTAGGAGCTGGCCTTCAACACAAATTAATACAATTAAACTGACCATGATTCATATAGTCTGAAGTCTAGACATCTTCTTGGTATTAAATATATTATCTCTAATTCAATCCCAAATGTGTCCCTTTTGAGCTGGGTGACTGACAGTCATTATCAAATGCATAGGAAAAACAGAAAATAGTTTTTTGTTTCTCCCAAATCCTTTTTTGATACTTCCCTTGGCTGTTAGAGATGAAGTAATGTTGCAGGTGAGATAGCAGCTCAGTAGACTTGATCAATGAATGCTTTTAATGTAACTGGTGAGATTATTACTCTTTTGGGCCTATATACCATTAGAATTGATTTGTTGTTTGCCATTGTTCAGTGGGCCAGATAAGGCCTCACAGATGCAGCCAGTCTTTGAGGCTCAGAGAAATGACTAGAGAATCTGCTGAAACTGCCAATATTAATACTGGGGATCTAAGCCATTCAATAGATAAAGTCCTTCATTTGAAAAAAAGAAAGATCTGAGTTTAAAACTTGCCCCAGTCATGTGATATCTGTGTGATCCTGGGTAAGTCACTTAACTTCCATTAGTCTCAGTTTCCTCATTGGCAAAATAGGGATAAAAATATCACCGCATAGGGTTATTATGAGGATCAAGCCAGATAAAATATGGAAAACACTATGTAAATTCTAGATAATATTAGAGTAATTGTCCTTTGTACTGGTCTTTAAGTTTTACAAAGCATTTTACATTCATTACTTCACTTACTCTCCCAATGGCACAATGAGGCCAACAGTATATTCAAACACTATTGCTGGCCCCCAAGATCCCATAGTTAGTAAATGTCTGAATTGGGATTGGAACTCATGTCTTTCTGAATCAAAAACTTGTCCTTTATGCTACATGCCTCTCAACATTCGCATTGATTCTTCAGTAAATAAAAGATCCATCACTTTAAAGGAATGGGTGCTTGAGAGAAGCTACACAGTTAGGTAATTATCAAGTGTCTGAGACCAGATTTGAACCCAGGTACTTCTGACTTCCAGGGTTGGTACTTTATCCACTGCACCACCTAGCTGCCCCAAGGGCTTGTCTTCCACTCGCATAATCTTTGAGAATGCAAGGCCATCTTCACTTCATGACAAGAGCTTGGAGGAAAATTTTACTAGTTAACTGTCAAAAATAATCTTTCAAACAGTGTGACATGATACCCAGAGTCCTCGGTTAGGAGTTGAAAGATTCAAATCCCATTTAGTATTTCTATTACTCTAGGAAAATCACTTCATCTGTCTGGGTTTCCATTTCCTTCTCTTAAAAAGCAAAATTAGGTATTTTCTTAATTTTTCTTCCTTCCTCACACTCTAAGAATAGCTAGATCTATGAGTTAGTAAAAAAATGGAAGCAACTACTAGAGAGAAAAAAATATGTCAAAGACTAAATTGAATTGACAGGCATATAAATTAGTCTGTATGAATCCTGTCCTTTTCATCAACTAAATTTTTGAGTATTGTAAGGCCTTATTGTGTTGTTAGCCTTGGGTTATAATTGTAATTTTTTATGCTTTACATTATAGTCTGAACAATAAAGGATAACTAAAGGTATTTGGAAAAGTAGATGGGAAAGAAAGTAATGGGTACAGTGAAAAATATGATACAGTGGGAAAAGGGTTAGATTTGAAATTAGAGTATTAGGGTTCATAGGATCATATATTTAGAGATTTAGACTACTCCAAGCTTCCTCTACTCTGGTCAACATCATGGCTATCTCCTTGGCCCTTCCCCCCAACCCCCTACAATTATAGACCCACCTGCCATATCTTATCTCTAAAAGGTGTGCTTTTGATTCATCTTGCTCAGAATAAGACTTCCTCCTCACTCCTCAACCACAATGAAATCATGATACTACTGTTATACATTCTCTTCTATCAAGAGAAATTAACTCCTTAAATCCAAAAAAATTCTAGCTTATAATGAGACTCAAAGAGGCTAAATGATTAAAAAGTCACAAAGTTAGCTAGTGGTAAAATCAAAAGTTTCAGTCTCTTTCTACCATAACTTTTTCTATTCCTAATTAGGTTCTCTCTCAACTCCACAGAAATAGCCATCCCTGTTTTTGGAAGAACAAAAATAAAATTACATATTTTCCTATGTGACTAGAAGGATTATTACCATTTTTCTATCAGTATTAAATTGGAGAAAGACTTTTTTTGGAAAACAGTGCTAACGGGATACTTTTAATAAAGCACTGATTAGGCAGTGAGGTGGCACAGTGGTGCCTGGTCTGGAGTCAAAAATATTCTTCCTCATTTTATCTTCACAATTATCCTGAGTTGCAAGGGCATTAATATCTCCATTTTACAGATGAGGAAACTGATCCCAGGCATTTATGATCTGTGTGGTCTTGGGCAGATTACTTAACCTGTTTTCTTAACTCCAAAATGAGCTGGAGAAGGAAATGGCAAACCACTACAGTATCTTAGTCAAGCAAACCTCAAATGGAATTGGACATGAGGAGTTGCACACAATTAAAACAACTGAACAACAAATAAAGAATTCCTACAATGCTAATGAAAAAATTTTTTAAAAAATATCAAGCATTTATTACATGTCAGAATCTGTGGTAGGGGTTAGGGATACAAAAAAGAAAAAAAAGACAACAGTTCCTATCCCCAAGGATCATTTTCCACTGAGCAGGAATGGTGAGGATGACAATAGGGCAAAAGCCTAGGCTGGACCAACTATACTGAAAGAGATTCCAGTACAGATCTAGTGAGGGACTATGCATCTGCTGATTAAGAACCAGCACAGTTAAATGGAATGAAGTCTAATTCCAAAAAGTTGACCAATATAGGATGAATGCCATTGGACATGAATAGCTACAGAATCCTAGTGATAAATGGAGTAGAATGATGTGTATTTGCAGTCACCAAGAATTTCTGAGGTATACTAGAGTACAAGGGAGATTGCAGGATTTAGAAGAAAAAGTGACTTTTAAGAACATCTACTGGAAACAACAATAATATTACTACAACAGTTAACAATTATACAGTACTTAATATTTTCAGAGAACAAAATGACAAATATGGAAATATTTTGCATAATTGCACATCTATAAGCTATATCAGATTGCTTCCCATCTCAGGGAGGGAGTAAGGGAAGAAGTGAGGCATAGAATTTGTAACTCAAAACTTAAAAAATGTTAAATATTGTTTTGATATGTAATTGGGGAAAAACAAAATATTAGTAAAGTTTGTAAAATACTTTACATATGTTATCTCATTTGGTCCTTGCAAGAATCCTATAAAATTAGTACTATCACAAATCTCCATTTTGTAGATGAAACTGACTGAGAATAATTTGCCACTGTCACATGGTCAGAATATGTCTGAAGCAGTATTTGGACTTTGGTCTTCTTAATTCCACATCCTGTTGAGACCTCTGGAAACTTCTTAGAATAATGTTTTTAAATACATAAGATAAAGATAAGATAAAATGCCAATTATATTGATACAATTATCAAAATGTAAAAAAAAAAAGGTCACTGGTCCTAGTTAAGAACACTTTGATTCTATTTAGCCTAGTATAGAGAAGGAAATAGAAGACCCAGAGGGATAAAGTGATGAGTCTAAGGTTACTCAAATAATAAAGAGCAGATGTAGCATTTAAGCTCAGTCCCTACACTCCAGACCTAGTGCTCCAGGCTTTAGATAAAAAAAATTTCCTAACACTCAATGGAAGAAAAGAACAGAGGGTTTACCGGAGATCTTCAAGCAATTGCTATATGAACTTTTGTCAAGAAAATCATTGAGAAGATTACTCTGCTTGTTAGAATTGGTATAGATAACCATAGATCATAGCATTAGGTTTGAAAAGACCCTTAGAGGTTATCTAATACAAAGCCCCCTATTTTATGGATGAGACAAAGATAACTAGTATTTCTATAGTTAGCATTTTAAGGTTTTCAAAGTGCTTTATAAATATCTCATTTTACCCTCACAATTATCCTGAGTTGCAAGGGCATTAATATCTCCATTTTACAGATGAGGAAACTGAGACAGGTATTAAGCAACTTGTCCAGGGTCATATAGGTTGTAAAGGTCTGAAGCCAAATTTGAAATTATCTTCCTGACTCCAAGTCTAGCATTCTAAATATGAGGGATGGAATCAACAGGATAACTGAGAGGCTATGAGAAGAGAAGGAAAGAAAAGGGTCAAAGATATTTCAAGTTTATGAATGTAAAAGCCTGGGGCAAGCAGTGGCTCACAAAAAGGAAGAGTTGTAAGAAAGAGAAGGAAGCTTCCTTGTCTATTAATGCATTGAATGGAAAATATTCACACACCTGCAATGTTGCTCACCATTTTTCTTTTTTGCAGAGTTACTAAACCTCCACCAAATCTGGGTCCAATTTCAGACACAAGCACAGACTTAGAAACAATCTGCTTTAATTAGTCCACAGGGAAAATCAGTTAGAGCTCCCTTTGAGTGGTATTGTTAACTTTCTGAAGGGCACAGAATTTATGGGGCTGAGTGATGGTGAGAAAACAGCCTTGATGACAGAATAGACAACAGCAGAGTGGGAAGAGCAAAGTAGAAGACTACCATCTGCATGGGAGCCTGCCAGACCACTCACTAACTGCATCTGTCTCATGTTCACAGGGCACTTTGTATGAACCTCTCTAAATGTCAGATCTGGGAAGTGCCCTAGACTGTAGCTCTCTGAAAGGGCATATTTATTCTCTTCTTTATTAAATTACAAAATTCAGAAGGTTAAGGACCTCAAGTAGGCAAAGACCATGTTTTCTGTAAATTTTTTATCTTCCCCAAATACTCTGCCACCAACAAGTTCTTATTTTAATAAGAAATGAGAAATGGAGTGGATTTGGGATGCCCTGAAAATATTGGGAGAACCTGTTTTTTGGAATCTATTCCATTAATGCCAGGCACAATGATATTTTGCTATCTAATGTCAATAATCTCATCTGACAAATTCAATTGAACAAATATATATTAGGTACTGACTGTGTACAGAACACTGTGCTAATACTGGAAGAAATTCAAACTGTAAATGAAGTACCTGGGGTATCCCTTATCCATTATCTCCCAGTTAGTTACTTCAGTTTCTAAGCACTTTGCAGATCTGAATCCTTTCCAAACTATAGTTTTCCAGTCCCCACCAATGTGTTTCTTTTTTGTAAATCAACTTGCCTGAAGGTACATTTCACAACAAGGGCATTTAAGTCACACATTTGAGGGTGGCCAGTGGGCTACTTAGGAATGAAGTACATGGGGAATACATGTAATCAGGGGCATAATGCAGGGACATGGTGAACAGGATCCATGCTAAAGAATAACATTTGTCTATGTTAATGGAAAGCTGTTGATGTTTTCTACTGAAGTCATCACACTTCTTTCCACATGATCATCTTTCTTATGAATGTTGCTCTCTGTTGATCTCCTCAGGCTTTGCAATTTGGTTTCTTCCTAGCAAGTATCTCCATGTTTCTTTTTCCAATTTACCTTTTGGTATCGTTATTTTTCAGGATTATCTAATTCCTTGTCCAATATCTACTAGAGATTCTATGGTTCATAAGCCCAGAAAGGGCTACATTTCCTCCCCTTCCATCCATAGTGGAATGTTATACTGAATAAGCCCCTCCCCCTAAAAGAAAAGCTACAGTTCTTTTAGCCTTTTACTTTGACTCAGAGATCATCTCATCAAACCTGTGCCTTAGTTATTTCTACTACACAGTGGTGGGATGCACATAGATACAGGGACTGGACCTTTTACAGGTTTAGGGAACTCAGAGATAAGGTAATTACTGGGACTAAAGCATTTGGCCCCTCATATGAAATACATAGTCCTTAAAGTGTGACCTAAAACATTGAGAGGTTAAGTAATTTGCCCATGGTCACAGAGTCAATATATATCAAGGTGGGATTTGAACTTGGCTCTTCATTTTAGGCCAGTTCTTGATGAGTTATATAATCTTCAGGGGATCTACTACTCTTTCCTCTAGCTACTGATATGAGTGATAACACCTTATCTTGCAAAGATGATTACCATAAGGAGTACACAGTTAATACATATTTGTTAAATTGAATTTATCAGATGAGATAATTGACATTAGATAATAAAAATGCCATTGTGCTTGGCATCAATGGAATAGATTCCAAAAATCAGATTATCTCTATGTTTTCAGGTCATTCCAAATACACCCTATTCATTTCCCAACCTTTAATATGAACCTGTTGGTGGCAGAGTATTGTGCTAGGCACTGGAGAAATAATAAAAATTTTACAGAAGACATGGCCTTTGCCTTCCTGAGGTCCTTTACCTTCCAGAGGTTGTAATTCTCCTTCACCTCCCCATAGTCAATCTTTGCTTCTCCAATAGAAGGGTAAAAGTCAAATCTTTGTCAGATCCTGGGAAAACACCATTACTTACCAAGGCAATCAGGGCAAGATTACTTTAGAATATTGAGGTAGCTTTAAAAGATATGTAGGAATTCATTATACTGAAAGGGAAAGAAAGGACATTCCCTACATGAGAAATAGCAAAGACACAAAGTCAGAAAGTATCAGGCATTAGAGAAACATGGTAGCCAGTATAGCTGTAATGTAATATAGCTAAGACTACCACTTGAATAGTGGTGTCATATTATGGAAAGCTATTAATCCCATGCCCACTGGTTGAATTTTATTCCAAAGGAACAGGGAAGAGAATAATCATTGGAGTTTGGGGAGTAAAGCATATTTACTGAATTTCAGAACTAGAAGGGAACTCAGAGGTCATCTCATCTAACCTGTGCTTTAAAAATTCTATTACAGTTTTTATTATAAGTGGGTGGTATATAGGTATAGGAATTGATTGGATCTTTGATTTCAAAGATTTAAGGAACTCAGAGATGGGGAAACTCCTTGAAGTAAAATAGGTTGGCACCACATATGAATTGCATAGTCCTTAAAGAGCAACCTAGAACATTGAAAGGTTAAATAATTTGCCCACTGTCACACAGTCAATATGTATCAAGGTGGGATTTAATCCTGACTCTTGGCATTGTAATTCTTAGAGCAGATATCAGTTATCATTCAATCCTACTCTATTATTTGTCAAATCGAGATATAGAAGTACCAACACAGAAAGGGTAAGTGACTTATCCAGGACCACATAACTAATAGGTGTCCCAGATGAGATTAAGTATAGTTCTTCCTGATTACAAGTCTGGCATATGCTGGTACAGGTTTAATATCCAGTTCTGAAAAAAAAAAAGTTCACAAAATACACTTTCAAATTTAATTTAGATAATTAATCTTTTTTCCATCACTTTCTTAAATCTAGGCCATCAACAAAATAATAACTCATCCCTAATATGTAGTATTAATTGATTTCTGAAGTGTAAGTTCACTGAAAATTTGACAATTACTCTTGTGAGCCTATATGAGTTGGGTCCAGTTTGGAACTATGCCACATTCAATGTCCCCTTATGCCTCTCTGGGATATTAAGTTCCCTATCATTAGATGACTTTAGTTGGGGACTAAGTGAATGCTTCTCTTAGGTTATCATAGAGAGCATTACCATTCTGGTATAGGTTGACCTGGATGATCCCAAAGTTCCTTTCATTTCAAATTTCCTTCACAGTGAAAATTACAGCATATCTAAACATTAGTTAACATAATCTGCACTCAATAAATATTGATTAATTGACTTATTAGTTAATTAAAAGCATGGCCATGATGATAAATTCTATAACTGCTGTCAGAGGATCACCCCAACTAGGTTCAGATGTTGGGATCATCAGGTGAACTGCAGAGTGAAGTATTTTCCAGACTTCACAATGAAAAAAAATCTATTAATTTACTCAGTGCATTAATAACCCAGACTGAGGAAATTTCAGATTCTTGACTATTCTGAAATATTGATTAATTGTGTCAGAATTGGAAGGCAATCTGAAAAAGAAAATCATCCATGGGCAGAATGCATGACCAATTACTATTTTCTAGGGCTAGTAGGAAATGGAACCCATACCTCAGTTTTTATGTGCATTGAAGTTATGATTTCCTTCCTTCCTCCTTCCACCCAGCAAAAGTTATTTTAATCATATTTATGTGATACAAAGTTGTAATTTCTGAAGCTGCTAAATGATCAGGAGACCATTATTATGGATAGACTATTGAGTATGATGAATATATAAATTGTGCGCAAGGACAGAGAGTACAAAAGTTTCTTGGCTAGGATCAGGATGAGGGAGTTCAAACAGAAACTAGGAAAAGAGATGCTCAAATTAGATCTTGATCTGGAAGCTTAGGAGAGAGAGAGTGGAACAAGGTGAGATAGGTTTGTTCAGCTTTGCTTCATCTCAGAGAGCAGAATTAGGACCAAGAAGTATAAGTTTGGGATATAAGAATCAACTTGGCAACAGGAAAAGTTCTGTATATGGAAGCAGAGGAATTCTTAGTTCAGCTCCTTTCTACTGCTGTAACTTTAGAATCAACCTGGCATAATGGAAAGGGAAATGCAATCAGAGGAGCTGAATTTGAATCCTAGTTTTTGCCAATTTTAGTTTTGTGACTTTGGGCAAATCACTTAAACTCTTTAGACCTGAATTTCAGAGCTGTAATTAGTCATTTTGGCTCCTGGACCAAACAACACAACTGGAAGCCATCCTTAAATCAACTTTGTAATTAATCATATGAAAATGGTACATAGTGTAATTAAGATAAATTCAATTGAACTGGAGAGGGAATATATTACTATAGTGGTTCACAGATGGGTGTTATTAACCATGTGGACCATCTGCTAACTTCCTATTTGATCTCATTATTCTTGATAACTAGGTGCTAAACTAAGTTGTTTTATGATCATGAAGGGAGGCATGTGTGGTCAACATATAAATTTAACAAAAATTCAAGTTAGAAAAAAAATCACTATTTGAAATTTTTGTAGTCTTTAAGTTTCAGGCCTAGGGAAAAAAAGCCCTTGTTTGTCCTACCTTTGTTATGATTCTATTGTTTGCACATCTGTAAATAAGAGTGTATGATCAGATTATTTTTTTTTCTTAATTTTTTTTTTAGGTTTTTGCAAGGCAAATGGGGTTAAGTGGCTTGCCCAAGGCCACACAGCTAGGTAATTATTAAGTTGAACCCAGGTACTCCTGACTCCAGGACAGGTGCTTTATCTACTGGGCCACCTAGCCACCCCAGATCAGATTATTTCCTAATGTCCCTTCCAGGACTAATATGTTTCCATTATTTTCTAATAATTCCACATGATAAAGTGAAATAAGATGCTTTAACAGTAAACTCATCACTAAAGATCTTCAACTGGAGGCTGGTTTAATCACTTTTTAGGGATTTTGCTTGGGGATAATTTGGATTAGATGTTCTCTGATGTTTCTACTAGTTCTAAGAGTCTATGAGTCATTTAGTTCTTCTTTTTTTAGATTTTTCAAGGCAATGGGTTTAAGTGGCTTGCCCAAGGCCACACGGCTAGGTAATTATTAAGTGTCTGAGGCCGAATTTGAACCCAGGCACTCTTGACTCCAAGGCCGCTGCTCTATTCACTGTACCACCTACCTAGCCGCCCCGAGTCATTTAATTCTAAAAGTATTTATTTAACATGTATTCTGTGCCAGGAACTGAGTTGGGTGCTGGGAATAAAAAGACAAAACAAAATAGTGTCTGCTTTTAGGAAACTTACCTTTTATAAGTAAATACAAAGTTGATAACAAGTAATTTCTAAATGAGTACATAGGTTTGATGTGAAGAGCAATTTGTTAACATCAGAAAAGGCAGGTAAATGTTTAACAACCATGTCTTCAGAGGTTGAATATACGCACTGAATATGTTTAAGTTTCATATGCATTATTAACCATATTTCTATAGTATTTTTTGTTTGATTTTTTGCAAGGCAATGGATTTAAGTGACTTGTCCAAGGTTATGCAGCTAAGTAAGTATTAAATGTGTATTTCTAAGATGTAAATGCTTCAGGTGAAAATTTAGTATATGTTCTTCCAAGTCTGTTTAAGCTGACTGACACACTCCTGCATAGGCCATATAGGCAATCACCCTCCACAGTAGCAAAGACAGTTGATTACCAAAGATAATAGATGATCTTGGCTATTAGGGCTGCAATGAGCAGCAAGAATGGATAATTTATTCAAAGAAAAATCAGTAGAGAAAAACATTTAAGAGTCAGAATAGCTAATGGAAGACACTTCCTAGGTTGAAAAGGACATAGGGGGGTGGCTAGGTGGCTCAGTGGATAAAGCACCGGCCTTGGAGTCAGGAGTACCTGGGTTCAAATCTGGTCTCAGACACTTAATAATTAGCTAGCCGTGTGGCCTTGGGCAAGCCACTTAACCCCATTTGTCTTGCAAAAACCTAAAAAGAAAAAGGACATAGGAAAGTAAAATTTATTTAAAGGGAACCCGAGTTGCATTCCTAGGGAAATGCCAAATTAGGGTTGAGGTAACTGCTGAGATGGTTACAATTCTTTCAGTTATACCTGAAGTTTATTGAGTTTATTTTATCTAGGACACCATCATCATTCTATTCATTCATCCACTTGTACATCCTTGGATTAATCCTGAACTTTTCATCCTTCCACATCTGAGCAGTTACCAAGCCCTGTCCATCCATTCTCCATAAATCCCAAATCTCTCTCTGTTCCTCTTCTAACCATTTTGACTCTTGCTCAGACTGTCATCACCTTCTGCTTGATCTGTTTTCATAAGTCATCCTAATGACTATTTTTTTAGTTTTTTTTTTTTGCAAGGCAATGGGGTTAAGTGGCTTTGCCCAAGGCCACACAGCTAGGTCATTATTAAGTGTCTTAGTTCAGATCTGAACTCAGGTACTCCTGACTACAGGACTGGTGCTCTATTGACTGCACCACCTAGCTGCCCCTACCTAATGACTATTATTGAACAGCCTAAGTGTTCTCTTCCTGCCTCTGCTCTCTGCCCTCTTCTTTGCAGATGAGGAAACAGAGGTCCAGAGAAGTCAGGTGCTTGATCCATGGTTAACAAATAGACAGTGAGGATTTGAATCCTGGTTAGATGACTTGAAAGCCAGTCTTCTTTCCACCACACCCTCTAACTCTAAATTAATAGACTTAGGATTCCAGTCCAGGTCAAAATTGACAAAAATCTGACCTCCAATTCATCTTTCACAAAGTAAAAAACATTGATATTTCTAAATATTTCTGCCCAGGTTACTCCTCTGCTCAAGAAGTTTCATTGGCTTCCTAATGCCTTTTTCCTTTGCATTTATAGATTGTTCACACATCACTCCCCCCATGTACTTTATGTTCCATCTGAACTGACCTTATTCATGTTCTCCACACACAAAATTTCATCTGTCTGAGTCTGTGAACAGGATCTACCCTATGTCTAGAATATGTTCCTTCATTTCTTTTACCTTATAGAATAGCTTCCTGCATATCTACTTGTATGTTTACATGTCATTTTCAACCAGAAGAATGTAAGGTCCTGAGGAAATGGACTGTTTGGTTTGTACCTACCTCTAGCACCTTGAACAGCACCAGGAACTTAGTAGATGCTTAAGACATGTTTATCAAACTGAATGGTTGAAGACAGAGGTTGCAGCACAAAAGGAGCATTGTTACTAATGACTAAAAATGAAGTTACCTGACACAAAAAAAGAGACTATAGGAACATAAGATTTTAGATGTGGAAGGGGTTTTAGTAATTATCTTGTCCTACTTATTCCTTTTTAAGAGGGGGAAACTTTAAATTATGTAATGAATATTGATGCTGTTTGGTCATGCTTAGAGGACTCAGAATTGAGTTTGAGTTGGACCATGGGGTGTTTGAGATTCCTTTCAATTCTGAGATTCTGGGACTCTCTGTTAGAGGAATTTTCTTCTCCAGCAAAGCATTTAAAAAGGTCAAGATGAAAGCTTTTTTCTGCATTTGACAAACAAGGGATGTCATCTTTTCCTTGGATTGCATTCAGCTGGATTGGGAGTCTAAAGGCCCAGGTTAGAATCCCTCATCTGTTCCTTGAGAGTCAAAAAAGTGTGGAGAGAAGACTAGCTTGGGGATTAGAGGGCCTGGTTTCAAATGCTAGTCAGTATAAAGTATTTGTTTAACAATGGACAATACACTTGGCTGGATCTCTGTTTCCTCACTTGCAAAATTAACAGTTGGACTGAATGGTTGCTAATAAATTCTCCTAATCTTTAAGTCTTGGATCCTGGCATCTTCTTTTATAGATTTCCTCCTCTATAAATTGGAGGTTGTTAGAATAGATGGCCTCCAAAATCTCTACAGGTTCTAAAAGACTATAAGCACTCTAATGTTACTTCCAAAGTGGTCCAAAAACTGTTTTAAAAGTGGTATGGGCTGCTGAAGAGGTGATAAATTTGCCAGAAACAGAGATCTTGAAGCAGAAACTGGATGATCACTGATCAGAGGTTCCTGATCAGAAGTTAGACTGGATGATTTGGTTTTGTAAATAATATTTTTTTTCCAATTTCATATAAGGATGATTTTCAAAATTAATTTTTTTCATAAGATTTTGAATTCTAAATTTTCTTCCTTCCTCCTTCTTTTCCTCTTTCCCCAAGCTGGCAAGCAATCTAAGTTATTCATGTGCAATCCTATTAAACATATTTCCAAATAATCATGTTATGAAAGAAGAATCAGAACAAAAGGGGAAAAACCACAAGAAAGAAAAGTAAAGAAAAATCAAAAACAAAAGAGTGTAAAAATATATTTAGTTCTGCGTTCAGACTCCATAATTCTTTCTTTGGAAGTGGATAGCATTTTCTATCATGAGAGACAAGAGAATTTTTTTAAAGGATTTTTCCAACTTTTAGATTTTGTGAGACCATGAGACTATGTTCTTTCTGGGAATCCTTGCAATGCCAAAGAAAGATGTAAACTTTGGCTCAGACATGGGCTTTCTCTAAGGCACTTCTGAAGAAGAAAGCTCAGGAGGCATTCTTTTGATGCAGCTAGGCTTCGAGGTGTCTTCAGAAGTTGGATCTGTACATGAAACCAGGTGGATTTATACATCCTTTTGTGAGGAAATGGAATGAGGAGATACATGTTTGTGGTGGAGAAAAGGAGGGAGAGTAGGTTCAAGAGGACAAAAAGTTGCTGAGAAAGCTGGCAGCCTCCTGCAGAATGACTCGAATTTATTCTCTATTTTTCATTAGAGCAGTTTGAGAATTACTGATTTTGGAATGCTGGGGGAAATAGTCAGCTGGCTTCCTTGGTTCTGGAGACTCAGAAGAAAAAATGACATAGATTTTGCCCTCAATAAATTCACAGTCTATAGAACATAAATGACATATGCACAGATTTGTCAGCATCACACTCAGATTAGCTTCTTAATTTTGTAGGGGAAGGAAATTGAGATCCAGAGATATTAAATCACTTCTCTAAGGATTTAAATCTTAGAAGTGACAAAGCCAGTATTCCAAACCAGATCTTTTGACTTCAAATATGAAGAAATTAGGGAGTATCTTGTAGTTCAGATGGACTAGAACTTAGACTAAGGGATGTAGTGTCAATAGAAGATTAGAAAGATAAGAACCAGAATGTGAAAGAACTGAGATTCTAGTCTAAGGAGTTTATAATTTATCCTTTAGGTGATAGAAAGTCATTGAATATTTTTGGTCAGAGCAATGACTTGATTTTACACACACACATATACACATATGTGTGTATGTATCTATATGTGTTTTATATATACACATATATATGCATATAATTCACAGAAGCAGTTTGGTGGCTGAGCGCTAGGCCTGTAAACAGAGAATCTTAGGTTCAAATCTGTCCCCAAATACTTACTAGCTGAATGACTCAATTTCTTCATCAGTAAAATGACTGGAGAAGGAAATGGCAACCAATTCCAGTGTCTCTGACAAGAAAATCTCAAATAGGCTTGAAAAAACTAATCGACTAAACATCAAGAACAACAAAATAATACATAAACATATGTGTGTGTGTATAAATATTATTTTAGTAAATTATTTTGTAAATTTAGGACCCACTTCATACAAGGGGAAAACTGTGGCAAAGGTGATGGTTAGGCCTTTGATGAAGGTCAAGTGATGATGTATTAGAGATAACTCCTGATTTTGGAAAGCAGTAGTAAAAATTATTTTCTCTGCTTCATCCCGTCTATAACCTTATCAGAAAGTCACATCTATATACATGACTTATTCTACTCTTGGCATTACAGTGTATCAGAGTTGGAAAGAAGCCCAGAGGTCATCTGCTCCAAACCCTACCTGACCATTCAATTCTCTGCAAGGTCTCTGAGAAATGGTCATTCAATTTCTTCTTTGAAGGACTTAATGAAGGTGAGCTCACCATCTTCTGAGGCAAGTCTTTTAGTTTGTGGACAACAGAAGTTTGGAAGAAAATGGTCAAAGAGGACTGGCTTTGGAATCAAAGCATCTGGGTTCAAATCCTTGTATTACAAGGAATTGATCTACAGATCCATGAACAATTTTCTTAATCTCTCTGGGTCTCAGTTTCTTCATTTATAAAATAAACAAGAGGGGAGTTGACCTAAGTAGTCTCTAAGGTCCTTGAAGACATGATCATGTATTCCTAACATGGAACTCAAATCTTCTTCAGTTTAATTCATTCATTCATTTCTCCTAGTGCTGCCATTTTGGGCCAGCAAAATGTGCTTGATTGCTCTTCAAATACCTCTTGGAATGACATTTTATTTTTATCCCAATTGGAAAAACATGTGGTGGTCACATCCACAGAGCAGAAGCAAATTAATGTCAGTCAGCAGGACCTCCACTACAAATGTGAGGGAAGAGAACAAATGAAGTTAGTCAGTCATATAAGGAGTAGGAGATTTTAAAGGGGGTTATGTTTAGGATCATCAGACTTCTTGACATTTCTGCCTCTAAGAGAGTACTATGTTAATGTAGCAACTTTTTGATGTTTCTTGGGAAAGACAGGGCTCTGACCTAGAGGCTTCCCAAAATAGAAAACAGAGAGACTGCAAAAGAAGCAGGCCAGTGGGACTGAAGCTTCCCAAGTGAATAATTTGTCCAGAATGTGGACAGAAGGAGAAGCCTGGGATGAAATGAAACGAAAACATATGGAGAGATTCATGATTTTGAACCTATGAAAGTGGAGTCCTGGATTAAGTTCCGTCTTCAAGAATTAATATTTTAGTGAAAGAAAAACAAATTCATTTCAGAAGAGGAGTATTTGATTTGCTGTCAGAGGACCTTCATTTAAAAACTGGTCTTAACTGTCTACTACTTGTGTGATCTTGGACATCCCTTCTCTAGATTTTATTTCTCCATCTGTAAAATGAGAGGGTTGGATTAGAGTTGAACTCTGGGGTTCAAATCATTAATTCTAGCTTTTCTTAAGGAATAACAATGTAAGTAAACAGGCAAAGGTGATTTATTTTATAAAAGTAACAACAATTCAAAGAACAAAATCAATTCCACATCTATAAATATCTTTACTACAGAGCCTTGAGAAATAAAGAAATCAGTGGCAAGAGAGAAACCACAAGGAAGGATGTGGCAAACTTTTGATCTTAAAAGTTGTCTAAGGAAAAGGAAATGCAAGTTGGGATGGAATGAGAAAGAGAAAAACTGATGATCATAATATTGCATAAATAATATTACGAATGACAGAATAGTAATAACAAGAGAATTTTCTAAAATTAGCTTCTCTGCCAACCCATGAAGAATGGGGGGGGGCGCTCAATAAGATCCATCCAGTTAGATGATTGATTCATTAACTCATGAACGATTGGCAAAGGTCTTTATCTAAACTTCCCTTCAGATCCAAGCATGATTTGCCTTTCTTAAAAGAAGGGATCAAACATCTATTACCAAAAGATAAGGCTATCAGCAACCCCTCCAAATATAAGCCAATTACATGTTTGTGAACTCTATTTAAAGCATACACAGCTTGTTTCACTAATTTAAAAATCCACAAATGCATAAGAAAGCAATATATTGACTGAGTAGCAAAAAGAATGGGCCAGAAAGTCCCAAGAGTATATATAGCAACTTAATATCAATTCAGTAATTATTAAGCTACCCAAAACTGCTATACATTTATATGACCATATGTTTATTATTACAATGCCTTGACTCAATTTCACTCTCATGACTTATTCATGTACTGTCAACATATAAAGTATATTCAAGCCCAGTAAGATTCATTGAGTATTTGATGCCCACATGGAAAATTGTTCCTTTATTTAAAATGTTTCACTACCATAAAAAAGTACAATTCATATAAAATATGGCATTTTTAGGGAAATCATTTAAGTCCATTATACTTCTGTCTAAACTTAAATTAATTCTATTTCTCTTACAGAGATCTAAATGTGACTTTCAAATTAAAGAATTGAACTAAAATATCATTAATTTTTTCATCTACCTGGATAACACTAAACTACATGACTCCACTAAAAACCATATTAAACAGCTTTCTCATGGAATCTTTCTCCAATGAAATTCAAGTATTATTTAGACTTACAAAGTTTAAAATTCTTAAATACACCAAAGAAAGATAGACATTCCAAACTTCAAGCTTGACTCTATAGATCACATTGAACAAATGAATGAAGGCAAGATCTACAAATACTTTGGTATCCTCCAGACAAGATATATTGAACATACTATATCAAAAAGAAGTTTGGGATTAAATACCCTAAGAGATATCAAAGCTGAATGGAAGAAGACATTTAAAACAATTAACAACTATCCAATACTAGTTTTAATGTGTTCTATAGAAAACTTAAAATATACCATAACAGATTTGGAAAGTATCAAATAAAAAACCATGCAATGCTAATGAAATTCAGGACCCATCACCTACTTGTTTCCCCCAACACATTAGGAATTTAGGCTTGATGATAATTTTATTGTATATTATAAGTAGGTAAAATAAATAGAAACAGTTTTGAACAGACATCATTTCCCCAAACTATAAAAATCCATAGCAGATACATGGCTCTGTGTCAAATCCAACCAAAAAGAATTAAAAGACCCTTTAAGAGGCAATAGCTTCATGAACTTGATCAAAACTAGTGAACCAAGAGACATTGAACAAATGGTTGAACCATAAAGATTTGTTTGTGGAAATGAAAGCATTTGTGACAGCAATTGAGGAACAGACTATTGCCCTCCTGAAACTGAAGAATGGCTATCCTTAAGGAACCCAGAATTAATGATCAATGAAAATTATGCAAGGAAATAGCAGAAAAGATTCATAAGCTTTGAAAAATGTATCATCTACTGAATATTTACCAACCTCAAAGTTAGAATTAGACATCATAAGTTTGTTGTCTTTAATATATTGAGAGATGACAAATTCTTGAAACCAGGGTATTCAACTAATAAGCCATACTAGGATCAGATCATTTGCAAAGACCTACTGTTCTCCACAGTCCCTTGTATGTAACATTGATACATACAATTTAAGAACAATTTAAAAATATACATCACTATACAGAATGCAAAAATTCACCAAGTTAATGAAACAAGAACTTTTAGAAACGCAGAAATCTAATAGAGATGAAAATAACATGGGAACAGAATGAGGCAGTACTTACTGTATCACAGATGTTTTCAGTAAACCTATAGAACTTAATCTTATATCTTAATAATTTTTTTCAGCTAAAAACAGAACAATTTCATTCACCTGTGCAAGAATTCTTAGAATATTAAAAGAATAATAACAAAATGGCTATTTGTCCCAGGACCATTTCTTTCTGAATCCCATTCAGAAAAAATGAGAATGAAATAATAATAATAAAACTATTAAGCATCTACTACATGCAGAACTTTTTCCATGTCAAGATATAATTTTAGCTAATTTGTAATCCCTGCCCTCATGGAACACACAGTCTAACAAAGGGTTGAAATAACCCACAAAATTATAATGCAAAATAGGATGATATATAAAAATATATGTACATATATCCACACATGCACACACACACACACACACACACATATATATATATATATATATATATATACACTCTCTATATGGTATCTATATATGTGTATTTAGAAAGAATTTACACTTATACTATAAGTATAAAGTATATTTATACATATGTGTACATATACATAAGTATATGTGTAATCTGTATGCATAGAGCATGTACACACATATATAATTATATACATATATATTTATACACATCCTATTTTGCATTATATACATACAAATACAACATATCCATATGCATAGCTATATATTAATTTATTTATACACATATGTTCATTTATGAGTGTGTATATCATCCTATTTTGCATGATAGCTTTCTATATGTATGCATATATCTAGGCACATCCATATACATAAATACCTATTCATAGATACACTTAAACAAATGAAAACTAAGACTACTAAAAACTAAATTTCTACAGAAGTTGATTGACATGAGGTGTGACTGTGAAACTTAGTACAACTTCTGGTAGACAATAACCTTGAATCTAAGGACAAAGTAATGCTAATTCTTGAAAAGAATAACCAGAGAGTGTTTTCATACTGATTGGGCTTACATTAGTTTTGCCAATTTAATTCAGTTTGATTCAAGAAATATTTAACACCTAATATATTCAAGGTATTGTGCTAGGCACTGGGAATTTCAAGATGAAAGAGAAATAATTTCTCATTTATAAGAGAGTACATTATTATATTAATATATTAATGGTTTGAAACCAATAATTGGCATATTTTAGTATAATACTTGAATGATGATCTAAAGTTCCTTCTTGAAGACCAGACATTGGTTTCTGCTGCATTTAGCATTTAAAGTCATTCTTCATCTAGTTCCAACCTGTCTTTCTGTATTGATTACATATTCCTCCCCATCATTCATGCTATATTCCAGAAAAACTGACCTTCTTGCTGTACTCCAGAGAAGATTGATCTTCCATTTCCCTATCTTGGTACAGGTTGACCTATCATGTTTGGAATACTCTCTCTCTCTCTTTAATCTCCTCTTTTTTGAAACTCTGAGCTTCTTTCAAGGCCCAGCTCAGGTCCCATCACCAGGACTAGCCATTTCCAGAGGTCCCAGAGATTAGTGTCAACCTTCCCTCCTTTAAATTATTTTTTAGTGGAAAATCTAGGTAATGTAGAGATGGTAAACTTGCAGAGATAAAACTTCCTACTGACTGAATCTGATTAAGATGTAATTGGGAAAATTTTTAACAAAATAAAACTATAATCCAACATAAATAATGCTAATTTGTGTTTTTAAACCAGGAGAGATCCATTTCTATTTTGAGTTTAATCCCACTGGTATAATGGCTAGTGTAAGATTTGGAATCATAAAACCTGAGGTCAAATCCTGCCTCAGCCCCTTATTAGCTATATCCAGGCAATTTATTTACTTTCTCTGGGTCTTCTTTTCCCTCATTGAGGGAGTTCACCTCAATAACCTTTAAAGTCCCTTCTAACTCTTCATCTATGATTTCATGACCTTGTATTCCTAATAAGGAATGTGAGCACCTTGAGATCAGGAAGGTCTTTTGGTCTTTTTATCCCCAGCACTTAGCACAGGATTGACATATAGTAGGCACTTAATAAATGCTTAGTATATTGAATTTATTTAAATACTCGTAAAACAAAAACTCTGACAAGCTTTACAAAGTTGCAAGCATTACAAAACCAGGATTGATAGTGAGCTCTGTCCTGAGGACCAGCCTAGGTAAGGGGAGAGATGCCTGTCACAAAAAAGCGGGCTGACATCTGGAAAGGACTTTTTTATTTTTTTGCCTTAGTCTGTCATTAAATTGTCTACTAAGGAATGGAGGAATTATGCTCTTCATCAAGGAAATGACCACATTAAGAAAGTTCCAGGTTCTTGTTATAGGTATTGGGGTATAATTTAGTGATGACAATTTAATTAGTTTAACAAATGTTTACTGTGAGTCATGGCCATTGGAATAACTTGTTCTTGTCAGCTCATGAGCAAGTCAATATGTCAACTTGTGCTGTTATTGGTCTTTGAAAAGGGAGGAGTAATAATAACTGAAAGTCAACTTGGTGATGTTGAGAACATACTGGAATTAGAATGAGAGTAACTACATTCAAACCTCAACTCTACTACTTAGTAACTGTGATCCTGGACAGGTTACTGGTTTTCACTTTTGCTGTCTGTAAAATGATGGGGTTTGATTAGATGATGTCTAAGATCCCTTCTACTCTCAGTCTATGATCCTGTGATGCCACAGCCTTATACATGCTCAGTAAATGGAGAAAGATAGGGACTGGATTGTGATTTTTATTAGTTTAGAGAATTTCTGGAAAAGGAACCTCTCTTCCCTTGCAGATTGGTACCTTTCCTAAAATGTATATTCTTTTTTTTTATTTTTTTAGGTTTTTTTCTTTAGTTTTTAGGGTTTTTTTGCAAGGCAATGGGGTTAAGTGGCTTGCCCAAGGCCACACAGCTAGGTAATTATTAAGTGTCTGAGGCCGGATTTGAACACAGGTACTCCTGACTCCAGGGCTGGTGCTCTGTCCACTGCACCCCCTAGCCGCCCCTGAAGTGTATATTCTTTAAGAATTGTTTACAGTACTGAGAGGTCAAGTTATTTGTCACATAGACAGTATATATCAATAGCAGAACCTGAATTCAAGTCTTCTTGACATTAAGACTGGCTCCCTCTCTTCTATGCCACACTGCCTCTCCATTAAAGGTATACTTTTATGACTACATCCTGTCTCTTCTTATAGAATATAATCTCCTTGATATTGATTGATTGATGAATGAATGCATAAGGTGCGACTGGGACAGGAATATGGAATCCTTGAGGAGCTTACAGTTTAGTAAAAATAATTCCATTAAATTCAACAAACGTGCAAAATTCCTGCTTTGTATAGGGATCCTGAAAACCCAACTGGGGGAATGGGAGATATATGTCATGTATAATACAAGATAGAATGCAAAAATATTTAATTAGCCCATAAAAAGAGAGGATACAGAAATAGGATATTGAAAGATGAACAGCAGGGAGATTAGGCATCGTCAGAATGGAGTCATTAGGATATTTTACAAGTCTCTATTGAGATTGAGAACTGAAAATTGCCCCCTGCCCCGATCTTTTCCAACATTCCCCAGAGTAGGACATCAGCCATGATTCAGATTCCCATAGATTCCTGTCTATAACTGAGTGACCCTGCAATACCACTGTTGTCATATTCTTCAATGAACCTCGGCATCAGTGTGGTAGATCATCCTTTTGTTGATGGACATGATAACACCTCCAGCACTTTCTTGTCCTGTGCATTTCTTGACCATGTCTTTCTACAAATCATCCCCAAATAATCCATTTAAGATTTTCAACACCTTCCTCTAGGAATTTTATTAGACTGTGGAGATACTTGGATTTTTCATCACCTTTGATGTGGCTGGTCAATATAGTTATTCTCAATGACCCATACATACTTTTGCTTTTATGCAAACCATCATGATAATATTTCATAAGCCTACTTGCACCCACCATTATTTGGGGATTGGAAAGTTCCTTCCTGTAATTTCATTGATATAACAAACTTTCAGAAAGGAAACTCTTTCTAGCAATGCATATCAAGAACACTCCCATAACTTAACAGTCTTAGAATTACCTAGGAATAATTGAGAGGCTAAGTGACTTGACCAGAATTGAACAGTCAGTTATGGGTCAGAGGAAGGACTTGAACTCAGATCTTCTTGAATTTGAGTCTAGTTTTCTATCTAGGGTGGTATAACTGGGTGGTATAACTGATGGAATAATTGTGGAAATTTATATAGTAAGGAGAAAAAAATTTTTTTTACAAAAAATTGTGTTATTTGATCCTCCCAAGAAGCCCATGAAATGAGTATTACAGATATTATCCCCATTTGTAGCTAAAAAATGTCTGAGATTAGATACAAATTCATTTCTCACTTACTCTTGATCCAGCCCACTACAAACACTGCCTCTAAAAGACTAGTCCTTTCTACTGTCCCTTCATTCCTTTATCAGTGGGTCACATGAACTCTTTTTGGGGCACATAATTTATGGTAATATAAAATTCCTGGAAGTGGAGGGGGTTGCAGTTTTGGGAACTTTAGAATTATTAAAAATGTTGAAATAGTGCTTAAGAGTCACACTGCATGGCCTACCTCCTCCCCTTGGGTCCAGCTCATTGTTCATCTGCAGTGCCCATATCATTTACATGTACTTAGGGACTATTTCAAGGGGTTTTACATTTTAATTAGATGCTATAATCTAGCTAATATTTAATTGAATTCAAAAATAATTTATGAAGTACCTACTATGTATACCAGACATTATAGTAAGAGCTAGAGACACAAAAACAAAAAAGAAACCTTCATATACTTTGCCCCCAATATCCTCATCACCTTCGCTTTCAAGGATTTGAACTGGGGTGCAGTAACCCTCCCTTGAAAGGTAACTGACATGGTAAAAAGAACGTTTAAGTTCAAATTCTGATTCTGATACTTACCAGCTATCTGACCATGGTAAGTCATTTCACCATTATGAATTTTGGTTTCTTTACCTCTAAAATAAGGACAATTCCATTTGCTCTACCTATCTCCTGGGGTCTTTTATGAGGAAAAGGGAGGTGCTGATTGAGTTTCTGGAATTGGTACAGTCCCAAATCCAATGACCAGAGTCACTGGCTTAACCAAATGAATGCTTTGAGTGACTCAGCTCAGTGGTATACATTTGGCCAGTTATCCAGGCCTAGTGGTCCAGTCCTATCCTTTCCCTTTTGAGAAATGTGGTCTGGAATTGCCAACTTCAATAACGAAATGGTTGAAGGCACTAGTCCAATTCTTATCGATCACTGAAAGACAGTTGTCCTTTCAAAGCTCAATAGAAAGCCCAAGCAAAGATGATGTCATTTGCACAGAAGAGAAAAAAGATAGCTCATGACACCAATTAGTGTTACTCAGTAATAAGAGAACAGCAATCTGAGATTCAACATTCTTCTAGTTGGAGAAAACTTAGAGTGAATTTAGTTCAATAAAGTATAATGACACTTAAGTCTTTTGTTTTTGTCTTCTTAATCTTTGTGACAAAATTAAGCAAGAAATTTTGCATTCACCAAGGGTCATGAAATAATGTACAGGGTGTGAAAAATCTTGAAAAATGCTCCATAGAAATCAAGCTTAGTATTAAATTGCTTTTCTTTTTTGTTAATTCCTCAGAACACATAAGGGTTTTTGTCTTAAGGGAAGTTTGACCCTGAAAATGGAGACCTTGCTGAAAAAGGTATGCATTGGGAGGAGTAGGGAAGTAGGTCAAATCAACCACACATCTGTGTGTGTTCATATCAAAGACTTGTATGTTGTCAAGAGCAGTTGTCAAGAGCAGATGCCATCATCCATATTCACCCTTTCCTTCTGTGCAGATGTGATTTAATGTATTTTTAGCTCCTACTTGCTTTCAGTTCAGTTAACTATTTCTCATCCAGCAAATGATATGCTGTTGAACTGAATTCTTTTTCTTGGCTCTGATACTACCTGGTTATTATAAGTTGAATATCTATGTATATATTATTTTCTACCAATAAAATGCACGGTCCAGTAAGGACTGGTAAAATGAACTCCCAGTGTATGAACTCTGTTGATAGGGATCAACAACTTCTCTCTAAGTTTATATTCTACAAGAGTTTCTTGGGGACAATAAAAGGATAAATGACTTGCCCAAGGTCATGTAGTTAGTATTTCCAGAAGAGATCTTAATCCCAGATCTCATTGACTCCAAGGCTAATTATTCTTGGCAGGACCTTAATAATTATTTGTGGAGTTTAAATAATTGAATTTAATACCTTTACTTTTCTGGAGCTCAGTTTCATCATCTGTAAAATGGGAGAAGAAGAAACTAGACTAGGTATTCTCTTCTAGTTCTGATATTCTGTGGTTGGTGACAAGATTGTAGGAGCTCTGTCCCTAAATACTAAAGGTTATTTGAAAAATGAGAAAGAGTGATCATATTCGTGATTGTATAGCTGTGCTCCAGTTTAAAAAAAAATAACTTTTTAAAAAACATTTTAACTGGGGCAGCTAGGTGGTGCAGTGAATGGAGCTCCGGCCCTGGAGTCAGAAGAACCTGAGTTCAAATTTGGCCTTAGTCTCTTAATAATTGCCTAGCTGTGTGACCTTGGGCAAGTCACTTAACCCCATTGCCTTAAATTTAAAAAAAATAACAGATCTATTAAAATGTAAGCTTTGAAAAGTTAATCTTTGGATAATTTCATTCTGTGGAATGCCTGACTTTGAGCCATGACTGGATGGTGAAATCCCTTAATGGCACAGTTTATTTAGGCTAAGGGTACCTAGGGAGGCAACAGACTGAAGAGAAATAGAAGTGGGTAGCAATCTCTACCACACAATATACTCTCCCAGACCCTAGTTTTCCTTTCTGTGATATCTTTTCTCTTTCTTTTCCCTCCCAAATTTTGCTGTATAATCAACTAACCAATCATTAAGTTTTTATTAAATGCTAGGAGTTGGCTGCTGTGAGATCACTGGAGATACTAGAACAAAATTGAAATTATCCCTGTTTTCAAGGAGCTTACATTTTACAAAATAACTTGAACATACCTAAGTGTGCATATGTATATAAATTATATATAACATATTATATATAAGAGGTAAATATTTCTACTTATGTTTCTATTTATATGTGTATCTCTGTCTGACTGTCTGCTGTCTATGTCTATCTATCTGTCTCTGGCCATCTCTCTCTCTCTCTCTCTCTCTCTCCATCTATCTATCTTTTTTATCTACTAACAGATACAAGGTAGCTTTAATAAGAAGGAAACTAGTCAGAGGCACCAGAAAAATCTCACTTTCTTAAAATATAATAAAGCACCAAGGAAAGCAACATGCAAGTCACATGAGTAATTTTCTTCTAGAAATGAGGTCTTGGAAAAAACTTCTTTTACAAATGATTATCAAGCAGTGATATTTATTGTTATGCGAAGACATGATTCAAATGATTTTTCTTTCTCCCTTTCTCTCTTTCTCTCTCCCCATCTTACTTTGCAGGAAATTAGTTCCCTTCTGCTCAAAATCTTATTATCTTTAGGATGCATTTAAAATAGAATTCCCTGCAATCACTACTCTTTATTTTATTTTATTTTATTTTTTTAATCATTATTCTTTAAAGAAGGTCTACCTATCTATGATAGTTGTTTATTTTTAAAGCACTTAGATAAAAACAAGATGGATTGAGGTGATTCAGTTATCAAATGAATTCCACTGTGGTATTTTCAGTTGATTTCCTTTTGTCTCAAGTATTCTAATACATCTGTAATCACAATATGGCTGTTCTCTTAGAGATCACCATCCATTATACCTTGCCTTTCCTGTGAGACCCTTGCCCATTTCCCTCCATAGGTTTCCTGGAGGAGGTTCACCCAACATTCTGAGATCATTCTTCTACACCATGAAGAAACGATGGAGCACATAGTCACTATCAATTATCTCTCATTCTCACTTAATGACTAGTCCCAAGAAAAATTGATAACTAAATGATCAACTCATCTTGTTGTCTATTCTCTTTCCTCCCTTTTCTTTTTCCCCCCTTTCTTTCTCATAGTTTTTCAAATACACAAACACATGAGGCAGCTAGGTGGCGCAGTGGATAAAGCACCAGCCCTGGAGTCAGGAGTACCTGGGTTCAAATCTGATCTCAGACACTTAATAATTACCTAGCTGCATGGTCTTGGGCAAGCCACTTAACCCCTTTTGCCTTACAAAACAAAACAAAAAAAAACCCAAAATACACAAACACACACATGTATATATATAAACCTTTTTTCTCAAAAATGGTGGTTTTAGAGAAATTCTCTTTAAAATGCTTCCCTGAGGTCATAGGATTTAAAGTAAGAAGGTACCAGAGGGATCATCTAATCTGATTACCTCATTTTACAAAGAAGAAAACTTATGTTCAGAGTAGTGAAGCAACTTGTTAGAGATCAAATGAACAATAAAGAGGAAAGATTTGGACAAAAGTTTCATAATTTCACATTCTGTATACTTTCTATTATACCAACATAGCAATATCAACTATCTGCCCCAATTAACCATAGAGAAAATCTTTGTAAATTCCTGGAAAATTAAAACAAACAAGAATTCCCATAAAATGAGGTGCTTTGACCTAAAGTATGTTAAAAGATATGTCCAGATTAAAGAGTTCCGCTATATAATTCCATTAGAGATTAAATAAAGAGGAAACTATAAAGTATGTGATTGATGTCAAATTTGGCCTTCTGATTGATGACCACAGAGCTTTCATTATTCATGAATATTCTATACATACACACACATACACATGCTGAGGAGTCTCATTTTTTAGATGGTTTCAATAATATCCTCTGTTTTTCACAAAATCTAGAGTTAGAATTCAGGTGTTGTCCCTAGCAATTTTCTTTCTCCTCTTCCTCTCTTTCCAACTCCTCTTCCCCTATTCTCTCAGAATAAACTTAAACCAGTTTTCATTTTCATCTGAAACACAGAAGAAATTTTAAAAGGTCTTCAAATGTTGGATTCTAGACATAAGTATTAAACTAGGAAAATAAGATGGAAATACAGAATCTAGTATCTTAATAAAATTAAATTTTAATAAAATATGTGATATTATTTATAATTTAAATCTTCAATTGTTCAAGAATAAGTATATTCTTCAAGGAACAATTAAGATCTAGGAGGAGATATGGTACAATTTGAACCCCAGCTCTGGAGTCAAGGGATTTGAGTGTGACCTTGGGCAGAATTGCTTTGTCCCAGGGACTTCAGATATAAAATTAGTAGATGGATCTAAATGGCCTCTGGGGCTTCTTCCAAGTTATAATCCTTGTGAGGAACATTCCTAGTTTAGATATGGAGGCTCCCACAACTTCCCCAATTTCAAGTGAAGAATTATCAGGCTTTTATTGAGAATTCCATTCTATGTATCTGAAAATAATTATTTTGCTTTGCTGTTTGTTCTGTTTCTTTATCTGTAGTGTGGGATTGAGAGGAATTACATGGAGAGATCGTTGGGTTTAATAATCTTTCTGAGACCCTGCCTAGTTCTAATATTCCATGGTTTATGATGCAAGGTCCCTTCCAGCTCTTATATTCCAACTACTTTTTAAATTTTTTTATTTTCTTTTTAATTTGTAGAATAAAATAAGCATTTTAATTAACACTGTGTAATAAAAATATTATTGCTCATGAAACTGTAAAAGTATAATAGTATTAGTTACTATTCCTTTTACATTATACTATCCTGTAAATTTCATTTTTTCTTCCCTACCATATACATACATGTGTTTATATGTGCATATATACACACACACCTTCGCTATTCTAAAATGCCTTCCAACTATGATTATTTGTGTGCTCTGACATCCTGTGATTTAATTATTGAAAGTAAATTAATGAAAGGTTGAAACAATGATCCTCATTTATTCTACGAGAAGGTTTATGGCACAGATGGGTTGAATATAGTTGTTTTAGTAGACTAAGGAAGTAACTCCCCTTCCCACTCCCAAACTCAATATTCAATCACATTAAACAACTTAATTGAAAAATAATTATAGGTTTAGAATTGGAAGGGAACTGGAGTTTATCTAGTTTCACCAAAGAAGGAAACTGAGACCCAGAAAGGTCAAGTGGCTTGCCTATGGTCACATATGTCTTAAATAGAAAGGTCTCAAGGTGGTTTCATAACTCACTCTTTAAAATTCTCTGATATCCCATTTCTCCCTTATGGTTTTTTCAATATTTGCTATTTTTATTACAACTACAGCCCTGCCTGACATCTCATTCATCATGCAGTCAAAAATAACTTTATTAAACCTTAAAAGGAAGGAAAGAATACCTACAAAATTAATTTCATTTTATCACAATTAAAATGTAGTTTTCATTACTTTACATAATAGTTTCTTGCATACACTCTCTAACATAGAAAGGATTGATACCACAGAATTATAGAATGTTACCATGAGATAGGTGCTTAGAAAAAGAATATTAGAACATAGAATCTAGAATGACAGAGCCGGAAGGAATCTAAAAACACAGAATTTCAGGGTTAGAAGAGACATTAAAGCATACATACTTGAACTTGTTCATTTAATTCCACGCTCTTTTCTGCTTTCAAATTCCTTATTCTCTTGATCCTGGCTAATTATGTTTTGCCAAACCCCAACTCTGGAATTATTCCTACTGTTTATCTATGTCCTTTGTTCCTATTGCTGCTGAATGGAGTTTAAGAAAAATAAAAAAAAAACTGTTGAGTTGGCTCTACAAATTAGTATTATCTAATCTCACCTGAGTCCTCACTGCAGTATGGCATTCTATTGTTCTCTAATTGACTCACTTTCCCACTTCCCACAGAGACTATTCTTGTCTTTTCTCAAAGCATCCACATCACTCTCCACCCCCATCTTCTCAGCCAATGACTTTGCCTACTATTTCACCAAAAAATAAGGTTGTTCCCCAAAAGTTCCCTCCTCCCCTCTTCATTCACACATATTGTCCCATCTTCTCCTTCATTATGAAGAAGAAATGCCAAAGATTATATCTGAAAGGTGAAGAGAGGTCAAGGTATCATATCTTGATCTCACTTCTTCTTGACTTCTCCAGCAATTGTCCCTAATAGTATTTCTTTTCTCTATTTTATCTTTGATCTCTCCTTATCTAGTCACTCCTTCTAACTGCTTATAAATATACATCCATCTTCCCCATTCTTGAAAATAAAACAAACTCTTTCACTTGATCCTATTATTTCTTCTACTTATCATCCTATATCTCTCTTTCCCTTCATGATCAAAACTTCTTTTTTTTAAAAAAGATTTTATTTGAGTTTTGAGTTTTACAATTTTTCTCCCAAGCTTACATCCCCCGCCCCAAGGAAAGCAATCTGTCAGTCTTTATTTTGTTTCCGTGTTGTACGTTGATCCAAATTGATTGTGATGAGAGAGAAATGACATCCTTAAGGAAGAAACAAAAAGTATAAGAGATAATGAGATCAGATATTAAGATATCTAATTTTTTTCTAAATTAAAGGGAATAGTCCTTGAAATTTGTTCAAACTCCACAGCTCTTTATCTGGATACAGATGGTATTCTCCGTTACAGACAGCCCAAAATTGTCCCCGGTTGTTGCACTGATGGAACAAACAAGTCCATCAAGGTCGAACATCACCCCCATTTTGCTGATAGGGTGTATAGTGTTTTTCTGGTTCTACCATCTCACTCAGCACATGATCAGACTTCTTGAATAAGTTGTTTACCCCTAATGTTTTCTCTTGCTCTGCTCACACCCTCTTTTCAAGCTGGCTTCTGACCCTATCATTAAACTGAAATTGTCCTCTTCAAAATTAATAGTAATTTCTTAATCACTAAATCTAAGAACCTTTTCTCAATTCTGCAAATCTTTGACTTTTCTGTTTGATACTATTGATCATCTTCTTCCAGATACTCATGTCTTCAACTAAGTTTTTTTGGTGGCATGGCTGTTTTGTTTGCTTACCTTTTGTAGATTGTTCCCTCACAATTCTTTCTGTCTGACTATTCCTTCTCAATGTTCTTAGCTGGTTCTTTCTCCATGGTATGCTCACTAATTGTATCCTTGCATATCTCCAAAGCTTTGTTCTGAATTCTCTTCTCTTCTCTCTTTATCATATCTCATTTGACAATCTCAACTATTATTCCTAGAACTAAATATCTAGCCTCTCCAAAACTCCAGTGGTCCAGTGATAGTGGTCCAAAAGATACCACCTGTCTTTTGGACATCTCAAATTGCATGTCTCATTGGTATGTCAAAGTCAGTATGTTTAAAACAGAATTCATTATCTTTCCTTCAAAACCTCTTCACAATTTCCTAATTATTTTTGAAAGCCCTACCATCTTTTCAGTCTCCCAGGCCCACTTCCTTGGTGTCATCCTCAACTCTTCATTCTCAATCATTCACATATCAAATCATTTTTCTACCTTCACAATATCTCTTCTATATGTCCACTTCTCTCCAGCAATCACAATTTGGTTGGACTCTTTTTTACCACTTTTCCAGGACTATTGCAGGACTATTTATCTATGTCAAATCTTTTTACTTTCCAGTTCATTCTCTACTCAGATGCCAAGGTGACTTTTCTATAGCACAGATCACTTCCCTGCTCTATGAACTTAAATAGCTCTTCATTATCTCCAGGATCAAATCTGGTCATTTAAAGCTCTTCACAACCTATCCTTTTTGCAGTTTCTCAAAGATAATGTTCCACATTTTCTTCCTGTGACTGTGTTCAAACTGTGCCACATGTCTGGTAATCTCTGCCCCTTCAACTCCTCGAGTTTTCCCTTTTTTCAATATTCTGTTCAAATGTCATGGTCTTGTGGAGGCCACTCTCAGTCTTTCTTCTTACTGATACCTTTTTTTCTCTCAGATTATCAGATTAACTTCTATCTACATCATCCTGTATCTATCAACCAGTTGTTCATATGTTATCATCTTCATTAAGATGGGAGTTCCTGGAAAGCAGGGTTTTGGGTTTCTTTTTGCCCTTCTCTGCATCTCTAAAACTTAGCTCAGTGTATTCTACAAAGTAAGCACTAAATAAATGCTTGTTAGGCCCTGACTGACTAATAGAAGAGGAAGTTGGGGGGGGGGAATAGGGGGAATAACTATTTTTAAAACTACTATATGCCAAATGTTATGATAAGTCCTTTTTTCAAAATGAATATTTTCTGATTTCAATCTCACAATAACCTAGCAAGGTAGTTGTTTTTATCCTTATTTTGCAATTGAGTAAACTGAGGTAAACAGAGTTAAGTAAAGTGTCTGAGATCAAATTTGAATTCAGTAGGTGAAGTTACTTGCTCATAACAATGCAACTAGGGAATGACAAAACTGAAACTATAAGCCAAGTCTCCCAGTCATTCACACCCTA
Source organism: Macrotis lagotis (assembly GCF_037893015.1). Classification (NCBI taxonomy): domain Eukaryota; kingdom Metazoa; phylum Chordata; class Mammalia; order Peramelemorphia; family Peramelidae; genus Macrotis; species Macrotis lagotis. Next base: position 367,232,966 of record NC_133658.1, read on the forward strand.
CTACCTTCTCAATAAAACATAGTCATAGTATAACAATATGATGAATTTCCTAGGAATTGAAAGAATAGAGATATTTGGTAAGCAAACAACTTTTTTGGTCATTAGTTTTTGTTGAGCAAAGAAACTCCTAATCTACAAAAATGATTGTTCAAATATTTTTGTTTTAAATTTATTGGGCATTGGTGAATCAACTCATGAGAACTTGATTGTCAAATTTTCAGTGTGAGTATTTAACTCAGAAATCAGTAAATGATAAAAATCAGGGCTTGATTTGTTTTATTATCTAAACTCAGGAAAATGTTGGTGAAAATGTTAATAATGAAAATTTAAAGTGTGTTGTGGTTTTTTTAGCCAGAATTAAACATTAGTACATTACTTTCTAAAGTCCTTGCTTTTGGGGACCCTGAGGTTTATTCATCTCATGAGTTCAAATTCAGAAGCTACATTAGAGCTAAAACCAATCTAATATACATACTCAGACCAATACCAGTATGGTGACCCTCTAAAAGCAAAGGGTCACCAAACTCCCTACAGAGGAATAAACTGGATACAAGGAAGATAACATGCAAAAAATAGACAAAATATGTGAATGTAAATGGAAGGTAATTTCAGAAGGGAGACATTAGTAGTGAAAGGGGAGGGGGAGGTTAAAGTGGAAGAAGGAGCGAAAAGATCTCTTGCAGAAGATGGCATTTGAGCTAAATTTTGAAAGAAGCCTGTAGATAGAGGTGAGGAAGGAAAGTCTCTTAGGTTTAGAGAAAGCTGTAAAGAGGTAAAGAGTAGGCAAAATGGAGCCTCTTATGTAAAAGATAGAAAAAAAGACTAGTGTTACTAGATTGAAGAGTACATTTATTGTTGTTCAGTAGTATCTGACTGGTGACTCTGTGGACCGTAGCATGCCTATACTGGCAATGGGATTTTTCAAGGCAAATGATAATGAAATAGTTTGCCATTTCCTTCTCAGGTTCATTTTAAAGATAAGTAAAAAGCAAATAGTCATATAGCTATTAAATGTCTCAGGGCAGATTTGAACTTAGGTCTTCCTGACTTAGTTCCATCATTCTATGCATTTGAGCTATCTAGTTGCCCTACAATACAAAGAGAATCCTAAAGTGTAAGAATTCTAGAAAGGTATGAAAGGTAGAACAAAAAAAAGTTGTATAATAATAATGACCATGCTTATGCTCGAAGGTAAGATAAGAGAAAATAAGAGGTATGGAATATTTCATATACTCTGAGACTTGGTTGACAGATTAGTTTTGCTGAATTTTTTTTGTTCTCTTAAACGCTCCCCCCCTTTTTGGTTCTGATATTATTTGTTGGGTAGGAATGGGAATGAATATTTGGAAATAAAAAATGCAAAACCAGAAAATGTCAATTAAAATTAAATATCTTAACAAGAAAAAAGAAAGAAAAATTCCCTTAAGGAAAATTAATAATAATAATAATAATAATAATTACATAGCACTTTGTGATTCATAGAAAAACCAAGAATAGAAGGATAAAGTGAGTAATCTAATAATAACAGACTCCTTCATAGCAGTTTAAGATTTACTAAGCACTTTAAATATCTCATTTCATTTGATACTTAAAAATGATCTTCTGGGATAAGGACTCCAGATCTCACTCCCCTTCTTTTAAATAAAAGGGAGTATCCACGATCAAATGCATAGTGTCAGAGATAAGATTTAAACCCACATTCTCTGTCTTAAACTCCATATAACTCTAATGCACTAAGCTTTCCATGTAAAGCAATTTGCCTAGGATTATACAACTATTAAGTACTAGAACCAGGACTTAAAATCAGGTCTCATGACTCCAAGTCTCCTGGTCTTTCCACTACTTTGTGCTGGTTCTTTTTCTCAAACTGGGAGGCACATCTCAGGATAAGTTGTGCCCCCAGTTTGGATGACTGGCATATCTAAGTCAATTCCCCACTTCTATTATTATCAAGAAACTTTCCCCTTAAGCAAAAATTCAACAATTTTCAGGCAAAAAAAATTAGGTCACCTGAATTTCATAGCTATTTTATAGCAAACCATCTGGTGCTGGGAAGGATTTTTTTAAAATGAATTGTTGTTGGTATCATTGCAGAAAACTGATAGAATCTGTTGATTTGCATACATGCCAGTATTGCAGTGTTGTTCTGAGCACTTAGTATTCAGGAACAGTCGCAAGATTTCAAACCTCACATAGCAACAAACTCGTCAGAATTTCAATTAGAGTCTCTGTGTTATGCATATAAAACATCATTACAGCCAGTCCTGGAATCCTTGGGAGAAGTTTGTGGTATTTAAACTTCATGTCATAAAGTAATTGCAAGATAAACATGAACCTGGGTATATTATTTTTTTTCTGCATGACCTAGTTCTTCTTGGAGGGTGTGGAGAGAGAGACAGAGAGAGAGAGAGAGAGAGAGAGAGAGAGAGAGAGAGAGAGAGAGAGAGAGAGAGAGAGAGAGAGAATGAATTGGCTTAACAGAAGCATACATATCATGCAATGTCTAAGAATAGTGTCTGCAAGGGATCCTTATTTGCATCACCAAATAGCACAGTCTTCAGTCCAAGCTTAGCAAATTAGGATCAGAGGTTGTGAAAGATCACCTGGATCTTTTTTTGCAGAGTAAACAAAGGTGGAGGGGTGAGGAGGGTGGTGGTAGTGGTGGAAGAGATTTGCCTGAGATCAGGTAGGTAATAAGGGGCAAAACTGAAGTTTTCTGAATTCAAATCTGATGTTTTCCACATGGCACCATATTGCCTCTCAATTATTCTCAGGACATTTTATATTTTAGGTACATTTAATGGTTCTGATGATTAGCAGCTCAATATACTCCTTAGCATCTCACAAGAATTAGAACAAGGATTAGTGGTGTACATTTCAAATCTGTTTCCCTTATTCCTGGTCGGCCATTTGGGAGACAATTTTTAACCTTTTAATTCCTCTAGTACTGCATCATTAGAGTTTCAATCATTGTTATTATTGTTATCACAAAAGATTACAGGATTTAGAGCTAGAACGATCCTTAATGGTCATATATTCCAATTCTCTTCATTTTTAGAGAAAGAATAATTTGATTCCAGAAGAAGGAAGTGATTCCCAGAATCACATAGGCAACATATAGTAGATCGGAGTCTTTGGGTTCAAATTCTTGGAGTTCGAATTCAGAGAGAGGGGGAGGAGGGAAAAGAGGTCAGACTTGCGGGTTCATTGGTATACAGAATTCGCTATAAAGAAATTTCCTCTTTCAAGGCAAATCCACAACCATTTTACAATTCTTTTTCTTAGTTTCCTGGGAGCATTGAGGTTAAATGACTTTTCTATGGTTACAAACATAGCAAGTAGTATCCAAAAGGGGCTTGAACCCCAACATTCTGACAGTTTGACTTGAGACTATGAGTGTTACTGTGTAGTACAAGCTCAGAGGAGACTACCTAACTCCTTCTCAACCTAACCATTTGAATTCCCCAGCAAGTGTTTGCTAGAGTTTCCATGAAATCACCCTAGTGAGGGGCTAGGGGTTGTATATCTTGCTATGATTATTAGTATTAAAACCAGAAGGTAAAATAAAAATTGAAAGAGTATACCAATCACCTCTTGTAAGAGATCCCAAAATGAAAACTCCCATGAATATTGGCCAAATTCAAGAATTCACAGGTCAATGAGCAGATATTGCATGCAGTCAGAAAGACAAAAAAATCAAATATCATGGAGGAAGATGTATTTACTAAGTTAAGAACAGTTGGGACAAAGCAGTGCATCCAAAAGTCTGTCATACACTCTCCCACCAATACATAAGTCCAAAATAAAAGTAGTTCAAATTTAGAGAGTACATTTAGAAAAGGGGGATTTCCTAGCTTCTGTGATGCTCAAGGATTTCCCCTTAGGCAGAATGTGATTTCTTGTAAATCTGCAGTCTGTCCTTGGCTGATCCAGGGTTGTTGGAAAGATGGAAAGAAAAATAATGATTGTGCTACATCCCTCAAATACACAGTATCGGAGAACAACTGCCTTTTAAAAGGCCTTCCTGATTGGCTTGGTCTAACTTGCAGAAAGCATATTGCAAACATTTGTTATATCAACCAGTTCTGACCCCACTGGCCTTTTATCAAGGATTTAGCAATATTCTTTTCCTGTATTCAGTGACATCTTCAAAGAAAGGATGCCCAAGTTTAAAATTAACATGACAGTTGTTTATAAAGGAGAAGGGCAATTTTTCTTCATGTCTCATATTTAGTCAAAGGATGGTTTGAACAAGGTTTTCATGTGTACCTATCAACCTTTGAACAAAGTGTGAGAGCAGATCAAAGGTAGTAATGTTGACAGGTTTCAGACTGTACTTTAACTAGTATTTAGCATTCTATGCCTAAATGGATGTGACATATCATTTTAGACACTCTAATATGATGGAATTTTTCTGGGAGGAGGAAAATACAGTTATTTGGCATAAGGAAACAATAAATCTTTATGATTCTTTCTACAGAAATAGGTTTTTGAAGTAATGAAAAATCAACTTCCCTTGCCAAAATTCACTTTGGACAATTCAATACAATTCAATAACAGTGATTAAATAACTATTATGTGCTAGGACCATGCTAGTTCCTCAAGAACAAATTAGCAATAGCTTCTTAAGATAATAGGCAAAGAGCTAAAAGGAACCTCAATGACCATCTAGTATAATTCCTATATTTTACAGATAAGAAAATTAAGGCCCCAGGAAGGTTATATGACTTATAGCAAAGCATACATGTAGAAAAGATCATGGGTAGGATTGGAACCCTTGTTTTCTGGTGCCATAGTCAATACTTTCCACTGTACCATGTTGCCTCTAACTGGTAAATAAGTCTAAATCATCTCTCTTCCTCCTATCAAGTTTTGCACTGATGCCAAATTAATATCCTTATAGATCTGACCATGTTACAGCCTCACTCAAGAAACTTCATTAACTCTCAAATGCCTCCACCATAAAAGTTCCTTGATATGGCATTAAATTTAAATTTAAATTTCTAATGAAATGTACACCACTAATCCTTGTTCTAATTCTAATGCAAAAGGCAGTTGTTCTCCGATACTGTGTATTTAAAAGGGATGTAGCACAATCACTATTTTTCTTTACATCTTTCCAACAACCCTGGATCAGCCAAGGACAGACTGAATGCAGATTTATAAGAAGCCCCTTTCTTCATATTCTAGTTCCTACCTGTCTTTCCATTTCACTTTATTACACTTATTACACTTTACTCATCCTGATGCTCTCTGAATTTCAATCAAATTAATTTACTAACTATTCCCCATAGGCAATAATCTAGCCTCTGTCTCCATGTCTCTACCTGACATGTTTTCCCTCCTCAATGCCATCCCTTGGAATGTCTAGCTCCTTTCAAGGTTCAGCTTAATCACTACTACTAACTGATGCATTTCTCAATTCCCTTTAATTGTCAGTGTCTTGTCCCACTCTGCAAATTACTTCATATTATTGTTTTGATTTTTATTGACTTATATAGACAAATGACATTTCCCCCCATAGAATGTAACCTCTTTGGGGGCAAAGACTCTTTCATTTTGATTATCATATCTCCAGAACCCAGCATATGTCTAGAATGCAGTAACACTCAATAAATGCCTACTTAACTGGATGAACAGGTACCTCTTCATGGGTAATCTAGTAGTTCCAACATTCCAGAGAAAAGGCCTGTTTTTCAGGAAAGCTGTTTCCACTGAAGCAGAGCTATCTACATAAGTTCATTAAGCGGTTTATTCCCATACAAAAAATGAGATAATTCAAACACGTGATTCCTCTGTCGTCTTTAAAATGAAAACTAGTTCCCTAGCAGACTCAGACTCCCCAATACAATTAATTAGTATTGCCTTTGATGTTTAAGGAGTCCAGTGAGTGCTTGGAGATCAATTCATCCTTTAACCAACATACTACATAGAGATGGGGACAGTTTTATTTTGATATCTTTAAGGATCTAGGTGTAAATACAGACATTATCTTCATTGTTACTCTTGCTTGGGTTTGATAAGGACTTCTCATTTATTCAAGAGCCTTTGAATTTATTGAAAGAGCGAGCGAAAGAAGTGGTGGGGGGCTGGATAGAGACAGAGATGGAAGGAGACATGGAAACAGAGATGGAGATCTGTTATCAAATTTTGTGGATATTTCAAAGTAGGCAATTCTTTCCTCTTTGATATATTAAACCCTTGAGTGGTTCACAATCTAATGGTAGAAACAAGAATATTTTCTATTTCAGGTGCATATAGAGAAGCAGTGTTGTTGTAGTAGAAACAACCTTTGACTTAGGTGGATAACCTGGTATGATCTGGGTGACCATGAAAAATCATTTTCCATCTCTAGATTTCAATTTTTCCACATAAAAAATAGTTATAGTTGCTGGTACTATCTCACATACTTGTGAGGATATAACAAGACAATATACGTAAAGACAGGAATAATAAGGCTAATGGATAGAGAACTGGTCTCAAAGACTTAATTAAGAAGTGGGTTCAATGCCTGTTTCTGACAATATAATGGCTTTATGGACAAGTCACTTAACCTTGCAAATCTACTTTTAAGTTCCAAACAGTTGCCAGACTGCCCTAGTAGGAGGAACTTCCTCCAGGGTATGCTTTCCATGCTAATGCTATTACGGGTCTGAACAATAACAGAAAAGAAAAATAATAATTTAAAGAGTAGAAAAATTAGCCAGTATATAAGCACAAAGCTATTCTAGTGAAGGAAATTTGGAATCTAAAGTCTAAAAAATTTGAATTCTGATTTTATTCCCAACTAATTCTATGTATGATCTTAGGCAAGTCACTCTAAGATTTGAATTCATTGAGATGAAATTGAACTGTGTTATGACCAGTCTCTTCCAGCTCTAAATCATGTTATCATTATATCAATATTATGATTTAGAGGTGGAAGGAGGCTTAGAGGTTATCCAATTCAAACTTTTTATTTTTCAGATGCAGGAAATGAGACCCAAAGAGATAAAGTGAATTGCTCAATATCAAATAGATAAACAGCAAATCTGGGGTTCCAACTGAGAATCCTGAATACAAATTCAGTGCTTTTTCCATTTTACCAGCTGATAATAAAATGAAGCAAAATAAATACTTGCTTTTACATTATTTTTAATGCAATATCTCAGGTTCATGTTGACTTCAGAGATATAAATCAGGAATAATACAATTTTTAAAAAATTGAGTATAGTTTCCCATAGGTTGAGGAAAAACAGAGAAGAAACACAGACTAATAAGCACTTCTGGGATTTTTAATTATGCTCAACTCAGGTGGTGCTCATATATTTTGATAATTGAGGCCCTTAAAGGGTGGAGATGTTTCTCCTGAGTCTCATTTGTTTTTTGTCTCCCAACTCTTATGAGCACTTAGAGCTAGTATAATTTCATAATTTTTTTAGAAAGATTTTATTTTGAGTTTTACAATTTCCCCCATTCTTGCTTCCCTCTCCCCACCCCCACAGAAGGTATTCTGTTAGTCTTTATGTTGTTTCCATCTCAGTTGAATGTGATGACAGAGAAATCGTATCCTTAAGGAAGAAAAATAAAGTATGAGATAGTAAAATATAATTTCATAATTTTAAGGTATATAATCTTCTAAGAATGATTAATGAAGTATATATATATAATGACTTCTTGCTTTGGCTATATTTATATAAATAATGCACAAAGTTCAGTCTTAGTCAATGTTAGAAATTTATTCTTTCTCTAATTTGAATCATATTGTCATTAAAGGTTGGCCCCTTCTTGATTGATTCATTGGGAGTGACTTAGACACTCTACCTAATACAGTTTCCTTATTGACATCTATGCTGATGCTCAATGTCAAGGGAATGGGTTCATATGGCATCTTCTTAAAGTCAAGAGGTAATATAGAATTATACAGAAATTCAATAGATGGAAACTCATGGTTAAAGGTCAGAGAGGCAATTGATTCAATATATTGAACATTACTGAAAAATTCTATTTCCAGCTCCCTGGTATAATTACTTCCATACTTGAAGGATCTGACATTGCATTGTTGGGAGTTTTATCCCCAAATATGCTGTGCATAGCCCCTCCAGACTTCATGAATGAACCCCATGAATTTCCATGACTATAAAATTCATCACTTCTTTGTTGATAAATCTCTCCAAGCTTACTTATTAGTTCCATGACCTTGGGGAAGACCCTGCTGATCTAAGGTCTCAAGTTTCCTTATTTCTAGAATGGGGATAATAATATCATCTACTTCCCAGGGCTGTTGTGAAGGCCAAATGGGAGATAACATGTTTGATGCTGTGCAAACTTTAAAGAGCTATATAAATATTCAGAATTACTATTTTTAGCCTGGTACTTAAGCAGAAAATTTGTAGCTAAGCTCATGCTTCCTGATAGAATCTCAGAGAGGTAAGGGAATTTAGGGGTCAACTGGATCAAACCATACACAAAGAAAACCCCCTCTGCCTGGCAAATGGTCATGCAATCTTTGCTTGTAGATCTTTAGTGAAGTAAAGCCCATGAGTTTTCTTGTATCTGTTCAGCTTTAAGACGGTTTTAATTGTCAAGAAGTTTGTTTTTCCCTCCTCATGTTAATCTTAAATTTGCCTCTTTGCAATGTCAATTTACTCCTCTTGGTTCTATCTTTTGAGATCCAGCAGGCCAAGTCATATCTTTCTTCCACATATTTGATAGCTATTGTGGTCTACTCTTTCAGTTTTCTCAGCTTCAGGTTGAAAACTCCTACTTCCTTAAGCTAATTTTAATATGGCACAAATTCTAGGTTTCTCATCATTCAGGTTTATATTCTCTGGACATTTTCCACTTTAAAAGTGTTTTTTTCCCCCATGGTTGTGCTGGTAAATAGTTGACATTTGCATCTGTATTCCTTTTAAGCTTAATTTATGTTAATATTTTCTCATCACTTAACTTAAGCTTAGACAATTAACAAAACAGTAAATCAAACCATAATTTGTAGCACAGAAGTGGTACATTCCTGAGCATCCAATTAAGATGTAATTGGGAAATGTTAAATAAAATAAATAAATTATAAAACAATATTGATAATGTTAATTTGTAGTTTTATAAGTCAATATGTGGTCCCCAGGGATCTGTTTGTATTTGAGTATAACACCACTGTTGTAGTATTTGCTGACTTGTGAATGCTCTCACTAAAAATTTAGCAATGAACTCTAATAAACTGATATGAGCTGGCTTTAGCACTCCCCAGATTCTTTCTAAAAGGAAGTATCTGGAGTGGAACATAGTATTACAGTTCTGATAAGACCAGGAAAGATCTGGTACAGTGGGACTATTAACTCCCTAATGCTGGATACATTGCCTTTTTTTTATTGCAGCCTAATTTTACATGAACTTTTTTAAACTTATATGTAATTCTTCTGAGCCTCTGTTACACTGAAAACCCCAAATCTTCTTCTGATAAGGTGACTTCCAAATGAGTAGAAGTCACCAGAATTTGTGTTCCTTAAGCATTGCCAGAACCATGTCCATACCACCTTGAACCATCAAAGGAGGAACTTAGAGGAAGACAGATATTTTAGAATTTATAAATCTATTTTCACTCAAATTCTTTATATCACCTCCATACTTTGCTTTGGACTGTGTAGATACAAACCAATATACATTATGTACAACTAATATATACAGTAATTTAAAGAGTAAAACCTGGTTATTAAAACCTCATATGGACTACAGATATGTTCTACTTTTAAAGAAATGAGATAAATGAATATTCAGAATTTTAAAATTAATAACAGGAAAGAATGAACATTTGCTTTGCTAGAGGATTTTAGCAGAGGATTCATTTCAGGTATACTCTCAAGGGTAAGGAACCTTTTTTCCCAGCCAAAGGCCATTTGTATGTTTATAGCATTATTTAAGGGTCATACAAAATTATCAACTTGAAAATTAGCCTAATTAACTCACCCCTAAAGTGAATCCTGCTTGTGGTTGCTGTGGTAGCATTAGAGCACATGATTTTGGGGGCTTCATATGGTGTTCTCCACCCCTGCAAGAACATCCTTCCCACAGGTGATTTTCTTAATAAGAAGCTACCTTCCTCCCCCCCCCCCCCATTATTTGCTTCACAAACCATCTATTAAGAGCATACTTACTCTGTTGCTTTACTGAACATTCACTTACCAGCTGTCTCATTCTGGCAAGTCACTTAATCTCTGTTTGCCTCAGTTTCCTCATACCTCCCAGGGTTGTTGGGAAGATTAAATAAAATACTTGTAAAGTGCTTAAGAGAGGGCCTAGACTGTAGTAGGAAATTAATAAATGCATATTTCTTTCCTAACCCCTCATTTTACACATGAGGAAATTAAGTCTCAGGAAGTTGAAAACCTTGCCCAGTCACATGGGTAGTAATTATTCAAGGCATGATTTTAACCCAAGTTTTCCTGATGCCAGATTCAGTACTCTATCCACTATATACAGTCCCACTTTAATAGATTTTTTGGCATTCAAAGAGGAATACTAGAGGATTATAACAGGTATTCATGGACAATGAAGCACTCTCCATCTTGGATTTTCATAGGCATATAGTTCTCTGTTATTAGGGAGATGAGTAAATTTAGGCAAAGAGGTTGTTTTGTATTGATGTGATATAATAAATGGCAAAGTCAGGATTTAAACTCTTATCACAAACCCAGTATTCTTTCCATGTAATGCATTTCTCTGGGCTGTTTTAGAGGAGCTTTGTTAGCCTTTAGAGATGCTGAGACATACTAAATATAACACTTTTTTCCCTTTAAGAAATACCTGACTAGGAGCCTTGACCTCAGGAAGAGTTTTTCCCTGCATTGTTTAAAGACTGAGTTACCCTAGTAGGGGATCCTTGGGTTTAGAATCAATAGTACTAGCGTCAATATTGTATTTACGGTAGGTAAGCAGAAATGCTGAGCAGGCTCCATTTGCTTCACTAATTCAGCTGAACATTAACAAAAGAGGGAACTGCAGTGTTCTTGAGAGCCAAATGGAAAGTGCCAAATGGAAATGAGATTTCATTTAAAAACAAAACACCAGCAAAATGATAGCTTTCAAAACCAACAGCCCCAGTTCTCTGGTAACCAGGAAATTGATAATGCTTTTTGGCATTCATTGTTTTGATTTTGTCTCACTTGCTCCCTTCCTCTCATACCCCTGATTGATATATACATGCAAATATATATTTATATAATACTTTAATACATTAAAGCATGATACAGTTACAAGGAATTCAGAAGACCTCTTCAGGGGACCTCTTACTCTAACATTTATCACTTAAATGACCTTGGGAATCTCTGTGGAGAAGCAAGCTCCTTGAGGGCAGAGTCTGACAAATAGTAAGCACTTAATAAACACTTCTTAACTTTCTTTATGAGACTCACATCCTCATTTGTAAATTTGAGAAGGTTGGAATAGATCACTCTTAAAGCTCTGTCTAGACCTCAGTCTAGAACCTTGTAAAAGATCAGCAATTTCATTGATGGGAGAAATTGCTCCTTTCACTCAGGATGGTGGCAATCTCTACATTTTAATGGATGGACTTTATATTGCTGTTTCTGTTACTACTACAAACATCAAGAATCTAAACTCTAGAAGTAATCTCCATGACAGTATGAGACAATAGAAGAAAACCTTAGTGAAGGTGATTGATATATACTTCAATGGTTCCTTAATCTTGAGGAGAGTACTCCCGTAGATGTCCATTGTAAATTTAAGAGAATTAAAATTTATCCTGTTTGAGAAATTTAAAGGACATTTTGAGAATACAGGGGACAGCTAGGTGGTGCTGTGGATAGAGCACTGGCCTTGGAGTCCAGAGGATGGGAATTTCAATCCAATTTCAGACACTTGAGTCTTCCTAGATGTGGGACCTTGGGCAAATCACTTAACCCTGATTGCCTCTCATCCACAGCTATCTGATTCATATGTGGCCACTGGATCCTGATGGCTCTGGAGGAAAAAGTGAGGCATGTTTCACCCTTCACTCAAATCCAGTTCACATGCTTGTCATGGCATTACCTCCCCAATGTCATGGTCTTCTTTGAAAATGAAGGACAACCCTCCCAAAACAAAACAAAACAAAAAACACCAGTCTTATTCTATACTACTAACCAGATCCATGGTTTTAGACATGTGACTTCTCTTTTGTGGACTTCACTATTTTTGTTGTTCAGTTGTCGTTTTGCAGTCTTGTCTGACTTCATGACCTCAGTTTGGATTTTCTTGGCAAAGATACTAGAATGGGTTGCCATTTTCTTCTCTAGCTCATTTTAAAAATGAGAAAATTGATGCAAACAGGGTTAGGTGACTTACCCAGGGTGACACAGCTGGTAAGTATCTGAGACCAGATTTGAGTTTGTGAAAATGTTTCCAAGCTCAGTGCTCTATAGACTGCACCAACTACCTGCCCATTCTTATCTGTTAAATGAGAAAGATGGGTTTTGCTTTAGAGGTAGAAGATTGTACAAAATGCCATATGCTTCCTATGCCAAAATTATATGGTTCTAAAATAAATTTTATGATGCCTAACAGACCAGAGATTTTAGGGAGTGAGACTTAAGAGTCTTTTTTATGCAAATCTATTTATCTTTCTGTCTCATCTCTCCTCACTCTAATCCATCATCCATTCAGCCAACAATTTGATCTCTTCCTAAAATGCAGATCTGACTTTATCACATTTTACCTCTTTCCCCCCATTCAATAAACTCCAGTGACTTTCTGTTTCCTTCAAGATCAAAAATAAAATCCTTTGTTAACTTTTAAAACCTTTCATAGTCTGCTACATTCCTCCTTTCCAGTACAGTTTTCTTACACCTTGCTCCCTTCTATGTACAGCTCCATGACCCCAAAACACTAGCCTTCTGACTGTTCGTCAAACATCATATTCTATTTCCCATCTTTGAATCTGTTCACTATCTATTCCTTATGCTTGGAATGTTCTTCCTCCTCATTTCTGCTTCCTAGATTCCTCCAAGTTTCAAGTAAAGTCTGTTCTGTAAGAGGTTTTCTCCATTGCTCCTTAATTATAGTCCCTTCCCTCTGAGATTACACCAAATTTATGTTGTCACTTTCATTAAACCATGAGTTTCTTGAGAGTAGACTGGAGTTTTAGCTTTGTTTGTAACCATAATGCTTAGTACAATGCCTAACACATAATTGAATTTAACAAATGCTGGTTGATTGAATTTCAAATTCTAACATTACTTGTAGAATAGGGTAGGAAAGGGTAGAAGCAGAGCAATCTATTACTACCTCTCATTTCTTTGGTTCAATTAGAATTATCTTATCCATCTGGTACTCCTTCCAAAACTATATACAATCTATTCTTTTTAATTTGATGCACTAATTCTCTCTCTTTCTGTACATTCATCATGCATGACCTTCCCCTCTTCTAACCTGTTCAGATCCTTTTTCTGGTTTTTAAAATATGTTCCTTTTCCCTTCATAGTACACAGACTTCCTGGCAACCAGCCAAATTTCCTTGGGGCTGGTGTAATCCCATACTTCATTTTCTTCATGCATTTACTTCAGAGCCACATATATACACAATTGTGTGAAATCTGCAAAAGTACTTCTGTTTTCCCAAGTCAAAGGGTATGATTTTCCCTAGGGTCCTTGTCAGATGGTCCAGTGAGTGCTCATTCATTCATTTGCATCTGGAAAATCAAAATTGCCCCTTCATTCTCTATTACCTAGAGGTCATCTTGCCCAAAATACAAGCGTGACTATGTAGTAAAGTTTTCTTAAGGGAGGATGCTATTGTTTCAGAAACAGTTATTGAAAGTCATATTCTTCTCTCAGGAGAGATCACATGGTTTTGGATCTTTTAGGTGATTAGAGATCATGAAGGTGAAGCCTCTCCTTCATCTAACAAATGAGGAAATAATTTAACCAAGATCACAAGACTAGTAAGTGGCAGAACTAAGATTTGAATCAAACCCTTCTCTTTCTGAATCTAGTCTCTGGTTGACTTTGTGCCAAGTTTCCAGGTAGGTTATTATTAAGATGTCTCATTATTATTATTTTTTTATTTTACTGAGAAAAAGACAAATGGAATCAGTATAAAAAGAGCCAATTGGCTTAACTCCCAGGGGCAGCCGGAAGCTTTTATAAGACAGGACCCATGATGCCAAATTGAATATTCTCCTACTATCCTCTGCACTGAGAAGTATTGGAGAAACAGAGAGAGGAAGAGAGAGACAAAGATACACAGGTCTATTGCAGGGAGAGAGGAGAGAGAGAGAGAGAGAGAGAGAGAGAGAGATCTGAGAGAGAGATAAAGATGGAGTTAGAGACAGAGACAGAGAAAAACAGAGAGACAGAGGGACAGAGAGAGACACAGAGACTCAAAGTCTCAGAGACAGAGAGGGCTGGGCAGAAAGACAAAGACCAAGAGATAGAGGATAAGAAGAGTCAAATCATATCTTGCTCATTATTGATATGTTTGAGTCCTTAGATGGTTACTAATAAACAAATCTTTCTTTAAAAGTGTGAATTAATAAGGTTTTTGAGGGAGAAAGCTTACTGTGATCTGAAATATTCACATTTCTATTGTGCCATAAGGTACAATATTAACAGCCTGCTATTCTACAAAGTAGTTAACAGTAAAAAAAAAATAAAACATAAAAAGACAGGATGGATTTAGAGCTATGAGAACCCTAGAGCTCAAGGTAGAAGAAACTTCAGAAGTCAACTAGTCCATCTCCTTCATTTTACAAATAAGGAACTTGAACCTAGAGAGGCTGACTAATTTGCCCAAAGGCATCTAAATGGTATCAGAAGTGAGACATGTCTAGATTCTCTGGTTTGGATAAGAAGAGTCAGTGCTCTTTCTATTCTACCACTGTGACCCTTATGATGATCCTAGTTCTATTCTCTTGCTGCCTGCCTGAATGACCTTGGTCCAATCACATCTCCTGTGGATCAATTACTTTATCGGTGCTTGCTGTGCTACATGACCTTGATGGCCTCTTCTAGCTCTGGGTCCTATGAACCAGTACTGCCAACATAAACACCACTCTAAGGCATTTGGTGGGTATATGAGGGGAAGGAGGAGGAGAATTGCATTCTTTTTTACATTCTGTCTGAGAGAAAGAGGCATGGTTCACTGCTTCCCTGCTTGATAGAAGTTGTCTAATACTGAAGCTGGCCCTATATCCTTCTCCTAGAAATGCCCACTTATTTTCCTCATGGGCATAAACAAATGAGAAATAAGGGAACAAAAGAAAATATATGAAGGGGAATATAGAGTCCATCTGCCAAGAGAAGCATCAATTATTTCTGGGGTCAACTACTTTTCCTGAACATATGTTACTGAGAATATATTCTTCAAAGATATTATTTGATATAATTTCATAGTATAGATGGTTCAAGACATTTTGAAGATCTATGTTCAAAGGATGTCTCAGTTGTGTAAACTTGGACATTTTGTAAAATGAAGGATTGGAGTAGATTTCAAGGCACTTTCTAGACACTTTCAAGATACTAAGTTTCTCACTCACTTAGAATTTATGTCCTTTTCTTTCTTTTGTTATGTGTGATTTTTTTAAAAAAAGTTTAAATTATTTTTTCCAATTACATACAAAGATAGTTTTCAACATTCATTCATTCATTTGAAAGTTTATGAGTTTCACATTTTTCTGCTACCCTCCCTTCCCTCCTTCTTCCCATTATGTCTTTTTTTATTTAGCAAAGACTCAGCTTAGGTACTCATGAAGTCTTCCTTGATCCCTCTCTCACACCAGTTTTAAAGCCTTTTCCCCTCCTTAAATTACCTTCTGTTTACTAGTCTATGTATGTGTTGCATCATCCCAATAGAATTTAAAAGTCCTTAAGGTCAGGGACTCTTTTTTGATATTCATATTTCTGGCACTTAGCATATTGTTTAATAAATGGTTTTGAATTATTGAATTCAATTGAAATGATCCAAGACCCCAGTGTTTCTTAGGTCTAGACACAAGAGTATCATCATCATCCTTCAGTCTGGGATGATACATAGGCAGATTAGTAGCTACCTATATGGTATGACTTAAATTGTACTGCCTATTCCCATTGTTCAAAGTATTCATGATTTTTTTAAAACTAAGTATTGCATCAGTTATGGTTTATTGTTTCTTTGTTTTTCAGTAAAGGTATGCCTTCATAATTATTTATAAAAAGTCAGTGAATGAGCTTATGCTTTTCTGTTCTTGGAATACTGCAGCTATTCTCTGTAACTTGAACATTTGCTCCATAGAATATTCGAGTTGACATAATGGATAAAGAATCAGCCTTACAACTAGAAAGACCTAAGATCAAGTCCCTATTTTGACACAAACTAGCAAGTCAGTTAACCTCTCAATTCTCTAGGCAATTCTCCAAGCTAAAAGTTGCTGAAAAGACATCAATTTGCCTGGGTAGAATTTTATCATCTGCATCAGTGCCATCACAGATCCAGTCCCTCTCCTCTTACGATTTCCTCAATTTCAGGAGTAAGAAACCAAAGTACCAAAAATTTAGATGACTGGCTCGAAGTCAGGGAGTCAGTGAATAGTAAAATAGAGACTTCAATCCAGGTCTTGTGACACTTAAGTTCTATAGCTCTTTCTCCTATTCAGAACAGACCCCAGACATGTTGTATAGATGATTTAATTTTTTTGAGGTTTTTTGCAAGGCAAATGGGGTTAAGTGGCTTGCCCAAGGCCACACAGCTAGGTAATTATTAAGTGTCTGAGACCAGATTTGAACCCAGGTACTCCTGACTCCAAGGCTGGTGCTTTATCCACTACACCACCTAGCCACCCCCTAGATGATTTAATTTTGCCACAAGGATGGAAATTGTCATCAATAAAGTTACCTCTTTTGTGACTTTTTTAAAGGAAAATGGTATTTTTAATCTGAGCAAAAGCTAGAGGCCCAACACAATAGCTATCTACCACAGTTGTACAGTTCAGGAACAGAATCTATGGGAGGGGACCTGGACTACAATGAAGAGCTTTGATAGGTCCTGATTCTCCAATGAGTCTTAAATTTTTCCTTTTTGTATAAATATCTTTTTTCAACCCATCTCAGAGTTGGCTTTTTCCTCCCAATCTTGTATTACTAGAAAATTAATGAATATATTCAATGTGAATGGCAAAGAAAACATAATGAAAATATTAAATGGAATTATTTATATATTTAGCCTATATAATTCCATTCCTCCCCTTCATTAGGGCATCAATTGATAAAGACTCTTTAATCATTGCTCTATTTTCCCAATAGGCATATGATCTCAACCATATTTTGCCATTTAGATGTGGACAGAAATAACATTTATTTCATGTAGATCTCTGGATTTAACAAAACCCTTCTTCACAATTTACTTTGTAAATAACAATAATGACAGCTATCCTTTGATTTCAGAGATTACTATTCTGACCAAATTAATTCTGTGTAATTATGTGAGGAATATGCTGTGCAAAGGCATCCTTCTCACTTGTCTTTTCCAGAATATTCCACCCCATGACCCGATTTGATAGGAAACAGAACTATTGATTTCTGGATGCTATGGGAGTCTCTTGGTTCTAAATTGTTTTGATTCCTCCTGTATTAAACAAGGCATCATGATATATTATCAATGCCAGGCAAGCATTAGCTTGTGGTATATGATGGCCAAATGCAACAACAGGTATATTCCAAACTGTCTCTTGATGGACTAATCAAAAGGACGGCCTTTCCTCTCATATCTTCCACCTTCAATCATGCTTCCCCTAGAACCCAAAGTTTCATGATGCCTTAAATCCAGCTCACTTTCCCTATTAGTAGATGAACAATACAATGTGTAGGGAATTCTGCTTCACAATGATAGGAAGAGCCAGCATTGAAAGATCAAAAATATCTTGCAGATACAGTGATTCATATTTGAATATGATCTTCCGACAGCAGGAGCCCTGCTTCTGTCCTTCTTTGTATTCCTGGTGCTTAGAAAAGTGCTGAGCAACATAGGAAGTGCCTAATAAATGCTGATCAATCAACTGCTAGCAGTGCCATAATGTAGGTTATATTTAACACAATTATCCCCATGTTACAAAGTAGGAAACTGAGTAAAGACTAAAGTGACATATTACTTCACAACCAGAATGAGGCCAAAATAAATACAGAAAGAATCTATGCAGATTCTGGATACCCATCTGTTAGAGATGTTGTACCAGGGCATCCTGCATGGGAGGTAGCAATTGGAGCAAATACCAAATTAAGATCACTGACCTCTAAATATTGATTTAAGGATCACATTATTTTCTTCGATCTTTACAACAATCCTGTGAAGTAGGGACAAATGATTTTAATAACCCACTTTTACAAATGAAGAAAATGGAGCTCAGGAAGGTTAATTGATCAAATAACTACCTCAATCCTATAACTACCACAAGTCAGAAAAGGGATTAGAGTCCAGGTCTCTTGACTCCAATTTCGTGCTCTTCCCATTCCAATCAAGATATGGAAGACCAAGCTAAGATTCTTAGATTCTATCATTCTTGGTTTCTAACCACGAGAAAGGCTAGAAATGGAATAGATGAGTGGGATGGAATGGAAATACATTTATTGAACACTCATTACATATGAAGTACTACATTAAGTGCTGGGTATATAATTAGAAAACTGAGAGAGACCTTGCTCTCAAGGAGTTCTGGTTTTAAATGTGAAGAAACCTCACATGAAGGCAGGCTCATGTTTGTGCTTAGTTTGTGGCAGATGGAAAGCAAATCAATGTTTCACTTTAAGTCAAATTTCTAAAAATAATATCCATTCTATCCAAGCAAGGATTTCTTGTCTCAAGGGCAATTTACAGGAGTGAAGGAGAGAAATTAAAGCATTGGGCACAGCTAGTACTGGAAGGTGGAGATTCTAAATCTAATGTAGCTTTGAGAAAGATACAAAGGGACATTGTAGATAATTGGCAAAGACATGCTTTTCATTACTCAACTGCTTTGTGTTCTGTTGATAACTTCCCATAATATGAAGGTTGACAACTGATTCGTGCATTTAGGAAAAAAAATAAAAAGAGTTACTGAGACTTATTAGGATCCTGGGCACTTTGATGTTTTATACTTAGCAGAGCAACTCATCTCAATGTACATGTTGTATTGCACTTTGGAGTTCACAAAATGCTTTCCACACATCTACCCTGTGAAATAGGTAGTAGTACTAACATTATTCCAATGAAACAGATTAGAAAAAAAGCAACCATGAGAAATGAAGTATCTTTGAAGGATCAGGATTTGAAGCTGAATGGGACCTTGGAGATTGCTGAATACAAGACTCCTTTGTTTTGAAGGCAAAAAGAGAAAAGGATGCTCTGGTATGTTAAAATACTGATTTTCAGTGAAACTGAGATCCTAACAGATCTTGGTGTTGTGCCTTTTACAAATAAAACTAAGGACCTTTACTTAAGTTACTCAGTACATAAACTCAATAAGAGACTCAAATAACAAAAGTACAGAATCTCAGAGTTGGAATAAAGCTCAAGAAGTTCAGGTATTGTGTTGTTCTTTGTTATTATTTCTTCAAGGGTCAGATTCATCAATGACACAAATCATCCTTTCTATACATTAGAGTTTGTCAGATATTTGTGAATGACTGGGATTAGTTAATAGTTCAACAAGTATTTATTAAGCTTTTCCTATGGACCTGCCACTGTGTTGTGTTAGGGATAAAAAGGAAGGCAAAACATTGTTCCTGACCTTGATTCATATGTTCTAATAGGGGAGACAATGTACTCCGCCCTCACAATTGGACATATGAGATAAAAACAGTATAAATGGAAGGTAATCTCAGAAGAAAGGCACAAATAATGGGAATGAAGTGTGAGGAAAGATCTTTTGATGAAGGTGAAATTTGATCTGAATCCTGAAGGAAGTCCAGGAAGCCAGGAGGCAGAGATGAGAAGGAAGGGCATCCTGAACATGAGGGACAGCCAATGAAAAGATATTGAATATGGAGATAGAGAGTCATGATTAAGCAATAGCAAGAAGGCAAATGTTACTGAACAGATTTAGCAAATTTCCTTTACAGGAATGAACAAATTAATTAATTTAAAAATAAACTAGAACAAACATAAGTTAACTGAATAGGAAAGACAGCAATTGAAGAGTGGGGAGGAAGTCTGGATGGCCTTCACATGACTATTAAGCAGAACTTTGAAGGAAACTAGATTCTAAGAGTTGGAAGTGGACCTTCCAACTCTATGTCTATGATGCTATTTTATGTTCCTCCTTCTGATAAGATTTATTATCCTTGAGAGAAAATATATTCTTTTTACTATAATATTCTTTTTATTATTTACATTTACTTTTTTACTATTTACTATTTATTCCAAAGAAAGGAGTAAAGAATTAAAGACTAGAAAGCCCCAAAAAGGTACAGATTAAAAAGGGATTGAAAAAGCAGGATTTTATATTTTAATCTGGAAAAATGGCAAGACATAAGAATTTATTGAGTCTTGAGTGACAAAGTCAGACATGCACTTGAAGATCACTTTGGTAACTGAATAGAGGATGACCTAGAATATGGAGAGACTAGTTTAGAGAGAAGACTATTGCAATAGTCTGGGCATAAGATAATGCAGGCCTGAATCAAAGTGGTCTAAATGAATGGAGAGAAGGGAACATATAGAAGAGAAGGTGTGAAGATAGAAATGACAAAACTTGGCTTAAGACTGGATATGTGAAACAAGAGTTATAAGTAAAGGATAAATGAAGGTTGTGACATTTATTAGATATGTGACCCTGGGCAAGTAAGTTAAGCCTGTTTATCTCAATTTCCTCACTGGTAAAAATGAGCTAGAAAAGGAAATGACAAAGCACACCAGGATTTTTGCCAGCATGAACTCAAATGGGCTCATGCAGATTTGGACACAACTGAACAACAAGAGATCGTGAACTTATGTAATTGGGAGGATAGTGGCACCCTCAGCAGTAAAAGAAAAGTTAAGAAATTCAGAGGGTTTTAGATATATTGAATTTGAAATGACTATGGGGCATCCAGTACTAGATGTCAAAATGCAGTTGGTGATATGAGAGTGGAGGTGAGGAGAAGGGTTAGAGCTAGATATATCAACTGCACAGAGATGTAAGTGAACCCATTGTAGTCAGTGATATAACTAAAGGAGATTGAGAAGAGAAGAGGGCCCAGGACAGCTCCTTGGCAGGCAACCACAGTTAGTGAGTGTGACTAGATGAAAATCCAGCAAAGGAGACTGGGGAGAAGAACCAAGGGAGAGAAAAGATCAATGTCCCAGGCACATGATCAGTTGTTGGGTCTATAAAAACCTAAGGTCAAAGCAAAGCTTGCATATGGCAAATAAAGCTTTTAAAAAACCAAGGTCGCCTTCTAGGATAATGTACACTAATTGTGAAGTTAGAGAAGACCTTAAAAATCATCAAGTCAAGCCCTTATATTTTACAGATAGGAAAATTGATGCCCAGGGAAATTTTATCTGCACATGCTTATCTAGACACTAAATGTCAAAACCAGGATTTGAACTCTAGTCTTTTGATTTGAAATACATCATTTCCCCCCTACTATAACATAAAGAATATTATCTCTATTGTTGCTAATAATATTGCTTGTAGTAATGTTAATACCAAGTAAGAAGGCTTAATAGACACTATTTCTCTTTTAGATCATGTCTGCACAAAGTATTTGAAGGGAAGACAAATAGTAGTAATAAGAAGAAAACTCTTATGGAAATTGTTCAATTTATGGAAGAAAAGTCTTTACAGAGATTGTTCATTCACCTCTATTTCTTAGAATTTTTATTTTCTTTCAAAGCTTAGCTCAGTGATCATAGGAACATTTTTCTGATTTCTTCTCCCTCTCTACCAAGGTCCTATGCCTTTTGCTTCCAATCAATTTATTTTCATTCTGATTTCTTTTCTTTTATATTTAGTTTTCCCTCCTAGTATCCCTTCTCCACTGAACAAATTTAAAAAAGAAAAAATCCCTCAGTATAGAGCTACATAATTGCTTTATCTGAAAATGTAGTCTCTTTCTATACTTTAATTTCTCTGTCAGGAGATGAGTAGTGTGTTTCACCATCACTCTTTTAGATTCATGATTTATCTTTTTGTTGATACGAGTTTTAAACTTTTCACAGTTGTTATCTCTATAATTAGTTATCGTTATATAAATTTTACTCCTAGTTATACTTCCCTGCATTAGTTCATAGAGGTCATTACAGTTTCTTCTGAAACTGCACATTTTATTATTTCTTATGGATCCCTAAACATCATATGTTTATTTTGAATATACTTAAGGTATTAGACTAAATGGTCTCTAAGATTCCTTCCAACTCTAAGGCTATGATGCTATGATGCTATGATACTATGTTGTCTTTCCTAATAGGATGTAATCTCCTTGAGGGCTGATCTTATTTTATTTTGTTTTTGTGTCTTCAGCACCTGTGATGGTGCCTAGCATATAGTACATGACAACATATAACTATAACTAACATTTGTACTGTGATTAAGCTTTGAGAACCTTAGTGGTTGAATTTATTTTTTCCTTTTGGCTAACCTGGAAATTTCACAGGTATATTATACTCCATAATGAAACTCCCACCAATGTAGATTAGGAATTATTCTGTTATTTATGGCATATATATATATATATTTTTTTTTTGAGAGTTGCCTGGGACCTTGAGTGGCAAGGGAACTTGCCAATGGTCAAACAGCCAATATATTCCTGAGTGAAGACTTGAAATCAGGTCTTTTATTTCTAGACTGGATCTCAATTAACTACATGAAGCTGTTTTTCTAAAATGATAATTCTGCTGGTTTCTGTGGAGATTTTTGTTATTGCAAAGTGTTACAAATACTTTATCTCATTTGATTCTCAGAATCCTACAAGGATGCAATTAATTATTATCTCCATATTAGAGAGGAGCAAACTGAGGCCAAGAGACCAAGAGATTTGTCTTAAATCTTATGCCTAGAAAGTAGCAAAACTAGAATTTGATCATATACCTCTGGAGTCTAAATTTGTAAGTCTTTTCCATCTCACTAGATCTCTGAGACAGACAATTTACACACACACACACACACACACACACACACACACACACACACACGATGCTTGGTGACAGTATAAGTACTGTCCTGTTCCTTCCTTGCAAATGTATGCCCATTTTGTTTGATGATCTGACTGGAGTTCTGAGAAAGACCTCAAATCATATTGCCTGGAAGGTTTAATAAATTCTTATTATCCTTTCAGTGCAATCAATGTTAAAAAACTTAGTTACTCCAATAACTGCCATTGCAGCCACCAAAATTTTTATTTCTTTCTTTCAGATAATAAAATGCTTTAAGAAGAATTAAATTTTCCTTACTTGTTTGGTTGGTTGGATGAAAGCTGTGTAATATGGATGGTCCAGTTGCACATTGATTTTATGGAAATGAGACATAAGAGGGTGATCTCATTGTCTCATTGTTTCTATTATGAAAATATTTAGAATATCAACTCAAGAGTAACATCTTCAGAATCAATTCAAGAGTAACATCTTTAAAAAAAGAGACACTTCTTAGAGGAAACCGATCTTGATTCTCTCCTCAATCCTTCTGCTGTTGCTAGTACCCTCCTCACAAAGGGCTTTTGTTTTCGACTCTTCATGATGCTATTTGGGAATTTCTTGGCAAAGATACTGTAATAAATTGACAGTTCCTTCTCTAGCTCATTTTACAGGTGAGGAAACTGAAGCAAACAGGGTTAAGTGATTTACCCAGGGTCATACAACTAGTAAAGCTCTGAGGCCAGATGGGAAATAATGACAATGAGTTTTCCTAACTTAAGGCCCCAGTGCTCTATCCATTGCACCCACCTAGCTGCCTCTCCCCCAACAAAGGCAGAACTTTATATATTTACTCTTCTGTGTCTATGTCCTTTCTCCCAAGTAAAATACAAACTCTTTGAGAGAAGTGACTATTTTGTTTTGGTTGCTATATATTTCTGGTACCCAGCATATGGTAGGCATTTAATCAATACTTTTTGAATACTTGGATGAATTAGGGAAAGACCTGTAAATAGTGTAACTAGGATTGAATGTGATTTTAAAAACTGAAATACAAAGTCAAAAATAGCAATGATTACATATATGTAGCACTTCACAATAACAAATATAGAAGGCACATTTTTCTCTATAGCAAAGTTCTTTCCTGCTAATTAGTCAAGTGCCTGCCAAAATACATTAACTCTTTCAGATCAGTCAGTCAAATTTAAGTGAATGTCTTACATTGTGCTAGGTAGTAGCTAATGTGTTATAGATATATGATTCTTAATGAAAACAAGAATAAATAGCCATAATTATAATTTTTATAAAACATTATCCTATATTAAAGTGCTGCAGAGGTCTCATATTGATATATTGGAACCTCAGTTTCTTCTTGAAGGCAGTGGAGACCAATCTCTGGCAGGGTCTGATAGACTAAGGAATGGGCCTGGTGATGGACTGTGTGCCTGGCTTCCAAAGACTAATTTAGTTTAACACCAAGATACTCATCATCAAAGGGCCCAGCCTTCAGGTGGCACAACAATTCATTAAGACTCATTAAAATGGGATGGGGTTATTATCGGAATAGCTGAAGGAAATATTCACAATAATAAAATTAAAATAATTGGTATATTTAATTATGAAAATCTCTAGCTTGGTATACACATTTTCTTATATTTCTTTTAGTCTGAGTTGCTGAAAAGAGAGGTCTTATATATTCTATCTTATAAATCAACTAATCAATCAACAGTCATTTGTCAAGGACTTAATACTTGACAGGCATTAAAGGATACAAAAACAAAAAATTTAATAGACCTTGCTCTTAGGAAGTTTATATTCTATTAGGGAATACTATGGATATATAAGCACACACATATAAACATACATTCACATACACATATATACACATATGCATACACCTACAAGTATATGAAAAATATATACAAAATAAGTAAATGCTAATAATGTACTTAAATGATTGAATATCCTTAATCAAAGGAGAGAGAGAACAGTGGGAGATCCAAAAAGGGACGAAAGAGAGGAAAAAAGAGTAGCATCAATAGACTGGAGTCAGGAGTCATAATGGAAAGCAAACTAGACTTAGAATAAAGAATCGTGAATTCGAATCCTGGCTTTGATATTAGTTATATGACCTTAAGCAATTCGCTAAACTGAAAAAGTAAGACTAGATAATTTGTGTGGCCCCTTCCAGGTCTAAATGTCCACAGTCTTGCGTAGTTCTCTGATCTTCAGTTTAAACATCTGTAAACTGGGAATAATGATAAAATCTAGGAAAATACTAAATAATTAAAGATTTTTTTGTTATCACTTACATATGAAGATGTTTTACTTTCCAGAGAAGTTGTTACATAACTTCTGAGTAAAGTAGCATAAGGTCACTATATCCCACTGGCCATCTATATAAAAAACATTAAATTCACTAAGAATTTTTTTCTAAGAAGCAACCAAGACATACAGTACCACAAACAAAAAAGACAGAGAAATAGTAAGCAAATTGACAAAAATTAGAATACTGCTCCAACATTTTGGCTATTACATGACAGAGAAAAAATACCATAAAATGTTAGAGCTATAGGATATAGACATACAGGAGATATAGGAGATAACTGATCAGCCCTTTTCATTTATAAAAGATAAAACTAAGGCTGAGAGAAATGAAATGAGTCAAAGTCTCTTAAGAGCATTTTCACAGAACATAAACATTTTGACTACAAGAAAGCCTTCAACTGATATCTATCTTTGAGTATTTGAATAGCTACCATTAAGAAAAATTAGACTTATTTCTTTTGCCCCACCCAGAAGCAGAACTAGTAGCAAAGGCAGAAAGTTACAGGCATATATTTAGCTGAGAGAAGAAAAAAACTTTCAAACAATTAAAGTTGTCCAAAAAGAAAATGAACTTGCTTGGAATGCAATGAGTTCCCCATCACAGGAGGTCTTGGAAGAAAGGATGGATGACCACCTGCCCTGTAGAAAATATTCTTGCTCGGGTACTGATTAGACTTAGATGGCCTCTGAAGTCCCTTAAAGTTCTAGAATCCTTTGATTCTAAACCAATATTCCTATCCAAGTATGATAATGACCTGCTGTGCTAGTATTATTTCAATCTGGCACTCAAAACCTAAGCCACTTCCTACTGTTCATTTTATTCTCAGTAATTTTTTTATATGTGACAGAAAGAGAATTGATGTTATATTTGAGAATTATATGATTTATTATAATCAGCAAATGCTACAGTTGCTGCATGTTCAAAGTACCAGTGTTGATTAACTCATCTTTCACTGAAAGCAGGATCAAGTGAACATTTTTAATAAATGAATGCATAAACCATCTAATGGATCACTGAAATTTTGTTATTTGGTTTTCTCTGTAGAAGAGCAATTTATCATGGATTCTATTTAGGCAAAACAACCATAATTAATCAGATTTTGGCCCTCCTATTCTCTGATCAGTTTAATCAAGATTTTGATACTAGTTAGTGATTGTTTAGTGACATGGAAAAAAATAGGTCAGGAGACCTGACTTTGCATCCTTGCTTGCATGATCTTGTTTTTTTTCCTCATCCATAAAATTAGGATAATAAAATTTAGACATCTTCACTAAAGTGAAGTCTAAAGTCTATTTTTATTTCTCTTTGTGACATGGAGGTTACCTTAGGATGCTGCTAAACTTAATAGTCTTCAATTATGGTTTCAACTCTGGACTGTGTATTTAGTGCATGATGATCAGTCAAGCTAAATTTGAGGAGATTCTAGGCCAGGTTTATCATAGGATGATGAATATAATGTTTATGGCAACTCATGAACACCATTTTAGCAGGCTTATACTAATCATCTTTGCTGGGGTGAGGTACCCTAACTGAATCATAAAAAAGGAGAAATCATTGAACTACTTCTATATTGTTGTTGTTTATTCTGATAAATTACCATAAATGAATCATTTAGATGACTATATGCCACCTTTCCTGCTCTTTCACTTCATTTTTTCTCATTATGACTTTTCGCATTAATCAAAGCAAAGAGAAGTATAGAAATTTATAAATGTAAACAAATACGTGACTGTGGAAAGACTGGAATAGAGGATGGAGAGGTTATTGACTGGGCAAATTATTTTACCTTTCCATAACCCAGACAATTCTCTAAGATTTTAAGTTATGGAGGAGTCACTAATCTATATTGGAAAAGATATAGCAGGGGCTTTCCCTAGACTGATGACACTGAATGTCTCCTCTCTTTTCTCCCTTCTCTAAAAGCAAAGTACTATATAGTCTGCATATCCACATAGTAAATGACCTAAACTGCAGAAAGTAAAATTCACCAGCTCAAATCTTCCCCATACCTTCATCACAATAATCCTGAGAACTACACCACCCATATCCTGCCAGGAATTACATTTCTAGATTAAAACACTTAAATCTTAAAAGCAACCTAATTGCTGCATTTTGAAAACGAGATCATGGGACCCAATCGCTCTTCTTCTGAGCTTAGCCTCATCTGAGGTTTGTTCTCCAATCAGTCATCCAGTCAAAAAGTTTTTACTGTATAGTATTAGACACTTAATATGTTCCAGGAATACAAATACCAAAGTGAAGGAATTTATACTCTACTGAGGGGGTTGTGTAGATACATCATGTTCACATACAAGTAAATACAAGATCTATCCAAAACATATAAAAATAACTTAAAGATAGGAGCACTAACAGTTTGGGGAATCAGAAGAGGTCTCAGGAATGAAGGTGGAACTTCAACTGTGACTTAAAGGGAACAGGAGGTTTCCGACAGACAGAGGGTGTAGGAAGAACATTCTAATCATGGGAAATGGCTGTGCAAAACCTGGAGGTGGGAAATGGAATATTTGTGATGGGAAGCAGTAAAAATACTACTTTAGCTGGAGCTAGAATTCCAAAAAGATAATAATGTGCACAGTAGTCAGCCTATAATAGAGATAGTCAAAATGAGTAATAGCATAGTAAGTTCCTTTAATACTGAGATGCCCTTGAGTCCACAGACCAAGAAGAGGGATTTCCCGTGCTTTCTCTGTCTACTCCCCCAACTTCAAGGACAGCTCTTAATTATACTGGTATGCTTGCCTAGTTAGATAATTACCCAGTTATTTGATTAAAATAAACAATTTAATCATTCTACCCCCCCCAGGTGAGTCTTTTTGTGTCAGTGATTAGATATCTTTCTATATAGAGATATCAATTCTCCCCCCATTCAATGGACAAGATAGCAATTGTGTTCAGAGAAAGTTGTCTGCTCTTACTGCTACAGATAAATAATGAGTTTCTGTAAGGAAAATGCTGCAAAATTTTATATAAATAAATATATACATGAGTGTGTATGTATACATACACAAATATGTATATCTCTCCTATATATGTATATATACATTTACATATATATCTGTATATGTATGTACATATACATAATGGCACATTGGATAAAGCATTGGATCTGAAGTCAGGAACACCTGACTTACTAGCTGTGCAAACTAGGACAAAACACTTAATCCTGTTTATCTCAGTTTCCTCATCTGTAAAATGAGTTGGAGATGGAAATAGTAAATCACTCCAGAATCTTTGCAAAGAAAACCCCAAATGGGGTCATTAAGAATCAGATATGACTGAAAAATAACTGAACTAATATATATTATTACACTATACATATACATATATAGTAGTTCAGTATATAGGTATAAATGAACACACACACACAAACATATATATATATGTATACACACACACACACACACACACACACACACATATATATATATATATATATATATATATATATGATAGGCAGGTAGATGATGGATAGCTAGCTAGCTAGCTAGCTAGATATAGTTAAAGAGTGACTTGCCTATGGTCACTCAGTAGAATTTGAAATAACATCTTTCTTTCTCTTAAGTACAACTCTTTCTTTATTATGCCATGCTGTTTGCTTAGGATAGTAAATGCCAGAGCTAAGGTTCATACTTAGATTCTCAGTTCCAAAGCTTTTTTCAGGATGGTATGCTGCTTCTCTTATTGTGGCTAAAAAATTTCATGGTGATGTGCCTATTAAACTTAAAGCACTATTTCTTAGGTAAGTCACAATTGAGTGTGTCCTGTCCTCAGGGTCTTTATAGCTTGAGAGGAGCTGTCAGGGTTTGTATTTCACTAACCCAGTCTTCAAGAACCAAGGGCAACATATAGTTATCACCTTGTAAAAGGGAAAGGCTTATGGCACATGTTGGTACTGGAGAATCATCAAATGTGGGTGGGAGATGCATTATACTAGAACAGAGTGATTGAGGTTTATATGAAGGAAGAAAGAGAAACAGAAAAGATAGAGAGAGATTGTGTGTGTGTGTGTGTGTGTGTGTGTGTGTGTGTGTGTGTGAGAGAGAGAGAGAGAGAGAGAGAGAGAGAGAGCAAGAGACAGAGAGACAGAGCAAGAGACAGAGAGACAGAGAGACAGACAGAGAGACAGAGCAACAGAGAGAGCTTTCTTATCTTTGCTAAGCACATATCCAAGAGCTTGAAGAAAATAACTGGGGTTACCTCAGACATCTCTATTACTGGCATCTGGTTAGATGTCAGTGAAGTCTAGGAGGAAAGTGTGGAATTGATCAATACAGAAATTATAGTGGTGGCAATCTATAGCTGGAGTATAGAAGGACTCAGCAGAAGTGACAACAGGCACCCATGAATCAATATCCTTACCCAATCACTGTTTTTCTTAAGGTTTAAATTTTTCCACATTTTCCAGGCAGCTTCTTTCTAGTCTCCCTAAACAGAAACAAACTATGAAAAAATCTCTTGATAAAACTATAATCAGTATATTTGGATATCTTGCCCAGTGTTTATTCAGTATTTTCTTATAATTATGATAATGACAATGACAATGATATTAATAATAAAAATAATTTATTTTAAGACATAAAACTCCATCTTCACAATTATCTTGTAAGGTTTCCAATATTTCTGAACATTTCAAGTACACAGTTCCAGTTTTAGGATTTCCCCTTGATGGATATGGAATGAACACTCAGAGAGTCAGGTAATTTGCTCAGGCAAAACATAGTGACTCAAAAGGCATCTACCAGATCTGAAGACCCTTAAGCCAATCAAATCTTGAGGATGATTTCAAAACTTTTAAAGTAAGGGTTTTAATGGATAAGGATGAAGAGAAAGGACTTTCCTTAACATGATTTCAATATTTTATATATGTATATTGCTGGTTGATATAAGAAATTAAATGAAAAGTTTGGCAGGCATTTTGTGGAAAATGCAGACAATGCATGAAGGCCAACAGATGACACAAAAATGTTTAGAAACTCAGAAATGCAATCTATACACATACATATATTATTGTATAATATCAACACATCTTATCTCTTAATACCATAATAACTCAGACTTCATCTCTTGTATGAAGGGAGACCAAAAAAATTATAGATTCTCCAAATGGGGAAAGGGATAAGATGGGGGTGTTGCAGGACATACCACATCCCTAGCCCCATCATATGGAAGGGATAATTGTGTAAGACAAATATGGGTCTTGGCTTGCATAAAGTCTGGAGACAAGGAAGGACAGGTTAAAGTCAGAGGAGATCCAGTCACCAGTTTGGGTGTAATGTTATAATACATGAAGAGGACTGATATAAATCAAGGAAGTTGAAACCAGATTGTGGAGGGTCTTGACTGTCAGGGGAAAAAACCCAACTTTGTAGTTTATCCTATAAGTCAGGAATATCCCTGTTTCTACATCTTTTATAATTGTGCACACATATTAGGAAAACTATTTTTTACCCCTGTACAAAGCTGTATATGATTATATTAATATGATTCTACTAATAATTATATGAATTTTAAAATTTAGAAGAAATGTAACAATTTTAAAATGATGAGATAAAGATGAAATGATATTTAATTCCACAATCAGTAAGGAACTGTTGGAGTTTATTGAGTAGGGGATTGACATGATCAGAACTACACTTGAGGAAAATCACTATGGTAACTGAATGTTGAGATGAATTGGAGAGGGCAAGACTTAAGGCAGAAAGATCACTTACAAGGCTATTTTGATAGCTGGGATAAGAGGGCTTATGATTGTAGCTGTTTGAGGAGAAAAAACGATATGAAAATAAAAATTCTTGTAGAGATAGAGGTGGCAAGATTTGGTAACTGATTGGACATGAAATAAGGAAGTGTGAGTAGTTGGAAACTGGAAAACTAGAAAGGTAATGTCCTAAAGGAAATTAGGTAAATTTTGAAGAGGAGACAGATTTTGGGGGAAGATAATGTAATTACAATCCATCTATACCTGGTCATTCTATGCTATTCACTTTTCTCCCCTTAGAAAAGAAAAGTGGATGTAGGTAGCTTATTTACCAGTCATCCTATTACTACTCCTACCCTGATTCTACCTACTGAGGCCATAATCTTCCTTAGGGACCCTAACTGAGAAAAAGAGAAAGCCAGTAAGTAGAGAAAGAAAAGGAGAAGGATGGATTAATGTTGAAGGAATATATTTTTTGAAGACAAACCCATTATTGGCAATGGCTAGGGGGAGGGGGAAATGTGATCACTCTTCCCACCATCTGGAATTTTGATCATTTAATCCTTGGGGTTATTACATAACCTTGAGGTCACTGCTTCAGGCAATAGGAACCTCTGATGCAGGGAAAGACAGTGTTTAACTTTGGAACATCTCAACATCAGAGGTTGAAAAAGCGAGTCTATTTGAGGTACAGTAAATCATGCAAGTCCTCTACTAAAATAAAGAGGAGTCTTCAACCTAGTTGGGTAGAGGGAATCTGCACATTGACAAAACCACAAAGAATAGTTGTATGAAGAATAATTGTATGAGAAGAATACTAAATGTATGAGAATACTAATTGTATGAGAAGAATACTGAATATGAGAACAAATACTAAAATGAGTGTTTAAGAGGAAGGAAAGGAGTTTTAAATGCACATTCCTAATCTTTCTTTCAATGTCCTATAAGTATAGACAGCATGGCAAAGTGGACTGAGTGTTGGAGCTGTAGTAAGGAAGACATGAGTTTGAGACCTAATTCTGCTAATTCTGCCACTTATTTGCTGTGTAAGTCACTTAACTTCTCTGAACCTGATTCCTCATTTGGAAAATTGAGATAAAATTAATTATAGTACTTAGGGACAAGGATATTGTTAGGATCAAAGTGAAATAGTCTATATAAAGTATTTTGCAAACTTTAAAGCTCTATATAATTTGCCAATCATTTCCTAGAGTGATCTTAATCCTATAAAGTGAAACGTAAATGAGGATTCTCACTCCTAAAAAGTCTTTCAATGAATTTTTGGTTTGATATCCAAACAATTCTTCTGAGATATATTCCACTCCCCCCCTTAAAAAAACCAAGCAACTTAATTACCTAGCTGTGTGGCCTTGGGCAAGCCACTTAACCCCATTTGCCTTGTAAAAAAAAACCTAAAAAAACCCAAGCAACTAATCAACCTACTTAACTACCAACCTACCAGACAACCAACCAATCTACCTATCAACAAATCAACTAACTTACCTATCAACCAATCAACCTACCAACCAACCAATCACTCAGCCAACCAAACTGCCAATTTAGACAACTTGCCAACAAGATTCTTCAGGTGAAATTTGTCATTGTGTCCTGAAGAAAGCAAATAGTTTATGACTTATAAGTATATGACTTATATGATTTTAGGCTAGAACCAACCTTTGAGGTATTCTAATGGCAAACTTCCTTTTAAAGAGGAAATTCTTTCTTCTGAAGGGGAAGTGAGTGATTTATACTCATCTAGCAAAAAATGGAATTTAAATCTAGGTCCTTTTATGCACTATTCAAAGTTATAGTATAGAATCTTAGTTTTGTTTCCTTACAGATGGAAACTTACCAAATCAAAATGAAGGTTCTTTCACCTTCAATGTGAATAAATTCAATCCATGTGAATACAGAATTGCTTTGAATTAAACATTTTCTACTACTGCCTATTTCTACATAAGGCCCCTTCAACCATAATAATAATTTTATAGTTATTCTCATTTCTATGAACTTTTAAAAAAATGTTTTCCTCCACAAAATTCAGGAGGCCCAGAGGGGTTCATCTGTGCAAGGACACATAATTGGTAGACTTCAGAGCTGTGTCCAAGTTCAGATGGCACTATGGCTTGTAGAGTTTCAATACTAAGTCTGAGACATAATGCAGACTCCAATAGAAGGTTGTTATTACAGAATCTGATGCTTTCAGATATTGACTTTTTTATTGGTAATATTTAAAATGTTATTCACTCAATAATTTTCAGAAACATATGAGTTTATTCCTTATTATTGTTTTGTCCTTCATTCTCTAAAAAGATCATGACATCAAGGAGGTAATGCTATGACATGTGCATGAACTGGATTTGAGTGAGGTGGAGCTATGCTAAGTCATCAATCTCACTTTCTCCTTCCAAGTCATCTGGGTCCAGTGGCCAGATATGAATCAAGATGACTGGAGATGGCCCTGGATGTAAGGCAGTCAGGTTTAAGTGACTTGCCCAAGGTCACATAGTAAGAAGCAAGTGTCTGAGGTGGGATATGACCTCAGGTCCTCCAATCTCCAAACTGCTCTAAGATACTAAAGAGGGTATAGATAGCATCTTGGAGAAAAAGACATCCCCTGAGCTCGGAAATTATGCATTTAAATCCTCCCTACCTGTATGATTTTCCCTACCTGTGACTGCACAAAAAGGATCTCTATAGGTTACTTATTGACTTGCCTATTATCTGTGTTCTTTTGTATTTTTATTTTGTAAAATGTTTCTCAGTTACATATTAATCTGGTTCCTGTAAAGAATGCTCAGAAGTTCCAGGTCTAAATATTTGACCTCTGCTTTAAGACTGTACTAGTAAAATCATAAGTAAAGTCCTTATCTTTGTCCCTAACTTTGATTTCACTTGAGATCTGCTAAAAATAAACCAACTAACAAACAAAAAGCCAAAGTCATAATCCAATGACAAAAGGACTAGAAAAGATCCTAGAGATCATCTGATCTGGTTCATCTCCCTTATGTTACAGATGAGGTCACTGGGACTTTTAAGAGAAGGGGTGGTGTCACTGGATATTATCATAATAATAATAATAACAGTTTGTATCACTTTAAGATTTGCAGAGCCTATTCTATATGTTAACTCATTTTATCCTCACAATTACACGAGGTAGGTGCTATTATTAACCCCATTGTATAGCTGAGGAAACTAAGGAATTTATTGTGGTTCATTCAGTTCAGTTGTGTCTGATTCTTCATGACCCTATTTGAAGTTTTCTTGGCAAAGTTCCTGGAGTGGTTTGCTATTTCCTTCTCCAGTTCATTTTACAGATGAGGAAATAGAGACAAATGGGGTTAAGTGACTTTCCTAGGGTGACACAATGAGTGTGTCTCTGGCAGTATTCAAACTCAAATCTCTTGATCCAATATTTACATTCTAACCACTATACTACCTGGCTACTCAGATCATAGTTCATTATGCTGAGTGCTAAAACTAGAGTCAGGACTCTTCTCAGGTTCATTTCAACATTGTAGGTTCATCATAACTATAATCCTACTCACTGTATGATTCTAAGCAAATCACCTTACCTTTCTTGGTCATGGTTTTCTCATCAGAAAAATAAGAATAATTTTTCTTGTGATTACTTTCACCACTTTTGTTTTGAGGGAAGAACTTTGTAAGACTCACAACAGAGACGGAAGTTACCATATTGCCATATATCCCACTATAGTTCCATTAGTGGGCTCAGTCAATTAGTAATTTATTTTTGAACTCCTCCAGATTGAAATGTGCTATTCAAATGTAACTTCTGAGTTCTAAGAATCAGAAATTATTAACAGACCTATTAATAAGACTCCTCTTTATAATTCTATTGGGATTAATAAAGATGTATTATTAGATTCATCAAGAAAGACCCTGCAACTTGGTTAGTAGGTAAAATTATTGATTGAGGTTAGGATATTGCTTCTGTAATGAAAAAAGTGATATATATATATATATATATATATATATATATATATACAGAGAGAGAGAGAGAGAGAGAGAGAGAGAGAGAGAGAGAGAGAGAGAAAGAGCTGTGGAAATTCATATGATTACTCTTTAGTAGGCAATAACGACTTTATTCCTAGTCAGAGAATTAATTGTGGTGTTAGGAATGAGTTCACTAGTTTTTCAGAAAAGTAATGTTAGAGTACCAGGTTAAGCCTGTCCACTCCTAGTTTTGTGGTTCTCATTGAATCTGTTTCCTCATCTATAATTTGGGAATAATAGTAATTATGTCTACCTTATAGAGTTGATATGGAGAGGAACTTTTAAGGTATTCAGGACAAGATTTTAGAGCTACATTTAGAGATCATCTTGTCCAGTCCTCTTATTTTATAATGGAAAAGGTAAAGAAATAGCAGAGCTGAGTTTAAACCCAGTTTGATACCAAATTTCTAGCTCTTCTTTCTATATTATGTTGGCTTTCCCTAGATGTAAATTTGAATTATCTTTATTAGTTCAAATGGCAAATCATTACATAATTAGAATTGGCAACAGAATTATTAATAGGAAACATTAAGTTGTTAATTGTTCTTAAAATTCAGTTAAGTAAGCATTAATTACCAATGTGTGCAAGGGTTGGGTGTTGGCTAAACAAAGATAATATTTGCAAAAGTCCTTATAAGATAGTGTCTGGAACAAAGCAGGCACTCAGTAAACACTTATTCCCTTGCTCCTTCTTTAGGCAAAGTCACTTTCCCTACTTCACATGATAATAAATGAAAGATCAGGAATTTGAACGCAGAACCTCTGAATTCAAACCTAAGGTTCTTTTCATTACATCATAGTCTTTCTCTTTATGAAGAATTGTAAATGTCCTCATAAATTGATGCCTTTGGTGGGCTCTTCAATGCCATTTAACAAATGTTGACTAAACAACTCTTTTGTATAAGGTGCTGAAGTGAGAAAGCTCTGAGTTGAAAGATAGACTCTACCACTTGGTCAGAGAAATGACTATGGACAAGTCATTCAACCTCTCTGAACCTCTAGTGACTCTAACACATCTCCTAAATTATAGATAGGTTGCACTCTGAGTAGAGAGGGTGCCCTATAAATAAAATCACAAAACTTTAATATACTGAAATATGCATAAGGTATTATATATATACATATATATATATATATATATATATATATATATATATATATATATATATATGAGTGAAACCCAAGGTTTTACTACAAAAAGATGAAGAGTTAATCCTTGCCCTCAAGGAACTACCAGTCTAATAGGGGAAATAAGGTATGTACACTAGTAAAGAGAATACAAGTTAGAACATGAATAAACCCAGAGTTCATTTTTCTCATTTGTAAAAGGAGATGTGAAATAGATTGTCTTTCAGTTTGCTTCCAGTTCTAGATGCATCGTTCAAACTGCACATACAAAGTACTATAGAAGTTTGAAGAGTCAGAGTTGACTGAAAGGGAAGGAGGGATCAAGAAGGATCTTGGAATCCCAAGACAGGAAGGGCTGTTTGATTCTGCATTAGAATCTCAATGTGTGTCTGTGTGTATGTGTGTGTGTGTGTGTGTGTGTGTGTGTGTGTGTGTGTGTGTGTGTTTTATTCCTTTGTTCCATGGCAAGGCTGGTGGTGAGTATGGAGAGGTAAAATGATGTACTTGGAAACTAATGCTTTATAAAAATGAAAGCCATCAATGACAAATGTTTATTGAACACATTCTCTGGGATACCTTCTGAGGATGCAAGGATAAGTATATCACAGATCCTGCTTTCAAAGGAGCTTAAAACATAATAGAAGTTAGGGGCTGACATATCTATACAAATAATTATGATATAGTGGAGAGTGAAACAAGTGAAAAGAAAAGGTTAAAAAGCCTAAGAAATCAGAGGGGAAAGAGATCACTTTCATGTGGGCAAAGACTGAGTACTTATTGATTTTAGTCATTTTGTTTCCTTTTGTCTCTTTTCTTTAAATTTTATTTATTTTAAGACAATAGGGTTAAGTGACTTGCCCAAGGTCAGGCAGCTAGGCAATTATTAAGTGTTTGAGGTTGCATTTGAACTCAGGTCCTCCTGACTCTAGGGCTGGTGCTCTATCCACTACACCACCTAGCTACCCCTCCTTTTGTCTCTTTTCTTATCTCACAATCTATCAGCTTTCACTTTTCTCCACTTTCTATGGCTACTTAAAGCAGTACTGACAAAACAAACAAAACATTTATATCTATAATGTACAAGACACTGTGTTAAGTGCTGGGGATACAAAGAATGGGGATGGGGGGGGAAGCCTTGCTTTTAATGAACTCACAATCTAATCAGGGAACCATATCCAAACAACTATGTATAAATAGGATTTATACAAGACAAAATGGAGATAATCTAAAGATAAAGGCCCTCTCATTAGAGAAGATGGGGGAAACCTCCTTTCAGAAGGTTGGATTTTAGGTGAGTCTTGAAGGAAGGCTGAACTTAGAGGTATAGATGGAAAGCATTCCAGGCATGGGTGGTAAGTAATAAAAAATGGAGAAGGAAGTCAGGGTCACTGAATTTCAGAGCATAAGGAGAGACGGGGTGCAGTGGGGGTTGAAGAGTTGGGTTGGGAGGAAGAGTAAAAAGTAAATGTGGGAAAGGACCAAGTTATTACGCAACTGAAAAACCAGAGGATTTTATATTTGATTCAGGAGACTGTTGGAATTTACTGAATGAGGGAGTGCCACAGTCATACCTTTGCTTTAGGAAGAACAATTTGGTAGCCAGGTGAAGAATGGACTAGATTGGACAGAGATTTGGGGCATAAGATCAATGAGCAGGCTGTTGTGGTGGTCCCAATAGGAAGGGACAAGGATGTTGATGAGAGAGAGAGAGAGAGAGAGAGAGAGAGAGAGAGAGAGAGAGAGAGAGAGAGAGAGAGAGAAGAGAGAAATGTTACTGGGGTAGAATTGACAAGATCTGGCAACAGTAATCTGTTATTTAATAATAAAGAAAATGGTAGAGAGTGAAGGTTCAAAAATGAAATCATCTTGGATTACTGGGGGGATGGTGATCCTTCAATGTCTTTCTCACTTTCACCTCATCATTTACTAACTTTTGTCCTATACTGTGAGTATTTTATTGTTACATTATACCTACTATATTATAACTTTTAGACTTTAACTTTTTTTTAAGCAAGGCAAATGGGGTTAAGTGGCTTGCCCAAGGCCACACAGCTAGGTAATTATTAAGTGTCTGAGACTGGATTTGAACCCTGTACTCCCAACTCCAAGGCTGGTGCTTTATCCACTACGCCACCTAGCTGCCCCGACTTTAACTTTTAATATAATTTGCTTACCAACTTTTTAGATTTGCTATAGACTGGGAAACAAGACTACCAAGAAGGTAAAAATTATGTGAAATGAAATAATCCATGATAAGAATCTGAAGGAATTGTGTACAATTCAAGTGCATAAGCTTAAGTGCACTGGAATTTTTGAGCCATATTTGCCTGCAGCCTTTTTGCTTACTTTTTCATTAGAAATGGGAGTTGAAACTGCAAGTTGTACAAAGTGCCTCTGTATTTGAGTGACTTTGTCAAGCTTTAATATGGCTATTTAGTGCTATAGAAAACACATGTTTGTAAAGCTTCTTGCTCTTCCAAATTAATATTAATTACAGTAGTGAGTCATTTAATATTGATGTAATCAAAAATCATTTCTCAGAATTATGGTCACTAAAAATTGTGCACTTTTGAAGACAATTCTTTTAAACATTCACAGGTGTGTGACAACAAAAAAATTCAAAAGACATCCTTTTCCATCCCTTCCCTCCTTCCTTCCTGCCCTCCCCCACTGCCAGTGACTCTGCCAAGATGGTTACCATTGACTGTACTTTTAAAATATGAACAAAAAACATCTTGAGATGCATTCAGTGCCATGGAAACCATCAGGGTCATGAAAGCATCATGTTTAGCATCAACATCTCAGAGCTTTAGACAAACTTGCAATTGGGGATTCGCCAACAATGAAATTACTGTGCAAGGGCAGTCTGAATCTCTTGGGGGGAAAAAGAAAGGGGGGGAAACCCCTTTATTTACAAGTACTCTTAAAGGTACATTTTTCTTTCCATGCAAATGTTCTTCTTGAAAATAGTATGAGGAAAATCTCAACATGGGGAAAATAAATAATTTGGTTCCTGCTGAAAAGTTTGGTGATAAATATTTAAAGAACCTGGGATCACACTGTGATAGGAAACATGAGTAATGCACATTGTGAATACTTAACACTCAACCACAGAATCTGTGAGCCTAATAGTCTGTCTGTCTAAGAAGTTGAGGGAGGTGAATCTTAATGTCTTTGTTTCTTCTCATCAATCAAATGACTACAAATCATAAATCCCAGGCATGCAGTATAAGAGAAGTACTGGATATGAGAGCCCTCAATTTATATCCTTGCTCAGCTAATCACTACTAGTATGACCTTGGGCAAAAAATTTCATCTTTCTGTGCCTCAGGTTCATCCTCTGTAAAATGAGAGAATTGGACTAGATCATCTAGGGTCTTTTGCAGCTCAATCTATGATTCTGTGAACTTTAGAGTTGGAAAGGATATTGGAGCTCATCAATAACCATAATCATAGCCTGTATCATTGTAGAATTTTAAGGTCTGAAAAGTGCTTTACATATAATATTTCATTTGATGCTCAATGGAGCCTTACGAAGCAAGAGCTATTATTTCCCCTTCTTTACTGATGAGGAAACTGAGACATAGAGAAGTTAAGGAAACTATCCATGACTACACAGTTATAACTAACTGACTGTCTATTGACTCCTTTTAAAAATAAGAAAACAAAGGACCATAGAGAGACAAGTCACACAGAACATCAGTACCACAGTAATGATTGTAATCTGATGTGACTTCCTGGCAGTGTTTGTTTCACTATGATACATAATTATTTGAATAATTATGATAGTATAGACCTGTCTCAAGATTGTACATATCTGAATAAGTCTATTTCTATTCCCTAACAAAGGCCTAGACATTCAATTAATATTCAACAATAAAAACAATCTTATGGGGCGGCTAGGTGGTGTAGTGGATAAAGCACCAGCCCTGGAGTCAGGAGTACCTGGGTTCAAATCCGGTCTCAGACACTTAATAATTACCTAGCTGTGTGGCCTTGGGTAAGCCACTTAACCCCATTTGCCTTGCAAAAAAAAAACCTTAAAAAAAACAATCTTATTTCAAGGTTTCACTAGGGCATAGAAGTTAGGTAGGTTTCTTGAAAATCACATCAATGAAGCTAAAGGTTTGGCACCTTTTACCAAGCTAGAAAGTCTCTGACCACGGTCCTGGGCAGCCAGCTGTGTTAGTTAAATATGAAGAGCTAGCAGATTCAGAAGTTTAGCAACTAGGTGATGAATTCTTTAATCATAGTGACTCTTAAAATAATAAAACTATGTAAAATTATGTTTTGCCTCTCCATTCCCCTTAATTATACTGCCTATCTTTAAATGCACATTGAAGTCAACAACAAAATAGGAAATTAAAGGTAAGCCCCGCCGCTTCCCCCCTACCCCCGATTTCTGCCTTGTCATTTCAGAGGGACAACAACAATAAAATTAAGGTAGAGTTGGTCCCCATAGATGTGTGCCTCATTGATCAGCACTTAGTCTAGAGAATGCACAGGCCCATTTAGTTAATTTTATTTAATGGGTAAATAAGTATTTTACTCCTCAGTGCATTTATGAAGAAAAATTATCATGAGTGAAATTTTAAAGCTTTCCTCATCAATGTTTTGCTTTCAGAATTTAGGCTCATTAGTAAGAAGTTTCAAGAACCCAAGTAAAAAGTTCTTCAGTCAGAGGCAGTATAGTACATGTGGCTATTCAGCAGGTAATAGTAGAAAGATTATACTATATTGGAGTCAGAGGACCCCTCCTCATATTTCTTTGGCAAAGTACTTTTCTTCCATAGACTGAAATTTTTTCTTCTGTTTTTGAATTCCTTGCACTTCACATAATAACTTGTGAGGATTTAAATAAGTGTTTATTGGATCCAATCAAGTAGGTAGTATAGGCATTAAAATTCCCATTTCATAGATGAGGAAACTGAAGCTTAATAAGAGGCTAAGTGATTTTCCAAAGACTCCCAACTATTAAGTGTCAGAGTTGGGATATGAAATTGGATATGCTTCACCATCAGGTTTTTGAGATTACAACTGTTTACCTCACTGAGGAGAGTTCAGAAACTTTTCTGTGTGGTTTTCCTTTGCATTATTATGATCAATTGATCAATTGTGTTCTTAGCTCTCTGTATGCTTTGTCACATGCTGGTTCATATAAAATTCTCTAAGTTTCTTTGGATTCTGTATAGTAATCATTTCTTATAGAAAATTTTATTCTATTATATTCATATACCCCAATTTGATCAGCCATCACCAAATTGATGCCCCTCTACATTTAATTAATATAAAAAGGTCCACTTAAATGTTGAAAGGTCACCCTGGCAGGCTGGGGTTATGATGACCATTTTTATGGAGCATACATCATAGGGACAAACAGCTGATTGTTTTCAGAGGAAATCAAGTTTGGCTTTAGTTCTTTTCCCCCTCATAGGGTTAATTTAACCCCCAAAATGGTCATTGTTCTGTGTTTTCCTAACACCAGTGAAACCTCTGGAAAGAGTCCTTATAAACCTCATCCTGGTGTTGATGTCATTATGAGATCTTTCTTTCCCTCTCCTCCCCTCCCTTCTCCCTCCCACCACACACACACACACACACACACACACACACACACACACACACACACACAATGTAAGCAAAGCATAGGCTCTGGTACCTTTCTACCAGTCTGGAACAACCTCAGATATTGGTCCCACAAAGGGCAGTGTGCCTATTGACAGAAGCTTAGCTCAATAAGCAAGGCTCTTTTTACCAGGAGGCTAGCACCAGACAATGAAATGTTGTTCAGTCATGTCTGACTCTTGATCACCCCATTTGGACTTTTCTTGGCAAAGAAACTGGAGTGATTTGCCATTTTCTTCTTTAGCTCATTTTATAGTTGAGGAAGCTGAGGAGATAAATAATGTTAAGTTGCATGCCTGTGTCTGAATCTGTATTTGAACTCAGGTCTTCCTGATTTCAGAATTGACACCTTATCTACTGCATCACCTAGCTGCCCTAGATTAAATATAGGCTTACCTCAAACTTCTGTCAGATTAAACATGGCATGCCTTGTCAAAAGTTTTGTCCTATTTCCATTGTCTTAGAGAACCCATGGTTATCTCCATAATGCAAAGAAGTATTAGTGGAGGTCACCAGACATGGATCTCATTGATTACTGGAATTAAAAAAAAGTTTCAATTTAATGCTAAGAAGAAAATGTTACTTGCTGAAGTTTTCATTTCTCTTAAAAACTAGAGATGATGAGTCAGCATTATGTCTGGGCAGGGTTCCATATCAACTCATTTGTCCACTGAGAAGCTGTCTTTTGAAAAGAAAAAAAAAATTTTACAGTTTTCCTCATCAGCCATTTACCAAGGGCTAGTCACACACATTACTTAGACAATCACTAAGAGCACTGATGGTGAACATACAGTAGTATAGCATTATCTAGACTAAGTGATAGGACAGAGTGAATTACAATGATGGATTTTGTTTTCCTATGGTTGTGTCTAGAAAGAGATCAATATTTGAGAGCAAGATAATATTATTAAATGCTTTTTAGATCTTTAAATAAATTTTAAAGCTATCCAGACATCACCAAAAGTGGGTGATGCAGTGAAAAGAGTACTGGACTGAAAGATTGAGGGACTTGGTTCAAATCACAGGTGTGTAGAGTATGACCTTTGGTCAAAGGGTTTTATCACTGTTTTCTTATCATAAAATAAATGAGTTAGGTCAAAACAAAGCAAAACAAAACTCCAAAATCTCTCCCAACTTTTATTCAAAAATCCTATTAAATTTCCTAGATAGTGATCTTCCTATCACCAAAACAACTTTAATATTGTAAAACCTCAGCCAATGGAATTAACCTTCCTTGTTTTCAGCTTCATCACTTGTAAAAGGTAAAGAAAATATATTAATGAATTTTCATCCATTATATCTAAAGTTATTAGTATCCTTAGATTTACAGATGAAGATTCATTATTTTAATTTCATTATTTTATCACCTATAAAAGGAAAAAATATAAACCTTTGTCCATAATATCTAAAGATTTATTATTTTATTTTCTTTATACATTTGGACTCTAGTTCTGAATTTCCTCTAATCTTAGAGATTAAGTCCAAATAAGTGAGGAAGTTCAGAAGCACAGAGAAAAGTAACAAAATTGAAATTCAAACCAAGGTCTTGCTGATTCAAATTCCTTGCTCTTTCCAATAATGCATCCATCAGTCACTCAAGGATCACTGAATCATAGGATCTACACTAGAGGGACAAAATCTTAGAAAATGTCTAATGAGAAAACAGGGTAGGTCCAGAACTATGCAGGAGTGTAATAAGACACAGAGCTGGGATTCGGGTCCCCTCATTCTAAATTTGGTCTTCCTTATAAATCTTTGAGAGATTTTTCAGATAAACTTTCCATTGTTGATCTCATTGTTAGATCCCATCTGCATTGATTGAAATGTTCTTCCTCTGTACCTCAGACTTTCTAAATCCTTAACTTCTCTTAAGATTCAGCAAAGGTATCACTTTTTCCTTAAGGACATGCTGCATCTACCTTGTCTTTTTTCCCCCATTTCCTAACACAGAGGTTTTTATGTAGTAGGTGCTTTATAAATAATTACTGAATTTCATTGCTCCTGATGAGAAAATATATTTCTGTCAATACTAGAATATTACTATTCAAAGAAGGGCTCCCTGCTCTCTTCCCTCTCTTCCTTCCACAACATAGAGGAGATTGTGGATCTCCTCTATATGGGTCAAGGTGAGTCCACCAGCTATAATATAGTAAAAACAATTCCTTTTTTATAGTATATTAAGATTTACAATATATTTACAATATATTTTCCTCATCCCATATATAATAATATTATTGATTATGTGAAAGGTTTTTGTTTGTGTGTGTGTGATTTTTTTAGGCAGTTGGAGTTGTTACTGTGATTTTCCCAGGGTCACACAGTAAGCAGATTTGAACTCATATTCTCCTGATCCTAGAGCCAGTGTTCTATCCACTGCATCACCTAGCAACCCCTTAAGTGAGGGGTTTTAAGGATGAGGGAAGGATAGACATGTTTGTAGGCAATAGAGAAAGTCAACAGAAAGGGAAAAATTGGAGAATTTTTACCTTTTCAATTTTCTGAGACTAAATGATTTTAAAAAAAGAATAGGAAACTTAATGTTTCATTTCTGTTTGTTTCTTTATTTTAAAAAACAGTCACACAAATAATGCAACACAAAAAACAAACAAGCAAACTACACAGGTCAGGAAAGTGACACAGTGGATAGAGCACTAGCCCTGGAGTCAAGAGAACCTGAGTTTAGATCTGATCTCAGACACCTACTAGCTGTTAAATAACTCTGCCTCTAAAAAGACCAAAAAAACAAACAAGTTATGAAATTCAATTTCAGGTTAGTGTACAGCCAGTAGCACAAAGCAGAGGCAATACAATTGGTCTACTGACCTGGGTACTAATTTAGTGTGTCATTTGACAACTCTGATTCCTAGTTTATCTATCTGTAAAGTATAGGACTTGGAACTGAAGATTTCTCAGGTCCCTTTCATGTTTAATGTTTTCTGACTTAATATTCTGTGTTCAAAGATTTGAACTCTATATTTCTACTGTATATTCTATGTTCTAAGGTCCCTTCTAATTCTGGAATTCTATGAATCAAATCTTG
The DNA here is from genome assembly GCF_037893015.1 of Macrotis lagotis. NCBI lineage: Eukaryota > Metazoa > Chordata > Mammalia > Peramelemorphia > Peramelidae > Macrotis > Macrotis lagotis. The sequence goes on from NC_133658.1 coordinate 367,277,856, forward strand.
TCACAGAGATAATTGATAATTGAAGGTAGCCCTTCTTTTCAAGTCTGAACAAGCATAGCAAAGTAGAGTATTAAGAAATGAATTATGCAAGGACCTTAGGCAGCCAAAAAAGGTTACTATGGGAGAGGTATATTTAGAAAACAGTTTCTTTTAATGTGATCTGAAGGTTCTGGTGGATTATAAATCCAAACTGAGTTGATAGTATGATTTCCCCCTTTTTCCCCCAAAGAAAAGTTAATCAAGCCCTTTTGGTGTAAAGTAATTTTTCAGTCATGGCGAACTCTTCATAATTCTATTTGAAGTTTTCCTAGCAAAAATGAGAAAACTGAAGCAAATAGGGTTAAGTGAAACCTAGGGTCACACAGTTAATATGTAAGTGAAGCTGGATATGAACTCAGGAAGATAAATCTTCCTGACTTCCAGGCTCAGTACACTATCCATTGTATCACCTAGCTGCCCACCCAATCCTTAGGCTATATTCATAGAAGCATGGGATTGTCTTTCTGTTTTCTCTCATGTTCAATTGTCATCTGCAAGATTATGTTCAATTCTTGGTGCCATTTTTTGGAAAGACAATTATCATGGATAGAAGTATCATAATAATTATTATGATAGAAGTATCATGGGTAGAGGGTTGTCCCTGGAGTTAGAAAGAATCTGATACATCCAAACTATGTGGCCATGGGTGAGTCACAGAACTTCTTGATGCATTCAAAAACAACTTTCAAATATAAGTGACAATTTGCTCATCTCTTTTGATTGTAGGGACTTACACATTGGAAATTTCTTATGAAGATGAGATTATAGATCTAGACTATCCCAACCCCAATTTCCTTTCCTCCCAAATAGAAAGGGGGAATGAGAGAGAGAGAGAGAGAGAGAGAGAGAGAGAGAGAGAGAGAGAGAGCCAGATAGACAGACAGGCAGAGACAGATAAAGAGACAGACAGACAAAGAAAGAAACAGACAGAGAAAGACAGAGACAAAAACAAAGACACAGATACATGTAGAGATAAAAGATCTGAAAACCTGTAGCTCAAACCAAGAGATGGCTAATCGAAGGATATAGGGACATTATCCTAGAGAAAAGAAAACTTAAGGAAAATCTGCTAGATCTCCTCAAGCATTTAAAGTCTAGAAAAGGATTTAGTCTTGTTCTTCTTGCCAAAACTCAAGGCAATGGATAGATGTTTCCAAGTTTCAGTGTAAGAAAACACTTCCTAACAACATATACCTAGTGAAAATAGCACAGTGATGGACATTCAGATGAATTGCCTATCACTACAGACTTTTGTTTAGGGACAAAATGACCACTTGTCTTTTCTATTCATGTGTAAGTTGGTCTAGATGTTTTTTGATGATCCTCTGGGTCCAAAATTCTGTAATTCCCAGAGATGAAAGTAAGTGTCCAGGGATGGGACACAGCTGGGTCAAAGGTAAGGAGGAAGGAGAAACCATGTGCAAGAAGAACCCAGATTGTTTGACTGGATCTAAGAATACATGAGGGAGAACAATGTGTAACTGGTCTAGAGTTCACTTATAAAAGGTTTTTAAATACCAAACAGAGGAGGCTATCTTTTATTCTAGAGACTAAAGAAGTACTAAAATTTCTTTGTTGTGTAGGGGTGGTATGAGTGTGTGTGTGTGTGTGTGTGTGTGTGTGTGACATGACTGGACCTGAGTTTTAAGGATATCAATTTGGCAGCTGAGTAGAGGATGGCTAGAAGAGGAAATAAGGGAAAAGAGGAAATAAGCATTGATTAAATGTCTACTGTGTATAGGTACTGTATGTTCTAATTGCTTTACAAATATTATCTTATGTGAGCTTCAAAAGAATTTTGAGATATTGGTGTCTCTAAACTTTAAAGTTTAGGAAACTGAAGCAGACAGAGGTGAAATGCTTTCCCCAAAGTCCCATAGCTAGTAAGTGAAACCAGATTTGACCTCTAGTCTTTCTGACTCCAAATCTAGTATTCTATCTACTGGGCCACTTAACAATAAAATGATGATGCTGTATTGTGAGAGATGACAATATGGTTTCACACTTGAGGTTTGGGAAGGATAAGGTAAGAAGAGGTTTTTGTGGAGGAAATAGATTTGACCTGGACCTTGAAGAATGAATAGTATATCAACAGATAAGAATAGGGTCTCCAGAAAAGACCTTGGGGTAGGGCATGAATAAATGTATAAGATGGGAAGGATACAGGGAGAGAGTAAATAGTACAAAATGACTAGAATATAGAAACTATATGAGAAGTGATAGACAAATTGGATAAATGAAATCATAGAGGGCCTCTAATCCTAGGTTAAGCCATTTACATATTCAATAGACAATAGAAAACCAGAAATGGCATCAGGAAGATTACTTTAATTTGTTTTGCTTTTCTTTTCCAAGTGAGATTTTGTCATGTGGAAGTAAATGTCAGAATAAATGACCTAAACAAAAGATTAATGAAAACAGTGACAAAAATACCAAAAAACATACACAATTTGGGTTTTGTTTTCTCCTTGGTTAGACAGGAAAAATGTCTGTGGAAACCTGAACTCTTTATGGGTTGTGTGGCAAAAAGCTAGGACTTAAAGTTGGAAGATCTGAATCCCAATTCTATTATTTACTAGTTGCATGACCTTGGCCTAGTTTTTCTCCTTTCTGAAATCTATATCTATCTATCTATACATAGGTTTGGATTGCACTAAGACTTTTGAGGCATGGTGTAATTTTTCTTACCTACTGCACAAGTTTATCATGAGGAAAATCATCTGTGAGCTGAAAAACATTCTATAATGAAGCTGTTATTTTGTAGGTTACAAAGCATGTTCTTTCCTGCTATTCCCATTTTACAGCAAAGGAGGTTGAAGCTTAAAGTTTGATCTGTATGTATTAAGCAATCTGTCAGTAATGGGAATTTGATTCAAGTATACAAACCAAAATCATTATCATTAGCCTAACGAAGCTAAGTACACACAGAAATCTGGGTGACCAAGGAGAAAAGGCCATTTCTTAGACGTTGGTACAAATACCCTTTGTTTCAGACTACCTTTATGAATCCCGGGACATCAATTAAACTGTTGGGTTCTAGGGTTGGTGGGCAGGAATCACCTTCTCCCTCCCTTACATTCACTGTAAGTGAAAGTAGTTCCTTAGAAAGCATGGCTCTTTGACTCCAGCCATATGACAGGGCTGATGTATTCTATCCACTCTTTGGTTCTGTTCCAGAAATAACATGGAAAGAGCTGATTGTTTGTTGACTACTACTACTACTTCTACTACTACTACTACTACTACTACTACTACTACTACTACTGCTACTATTACTACTACTACTACATCTGATGAAGTGGATGTTAAAAGAATCATAGGAACCTAGAATTTGGTGTTGGAGGAGAGCTTAGAATAGAGGGTGTCCCAAAAGTCTTAATGGAATTTTAAGTTTTAATGGTTTAAAAAAGTCACACAAAGACTTTTGAGACAACTTATATATAAAAGACAGAACATCAGAAATGGAAGAAACTTTCAAAGAAAAGGTATACTCTGCTAGAGTTCAAAGGAATCTTTTTTTTTAAATACAACACAAACTAGAAAAGGTCTTAAAGATTATTTAATCCACATCAGTGATTTTGTAGATAAGGAAACTGAGACTCAGTGGGGGGGAAATGACAGTTTCTCTGGTAGTCACAAGCCATGAAAATACAATGGCATCTGAATTAGATATGGTTGAACTATTCCTTTGATTCTATTTGTCATGGTTCTTTGAGCCTGCCTAATGCCACCATGATATAGTGGGAAAAGGATTGGCCTTGGAGTCAGGAGACCTGGGTTCAAATCCTTAGTCTGTTTGTATAATTTGGACCAAATCCCTTCATCTTTCTGGACTTCTGTTTCCTGATTTGTAAAATAAAGCCAATGAAGGTCCCTTACAGCTCTCAATTCTATGAACCCCCTTTTCTCTCTCAATTTCTTCATTTATAAAACAGAACCAAAAATTCTTATACTACCTCTTCAATAGGGTTATTGGGAAGAGAAATATTTTGTAATTCTTAAAGCTGTATAGAAATGTGATTTATGAGACTGATATTTTTAAGTTTCTATTATTTGAGAAGCTGAGAAGAATGGAAAAATTTTAAAAACCTAATCTTCCTGTTATTTCTGGATCTACTGAGATTGTCATGAGTAACAAGTTGAATTGTCAAAGAGTTTTCCTGTAACTTATTAAAATTCATTATGAAATTAATGAATTAATGAAATTTTAGATGGAGTCAAGGTAGTTTTGGCCAGGTCTGAAAACTGTTTCATCATTCTGAAAATCTATGAAAATATCAGTTTTGAAATATTATGCACAAATCTAATAATTAAACTGCAAAAGGATAATACATTAAGTTGATGGTTTAATGATAGTATTTTAATGACTAACCTTGGACTGGATAGGCAATGGAGAAACATACTACCCTCTTTATGATAGATGTAGGTGGAATGGTGATTATACTATTATATTAAATTTTGCTTAACTGTTTTCCTTTGTTATAATAAAATACTCAATGAGGTGGAAGAGGAGAAGGAAGTGACATGGTTAGGAATGACGGTGATATAAAATAAATATCAATGACCATCTTTCCCCTCAAAAAAAATGAAATAAACTGTCAAACTTGAAACTTAATGGCTGACTTAGCAAGGCTATAGGGGCATGAGAATATTTTCCCCCCACTTCCCTCCTCCCCTTTCCTGCCCCCATCTTCCCTCCCCCCACATTAAAATTACCCCATTTATCCCCATTTCCTATTTGGGAAAACTGAAGGTTTGTGAGCATCTAGAGAATTAGTATTAGACAAGCAGTATGGCACAATGGCTGCACTTGGCTGAACTTAGAAAGACAAAAGACCTAGACAGGAGTCCCATCTTCCATATAGATTAACTGTGTAGCCTTGGGCTACAAGGGCTTTTCGTGCCTCAGCTTCCCCATCTACTCCTTGGGTTATGAGTTTAGAGTCAAAATTCAAATACTACTTCTGGTATCTGTGTGAACCTTAGAACCTCACTTGGGCTTCAGTTTACTCATCTATAAAATGAGAGAATTTGACTAGATATTCTCTAAGGTACTTCCTAATGTTCAATCTCTTATGCCAATAAAAGATGATTGAGCCCAATCCTCTTATTTTTCCATATGGGGAAACTACTGAGGTGCAAATCACCCTGCCAGGGTCACATACAAGTGGCAATACTTGGAGTTGAATCTATTGACTTTGATTCCTAATTTCTGGCTCTGTGTCATAATATTAGCATCATAAAAAAGAAAAACAGTTTTGATTAAGGAAGGACTTTCTATTCATCTGTGATTGCAGGTGTATAGCCCTAGAAAATCTTGAGAATCAAACTACCATCTCATTGATTTGGGTATGAATATTCATTCATTATAGGCACTCAAACACAGAGATTAATTGAATCCCCACTGTGACATGCAGAGGTAGGTCAGGGTAATAGGAGCTGGAGCTGGTGTTTCCACTGGTTAAAAAAAAATTGAGTCCCAGCTGCTATAAATCAAGGAGGTCCTACCTGTAGATTAATAGGAATTTTAAAAGGAAAAGATGAAGCCTGCAGATGTAAATATTAATTGCATTAGGATTGATAAAATGTATTCAACAATTCAAATTTAATTTTGTTTGATAAAAAAGTGGTTATTCATTCAGTACAATTTTATTAGTGTCTTAGTGTTGCATGATCAGATGAACACATAAATTACAGACTAATTATGCTGTCAGATTTTTCCTGTGTGCAGTAATCATATTTAGGAACCTTATTGGGCCTGCAGTATATCCAACTACATATCCAACTTTATTTCTGTGTATTAATAAATATATATATATACACATATATATGTAAAGTTTCAATTCAAGTATGAAACTGGAGCAAATGATTGGTGTATTTGATATATACCTGTCTCATGTCTTGTTCTATCGCTTCCATCACAATTGAATTGTAAACATCTTGAGGGCAAGGGCAATATTTTCAAAACTTTTTAAGAAAAAGTTAAACATCAAGCATTGATTAGAGGACTGGAGATGGTCTGTCTGAAAGAACTAGAAAAGCTGAACCCCCCAAAACAGAAAATTTATCTTGGAATAGGGAACATTTTCCAAGCTTTTAATGGATAGTCATATGAAAGAGAAATAAGATTTCTTTTGATTGGTCAGAACTAGAAATAATATGGGGAAATTGCCACAAAGCAAATGGAGTATGACTACAGTTGTCTGAAAGCAGAATGAGACCCCTCAGGAAGATGTGGATGGAAATTGGTGGAGAGGTCATAAGGCAAAGGTTGCATGGGTTTGAGAAAACTATTGAGGGGTTGTCTGTTCAGGTAGGGGCAAAACTACATGCCCTCTGAGGTTCCTTCCAATTCAGAGATACTGTCTATCATTCTTATACTTTCCAAGTCAGGCCAACAAGGTGAAAAATAACTGACCTTCCTGATTAACCTGCAATCATAACCTTGCTCCTTCATATTAATCTTGGTACAGAAAGACTGATTCTTTCTGTTCTCAATGAAGACTCCTAATCCCAGTGAGACAATGAGGTATGTTCCTTGGGTTTAGGAAATAAAAACAGATAGCACAATCCTTTTTTCAAAGTCCCTGAGAAATAGAGTAAACACATTTGCTTCTGACCTTTATCTCTTCTGGTGAACCCAGTAAAGAGAGACAAATAAAACACAGCATAAATTGTCCTTATAATATTCTGACTTTCTTGACAGGAGGGAGAACAGCAGGTCATGCCAGGTAGAAGATGCAGCACAAAGTCTATTTTTACCCAATTCATCCCAAAGCTGATGAAGTTTTTACTTCAGTCAAAATATTTAATTTTTAACTTTTCTGATGAGCCTGACATTTCTAAGAAAGTAATTTGGAACTGAGAGTAATTAGTGAAAAATAGCTGGGTTGGTAAATTGCAGGCAAGACAAGAATTTGAATGTAGCCTTCGTGGAAACTGTCTTTTCTGCAATAGATGCCATTTGTAGACTCAAATAATCTTGCAGCTGGAAGAACCAAGGATTGTTTGAGTTCAGCATGAGCTTGGATGAGGATCCCTCTAAAACACCCACAGCAAGTGGTTATTTAATTGAACTACAATGATAGGGAACTGACCACCTTTTCTGGTAGCCAATTTCAGGCTTAGGGCTGCTCAGTACTGTTTGTATCATGAGTACTTTATATCACAGGTAAAGTCTATCAAACTCTCTCAAAATAATGTTTCTTTATGCATAAAGTAAAATTTTATTTCAATAGGATCACAAAGTATACCAATTACATAAAAATGTTCATTTTTTAAAAATAAGTTCATGTATCTCTTAATTAATTATTAGGAAGTTTAGTTAATTTTTTCCCCTTTACCTCAGGATAGAATTGACTTTTTCTGTAAACTTCTACCCATTGCTCAGTTCTGTCCTCTGGGTCAAACAGAACAGCTTCACCCTTGTGAGCTTAAATGAAGCATTAAACCTCTTTGGGACTGAGTTTCCACTGTAAAACAAGGGGGTTGAAATAGATGACTTTTGAGAACCTTTCCAGCGCTAAATCAGTGCTTCTATAATCTTATTATTTCTTCCCCATGACAGCATTACAGACTCTTGAAGAAAGATATAATGACCCCTCATTTAGTTTTTTCTTGTCCAGGTCTCATCTCCAGTTCCTTGCAACTAATCCTTAGTTTAATATACCTTCTTCTTACCTGGTCACCCTCCTTTGAATGAGTCACAGATTATCAATATCCTTCCCAAAATACATTTTACAGAATCAGACAAATTAATATTGTGTTAGAATTCAGAATCTACTTTTAGATTTTTAACAACTTATTTCAATTTCTCCAGATAACCATAAAGGAGGAAAACACATTTTTATATAATGCTCTGCTTATGGTTACCTACCTTTAAAATATTGCAATAATAGAAGGGACTTCAGGAGATCAAATAGTTCAGTTCTCTAACTATAGGCACCTTGTTAAAGGTATTCCAGAGAAATGACTATAAACCTGCTCTTTACAGAGTTCCAGATTCAGTGACCTGATTCCATTGCAGTGTTAAATCACCTTGTGATCTATCTAAAAAAGTCCCAATATTAAATTGCCCTGCATTTCTTTCAAAGGGCTGAATTTTAAATAGGCTAGTCTCTGTCTCAAAAGGTTCTGAGTTCCTGAAGGGTCATCCAGTGCATCCTTCTCCCTTCAAAGATTACAAACATGCCAAAATTAATGAACAATATTTGTAGAGAGGGAAGGGTGGGTCAAAATCCTGTTTTTGAAGTGTCAAAAAAAGAGTCTAGGGCCTTCTTAGGTAACCTGATCTGTCTCTTCATCAAATATAGATAAAATCAGAAAATTCTGCCTTCAATACCATAGACCAATTAACAACAGATAAAGAATCAATCTGTTTGATCTATGGAAAGGAGAAACATTTATGACCAAAATGGATTATTTTGACTATATTTAATTGAAAAGTTTTTGCACTAATAAAACTAATGCTGCCAAGATAGAAGGAAAAGAGAAAGCTAGAAAGCAATTTTCAAGGTTAGGGATTCTGATAAAGGTCTCATTTCTAAAATATAGAGAACTGAATCAAACTTAAAAGGTTGTAAGTCATTCCTCAACTGAAAAATGATCAAAGGATATGAACAGGCAATTTTCAAACAAAGAAATTAAAGCTATATGTAATCACATGAAAAAATGCTCTAATTCATTAGTAATTAGAGAAATGCAAATTAAAACAACTATGAGGGTATTACCTCACACCTATCAGACTGACTAAGATGACTAAAAGGGAAAATGATCAATGTTGGAGAGGTTGTGGGGAAAATGGGACATTAATACATTGTTAGAGTAGCTGTGAACTAATTATACCATTCTGGAGAGCAATATGAAACTATGGTCAAAGAGCAATAAAACTGCTGCCCTTTGACCTTGCAATACCAATACTAGGCCTATGTCCAAAAATAAAATAATAAAAAAAATGGGTAAAGTCCCACATGTTTCAAAAATATTTATAGCAGTTCTTTCTGGCAAAGAATTGGAAATTGAGAGGATGCCCATCAACTGGGGAATATTGGACATGTTGTGTTATATAAATGTTATAGAGTACTATTGTTCTATAAGAAACTATGAATGATAGACTCTAGAGAAGCATGGAAATAATTGCAGGAACTGATGCTAAGCGAAGGGAGCAGAACCAAGAGAACATTGCACACATTATCAACAACATTAAGAGTTGACCAACTATGATGGATGCAGCTCCTCTCAGCAGATCAGAGATCTAGGACAACCCTGAGAGACCTGTTATGGACAACACAATCCTCATCCAGAAGAAAACAAAACAAAACAACTCACAAAATCTGAATTGATATTATGTTCACTTTTTAAAAAAAATTTCTCTTATGTTTTTCCTTCCTATTCCATGGCATTCTTTTCCCTTAGTTCTAATTCCTTTTACACAAAATTACTAATATGCAAACATGTTAAATGCAAATGAACATTTACAACTTTTATTAGACTGATGCTAAGGGGAGGGGGTGGGAAGGAGAGTGGTAGAAAAATGTGTAACTTATAAATATGCAAGTGGATGAATCTTAACAAACTTTTATAACATGTAATTGGAAAAATAAAAGAAAAAATAAATTTAAAAAAATTCTGCCTTCTCTCTTGCCTTCATTCTTCCTATGATATTCTTATTCACTTTTCTCTTGGAAGATCATGGAATCTGAGATGGAAGAATCACATAATCATAGATTCAGAACCACAAGGATACATTAGAGATTATCCGGTTCAACAATTTCATTTAATATCTGAGAAGACTGAGTTCAAGGAGATCACATTACTTGTCTAAAATTCCGCAGGCAGGAGAAAACTCAGAGATAACTAACTGATCATAGAGGATCAAAACTGAATGGAACCTTATAGACTGTCTAGTCTAATCTCATTTATAGCTGAGGAAAGTGAGGATCATCATTTGAGACTTTTCCAAGATAGAACAGGTAAAAATAACATCATATGTGTATACTTGCAAATGTATATCTAGATACACACACACACACAATATATGTTTGTATTAAAAGCTATTAAAATTTAAAATTGCACCAAGACTTTTGAGATATTACCTATGTTGGGGAAACAAGAAAAAAGAGACAGAGAAGGAGAGAGACACATAGTCCAAACACAGACACAGATAGGGACACAGAAAGAAAAAGGCCCAGAGAATTGAAGACAGAGACACAGAGTCAGAGACATGGAGAAAAAGAGAGGAAGAGACTGAGAGACAGAGAGGGAAAGAGAGACAGAAACAAAAACAGAGACAGACAAAAAGTGAGAAAGCAAGTAAGCATGTTAAATTTTATAAAGTGTTTTCCTCACAACCATCTTGTGAGGTAGATAGAAAAAGTGCTATTACTATCTTAAATATCATGAAGGAAACACTCTTATAATTTCCATGACATCCTTGATGTTTGATGATTTCTGAAGTGACATTTGAACTCAGGGCTTCTAACTGCCAATCTCGAACTCTTAGCTACGATGTCACCTTGCTGCCTGTCAGGTAGTAAGTTCGAGAACCAATATTTAAACCTTAATTTTCTGATAGCAAAGTTCCTACCATTATCTTTCCACTTACCATGCACCCCACCATCAACTCAGGACTTCCAAACCTTTCTACCTAACTTGAAGCTGACTTTCATGGTTTTCTCCCCTAACCAGAGTTTGAGCACCTTCTGTTCAGGAATTGGCTCATTTTTCTATTTGTATCTCTAGTGCCTAACATGTGCATGCCACATAATGCTTAATAAATATTTATTTATCCATTTAATTATTTGATTGTTAAATTCAACCTCTACCTGAACAAGAATATCTTTAGAAGATCTTTAAATTTACTTTAATTATAAGTTCGAAGTTCCTCTTCTTGATATAAATAATCTTTTCACTTTCCCTTAGAATTCTGGATTTCCTACCCATTGATCAGTCCTATTCTTCCCCTCAGAAGTCTCTTGAAATTCTCAACAACCTTACTTGGTTACAGAAGTGAAAATTAGATTCAGGCCTCTGTTCAGGGTTTGACCAGAGGAAGCAATATATACCCTTACATCAGCCTGCAGGTATTTGGTGACCTGTCTTTTCTCAAATTATAGAATGTCTCTTTTCAGCTAAATGCCCCAAGAAAATTCAATGCATAGGAAATAAAAGACAAGGAACTATTGTGTTTCTTTCTGACAAACATACAGACTCTTTCCTATCCTATACTCACTTTGAAATCATGTACATGATCATACCAAATATTTAGTTAACTCTTTGTCTCAGATATTACATCTTTTGACAGTGAAAATTTTTTTCAGTTGTTTTTCAGTAGCATCCAACTCTTCATGATCCCATTTGGAGTTTTCTTGGCAAATATCCTATAGTGGTTTGTCATTTACTTCTGTTCATTTTACAGATGAAGAAACTGAGACAAACAGTAAGTGATTTGTCCAGGGTCACACAGCTTGTAAGAGGCTGGGACCGGATTTAAACTCAAGTCTTCCTGACTCCAGGTCTAACTAAAGGATTTACACCCAGATTAGAAATTTTGATTTGGCTTGCCCACTATGTACATAGCCCAGGGAATCATAATATTAACTTCCATTTGTAATACTTTGAATTAACTTCCATTTGTAATACTCTTACTCATAGCAATTCTATGGGGCAGGTAATACAATTCTTGTTAGTCCCACTTTTAAAGATGAAAAAACTGAAAATCAGGGAAATATGATTTACCCAGTTTCCCATAGCTAAGGATTATGGAATTTTAAATTAAAAGAGACTGGAGAGATTGTATAGTTTAAGTTTAATTTTATAGAGGTCCATTTGGGTGGTGCAGTGAATGGAGTACAGAGAGTGGAATCAAGAAATAAATATTATTATTCTTACAGTGAGGCAGAATTAAAACCCTGGTCCCCCCATTCCAAGTTTAGCTTTTTTTTTTAACTAGACAACATTAGCCATACATTAATTTATAGAGTAATAAACTTACAAAATAGAAGATATGAAGTTACATTCATATGCCTCTATATATGTGTATGTGTGTGTATATATGCAAGATAATCAATTCTTGCCCTTAAGTCTCCAATTATGTTTTTCTATAATTAGTTGCAACCAAGACAATGAATATCTGAGAAAATAACAAATGGATACAATCCAAGAAGAATATGATTATTTAAATAAAGACTGTGACGTAGAAAACAATATTTGTGGTTTTGGTTTTTTTTTAATGACAAAGAGAAACATTGTTTTTAGAGCATCTAGAATTGTTGGCTGTATCTGCCACACAGATAGTAGGGAGTCAGTTGAAAAAATAAAGCCCTTAAAATGAGGATTACATTTAACACACGAAGCTACCTAAAAGGACTTTCTGGCTTTAATTCAGTGAGTTCCACTATTCTGGGAAATAATGTAGGCCTATGTTGTACCCATCCCTGTTTTCTTTAGTCTCTTGAGCTACCTTAAGCTCTTGATAGTAATAAAAGGCCAGGCAGAGCCCAGCATGCATTTAAAAACTACAATAGCTTGCCATTTCAGTCATGCTTCTTCACATTTGTTGGCAAGTCTTCCTTCAATCTCCTGCTTAGTTTCTTTGTATAAATAAGCTAATTAGGAAATGGATAGGTTATTGTGGACACCTGGATGTAACAAAAAACACAGCTCCAGGGAGGACTACACACAAACACACACACACACACACACACACACACACACACACACACACACACAAACATACACACAGACAGTACCTAATCTTAACTGGTTGTAAAATGGTGCCTGGAAACTGAAGGAATGAACAGGGCATGGTGGGATTGGACAAAGTAAATTCATTACACCATACAGTACAGTGGTGCTGCCCAGAGGGGGCACAGCCTGGCATACAAGGAAAAACCCAGTACAGGATTTTAGGCTAAGTGCTTTGACCAATCCATTCATTTTGGAGAAAAGCTTAATGTGAAAACACCACACAAGCTGCCCATCCCTGTGAATCCAGTGCTCCAGAATTCCTCACTCAAGCTCTAATCATCCCTTCCCCCCACCAAAACATGAAAAGATACATGCTGTGAAGTAGAATTTAGTCCCCAAGATATAGATAAAATGATAGACATCTGTCCTAATTGGTCACAATGAAACAGGGGAGCAATAATAAGAATAAATCATACAGGATGTACTAAAAGAGAGGCTGATGTTTAAAACCCCAAAACAATTAATCCCCAACCCCCAGCATGGGTTTATATTTATTACCAATAAAAATGATTATGTAGTACTTGGTGGAAAGAAATGCAGAATAAATGCTGGGTAATGAATACATTTGTATATTTTACATGGGGAGAAGCTAGAGTCCCACAGTACCCCTGATCGACACATTGCATACATGCAAATACATATCTAGAAATATGTTCTTATGCATAAATTCTCATTGCCATGCACACAATGTGTACACTGCAGGAAAGAATGGAGATCTTGGCCAAACAAGCCAACCCTTTCCCTAACCACTATGGGGGGGGGGAGCCATTTAGATGAAGAGATATAATTCAGTTATCTGGAGGTTAGATATTCCTAGCAAATACAAACAATAAGGCACCCACCACCACCACTACCACCACCACCAATTGCCTTGGGGCTTCTCTCAAGATACTCAATGTTATTTTGAGAAGGCTCAGCCATAAAGATGAGAACACGATTCTTTATGTTCATTTTCTTAACCCCACACAACCCACTTCTAGAGCAAATGCTGGTCTAAAGGAACCAGATCCACTAAACTATATTCTTAGACTTGCTAAGATAAAATTGGCACACATTTTTGAACCAAGAAGGTACCTCCTCCTCCCTTCATCCTCCTTGTTTCCTTTCCTTATCCTACCTACCTCTTTCTCTGTCTGTCTCCTTGGGTCACTGTCTCAATCTCTCTGTATGTCTGTCTCTGTCTCCCTATTTCTCTCCCCCCAACCACTCTATGATCTCCCTCTCTTCCTTCTTCTCTTCCTCTCTCCGCTCCACCTTCCTCCCCCCCACCTTCCTCCCCTCCCCCTCTTCCTTCTCCCTCCCTTCTCTCTCTCTCTCTCTCTCTCTCTCTCTCTCTCTCTCTCTCTCTCTCTCTCTCTCTCTCTCTCTCTCTCTCTCTCTCCACCGCACCCCCCCCACCTCTGTCTCCCTGGCTCACCCTCTTGCCAGTCTCGGGGAGAGCATTCATTGTATTGTTCCAGCCTAGGCTACAGAAAGGATTGACATGCCTTGAATTACACTATTGATGGGAAAGCCAACCAAGCAAAAATATATGCCAGCTCCAGAAGCCTCCACTTACTTACCCCGCGCAGACCAGAAGAAGCTGCTTCAAGGGGGGATAGGTACCAGTCGAATCCATGTTCCCTGGGACTGAGGAGGAGGAGGATGCTGCAGAGCCCAACATCAGCAGCGGATGCTCGAAGGAGGTCCTCCCCTCCCCACCCCGCTTTCCCCAGGCGGTGATGCTGAGAAGTGGAACCACCCTCCCAGCCGGAGTAATAGCAGCAGTGGCAGCAATCTGGCCCTGGCCTCCTCCCTCTTGGAGGAGGATGGGATGAGCTCAGAGAGAGAGCGCCTGGAACTTGCAGCGGGCACCGCGCCTGCCTCTTCCGGACTCCTCCTCTCCATCCCTCCCCCTCCCCTCCTGCCAGCTCCACCCCTGCTGCGGAAAGGAAGAGGCAGCAGCGGCAGCAGCTGGTTGTCATGACAACTGCCACAAGAAGGGAGCAGGGAAGATGAGCCAAGGAGAGAGGCTGGGGCAAATTGAACTGGAGATCAATCCATGCAGCCCTCTGGGAGGCCCCCAGGACATCTGATCTAGCCACTGAAGGGGCAGTGAAGAGGCAGAGGAATTGGTTTGGAATTCCCGTTCTGCCATTTACCAGCAGTGTGACCTACATCAAATTAATTTTCTCCTCTGGGCCTCAGTTTCCTCATCAGGAAAACGGGGATTATATTCTCGACCTTTCTGGAACTCTTTATCTAATTCTTACTTGAGTGAAGCGGGCAGCGCAGATACTGCTATGCTTATTTTATAAATGAGACTCAGAGTAGGGAAATAACTTATCCAGGGTTCCACAGTAACAGAACAAGGCTTGGAGGTTTAACTCTAGGCTCCTATTTTCATTAGATTAATATTATGTACACAGCCTACCACACAGGATTATTCTGCAGGTAAGCATGGCAGAATCATGGGATCTTGGTGTGATTATCAACTTGTAGTATCTATATCTACATAAATTCTTCACAGAAAAGAATGAGAAACAAAGCACTAAAACTGTTGATTTTTAATAAATTAACTAAAACCACTTTCAAAAATACTGGCTTGTGACCTTGGATAAGTCACCAAGTAACTCTCAGGACTCTAAGTATCTGGGTGACTACCTGCACTGGTAAAGGGTGTTCTGTCATCTAGAATTTACCTTTCCCTCATCCTTATCCCTTAAATTTTTTTTAAATATTAACAGTTTGATTTAAAAAAAAAACAAGAAAAGAGTCTGCATTTTCCATTTGGAGTTTAAGATGCAGTGTGACAAGGAATAAAGAGAAATGGACAAAGGAGTCTTGCTGACATGGATTGTAGTCTCAACTCTTTCAATAATTCCTTGGCAGTTTTAACTGAGACAGTACCTCATTCTCTCTGCCTCAGTTTCTTCAGCCTCATAAAAATAATTAGGTTTCAGTCCTCTGAGGAGATGATATATAAGATTACTTCTAACTCTAATGCTCTATGACATGGGATAGTTGCGGTCTTGGATATGCCACAGATTTTGGCCATTCACTTGACTCTGTGTCTCATTTTCCTCATCTATAAGGATAAAAGGATTGAACTAGATTGTTGCAGGTCTCTTCTAGCTTTAAAGTTCTAACTCTATGGTATCTGGGGAATGCCTGAAAATGGATGGTATTTCTACATAGATTTTTAATTCTATACAATTATATAAATACTTATAAAGGATCTACTATGAGCAAAGCAGCATACTAATTGCTACATATAATTCTGATGAGTTGTTTCAGTTGTGCTTGACTCTTCATGACCCCATTTGGGGTTTTAGTGGCAAAGATATTGATTGGTTTACCATTTCTTTTTCTAGTTCATTTTATAGAAGAGGAACTGAGGCAAACAGGATCAAGTGACTTTTGAGGGTCACACAGTTAGTAAAGTCAAATTTGAATGAGGTCGAAGTTGAACCCAAAGATGAATCTTCCTGACTCCAGCTCTGGCATTCTATCCATTGTGTTATCTAGCTACCTCACAATACCATATAAAAACAAAAATAAAATTCCCCATCCTTAGGGAACTTATATTCTACTTTTAAAGTTTATACAATTTCTGGCTCCCCAAAGCACATATTTATAGATTGTTCATTGAATGAGTATATAAATGTTTTGGACAGGTTCTGTATATAGAGAGGATCTGGGCCTAGAATGTGGTAGGAATAAAAGATGGAGTTGAACCATACTGCATAATTTACAAGTTGCTTTCATCAGTCCCAAGCTCTAGGCCGCTACAAAAGTTCATCTTTTTTAAATCTAATATCTTCCTAGTCAGCATAAATGCAAGCAAATCTTGGAATACCATAGTTTTAAAAGAATCTAATTTCTTTTAGAAACACAAAGGGCACTAAAGGTCAATAAAAAGATGACTATTGAATATAAGAAAACTGAAACTTATGTTAGGAAAGACATTAAGCACATATATGGCTAGGTATAGCTTTATACTTGGATATGAAGTTAGAGTGAGGTAAAAGATGATGGTTACAATGATATCATAAAATATTAAAAGAATGAGAAGACATCTAGTGTATGGATTGATGGAGCCTCTAAAGATCATTTATAGATAGAAAACATAAAAACCACAGTGTGTAAGGAAATGAATAGAAGGAAATCTTCACTAGTGGAGCAAGAATGCCCACTGATGAGATCTCAAATCCATTATGATATGAGAGTGTATGGTCAATCAACAAGCATTTATTATGTACTTACTAATGTGCCATTGTGTACTACTATGCTTTAAGTGCTGGGAATAAAAAAAATAAACTTTCAGTCAAGAAGCATTCCTATAATCTTGGAAAGCAACAAATCCACATATAAGTATATACAAAATATGGACAGTCAACACAAAATTTGACCAGGGTTGCCTAGACTTGATACTTGAAAAACATTCCTTTGGGAAGACTCATTATTTTTTTTTATCAATTTTTCAGTCATCTGACTTTTTGTGACCATTTGGGGTTTTCTTGGCAAAGATGCTAGAATGGCTGACCATTTCTTTCTCCAGTTCAATTTACAGATGAGGAAATTGAATCAAATACAGTTGAGTGATTTGTCCAGGGTCACAAAATTTAGGAAGTATCTGAAATTGGACCTGAACTCAGGAAGATGAGACTTCCTGATTCCTGGCCAAGAACTCTATCTACTGTGCCATGTACTTCCCATGATAGCTCTTTTCAAATATGATTTTTGAAGACTTTTCATGCAGTAGGAGGAGTCAATTCATTCTGTTTGACTCCAGGGAGGAGAACTAGTAGTAAGAGGAAGTTGCAAGGGGGTGGCTAGGTTGCTTAGTGGATAGAGCACCTGCCCTGGAGTCAGGAGTACCTGAGTTCAAATCCGACCTCAGACACTTAATAATTAACCTAGCTGTGTAGCCTTGGGCAATCTACTTAACCCCATTACCTTGCAAAAACAAAATAAAAAAGAGGAAGTTGCAAGAGGCAAATTTAGATTTAGGAGTATGTTATATTGGTAGAATATTTAACAAGCAGTTCTCAAAAATAAATGTATTCACAACACATTTTTAAGTTTTGTCTGATTTATTATCATTCTCTCCATCACTTTCTTATTTCTAGAAAACTAATAATTATAATTATTATGAATATATAATGATTTATATATATATAATTATAAATCAACTCTATTTGATTCAGTTTTCTCATCTGTAAAATGAACTGGAGAAGGAAATACAAATTTCCAAGGTGTAAATGCTCACACTGACAATTTAACAAATGTCCCCCCACCCCCACCCAGAAGCTGGCTCCAGCACATTTATAGCTTAATTTCAGAAACTTAAAATTTCTACCAATTAGAGTTGTCTAGAATTGTAATGTTATGTCTGAAGAGTTGGTGGGTTCTCCCCACCCACCTTGGTCATCTTCAAACATCTTCAAACAAAAGGAGTGCTGCTTGTGTTCTCTCACAGACCAGAGTACAGACAAAGAGAATAGTCATAATCTCTCATAAATTGAAAGAATTGAAACCTTGCAGGTCCCTAGAAGTATCTCTGAAAATAGCTTCAAAAGCTTGGGACTGCGTGCCCTCCACCTTGGAAGCAGAGTCCCACCTTAACAAAGGGTTAAAATCAAATCATAGGCTTGGGAAATGAGCAAACAACAGAAGAAAATAAAATCCAACTATAGGCAGCTGCTATGGTCATTTGGAAGATTAAAATACACAGAAAAATATAACAAAGTCAAAGCTCCTATATCCAAAGCCTCAAGGAAAAATATGACTTGGGCTTAGGCTGTGCAAGAGCTCAAAAAGGATTTTGACAATTAAGACTATGAGAGATAGAGGAAAAATTGGGAAGAGAAATGAGAGGGATGTGGGAAAATCATGAAAACTGAGTCAACAGTTTGGTGGAGAAATAACACCTTAAAAGACTGGGTCATGGGGCAGCTAGGTGGTGTGGTGGATAAAGCACCGGCCCTGGAGTCAGGAGTACCTGGGTTCAAATCTTGTCTCAGACACTAAATAATTACCTAGCTATGTGGCCTTGGGCAATACACTCAACCCCATTTGCCTTGAAAAAAACCTAAAAAAAAGACTGGGTTAAATGGAAAAAGAGATCCAAAAAAAAATCAATGAGGAGAAAAAAGCCTTAATTAGCAGACTGGCCAATTGCAAAAGAATATTCAAAAGCTCACTGGAGAAAGTAATTCCTTAAAATATAGAATGGAGTAAAGGGAAGCTGAAGATTTATAAGAAATCAGAAAACAATAAGCAAAACCAAAAGAAATAAAAACTAGAAGAAAATGTGAAATATCTCATTGGAAAAAGAACTGATCTGGAAAACAGATCCAGAAGATATGATTGAAAAATTATTAGACCACCTGAAAGCTATGACCAAATAAAGAAAATACTATTTCAAGATATTTCAAGACATTTTTTCAAGAAATTATCAAGGGAAACTGCCCTGGTATTCTAGAAGCAGAGGGTAAAATAGAAATTGAAAGAATTCACTGATCACTCCCTGAAAGAGATTCCAAAATGAAAACTGCAAAGAATATTATAGCCAACTTCTAGAGCTCTCAAGTCAAGGAGAAACTACTGCAAGCAGTCAAAATTACTTGTCATTTTGATACTTTGGGGACTCTTCCTGAGGATTTTTTTTTCATTTTGGAATGTATGAATGAAGAAGCATTTGTGAAGTGACTAGTACAGATTATATTCTCTTCTTGAAAGGAATTTATTCTGATAGATATGATCTTCTTTAGTAGAGAAGGCAATGGTACTGTAAGATGTAAGTGTCCCTGGGGGCAGGGAGAAGGATATAAGGCCTGTACTTGAGATGCCTAGGTCATAATCCCTACCTTACAAGGAGCAAATCATAACCTCTCTGGCTTTTGTTTCATCATTTGTAAGTTGAGCAAGTATGAGAAAGAATTGGAAACATGGCATAGCAGGAAAAACCTTGGATATGAAATCAAAGACTTGAATATCACCTCTGCTGCCTCCTACACAATCTTGGGCAGATCAACCCAACTCTATGAATTCCATATCCTAGATGAATGAGCCTGGAATATGAAGAAAAACGTGGACAACATCTCTGCTGCTTCCTACACTGCCTTGGACAAACCACACCATCTCTAAGGACTCCATTTTTCTATCTCTGAAAAAGGAAATGGTGTTGAACTAAAAGATCTCAAAAGCCTTTTTAGTTGAAATTCTCTCTGAGATCTCAGGTCCATTTAATGTTTGATGAAAGATTAGGGGCAGCTAGGTGATGCAGTGAATAGAGCACCAGCCCTGAAGTCAGGAGAACTTGAGTTCAAATCCAGTCTCAGCCACTTGATAATTACCTAGCCCTGTGAACTTGGGCAAGGCACTTCATGTCATTGCCTTGAAAAAATAAAAAAAAAGGTTAGCTTCCTTGCTTTTTCCCTGAAATCAAAGTCCTACATGAACCTTAAGACCCATATATATTCTTATCTCTTGGAAAGAAAATACCTCAAAAATGTATCACCCTTCTATATGCAGGCCCCAACTCATCCTATTTTGATTATCACACCAGACCAGAGACTAAGTCGCCTACCCTCTCACCAACTGTCCCTAATACCTCTTCCTTTTGCTCAGATATTGAAGTCAATATTATCATTGCTTCTATAAAGGGTTAATCATCTTTTCTATTTTTGTGGTTCCTCTCCAGAATTCCTGTGATTCTGCCTATGTTTCTCTGCCTTCTACTGGTCATTACTTTTGACTCACTCATATCCACTCATATCAGCCTATACTTCCTCTGACCCTATTCTATTTTACCTCATCATTTCATTGTAACTTGTTCTATGGGTAACAAACTTTCCTTCATATTGTAGACCTATGAAGCTTTATCTTCCACCAGAGAAGATAGTTTGTTTCAACTTTGAATTCAATTATATATATATATGCTATTATCCCCCAATGGAACATCTGTAAAGGACTATTTTATTTTTATCTTTATATAACTATTTTATTTTAGGGGGTTTTTTGCAAGGCAAATGGGGTTAAGTGGCTTGCCCAAGGCCACACAGCTAGGTAATTAATTAAGTGTCTGAGACTGGATTTGAACCCAGGTACTCCTGACTCCAGGGCCAGTCCTTTATCCACTATGCCCCCTAGCCACCCCTATCTTTATATAACTAGACCTAGCACAATGTTTGGAACATAATAGGTGCTTAATAAATGTTGTAATGGAACTAAAATTAGATGAAATCCCTTCCAGGAAGCCTCCATTGACTAATGAATCTTTATAGTGGACTTCCTCTAGTACTAAAGAATTAAGTCTTCCATATCATCAGGTTATCTTAGAATTTTTCTATTAATATAAATACAGCAACAATAGTAGTTGACACTTATAGTTTAATATATAATGACAAAAGAACTTGGGTTCAAGACCCAGTGAGGATTGAGACTGATGGGGTCTGTAGAGGGAGGAAATTAGGGGATTCTTGAAGAGATAAATGGAATGGGGATGAAAGGGTGCAGGAAGAAGATAATAATGTTTGTCCTTCATTTTTGAAGAAGAGCATGACATCAGGGAGGTGATGCTATGACAAGCATGTGAATTGGATTTGAAGGAGGGGCTGCTGTGCTAGGTCACCAGCCTCACTTTCTCCTCCAGAATCATCTGGGTCCAGTGACCAGATATGGATCAGGACAACTGGAGATGGCCCTGGATGCAAGGCAACTAAGGTTAAGTGACTTGCCCAAGGTCACATAGCTAGTGTTAAGTGGCAAGTGTCTGAGGCTGGATTTGAACTCCTATCCTCCTGAATCTTGTGCCACCTAGCTATGCATAGGGGGAAAAGAAAAGATAATAGGGATGTGTTAAAAAGAGAAGCAGAGAAAAAATAGTGAGTAAACATGGAGGGAAATACACAAATAGTAATTGTAATTTTGAATGTGCTGACAGGATTTTTAGCAGTTTTCTATGTGATGGGAAAGAACTAGAAATTGTAGGGATCATCCTTAACTTGAACTTCACACTATAAATCCTCAATGAGAATGGTGAATAATTTTGGAGTAGATGATTCTCAATTTTTTTGCCCTGTTTGTATTGAAGATCAAAGAGAAGTTTGCTGAACAAGATTGTTTCTTAAAGCTTTCAAAAATTTTGCATAATTTTGACATATTCAAGGGAAATAATCTTTGATGGTCACTCTTTGAGATATTTTGAGAATAAACACCTTGATACCTTAGAAATTGCATCACCTCCAGCATATATCACCATTAGATTTACCTTTCTAGTTCACTTGCTGTTTCCATCTTTTTCTTCCCTGCCATTTCCTCTCCCTAGCACATTGGAGACTTGTTATATCATTGTCTGAATGTCACCTTATTGACACATTAGTCACCTTATTATGAAGAGATTTCATTTTGCAAAATTTTGGCCAATCTTTCTCATATCTCATGATTATTTTTATCCTGCTGTCAACCACATTTCCCCTTGAAATATTGTTGCTTAGTTGGGTCTCTTGGGGGCGTGGGGGCAATTGGGATTGAATGACTTGCCCAGGGTCTCATAGCTAATGCCAAATGTCTGGGTCCAGATTTGAACTCAGGTTCTCTGTCTCCAGGGCCAGTGCCCACTATCCACTTTAAAAAAAACTTTCTTTAAACTTGCTTTTCCTTCAACTGCTTCTGGCTATTTCATGACAAAATTGCACAAAATCTTAAATGAATTTATATTCTAAACTGATATTGTCCTCAGCTGCCATACTTCTTTATCTGTCAGCGGTCAAGCCTTTCCTGACTGCATCCCTTTCTAGGCTCTTCTTCAATACTCATTTTGACAATTCAACAATAAAGTCTAAACTTCTTTAACAAAAGAGGTTGTGAGACTTAAAGGATAGAGAACTAGAGCTCTAAAGACGTTGGTTCAAGTGTCATCTCTGACACAGACTGATAGTGTCACCTGCAAGTCACTTAATCTTGCATAGTTTCCAGTTTAAGAAAAGGTGTCAATTTGCATTGTTAGAGAAAATTTATCAGTGAGTGCTTTCTAGAATGATAAAGTCACAGACTTGTTTACTTTCAACCTCTTTAGATTGTCCCAGTTTTTTAAAGGCATCAAATAACTCTTTTAACACCAGAGGTCCAGGACCTCAACTGATGCAAAAAATAATTATAGTTTTACATTGAAATAAAAATCATCATGCTAACTGAATTTTCCTTGCATTATGATAAAAAAATCATACTGTCAATTAACACTGCTTAGTCCTTTGAGGTATTTGCTCTAATCATTAGAAGTATCCAAATTAAATTCCATTCCTTCCAATCTTAATTAGGTCATGTAAGAGTTATTTTGATTATATGCTAACTTTTGCTCATTTGTATTCTTTTTTCCTAGATTTGTATCAATTTTTATCTTATTCTAATTATTTGTTGCCTGACTGTACATGGATAGTTGATTTAGGGATGACTCCCACATTAACAATGGTCTGTTTCCTCTCCAAAAAAAATACAATCAAATTTCTTGTCCAGTTCTAGGACTTAACAATTCCTCTTGACTAAAATATTCATGTAGTTATGAGGCTTCCATGTATCCTATAAGACTTTATCCTTTCTTGTTTCTAATTTCTAAATCACATTTTACAATTCCATCTTCTATGGGAAATGGAAAGCTTTGCATTAGTTACCAAGAAGCAAAATAGATTTTGATTTAATTTCAAGGGTTTTACTGAGTTCTGCATAGAATTTCTCTACCTCTTCATCCTCTATAACAGATGTTGGTACATAAGGTGCAATCATTTTCATGGTGCTATTTTTATAAATGCTTATCATGAGCACCGCAATATAAAATGACTGAACATCCCGTAAAGAAATGTTTCCTGATGTCTCTGGATGCATGTTGAAAATCAGCTCCTTTGTTTTATTCTCCAGGGACAGCTGGTAAGCATCCTTCTATTTAACTGAAGTTTCCTTTTGTCTTGGTTTCTTTTATAAAAAATATTCAAGATCAGTTCAATTCATTTCCAAATCTGTATCTCATATGTTGGTCATTGGGCAAGTACTTCATATTTAGGGAAACAACAGCTAAACCAATGTTTATGGATAATCTGAAAAAACAACTACTAAACAACCTCTGTGTGATTACCTGCTAGCCCCCCTTTTCTGCCACTCTGACACCATGAAAGCAGAAGTACAAGTCCTGAGGGCCACATTGTACTTTTCTTTGTTTCATTTGTTGCAATGGTCAAACAGTGGAAACCAAGTGTCTAGCTCTCGTGATGAAGCTCCTTGTCCTGAGGAAACTTGAACCTCCTAGAGGAAGGCACTCTGTTTCAGAGCCCAGATCTCAAACCCTTCTAGCACGATCAAACATGACAGTTATCATTAAGAGGGAGGGCTTTGTAAAAGGGTTTATAATTATAATAAAAGGAAAAAATAACTGACATTTATATTCTACTTTAAAAAGATCAGTTGCTTTGTGCATATTATCTTTCTTCTGAATGTCATGTCAACTTAGTATGAATATTATTATATCTATGAAAGTTCAAAGGTCAAAGGACAAACACAGGGAGCAAGCTATCCAGGTAGCAAGTGTTTAAGATGAATTTGAATCTGAAACTCCTTATCCTAGGTTCGAGGTCTTTCCATTATACTACATTGCCTCTCTAGATACATTCCTCTGTTGCTTTCTTCTTAACCCACAGATATTAACACAGTTTTAAGCACAATGTTCATACTCAACAGGGGCTTATTCTTTGATTCATTAATCCTTCTAACTATAAAAGTTATTTTCATAGATGGATTACTGACATTGGCAAACTGGGGTCTTTCCTCATGGTTACTTTTTGGAGAATGCCCTGTTACTCTTTGGAGAATGCCCTGATCTCTTTTTGTTTTTCTGTGACAGCTTATACTGAATCATTTTTCCTAAAATGAATACAATCATGTAGTGAATATGAATAATGAATAGTTTTTGCCTTGAACAGATTAGTTTAAATATTATAGAATACTTTCATTTTTAAGTCCACAATCATAGAATTACAGAATCTTACAGATTACAAATTATAGATAGAATTGATCTCAGCTACCATATAATCTAGCCAGAAACAAGTGTCCCATCAACCACATCACTGAGAAGTGGTTATCCTTTCTCTCCTTGAAGACTTCCAGTGAAGATCCAGAAACAAACCAAACTTATTTTAGAACTCCTCCCTCACATAAAATGTATTGTAAATCAAATAATCTTTCAATGACAAAATCATGCAAAACATTGACACTTAGAAAAATCATATGCTGTTAAGGATATTGGTACCTATGTTCTCCTAATGCCTGGTACAGAAAAAAATGATTGCTCCCATCTGTTGCTTTTTATTCTTCACTTTACTAGTTTTGTGCACTATGGAAAAGCAAATGTTACTGAAGTATATTATTAACTATTCAATTCAAATGCTACCTCTTCTATGAAGCTTTTTGTGATTTTTTTTATCCCCCATCCTCTCATAATACTTTGCATCTGTTTATAGCACATATCACATAATATTTTGTATAGTGTTGGTTTTTATTCTTGCTTTCTCTCTTCTTCCAGATGGCAAGTTTCTTGATAGAAAAGGTGAAAGGATAATGATATTTGCCCTTCGTTCTTGAAGACCACAACATCAGAGAGGTGATGCCATGACAAGCACATGAATTGAATTTGAGTGAGGAGGTGCTGTGCTAAGTCACCAGCCTCAATTTCTCCTCCAGAGCCATCTGGATCTAGTGGTCAGAAATGAATCAGGATGACTGGAGATGATCCTGGATACAAAGCAATCAGGGTTAAGGTACTTGCCCAAAGTCACCCAGCTAGTGAGCATCAATTATCTGGGATTGGATTCAAATTCCTGTCTTCCTGACCCCAAAACCAGTACTCTATCCACTTGTACCATCTGGTTGCCAAGATCAAAGGAAGCACTGTCTTGTATACATAATAAAGCATACTGTACTTGGGAAAAGAAAACATGGCATCCAATTCCACTATT
Source organism: Macrotis lagotis (assembly GCF_037893015.1). Lineage (NCBI taxonomy): Eukaryota > Metazoa > Chordata > Mammalia > Peramelemorphia > Peramelidae > Macrotis > Macrotis lagotis. The sequence goes on from NC_133658.1 coordinate 367,303,628, forward strand.
TATTATCTGAAAGACATTGGGTAAGTCATTTAGTTTCCCAGGACCTATACACTCACTTATAAATGGAACTCCAAATATTTGTCCTTACAACCTATTTCACAGAGTTTATTTGAGGATTAAATGAGATAATTCGAAATATAACCTTCTGTAAAACTATAAATTACTGCACATTTATTTAACATGATGGTAGGTGTAACAGCAGAGAAGGTAGTTTCTCTTGATGAGTTCAGTTTCCCAGGCCTAGACAAACTACACTGTCAGGTACTCAAAAAATTTGTCTTAGACTCTTCAAAGGGTTGTTTCTGTTAAGAGGACTGCCACCATTCCCTAGTCACACAGATATGTAATCTCAGAATCATCCTTAACTCTTCCTTCTCCATCAACCTCCTACACCCATTCAATTACTAAATTCAATTACCTTGACCTCTCTCATATCTGCCTCGCTGTCACATTCACAAGACCATTGCCTTAGTTCCTTTTCCAGTGACCCATTAAAATAGCTTCCTAATTGCCTTCCCCATTTCTTCTGGTCTTTCTCTTCTCAATCCAATCTCCTCACATATGTCAGTCACATAATCATCCTAAAGCACAGAGTCTAGCCATATTACATTTCCACTCAAAAACCTTCAGTGCTTCTCTGTTTCCTGAAGAAGAAAATCAAAACTCCTCACCCTGGAATGTAAGGCCCTTTCTAACTTTCCAGCTGCATTTCATAGGATTCTTTTTGTGAACTCTCCATTCTGGGTAAAACTGAACTATGTGTTCAGCCCTCCTCTGCATCCATGCATGCATACAAACCATTTCTCATGCAGAATGCATTTTTCTCTTTTCTTTCCTAGAATCCTGGTCTTCTTTAAAAGTCTTCCGATCAACTGATAACCCCTCCAGAAAGCCTTCCTTCCTCCCTGCTCTCTTCAAATTGTTAATGCATTTCCTAACCTCAGATTTTCTGATTTTTATTTATCTATGCACAGGTTAAGTCATTTATCCCTTGAGAGCAGGGATTGTTTTGTTTTTTACTTACTATTCTTTACAACTTAGCCTACTGCCTTACACACAGCTGACTACAATTAAATTTTATAGAATTGAATTAGATTCTCTTAAACTAATTTAAGAGAATCTAATTCAATTCTATAAAATTTAAAAAAATGTATCTGTGATCTTACTGATGGGGATAATATAATATTGCATACTGCAACCTATCCTATACCTTCCTATCCTATGTAGTTCTTATTCATACCCACACATAAAATCTTCCAAAGGATACTGGCAATTTGATCAAGATCTCTTGACATTGCATAGATATAAATGGAAAATATAGACTATCTGTCCATAGACTATCAGTCCTCATTCTCACTATGTGACAGTCTTTCCTTCACTTTTATTTATATATTTTTACCCTCCCTCTCCTAAGCATAAACACTTCTTTATTTGTGAAATGAAAATGATATAGTCTATTCATGTCCACTATGTATTTACTATTGCCCTTTATATGACCCAGAGCTTCAATTTTTAAAGAGTCTATTGCAGGGGCAGCTAGGTGGCATAGTGGATAAAGCACTGGCCCTGGAGTTAGGAGTACCTGGGTTCAAATCCGGTCTCAGACACTTAATAATTACCTAGCTGTGTGGCCTTGGGCAATCCACTTAACCCTGTTTGCCTGGCAAAAAAAAGAGTCTATTGCAAACATGATTCATACCATATAGCATCAATAGAAGTTTACTGATATTTAAAAACACACATGCATACTTTTTTCTAGGAGACTTTTAAGGTCATTAAAAGCACTATACAATTTCCCAAAACCAAGCCAGAGCACTACTCTTCTTCAGTTCTGGGTTCTAATAATCATTCATCTGAAATGTTGGTTTAATATTTGTATAGATAGATAGATAGATAGATAAATAGATAGATAGATAGATAGATTTGGATACATGGATGGATGGATGGATAAATGGATGGATGGTTAATGATAGAGAGATCTTCTGACAGGCAGGCAAACAAAAAGATAAACATTCAGCAGAAGATAGACAGATGGGTGATTATAGATAGATATATAGATAGAAATAGATATAAAAACACACAAATACATATACATGTAGAGAGAGAGAGACACTCAGAGATAGAGAGACAGAGACAGAGAGACAGGCAGAGACAGAGACAGAGACAGAGAGAAAAAGAAGAGAGAAAAATTCTATGACCTAATTAATAATCATTCCACTGCATATCATAGTCTGGGCAAGAGACATTCTTTATCTATTTCGTTTTTCTTGCTTGGATAGTAAGGCTGACTCTTAATTCTTAATTATTCTAGGAATAAATGTTAAGAAAGAGTTTGGATGAGAGAAGAAATGGAGTCTAGGAAGAAATAATATATGTCTGAGGGTGATATTTTCTAAATTACCTTCTTCATGCAATCTTTCTTGATTTCCCCAAACCCACAGAAAACCACTAGTATTTATTTTGTATTTACTAATAAATGTACATAACTCCTCTTCTAGAATGTAAATTTCTTGTGGAAAGGAGTCATTTTACCTTTCCCTTTGTGTCCCCAGCCCCAAGTTACAGTGCCTAGCACACTGTAAATGCTTTTTGAGTATATATAGATCATAAGAACATAGACATGCAAGACACCTCAAAAGCCATTCGGTCCAATCTGTTCATTTTATAAATTAGAAAACTGAGGCCCTGAATATTTATTTCAAGGTTAGATGAGCAATAAGCAGTATCAGAAGTGGAATTTGATCCTAGGTCTGACTGCCTCTTTAGAAACAGCAATTCCTTATGGGATATTTGTCAGATGAGTTTCTTCTACATTTTCTGGAAATTTTTTTGATGAGTTTTTAAATATAAAAACAGCAACAACAGCAATAATAATAACTGTTATATGTTTTAAGGTTTGCAGAGTATCTTACACATTAATAACTGAGAATTAAGTTCTTTGATCTTTTTATTTCCCAATGTCAATCTTTGGAAAGTCCTAAATGAAAAGAGGAGGAATTCAAACTTCAAGATTGTTGTGACCACTGAAGGAGCTGAAGAAAGTAAGGAAAAAAACCTGAAGACTGAGGAATAAATGTGAAATTATTTTAAGGGAGAAAACATATGGGGTATACTTGTGGTCCTAAGCCTTTTTTTGTATTTTAATAAAGAAAAATCAATCAACATTTTCACACCAAATCACTATTTGAAACACATGCAGGGGCAAAATTTTTCTTGTTTGTTTATTTTGACTGAGTCTGTGACTTTATTATTATGCCTGGTGAGAAACTTCCTCCACCAATGCTTATAGAACTCCCCCTCCCAACCTTTTCCCCTTCCAATTTATAATCTTAGAGAGATGGGGTACCAAGTGATTATGTATCAGAGGTAGGTCTTGAATCAGGTCATCCTGACTCAAGGGCCACCTTCCTCTTTAATGCAAATAAAATAAATAAATATTTTAGAACATCTCAAAGTTGAAAGAGATATTTTTTGTTAGTTCCTTTATAAAAGACTTCACACAGAGATTTTAGATATTGCTAAGGAAAAAATGAATTATATACTTCTATGTGTCTGGAATGAGAGAAGACTCCAAGACATCTGAAGATGTTTGGGGATAAAATTAGATAAATAAATGGATCCAGGTATTTTCTCTCTCTCTCTCTCTCTCTCTCTCTCTCTCTCTCTCTCTCTCTCTCTCTCTCTCTCTCTCCCCCTCTCTCTCGCCTTTGTGATATTTCATATTGCTATGACTTATCTTTATAAAGTCACTAAAAATCTCCCTTTAATTGGAATGGGAAGCAGCTTTTCTGTCATTCCAGACTGTCATGTCCTTTCTCAATTCTCATTTTCCATCAGAATAGAAATAGAGTTGACACATTAAGCCTGGGGGCTTGAAACAGAGCTCAATGGCAGCGAAGGTTGTAGTAAGTGACTAATGCAAATCTCAGCCTCCATTCTTGGCTTGATTTAAAACTAGAATAGCTAGAAGAGGAAAATCTGATTTTGAAACTCAGGTGTAATTTAATCCCTTGCTCCTGCTGGGCCCATATTACTTGGTGAAATCTCAGTATTGAAGAATAGGGAGCAGGAGCCACATGCAGTTAAAGATGTCTCCCCTAAACTCATTTCAGTTTTATTCTTTTTTTTACATTTTTGCTAGGCAAATGCGGTTAAGTGGCTTGCCCAAGACCACACAGCTGGGTAATTATTAAGTGTCTGAGACCGGATTTGAACCCAGGTACTCCTGACTCCAGGGCCAGTGTTTTATCCACTGTGCCACCTAACCACCCCTCAGTTTTATTCTTTATGCACTGGGGAAGGGGAGGAATGGATAGAGTATCTCACTGAGGAATATTAATGTTAAAAATTTGAGCTTATGTTCTAGAATGATATATGGAATTATACCATGTAACTATTAAATATTATCCAATCTTCTTTTCTTCTCCAAATATGTACTCAAGTTTAATAAAGAAAACTGGCACCTTCTATGACTGGGAATTGTTTTAAGTACTCTACATATAAAGAAATAATATATATATATATATATATATATATGCTAACTGATTTCAAGAGTGCTGGCATTTGGGGAATCAGGAAAGACCTTGGATAGGAGGGAGCACTTGAGCTGGGCTTAAGGGGACCTAAGGTTTGTAAGAGGTGAGAAGAAAGTGCATGTGCAAAGACTTGGATATAGGACATGGAATGTTTAGCTTGGGAAAAGCAAGAAGATAAATCTGGTTGCAATGTATAGTCCATTTAGGGTAGTTGATGTGTAATAAATTTGGAAAAATAGATTGTCAGATTATGAAGAGCTTCAATAGCAGAGAAATTTCTGTATTATCCTAGAGGCAATAGGGAGCCACTGGAACTTTTTGAGTAGGAGAGTGACATGGTCAAATCTGTACTTTAGGAATGTCATTTAGGCTGCTTGATGGAGGATGAATTCTCTTATAAATTTTTCATTCTTTCTCAACCCTCCCATTGTTTTCCCTTGTCCCACCTATTTAACTAAGATCTTTGCCTCATATTTTGCAGAAAAAAGAGGTTATTTATTTATTTACTGTGAAATCTATCTTCTCTCTCACATTTTTCATTTAAAGACTTTTGTTTACTCTTTCCTTCTTTACCCTTGATTTACATGAAGCAAGTTTATATTTACCAGAGTTAAATCCTTGACCTGTTCAAGTGATCCCTCCAACAAATTGTCCCCTTTGTCATCTTCACACTATCATTTCTTTTCAATCTCTCCCTGACTACTAACCCATTCCCTACTGCCCACAAATTCAGCCATATCTTCCCCATTCTGAAAAAAACTTCTCATTTGATCCCTTCATTCACACTCTCATCCTATATCTCTTCAGTTCTTTGTAACTAAACTCCTCAAAAAGATCATTTATAATCAGTGTCTCTTCTGTCCTCTCACTTTTGTTACATCCCTTAACATCCCAGCTTCATCTTCTCCCAAAATTTCCTTTTCTGAAGCTACCAAATTCAAAGATCTTTTCTCAGTCTTCATTCTCCTTAACTTCTCTTCAGCCTTTGGCCCTACTGATCATTGTATCCAACTTGACACTCTCTTCCCTCTAGTTTTTGGGTCACTATTCTCTCTTAGTTCTCCTTCTAACTATTACACCACCCCTCTGTTTCCTTTGCTGTATCTTAACCTAGATCATGTCTTTTAACTGAGGTAGCCTTCAGGGGTCTGTCCTGAGACTTCTCTTCTCCTTCTACATTATCTGACTTGATGATCTCATGGATTTCCTCATCATATTTGGTAGATTTTCAAATCCACCTATCCTGCATCAATCTTTTTGCTGACCTCCACTGTTGCATCTACAACTCCCTTTCAGATATCTCAAACTGAATATTTATTTGATAGACATCTTAACCTAAACATATACAATATAGGACTCATTTTCTTTTCCCATAAACCTTCCTCCCTCCACCTTCTTTATTATTATAAAGGTTAATAGCATACTTTTAGTAATCAGTAGTTCGGTAACCTAGGAATCATCCTTGACTGTTCCCCATCTCTTATCCCCTAAATCCTACCTAAGGTCAACCAAATATACTTCATTCTTCTTCAACATTGCCACCACTTCATGTGATGATCATCAAGTGAAATAATATATAGAAGGAGAAGAGAAATCCTCTGAGGGATCCTATATTAGAAGACATGATTTAGATGAGACAGCAGAAACAAATGATGCAGAGAACAAGTAGTCAGGTATTAAAATAGCCTGTTGTTGGCTCTTCCTGTCAGCAGTATTTCCCTTTGCCAATTCCATCCAGCCACCAGAATGATTTTCCTAAAACACAATTCTAACTAATATCATTCCCCTACTCAATAAACTCCAGTGGTTCCCAATTGCTTCCATGATAAAATTCAAAATTCTCTGGCAGTCAAAAGCCTTTCATAAGTTAGGTCTCTCCTATCTTTCCACTCTTCTTGTACCTTATTCCCCACCTTGTACTTTTCAATCCAATCTAGCCTCCTGGCTGTTCCATAAACAAGATATTTCAAACCCTTAGTTCAGGGCATTATTTCTGTTTGTCTTTCATTGCTGGAAAATTCTTGTTTCTCAGTTCTGCCTACTCAGGGGATATGGAACTGGTACTTTTTAGAACAAGAAATCAAAGTTTCTATAGTCATAGAGTTATGAAAAATGTTCTAAATCACTATTGATTGGAGAAATGAAAATTAAGATAATTTTAAGATCCTACCTCATACCCCTAAGAAATAGCAAATGCTGGAAGGGATGTAGGAAAATTGGTGCATTATTAATGATTTACAGAATTGCGAACTTTAACCATTCTGTAGAATAATTTGGAACTTTGCCCGAAAGGATATAAACTTTGTATGTCCTTTGATATGACAGTGTCACTACTGGGTCTGTATCCTAAAGAGATTTGCGAAAAAGAAGAACTTATATGTGGAAGAATATTTGTAATAGTTCAGTTGTCACAGATGGTTGTGATGGAACACTATTGTGATATGGGAAACTAAAGGAGAATGAAAAAGTTAATTTCAGAAAAAAAATAGTGGGAGGACATGTAATGAACAGATTCAGGGTAAAATGAACAGAACCAGAAGAACATTGTACACAATAATAGCAATATTGTAATGATGATTGACTGTGAAAGACTAAACTCCAACTCTAATTGATACAATGATTTAAAACAATTCAAGTCTCTTAATGAGAGCTGTTACTGTTCTACAGAGAAAGAAGTGATGAACTCTTGAGTGCAAACTGAAATATAATTTTCTAATATGAAAAGAAGTTTTGCATATTTTCACATGTATATGGGTAATATATTGCTTGATTTCTCAATGAGTATGTGAGAGGCTAAAGGGAGGGAGAAAATTTGGAACTCAAAATTTAAATTTTTTTTTCAATAAATAATGATTTAAAAATTCCAAAAAAACCTTTGTCTGTTGATTTCTCTAGTTTTCTTTAAATCTCAACTAAAATCTTGTCTTTCATCTTTTAATTCTAGTGCTTCCTCTTTGTTAATTATTTTCTATTTATTGTGTATATATCTTGTTTTGCATATATATTTGAATGCATGTTGTCTTGTAAGCATCTTGAAGACTAGGTCCATCTTTTGCCTCTTATTCTATCACCAGTACCTGGCACACAGGGGTGCTTAATAAATGTTTATTTATAGATTGATTGACTATAGGAGAGCCAATACAGAGAAATGAATTGAGAAACTTTGCAATAGTCTAGGTGAAAGATCTGAGACTTTGAACAATACAAAGAAGTGAACAAGAATTTGTTAAAAGAAATTATATGCCAGAATGCTGGGCCCTTGGAATAAAAAGAAAAGAAAAATATGGCATCTGCTCTCCAGATGTTCATATTTTAATGGGGGACACAATGTATACATGATGGTGTGTGTATGAGATATTTACTGGATAAATGTTAGGTAAGCATATATGTAAGGCACCAGCAGTTTGTGGGAGGTGGGAGGGGATGAGGAAGGCTTCTTGAAAAAAAGGATGCTTTGGTTGAATTTTTAAAGAAGAGAAAGGAAACCAGGAGGCAGAGGAATGGAGGAAGCACATTCCAGACAATTGGTGAGAAAGGCATCGATTTGGGGAAGTGAAGCTTGTCACGTGTTGGGGATAGCAGTGAGACCAGTATGACTAGAATGTAGAAGTCTAAATAGTAAGCAGGATGTAAAAGTAGGATGGAATTATATTGAAGACACTAAATAAGAACAGATTTTTATATGTGATTCTCTCCTTCTATATATATTATACATGTGGTCATACAAAATATATTTCCATATTGATTGTGTTTCAAAAGAAGACAGACCAAAAAACACAAGAAAAGTAAAAGTAAAAAATATGTATATTCTAATCTGCATTCAAACTTTGCCCATTCTTTCTTTGAAAGTGGAAAGAATTTTCCATCATGAGTTCTCTGGAATTGTCATGGATCTTAGTATTGCTGAGAATAGCTAAGTCATTCACAATTGATCATTGTATATTGCTGTTTCTGTGTACAATGTTCTTCTGGTTCTGCTTATTTTGTTTTACATCAATTCTTTTAAGTATTTAGGCATGCTAAAAAGAAGACAATGCAATAATCTGAGGAGAGGTGATAAGGTTACTAGAGAAGAGGGCAGTAGAGATCTTGTGAAGACAGAAATGACAAGGTTTGGCATCCAAGCATATGTGTGGAAAGAAAGTGAGAAGTCAAGGATGACACTGAGAATGCAAATGTTAGTAACTAGTATGATGGTGTTATGCTGTTGTTTAGTTGATTAGTTGTGTCCAGTTCTTCATGACTGCATTTGAGGTTTTCTAGGCAGATGAGGAAATTGTGACAAATGGTTAAAGAACTCACCCAGGGTCACATAGCTAATAAATGTGTAAGGCCAGATTTGAATTCAGGTCCTTCTGACTCTGGGACCAGTATTCTCCAGCTGCCCAAAGATTGTGGTGCAATCCACAACATTATAAAAGTTGAGAAGAGAAGGAGAGTTTGGAGAGAAAAGTGATTAATTCTGTTTTAAGCATGTTGCCTTTGAGTTGCCTATTCCAAAATATACAAAAGGTGGTAAACAACTGCAGAAGAGAGACTAGGGCTAGATATATAGACCTGTGAATCATCTGTGTAGCAATAATAGTTAAACTCCTAAGAATCTGTGAGATGATCAAGTGAAAGAGTGTAGAAAGACAAGAGAAGAGAGCCTAGGGTAGAGCTTGGGGGGACACATATAATAAGTAGACATGGCCTGGATGAAGATTTACCAAAAAAAAAGACTGATAGTTAAGGAAGTAGGGAGCAGTACAGATATGAAAGCTGTTGGGAAAGTTCATTCATCAAGACCTGGCAACTGTTTGAATTGAGACATTTGGGAATGATAAATCCAAAGCTGAGAATGACTCTGAAGTTGCAAATCTAAGGAATTAGATGGATGGTGTTTATACTTGCAGGAAAGGAAAAGGATAGCCTCCCAATTAGTCTATCTTACTCAAGTCCCTGTCCACTCCAGATTATTTTCCACACAGCTGCAAAAATTATTTTTCTTAAGCACAGATCTGACAATGTCACTTCTCTTCTTAATAAACTAGAGTGGCTTTCAATTGCCTTTAAGGCTGATCATTCTAACCTCATCATACAATATTCCTCCTCCCTGACTGAAATACAGTCAAAACTAGCCTTCTGTATGTTTCTCATCCAGAACTATCTTCCATGTTCTTGACTTCATACTTGAATTTTTATCACTTCATAGAAATTCTTGCTTCCTTTAAGACTCAGTTTCTACATGAAGAAGGAGAGGAAGATCCTGATCCCCTAAGTACTAATGACCTTCCTCTTTTAGGATTTTGGCATCTTTCTACATTTATTCTCTTTTTATTTATTTTGTATGTACCTGGAAAAGCAGTACAGATAGAGAATAAGCTTTGGAAGTTCTAGACTCAGGCCCAGTTTCTGACACATACTGACTGGGTGAACCTAGGTCGATCACTTCATTGCAGATAAGATGTTGATTTGAATTGCTAGGGTAAGTTTTTCCCTTCAGTAATTCTTTTCCTAAGAAATCACTAGTCTGGCATCTAACCCCCTAATCTTATCTGTAATCTTATTTATATGCCTTTTCCTATCTGTATTTACTTGAATATATATTTATTTCCCTATTAGAATGTGAGCTCCTTAAAAACAGGTATTTTTCATTCCTTGTATTCACGTTTCTAGCATCCAACACAATGTCAGACACATAGTAGATGCTTAAGAAATGCATATTGATTATTGTTTCCTGAAAATTATGAAAAAGGGATGACTTTAATGGAAGAAAACAATGAATCCTCTTTTGGACATGTTATGTTTGAGATTACAGGACATCCAATTGGACATATCCAGTAAACAACTGATGATCAGCATATCTCTGTGGAAGATATATGTATTTACAGTATTTCTACCAAGAAAACTCCAAATGAAGTCATGATCAGTCAAGCACAACTGAGAAAATGACTGAATCAGAGCAACAACTAAACTCAGATCTTTGACCTGATGATGACTTGTTAGAATTCAAGCTTCTTTTTCAGGCAGAAACATTAAGAAGAAACAAAGGCAGAAGAGGTCATAATATCTCAAAGAATAGTAGGAAAAGTTCCTTTTGAGTCTCATTATTTATAGGATCATAGATCCAGAGATAGAAGGGACTTTGGAAACAAGTTACTTTAATTCTTTTATTTTACAGCTGAGGAAAATTATGTTCAGAGAGGGTAAATTACTTGCCCAAAGTCACATAGGCTGTACATAGCAGAACTTGGTTTCAAACTCACATTTGGAGATTCCAAGTTCAGTGCTCTTTCAACTGTACCAAGATGCTTCTTTAGGGTATGAAATGACTTATTAAGCCCCTGAAGTCAAAGAGCTTTCTTTCAAAGGTTCAGCTAATTTTTGTATCTGCCAACACTCTCTGTTTACATTCAGGTTTAGATCAAGTTCCTCAAGCAATAAGGGAGCTTTCAGACTCAAGTGTTTCATCTTGCTTCTTACAGACTGTCCTTTAATTTAAAAAAAAATTATATTAATAACTTTTGTTTTATATCACTTTCATTTCTAATTTTATCAATCAACCAACTAATCTACAAACATGCAAATATGGGTATATAAAGACAAAAATGAATCAGTCCTCAAAGAATTTGTATTCTATCAATAAGGGCAATGTGCGTATGTATAAATGTAGATAGATGCACATGTGTGTAAATATGAATACATGTGTGTAAATGTACACACATGTGTGTATGTATGTACACACATATATCTCACAGCATATACAAAATAAATTCAAGGTAATTTAGATAAGAATAGACTAATATCTTGGGGCAAGGCAGGGATCAGTAGAAACCTAATATCAAAGTTGGTAGTTGAACTGAGTCCTTAAAAGGGCAAAGGATTCTTCAAGATGGGATGGGGAGGAAGTACATTCCAGACATGTGTGACTTTCAGTTCAAAGACATACTGTAAGGAATGAAAATGAAAGAAAGTGAAAGCAGAGTTAATAGTCTGAAAAAATATTGAGGTCATGTTGAAGATGAAGAATAGGATGAAAAGGAAGAAAGCAAAAGAAAAGATATAACGATAGGAGATTTAGATCATATGGAAGTATGTCAGTTATTGATCACAGAGGTGAAATATTTATGGATGATGATGAGGTCTGGGGTAAGGCCTTCCCATTGTGTGACTGAGTTGCAATAGTGTAGTAGAGTTGTGAATTATTAGGAAATTGAAAACCTGAGATATTGGGGTTTTTGATATCTATGTATATTGAAGTCCCCTAATAAGAGAGAAGTAATTAGAGATGAGTAGAAGACAATAAACCAACAACCAAACTCCTTGAGAAAGCAGAGCATATAACATAGGAGTTAGTAGCTGACATTCAACATGATCTGGTTTTGGGAAGAAATTTCAGTTAAAAAAAGAGATTGCTAAGTGATAGTGTTAAATAAAGAGCAAGGAATATTTTGACTCCCTCCTCCCCCAGCACCAATATGATAGAGGGTGAGGGTGAGGGTGAGGGATGATGAGAGAACATGTAGTCATTTCTGGGGAAAGAACAGTGAGACATCCAGTGACTTTTGATGGAAGCCAGGTCTCTGTGAGTGCAAGTATATGAAGGACGGAAAAATAGTTCCAAAATGAAAGGGATTATGAATTGTGAAATTATGAAATGGGAATTCCAGAGGACATAATGTAAGGAGAGGCAAATTAGGATGTGAGAAAAATAGGGTTGTTACCCCTGAGAGCAATATCCCCTATTCCTGTTTCTCACCTTGGTCAATCTAAATCATTCCATAGATTTAACAAGAAAATATAGTCTCTCTTTTCTGGGGTTTTAAGTATATAAATTGGGACTACTATTTAAGCTCTTTAGAAAGGGCTTGCTCAGGGGTGGCTAGGTGGCATAGTAAATAAAGCACCGGCCCTAGAGTCAGGAGTACCTGGGTTCAAATCCGGTCTCAGACACTTAATAATTACCTAGCTGTGTGGCCTTGGGCAAGCCACTTAACCCTGTTTGCCTTGCAAAAACCTAAAAAAAAAGGGGGGCGTGCTCACTTTCTGACAGGGAATTTGCTGTTTGACTATGAATGGCTTGAATTGGATATGAATTTAATTTCAACTTAAACAATCAGATTTTCTGATCCTAGAATTAGTTGGGATCCCATGTAGGGCATCTTCAATATTAGGAAAGTCATCAAAATTAAAAACAACAAAAATCACATTGTTGTCTCAATAGATGAAGAAAAATCGTTTGACAAAACACAACTCATTTTTTAAAAATTTTTGCAAGGCAAATGGGGTTAAGGCAACATTCATTCCTATTAAATCACTAGAATCATAGAAATAAATGGAACTTTCCTTAAAATAGTAAATAGAACCTATATAAAACAATCAACAAAGTTAGAAGATCAAGACTGAAGTATGAATGTCCATTGTCACTACTATTGGTCAATATTGTCCTAGAAATGTCAGTTATAGTAATAACACAGGGGGGAAAAGTTGAAAGAATTAGAATCAGCATTGAGGAAACTATCATTCTTTGCATATATTATGATGCTATACTTAGAGAATCCTAGAGAATCAAATAAAAAATTAGTAGAGACAATTAACAACTTTAGCATTTTTAAGGACTACCAACAAAGTCCAGCAGCTAGTGATGGGAAGAGAAATTCCATTTAAAATAATTGCAGATAATATTAAATACTTGGAAGTCTATATGCCAAGACAAACACAAGAATACATGAACACAATTACAAAATACTTTTTACATAAATAAAGATTTAAATAATTAATTTCTCCTGGGGAAAATTGAGTCAATAAAATAAAAATTACAATTCTATTTAAATCAATTTACTTTTTCAGTGCCATATCAATCAAACTAAAAAATATTTTTTAGAGTTAGAAAAAGCAATAACAAAATTCATTTTGAAGAACATAAGATCATGACTATCAAGAGAATCTATTAAAAAATGTGAAGGAAGGTAACCTAGTGGTAGCAGATTTCAAACTGGATCACAAAGCATTTATCATCAAAACAATCTGGTATTCTCTAAGAAATAAAGTGATGAATCAATGAAATAGATTAGATAACATAACACACAGTAGTAAAATAGCACAGTAATCTAGTGTGTGATAAAATGCAAAGATCCAATCTATTCTTGTCTGTCAGTCCATATTTGAACCTTCTGGAATATTGTATTCTAGGTTTTCCACTCCTTTATAGTGGTGGCTGCTAAAATATGTGATCCTAACTGTGACTCCTCAGTACTTTAATTCTTCTTTTCTAACTGTTTACATTATTTTTCCTTTAGCCTAAAGAAATTGCCAGTTCAAGACTTGATTAGCATTACTACCTCCCTCAGCTGCCTCTCCCCTCTGATTGGAGGATGAAAAGGTCCATTACTAAAATACTCCCAGTGTCTTCCTTCTTAGAGGAAAAAAAACAGAATTCTTAGCTCACTTCACTGCTCTCCTACTTTTAACTCCATGGAACAAGATGTCCTTGCACCAGAGGGGTCTGGTGTCAGGCCCCAACCTGGGCTTTCCTGTTTCTTTTTCTCCCCTTTTAGATTGTAAACTCCTTGAGGGCAAGGACTGCCTTTTTTATTAATTGTATTTTCAGATTTTTAGCACAGAGTGTGGCACATTGTAGGTACTTAATCAAAGTTGATTGAATTGGATTAGACCTGAAAGCCCTGGATTTTTATTTTGATGTTCCTGACATTTTTCATTTTGGAGTTTCTTTCAGGAGATGATTGGTTTATTCTTTCTATTTATATTTGCTCTCTGATTCTAAGAGATCTGGACAGGTTTTGTGAAGGAAATACCTTTAATATTTATTTTCCAATTATATGAAAAGATAGTTTTCTTTTTTATTATTTTTGATCGTGTTCAACATTCATCCTTTTGCAAGTTTTTGAGTTCCACATTTTTCTACCATCCTCCTTTCCCTCCCCTCTCCCCATGACAGCAAACAATTTGATGTAGATTGTAAATGTATAATAGTGTTGAACACATTTCCATATTAGTCATATTGAAAGAAGAATAAGAACTAAGGGGAAAAAAACCATGACTAAGAAAGAAAAATCATAAAAGAAGTTTTTAAAAGGTGAACATAGTATGCTTTGCTCTGCATTCAGAATCCATAGTTTCTTTTCAGGATGTGGGTAGTATTTTCCTTAAGTTTCTTAGGATTGTCCTTGATCATTAATGTGCTGAGAGAAGCTCTAACACAGCTGATCATTTCACAATGTCACTGTTACTGTGTACAATATTCACGCCCCCCCCCCCAGGTTCTGCTCACTTCATTCAGTATCAGGCTTTTCTGAAGTCACTCATGATTTCTCATAGAACAATAGTACCCCGTAACATTTACATACTATACCTGTTCAACCATTTCCCAATAGATGAACTTTATAAGTATTTCACATTTCGCAAATACATCTATTAGTTGTTTGCCTTAAAATGTCTTTCTTGGGGCTGCTAGGTGGAGCAGTGGATAGAGCACCAGCCCTGGAGTCAGGAGAACCTGAGTTCAAATCTGGCCTCAAATATTTAATAATTACCTAGTTGTATGGCCTTGGGCAAGCCACTTAACCCCCATTTGCCTAGAAAAAACCTAAAAAAGTGTCTTTCTCTTTGTCCCTTTTAATTAGACTAGTTTTTCTTTTACTTCTTCTGACGTCAGGATTTTTACCCTGTTTTTCCCCTTACTTTAGCTGAATCGTAATATATTCTGCTCCAGCCTTTTACCTTTACCCCATGTGGATCTCTGTACTTCAAATGTGTTTCTAGTGCTGTCTATAAATGGAAGAAAAACTTGCTAAAGTGAGAGAAAAACTGAACACTTTATTCACGAATCCTGCTTGATATGGGTGCCTTACCTAGTGTGAGGCACAAGGTGGGGTAATTACATCACGTAATATAAAGTCTTTAGAAACTCTTTCCCCTCCCATCTGGATTTTCATAGGTTCTCAGAATTTGAGTTACAGTCTAAGAGGTCCACCCACTCCATGACATGAACCTAATATTATTCTCCTGCACATCATATGATGCATGTATGTTGATGAACCTTAATTGTCATAGGGAGTATATGGGATAATATTCAAATACCTAATTGGCAAACTCAGTTGCATTAGGTCAAGATCTCTAGGTCACTCTTGACTGGTTAAGGACTAGTTCCTTCTAATCTTAGTTAGGTTCATGATCTCTAGAATGCAATTAGGAGAGCTCTCCCAGTTTTGTGATTTCTGGGGCCATTCCCCGTTTGTAATGGATTTCATAGGGAGCCTCCAACCTGTGAAGACCAACAGCACCCTACATTCCTCACACTAGTAAACAACATATGTAGGACTCTGGTTTTTAATACACTCACTTATCACATTTTATGGGAGAGTTCATTCTATTCACATTCCCAGTTAAGATTATAAATTCTGTATTTCCTTCCATCCTATCTTACCTGCCTTTATACTTTTCTCTCTCCCCTTATCCTTTGTTACTAATGTTTTGCTTCTAACTGTGGCCTGTCTCAATCACACCTCTTTCCTTTTATTCTCCCTTTTCCCCTTTTACTTTACTTTCTTTTTGCTTTTTTTAACTTTAACTTTACCTTTACTTTTACTTTGCCCTTCACTTTTATAAGTGTCACCTTTTTTCTTTCTTTTCTCCCCCCCCCCCCAGTTTCCCTGTAGGGTAGGAAAAATTTCTAAACCCATTTGGGAACGTATATTATTCCCTCTTTGGATTAAATCTGTTAACAGCAAGTTTTATTCAATACTCACACCCTCCCTTCTGTCTCTTTACTATAATAGGTCCTTTGTGCCTCACCATGTAGTGTTATTTATATTCTAATACCTTCTTCTCCTGATATAGTCCTCTTTTTCTTGTCTTAATTGTTTTATATCTGTGTCACACCTGTACACATACCTCTGTCAAAGTATACTGCTTTATCTGACCTGTTAGAAGTACAATTCTCAAGGGTTGATTGATAGATTTAAAAATTTAATCGTATGGTAATCACTTCATACAACACTTTCCGCCCAAATATCCTTCCCTCAAGACATTTCTCAAGACTTATAAGCATCATAAGATTATAATCAATTTAAACTCATCCACTTTTAAAAAATTCTCCCTTTAACTGTACCAATAGAAGTATAAACTTCAAGAGTTAAAAGTTTGATCCATTATATTCAATTTCTGCTCACAGACTCTAAGTATGCTCCTTTCAACTGTCCTAAAAGAAATACTTGAGTAACAAGTATTGTTATTTCATTGAAAATCCATCCTCTCCCCTGAAAGAAAATAAGGAATTTTGCAAGGTAGTTGATTCTTGGTTGTAATCTATGCTTCTATGCCCTTTGGAATATCAAATTCCAGGTAGTCCATTCCTTTATATGTTGAAGCTGATAAGTCCTATGTAACCCTCATTGTTTTTCCTTGGTATTTAAATTGCTTCTTTTTGACTGTTGGCAGCATTTTGTCCTTTACCTCAGAATTCTGAAATTTGACTACAGTATTCCTTAAAATTTATATTTTGGGATTTCTTTCTGGGACAGATCAATGGATTTTTTACTATGATGTTCCTGGAATTTTTTGTTTTGGAGTTTCGTTCAGAAGATGATTAGTGTATTCTTTCTATTTCTGTTTTGCTCTCTGGTACTAAGAGATCTGGATAGCTTTTTAAAAATTAAAAATGTAAGATTTATTTATTTTTAACATCCTTTTTTTAAATGTTGAGTTTCAAAATCTCTTTCCCTCCTAAACCCTTCTTTAAGCACTGACAAAACATACAACATGACATCAATTATACATGACAAATTATGTAAAACATATTTCCAGAAAAGGAAAGAAAATTAAACTAAGAAAAAATCTATTTCCATTTGTACTGAGTTGACCAGTTCTCTCTCTCTCTCTTTTTAAAGATTTTATTTATTTTGAGTTTTACAAATTTTCCCCCAATCTCCCTTCCCTCCCCCTCCCCCCCACAGAAGGCAGTCTGTTAGTTTTTACAATGTTTCTATGGTATACATTGATCTAAGTTGAATGTGATGAGAAAGAAATCATATCCTTCTATTCACTTACATTTTAAGGGAGAGTTCATCATATTCACATTCAAAATTATAATTACTAACTCTTTATTACCCTGCATGCTATCTTCCCTCTGTTTGTATTTTTCCCCTTTATCCCCTTTATCCATATTCCCCAGTATTTTGTTTCTGGATGCTGCCACCTTCAGTGTTTTTGTCCTCCTATGTCACCCCCTTTCCCTTTCTTTCTCCTTTCCCTTTTCCCCTTTTTCCATTCCCTTCCTTCTGTTAGTTCCCCCTTTTCTCCCCCTCCCCCTCCCCATCTCCTCCCTCCCCTTTTCTCTTTTTAATACCTGAAAGGCAAGATGAATTGCTTAACTTAACTGAGTGTTTGTGTAAGTTAACTTTAAACCAAGTCTGATGAGAGGAAGATTCAGGTGGTTCTCAGTTTCTACCTTCTTCCCTTCTATTACAATAGGTCTTTTGTACCTCTTAATGTAATGAGATTTACCACATTCAATCTCTTCCCTCTTCCTGTCTCCTTACTGTCCCTCTTTTAAATGAGTTGCTGTTTTTGAATCATTCTGAGTCACAGAAAAGTCATGAGTGTCCATCACTTCTACCTAATTATATTCTCTCTAATAGAGTTACAATTCTCAAGAGTTATGATAACCCTTTTCCCAAGTAGGTATATAGCCAGTTTCATCTTATTGGATAGCAGTTTTTTTCCTTTACCGCCCCCCCCCCCTTTTTTTACCTATTCATGTATCTCTTGAGCCTCCTGTTTGATGTCCAAATTTTCTATCAAGTTCTGGTCTTTTCATGAGGAAATGTTGGAAATCTCCCATTTCATTAAATGTTCATCTTTTTCCCCCTGGAAGAGAAGGCTCAGCTTTGCTGGGTAGTGGATTTTTGGCTACATTCCAAGCTCCCTTGCTCTTTGGAATATCTCATTCCATGCCCTTCGATCCCTTAATGTTGTTGCAGCCAGGTCCTGTGTAATCCTGACTGTAGCTCCTTGGTATATTTCTGTCTGCTTGCAGGATTTTCCTCTTTTATCTGATGGTTCTGGAATTGGGCCACAACATTCCTTGGTGTTTTCATTTTAGGATCTCTTTCCAGAGGGGATTGATGTATTCTTTCAATAACAATTTTGCTGTCTGGTTCCATGATATCAGGGCAGTTTTCCATCACTAAATCCTGTAATATTAAGTCCAGGTTTTTTTCTCTTCAGTGTTTTCAGAAAGACCTATAATTCTCAGGTTTCCCTTCTCCATTGGTTCTCAAGGTCAGTAGTTTTGCTGATGAGGTATTTTATATTTTGGTCTATTTTTTTCAATTTTGGGGTTTTGTTTAACAGGTTCTTGCTTTCTCACGAAGTCATTAGTTTCCACAGACTCCATTCTTTCTTTTTGAGAGAAGAATTTTCTTCATTTACTTTTTGCAACTCCTTTTACAGTTGGTCAGTTCTATTTTTGAAAGAGTTTTCCATTTGACCGATTGAGGTTTTGAGAGAATTATTTTCTTTTTACATTTGTCCAATTATATTTTCCAATGATTTGTTTTCTTGTTGCAAGGTGTTAATTATCTCTCCCAAATCTTCCAATTGATTTTTAAACTCTTTCCTGATTTCTTCAAGGGAATCTTTCTGTGCTGGAGACCAGATCATATTCTCCTCAGAGGTTTAGGTCTCTCTGAGTTAGGGCCTTTTTCTTCTAGGAATTTTTCTATGGACCCCTCCCCCTTTCTTCAGACCTTTCTTTGTTTTACTAAGACCTTATGTTGGTAAGGCCCTAGTTCACAGAGGTTTGGTGTTGAGATCCCTAGAGGCTTTATTTACTGGGTTTAGTAACTCAAAGAAGGCTGTGTTGGCTGCTTTCTCTGGAGTGTCTGTGACCTTAATTTGAGGCCCTCCCCCTTAACTTGGAGTGGGTAGCTGAGGCTGCTGAGTATTTTCATCTTTGATCAATGTTGGATTTTGCCCTAGGGCAAGGTAATTGCTCTCCCTATTCATAGCTGATGGAGGTCTTCTGCTCACAAGCCTGGGCAGAGGTGCACTGTAATTGTGTTTGTTCTGGGAAGAGGCTTTAGCAGAAATGAAGAACTGGAACTCTCCCTCCAGCTCTGCAGGTAAGCTCCAGACCTTTAGTGCCATAACCAAGGCCTCTGCTCCCTAGTTGGCTGATCAGGCTTGCCCTGCTTTTAGGCTTTCAGGCTCTAGTCCACCCTGCTGATCACACTAGTGGGGCTCTCAGACTCTCACCCACCCCATCTCTGATCAGACTGGTTGCACTTTTAGGATCTTAGGATCTCAGGATCTCGCCCGCCCCACTGATCAGGCTAGTCGAAGTTCTCACGCTCTGACCCTGTCCTGTGCTTTTGGCAGAGTCAGCACTCTGCTCCCAGCTCACCCACAATCCCAGAGGACAAACCTTGCGGTAGATCTTCTTCTCCTAATTTCTCTTTCTGGGTTTTGTGGATCAGATTTCTGTTAAGAGGTTTGTTTCATATTATTTATGAGGGAAGATCAGGAGATTAGCACTGTGCCTGTCTTCTCTGCTACTATCTTGGCTGGAAGCCCTGACCAGTTCTCTCTTTGAAAGTGGATAGTATTTTTTCCATCATGAGTCCTTTGGAATTGTTTTGAATCATTTCATTGACTTGAATAGTCAAGTTTTCCATGTCAATCATCATTACAACATTGTTATTAATCTGAACAAAAATGTTTTGTTTCTTCTCACTTCCCTTGAACTCAGTTTATATAGGTCTTGCTATGCTTTTCTGAAGATACTACACCTTGCAATTTCTTTATATATATATTTATATAAATATGCATAGATATAGAATAGATATTTATTATTTTTTCCAAATAGATTCAAAGATTGTTTTCATCTTTTATTTTTTTGTAAGATTTTGAATTTCACATTTTTCTCCCTTCTCCCCCCCACCCCCACCCTGGACAATGTGGAATCTTATAAAGTTATACATGCATAACTATGTTAAACATATTTCCAAATTAGTCATGTTGTGAAAGAAGAACTAAAGGGTAAGAAAACAATGGGGGTAAACAAAATATAAAACAAAATTTAAAAATGGGAGATAGTATGCTTTGGTCTGCATTCATAGTTTTCTCTGGATATGGAGAAGGACACAAGTCCTTTAGAATTATCCTTGATCCTTGTACTGCGGAGGAAAGCTGTCTATCATGGTCGATCATCACCCAATGCTGCTGTTAATGTGTACAATGTTTTTTGGTTCTGCTCACTTCACTCTGCATCAGTTCAAGCAAATATTTCCAGGCTTTTCTGAAGTACACCCATTAATGATTTCTCATGGAACAATAATACTCCTCCATTGCATTCATATACCATAACTGTTTATCCATTCTCCAATTGATGGACATCCCCTCAATTTCCAATTCTTTGTCATTACAAAAAGAACACTATAAATATTTTTGTACATGTAGATCTTTTCCCATTTTTATGATCTCTTTGAGATACATCCCTAATAGTGGTCAAAGGGTATGCACAATTTGGTTGCCTTATGAGCATAGTTCCAAAGTGTCCTCCACAATGTTTGAATCAGTTCACAATTCAACCAACTACATTAGTGTCACAGTTTTCCCACATCCCTTTCAATATTGATCACTTTCCATTTTTTTTGTCATATTAGCCAATCACATCAATAGATCTGAGGTGATACCTCAGAGTTGTTTTAATTTGCATTTCTCTATTCAATAATGTTTAGAGTATTTTTCATGGAATTATAGATAATTTAAATTGCTTCAACTGAAAGCCACCTATCCATATTCTTTGACCATTTTTCAGTTGGAATGACTTGTATTCTTATAAATATTTTAAAAATAAGTTTTATCCGAAAAGCTAGAGATAAAAATTGTTTCCCAGCTTTCTATATTTCTTTTAATCTTGGTTGGTTGTATTGGTTTTATATATGCAGAACCTTTCAATGTAATATAATCAAAAATGATCTATTTTGCATCTTACAATGTTTGTTATTCTTGGTCATAAACTCCTTCCTCCTCCATAGATATAACAGATAAACTATTTCTTGTTTACTTGACTGACTTGTGATATTACCCTTTATATCTAAAGCATGGACTCATTTCAACTTTATCTTGGTATAGGGTCTGAGATGTGGATCTATGCTTAGTTTCTGCCGTACTATTTTCTAGTTCTCCCATTAGTTTTTGCCAATAGTGAGTTCTTAGATTAGAAACTGGAGTCTGGATTTTATCAATGGTTTTTTCTTTAGGTTTTTGCAAGGCAAATGGGGTTAAGTGGCTTGCCTAAGGCCACACAGCTAGGTAATTATTAAGTGTCTGAGACCGGATTTGAACACATGTACTCCTGACTCCAGGGCCGGTGCTTTATCCACTATGCCACCTAGCTGCCCCTG
This sequence comes from Macrotis lagotis, assembly GCF_037893015.1. Taxonomy (NCBI): domain Eukaryota; kingdom Metazoa; phylum Chordata; class Mammalia; order Peramelemorphia; family Peramelidae; genus Macrotis; species Macrotis lagotis. The sequence continues at coordinate 367,325,574 of NC_133658.1, forward strand.
GATTTTATCGAACAATAGATTACAAGAGTCATTTAGAACTGTTTCTTTTGTACCTAATCTATTCCACTGATCTAATATTATATTTCTTATCCAGTATCAAATAGTTTTGATGATTGCTGCTTTATAATATAATTTTAGATCTGATATAGCTAGGTTACCTTCCTTTTTGTTTTTTTTTATTAATTCCCTTAATATTCTTGACCTTTAGTTCCTCCAGATGAATCCTGTTACCATTTTTTAGCTCTATAAAATAATTTTTGGTTTAATTTTGATTAATATGTCACTGAATAAATAATTTAATTTAGGTAGAGGGTCACTTTTATTATATTATTTTGACCTACCCATAAACAATTAACATTTCCCCAGTTATTTAGATTTGATTACATTTGTGTGAAAAGTGTTTTGTAGTTTTTTTTTTATAAAATTTCTGTGTTTGTCTTGGCAGGCACCCTCCAGAAAATTTTATGTTGTCTACAGTTACTTTATTTTTAAATTTTTTTTGTAAGAAACTTTTTATTATCAAGATAAATGGATCACACCCTTAGACTTAAACAACATAGTCCTATATCTGATTATAGAGGAAATGGAAATGATAATAATGATAATAAAGATTGGAAAAGCAACTGAATTATGAAGGTGTTAAAGGCTCAAATTGTAAGATATTTAAAATAAGGGAAAGTAATATATAGAAAAAATCTCAGACATTATAATGCCAAATGAAAATGTGAATGAGAGAACATGTACCAGTCTCCATGCTTATATAACCATTATATAAAATTTTTAGGAAATTCATCAAAAAATTCACTGATGATATCCTTAGTGAGGGTGCTAGTAGGGAACAGACAATTTCTATGAACAATATTCTTTAATATACTATATATTTGTTATCTCACAATTTACTAAAAGATATAGGGAATATAGGATCCCACTGTAGTTGTGCTTATTAGTTTTTGTAAATAGTATTTTATTTTTCTAATTACATGTGAAAATAGTTTGCAACATGCATTTTTATAAGATTTTTGACTTCCAAATTTTTTTCCTTCCCTCTTTCTGTTCCCTACTCCCTAAGGTGACAAGCAATCTGATATAGAGTATACATATACAATCATGTTATTGATCATTTATTATAAGAAGCATTTGGTTTGGTACAGTAAAATACTCCCTTAAAGGTTCTCTCTAAAAGTATTTTCCATCCTTATACAAAAACTATTTGAATTTTCTTGATAGCTAAACAGAGATAATTTTGTTTGGTGACCCATAATCATCAACTGAGGTATAAATTATGGAGACATGTTCATTAAAGATATTAGCCATTGTCATAGAGGAGATCCATTGCAAAATGGAGGTATGGATTATTATTTCCTATGGACTTCAAGTCCTATCATTGTTTTCTCTATAGAAGACCACACTGGTTGTATCAAGTCTTATGATCTGTCCTTCGAGAATGCTGCCTTTTCCTTTACAAATCTGTCTATGTTGATTTTGTAGGCTTGTGTTTTGCTATCATCAGGATTGCTAGATGACCAGGCCATCCCTTCAGTTCTGAGTCCTGTACTTGGAGATCAAACCTTCTGTTCAGCTTTGGTTCAATATGAAAGCTTGAAAGTCCCCCTGTTTCATTGAAAGTCCATCTTTTCCTCTGAAAGAGGTTGTTTAGTTTTGCCGGGTAGTTTTTGTTTGGTTTTTTTTTTTTGGCTAGGCAATCGGGTTAAGTGACTTGCCTAAGATCATATAGTTAGGTAATTATTAAGTGTCTGAGGCTGGATTTGAACTCAAGTCCTCCTGACTCCAGGGCTGGTTCTCTATCCATTGTGCCACCTAGCTGCCCCATTTTGCCAGGTAGTTGTTTCTCAGTTGTAAACCAAGATCTTTTGTCTTCCGGAATATCATATTCCAAGCCCTATGGGCCCTTAATATAGATACTTCCAGATCCTGTGTAATCCTGACTGTAGAGCCATGGTAGTTGAATTGTTTGTTTCAGGCAGTTAGTATTTTCTCTTTGACTTGGGAGTTTGGGAATTTGGCTATAGTATTCCTGGGAGTTTTTCTTCGGGGATCTCTTTCAGGAGGTGATTGGTGAATTCCCTCAGTTTCTATTTTACCCTCTGTGTCTAGGATCTCAGGGCAATTTTGCTGTATTATTTCTTGAAAAATGAAGTCTAGTCTCTTTTCCTGGTCATTACTTTTAGGTAGACCAATAATTTTAAAATTATCTTTTCTGGATCTGTTTTTAAGGTCAGTTGTTTTTTCTGATGAGATATTTCACATTTTCTTCTAATTTTTTGGTATAGTTTTATTTCTTCCTGATTTCTCACAAAGTCATCAGCTTCTTTGAGTTACATTCTGCATTTGAAGGAGTTATTTTCTTCAGAGAGCTTTTTTAAATCTCCTTTTCAAGCTGTCTAGTTCTTTTTAAGGCATTTTTTCTCCTCATTTGCCTTTTTAATTGCTTTTTTCATTTGGCCTAAACTTGTTTTTAACATTATTTTCTTCAGTATTTTTTTGTATTTCTTTCACCAAGCTGCTGACTTGGTTTTCATGATTTGTCTGTATCACTCTCATTTCTCTTCCCATTTTTTCTTCTACCTCCATTAATTGCTTTTCAAAGTGTTATTTGAGCTCATCCATAGACTGAGCCCATTTTCTATTTCTCTGGGAGGTTTTGGATACAGAAGCTTTGATTTTTATCATCTTCTGAGTATATATTTTGATCCTCCAAGGGACCAAGGTAATTTTCTATGGTCAGATTCTTCTTTTTCAGTTGTTTGCTTATTTCCTCAGCCTATGACTGATTTACCACATTTCCAAGGCTTTTGGGGTTTTTGGGATACCCAACAGAAATCTTAATTCCTCCAAGGCCTTATGAGAGGCTCCAACTGCTCTTTTGTCTGTGCTCTGGTATGTAGATGATTACAGGCCCTCCTCTCTGCCCTGGAGCTGTGAGGAAGATACCTGCTCAGCTATGGTGGTATGGGGGGTCCAGACAGTAACCTGGATCTGAGTGTGGGCAAACAGTAGAGCCCTGCCCCAGGGAGATCAGAGAGGCCTTTGCAGTGTGGCCTGACCCCTTTACCATCTCTGGGCTATGCTCTGGAAGTGCTGGGTGGCTCTGCTGATTCCCACTGCAGGTTCTCACTGCAGGACTGCTCTGTGGTGCTCACTCTGGTGCAGTAGAGTTCTCTCACCAACACTTCAGGCTGTCCCCAGTGATCCCTGGGCCAAGAGATCTGGAAACCACCCCCTCTGCCAAGGACCCAGGCACCCCTATGGACCCAGGCACTTCCCTGGCTGCACTGTGCTGAGGCTGCATTTTGTTTTTTTCCAATTCCTGTCCCAATGAAAGAGACCATTCCTGAGGAATGTCTAAGTTGTTTTGGATTGAGAAATTGTATCACTTAGTCTTTCTGTGGGTTCTGCCCCTCCAGATTTTAGCTAGAGTCATAATTTAAGGACTTTTGGAGGTTTTGGGGGGAACAAGTTTCCTGGAATTGCTGCCTTCATGCTGCCATCTTGACTCCACCCCTACAGTTACTTCAAATAGAATTTCTCTTTCTATCTCTTGTTGTGCTTCTTTGATAATATATAGAAATACTATGATTTATGTGGGCTTATTTTATTTTCTGCAACTTTGCCCAAGTTACCAATTGTTTCAAGAAATCTTTTAGTTGATTTTCTAGGATTCTCTAAGTATACAATCATATCATCTACAAAGAGTGATGGTTTTGTTTCCCAATTCTTTCAATTTCTTCTTCATTTCTTATTACTAAAGCTAACATTTATTAAAAAAATATTGAATAATAGTGATGATAAATGGGCATCCTTGTTTCACCCTTGATCATAATGGGAATTATTCTGATTTTTTCCCATTATATATAATGCTTACTGATTATTTTAAATAGATACTGCTATCATTTTAAGGAAAACTCTATTTATTTCTATATTCTCTAGGGTTTTTTTAATAGAAATGTGTGCTATATTTTGTCCAGAACTTTTTTAGCATCTATTGGGATAATCATATGATTTCTGTTAATTTTGTTATTTCTATATATGATCATTTATATTGATAGTTTTTCTAATATTGAGTCAAACATACATTCCTGGTATTAATTCTTCCTGATTATATTGTATTATCCTGTGATAACTTCCTACAATCTCTTTGCTTATATTTTATTTTAAATATTTGTATCACTATTCATTGGGGAAATTGGTCTATAACTTTCTCTTTTTTTAGGTTTTTTCAAGGCAGATGGGGTTAAGTGGCTTGCCCAAGGCCACACAGCTAGGTAATTATTAAGTGTCTGAGACTGGATTTGAACCCAGGTACTCCTGACTCCAGGGCTGGTGCTTTATCTACTATGCCACCTAGCCACCCCTATAACTTTCTTTAATTGTTTTGAATCTTCCTAGTTTAGGTATTAACACCACATTGGTTTCATATAAAGAATTTCGCAGAATTCCTTTTTCATCTAATTTTTCAAATAGTTTATATATAATTAGAATAAGTTATTTTTTAAACATTTGACAGAATTCACTTGTAAATCTATTTGGTCCTGGATATTTTTTTCTTGGGGAGTTCATTATGGCTTGTTCAATTTATTTTTTCTGAAATGGGGTTATTTAAGTATCCTATTTCTTCGATTAGTTTGGGGAATTGAAATTTTTTTTATTCATCCATTTCACTTCAATTTGTAGATTTATTGACACACAGTTGAACAAAAATAGCTCTGAACTATTACTTTAATTTCCTCCTCATTGATGGTGAATTCACCATTTTCATTTTTTCACGGATAATTTGATTTTCTTCTTTTTATGAAAATCAAATTAACCAAAAGTTTTTCTATCTTATTTTTTTATAAAACCAATTAGATTTATTTATTAGTTCAATAGTTTTATTACTTTAAATTTTATTAATATCTCCTTTGATTTTCAAAATTTATAATTTGGTACCTAATTATGAATTTTTAATTTATTGCTTTTCTAGTTTTTTAAGTTGCATTCCCAATTCATTAATCTCCTCTTTCCTTATTTTATGTGTTTAAACATCTAAAGAAATAAAATTTCCTCTAATAATTACTTTGACCATGTCCCACAAATTTTGATATGTTTTCTCATTTTTTCATTGTCTTGGATGAAATAAATGATTATTTTCTATGATTTGTTAGTTGATCCATTTACTTTAAAATTTCCAACTAATTTTTAGTCTATCTTTCCATTGCCCTTTTATTACACATGATTTTTATTGCATCATCATCTGAAAGGCATGCATTTTAATAGTTCTGTTCTTCAACACTTGATTGTGAAGTTTTTATGCCCTGATACATGGTCAATTTTTGTGTAGGTTCCATGTGCCAAGAGAAGAAAGTATATTCCTTTTTATCTCCATTCATTTTTCTCAGAGATCTATCATCTCTAACTTTTCTAAAATCCTATTCACCTTCTTCCTTCTTGTTTATTTTGTGGTTAGAATTACCTAATTCTGAGAGAATTAGTATAGTTAGTATAATTTTGCTGTCTATGTCTTCCTGAACTCATTTAGCTTCTCCTCTAAAAATCTGTGTTATACCATTTGGTGCATATATGTTTAGCATTGATATTACTTCATTGTCTATTGTACGTTTTAGAAAGATGTAGTTCTCTTCCTTATCTGATTTATTTATTTATTTTTTAAATTTTGGAAAGATTTTATTTATTTTGAGTTTTATAATTTTTCTGCCAATCTTGCTTCCCCCCCCACAGGAGGCAGTTTGTTAGTCTTTACATCATTCCCATAGCATGCACTGATCTAAGTTGACTGTGATGAGAGAGAAATCATATCCTTAAGGAAGAAACATATAGTATGAGACTTTATCCCATTTATTGAGATCCATTTTTGCTCTACTTTTCTCTGAGATAAGGATTTTCATTTCAACTGAAGCATAATATGTTTTGTTCTAACCTTTTTACTTCACTCTGTGTGTATCTCTCTGCTTCAGATATGTTTCTTGTAAATAATATATTGCAAGATTCTGGCTTGTGATCCAATCTGCTGTCCATTTATGTTTTATGGAAGAATTCACTCCATTCACAGTTATGACTAATAACTGTATTATCCTTTATCCCATATTCTGTTTTTACTTTTCTCTCTCCTTTCCCCCTATCCTTTCTCACTAGTGTTTTGCTTCTAACTGTTGCCTCCTTTCTCTCCTTTCTATAAGACCCTCCCCTTTTCTTTTCCTTTTCTCCTCCTAATTTTCCTCTCCCTTCTTCTCTCCCCCCTGTAAGGTCCTTCTTCCCTCCCATTTTTCCCCTTCTAATTTCCTGAAGAGTAAGAAAAATTTCTAAACTTAACAGAGTGCATATATTATTCCCTCTTTGAGCCAAATTGATGAAAGTAACATTCAAACAATTCTCACCCTCTCCCTTCTTTCCCACTACTGTTGTAGGTCCTTTGCACCTCTTCAAGTGATGTAATTTATCTGCATCCCCATTCCTTCCATCCCAGGACAATCCTCTTTTTCAATGTCTTAATTTTTTTTTACATCATCCCATTAGAATCAACATATGCCCATAACTTCCATCTAAGTATACTCCCTTATAAGTATCATCTTCTTGTTCAGGAATGTAACCAATTTGATCTTATAGAATAATATTTTCCCCCTGTTTACTCTTTTATGTATCTCTTGAGTCTTCTGTTTGAAGGTAAATTTTCTGTTCAATTTTGGTCTTTTCATCCCATTTGTTAAACATCCATCTTTTCCCCTAAAATAGTATGCTCATGTTTGCTGGGTAGTTGATTCTTGGTTGTAATCCAAGCTCCATTGCCCTTCAGAATATCATATTCTGGGTCTTTCAAGTCAGTTGATGCTGCCAAGTCTTGTATAATCCTGATTGCTGTTCCTTGATATTTGAATTGTTTATTTCTGGCTGACTACAGTATTTTCTCCTTGACCTGACAATTCTGGGACTTGGCTACAATGTTACTTGACATTTTCATTTTGGGATCCCTTTTCATAAGTGATCAGTGGATTCTTTCATTGATGATTTTATCCTTTGGTTCTAGGACATAAGGGCAGTTTTCTCTGAGAATTTCTTGAAATATGCTGCCTAGGCTCTTTTACCAGGCTTTGAAGTAGTTCAACAATTCTTAAATTATCTCTCTTGGATTATTTTCCAGTTCAGTTGTTTTTATTATAAGATATTTTACATTTTCTTCTATTTTTTAATTTTTTTAAAAATTTTGATTGACTAAGTTTTGATGTCTCATAGAGTCATGCACTACCACTTGCCCAATTCTATCTTTCAAGTAATTATTTTCTTCAGTTAGTTTTTGTATTTTCTTTTCCATTTGGCCAATTCTATTTTTAAAGGTGGTATTTTCTTTTTCTATTTGCCCAGTTGTATTTTTGAAGAAGTTGCTTTCTTTGACCATTTGTCCAATTCTATCTTTAAAAAGTTGTTTTCTTAGTTCATTTACTCAAATGAATTTTAAAAGTTGTTTTCTTCAATCAATTTTTGTGCTTCCTTTTGCAAGATGTTGAATTTTGCTTGTATTTCTTTCCCCAATTTTTCTACTTTATTTTTAAACTCCTTTTTGAGCACTTTTAAGAGATCTTTTTAGGCTGGAGACAAATTCATGTTGCCCTCTAGTGGTACTTTTTCTGCCATCCTTTTCTGTTGTGATCTTCCTTCTCTCCACAGTAGATTTCTAACACCATTGCTTTTCTTTACTTTTTTTTTTAATCATTTTGAGTTCTGCTCCTGGGTCATGGAATATTTGTTCTAATCTTCTTATATATGTGGAGGGGCCTACTTGCAGATCTTCCACATTGGAAATGCTAGTGGTTAACTTATTGGTCTGGGGCTGTTCACTTATGCTGGCTGCACAGGGGTCCAAAACACCTGTGCTAGAGCTGGCCTTCTATGACTTTTGTCTGCTTTGCTGAGACCTGAGGGCATCAGCCATAGATCTCTGCTGTGGTTGAAAGCTTTCAGTTGACCTCCTTCACACCCACCCATGTTGATCTCTGTGCTTCATGCTCCCTCTCCACCCTAGTGAGATAGACCTTTGTTGAAGTCCTTTCTCAGATATCTTAAATTGGAAAATATTCCACTCTGTTTTTAATGTGTTCTATCACTCCAGAATCTGTTTAGATTAATGATGTTTCTGAGGGAAGCCTGGAAGAGCTTAGGGAAGTTCCTGGCCTCTGTCATCTTGACTCTGTCCTACTCCTTATCATTTCTAAAAGTGCAATGGCACATACCACAACCTATTCAGTGATTCTTTAATTGAAGAATACCCCTTCAATTTCCAATTCTTTACCACCAAAAAAGAGAACTTCTATAATTTTGTCCATAAGGCCTTTCTTTTCCTTTTCCTTTGATTTCTCCTTTTAAATAAGTCTACTTTTGCTTTGTCTAAGATCATGATTGCTACACTGACTTTTTCTAGTTTACTTAAAATATATTAGATTCTGTCCTAGTCCTTTATTTTTAACCCTATATTTGTCTTCCTACTTCAAGAGTATCTCTTTTATAAAGCTCATATTCTATTTTTTAATTCATTTTGCTATCTTCTATATTATGGATAAATTCATCCCATTCACATTCACAGTTATGATTACCATGTATTTCTCTCCATTACATTTTCTTCTGTATCATTTTATTCTATCCCTCTTCAAAGGCCTATTTTATTTCTAACCCCTGCCTCCCTTAATCAGTTCTTCTTTCACCCCATCCCTTCATTTTTCTTATCTCTTCCTTCTGATTCCCTATTGGTTAAGTTACATTTCTATACACAATTGAAGATTTGTACATATATGTATGTATGTGTGTGGGAATATATGTATGAATATATTTATGTATACATTCTTTCTTCATTGAAGCAATTACAAAAAGAATGATGCTCAAAGATAGCCCATGATTCTCATATTTCCCCCTCCACTGTAGAAAGTTATTCCTGGTGCGCTTCTTTGATGTGAGAATATTCTCTTCATTCTACCTCTCCTTTCCCCAGTTACATCCATCTTTCCCAAACTCTCATGGATTTTGGAGATCATTCCAACATAATTGACTCATATGTATACGTCTGTCTATGTAGACTCCTTTTAACTGACGAAATACTGATAAAGTTCTTAGGAGTTAAATATAACATCTTCCCACATAGGAATAACAATAGTTTAACTTTATTGAGTCCATTATGATTATTTCATATTTTTTGTGCTTCTCATGAATCTTTTGTTTGAATGTCACATTTTCTCTTCAGTTCTACTCTTTTTATTAGAAGTGCTTGAAACTCCTCTATTTTATTAAATATTCATTTTTCCCCTGAAAGATTATTTTTAGTTTTTCTATGTAGATTATTATTGGTTATAATCCTTGTTGCTTTGCCTTCTGGAATATCACATTCTAGGCAGACTACTTCTTTAACATGGAAGCCACTAAATTTTGTGTGTTCTTTGTGTGTTCTACAGACAACTCTCACTTTATGCAAATTCACATTTTTCAAATTTGACTTTATGTAAAGAATTCTGAAAGAAATCTGCATTAAAAAAACAAACAAACCTACATTAACTTTACTGTATAATAATGTCCTCTCTGTCCACTTCTCCTCAGCTTGATGCTCTAGAGCTTCTCATCTCCATTCTCAATCCCTACCCAAAATAAAAAAAAAACCTAAAAAAGAAAACTTCAAGTGAAAGCAGAAGAGTGGGAACATAGAGAGACCACTAGCACTGCATGTGCCACTGGCTTGGTGCTTGACTTGATATCTCCAGCACCAAAACCTTTGCCTCCTCCACCTTCCAACCCACATGTCTTCCCCCATGTGCCTGTCTTCTTTTTATCTATGTTTTAGTTCCACATGTCTGTCCCAACATGTTGTCTGTCCCAACATGTTGTCTGTCCTCTTCTGCCCACATTCATGTCTGATTCCCATGTGTCTGCTCTTCTTCCTCTCAGGTCAGATCCTCACATGGTTGTCCCCAAGTTTCATGTGTTCCTACTCCTGCTCTTGCTCCTTTTTCCACAGTCCCCATGTATTTTTGAACCATCATGTCCTGATCTCCTCCCTTCATAAGTATGGCCCCCTTCACTCAGAGTGACAGAACTGTAGGATCTCCTTTGGTCTCCTGTTTTAGTTATCCCTTATAAGTTTGGGCTAGCTGCCAGAAGTGAGTCCCTCCTTTGAGTCTGGGGAATGTGACACACCATAGTGGCTATTGGCTTTCTTTCTCAGTACACCACTCTGAATCTCTCTTTCTGACAAAAAGCAATGCCACCACAGTAAGTTCCATTCTCTCTTTGTCCTGGATTTTTAACCCATTATTGGATAGTGAATGACAAAGTTGACAATTGGCACCTATTCCAAGTGCAATGGCCTAGTGTGTATCTTTGGGGGGCCCTAATTTGAGTCTGTGATCTCATTTTGTGCGGGTGCATAGACTCTCTCTGGGCACTGGAATGCTCTTTGTGCTGCTAGCTCCTGCCCCCCATCCTGTCCCCATTGTCTGCCAAACTTTCTGTCTGACTCTTTATCTAACTTGGGCTGAACAGAGGATTTATTGTGTCTTTTTTTCTAGATTTGGATGAGTGCATTTTACAGATGTTTGGAGGCATTGTCTTAAATAGATTACTAAAGAATGTTTAAGAGACTTCTTTTGGTAAAAGAAATAAATAACTGTTTTCTATCTGTTATCTATTTTGTACTTTTAAATTCATCATCCTCATCCCTATCAACATCATCTTTGCCTAGTGCAGTGCTTCAGGATTTGCAGAACATGCTATAAATATTCTCTCATTCTATCCTCACAACAACTTTAAAAGGTAGATGATATTATCCTCATATTACAGATGAGGAAAAAAGACAGAGATTATGAGACTTGCCCAGTGTCACATAGATAGAAAGTATATGAGTTGGATTTGAACTCAATTCTTATTCCAGGTTTGTTCTTAGAGGGAGTTAAGGTTAAGTGATTTACCTAGGGTCACACAACTAATAAGAGTGTAAGAATAAGGGGCGGCTAGGTGGCACAGTGCATAAAGCACTGGCCCTGGAGTCAGGAGTACCTAGGTTCAAATCCGGTCTCAGACACTTAATAATTACCTAGCTGTGTGGCCTTGGGCAAGCCACTTAACCCCATTTGCCTTGCAAAAAACCTAAAAAAAAGGGTAAGAATAAATTTGAACTCAGGTTCAGAAGACACCAGGGTTGGTACTGAAACTTTTTTTTACAAGGCAGTGACTTGCCCAAGGTCACATAGTTAGGTAAATATTATATGTCTGAGATTGGATTTGAACTCTTGTCCTCCTGACTCCAGGATCGGTGCTCTATCCACTGCATCACCTAGCTACCCCCTGAAACTTTTTTAATAGAAATTTTTCCCATGTAACTTTGGAGTAGGAGGATAAAGAGAGAATGAGAGAATAATAATGTTTTTGTCCTTCATTCTCTAAGGAGACCATTACATCAGGGAGGTGATGCCATGATAAGCACATGAATTGGATCTGAGTGAGTCACCAGATTTACTTTCTCCTTCAGAACATCTGGATCCAGTGGCCAGAAATGGAGATGGACCTGTATGTGAGGCAATCAGGGTTAAGTGACTTGCCCAGGATCATACATCTAGTAAATGGCTAGTGTCTGAGGCTGGATTTGAACTCCTGTCCTCCTGACTCAAGGCCAGTGCTCTATCTACCATGCCACCTAGATGTCCTTGAAATGTTTTTCACATGTAACTTTGGAGTATGAGGATAAAGAGAGAATGAGAGAATAAAGAGCTAACCTCTCTCTCCTTTGGCTCAAAGCTCATGTAAGTCTGAACCTGGTCCACATGAGCCCAGAGTTAAGGCATCTTTATGGGTGGTCTCTTCTCCTTTGCCACATATAGGCTGGGCTAAGGGTAACATATGACATCTTTCAGATTTTTTTTGATTGCTCTGAATAAAATGGTTATTGGTGGAAGTATTCTAGATTTGTGAATTGGCAAGATGTGAGCAGAGAAATATAACAAGAGAGTAGGGGTTTAAGAATAGAGTGGATCTGGTTAAAGAAGGGGTCTGGATTAGGGAGAGAGAAGATTTATAGCCAGAATAGAGGCTTAATAGTCTGAATATAAACTGTGAAGTAAAGGGACAAGAGGTCACAGATGGATGAAGAATAAGTATAGGAAAAACTTAGTGGAAATGAAATGTTATTACTAAATAAAGGGACTTCAGATTTATTGGTTAGAAAAATAGAACACTTTTTGGTGATTCCAAGATCAAGGATGTGGAGACTTCCGGCCAAGATGGCAGAGAGAAGACAGGCACAGTTCTAAAATCTCCTAATCTGTTCTCCATCTATCACATGAAACAAACCTCTTAAAAGAAATCTGACCCACAAAACCCAGAAAGAAAAGCCAGGAGAAATAACATCTACCTAAGGATTTGCCTCCAGCAGCAGCTTTGGCCAAATTCGGGCAGGTGAGTCTGGGCTCAGAGGGAGGATTAGCCCCAGATCAGCCAGATTAACAGCTGAATTGGTGCCAGGATTCTGAGGACCTGAGAGCTGGACCTGCTGGATCAGTGGTGGGGCTGGACAACAGGGGCTTGGGTCTGTGGGGGAGCGGAGGCACTGGTGTTGGTGCTATCCCCCTGGAGCTTGGGAACAGGGCTGGGGGGGAGAGTTCTGGTGCAGGGGAGCTGAGGACACCATCCCTGGGCTCCTCGGGTCTGAGGAACTCTGAGTCCATGCCTCCATTGTGGCTGAGGCCTCTTCCCAAACAAACAAATGCAAACTACTTCTGCCTCAGGCCCAGGTGTGTGAACAGAAGAACAAGCCCAGCTGAGGAATGACCTTAAGCCAGGGTAAAGCCCACCATTGATTGAAGGAAAAGAATTCAATAGCTCCAACCCCTCCCTTCAAGCAAAGGGGGAAGGCCTCAACCAAGGTTACAGACACTCCAGAGAAAGCAACCAACACCTCCTACTGGCCAGCCAGAGAAACTGCACTCAGTGAGTAAAGCGTTTAGCGATCCCAAGCCCTGGTGAATCCCCCACCCCCACCCCAACTCAAGATCTTAGCAAAATGAAGAAGGGTCAGCGGAAAGGTGGATCCATAGAAAAATTCCTGGAAGAAAAAGACCCTAACTCAGAGAGACCTGGAACCTCTGAGGAGAATACAATCTGTTCTCCTGCACAGTAAGACTTCCTTGAAGAAATAAGGAAGGAGCTTAAAAATTTGGGAGAGACAATTAATACCTTGCAACAAGAAAACAAAACTTTACAAAGTACAATTGGACAAATACAAAAGGAGAATAAATCTCTGAGATCATCAATTGGACCAATATAAAATGAGAATAATTCTCTCATATCCTGAAATGAGCAAATTTAAAAAGAAATTAATTCTCTCAAAACATCAGTTGGTCAAATGGAAAGCTCTTTCAAATGTAGAATTGACCAACTGGAAAAGGAGTTGCAAAAGGTAAATGAAGAAAGCACCTCCACCCAAAAAAAGAATGGAGTCTAAAGAAACTAATGACTCCATGAGATAGCAACAGTCAGTTAAACAAAATCAAAAAATAGAAGCAAATGTAAAATACCTCATCAACAAAACCACTGACCTCAAGAATAGATCGACAAGGGGCAACCTGAAAATTATAGGACTTCCTGAAAACATTGAAGAGGAAAAAAAAGCCTGGACTTAATATTACAGGATCTAGTGATGGAAAACTGCCCTGATATCATGCAATTAGAGGGCAAAGTAGATATTGAAAGAGTACATCGATCCCCACCAGAAAAAGATCCTAAAATGAAAACACCAAGGAATATTGTGGCCAAACTCCAGAACTTTCAGATAAAAGAGAAAATCCTGCAAGCAGCCAGAAAGAAACAATTTAAATATCAAGGAGCCACAGTAAGGATCATGCAGGACCTTGGCTGCATCAGCATTAAGGGATCGAAGGGCCTGGAACAAGATATTTTGAAGAGCAAGGGAGCTTGGAATGCAGCCAAGAATCTACTTTCCTGCAAAGCTGAGCCTTCTCTTCCAGGGAAAAAGATGGACATTTAACAAAATGGAAGAATTATAAAAGTTTCTGATGAAAAGACCAGAGCTAAACATAAAATTTGGACATCAGACAGGAGGTTCAAGAGACACATGAAAAGATAAAAGGGGGGGGGGCGGTAAAAGGAAAAAAAATGCAATCCAGTAAGTTGAAACTGGCTATATCCCAGCATGGGGGGGAAAAAGATTCTCATAAATCTTGAGAATTGTAACTCTAACAGAGAGAATACACCTAGCCAGAAATGATGGACATTCATGACCTATCCATGAGACTGCTATCTAATGGGATGCAACTGGCTTTAACCCCACTTGGGAGAAAGACTCTAATAACACTCAGGAATTTTGACTCTATTCGATAGAATATACTGAACTAGAAGGGACAGACACTCAGAATTTTCTATGACTTAGAATGATCTAAAAAACACTACCTCCTTAAAAAAGGGGGACAGGAAAGAAACTGGAGGAGGGAGGGGATTGAATGGGGTAAATGTCATTACACTAAGAGGTACAAAAAACCTATGGTGATAGAAGGGAAGAAGGGAGCAGAGGAGAAACACTTGAATCTTCTTCTCATCAGACTTGGCTTAAAGTCAACCTACACATCATACTCAGTTAACTTATAAAACATCTAACCTTTCAAGTATTAAAAGGGGAAAAGGGGAGGGGGGATGGAGAAAGGTAAGGTGAATGGGGGGAAAAGGGGAAATAACAAAAGGAAGGGAAGGGAAAAGGGAAAAAGAGAAAGGGGAAAGAAAGGGGAGGGTGTGATATAGGAGGGCAAACACACTGAAGGGGGTGGTATTCAGAAACAAAATACTGGTGAATATGGATAAAGGGGGGGGGAAGGGGAAAAATACAAACAGAGGGAAGATAGCACAGAGGCCAATAAAGAATTAGTAATCATAACCTTGAATGTGAATGGGATGAACTCTCCCTTAAAATGTAAGCAAATAGCAGAGTGGATTAAAAACCAGAATCCTACAATATGCTGCTTACAAGAAACTCATTTGAAGCAGAGAAATACATATAGAGTAAAGGCAAAAGGTTGGAGCAAAATATATTTTGCTTCAGCTGAAGTAAAAAAAAGCAGGGGGAGCAATCCTTATCTCAGACAAAGCAGCAGCAAAAATAGATAGCATTGAAAGAGATAAGGAAGGAAACTTTATCCTCCTAAAATGTACCATAGACAATAAAGTCATTTCAATATTGAATATATATGCACCCAGTGGGTCAGCACCCAAATTCTTAGAGGAGAATCTGAAAGATCTACAGGAAGACATAGACAGCAAAATTCTACTAGTGGGAGACCTCAACCTCCCACTATCAGATCTAGATAAAATGAATCATAAAATAAACAAGAAAGAACTTAAGAAGGTAAATAGATTGTTGGAAAAATTAGATATTGGTAGACTTATGGAGGAAAGTGAATGGGGAGAGAAAGGAATATACTTTTTTCTCTGTAGTACATGGAACTTTTGCAAAAATTGACCATGTACTAGGACATAAAAACCTAATGATCAACTGCAGAAAGGCAGAAACAGTGAATACATCTTTCTCAGATCACAATGCAATAAAAGTCATATGCAATACTGGGCCAAGGAGATATAGACCCCGAACAAATTGGAAACTGAATAACCTCATTTTAAAAAATGAGTTGACCAAAAAACAAATTATAGAAAGAATTAACCATTTTATTCTAGATAATGATAATAATGACTTAGATGATAATGATAAATGATAAATAAATAGATGATAATGATAAATATGAAACAACATACCAAAACCTATGGGATTCATTCAAAGCGACTCTCAGGGGATATATTATAGCTCTAAATGCTTACATGAATAAATTGGAGAAAGAGGAAATCAATGAAAAAAACATGCAACTAAAAAAATTAGAGAAAGAACAAATCAAAAATCCCCAATTAAATACCAAATTAGAAATACTAAAAATTAAAGGAGAAATTAATAAAATTGAAAGCAAAAAAACTATTGAATTAATAAATAAAACCAAAAGTTGGTATTATGAAAAAACCAATAAAATTGATAAACCTCTGGTCAATTTGATTTAAAAAAAGAAAGAAGAAAACCAAATTGCTAGTATCATAAATGAAAAAGGTGAACTCACCATCAATGAGGAGAAAATTAAAGTAATAATTCAAAATTATTTTGCCCAAGTCTATGCCAATATATTTGATAATCCAAGTGAAATGGATGAATAGTTACAAAAATATAAGTTGCCCAGGTTAAATGAAGAAGAGATTAAGTACCTAAACAACCCTATCTCAGAAAAAGAAATTCAACAAGCCATTATTGAACTCCCTAAAAAAAATCTTCAGGCCCTGATGGATTCACAAGTGAATTCTACCAAACATTTAAGGAACAATTGGTTCCAATCCTATATAAACTCTTTGGAAAAATGGGGAAAGATTGAACTCTGTCTGACTCTTTCTATGAAACCAATATGGTACTGTTACCTAAACCAGGAAGAGTTAAAACAGAGAAAGAAAATTATAGACCTATTTCCCTGATTAGCAAAATGATTACAACAAGTCACCACTAGGATAATGCATTATGATCAAGTAGGATTTATTCCAGGAATGCAGGGTTGGTTCAATATTAGGAAAACTTGTTAATATCCTCAATTATATCAATAACAAACCTATCAGAAATCATATGATCATATCAATAGATGCTGAAAAAGCTTTTGACAAAATACAGCATCCATTCCTATTAAAAACACTAGAGAGTGTAGGAATAAATGGACGGTTCCTTAAAATAATTAGCAGTATCTATTTGAAACCATCAACAAGTATTATATTCAATGGGGAGAGGCTAGAGGCATTTCCAATAAGATCAGGGGTGAAACAAGGGTGCCCATTATCACCACTACTATTCAATATTGTAATAGAGATGATAGCATCAGCAATTAGAGAAGAAAAAGAAATTGAAGGAATTAGAATTGGGAAGGAAGAGACAGAACTCTCACTCTTTGAAGATGACTTGATGGTCTACATAGAGAATCCCAAGAAATCATCCAAAAAACTACTGGAAACAATTAGCAATTTTAGCAAAGTTGCAGGTTATAAAATAAACCCTCATAAATCCTCAACTTTTCTATATGTCTAGCAAGAAACAGCAGGAAGAGCTAAAAAGAGAAATCCCATTCAAAGTAACCTCAGACAATATAAAATATTTGGGAATCTATTTGCCAAGACAGACTCAGAATCTTTTTGAAAACAATTATAAAACACTTCTCACACAAATTAAATCATATTTAAATAACTGGGCAAATATCAACTGCTCATGGATAGGTAGAGCTAATATAATAAAAATGACAATTCTACCAAAACTAAATTATCTGTTTAGTGCCCTACCAATCAAAATGCCAAAAAATTACTTTAATGAGTTAGAAAAAAATTGTAAGTAAATTCATATGTAGAAATAAAAAGTCAAGAATTGCCAGGAGCTTAATGAAAAAAAATTGCAAAAGAAGGTGGCTTAGCCCTACCTGATCTAAAATTATATTATAAAGCCTCAGTCATCAAAACTGTTTGGTATTGGCTAAGAAATAGAGTGGTGGACCAGTGGAATAGACTAGGTGTAAAAGCAGGAGAGGATTATAGTGATCTGCTGTTTGATAAACCCAAAGAGTCCAGCCATTGGGATAAAAACTCCCTGTTTGATAAAAATTGCTGGGATAATTGGAAGTTAGTATGGAAGAAACTTAGATTAGACCAATACCTCATACCGTTTACCAAGATAAGATCCAAATGGTTACAGGATATAGACATAAAAAACAATACCATAAGCAAATTAGAAGATCAAGGACTAGTCTACCTGTCAGATCTATGGAAAGGGGAGCAGTTTATGACTAAGGAAGAGTTGGAGAACATCACCAAAAACCAATTAGATGATTTCGATTACATTAAATTAAAAGGCTTTTGCACAGATAAAATCAATGTAACTAAGATCAAAAGAAATGTACTAAACTGGGAAACAATCTTTACAACTAATGATTCTGACAAAGGACTCATTTCTAAAATATACAGAGAACTGAGTCATATTTTTAAAACAAAAAGCCATTCCCCAATTGACAAATAGTCAAAGGATATGCAATGTCAATTTATAGATGAGGAGATCAAAGTAATCCATAGCCATATGAAAAAATGCTCTAAATTGTTAATTATTAGGGAAATGCAAATTAAAGCTTCTCTGAGATACCATCTCACACCTCTCAGATTGGCTAATATGACCAGGAAGGATAATGATCATTGTTGGAAGGGTTGTGGGAAATTTGGGACATTATTACACTGTTGGTGGAGCTGTGAACTTATCCAACCCTTCTGGAGAGTTATTTGGAACTATGCCCAAAGGGCAACAAAAATGTGCATACCCTTTGATCCAGCAATACCACTACTGGGTCTATACCCTGAAGAGATGATGAAAAAGGGTAAAATCATTACTTGTACAAAAAATATTTATAGCAGCCCTGTTTGTGGTGGCAAAAAAATTGGAAATCAAGTAAATGTCTTTCAGTTGGGGAATGGCTTAGCAAACTGTGGTATATGTATGTCATGGAACACTATTGTTCTATTAGAAACCAGGAGGGATGGGATTTCAGGGAAATCTGGAGGGATTTGCATGAACTGATGCTGAGTGAGATGAGCAGAACCAGGAAAAACACTGTACACCCTAACAGCAACATGGGAATGATGTTCAACCTTGAAGGACTCACTCATTCCATCAGTGCAACAATCGGGAACAATTTTGGGCTGTCTGCAAAGGAGAGTGCCATCTGTAACCAGAAAAGGAGCTGTGGAGTTTGAACAAATTGCAAGGACTATTCCCTTTAATTTAGGGGAAACACCGATATCTTATTGTCTGATCTTGTTACCTCTTAGACTTCTCTTCTTTAAGGATATGATTTCTCTCTCATCACACCCAATTTGGATCAAGGTACAACATGGAAACAAACATGGACTGACAGATTGCTTTCCATGGGGGGCGGGTTGAAGCAAGATTGGGGGAAAATTGTAAAACTCAAATAATATCTTTAATGAAAATAAATTTTAAAAAAGAAAAAAAAGATCAAGGATGTGGCCATTGCTATGTCTGTAGCTTAGGTAGAATGAAAGCATAGGTCATGGGAATTAAATAGACCAAGGAACTGAGAGGTTAGTTGTTAGAGGGAACATTAACATGTATGTTAAAATGACATTGTTTAAAGCTTGGAGTTGGGCTATAGAAAGAACAATGAATTAGGCACTGAACTCATTTAAAAACATTGATATAGTAAACATTAAAGGAGGAAAACTTGCTGAGTGATAGAGGCTGAAAGGAAATTCTAGAAGAGGCATTAGGGAACAAGGGATATTATGACACCTTCTTCAGGACCAGTGAAACTGTAGCCTGAGAGGGAGGTGATGCATACAACCAGAACTGTAAAGGAAGGCAGGGGAGGCAGTTGTCATTTGGGTGGATTCAGTTCTCTGTGAATGTCAAAAGATAAAAGAAACATGAGTGGAGAGGTCTAAGATGAGGGGAAGTTTGTTAATTATAGAACCCATATTCCAGATGGCATGGTGTAAGGGGTTAATTTATCTGGAGGGGGACACTGGAAGTTTATTGAATTAGATAGAAATGAGAGAATAGCAAGTAAAAATGGTGAAATAGGTGGCTTGCTTTTATGGAATTGGGAATTCAATATCACTGGAATTCGGGTGGCTAGGTGGTGCAGTGGATAGAGTATCAGCCCTAGAATCAGGAGTACCTAAGTTCAAATCTGGCTTCAGACACTTAATAACTGCCTAGCTGTGTGACCTTGGGCAAGTCACTTAACCCTATTGCCTTGCAAAAAACCAAAAAAAAACTCCACAATATCACTGGAAGTGAGAAAGTTTGTTAATTATTGGAGAATAAATCCAGTTTGAGGGGAAGCAGATGGAATTAAGGCAAGTGAGTCAAACTTTTTAGGTTGTAATTCTGTCTCCTGGACTTCTATTGCATTCTAAACCAACCATAGTCTGCTCTTTCTCACTGTGTTGTAACCATTCAGATATAACCTAATCTTTTTCATGGAATAAAATCTCTTTTGATTTTGCTATTTTTATTACTCATTTTTATCAATTTCATCATGATTTTAGGACATAGTCTTTAAGATCATTTTATGAATGGTATTCAAGCAGAAATCAGATGACTGCCTTCTCAGTAAACCTGTAAAAGAGAATTTTACTTTGGGTGACTGATTGTATCATATGACTTTGAATGTCCATCCCTATGCAAGCTTCTTGGAATCTTTGATTCTTTGTTGCTGAACTTGAAGGCAATGGGTCCCTCATATTTTATAGATTATTTATGAATGAATAAAATGTATAATTCATATTAATTTTCTTGCCTTCAAAAGGAGGGGTGGAGAGAGGGAGCAAATTTTGAACTCAAAATGTTAAAAGACATATGCTAAAAATTATATATATATATATAATATATATATGTCTAGAAAAAATATAAAAATTTTCCCCCCAAATGGATGAAATAGTAATTATGAGGCACTTACTTATGCTAAGTTCTGGATACAGATACTAAATCAAGACTTTCCCAGTACTCAAAGAGTTTAAAATCTAATGAGGGAAGATACCAGGCATATATGTAGGAAGACACAAAACCAAATCAAAAGTAAACTTGGCGGGAAAGGCACTGATAGCTGGGGGAACAATAAAAGCCTTTTATAAGGTGGCTCTTGAACTCATTCCAGGAATTCCATGAGACAAATATCTGAAGGGTGAGGACTCCAGACATGGGGACAACTAGGACATAGGCATGGAAATGGCAGGTTGTAATATCATGTGGAAGGAACAGCAGGTAGGGTGAGTCACTATGGCTAGAGAATGGGCAAAGAGTTATATGTCAGTCATGGAGAATGTGAAGGAGATTTATGTGAAGGAAGTCCAAAGAAATAGGAAAGGATCAGACTGTGAAGATTTTTAAAGTGCCAAACAAGGGAGTTTATATATTTGGTCTTAAAATCTGACGAGGAAAAAACTGAAGAATCTGAGCTCATGAAACATCTTAATTTAACACAGACTCTAGAAATTCTACCTAATAAAGAAATAAGAGACAGAAATAACTCTGGCTTGAAATGATTTTGAAGAGATGGGCATATTTATACTGGAATTTTGAAATGCCCTTTTTGAATTTGACTGCACAAATGCAGCTTTCAGACCAACCATCCCAAAATAGGGTAGTTACAAAAAGCTGGGAGTTAGTTGCAATAATCATCATGAATGCACACATTATTCTATAATATTTGACAGAAAGTATTAATATAAATGACCTGCATACAACAATACATTTTAAATGCTCTTGGGACTATTTTAAGTAACTTTAGCATTTAAATGAATGCTATGGGAAATGCAAAATGAACAGTCTCCCTGTAATGCCACTTTGTGTATCTGAATTTTCATCTACTGGGTTAACTTTAAAAGAAGGTAGATTCCTATCTTGAAAGGCAACCATCTTTTAAGAGTTCAATTTAGTTCAGTCCAATTCAACTAAATGCAACAGATATTTAATTTTGTTCTGGGTAGCTAGAAGGATATTGTAGAAATACTGAATGCAGAACACAGGAACTGTGGACTGACTTTCTACAACATACAAAAGAATACTTGCTTTGTCTGGAAGATTGTGGTCTAGTCTCTACTCTCCTTAAATTCCCTTTGTGATTTGGAGATTAGGAGTAACTGAATTATTATTTTTTGACTTAAGTTAATCCTCATCCCATTACCAAATAACTATGGTGATTAAAATATATTATGGGTCAGTGGAGAGAGTGCTGGGACTAAAGACAGAAAGATTCATTTTCCTGATTTCAAATCTGGCTTCAGGTACTTGTTAGCTATGTGATCCTAGGCAAGACACTTAACCCAATTTGCCTCAGTTTCTTCTCTATAAAATGCTCTGGAGAAGAAAATGGCAAACCACTCTGGTATCTGCCAAGAAAATCCTAAATAGAGTCACAAAGAGTCAGACATGACTCTACAATAATAGCAACTTTAACAACAAATTAGTTCAATTCAACAAATATTTCCTAAGTCCCTTCTGTGTTTGAAGCACAGTGCCGGGTCTTAAGAATGCAAATTCCAAAACAAAATTTCTCTATTTAATGGACTATTTTAAATGAATACTAATTGATTTTGATGGATGTTTTAAGGATTTGGTACTACATAGTTCACAGCCTCCTTAGATTTGAAATTAGAAGTGATTTCAGAAATCATTTAATCTGTCCTACCTATTAGAGATGAAGGAACTGAGTCATAGAGAAGATAAGTGATTTTACCAAATTTACATTGACAGTAAATAGCAGATCCTGCATTTGACCCTTTAGGTCTAAACTACTGTTTTTTCTTCTACCCCCCCTTTCCCCTCACCCACCAATAGAAATGTTCTACAAAAATGCTGTTATTTAAAACCATAGTGCTGGAAAGAACCTTATCTAAGAGTCCATCTAGTCTAACCTTTCCATTTTAGGAAGGAAGAAACTGAGGACATGAGAGGGAAAGGGATTCAGCAACAGACTGGGACTGAACCCCAGATTTCTGAGTCTGAGACCAGTAAGATGACAAGCATCTCACATTTCTTCCAAAGAACAATAGAACTAAATATGTAACAGCGAATAGGCTGGATCCCAAAAGCAGTGCCAGACAGAGAATCTGAAGTGGAAATCTTTTGTGAAGAAGAAAATCATAAGCCTACAGAGTCTGAAAGACAACTAGGTGGCACAGTCAATAGAACACCACACCTGGAGTCAGGACTTGAGTTCAAATGTGACTTCAGATACTTACTACCTGGATGATCCTTGGAAAGTCACTTAACCCTATTTGTCTCAGTTTTTCATCTGTAAAATGCGCTGGAGAAGAAAATGGCAAATTGCTCCAGTGTCTCTATTAAGAAAACCCAAAATAGGGTCATGAAGAGTCAGACATGATTGAAAATGACTAAATGAGTCCCTGCCTTGGCCCAGTATCTCCCACAGAGTTCTGGATCTTTAGCATTTGCCTTCTATTTGTATCTAGGTTGCAGAAGAGATGAGGACTAAATGCGAACTTCCTTGAAAAGTTAAAACTGCCCAAGTAGCTTTCCTTATATGAATAGGTAAAGACAGAAATGCTACCCCACCACCACCACTGCCCTGTAGTATGAGGTCAGTGATCACTGAAAAGTTTCTGGGATTAGTCAACTGTATCATCAATTTTTGTGGAAATGCTATAATACTGGAAAAGTTTTAATTAACTCTCTTTCTTACTTAGATTTAATTGTAGATTCTAGATGACATCACATCTTCCACACTGTGTTAACTCTCTAGAGATTTGATTTGGGACACCCAGAAATGTGATATCTAAATAATGTGACAAATTCTTTTACTTCAGTGAGACGTGATTAATTGTTGGGTAGAATTCTGTGAGCAATACTGTCCTCTGGTGGTTGCCTTCAAAGATGAGTGAGAGAACTCGAATTTGTTCAGAGGCCTCATTCTTGCCAAAGATGATGAGAAAGAGGAAAAAGCTTGTGGAAGAGGATAAAGCTTGTGAATGATTACTTTGAGATATAGCTTCCAATACTAGCACTATTGTTGATTATTGTTCATTCTTTGTTTTTGAAGAGAACCAATGCCATCACAGGGTGAGATCTGGACTTATATGTGAACTGGATTTAAGTGAGGAAGAGTTGCACAATGACATCAGTGTAATAGGTGTCTAAGTACATACCCAAGAACATTCAACTAGAGTTGAAATTTCAGACCTTAGAAGCCATATTTACACATGAGAACAAGGAGACTGATAAGTTGAATAAGTTACTTGCCCAAGATCACACAGGTAGCACTAGAAGTGAGCTTTGAATCTAAGACTTCTGACCCTTGACTTATGTGACCAAGTCTCAGAAGTGGAAGGATCCTCTGAGGTCATCTAGTCTGACCTATATGCCTTCTCTGACATACCTGGCATCCAGTCTTTACTTGAAGCTTCCAAGTCAAAACTGTTCATATCCTTCAACTGAACAATACCATCAAGGGAAAAGTCCCCAAGGTATGACTATATAGCAACATATATATACATATATATATATATATATATATATATGTATATATATACACATATATATGTATATGTATACACATGTATACATATATATGTATATTTACTACTATAGAAATGATAGAAATGTGCAAAGAACTGAAAACTAAATAGGTGTCTATTGATTGGGAAATAACTGTCAACTCTGGTAGAATTGCTTTAGTCAGTAGCTATGTATAATTGAATTAGAAGCATGCCCAAATTGTCAGCAGAAGACCTGGATTCAAATTCTACTCCTGCTAGTTGCTTCCTGTGCAAACTTAACCTCTCTAGAGAGACCATAGTTTCCTTCTCAGAAAATTGAGGAGTTGGATTCAATGAACCCTATTTCTATTTCTAAAACTTGAACAAATCACTTGATTCCTTTGATTTTTACTGTCCTCAAAGCACAATAGAATTTAGCTTTGGAAGGACTTAAATTGTGTAGTCCCAACCTCTTTATTTTAAAGATGAGTAACCTTGAGGCTCAAAGAATGGTAGGCCCCAGAATCAAAGCCAAGTTCTTTGATTAAAATTCAACTCTTCCTTCCTCTTGTTGATTTTCCAATTAAATGAACAGTTGAACTAGGGTTCACACCCAGAGAGGCAGTATGCCAGTTGCCAGAGCACTTGATTTGGAAGAACCCAAAAAAAGTTTGGATCAAATTCTGCCTTAGTTCTTAACAGTGTTCCTTGGCAATATTTTTTATTATTGTTGTTGTTTAGAAATTTTGAACTCTATGTGACCCCACTTGAGGGTCCCTTTTCTTAGTAAAGATACTAGGGTGATTTGTTACTTCTTTAACTTATTTTATAGTTGAGGAAACTGAGATAAATAGGTTTAAGTGACTTGCCCAGGGTCCCACAGTTAGTATCTGAGGCTGGATTTGAACTCAGGTCTTCCTGATTCCAGGCTGGGCACTCTATTCATTGTACAACCTAGACACCATTGGCAGTAGTAATCAGCAGAGTATGCAAATAGGGAATTCCCATTACAACATACCTGACAAGTAGTTACTTGTCTTCTACTAGAAGATCTCTAACATTGACAAAAGCATTTTTTCTTTTTCTTTTACTTTTTTCCCAATTACAGGCAAAGATAATTTTCAACATTTATCCTTTTACAAGCTTTTTGAATTCCATATTTTTCTATTACCTCCCCTTCCCTTCATCTCCCTGTGGCAGTGAACACTCTGATATAGATGTATATGTATAATCATGTTTAACATATTTCCATATAAGAATGACAACATTTTTGGAGGAAGTCCATTGTGCTTTTAGATTTTGGAAGCTCTAATTATTAGAAATTTGTTTTCTTCCATGCTTAAATTTGCCTCTTTGGAATTCTCAGAGATTGCTATTGGTTCTGGTTTCTGATGCTAAATAGAACAAGGCTAATCCCTTTCCCTCTCAGTTGCCTTTAACATACTTCACTTAATCAATGAATCTATATATATATATATATATATATATATATATATATGTATATATATATATATATATACATATATATATATATATATATGTATATATACTTCAGGTACATTTAGAATGGAGAAACAAAGAAAAAGTTGAAATAATCCTTCCCTTCAAAGAGTTTATATATATCCTATTGAGGAGACAACTTTTTGCTTCAGCATTGGTAAGACTCATTCATCTGACTGATGTTTAAGAGAAACTGAATTACTACATTTAAGGCTGCTAAGTATTTATGAATCTATGTATAGAATTCCTTGGAAAGCATAGTAATGAGTACCTCAAATAAATCTTTGAAAAAAGATATTGCTGTTGAAATGACCAGAACTGAACAGAAAGTTTGATCTCCAAGTACAGGACTCAGGTGAGGCATAGAGATGGATGGGAAGGATGAATTATGAGAAATTTAATGATATTGAACTGCTTGTATTCCTGCATGGAAAGTGACTGATAATTCATATGAACTTTTTCGTTTATAAGAGCAATTAGAAGGAGCATATATAAGTGACAGGAAGGAGTTGAATATAATGGTATAATATATTATAAAGATGGAGTCAATGGGTGATAAAGGAAAGTACTGGGAGAAAGAGGAGAGTGAATAGGCTAAGACATTGCACATAAAAGAGTCAAGAAAAAGCTTTTGCAGTGGAGTAAGGTGAGGGGGGAATAAATGAGCTTTCATTCTCATCAGAAATGGCTCAGTGAAGAAATAACATAGCACTCAATAGAGTATAGAAATCAATTTCACCCTAGAGAAAAATTAGAGGAAAGGGATTGGATAAGGGGGATGGGGGAGGAGAGGTGGGGGGAGAAAGTGATAGAAGAGAGAGATTTTGGGAGAGGGGAGTAAGATACAATACTCTTCTGTGGAGAGACAGGGTGAAAGGAGAGAGAATAGAATAAATGGGAGTGGGGAGGAATAGAATGAAGGGAAATACAGCTAGTAATAGCAACTATGGGAAATATTGAAGCAACTTCTCTGATGGACTTATGATAGAGAAGGCAACTCATCCCAGAGATAGACCTAATGGAATCTGAACACAGACTGAAATATACGTTTTCCCCCCCCCCTCACTTCATTTCTCTTAAGAATTCTCTATCATTTTTGGGGGGGGGGAGGGAGGCTATGTTTACTTTCACAGCAAGATTATTGTAATAATATGAAAATAAATAAATAAACCATTAAAAGAACCCTCAGAAATATATAGCATTAAAAACATTATCATCCTTAAAGGACTTCTGTTTTAAGAAGACAGGTTCAGAATAATTAATACAGGATAGGTAGGTGAAATATATGTGACTGACTACAGTTAAGAAATATTTGTTCAAACAGTATATAGGATATAGGGATTATCTTCACAGATAATCATCTATCTATCTATCCATCTACCTATCTACCTATTTATGTCTATCTTTCCTTTTCCAAGCAAACTTCACACAGTCCTGTTAAAACCAAATGGTGTTATTTAGGTTCAAAGTTAAACTCCATTTCCGTACCATTCAAATTCTCTTTGGTAAACATGCCTAATTTTTCTCACATCAGAAGTGAAAACATAGGCATTGTCATTAGTATGATACCAATGCAACAGGAATCATAGGCATCTAGCTGCTGGAGGAAGCTCTTTCCCCACCAAGAAATGTTCCCTCAGACCTTATGGGAGCTATCACTGAGGTGTATAGTTCATTGGATTCAAGTCCTGGCTCCTCCATTTGCCAAATGAGTCATATTAAGTTTCAATACTTCTCCTAGTCTCAAGTCTCATCTGTTAAACAATGGTAAATGAATGAAAACAACTTTATTAAACATTTATTACATACAAAGCACAGTGTTAAGCACTGGAGACACAAATAGGAAATGAAGAGTCTCTGCTCTGAAGGAACTCACATTCTAATTGGAGGGATACAACACATACATAGAAGGTTTTGATTGAATTTTAGATGAAAAACTTCCATGGGACTTAAGAGTCCTGCAGTAAATCGGATGGGAAAGCAGCCCCTTTAATGTCATTTCTATAAATGTTAAATTCTTACCATTTTCTGATATTAAAACACCTTAAAGTCAATTTCTTTTCTGAGTCTTCTGGGCTTTTGCCTGCAGTCAACAATAATCAACAAGCATTTATTATGGGCTAGGCACTATGCTAAATTCTGGGATTATAAAACAGTCACTGTCCTCCAGGAGCTCACATTCTAATGTGGAAGGCAATATATAAAAATAAGGGAAATGAAAAATGGAGAGGGTGAGAAGGTATGTGAGACAGAAAGAGGAGAGAGAGAGAGAGAGAGAGAGAGAGAGAGAGGCAGTCAGGCAAGAAATGAATAGAGATTAGTCTGGACAGTCTCCTTAAGTGGAGATTCTGGGAAGAGCTATTCAATGAAGGGAGGGGTTTAAAGGTGAGACTATTACTGAGATGTAAATACCAGGGCTGAGTGATCTTCCTTCCTGCAAGAAAATGTTGCTGGGACATGAGGGAGAAGTCATTAGACTTCTAGACATCAGAGCAAACTGATGAGAAAAGAATTGCACCAAGCTGATTTACAAAGAGTTGCTTTCTGGGATGATGGTGGGAGGGGTAGCTAAAATAAAAAAGAGGACCAATGATCTTGACTCTAGAGGGTACTGCCACTCCCAGGATTGGTTATGGAGGAAACTTTTTTTTGTAGAATTCTTATATGGTTCAAAGGATCTGGCAGTTATCACAATTCTTCTTCTAGAATGGCAAATGGGAATAAACCCCCTCCAGTGGCCACACTTTGCCTCTTCTGTTTCTTATAATAACTGTTACTTCAGCTATTTTTACATCATGGTTCACATTAACCACTCTGGGGCTTATGCTTTTCTTTCAGTCACTCCTGATGGTTTTGATGGTTCTGCTTATCTGATAGGAATTCTTCATTGGAATAAAGAAATTCATCAATGAATTTGCCCAAGTATTCACCTGGTATTATTGGTAGCATATGATAAGAATTTAGGAACTTCAATGATAGTAATGTAGACAATGGATTAAAAACAGTTGGTATGGGTAAATCATTTTGTTAGAGAGAAAATTGAAAAGAAAGTACAGGCTCTTCATTGAAAAAAGGTGCTTCAGTTTTGTGACCTAGAAAATGGGATGCTTGGACTAGATGACCTCTGAAATCTCTTCTATTCTTAAATCCAGGAACCCCAGACTTAAGAAAACCAAATAAACAACAATTTAGGGTTGAAAGAACCCTTAGCAATCTATCCAATCAATTTTCTCAAAAGACCATAGATTTAGAAATAGAAAGGATCTTAAAGGTCATACTGTCAAAATCATTTTAGATTCATGGAACCTAAGATTTATAGAGAAGGGAAGAGACTTATCTATGGCCACACAGCAAGTTGGAATTCAAACTCATGTACTCTTACTCCAAATCTAGTGCTATCAGTGGGGTAGGAACAATATTCTTATCCAATGTCCCATCTACCCATTCAAATTAGGCTGGTTTTTTCTTTTAAGGTACTGAGTAATTGTTCTAGACTTCATTGACTCAGAGGCCTTACAGGGACACTGGTGATGTCCCCCCCCCCTTTTTTTTTTATCTTTGTACAAAAGGAGCCAAAAGGAATTTCAGAGGTACTGGAATATGATGGGTAAATATGGGCAAGGGAACTTTACTAAGCTGAAAAAATTTAAGTGTCTTCAATGTTGATCCTTGTAGAATATTATTCCCCTGCTAATAGTTAACTGTTGAATAATGGTAAATCTCTGTTACATGTTGAATGATTACTTATCTTACTTTATTCCACCATATAATCTAAACTATCAGGTACTAACTCTAACAATACAGTGAACATTGAAGACATTCTGAAATAATTATATATACATATATATACATATATATATATATGTATATATATTATGTATTTGGTGAAGAGGACCAGACCCATAATCTAATCAAAATTGGGAATTCCTGGTGAAAATATGTCCTCCTCACCTTCATGTTCCACCCCAGCCACCACCAATTGATTTGATATCCTTTGAAACTTAATGTCTTGCAAATGGTCAAAGGATATGCAAAGGCAATTTACAGATGACGAGATCAAAGCAATCCATAGTCACATGAAAAATTGCTCTAAATCATTATTAGAGAAATGCAAATTAAAGTTTCTCTGGGGTACCACCTCACATCTCTGAGACTGGTCAATATGACCAGAAAGGACAATGATCATTGTTGGAAGGGTTGTGAGAAATCTGGGACACTAATACATTGTTGGTGGAGCTGTGAACTCATCCAGCCTTTATGGAGAGCAATTTGGAACTATGCCCAAAGGGCAACAAAAATGTGCATTCCCTTTGATCCAGCAATACCACTACTGGGTCTATACCCTGAAGAGATGATGAAAAAGGGTAAAAACATCACTTGTACAAAAATATTCATAGCAGCCATTTGTGGTGGCAAAGAATTGGAAATCAAGTAAATGTCCTTTGTTGAGGAATGGCTTACAGAACCAGAAAAACACTGTACACCCTGAAAGTAACATTGGAGTGAAGATCAACCTTAATGGACTTGCTCATTCCATCAGTGTACCAACCAGGCACAATTTTTGGATATCTGTGATGGAGAATACCATCTGTATTAAGAGAAAGAACTGTGGAGTTTGAACAAAGACAAAGGACTATTACTTTTAATTTAGGAAAAAAAAAACCCTGATATTTTATTGTCTGATCTTGCTATCTCTTATACTTTGCTTCTTCCTTAAGGACATGATTTCTCTCTCATCACATTCAATTTGGATCAGTATATACCATGGAAATAATGCAAAGACTGGCAAACTGCCTTCTGGGGGAAGTGGGAGGAGGAAAGTAAGATTAGGGGGAAAATTGTAAAACTCAAAAGAAATAAATTTTAAAAAACTGTCTTGGAAAGTTCACTGGGGGCAATGAGAAGGAAAATTACTTGTCCAGGGCTACAAGCCATTAGCATGTGTCAAGAGCTGGATATTGAATTTGACTTTCTGATTCTGAGAGGGAGGGAATCAATAAGTTTACTAAGTAGTCATGGAATTGACATTAATAGAAGGCAGAATTATATTATGTCAAAATGAGACCATTTCAAAGGTTTTAAAGAATTTTCCTTTAGTTTAAACAGTAAATCATACAACTTCAGGGACAAGAAGAGATCTCAGAAGCCATCCAGGCCATAAAAAGCAGACTTGGAAGGGAACTTGGGAGGTGATATAGCACTATTTCCTCATTTTATAGAAGAGATACCCAAGGCCCAGAGTGGTGAGGTGACCAAGGTCACATAAGAGTAGCTAACAAAAAAGCAGGTTCAAACCTGAAATCTTCCTATTCCAAATCTAGTACTATTTCTCCTGTTTTACAGACAATTTCAATTTCTACAAATATAACCAAACCAGTCAAATTTAAGGAACAGAATTTCAGAATTGAAAGGGTTATCAGAGGTCGACCCATCCAAAGGATTAATTTTTCAGATTTAGAAATAAAGACTACTCCCAATTTAATACTCCCTCCAGCTAAGATGCTTAATGTTCAGCTAATTCTAGTATCTGAATTTACTCTGAAATACTTAAATGTTGATTTTATACACAATCCATTTATGCCTTCTAAGACTGTGAATCTTGTCCATGTGTTCTCCGAAGTTTGTCACAGAGGGTTGATCCTGATATTGTGTAGCCTATCCATTTATCATCCATCATTCTTCATGTGACCAGTCTATGTTTATATGAACATGTATTTATATATGTATATATACACATCTCTATATCCTACTTATCTACAAATTATAGACATGCATGCATATGCAATTTTTTCAATTGTCACAACATATTTTCTTTGGTATGGGATGTGTTATTACAATTTTACAGATGAGAAAGTTGAGGATCAGCAAGGCTGACTTGCTCAAATAAGCAGCAGTGTTGAATAGCTTCTGGCTTGTTTTGAAATTCTACAGCTTTCATGTTAAACATGCAGTCCATGGGCAACAAGCAATCTCTAACACTCTTCACTAAGGCCCAAACCTGATTAAAATGTTGATAAATTCACAGATAAAGAAATAAATATGTGGTTATTGAAGTCACTATGCAGTTCATGGTTTATTGGTTCCTATTTCTATTTATTTGACCCCAGTTTTGCAGTATTGGAATAGTGGAAAAAATACTCAACTTAGACTGAGGAGAACTGTAAGAGTGAATTCCTCTAAATATGTAGCTATAGAACAAATCATATTTCTAGGAACCTCATTTTTCTCATCTATAGAATGGGGATAATAATATCTAAGGTACTTCACAGTAGTGTTGTGGGGCTTAGAGAAGATAATGTATGAACTCTTAAACCCTGAAATATTGGATATTATTTCATTATAAAATTTGTAACTGTATTATAGCTATACCTCAGTATCTTCTGGTATAATCTGTTGAACTTTTAGTGCCTTATTTGACTTTTGTGATCCAGCTTATATTTTGAGGTGCAATTCCTGCATGAATCGGAAGCTAGATGCTTAGCAGATAGAGCACAGGCCTGGAGTCAAGAGGAATTGAGTTAAAATTCTGCCTTAGACACATCCTAGGCAAGTCACTTACTGGAGAAAGAAATGGAAATCATTGCTGTATCTTTGCCAAGAAAACTCCACATAGGGTCACAGAGAATTAGACATGATTGAAATGACTCAACAACACTGTATGAATTTCTGCAACTCTCCTCTAAGCCTTAAGTTCCCAATGGCCCTGAAGAGTTAACAGAATTGTCCCAAATCACAAAGCTAGGATATGTTGGAGGTAGGACATCCTATTTTATCCTATTTACTACTCCATACATCCTATCAGTTTTCTTAGAACTCTGAAAGGGATTTTTCATTTCTGTCCAACATTGGGATTGGCTTAGAAGACTTCTAAGGTTCTTTGTTACTGTGACATTCTATTGCAGTCTTTACAGGAATGGACAAACTTGTCTTGAGTCCTACATGGGCTATTTTTTTTTATCCTTAACTTTCTTAATTTTTGAAAGTTAAAAGTAATAGAAATGGTACATTGACATTTGACCCATGCCCCCAACACACAGGAGGCATAGAGTGGATAGAGTATAGGGTCTGGAGTCAGGAAGATTCTTCTTCCTGAGTTCAAATCCAGCATCAGACACTTAGTTGTTTGACCCTGGGCTAGTCTCTTAACTCTGTTTGCCTCAACTTTCTCATTGGTAAAATGAGCTGGAGAAGGAAATGACAAACATGCCAGTATCTCTGCCAATAAAAACTCATATGGGGCCAAGAAGAATCAGACAAAATGAAATGACTAAACAACAAACCCAGCATTCCTGAACATATTAAACAAATATCCTAAACCACAAAATAGTTTGACCAAGGGAAAATATAAGAATATTATTTCTCTTTCAATTTCTTCACACTGAATTTGGATTTGTTCTGTTAACTATCTTTTAGGATATTGGCTTTGCTGGAATTCAAATATTTAAAAAATTAGTTCTTTTCACAAACTTTTTTGTTATAAGAGAATTTCATCAAGAAAGAAATGGGGAGAATTATCAGAAAATATTCTTGAAAGAATCACAACATAAAGATTAGTTTCTCATCAGGAATTTAAAACTACTGATTGCAATTCAGAATATTGTGCATGAAATGTATGCACCATTAACAAAAATTTAAGATTACATTTATCTGGACTACAAAGTTAAAAAAAGACAATTTCATTTCAATTTGAGTTTTATTTATTATTTCATCCAGTTGAATTTAAATAGTACATTGACTCCATCAACATTGGCAAGACACTGTGCTAATACTGAAATTAATAATATCAGTCACTGCCATCACTTAAAATTATATTCCTCTTATACAGCATTAATAGAAATATTAAAAACTATTCATCTTTACCAGCTTTAGGATCTTATTGCACTTTATTTAAATTAAAAAAGTTTTATTTCTATTAGACCAGCATAAATTGCCTGAGCTATGCTCATTTGTTCTTCTTATGAATACCATGAAACTGTACAGATAAATGATCTGTAGAAAAGCATTAATAGTCTGAAGCTTTAATAAACAAACTTAAAATATATATATATTTATATATATATATGTGTGTGTATATATATACACATATATATATATCTATGATATCTTCTTTATATCTGTGCTTTGGTCATATTTTATTAGTGTGTATAATTTGCCAGTTTTCAAATAAATGCATGTCTCTTACTAGGAAAAGACATACACTTACTATGACTCATCTGTTAGATTAATGAAAAGATGTTGCAAATGAATTACCAGGGAAGATTTCAAGGTCAACTGAAGCAAATGGAATTTATGAAAATCAGTTCATTTAAATAGAAGTATATCATCATGAATGTTATATGTGGTTACTTTGCATCTTTATTTGAGCTTATGCATGTAACTAATCAAAGAGCCACCAAGCAAACTACAAAGGTCTGTGTGGAATGTCATATTTTGCTACAGACATGTTTATTGCAATAAAATTTATCCAATGTCAGACAGACTACACTTGGGGAGGCTATTTTTCCTCCATCTAAACTGTTTTAAGATAAAAATGTGAAGTGAAAGAATGATGGAAGAGATAAGAGGTAAGGATCATTCTAGGAGGCTAAAGCTTCAGAGCTGTTAATCCTTTCAGATGAAAAACATAGAAACACATAAAAAATCATTTGTGAGAAAATTTACTCTGATTACACAGTAAAAATCTCACTATTCTACTGTTTTCTAAAGGTCCATACATTTACTATTTTTAGTCTCTGTATAACAAGAATCTACTTTCAGTGATACACTCAAATCATTTTTTTATTACTTTGAACATCTACAAACTTGAGTTTAATGTCTAATCTTACACCAAATATGCACTGCCAATTGATATAGATGATATAAACAGAGTGGTGTGCATACTGACTACATTGAAACAGAAGATGGAATGTAATAAGAGAAATTCAAGTACAGTTTGCAAGTCACTAACTGATGAACAAAGTACAATGTTTTCTGGGTCTTTCTGAAAGCCAAGAGCTTGAAACAGAAGCCAACACAAGAATCTGGACACATAAACAAATGCTTGCTGTAATATTAATTTTAGAAAATCAGACAATCTTGATTAAATATCATTGTTTTTAATATGCTCTTAAAATTGTTTTGATAAATTGTAAAAGTTTGATACCTTTAAATGATTTTAAATAATGTTATTTATTTAAGTAATTAGTAATGATGTAATGTAATTCCAAATAATAGTAAATATTCCAAAGGATGGTGGATGTCTCCTTAGGAATATAAAAACAAAGGGATATGCCAAAAAAATTCATTATCCATGATTGTAAAATGAAAAAAAAAATTACCAAGAGGAAAGAGCTTATAAGGTTTAGCCTTTATTTTACTAAACAAAAAGGCCTGTGAACTGTCTTTTGATTTGAGCCTAAGAAAAAAAGTAGAAATCTGGGTCCATGTTGCATATAACAGAGGTGGCAGCAGGCTACATTTAAGAGTGATGATTTCAGCATTCTATTCTTTTAATCTCGGGCCTGCTCTGAATCCTTTTTGTGGAGATCCTCTTGATAAAAGAGGGATGCAAACTGGATCTTTGTTTTTCAATCACCTTCCATTGCTTGATATTTAATGTAAACATTTTTGAATCAATTGATCAACAAATATTTCTTAAGTGCCTACTATGTGCCCAGGCTTGTGCTGGATGTGGGCTGTTAAAGTTTTCTTTCAAAACAGCAATCCTGAAAATAACAGGATGGGTTTTCTCAAAAGGATAACAAGGTCTTTTGAATTAAAGTATAATTTTAAGTTACACATTTAGTCAATAAGGTAAATTTGGATATTATGGAATAGTTAACTAGCTATGAGAACATAGGTCAAGAGTTCTTTTTACTGAAAATGGCATAATGAGTTTGGGTTTGCATGATTATCCTTTAAAGTGTTCAAGTCTTCTCCCGATTTATAATCCCTTATTAAAGTACACACGTTCTAGTTCAGGACTGGTCTCTTGAATCTTGGCTTTCAATTCTGGCTCCAATCGTGTAACAGACATCGAACTGAATGTAAAAGAAATGGTAAAGTTATGAGGACTAGAATTCAGAAAGTGAGTGAAACATCCATATAGATCAGGGAGTCCAGAATGAATTGATACAGGTTGAATTTGATTTTTGAGGGAAAAAAAATCCTCCTTCCCCTTCTCCTGTTGAATTCCTACTCTCCTTTAAAACTCAACATCTTCTCCATGAGATTTTCTCTGTTTTCATAGCCCACATAACTCTTTGTTTTCTTTCTACTGAACACACACACACACACACACACACACACACACACACACACGGTTCTATCTATCTTATCTCCTTTTTAGATAGAAACCTGCATGAAATTAGGGTCCATATCTCATCTAAGCATTTTAGTTTCTCAAGCACTTAGTGCAATACCCCATATACAGTATTTAGATTTTTTTTATCATAACTAGATCAGAAACAAAGAATCTTATTCCTACAGAAAAATAAAAGCATTGCAATATCTAAATATCTAAAACTTTAGTCTACATATTAAAGAAAAAGCATGACTAGAAAAGATTTTTATTTATTCACTTAAATATAAATTGTAAAAGCAAGTCACATTATAACAATTCAGTTTATTTTCAGAGTACAAAATAGTGATTATAAAAAGCAAAGATAAAATGCACTTCTAAAGCTATAAAAGAAGGATTCTAATAGGTAGGCTGCTCTCCTCACAATTTGGTCATGGAGAAAGTGTTTTGTATGTAATGAAGTATTCTAGAAACATGAATTAATTGATTTGCCCAGTCATACAATATTTGAGTGAAGATGATTCAAAGTTTAGTGTTCTCCTATATAACATTAATTTCAAAGACCTATGATTTCAGCAATGTTAAGACTCTCTGCAACACTAGTGGACAGTCTTTACCTGCTACTGTAGTAAAAAAAACTCATTATTTGGTAACCAACTCTTTGGTAATAAGTTTTTCTGCAGTTGGATCAGTCCTCACCACCAGAACCACATCCAAAGGCTTTCTACTAGATTAATAGGACTATCATATAACCTTCCTTTGAGAAGCCAGGATCAGTTTTTTTTATCATATGAACACATCCAAAAAGAATCTCAATAAAGGTATAATGATGCAGCTCTTTCTTTATTAGTTCTAATGAACTAAGGTATCTCTCTCTCTCTCTCTCTCGCATTTGATTTGATTTGATTTAAATCTTCAAACAAATTTGTATTTGAGTTAATACATGCCTTATTAAAATTAGTCTCATTCTTTCATGGTCCCTGCAAAACCCAGCACTTCTTTCCTATCAGAAGAAATCTGGATCCAATCTAAATTAAGATTCCAATCTTCCTAAATTTCTATTTCTCCAAATAAAACATCCAACAGTACTAAATATATTACCTTTTCTGGGGAAACAATGCACAGCATAGAGGTGTAGCAAACACCAAACTATAAAAGAACAAAGAGAAATGTTTGTTTATCATAGAAGATATGTTTTATTTTCAGAGAGCAGTCATGACAGACATTTTCATTAGAAAAAATTAAACTGTGATTAAATAGCTATATCTACATAACTTCATGTTTTTTTTCAAAATACTTCTTTAAAATAAATAATATACAAAATTATCTAATATAAGCAGTGGCTAAGTTATGCTAAGCTTCTCCTGAACGGTCCTGTATGGTCCACTATGGGACACCCAGCTTTGTTTCATTCTCCCTTCCCTCCCTATAATCTTTTATGCCCCCAATTGACTTAATACCTTAAAAGCAATGGAAACAGGGCATTACTCACCAGAAGCCAACTAATCCAACCTGAATAGGTGCACTCATCCAGGGGAATCTCTGCAGTAGAAGCAAATTACAATCAAATTCTTTTGTACCTAATATTTGGGGACAATTTCTTATGTTGAAGAAAGATCAAATCTGGGACAGTCAATATACAAATTTTTTAAATAATACTGACAGCTATCAACTCAGACCTCTTATACTCATCGAAAATCTACAATTGGATAAGTAATCAAAGGTCAAATGACCTTTAATACCACAAGTCAATTAATTCTTGGATATATAAAATCTGTGCTGCAATTAAGTCACAAATTAATTTTGATTCATTTCATTATGATTGATGTCATCAATGTGTAAGTAATGTTCATCACATCTTTTTGTTGTTAATTGTTTTGATAATGAAAATATAGTTAAGTGAAGTAACTAGTCTTTTGTTAAGGAAGCAAAAGGCTGCTGAAATTTAGGTTAATAAAAGAAGTAATAAAAAGACATAGTTCAAATACTTAATAACTGTTACCATAGCCATAAAAGCATGAATCCATCCCTCAATAATGCACATTTGTGGAACACAGAAATGATTAGAACAAATCAATCAATTTGTTTTTAATGAAAACAGTTAAGGCAGACTCTAAGTAAAAGATATGTTTTGAGAATCAGTTCTAAGTTTGGTGAGAAGAGAAGATGAAGACAAAAATATCTGTGTGAATTAGGAAAGTTACTACAGTGGAGTAAAAATGAAAAAGAGATTATTACTATGACTAGTTGACTCCAGTGCCTACCATAGTGTCAGGCTCTATATAGGGTGGTCTAAATGTGTAGTAGGCACTAAATCAATTGTTAACTGGTTTCACTATAAATTAAAACTGAGAATTGAGGCAGGTTTTCCAAAAATATTGGAGAATCAGGTAAATAATTAGATCTGGGTTAGCCACTGCCAATGATTAGTCCCAGATTTCCCTGTAGGAGTTTTCAGATACATGAGACAGAAGGCAGGACAATGACATTTAATTCCCAAGATGAGCTTGTCCCAGGTCTATGTAGTGACTTGGTCAAAAGACAATAAAATTTCATCTTGTGTTCTGTATAAGTTGTCAAATTAATTTTTTTTTAGGTTATTCTAAGGCCAATAGGGTTAAGTGGCTTGCCCAAGGCCCCACGGCTAGGTAATTATTAAGTGTCTGAGGCTGGATTTGAACTCCTGACTGCAGGGCCAGTGATCTCTCCACTGCGCCACCTAGCCACCCCCCAAATTAATATCTTATTGTGCAAAAGACAACAATTAGAACTGATCTTAGAGAATTCTGGGAAAAACACAACATCTCATTAATTGTGGTTGCTATGTGTGCTGGAAAAAGCTAAGGACTTAATAAATCAGCATAGAAAAGCTTAAAAAAAATTCAGGACATTCATCATGCAAAAAACACTAATTGTGGGTACTGTGTGATGGAAAGTTAAGGATGCTTATCATGCGTCTGGTCCCTTCTTTCTCCTTGTATGGTTCCTGCCTCAGTTCCCTCCTATTTGGTATCCTTGCTTCCAGGCTTTCACTTCTTAAATGAACCCTCTACACAGCTGCCAAAAATATTTTAAGGCACAGGCTGACAGTAGAATTCACTAGATCTATATTGCCCCTAAATTCCACAAGCAACATCTGAAGTACAATACAAACAGACTCCAATTTATTTTTCCAGTCCAGCTGGGAATTTCTCATCTCTGTGAATTTTTATCTTCCTACATGAAGACTTCCCTAGTCCCAGAGATGTAAAGTACTTTCTTCTTAAC
This sequence comes from Macrotis lagotis, assembly GCF_037893015.1. NCBI lineage: Eukaryota > Metazoa > Chordata > Mammalia > Peramelemorphia > Peramelidae > Macrotis > Macrotis lagotis. The sequence goes on from NC_133658.1 coordinate 367,364,734, forward strand.
AATGCTGTGCTCTTATTTGGGTATTTAATATGTACTTATATTAGAATGTTAACTTTCCTCAGGACTGTTTCATTTTTGACTTGATATATACAGTTTAGTAGAATAACTTGCACAGAGTTGGTACTTGATAAAGTTTTACTGAATTGCTTTTCTTTGACTACACATTCCTAATGAGTGTTATAGATCTCATTGTCATTTGAATTATATAACTTTTTAAAAAAGGTTGCTTTTGAGTATTTGAAAGTGTTTCAAACCACTTTAAAAGTAAGTCATCACTGTTTAATCATTTTTTACTTTACCCTTTGTCTTTTCAATTTAATTAGCTCCTTTTTATTCACTATCATATTAAAAAAACAAAACATAGGAGATTTAAAAGTTAATGATGGTGACCTAAATCTTTGGAATTAAAGAATTAAAATTCTTTTCAATAAACTTTCCATTTTTCTTAAATATGTAAGGAACAACTTTTGAGATATAGGGTAAATATTGATTACTAACATAAATAGTAGAAATTGTAACATTTATAGATTAGTTTCCAGTCATCTTAAGAAGTACTGTGTCACAATGAAAATGGTACTGTTCCTGCTACTCAAAGTGAGTTTTGAGGTGCTGATTTAATAATTTACTTATCTATCCTGATTTTCCTCTTGTGTAAAAATAAGCCATTAGATTGTATGATCTCTTAGAGCCCTTCCAACACTATCTCAAACTCTACCTAACCTGAATTTAAATTAAATGTGTCATACTTTGTGTACAAAGACAAAAGATCAAGACCCTGGTTCAAATCCAAGCTTCTTCACTGTATAACCTTGGGCAAATTACTTATTTTCTTGATGCCTCAGTTTCCTGATCTATAAAATGATGAGACTGACCAAGAAAGATGGCCTTTAAAAGTTCCTTCTAGTTCTAAATCTATGTAATTATAAAACAATGAGACATTTTTAATATGACTCAACATCATATTCCCTCTATTAGTCTGTTAGGAAGTAGGGGATTCAGTCAAAATTCATGGAACATGAGATTTCTCCTGCATATGTTATTAAGAGCTCAAACCTGTAACTTGGTATCTTCTGTGTAATGTGTGAAATACTGAGTTAATCAGTACAATGAATAGACAGTCAGGATAACTGTATGAAGGAACAATTTTTAAAATTAAAATTTAGAGTTAATTCTTATGATTATTTGATTGAAATGTTATTAATTTAGTACTAATGACAGTTCATCAGAAAGATTATAAAAAAGGTGATGAAAATCATCCCCCCCCCCTTTTTTTGGTTTTTGCAAGGCAATGGGGTTAAGTGACCTGCCCAAGGTCACACAGTAGTTAATAAGTGTCTGAGTCTGGATTTGAACCCAGGTACTCCTGACTCCAGGGCTGGTGCTCTATCCACTGCGCCACCTAGCTGCTCCAGAAATCATTCTTAATGAAAAAATGTTCAGAAATACATCCAATTTGTGCAGTGAGTATCTTGTGACCTTCCCACTCGATGTTTTCTCCAATTAATTATTTTGAAAAACATTAAAAAAATAGAGATAACATCAGCCATATTAAGGACCCAACCCTCCTTTGGAAATATAAAGCTATAGGATACAAAAATGTAATATGCTCCCTGACATTTAGAAAAGCTATGACATTACTGTATCATAGCAAAATCAAAGAAGATTTGAATTCTAATAGAGGCCTTACTACTGCCTTCCTTTATGATTTTTGAATAAGTAATTTTTCTTCTTTGAAACTTAGTTTCCTCCTCATCTGCCCAATGTGGGACTGGATTTAAGACTTAATCCAGTTTAGAAAACCTATGATTTAATTCTAAACTAAGATTAGTTATGTTAAACTGCATCAAACAGAGAGAAACAATACATGAGAAAATTATGGAATAAGATATTTAACACTCATTAATAATTTCTTCCTGTTTAAAATACAATAGGGAAAAAGCAATTATTAAATTGCACCCTTTTTTTCCTGGGATAGAGGGGATCCTTGGTTCTGACAAGTTATGCCAAAAAGGCATACCTGGCAGGATTTAGCAAGTTGGAAAGCTTTTGACTAGGTTAGACAAAAAATTATGTGTTTATTAAATTACCAAAGAATTAACTATCAAAGAAGATATCAGAACTCATGTAGTCCTACTCTCTCATTTTGCAAATAAGAAAACAGGTGATCAGGGAGTTAAAATTTTAAGTTCATGGCTACACCATACATTTAAACTCAGGTCTTCTTACTCTAGATCTAGAATTTTTGATCCCATACCATATACTCTGCTTCCCTAGTGAGAAAGAGGCTAAGTGGAAATGTTTTCCAAAGAAAGTCATGAGATGATTTCTTTTCTGGCCTCAAACACTTGACATTAATCAGCTGTGTGACCTTGGACAAATCACTTAATCCTGATTCAGGCATCCTGATCCATATCTGGTCACTGAATCTTAGCACTGAAGGAAAAAGTGAGGCTGGTGACCTAACACAGCACTCCCCTCACTGAAATCCAATCCCTGTGCTCCTCATGACATCATCTTCATGATGTCATGGTCTTCTTCCAGAAAGGACAAACATTTATTATGTGCTTTACAGATAACAAACAAAACTCTTCATTTCATTTCGCAACAAACTTTCAGGAAGCTTAATATAAATGGGTTGAAAGGGATCGCTAAGATCATAGATCTAGAATTAGAAGAGGTCAATAACTATCCAGTCTAACCCCACTTTACAGATGAAGAAACTGAAAGGTCTAGAAGACATGTTCTTATTTCCCTGCTTTTTTTTCATTCAGGGAAATAGTTTCCACTTGCCAAGAGAAGGAAATTATCCAATGAACACAGTTGTGTTCTATTTAAAGAAGGTCTGCCAGAGTCAGAACTTTAGCATCAAGTTCTACTTCTGCTACTCAGGACTTAATATGACCTTGGACAAGTTGCTTATTCTTTCTGGTCTGTTTTTACCCCTACAGAATGAGGCACTTGACCTGGTGGCTGCATGAACTTTTAGATTCTTTGCATCAGTGATATTGTAACAAAAGTATAGTCATCCCATTATTACTGAAACTCAGAAGGAACAAAACTCTAAATGTCAAGAGAAAATAATGAAGCAATACTTTCATTGTTTGACACAGTTGCCCCCCCACTCTATCTTCAACTAGCCAAAAAATGATATTTTCCTGTTTTATAAAGGCTTGAAAAGAGAAATGCACATTTCTTTTAAAAGCAGTCAAATACAATGTTGATGGAAGCATGTCTGTTAGTAAAGCAGACTGGAAGTCTTTCCAATGCATTTGAGCCAGGCTCTATGAAATGATGGACTTTTGGAAGTCAGCTCTGGACATGAAGAAGGTGCTGGTTAAATCAAAGCTCACTGCTACATCATTTTAAAGCTGAACTATGGGAAATTCTGCCAACAACTACTGAATAGCTTCGCTCACTTGAACTCAATTTGAGAGGCAGAGAGAAAGGAGTAGGAGAGCAAAAATTATCATGATGGTGCTGTGGAACATTATATGGCTTTTAAGAAATCACTTTCAAATTCAGAATAGCCATACACTGGTTAGATCATGGATTAAACACTAGCTGGTTAGTTGTCAAATTCAATCTTCCTTTCTTCTTCCAAAAAAGTTGAACTGATATAATAATCTTGTTCCCATGAATATATTATCTACTCATACCTTGCTCTGAAACATTTATTTTACAAAATTTCTATTTTTGTGATGGGAAAGAGGTACATAACATGTATATTTGGGACTTCCCTGGTGCTTCCAAGTTGTACATGGTATTTTATCTCAAGAAATGTAAAAATAAGAAGCCTGGTAACTTAACTCTTGAAAAGAAATTGTAGCCTATTTCAGTATGTGTGTATTTATAATAAAACATGTATATATATATATATATATATATATATATATATATATATATATATATATACACACACACATATATATATAAATACACATGATATATATGCATTCATGTAAACATGCAGACACTAAAATTTATGTTCTCAGAGTCTAAGCTTATCTGACTAAAACAGACATGTTCACAAAAACTTTTCCAGTCATTCTGTCACCATATTTATGGATTACATTGGTTAAATATTCTCCTTGCAGGCTAGATCATGAGGTGTGAGAGACAAGGATCAGAATTCTTATTTTATCTTTTTCTTGTAGTACCTTGCACAGACTTCTAAGCTTAAAAATTTTTACAAACACCATCCTAAGGGAATGGGATCATCATGATAAGTAAAAATAGTTTCTTTTCTCTAAAAGTATTGTTCTTAAAACTGAAGTAGAAATTATTCTGAATCATAAAATCTTAGCTTTTCTTGAGCTGGTTCCTATTCTATCAAAAAAACAAACGACTTCAGTTTTCAAATACAAAATAAATCAAATGATTCACATAATAACTTATAGAATTAGGGTCACCTGTCATCAAAATAGTGTACTGGTTCCTGATGCAGCCATCAGATAGACTATTGAAGTATTATTATATTATTTAAGGAGGAAAGATATTGCTCATTCAGGATGTTCTATAGAGTAACTTTTATGATTACTGATCATAATTACAAATACTATCCCTCTCTCCCTTTCATTTTTACATAAACATAGTTAAAGTTCAACATAAGTGTTCCAACTTCTGCTGAACACTTATCACATCTCTTGAAGTTTTTCAAATTTCTTTAGAAATGTGCTCTGGAAGTAAGAAATACTTTTTTTATTTGAAAAGGAAAATTTTTAATTCAAATACTTTTTAATCTTTCCTCAACTGAAAGGGAAAATGCTGGAGACAGTCTGGAAAATTTGACATATAAAAACAACAGAAAAGTGCCACAAATACACTTACTTTTAAGAATGCTTTCTTCTCCAAAGTGTTCATTATAAATGGAGGGATGGCTGCAAAGAAAGGCAAATGTTCTTAAAATTTTATAGACATTAGGCTATCTAATCATGAAAAAGTGAAAGATATCTTAAAGGATTCTCTTATGTGCTAAAGAAATACACTGATTCCATTTGCTTATAGATGTTAAAAGTGCAAAAAATGCTTCAGTTGGCAGATGACATGTTGTTTACATTGGTCCTAGAACCTTGCAGTCTCCAGAATTCTATACTTTAACCATATATAGGAAAAATACTAAGAATGTATTTCTAGACTATGACATTCAGTTATAAATAAAATTTATACAGTTATCCCTTCCTGGGAATTAGGGATGCAGCATCCCCATGATCTGGAAAATCCGTGTAAAAAATTTTGGCCCTCCCTTTATACAAGAGAAAAGTTCTGAATTTTCTTTTTTTTCTTTTATGGGCTGCATATAGACCGTATTGAAAATTTGGGTTAATATACAAATTCCATGCATTTCTGAGTTTCTAAACTTTTTCTGTGTTGTCTGCAGGTCTTTTGAGTGTTATCTGTGGCTTCTACAATACTCCGCCCCCTCCAATTCCCATTTTATTTCTTATGGTTCCATCCAGAGGAAGAAAAAACAAAACAAAACAAAAAGAACCCCCAGTTTCTGAATGAACATTACATTCACTTTTTAAAAATTTTTCTTATGTATTTATTTCTTTTTTCTTAATCCTGATTCCTCTGAAAATTACTAATGTGTAAATATGTTCACCTGAGTAATCACCACTGAGGGAAGAGGGTGGGAAGGGAGGATAAAAGGAAATCATGTAATTTAAAAATATGCATATAGAGGGGGCGGTTAGGTGGTGTAGTGGATAAAGCACTGGCCTTGGAGTCAGGAGTACCTGGGTTCAAATCTGGTCTCAGACACTTAATAATTGCCTAGCTGTGTGGCCTTGGACAAGCCACTTAACCCCATTTGCCTTGCAAAAAAAACCTAAAAAAATATGCATATACATGTGAATGAATGTTGAAAAACTTTCATAACATGTAATTAGAAAAATAAAATATCAACTGAAAAAATTTCTTGTGGTGACCCATGATATATGGAAACTAATGAGAAAAGTTGCAATAGTGTATCAAACATATAACTATTTTCTTATATGTATGTATATAAAAGACAATACAAATGAACTTCTAAGAAAAAGTGACAAATTAAAGAGGACAGGATCGCCTTCAGGAAATTGAAAGTTTTTTTTATGCTCCCATACTGCTATTATAAAAAAGCCTCAACTTTTAATAGCAATACACTGTATGTGTTGTTACACGGCTATGAGACAAATACAAGCGTGCCAAAGAATCAAAGATGATTATCAAGCAGACGGCAAACAGATAAGAAAACAAGTAAGAAAATTCAAGGAAAAATTGGAGCAAAAGATATTATCAAAGAAATGTACAATTGGAAAAGATGGTGTAGTTGGTCCTAGGATAGGGACAATAGATACCCTAGGTGCTCCACTGGTATCTTTGTCATGTGAGGAGAAAGTGAAAAAGGCCTCCAGGATCCTTAGAGCACCCTATCTGAACTTAATTTGAAATCATGGATAAACACCATAAAAGATGGGTAGGTTGGTAGGGATGAAATTGTTAGTTAGTATGGAAAAAACATCCAAATTGAGATTCTACAGTCATTTGAGTATAATTCTATACTTTCTAAGTGTAGAATCAGCTTGGCAAACTTGAATTCATTTTAAAAATTCACTATTTAAAAAAAAATCTCACAATTATAACTGACAAAATCAGAAAAATATGGTTTATTTTTCTCATCTTTTTAAGCAAAATGCACACCCCTTGAATAATATTACTTAATACTTCAACCTGAAGATACAAGCTAAAGTCTTTAGTGAATTCCTTCTTTTCTTTTGTAAAGGCTGCTGAGAAACTTTCTTCAGAAATATTCAGTAAAAAAAAAGTGAGTGGGCTAATGTGTTAATTCTTTTTTTTTTTTTAGGTTTTGCAAGGCAAATGGGGTTAAGTGGCTTGCCCAAGGCCACACAGCTAGGTCATTATTATATGTTTGAGACCAGATTTGAACCCAGGTACTCCTGACTCCAGGGCCAGTGCTTTATCCACTGCACCACCTAGCCGCCCCACTAATGTGCTAAATTCTTTTAAAACATTATCTAGGGACAATACAAGGTTATCTCAATCCCAATCAACAGTTTTATAGCAGTTATAGTAACTTTCCAGAGCTTCAAAATGTTTTACTAGTAGTTTGAAAATCTATGCTCTCTGGAGATTAAGTAGTTTAAAGACAAAAAAAAAATGATATTAATAAATAATTTTCTTGGTAAAATGATACTATCTTCCAAAATGAAAGAACTTAAGTGCAGATTCATTATGATGAAAGTTTTCATTAAAGAATCAGATCACCTCTCCCCTGGCGAGAGCAATTACATGAAAGGAAAAAACATGTTCAACAATGTTCACATAGAAGAACTACAAATAATCTAGATGTGGAAAACTAAATTAATAATTCAATTTACAAAGACATCAGAGAGTTTATGTATATGGTATGACCATGATTAGATATAGAACAAACTATGTTCAGAGAATCTACAGAGGTGAGAAACCCTACATATGGTGTTGAGCTCTTACTGGATCAATTCTTATCATTATGCTCCCATACTGCTATTATAAAAAAGTCTAATAGACTGATGATGGGGGGAAAGAATTGGAACGAACAGATGTACCTCAGTGTTCATCAGAGAATACATAGGAGTTAAACAGTATAAATATGAAAAGGTCAGAGAAGAGCTTTAATGCAAGGAGGGAACTCTCCTAATGTGGCATTCATGAGGAAAATTTCTATTAGGACTCACATTCTCAATAAAAAGAAAATTTAACAATGAAGTGTTCTAAATATCCTGTATAATATAAACAATATCTAAATTGAATGGAACAGTATCCATTCAGTTAAAAATTTTTTTTCATTACTCATTAAAAGAAAGCTTCAGACATCTCTTTTATGACTAGCACTGGGTCCAGCAGCTGTGCAGTGAATTCCACACTATGATAGCATTTTGTTTCAGACTAAACTGTAGCTATGTTCTGGGGTGGTTCTACATATGGACTGATGAACACCCAAATGATTTATAATCAAAATAGGCTAATTTCTAGGTTAAATGGATTCCAAGTCTAAGTTAAAACTAATTTAGAACCTTTAATAGATCTTTAGAAAAGAATCCTTTAAGAGACCTAGTTTGGGCCACAATCCTTGAAATTCTACTTGGGCCAAATTATTCATAAGCAACAATTAACTCTTTCCCTTAAATTTAGACATTTCTGTTAAAAGTTATTTTTTTTAAAATCCCACCTCCCCCTTGCCTAAAAAAGGAAAAATGCTGAAGTTATTTAATGAACTGCACTAACCCATGCCAGGCGCTGCCATTAGAATTCTTGAAACAACCACTTGTGCAATAGCTTGTTGTGCAGCATTGACTGATTCACCTAATCGGTTTCCATTTTCATCTGTTACAGGAATACCAACTTTGAGTTCCCTGTAGAAAAACAATAAAAAGTTTACATATACCTTTGCATTTTGGGGACTAAAATTAATATATTTAGTAAATATCCAATCTTTTAAAGACCTAAACACACATTTGTGAAGTATCTGTCAGGAAAGTGTTATATTCATTTTTCAAAATATTACAAAATTTAATTTAGGTATGAGAGAAAAAGAAAATATTATACATATACATACATATATATATATACATATATATATGTATATATATATACATATATATATATGTATTGTCTTTAAACTCTTACATTGACCCAAAAAGAATTTCATTAATAACATGCCACTTTAAGGTTAAGATTAAACTCTTATAGAAAAATTGGATATAACACCTTAGAGGCAGGTATGGGGTTGTGGATAGAGTTGACTTTAGAGAAAAGAGAACTTGTTGGTCACATACTGGGTGTGAGAAAGTCCTTCAATATCTTAATGCTTCAGGAAATTCTCTAAGGTTCCCCACCATAAAGCAGTTTTCAATCTCTTTTGGTAAAGGGAGTTTCCTCATTAAAATTACCTAAACAATGATTTAACCCTTTCCATACTGATAGAAAAATTTACATAGTCTACTAGTGGATACAACAGGATCTCTTAACAGTTACTAACACTAAAGTTCTAAATCTCACTTTTACCCTGGTGCTTGTAATCCGATCCAAAATGCCTTTTCTCGTTCTTTCTTCTTTAACTTTTGCCAGTTCTAAAAAAATACTTCCAAAGATATGAATTAATATTATTTTAATCTTAAAATATACACTAGGAATTTTTAAAAATGTTTTCGGCAGCAGACTTATTTTGCCTTGATCTAATGTCTTACATAACTAAATTTATGTCTCAAAACACTTTTTTTTATTGAGGGCACTAAAACTTATTAAAAGAAATGGTGCCTACTACCCAACACAAGATAGTGCATACTTCCCAACATAATCTTATGTATAAGAAAAAACACATCTATTCAAAGAGAATAATAATCTTACCTTTGTCTCATTAATGGAATATTAATGCAATTAGCAGCAGCTACAGCAGCAAAAGGAACCAAACGTCCTATAAGGGGAGAGACATGCTAAAGAAAAGAAAATTTCAAAATCATTTTAATATCTCTGTAATGGTTTTCCCTAAAAACAGTATTTAAAATTATAATCCCATAAATTTAATTTAATTTAGCTCACTGAATTTAGCTGACTTATTAATTCCCTTCTATGTACAAAGATCCATCCTAGATATTAAGGAAGATAAAGACAAAAGAACAAGAATTCCTGTCCTAATGGAACCTAAAAGTCAGTATGGATGGCAAAAATGAATATATAATAAAGATAAGTGCATGTATAAAATACTAAGAGAAAAAAGATCTGAGGAAGAATAGAGTCCTAATACCACCATCAAGAAAGCAACAAGGATGAGTTATGGGGTAGGAAGGCAGAACCTGCTGCCAGGAGAAGTAAAAATCATATTCTCTCTTACTTTGATTATGTATGTGAGGATAAACAGAATCAAAGTTTAATATCTTGAGGCTCTATAGTGTGGTCAAAGGACTGACTATCTAGGAAGGAAGACAAGAACCACCATGTGAATACTTTATAGTAGAGCAATGTGACACAAAAAAGTCTTAACTGAAGAGTGATTTTTCTGTGTTCTATATTTCTATGTCCATAGGGAAATCTTTTGCATCAGCCCATGCATTCCAAGAACTTGGGGAGGAGAAAATACTGACAGGTTAGTTGAAGACTGCATCACAAAGTTAACAGTAGATGTATCCTTGATGACATCTCCTGGTTCAAAATACAAATAATTTTATTTTTGGTCTGTGGCAGTCATGTAGCCAGAGATTGATATTATTTCTAGTTTTGTTCTGTGTCAGGAAAAACGCCATTGAGGAAATGGAATTGAATGCTAGGCAGTGAAAGATATGGGATATCAAAAGGTAGGAGAGATTGTGGGAATGTATATTGTTACCTAAGGGTGCTATATAAGATGAATATAGGCAGGATGAGTTCAGGAATAGTGATATTATATGTGTTTGAAGGCATCAAAATTAAATATTTTGTAATATATATATATATTTCTAGGAAAGCACAAAATAGCCAAGCTTTAGTTTTCAATATTGCTTCATGTTCTGCTATTTTTATATCCATGGCATGCATGTGTGTATATATATATATATAAATATATTTTATACACATACACACGCACATTTAAATTAAGATCTTTAAATGAATCCCAATTCTATTTGTTGCATATCATAATTGAAGAGACAGGTCCAAAAGGTATTAGGTTTTGATTATGGTGAGGAGGACTATAAAGACCTTTTAGAGGAGAGAAGGATTTTGGGAAAAGTTATGGAGACAAGTGGGAAGGAAAAGAAGCCAAAAAGTTTAACTTTTTGGTTAAAATACCTTGGTTAGTGCATTAAGTCCCAGTGCAGTTACTACAGCACCTGTGGTAGCAGATACATATGCTGTCCCCAGCTGGCTGTAAAGAAGAACACATATATCACACTCCTGCAATTAAAAAGTATTGCAATACTCTATCTAATAATATGGACAAAAAGAGTAAAACAAATCCAAGTCAACAAGATAGAATTCTCTTGTCACATTATATCCTTCTCAAATATCAGTCAGTAAAAATTTATTAAGTGTCTTCTTTACGTATCAGGTATGGGGGTTAAAAGGATAAAGAATGAAGCAATGCTTAGGAAAGGAGTTTATGTTTTAATGTGGGAAGTAAATAAACATAAAGTAAATAAAAAGATACAAAAATCAAAAAGTAAATAAATACAATTGAATAAAAAGTAATTCAATTCAATGTAATTAGAAAGGGACAGCACTCTTAGTTGAAAGGAATCAGGAAAGGTTTCATAAAGCAGATGATGCTTTATCTTAAAGAAGATTTCTATGGGGCTAAGGAAAGAAATGAGTTCCATCCCTACATAATGGCATACAATTCAGGAAAGTCATGTGTGAGGAACAGGGACAGTCAATGTGACTAAATCACAGAATACAGAAGAGGAAGTGATATATAATAAAACTAGAAAGACAGGAAGGGGTCAGGTTGTAAAGGACTGTAAAATTAAACTAAGGAGTTTATAACTTATCTAAGAATCAAGAGGAAGTTATCCGAGTTTATTGAGTGGGGGAGTTACAAGTTCAGATAAGTACTTAAGGAAAACTACTTGGCAGGAGTTTTTAAGATGGACTGAAATAGAGCATGACTTAAGGAGTTTCCCAGGAAACCTGTAAGTAACCGGAAATTATTATTTCCAATAATCTGGTCAATCTTTGGGTAAGAGACTAAATTATAGTAGTAGCTACATGAATGGAAGAGTTGTTGTATAGGGAGAATGTCAAAATTTGCATCTGAATTGATACTTGAGTAAGGGAAAGTAAGAAGTGAAGGAAAATGCTGAGATTTATAATCCTGAAAGACCGGAAAGATGGTAATGCCTTAAACAGAAATAAGAAAATTCAGAGTTTGAGAAGAAATATAGTCAGATTATACATATTGAGTGTGAGATGTCTTAAGAATTTGTGGTTATAAATATGTATTAAGCAAGTAGTGATAAGGGAATGAAGTTCAGGGGAGATAAGGGCTGAAGACATATATGCAGGGTATTTTAAAACACATAATGCAGTTTTAAACTATGTATTGATAAATATATTCACCTACATTGTATATAAAGAGAAGGGGAAAAGGAAGAGGGAAAAAGTAGGGAGAGGAGGAAAAAAAGAAAGGAATGAACAAGACAAAGGGTGAGAAAGTGAAAAATGATAACAAAAAATGATGTACTGTGCATGACTGCAAAAATAAATAAGCAATATATATAGAAAAAGTTGTAGGGTAGAAGACCTGACTTGTTCTCCATTGTTTATAAAAGGGCTCTAGCATAGCTGACTCTTAAAAAAAGTTTGACTTAGTACAGGGCCATTTAATATTTAGCTGAACATTTTTATAGCACATTTGAAAAAAAACATACAATTATATTATTAAAGTGGTAAAGTTAATTCTGTTGTATTTATATTAATCAAAATGGCTACCTAAAACAATTTCAAAATATAGTATCTTTTTAAAAAATTATGAACTCTACGGTTCCTTCTAGTTCTAAACCTAGAATCCTATGATTTGAATTTTAAAGGGCATATATAAATTCAGGATTTAATGGAGGTAAAGTTATAATAAATGTACCCTCCTTCCACATTGCTACAGGGAGCTAAACTATGGCTTTTGATGGAGGAAATGGAACCTTAAATTGAAAGTATCACATGAGAATTTTGTGTACAAAAAAGGGCTCTGGCCTGGTCATTTAGCATGTTATACTCAGTATTGGGAGCCATGTTTTAGAAGGGACATTGAAAAGAAAAAGGTAACTAATAGGGAAAAGAGAATCTGAAAATTAGTTGAAAAAACTGGCAATACTACAGTCATAGAAAAGACTTAGAGGGTAAAAAACTGCTTTCTTCACATATGTAAAGAACTATCATGAGAAAGAGAAATTCCTTTTATACTGCTTTCTTCACATATTTAAAGAACTATCATGAGAAAGAGAAATTCCTTTTATTCTGATTGGATCAAGGGATCTGAGAGAGAATGACAACAAAGAGACAAATTTCAGCTTTATATAAGGGAGGAAAAAACCTGACACTTTTCTTATGTCATAGAAATGATCCTGGATCCTAGAAAGTTAAAGCCATGAAGCTCAGGTAAGTTCTATAATGTTGGAAGGGCTCTGAATAGGCTTAGGAATAGGTTACATCTGCCTTCCAAGAACCAACTTGGCTAAGAATTTGGAAACTCATTACTAGGAGGCTGGCTCCTTGGTGATAAGAGTACAGAAACAGTAACTATAAAAAAAGAAAACTATAAAAATGGCCCTTAAAACTATGAGGCCCACTTTAACTGCTTCAGTGAATAGTAGAGTATTATTAGAAAAGGGAAACAAGGGTATTAACATTTTTAGATAATCTAAACATTAGTTAATTGTTGATGTTCTTAAAGTGAGATTCTTGTGTACTGACCAATGACTGGTTATACTATGGCAGGAATTAAATTATATTAATCAATGAACTACAATGAACTACAATGAACTAAATGAAATCAAAACAAAAGAATAGGTGGCAGACACATGGTCATCTTGAATTGTGCTGTATATAAATATTTTGCAAAAAGACCATAATAAAGATAGTTGAAGCTTAAGCGGTAGAGGAAGTAAAGTCACAAAATTTCTATAAAGAACTTGATAAAGCACCTCAATATAAGATCACTATATACTGTGATACTCAATGACTTTGATGCAAAGATAAGCATAGGTGAGAATTCAAAACATTTGCAACTATACTATGTAGTATGATATAGGATTAAGGAATGAGGGAAGTTAACTTGTGAATGACAGCAAAACCTTTAACTACTCATTTTTGTGGCTAAACTTCCTGGAAAAAAAATTTATGTTCTACCTTCTCCTTTTACTTTTCTAAACTTTCTATCACCAGGTTTCTAATCTCATCATGAAATTCAAAATGTCCTTTCCAAAGTTATTAATGATCTCTTGATAAATCTTTTCTTTTCTCAGCATTTGACCTCTCTGCAAAGATAGGCATAGAAATGAAATGACTTGTGTGTGTATGTTTGTACATACACACACATACACATATATGTATGTGTGTATATATATATATCCACTTATATCCTCGTGTTATCTGGTTAAAATGTATAACCAGCACCCAGCATACTGACTAGATTCCATATGGTTATCTTATTTTTTATTTAGTTTTTTTCATATGGTCATCTTAGAGGAAAATCTTGAAACAAGTCACAGTGGAATTGCAGGTGTGGATAAATTATGATCTGTCTCACTGGATGAAGTACTCATAACAGGAGGTATCCAAAAGTAGAATTGGCTGCCATGTGAAATTAAAGGTCAGAGATTTAGAATCGATGGAACCTTTAGTGACTTTCCAAGCACTGGAAATCTTCAAGAGGAAGCTAAATGACCATTTAAGAGGGGTTTTATAAAGATAATTACTGCTAAGGTACACATGGATTAAATATCCTTTGAGATCCCTTGAAGTTCTGACATTGTATAATAATATTTCTACAATATACTTCTCAGAGAACAACTTCAGCCAACCTATCAAAATAAAACAGATGATTTACCTTCTACTTTTTATTATTTCTTAGCTGACCTATTTAAAAAATAAAAAAACCCATAAAATTATATCACCATAGTTTCAGTAAGCTTTCTAGAGATACTAAGCTGTAGATTTATTTCAAGCATCACAATTCTACATGGCTTGTGATGGGAGAGTGGATCTATTTTGCTAATGCTTACTGGCTAAAGTCCACAAGGTACCAGGCCAGAGAGAAATAAGCAATGTCCTGTCAATGCCAGTATTTTATTTTAATAATATAATACCTTTTAATAAAAGCTAAATCCATGAAGGGGCAGTTAGATGGTTTTGTGGATAACTTTAGTGACAAAGTCAGGAAAATTCATCTCCCTGAGTTCAAATCTGGTCTCAGACATTTTCTAGCTGAGTGATCCTGGACAAGTCACTTAACCCTCCTTACCTACTGAAGAAGGAAATGGTAAACACTCCAGTATGTTTGCCAAGAAAACCTCAAATGGGCTCATGAAGAATTGGACATGACTGAAATGACTAAAGAACAACAACAAATCTATGAAGGCAAGAAACAAATTATTTTAACATTAAAAGTGGATTTAATTTTGTAGAAACCTTTCATTTAATACTTTTCTAGAAAGATGTTTTAAAAAAAGTCTGACACTGTAAAAAGATTCTTTTAAAACAACTCAAATAGTAAACTGATATACAAATTAGGTAAAGACTTAAAAACTAATATTTATTGCAACAGATTATATATTCTTACCTAACAGTAATAGGGGCATCACCACTCCTATTTGTATAATTCACAACAGCATTGAAGGATTGGTTAATCCACTGCCAGAAAAGCACTGCAGGGGTAGTTCTGAGGATATGGGGAAGGAGGAAAAGAGAAAGTTGAAAGAGAGTATAAAAAATTCAACAATACTTCTTAAAAAAAATAGCTAAGGTCCTTTAGCTTTGTTCCTTTGTCTCCTGAGGCTTCCAATGCCCATTTAGGCTATCTTCTTTCCAATCAAAATCAGCTCTTAGTTAAGAGTCTAGGAACATCATTCACATTGTGATATAACACAAAGTATTTCTCCACCTAGGGAAATTCACATTTGATTAGTGGCTTTAATCCACTAAAATTCATGTTTTTAGAATTTAAAAATTTTGTTTGATCCATTTTGTGGACCTGGAAAGCCCAAGAAATATTAAAACCCTATTTTTCCTTTATGTAAAAAAGGATTTTAAATAGAAAAAGCAATTGTGAAAAATGATGATTTTTCTGGTAGATTTTTCTTTCTTCCCCTCTAATTTTTCCTTTATAAATAAAATTAGATAAAATTCTATTTCCCTTCATTAAATTAGATGCAATAGAAAAAAAAGTAAAGTATTCTAATAGTGCAGTAGTTGTACAAAAAGGAACAGTAAATCCATTTAAAAATAATGTTTTAGTTTCAATTAAATTATAATTTATAAGATTTGTATCAAAATTACTTGAGTGCCATATAACTTACCTATAAAAAGTCATCATGCAGCCTGTGATTGTCATGTTCATGGGAACCTGAGCTGACATTCTTCCTATCAAAATCATCTTTTCACCAGTGTCAGGATGAAAAGCTGAATCATAAATATACTTTGCTCGCCATAATTCATTTTCTGTGAGCCCAGGGGGTACAATTCCTTTTCTAAAATAAATTGCAAAAAGCCGTCAAGAAGAACATGTTATTAACTTAAAATCAGTCATGAGTAAATACATTTTTGTGATATGACTTGTTAGTCACCACATCCAATGCTTTCCAGTTTTTGCTCCCCCCCCTCTAAAAAAGTGCTTATGATGTATTAGCATTAGATTTCTGTGTAGTCTACAAGAATTTTATCTCAATCATTCCTCTTATCACAATAAACTTTTTTCAATATTTTTTTTGTCATTCATATCTATTCCCATATTTACATCAAAAGCACTAAGTGCCAGAGCTTATTCGTATTTTATTTGGAGAACCATAAAAAAAGATCTTTGTAGAAGTTTTGTAGCTATTTATCCTCTGCAATTCTTGCTGGTATATAAGCTAAAATAATTTTTATGATAGCTATAATGTGACTTCTCATAGGCTTTTATAAATAAATCATAATTATCTGCATAGGTTTCTTACCCCTAAAAGATAATAAGATATCTGAAGTCATGGATTACTATTGCTGCCCCAACTCCCATCTTGAATACAACTTTCATCAGAAAATACTCAGCAAATATTTAAATTGAGTGGCTGAAGCATATCTCTTAGAAGATTAACATGCAATTCAATTAAGAGGCAGCAGATTTAATAAGAAATGACTTCTGGAGATAAATAACTATTTCTTTATTAAATGTGACAAGTCAAAAAAGAAAGTTATTAATGTTACCTGTAATCATGAACAATCTGTTTTGCATTTTCTAGTTGTTCATTAGTTAACAAAATATTTCGTGGGTCAGTTACTGTAAAAAAATGACTGGCTCTTCCAATAAAAGTGCTCTGATCCCATCGTGGTTCTTTGATATTAATGTTAAGTGGTATTTCAGCTGACATTGTTCTAAAAGAAATTAAAAGAGGTCATTTCAATGTTTAAAATAACATTGTTTCTAAACTTCAAAAGTCAGTAGCTAAATTAAGGGGTATATATCTTTGCTATTATGAAAATCATTATGGCCAGAAATAGTAAAGTTTACTAAAGTTCCACCTAAAAGTTGTACAGAAGATTAAATAATCAAAATCCTAAATAAGAACTTAGATGTCCATGAAATTCAATTGCTTCTAACAAGTTCTTCAAATCACCTTCCAACCCACAAATATTTCTATTTAAAGGAGCACAGTATTTCCAGTTTTCATGTTTGGAAACCCAGCTATAATCATGTAAAACTTAAAGGAAAAGTAAATGAGTTACATATTATATCAGAAGTTTTAACCTGAAAATAATTATTAAAGCATAGTAGTCATGAATCAGTTAAAATTACATTTTGTTAAAAAAATTGCTGACCTAAGTGTAATTGGATAATTTTGTGTAAAAGTTTTATATAATAAGAATTATCCAATAATCTACAAATTAAGATTAAACTAACCTTGATTAGGAAACATCATCCATTTGAATCAAATATGCTCAGTTTATAAGGATATTGGTGAGATAGACCATAATAATTCATTGATTTGATCCATATCAGACAAGTACACCACACACATCCTCATTCTCTCTCTCTCTCTCTCTCTCTCTCTCTCTCTCTCTCTACTAAAAGGGGAAAAGGGGAAACTTATACTGAATATAAAAAAAGAAAGAACCTTGAAGACTTACAGCACGAAGTATGATGTCAAAGAATTCACAAAACTCTTGGAACACACTGTAGTGCTTTATTGTTTGTTTCCACGTTCTACTACCAAAAGAAAAAAGATATTACAGTGTTACACATCAGAATAAAATACACCTCTGTCATGAATTATTTCCAAATGTCATGTGTGCATACAACATAGCATCATGGAGAGAGAGGAAGCAGGAATCATAGCAATTACTATATGGATCAGGCAACTGCTAAGGTCATTTCTAAGTCTTTGATATTTGAATTCCAAAATCCCTTAACCTTCTAGTGTTTTCATGAGTATGATGCTATGCACCATCCTGAGTTCACTACAAGCATAAGATAAAAGTTCCCACCTCATAGGAGCTTACATTCTACAATAGGTAGCAGAAATCCAAAACAGGCTGCAGAAAAGTTTTAAATAGTATCTGGTAATCTGACTGAAAGTTGTTCATTAACAAATTATATTCTTGGCTTAAAGCTCAAAGCACAAATTGGGTTTAATGAGATTCTGCTTCATTCTAGTACACTTATACCTAGCCAGAAGGAGGAATAACCAGTGTTTTTCTCAAGTGCAATATATGCAAGGAAGGGAAGTAGAAAAAGTACAGCAATTTCAAAGCAGGTATAGCTTTTTTGACCTATGTAGGTGAACCGCAGCTTTTCTACACTGGTATCTTTACCTCTGAAAATGTATCATATTCCATTTGGAGATTGAAAACTAAAAACTAAAACTGAAACTATTAAGAACACTGTCAGACTCTCTTGAGTAGTAGTACTAAGAATGACATAGGAGGAAGAAAAATTCCTTTGCTTTTATCCTAACCATGAAACCATTCAAAAGCTTTCATTTCTACTAAAAAAAATTGAGTTTTAGACGGCTCACTACTTAGGCACTTCTCTATTTACAGCTGGTAAATGAATATATAAAAAAATTCAACCATTCATAGTCATCTTGCAACAACCATTACATTACCCTCCTCAGCCCACAAACCATTGCCACCCACCCTTTCTACTTGTCCAAATTAAACCTTAGCCCTATTCTGAGGCTATGAATCCTTATGGATGATAATCTACCTGAACTCATACCTCAAGGATTGACAGATTTTTACCAACCATTCCCTTATTCTAGTCCCCCCTTCATTTCCTCTAACAATTTCTTCTAGTGATGTTCTTTAGAATGCCTGCTTCATGAGTAACAAACTTATTTTCACCCTTAAATCTTTTCCTTTCTTACTTTTCCCCACCACTGTACATTCACTTAAGATCTGCTTCCCTGGCCACCCTTTTAAAAACTGAATATATTTTCACTCATTGGTCAAGGTGGCAAATTTCTACTACTCCTTAGTTTCTATAGAACCACCACGTTTTTTCCCATCATTGCTGAGTAAATTGTCTTTCTTTGAAGTTCATTCAACATTCTGGTAGTTTTTAATCTACAGTTCTCCAGGACACCCAATTGTGCAGCAGGGGAGACACTGGCACAGGAACATGCAGCAAGGAATGCCCTCATCAGAGAGAGAGGGTTGTGCATTATAAGCAGGGCAGAACTGAAGCAACTCAAAGCAAATACGAGATATGTAAGTTTAGAGTAATCACATAGTTCACATGGACTATTTATTTGTGCTGGAGCTTATGTTGGTCTGATCAGTCAGTGAGACATACTATAACTAATCTCTAACATAGTGATGTCATTTTGGGTTCTTCAATAATGAAGGGCAAGAAGCAATCAACCAACCAACCAACTAACGAACCATTCTTTCCTCAATGAGTTCAGTGCTTGGCTCACAAATGCTCTCTTCTCTACTTCCTGCTCTCCTCCTAGGAAGCTCAACACACACACACACACACACACACACACACACACACACACACACACACACTCACATATATACATGTTTGCATATACACGTGTTTGTCATGTTTGGAGGAAGAAGAGAGGGAAGGGGAAGTGTGATATTCTTTTAAGCACCATAACTTCCCAGTTCTTTAACTTACTCATTTCCACTGAACTTCCCAAATCTAAGATACAGAAAAGATAGTCATATCCATGATCCTCAATATCATTTTGCCATTGATGTTACCATCATACCTAACTATCCCACTTCCATGTTCAAGATCTCTTAATTTTTTTTCTGACCACAAACTGTTGTTATTCCTCTTTTACCTCTTCTTCCCTTTTCAGTTTTCTTATACTTTACTCCAGTCAAAATACCTGTGATCCAGGTCTCCTTACTGTTCCTCCCATGTAACACTAAATCTCCTAATTCTGAATGTTTACACTGACTCTTCCATGTCTGAAACATCCTTCCTCTTCATCTGACTTTCAGTGTCCCTAACTTCCTTTTGCCATTCCTTCTTAATTTCAGTCTTTGTTTTTTTTTTTACTGCCAATTTACCCTGCATTTATCTTGTAAGCATAGTTCTTTGCATGTTGCCTTTCTCTGTGAGAAAGCTTTTTTTGAGATCAGGGACTATTTTTTTTTAGCCTTTCTTTGTTAGTTTTTTTTTTTGGCAAGGCAATAAGGTTAAGTGACTTGCCAAAGGTCACACAGCTAAGTAATTATTAAGTGTCTGAGATCCCATTTGAATTCAGGTCCTCCTGACTCCAGGGCCGGTGCTCTATCCACTGTACCACCTAGCTGCCCCCCTTAGCCTTTCTTTGTATACTTAGTACAATTCATCCTACATCCTTCTCTGTGAGATGTTGACTATGAGACAACACACACACACACACACACACACACACAGACATATAAAAAAGAGATAAAAGAAAATTTGAAAATTTGGAAGGCATTAGTAGATAAGGGAACAGGAAAAGTTTACATAAAACTACATTAAGTTTTATTTTTAGAGCTGAGCCTTGAGGAGACTAGAATTTGAGGTAATTTAAAATGACATTCAGAGTTTGGAGAGCACTCCTTTGGTTAACAACTGGATTAGATGGCTTAGCTGAAAAAAAATCGTTACTTGATAGCCAACTTTCTAGTGATGAGTTCAAAAAACCATGTAAGATAGATATATATAGCTTGTCACTGAGATGCCTATTTTCTATGTATCTTGGAAAACCATAGCAAGTAGAGTCAATGATATAAATATAATTCTTAGATATTGGGTTCACTTTCATTTAATTTTTTGTCTCGTATTTTAAAAATTATATTCTACCTTCAAATATCTACCACTATATCTACCTTCATTATATTTGTCCCAGGACTATAAAAGATTCAATTCAATAATCAAATACTTTCTGTATGATAGGAACTAAGTTCTTCTAGAGGTACAAAGACAAGTCAGGAAGCATTTTATTTCTTATAATGTATTATTTTTATTTTTCAAGTTACAAGTATTTATAAAATAATCAGTCTCTCCAACTTCACCCCAACACTGAAATAAGCAAATTAAAGCAAGGTCCAGCCAAAAGTCAATGGATTTATTATAAACAGTGTTCTTCAAATCCATTAAACATTATTTCTTCTGGTACCTAAAGTCTCCCTAGTAGTAAGTTAAGGATAGTATTATTGATGTGAATTAAGATGCATTAGTAGAATGAAAAAATTAAGCTCTTCTTGTGTACTTAATTTTATTACCAGAGAGTGTTTAATTTGAGGGAAAAATTGGGTTCTAACATCTAGGGGAAAATGTAAATCAGTTACAAAAGAGGAAAGAAATCCTTAATCTCTATGATCAGGAAGAAGGGGAGAACAAATAAATGAACTACAATGCAAAGATACTTAAAATAACTCTAGCCATTAATTTCAAATTTTACCCAAACAGGTACTTAACTTGTTTATAGATTAGAAAACTCTCATAGGTTACACCTGCTTTGTTCCCTTCCCACCTCCCAACTTATATTGTCTAAAAAAGGCATTTAAATGGGAAAATAGAAGGTATTTTAAGTTGGAAAATAGAAAGTTCATGATGTAATAGGCTTGGCTAACTCATAAACTAGATAAATGAGACCTAAGGTTCTATGGACTGAGAGAGGATTAAGTGTAAGTAGAAACAACTTCATGACACATACCCTAGTACAAGAATATGTAGATATGCTTTTTTAGGAAGTCAAATTAAAATAAAAGAAATTTAATTAAAACATTAAAAAATAGTATTAATGCATTAGGGGAAAAGAATCAAAATTGTATTAATGTGTATTTTTCTAAATATGAAAAGGAATTAAAATATAAGCACACATAACATTCTAACAAAACCCAAATCATTTCAAATAGGATAAAATTTAATTATAAACTATGATTCACATGTTAAAATTACAGATTCTTGAGATTATGGAAAAGGGTAAAAACATCACTTACAAAAATATTCATAGCAGCCCTGTTTGTGGTGGCAAAGAAGTGGAAATTAAGTAAATGTCCTTCACTTGGGGAATGGCTTAACAAACATATATATATATATATATATGTGTGTGTGTGTGTATGTCATGGAACACTATTGTTCAGAAACCAGGAGGGATGGGAATTCAGGGAAGCCCGGAAGGATTTGCATGAACTGATGTTAAGTGAGATGAGCAGAACCAGAAAAACAATGTACACCCTAACAACAACATGGGGGTGATGATCAACCTTGATGCATTTGGTCATTCCATTGGTGCAATGATCAGGGACAATTTGGGGCTATCTGTGATGGAGAATACCATCTGTATCCAGAGAAAGAATTGTGGAGTTTAAACAAAGACCAAAGACCTTTATTACCTTTAACTTAGGGGGAAAAAAAACTCTTGTCTTATTAAGTAATTTTGCTATCTCTTATACTTTCTTTTTCTTCCTTAAGGATATGATTTCTCTCTCATCACATTCAACTTAGATCAATGTATACCATGGAAACAATGTAAAGACCAACAGACTGCCTTCTATGGGGATGGGGGGAAGGAAGCAAGATTAGGGAAAAAATTGTAAAACTCAAAATAAAATAAAATCTTTCTAAAAAAATTACAGATTCTTTTCAAGAGGAGACTCACCATTAAACTTATAAATATTCTTTCCCACCACTGTTATATAACAATCCCTTGTTCATCAAAAGCACTTATTAAATGTTTATTAGAACTGGTTGATTTTCCACCCTCCACAATATGTAAAAGCTCTCTGTATTTGGTTATTGTGGCAAAGTAACAACACACTTAAAAAATCAGAGGCAATGTCACCTTAATGACACTATACAAGTAGGTCACATTTTCACTTACGTTAGTGAGCAATAAAATGACAAAAAAAAGTCAAATTAGATTTCTCTGGGAACAGTATTATATACTGTAAATAACCTCTCTAGGAAAAAAAGCACCCTACAGATTGTTTATGCTCACTCAATAATTAAAACTTGTTAGTAGAAGTTTCTAATTTCTACTTTGCAAATGGTAGGAAGTTATTAATTTTTAGGAGATTGTTAAAATATTAGTGGCTTTTTCAAATAAATGCCACAAAATTTTAAAAATAGGCAACATTTTTAACGTAGGTTTCTCCCCAAAAGCACTAAACAACAATAAAGGATGAAAAATGAAACCAATATTAGCCAAAGTTAGGAGTTTAAGGGCACGACCTACCAAATTTAGATTATCAATAAGAAAATCCCCTACACATAGAGAAATAGATGGGAAAATCCTACACATAAAGAAAATGTAGAACTGTCACTGAACAAACTGGCACAAAGTTAATGCTCTTTACTTTGCTTAAAGAGGTAAAGAAAATATTTTTATGCTAGCAAAGAGATGGATAATTAAATTTTACCTTATCTTATTAGCATCAGATATTTGATTTCAACAGTTTGGGGTAAGATTCTAGTGCTCTGTAACGTAACTTTTTTACTGATTATTTCACTGGACAAAAAAAGTTTTGATTATCACACTTCATTACTTTGAAATCAACAATCAAATACAATATTTAAGATTTCTATTTACTAAATCTAATGTAATATTTTTATATTTAGTGTTGACCCTATTATAAATCATGATTTTTAAAACAATAAAACATTCAATTCATTCATGTCCATTTAAAACACTTTAAAATAACGCATTTACTTAACTATTACATGGAAAGTTCCTGCTCTATGGATCTACCCTTTGTAAAGAATTGTAGATAGTGTGAGGGATATACTAATGTTCCCACCAAAATTTATCATTTTCTAAGGTCATGAGGTTAATTTTCTTAGTTTTGTTCAATGGCTTTATTCTCTAATCAGTACCAACCAGCTATCTTACAGATATGTGATAATTTTAACAATATAACTACTTTGTAACTTAGGTATAGCAAAAGGAATTCTGACTGTACTTTAACTGCTGTTAAACAGTTAAAACACTATTATTGTCACTGACAATACCAAAAACGTCAAAATGATGCTGGGTTAGTAATAGCCTCATTCTATAAGGCACTCAGAAATTTTTTGCACTTATTTCTAAGGCCTCTCCTAGCACTGACAATCTGTTTTAATATTGCTTTAAGATCTAACATTAGCAACAAAAACAACAGCACAAGCATGACCCCTGGTCTACTTGGTGCCCATTCAGACAATGTTCCCTTAGAAAATAGAAGAATATGCCAGGGTCACAGATTCCCCCCCCACAATTTAGATTTTAACATCTCCCTCCTAAATGAACATTAAATGTAGAATACCAGGCTGAAGCTATAAATAGGAGTAAAAGCTAGTATACAAACTCAATGCTTATAGTGGTCCTGAACACCTCCTGAAGAAATATTCATTATTGAGGATGAGAATTCCCCGAGGACAGGGACTATTTCCCTTTTGTTTTTATATTCCCAGAATCTGGTTTACTACTTAGTATATACTAGGCAACCATGAAATGTTTATTAATTTAAATA
Organism: Macrotis lagotis; assembly: GCF_037893015.1. Taxonomy (NCBI): domain Eukaryota; kingdom Metazoa; phylum Chordata; class Mammalia; order Peramelemorphia; family Peramelidae; genus Macrotis; species Macrotis lagotis. Next base: position 367,389,376 of record NC_133658.1, read on the forward strand.
CAAAAGGCTTCCATTTTAAATTATGATATTTTATTTGAGTCTTAAAAAAATTACAATTCTAAGAGAGTAATTCCTACAAAAGCTACAAATCTATGTTTACTTATTTATTTTTTTAGTGGGACAATAGGGTTAAATGACTTGTCCCAAGGTCACATAGTACATGTCAAGTATCTGAGGCTGAATTTGAACTCAGCTTCTCCTGACTCCAAGGCTGGTGCTCCATCCATATCAACAAGCTGTAACCAAATCTAACTTTAACTTGTATGATAGAAAGCATGATGTATTTACTTAGAATACCATGAATTTCAATGTCAAAGACTAGAATTTGACTCTGAAAAAGTTTCTTCCCCCCTTTGCAGAAAATTCTTCAATAGAATGAATGGACTTGATTTAGATTGTTTCTAAATGTGCAATAAAATTTCTTCCAATTCTAATATTCTATGTTCTATGGTCCCTTATATCTTTATTCTCTAGGAACTAAGATATCTTCCAGGTTAATATTTAGTAACTTTAATAAATGACTTGTGTACGAAAAGTTCAAGAAATCTTTAACTTATATCCTGTTTCTGCCTACTGTTTCAATGGTTCACTGAATTATGCTGACCTTCCATTTAAATTTATACACTCAGGGCAGCATAGCAGATAAAGCACTGACCTTGGAATCAGGAGTACCTGGGTTCAAATCTGGTCTCAGACACTTAATAATTACCTAGCTGTGTGGTCTTGGGCAATCCACTTAATCCCATTTGCCTTGCAAAAACCTAATAAATAAATAAATAAATAAATAAATAAATGTATAGACTCTTAAAGAGGTAAAGGTACCAACTTGTGTGGAGGTGCAACACAATCTTTATCATTAGGATGTTTGAGGGTAAAGGGTTGGCATAACAGGGGCTAAATCTGGTAGGGTGGAAAGAAAACTGAACTGAGAATTCAGCTATTTACTAGCTGTGACCTTGAGCAAGTCCCTTCACCTCTCTGGGCCTCAGTTTCCACACCTGTAAAGTGAGGAAGTTGGACCTGATGATCTTTAAGGTCCATTACAGTTTTAACATTCTTTGATTCTATGAAATAGGTAAACAGATATTTCAAAACTTCAATAATGCCAAACAAAAGGTGTTTCCTCAAAGGAGATACAGTTATGGCAAAATTAACATTTTTCTGTTAAGTTTCATTTCATTGAAAATTATATCTTTGTAAAATATTCCATTTTGTGTTAAGTGATAAGAAGAGATATTTTAAAATAGACTAACTTTAAAAAATATAGATCTATGCTTTCCTTAGTATAGGGAGGTCTCCAAGAAGAATTTTCTCTCTTTGAGCAGGGGGCATTTTCTCAGCAACTTAGTCTGAGAGAATGCCCTAGAGGGATTAAGCAATTTATCCATAGTCACATGGCCAATTTATCATAAAGTCCCTGAAATCTCTCCATTGAGGAGGACCAAGATGACATCATTATGTTTGAGACAAAAAAGTCCTGATGGAAATCAAGGGTGTTAACTTTATTTTTTTTTAATTTTATCTATTTAAGGCAATGGGATATTAAGTGACTTTCCCAAGGTCACCCTGCTAGGCAATTATTAAGTATCTGAGGCCACATTTGAACTCAGGTCCTCCTGACTCCAGGGGAGGTGCTCTATCCACTGCCCCACCTGGCTGCCCTAGGGGTATTAACTAAGCTTAAATATCTCATTATCTTTTGACCCATTTTAATTCTGCTGTGCTGACAAAGTTTAGCACTTTGTCTGATGAGGGCATCATAAATTGGGTGGTCCTAAGTCAAAGTCTCCCATAGCTTACAAATCATTTGCAAAGTTCTCAAGTGAGACCTCCAAAGCCTCCCAGTACTTAGAGCCCTTTAAGATTTTTGTAGTTAATTAGATCAGGGTTTGATTTACCCTAGGTAAAGTGGGGGGGGGGGGGTGTATGTGTAAAGTGTGAGTGTGAGAGAAAATAGGCCTAGGGGAGGGGCACAAATAGTTCAAGAAATGATTTAGCTTTGGGAGGATTGTGTGTCCTTGGAGGGTTCTTAAAAGGGGATAAGGTAAAAAAATGATTGCAATTATAGTTTGATGCAATTTGAGACAATGCTGCTCATTAAGCAATCAATCTGTGATGATACTTTGATAACAATGAGATTATCAAGCAAAAAAAATTTAAACATATTTTTCCTGCCATAACTAAGATAAACATACTCATCATTAAAAAGCAATTTGCTTCTCCTGTTTCTTCCTCTGAAAAACCAAAGGGATGGACTAAATGATCTCTTACGCCTCTTTTGGTTCTGAGATTCTAGACTTCATGTGATTCCTTTAATGATTAGGCAAATCTATCACTTAGATGGTAGAAAAGACAACTAAAGGACTTTTTGTAATTACACAGCATTAAAAGCAAACACTTTAGTGAAAAAATTAAATGGACCCTGCAAGTAATAGTTGAAGAGAAAAATACTTTTTTATCTAGCTCTCAAATTATAACCTTTTTCTTATTAAAATTTCATACATTTTTATCTTAAAAGATAGGTTCTAGGCAGATTACTAGCTCTAAACAAACCCTCAGACCCATTTCCAATTATTCCTTAGAATTCCAATTCCTTATTTTCAAGTGTCTAGTGGCTGTCTCCAGGATTTTAAGGTCCTGAAGGTACCTTAAAGCTGATCTGTCCTTCATTTTAATACCCTAAATTTCCTATTTTTATGAGGCCATTTTTCTAGTCACCTTGGTTCAAAACATCAGAGTCAAATCAACCAATCAAGAAGTATTTATTAAGCATTCATGTGCTGGGTCTGTAGATCCAAAGACAAAAGCTGTACACTAGTAAACTAATGGATACATAGGATGAGTGAACGTGAAGAATTGAAAATGACAGCAGTTTTAACATGGGTCACTGGAAGGATGGTAGCTCTGTACTGGACAAAAACAGGGAAATTCAAAAGAGGAGAAAGTTTAAGGGAAATTAAATACAATGAGTTTTGGACATGTTGAATTCAAAATCTTCCCTAGGTATTTGGTGATGTGGATCTAAAGCTCAGGTTTGAGATTAGGGTTGAAAAGACAACTCTAGTAATCATTAGCATAAATGACTAGAAACCCCATGTGAATTAATGAGATTCCCAAGACAGAATGTGTGAAGAATGTGACAAAGTTCAACAGAGTCCCACAATTAGAGAATTTATTGAAAATGATGATGTAGCAAAGGAGGCCAATCTGATAGGAAAACTATGAAAGAAAAAGAGCCATGAAAACCCAAAGAGCAAAGGATAAGCAGTATGAAATTCTATATTAAAGGGGATAAAATTTTAAAAAGATCATCAGATCTGGCGATTAAGAGATCTTTGGTGACTTTTGGGGGAAAAAAGCAGTTTTTGTTGAATGACAAGATCAAAAACCCCACTTTGGAGGGTTTAGAAGAAAGTGAGAATCAAGGAAGTGAAGGTTATTATTAAAGAAGCTTTTTTCCAAGAAGTCTGAATGGAAAAGGGAAAAAGATAATGGTTGATTGAATTCAAGGATGATAGGGTTTTGGATAGGAGATTTGAACTCATTTGTAGGCAGCTTAGAAGGAACTAGCAGATCAAGAGAGTGAAAATTAGAGAAAGAAGGCACTATGATAGTAGGGCTGTCTGTGGAGAGGATATGAGGGAGGAAAGGTATCAAGTGTATAAGTAGATGGGTTGATATTATTCCCTCATCAGAGAATGAAATAAAGGAAGAGAGAGTAGGAAATTAGGTCAATTAGGAGATGAAAAGAAGAAGATTGAGTAAGTAGCCCTTCTTTGGGGAAAACAGAGGTAGGTCTCTGTAAAATAGCCACTGTGGAGGATTGAGAACCACCTAAGAGAGGAAGAAATGGTGCAAATGGGATGGCGGGAAATCATGGCTGTGAATGAAATAGGATAAGTTAACTCATAGAATATGCAAACTGTCAACAATATGCTGTATACAAGAGACACATTTGAGACACAAAGACACACAAAGTTGAAGTGAAGGCTGGAGCAGAATTTATTAAGCTTCAGTTAAAGTGAAGCAGACAGGGATAGCAATCATGAGCTCACACAAAGTCAAGCAAAATTAGACCTGACTGAAAGAGATAATCAGGGAAATTGCATTTTGCTAAAAGGTATTATAGACAATGAAATAATATGAAAAAATTATAGCAATCCCTATTACTCAAACATATAATTAAACAAGTCAAATTTATATATAATTGTGTGTGTGTATGTAAATCATATAAAGAGTCATTCTCTAATAGATAAATGGCTAAGGAATGTAAACAGGAAGTTTTCAGAAGAAATCAAAGTTATCTATAGTTATATGAAAAAAATTCTCAATCATTAGTGATTAAAGACAAATTACAACAATTATGAGATACCACCTTATACCTACTAGAAATATTAAATGCCGAGGATATGAAAGACTAATGTTTGTCCTTCATGTTGAAGAAGACCACAACATTAGGGAAGTGATGCTATGACAATCACGTGAATTGGATTTGAATGAAGGAGGTGCTGTGCTAAGTCATCAATTTCACTTTCTTCTCCAGAGGCATCTGGGTTCAGGGGCCAGATATGAATCAGGATGACTGGAGATGGCCCTGGATGTGAGGCAATCAGGGCTAAGTGACATGTCCAAGGTCACACAGCTGTAAGTGTCAAGTGAATGAGGTCACATTTGAACTCCTGTCCTCCTGACTCCAAGGTCAGTGCTCTATCCACTGCACCATATAGCTGTCCTCCATGGAAGAAAATAGGTACATTAATAACTGTTGGTAGATAATTATTCTGGAGAACAATCTGGATCTGTGCTGCAAGGGTTATCAAACTGTGCATACTCTTTGACCCAGCAATACCACTACTATCAGTACCCCAAAGAGACCAAAGAAATGCACAAAAATATTTATAGCAGCTGTTTTTTTGGTGGCAAAGAATTGGAAATCAAGTGAATGCTCATCAATTGAGCATTTGAGTTCTGATTTATGATTCTGATGGAGTAATATTGTACTCTAAGAACTGATGGGGGGGCATTTTCAGGAAAAAAAGAAAAATGTCAAGATTCATATGAACTGATGCAAAGTGAAATGGACAGAACCAGAAGATCATGGTACAGAGCAACAGCAATGTTGTAATGATAATCAATGTAAAAGAATTAGCTACTCTGATCAATACAATGATCCAAGACAATGCCAAAGCATTCATTATTCACTTCCAGAGAACTGATAAAATTCTGAATGCCCACTGAAGTATAATTTTTTTTCACTTTTAAAAGTTTTTTGCCTTTTTTCCCTACAATATGACTAATATGAGGATGTTTTGCATGATTTCAGTTGTATAATTGAATGAGTGGCCCTTATTTGGGGAAAACAAAGGTATATATTTTTTGTCTTCTCAGTAGGTGGTAGATGAATGGGAGGGAGAAAATCTTGAATTCAAAATTTAAAAAGAAAATAAAGTTAAGAAGAAAACATAAGAAAATGGATCACTCAGAAAGTTATGGCAAGATCATGTGTATAACCATCTCTAAAAGTGGAGACAAGAAATAGGTGGTGGAAGCTGAGAAATTTGATGAATTATTGTTTGCGAGAACACCACCATTTATGTTGAATTCCTGAAGTAAAAGATAGTGAGTGCCTAAAGAAGATCTTAAACCAAGTACAGAATTCCTTGAGAAAGTAAGGAGAATAATCAGAGAAATAACTGATTATCACTATGTGGATTGGATGCTACATCTAAGTAGAGCAACAGCATGCTAAGTAATGGTAACAGGATTGTCTGAAAAAATCATTTTTGACATTTTTCTCATTTATTCAATAAGATAGGCTCCTTAGTTTTTCATGTTATTCTCCTCTTCCTCACTCCCACTGAACTATGGCATGGGGGAAATTTAGCTGAATTTAGAGTCAGAGGAACTAGGTTCAAGTACTGAATGTGTCACATAATCTCTCTGGGCCTCAACTTCCTATTTCATAAAACAAGGGGGTTGGACTTGTTGACCTTTAAAGTACCTTTGAGTTTGAAAGCTATGATCTTATATGATGATGATGATGATGTTTGTCCTTTATCCTTGAAGAAGACCATGGCAAGCACATGAATTTCAGTGAGGGGGTGTAGTGCTAAGTCACCAGCCTCACTTTCTCCTCCAGAGTCATCTGGGTCCAGTGGTCAGATATGAATCAAGATGATTGGAGATGGCCCTGGATATGAGACAACCAGGGTTAAGTGACTTGGCCAAGATCACACAGTTAGCAAGTGTCAATTGTCTATATAGCTGGATTCAAACTCCTATCTCCAAGGCCAGCATTCTATCCACTATACCACCTAACTGTTCAATGATCCTACTATATGCTAAATACTGAGAAGAAAAATACCAAGTAAGGAAGTTCCTGCTCACAAGGATCTTACATTTTGCATTTGGAAAGGAGGAAGAGGGACCCGGATTTCACTGATAAGGGGGGTCATCTGATAAGGACAAAAAACCCAGCCAAACAAACTGTCTACCAAGGCAGATCATCAGATGCTCAACAAAGCATAGTTTTATAGTTGTATATGGTATCACAAAGTAAACTGACTGGACCAGAACTACATAATCAGTTTGTAAAAAGTGGGGAATTTGAAAGCAGTTCCTTCTGACTGGGCAATTCTCTATTATCCCACACTGCCTCTCTGAATCATTCAACAGTACTCTAAATATCTAACAGATATTTCTATTCTGTCTCCCTTTCTGGAGACCAGCCCTCATCCCTTTGCACATGCCATCTTCTAAGCCAGGAACAGTTTTTTTTTTTGGATGAAGTTCTTCCCCTTTCTTCTTCCACAAAGACTTTTGTTTCCCTTTCCCCTTTCCAGAGCAATGTTCACATCCTCTTCAAATCTGTTTCTAAAAGTTAGCTTGGATCCTTCTGTTGCTTCCTCCCTTATTTTCACTTGTATCATACTTATTTGTATATATGTCTTTTACATCCATCTATGGGATTTTGAGCTCTCTGAAAGATGGGATTGTCTTATATCTACCTTTCTTTGGGTTATGAAAGCTCTAGCATAGGACCCTTTACACATACTAGGAATTTAATAAATGTTTGTGGGATTTAACTGAAACCACAATAAAAAGCAACAAAAGAAGCAAGGAAAGAAAAATCAACTTAATTTGAAATATTGTAGCATAATCTCTTTGGAAAATAAGGAATTTATAACATTTAAATTTATTTTATGTAGACTCCATGCCTAGATATTCTGATACTTTGTATCAAATCACGCAGGGTATTTTATAATATCGATGGACTTTTGTACTTTTTTTAAAAGTTACTTTTGTTTCCATATTTCTGCAATATGTTGTTATTGTTATAACAGAAGTAATACTACTTACTATAGTTATGTAATAGTTCTGAAAAAATTATAAAAGGTTTAGAGTTGGGAACTTGAAAATAACTCATTTGCCTCATTGCATTATAAAAGGGGCAGATTTAAAATAATTCAATTATTAATAATAATTAAAATAATTTAACTCATGAATTAATAATCTAGATGCTCAGTAAAACATCCATTAAAATTTTTTTTTAAATCACATTAAAAAAAGTGATTACTGTTTACTGCTACTTTAAAATCCGTGGAGAAAGTTTTGTTATTTAAAATTTGGTCATTATATTTACTGAAGTTTGACTAAAAGAGCATTTTATAACCTGAGGCACCAGACTTTACAGTAGGTGAGTATGTGAATTATTTTAAAAACTAATTTTTGGTCTTATAGAAACAAAAATTCTCTTAGGCTCTATAAGCTTTCACTATACTAATTTAGGATTTTAGGGCTAAAAGAAATCATAGAGATTATCTAATTCTTTGTAGGGATTAAGTTAAGAGATCCCAGTTGATGCATTGTGACACCTGCATTTCATAACACACACACATATATCCCTATGAAGGGTAACACAAATAAAGGATATTCTAAATCCTACATTGGTTTTATAAAGTCTTCTTCAGCTACACCAGTCCAGGGATCATTACTCTCTTTGAATTTCTAGAGGGCTTAGAAAACAATATAACCCTCTAATTATAGAAATGTTAGAACTGGAAGGGGTTCAGGGGATAAAATATTCCAGTCCTAATTTTATAGCTGGAGAAACTGAGGCCTGGAGAGATTAAATATTTGCTGTAGTATCAGGAGACTCAAGTTTCTATTCTACCCTCTACAAATAATTTACTGCATGATTTTGACCAAGTTTTCCTGCACCTCAGTTTCTTGTAAAATGAGGTTGACTGTGCCTCTAGCTCTCACATTTTAAGATTTCTAAGTCTTAAATTCCTTTAGGACAGAGGTCCCCCACCTTTTAAAAAAAAATCTCACAGACCCCTTCTTTGACAGTTTATCTCCCTTTTATATATAAAAACATAAAACAAGGAAAAACCATTATATCGAAACACAGTAATCCAAAGAGTAAAACACAAATTCCTCATTAAAAGCTTCTGTTTAGGGCAAAATTGGCAGGACATACATTTCTGCAGCACATAGCTTTCTGCTATCTTTCCGAGCAAGATAACAGATCAGCTGACTTAAATTTAATAGTTTTAAGGTTTCAAATGTACTTTCCACCATCCCTGTGAGATCAGTGGTGCAGATAACAATGCCCCCACTGTACTGAAGACTTGGGTTCACAGGGGGCCTCGGCGACCCTGGGTCACTCACATCCCTCAAAGTCTGGGAAAGGCCACGGGCGACCCCCCAGCTCCGCCCCTTCCAACGGGGTGCCCGGGCGAAGCGGCCTTGGGCTGCCTCACGAGCGGACCCTCGGGCAGGGTTGGGCAGTCACCGGGCATGGATGCGGCGTGGAGCGCGCGATCCCGGGGCACTTCCCCACGGGTCCATCACCTAGCAACGCCCGCGCGGGCCCCTCCGGGGGGGGGGCCCTCCGCGCGGGGACCCCGGGGCGGCCGCCATCTTGGATGCCCATGTGGACAGGCTCCGACCTTCCGTTCCCTGACCCCCCGCGATCCAGGCGGGAAGGGGAGGAGGATGGCCTCGGCATCCCGGTGGAACAGGGGGGCCGGGGTCGCCCGTGGGGAGCAGGTCAAAGGCAGCCGGGGGGGGGAGTGGAGAGCTAGGGGCACCCCGCCCCCTGCGCTCCGGCGGGCCACAGAACGTGCCAGGGCCCGGTGGCCGCCGCCCGCCGCCCTCGCCCCCGGCCGGGCCGGGCCCGGGCACACTCACCGTTAGCTCGCGCGGGCCGCGGCCTCTACACGCGACTCCGCGGCTGCCGGAAGAGAAGCTCCCGCGCCAGCAGCCAGCCCCTGCCCGCTCCGCGCCTGCGCATTCCGCCTCCCGAGCCCACACCCGCTCCCCGTCCGCCGGAGGGCATCCAGGCCAACCCCGCCCGTTTTACTGTGGGAGGGAACCCTGGCTGCAAAAGGTTGAGCAATGGCCAAGGACACTTAGATAAGTGTGTAAAGGGTTGGGATTTGAGCCCAGAAGAAGTTGAGTTCGAAACCAGACCTCCTCCTCGTGCCCGGAGTGAAGTTCACGGTCAAAAGTCATTCCGCTCCAGCTTTGAGATCCCAGGTCCTAGAACTTCTCAGCCTGGAAGTGCCTGCATTACCACGGGGCTTCATACATAGTGACTGAAGACGATGGCTTCCTTACCCTTTCCTGCAAAATTTTCAACTTGATTCCCCAAGTCCAAGTTTAAGGAGGAAGAATGCAAAACTAATTGGAAAAAAATCCCACCCTCCTCATCCCGCCCCCCCACCCCCCCACGTCAGAGAGGAAGCCCGAGTCATCTCTGCTCTCCCCCCACCCCATTGTGGGCTGTGCGTTTCCACTACGAGGTTGCCCATAGCACAGATACTGTCAGTCTAAGGCCTGAGGTTTGCTGCCAGGTCCTTTATAATAAGAGCACGGAAGGCTGAGATGGGAGGGAGGGCATTTCTACGGGTCAGGCTCAGGTCTGCTTGACAGGCCTTCCTCCCCACTTTTCAGTTATGAACTTCTGTTTGACCCCCTGGTCCAAAAGCATCTCTTGAGAAAAAGTGAATATTTCTCCTTCCCACAAAATTCAGCTTCCCCTCGTCACAGCTCCACCCTTTCCCCACCATCATATTCAACCCTGATCTTCCTTAAAAAAAGGCACAGAAGCCTCATTGGTAGCCATTTTCATGTCCCTTTGTTGTTACTGATGATGATGAAGAATCCTTTTCAGTAATGTCTCACCCTTTGGGACTCCATTTGGGGTTTTCTTGGCAAAGGTGCTGGAGTTATTTGTCATTTCTTTCTCCGACTTACTTAATAGATAAGAAAAATGAAGCAAATAGGCCTACTGATTTGGCCAGTAAATGTTTGAGGTCAGATTTGAACTCAGGAAGATGAGTCTTCCTGACCTGGATCCAGGACTCTATGCACCGTACCACCTATTTTCCTACTGAAGAATAAAATTTCTTGTATTTAAACCTATCTAAGTGAGGTTGGTGATTTTACACAGCATTCCTTTATTTAAATTCAACTCATTTGCATTTCATGATGAAGTACAACATTAATATTCATGTAAAGGGGGTCTTTGATATTTTTTGGATTCTCCTTAGAAATATGAATTTGACTAGGCATCTTTAGGTCTGGAAACATACTGATAAGGCACAGATGGGGGGGGGCGGTGTCACAGAACCTATCTTGGACTTAAGAAATGTTCTTGTTTACCTGATCCTTTTGCTGTGCCTGCAGATTCCCAACTCCTCCAGAGACCATCTCTCCTTTCCCCAGATGTAGCTGGACCTATAGAACATCACATTCCACAGTCCTAAGCCTGTAAGAGGCCTAGGAGTATGGGATTCTTTCTATGTTAGTAATTATCTTTCCAATAAGGAAATATATCTGCTATCTCTGCTTCTGTATCCTGTTTGCTCACAATAACACCCCCCCCCCTCAAAATACTATAAAAACCTTGTTCTCTGGACACTCGGGGCTATGCACTTTGAGGAGGTATCCCCACATAGTCATTGGTAATAAAGTGTACTCCCCAAAATTCATAGCTTGGTCTCCATCTCACTTCTTTGGTTTCAGCAATGGCATCAGTTCCTTGATGTCATGGTGTTTTTCAAGAACGGATGCCAAACATCTATCAGTTCTTGCATTAAGGAACCTATCACCCAACCCTACTAAGAGCTCTAGGGATGGTAATACTTTCATTGTCAAACTCAAAGAATTGTGAAGAAACCTTTTGTAAACCTTAAAACTATAGATGTGTAAGCCATTACTATATATTGCCCTTCTTGCTGTCATTGCTGTTTGTCCTTGTTCTTGAAGAGGACCATGACCTCAGCAATGTGATCCCATGACATGAAAGTGAATTGGATGTGAGGGGAAACATCTGCAAAGTCACCAGTCAAGTTTTTCTTCAGGGGGTCATCTTGATTCAAGCAGCAGAATAATATATATCTAATTCCTTGAATGATTTGGCTATAAATAAAGTGAAGCACATTTGAACCATTTAACAGATTTTTTTTTCCCCCTAAATTTTATTGAACCTACATACAAAACACAGTAAAAATTCAGAAAATTTGGTGGAAGGGTTCAAGACTGGGTGAAGGGGAAGATGAGTGTGGAAAAGTTATATCAAAGTCATCACAACACAAATGTTTTCATCCTTCATTTTCAAAGAACACAACATGGCGGGGGGTGATGCCATGACAAGCATGTGAAATGGATTTGAGTGAGGGGGATGTTGTGCTAAATCCCTAGTCTCATTTTCTCCTCCAGAGTCATCTGGGTCCAGTGGTCAGATATGAATCAGGATGACTGGAGATAGTCCTGGATGTTTGGCAATCAGGGTTAAGTGACTTGCCAAGGTCACACAGCTAGTCACACAGTCAGGTGTCAGAGGTTGGATTCAAACCCCATCCTTTTGATTCCAAAGCCAGTGCTCATAGAATTTATAGCTAGAAGAGTCCTTAGAGTTCATGTTGTTCAACTCAAGAAGAAACGCTCATAAGAAGAGACTCATTTAGTTAAAATGGCAGTTCAGTTCTATTCAACAAATGTTTAAGTGCCTATCTACTGTCAGGTACTATACTAGAATTGTAATCTGAAGAGAAAAAAATAAACAAAAGGGAGGAATGGATGAAGTAAGAGGAAAGGCAATTGACAAAGGAGAAATAAAAGATAAAAAGGAGAAATGGAAATAAATATAAAGTGATTTTTAAAAAAGAAAAGACAGCAGGAAGCAGAGAAGACTTTTTTTACAGTATAGACATTATGCTCTTATAGCAAGAAGACAATATGTTATTTGAAATAAAGTTTCCAATGTCATTTTTTTTTTGCCTGTAGATTTTCAGCTAGTTTCCATAAATATCTGATTTTTTGTTTTTCCATTTAAAAAGGAACAGGCAAGACAGAACACAAAGTGCTACCTAGTTTCATTCTAACAAATGTACTGGCAAAATATTTGTCTTTGAACATAGACTTAGTTTTTGATTAAAAAAAAATCCAAAACTTGGGTTAGCATAGAAGAAAGGGCATTTCTGAATATAGTAAAAAAATCAATGATCTGAGATTAAAATCTTGATGGATTTTCCATCCCGAGTTTAACAGAGTCATAAGTCTAGCCAGTTTTTTTTGCAAATTTTTGAAAAATGAATTCTTACTTTACACTATAAACAGAATGATTTTTTTAAAATCCCCACTATGAAGTATGAAATAAATTCATGATGGAATAGATAACATGATTTGAGGCCTAAATATTCTATTGCAAATGAATAAAAGTCATAGAAGGTGATACCACTGGGATCTTAAAGTTGAACAAGACCTTAAAAATTGTATACTACTACCCTTTCATTTTACATGAGAAATAAAAGACATTCAGGCACCAAGTAACAGGGATCACATTTGAACTTGTCTTTTGACTCCAAATTCAGTTCCCTTTTCAATACTGTCAAGTTGTCTAAAAAGAATACTAGGGATAGTTCAATACTAGGATAATTCATGGCAGTGCTCTGTTTTATGGATTTGATCTTGATCAAGTTGCTACAACATTATGGATCTCAGTTTTTTATTTTTTATTTGTAAAATGAAGCAGTCAATCTAAAATGTCTCTTCAAAAACCCTGAATCCTATGATCCTATGAATTCCCATTTCAGGAATTGAAGCATTTTCTAGAGCAGAAGTCCTTAACCTTTATTTGTGTGCATGTATCAGAGACTTAGTAGGCAGTGTAATCAAGTTTATGAACTTCTTTTCAGAATAAAGTTTTTAAAAGCATAAAAAGTACATAGTATTATAAAAGAGATGAGTCATATTGAAATATAATTATCAAAGTTTTACAGAAAAACATTTTAAGAACATTTTTGAATTAGAGACACTTATCATATAAGTAAATTTCCATAGTTTTCAATAGCAAATCTGCTTTTGTGTTTTTTCCCTAATCTAACTATTGAGCATGGCTCTTCTCTGAATTTGTGGAAAGGAAGACAGAGATAAAGGTATAATAAATGACACTGTTGCTCTTTGCTAGTATAGAGTAGCAGAAAAGACACTGCTCTTGGAGTTAGATTTATGCTAGCTGTGAAAATTAGAACTATGCCAAGGTGTGCAAGTCAACTTGGTACTTTGAACCTGCTTTCTCATCCATAAAACAGGACTAATAATAATGCTTACTTTACAAGGCTGTTTGAAGGAAAGTACTTTATAAATTTGTTTCCCCTTTCATCTGTCCAATTATATTCCTAAGATTCTTTTTCTGGTTCTATTAAATGTGGATGACAAAACCCAAGTGTTTATTCAGGCATTTTTCATTGCTGAGTTTAAAAAAAATAAAAGAAACAATGTGAGGGGAAAATTCTCAGGATTTCTGATTAAAAATCCTGAGGGTGTTCTCCTCTCCTACAATGTGTTTTTTTTTTATTTTAACCTAGCTTTTTAGGTTTTTTTTTTTTTTTTTTTTTTTGCAAGGCAAACGGGGTTAAGTGGCCTGCCCAAGGCCACACAGCTAGGTAATTATTAAGTGTCTGAGACCAGATTTGAACCCAGGTACTCCTGACTCCAGGGCTGGTGCTTTATCTACTACACCACCTAGCTGCCCCCTAACCTAGCTTTAATTGTTGAATGGAAGTTGCCTCAATCAAACCAAAACCTGTTAAAGGCTTTAGTTTAAAAAGGCCAAGGTTTCCCCCTTATATCCATTGGCATCCTGATTTTTATCTGGCCACTGGACCCAGATAATTCCAGAGGAGAAAGTGATGCTGGGTGATTTTGCACAAACCTCCTCCACTTAAATCCAATTTACTTGAGTGTCATGGCATCAGCTCTATGATGACTTGGTCATTTTTGAGAATGAAGGACAAAAACAATCAACTCTTGCCAAAGATACTGTAGCAGTTTGCCATTTTCTTCTCCAGCTAATTTTATGATGTGGAAACTGAGGCAAGTAGGGGCAAATGACTTGTCTAGGGTCACATAGCTACCAGGATATCTGAGGCCAGATTTGAACTCATGAAGATAGGTCTTCCTAATTCCAGAACCAGAACTCTATCCAACTGCTCCAATTTTCATTCTATACTTTTCCATTATATAATCTCAACCTCTCTCATACAAGACAACTTTTTGACTATCTTGATGAAGATGTCCTGTAGGTACTTTCACCTACATATATCCAAAACAGGATTTAATATCTTCTCTCCAAAAGGATTCCTTTTCCCCAATTTCTCTATTATTTTTGAGGGTATTATCATCCTCCCAGTTTTGCAATCTGGTGGCATCTTCAACTTTGAACTTTCACTTATGCAATATACCAAATTTGTTTCCAAATCCTGTCCTTTCTTTCTATGACATCTCTTGTTAAGATCCCCTTCTCTTTATTCACATAGCATAGTTGAGGTCCTTTTCCACTTTCACTTGGATATTACAGTAATATTCCAGCTGGTTCCCTCTTTCTCTAATCTCTCCACCCTAAATCACGTCTACTAACTTACCAAGGTGAATTTTTTTTAATACCCTGCCAACCCTCCTCCAGGATCAAATATAAATTCCATTATTTGACATTTAAAATTCTTTATAATGTAACCCCTCCCTACCTTTCCAGTATTTTTATACTTTAAAATTTTTTCTGATATTTTCTTTTTCCTTAATTACATGTTAAAAATCTTTAATTTTTTTTAAAGTTTTGAGTCCCCAATTTCTTCCCTTCCCCCTGACTGAGAGAGTAAGTAATCCAAAATAGTTTAAACATGTACAATAATATAACACATTTCTATTTTAATTATTTTGTATGAGAGGAAGAGAGGGAGAAAGAAAGAAGCGAAAAAAGAAGAAAAAACAAAGAGAAAGAAAAAGAAAAGAAAGAAACAGGATGGAGAAAAGAAAAAAGAAAGAATGAAAAAGAAAGAAAAGAAGGAAGGAAGGAAGGAAGGTAGGAAGGAGGGAAGGAAGGAAGGGGAAGGAGGAAGGGAGGGGAAAGAAAGAAAGAAAAGAAAAGAAAAATAAAGAAAAGAAAAGAAAAGAAAAGAAAAGAAAAGAAGAGAAAAACAGCATGTTTCGTGAGAATTAAAGCATCTCTAAGGTACCACCTTACATCTGTCAGACTGGCCAATATGACTAGAAAGGATAATCATCAATATTGGAAGGGATGTGGGAAATGTGGGACACTAATACATTATTGGTGGAGCTGTGAACTGATCCAACCTTTCAGGAGAGCAATTTGGAATTATGCCCAAAGGGCTATAAAAATGTGTAAACCCTTTGATCCAGCATTACCACTACTGGGCCTATACCTAGAAGAGATCATGAAAAAGGGTAAAATTTCCACATGAACATCTCTGTTTGTGGTGGCAAAGAACTAGAAATTGAGGAGATGCCCATCAATTGGGGAAAGGCTGAATAAATTGTGGTATATGTATGTTATGGAACACTATTGTTCTATTAGAAACCAGAAGGGATGGGCTTTCAGAGAAGCCTGGAAAGACTTGCATGAATTGATGCTGAGTGAGATGAGCAGAACCAGAACATTATACCTCTAACAACAACATGGGGGTGATGATCAACCTTAATGAACTTGTTCATTTCAACAGTGCAATAATAATCAGGGACAATTTTAGGGATTCTGTGACAGAGAATACCATCTGTAACTGAGAAAGAGCTATGGAGTTTAAACAAAGACCAAAGATTATTACCTTCATAATTTTTCTTTCTCTAATATTTTATTTCTTCCTCAAGGATGTGGTTTTTTTTTTTCCTCTCAACACATTCAGTTTTGATCAATGCATTGCATGGAAACAGTGTAAAGATTATCAGATTGCCTTCTGTGGGGGGGGGGGAGGAAGAGAGGATGGGGGAAAATTATAAAATTCAAAACCTTACAAAAACATAAGCATAAGCCACTATTGTATATAATTGGAAAACAAAAAATATTTCTTTAAAAAAACAGTATGTTTCAGTCTGTGTTCATATAGTATCATTTTTTTTCCTCAGGAAGCAGATAGTATGCTTCATGAGTTGTTTGGGATTCTTATACTTGACTGACTTGCCTCCATACATCCTATGATTGAACTACGCCTAGCCTAAGTAGTCTCTTGAATATATCACTTTATTTTCCATCTTTGTTCTTTTGTACTGACTGTACCCCATACCTAGAATTCTCAACCCTCTCACCTTCTTCTCTTGCTTTCTTTGGCTTTCTCCTAGACTCAGCTCAAACGTAAATTCGACAGACCTTTCCCGGGTTCCCTAGCTGCTAATACTTTCCTTTCTCAGATTTCCATCTGAGATTTCTGTCTTTTCTATATAGCTTGTATGTACTTAATTATTTGCACATTGTTTCCCATATTAGAATATATGCTTTTTGAGGGCTAGGTCTAATTTTGCCTTTCTTTTTATTTGATCTTTGCAGAGTGCCTTGAATATGTTGAGTGTTTAATAAATGTTTTCTGACTGAATCAGTCTTATAACTGACAGAAACATGAGCCAATTGACCTAGTTGTCCATACTGCTCAGATACCAGAAAGGTGATTACAAATTGTTTCTTCTCTCTGAGACTCAGTTTTCTGAGCTATAAAATGGATATGATATACTTTAACACCATCTATGATTCTTTTTTTGTCTTTCAATAATGTCTTCATAGTAGACATATCCACTGACAGTCTTTCTCTATTTCTTTAAATGTTTATTTATTCTTGATTACCAATATAATAGGATGCCCATGCATTCCTAATTCTGCCTACCTCCTTTTCTGCTAATGCATATAATTATCTTTTTTCTGCTCATCAAAATAAGCCAGAGTGAGTTCAATAATGAGTGTAATAGATAAAATTATTAATATTAATTTTATTTCTAAGGTGTAAGAGAAGAATCACTTCAATGGGATAGTTGAAAAGACTTCTCTTTTGGAGACTAACAAATTCCAGAATACCCCCCCACACACACATATGTAATATATTTTTGCTACATTCTAAATATTTTAAAACGTTGCCAACTGGGCTCTAGGCTTAGTTTTTCCCAGGCTATAAGAATATACTAGTTTAGTTTCCACACTGAAATGTTCTGATTGAGATATATACAATCAAGATGTCTCAGATTCTCATGCCCTTTATGATAGTCTGGTGTTAGGTACTCTAGGCCTGAAATTGAAATATTAACTATAGGTCTAAGAGAAGTGGTTTAGTTTTTGGTGGGGAGGAGGGAGGTAATGTCAATGGAGAAATGTTTTTAAAGAGGTTTAAGGAAATTTGAGAATTTAATTTTACCCATCTGATATGTACTTAATTATTCTGCTCTTTGGCATAAGATTTTTTCATTCTGACTTTTACCATAGTAGATATTAAGTATAGTTCTACTGCTATGTGTGGTGGGACAGGCATAATGAGAGAAATTGCTCCATACCAGTCAGTGATCCTAAACCAGAAATTATAAAGAGGCAGTGTGGAGGAGCTTTTATAGTTGAAGCACAGGAGAAAGCTGAATTTGAAGATAAAATATGGTGTAAAAATGGAATCAATAGAAAAAAAGGGAAATATAATGGGAGAAAGAAAAAGGAGAAGGGGAATGGGCCAAGATATTTCATATAATAAGATTTTTCTTTATTAAAATGAGCTATTGCAATGATATGGAAGGGGGAAGACAAGGGGGAATGAGGGAATCTTCGCTCTCATTAGAGGTGGCTAGGAGAGGAAACAGCATATATACTCAATGGGGTATAGGCATCTGGAGTAAGAAGTGGGGGGGACAGGAGGAAGGGGTGGGGATGGGAATGAAGGAGGAAAGGATGGACCATGGGGGGGAGAGTGGTCAGATATAACACATTTTCTTTTTTACTTCTTGCAAGGGGCTGGAATTGGATGGCCTGTCTGGGACCATAGGGCCAGGTGGATGCTGGGCCTAAGGGGTGGTATGGGGTCTCAGGGCCTCTTGGCCCCAGGACCAGGGATCTGTCTGCTGTGCTACTCAGCTACACTACAGCAGAGTCAGAGTGAAAGGAGAGAGAAAATATAGTATATGGTAGTGGAGAAATATGAAAGGAGGGAGTTGAGATCAGCAATGGCAACAGTGGAAAAATATGGAAGTAACTTTTGCGATGGACTTATCATAAAGAATGTGATCCACCTGCGACAGAGTTGTCGGTGTTGGAACAAAGACTCAAGCACATTTTTTATTATCATTATTTTGGGGGAGGTACGGGGCAAATGGGGCTGGGTGGCCTGCCTGGGGCTGCATAGCAGGGTGATCGTTGGGTGTCTGAGACCAGATTTGGACGCAGGTACTCCTGGCTCAAGGACCAATGCTCTGTCTGCCACCCAGCCACCCGTATTATTATTACTATTTTATTTTGGTTTTGGTCTTTTTTTTCTTTTTTTGGTTTTTGCAAGGCAGTGGGGTTGGGGTGGCTTGGATGTCACACGGCTGGGTGACTGTCCATTGTGCCACCTGGCCCTACCTATAATTATTACTATTATTTTTTTTAATTTTAATTTTTTTTCTCTCCCCTTTACTTTACCACTCAAGTGAGTCTATATTTATGGGGGGAGGGGGTATTTCATTTACTCTTAAACAAGAATATTTTATTAATGTATAAAAAACATTATTTGTACAAAATAAGAATAAACATTAAATTTAAAAAAAGAGTCAGTGTAGAGATGCCACAAGCTGTAAAACTCCCTAGTGCAGCCAGTATTGGATTAAAATGTATTTGAGAAATGTTTAATAAAATAAGTAAAATGCAATTCAATATAGATTATGTTAATTTGTAGGTTTTTGTTATTTAGAACTGTATTTCTTTTTCTTTTCTTTTCTTTTTTTTTTTTTTTTTTAGGTTTTTGCAAGGCAATGGGGTTAAGTGGCTTTCCCAAGGCCACACAGCTAGGTAATTATCAACTGTCTGAGGTCACATTTGAACTCAGGTACTCCCATCCACTGCACCACCTAGCTGGCCCTGTATTTCTTTTTCAAAATTTAATCCTTTTTTTTTTTCTAAATTACATGTTAAAAATAATTTTAGCATTTTTTTCTCAAATTTTGATTTCCAAATTTTGTTTCTCCCTTCCCCTCACTGAGAAAACAGGCAGTTGGTTACAGCTTATATATGTGTGGTGGTGAAAAGCACTTTTCCATGTAAATCATACTATGAAAGAAAATACAGGCAAAGAAAACTCCAATAAAATAAAGAAAGTAAAGAATACAGATTCTACCAGTTTTTCTATGGAGATAGATAGCAACTTTATCTTATGTACTTTAGAATTTTTTTGGATCATTGTATTTCTGAGAATTGCTAAGTTATTTACAGTAGACTTGCAATATTGCTATTCTTGTGTATAATATTCTCCTGACTCTGCTCATTTCATTTCTCATCAGTTCATTTTAAATCTTTCCATGTTTTTTTTCTTTTTTTCCAGTTACATGCAGGAATAGTTTTCAGCATTTCAGCATTCAACCTTTTGCAAGTTTTGAGTTCCACATTTTTCTACATTTTTCCAGTGAAAAATCTGTTATAGGTTGCACATGTACAATCATGTCTAACATATTTCCAAATTAGGTATCTTATGAAAAAAGAGAGAACTAAGGAGAGAAAAAGAGAATGATAGAAAAAGAAACAACATCAAAACTTTTTTATTTCCCTCCATTTTATTTTCCCCCATTTGTACTTTTCTTTCTCCTTTCCCTTATCCTTTCTCAGCATTGTTTTAGTTCTGATTGCTGCCTGCTTCACATCATCCTTTCCCATTTTTTCCTCCCACTTCCCTGTAGAGTAGGATAATTTTCTAAACCCAATTTGGAATTTATATCATTCCCTCTTTGAATCAAATTTCTTGAGAGTAAGATTTAATCAGTGTTTCCACTCTTCCTTCTTTCCCTATATTAAGACCTTTGTGTCTGTTCTATGGAGTTAATTATCCTCTAATGCCTCCTCCTTTTTTTCCCAGTATAATTCTTTTTTCAGCTCTTAATTGATTTAACTTATCTTGTATCCCCAATCTCTGTCAAAGTATGTTTGGATTAACTCCCCTGATAGAAGCACAATTCTTAAAGGCCTTAAGGATTATCACCATTATGATCTACTTGTACCCACACTCTGTGTTCTATTATATACTCCTAAATATAACCCTCATGAGCTAAAGTATCATCAACATTAGTTGTACTCTCAATCTATATTCTAGTATTCTTTCTTCAACTGTCCTAATAGAAATGCAATTCTCATCAGTTAAATGAAATCATTACAACATGTACAGTTTATACCCACACCTCTAATTATTTTCCTTTTGACTATCCTAAAAGAAATACAGTTCTCAAGAGTAAGAGGTCCATCTTCCTGTTTAGTCTTTCTAATATTTTTTTCTTAGTCTTATTGACTAACATTTTTTCTTTCCATTTACCTTTTTATATATCTCCTGAATCTTGTATTTGAAGATCAAATTTTCTGTTCAGTCCTGGACTTTTTATCAGCAAAGTTTTTGAGTTCTAAGTTTCAAAGTTCTCTATTTTGATAAAAATTTATCTTTTCCCCTGAAGGAATATGCTGAATTTTGCAGAATAGTTGATTCTTGAGTGTAATCCATGCTTCTTTGCTCTTTGCAATATCATATTTCAAAGACTCCCATTCTTTAATGGTGAAACTGATAAGTCCTGTGTGAAACTGATAAGTCCTGTGTAATCCTGACTGTGGCTTCCTGATAGCAATTTAAAAATTGTTTCTTTTGGCA
Organism: Macrotis lagotis; assembly: GCF_037893015.1. Lineage (NCBI taxonomy): Eukaryota > Metazoa > Chordata > Mammalia > Peramelemorphia > Peramelidae > Macrotis > Macrotis lagotis. The sequence continues at coordinate 367,410,525 of NC_133658.1, forward strand.
GTTCACAGTATTTTCTCCTTTAGTTGACGATTCAGAAATTTGGCTAAAATATTTCTTGGAACTTTTGGGGGCATGATTGATGGATTCTTTCAAGGACTATTTTATCTTCTTGTTCTAGGATAACCGGACAGATTTCAATGATGATTCCCTGAAAGATATTTTCCAGACTTTTTTCCTTCTGTTGCTTGCTTATTTCCCAGCCCATGACTTGTTTTCATTTCTTTATTAAAGTGGGACTCTGCTTCCAAGGTAGAGGACATACTGTCTCAAGCTTCTGAGTGTTTTTGCAGGTATTTTTAGAGCTACTTCTAGAACTTGCAAGTTTTCAATTCTTCCAAGGTCTTATTGAGAGGTTATGACTACTCTCCTAGCCTGTGCTCTGTCTGTGGGTAACCATAAGCACTCCTTTCTGCCCTGGAACTGTGAGGAAAGTCCCTACTCCACTAGGACAGTAAGCTCTATTGTGCTACTGCTCCTCCTTTTCCTAGGACTGGACCCCAGACTATGATCCAAAACTAAATATGGGCAAAGCAACAGAGTCCTGACTCAGTGATAGCAAAGAAACCGCTGTAATCTCTTTCTGGGCCCCTTTCTTTCCTTGGACTGAGAACTTTGGAAGAAGTTGTTCCTGCTGGTTCAGTGATTCCCAAGGATTGCATTGGACTGTTCTCCTCTTTCACCCTGGCGTGGCAGGGTTTTCCTGCTGATCATCCAAGTTTTCCTTGAAGAAGAGATCCACTGATCTACTTGCCCATCTTTCTGGTTAGGGCCAGTTCACTTCAGTATGACCTGTGCTACTCTGCCTTCCTTTTTCACCCCAGTGCTGATCTTCCAAGTTGTCATGGGTTGGGAAATTGTTTTATTCAGTCTTTTTTGTGAGCTCCACCACTCTAGAATTTGTTTAGTCATTATTTAAAGGTATTCAGAGTGGTTTGGGGGAGAACTTGGGGAAGTCTCTGCCTTTACTCTGCCACCTTGGCTCCACCTCCCTTGTACTAGTGGTTTATTCTCTTCATTAGGGTAGCTCAACCCAATCCTGCCTGTTGCACCAGCATTCCTGTGGCTCTAATTTTGACTTCTGAGCTTGGATTGAAACCCTTCATGACTGGCTTGCTGCACTGTTGGTTTGCTGAGCCCAGACTTGAGTTGTGCTTTGGCTAAAAGACTCCTGCTGGCTTTCCAGCTTTCCTGCCTGTGTTGAGCTATGCTTCCCTTTTATCTACATGAGAAAGACCTTTATTGAAGTTCCTCCTTGATATCTTGACTTGTTTCATTCTGTTTTTTGTTTGTTTTTTGGTGTGGATTCTGTTGCTTTAGAGTTTGTTTAGAGGTTTCATTTAAAATTGTTTTGGGAAAAGCTCCTGGAACTTCCTTGCTTTATACTCCCATCTTGGCTCCATCCTAGATGTTCAATTTGTAGTTTTCTAAAGTCAATATGCTGCCTTGCAGGGATGGATTTTATATTTTATAATATAAAATTTATATTTTAATTGGACATCAATTAAATAAAAAATTCCACTAAAGATTGTATTATTGAAAAGGAAGACAGATTATTCACAAGACCAGATTGAAGGGTAATTATAGAACAGGTCAAGAGTTCCCTTGCTGTTATTATAATGTCAGGAAAACTTGAAGAATCATCCTAGAATGTTAGTTGGACTTCTATGATTAACTTGAATGAGAATATTAATAAGATCTATGCAGGATAAGCAGTAGGATATGCATCATTGGAGGGAATGTACTCAAATCAAATCAGTCATTCATTTAAATGTGATTAAGAGCACTATCAAATGGAGAATGTAATGGGGAAGAATGCAGCCTCTTCCTTTGTTTATTCATATGCATTAGAAAGAAGTCTAAAAACAATTCCACAAAAATTTCTTGAGTATCTACCATGTGCAAAGCACTGTATATAGATAAAATATGCAGAACTTTATCTTTAGTAGCTAACCATCTACTCATGTGATTCTGGGGAAGTTATGTACATTCACTTCATTTTTTCTCATCAATAAAATTAAGGTGAATTAAGCTCTAAGGCATCTGATTCTACAATGGGAAAAAGGCAAGTATAAAAATGAAAATAAGACCCTATAATACAAGTGAAAGTGACATTGATAGAAAAAGTTCTAGGCAAACTTTTTTTATTGAAATTTTATTTTTCCAGTTACATGCAAGGTAGTTTTTCAGCATTCATCTTTTTGCAAATTTATGAGTTCCATATTTTTCTACTGTTCTCCCTCCCCTCCTTTATCCCCATACCACAAACAGTCTGGTAAAAGGCATACATGTACATTCATGTTGAATATATTTACATATAATTCATCTTCTGAAAGAGGGATTAGAACTAAGAGGGAAGAAAAAAAGCATGAGAAAGGGAGGAAAAGCATAACAGGTCTTTTAAAAAAGTGAACATAGTGTGTATTCAAACTCCACGATTTTTTCCTGTTGATGTGGATATTATTGTCCCTAGCAGGTCTCTTGGGGATTATCCTTAATCTGTGAACTGCTGAAAGGAACTGAGAGGAGCTTATTGTGAATCATTTCACAATGTTGTTGTTAATGTGTACAATTTTCTCTTGGTTCTGCTCTCTTCACTCAGCATCAGATCATGCAAGCATGCAAGTCTTTCCCAGATTATCTAAAGCCCGAACACTCATGATTTTTTATAGAACAATAGTACTCCATAACATTCATATACCAAAACTTTTCCGCCATTCCCCAAATGATGGGCATCTTTTAAATTTCCAATTCTTTGCCACTACAAAAAGAAGTGCTAGAAATATTTTATTTATTTTATTCATTTATTAGGTTTTTGCAAGGCAAATGGGGGGTTAAGTGGCTTGCCCAAGGCCACACAGCTAGGTAATTATTAAGTGTCTGAAGCCTGGGTTTGAACTCAGGTACTCCTGACTCCAGGGCCGGTGCTCTATCCACTGCACCACCTAGCTACTCCTAGAAATATTTTTGAACATATGAGACCTTTTCCTGATTTTTTTTATGATTTCTTTTGGATATAGACCAAGTATTGGTATTGCTGGATCAAATGGTGTAGTTCCAGTTTACTCTCCAGAAAGGAAGGATCAGTTCACACATATCCACCAACAATTCATTGATGTCCTGATTTTCCCTCATCCTCTCCAACATTGATCATTTTCTTTTTCCTATTGTCTTAACCAATCTGATAGACTTGAAGTGGTACCTCATAGTTGTTTTAATTTGCATTTCTCTAAACAATAATGTTTTGGAATATTTTTCATATGACTGTATATAACCTCAATTTTGTTATCTGAAAACTGCCTATTCATATCCTTTGACCAATTGTCAATTGGGGAATGACTTTTAATCTTATAAATTTGATTCAGTTCATTATATATTTTAGAAAGGAATCCTTTTCAGAAACACTAGCATGAAAATGGTTTCCCAACTTTCTGCATTCCTTCTAATCTAGGATGCTTTGATTTTATTTGTGCAAAATCTTTTTAATTTAATGTAGGCAAAATCATCTTTTATTTTGCAGTTTCTAATGTACTCTGTTTGTTGTATGGTCATAAATTTCTCTCTTCTCCATTGGTCTGACAGACTATTTCTTGTTTTCTTAATTGGTCTATGGTATAACTCTTTATGTCTAAATCTTGTGCCCATTTTGACCTTATTCTGGTATAGGGTATGAGATGTGTATTTATTACTAGTTTTCCCATATTATTTTCCAGTGTTCTCAGTAGTTGTTGTCAAATATTGAATTCTTATTCCATGAGCAAATGTATTTGGGTTTTTCAAACAATAGTTTTTAATAATTTTTACTACTGTTTCATTTGTGCTTTTCCTAATCCACTGATCCATTACTATATTTCTTAACCAGTCCCAGACAATTTTGATGATTGCTACTTTATATTATAGTTTTAGATCTGGTACAGTTAGTCTACCTTCTTCACATTTTAAAAATAAATTTCCTTTTAATAAATGAATAAATAAAAGGTATTCTTGTTCCAGATAAATTTTATAACTATTTTTTCTAGCTCTGTAAAATAGTTTTGTGGTAGTTTGATTGGTATAGAACTGAATAAGTCATTTAATTTTGATAGAATTGTCATTTTCATTATATTACCTCTATCTAACGATGAACAATTATCATTTTCCCACTTGTTTAGAGCTCTCATTATTTGTGTGAAAAATATTTTGTAATGTGTTCATATGGTTTCCAGGTTTGTCTTGGAAGGCAGATTTCCAAGCATTTTATGTTGTCTACAGTTACTCTAAATGGAATTGCTCTACTCTTGCCATTGCACTTTGTTGGTCATATATAGAAATGCTAATGATTTATATAACCTGCTATTTTACTAAGGTTTTCTAGGGTTTTCTATGTGTACCATCATATTGTCTGCAAAGAGGGAAAGTTTTGTTTCCTCATTGTCAATTCTAATTCTTTTGTCTTTGCTTATTGTTAAAGCTAACATTTCTAATACTATATTGAATATTAGGGGTGATAATGGGCATCTTTGTTTCACCCCTTGATCTTATTGGAAATGCATCTAACTTATTCTTATTAATATACTGCTTATTGATGGTTTTAGATTGATAAAGAAAATATTTATTCCCATACTCTTTAGTGTTTTTTAATAGGAATAAATGTTTATTTTGTTGTATTTTGTCAAAGACTTTTTTAGCATCCATTGAGATAATCATGATTTCTTTTGGTTTTGTTATTGATATGTTCAATTATGTTGATTGTTTTTCTAACATTGAACAATGCCTGCATTCCTTGTGTAAATTTTACCAAATCATAGTATATTTTCCTACTAATAAACTATTAAAATCTTATTTGCATCAATATTCATTAAGGAGAGTGATCTAAAATTTTCTTTCTTTTGCCTCTTCTTCATTTATGTATCAGTATCATATTGGTGTCATAAAAGGAATTTGGCAGAACTCCTTCTTCTCCTTTAGTTGGAATTTATATAATTGGAATTAATTGCTCCTTAAATGTTTGGTAGAATTCACTTGTAAATCAATGTGGTCCTGGAGATTTTTTTTTAAAGAGTTTATTGATGGTTTCTTCACTTTTATTTTTTTTTAAAGTGGGGTTATTTAAACATTTTACTTCCTTTTCTGTTAATCTGTGTAGTTTATATTTTTGTAAATATCCATTTCACTTGGCTTGTAAAATTTATTGACACATTTGGGCAAAATAGTTCTGAGTTTTCATTTTAATTTCCTCCTCATTAGTGATAAGCTCATCCTTTTAATTTTTGATACTGGTAATTTGGTTTTCTTCTTTCTTTTTTTAAATCAGACTAACTAAAGGTTTAGCTATTTTGTTTTTGTTTTTTTACCTAAAGTCAACTTTAAATTTTATTCATTAGTTCAATGGTCTTCTTACTCACAATTTTATTAAATTATCCTTTGATTTTCAGAATTTCTAATTTAGCATTTGATTGAAAATTTAAATTTGTTAATTTTCTAGCATTTTTAGTTGTGTACCAATTCATTGATCTCTTTTTTTCTCTATTTTATTCAAATAAGCATATAAAGAAATAGAATTTCCCCTAAAAACTACATTGGCTTTATTCCATAAATATTAGTATGATGTCTCATTGTTGTATTTGTTTTGTATGAAATTATTGATTTTTCCTATGATTTGTTGTTTGATCCACTTGTTCTTTGAAATTAAGTTATTTAGTTTCCAATCAATTTTTAATTTATCTTTCCATGTCCCTTTATTACATATAATTTTTATATGATCTGAAAAGAATAATTAATATTTTTGCCTTTGCATTTAATTGTATGCTTTTATTCCCTAATATATGATCAATTTTGAAGTAGGTGCCAAAGACTGCATAGAAAAAAGGTATATTCCTTTCCATCCATTCAGTTTTCTCCAGAGGTCTATCATGTCTAAGTTTGCTAAAATTCTATTCTCCTTTTTTTTTAGTTTTTTGCAAGGCAAATGGGGTTAAGTGGTTTGCCCAAGGCCACACAGCTAGGTAATTATTAAGTGTCTGAGACCAGATTTGAATCCAGGTACTTCTGACTCCAATGCTGGTGCTGTATCCACTATGCCACCTAGCCGCCCACTAGCCCCCCACTATTCTCCTCAACTTCTTTCTTGTTTATTTTTGTGGTTAGATCTATCAAATTCTGAGAGAGGAAGGTTGAGGCCCCTCATTATTATTGTTTTTTCTGTCTATGTTTCCCTGTAATATATTTTGCTTTGTCTCTAAGAATATGAATGTCTTACAACTTGGTGCACATATGTTTAATAATGATATTATTTCAATACCTATGTTGCTTTTTAAGAAGTTATAGTTTCCTTCCTTATTGTTTTAGTGAGATCTATTTTTACTTTTGCTTTGTCTGAGATCAGGATTGCTACCCCTGATATTTTTTACTTCCACCAAAGTGTAATATATATTGTAAATAAGTATATATAAATTTACCTTTTGTCCTGTGTGTATCTCTCTGCTTCAAATGTATTTCTTGTAAACAGCATATTGTAGGATTCTGGTTTTTAACCCATTCTGCTATCTGCTTCCATTTTATAGGAGACTTCATCTCATTCACATTTACAGTTATGATTACTAACTCAATATTTCCCTCCATGATATTGTTCCTTATTTATGCTTTTCTCTTTCCTTTCCCCTTATCCCTCTACATCAATGTTTTGCTACCTTTGCCCTTTAACTTTTTTTTTAAGATTTCAACTTTATTTTTACTTCTGCCTTCCTTTTTCATTAGTCCCTTTCCCCCCTTTCTTTCCCTTCCCCCTCCACCCATTTCCCTATAGAGTAGGATAGATTTTTAAAGTCAATTGGGTATGTATGTTATTCCCTTTTTGGGCTATATCTGTTGAGAGTAGAATTTACCCAACATTCATACCCTGCTTTCTTTCCCTCTACTATAATATGTCTTTGTTCCTCTTCATGTGATGTTATTTATCCCATAATGTCTCCTTTTCTCCCAGAATAATTCTTCTTTTCATGTTTTTATTATTTTAAACCTGATTTGCACTCACAACTCCTTTGTCAAAATAAACTCCTTTTATCTGTCTTGGTAGAAGTATAATTTTCAAGGGTTGATTAATTGATTGATAAGCAACATTGCCTCATGGTCATTGTCTATAGTCACACTCCCCCCTTCTGTCCCATTAGAAAGTCACTTCTCAAGAGTCATAAATGGCACCAAAATATAATCAATTTATATCACACTCTCTTTTCAAGTACCCTTTATGGAAATACAATTCTTGTATGCTAAAATTTCATGTAAAGCAGAGTTATCCAAAATGCGAACCACAGTGCTAATTTATGTAGACCCTGTGAGTTAACTAAATACTTTAGGAAATGAAGCTGAGCTACCATTGAGCTTTCACTAAAATGACAAATCAAATATATTTTGTCTATTATTTCAATAAAAGCTTTTGAAAATGAGGTTGTTCAGCCCTGAGAGAAAGCAAAATCATTTCATGAACCATTTATACCATCCCCCCCTTCTAAATACACTCCATCTAATTATAGCTAAAATATCAAGTAAAGCAAAATTGTTTCATGATCTTTTTAAGGCAGGCCCTATAAGTATACTCTCTCCTTCTGTCCCTATAGTACTACAATGATAGCACTACATTCCTTGTTAACAAAAATATCTAGTTAAGTAAGATCACTTCATGATTTAATTATGTACAGACCTCCCTCCCTCTATCCCAATAGGAATACTACCCTCATAATCAACATCAATTCATGACTTATTCATACCCATATCCTCTAAGGACAATTCCTCTAATTACATTCAACCCTTATTAGATTAGGGTTGTCCAACCTTACTTTTAAAAGTTTTTATTAAAACAATAGACAATATATTTTGATTTGCCATTTTGAGTGAGTACTCTGCAGTAGCTTAGTTTCATTTACTAAAGCATTTAGTAAACCCACAGGGGGCTTCATAAAATTGCTCTACATGCTGCATGTGGTCCTAGGGCTGTATTTTGGACAACCCTGAGCTAAGTTATTGACTAAAAGCTTAACACTTTGTGGTCATCCTATACCCCATACCCTCTCTCTAAGATTATTTCTTTAAACTATGCAAAGAAAAATGAAATTTTCAAGAGCTATAAGTGTTATATTTCTTTGTTAGGATATATACATTTTCTCTTTTCCCTATTTCTGTTTATCTCTTTACTCATCTCTTAGGTTTACTGATTGAATTTTCTTTTCAGTTCAGGTATTTTTTTCAGAAAATCTTTGGAAGTTCTTTATTTCATTTAAATTCCATCTTTTTTCCTTGAAAGAAAATGCTTAATTTTGCAGATAGTTATTTCTTGGTTGTAATCCAATGTCCTTTACCCCCTGAAATATTTGATCCTTTAACATTGAAGCTGATAAGTCCTGTGTAATTCTGATTGTGCTTCCTTGGTATTTGAATTTCTTCTTTTTGGCTGCTTGAAGTATTTACCCCTTTAGCTGAGAATTCTGGAATTTGACTACAACATTCCTTGTTGTTTTTATTCTGAGGTCTCTTTCTAGAGGTGATCTGTGAATTTTTTAAGGACTATTTAGTCTTCTTATTTTAGGATATTAGGTCAATATTTGATTACAATTTCCTGAAAGATATTTTTCAGGCTCATTTTTTTGTTTGAGACTTTCAGGTTGACTGATAATTCATAAATTATCTCTCCTGCATCCATTTTCCAGGTCATTTCCCCCCCAAAATTACTTTATATTTTCCTCTATTTTTTGACCTTTTGGTTTTGTCTTGGCATCCTATAGAGATATTAATTTCTATTTGTACAATTTTAATTTTTAGGATTTCATTCTCTTCAGTTAGCTTTTGTGCTTCCTCTTCCAATTGGTTAATTTTAGTTTTAAATGAGTTGTATTCCTTTTCCAGTTAGTTAAGTTTACTTTTTGATGATTTCCTTTCATTTTTCAGTTGGTTATTTTTTATTTAACAATAGTTGATTTCTTCAGGCAATTTTTCGTAATTCTCCTGCATTGCTCTCATTTCTTTTTCCTATTTTTATTTTTCCTCTCTTCTTCTATTTTTAAAATCCTTTTTAACTCTTCAATGAGGTTTTAGATTTGAGATCAATTCATAAACTCCTTTCAGGTTTCACATATATACAATTTGTCACTGTTTTCTTCTTCTGAAATGACATTTTTATCATCCCTCTCTGAATAATAGCTTTCTATAGTTATTTCTTTTTTGTTCTTTCGCTCATTTCATTAGTTAATCTCTGCTCCTGGGATACATGGGATATAATCCCAAGCATTTTTTTGTGCTGGGACAAGAACTGGTCTCTGGTTTATTGCTGGCCAAGGTGTTTATGCACAGGTAATCTCCTGTGCCCAGGCTTTGCATATGCATTTGTTTGCTCCCAACCCAGTCCCATCTATAACCCTAGTTATAGGGTTACCAACCCTCAGGGCTTGGGCTTTGGGACCCTCCCTGTTGCCGCATTATCAAGCTGGCTTGCTGAGCCAGGACCTGAACCGTGCTATGGCAAAGAGCCTCACACTGGCTTTCTTACTTTCCTGTCTACTCTAGAATAAATTTCACCTTTACCCCAAAAGAGACAGACCTTAGTGAGGATTCTTCAAAATACTTTAAGTTGATAAATCTTTTCACTCTTATTTTTTGGTGGGATGTACATAGATGCTTTATTTAAAGGTGTGTTGGGAAAAGGTCTGGGAGAATGCTAGCTTATGGTGGCATCTTAGCTCTGCCCCAGAAGTTAGAGACAATGTTCTTTGACAAAAATAGGAAAGAAGGGATCACCATTGTCAAGAGGAAAGGGGATCAGTGGCATTTCAGGTGAATTTCATAGTGAATTAAGTCCTGGGCCTAGAGTCAAGAAGTTCTCAATTTGAATCTAGCTTTAGATACTAGCTGTATGACCCTGGGAAAGTCACTTTTATCTACTTTGGTTTTTTTCAACCGTAAAATGCTTATTTTATTCTTTTTTTTTTTACAGGAGGTGGTACCTAGGTGGATCTCTTTTTTTAGGTTTTCTTTTTGCAAGGCAAATGGGGTTAAGTGACTTGCCCAAGGTCATAAACACTGATCACAGGCACTGTGTTTCATCTGTAGCCATCATTCTCCTTATCATTCTATTACCCTATGTTCACAGTCTCATGGAAACAAGGTCTTGGGACTACACTCAGTAACTGATCAATCAATCAAAAACACTTAGTATCTCATACTCTTACATAAGTTTTGGGAAGCCAATTGATGTTTCACTATTTAAATATTAATTTTATATTTTACAATTTTTTTAGGAAGGCAATGGGATTAAGTGGCTTGTCCAAGGTCACACAGCTAGGTAATTATTAAGAATCCGAGGCTGGATTTGAACTCAGGTCCTCCTGATTCCAGGGCTGGTGCTCTGTCTATTACACTATCTAGCTGCCCCCTATGTTTTAATATTTCTAATACATTTTACTTACTTGGTCCATTGCATGGTAAAAATTGAATTTAGTTTTCCTCAGATATTCTTGGGTGTGCTGGGTAGGAACCAGAAAGAATTAAAGTTTATTCAAAAGCATTTGTTTTAAGAAATAAGCCACCAATTGAAATAAATTATATCATTGAAAATCATTCCATGGACCAAATAATAAAACCTTAATAGATATGAATTCAAGTGAGGGAGGGGAAATTAGTTGCAATCTGTTAATACTTTAGTTAAAATCAATCAATAGTAACAGTATCTCTGTCCCTGAACTCTTGTATCATGATATATAGAGAGAGGTTGTCTGATGGCATTATTTGGTAACACATAAACTAAATTGGCTGGACAAGTTACAGTAATGCTTTAGTTGACTTTATCTACATGTTGTAACATATCACATTGTTTTCTTTTTTTCCACTTTTCAAATTTAATATTTATTCTCATTTTGTACAAATAATGTTTTTTTACATTAATAAAATATTCTTTTTTAAGAGTAAACAAAGTATCCCCTCCCCCCTATAAATATACACTTGCTTGAGTGATAAAGGGGAGAGAAAAAAAATTAAAATAAAAAAATAATAATAATAATTGTAGGTGTGGCCAGGTGGTGCAATGGATGGAGCACTAGCCCTGGAGCCATGATCACCTGAGCCCACATCCGTCCCGTACACCCAACAATCACCTAGCTGTGTGACATGCAAGCCACCTGAACCCCACTGTCTTGCAAAAAACAAAAAAAAGAAAAGAAAAAAAAACCCCAAATAAAATAAAATAGTAATAATAGTAGGGGTGGCTGGGTGGCAGACAGACCATTGGCCCTTGACGCAGGAGCACCCTGGTCCAAATCTGGCCTCAGACACCCAATGATCACCCTGCTATGCAGCCCCAGGCAGGCCACCCAGCCCCATCTGCCCTGTACCCCTCCCCCAAAATGATAATAATAATGAAAAAATGTGCTTGAGTCTTTGTTCCAACACCTACAACTCTGTTGCAGGTGGATCACATTCTTTATAAGTCCATGGCAAAAGTTACTTCCATAGTTTTCCACTATTGCCATTGCTGATCACAACTCCCTCCTTTCATATTTCTCCACTACCAAGTACTATAGTTTCTCTCTCCTTTCACTCTGGCTCTGCTGTAGGGTAGCTGAGTGGTGCAGCAGACAGATCCCAGGCTCTGGGGTCAAAAGGCCCTGAGCCCCCATACCACCCCTTAGGCCCAGCATCCACCTGGCCCTATGGTCCTGGACAGGTCATCCAATTCCAGCCCCTTGCAAGAAGTAAAAAAGAAAATGTGTTATATCTGACCACTCTCCCCCCATGGTCCATCCTTTCCTCCTTCATTCACATCCCCACCCCTTCCTCCCATCCCCCCCCACTTCTTACTCCAGATGCCTATACCCCATTGAGTATATATGCTGTTTCCTCTCCTAGCCACTTCTGATGAGAGCAAAGATTCCCTCATTCCCTCTTGCCTTCCCCCTCTTCCATATCATTGCAATAGTTCATTGTAATAAAGAAAAATCTTATTATCTGAAATATCTTGGCCTATTCCCCTTCTCCTTTTTCTTTCTCCCATTACATTTCCCTTTTTTCTATTGACTCCATTTTCATACCATATTTTATCTTCAAATTCAGCTTTCTTCTGTGCTTCAACTGTAAAGGCTCCCTCTTCCTTCTCTATTAACTGAGAGGGTTCATATGAATGCTATTAGTGTCATTTTTCTATGCAGGAATACATGCAGTTCATCAAGTCCCTCATATTTTCCCCTTCTCCTCCAATTTCTATGCTTCACCTGAGTCCTGTATCTGAAGATCAAACCTTCTGTTCAGTTTTGGCCATTCCCATAGGATCATTTGAAATTCCCCTGGTTCATTGAAAGTCCATCTTTTTCCCTGGAAGAGAACATTCAGCCTTGCTGGATAGTTGATTCTTGGCTGCATTCTAAGCTCTTTTGCCTTCCGGTATATTCTATTCCAAGCCGTAGGAGCTTCCAATGTAGCTGCTGCTAACTCCTGTGTGATCCTGACTGCACCTCCATGATATTTGAACTGTGTCCTTCTGGCTGCTTGTAATATTTTCTCTTTGACTTGGGAGTTCTGGAATTTGGCTTTAATATTCCTAGGGGTTGGTTTTTTGGGATCTCTTTCTCAGGGGGAGGGATCAGTGGATTCTCTCCATTTCTATTTTGTCCTCAAGCTTCTAGAATATCAGGGCAATTTTCCTGTAGTAATTCTTTGAAAATGATGTCAAGGCTCTTTTCCTGATCATGACTTTCAGGTATTCCAATAATTTTCAAATTATCTTTCCTAAGTCTGTTTTCCATATCAGTTGTTTTTTTCAATGAGATATTTCACATTTTCTTCTAATTTTTCATTTTTTTGGTTTTGAAGTATTGATTCCTGATTTCTGGTAAATTTATCAATCTCCCTGAATTCTATTCTCTGTCTGAAGGATTTGCTTTCCTCAGAGAGTTTTCTTATCTCTTTTTCCCATCTGGCCAATTTTACTTTTTAAAGCATTCTTCTCCTCAATAACTTTTTGAACTGTTTTATCCATTTGACCTAAGCTGCTTTTTAACATGCTATTTTCTTCAGCATTTTTTTGGATTTCTTTGACTAGGCTGCTGACTTCAATTTCATGTTTTTCCTGCATCTCTCTCATTTCTTTTCCCAATTTTTCTTCTAACTCCCTCATTTGATTTTCAAAGTCTTTTTTGAGCTCTGCCATAGCCTGAGCGCAATTTCTGTTTTTCTTGGAGTCTTTAGATGCAGGAGCTTGTGCTTCTTCATCTTCAGACTGAGTATTTTTATCCTTCTTGTGCTCATTTGCAAAATATTTCTCTGTGGTCTTCCTCTTGTTTCTTTGCTTGCTCATTTTCCCAGCCTGGGCCTGATTTTGGGGTGCTTCCTGAGCTTTTGGGACACTCCCGCAAAGGTCTCAGTGTGTGAGGATCTGTCCTCCCTCCTGGCCTGTGAATGGCCATATATACCCCCCTCTGCCATGGGGCTGAGGTGGGGGTCCCTGCTGTTCTATGGGGGGGCCTAGACTGCTATCAGTATCTGAATGTGGTCAGATCCCCGGAGTCCTGTTCCAGGGGCAGAGGACAGAGCTCAGCAGTCTCTCTCTCTCTCTCTCTTCACTCCCCTCCCTAGGTTCATGGGCTCATGCCCTGGGGGCTCCTGCTTACTGGCTCCACCTGCTTATGTTCCTGGATCTGGGCTGTGCTGGCCAGGCTGCTCTCTGTGTGCAGTGAGGGCTGTGCTTCCCTTGCTCGCTCTGGCAGAAGTCCCCCCGCTGTTCCCCCACTTTGTGCCTGGTGCTCCCCAGGGCGTCTATCACTAAACACCCCTGCCTCTGGGAGGCTGAAGTTCTTTCTCTCTGGTGGGCTGCCCCTCCAACCCGGGGGAGCAGAGCCTTTCTGCTCTTTTCCAGGTAACCTTGAGCAGGAGAACTGCCTCATTGGGTCCCTCTGTGGGTTCTGTCTCTCAAAAGTTTGGTTAGAGTCCTTAGCTTATGAGTTTTATGAGAGAGCGCCTAAGATGTGATCATTTCTTGTTGCCATCTTGGCTCTGCCCCGCCCCCACATTGTTTTCCTATCCTGTATTAACTGTGTACATAACAGATAAAAGGGAATACAGCCAACAAGAAAAACTTTGCTGGAATAATATTATTATAATTCACTTTGCCATTGTACTTTAAAGTTTTGAAAATACTTTCTTTAAAACGTGCATAAGTTTCAACCCAGAGATCTTACAGCTAAGAATTTTCCCCAAGAAGGTCAAAAATAGAAAGATCCCATACACTACAACATATCTTTATCTGCATCATTTTTTTGCCAGAAATAGAGCATTACATTCATTCATTTAATGTGTTTAGCCTTTTACAACTAACAAAAATGATGAATATGGAAAATATAGAGAAATATTGTAAGACCTACATGAAGTGATATAAATAGGAAAATAGAATCAGGAAGTCCTTATATAAAATGACTTCAACAATATAAATGTAAATATCAAAATTGATTGTTATATAATCACATTGACCAAGATTTATTCTGAAAGAAAGAAATGAGAATATATGTTTCTTCCTTCTTTGCAGAAAACTGGGATTGTGGACATGGAGCACTTTATATATGCAACAAAGTTGGTTGGTGTGTGGGTAATTAACTGAACAGATTTTTTTTCCCTCTTCCAATTTTATTTTTTAACTATAAAAGGGTGATATGTTGAATTAGAAGGGCATATATGAAATTAGATTATTTTCATGTTAGAAGGATAAGAAACAAAAGTCTCCTCAAATCCTAATACCTTTATTTTTTTAATTTTAGAAAGGTTTTATTTATTTTGAGTTTTTCAATCCCCCCCAATCTTGCTTCTCTCCCCCCACCCCCCCACAGAAGGCAGTTTGTTAGTCTTTACAACATTCCCATAGTATACATTGATCTAAGTTGAATGTGATGAGAGAGAAATCATATCCTTAAGGAAGAAATATATAGTATAAGATATGGCAGAATTACACTCATGCTCTTGCTTATCTTGCCACTGTGCCTGTTAATGTTATCATGGACAGTCTCTATTGTGCTGCGGTGCTTCGAGAACTCCCTACTGCATATATTAATCCTCGTGCTAATACTATCGTTTCTCTGTTGGTGGACCTCCAAAAACTTCTCCTCTCTCATCATTGTCCTGTGTTTGTGTGGCATGTCCATTCCCATGTCTCTGCTATTGGTCCCATCTATAGTGGCAATGATACAGTAGATCGAGCATTGCTATGTCCTTTACTCTCAGAAACCCATCACACACATGATAAGTACCATCTCTCAGCTCGCTCTCTTCATCACTTGTATAGCATCACTAAGGACTAAGCCAGGGACATAGTGAAATGATGCCTTAGCTATGCTCCATTTTATCCCCCACCTATTGATCATGCGATCAATCCTTGAGGAAACTGTCCTAATGCTTTATGGCAGATGGATGTTACCCACTATGAAATAATTCTTATTCACGTCTCAATAGACATTTTCTCCAATTTTGTTATGGCAACACTCCAACCTGGTGAGGCAGCTCACCATGTTATAGCACATCTTTTATCCTGTTTTTCCACTTGTGGCGTTCCCACAGCCATAAAAATGGATAATGGCCCTGCATATTCTTCCAAGGCATTTGAAGTTTTTTGTCAGGAATTTTCCATTTTCCATAGTACTGGCATTCCATACAATCCTACTGGCCAGGCCATAGTTGAAAATGTGCCAACCGTACCCTCAAGACCCTCTTCATTAAACAAAAAGGGCAAGTCAGTGGTCATGGCCACCTTACACATATACAATTAGCACAGGCCGTATACACCATGAATTTTCTTCAATTGAGAGATGATGGTACCTCCCCAGCTTTACGCTATATTGCAGGAACTTCACACACACTCCATACACATGCCACTAGCTGTTCCGCTCCCTGCCCAATGGGCAACTGAGTACGTTGGAGGAGTCCAGACAGCCAGTGGCATGGCCTGGGCTCGGTAATTATAAGGGGACAAGGGTATCTTTATATTCAACCAGATCCAGGTATGGATGGCAAGGAAAAGGAAGAACCAGTTTGGGCACCAACCAAATGGGTCAGAGACCTCGGAGAAGAAGAAAATAAGGAGAAGAAGATGGGGACGGAGAGGACGGCAGCCCCCAAGGAAAGAAAAGAGAATGAAGGCCCTAGCTCTTGCCCTCCTTGCCCTGAGTCTGCTACCTGGGACACAAGCTCTCAACAGTAGATGGTACAACCTTACTGAGTCACAAAGAGTGCAGGAAGATCAGCAAGGCACATGGTTCTGGGGGCTGGTGGTAGACCAGCCAGTTCTTAAAGTTTTAGGATGGCATGACACGACACCTCTGTTTAAGATAATAGGGAATGCTACCAAGTTAGTAGGGGTGACTGAACACCATTATTTCAGGAAGGGAACCGAAGACACGCAGAATGTACAGGAAACTGAGTATATGCTTCCAATCTGCTGATATGCCTTTATATAGATACCACACTCCTGAACAATAAAAGCTTGAATAAGACATGTATCAAATTAGAAAGTAAACTTTGCTCATCCTTTTTTCATCATAAACCAGACCTAAAGAATCATACTACCTGCCTAAACATAACTATGTTATCCATCCCACATTCCCTAAGTTGCACCCAAAATACATCACAGATGTACACACAGTTTGCCTCTTATCATAATGATACAGTGTCCTTATCTGCCTGCCCTGAAGAAGATGGGTATATCTGGGTTCCAGTGCATGCCTGCTCTACTGGGGTTCCAACATGTGGCCCTACAATATATGATTCCTCTGTGCATCTGCGATTTTGGGATCATATCTCCTCCTCGAAAAAAATGCAAGCAAATAGCAGCTCCTGAACTAGTTGCTTTTCCTCTGGGCACTGCTCATCCACATTTGCGGCAATTGGGTCTGCCATTTGCACCAATAAATGCTTCCATCCATATATTCTCTTGTAATCAAAGTACATCCTGCTCAGACTTTACATTTGTGACATGGCAAGCTATTTTTGGCAATTTGAATTCGACCTGCCATGACACTCAAGGAGGTAATAATAAGTTGTGTTATCAATTCGCAGCTGAGACTCATGCACCTCCTGACTATGCTTTTCTCCTTTGTCATCCTTAAAATGCATCTATTGAAAAACATGATGAACAACATGTGGGCCTTCAACCTTACCGCATTTCTTGTCCTAATGCCACACTCACAGACACTTTGACTCCTCGGTATCGTGGTTGTCCAGTATTTATCCTGAAATGCCCAAAATATCAACTTGTACCAGTGAAAGCTAAACAACCATGGGCACAACATCCTGTAGACAAGTTGTAGGTTGAACTTAGTGGGAATCTTCCCCTGTTACTATTGCAAAAGTGTGAGGTGGCTGATCTTGCTTTTAATATCATGAACTTTGCCTTCTCAGTTTATGAAGAATTCCAAATTCAGGATCTTTACCAACAACAAGTATATCTGGCATCTGTATTGCGAAACTTTTTGGTCCAGCAGTCATCCATGTGGACCACCCAAAATCATATAAACTGGGCACTTTAAAAGGAAATAGATGCTTTGGCTCCTGTAGTAATTTACATTGGGGATGAGCTTGCTTACCATGAGTTGATAACCCAAGTTTCTTGTCATTACAGATATAAACCATTACTCCATTACAAGTGAATCTTACCAACTCCTCCTTTGTTGGTTCATGGCTTTAGATATGGGCTGCGTTACAAGGTGCACTGTTATCTCATAATGCTTCATCAGACATTCATCAATTGGCTTTACTGCTTCAAGAACTGAAATATTTCGACTGGTTTTTTGAATCATCAGAATGCTGCCTTTAACATTGCTAATTATCTCAAGCATTGGAAGTAGGGAGATTCAAGATGTAGCAAGCAGCAGGGCCATATTTGCTGCAAATGTAACCAATAAAGACCTGCTTGTTAGACTGCAACCGTGTGCTCTGTCCAGTTTATTGCCCTCCATCCCTGAGGAGGGTCCCTGACATCTGAAGACTGGGAAGAGATATGTATCCAGGCAATGGCTCGGGATAGGTCCCTGAGCAATGTTTAAACTCCTTGATTTCTACAAGGAATTCTTTCTGTGTTGGAGACCAAATCATATTCTCCTCAGAGGTTCTACATTTCTCTGAATTAGTGTCTTTTCCTTTTAGGAATTTTTCTATGTTCCCTCTTTTTGCTGACCTTTCTTCATTTTACTAAGATCTTGTGTTGGGGGAGGGTCTGGTTCAAAGAAGTTTGGTGTTGGGATCCCTAGAGGTTTTATTCACTAAGTGTAATATCTCCAGATGGCCAGTAGGGGTGTTGGAGGCTTTTCTCATTAAGTCTAATATCTCTAGCTGGCTAGTAGGGGGTTTTCAAGGCTTTTCTCAATGAATGTAATATCTCCTCTCGGCCAGTAGGGGGTGCTAGAGGCTGGAACCTACCCTCCAGCCTTTCTTGTAAGTCCCAGACTGTCAGTCCCATGGCCAGGCCTCCATTCTCTGGTTGTTTCTCAGAGAGAAGTGGTTCCTACAGTGAAGGACCCTGGGACTGATCTTATTTTAGTCTGGCTCTTGCCCCTCCCCCACTGGCTGTCAGCACTCTCCACTTTGCCACACCACTGATCCCCAAGACAGACCTTGAGGTAAATGTTCTTTCCCTAGCTTCTCTTTCTGGCTTTTGTTGATAGGACCTCCATTAAGAAGTTTGTTTCATATTGTTTATGAGGGAAAATCAGGAGACACATCCTGGCCATCTTGGCCAGAAGTCTCAGACACTAATATCTTTAAAGGTTACCTAGAAAAGTGAATATGACAGGTCTTATGGGTGATTTTTGTTCTGTTGTGATGATTTGAGAGAGAAGGCAAAAATGCGAGTCATGACTTCCATGAGTTTGACCTTAAAGAATAATTAAATTGAACATGTGCTAACCTCCAGAGTGGGTCCATATTAGGGACAAATGGTAGCCTATAAGAGTTTGTTCTCAAGGAAGAACAAAATATAATTAGGTTAATATACACATTGATTAATATTTCTCTAAACTTACCTGCTTATATAGGTGTGTGTGGGGTCCAACTTGAAAACCAGACCCTAAAATGCAGCTTTGGAGACAAAATCTTATACAGTTTTACTATCAGAAGATGGAATCTGAGAAACTCTTTCTGACTTTGGTCATCAAGGGAGTGACCTTCAATTCAAAATGAAACTGAATATCAGACATTCCTAAGAATTATGTCCAGGAGGACATGCCAGGAGGCCTAAGGCCCTTTGTGCCTTATCATTTATGCTAAGACTGCCGCAGACATGTGAATCTTCTCCCTCCAGGATGTCTGCAAAATTCAGTGACAATTGATTCAATGTTATTTGTTATTAGAGGTCAATAGAGTAAAAAGGTTATATTGAGAAAGAAAAGAGGAAGAAAGGGAAAATGCAATCATTTAAAAACTGTGCTTAGATTGAAGTGTATATATTCATATAGGAAGGAATGAACCTTACTTTGGTGTGAACCAGGTAAAGAAACGATTGAAGACAATGACATATGCTCTCCACTTTATTACTGCTGACATGTAAAGAACTACGTATAGAAATAGGAAACTGAAAAGGTAAATAAGAGAGCTCAGGAGCAAGGAGGAAAATAAGAGAAGTAAGGAAACAGAAGGAAAACAAGCAAAACTCCTTGAATACCAAGAAGGAACAAGGAGGATTAAAAGAAGAAAAAGAATTAAAAAATAGGATCAGGACTCTAATCAAGGGAAGAGAAGGTCTTGTAATAGGGTAGAATTAGGCAATTTTGTTTTTAAATCACAAATATTAGCTGAACACTCCACACTTTTCTATACATAAAGAAGTAAAAGCAAAGAGGAAAAAATAATCAAAATGGAAAGAAATATTCCATTAACAGACACAATTGCGCATTTGTGTGGGGCAAACAGATCCCTCACAAAAAAAAAGATAGCAGAATGAATTGAAAAATAGAAACCAATGATGTGTTGTAGATAAGAAAATATTTGAAACTTAAAAATTCACAGTTAAAATGAAGGCTTTAAGCATGATTTATTATGCTTCAGCTGTGCTCAAAAAAGGCAAAGATATCAGTCATAATTTCAGATAAAGGTATGTAAATATGGGCATGATAGAGGGAGAAAGCGGGAAAATTAAATTATGATATATATATATATATACATATGTATGTATATATATATATATATATATATATATATATATATATATATATATAAAACAAACCGGTATCAATTCTTAGATATATGCACATCAAAATAACAAATCATTTAAATGCTTAAAGGAAAAATTATTCAAATTGGAAGGAGAAAAAGGTAGTCTAATTAAATAGTGGAGGGCATGGTAGGGATCCTCTGAAAGGGGCCTGAACTCTTTTTCAGAAATCTAATCCCCCCCCCCCCAAAATAACATGAAGACCTAACTATAACTTTAGAAAATTTGCAATGATAGATCTCTGGAGATAACTGGATAGGTAATAAATAGGAAACAATTTGCATACTTTTCTGGTTACATTGCATTTTTAGAAAAATTGAGCCACAATAATTTCAAAACTGTAGAAAAGTAGAAATATAGATCATATCATTTACTGGTTACAATATAATTATACTAAATATAGTGGATTGAATAAAGAATTAAAGTGAACTGGTACATCAAAGAACAACTTAAAGAGAATAAAAATTTTAATAAACAAAAGTACCACTAATAAGACAATATAACAAATTTAAGGGATGCAGCTTAAAGAGTTATGAGAGAAAATTTATATATTTAAATTTTCATCCTCAAACAAGAGGAAGAATACATCAAGAATTTAGCATGCAACTAAAAAACTTAATGAAAGTAAATCAAAATCCTCAAACTAAGTAATGAAGTTAATTCCAAGAACTAAAGACAAGTTTAATTAAATTGAAAACCAAACAAGAAAATCCAGAATATACCACATTGAATTGATGATTAATACTAGAAACTTTTTTTATCATCAAAACTAATACAATAAATTGTTAGGTCATCTGATTTTAAAAAGAAAGGAATACCAAACTCTTTATATTCAACATTATATATATATGCATATATGTATGTATGTGCTTATATATAAAATACATATAAACTCATATATCTCACAAAAAGTAAAGTTGAAAGAAATTAACAGGAACTTTTGTATGAAATTTTATACTAATAAAACTATTAATTCACAGGAAATGAGTAATTTTTACCAAAAATATGAAATACTGAGATTTATAAAATAACTAGGCTAAGGCATATTATGAAACTTACAATCAAATGACAGATATAATATATAATTAGCAAAGGAAAAGTATTAGAATTAAGGAGGATTGCAAAAGTTTCCTTGTATATGATGGAATTCTAGCTGGGACTTGAAGGAAGACAGTAGATAGAGGTGAGAAAAGACAGATACTGGTATTTGCCCTAGAAAATGACCAGTCAAGTGATGGAGTCTCTTAACTGTGGATCTGTAAGAGACCAGAGTCACTGGATTGAAGTATATTTGGCAGCAAATAAGGTTTCTGAAGACTGGAAAGGTAGGAGAAAGTTATGAGAAACTCTGAACACCAAGCAGAGGATTTTGAATTTGATTCTGGAGATGATAGTCACTGAATTTTTTGCAATAGGGGCACTTTAGAGAAATCACTTTAGTAGCCAAATGGAAGATAGATTATGGGGTTAGAGACTTAATGTAGGCAGATGTACCAGCAGTCTATTTGCAAGAATAGTGGCAGTGTCAGAGGAGAAAAGGGAGCATATTGAAGAGCTTTGCCAAGATGAAATAGATGGACCTTGGCATAATAATAACAACTTAGCAGTAGTCTGGACATGGAACAGGGAGTGAAAGATAGTGAAGAGTTAGATACTAAGGAACTTGGCAGGTGGAGTTGTCCTGCAGAAATGGAGAAAGAGTTTGTATGTGGTGTTTTTGTGTGTGTGTGTGTGTGTGTGTGTGTGTGTGTGTGTGTGTGTGTGTGGTTGGGTGGGGGTGGGTGAGGGAGGAGAGAGTTTATGGGGACAGACAATGAGTTCTATTCTGGACCTTTTGAGTTTAAGATATCTATTGGAGAGGCAGCTAGGTGGCGCAGTGCATAGGGCACTGGCCCTGGAGTCAGCAGGACCTGAGTTCAAATTCGTCCTCAGACACTTAATAATTATCTAGCTGTGTGGCCTTGGGCAAGCCACTTAACCCCACTTGCCTTGCAAAAACCTAAAAGAAAAGATATCTATTGGACAGACAGTTGAAGATGTCTGAAAGGCAGTTGGAGATACTAAACTAAAACTGGACACTAAGTGAATGCCTTCATTGGAGAATAATTAAATAGATTTTAGTATAAAAATAATTAAGTAATGAAATAATATTGTATCTGAGAATATGACAAAATCAATAGCTTCAAAGGAATTTGGGAAGAAAAGATGTAGAGGGATGTGAGCATAACTGGGAGAAATATTTATACAGTTTACAACATTATAGAGAAAAATCACCTCTAAAATACTTTAGAAATCTGAACAATGCAATGATAAACCATAAATGCAGAAGACTAAAGATAAAGCATACCAACTACCTATTGCCTGAGAGGTGATGCAGAATGAGAGACATTTTTGGACATTGTTACAATGGGGAATTTGTTTGTATAGGACTGCGCATATTTTTTGGAATAATATTTTTCATTTTTTTGAAAAAACTTCAACTTGGGAGGCAGTAGGAGATAAAATAAATGTTCATAAATTTAATTAGCTAATTAGAACAAATTATCATATGATAATTATTTTAACTTAATATAAAGATGAATGTGATAAATCCAGAATGCATTAATATTTTTTTTAAATGAAATACTTTTCAATGAATTAAATTCAATGAATATTTGTTTGCATACCTACTATGTGTAGTGACATCATGGAATAATGGATAGAATTTCAGTTCTAGAATCAGGAAAGGTTGGGTTCAAGTCCTGTCTCTGGCTCAAGAAATTTATGTGAGCAAGTCATTTTATCATTTGCTCCCCCCAAAAGCTCTCTTGGTTTTTAAATTTCTTATGAGTTTGCAATCTGCTTTGGTGAGGGAGTGCTCCCAATTATTGACACAATTGATACCTTAGGTATTACCTCATTTAAAAAAAATTAGAAAAAGTATAAAGTATATGAAGACAATCATATGAGAGATTATAAGTTCAATGATTTTTTTATTCTATCAAGGTGGAACTAGTTTTAGATTAAAAAATTTGTTCTTTCTATTTGCCCCTTTCTATTTGTGCCAATCCTTTCCCCCCTTACGACTTGGAATTCCTTCATTACATCTAGACATCACTTCAATTAAAATCTCCCATCTCCCTAAGATCATTCTATACAACTTCAAAAGGAACCTTGATAACTAGTAGGAACCTCCAATTCCTCGAATCGTCCCTTCTCTCTGTAGTCTCACTGGGCTGAATTTCTCTCCAGTAATATAGTGAGTGATATAATCATTCCTTGCCAATTTATGAACATCTTGTTCATGTCTTCCCACAAATTCACTGCAGTGGAATCACTCACTATTCTGACCCCCCGTAAATTTTAGAATTATATGAGTGGAAACAGTACTTTTATCACTTGGTCTGACCATATAGATGAACAGCTGCGAGGTAGCTTTGCAGAATTGTTTTGATTCTACTTTCCAATGTCTGGATTGAATTTATGAATGCTTGCTTTAAGCTAGCATGTTTCCAATTTGTATCATGTTGTTTCATTCAAAATGTTCCCTCCCCTCTCTCCCACATTGTAATTTTCTATATAGAGAGATGGAAAGAAAAGTTCTTTTGGAGTAGTCATCACTTCTCATCTTTCATCACTCTTTAGTATAAATTATTCATTACAAAATAAGCCTGTGAGTGGCACTGCAAGACTGTGTTTTCAGTAGGAGCTCACTGAAAGTACCAAGTGGAAAAGTCAGAAATAGCAGTTAATAGTAAATTAATTCTGGAGTATCTCATAGAATCATTGAGGACTAGGGAGAAAAGAGACTTCATTTAAGGCAATCATGCTTATTTGGGAGATATTTAAGTTATTGAAACTAACATTATTTTTTGACTTTATGAATTTTTTAAATTTATTTATTTATTTTTGAATTTTACAGATTCCCCCCAATCTCGCTTCCCTCCCCCACCCCCACAGAAGGCAGACTGATAATCTTTTCATTGTTTCCATGCTATACATTGATCAAAATTGAATGTGTTGAGAGAGAAAACATATCCTTAAGAAAAAGAATAAAGTATGAGATAGCAAAATCATATAAACTAACCTTAACGATGAAGCAGATATAAAAAAAAATCAGACATATATACTGAGCATCTACTGTGTGCTAAATCTTGAACTAGATACTGTATGATACAAAGAAATAAACAATTTCTGTCTTTTTTGGAGCTTATTGCTTAGTGAGGGAGATCCACAGAGTATAAACAAAATTCAAACTTTAATGTAAGTACACAAAAAAATACTGAAAAAACTTTTGTGAGACACCTCTGGAGAGAGACATTATTTTTGACTAAGAAAGGGGAAGAATCAAAGGAAAGTTTCATAGAGGAATTTTGCATTGAAGAATATCTGGACATTTTGTATCTATCTATCTGTATGTTGTTTTCCTTTCAGATCAGAGACCATTTATTTTTTCTTTATATTCCCACAGTTCCTGATTTATAGTAAGTACTGAATAAATACATATTAAATTGAATTGATTGGAGAAATGGCAATTAAAGGCACCTGAACTGTGCCCATAATGGTAATGGGGACCCTAATCCTTGGGCATTAGGTTGACTGTCATATTTATTCCCATATTTGGAGATGCTATATTTCAGGAAACATGCCTACATCCTATTGATACAAAATTTAGGTGGCAATGAACTGTGTTAGAATGAGGTTCTAGTGTAAGTCCTCAAAGACCTCAAAGTTCTCAAAACAGAATAGTATTCACAATTTTTACTGCTCAATTGACAAAAAGAGTTTTATTTGTTATTATTTAAAATATAATTATGTTAATTAATACCCTTACTATTGTTATTCAGTCTTTTTTCAGTCATGTCTGACTCTTTTTTGTCTTTATATGGAGTTTTCATGGCAAAGATACTGATACTGGAGTGATTTGCCATTTACTTCTTTAATTCATTTTACATATGAAGAAACTGAGGAAAATTAGGTAGATAGGGTCACATTGGGCAGTGTCTGAGACCAAATTTGAACTCAGGAAGATGAGTCTTTTTGACTCTAGACCCACTGCTCTTATTTGCTTCACCCCCTACCTTGCCTGACTACTATTAATATTAGAAATGAAGTCACTATTTTCAGAGTCCACTTATATAGAATTATATCATTTGATCTGGAATTCATGCATAATTTCTTGGGACTAAGCAAAGAATTTGACAGAGACAGAGGCAACAAATGCATTGAAAGTAGTGTGATGTCCTCAAAGGTAGCAGATCTTACTGTCAAACACCTAGATTCAAATTTTTGCCTTGAAAATTCATTGCTATATGATTATAGATGTCACTTCTTTTTCTACCTATAAAATGAGTATAATAATATTTATATTTATCTATTTCTTAGTATTGTTATGGGGAAAGCATATTAATCAACCTAAAACTTGAAAGAAACATAACAGTTAATGAGGCTGATAATTAAAAATGAATGATCAATGTTCTAATTCTTTGGATGAGCATTTATTCCAATTTACACTAGAACCATGCTTGTGTCATGATGATCAAAATCAAATTGGAGTGGGAAGGCTCATAACTACTTTCATGTTATGGACAGAGCAAGGATCTTAGTGTGGCTAGTGATGTACTAGTTAGAACGGGCCTAGGGTTAGGGAAATGAGTCCAAATTTGGCCTCTGAAACTTAGTAGCTATGTCACCTTTTAAATAATAATTTATTTCTGCCAGACTCAGTTTTCTTATTTGTCAAATGAGGATAATAACATCTATTCCCAGTGAGAATCTAATAAGATAATGTTTGGAAAGGGCTTAACACAGTGCCTTGTACATAATAGGCACTTAAATGCTTGCTTCTTTCCATTGTATTATTTAAATACAGACTCAGAGAGAGTGAAAAGACTTTCTGAAGGTGACATAAGACATAAGAAGCAGAGCTAGACTTGAATTTACTTTTTTTGACTCCAAGAGGATTGTTTCTTTCACTATGCATAATCTGATCTAGAAGGTTATTCTGTACTAATTTTTCCTTTTTTAAATTTAAATTTAATTTAATTTTTCCAATTACATGCAAAGATAGTTTTCAACATTCATACCTTTGAGGGACAGCTAGGTAGTACAATGTATAGAGCACTGGCCCTGGAGTTAGGAGGACTTGAGTTCAAATCAGACCTCAGACACTTAATAATTACCTAGCTGTGTGACCTTGGGCAAGCCACTTAACCCCATTCCTTTACCAAAAACTAACCCCCCACCCGAATTTATGTCTTTGCAAATTTATGAGTCCTACATCTTTTCCTGCCACTGACCCCTTCCCATGTGGGGTAAACAATGTGTTAAAAAGTGTACATGTTCAATTGAGTTTAACATATTTCCATATTTCATATGTTGTGAAAGCAGAATTAGAACTAAAGAGAAAAAGCTATGAGATAGAAAAAAATAAAAAGAAGTTTTAAAGCATGAACATAGCATCTTTATTCTGCATTCATTTTCCATAGTTTTTTCCTCTGGATCCGGATGGTATTATCTGTAACAGGTCTCTTGGGATTTTCCTTGATCAATGAATGACTGAGAACAGTTGTATCTATCCTAGTTGATCATCTCATGATGTTGTTGTTAATGTGTACAATGTTGTCTTGTTTCTGTTCATTTCACTCAGCACAGGTCATGCAAGACTTTCCAGGATTCTCTAAAGTCTGGATACTTATGATTTCTTTTCTTTTTTCTTTTTTTGGCCATATTTGGCAGTTTTGGTGTACCACTTTTCTGTCAGGAGAAGGGGAGAATAATTTAATCTCTTGACTTCTGGAATCAGAATTGGTTTTTGCATTAACCAGAGTTGTGATTGGTTTTCAGAGTTGTTTTCCTATATATAATTGGATCATTATGTAAATTGTTCTCTTTTTTTCCCTTAATTCACTTTGTATCATTTCATATAATACTTGTCAGGTTTTTCTGAATTATTTGCTATTTCTTACGGCTCAATATTTCATTACATTTATATGTCACAACTTGTACAACCAGTCTCCATTTTAGGGACACTCGTTTTATTTCTCGTTCTTGTTGTCATAAAAATCCTACTCTGAAGTTTTTTTTTTAATATGTGGGACCTTTTCTCTACCTTCAATTTTTCTGTGTGCCCAGTGGTGTTACTGGACCAAAACTAATTTGATGACTTGAAATAAAATTTTGAATCATTTTCTAGATGGTTAGCTCAATTCACAATTCATCAACAGTGCATCAATGCACCTATCTTTATTCTTTTCATAGCCCTTCAAGATATATTTTAATTGTTTGTCATCCTTATCGTATGTCAGATATGAAGTGAATTCTCAGTTTCTTTTAATTTTTATTCATCTTATTCATGATTTGTGTGGTGTAGTGGTCAGTGAGCTGACCTTGAAACCTGTAAGACCTGGATGTAAGTTCTAACTCTGACAGCCTCTGTAGCCATGGGCAAGTCATTGAACCTCTCAGTTCTCTAGACCAGAGGTATCAAACATGTAGCTCAGATGTCTCTATTTGATTTAATGTGTTGATGGATCAATTAAAAAAAACCCACACATATGTAAGTCAATATGTGACTCATGATGACCATTGGGTATTATTTGCTAGCCTCATTTTCCATTTGAGTTTAACATCACTACTCTAGGCAACTTCTGAAGACTCTTCAAGTTGTAGGCAACATCTTCATTGGTAGAGGATTTTCTCATTTGGGAATTTCCAGTACCAGTAAAATCACTGTTCCAATACTAATGATTTCTTACAGAATAATTTTCATATACAATAACTTTTTCAACCATTAACTAATTGATGGACATCCTCTTAATTTCCAATCCTTTATAACTATGTAGGGAGGTGTTATAAATATTTTTGAACATGTGGAACTTTTGCTGTTTTTATGTGCATAGTTCAATTGCTCTTTGGACATAATGTCAAATTGCTCACCAGATTGGATGGATCATTTCACAACTCCACCAACAGTGCTTAAAGGTACCGATTTTCCTACATCCTCTCTAACATTGATCATTTCCCTTTTTTGTCATTTTAGCCAATCTGATAAGTGTCAGGTGGTAGCATAATACTTGTTTTAGTTTTCATTTCTCAAATAATTAATGATTCAGAACATTTTCCCCTATGGCTGTAAATAGCTTTTATTCTTCATCTGATAACTGCCTGTTCATATCTTTTGACCTTATATCAATTGAAGAATGACTTGGAAATCTATAAATTTGATTCAATTCTCTATACATTTTAGAAACGAGTTCTTTATCAGAAACACTAGCTATGAAAATTGTCTCCCAGTTTTCTGCATTTCTTCTAATCTTGGCTCAATTTGTTTTTAAATTTAATATAGTCAGAATCATCCATTTTGCTCTTTAAAATGTTCTTTGTATCTTGTTTGATCATAAATGTTTTTCTTCTCCATAAATCTGACAGATTGAGTATTCCTTGTTCTCTTAATTGATCCTTGGTATTACCCTTTGTCTAAAATCCTGTACCCATTGACTTTATTTTGATATAGGATGTGAGATATGGGTCTATGTCTAGTTTTTGCCATATTATTTTCCAATTTTCCCAGCAGTTTTTGTCAAAGAGTGAGTTCTTATCCCAGAAGTTAGTGTAGCAGCTAGGCGGCAGTGGATAGAATACTG
Organism: Macrotis lagotis; assembly: GCF_037893015.1. NCBI lineage: Eukaryota > Metazoa > Chordata > Mammalia > Peramelemorphia > Peramelidae > Macrotis > Macrotis lagotis. Next base: position 367,439,346 of record NC_133658.1, read on the forward strand.
GTTCTGGAGTCAGGAGGACCTGAGTTCAAATCCTGTTTTAGACACCTAATAGTTACCTAACTGTGTGATCTTGGACAAGTCACTTAACCCCATTTCCATGCAAAACAAAACAAAAGAAACAAAAGGGAGAACTGGTCCTGGAGTCAGGAGGACTTGAGTTCAAATGTGACCTATTGCTTCTTTTGTGCTTACTCTAATCCACTGTACCATTGCTCTATTTCTTAGCCAGTACCAGAAAGTTTTGATGGCTGCCACTTTATAATATAGGTTTATATCTGATATAGCAAGACCACCTTTTTTGCATGTTTTTCATCAATTTACTTGATATTCTTGACTTTTTGTTATTCCAGATGAATTTTATTACTATATTTTATAACTCTCTCTAAAGTAATTTTTGGTAGTTTGACTATCATGGCACTGATTAAATAATTTAAGTAGAATTTTCATTTTACCTACATTAGTTTGGGCTACCCATGAGTAATTGTTATTTTTCCAATTATTTCGATAAGATTTTATTTGTGAGAAAAGTGTTTTTTAATTTTTTTATATAGTTTCTGGGTTTGTTTTGACAGGTTGACTCCAAAGTAGTTTATGTAGTCAAAAGTTACTTTAAATGAAATTTTTCTTTCTATTTCTTGTTGTGCTTGCTGTTGCTAATACATAGAAATACTGATGAGTTATGTGGGTTTATTTGTATCCTGCTACTTTGGTAAAGTTTTAATTGTCTCAAGTAGTTTTTATTCTTTTTTTTTTTGGTTTATTTATTTTATATTATTATAATAACCTTGCTGTGAGAGTAAACATAACCCTTCCTCCCCAAAAGAAGAGAAACTTCAAGCATATTGAGAGAAAAAAATGTACTTCAGTCTGTGTTCAGATTCCAATGGCTCTGTCTCTGGGATGAATTGCCTTTTTTATCATGAGTCCACCAAAGGGATTGCTTCAGTATTTGCCCCACAGTTGCTATTATCAGCTGTACTTCCCTCCACTCTATTCCTTCCCACTCTCATTTATTCTATTCTCTCTCCTTTCACCCTGTCCCTTTTCAAAAGTCTGTTTTGTCAGAATACCCTCTCCTATGATCTTCCCTCTTTTCTATCACCTATTCCCCCTTTCCCTCCCACCCATTCCCCCTTATCTCATCCCTTTCTTCTCATTTTTCTTTAGGGTACGATATATTTCACTACCCTATTGAGTGTGTATGTCATTTCCTCTCTGAGTCATTTCTGATGAGAATGAAAGCTCACTCATTCCCCCTTGTCTTCCCCCATTCCACTTCATTGACTCTTATATTTTAGCCCCTTCTTCCTCTCCTTTCTCTTCCTCTTAGTACTTTCCTTTATCACCCATTGACTCCATCTTTTTACTATATTATGCCATTATATTCAGCTCCTTCCTGTGCCTTGTCTTTATATTCTCCTTATAACAGCTCTTATAAATGAGAAGGTTCATATGGGTTATCAGTATCTCCTTCCCATAGAGGAATACAAATTGATCAACATCATTAAGTTCCTCATAGTTAGTCCTTCTTGTCCAGCCCCTTTATGGTTCACCCGAGTCCTGTACTTGAAGATACAAACTTTCTTTTCAGCTCTGATTGTTTAAATAGGGAAGTTTGAAAGTACCCTGTTTCATTGAAAGTTCATCTTTTCCGCTGGAAGAGGATGTTCAGTTTTGCTGGATAGTTGATTCTGTTATAAACCAACATCTTTTGCCTTCCAGAATATCATGTTCCAATCCTTACGAGCCCCTTAATGTAGATGTTGCCAGATCCTATGTAATCCTGACTATGCAGCCATGGTAGTTGAATTGTTTGTTTCTGGCAGTTTTTAGTATTTTGTCTTTGACTTGGGAGTTTTGGAATTTGGCTATAATATTCCTGGAAGTTTTTCTTTTGGGATCTCTTTTAGGAGGTGATTGGTGAATTCCCTCAATTTTTATTTTACCCTCTACTTCTAGGGTCTCAGGGCAATTTTGCTGTATTAGCTTTTGAAAAATGAAGTCTAGGCTCTTTACCTGGTCATGACTTTCAGGTAATCCAATAATTTTTGAATTATTTCTTCTGGATCTGTTTTCGAGGTCAATTACTTTTCCAATGAGATATTTCACATTTTCTACTAATTTTTGGCTTTTTGAGGGGAAGATTTTTATTTTTTCCTGATTTTTCTTGTAAAGTCATAAGCTTCCTTTAGTTCCATTCTGCATTTGAAGGAGTTATTTTCTTCAGAGAGCTTTTTTATCTCCTTTTCCAGCTGGCCAATTCTGTATTTTAAGGCATCCTTCTCCTCATTTGCCTTTTGTTTTACTTTTTCCATTTGGCCTAAACTTGTTTTTCTTTTTTAGGCTTTTTTTTGAAATGCAAATGAGGTTAAGTGGCTTGCCCAAAGCCACACAGCTAGATAATTATTAAGTGTCTGTGGCCGGATTTGAACTCAGGTACTCCTGACTCCAGGACTGGTGCTCTATCCACTGTGCCATCTAGCTGCCCCCTAAACTTGTTTTTAACATATTACTTTCTTCAGTATTTTTTGTATTCTTTTCACCAAGCTGCTGATTTAGTTTTCATGATTTATTTGCATTGCTCTCATTTCTCCTCCTTTTTCCCCCCTCTATCTTCTTTAATTACTTTTCAAAGTCTTTTTTGAGTTCATCCATGGCCTGAGCCCATTTTCTATTTCTCTTGGAAGTTTTGGGTACAGAAGCTTTGATTTTGTCAACTTGTGAATTTGGGACCATGGGACCAAAGTAATTTTCTATGGTCAGATTCTTCTTTTTCTTTTGTTTGCTCATTTCCTCAGTCTATGACTGATTTACTGCACTGCCAGGACTTTGAGGTTTCTTTTTTTGGGCAGGGGAAACTCACTTGGATCTTAATTCCTCCAAGATCTTATGAGAGGCTTTTTCTGCTTTCTTGCCTGTGCTTTGATATGTGGATGATCACAGCCCTCCCCTCTGCCCTGGAGCTGTGAGGAGGTTCTCTGCTTGGCTATGATAGTGAGGGAGCCCAAACTGCAACCTGGATTTGGGTATGGGGAAACAGCTGAAAGCAACCCCAAGGAGACCAGAGAGATCTCTGCAGTCTCCCCTTACTGTCTGTAGGCTGTGCTCTGGAGGTGCAGGCTGGCTTCTCTGATTCCCACTGCAGGTTCCCAGTGCAGGGATACTCTGAAGCCTGCACTTGTTCCTCACTCACTCTGGTGCAGCAGAGTTCTCTCACCACCCCTTCAAGCCATTCTTGGTGATCCCTCAACCAGGAGGTCTGAAAACTACCCACCTCTGCTCCAGACCCAGGCATCCTCATGGATCTAGATGTTAGGCTGGCTGTGTTGGGACTGTGACTGCAGCTGTGCTCTCAGTGACTTTTTCCAGCCCCTGGTCCTGGTGAAACAGATCTTTCCTGTTGAACTTCTAAGTTGTCTTGGACTGGAAAATTGTATCACTCAGTCTTTCTGAGGATTCTGCCCCTCTAGATTTTGGCTAGAGTCATAATTTGATGGCTTTTGAAATTTTGGGGGGAATGAGTTTCTGGAAATCTCTGCCTTCACGCCACCATCTTGATTCCCTGCTTCTTTTGTTAAAAGGAGTTTTCTTAACAGATAAAAAAATCATAAGTCTGATCACTATCCTTATTTGATGAATAGTAATTTGGTCACACAATTCACATTTTGATAGATATTTTTAACACCTCTGTGAAACAGGTCCATTTTATAAATGAAAAAATCAGAGAGACAAAGTGACATTATGGATAGAGTGCTAGAATTACCTGCATTAAAAGACCACTTCAACTATGTATGAACTAGGGACCAGAGACAAGACATTTGGCTCAGATCTATGAGTGTAATAATGATCATATAATCTAAAATAAGATAAGTTTAGAAGTGTTTTACAACTCTTCAAATGTTATATAGTTTGTAAGTTACTGTTCTTTATAAATAGCTAGTCTGCATCATTATGAGCATGCTCTTTATCATGCAGATTCCAACTCCTTCATTCTCTAGCCAATGATCTCCATGAGTCACTATGGCCATCAAAAAAAAGTTATCTATGGGATAATTTTCTGGTAATAAGCTTTTGCATACTCAGTTTTGTTAGTCCTCAGGTTAGTCCCCTTTCAAGTCACCCAGAGTTTCTTTCCAAACTATATTCAAAGATTTTTTGACTCTGTAGAACCTTCCAGAGATAGCTCTCCATTGGTATGATACAATAGAGGGAGATTTCATTGAAAGACTACTATTATGGCCAAAATATCAATATCAGTATCAATATACATATTGATTTCTGTATCTTTAAAGAGAGTCATACATAAGTCTATAAGCATCACTAAATAAATACAGAAGTAAAAACAAATTGATTTTAGGTACTCCTGTAGCCAAAATGGCTTCTATTAGTTTGAATATCTCATTAGGCATGGCATTTTTTTACCATGGGAAATTTCCAAGTAAAGTTTTTTGAGAATGTTTTGTAAAGCATTTTTTCTCCAGGTGAAGGATTTACTGGATGTCCCCTGAAGCAGCTTAGAATATTGACATTCTGTAAATCTATAATAACTCTCTTTCATTTAACATGTACTTTTAGTTGATGCTGGGTACATCTGTTCCTCATGTTGATAATTTCTCAAATATGCAGACAATAATCCTAAAAGCATTCTTGTTCTGAAGCCATAGCATAGACCTTCCTTCATGCAAAAACAGTGACAGCTGCCTTATGCTAAATCCTGGTACATCAGGAATTGGCTTTTTATTTTAAAAATTACCAATAATTCAAAAATGTTATTTGGAAGTCAAGTAGATGTTACATTTTTTCATCAGGATTGGAGGCTATAGTCAATGCTGATTGCTCTGATTCCTCTGAGTCACTACTTTGGATGCTTGAAGAAATCGACAATATTATCCTAATTAATCACTGTACAATAGTGCTGATTATACTACTTAGGGAAAGACAATATTTAATTATTCTTGCCAACCCAGATGAATGCTGAGTATTTGGTTTTCTGAACTCCTTTAGAAAAAAGTTGAAAGGATTCTGTGACCTCTTAGTTTCAATACTTCTGAGTTTTTACATAATTAGTACTATTGAATTAGATTTCAAGTCCACTATAAGATTTTTTTCAGACCAAGAACAACCTCCTTATTAAAGGCTCAAATCTTTTTTTAAGTGAAATTTACTGAGAGCAACTTGTAGACATCAGTAGAGAGTGAGAAAGTAGGGAACAAAGGTAGGGAAGAAGCAAACATCTCTGGATTTGAAATCTAATTTTGAGTCCAAATTAAGGATTTGGAATCAAAAGATCTAATTAGTCCAGGTTCTGATAGGTGAGTTTTCACCTTTACTTTTTTTTGTTTTTGTTTTTGTATTTGTGGGGGTAATGGGGCTAAATGACTTGCCCAGGGTCACACAGCTAGTCTAGATTAGAACTCAGGCCCTTCCCACTCTAGGACTGGTGTTCTATTCACTGCACCACTTAGCTGTCCCCTCATCTTTACTTTAGACTAGGCTTCCATTTCCCCCACCCCTTTTTCAGCTTCCCTTATGTGTTATCTTTCCTTATTAAAATGTTGACTCTTTCTCTCTCTCTCTCTCTCTCTCTCTCTCTCTCTCTCTCTCTCTCTCTCTCTCTCTCTCTTTCCCTCCCTCTCTCTTTCTCTCCTTCCCCCTCCCTTTCTCTTCCACTTTCTGTCTTTGACTTTTTCCTTCCTTTTCTCTAGTATAGACATAGTGTATGATTTTTATGATAATTGCTATAATCTTTTTTCTAGTATTTTTTTGCATCAATATTCATTAAGGACATTAGTTTATAGCTTTCTTTGACTCTCTCTAGTTCTGTTATCAAAACCATATTTATATCACAGGAGGAATTTGGTAGGTATTTTTTCCCACTTTTTCCTAAAATATTTATGTAGTATTGGAGTTGATTGCTTTATAAATGTTGTATAGAATTCATTTATAAATCCATCTGGTCACATTTTTTCTTTATTAAGAAGTTCATTTATGGCTTATTCATTTTTTTCCGGGATAGGATTTTTAAAGTTTTTTGTTAATAAAAAGTTATATTATATTTTTGTAAATATTCATCAGTTTCATTTAGATTTTCATTTGTATAGTTGGGCAAATTAGGTCCTAGCAATTGCTTTTTTTCTCTTCCTCTTTGTTTATGAATTCATATTTTGTACTTTTCTATATTCACAATTTAATTTTCTTTTCCTTTTAAATAAATTAATCAATAGTTTATATATTTTATTTTAAAAACAGTTCCCGTTTTCTCCTAGTTCAATTTTTTTACTTCAAATTTTTTAAAGTTGCCTTTGATTTTTAGTTGAGAGCATCTAATGACTTATTTTTTTTCAAATTTTTGTTTTGTTCTTGCTCTGTTTGTTGATCAACTTTTTTTCTCTTTTAATGATTAAGTGCCTAGATATATAAAAGTTTTCCTATTACTTTTGCTATGTACTAAAAATTTTGGTAAGTTGTCTCATTGTTGACATTATCTTTAATTAAATTATTATTTCTTTAGTTAATTTACTCACTCATTCTTTCAGATTGGGTTATTTCATTTTTGATATATTTTAATCTATGTTTCAAAGGCTCTTTATTGAATATAATTTTACTCCATTATGGTAAAAAAAGATTCATTTAGCAGTTTTGTCTTTCTGTATTCATTTGTGAAATTTCTGTGCTTTATGGTCAGGTTTTGTGAAGGTGAGAACCTGAGAAATCAGTATTCTCCCTTCTTTTCCCATTTAGTATTCTCTGGATATTTAGCATATATAACTTTTAAAAACATTTACTAATTTTCATAACTTTCTTCTTTCAATAGTTATATTTTTCTAGATTTTAGGTAGTAAATCGAAATCCCCCACTTTGTCCTGTATCTCATTTAACTTATCCTCTAATAAATTGGATAAGCCATTTAATGCATATATCCTCAGTAATGATATTAATTCATTTACTATGTTCTTTTAGGAAAATGGAATTTTTCTTCTTTTTTGTCTAAAAAAAGCAACAACTTATGCTTTACTTGAGATAGTTATTGTCTCTTCTGCTTTTTTTAACTTCAGCTGATGCAAATTAGATTCTGATCTAGTCTCTTATTTTAAGTCTGTGTATATTTCTTTGTCAAGTGTGTTTCTTGTAAACAACATATTGAATTTTGGTGTCTCATTTTGCTCTCTTTTTCCATTTTGTTGGCTATTTAATGCCATTTACATTCATAAATGTGAGTGCTGTGTATTTCCTACATTTATTCTCATATTTATCACTCTTTTTTATTCTGTCCCTCCTTAAGAATGATTTATTGTTGCTTTTTCTGACCACTGTCTAACTTAATCCACCCTCCCTCTTATCATCATTCCCCTCTTAAACTTTCTTTCATGCTTTAATGCTGGGTAAGATGAATTTTTATACTCAACTGTGTGCATATGTATTCATTCAAACTTTATCTAGTTAAGATGAAAGTGAACTTCAAGTGCTACCCACTCCCATTGTTTCATTCATGATAAAGTATTGAATGATTTCATGTGTCATCTCCCCATATAATGGTATAAAGGGTTAACCTTTTTTAGTTTGTGATGTTATGACTTCATGATTTTCCCTTCATGTCTCATTTTTTTTATGCTTCTTGGGTCATGAGTTTGCATGTCAAATTATTTTGCAGCCATGGCCTTTTTATCAAATATCCATCTTTTTTCCTTTAGGATTATTCTCAGTGTTTCTAGATAGGCTATTCTTTTCCATATTCCTTGATTCTTTGCCTTTTGGATTACCACATTCCAAGCTCTCTGCTTCTTTGTAATGGTGGCTGCTAAATCTTGTATGATTCTGTGGTTCTATAGTACTTGAATTCTTTCTTTCTTGCTACCTATAGTATTTTCTCATTGATCTTGGAATTTTGAGTTTCTATAATAGGGAGGAATCATTTTGAGGTTTCTTTCAGATGTGAATTGTATATTCATTCTATTGTTATTTTTCTTTATTCCAAAATTCTAGTCAGTTTAATTTTATATTATATTTTAAATATACTAGATTTCAAAATACTATATATATATATATATATATATATATATATTCTTTTTCCTTTGTTTATGGTTTTCAGGTAATAAAATGGTTCTTAAATTGTCTCTTGGTCAGTTTTTTCTTATGTGATATTTCTCATTTTCTTCTTTTTGCAGTATTTTGACTATTTTTTTTTAGTTTTTGCAAAGCAATAGGGTTAAGTGACTTACCTAAGGTCACACAGCCAGGTAATTATTAAGTGTCTGGGGCTGAATTTGAACTCAGGTCCTCCCTTCTCCAGGGCTGGTACTCTATCCTTTGCACCACCTAGCTGCTCATTATTCTTGATGTTTCAAGTGTCATAATTTCACTTGTGCTATTCTTGTTTTTAAAGAGCTATTTTCTTCAGTGTTGTTTTGTACTGTTTACAAAATTGCTAATTCTCCTTTCATTACTTTCTTAGCTCTTTTCTTTTTCTGTTTTTAAATCTTCTGCTTTTATTTGGCTTTTAAAATCTTTAAAAAATTTTTTAACCCCTTTCTTTAATTCTTCTAAGAACTATTGTTGTGTCCAAAGTGCACTTTTTTCTTTGAAGTTTTGCTTGTTGATGTTTTCACATCATCGTCTTCTTTGTTTGGATCTTGAATGTCCCTATCAGTATTTTATGGTAGAGTTCATTTTTGATTCCTCATTATTCCAACATACTTCTTGATTTGGAACTTTGCATATTGCTTGATTTGGGGGTAGATGTCTGATTTGAGCTTTTACCTTTTTTATGCCTTCTGCTGTTCTCATAGCTGTCTTGAGGTCTGCAAATTTTCAAAACTTTTAAGGTAATATTATCTGGGGAGAGGTTTTTTCACTGCTTATACAAATTCCAGATCAGGATGAGATCTGTTGGGTTGTGTATGATTGAGTTTCAATTGGTTGCTGATGGATACAGTTACTCTTGGCTTGATAGGATGTTCAAGTTCAGTGTAACTAACTCCATAGATCCCAATTTGGTTTTGGTTTTTTGACCCTGGTTATTCCACTGAAGGCATTGTGTCAGGTTAAATGTTAGAATTGAGTCTCTTTTAACTTCCTTCTATTTTTGGGCTCAGATTGATACAACTAAATTTTGGAAATTTATTCCTGCTTCCCACATAGCCAGAACCTCTCTCTAGCTTCACAATCTCTTCTTTTCCCATTTGAACATGAAATTGGGTAATGGGAGGGGTTTTCTGGGATCATTTTCTACTCTGGTTCTTCTAGCCCTAGTGTTCATTTTCAGTTTGTTTTATTATCCTTGGTCACTAGAACGCTTACCACTGTTTCTGCCCTGCGACTACATTGTATTCTGGGCTAGCTGCCTGTTTCCAGTGTTCACAGATTTCTCTATCTATATTTCTAAGTTACTCTGGATTGGAAAAGGACTCATTGTAACTTTTTCTTAGCTTCCTCTCAAAACTTTGTTGAGGAACATTTTCTAGATTTTTTGTGGAGATATATTAAATGAGGTAGCCTTCTACCACCTTGCCCCTGGCTCTATCTGTCCTACACCAAACCAGGTTGACTTCTTGCCAGGAGAATTAATGTATTTTATCAATGAAACTTCCAGTGAACTCTATCTTCTCTATTTCAGATTACGAATAATCTATGGGTTCTATAAAATATCAGTGTGCTAACATGGTTATAAATTATCTGCATTAAAGAAACAAGATCAAACTATTTCATTTCCTTCATATCTTATGGATTCTAGGCTTTATCCACATGTCCAGAGTTACATGTGCATCTCATCACTTAAACAAACTAAAATGTTATAACACTTGGGTTGAAATTCTTTAATGTGTCCAAAAACATCTATCTCTGCCTCAACAATTCTCTGATGGCAAGCTTATTCATTTAGATACACTTTTTTTAAGACAGTGGATACACATGGACACTGACTGAGCCCATCTTCAAAGACTTTCCTGCATTTCTTGAGCACTAACTTTGTGCTGGGACCTATACTATGTAATTTGTTCTTTATAACACACCTTGGTGATAGGTGCTATTATTATCCCCATCTTACAGTTGAGAAAACCACAACAAACAGAGGGCAAATGACTTGCCCATGGTCACACCATTATTTTGTGTCTGGGACCCAATTTGACTTTATCTCCTTGATAGTAAGCCTAGTGCTGTATTCACTGTATTACTATACTGTCTCTTTCCAGCTTGTAAGGAACTGAGGGAAGTTGTGCTTAGTTTGCATAGTAGAGTTATCTTCACATTGTAATGAGGCAACATGGGATGAGGTTTATTTTTTTCTCTCTTTCTTTCTTTCTTTTTTCATTTATTTATTCTTATTTTGTACAATTTTTTTCATTACTAAAATATTCTTGTTTAAGAGTAAACATAATACCCCCTCCCCCAAGAAAATATAGACATGCATAAGCGATAAAGTAAAGGGGAGAGAAAAAAATTAAAATAAAAAAAATAATAGTAGGTATGGCCAGGTTTCACAGTGGATGGAGCACTGGCACTGGAGCCAGGAGCACCCAAACCCAAATCCGGCCCCAGACACCCAACAATCACCCAGCCATGTGACCCCATGCAAGCCACCCCAAACCCATTGCCCTACAAAAACCAAAAAAAGAGACCTAAAATAAAATAAAACAGTAATAATAATGATAGGGGCAACTTGGGTCAGTGGACCTGGGTCCAAATCCGGCCCCAGGCACCCAATAATCACCCAGCTGTGCTTCCCCAGGCGGGCCACCCAGTCCCATTTGCCCTGCAACACACACTATAAAATAATAATAATAAAAAATACGCTTCAGTCTGTGTTCCAACACCACCAGCTCTATTGCAGGTGGATCACATTCTTTATGATAAGTCCATCACAAAAGTTACTTCCATATTTTTCCACCCTTGCCATTGCTGATCACAACTCCTTCCATTCATACTTCTCTACTATCATGAACTATATTTTCTCTCTCCTTTCACTCTGTCTCTGCTGTAGGGTAGTTGAGTGGTGCAGCAGGCAGATCCCCAGCCCTGGGGCCAAGAGGCCCCGAACACACATACCACCCCTTACTCAGTATCCACCCGGCCCTATGGTCCTGGACAGGCCATCCAATCCCAGCCCCTTACAAGAAGTTAAAAAGAAAATGTGTTATATCTGTTAAATTTCCCCCCATGATCCATCCTCTCCTCCATCACTCAAATACCCCCCTTTCCCCATCCCCCTTCTCTTCTTCTTACTACAGATGTCTATACCCCATTGAGTATATATGCTGTTTCCTCTCCTAGCCACCTCTGATGAAGGCAAAGATTCCCTCATTCCCCCTTGCCTTCCCCCCTTCCATATCATTGCAATAGCTCATTGTAATAAAGAAAAATCTTATTATATGAAATATCTTAGCCTATTCCTCCTCTCTGTTTTTCTTTCTCCCATTACATTTCCCTTTTATCTATTGACTCCATTTTTATACCACAATATATCTTCAAATTCAGTTTTCTCCTGTGCTTCATCTATAAAACCTTCTTCTACCTGCTCTCTTAAATGAGAAGGTTCATATGAGTATTATTAGTGTCATTTTTCTATGCAGGAATACATGTAGTTCATCATCATTAAGTCCCTCATATTTTCCTCCTCTCTTCTACTATCTATGCTTCACCTGAGTCCTGTATTTGAAGATCAAACCTTCTGTTCAGCTCTGGCCATTCCAACAGGAACATTTGAAATTCCCCTGGTTTATTAAAAGTCCATCTTTTTCCCTGGAAGAGGACGTTCAGTTTTGCTTGGTAGTTGATTCTCGGTTGCATTCTAAGCTCTTTTGCCTTCCAGAACATTATATTCCAAGCCCTATGAGCTTTTAATGTAGTTGCTGCTAAGTCCTGTTTGATCCTGACTACAGCATCACTATATTTGAATTGTATCCTTCCGGCTGCTTGTAATATTTTCTCTTTGACTTGGGAATTCTGGAATTTTGCTATAATATTCCTGGGGGTTGTTTTTTTGGTATCTCTTTCTCAGGGAGATGGGTGGATTCTCTCCATTTCTATTTTGCCCTCTGCTTCTAGGATATCAGGGCAATTTTCCTGTAATAATTCTTTGAAAATGATGTAAAGGCTCTTTTCCTGGTCATGACTTTCAAGTATTCCAATAATTTTTAAATTATCATTCCTAAATCTGTTTTCCATATCAGTTGTTTTTTTTCAATGAGATGTTTCACATTTTCTTTTAATTTTTCATTCTTTTGGTTTTGAAGTATTGAGTCCTGATTTCTAGTAAAATCAGCAATCTCCCTAAATGATTGTCTGAATGATTTGTTTTCCTCAGAGAGCTTTCTTATCTCCTTTTTCCAGCTGGCCAATTCTGCTTTTTAAAGCATTCTTCTCCCCAATAACTTTTTGAACTGTTTTATCCATTTGACCTATGCTGTTTTTTAACATGTTATTTTCTTCAGCATTTTTTTTGGATCTCCTTGACTTCATTTTTCCTGCATCTCTCTCATTTCTTTTCCCAATTTTTCCTCTGTCTCCCTCACTTGATTTTCAAAGTCTTTTTTGAGCTCGGTCATAGCCTGAGCCCAATTTCTGTTTCTCTTGGAGTCTTTAGATGCAGGAGCTTGTGCCTCCTCATCTTCAGATTGAGTGTTTTGATCCTTCTTGGGGTCACAAGCAAAGTATCTCTCAATCATGTTGCTCTTTTTTCTCTGCTTACTCATTTTCCCAGCCTGAGCCTGGTTTTGGGGTGCTTCCTGAGCTTTTGGGACAACCCTACAAGGATCTCAGTATGTGAGGATCTGTCCTCCCTCCTGGTCTGTGAATGGCCATATGTGCCCCCCCTCTGCCACGGGGCTGAGGTGGGTGGTGCTGCTGTTCTATGGAGGGCCTAGACTGTGATCAGGATCTGAATGTGGTCAGAACCCCAGAGTCCTGTTTCAGGGTCAGAGGACAGAGCTCAGCAGTCTCTCTTCACTCCCCTCCCCCGGCTTGATAGGCTCATGCCCTGGGAGCTCCTGCTTACTGGCTCTGCCAGTTTCTGTTTCCTGGATCTGAGCTGCCTTGGCCAAGCTGCTCACTGTGTGCCCTGAGGGTTGGGCTTCATGTGCTCTCTCTGGCAGAGGTCACCCCGTTGTTCCCCCAAGTTTTCCTGGTGCTCCCTGGGGTGTAGGTCAGAAAACTGCCCCCACTGCAGTGAGCTGTGGCTCCCAGCACCCTGGGGCTGCCTCTGGGAGGCTGATGTTCTTTCTCTCTGGCAGACCACCCCCTTGGACCCCATGGAGCCGAGCCTTTCCACCCTTTTCCAGGTTACCTTGGGTTGGAGAATTGCCTCACTGGATCCCTCTGTGGGTTCTGTCTCTCGAAAATGTAGTTAGAGTCCTTAGTTTATAAGTTTTGCTCCAGAGCAACTGAGAGAATGTCTTCTCCTGTCACTATCTTGGAGGTTTACTTTTTTCACCTGTAATATGAAAGTCCTTTTTGAGGCCAACAAATTCATTCATTTATTTATTTTTTGCATGGAGGAAAGAGAAAGAATAGTTGATTTTGAATCTTTTGATTGATAATGTGATGCCTTTGAAAGGGAATTGGACCTGGAGGTGGAAGACCTAGGTACAAATCTCATCTCTGTCACTTATTCTTTTTTAAGTGATCTTGGGAAACCTTTAGGGCTCTTAGCCCATCCTCTGTTAAATAAAGAAGTTCAACTATGTGAGTTATAAGACCCCTTCTAATTTTAAGTTTGTACTTCTCTGTTATTATTAATCCATTGTTGTGTCATATGTTTTTTGACTTTCATAAATGATTCATTTTTAAGTTGTAAGTAGATTCTTAATGTTGTGTGTTTTCCTTCCAAACATCAAAATATCATAGTCTCATTGGTATGACACTGCATCCATAGATTTTTAACATTTTTACACCCTAATAAATAGGTCTTTGTGAGGTGGTATGTGAAAAAATGAAAGAAAGAAAAAAATAGAAAGAAAGAAAGGGAGAAAGGTAAAAAGAAAAAAAAAGAACAGAAGGAAGGAATGAACATGAATGAATGAATGAATAAAAAGGTGAACACATTTCTAGGAACATGTTTAGTAGCCAAGATATCTAGATGACTATATTTTGGTCATTCATCTTATGTGGTTATATTCACATAATATATTTGCTTTATATGCACACATTTAATCTGAAAACAACCATCTGGCCATTTCAAGTCAATTTGTTTTTTATTAGAACATATCTAGAGCATTTGCCCAAAGTTTTGCCTGCCCATTGTAGATCTAAATCCCTTTAGATATTTTCATTTACTCCAGTGACAAAAATGTGTTCAAATCATTTGAAAGATAATATGTTGTTTTACTTTTTTAAATGTATTTATTCATTTTCACATTACTACTATAATCTTGTGGTGAAAGTAAACATAAACTTCCCTCTCCCCCAAAACACAAAGAATCCTCAAGAGAAATAGTGAGAGAAAAAAGAAAGTATACTTCAATCTGTGTTGTGATACCATCGGCTCTGTCTCTGAGTTGGGCTGCATTCTTTATCACAACAACCCTCCAGACTGTCCCTGGCAATCCCTGGGCCAAGAGGGCTAGAAACTCCTCCTGACGCCATGGACTCAGGCACCCCCCATGAACCTAGGTGCCCTGCAGGCTGTTCTTAGAAGGCTGGAGCTTCTTTGCTCCAGTGAAGCAAGACTGTGACCCAGGCTATGCTACAGCTCTTTCCAACAGTGGTTCTGGTGGAATAGCCCTTTCCAGTAAAGTTGTCTTGGACTGGAAAATTGTTTCACTCTGTCTTTCTGTGGGTTCAAAAACTATTATTATTATGGTTACTGTCAAATTTCAATACCAAAAAAACTTTTATTAAGAAGTACATGAAGTGAAAATAAGTAAAAATAAAATGATGGGGGTAATGAAAGACAAGTATATATAATCACAAAGTTTTTTTAATTGAAAATTCTAAAAGGCAAAAGAAACCACAAATAAAAAGATCTTTAAGCTAATTGCTGCAGGATAGCAACAAACTCAGCCTGATTGTTTCTGTAACTTTTTCTGAACCGTCTTTTTATGTATTTAACAGGGTTTTGTAGTTGTTGGTTTTTGTTGCTATTAGTGTTGGTAAAATGATTAATATATTTTTAAAAAATAGATTTTGAGGTGGCTAGGTGGCACAGTGGATAGAGCACTGGCCCTGGAGTTGGGAGTACCTGACTTCAAATTCGACCTCAGACACTTAATAATTACCTAGCTGTATGGCCTTGGGCAAGTCATTTAACCCTATTGCCTCGCAAAAACTAAGAAAAAAATAGATTTCATTTATGTTACTTTCAGTGACTATGGGAGTCATTACAAAATTCACTATATGAAAACCTGAGAAAAGTGTGGTTTTTGTGCTGGCCCCAATTCAGGTCTCCCATCTACTTCAGCTTGACTATATTTCAGAGTAATTTCATCCTAATTAATTATGCTGATCTCTGACTCTGAAGCTCATATTTCTTAATTAACAGACTGGAGTTGGTTTTTGGAAATAGCATCTGTTCACTTTTTTCAGTTCTATTTTAACTTATAGGTTGTACATTGTCAGAGCTAGAGGGGACATTAAAAATGATCTTGTCATTTCATTAATGAAGAAACTGAGAACCAAAGGGATCACTTGACTTGATTTACCTCTAAATTTTTTAAGTAAAGAACAATATATTTTGACCACGCTAATCTAGAGGAGAGGGGGAAATCCATTTGTATGAGTTGCTAGAAATAATAACAACTCATCTGTCTACATAATTAGGAGAGTACACTCATCTACGTGACTAAAATGATTTACTAGGATATGACTGTATTAAATGTTGCAGATTCTTGGAGTCATAGGTGAGAATTAGGTGGGATCAAGTGGACCCAAAGGTAAAAAGCAGCCCTGAAATGAGTTAGACAGTCTTCACACCAGAAGAACTAGACTTTCCTGAACATAGCCTACACACCTCCATTAGAGATATTATATGCAAATATCAAATGGAAGGAATACAAAGATAGCAATTTGACATTAATTATTTAAATAGGCAAATAGCTATCATAATAAAATCCCAAACCAATGTCTTAAACTAGGATTAGTGTGATTGGGATTATTATGATGCATGTTCAGATGATCACATTTTAATGCTCAAACATGTAGGAACAAACTGGCAATGCAACCAAATTGTGTCTGAGATTAGAGGCAGATAGATGGCACAATGGATAGAGTGATGGACCAATATCAAGTACTCTGGCATGCATCTAGGTCATCTGATAATTCTTCATCAAGTTTTTACTACTCTAATCTTTATGGGCATATTCATCATTTGTGGAAGGTAAGGACAAAGTTCTAATATCTTCCCTACATTCAGTATTCCTTTCAATAACCTTGAGATTAGGAGCTCAAATCTGTTTTCAATTCTTTAGAATATCCACATCAGTTGAGATAACCTTTCATGAAATATATCCTTCTGAAAATTGCTTATTTATTTCCTTTAACTTTATCAATTGGGACTATCTCTTATTTATATAACATTAAATTAGTTTCTATTTATATGGAAAATGAGAACTTTATCAGAGAACTTTAGTATAAATTTATTTTATATTATAATTTTAGCAAAATATAACTTCCTTGATTATATCTTTCATTATTTCTAATTTTTCTTTTGCTTTGTCTGAGCTCATAATTGCCACCCCTGCCTACTTCACTTAACTGAAGTCACAGACTTGCTCCAGCCCTTCATTTCAATTCTGTGCCAATTCTGATGAGAGTGAGGTTCATGTTTTGCCTACCACCTCTCATTTTTCCTTCTACTGTAAAAGTTCTTCCATGCATACCTCTTTTATGTGAGAATATTTCCCCATTCTACTTGTTTTTTCCCTTTCTCCCAATGCATCCCTCTTTCTCAACTCCACCTTTGTTTTGAAGATCATTCTAACATATTTGATGTATGTAAATTCCTTTAACTGTCCCAATAATGTTTTTTTTGTAAGGATTTTGCAAGGCAAATGCAGTTAAGTGGCTTGCTCAAGGCCACACAGATAGGTAATTATTAAGTGTCTGAGGCTGGATTTGAACTCAGGTCCTCCTGACTCCAGGGCTTGTGCTTTATCTACTGTGCCACCTAGCTGCCCCCCCCAATAATGTTCTTAAGAATCATGTATATCTAGGGGCAGCTAGGTGGCACAGTGGATAGAGCACCAACCCTGGAGTCAGAAGGACCTGAGTTCAAATGTGAACTTAACTGTGTGACCCTGGACAAGTTACTTATCCACATTGTCTTGTAAAAGAATAAAGAATCATGTGTATCATCTTCCCACATAGGAATATAAAAGGCTTAATCCTGTTGAATCCCTTATGATTTTCCTCTTATATTTATCTTTTATTTTTCTCTTGAGTCTTCTGTTTAAATAACAAATTTTCTCTTCAATTTTGTTTTTTTCAACATGAATGCTTGAAAGTCTTCTGTTTTATTAAAAGTCAGTTTTTCTTATGAAGGATTTGATTGTTTATACTAGATAATTAGGAGGGTTAAAGAAATTAGCATAGTAAAAATAAAAAGACAGATTATGCTAAGTAAGTTAGTCTTGGTTGGAATCCTAGTTTCTTTGCTTTCTGGAATGTCATAATCCTTGCTCTCTGTTTCTTTAACATGAGACTGCTAAATCTTGTATGATCCTAACTGTGGCTCAATGATATTTAAACTGTTTATTTCTGGCTGCTTGCAGTATTTTCTCCTGATTTGAGAACTCTGAAATTTGTTTATATAATTCCTAGGAGTTTTAATATTGTCATCTCTTTTAATGAGATTGATTGGTAGATGCTTGCAATTTTTTTTCTGGATATAATATAACAAAAAGTTTTTCTTAAAACCTTCTTGAGGGTTCCTAGGTGGTGTAGTAGATAAAGCACTGGCCCTGGAGTCAGGAGTACCTGAGTTCAAATCCAGCCTCATAATTACCTGGCTGTGTGACCTGGGGCAAGCCACTTAACCCCATAGCCTAGCAAAAAAAACCCTAAAAAAAAACCTTCTTGAAATTTGATGTCTATGCTCTTTTTTTTTTTTTCAATCATGACTTTCAAGTAATCCAGTAACTCTCAATATGATCTCTCCTCAATCTATTTCTCAGATCAGTTCTTTTCCATTGGAATATCTCACATTTTTTTCTATTTTT
Source organism: Macrotis lagotis (assembly GCF_037893015.1). Classification (NCBI taxonomy): domain Eukaryota; kingdom Metazoa; phylum Chordata; class Mammalia; order Peramelemorphia; family Peramelidae; genus Macrotis; species Macrotis lagotis. The sequence goes on from NC_133658.1 coordinate 367,457,489, forward strand.
CTTTTTACATTTTTTATTTCTTTTCTTTTTTTTTTGGTTTTTGCAAAGCAATGGGGTAGGAGTGACTTGCCCAAGGGCACAGTTAGATAATTATTAAGTGTCTGAGGTCATATTTGTACTTAGGTCCTTCTGACTCCAGGACTTGTGCTCTATCCTACTTTGCAGATTTTATTTTTTTTACTAAATATTTTATTTATTTTGAGTTTCACAATTCTTCCCCCAATCCTACTTCCATCCCCCCACCCCCATAGAAGGCAATATGTCAGTACTTACATTATTCCCATGGTATACATTGATCCAAATTGAGTGTGATGAGAGAGAAATCAAATCCCCAAGGAAGAAATATAAAGTATAAGAGATAGCAAGATCAGACAATAAGATATCAGTTTTTTTTTCTAAATTTAAGGTAATAGTCCTTGGTCTTTGTTCAAACTCCACAGTTGTTTCTCTGGATACAGATGGTATTCTCCATTGCAGACAGCCCAAAATTGTCCCTGATTGCTGTACTGATGGAATGAGCAAGTCCTTCAGGGTTGATCATCACCCCTATGTTGCTGTTAGGGTGTACAGTGTTTTTCTGGTTCTTCTCATCTCACTCAGCATCAGTTTATGCGAATTCTTCCAGACTTCCCTGAATTCCCATCCCTCCTGGTTTCTAAAGAACAATAATGTTCCATGACATACATATACCACAGTTGGCTAAATAATTCCCCAATTGAAGGACATTTACTTGATTTCCAATTCTTTGCCACCACAAACAGGGATGCTATGAATATTTTTGTACAAGTGATGTTTTTACCCTTTTTCACCATATCTTCAGGGTGTAGGCCCAGTAATGGTATTGCTGGATCAAAGTTGTTGCTCTTTGGGCATAATTCCAAATTTCTCTCTTGTTGCAGTCCACCCTGGGCAGCCGGGTCTCAGTTTAATTCACACAACTCTTCGGGGAGCTCCGCCGGACATGTCCCGCATGTTCAATAATGAAAGTCAGCCAATGAGAGATAAGCAAGGAGTTTATTGCAGGTATATGCTACATCTCTGACTCACATAGTTGAAATAAGGGTAAATATATAAGCCTAGTCCCCTTTTATCAGCATCCCTCATCTCCAGGCCTGTGGAAGTATAATGGGTATGCCACAAAAGGTCTGTATCCTGGAAAAATGTGGAATCTTCAACAAGATAAAGATGAAAGGTAGAGAGATAAGGACCAGAACTCCTTCCTGGGACACTTGAACAAGATGAGGATGAAAGGCAGAGGGATAAGGACAAAAGGTCCTTCCTGAGAATATTCAACAAGATAAGGATGAAAGGCAGGAGAACAAAGAGAGAGAAGGGCCAGAGCTCCTTCCTGAGTTCAGAGCACTCTGGTATGGACATTCCTGTTGTTCCAGGTCTCAGTGACTCTCAGGATGAACTCCTCATGGCCACATACTCTGTCTATTATCCCCTTACAATTCCCCTTTCTTGTTTAAGTGCAAAGCGCCCTATAGATTCCCAGAAAAGGGTTGTCTTGTAGGATCAACAAAAACATCAATCAGAACCTTTCTTATTCATGAGATGAGGACTTGCATCACAAGGGGCACACACAAGCAAAATAATAAAAGTCCAATACCAAACAATATATAAGGTAAAAATATATGCAACAGACCACCAGATTGAGCATGAAAGAACTGATCAGAATCTGCTGCCTGGTCAATATAATCAGCTATTTGGGCTAATTATGACAATTCTAATGTAACATTTTCCATACTCAATTCATGCAACTGGGCTCTAATAACATTCCATTCTACTTGAGATTCATTATATTGCTCTTTGGTCAAACAATATTGATTATATCTATAATCACATTGTAACCTTTGTTGTAATTCCAAATATTGTACTTCTTCTCCTAAAAACATAGTGGCTTTATGCAATTGATATCATGCTTTATAAAATTGCTCATCTACCTGAAGCTGGTGTTTAAATCTCACCGAAACATTCTGCATTAATTCTTGTAATCCCTGTGCTTCAACTATTCAATTCTGAGTATTAGATATTGACATAGCAAGGGCTGTAGAAGCCACAATGGCTTCTACCAGTAATGTAATGCCCAAAATAACACAAAAAATATATCTTCTGTTTCTCTGTTGAAAGGATAATATTTTCTCATTAATTGTCTCAAAAATATGATCACTATGTGTTCTATAACAATTTTTTTTACAATAGTAAATGCATAATGTGGTCATGTTACTTTGAAAACTTTTCTACCTACAGCAAATTTAGGGCCTATGCAGGTTTTTACTAAACAATTCATACAGGTCAAATTGAACACCCCATCAGAATATTTAGTTAATATAATATTAGATCTTCCTTCTACTAAAAATGCATATTCCTTACCCAAGCATACCCTGACACTAATAGCGATATTACTAGTTATATTATTCCTTATATCAATATTAACCAATTCAGGCATTCCTTGCACAGTATGTCCCCCACCCAATGCAACAAATGTTTCCATCCCCTTAACCTCTATTCCAGATACAAATATATATATATATATATATATATATATATATATATATATATATATATATATATATATATTGCAGTTGAGGATCATTTACTGCTCCTCTATCTTGCATATCTCTTGTGGTATTATGACAAGATATTAAATATTCTGTATAATTCATAAAGTCTAAAGGTACTTTGATGCACTGATGAGTATGGCAATATTTAAAGGGCATGAAACCAGGATAATGATACATAAGTGAATAGAATTACAAGAACTTAACCTGTTTCCTTGATATTGCTTAGTTTCATTCAAGGGTATCTCAGTACCATTTAATCTCCATGTATATAAGTGATATTTCCTGGTGTCAATTTGTATAGAATTCTTATTTGTTTTTACAGCAATATCCCACAAATATATCCTTCCATCCACAATCTGAGTACACCATCTATCAGCAGGTACAATACTTTTAGTGTAATTCCATTCAGTACTCAACCAGATTCCTCCCATTTGTTTCTGCAAGTACACAGGAAATCCTATAATCAATCCCATGAAAGTCATTGTTTTGTTAAAGTTCTGTATGGATTCATTACTTGTTATTTCTTCAACACTCCCTTCATCGTACATTCAAGAAAGATTTCCATGTAAAATAAATTCTAGCATAGTATCTGTCCAGGATAGTGTTTTCAACCACAGTGGAGACGGAATGAGAGCCCATCAATGATCAGTCATATTAGCCTTTCCTACAGTTAACAAGTGCATCATCATAAATGTTCTTATGAGTATCTTTGTCTTTTATGAGCATGATTCTTTCTTCCTCTTTTGCCTTGCCTTCTCTTTTGTCGATTCTTCCTCAGTTTCCACATTTCTTATTCTTTTTGCAGAAACCCATTTGTCTCCATGATCTGTGGAAACACAAAGAAAACCTGGACCCCATATTAACATTCTGTAAGGTCCATACCATGAGCCATTGAACTCCTTTACCAATACCATAGATTTTACTTTCAGAATTATTTTTAAAGTATTTTCTTTCCAACTGTTTCTTAATTTGTATAAAATGTCTCATGGCTGGAGACAAGTTGTCCAATTTAGAAATTTGTAAAAAATTATACGTATATATTGCTTTGTCTAGAATTCCTTGTGATAGATGTCCTCTTCCCCTTTCTTGTTTAGTGAGGATCACCTTAATATTTCTGTTAGCATGTTCACTATGGCCTGACATGTAGGATTGTAAGGAATTCCAGTGACATGCTTTATTCCCTAAAACTTTTAAATTACAAAGATTTCTTAAGACCAATTGTTGCTAAAAAATCCCTTCTTATAACTATAAGATTTTCTTCATACTTCTCTTAAATTCCAAAAGTCATATTCAAATTAGTTTTAAATCATCTTCTTTTCAAAAGCCTAAAAACTTTGCAAATTCTTATCTTTATCAGTGCAATACTAACTTCTCAATGCTTTCATTTATAAAAACTTTCTATCCTTATTGACCAACATTTCTTAATATTAAATTCTTATTATTAAAATAAATTCTTAATATTAAAACATTCTATATTCTGGGAATGAGAGATTCCCCACAATTTGAGATAGCAAAGTGATATGTACTAATTCTTTACCTTTATTGTTTATCATTACTCACTCATTCCAGATTCTTCCCAGATACATGATCCACATTCCAATCAGTGTAAAATATTAACTTCCTCTTAGTCATTCTAAAGCTAACTCACAAGTCTGTCCTGACTCCCATAACTCTGGAGGAGCCATAAAACATCAGAATCCAAACTCAAACATATTCTTTACAATCCCCTTAATTCAATTTTCATGTATCTTTAGATAAGCATACTATAGGATCAATAATAACATAATTAACATTTACCTTACAATTGCTTTCATATCAAATGTTTTACTTTATGGGGTTTATTATTTTTCTAATCAATTCATTGCCAAACATTGCAAAAATTACCAATTTAATGCAATTTTAAATCAGCCCAACCTCATATAAACACATATGTCCCTATAGACTTACAGTTCTATACTTTTTTCTTTTCTTATAATGATTTGTACACCATTTTCCAAAGTTCCCAAAATCCATTTTTTGTATACAAAGTCAACCCTGCTCAAACCTTTCCATACTTAACAAATGTTTCAAAAGAAACCCCAATTGTCTCTAAGTCTGGATTTTCTTTCCAGTACTTTCAGAATCTCTTACTCAAAGTATACCACTCACATTTTCCCACCATTCCTTTTCATTAGCTCTTCTTGACTTTAATTCATACTATTCTGAACTAGAGTCACATAGCTTATACAGCTATATAACTACAGATATGATTCCACTTTTCACAATGCATTTTTCCTTCCAAGGTTTTAATATTTAACATTTCTTGATTACAACTGCTAAAATCCTGGAGAAGGCAGTCATTCAAAAATCCCTTAGCCTAATTAGAATATTCCCTGCCCCCCTTCTTCAAATAGAGTAAACTAAATAACTTTTATAGAGAGAGACCATCCTAGATTCTTTCTGGGGGTGGTGGTCTTCTATTCTTCAACCCTTACATGTCCCTTAATTTTCTGTAATAACTAACAATATCTGAATCTATATTGATAAACTCCTGAAGCTCTAATGATGCCATATCATTCTGGAAAAAAAATTAATTATTTAGTTTCCCCTATATGGGCATTTTGGTAACCACATTATACACTTTAGGATTAACCTGACTCTCTTGTCTTTCTGAAATTTATTTTCCCTATTTTCAAATTAAAATAGCATTTCTTTCTATGATTTCTTTGTTTAACATATTTGGCAATATTTGCTGTTTCTTTAACTTCAATGTCCTTTTTAACACTTACTTTTACTAATTCTTCCTGAAGTAGCTCTCCCTCCTGAAAGTGGGAGGGAGGGGGAAACACTCCGGCAGCACAGAATCAAGGAGAATGGGAAAGAGAAGGGAACATAAAAAGGAATGGGGGGGGGTCCTCATAATAGTAAAATAACAGAGTGAGTAGTTTGGCCTCAGTCAATTTAACACCAAAATCCATTCCTTTTTAACAATAAAAACAAAAAATCCTGGAAGAGGAGGGGGATCAGATTACTCACAGAAAGCAGGCTCAAGAGGAGAGCCAGTGAGGGCATTAGATGCCAAAATAATAAAGAGCAGCAATTTAAATGAGGCAACCCAAGGACAATTTCAGGGGAACTTTTCTCCCCATCTAGCAAATCAATAGAAGAACTCGAACACACAAGTAAACAGACAATCTAAACACATAAAGACAGACAAGGCACAAGCACAGTTTACACAAACACAATAGAATTTTCCAAACCTGACAATCTCAACACACATCCACAAACACAGACCAATGGCAAATTCCTGATGTCTCAGGAATGCCGTGAGGGGAGATTCTCTCTTAAACTAGTAAGAAGGAGCTGGTAGGGGAGGAGGGGGCCAAATTTCATCCTCTTGTACAACTTTATTTCTTTTCTTTCTTTTCTTTTCTTTTCTTTTTTTTATATAGTTTTACTGTCTGTTTGGCTTTCTATAGAGAAATATCGCTCCATTCCTTCAAAAGCATTTTTCACTATACTAATTATCAAGAAATCTAGTTCTTTAAGATAATCAGGGCATTCTTGTTCATAGCTAGTCATCTGTTCTCCTGTTACCTGCCATTTATCTTTTGTTATTTCTATATTCTGGGACCATGGTGATATAGTCTGTATTTTTTTTTCAATGGATGTCCATAAATCTTTTAGTTGTATAGTAATCCCTTGTTTCTTGATAACTTTGTATAACTGTCTGGCCCAAATTTCACTTTCCTCTGGCTTAACCATGGGAACCTATTCCCCATCTTCCCTGCCTACTCAAGTAGTGAAGGTACTTTCACTATCATCTTGTCCTACTGACAAGGTCCCGGTTCTCTTTCCTGCCCTTACCTTTAGTCCCTGTTCGGACGCCAATTCTGTTGAGGTCCACCCTGGGCAGCCGGGTCTCAGTTTAATTCACACACCTCTTCGGGGAGCTCCGCTGGACATGTCCCACATGTTCAATAATGAAAGTCAGCCAGTGAGAGATAAGCAAGGAGTTTATTGCAAGTATATGCTACATCTCTGACTCACATAGTTGAAATAAGGGTATATATATATATATATATATATATATATATATATATATATATATATATATATATAAGCCTAGTCCCCTTGTATCAGCATCCCTCATCTCCAGGCCTGTGGAAGTATGAGGGGTATGCCACAAAAGGTCTGTATCCTGGAAAAATGTGGAATCTTCAACAAGATAAAGATGAAAGGTAGAGAGATAAGGACCAGAACTCCTTCCTGGGACACTTGAACAAGATGAGGATGAAAGGCAGAGGGATAAGGACAAAAGGTCCTTCCTGAGAATATTCAACAAGATAAGGATGAAAGGCAGGAGAACAAAGAGAGAGAAGGGCCAGAGCTCCTTCCTGAGTTCAGAGCACTCTGGTATGGACATTCCTGTTGTCCCAGGTCTCAATGACTCTCAGGATGAACTCCTCATGGCCACATACTCTGTCTATTATCCCCTTACACTCTCTAGAAAGATTGGATGAGTTCACAGCTCCACCAACAATGTAATACTGTCCCATATTTCCCAAAACCCTTCCAACAATGATCATTATCCTTCCTGATCATATTGGCCAGTCTGAGAGGTGTGAGATGGTACCTCAGAGAAGCTTTAATTTGCATTTCTCATATAAGTAATGATTCAGAGCAATTTTTTATATGAGTATGGATTGCTTTGATCTCCTCATCTGTAAATTGACTTTGCATATCCTTTGATCATTTGTCAATTGGGGAATTTTTTTTTAAATATGACTCAGTTCTCTGTATAGCAAATTTAATTTTTAAGGAATTATTTTCTTCATTGAGATTTTGTATCTCTCTATTTAGTCAATTCTGATTTTAAAGAAATTATTTCCTTCAGTGAATTTTTTTTCCTTTTTATTATTAGACCAATTTTGTATTTAAGGCATTATATTTCTCAGTTTTTGGGGCCTCTATTGTAACAATTTTCTTTTATCATTTTCATTTCTTTCCCCAATTTTTCCTCTACTATTCTTATCTTTTTCTTTAACTCTTTTAGGGATTCTTGCCAGTCTTGGGAGCAATTATAATTTTTCTTTGAAACTTTTCCTGTAGCTGTTTTCACGTTTCACATCTTCTTCAAAATGTGTTTTGGTCTTTTCTGCATAGTAGTTTTTTTGGGCCAGCTTATTTTGGTTGTTTGCCTTTTTTCCAATCTCTGGTTTTTAACTTTGAAATTTATGTTAAATAAGCTTCAGGATTGTTTATGCTGCTGTTTTCAGAGCTCATTCTGGGATCTGCAATTTTTTGGTGCTACAAAGTATGTTATCCTTGACGAAGTGTGATCATTACTTTTTTGTATGTTTTTACTCAGGAAGCATCCCTATTCCCCTGCAACCAAAAGTTCTCTTAGAATTGCAGCTGTTACTAGGTCTCCTGCGATCCTGCCAGAAAAAGTTCTGGTCCTTTAGGGTACTATGACCAGTCCTGGAGTCAGGAGGACCTGAGTTCAAATCTGTTCTCAGAGACATAATATTTACCTAGTTGTGTGATCTTAGGCAAGTTACTTTTCCCCATTGTCTTGCAAAAAAGAAAAAAAAAGGACATGAAGTTTATTTTTTTTTTTGATATGTTAAAGGAGAGAGATTTTTATTTATTATCAATGGTCATAAGATAGTTCCACTGTTCTGGATGAATATTTAGAAGCTTAAATGAGTAGAAAATAATTTTTATTTCAAGAAATAGCTTTCAGATGGGATTTAGTAGCTTTTTATTTTTTAATTTTTTTACCCCAGCTACAAACAAAAGCAAGTTTCAATATTTATTTCCAAAATCTTGAGTTTCAAAATTTCTCACTCCCTCCAGCCCCACTCCCCCTTGATTTAGAATAAAAACCTGTAGCCATGAAACATTGCTACAACTGTCAGGCTGTAAAAGTAAATATAATTCTCCCACCCCCACAAAGGGAGAGAAACCTCAAGAAAAATAAAGTGAGGGGGAAAAAGTGTGTTTCAGTTTATATTCAGACAGTATCAGCTCTTTCTTTGAGATGGATAGCATTTTTTATCATGCCCAACAGAGAAATTACTTCAATATTTTCCCTCACAGTTGCTTTTGTTAGCTGTATTTTCCTCTATCCTATTCCCCCCACCCCCATTTACTCTATTCTATCTCTCCTCTCACCATGTCCCTTCTCAAAAGTGTATTGTATCTTACTACCCTCTCCCATGATCTTCCCTCTCTTCTACATCTATACCTACTCTTCCCGCCCCCTGTCCCCTTTCTCCCATATTTTTCTTCTCCTATTTTCCTCTAGGGTAAGACAGTTTTTTATACCCAATTGAATGTGTATGTCATTTCCTTTCTGAGTCACTTCTGATGAGAGTAAAGGTTCACTCACTCCCCCCTCACTTTCCCTTGTTCTACTCCATTGCAAAAGCTTTTCCTTGCCTCTTTTATATGAAATAACTTACCCCATTCTACCTCTCTTTCCCCTTTCTCCAAGTACATTCTTTTCTTGCTCATTAACTCCATCATTTTAATATATTATACCTTCACATTCAGCTCTCTCCTGCACCTTGTCTATATATGCTCCTAACTGCCCTAAAAATTGAGAAGGTTCACGTGAGTTTTCAGAATCATCTTCCCATGTAGGAATAAGAAGAGTTCAATATCATTAAACCTCTTATAATTTGCCCTTACTGACCACCCTCTCTATATTTCACCTGAGTCCTGTATTTGAAGAACAAACTTTCTTCAGTTCTGGTCATTTCATCAGGAAAGATTAGTTTCCTATTTCATTGAATGTACATCTTTTCCCCAAAAGAGATCATTTAGCTTCACTGGATAGTTGATTATTTGTTGTAATCCAAGCTCTTTTGTCTTCTAGATTATCATATTCAAAGTCCTGAGAGTTCTTAATGAGGAAGTTACTAAATCTTATGTTATCTTGACTGTTGCTCCATGATATTTGAATTGTTTCTTTCTGACTGCTTGTAATATTTTCTCTTTCACTTGAAAGTTCTTAAATTTGGTTGTATTATTCCTGGCAGTTGTCACCTTGGGATCTCTTTCAGGAGGTGATCAGCAGATTCTTTCAATTTCTATTTTACTCTCTGTTTCAAGGATATCGGGGAATTTTTCCTGGAGAATTTCTTGAAATGAAGTCTAGAGTCTTTTTTTGGTCATGACTTTCAGTTTGTCCAATAATTTTTAAAGTATTTCTACTGGATCTTTTCCAAGTAAATTGTTTTTCAAATGAGATATTTCACATTTTTGTCTAGTTTTTCATCTTTTGATTTAGTTTTATTGTTTCTTGATTTCTCACATCAGCTTCCCCTAGCTCTATTCTACATTTTAAAGAATTTTTTCCTTATCCATCTGCCTAATTCTGCTTTTTACAGCATTCTTTTCATTGACCTTTTAGACTGTTTTTTACATTTAACTCATACTGGTTTTTAAGATGCTATTTTCTTCACTATTTTTTGTAATTCCTTCACCAAGCTGCTGATTTTTTTTGGTAAGACAGTGGAGTTAAGAGCCTTGCCCAAAATCATACAGCTAGGTAATTATTATGTGTCTGAGACCAAATTTGAACTCAGGTCCTCCTGACTCCAGTGCTTTATCCACTGCACCATCTAGTTGCCCCCTGATTTTGTTTTCATGATTTTCTCATATCACTTTTATTTCTCTTACTAATTTTTCTTCTACCTCCTTTCCTTTATTTTCAAAATCTTTTTTTTGAGTTCTTCCATAGCCCAAGACAAATTCATCATTTTTTTGTAGGTTTTGGAAACAGGAGCTTTAACCTTTTTGTTTTTTGAATGTGTATTTTTATCTTTCATAGGACCAAAGTATTTGTCAATGGTTGGATTTTTTCTTCTGTTGTCTGCTCATTTCCCCAGTTTATGAGTTTGATTTTAACTCTTTGTTAATGTGAGGCTCTGCTTTCAGGGTGAAGGACAAGCTGTTCTAAGAGAGTTTTTGCAGCTTTTTTCAGGGATACCCTTCAGGGACCTCAATTCCTCCAAGATCTTATGACTGCTCTCTTGGCCTATGCTCTGGTCTGTGGATGACCAGAAGCACTCCCCTCTGCCCTGGAGCTGTGAGGATTCCTACTGTCCTATGGCATTAAAGCTCTATTTACTGAGACTGTACCTCAGACTGTGACCTGGATCTGAGTGTGGGAAAAGCAAAAGAATCCTGTCTCAGAGATAGCAAAGATACCTTTGAAGTTTCCCCTGACCCCCTTACTGTCTGTGGACTGAGCCCTCTGGAAGAGCTACTGAATGACTCCCCAGGACTCTCCTTGTCCCCTTGGCCCAGTCTTTGCTAAGGCCTGTCCTGGACTGGAGTGCCATCTCACTCTGATGTGGAAATTTTCCAGCTGAGCTTCTCAATTGTTCTTAGCAATCCTTGGACTGAGAGGTCTGGAAATTGCTATTGTGGCCATGGACCCAGGAATTCTCATGGACCCAGGCATATGTGGGCTGTTCCTGGATAATTGGAGCTGGTTCACTCTGGTGTGACCCAGTTAGTGCTGTGGGTCCTTTTTAACTCTTGTGCAACAGACCTTTCCAACAAATCTTCCTTTTGTGCTGAAAAATTGTTTCCTTCACCCTTTTTGTGGGTTCTGCCACACTCTACAATTTGGTTAGAGTTATTATTTAAAGGTATTTGGAGTCATCTGTGGGAGAGTTTGTGAGAATGCCTACCTTTATTCCATAATCTTGGCTCCACCCCTAGATTTTGATAGAAGTGAGGAGTTGGAATTTATGGTTGACAATGTAGAATTGTGCCTAGATTTATTAGAAATATTTTAATGTTATTAAAAAACCACATAAATATTTTATTAAAAACTAGAGAAAAATGATTGAAAAGAAACTTGTTACATCAGCACCAAAAAAAACCAACAATCCACAAACACACTGCCACCATATTGGAATCTTCAGAAAGCTACAGAGTACAACAAATATAAGCTAAGTTGTAAATGCAGGTGTTAAGGGTATAGTACTCCTACAATTAGCAAAATGTGAATAAATTATTTTGGTCTTCCCTTGATACCAGAAAAGAAGTCTGACTTATTATAGCATTACAAGATAAAATATGATGATATTATACAACATTTTTGTATATGATGCTTTTCTAGTTTCTAAACTTTTCCTATATCAACTTCTGGCCTTTAGGTGTCACCTGCAGCTTCTCTAAATTCTCACACAATATCTTTTGCTAAACTATGACATAATGAAACCATGATGGGAAAAGTTGCAATGTAGAAGAGATACCACTTTCATGATTAAAGGGAGTCAAACTAGACAAAATGAGAAATTACATAAATATTTATAGTTTTAGGCATGATTTTAAAAAGTCTGTTAATTTGATAGGAGAAATTGAGTAAATTAAGGCTTTTTAAGTTAAAAAAAGTGAATTAGGAAACTAATTTCAGCTACTGAACATGTTAGAAAGGGCAAGAGGACCATGCTGTTGTTTTTCATCCTTCCTTCTCAAAAAGTATCAATAACATCATAAGGGTGACCTTGACTTGCAGAATTGGATTTAAGTGAGACATAACTGCCAAAGTTATTAGTTCAATTCTATCTGCTAACTTCATCAAAATCTGTTGGTGAGACATATGTCTAGATGATTAGTGATGGTCCAGTATATACTAGGTGACTTTATCTATTCTAAATTTAAGTCTTTTCCAGGCTTTAGTTCATTTAAGAAATCCCTTTTCAATGACTGAGGACTAGATAAGAATTAAGACCAAATATTACCATCACAAAAATATCAGAGTTATGAGTTTTGTTATTTTTTCAATCTTTCAGTCATATCCAATTATTCTTAACCATGTGAGGATTAAAATTGTCCAACTTACAATATAAGAATCTGAGGCAGAGCTCTAAGCCATTGGGAGTTTATTAAAGAGTCCATGGTCCTCTCTAATGAAGTGGATCTTAGATCTTTCAGCATCTTGTTTTTGTAGGGTTTCTGAATATTCAAAAGAGGCATGGCTAAATACAGAATCTTACTGGTTTATAAACCTTGCTCTTGAGGGTCAAAAATGATATTTCAGCAAGAGTGCCACGTCGGGTGAAGCATGGGGCATCTTCACTGACTAAGGGTCATAAGATGTTTACTTACTCTTGTTGACAAGAAAGGCAAATGCAGAGATGCAAAAATAAATTGGGGGACTTTACAAAGCATCAAAGTATCTACATATGCTGAGTTTGGATGCAGAATCAGAGGGAAAGAGAATGGAGATAACTTTATCATTCTTGTGGTTGCATAAAAGAGCCTCATATGTTTATAAACATGACATTTTACATTAAAATTTGAGACTATTAGAAACTATCAAGATATGATTTATGTAGAAGATCAAACTAATTAATACTTTTTTGGAATAGAGTAGGACTCCATGAATTATTTCTCATAATGACAGTCTCTTCTATCTTCCAATACCTCCCCCCTCCCACCTCGCTTTTGTTTTTGTGAGGCAATGGGGTTAGTATCTTGTCCAAGGACACACAGCTAGTAAATATCAAGTGGTCAGATTTGAACTCAGGTCCTCCTGACTCCAAGGTTGGTGTTCTCTCTACTGTGCCACCTAACTGCCCCTTCTACTATCTCTTGAAATCTAAGTTCATAGTCCAAATTTCCATGATTATATTTATCCTTCTCATTCTTTGCCATCCTCTTCTCCCTTTTCCCTTTCTTTTTTTAAAAAAAAATTTAAAATGTATTTATTTTTTTCATTCATATGCACATGTGTATTTTTAAGTTATAAAATTTCCTTCCACCCTCCCTTCCCAACCCCCCCTCCCCTCAGTGACAATCAGTCAGGTAAGCATTGTACATACATATTTTTGATAAAACATGTTTACAGATTAATCATTTTTGGCATGGGGAATTAGGATTAAGGTAAAAAGATACATAAGAGATGATTTTTACAAAGTGCTCAGATTCTAAAGGATTGTATTTTGTTTTGTTTTGCTTTTTTCCCTCTGGATAGTTCCAAAGCTGAACTAATGCAGTTGTCCTTGCTCTCTGAACTGCTGAGAGGAGCTGCTTCCATCAAGGTTGATTATCTCACAATGCTGTTAATGTGTACATTGTTCTCTTGGTTCTGCTCCCTTTGTTTAGCATCAAGTCCTGTAAATCATTCCATGCTTCTCTAGAATCTGACCATTTATAGTTCCTCATAGAACAACACTATTCCATAGTATTCATGTACCATAACTTGTTTAACCATTCCCCAGTTGATGGGAATCCCCTTAATTTTCAATTTATTGCCACTACAAAAAAACACGATTATGAATATTTTGGAACATGTAGGACTTCTCCCATTTTTTGTGATTTATTCTAGAACTGTAATTGCTGGGTCAAAGGGTATGGAATATTTTATTGCTCTCCAGAATGGTTGAATCCATTCACAACTCCACCAGCAATGTATCATTGTCTAAGTTGTCCCACAACCTCTCCATCATTGATCATTTTCCCTTTTTCTAACATCAGGGTCTTTTCCAATGAATCAAATCTTATCAGAGTATTTTAACTTCAGCTTCAGTATTTGACTTTTCAGGAAATAGTCTTAATTTCTTTAAGTGTTAACTGATTTGACCTCCATAGATATCCAGGGGATTCTCAGAAGTTTTCTACAGAACCCCAATTCAAAAATATTGATACTGAAGTGTAAGCTTTCTTTATACTTCAACTCTCATTATATTGTTATTGGAAAGCCCTAACTTTGACTATGTGGACCTTTGCTGATGAGGTGATATATCTTTGCATTTTATTAGTTTGTCCAGATTTGCCATAACTTTCTTTCCAAGGAACTAGCATCTTTTAATTTCATGGCTGCAATTACTCTCTGCAATGATCTGTGAGTGCAAGAATATAAAATCTGCTTCCATTTCTTCTCCTCTATATACTAGAAAGTGATGAGATCAGTAACAAAGATATTATTTTTTAAAGTTAAGCTTCAAGTTAGGTTTTATATATATGCTCGTCTTTCTCCATCATTAAGAGACTTCTCAATTTCTTTTCATTTCTGCCATCAGAGTGGTATCATATGCAAAACTGAAATTATTGATATTTCTCCCAGAAGACTTAATTGCAGTTTTAAATTTGCCCAGTTTTTTTATTTCATATGATATACTCTGCATGTAAGTTAATGAATAAGATGACTATATGAAATATTGTTGTACTCTGTTTTTCAATCTTAAACCCAATGAATCAGTTGATTCATTTTTGCTTCTAACTGTTCCTTTTTGGCCTTCATATAGGTTTTTCAGGATACAAATAAGGAGCTCTCATGTGCTCATCTCTTTGAGGACTTGCCAATTTTATTATGATCCACAACGTCAAAGGTTTTAATGAAGCCAATCAAACAGAAATGGATACTTTTCTGGAACTCCTTTGCTTTCTCCATAATACAGTGAATTTGGTCTATAATTTCTCTGCCCTTTTGAAAACCAGACTGCTTTTCTGTTACTCCTCAAGCCACCTATTGCTGAAGCCTAACTTGCATAAGACTAAGCTTAACTTTGTTGCTATGTGAAATGAGCACAATTGTTTCATAATTTGGCACTGGGAATAAACTAATTTTTTTCAATGGAATGAACACTTGCATTTTACAAATTTGTTGGTCCTCAAAATTTCTGACCAGAACCAAAAACAATTGCTATTTGCACTCATTCTTATAAGATTCAGTAGAAGAGGAGACAAGATAACATAAAGATGAGATGTGGGGAAGAGGGTTAGAAGGAGGTACTGAAAAACTTTCTTCTTAGAGCTCTGGTTGCTTTTTGGTCACAGTCATATTTGAACAAAGGTAAAGCTTTTGATAAGAGCTTCTTGCTGTCTGCTGTCACCTCTGGTTTGAGTAAGAAAAGGACAAGAGCACTAATGACAGTGGTACCCCTGGTAAACTGACTTAAAGAAAGAACTTGAATTGTGTTGCTGTGCACTTCTTATTATTGAAGAGTAGAGCATCCAGGTGAATGAAAAACTGATTAGTTTGGTCTTCATGGACCGGTTTCATGAGTTTAGCACTTATTTAACTTAAAGAGAACTGTTATTCACTTTCAGGGAAATAGTTAATTGAAAGAGCTAAAAGAGCTGTGTTCAACTAGAAAAAAATAATTTACTCAGTCAAAGAGTAGTTAGAATGATCGCTAAGGAGAGAAACAGTTTATGTGAACAAACTAATAGTACTGAAGTCTATAATCTAAAGTTGTAAATTATGCTAAGCTCCATTAATTTTCTTCCCTCATGTGCTCCCAAGCCAGATTCCTCTAAATATGTACCTATTCTTCATAATAGATACTGAGTGAATTAGTTTGAACTGGATTCACATGTATATTGTGGTGTAATTTATTATTTGTGCTTTTGCATTAATATAGTAATATTTATACAATATTCATTTTAACTCATTGCTAAGTAAATGGTTATATTTAAGATCTAAAAGTTTCATTATTGGGAATGATTGGTTATATAAATATCATGGAAAATGAGGATATATTACTTTATGAATACTTGCTTGTATGGATAAAAATATATTGAATTGGAGATTAAGAACTAGAGTGGTAAATAGGCATATATATGCATACATATATATATATATATATATGCATCTATCTATCTATCTTTCTGTCTGTCTGTCTTACTAATCTATCTTCTACCCCTTGGACCCTAAGAGAGTTTAAATGTAACCTTTTGGTAGTACTCTGTTTCTGGTTTCTTAGACCTGTAATTAAGAGAATAGGCTGGAGTTAGCAAATCAATCCCAGAGTAAGGTGGATGTATTTCATATAGCTAAATTTGAGGGGGGCTTCAAATCCTATACTTTGTGGGTGTTCAATCTCTAGATTCCTCCTTTCACTAAAGTACCTCATAAAAAGCATTATAATTGATTATAGTTAGAGGGTAAAATGCATTAAATGCCAAAGAAAGGAATTCATATTTATTCTTAGAGGCATTAGGAGCCATTGGGACTTGTTGAACAAGGCAGTGACATCAAGCTATTTATGTAAGAATTCCACTTTAAGCAGTTGAAGAAAAACTGGAGACAGGAAGATTAATTAAGAGGTTTTTTTTAAAAATGGTCCAATTTAGAAGTGATGAGAGCTTAAACTAGGTGTGAGTAAAGAAAAAGGAAAAGGAAAAGAAAGACAAGAGATGATGTGGAGGTAAAATCTAAAATGTTTGATAATTGACTAGAAATGGAAAGTGAAAAAATAAGGTTGACCCTGAGATTGTGTATTATAGTTTTTGAATGAGTGGAAGAATTTTGTTAATCTCAGGAGTACATTTTAGAGTGTGTGTATATATATATATATATATGTTGAGATTGAGAAATTCTTGAAATATCCAGTTAGACATGTCTGATGGAAAGTTTGTGACTCAGGGCTAGAATCAGGAAAGAGACTAGGATGGTGTGTGTGGATGTGGAAGACATGCACGGAGAGGATAATTGAATGCATTTGAACTAGAGAAATCCCTAGAGACAAATAATAGGAAACTAAGTGAAGAGATCTTTAAACTCTAGTATTCTAAGTGAAAATGACTTGAACATAAATTTAAACTAATCAGTTTTGTTTAGGGTGAATGCTGACTGTGAATGACCCTTTAATTTGAAAGATCACTTGATAGCTTCAAAATGTGTTTGATGACTTATTATCACTGATCCCCAAAGAAATCAAACTGAAACTGTAATTTCTTAATGTTAGAATTTGATGGTTTGTTTTGACATTATCTTTGCTATGGTGTCCCCATGAGTTTGTTTTTCAATATAATTTATGTACTCATTATTCTCTAGAGTGAAGAAAATTCTCTATTTATATGGTATATCTAATTTTTATAAGTTTTATTTTTCTAATTTGTAAGTATATTTTAGTTTGCTGATAAATATATACCTACTGAAAAAATGACATATGCCTGCCCAGATTATATCTTTGAGAAAAAATTAAATATTGGATCAAATTTCCCATTATATCAAATCTAAATTCACTAGTGGACAGAGCTAAGAAAATAGTGACAGGAAGAAAATTTCCTTTGCCTAATCCCCTGCTGGATCTCTCTTCCCGCTCCCCCCCCATAACCAAACAACACAACTCTTCTAAACAGATCTAGAAAATGCACTTGATGGAATCCTGACTGGTAAATCTAAGAAAAACTCATAATGTATTGTTGTCAACCTAAATTGTCATCTGGAGAGAGGAATAGGATCTGGCCAGGAGCATACCTCATGGAGCATTCTGGCTCAGATAGAGGTTGTGCATCTGGGAAAGAAGAGGTTCCATGTCCAGCATGGAAAGGTCTAAACTTATGTAGGGTGCATGAACAGGTGCCAAGTGACCCTCACCACCCAGCTTCATGTCACAAATGCAGGTATAGAGAAGATTTCTATGCCTAAGAGTGGAAATGCAGGGTAAAGAGCCAAGATAGACTCTATCCCGAATACTGAATAAGAAGAATGTTCAGAAGCAAAAAGGCAAGTAAAGATCAGGATTCAGTCCCACCTTTTATCTCAGTCTGAAGCTTGAAGAGGAATAACCAAAGAAGGAAGCTGAAACCAAAGGGAAACTTACTAGTAGTTCTGTCACTGAACCATCAGAACTATCCAGTTGATTTAAAGGGGTTCATTCTGTTAGAAATGTAGGACAGGAACTTGCAGAGCTTAGACCAGTGGGGCAATAGATACCCCTTGATAAGACCACTTTGGGAGCATAGAGAGCTTGTAGATCCCTAGACTGAACTGTCCTTGAGAGCTTGGGGTTAGCACAGTATTCAGTAATTCCAAGAAAACAGCAGCAAAACCAGTCCAAAAGTGTACTGAACCTTGTGCTAAATCAAGTCTGAAATTAGAGTATGATGGAAAAGAGAGCAAACTAAAACTAAATTCACAATAAACAATCTATTATGGTGACAGAGATGCTCAAACTACCAAACAAGGAGAAGAGAATGACTTGAAAACATCTACAAGAAATACCACATCAACCCATCACAGAGACAATTAAGTTAGAATTACCAGAAAGAATAAATCAGAAGTGTTAATTTTTGCAAATAATTGAAATGAGAAAAAAATAACTAAAGAAATGAGAACTATGGAAGAATAGGATTGGAAAGGGAAGGGAAGAGGAATACACTGAGGTTGGGAAAAAGAGGAAGAGGACCATAAAAGAAAATTATATTACATAATTGAGCACATAAAAGTATAAATCTTGGCAAATAATTCTTTTTTTGGGTGGAGAGTGGTTGACATTTCAATCTCACTCTCTTCTGACCTTATCTAAGTAGGGAAAAGCATATACACAGAATTGTTTTTGTTGGTCCTAGAAGGCAGAACTAAAAATAATTTTATGGAAGTTGGTAGAAATGCAAGGGGGAACTTCCTAATAATCAGAATTATCCCATATTTAAGTAGTAATAGGTTCTTCTCACTAAAGGTCTTCAAGTAAAGGCTAGCTGAATGCTTGTTAATAATACTATAGAAGCATTTTTCTACCCAGATAGGTTTTGGGACACATAGCCATTGAGAACTGCCCAATTTTGAAATTTTATGACTCCAAAGCACAACTTAGATTCATATATTATGTATATATATATATATATGTGTGTGTGTGTGTGTGTGTGTGTGTGTGTGTGTGTGTGTGTGTATGTGTGTATGTATGTATGTGTATATATATGTATGTTTATGTGTATGTATATATGTGTGTTTATGGGTATGGATATGAAAATTATTTGTCTTTACCCTT
The DNA here is from genome assembly GCF_037893015.1 of Macrotis lagotis. Classification (NCBI taxonomy): domain Eukaryota; kingdom Metazoa; phylum Chordata; class Mammalia; order Peramelemorphia; family Peramelidae; genus Macrotis; species Macrotis lagotis. The sequence goes on from NC_133658.1 coordinate 367,476,786, forward strand.
GTTTACTCTATTCCTCATGTTGCTTCTCTGCAAATAAGTATCTATTTATCTTCTCTAAGGTTTTGTTCAAGAATTGTTGACTCCAAAGCATCTTTTCTGGTCAACATCATTTTAGCCTAAAGCAAACTTTGTTAATTTTTCTTGTTTAGTATTCACTTTGCATATAATATGTTTCATTGCTTTCATTTTGAAGTTATCTTCTGTGTTTGAGAATTTTGTAAACTCCTAGAGGTCAGGACATGTTACTTATTTCAATTCAACAAATGTTTCTTATGAATTCATTATGAACTATGTGTTAAGGGATGCAAAAACAATTAACAAAACCATTCTGGCTATCAAATATTTACTTCTTGTTAGAGTGTATACCAAGTACATGGAAAGAATATGATTATTGTGTAAAAGACAGACTGATGTATTAAAAAGAGCACTGGACTAGGAATCAGAAGTTTTGTGTTTGCCACATTTTGCAACTCATTAGTTTTGTGTTTTTATAACAGTTAGCCACTTCTCTTGTTCTCATCTTCATAGATAATAGGGTTGTAATGGAACTTAGAAATCATTTAAACCTCCATATTTGTTTTACACATGAGGAAACTAAGAACTAGAGGAAATGTGATCTCATTAATTCTCAATGTGTTTAAAATAAAGGGATTGAACTAGAGGATTTTAAAGATCACTCCCAATGCTAACATCTTATAGAGATGGAAAGATTGCTTCAATTTTTTTTGTCTACTTGTTTAGCACTCAGCACAGGACAGAACACACATTTCATGATTCATAAAAACTTATTGAATGAACTTGAATTCCCCACCCATGATTTGTCACAATAGTCCTCTTATTAATGAAACATGTATTTAGGAGTCCAGGTATCTTGCAGTCCTAGATTATAGTTCTTGTACAATCAGAATTGCATCTTTTATTCAGTTTTAGAACTTTGGCAGGTTTGTAGAAATGACTTCCATTTGATAATCCTGTATATTTCAAGGTTTGCAAAGCTTTTTACTCACAATAATCCTATGAAGTAGTTATTATAAGTATTATTATTTTCATTTCACAAATGAACAAGCTAAGATTCAGTATCTTGTGCAAGGTCACCTAGCTAGTAATGCATGTTTTGTGGCACTAAGTCCATTGCTTGTCCCATATCATCATCTTGTCTTACTTAGCTTTCAAATTAAAAAAGATTAAAAATCATTAAATATATGGATGCTAGAAATGTCACATGAGGAATACCTGCTTAGACTTTCAGAACTTGTATTGAAAAAGTAGAATCTTGTTCAGGAGAGAATTGGTGATCAAATGGGAAATAATCTCTCTAGGTTACTGGCTTGAATGAACACCTTAGGAAAGCCCAATTAAAAGTCATTCTTGTATATAAGCATATCTATTGAGGATCAAGATGAGAAATTTTGTTTCTACCATTTTTTAAAAAGAGTAGATGTATAATACTATATTTATATAACACATTAGTGGTTAGGAAACTGGGTTGTAGGAAGGTAAAGTGTGTCTGAAAGGGGCACATTTCATAAAGAGCATCTAGAAACAAGGGTATTCACAGAAAGGTAGCCAAGACAATGAGGAGATTGGCAACTATTCAGTACTATGAATTTGGTTCTTGAACACAGTCTTCAGGTAAAGGGAAGTTTATTTTTTTAAAATATTTTAATGATAATAACATTTATTATTATGTGTAAAACAAAATGTTTAATGCTTGCAATTTTTATCTAATTTAGTCCTCATGGCAATCCTGGGAGGTAGATGGTATTATTATTTCTCTTTTACAGATGAGGAAACTGAGGCAAATAGAAGTTAGGTGACTTTTCCAAGGTTTTAAGCTATTAAATGTTTGAGTCTGCATTTGAATGCAGATCTTCCTGACTTCAGATCCAGTACTCTGTCCATGTGCCTGGTAGTTGCCCTTAGAAGGAATGAAGTTGGCTTATTTCTACTAGGCTTTTTTATCATAGATTCTATCCTTACTGAAACACTTACTGAAACAGAGAAGGGACTAAGTATTGTCACAGTTTCTCAATAGTTAGTAGGAAGGAATCATGACCTTATTTGCTATCCTGCATTTACCTCCCAAAGCCCCTGCCTATTTAGGATCCAGTGGGAAGAGACATAGAGATATATAGAGATACATGTAAGAAAAATATCTCTTCAGAAAATAGACAATTCTACAATGCTATTCCCAAGACTGGAGAGTCATTTAAGTCTTATTTTCATTATGTATGGGAACAATCATGAATATGTAAAGCAGGAATTCTTAATATCTTTTGTGTCATGAACTCTAGTGGAAATCTGGCAAAGTCTGTGAATCCTTTCTTGAAATAATATTTTAAATGCATAAAACAAAAGGCACATAATTACAAAGGAAACTCATTGCTTTAACATTTTAAGTTGTTTTTCAATCAATAAAAAGTTCATTTCCCTCTTTGCTACTGTTTCCTAAATGAAAATTAAAGAAAACTGAAGGATTTTAAATGAATATGGACAGTCAAACAAAACAAGTTCAATATTGACCCTGTAAATATATGTGTTTATACACATATATGGATATATATATGCATGCATATATGTATACATACATACATATATATGTATAAAATTCCTCTCTCTGTCCATAATCACTTCATCAAGAGGTAGGCTACATATTTGCTTATGAGTCCTTTGGAATTAAAATTGATCTTTGTAATGATAGGCATTTTTTCAGTCTTTCAATCTTATTTGTTTTTACCATGGGAAACCAATCATATTAAATAATTCTATATACATATAAACAGATATAACTTTGTTATATATGCATAAAGCACATGTATATGCCCATATACACACATATTTGCATATATATGCATGCATGCATACCTGAAAATTCATCGACTCCCAGAGTAGAAACCTCTGTGTTAATAGTGTCAAATTTATTTTGACTAGTTCAATATATTGTCATCAGTATTGATCTTTCCTCTTTAAAAAACACCACTACTGGAGTGGTTAGGTGGTGCAGTGGATAGAGCATGGACCCTAGAGTCAGGAGTACCTGAGTTCAAATTTGCCCTCAGACACCTAATAATTACCTAGCTGTGTGGCCTTGGGCAAGTTGCTTAACCTCTTTGTGTTGCAAACAACAACAACAAAAACCTAAAAAAGAAATACCACTACTATACAGTTTTGTCAATCTCTAAAACATCTGCTGCTGTCTTTCACCTCAGTGCTGAATCAGATTTATGCTCCATGACTACTGACCATGGTGCTGACTGATTTTCTTATGTGTTAGCATATATTATCCATTGAAGAAACTAAGTAGGGAGAAGAAAAAACTTGAATGATGAGAGTGTATTGTGTTGTGGTGTGGTGTGTGGTGTGGTGGTGGTAGTGGTGGTGGTGGTGGTAGTGGTGTGTGTGTGTGTGTGTGTGTGTGTGTGTGTGTGTGTGTGTGTACAGGTAATTGATTAACCTATAATTTCTTTCAAGGACCTGAAAGACTTTCTTATGGAGGAAGGATAGACTTATTCTGCTTTCCCCAAAGGGAAGAGCAAGAGAAATAAAGATAAATTGAAGAAGGAAAGATTTGAGGTCCAAGTTAGGAATTCCCTCCCTAAAATTAAAGTTCTCTACTTTCCTTCTCTCAATGAAATTGATACAAATTGGGCAATTATTCTGTAGTAGTTATTGTTTCTCCCATTAGAATGTAAAGTTTTAGAGGGCAAAGACTGTTTTTGTTTTTCATTTGAACCCCCATTAGTACAGTGTCTGGAACTGTTAGCAGCACCAGAAGTAACACCAACAATAATAACTAATGTATGTAATGCTGTAAGATTTCAAAGCACAGATAAATAAATAGTCTCATAACAATTATATATATAACTATTATTATCCCCCTTTTACAGATTTTCAAATCATAATTTTCCTGGGGACACACAGCTAGTAAGTATCTGAAGTAGGATTCAAACTTAGTTCTTTCAGATTCCAAGGCCCACTTTCTATCCACTGTACTATTTAGTTACCTAGTCATTTCTACAGAAAGTTCTCTAGAAAGGAAAAAGAATACCTTAAGTAGTGCTTTAAGTTTGTGGCTATTCTAAGAGCTGTTCAGCAGATAAATGACTTCAGTGTTGTCAGGGGAACACTTTTCACTAATATTAAACTCAATTTTAAACATTTCAATTTTTCATGGCTTTGAAATTATATAATGTAGTAAACTACCAATAACTTGTATTTTAAGAGCCTACAAATCAGATACTAAGGTATATTGAAAGTTGCATACATCAGAAAAAAGAAAAGAAAAACAATGCTTCCTATTCTTGACTTAGTCATGATTTTAGAGACAGAATTTAATTTGTGTGTATGGACTGATTTTCTATGAATGCAGGGATATAAACAAAACTATGAAATTATTTTTAGTGATGGTCAATTTAAATAATAACAAATAATAACATTCTCATGTCACATTTTAAGATTACAGGTCAGAAAAAATTGACCTAGAGACATAAAATACCAACCTCAAGGTTGCTTGTAAAAGTCAGGATTCAAACAGGAGTTTCTTAAGTCTAAGAGAATGTACTATCATGAGTCCATCCGTCATCTATTCAGTTACCAAAATGATTTTCCTAAAGTACCAATCTGATTATTTTATCCCATATCAATAAACTCCAGTGAGTCCCTATTACTTCTAAGATAAAATATAAAAATAATTGTTAGGTTTTTAAAATATTTCTTAACCTAGTCCTCTTTTTACCTTTTTAAACTTCTTTTAGCTTTTCTCTTCTCCATATTATGAACCAGTGACATTGGCTTCCATCTTTTCTTTTGTCAAGATCCTCCATATCCCAACTCTATACTTTTTTTATTGATTATTTTCCATGTCTGGAATGATCTCCTTTCTTACCTTCACCCCTTAGTATCCCTCAATTCCTTCAAGACTTTGGTAAAAATTAAACCTTTTTCAAGACTTTCTCTGTTCCCCCTTAATGTTTGTGCTTTTTCTCTATAAATACCTCCATTTTGACTTCAATGCATCTTGAATGTATATAGTTATTTTTTGTTGTCTTGCCCATTAGAATATTAATGAACTCTGTGAAAGCTGAGACCATTTTGACCTTTATTTGTGTCCACATGTGTCATGGGAAAAGAACATAAAGGAGGCCCATGTTACTGGATGATAGAGATCATGGAGAAGAGAAATATATAAGAATGTCGACAAGGTAAAAGGGAGGTAGATGTTAAAGACTTTAGAACCCAAACAGTTGATTTTATGTTTTACATTTATATGGAGCACAGATTCTGGCACATAGTGTGCTTAATAAAATGCTTATTGATTAATTGATGAAGTAGTTGGTTGAATGAATAAATAAATGATAAACTAGGTAGCAAGTTCTTATGAAAATTCAACTTGAAGTTCATATTCCATCTTCCATGGTATTGCTTTCTTTTACCAGTATTCTTTCCTCTCTTTCATAAGTGATAATATCATATATAGTATGTATATGTGCATTTGTTTATAAATAAGAAACCCTTTATTAAGTATATCTGGGGTCAGCAAAATTCCTCTCCCTCAGTTCAAATCTGGCCTCAGACATTTTCTAGTTGTATGATCATGAGCACATCACTTAACTCTGCCTGTTTCCTCAACTATAAAATGAACTAGATATATAAATGGTAAAACATGCCAGTTATGGTGAATGTTTGTGCTGTTGTGTATGGTGTGTGTGGTATGTATGTGTGGTATGTGTATGGAATATGTATGGGATGTGATATACATGTGTATACATGTGATGGATGATATATGTGTAGTGTGTGTTTGGTTTGTGTGGTGTGCATAGCTTGTGTAATGTGTGTGTTGTGTATGTTGTGTGTGTTTTATTTGTGTGTGTGTATGTGTATGTGTGCATATGGTGTATTATTCAATAAATTTTTTATTAAGCACTTGTCACTGTTTCTGGAGGTACAAAGAAAGCCAAAATACAATGTTTGCTGTCCAGGTGCTTACAGTATAAGATGGGGTAGGGAGAAACACAACGATACAAATGATTATGTCAAAATAAATTATATGCAATATAAAACAGCAGAGGGAAGAATGCTTGAATGAAAAGGGATTGGACTGGCTTCTTGTAGTGGTGGGAAGGTACTTAGGACTTGAAGGAAAGTCAGGAAGACTGAGAACAAAGACGATTCTATACATTTGGGATACAGTGAAATTGACTGGAGTCAGGAGACAGTGTCTTGAATGAGCAATAGTAAGGGGGACAGTGTCATTGAAAGAGAGACGGGGAGAGAATGGGAGAGAAACAGAGACACACACACAGACAGACAGACAGATAGACACAGGGACAGAGAGATACAGACAGAAAGAGAAAAAGACAAAGAGACAGAAAGAGACAGACAGAAGACAGTGTGTGTGTGAGAGAGAGAGAGAGACAGAAAAAGAGACAGAGATAAAGAGATAGAGACAGAAAAAGAAATAAGAGTTACTGAGGCAGAGATATAGACAGATATTCAGACAGAGAGAAATAGACATACAGAGACACAAAGACAGACAGACACACAGAGAGACATAGAGAAAAAGACAGAGATACTGAGAGACAGAGAGACAGAAACAAAGAGACAGACAGAGATACAAAGAGAAAGAGATAAAGACATACACCTTCCTCCCCAGATTAAAAAGGTGTGTTTGTGTGTGTGTGTGTGTGTGTGTGTGTGTGTGTGTGTGTGTGTGTGTGTGTGTGTATGTGTGTTGGGGGGAGGAATGATGAAGGACTTTGACTGTCAAACAGAGGATTTTATATTTGGTCTTGAAGATGATTCTCAAGCTATTGGAGTTTATTAAGTACAGGAGTAGTGCTGGTGGTGATGGTGGTGATATGGTCAGGCCATATTATCATTCAGGAAGATCCCTCTGGCAGTTGAATGCAGGATGGATTAGGGGAAGGAGGACCTCCCTTGTGGCAAGGAGAGAGTAAAAGTCTTTTTAAAAAATTTATTTATTTATTTTTGAATTTTTCAAATTTCCCCCTAATTTCATTTTCCTCTCCCCAGCCCCCCCAGAAGGCAGTCTGTTAATCTTTATATTGGTATACATTGATATAAATTGAATGTGTTGAGAGAGAAATCATATCCTTAAGGAAAAAAATAAAAGAAAAAAATTACATTAAAAAGATTATGTTTTTTTTAAAATTAAAGGTAATAGTCTTTGGTCTTTGATCAAACTCCACGATTCTTTCTCTGGATACAAATGGTATTTGCCATTGCAGATACAGAGAGAGTATAAGTCTTAAGAGAATGTACTATTATGAGTCCATCCATCCTTTATTAAGGTATCAAAATGATCTTCCTAAAGTACCAGTCTGATTATTTATTATCTTTATTATTTATTATTATCATCCCATATTCAATAAACTCCAGTGAGTCCCTATTACTTCTAAGATCAAATGTAAAAATAATTGTTTGGTTTTTAAAGTCTATCAGTCAATTGCAATAATCCAGGTGTTAGGTGATAAGGACCTGTATTAGGATGATGGTAATATCAGAGAAGAGAAGGAAACATACATAAGAGATGTTACCATTGTAAAATGGACAGATCTTGGCAAAAGATTTTATAAGGATAACACCTAGGTTGTGAGTGGGGATAGTTGCACCCTTGACAATAGTAGTGAAGCCAGGAAGAGGAAAAACTTTAGTGGAAAAGATGAGTTCACTTTGGGGTATGCTGAGTTTGAGATATCTATAGGACATCCAGTTCATGATGTACAATAGTAAATATGAGTCTAAAGGTTAGAAAATAAATCTGAAAGTATTCTGCATAGAGATGATAATAAAAATCATGAGAATTGATAAGACTATTATATGAAATCCATTAGAGGAAGAAAGGTGAAAGGCCTAGGACAGAGTCCCATGGAATACTCATGGTTAGTGGACATGACCTGTATGAATATCCAGCAAAGGAGGTTGAGAAGGGGTTAGATAGATAGGCACAAAACTAAACATAACATAAAAAAAGCATAATATCAAAAACCTAGAGAAGAGAATGTCAAGGAGAAGAGGGCCATCAACCAGTGTCAAAGGCTGTATAAACAAAAAGAAAGGTAAAGTTTGAAAAAAGCCATTAGATACAACATTTAAGAGATTGTTAAATAACTTCAAGGAGTCTAGTTTTAAATAAATAATGAAATTAGAAGTGAAATTATAGAGAATTAAGGGGGGAAACGAGAAGAAAGGAAGTAGAGGGCTTTCAGTGATGCTTCTGCTCTATAAGAAATTATGAAGGGGAAAGCTTCCGAGTAAAAGAAACCCTGGAAATACTTAAATGGATTGATGCTATGTGAAGTAGGCAGAACTAGAAGAGCACATTAACAGCAATATGGTCAGGATGATCAACTCGTAATGACTTAGTTAACTCTGCTCAATACAATGAACCAAGGCAATTCCAAAGGACTCATGATGAAAAATGCTATCCATCTTCAGAGAGAAGGAACTAATGAACACTGAATGTAGATTAAAGGCTATTTTCATCATATGTTTTGTTTTTGCTTTTTATTTTTTTGTGCATCATGGCTAATATGGAAATATATTTTAAATGATTTCATTTGCATATTCAGTATCAAATTGTTTACCTTCTCAAGGTAGGGAGAAAGGATGAAGGAGGAAATTATTAGGAATTGAAATTTTTAACAGAAAATATTAAAAGTAAATGCATTAATTTTTTAAAAGTATGAATATATGGAATAAATTGAACCTTTATGCACAATTTTTTTCCTCATAACTCTGTGAAATGACAATTATTATGAAAGGCAGCCTGGAACAGTGGAAAGAGTGCTGGATTTAAAGTCAAAGGTAATAGACTCAGATTGTACATCAAAAACTTTAGTTCTTTGATCCTTGGAAAACTACCTACCTCTTGGGGTTATTGTTAGGCTAAAATGATACAATACATTATTCTATTTTGAAAACCTTAAACCTTAACGTAAGGTTATTAGTTTCTCAATTGTGACAATAGGAGACACTGAGTCCAAGAGTTAAATGACCTATTGAAGGTCATGAAGCTGCATGTCAGAGTAAGGGTGAAAATCCAAATTTCATGCATCCAAGTCTAACATTTTTCACAATAATAAAAAAATTAAAATAAGTAAAGTTTATTGAGAAGAGAGAGATAGGATAGGATAACTTGATTTGTAACTTGTCCAAATTCAAATGATAGTAAGTTATGCATTTATGAATTTCTATTGTAAATATAATGTAATTCTTATTAGGAATTAGAATTCATCATAGTATTTTTCAGTATTTTAAAGTAATTTACATATATCTATGAGAGATACACATGAATTTTTATAATTTGTCCAAATCAAGTCTCACCTGAAATATACTTAGACATATTTTTTTAGAAATAATAAATGGTAACCAATTGTTTTCATTGTAGATCTCATTCCTGTTCCCCCATATCATTTTAAAATACATATTCGACACTGTAGTTCAATATCAGTAGTTGTCTCTATGTAATTATGCACCCACTTGCAATCATTCTTGTCACAAAATGTCAAGAAGCAGAAACCTTTAATAACAGATTGAACCCAGTCTAATGAAATTTCTTATTTATAGTGATAGTCTGCTAGTGAAATAATGAGATACTCCTGTGAAGTCTGCTATTGCTCCCTCTTGGAGGTCTAAGTGTCTCCTAGCCTGTAACCATATCCATATTTTGTAGAGGGCAAAAGATTTCCAGAGCCCTTGAAATGAAAAGTTCCTTTTTTGATTTAGTCAATTTTTTTTCCCCTGAATTATTTTTCAATCAACCATAGTAGTCAAGTTAAGCACATTTAGGACATAGCCTATCACAGAAGACTGGGTTTTCTTGTATCCTAAAAAAAAAGTGACACTGCCCCCTGTAATGCTGGCTTGTGTTGATTTCAAAGATTCACAGAACATTTGAATTGTTAAGAATATTAGAGAAAATTTATTCCACTTTGAATAGGATTACTATCTATAACATTCTTCACAACTGGTAATCCAGCCTCTGCTTCATGTAAAAGGACTTTGGAATCAGAGAATTGGGGCTTCAAAAGCTTTGGCTCTAATATATACTACTTATGTGACCTCAGACTAGTTTCTTAACCTTGTGGAATTCAGTTTCCTCATATAAAAGGAAAAAAGAATTGGATTCAATGATTTTTAAAACTGTTTCAAGCTTTAAATCCCATGAAAACCATGATATCCTGTGATGAGAAATTCATCCATTCTACTCTTTTCCCATCAATAACCAACATAATTGTCACCATTAAAAATAAAAAAAAGTATATTCCATTTTCTAGACTGGATAGGTAAAGGAAAGAATAAAAATAAATCTAATGATAATTTATCTTTAGAGGTAAAAACCTGGCATTCAGTTTAACTATTCAAGGTCATCTACATTACAAATGAAATGATGAAAAACAAACAAGGTATTTGGATCAGAAAATAACTTTACTAATGCTGAACTACAGTAAATATGTCTAAATATGTCAGTTGTTATCCTTGACAGTTTAGTGTTTTTTTTTTCCTTTAAAGAATTCTACTTTTCATTCCTATTGAGATGCAATACCTGACACATTCACTGACTCCATTAATTTCGAGGATGTTATAAATAAAATTCCCAGGGTGGAAGTATTGTTGTCCTCACATCATATAAACCACAGGAAAACTGAAAAGATTGCCAGCGAAGGAAACAAAGGTGTGTTTGCTTAGCTGATGTTTATGGCATTTTCTAAATCTTTCCTGTTAATTCTTTGTCCTCATTTATATCTTTGTTTTTGCTGGTGAGATTTTTGAGTAAAATGGGTGTTTTTGTTTCACTTTATATTTTCAAAGAAAAAAATGAGCAAAAGGTAACAGACCTAGATTAATTTACTCTGAAATGAATACTGAGGGAAGAAGGGCTGATTGATCTATCACTATTTAATAGCTTCTTTTTAGTCTCTTTCTTATTTCTTCAACTTATTTTTTTAAAAACCACTGACCTATATTTATAAGAAAGGCTCTTTCAGAAGGTATTTAACAAGATATGGGAGTATGACATAAAAAAGAAGACGAAAAACAATTTAAAAAGGGGAAGGAAGAAAAATGAGAGACTTAGAAAATGTTATTTGTTAAACATTGAACTCCTGAAAAATTTCATGTGACCCTCACTGTGAAGTGTTTTGAAGTGATGCATAGTACTGCATATATTCAATTTATAGTCTATGTTTGAGTAATATCTCTCTCTTTCTCTCTCTCTCTCTCTCTCACACACACACACACACAAACCTGTTATATAATCTAGTTTTTAATAGTATGAACCACCCAGAAATATTTCTTCACAGAATTTTCATGTCAAAAACCCTGAAGCTAAGTCCTCTTGTTATATCTCTGAGAACACTTCCCAAACCTTTCTTTTGCTATTATTATGTCCATTGTGGACATAGGAATGAAAGGAAAGTCTTGGTGTATTTGGTGTTTTCATAATATGAATGTTAGGCAAAGAAAGTGAATGAGAAATTCCTAGGCTATGTGGAACACAACATTTGAGAAGGCAGAACAAATCCCTGCCACTCATCTTTGATGCACAATTTACAATTCTGTATCCAAGAACTAGTAGTTGTGGAAAATAAAGTGATTCTTCTTTTGTAATAATAATAATAGTAAAAGAAGGATCATACCATGTGAGGTAGCTAGCCAAGAATCTATTAGGAAATACGGTTTGGTGACAAATGAACTGAATTAAGCTTAAAGAGTCTGGAATCCAATCCCAAATACTGTTATTTACTTTCTTTGTGGTTTAGCATGAGATATTTTACCTTTGTGAGTCTTAGACTTTTAATATGTAAACCATAAAAGTTGGAAGAGATTATTTCTAAAGTCCCTTCCCCAACAAAATCCCCAGATGCTAAAATAGATTTGGTTGTGTCATGAAGTGATGAGTCCCCCATCAATGGACGTATTCAAGTAGAGGATGGAAGAATAAATATGTCGTAAGGTATAGGATGGGGATTCTGGTTTTTGGTAACAGTTGGACTAAATTATTTTTGAAATTCTTTCAAACTCTGACGTTCTGAGTTCTTGTGATTTTGTGACCTTACTTCCCCTCTCCCACGCGCCCGCAGCCAAGCTAGAGTGAAAGTCTCTTCTTACCCCCAAGCTTCCTCAGTCCCCTAACCTGTCAATAGCCTAGAAAACTGAACCACACCATTAGTCGCCAGAGGGCGCCACGTGCTTACGTACCAAGGCAGACACTTGGAAGTTAAGAAGCTAGATGGCAAAGGCAGTGCCCGCGTGTACTGCATCCTGGGCAAAGCGGATCACCAGGTGAAGATGAAACGAACAGCACTTGGTCAGGTCTCTCAGAGCGTGCAGTCTGCGCTTCCCAGAGTGTGAGCCCTACTTCGCAAAGGTTTGTGAACAACCACTCCGCAGGGACTCTCCAGTGGGCTGGTGCATCCCTCACCCCGCTTTGTTGGTCGTTGATAGGGTACTTTAGTAAGGTTATGTATGTTTGCTTGGCTTTGTGTCCTATTGCTGTTGGGGTTGTGCCGGCCAGGGGTAGGATATTTTCGGAGGACTCTGTGTGCGTGCATGCGTGTGTGTGTGTGTGTGTGTTTGTGTGTTTATGTGTGTTTGTGTGTGTGTTTGTGTGTGTGCGTGCGTGCTTGCGTGTTTGTGTGTGTGTGTGTGTGTGTGTGTGTGTGTGTGTGTGTGTGTGTGTGTGTTTCATCTAACGGCGAAGTCTGTAATCCTGGAATGGGTGGTTTTGTTTCTTTGTGTGTCCCGGAGAGTCCTGCCCGATGTAGCATCTAAAAGTCCAGTCCAGAGAGGCGTTCCCAGTCTCCAAGTTGACAATGTGGGGTAAATGCATCAGGGAGGGCGGGGGTGGGGTTCTCTCCACCTGGAGAGAGTGGGTTTGAAATTAAGTTGAGGGAAGAGTTTCCAAAATCCTCTTCTTTGTGCCCAAGGAAGCCAGTCCCGAGTCAGAGGGAAAGGAGTGGGTTGGAGAGCTGGAAGGGGAGGGGAGAAGGAGGGCCCGGGAGTCCGCCCTCCGTGGGATGCGGCCCTTGGGGAAGGTACCGGGGGTGGAGGGTGGGGGTATGGGCAGAACCCATCAGAAGACAGGTCCCATTCGTTAGCTCCTGGTCCTTTTCAGGAAGCCTATCGTGCTGCGGAAAGCTCCCTGGCCCCCCCAGATTGGAGAGGTGTTGCAGAGCCGAGGTGGAGGGTCCCGATTTCCTGGCTGTAGTGCGGTCCAGTACGAAGCACAACCCGAGGGGCCCAGCTGTGACCCGGCCGCAGGGCGAAGGCGGGAAGAGCTTCCCTAAGGCCACAGACTCCCCGCAGAGTTTTGACCAGTCTTGGAGGGCATCACCCACCCAGAAGCTGAGAGAGGTCAGGCTCGGACCTCAAAGCTACTTGACAACCGAGAGCAGCCAAGGTTTGAGTCGAGTCCTTCCCGACATCTCGTTTTTTATTATCAGGACTAAGGGCACTGGGGAGACGTAAGGAAAAACAGAATTGTGTGTGTGGGGGTGGGGGGCTTAATGCCTCATTTTCATAGTCTCTGGGGAACTTTCCCTTGGTTGTCTCTTGAGATGAAGAAATCCCAGGTCCCGGAATAATAGTTTTTCCTATTGGTGAAAGGTCTAGCTCCTTGGGCTCTATTTCTAGTGAAACATACAAAGTGCATCCTGGCACTCTCCTCCCTAAATCTAAGGGGTTCCAGACTGGGTGAAACTGGAAAGGGGAGCAAGGCTTCTTTACTGCCCATATTTCACCTGCTCCTTCTTCCTCCTGGCCACCCAATCTCAGACTAAGAAGTTTATTTAAGGAGCATCTGGGGATCAAAAGTCATTTCCACTCCTCTTAATTGAATCTGGAAATTGAAAATGGAGACCTGACTTATTTTTTGAACTTCTGATCCAGACCCAAGGCCTTTGATTAGCCTCTGTTTGAGTTTGGTATTAGATCTGAAGCTACTAGGCAGGAGACAGACTGCTTTTTCAAGCTGAGGAAATCTTAGATTTACAGGTAGTCATAACTAGAGCATTCAGCTCCTTCAGAGAAGGAGCTCTAGATTTAATTCAGTTTAATTGTTAGAAAGATTAAAAAACTTGACTTTTAAAAAAGTCCTTAACACAAAATACCTTTGTTTGATTTGTTTCTAGAGCTAAGACAACTGTGAAATTAGCCAGCAAAGAAGTCCAGGGCTCTCCCAGTCCAGTAACAACATCAAGCATCCATCAGGAGGTCATATGGAGGATGTTAAACAACAAATAAAGGAACACTTCTTGGTGTGGATGTTGGAAAATTTTATTAGAAATCAAGTGTCATTTAATGTGACTAGCTTCAGTGGGACTGATGGGCCAGAGGAATGGAAACTAGATTCCTAGATTTTTTCTTTTCGTAGGATATTCACCTGACAAGCTCTCCTGTGTGGTGGGTATCTCTTTGTGGAGGAGACACAGACAGTGACAAGAGATCAGCCAAATACTGGAAAAGCTCATATTGGAATTGGAAAATGGAAATCTTCAGCAAATTCTAAGATGTCAAGGTAACTTTACTAGCACTCTTGTGGGACCCGGGTTCAATTCCTAACTGTATAATTTATTACCTATAGATCTTGGGCAAGTCACATCTGGACCTCAGTTTCCTCATTTTTAAAATTAGGAGATTCAATAGGTGAACGTGAAGTTCCCTTACAGCTCTAGTTCTTTGATTTTGTGACTTGGATTGTAAATTATAAATACCTATCCAAGAATCTGTTGCCAGTTGTTATTGGAATATAGACATTCATGTAAGGGAAGAAATTGTAATACAAGCTCTGGATCAATTTGGTCAATGATTTACAAAGGACTGATGGATGAGTAACCCTTGCAAGGGGCAGGAACTGAGAACACACTGAAACACACAATAGATTTTTCCCTCAGGAGACATAATGCCCTTGAATGAAACAACTATGGACAGAGGAGGGCTGGTGGTGGAAAGGGACTTCTCCTTCCGAATCCTTACTGCCTGCTTCCTCTCACTGTTGATCTTGTCTACACTTTTGGGAAACACATTGGTGTGTGCAGCTGTCATCAGGTTCCGCCACCTAAGGTCCAAGGTGACCAATTTCTTTGTCATCTCCTTGGCTGTTTCTGACCTCTTAGTAGCTGTCTTGGTCATGCCCTGGAAAGCTGTTGCAGAGATTGCAGGTTTCTGGCCCTTTGGCTCCTTTTGCAATATCTGGGTGGCATTTGATATCATGTGTTCCACAGCCTCCATTCTAAACCTCTGTGTCATCAGTGTTGATAGATATTGGGCTATCTCTAGTCCCTTTCGATATGAGAGAAAGATGACCCCCAAGGCAGCCTTCATCTTGATCAGTGTTGCTTGGACTTTGTCTGTATTGATTTCCTTCATTCCAGTGCAGCTGAATTGGCACAAGGCCAGACCCCTGAGCTCACCAGATGGGAATGTTAGTTCCCAAGGTGAGACAATGGACAATTGTGACTCTAGCCTGAGCAGGACATATGCCATCTCTTCTTCTCTCATTAGCTTTTACATCCCGGTGGCCATCATGATAGTAACATACACAAGAATCTACAGGATTGCACAGAAGCAAATACGACGAATCTCAGCTTTAGAGAGAGCAGCCGTGCATGCCAAGAACTGCCAGAATACCACAGGAAATGGAACAAATGTGGAATGTTCCCAGCCTGAAAGTTCCTTCAAGATGTCCTTTAAGAGAGAAACCAAAGTTTTAAAGACTCTGTCAGTGATAATGGGAGTGTTTGTATGCTGCTGGCTACCTTTTTTCATATTGAACTGCATGGTCCCCTTCTGTGAGACTGATATGCCTTCTGGGGAAACAAAGCCCTTCTGTATTGATTCGATTACCTTTGATGTTTTTGTGTGGTTTGGATGGGCAAATTCCTCACTGAACCCTATCATTTATGCCTTCAATGCTGACTTCCGCAAGGCATTTTCGACTCTCTTAGGATGCTACAGGCTCTGCCCCACTACTAACAATGCAGTAGAGACAGTTAGCATCAACAATAATGGGGCTGTGTTTTCAAGCCATCATGAGCCCAGGGGGTCTATTTCTAAGGATTGTAATCCGGTTTACCTGATTCCACAATCTGTTACCTCTCCACGAGACTCAAAGAAGGAAGAAGGTGGAGGATCAAAACCATTAGAAAAAACCTCTCCAGCTTTATCTGTCATTTTGGATTATGAAGTTGATGTATCTTTGGAAAAGATTAACCCTATCACACAGAATGGACAGCACAAGACCTGAACCGTAAGACAAATCATGCAAAATATGCTAGTCAAAACAAAAACAAAAATCTTACAAGATTCCCTTTTGTTTATTCTTGTTGAGAAACTAAACTATGGTGAGGTTTCATGCTCACAAAAGATCTGACTGCTGCTTGTACTCATTTGCAACTTTGTTTTATAACCCAGCTCATAATATTTTTGATTTGCAGGTATTTCTGTATAATTCATACTGAATGAAACAGAGACCCAAGAACAGGTCAGACAAGGAACACCTCATCATTTCTATAATTATTTATAGAAACTACTTTCTATCTTAGTGACTGAAAATAGGACAAGAAATCAAGATTGAACAGTAACGCTTAAAAAAAAATCACCACTCCCAGAAAGAAACAAGAGTGTTGAGTTTATCATGTATAAATAGGTGCTAACATGTTTCAAATTGAGTGTTCATATTGTAAAGTTAGGTAAATGCCTTCGTAAATTATTTCTGAAAAAAATGAGCCTTATAGTAAGAATGAATATTTTTAAGTTTGGGAGATGCTTTGTTAATACTGGTTTTATTTATTTATTGTTTCAAATGGCTATTTTTAATATGTTACAACAAATTTATCTTTATCTTATTTAAAAGTATTACCTGATGGGAGATTTCTGAGACCTCATGATTACATTTTTTTTGATCACTGACAGGTCAACATTTTAGTGTCAGTTAGTAATGAAGCTGTTGAGAAAAACCACACGTAGTTGGAATAAACTTGCTTGTGTATACCTCAAAAATTACAACAAAAGCTAAGAGGGAATAATGCTGAGTTGTGTAATTTCTTCTGAATTCATCAGAGATCACTACAGGATCAAATCTGACAAGGAAAAAAATGACAGCTCCTTTTTTTTTCTTCTAATAAGGATTTAAAAACAGACTGAATTGCTGCTATTCTTTTCATTACTTCCCCATTACAAAGAAATCTTAAGAAAACCATCAGCAGCTCTGTAAATACCTTCCACAGGAAAACCAACTTAAGAGGAACCTTGCTTCCTAGTTGAGATCTTAGCCCCTGGCAACAAGAAAGAATCAGACACTTGTATTTATGTAAAATAATTGACTTCTCAGTCTTTTCTTATTTCAAGTTTTAGCTATCTTTTTTTTTTTCTGGAACAAAACCAATGACTGATGATAGAAATGCATAGTGACTCTAATAAGTCTTGTTACCTACCACCTGTGTATTTACAACACGTATAGGTACAGAGCATACTCTGTGTGTTTTGCTTCTTTACCAAGGCCATATTCCTTTAACATACAGACTACTTTCCTATTTTACTTTTGAACCAGGAATCAAATCATTTTTTCAGCTTTATCCATGTTAATAGTCCATTGAACAAACAGCAGTGCCTCATTACCATCTGGGATTGAGATGTTTCTGGAGGGGGTGGCCAGGGAGTCCCACTATTTTCAGATGTGTGGCCAGCAGCAAAAAGTAACCGGGATTTCTTTTGTGGCTACAGATGCTTCCATTGTACTTTCAGCAAAATTCCTGCTTCTTTTATTCCTTCTGTACTGTAAAAAGCAACCTTTTTTGCAGCAACTTCCAGGTGATGGAATATCCTGTGTTCTCTAAGCTGGAAACTTGGTTCATAAATGCTTGACTGCATCATCTTTGGGAGGAATTGCTTAATGGAATACTGAGGGAGGGGGAAGTAAACATTTACTGAGAGAATATATCCTGCATCAGGTCTGTGTTATATATGTATTGTGAATGTTTTCCTAAGATTTTTTTTTTTGCTTGTATGCTTTCATACATATAATAAAATTATTTTGTGGACACAAATGGAAACAGAAGTATTTACATTTCATTTCTTAAAAACCATTGCTTGGGGGGCTTTCAGATTCAGACATCAGGAGAGAAAAAAATATAGCGTTTGCATTCAAGTAGCAGTCTGATGTAAGGGAATGGGTACTGGATCGGGATTCAGAGTGGATTCGATTGCATCTCAGTATTGGCATTTACGTTTCACATGACTCTGGTAAAGGAAACTTCAACTTCTGTGAATTTTATTTTCCCTTTATTTAGAATGTGCACACACTGCCCCAAGTCCCTTCATCTTAGGGTTGTTATGAGAAAGTACTTCTTTGTAAACTCTATGGTGATAGAAAAATCAGAGTTATTATTTTGATAAGTACATGGGTTTTTTTAAAGTAGAAATGTCTTCTTTTGGATGCTGTGCTACTGTTCAACACATATATTCAGAAGCAAAAAATGTGTGATTTCAAAAATATCTCCATGCTTTCAACTTTAGACGTTTTAATCATGTCTTTATTTTGCATCTTTGAAAAGGAACATTCTTTTGGGTTCTGGATATGATATCATAGATTTGAAAAGTTATTAAGGACTGTTTTGTTTTCAACTCAATTCATTTCAGTAAAGAGTAGTTAAAGAAGAATATGTTACAATGGAGGGAATGTAGGGGAAAAAAGCACTGACCAGGGAGTCAGAGCACCTGGGTTCAAATCCAGTTTACTACTTTGGAAACCTTGGACAAGTCACTTAATCTTAGGTTCCTCTTCTGTAAAATGAAGGCCTGTTTTTGACATACCTTCCAGTATTAGATCTTTGATTTCTGTCAAAAACATGCAAAGATCTATGATTGGTTCTGGGGGTACAGAGATAAAACAGAATCTAGTCTCTGCTTTTTAGTAGTTTATTATATAATACTACTTACAGTGGCATAAGGTATGTTTCTTTTTAATTCAAATACTTAACATCTATTCAGTGTTGATATCTATTGTTCAAGGTGGAGTAGTATTGTGTAGTGTGTGAACTAATACTCAGGAAACCTGAGTATTAGTTGTAGTCCCCCCTTTTAACCCTCTGTCACTTACCCCCCTCTCAGTTCCTAGCACTGTTTTAAACACAACAAACAAAAACTCAACCACTACCCTCAAGGAATTAGAATTCTAATGAGGAGATATTATGTTAACATAATATCTTTGTATGTTCAAGATATATTTGGTGTAAATGGTGGGTAATTTCAGAAAGAAGGCACTCTAATTTCTTCTTTTAAAAAATGCTTGTGGTTTGAATTACCATACTGTTTTAAGGTTTAATGGATCTCACTGGAACTTCTTGGCTTATGCAGCACTGGTGCTATTCTCATTTTCAAGTGAGGAAAATGATCTTCAAAGAATGGAAATGATTTATGGAATTAAACTAAAACAGAGGTTTAAAAGTCAGTGTTCCATATTCTAAGCTTCCTTTTCAATCTAAATATGCATATATTTAGTTGGATGTTTTTATTCTTTCCAAGAATACATGGATCATTCTGCTGGATTTATCAAGAAAACATCCTGCTAGAAAACATCCTTTGATGCTGCTGAAAATGCCCAGTCTTGTTAAGAAATCCTCTCCTGGGGCGGCTAGGTGTTGCAGTGGATAAAGCACCAGCTCTGGAGTCAGGAGTACCTAGGTTCAAATCCGGTCTCAAACACTTAATAATTACCTAGCTGTGTGGCCTTGGGCAAGCCACTTAACCCCATTTGCCTTGCAAAAACCAAAAAAAAAAAAACCCCAAAACAACAACAACAAAAAGAAATCCTCTCTTCATTCCCCCTCCCCCCCCACCCCTACCCCCAGTAATGGTGATGATTGATCAGTAGGTGAAATGAATTGAATGCTGGGCTCGTAAGCAGAGGATTAAGACTACCATTCTGAACATCATACAGGTGGTGTATTTTCAAATTCCCCATTTGTCTTCCTGGGCACTAGAAGAGAATACATATATTTGTAGTTTAGCACCCAGACTGTTTCATGATTTTCCTTTTAGCTATATTTCTTTTCCTGAGAACTTTGATTACCAGAAGTCAAGTTTCTTTTCTCAGTGTGAAACTGCATATTGGGGCAACTAAAGATGCTCTATAAATGATGTCATTTTCCAAGTGAGTAAAGGAAGTTAAAAAAAACAACACCCATCCTTCTTTGTGTGGAAATTATAAACCCAATTGAATGAATTACTTTGGTGAAGGAGCACAAAGTAAATGACATACCTAGACATTATATCAAACAATTGTTGGATTCAACACAATATCAAAGACACTAATTTTCTCCCTTGGCATATCAGATTGATAGATAAAATGCATCTTAGTAAATGTTAATTTCACTGAAAGAAGCCTCTAAAGAACTTAATTTTCAGCCCTAAAAGCAAAATTATAGTGTGACTTTCGTTTAACCTTTAACTACTCATTGCTCTGTCTTATTAATGCTAAGTCTAAGTAAAACACTTTACTAATATAGACATTTAATTTGAGGGGGGTTCCCCCACCTTTCTGAGAAAGGTCTTTTTTCCCTAATAATGAAACAGAGGAAAACTAAACTGGTAACTAAAATAACAGGAGACTGGCTAGAATTGATGGAGGCAAGAAGTTTAAGATTCAGCCAATCTGAGTTTTAATTATGGACTTCTCACTGCCTTTTCTCTGGGATTTATGTAGGGCATTGTGAGGCTCAAATGAAAAAAAATGCATGTAAAATGCTCTGCAAACCTTAGAGTGCTATGTAAATGCTATTTTATTAGCACTGAGTTATTATGATATTATTATTATTATTATTAGTCTCCAATCTGATGATGACTTCATTCCCCAAGTCTTCTGCATTTCTTCTGAATTTAATAGACATGTATATATACATACATATATACTTACACACACAACACACATATGTGACTATCTGGAGGGAACAAAACAAGGACATGCTGGGAAATATTTAATAAAGTTCAAGAGAAAATAAGGCAGGCACACTGACTTTTAAATTTAATCTGGATTATTAATGCTTTCTTAAGTCTAGCAGTCAACAAAAGAATAAACCAAGCCCTGATTTGAAGTGACTGGCAATTTCTGAGGTGTAAATGCTTACAATGAAAATTTAACAATCAATTTGTAAAGTCAGATTACATCTAGCTCCATATACCCATGGATATGAAGCAAGTCATTTAATTGCTTCATTTTAATTTTTCTCAATTGTATCATGGAAATGTTATAATTCTCCTATATTTTTTCTAACCCAGATCTCTATCTTAGAGATCTTAGAGCTTAGCAAAACCAACAATTGCTATACACTTCAGATTTATATAGCACATAGTAGAGCTTAATAAATGATTGCTGATTATCTTTTAATCTTCACAGTGAACTTGTAGGTTTTATGCAAGATATCCAAAAAATCTTAATTCTTTTTAAGGTTTCAATAAACTTAAAATTGATTTAAACCTGGTTGTGATACCCTATTTATGGACTAATTACTATATTCATAATATAGGATCTCTAGTCATACTTTTTTAAGAGATAAGGAAATTAAGAAGAGACATTATTACCCAAATCCACAGCTAGTAAATGGAAATGCCAACTTTGATCTATTGGCATTCAAATAATTTCTTTTGAGGTTTTTAAAGTCTTTTTGAAATACCTTTTGTCTTTGATATTGAAGCAATTTCCAAACATAATCCTTTCACGCTTAACATAAACATATATTGAAACTTTTCCTGAAATGAAGAAAAATAGTACAATGGACCCATAAATCTCACCTCTATAGTTTCCTACCTCTCTAATGAGTTAGAGAAAGGGTATAGCATTGTTTGTTTTCTAGAACTAAGATTGGATGTTTTAATGAGATTTTTATCTTAGGTATACTTTCACCTGCCACTGTCCAGTAGTCAGTGTATACCTATATAATAATGTTTACAATAACACTCTAATTAAAAATAAAATTAGTAATAATTTGTTACAACCAAATGTATACATATATACACATATATACACACATATATGTATATATATATATATATATATATATATATATATTCCATTCTTCAAATAGTCCAAATTAGAGATGTTTTATGGCACACTCACATGCCTATGTATGTGTTACCATGGTTATTTCTGTATAACTTGTTTTTCTTTCTAGCACTGAATCTTCCCATGTAACAAAGAAAACCAGTTAAAGAAATCCAACCATTATGACTATTTTTGTCAATGTACAAAATATTCTACTTCCATAGTCCTTTACCTCTCTTCCTAGAGTCCAAAAATAAACATACATGTTGTATAAATTATACACTACTTAGGATTGTCTCCTCTGAATTAGTGGTTAATAGATAGTTGCCTTTAACTCTCTAGCTCAGAAGTGTCTAACATGCTGCCCACAACTTTCTGTGAACTGAATCAATTTCAACTGTAATTGAGAAATATTTTAAAAAATAAACCAAAAATAAAATAAAACATTGATAACATTGCACTTTATAGTGGAGTCAATATACTGTCCATAGGGAATCTTTAAGTACTGATTAATGGCTTCTGTTTCAATTTGAGTTTGACATTATTATTCTAGATAACTTGGGCAGAACTGCATATAATTTTGGATTACTTAACTACCTTAAAGATTCACTCATTTTTGATTCACCATGATTTTTACTAACATGATGATGTGAAATTTGCCATACATGGGTCTCCTTAGAATCCCTGTGAATCATACTGACATGATGGACACAGGGGTTAATGACAAATTGAGATGTCCATTATGTTGACCAAAATCCTGTGTCTAGCTGTCAGTCATTTCTGCATTGTTGATCCTTTCATATCACAGCAAAGGCAATTTATTTGGTAATCCTCATGACTGGATCCCTCAGCAGGATGTCTCGGTAGGATACCTTAGGATTCCTTGCAGTTCTAATATTCTGTGATTTCAATTCAGAGAATAATCTGCTTCAGGCCCAAATTGTCCATTTCTACCAGAATTCTCTTTATTGCTGCCTCAAATCTGGATATACTTTATTGTTAGGAAACTGTTGAGGGAACAGGAAAGTTTATTGGAAGGTGCCAAGTATATTTTGAGGTTTATGTTTCTAGGAACATCCAGGAGAGCCCCTGTAGTTCAGTATCCTCTTTGCCATGAAATCTTTGGGAAGTTAGAAGCATGTGAAACCATGGGGTTTTCCTTTTCTATGCAAATGCTATAATACATATATGTGGGAAATGACTAATTTTTAAGTAGACTCACTGTTTTGAAACTATGTGGTATCTGTACTTGTGAGAAGCAAAGCATTCAAAATTATTAACCAATTAGAAAAGACTCCTGAAACACTCAGGTCATGAGATCATGGCTTGGGCAAGTAAGAAATACCAGAAAGACAGTTCTAAGTTGCAGAATCTCCAAACTGGATTGGAAGTCAGTTGTCCCTGAAATCCCTGAAAAGAGGCTGTTCCATCTATAATGGAAGAATCTCCAGTGTTAGGGAACCAGTTACCTCCCAGGTAATGAACTTCAAGGGTAGCATATTCCATTCTGAAACAACTCTGACTGTATGGTAAACTTCCTAACATTGGACAGAAATCTGCCCTTGTTTTATCCTGTACCAAGCAAAACAAGTCTGCTCTTTCTCCTTTGCCAGCCCTTCAAGTACTTGAAATCACATATTACTGTATTATTGTTCTTTATTTGGGGGGGATTTGAGGGGGTTTTACAGGTTTGACTGGAGTTAGAGAAAAATGTATGTATCATTTTAAATTCTCCTAAATACCTTCCCATAATTGTCCACAGCATGTTTATCTTATGATATGAAAGTTATTATGTATCAGAAATACCATGTACCTTCAACTTATATATGGAAGGCAGCGTGGTCATGGATCTGAAAGGTAAAGGACAGGTTCAAATCTATGATTCTGTCACTTACTACCTTTATGACCTAGGGCAAATCACTGAACTTCTCTAAGCCTTGTTTTCATAATGCCTACAGTGAAGTTGTTGGATTAAATGACCTGTAAGTGGAAATTTTTTTGATAGATTATGAGAGGAAGCATTGTCTATGGGCAAAGAGCACTGGTTTAGAAATTGAAAGATATGATTTTTTTCATTTAAGCTTTCACATTCTGTATGACCATTGGCAAATAATTTCATCACTTCAAATCTTACTTTATTAATTTATAAAACAGACATAATAGTATTTGTACTTCTTAAATCACTATTTTAGAGTGAGAAACCCATTTTGCAAACCACAAAAATTATAGTAAATTTCAATGGTCATGGAGACAACATCCAATTGACTAATCTCATGTGTTCTTAATACTCTGGCCAAACCCTGTTTCAGTTCATATTGATAATGAGCTAGATAATCACTTGTACAGAGATGTGGATTCATTTGTTTTGTTTGCTGTAATCTCTCATGAATTTACCAGAATATAATGATTTATACAAGTGAATTATTAATTTTCCTTCAATGTATTACTTTAATATGTCATAAAACAATCTTCCTGTGTTAAAATAATTAAAATGGGCATTTTTTAACATCTTCACATTTTGAAAGTGCTTTACAGACTATCTTCTTTCCAGAAGTATTCACAAATTTCTCTATCATTAATCAAAGACAACTAACTGGCACAATAAATAGAGTGCTAGGCCTATAGTTAGGAAAACCTGAGTTCAAATCCATCCTTGAACAATTACTATTTATGTGATCTTAGACAAAGCACTTAACACTGATTGCCTCAATTTCCCCATTTGTAATAGGATCTAGAGAAAGGAGTGGCAAATCTCCCCAGTATTTTCCACGAAACCTTATTTCTTCTCTGATATAAATTTCCTTCTATATAAAATGTGGGATTGGAAAGAGAATATCTCTAAGATCCTTTTCAGCTGGAAATCCTATTAAATTTTTAAGTTCAGAGGAAAATGGCAGAGTGATTTTGAACAGTGAGCTGGATCTATCATTTTGTCCTAATGTTTAGAGATAGGTGTATTTTAAACAGTTTAGAGAATTAATGTAGTAAAATGTTGCTGCAGATGTATTCCTGAATCACCCCAATAGTCCCTGCAATTTTCTGAGATGGCATTTTTTTAGGTCAAATGAATTTGGCTTTGAGGACAAGTTGACTGTAATTATGATAATGACCAGCTCAGTCTGAAAGATACAAATTTAATGAACACACTGCTGTTTATTTTCTGCTAAGCTGCAAATGAACACCACAGGGGAAATTTCTATTAATCTGCCAGTATAAGTTTTTGACTCTTTACAGATACAGTCTTCATCTTTTGAAGACTTTTTCCCCTCCAGGTCCTGTCAGGCAAAGCTCTCGCACTATAGAATAAGGAATCCAGCTGGCAAATTCACTGGTAAAATAGCTGCAGACTTGCTTGTAACCTGCACTTAGGGTTATTAGTGCCAGATGATGGGTCTGCTGTGAGCATTCTATGTTGCTAATAACAGCAGAGTAAGAATATGGAAGGTCCTGCATCATCCTAAATGAGACTGGAGTCAGCAATGTGGTTGTTCTAGTTGGTTTGAAGGCTGTTCTTGTTCAGTTGTTTCAGTCATGACTGAGATTTCATGACTCCATTTGGAGTTTACTTGGTGAAGGTCCTGGAGTGCCTTGCTATTTCTTCTCTGGCTTTTTTTTATAGATGAGGAAATTGAGACAAACAGGGTTAAGTGACTTATTCATGGTCACAAGCTAAGAAGTGACTGAGGTTGGATTTGAATTCAGATCTTCCTTACTCCAGGTCTGGCATTATCTGTTGCACCAACTACCTGCCTTTTCATTTGAAAGAAATAACTCTAATAATCAGAAAAGGTAAAAATAAGTTATGCCACTTTTAGGCAGTGGTGAATCACTCAAATACAGAAAATCAGGGTATATTTGACGATTAGGCATAAGATGTGATTTACTAAATTATAGATCTATGAAGAAATCATTGTGTCATATTCTGGAAGGAAAACTGGAGTTTGAGTCAGCTAGGGTTCAAGACTACATGCTATCCATGTGCTAAGTTCTGGGGAGCAAGCAAATGAAAGTATATTTACTGCCCTCAAGGAACTTAAAATCTAATGAGGAATACAACATGTAGACAACTCTTTACAAATAAGGTGGATACATTTGAGACAATCACCAGAGGAAAGACTCTAGAATTTAGGAGGATTGGGAAGGTAAGATAAATCCTTTTTTTTTGCCTCTACTTTCTCATCTGTCAAATGAAGAAGTTGATTTAATGTGAGGCCATGAACAAGTCACTTACTCTTTGAGAGCAAAGCTAAGTGGATCACTATGAAAATTGTATGAATTATATCCATTCCAAGAATAACTTCCCCTCTCCCCCCTAAATTATTAAGGCTCCTTACAAACTGAAATTCTACAATCCTACAAAATGTGATATTTTTCAAAGGACTAATCAAATGAGTTATTATTATTATTGAAGACACAACACATGCCATATGAATTATAATGAAAATAATCTATAATTATTATGCTGATCCAATTATAAATTTCATTTCCTCTGCTTAATCTGGAATTTGAATAAAAGCCATGTTCATCCAATAGTATTGTACTTACTAAACCATGTCTTTTTAATATATATATACATATATATACATATATGTACACACATGCATATGTGATTATGCATATACATATTTATATACTTGTATTCACACTCAGAAACAGACAGAAATGGCCAAATCTGTGACTTCATTGATATAATGGATTTCTAGGTGAGAAAATATCATCTACCAATACAGGTTGACATCTTCTCTGAAACTCTTAGACTTATATAGAGTGGACTAGAACACTGAGAGATTAAGTAACTTGTCAATATGTGTCAGATGTAGAATTGAACTCAAGTTTTTCTGACTTAGGAATAAGTTCTTTATCTATTATGCCACACTACCTTATGATACACATATATGCATATTTATAAATGTATATATAAATATCTATTTATTAATATGCATATATGTATGTATCATAGAATCTCAGTGTAGTTTTAAGCTTAGTTAGAGTGTAAAACTAAAAAACAGTTTAAACTTTTTAATTTATACTAAGACTTTTGGAACATCTTTTGTATGTATATGATTGAATAAAGCATATAGAGATAGAAACACTATACATTTATCTATATGTGTGTGTGTGTGTGTGTGTGTGTGTGTGTATCTCTCTTAAATATAAAAATCCTTGCATTCAAGGATTGCATTCAAAAAAGCCTTGCATTCAAAATCTAAATAAATGTTTAGAGCATAAATACATCTTGGGTGGATATAACAAACAACTCTAGTATCTCAGCCAAGAAAACCCCAAATATAACTGAGTTTCAAATGATTGAAAAATAAAAAAATAACTTGGTAAAAACAAATATTTGTGTCCATATATATATATGTATATATAATAAAGATATAATTTGTGGTGAATCTTTCAGGAATAGCCTTTATTCAGATCTCTGCATATAGCTTCCTGTTTGTTAATGTTTATTGTCTTATGATCTAAAATATTTTTCTCTTTAAAAATGGAATTTTCAAATATATCATCATAAAGCATAACCCAGAGAGTCAATTTTTACTCTTCCTATTAAACATTTCTTAATATTTATTCTGATTATTTTTAAGGATTAAAAAAAGTATATACTCTTTTGGTACCTTACTTCTTTACCATTGTCCTCCAGCTTCTAGCGCATTGCTTGGCACACAATAGATGCTTAAGAAATGCTTATTATTAATTAGTTTATTGACATTCAAAGCACTATTTTTGTTAAAACAGTAGTTGGTAGCCCAGTATAAAGAGAGCTGAACCTGAGATCCAGGAGACCTGAGTTTAAATTCAACTTCAGACATTTATTTATTAATGTATCCTGGACAAATTACATAATCTCTGTTTGTCCCATTTGTAAAATGGGAATGCTAATAATAATAACATCTTCCTTTCAGGGTTGCTGTGAGAATCAAATGAAATAATATTTGGGAAAAAAGTATATAATATGGTACCTGGTCAGTAGTTGGTTGGTTGATTCTTGTCGTTCATTACTGAAGAAAACCAAAATGACATGACTATGTTTAAGACAAATTATAGTGTGTCCAACTTTGTCTGACCAGCCCAATCATTACAAGCTGGGAATGCTCTCCCACAGGTTGGGCACAAAGAGTATATGTGAATACTTGGGGTACTTGCTCTCAACTTACATGTTTTCTTTTTCCTCAGAGAGTGCAGTACCCTCACTGATAAGGGTATGTCATGCTGTGCCAGTATGTCCCATGCTGTACTTAAATTCTTAAGAGAGACCTTAATGGTATCCCTGTATCACTTCTTCTGACCCACTTGTGATTGCTTACCCTGTGTGAGTTCTCCATAAAATAGTCTTTTTAGTGAGTGTACCCATAATATGTAATAATTCTTTATCTATAATCAATATGTATGTATATATTTATTCTTTCCACCTTCCTTTAAAATATTCAGTAATATTATCAATAAGTCAACAATAGTTATTAGGCATCTGCTATGTTCCAGATTCTGTGCTAAGCACTGGAGATACACAAAGAGGCAAAGATAGTCCATAGCCTCAAGAGGCTTCCAATCTGATGAGGGAAACATGCAAAAAAATAAATTCAAAGCAAGCTATATGCAGGATAATTAGGAAAAAAGAAACAGAGGGAAGGCACTGGAAAATATTGATAAAATTATTTTTACTTGTTTAAAAGGTAGCTTATTTTCACTTCCACATTTAGCCATATTTTAATAGAAGATAGGACTTGTAGACATCATAGAAAAACAGTCTTTTAAATTACTTTTTCAGAAAAAAAGTGTGAAAATGCCAAGTTAGACATAAAAGGGTTGGAGAAAACAAGTTTAGATCAGCAATAGAGAGAGAAATTGAAATCAGATTCCATTTAAAACCCTATTTCTGAAGAGAGCTTTCAGAAGGAACCTTACACATCAAAGCCTTCCTTTTCACGGGCAAGGCAACTGAGCCTAGAAGAAAGCCACACTTCTAATGCCACATAACAAATTATATGGAATGTGATCCTTATATGAAGTTTGGTGACTCTGCATAACACCACTCTGGCTATAGCATCTATCTATCTATCTATCTATCTATCTATCTATCTATCTATCTATCTATCTATCTATCTATCTACATACACACACATCTGTTAAATAACAGGCACTGTACTAAGTCCTGGGAATACAAAGACAAAAGTAAAACCTTCACTTCCCATTGGATAGCTGTTATACTATCTTGTAATTTGTGTATTTATACCATGAAAATGGTTATTTATTAGGTTTAATAATCATAGCTACTATTCATATAGTACCTCAAGGTTCTAAAAGTGCTTTACAACTATTATCTCATTCGATGTTCACAACAATCTTGTAAAACAAGTTTTGTTATGACTCCATATTCTAGATGAGAAAACTGAAGCAGAGATTTTAGGTGATTTGTTTAGTGTTACATAGCCAGTAAATGTCTGAGTCAGTATTCAAACTCATTTCCTTATTCCAAGTTCAGAATCATACTACATGGATTTAGATGAATTCTTTGCTCTTAAACATGTGGCATATGACACAATTTCTCGGAAAGCAAGGGAAGGGAATAGGGAGGAAAATAACCAAAACCAAAAAGAAATTTTATCAAGGAATTAAAAAAGCTGCTTGTCTGCTAATTATATAATGTTTATGAGTTCTGGTTAATTGCTTGCCTATTTATCCTTTGTTCTTAAAAAGGCACAAAATGCCATCTCCATGTTGGAATCAAGGTGTAGTGTGACTGACTGTGAATGATCAGACCAATATGAGTACACATGCATAAATAATCCACTTCAACATTTGGAGTGGATTTATCTCTAAATTTGTGCATTTCATGGTTTTTTTTGAGGTACTGTAATTCTACTTTGCTCATAAAGTACAATGCCTTCTTTGATGTGTACATTCCATACTGGATTTTTTAAAATTTTTTTTAATTTTTATTTTTTTAAATTTATTATTTATTCTCATTTTGTACAAATGTTTTTCTTTACATTAATAAAATATACTTGTTTACAAGTAAACAAAATACCCCTCCCCCCATGAATATAGATAGACTTGCTTGGGCAAAAAAGTAAAGGGGGGAGAAAAAAATTAAAATTAAAAAAAAATAACAGTAATAATTGTAGGTATGGCCAAGTGGTGCAATGGACGAAGCACCAGCCCTGGAGCCAGGAGCACCCGAGTCCGTATCCAGCCTCCTAAACCCAATAATCACCCAGCCATGTGACATGCAAGCCCCCCCCATTCCCACTGCCCTGCAAAAACCAAAAAAATGAAAGAAAAAAAAGACCCAAAATAAAATAAAATAGTAATAATAGTAGGGGTGGCTGGGTGGCAGACAGAGCATTGACCCTTGAGCCAGGAGCACCTGGGTCCAAATCCGGCCCCAGACACACAAAGATCACCCCGCTATGTGGCCCCAGGCAGGCCATCCAGCCCCACTTGCCCTGCACCCTCCCCCAAATAATAATAACAAAAAATGTGCTTGAGTCTTTGTTCCAACACCAACAACTCTGTCATGGGTGGATCTTATTCTTTATGATAAGTCCATCACAAAAGTTATTCCCATATTTTTCCAACGTTGCCATTGCTGATCGCAACTCCGTCCTTTCTTATTTCTCCACTACCATGTACTATATTTTCTCTCTCCTTTCACTATGACTCTGCTGAAGGGTCACTGAGTGGCACAACAGACAGATCCCTGGCCCTGGGGCCAAGAAGCCCTGAGCCCCCATACCACCCCTTAGGCCCAGAATCCACCTGGCCCTGTGGTCCTGGGCAGGCCTTCCATTCCCAGCCCCTTGCAAGAAGTAAGAAAGAAAATGTGTTATATCTGGCCACTCTCCCACCATGGTCCATCCTCTCCTCCTTTATTCACACCCCCACCCCTTCCCCTTGCTCCCCCTTCCTTCTTACTCCAGATGTCTATACCCCATTGAGTATATTTGCTTTTTCCTCTCCTGGGCATCTCTGATGAGAGCAAAGTTTCCCTCATTCCCCCTTGCCTCCCCCCTTCCATATCATTGCAATAGCTCATTGTAATAAAAAAAAATCTTATGTGAAATATCTTGGACTATTCCCCCTCTCCTTTTTCTTTCTCCCATTCCATTTCCCTTTTTTTCTATTGACTCCATTTTTACACCATATTTTATCTTTGAATTCAGCTTTCTCCTGTGCTTCAACTATAAAAGCTCTCTCTACCTGCTCTATTAACTGAGATGGTTCATATGAATATTATCAGTATCATTTTTCTATACATGCAGTTCATCCTCATTAAGTCCCTCATATTTCCCCCCTCTCCTCCAATCTCCGTGCTTCACCTGAGTCCTGCATCTGAAGATC
The DNA here is from genome assembly GCF_037893015.1 of Macrotis lagotis. Lineage (NCBI taxonomy): Eukaryota > Metazoa > Chordata > Mammalia > Peramelemorphia > Peramelidae > Macrotis > Macrotis lagotis. The sequence continues at coordinate 367,508,191 of NC_133658.1, forward strand.
AAACCTTCTGTTCAGCTCTGGCCATTCCAAAAGGAACCTTTGAAATTCCCCTGGATCATTGAAAGTCCATCTTTTTTCCCTGGAAGAGGACATTCAGCCTTGCTGGGTAGTTCATTCTTGGCTGCATTCTAAGCTCTCTTGCCTTCCGGTATATTGTATTCCAAGCCCTATGAGCTTCCAATGTAGCTGCTGCTAAGTCCTGTGTGATCCTGACTGCAGCTCCACGATATTTGAACTGTGTCCTTCTGGCTGCTTGTAATATTTTCTCTTTGACTTGGGAGTTCTGGAACTTGGCTATAATATTCCTGGGGGTTGGTTTTTTGGGATCTCTTTCTTGGGGGGATCGGTGGATTCTCTTCATTTCTATTTTGCCCTCTGCTTCTAGAATATCAGGGCAATTTTCCTGTAGTAATTCTTTGAAAATGATGTCAAGGCTCTTTTCCTGATCATGACTTTCAGGTATTCCAATAATTTTCAAATTATCTTTCCTAAGTCTGTTTTCCATATCAGTTGTTTTTTCAATGAGATATTTCACATTTTCTTCTAATTTTTCATTTTTTTGGTTTTGAAGTATTGATTCCTGATTTCTGGTAAATCCATCAATCTTCCTGAATTCTATTCTTTGTCTGAAGGATTTGTTCTCCTCAGAGAGTTTTCTTATCTCTTTTTCCATCTGGCCAATTTTGCTTTTTAAAGCATTCTTCTCCTCAATATCTTTTTGAACTGTTTTATCCATTTGACCTAAGCTGTTTTTTAGCATGCTATTTTGTTCAACATTTTTTTGGATTTCCTTGACTAAGCTGCTGACTTCATTTTCATGTTTTTCCTGCATCTCTCTCCTTTCTTTTCCCAGTTTTTCTTCCAACTCACTCATTTGATATTCAAAGTCTTTTTTGAGCTCTATCATAGCCTGAGCCCAATTTCTGTTTTTCTTGGAGTCTTTAGATGCAGGAGCTTGTGCTTCCTCATCTTCAGACTGAGTATTTTGATCCTTCTTGGGCTCATTTGCAAAATATTTCTCAATTGTCTTCCTCTTGTTTCTTTGTTCATTTTCCCAGCCTAAGCCTGTTTTTTTGGGGTGCATCCCGAGCTTTTGGGACACTCCCACAAGGGTCTCAGTGTGTAAGGCTCTGTCCTCCCTCCTGGTCTGTGAATGACCATATGCGCCCCCCTCTGCCACTGGGCTGAGGTGGGGGGGGGCCCTGCTGTTCTATGGGGGGGCCTTGACTTCGATCAGGATCTGAATGTGGTCAGAGCCCCAGAGTGTTGTTATGCGGTCAGAGGACAGAGCTCTGCAAGTCTCTCTTCACTCCCCTCCTGCAGCTCAATGGGCTCATGCCCTGGGGGCTCCTGCTTACCGGCTCCACCTGCTTCTGTTTCAGGGTCTAGGCTGTGGAAAGACCAGGCTGCTGGCTGTGTGCCCTCAGGGCTGGGCTCCACGTGCTCACTCTGGCAGAGGTCCCCCGTGTTCCCCCACTTTGTGCTGGTGCTCCCCGGGGTGCAGCTCAGGCGACTCCCCCACTGCTGTGAGCTGAGGCTCCCAGCGCCCTGGGGCTGCCTCGTGTAGGCTGAAGTTCTTTGGCTCTGGCGGGCCACCTCTCTGGCGGGTCGCCCCTCTGGCCCCCGGGGAGCAGAGCCTTTCTGCTCTTTTCCAGGTTACCTTGAGTAGGAGAACCGCCTCACTGGTTCCCTTTGTGGGTTCTGTCTCTTGAAAGTTTAGTTAGAGTTCTTAGTTTATAAGTTTTTATCAGAGAGCTCCTAGGACTCGATCCCTTCATGTCGCCATCTTGGCTCCGCCCCCCTATACTGGGTTTTATGAATTTTACGTAATTGTGGTCAGGTTAAGTGTTATTATAATGTTAAGGCACTATGAAAAGATTTTTGCATTTGAAATTAGAAGACCTGAATTTCAATTTTGATTCTAGAATGGGAAAAAGTGTGATTTGATGGTAAGAGTTTAAGAGAAGAAAACCCTGGTTTTGGGTCCTGGTTCTAATCTTTTTAACCTGTGGCATCAAATCAGTTAACTTCTCTGAACCTCAATTTACTGATTTGTAAAATAAAGAAATTAGATGCCAATAAACTTAAAGGTCCCTTCTAATTCTAAATCTGTAATCAAAATTATACAAGATTCTGCATCTTCCATCTCTGGACATTTTTTTTCTGGCAGTCTTCAGTGCCTGGAATTCTCTCCCTCCTTGTCTTTGCTTATTGGCATCCTGATCTTCCTACAACTCCCTGAAAATATCCTGCCTTCTTCAAGATAAGATTTCCTTGACTTTTTTATTACTAGTGACCTATATGTTGATCATCTCCAATTTATCATATATTTATCTGGTTCAGTTTTTTAAAAAAATTATTATTATCTTGTTGCTTTCTGCTTAAAAAAGATTAGCTTTTGCTTTTCTTTGCGTTCCTAGAAGTAGAACAGTGCCTGGTATAATAATTGTTTAATAACTGCTTTTTGATTGCCTGATAATGACTAGGACTTTACTCAAATGACTGATTCTGGGTCTGTTTTCTTTTTTTCTAAAATAAGGAAGTTAGAGGCGGCTAGGTGGTACAGTGGATAGAGTACCAGGCCTGGAGTCAGGAGTACCTGAGTTCAAATCTGAGCTCAGACACTTAATTACCTAGCTGTGTGGCCTTGGGCAAGCCACTTAACCCCATTGCCTTGCAAAAAAAACCCAAACCTAAATTAAGGGAGTTGTACTATATAATTTCTAAAATGCTTTCTAGCTTTTTTTCCTTTTGATTATGATATTTCAGGTCATATAAGTCACAGTCCTTAAGTATACTTATCATACATACACTCACAGATAAACACACACACACACACACACACACACACACACACACACACACACACACACAAACAATGTCCCAAGAGTCTTAGAGCAATTTTAACCTTTAATGGTTAAATTCTCTCTCTCTCTCTCTCTCTCTGTCTGTTTCTCTCTGTACATGTATGTATTATATGGGGATAGCTGTTGGACCTGGGATTTCCTTTGAATAGGGAATTCAGAGATGAGGAAAATCCTACCAGTGCAGATACAGTACTTCTTTCAAACTTAAATTCTTAGATTTAGTTTAAACTAAATAATTAGACTAAATAATCTACTTTAGATTACTTTCCTTGATAATGGAGAGATTGTGAGGGGCTATGTATTAAAACCAAATTACTCTGATTTCAAAATTTGCCTGTCTCCTTTCTCTTTCTCTTTCTCCTTCCACTCTTTCTTTCTCCCTCTTTCTCCCTACCCATTTACCTATTTTTTCTTTCTTTCTTTCTTTCTTTCTTTCTTTCTTTCTTTCTTTCTTTCTTTCTTTCTTTCTTTCTTTCTTTCTCTCTTTCTTCTCACTATACACACATATACACTATATATACATACATAAAATATTCATGCATCCATTTGTGTATGCATGCATGTGTGTCTGAAAGAACTGTCTCCAAAGTTTATTCATGGTCTCTTTACTCATCAAATTTGTTGATTTTTTCTTAATTCTCTTCTTAGTCGAGCTCTCTGTTGCTGGGTATTTCCAAAATAGGTCATATAAAAAAGAGAAAGAGAAAGATCTTGGATATATAGGTTATTAATGGAAGTTCTTTTTATGGTAGCAAAGTGGGAACATAGTGGGTGCCCACTGATTGGGGAAAGACTGATCAAATTGTGATCATGAACATAATTGAATTAGAATAAGAAATAACAAATCTGAGGAATCCATGGATATATGGTCAACTTGATATCTAGAAAACAAAGCCAGAAGAGCCATATACACATAATGACTTTATAGCTAAAGATTTATTAGACTATAATAGATTGAATTGGAGTGCATATCAGGAATTGCACTGATTATGATCTGATGTTTGTTGCATTTTTCATATATATATATATATATCCATGCATATAGCTATTTATTTATCTATCTCTGTGTCGGTCTCTCTGTCTGCTGTCTATCTGTCTGTTTGTCTATCTATCTATAGCTTAGCAAATGATGTAGCTGGGCTCAGATTAGAATTAGGAAAAGGTGAAAAATTGTATCACATTTTAGAAGTTGTATAGTACTTTTAGTGACCCCTGGCTTTTACCTGAGACAAATAAAAAATATACCCTTTTAACCTTAATATTTTTCTTGTTATGGTACATGCTTGCATCTCATTAAATAAATAGATTTGGGGCAGCTAGGTGGTGCAGTGGATAGAGCCCTAGCCCTGGAGTCAAGAGGACCTGAGTTCAAGTCCAGCCTCAGACACTTAACAATTACCTAGTTGTTTGACCTTGGGCAAGTCACTGCCTTACAAAAAAATACAATAGATTCTAAGTTATTGAAATATCATATTACCAAAAAGGCAATAGTGGATACATCAATAAATGTGCACAATAAAATGTATAATAAAAATCATTAAAGAAATGTATTATAGGTAATAGGATTAGACTGTTTTTGTGTAAAAACAGGGATAACTAATAGATGGTCTATGTTCCACACTTATATCTGCAAAATAATGAGACCCAGAAGAAGATCCTTAAGATATTGAGTAGAACCTCCTAGGGAGAATGTGTATGAAAAGCATGGGCAGGAGTCACACACGACAGAATTTATGGATGAGTATTGATGAGAACACAGATACATTGAGGTTTAAAAGAGGTATCTTTTAAAAAACATTTAATTATTTTAAGCATTCTTTAAATTTTTTTTTTGTTTTAAAATATCTCTCTCTTTCTAGTCCCTTCCCCACTTATTGGGAAGGCAAATAATATTATATCAACTCTACATGCGATGCCATTCGAAACATATTTCCATATTAGCCAAGTTGTTAAAAGCAACCATGAAGAATGAAGAAGATCCTTCTTCAGTCTGTACTGAGTTCATCTGTTCTTTCTCTAGTTGTTGATAACATTTTTCATCATGGTCCTTTGGAATTATCTTTGATCACTATATTTAATCAGAATAGCCAAGTTTTTCACAGTTGATCATCAATTCAATATTGCCATTTCTGGGTATTACAGGCACATGGTTCTGCTCAATTCACTTTGCATTACTTCACATACACTTTTTCAGATTTTTCTGAAATCATCTAGTACCGATGTTTTCTGAAACCATCTAGTACAGATATCTAGTATAATTGTATATTTTTATTACTATTTAGCACATGATTTACTGTATTATTTACCATTATTGTTTAGCCAGTCCAAATTAATGAGCATTCTTTCAACTTCCAATTTTGCCACCATAAAAAGATGCTATGAATATTTTTGTATGTATAGGTGATTTCCCCCTTTTCTTGATTTTCTTGGGATATAGTCCCGTGGCATTTCTAGGTCAAAAGGTATGCATAGTTTTATAGTCTTTTGGGCATAGTTCTAAATTGCTATGCAGAATGGTTGAGCTAGTTCACAACTTCACCAACAGTACATTAAGGTACTTTTTTTCACTGCCTTGAAAAAGCATGAAGAGCAAGTTAAGTAAACATCCTAGCCTGTTCAGAGAAAATCCAAGAAATCATGTTCAGTTCCTGGTCCACATTTTAGCACAGAAATTCCTAAGCTGGAGTGTGCTTAGGAGAGGATGACTAGGAGAGGGGAGGTAACTCAAAGTTGTGCCATATTGTTATCATTTGAAGGCAATCTAACTGATTAAAAAATTTAAGTTGTCAAAGAAGACTTGATAGGGAGCAAGTGGTGGGTAAAGTGACAGGGTCTCTCCTTTTATGTTTTTGAAGTGCTGTTGTTTCATCCAGGAAATAAATTTACTTTGCTTTTTCTCAGAGGGCAGGATAAGGAGAATCAGGCAAGGCAGGTTTTTTTTTAATATAAGATAATTATTTTAATATTTAAAATTGTTGCCAACTGGAATAGACTATCTCCTTCTCACTAAAGATTTTTCACAAAGATGCTGGTTGACTTCCTGAGAGATATCAGAGAGATAAGACCTGTAGAAGGAGTTGTAATGGATTAGAATTATCAAATGTGGCCAATGCACCAACTGCTTATAGCCCACAACACTCCTTAATGCAGCTCATAACAGGTTAAAATGCAATTAGGAGACACTTGACAAATAAGGAATACAATAAAAGATGCATAATAGCAATTTGTGTTTTTTCAATTAACATGAGTTCCACAGTAATCTTTATGTATTGTTTAGTAGGCCCTGTTTCTATTTCAGTTTGAGATCTTTTGTGTAGTTGACTCCTGAGTTTCTATCCTTCCTTGAAAATCTGTGCTGTTATGACTTGAAAGATTCTGGTCAAGAAATCTAGAATTGGCAAAATAGGATCTTATTCATGGAAGACAAATTTCTAATAAAAAATTGAGGAAACAGGCTGACTTGGTAAATATCATGTATGATCATAGAATCTTAGAATTCTGGAACCTTGAGTTTAATTTTGAAAAAAAGTCTTGGAAAGAAACAGCTCCTTCAGTTTACAGATGATTTTTGAGACTTACAGTGATTGATAAAGTGAATTATGATGTGAACTTGAATGCATTATACCAATGAATACAATGAAAAACTTCAAATATTGTTCACTTTGTGAATGATGAAAACATGGTATAGGCGAAGACAGGTTGGCTTATTGCCAGAGGATTTGAGTTCCTTACTTATTCATGAATTTCTCTCACCTCTAAAAAAGGCTAGTGGTATAGAGTATAACAACTGTTTTTTAAGATTTGTCAAAGTCTGGAATTCTAGCCATTTTCATAGTTCCCTTCAGTATCTTTCTAGTTTTTGTAGTGTGAATTCTTTGAGAGCAGGGACTATTTTTTGTTTCCATTTTTGTTTAGCTTAGTTTAATTTTGTTTTGGTGCGTGTGCGTGCGTGTGTGTGTATGTGTGTGTGTGTGTGTGTTTGTGTGTGTGTGTGTGTGTGGTGTTCCTTTTGTCCCCAGTCCTTAGCACAATGCCTAACATTTAATAGGCAGCTAATAAATAGTTGTTGACATAGAGTTGAATATGATCGAGAGTCTCTTGCATCCCTAGTCTTTTAAGGTTCGAAAAATCTAGGTTCTTTAAGATCTTTTCTGACTCTGAAATTCTGCATTACAAGATCTATTGTAACTGAAAAAAAATGCTTTTTTCATAGTCTAAGTTTGCATTCAGCTTTGACCTTAAAACTAGCAATGAGAATGACAAGGATGATAGTTGTATATAATACTTTTCATATTATTTAATTTGATCATGGTAAATCTATATGTAAGTCACTTCAAAAAATATTTTTCTCATTTTACAAATGATGAAAATGAATCTCAAGCAGTTGGAGTGCCTGGTCCATGGTTAAATGACTGCTGAGTGTTAATACTAGGATTTGAGCCCAATCAATCAGCAGAAATTTATATTAAACACTTATTTTGTATGAAATCTCCCCTAACTGCCAGTCTCATACTGATTGTTTCATGGGATTTACTTTTATTTTGCAAATTAACTAGTCTCTTGCATGGCTTACATTCTGTAATGACTATGAATAAATAATTATTATTTGGCATTTATATATTTACTGGATCTGTGATTTTCATTGGTATAAAGAACTGCTAGTGATGAATGTCCTCTTTCAAATAAGATCAGACATCTCTTTTGCAATTTATAATCTGAGAGGATTCCTGGATTTAACCAACATCATTCACCTAATAAATGTCTGAAGCAGGACTAGAACCCAAGGTTAGTTCTCTAATGCCTACTATTCTATGTAGCCCTTCTGTTTTAATTATATTAGAATACAGAATCTAACCTCTTAATCAGGGATGGTCCTAAATTGCATGAATTTTAAGATCTAATTGGGGCAGAACCAAGATGGTGGCCTGAAGGCATTTCCCCAAAACTCCTTACCCCCAAATTGCAAATGTCATCAAATCATGACTCTAGACAAAATTTAGAGGGTCAGAACCCACAGAAAGACTAAGTGATACATTTTCCAGTCCAAGATAACTATGCAGTTTTGTGGGAAAGATGTGTTTCACTAGGACTGGGGGTTGGGAAAAAAGCCCTGGTGGCCCGCAGCACTGCCCAGTTCACCCCAGCCCAGGGATCACTGGGAACAGCTTGAAGGAACAGTGAGAAAACTCTGCAGCACCAGAATGAGTGTGGAGTGAGGAGTGCTGGCCTCAGAGAAACCCTATGTTGAGAACCTGCAGTGAGAATTGGGGGAAATCAGCCTGCACCTCCAGAGCACAGTCCACAGATGGTAAGGGAGTCAGAGGAGACTGCAAAAATCTCTCTGCTCTCTCTGGGACAGGACTCTGCTGTTTTCTCATACTCAGATCCAAGTTCCATACTAAGCCTTCCATACTAAGATAGCAGGGATCCTCCTCACAGCTCCAGGGCAGAGGGGAGCCTGTGGTCATCTACATATCAAAGCACAGGCAAGAGAGAATAAGTCCTTGGAAGAATAAAGTTCCGAGTGGGATGTCCCCCCCAAAACCCCAAAGCCTTGGAAGTACTGTAAATTAAATGTCTTGGGCTGAGGAAATGAGTAAACAACAGAAAAAGAAGAATCTGACCATAGAAAATTACTTTGGTCCCATGGTAGAACAAAGCACATACTCAGATGATGGCAAAATTGAAACTTCCATAATTAAAACCTCCAAGAGAAATAGAAAATGGGCTCATCAGGTTATGGATAAGCTCAAAAAAAGATGTTGAAAAGCAATTAAGGGAGGTGGAGGAAAAATTGGAAGGAGAAATGAGAGTGATGCAAATAAATTGTGAAAATCAAATTAACAGCTTGGTGAAAGAAATATAAGAAATTACTGAAGAAAATAGTATATTAAAAACCAGTTTAGATCAAATGGAAAAAACAAAAGAAAAGGAAAATGAGGAGAAAAATGCCTTAAAAAGCAGAACTGATCAGTTGGAAAAGGAGATGAAAAAGCTCTCTGAAGAAAATAACTCCTTCAAATGCAGAATGGAACTAAAGGAAGCTGATGACTTTGCAAGAAATCAGGAAAAAATAAAACTGCCAAAAAATCCAAAAATTAGAAGAAATTGTAAAATATCTCATTGGAAAAATAACTGACTTCAAAAACAGATTCAGAAGAAATAATTTAAAAATTATTGGACTACCTGAAAGTCTTGACCAGGGAAAGAGCCTAGACTTCATTTTTTAAGAAATAATATAGGGGTGGCTAGGTGTCACAGTAGATAGAGCACCGGCCCTGGAGTCAGGAGTACCTGAGTTCAAATCCGGTCTCAGACACTTAATAATTACCTATCTGAGTGGCCTTGGGAAAGCCGCTTAACCCCATTTGCCTTGGAAAAAAATCTAAAAAAAAAAGAAATAATACAACAAAATTGCCTTGAGATCCCAGAAGCAGAGGGTAAAATAGAAATTGAGGGAAGTCACTGATCATCTATTGAAAGAGATCCCAAAAGAAATACTTCCAGGAATATTATAGCCAAATTACAAAACTTCTAGGTCAAAGACAAAATATAAACAATTCAACTACCAAGACTCCATAGTCAGGATTACACAGGATTTGGCAGCATCTACATTAAGGGCTCATAGGGATTGGAATATGATTTTCTGGAAGGCAAAAGATCTTGGTTTTCAACCAAGAATCAACTATCCAGCAAAACTGAACATCCTCTTTCAGGGGGAAAAGAGGGACTTTCAAACTTCCCTATTGAAACAACCAGGGCTTAACAGAAAGTTTGATCTTCAAATACAGGACTCTGGTGAACCACAGAGGGTGGATGAGAAGGACCACCTATGAGGAACTTAATGATATTGAACTGCTTGTATTACTGCATGGGAAGAAGATACTGATACCTCCTATGAACCTTCTCACTTATAAGGGCTGTTAGAAGGAGTATATATAGATAGGGCACAGGAAAGAGCAGTATAATGGTATAATATAGCAAAAAGATGGAGTCAGTGGGTGATAAAGGGAAATACTGGGAGGAAGAAAAAGGAGAGGAAGAAAGGGCTAAAATATGAGTCAAGAAAAAGCTTTTTCAATGAAGTGGAATGGGGGAACTCAAGGGGGGATGAGTGAGCCTTCATTCTATTCTCATCAGAAATGGATCAGAGAGGAAATAACATACACACTTAATGGGGTATAGAAACCAAACTTACCTTAGAAATAAATGAGAGGAAAGGGATGGGATAGGGGGCAATTGGAGGAGGGAAGGGGGAATAGGTGATAGAAGAGAGGGAAGATAGTGGGAGAGGTTACTCAGATACAACACATTTTTGGACAGGGACAGGGTGAAAGGAAAGAAAGAGAGAGAGAATAGAATAAATGAGAGTGGGAGGAATAGAGTGGAGGGAAATACATCTAGTAATAGCAACTGTGGGAAAAATATTGAAGCAACTTCTCTGGTGGACTCATGATAAAGAAGGCAACTCACCCCAGAGACAGAGTCATTGGAATCTGAACATAGGTTGAAGTACATTTTTTTCTCTCTCTCACTATTCTTGAAGTTTCTCATATTCTTGGGGGGGATGGGGTTTATGTTAACTCTTATAACAAAATTGTTGTAATAATATAAAATAAACTAAAAAGAGCCTTGGACAATGGAGAAATTTAATAAATATTTTAATATAAAAATAAAAAATAACCCCCCAAAAGAAGATCTAATTGATTAGTAGAGTAAGAGCTCATTTTGAAAAAATAAATGAAGCTGAATTAGTCAGTGTAGGAGGCTGCAAAGCTTATACAGGTGAAAAGAGAAATCATCTTTAACATTAACAAAAAGGATGTAGGAGGAACTAGTCAGGAATGAATTAGTAATGGCGTATAGTCTACAGAATGTGACACTTGTAGTTGGGGGCAATTTGAACAAGAAGTTTGAGTTCTGAAGAAAATTAGACAGTTATATGAAGGGAAAGTCTAATAGCAAGTTATAGCATGATATTGCTAGGGAAAATAGATGTACCCACTTACCTCAGCTTTCCTTGCATTCTAGTCCAAAGTATCTCTCTATTGAGACATATACTATTGAATAAGATAGATGGATTATGGTAGATATCTTTCTGGATGGTAGTAATTTCTACTTTAAAACCAGGCATATCAATTCAGTCTTTCTATTAAAGGATAGTAGGAAAACAATGTTTACCAATTATGGTACCTAGAAAAACAACACAGAAAAAAACAAACTTTAAAGAATAAATTTGGTAAATAAATTTAGAGAGAATTGGATAGTGAATCCAAGAACTCATGGGGAGACAGGATAAACTGTACTTGAATGTCAGAGGGAGGAGGATAGGTGGGTCAAATACACTGAAACCCTGAAAGGTATTAATCTCCGACATTCCAGTATTCAGTTATGTAAGAACTCTTCTAGTCCTGATATTTCATGTTCCATGATTCAAAGCCCCCTTTAGCCCAAAGTTCATGTACCAATTCACATGGACAAAATCTCCAAGGGATGTCTCAAATTCATAAAGTCATAGAGATATATTTTAAGATTCCTTCCAGCTCAAAATCCTATAATCCACAAAGTATATAGTCATTGTGACACTAATTGTTTCCAGAATCAGTATCATTTTTTGAACAAATTACAATGGAATTGAACACTCCCTGTGGATCTAGAACCAAAGTTGCAGCTTAAGTTGGAGTGACAAGAGTTTTGCCTCCAAGTGTTGAATTTAGAAGGTGCTAACAGTACTCTGGCAAAAAGGAATAACTGAACTAAGTACCTGTTAGAAAAAAATATAATTAGAAGGTATAATGTAATTGCTTCCTCTTCTTCTGACACCTTTCCTCCTTTAGCTGAAATCAAAAATGAGCTCTTCCCTGGACTGGTTTTTCCTTTGTCCTTCCCCTTGCAGGGTCCCAGACTGCCCATCCTCTTCCCCAACTCTCTAAGTGTAGTTTATCATTGACAGGATAAGGAAAATGAAGGCTTAAAAGATTAAATCACTTGTTCAACATCATACAATTGTTAAGTAGCAGAATCATGACTCAAATTCAGTTCTTCATGTTGCATATCCAGTGTTCTTCAATATTTAATGCTATATTTTAGGGGATCAGGTTCATCATATAGGAGGTAGGATTTGAGAATTTGTATTTATGATTCTGGCTTGAATTAGATTGTGTTGGTTCCCCTCCCTTCAACACCACTTTTAAAATAAGAATTTATTTGACAATTATTAAGCCTTTTTAGCATTTGCAATATAATTTACAAAAAAGATTATTATTCACTTTATGAGAAAGATTAGAATTACCTATGTCCTAGTACCAAATGGGGAAACTAAAGACTGATAACAGTATCACACAGGAAGTTGCAGAATTGTATAAACAAATGAAAATTATATTATATTTTCATATAATCAAAAAATTAATTCACTGTAATATTCATATGCCTGCTTTCAAACTTTTAATTCCTTTGAAAGTGAGAATAATTAAGATAACATTTGACACTAGAACAAAAGTTAATTATCAATTATTTCTTCTCTTCTTTAAAAAAAGTTTGATAAAGCAGCATGGCATAGTCAGTGGGTAGAAGACAGGCCTTGGAGTTAGGAAGACCTGGTTTGAGTTCTGCCTCTGACACATACTGGTAATGAGACCCTGGACACATCACTTAGCCTCTCAGAGATTTAGGCTTCTTCTTAAGACTGTTTCTTCAGAACATGTGCTATTCTGCCCTGGGAACTCCTTCCACTCAAGAAATCAAATACAATTTAAAAATGATTTATTGTTGGCTTTATAAAGTAGTCATTTCCCCTTAACCATATCTATCAGCAACCTTTGCATTGAGGTCTTTTTGTTAATGAAGAAAATCATTTGGATAGGCTGTGTCTGATTGTAAATAATGTATACCACATCCAGGGTCACACCCATCTCTAATCAAAGCAACAGACCATAACTAATAAAGTATACAACACTGGTACACCCACTTTTCTATCGAGGGGAAAGAAGAGTATTTTATCATTAAATTCACCAGGAAGAGGATTATACCGAATAATTACTTTGTAGGGTTTTTTTGCTTATATTACAGTAGCTATATTCTATATTGTTTCCTTGATTCTCATTATTTTACTCAGCATCAGTTTATAAAATTCTTTCCAAATTTCTCTGAATTCCTCATATTTGGTTGCTATTTATATCATAATAAGGATTATAATTATTTAGCTATACCAATCAATGGTCACTCATTTTATTTCTTGTTTTATTTGTGCAAGAATTCTTATGTTGTAGTTATAGTCAGAACATCTGTGTTCTTAAATGCATATTGGCATTTAGATTTGGAAGGGACTTTAGTCAATAATTAGTCAATTCCTTCTCATTTTATGGATTAAAAAACCTTACACCATGAAAGTTGAATTACAATTCATATGTATGTATGTGTGTATATGTAAATATATTTACATATATATATATATATTAGTTTAAAATAAGTATATTTCAATCTGTATTCAGAATTTATTAGTTCTCTTTCTGAAGGTAGATTATATTTTTCATCATGGGTTCTTTAGATTGTCTTGGACCATTGTCTTAATCAGAGGAGCTAAATCTTTCACAGTTGATCATCCATATATTATTGTATACAATGTTCTCCTGATTATGCTCATTTCACTTTGCATCAATTCATATAAATCTTCCCAGATTTTTCTACTTATCATTTCTTAAAGCACAATAATGGGGTAGCTAGGTAGTACAGTGGGTAGAGCACTGGAGTTTGGAGGACCTGAGTTCAAATCTGGCCTCAGACATTTAATACTTACTTAGCTGTGTGATCTTGGGCAAGTCACTTAACCCCATTGCCTTCCAACAAAAAGTACAAGACTATTGTATTCTATATTACAACTTACTCAACAATTCCCCAATTAATGAACATACCCTTACTTGCCAATTTTATCTCTACAAAAGGTGCTGCCCATATATATATTTTTGTACAATTTTTGCACAATTTCTTGATCGCTTTGGGACACAGATATATTAATGGTATTGCTGGGTCAAAGGATATGCACAGTTTTATAGTTCTTAGGGTATAGCTCAAATTGTTTTCCAAAATAGTTGAACTAAATTACAACTGCATCAACAATGCATTCATGTACCTATTTTTCCAGCATTTACTATTTCCATTTTTGCCCTATTAGTCAATACGATAGTTATGAGATATTATCTCAGAACCCTTTAATTTTGCATTTCTCTAATAGAGCATTTTTTTCATATGGCTCTAGATAGCTTTGACTCCTGAAAATTTTCTGTTCATATCTCTGACCATTTATAAACTGGAAATTAACTCTAATTTTTTTATGAATTTGATTTATCTATATAAGTGAAAAATGAGGCCTTTATCAAATGAATAGACTGTAAAACTTTTTGTGCCGTTCCCATTGTTCTTTTAATATTGACTGAATTAGTTTTGCTTTTCTTATTCAAAATTATCAATTTTACTTCATGATCCTCTCTATCACTTGGTTATTAATAAACTATTTTCTTAGACATAGAACTAATAGGCAGATTTTTTCATGATTCCCTAATTTACTTATGATATCACGCTTTCTGTTGAATCATTTATTCATTTTGATCTTATTTTGTTATTCAGTGTAAAATATTGGTTTTATGTCTAATTTCTCCCAAACTGCTTTCCAATTTTCCCATCAATTTCTGAAAATTGTTGAGTTATTATGCCCTAAGTCATGGATCTTTGGGTTTATCAATCACTAGAATACTATGATCATTTACTATTGTATATTGTAAACCCAATCTATTCCACTGATTTACCATTATATTTCCTAGTGAATTCCAGATTCTTTTCATGATTAGATAGATACTACTTATCATTTTAAGAAAAGCTCTCTTTATTCCTATGCTATCTACAGTTTTTATTGTGAAAAAGAATTGTATTTTATCAAGACTTTTTCTGAATCTATTGAGATAATCTAAAATTATCTGTGCATGTACAGTATAACTATTATGCTAACTAAAATTAACTAACATATTTACAAAATTGTTTCAGGGAGGGAATTCTATTAATTGGGGAGGACCAGAAGTGACTTTTCTTAGGTGGTGGTATCTGAGCTGCATGGAGCTAGGAAATTCAAGAGGTAGAGAAAAGAAAGGAGTGAATCCTAGGTAATATGGAGGTGTCACATTCATATCTATGATTTCATGCTAGATATTACGACAAACCATAGAGTTAATAGAATTGACTAAATATCTATTATAAAAAGCCTGACCAATTCTGACAAGTTCCATTCCACCAGTTTATTATGTACCTAATTCTTAGTTCTCAGAATGTATAGCCTCAGAGAATATTTTGTTATGTTACATGTGATTTCATGGGATTTCTTCCATTGATAAATATCCAGGGACTTCCTCTTTCTAATAGATGAATCTCATTAGTTGTTAAGTCTAAAGTTGTCATTACCTAATGGTCAACATTGTAGTGCCAAACTTCCTTATATTTGCCCAGAATGATCCTTGACACATAATGTCATTAAACCTGTACTCAAAATCTGACCCAGTTTCCCAGTATATCTTCCCAGGCATCTACTCACCATGTTGTCTCTACTCAGATCATCACTTCTACTTTTGTTCCTACTGGGAACCTGAACTTTGCTGTATGCTGTAACAAGTAATCTTTTGCATCTTATATTCTGAGTCAAGAATCCATATTGCTTCCTAGACTGCTCCAAGGTTTGTTGGGTATGCCTTCTTCCTTTCCCTACTTTCCCTCACTCTTTAGAATGTAATCTCCTTGCAGTTTAGTACTGTCTTGCCTGCTTGAATTTGTATCCCTGGAGTTTATTACAGTATCTGATAAATACAAGTACTTAAGAAATATATAATAGATATTTAATAAATACTGATGCTCTATACTTTGGAAGCTTGGGGTCCCCAGTAAAGCAACTGATGAAGAAGACAGTTCCTTCTCTTTTCTCCATTCCAACCTTACTATTTCCTTATGAAGCCAATGAAATAGGTAGCCTATGAATAATAGAAATAATTAAAAACCACCAATATGTAAAAAAACCCCTAAAAACACTATCAATATATAGTGATTCAGGGATTAAAAAATGTCATTGAGTCCTCCCCAAAATTTGGTGCCATAAACATGTCAAGTACTCCTTTTGCCATGTCCCAAATATAATACAATTACATTTTCAAATTATGAATACAGAAATGACTTTTTGCCAAACTCATAGGGAGCCAGGAGCTCCCTCTCCTGTAGTCATTATGACTTACATACAACACAGCTCTAGTGAGATTCCTTTCCAAGGTAAGACTGGGATTCACTATCCCTATCATTCTCCACTCTCTCTTTTGAAGGCAAAAAGATTATTACCCATTTTTTTAGTTTTTGCAGGGCAATGGGGTTAAGTGCCTTGCCCAAGGCCACACAGCTAGGTCATTATTAAGTGTCTGAGGCCGCATTTGAACTCAGGTACTCCTGACCCCAGGGCCGGTGCTCTATCCAATGTGCCACCTACCCATTCCTACCCATTCTTTAGGTACATTTCACTCTGAGGCTCAGTTCCCAGAATAGTTATTAGAAGAAATCATTTAAAAGATGAGAAAACTGAAGCTTAAATAAATGAAAAACTTGCTCCTGATCACATGGAAAGTAAGGATTAGAGGTTAGATCCAAAATCACAGAGGTTTATCATTGAACATTTTGGAAGGAACCGAAGAGGTCATCTTGTTCAGGACCCTTATTTTACAGATGGCAGAAGCTAAGTGGTCGAAACTAAGTCACATAAGATGGCCATGGAAGAGGATGAATTTGAACTCACACCCTCTGACTTCAGAGCCAAGTATTCTTTACACTGAATCATGCAGTTACCAAGTCAAATAAGTGATCCACTGCCACTAGTTCCTGAAATATGGTATTGTTCTATTGCTCTTGTGAGCTAAGATGTTAGTTATGAATACAAAGATGAAATACTATGCCATAAATTTTTTCATCCTGGTCCAGATCATGAAGAGCTACCAGAATTTGAGGATAAAGGAATTAGTGCAGGCATTATTGACATATATAGTACAGAAGATGATAAATTTATAGCTTGACAGCTATGATAGGAAGAGTGCTGAAGCTAGAGCTCCTGTGCATGTGACTTTTTTCTTTTTCTTTTTTTTCTTTTTGTGTCTCAAATGAGCTGGCAGAGCTAAATGCTTCCTGTGAGCTAGTGCGGGGGAATCATTTTATTGACTTTCCTACCCAACAATCAAATGTTTTCTGTTGATCACCATCTCTTACTTCTCTCAAGCAATAAAAAGGATGATTTTTTTCTCTCATCCAACATGGTTTGGTTGGAGTAGAGGAAGAGTTTATTAATAACAACAAATACTTTAAAGACTCCGAAATTCATTGGACAGTAAGGATTCTAAAGGGTGACATAGGACTTACTATCAAAATTGTTGCAACCTTGCTTCTACCTCCATTCTATTCCAATCACATAGACATTATTTATTGCCTGCTATGTGGCAGGTACTGTGTATTGGAATTTTGTTTGTGAATGTATGACATGGCAGAGTTAGAATTTGTAATCTATGTGAAGTCTGATCAAATTAAGGCTCATCAGATGTGGATATACATGCTCACTAAGCTTGATTCTCTGACTCTGGAACATAGGCTTATTTGTAAACAAATCTAGAGAAGCTGGAATAGGAAAATTCTTTCCTTAACCATGACAGCCAGTAGAAATGTACACAGTCTCTACCTTTCCTCCCAGGTTTTTTCCCTCTCCTCTGACCCAGAGGATATTCATGGGTATCTCTCTTGAGTGTATTCTTATTTTCCTTTATAACAAAACTAGGGAATTATGACCTTCTTTAATAGATGATAAGTATTTTTTTTGTCTTAATGAAATGAAACTGTTTCAAGATTCATGCTCTGATTATAGTGGAAGATTCTTTCCTGCTTGACAAGCAACATGATACAATAGAGAGAAAAAGCTCTGCATTTTAAGTCAGGTGAATAAATGTTCTAAGATTCACCCTTATGTCCATAAAAGTGCAAATCTTGCTGTTCATCTAACTGGCCATGTGACATTGGACAAATGTTTTTTCCCTTTTTCAATTCTTAGTTCTTACATGTAAAATTTCCATGATGATTGTGCTGGCTTTGTGAAGAAAATTCTTTGAAAACTTTAAGGTGCTAAAGAAATATTACCTGCTATTCTTATTTCATTGTAATTTTATTTTTAATTAAATTTCATTTCGATTAAATTTTTTAAATTAGCATTTATTTTTTTCTCCTTCTACCTCCACCTCCATACTGTAAAAACAAAAAGGAAAACCTTTGTAACAAATATGTAAAGTCAAGCAAATCACATTTCCATGGCCAAAAAAAAGTATCTCTTATTTGGCAACTTGAGTTTGCCACCTCTCTGTCAGGAGGTCAGCAGCTTGCTTTACTGGTAGCTAGATGCACAGAGGATAGAGAACTGGCCTTGGAGTAAGATGGATGGGAGTTTGAATCTAGCCTCAGACACTTGCCACCTACTAGCTGTGTGACCCTGGGCAAGCCAGGACAACTCTAGTTGTCCTGCATTCAGGACCATCTCCAGGACAACTCTAGTTGTCCTGAAGTCAGGACCATCTCCAGTGGTCCTGATTCATATCTGCGCACTGTACCCAGATGGCTCTAGAGGAGAAAGTGAGACTGGGGACTTAGCACAGCTCCTCATTCAAATCCAATTCATGTGCTTGTCATGGCATCACCTTTCTGATGTCATGGTCTTCTTCAAGAATGAAGGACAAACATCAGCAGCATGCTTAATAAACAGGTCCTTTAGGATCAAGGTAGGTCATTCATTATGTTCTGAGATCCTGAGTCTTTCAAATTTGTACCTTTTTCTGAAGTTGTGATTGTATTACATTCTGCCCACTTCATTTAGATAGCTCTTCCAATGTTTCTCTGAAACAAACCTTTTTGTCATGTCCCAAATATATCCATATTTTATAACTTTTCAGCCAATCATATCCATATACTATAATTTTTCATCCAATTATATCCATATACTATAATTTTTCAGCCATTCACCAATTGATGAACACCCCCCCCCTTAGTGTCCAGTTCTTAGTTACTATGAAAAAGAGCTGCTATAAATTTTTTTTATTCATTCTTTTTTATGATTTTATTTGTCTCCCCCATTCAGGCTCCTGGAGTAGGGAGGGAAGTACTTCCTCTTGTTGCCCACTACAGAGTCAACAAATCTTTAAATCACCCTCAAGAAAAAAAAATATAACACCTTAACACCACTGTCTAATGGCAAATGAACATGAAGATATTTATAGTGCTTCTGTGTTACCAACAAATAACAATTTCCCTGCCCACTCTCTGAGCTGCCAGACTGAAAGCATTGGTTTTATTAATCATTTGCTTCAGCAGATTGAGTGAAAGATGGAATCTTTTAAAACATAATCATAGCTTATTCAAATACATCATAGTGTCTTTTAATGTAGAGTGACACTAAAAGGGAGAGGCAGGAGGAAATTTTGCTTTTTTGTCCCAGTTCATTTAAGTCCCAGATAATTTCCCATTATGTCCTGGGCTTTATTTCTGGAGTTAAAGTGCATTCAGAAATTTCAGATCTAATTTATACGACTCTAAGGAAGAGGAAGTCATCAGATCATAGTATTTGGAGATGATAAAAGTCATATGAGGAATAGGATTCCTTACGAAAGTAAAGAGACTTGTTCCTGGTCCACACTTTACAAAGAGGAATCTTCTTGCCATAAACATACCCCTCCTAAGAATCATCCTTGAGAAGACTAAAACCATCTACTATTGTTTTTTAAAGTCACCTAAATACAAACCCAAAAGACAATGTAAGACAGGGTAGTTTTCTGACTCAGGAAGACCTAGATTTAAGGTCTCCTTTTGAGTCTCCAAGTTGTACCTTTTTCTAATATTGCTAATTGCACAAATTGTTCTCCTGGTTCTTCCTACTTCCCTATGCCTTTTAATTTATATGGTCTTCCAATGAAAAAGTCACTAGACCAAGGTCACACAAGATCTATTTATCAATAAGCATACATTGCAATTAGTATTTGTCTTGGGACAATCCACCAATTTGCTTAACTGTGGATTCTATCTGCAATGTCTCTTATACTGACAGAATTCCTGTGGATTCTGTTTGGTTCTTATAGAAGAGCAAATGGAATTCAGCAACCTTATTTCTATTCTTATTTCCTACTTCTCTCTGATATATATATATATATATATATATATATATATATATATATATATATATATATATAAGAGCATTTGGGAGAGGAAAGCCCCCCAGCAGAGACTTAGCTACACATGGTTCAGTGATGTGGCTAGGAGATCAAAGAATCACTCCTACTTCCCTAAGGACTAGCAAATATTCATGATCAAAGCTTAAGGTTGAATATCAAGCTTCAGACTCTTTTCCTCAGTACCCATCTAAGGTATTTATGTCATACTTTATTTTGATAAGACTGAAGATTTCTCCAGTATGGCTTTGTATTTTTCCCTTTTCTTTTTGTTTAGATCTATGATCTCAACAGTAAAGGGCACTTCCACTGAGGAAACTCCTTCTTCCAATGGTGAGACTCATTTTTTTTAAACCACCTTAGAACATTGCCTAGAAAAAACTAAGAGTGAAGGGACTTGTGGGATAAGAGTAGGAAGATGGTCACAAAGCCAGTATGTCATAGAATATAGATTTTCCTGACTCGGAAATCTACCCTAAATTTGTTGTATCACATTGTCATTGGGTTTTGCATTCAGATGATTTAGGAAAGTGTTATATTTGCTTTAGTTTTCTCAGTGAAAATTCTCAAATGGGGCATAATGATAGCAAGGAGACTTCTCTTTATAAGTAATTTAGGGAAATGAGTACTGTGGATTTAATTGGAATAAAGACCTATAATATAAGGATATAGATTAAAAGAGTCATTGTAGACCCCATAGAGGAGTTCACCCTCCTTGAAGATATTCCTGCAGAGGCTAGTTGATAACTTGTTAAATACATACATACATATATATTTATATGCATATATCTATACATATCTATACATATATATGTATGTATATATGTATATGCATATATTATACATATATATATATGTATATATATAGTGGGGCTGCTAGGTGGTGCAGTGGATAGAGCATCGGTCCTGTAGTCAAGGGTACCGGGGTTCAAATCTGGCCCTGAATCACTTAATAATTACCTAGCTGTGTGACCTTGGGCAACTCACTTAACCCCATTGCCTTGCAAAAACCTAGTGTGTGTGTGTGTGTGTGTGTGTTCATATTCAGCTGTAGATTGGACTTGGTTACTTCTAGGATCCCTTCTAACTTATAGGTTCAGGGAACTTAGTGAAAGACCAGAAGGAGGTAGTATAGCAAAATGAATAGAATACTGGGATTAGAATCAGGAAGAAAAAATCCAAGTTCTTATCCAACCTTAGACATTTATTTGGCTAGCTAATTGAGCATGGGCAAGTCACACAATCTGAGTTTTCTCATTTGTAAAATGATAATGATAATAGTATCTACTTCAAAGTATTATTGTAAAGTTTATATGAGAATACATATATGTGGATATACATAAACACAGATATATATTCTGATTTTCATCTTTGCAATCCTAGTACCTGGCTTAGTGTCTAGCACTTAATAGATCGTTGTTGAATTGAACTAAATTACCATGGACAAAAATGATAGAGCATAAGAATGTATTACAATAAGCACCAATAGAAGCTATACCCATACCAGTTTGATAATGCATTTGAAAAGGCCCAGACATCAATCATGCCTATTGAAAGCTGAAGGTCAAAGAAAAAAATGACATTGGCATTGTAGTTATTACTCTGAGCCACTCAAAAAATATGGATTGATCATTCTAAGGGCCCCTAGAGCAAGAAATTCTGAAAGCACTGCAGGTTAGTTTATGGTTGGAATGAATTTTAGCAATTATTGTCATCTATATAATTGCCACTAAAGTACCTACCCTTTGGGATCCTTTTGTTGATAATTTAGCTCTTGTGTTTATTGTTATATAGCATCAGTTGGCTATACAACTATTTAAGATCTAAAATTTCAATGAATTTAGAGGCAGAAGAAATCTCAAGGATAATCTAGTTCAGTCTCCTCATTTTAGAAAGAGATAAATTGAATCCCAGAGATGTTAAGTGCCTTGCCCAAGGTCACATAGTGAACTAATAGTAGAATTGAATTAGAGGTTCTTTGACAAAAATATATCAACTTGTCACCATTCTGAGCTCATTTCTTTGGGAATCTCCTTAACCCCTTATAATTTTCATATAATTTCTAAAAATTTCTGTTGTTTCTATTGTTATCTGGTTCTTTGAGTTATGAGGAAAGTAGAACTGACAGAGGGTAGTCAAAAAAAATCTCAGAATCTCAGAGCTAGAAGGAATCTTTTAGACTAATTAATATTCTTCTTTACTATTGTTAGTCAGTCATGTCCAACTCTTTGTGACTCCATTTGGGGTTTTCTTAGTAAAGATACTGGAGTGGTTGGCCATTTCCTTTTCTAATTCATTTTACAGATAAGAAAACTGAAATAAACTGTTTTAAACAGTATTAAACTATATTAAACAGTATTAAACTGAAGCAAACAGTATTAAATGACTTGTCCAGAGTCATATAGCTAATAAGTGTCTGAGGTTGAATTTGAACTCAGGAAGTTGAATCTTACAGGCCTGATAATGCTATCCACTTTTCTACCTACCTGCCCAATCCTATTTTTATCTGAACAGGAATTCCCTCTGCAATAGTTTTTACAAGTGGGTTATACCATTTTATTACTATATAGCAAAACTAACTGGGTTGTGGAAAAATAACAACCCCTGTTACTCAGTCCCTTTCTTTTTGTTGCTTTCTAGGTATAAGGACAACTCTTTGAGTTTTCATGTTAACTCCTGAGTCCACGAGTACTTGACTGCCATATGAAGTCTTTGCATGGATTGGGACTGCCTCACATTTTCTTTCCTTTGATATGGGGGGTTTTGTAAGATCTCAAAAGCAACTGGCACTGTCACCTTCATGAGTAAAATTCAGCAGAATTACTGGAGTAGTTGAGGCAAGGGAAGAGAAAATAGCTAAGATTGAGAGGGTAAGAATCACTAAAAGAGAGGTTACACTCAAAAAGAAAGGACCCCAACTTGACATTGATTGGGTTAGACTCAGTAGAACTGAAATGTGAAATAACTCATGAGTAGCTCTTCTGTGAATATGTCAATCTTCAAATGCTTGTAATCGTTTTATTATTGCTTAACATTTCCTTTTTTTGCGTTGGAATAAAACTTCTTACTCCTCTGTTTTAAATGTGTAGTTTGGACACTTTTTTTACTCCTTTACTCTCAATCATCCCAACTTCTCTCTGTCCTTTCCCCTTCTACTCCACCCCAAGTCATTCCTTAAAATAGAGCTCAAAATAGAATTGTTGCTCAAAAATTAGAGATGGGGGAGAGAACTGAAGCACAGGAAGTCTAATTCTTCTATTGAGAAGAAAGGCAATCTCAGAATAATGAGTAAACTAAGAGAACAGAAAAAAAGTCTTGGTATTAGTGAAAGTCCCTTGTCCCTATAATCTCTGCCTACTGATGCCTTGAAAACTGTGCTAAACCAGAAGTGGAAATATTCCAGGAAGAGTCAGCTGACAACAACTCCTGAGTTTGCCTTGAAAAAGATTAAAATGTAACTAAAATATTTAAGAAAATTAATTCAAATGCAGTAAACTATAAAAATTATCTTTAAAAACTAAGTCATTTTGTGGCCCCCAAGGATCCTTATGAACAGATTAGTGGCCTCATTTCTATTTGTTTGGCATCACAGTACTAGGCCCCCATCACACATCACCATGGCCATTGAAATGAGCTCCAGTTTGTTTTTGGCCTCTATTCATTACCCTCTCCAATCCTTCCTCCAAAGAGCTGGCAAAACAATTTTCAAAAAAGCATAAGCTTTCCTTCTTGACAACCTTTAGTGGCTCGTTTGCCTTTAGAATAAAATACCAATCCCTTAGTGTGACATTTAGAATTCTTCACATTCTGGAAGAGATAGAAAAAAGACATTCCATTCAAAATAACTAGAGAATGCATAAAATAGCTGAGAGTCACCTTCCAAAACACCTTTAGAAATTTTATCACTATAACTCCAAAATAGATATATAGAGTGATGGGGCAGCTAGGAAGCACAGTGAATAATTTGCTGGGCTTGAAATCAGAGTCATTGACCTGAGTTAAAATCTAACCTCGATCCTGGGCAGTCACTGTTTCCCAATTTCCTCATCTGCAAAATGAAATGGAAAAAGAAATAACAAAATACTCCAGTATCTTTGCCAAGAAAACTCCAAATGTGGCCCTGATAACTTGAACATAACTGAAATGACTCAGCAAAAAATCAAAGATATTGATTACTCACATTTTGAATGGTACTAATGAGTATTAATTTACAGATTCAGTACCATGTCACTCAAACTACCAAAGTCATACTTTTATAGAACAAAATAACAAAATTAGTTTGGAAGGAAGAAAGATAAAAAAAATCTCAGGGAATTAATGAATAAATTTAAAAAGAAAGATTGCCTAATGGTAGCAGGTCTGAAACTTAAAAAAAGGTATAACCATAAAATAATCTGCTGTTAGTTAAAAATGGACAGACCACCAGTGAAACAGATTAGGTACACAAGAACCAGAAGCAATCAAACATAGTAGCATAACATGCAATAAACTTGTGGACAACAATTGTTGGTTCAAGAGATTTTTATTTGACTAAAAGTACTTAATCAACTAGAAAGCACTTTGACAAGAATTAGACATGCCGACATCTCATTCCATATGCAACAACAATCTTTAAATGGATATAGGACCTGAAAGTAAAATGTTATAGGAACAAATTAAGTAAGCATTTTACATGCTTTTCATAACTATGAATAAGAAGATAGCTTTTGACCAAATGAGGTACTAAATGCATTTTTATGATATAAAAATGAAAAGATTTTGTAATTACACACCTGTATTGTCAAGATAATGTCAAGGTATAAATTTTTTTCTCAATATATTTTGAAAGGGTTTTTGGAATTTGGGTGAGGAGATTTGTATTTGGTGATAATATATTAACAACATGCAAAAAGAAAAGAAGAAAAGCAGTTTCAATGAAACATCAAAAATATTCATAGGAGAACAGAAGAAAGTTCAGAAAGAGAAATAGGCAAATAAATCTGGAAGGTACTTTAAAAGCTGTTTAGTCCACTACTCTTCTGGCTGAGGAAACAGTCCAAGAGAGGTTAAATTATTTGGCTAAAATCACACTAGGTAGTGACTTAGTTTGTACCTGAATCCAGTCTCCTGACTCCCAGTGCTCCTGCTACTATACTTCGAAATTATTCATAGTAGACTAAGTTTATATAACTCAATGTCTCATATGCTATTTTTATAGGGGAAAGTAGAAATAGAATTTCATTATAGTTTAGAAAACATATTCTTGAGAAATTTTTGTACCCTTTTGGCAAATCCCATTAGCCCACCTCACCTCTCTCATTCTCTGACTCAATTCTAATTAGCACCCACTCTATCATTCATCTGACCAGCTATTTGAGGCTTCCTTATGACATCAGCAGGAAAGCTCAAAGACTTAATTGAAGTGACCTCAACTATCAAGTTTCTTAGTCACCTCTAACTGGACTTGGACAAGAAAGATATTTTAGTATTAGACATAATCAGAGAATAGTGTGCCTTGAATCAGAGTAGTTCAGAATCAGAATACTAGTTAATTTATAATTTCAGACATGAATGAAATAATATACTGTCACAAGGTATTACATTAAAAAAACTTTAGTTTTCCAGGATATAATTTTGAAAATATTTAACAGAATTTTAATATTAATATACTTTCATTGTTTGTTTCTATCCATATGAAAACCTTTAACGTTCAGGGACCAAGGATAAGGACTGGACCTATAATTTCATACATGTGTGGAATTTTTCCATGAGGAAATTCCCTCTACAAAGCAGGTCACCAATTTCTATAGTACTTATATTCTTGGAGAAAGTTTGGAACACCGAGAAGTTAAGTAATTTAGGGGCGGCTAGGTGGCACAGTGGATAAAGTACTGGCCCTGGAGTCAGGAGTACCTGTATTCAAATCTGGCCTCAGACACTTAATAATTACCTAGCTGTGTGGCCTTGGGCAAGCCACTTGACTCCATTTGCCTTGCAAAAAACCCTAAATAAAAAAAAGTGATTTAGAAGTTAAGTAACTTGTCTGGTGTTACAGAGCCAATATGTATCAGAAGTGTAACTTGAATCCAAGTTTTCTTAGCTTCAAGGCCACATTTCAAGGCTATCAAGTCAGGGATAGATCTTAAAATTACAGAATATATGTGCATTAAGAAACCTTAGTGCATAGAATATCTATATTTGAAAGAACACAAGGTATTTGCATTGGAAAGGATCTTAGAACATAGAATGTCAGAAAGAGAAGAAACTTTAAAACAAAGAAGAAAGTTCTTCAAAGAGTTTTAAATCACAGAAAATGAATGGGTAGAGATTATAGAACATAAATATATAATATAGGGAATTTTAAAATTTAGAATATCAGAACTAGAAAAGACCTAGAGATAATTAGTCCAGTCACCTCATTTTACAGAGAAGAAACCAATCCCCACTCCTCCAAGGGAGGATTTGCTTAAAGTCATGTAGTTCATTAAGTGACACAGCTGAGTTTGAAAGTTTCATTCTGCTGGGATTCTTTCCATTAGTCTCCACAAAGAAAGGTTTTGGGACTATCAGTACTAGGCTCTATGCTCCTTCATTTCTTTGATTTTGAATCCAACAGAAAGCAGAATCTTTCTCAGTCTCAGTTTACTCAAGAATGTAATGTCATTGAAAAGTATCTAGATTTTAGGCAAGCTACATATAGAGTCAGAGGGTTTAGAGCAATAAGAAATATAAATGATACAGTTTAGATATAGAGGTAATCCAATTTGAATTAATCTGTTTTTCATGTAAATAGCATTTTATTTTTTCTATTAACATGTAAAGATAGTTTTCAAGATTCATTTTTATAAAATTTTGACTTCCAAATTTCTCTCTCTCCTTTCCTTTCCTCCCCATTCCCCAGACAGCAATCTGATATAGGTTGATGATACATGGGGACTTTATTTATATGAAAAGTTTTTTTGTAATTGTGATCACATAGTTCCTAGGCTGTCAATTAATATTTCCATATTAATCATTTTGTGATGCAAAAATAGACCAAAAGAAAAAAACACAAAAAAATAAAGGTGAAAATAGTATGCTTCAATCTGAATTAAGAATCGTTTAGCATTCTGTGGATGTGGATTGCATTTCCTATCTTGAATCTCTTGCAATTGCATGGCCCTTTGTATTGTTGAGAAGAGCTAAGTCTATCCTAGTTGATCATCACACACTGAAGCTGTTACTGTGTACAATGTTCTCCCAGTTCTGCTCACTTCACTCAACATCAGTTCATTTAAGTCTTTCCTGGCTTTTCTTAAATCCACCTGCTCATCATTTCTTATAGCATGATAACATTCTATTATATTCATATACTACAACTTGTTCAGCCTGCCCCCAGGTGAAGGACATTCCCTGAGTTTCCAATTCTTTGTCAGCACAAAAAAAGAGCTGTTATAATTTTTTTTTACATGTTGGCCCTTTTCCCTTTTTTATGATATCTTTGGTGTTGTTGAATCACATGTGCATGTCTATAAGCATATATGCATGATTTTATTGTCTTTTGGGCATAGCTCCAAATTGTTCTCCAGAATGGTTGGATCATTTCATAGCTCCACCATCAGTGCATTAGTGTCCTAATTTTCCCATATATGATAGGTGTGAGATAATACCTCAGAATTGCTTTATTTTATTTTTCTCTACTCAATAGTGATTTAGAGTATTTTTATATAACAATAGCTATCTTTGATTTCTTTCATCTGAAACCTTCCTGTTTATGTTTTTTGACCCTTTATCAATTGGAAAATGATTTAGATTCTTATAAATTTGTATCATTTTTTATATATTTGAGAAATGAAACCTTTATCAGAAATACTTACTATGAAAATTGTTTCCCAGCATCCTGCTTTCTGTCTACTCATGGTTGCATTGATTTTATTTGTGAAAAAACCTTTTTATTTTGCTTTAATGAAATTTTCCATTTTGCATTTCATTGTGATGTCTTTCTCTTATTTGGTCATAAGCTCTTCCCTTCTCCTAAGATGTGCCTGATAAACTATTCTTTGTTTTCCTAACTTGACTATGGTATCATCTTTTATGTCTAAATTGTGAACCTGTTTTGGCCTTATCTTGGTAAACTCTGAATTGTTGTCCTATGCTTAGTTTTTGTCATACTATTTGCCCAGTAGTATTTGTCAAATAGTGAGTTCTTATCCCAGAAGTTGCATTCAGGTTTATAAAAGAGTAGATTACAAAGTCATTTTCCCCTATGTCTTGTATACTACCACTCAATTTGTTACCTAGCAGCAAATAGTTTTGATGTTTCCTCTTTATAATACAATTTGAGATCTAGTATGACTAGGCCACCCAATTTGCCTTTTTTTCATTAATTCTCTAGTTATTTTTAAATTTTTGATCTTCCACGCTAATTTTGTTATACTTTTTTTGTAACTTTATAAAATAGGTTTCTGATAGATTGACTAGTAAGTAAATTAATTTAGACAGGAGTTTCATTTTTTATTATATTAGCTTGGCTTACCCATGAGTAACAATACAGTTGTTTGGATTTGACTTTATTTATGTGAAAAGTTTTTTTTTTTTGTAATTGCGGTCACATAGTTCCTATACTGTCAAATATTTTATATTGCCTACAATTATTTTAAATGAAATTTCTCTTTTTATCTTTTGCTGATGGATTTTGTTAGTACCATATAGAAATGCTGATGATTTATGCAGGTTTATTTTATACCCTGTGACTTTGTTAGAGTTGTTAATTATTTCAAGTGTTTTTAAATTCTTAGGATTCTCTAAGTATACTATCATGCGATCTACAAAGAATTATAGTTTTGTTTCTTCATTGCCTGTTCTAATTCCTTCAATTTCTTTTTCTTCTCTTATTGCTAAAGAGAACATTTCTTATACAATACTGAATGATAGTCATAATAATGGACAACTTTGCTTCAACCCTATTTTAGCTTATTCCTTTACAAATAATGCTCTCATATGATTTTAGAATTTTTAGAATTTTATAATTTTTGAATTATATCTATAATTCTAATTTTTAATAATAATAATAGTTAACATTTATATAGTGATTATCATATGCTCAGCAAAATGCTAGGTGCTTTATAATTATTGTCTCATTTGATCCTCACACTGATTCTAAAAGAGAGGTACTATTCATATTTCCAATTTATAGATGATGAAACCAAGGCAAAAAAGGAATTAAATAACCTGCTCAGAATTTCTTAGTGAATGCCTAAGGCTGAATTAGAACTCAGGTTTTCCTGACTGTAAACTCATCACTCTATCTACTGCCCTATCTAACAGCCCTTAGTTGAAGAACCTTATATAGAAAAATGGGAAATGATTTCTTCAAGAAACCCATAGTCAGTATCAGAATCAGGATTTAATACCAGATCCTTTCATTCTAAACCCATTGCTCATATCACTTCTCCTCTAAACACCTCCTTAAGAGTAATTGTCTCAAGATTTTTTAGGACAGAAAAAACCAGAGTCACTTGCTGAATTTAAAAGACATCAGCATATTTGCCAAAGGCTCACACTGACACAAGCAGACATTCTGAAAATACTTAAATTTGCAAGAGTTGGCTTACTATCCCACACACTTTGTGTGTGTGAGAAACTACAATATCTTGGGTTGTCAGAATCACTGATTTGGGAGAAGAGCAGAGAAATTTGCTTTTTGTGGGATACAGTGGAACTAAATGTATTGTTGTTAGTTGAATATTACTAAGACATAAGAAATTAAATAAAATTCTCATGGTGATCATGAATCTCAAAGTTGGATAGACTCTTTAGGCCAGTCAGTATCTGAAGAGTAATTCTCTGTTTTCATCTGTTTTTTTCTTTTTCTTTTTATCTTTCTTCTTCATTTCCTTCTTCTCTCTCTCTCTCCATCTACATACCCACACTTTTTGGTCCATATTTTATTTATTTCTTTGAGTAAGCAAGTAAGCAAAAGTAAGCAAACTCCTTCTACCAATCCCACTAGCAACTGTTCTGCAGTGTATAGATTTGAATTGCCTTAAACACTAAGTAAATTAAGTGATTTGCCCAAAGTTCCATTTAGTTCAGGTCAGAAATGGTACTTGAAACTCCCAACCAAGATGGTGGAGAGAAGCCATTGTTTTAAATTTTCTTGGCTTTCCCTCAGAAATAACATGAACCAAGCCTCTTAACAGATTTTTGGAACCACAGAACCCAGAAAAGAACTGAACAGAATATCTACCAAGGTCTGTTACAAGGGAAACATGGGTGAGCCAGGGGCAGAGAGTAAAGACCTGAGTCCCAGCATAGAGGCAGTGTAGTGAGGCTGGGAGACTGACCTGAGAACAGTGATTAAAGTGTTTTCTGTGTGTGTGTGGTGGCAGGAAGTGCTCCTGAACAGTGGCCCAGACATCAGCTTAGCTGGTCTAGAAGACCCAGATCAAGAGCAACCTTGTTTTCAGCTGTCCTGAACCCCTCCCCACCCTTCCCTGTGGGAAAACTAGATTTTCTCCAGAACAAACAGTCTCCCTCAAGTGTTTGCACCTTGCCTCAGGCTCAGGTGTGGGTGGCAGATCTCCCCCAGATCACATTGTTCCAGGACAGCCTAGATCCTGCCTTTCCCTAACACCACCCTAGGTGGTGAATAACCCCTGTAGTGGGAAAAGCTTCTAAGGATCTCAACACTGAAGATCTGTGAACCAAACCCCTCCCCTAGCACAAGTCCCAAGGGAAAGGACCCCAAATCAAGAAAGGCCAGTGTTAAAAGGGGCTCATTGAATGGTACCTTAAAAACAAGTATCCTAACTCAGAGAGAAATAGTACTTCAGAGGAGAATATGAATTAGTCTCTAGCCCAGAAAGTCTTGTTAGAAGAGATCAGAAAGAAGTTGAAAAATCAAACAGAAAAATTGAAAAAAAAAATGCAAGAGAAAATTAACACCTTACAACAAGAAAACAAATTCTTTGAAAATACATTTGGTCAAGTGTAAAAAGAAAATAATTCTCTCAAAAACACAGTTGGGTAAATGAAAAACTCCTTCAAAAATAGAATTGACCAATTGTAAAAGGAGATGCAAAAGGTAAGTGAAGAAAGCTTTTCTCTAAAAAAAATTGTAATCTGTGGAAACTCCATGACTTCACGAGACACCAAGAATCTGTTAAGAAAAACCAAAAAAAACCCCTGACAAAATAGAAAAAAATGTAAAATACCTCCTCAGCAAAACCTGGAAAAACAGATCCAGAAGAGACAATTTAAGAATTAATAGAACTTCCTGAACATGTTGAAAAGGAAAAAAAAAGCCTGTACACAGGATATAGTAAAGAAAAACTGCCATATCCTGATACCAAAGGACAAAAATAATCATCGAAAGAATACATTGATCCTCTCCTGAAAGGAATCCCAAAATGAAAGCACCAAAGTATATTGTGGCCAATCAGCACTATCAGATCAAGGAGAAAAATCCTACAAGCAGCCAGAAAGAAACAATTTAAATACCAAGGAGCTGGGTGGCTAGGTGGTGTAGTGGATAAAGTACTGGCCTTGGAGTCAGGAGTACCTGGGTTCAAATCCGGTCTCAGACACTTAATAATTACCTAGCTATGTGGCCTTGGGCAAGCCACTTAACCCCATTTGTCTTGCAAAAACCTGAAAAAAATACCAAGGAGCCACAGTCAGGATTACACTGGACCTGGTTGTATCAACATTAAGGGATCAAAGGGAGAGCAAGGGAATTTGGAATGCAACCAAGAATTCACTATGCAGAAAAACTGAGCCTTCTATTCCAGGGGAAAAGATGGGCATTTAATGAAATAGGAGATTTTCAACTTTTCCTAATGAAAAAATCAAACGGAAAATTTCATCTTCAAACAGGAGACTCAAGAGATACATGAAAAGGGAAAGAGGGGAAAAGAAAAAAAATCTGTTATTTAATAAGATGAAACTGTCTAAATTCCCACCTGGGGGAAAGATTCTCATAACTCATGAGAATTATAACTCTATTATACTTAGCCAGAAGAAATGGACACTAATGATTTATTTGTGACTGATGGAATGAATTAAAAATATCTCCTTAAAAAGGGGGTATAGGGGATGGCTAGGTGGCACAGTGGACAGAACACCGGCCCTGGAGTCAGGAGTACCTGAGTTCAAATCTGGCCTCAGACACTTAAAAATTACCTAGCTGTGTGGCCTTGGGCAAGCCACTTAACCCCATTGCCTTGCAAAAACCTAAAAAAATGGGGGGGATAGTAAAGAAACAGGTGGAAGGAGGAGATTGGATGGGGGTAAATTGCATCACATAAAGAGGTTCAAAGGACCTATTGCAATAGAGGGGAAGAATGGAAGAACTGAGAATCACCTGAATCTTGCTCACATCAGATTTGGCTCAAAGAGAGATTAACACACTCACTCAATTAAGTTTAGAAACTTGTATTACCTTTTAAGTATTAAAGAGGGGAAGGGAGAGATGATAGGAAAGGAGGTAATGACAGAAAGAAGGGAAGAAAGAAGGTGCAAAGGGAAAGGGGAAAGAAAAGGGGAGAGGTTGGATAGAAGGGGTAAATTCATAGAAGGAGTTGATATTCAGAAGCAAAATACTGGGGAATAGGGAAAAGGGGGAAATATAAATTGAGGGAAGATAGCATGGAAGGAAATAAAGAGTTATAATTATAACTATGAATGTGAATGGGATGACCTCTCCCATAAAATGGAAGTGGAGATCAGAGTGGATTAAAAGCAAGAATCCTACAATAGCCTGCTTACAAGAAATGCATTTGAAACAGAGAGATACATACAGAGTAAAGGTAAAAGGCTGGAGCAGAGTATATTATGCTTTGGCTGAAGTGAAAAAGGCAGGGATAGAAATCCTTATCCCAGACAAAGCAACTGCAAAAACAGATCTCATTAAAAGAGAAAAGAGGGAAACTATATCTTCCTAAAAGGTACCATAGACAATGAAGCAATTCCAATACTGAATATGTATGCACCTAGTGGAAAAGCATTCAGATTCTTAGAGGAGAAGCTGAACAAGTTACAGGAAGACATAGACACAAAACTCTGATGGTGAGAGACCTCAATCTCCCTCTTTCAGAATTAGATAAAATAAATAATAAGAAAGTTAAGGTAAATAGAATGTTAGAAAGCAGACATGATAGAGGTATGGAGAAAATTGAATGGGGAAAGGAAAGAATATACCTTATTTCTGCAGTACATGGCACCTATATAATAATTGACCATGTACTAGTGCATAAAATCATCATGATCAAATGCAGAAAGACAGACATATTGAATGCATCCTTTTCTGACCATGATACATTAAAAACCAAAATCACTTGCAATAATGGACCATGGAGAGATAAACCTAAAACTAACTAGAAACTAAATGAGCTAATTTGAAAGAATCAGTGGATCAAATAACAAATTATAGAAAGAATTATTAATTTCATCCAAGACAATGACAATGACAAGACACCATATCAAAACTTATGAGATACAGTCAAAGTCATTATTAGGGGGTATATTATATCTCTAAATGCTTACATGAATTAAATAGAGAAAGAATAAATCAATGATCTGAGAATGCAAATAACAATGTTTGAGAAAGAACAAATTAAAACCCCACAATTAAATATCAAATTATAAATACACAAAGGAGAAATTTAAAAAATTGAAAGCAAGAAAACTAATGAATTAAATAAAACCAAGAGTTGTTTATTGAAAAAACAATAAAACAGATAAATCTTTGGTTAATTTGATTAAAAAACAGAATGACCAAAATGACATTACTAGTATCAAAACTGGAAAAAAAGGTGAACTCGCCACCACTGAGCAGGAAATTAAAGTAATAATTCAGAACTATTTTACCCACTGTATGCCATTAAATTTGATAATCTAGGTGAAGTAGGTGAATAGTTACAAAAATTTAAATTGCCTCAGTTAAATGAAGAGGAATTTAAATACCTAAATAAACTTATTTAAGAAAAAGAAATTCAGCAAGCTGCCAATGAACTCCCTAAGAAAAATCTCCAGGGCCAGATGGATTCATTAGTGATTTCTGTCAAACTTTCAAGGAACAATTGGTTCCAATTCTATATAAACGATTTGGAAAAATAGGTGAAGGTAGAAATCTGCATAATTCCTTATATGTCAACAATTTGGTGCTGATACCTAAACCAGGAACAGAGAAACAGAGAAAGAAATTTATAGACCAATTTGCCTAATGAATGTGGATGCAAAAATCTTAAATAAAAGATAAGCAAAGCAACTGCAGCAAGTTATCACTAGGATAACACACTAAGATTAAATAGGATTTATTCCAGGGATGCAGGATTGGCTCAATATTAGTAAAACTGTTAGCATAATTGACTATATCAACCTAACAGAAATTATATCAATAGATACTGAAAAGGCCTTCGACAAAATACAGCACCCATTCCTACTAAAAACACTGGAGAGAGTAGGAATACAAGGATTGTTCCTTAAAATGATAAACAGTACTATCTGAAACCACTGGCAAGCATTATATGCATTGGGGATGAGCAAGAAGCATTCCCAATAAGATGAGGGGCAAAGGATGCTTGTTATCACTACTCCTGTTCAAAATTGTATTAGAAATGTTGGCTTCAGCAATAAGAGAAGAAAAAGAAATTGAAGGAATTATAATTGGCATAGAAAAACAAAACTCTTACTCTTTGCAGATGATACCATTGTATACTTAGGGAACCCTAAAAAATCACCTAAAACTGCTAGAAACAGTTAGCAACTTTAGCAAAGTTGCAGGATATAAAGTAAACCCACATAAATCATTAGCATTTCCATATGTCACTAACAAGATATAGCAGTAAACATTATAAAGAGAAATCTCATTTAAAATAACTTCAGACAACAAAAAGTACTTGGGAGTCTAGCTACCAAGGTACACTCAGAAACTATGAAAACAACTATAAAACAATATTTGCACAAATAAATCAGTTGTAAATCATTGTGCAAATATCAATTGCTCATGGATAGGCCAAGCTAATAGAATAAAAATAACAATTCTATATAAACTAAATGACTTATTTAGTGCCATACCAATTAAACTTCTAAAAAATTACTTTGGTGAGCTAGAAAAAATTGTAACTAAATTAATATGAAATACAAAAAGTCAAGAATATCAAGGGATCTGATGAAAAAAATGGAAAAGAAGACCGCTTAGCCTTACTAGACCTAAAATTATATTATAAAGCATTAGTCATCAAAACTGTCTGGTACTGGCTAAGAAATGGATTAGGTTCAAAAGAGACAGCAGGAAATGATTATAGTAATCTGTTATTTGATAAACCCAAAGAATCCAGTTTCTGCATAAGAACCCACTCTTCGAGAAAAACTGCTGGGAAAAATAGAAGATAGTATGGCAGAAACTAGTATTCAGTCAACAGCTCACACACTTGACCAAGATAAGATCAAAATAGATGCAGGAATTAGATATAAAAGACAATATTATCAGCAAATTGGGAGAACAAGAAATAGTTTAAATGTCAGATCTATGGAAAGGGGAGCAGTTTATGACCAAGGAAGAGATAGAGGACAATATAAAAAACAAATTGGATAATTTTGAATCCATTAAATTAAAAAGTGTTTGCACAGACAAAATCACTCTAATCAAGATCAAAAGAAATATAGCAAATTGGGAAATGATTTTTACAACTTTGTTTCTGACAAAGGACTTATTTCTAATATATAGAGAATTGAGTCAAATTTATAAAAAAATAAGTCATTTCCCAATTGACAAATGCTCAAAGAATATGCAAAGGCAATTTGCAGATGAGGAAGTCAAAGCTATCTATAATCAAGAAAAATTGGTCTAAATCATTGCTGATTAGAGAAATGCAAATTTCTCATGTCTTTCAGATTGTCCAATAAGACCACAAAGTATAATGATCAATGTTGGAAGGGATGTGGGAAATTTGGGACATTAATGCATTGTTGGTGGAGCTGTGAACTTATCCAGCCTTTCTGGAGAACATTATGGAATTATGCCCAAAGGGCAATAAAATTGTGCATATCCTTTGATCCAGCAATACAATTTCTGCATCTGTATCCTGAAGTGATAATGAAAAAGGGTAAAAACCATAAAATATTCATAACAACTCTGTTTGTAGAGACAAAGAATTGGAAACTGAGTGAATGTCCATCAATTAGGCAATGGCTCAACAAATTGTGGTATATGTATGTTATGGAACACTACTGTTCTATTAGAAAATAGGAGGGGTGGGAATTCATAGAAGCCTGAAAATACTTGCATGAACTGATGCTGAGTGAGGTGAGCAGAACCAGAAGAACATTGTACATATTAACAGCAACATGGGATTGTTGATCAACCTTGATGGACTTGCTCACTCCATCATTGTAATAATCAGGGATAATTTTAGGGGATCTGTGTAGGAGAACACCATCTATATCCAGAGAAAGAACTGTGGAGTTTAAACAAAGACCAAAGATAATTATCTCCAACTCTTTTTTTAAAATTTTTATTAAAGATATTATTTGAGTTTTACAATATTCCCCCAATCTTGCTTCCCTCCCCCACCCCACCCCACAGATAGCACTCCTTCAGTCTTTACTTTGTTTCCATGTTGTACCTTGATCCAAATTGGGTGTGATGAGAGAGAAATCATATCCTTAAAGAGAACAGAATTCTCAGAGGTAACCAGATCAAACAATAAGACATCTGGGTTTTTTTTCTGAATTAAAGGGAATAGTTCTTGTACTTGTTCAAACTCCACAGCTCCTTATCTGGATACAGATGGTACTCTCCTTTGCAGACAGCCAAAAATTGTTCCCAATTGTTGCACTGATGGAATGAGCAAGTCCTTCAAGGTTGAACATCACTCCCATGTTGCTGTTAGGGTGTACAGTGTTTTTCTGGTTCTGCTCATCTCACTCAGCATCAGTTCATGCAAATCCCTCCAGGTTTCCCTGAAATCCCGTCCCTCCTGGTTTCTAATAGAACAATAGTGTTCCATGGCATACATATACCACACTTAGCTAAACCATTCCCCAACTGAAGGACATTTACTTGATTTCCAATTCTTTGCCACCACAAACAGGGCTGCTAAAAATATTTTTGTACAAGTAATGTTTTTACCCTTTTTCCTCATTTCTTCAGGGTATAGACCCAGTAGTGGTATTGCTGGGTGAAAGGGTATGCACATTTTTGTTGCCCTTTGGGCATAGTTCCAAATAGCTCTCCAGAAGGGTTGGATGAGTTCACAGCTCCACCAACAGTGTAATAGTGTCCCAGATTTCCCACATCCCTTCCAACAATGATCATTATCCTTCCTAGTCATACTGGCCAATCTGAGAGGTCTGAGGTGGTACCTCAGCAAAGCTTTAATTTACATTTCTCTAATAATTAATGATTTAGAGCATTTTTTCATATGGCTATGGATTGCTTTGATCTCCTCATCTGTAAATTGCCTTTGCATATACATTGACCATTTGTCAATTGGGGAATGGCTTTTTGTTTTAAAAATATGACTCAGTTCGCTGTGTATTTTAGAAATGAGTCCTTTGTCAGAATCATTAGTTGTAAAGATTGTTTCCCAATTTACTACTTTTCTTTTGATCTTGATTACATTGGTTTTATCTATGCAAAAGCTTTTTAATTTAATGTAATCGAAATCATCTAATTGGTTTTTAGTGATGTTCTCCAACTCTTCCTTAGTCATAAACTGCTCCCCTTTCCATAGATCTGACAGGTAGACTAGTCCTTGATCTTCTAATTTGCTTATAGTATTGTTTTTTATCTCCAACTCTTAAAGAAAGTTTTTTTTTATGTACTATATTATTTTGCTATCTCTACTATTTTCTTTCTTCCATGAGGAAGAATTTTTCTCTCAACACATCAATTTTGATCAGTGCTATCATGGAAACAAATGTAAAGACTATCAGACTGCCTTCTGCTGGGGAGAGGGGGAGGAGAGAGAGAGGGAAGAAAAACTTTAAATTTCAAAACCTTGCAAAAAAAAAGGATTGGTAGAAGATACTATTGTATTTAATTGAAAAACAAATAAAATATTTATATAAAAAAAGAAATCAGACTTGAGCCTAGGTTTTCTTGACTGTAATACTAGCTTTTTCCATTTGCCAAGATCCCTTATTCCTTTAGATATGGGCAAGAAAATAGCTCATGAACACTTTTTTCCCCTGCAAGTAACTTCAGTGATCTTCTGGACTGCATTGTATAGAAAGAATACTAGATTAAAAAATAAGAAGGTAGTGTTTTTTAAAATTTCCAATTCATGCTTCCCCTGGATGCCAAAGTGCTTCTCTTAAAGCACAGGTCTGACCCCATCACTCCTTTGCACCAGAAATTCCTAGATTGCTTTGTTTCTAAGATTGACATTTTCAGCTTTAAGGATTTTTCATAGTCTAGTTGTAGTCTGTTTCTCTAGGTTGATTGCATACCATTTCCCTTCAGAGTTACTATATATTCTTATCAAACTGGCCTATTTACTCATTACCTTACTCATTCTTTTTTTATTTTTTTAAAGGAAAGGGGGTTAAGTGACTTGCCCAAGGTCACACAGCTAAGCAATCATTAAGTGTCTGAGGCCGGATTTGAACTCAGGTCATCCTGACTCCAGGGCCGGTGCTCTATCCACTGCGCCACCTAGCTTCCCTTCTCTTCATTCTTTAAATGGTGCCTCTTATATGCCAGCTAAGAGTTTTACAACTATTATCCCTCTTTATCTTTATAACAACTCTGGGAGTAGTTGCTACTATCATCTTCATTTTACAGATGAGGAAACTGAGGTAAACAGGGTTAAGTGACTTGTTCATAGTTATACTTCTGGTAAGTGTTTGAAACTGGATTTGAATTTAGGTCTTCCTGACTCCACACCCAGTGCTCTATGGACTATGGTACCATTTAGGTACCAATATTGCATAACTATCTTCCATTTCTTTGTACAGGCTCTATTTCCCTCACCTTGAATTCATGCTTCCCTATCTGCTCTCTTTTAGAATCTGATGTATGAGAGGAAGAGAGAGAAAGACAGACCCACAGAAGGAGAGAGAGAGAGAGAGAGAGAGAGAGAGAATTTACTTTTGTACACAAAAATGTTATCACAGTAGAATGCAAGCTCCCTGAATCCAGGAAATGACACATTTATTTTTGCCTTTGTATTCCTCTTATTGTTTTTTCCCAGTTGTTTATGTCTGTCATGTCTATCACCTGCCATATCCCCGGTGTGCACCTGAACATTGACAAGACCTAGGTTGAAGAGAGGTGACACAAACTAAATGTCGTGAAAACCATCTCTTGACTTTATTGTCAAATATCTAAACTCTTATAACAAAACATCTCAGACATGATGATTCAGATGAAACCCAGCTGCATGGCTTCCCTGATTAATTTTATGATGTTTATCCTTTGAAGTCTGTAGACTTCCTTATCAGAAAGTTTCCCATACACTTCTAGCTCCACAGATGTTTTGGTCAGGGCTCATTGGTATGCCAATCAATCATTTAATGAACAAGAAAGCATGCTTATCTGGGGCAGCTAGGTGGTGCACTGACTAGAGTACTAGCCCTGGAGTTAGGCAGACTAGAGTTCAAATCAGGCCTCAGGCACTTAATGATTGCTTAGCTGTGTGTCCTTGGGCAAGTCACTTAACCCTATTGCCTTAAATAAAAAAATTTAAAAAACTTAAAAAAGAATACAAACTTATTTCTGCTAACCTTCGTCCCTAGAAACATCTGTGTTCCATTTGCGGGGGCTGGCCCTCTACATATGTCCATCTCTTCATGACCCTATTTGGAGTTTCCTTGGCAAAGCTACTGGAGCAATTTGCTGTTTCCTTCTCCTGCTTATTTTACAGAAGAGAAAACTGAGACAAACAGTATGAATTTTCCTCACTCCAGACTGAGCACTCTATATACTGGGTCATAACTAGAAAAATCTCTAGCAAACAGTAAACAGTTAATGTTTTTTGAAAGAATAAGGCATATATTTTGCTCAAGCTCAGTAATTCTTAGAAATTTTACAAGATTTTTTTTTTATTAGACATAGGTTTAAGTCATGTTTCTGTCTTTGATTTAAGGTGAAATGTTGGGTAACTTACCTCTCTTGGGGGCTTCAATTTCCTCTCTTATGATAGGTAGAAGCCTGAAGATTTCTTCTAATGTTAAATTTTTGCTGTTTTATGATTTACAACTAGGTTTGCAAAATAAGTTTAATCTATTGAAATTCTTACCAAAGACATCAGTGTCTGAAATTGCCACTCATTCTGTAGACTATGGAGTTAGAATACTTGGTATTGCATTTTTACTATGGCACTTGGGGATTATCAGTTTATATTTCAAACACTTGCAATTTTATTAGTAAGGACACTGCCCTCCCTCCCATCCCCACCCCGTACACTCCATCTTCCCTAATATCAATGAAGGCTACAAATGTTGATATTAATGGATGGTACTCATGAGTTATTATTACTGGGAAAATTGCTTATCTTTTGTAAAGACAAAGTAGTTATATTTAAAATTGAGAAGGCATTAGTAGTTGAGGGGAATGAGGTTGAATAAAGAAGATGGCTCATAAATTGCATCTCTAAAAAGAGAGGAACTCTATGAGATAGAAAGAACATTCCAGGTATTTTTAATGGCTAATGAAGATACATGCAGATCAAAGAGAGAGAGAGAGAGAGAGAGAGAGAGAGAGAGAGTGCCTTTATTTGGAAAGTTAACATAGAACTGTTCAGAGAAACTTAGTGAAGGATTGGTATAGACACAGACATATATTTATGTGTTAAGGGGCATGTGAATGTGTATGGGTGGGGCTTTTTAAAAATGTGATTAATATCTTTTCCAGTTAATGATCTATTTTTGCTGTTGGAAATTTGTTCAAATTTCTGCTTTCATTTGAGCAAAGACTTAGAAAATCATATAAAAATATGAAAATAATAGACACACATTTGAGAAGTTTTCACATCATAAATTCCTAACAATTTTGAGAGATAGATGATTCAATGATTATCATCATATCATGATGGGGCTTCATTATGGTAGTACTGGTATAATCTTCATTGAAGTCTTTTTTTGATTTCTCATCTTGATGAGAGGAGCCTGTGTTCTCAAATACCATACAAACACAACTTCTAAGAGGCCCCATCAATCTGGGAAATGTTTTAAGTATGAACTGATGAACAGACTCTTTCTAGCCCAGTTAAAAAAGACTACTGACTAGAGACAAAGTAGTGCAGCATAAGGATCACTGTCAGAGATCATAGAGAAAGAGAGTTCAAATTCTGTTTCTGATACTTATTGCTCCTATGACCTTGGCAAGTCAATTAATTGCCCTCGGACTCATTTTCTTCATTTATATATGAATTGCATTAGCTATCCTTAGAGATTCCTTTGACCTTGAGGTTTATGATCCTATAATCACTGTTGATTTATTCATATTTTATGGAATATGAACTAGGATCAGACTACTGTAATGAAGTTCACATGAAGTGTGTCAAGTTACAGAAGAAACAGTATGATTTAGGATGTAAAAGATATACAGTTCTGTATCTCCATAGATTTACTTACACAAAGTAATCACTTTTGGCTGAGGCATTTAAACTTCTTAACTAGAAATCCTGCCTAATGGATTCTCTGCCATATATTACTATCCAATCTTCTCAGGAAAGATTAATAATCTCTTCTTATCCCTTTTTATTTTGCTTAACTTCATCTTTGTTATTTAAAAATCAAGTCAACATAGACTTTCTCTCTTGGGGCCATGTTCCCAGAGTGGCAAGGAGCATCTAATTTCAGTTAGTTAATATCTGACAGCAAAACACATAATGAAGAAAAGCATCTGGATAGTTTCAGGCTTTTCTTCTTTTATGTGTTTTAGCTTAGTAATGAAGACTATTCAGTTTTTAAGTCCTCATTCCATCTATTTGAAGATGAGAAATAATTGATATTTAATACTTTGATAGATAAAACTTGTGAGCTTGTGGATGTGGGAACTTTTGTTGGTTCAATTTAGAACTTTTACACATTTCTCTCTCTCTCTCTCTCTCTCTCTCTCTCTCTCTCTCTCTCTCTCTCTCCTTTTCTTACTCTCTGTCTTGGTTTTTTGTTTTTTCCTTTTTCCCTTCTTCCCATAGTCTTTCTTTTCTCCCTTCTCCCCTTTCTCATTTCCTTCTCCCTTTCCTTTCCTTTATTTCCTTTATTTTCCCCTTCCCTTCCCTTCCCTTCCCTTCCCTTCCCTTCCCTTCCCTTCCCTTCCCTTCCCTTCCCTTCCCTTCCCTTCCCTTCCCTTTCTCTTTCCCTTCTCTTTCTCCTCCTCTTCCTTCCCTCCTTTCTTTCACAATATATAAGCCCACCCTTACCCCATTATATCCCCATTATAATCTTTGCCTCTAGGAATTATTTTGTCAAAGAGAAATCATTGAGCAAAAATAACAAATGCACAATATCTATCAAGTACAATATTTGTCTATGAGGTTGAAAACTCTCTTCTCTATTGAGACCAAGATTGGTAATCACACAGAAGTCAGTTTTCTTCTTGCAAGATTATATATCTTTTGATGTTGTTTTCTTTTACTTTATTGTAATTATTGTATATATTCCCATTATGATTATTTCACTCATTCTAGTTATTTTACTCTGAATCATTTGATACAAAACTTCCCATATTTTTCTTTATCTTGTCATTTTTATTATATGTTAATATTAAATTATACATTTTTAAATTTATCTTTTTCAGTTCCGAATTACCTCCCTTTACCCCACTTTCCATCCATTCAAAGGCAAGAATTGATTGCTCATTATGCATAGCAAGTCATGCAAACCATATTTCCACATTAGTTATGTTGTGAAAAAAAGGCAAGAGAAATAAAGACAGAAAATAAAGTTCAATCTGCACTCAGAGTTCATTAGTTTTCTTTCTGAAGGGGGATAACATTTTTTTCCATCATAAATCCTTTGGTTACCATGGATAATTGTACTGAGAAGAGCTGCTAAGTCTTTCACAGTTACTTTTCATTTCAATATTGCTATTACTTTTTAACTGCTCTAATACTGATTATTTTAGTTTGCATCAGTCCATATATGTCTTCTCATCATTTTTATAGCATTTATATTATTCCATCACATCCATTTACCATACCTTGTCCAACCATTCTCTAATTGATGGGAATCCTTTCAGTTTCCATTTCTTCACCACAACAAAAAGAGCTGCTTTAAATATTTTTTGTACATTTAGACCTTTTTCTTTTTCCTTTGATCTCTTTGGGGATATCGATCTAGTAACAGTTTTGCTAGTCAAGGGGATGCAT
The DNA here is from genome assembly GCF_037893015.1 of Macrotis lagotis. NCBI lineage: Eukaryota > Metazoa > Chordata > Mammalia > Peramelemorphia > Peramelidae > Macrotis > Macrotis lagotis. The sequence continues at coordinate 367,551,601 of NC_133658.1, forward strand.
AATTTTATAGCTCTTTGAATGGAGTTCCAATTGTTGAGCCAAATAGGGAATGGTTCTCATTTTTATGTGTGTGACTAAGTTTTTTTTATGGAATGAAGCAATTATCATATAAATTTGCTATAATCCTCCCTGCAAATTTCATTTATTTCTTCTCATTTGGCTTTATTTGTTTAAAACCATTTAATTTTATGTGATCAAAATTATCCATTTTACCTTCTCTGATCCTCTATTTTATTTTTACACCAACTCTTCCCTTATCCATAGATCTGACAGGTAATTTTTCTTCATTCTCCTCTAATTTGTTTATGATATCACCCTTTATGCCTAAACCATGGACCCATTTGGAACTTATTTTATTATATATTTGGTACATGCCTTCAAATATATTCATTTGCTAAGTTTGCTAAGACAAGTTTGCTAAGACAAGGGGAATTTCTTAGTTTTCAGGGTTTATTCTATGTTAATAAGTATTGCTATTCATGGTGATACATGTATAGCCTTTACGAGACTGTTTTCTGTCGAGGGTGTGGGGAGGGAAGGGAGGGAGGGAGAAAAATGATATAGTATACTTAGGGAGAAACACAAATGGTGTATTTGGGGAGAAATGCAAAAAAGGTTGTAAATTACCATTGCACATAATTGAAAAAATAAATAAAATATCTTGTAATGAAAAATAAAGTCACCCAGAATTTTTTAAAAAATATTGCTGTTAGTGTTTTGTTATGTATTGGATTGTTTTCTCATAGAGCTCTTTGGAGATATATTTGACTGCATTGTGTAAATCCTAGATGATAGTAGCTAAGTCATAAATTTTATACATTCTTTGAGATCATTTAAAAGCTATTGCAACATAAATACTCCAGGTTTTGTTATACACTTTTTACAGATGGGGAAATGAGTGTTCACAGATGTAAAGTGAATTATCTATTTTTCAAGCAGTTAGTTGGAAACAGAGTTCAATCACAGATCTTCTTGGTTCCAAGTTTAGTACATTTACCAAAGATACTAACATTTCTCTAGGTTAATGCTACATCATTAATACCACCACCATCACCACCATTAGCAACAGTAGCAGCAACAAAAGCAACAACCACCACTACCTTCTTCATAGATATCCATGAAGCATTTGAGTTTTCCCTTTATTATACTCTTTGTCTAACTCTTATAACATACTTTTTTTCAGTCCATCAGTTCCTTTCCCAGGCAGATGAATGAATGAATGAACAAAATACTTATTAAGCATTTATTATGTGCTAAGCACTAGGGATTCAAATAGGAAAGTAAGGCAGTCCCTGCTTTCAAAAGTTCACATTCTAATGGGGAAGACAACATCTTTTTAAATTTTAGGTTTTAGGAGGATTTTTTAAATTGCTGGACAAACTATTCTTTAGATTATATCAAATAACTAATTTGCAGTTCTTTTTATGTAATTCCTTTGTATCTTTCATCACTGTCAAACACCTCCTCCTCTTAGATATTCTCTTTACCTATAGTTTCTGTGACAATGCTCTACCCTGATTTACCTCTTACTTTTTTCACTGTTCCTCAGATTCCTTTAATGAATCATTAATTGGAGTTAACAACAACTTTAAAGTTTTCAAAGCATTTAAAAAAAATTGTCTCATTCTATCCTCAACAATCCTATGAGATAGATACAATTATTATAATACCCATTTTGCAGATGCAAATTGCAGAGGTCAGGTCTTTCTGATTCCAGATCCAGAACCTTATTCTCTATATTCTTTATACCACCTAGCTAATCCCCTGAAATTCTGTTCTAGACCATCTTCTCTCTCTACATTTTCTCTCTTGATCTGTATGTGCAGATAGCTTTTAAATCTATTTAAACAATTTATCTCTCCTGAACTCTTCTGTCACATGAAGTACTTGATGAATATCTTCATTTGGATTCTACCTCAACACCTAAAGCTCAATGTTTTGAAAATGGAACTTATTATATTTTCCCCAAAATTTATATTTTCTTTAAACTTCTCTATATACTTAGGTTGGCAGTATCTTAGTTACCATTGGTTCTTGCCTCCCTTTTCTCCTATATTCAGCCAGTGGGTAAGTATTATTATTAATTCCATCTCCAAATCTTTTTAATCAGTCTCTTTATTTTCCCCTGTAAAGAGCCACTAACCACCCTACCCTGGTTCATACCCTTATCACCTTTTATCTGGATAATTTGAATAGTTTTTTTAGGTTCCCCCCGTTTCCAATTTCTCTTTAATCAGTTCTCCTTATAGCTGTCAAATTAATATTTCCTAAATTTAAAATATGACCAAAAACCTGCTCAAAATTCAGAAAGAGCTCGCTCCATATTCTTTCTTTGGGAAAATAGTCCAAGAATTAAATATCTTTATAATCTCATTCTTGCCTATTTTCTAGACTTATTTTTGCATTATTCTCTTTCTTGTACTCTAAATTTAGCTAAACCTATCTACTAATTTTCCCTCAAATTTGACATATGATATCCAATATCTCTGCAGTCTGCCTCTGGAGGCTAGCTCCTTTACCTGGAATACATTTCCTCCTCACTTTATTGCAAAACTTTTGGCTTCCTTCAAGTTTCATTTCAGATATGATCCTCTCAATAAAATGTTTTCCTGGTATCTATTGTTATCAGTACTATCTTCCTCCTCAAATTATGTTAAATTTACTTCTCCATTTACATGTCATATTCCTCAGAAGAATGTAAACTTCTCTAGGCCAGGGAATGTTTCATTTTTTTCTCCTTAGATTCCCAGCATCTAATCTAGTTCATTTAATGAGATATAGTAGGAAAGTGCTACACTCAAAGTCATGCAAATCTAAGTTCAAATCTCACTCTGATCCTTACAATATCAAGGAGTATGGACAAATCACTAAATTCTACTGACCCTCAGTTTCCTCATCTATTGAATTAATAATACTTATACTGCCTACTTAACAGGGTAATTGTGTGATTCCAATGTGATAAAGAAGCTAAACTTTAAAACATTATATAAATGCATGTGTTATTATTGTTATTGTCATTGTTATTGTCTTTACAATAGGGGACAAATAAATGTATGTTGAATTGACTTGAGGCGGAGCATTCTGGTTTGGGAGAGTTCTAGCTGTTGAGGCCCAAAATCCCCCCCCCCCATCTCTGCTTCTCTGCAACTTGTTCCCTTTCATGCTGGTTTTGTGATTGAGTCCCTACTGAGACTTTTTAAAATTTTTCTAGGCTAAGCGTTCCTTCTACTTCAACGAACTTGGTTCAAGAAAGTTAGGGATAAAAGAATGGATAGCAATGCTATAAAGGAGCTTTTTCATAGATTTAGATCTTAGATCTGAGAGAAAGCTTAGTGATCACCCAGTTCAACCTCCTTTCCCCTCTCAAAGAACAGTCTTTTATACTGAGCAGGTGTTCAGTAAATGCTGGTTTAAGATCATAATAGAAATGGAACACTGGATTTTTCCCCTATAGGAGGCTTTTTAAAAGACTCCCATGGGGCTTGAAAAAACTCACTTGTCACTGACAAGTAAATTCTCTAACTTGATAGGCAGAGCAAAGTGTGTTTTCCCTAGGCTACAGTTTTTGCATCTAGAGAAAGACAGAAAAAAACTCTTGTGGGTTTCATGCTCCATGGATGCCTATGAGAACTACAAATCCAATAATTAAGCAAGAAGGAAGGAAAAAAAAAACTGCCCAATCATTACAAATGCCCTGTAGAATAGACTGAAGGTAGTGAGTTCCTTGTTACTGAAGGTCTTAGGGAACAAGTAAGTAAAGCAGTTCACAAAATTCAAAAATGATGTGTTTCCTTCTAACTCAAAGTGTTCCTATTCTTCTACAAGCTATATCTTAACAAATCTGTCACTAGTCATCATTACATAAACCCATGAAGGATCTGCAATTGCATCAGCTTAATGGGTTCCCACTGTGGGAACCCCCTTCACCATCACAGATCACAACCTTTCTATGAGACTTAGTGGATAAATGGTAGTGAATTGCCCTAACCATAATAAGTAACTTGTTCCGAGTCACAAAGAAAGTAATTGTCAGAGTTAGGATTTGATCCTGGGTCTTTCTCAACCCAAACTCAGCACTCTATTCACTATGCTACCACTCCATACTTGCACTTTGTTCGATTTTATATAGGCAAATGAGATGGAGATATAACCCTCTAGTCACTTTCCATCTAGATACAGGATCCTGGAAATTTTAAAATAGAATAAAGCAATTGAGTCAAGACTGTGATTTCAAAGAAGATTGCAACTAGCTTATGACTAAATTAATCAGTCAGCAATCATTTATTAAAAGTGCGATATGTATTAGGCACTGTTCTAAGGCAAAGAGACGCAAAAACACAGATTCTACCCTTTTGTGAAAGAACTCAAATTCTAAGAGGGGGAGACAACATGAAAGGAAAGACACTAAATGGGGTGTATGTGGTAAGGGAGAGTCTGAATAGGAATAGGAAAATCCTCTAGTAAAATGTAGGATTTGTACTCAGTTCTAAAGGAAGCTAGGGAAAGCTAGGACACAACTTGGGAGACAGATGAAAGGCATAGGTCTGGGAAATCTAGTGCTGTTTGTAAGGAACATCAAGGTTGGTGGCATTGGATCACAAAGTATATGGAAGAGAGTATAGTGTAAGAAGTCTAAAAACATGGGAAAGGATGAGGTTGTAAAGGACTTTAAAAGTCATCTGAAGGGGCAGCTAGGTGACATAGTGGAAAGAGCACTGGCCCTGGAGTAAGGAGCATCTGAGTTCAAAGCTGACTTCAGACACTTAATAATTGCCTAGCTGTGTGACCTTAGGCAAATTACTTAACCCCATTGTCTTGCCAAAAAAATCAATTGAAGATTTTATACATGATTTAGAGGCATTGAAGTTTATTGATTAGGAGAGTAACATGATCAGACCTACACTTTAGGAAAATTACTTAGGTAGGTGATGGATTGAAGTGAGGAGAGACTGGAGGTGGGGAACTCAACAAGAAGGCTATTGCTAAGTCAATAATAAGAGGGAGTGGTGATGAGATATTGGGTCAGAGTTGCCTGAGACCCCAGGAGTGAAAGTGACTCAACCATGGTACTATAGCTAGTGTAAGAAATAGGATTAGAGCTCAGGTTTTTCTTATCCTAACTTTATCAATCCATACACAAACCATGTTATATCACTGACTGAGTACAGTCCTTTGATTAAAAGAAAAATCTTTAGTTTTTGCCTTCTCCTAAGGGCTCAATAAAACATTAATTTGAACTTTCTTTAAGGTGAGAAAAGAACTTGTTAGTAATCAGAGTGGAATGAGCTCCTTTTGGAGGTAGCAAATCCTTTCTCACTGGAGTTCTTGGAATAGAGTTCTTGGAATGAAGGCTTATTGATTACCTATAGGAAAAAGACCTTATAAATAGAATTCTTACTCAAATTTTAGTTGCACTAGGTAACTTCTAGGCCCCTTTCTATCTCTGAGCCTTTGTGATTCAAATAAAAGAAGTAAAGAATAATATGATATTAGGTGGTATTAGGAGAGTTTTGGCTTCCAAAATAAGATGACATGTGAAGTAATTGATTAGAAAGAAATGACTTTAAAGGAATTATGACAACTTATGCATGGACAGTGGGCACCAAGATTTAGTATAAAGAAGAAAAGTCTTAGAAATGGGTTGTCATCACTAGTCTGAGTAAGAGATAATCACTGTCTTATTTTAAACCACCAGGGAAATGAGGCTTTCAGATGGAGATGAGGCTAGGTTGCTTGTGCACTTATTGATGGTGAAGAGTTCTGTAGCTTTTAGCACAAGCCATTTTTATGGATATAGTTCAATGGCTGCTATCAAAGGTGAAAAATGTTGTGAGGTTTACTTAAGATGTGTGGTGGTTTGAAAACCTCACTGGATTTAGAGTCTGGAGACCTGGATTTGAATATAGACTCTAACACTTAATTATCTGGGTGTCAATGGACAAATCACTTAACCTTTTCAGTGCCTTGGTTCTTAATTTTCTTATCTTTGAAATGAGAATAGTAATAATGCCTGACTCAAAGGGAGGCTGTGAGGATCAAATGACATTATAAATATATATATACATAAAATTTATATTTAAATATATATATACATATAAACATATATAAACTTGTCTATGTGTATATATATGCTTATGTATATATATATGCATACCTCAAAGTCCCATATAAATGTGTTATTATTGCTATTTTTTGTAAAATAGAAATGAATGTAGAAAATAAGAGCATTTACCTCACAGGGTTGTTGTGAAGATCAAATGAGATAATATATAAAACATCAGGTAAACTTGAAACATATAAATGTTAGCTATTATAATTTTCAATGTGATTTATTGCCTTGTTTGGAACATTTTATTTTCCCAAACATATATATATATATATATATATATATATATATATATATATATATAAACATTTATTTTAAAAAATTTTGAATTCCAAATTTGCTGCTTCCTTCTCCTCCCTCTCCACTTTGAGATGGCAAGCAATTTGACATAGGTTAGACATGGACAATTGTGCAAAGCATATTTTCATATTAATCATGTTGTGAAAGAAAAAAGGCCAAAAAAAAAGAAACATCACATCTAAAGGAAGTGAAAAAATAGCATGCTTTAATTTACATTTAGATTCCTAAGTTCTTTTTCTGGAGATAGCATTTTTCATCATGGATGCTTTGGAATTAATTGTCTTGGAATGCTGCAGTGATTATAATAGTTAAGTCTTTCACAATTGATCATCATGCAATATTGCTATTACTGTCCACAAGGCTCTTCTGCTTTAACTCACTTCACTGCATCATTATTTGTTATTGTTATTGTTAAACAATTTACCTCATAAATCAGTTATAAAGAAAGCAGTTTGTAAGGTTTACTATAATATATAATTAATTTCTTACTAGTAGGACATGCCAAGTCAATCAAGCTTACCATTTTCCAAGAAAATTTATCTTCAATCCACATCTCCCTACCCCTTCTAATCTCCTCCCTACCCCTTTCAAACACAAATATACTTAAATTTGCATAATGATACAATGATCTTCAATGCCTCCTTTTCATGTTACAATCTTTCTTTTATTTCCTATGCCCCCTTCCCACTGCTTTTTACCTAGTTTTGTGACTTTGTTGTTGCAGTTTTGTTTTGTCTTCATTAGTTGACTGAACTGAATTATTCTTCCTTAGGAATTATCTTTACTTCTATTCTTCCCCCACAACATCTAATCAGTTACCATTTTGTTGATTCTGGTTCTAAAACACCTGTGGCATCCATCCTCCTTCCCATTCACCTACTGATTTAGATTAAAAACTCATCATCTTCAGCCTGGACAACTATAGTTTCCCTACTATTATCTGCTGCTTGTCCATCCCTAATCCAATTCAACCACCCCACAACTGGCAAACTAATTTTAATGAACTAATCTGATCCTATTATTCTCCTGATATAGAATAAAATACAAATTCCTTAGCCTAACATTTAAATACTTCTACAGTGTGTTTGGCAACAAATATATGCTGATTTGAATGGAAATTCAATTCGTTTTTCTGATCTTCCATTCTGAGCATAACTGTGATTAAAACATCAGATTGTCTCTAGATCCAAACAATCCCTGAGCAAAGTATTCTTGTTAAAAGGGCATCATGCCCAGAATCTACTCACCTGGAAGCACACTTCGAATGGTCAATACTATCTGTTCAATGATAAGCGGATAAGAGATACAGAGTTTCTTTGCCATCTCCATTATAACAGAAAGAGTTAATTCAATGCAATCTACATTTTTTTTGAAATATGGAAGAAGAGCTTCCTAAATAAGAATATCGATATCAATTTAATTTAATAAACATTTAATAACTCATTATGTACAGAGCACTGCTGAGTACTGGTGTGTGTGTGTGTGTGTGTGTGTGTGTGTCTGTGTGTGTGTGCATGTGTGTTTGTGTGTTTGCATGCACACATGCACGCATCTGTTATTTAGCTTAAAGTCCTAGCCATCATGGAATACCTAGATTATTAACTGGATATAACATAGACAATGATTACTATAAAGCTCAATATTACATTATGAGTACTTAGAGTTCTAGGCAAGATATGAGAGGGAAGACAATACTGAGAGGTAGGCTGAGGTAAAACTTCCTAGAGAAGGTGGAATGATAGCTAATATTTTTATAGTTCTCACACATATTATCTCAATTATTTCTCATACCAATTTTATTTCAGAGGGGCTAATATCTCCATTTCACAGAGCAGAAGACTCAGGCTGAAAGATGAAAAGGTTCTTCCCTAGGAATATACAGGGGCTAAATATAAGAGGCAAGATTTAAATCTAGGTCTTTCTGAAGTCATGCACAGTGCTCTATCCATGATACACTCAGCTATTTTAAAAGGATGGGTAGAAATTCTTTAGGCAAAGATGGATCAAGAAGGATAATTCAGGATAAGAGCAAAGACAGGGAGGTAGTGAGGGGTTCATTATATTTTGCAGATCAGAAAGTAGTGAATTTTGACTGGATTATAGAGTAGGTAGAAGGAAATAATGTGAAATAAGGCAGGGAAAGTAAAGTGCTGGAAAACTAAGTAAGACCATAATGTTAAGTTAAGCATTTTAAACATTATTTGGTAGCCATTAAGGAGCAACTGAAAGTAGTGGTTTTGTTTTAATTTTCTTTTTCTTTCTTTCTTTCTTTCTTTCTTTCTTTCTTTCTTTCTTTCTTTCTTTCTTTCTCTCTCTCTCTCTTTTTTCTCTTTTTCTTTCTTTTCTCTTTTTTTGTAAAATAGTGACAGATTCAGAAAGGATGGAAGGAATGAAGGAAATATGGGAGAGAGGAAGAGAAAGAAGCAGAAGGGAGATAAGTTTGTGAATATAAAGAACAGCCATAGGGAAAAGAGAGTGAAATGTATAAACTGCAATTTTGCTACTAATGTAATTTCTCTTTCAGTAAAACTCTGGGACAACAAAACCAAGATTTTTATTTCCTTCAGAAAGTTCAAGCTAACAACTGAGTTCCTTTAATACAAAGTATTTTGAATCCAAATCTCACTCTGTACCAAAAAATCTTCATAAATCCCAAACAACATTGTGTTGAACATATTCAAAATAGCCACAGAAGTGTTTTTCGTGAATTAGAATAATTGTGTATCTTACTTTCCTTTGTGTAATTCTCAGAAAACTGAATCTCTAGAGGAGCATTTAATTTTCAAATTTTCAAAACACTTTCTTTACAATAATCCTATAAAGTTTTGTCAGTATCATTGCCCTCATTCTTCAGATGAGGGAAACTAAATCTCAGAGAGGGCCACATAAGTAAAAACATGAAGGAAGGAGGTGGAATATTGCATTCAGGAAATAGCCATCAACCCAGTTTGATTGGGATATGGAAAGTGTATTTGTATGAAATAAGTAGATTAGTATAAAATAAGAAATAAAAAATAAAGGGATGGGAACCAGATTGTGAAGGGCTTTAAATACTAGAGTGAGAAATTTGTATCTTAGAGGTGATAGGAAACAAGTTAAAATTTTTTAAGAAGTGACACATTCAGATTTATGTTGTAGGAATTTGTAGCTTTAGGAGTGAGAATGAAGTCATGGAAACCAGTCTCTTCCTTCTTCCGTACTTTGCAGTACCCTTCAACATATTCTCTTCCTACATCAGAATGTAAGCTGCTTGAGGAAAGGACTATCTTGCTTATTTGTATTTGAGTCTTTCTTATGTAGACAGTGCCTGGCATCATGATGTTGTTGTTGCTGTTCATGAGAGTGATGTCTTGATTATGCAGATGATTTGGGTCTGGCCTGGAGTAAATGCTGAACAAATGTTTATTCTTTTTCCATCTCTTTGTTTCTGGCTCCCCATCCTTGTTTCCTTTTTTTGTCTTTTTGTCTCTGCCTCCTCTTTCTCTCTGGCTATTGAAATAATCTAGGTAAGAGATAATGAGGGATTGAATGAATGAAGAAAAGAGAAATAATATCAAAGAAATGGCCATAGGATAACTAAGATAGGTCAGTTGATTGGATATGGGAGTTGAAAGAGGAGGAATAGTCAATGTTAACTTCAAGGTTATGAAACTAGGCGACTGCCTAGGGCCATCTAGGGAGTGCAGTAGACAAAGTACTGGGCCTGGAACTAGAAAGACATAAACTCAAATTCAGCCTTGGACATGTACTAGCTGTATGATCCTAGATGAGTCACTGAACCTCTGCCTGCCACAGTTTCCTGAACTGTAAAATGGGAATAATAGCAGCACCTGCCTCCCAGGATTGTTGTGAGGATCACCTGAGACGATATTTGTAAAGTATTTAGCATTTGTAAAGTATTTAGTATTTAGTAGGCAATTAATAAATGTTTGTTTCCTTTCTTCCCAGGAAGATAGTGGGGGGAAGTAGCTTGTCATTATAGGCACTTGACTGTAGTCCTTGGCAAGCTGTTTTAATGGCTAGTGCTATATTTGTAACAAGAGGATCTTGCTTTCCTCCCTGTGTGAGCTTAGGCAAGTCATTGAACCTCTTTAGATTTGAGTTTTCTACTCTACAGAGGAAGGGGATTAGACTAACTGTTCTCCAGTGCCACTACCAGATATCAATCCTTTGAATCTAAGTATTTTTAAATGGGATTAATATACTGAATTCTTTCATAATATCATCCAACACTGCTTGAAAGTGACATTTTATTTTGAGAAAGGGCGAGTGGGCATCCTTTTTGATGGGGGCTTGTCAATTGACCGTTCTACTGAGTGTTTTTTAAAGATAGACAACTATTGGCAGCTGAAAGATCAAGAGGTGGGTCCGTAGTTTATGGAGGATAGTAATACAAATGGAAGTGAATGAAAAGCTATTATTGAAGGAAGAAGTGGCAGATTGGATTAGAATAGACTAGCAGTGGGTAATTGGGGAACACACTTTTTATAGGGAGTGTGCTATAGAAAAGCAGGGTGTCATGATTTCCATAGAAATTGAGAGTCATTTGGGTGTCTTCATGGAGGATGTGTTTTGTTTGGGGTTGCCAAGGTGAGTTTGGGAGATGTTTGGAGTTCCTATGGAAAGTAGGATTTGTTTTCTTGGGAAAGGATACCCAATAGGGCTCTATTGAGCAAGAGTGAAACTCAGGTCTGGATCCAACATTCCAAACTTTTTGTTTTAATTTTACTAAGAGGGATTGGGATTGCAGGTTGGTTGTTTTGGAGCTGCTTCTACCTGAATGATGTTATCAGGTATAGCAAAGGGCAAAGGATGGAACTGTTGGTATCTTTAGGCCTTGAAGTAGCATAATGGATTTGGCCATCTGAGATGTTGTAGTGTTTGCTGTTTTGTGGATGAAGGTTGCCAGAATTCAAAACAAAGGAGGTTTTAAGAGGAGTATCAAAAAGACCTTGATTAGTGGGGTTAATATGAGGAGGAGCTGAGGGAGTATGAGGGAAAATGGGAATCAACTGGATCAGGTGTCAGTTGATTTTTACCTAATACTTGAGGCTCTGTCAGCTAGTTATTAAACAGTATCCCAGACCAATCAAGACTAGTTAAGATAAAAATAGCATTCCTTGTCCAGGAATAGAGTCCTCCCTTCTTAGTAGGTCCAGGCCCTGCTTGTTGTAAGGTTACTGTGACTAGGAAATCCAGTTGCTCTTGAATGTGTAAAAGGCTTTTGACTACATTGTTCAGACTTTCCTGGAAGTCTTGTGATAACTGCTAGAAGTAATACAGAGAAGTTGAGATGCCTTCTGCCTCTGTATCCAGTCCAGAAATGATGCCTATAGCCACTAGGAAAGGAATTAGAGAGGGGGCCCATTGGCATCTTCTGTGTGTCTTCAGGGTGACAGGAAGGGACTACCTCAATGTGGGATGAGAGGTAGACCAGGGAACAAATACCTGTCCAGTTAGTGGGAAGACCTAGGTTTTCATTGCTCCCACAAAGAAAGAAGATCCCATCCCCTCTCAAGCATACCCCAAGGCAGAGAGAGAAGGGGTGGGCAAAATTCATTCCCCTCCCTATGCCAAAGTGAGAGAGCACCTGCAAGGGCTATGTCTATCATGGGTTGTAAAGGGGACCATCCTACTTCAGCCAAAAGAAGATTAATTCTGGTGTCCGCCAGTATGGTGTGGTTGTTGGAAGTTCTAAGGCAATCAAGATTCAGTTCCCTTGGCAGACAGGAACTATGAGTAGAGACCCATTGGGAGCCACACATTGTTTGACCACTGCAATATTGAGTAGCAAGATCAGAATTAGGAGCTGTCAGGGACAGGGGTGAAGGTTTCCTTCTTGCACTTGTGAGCCTGGTTGAGTATCATTTCCTGAGAAAATGAATCCTAACCTTCAAAGAAACGTTATATGACTCTTAGCTCCCATGGAAGCACTAAGTAATCTGTAACCTTTATGGAGATCCCAAATGACTCTCAAACTCTATGGAAACTACAGTACCCTACTTTCCTATAGCACATACGCTATAAAAAGTTTGCTTCCCCAATTACCCACTGCTGGAGTTTGCTTGGGTCCATCCCACCATTCCTTCTTTCAATAAACAGCTTTATATCCCATTCTCCTATCCACCTTTTACTGTAGTTCCATCTTTCAGGATCCCTCTAGCTTTGGTCTCTTTTTTTCCCACTCTTTCTGATAAATGCCAGTTAGGCTACCAATTAAAGTGTGATTAGTTCTAGTTGAGGTGGTAACTAGGCTAGAGCATTTCATTCAGTCCAGCTAGTACATCTTGTCAACAGATAATGAAGTGAGCTTTAGGGTGTTTAAACTACAGGCTAAAAGATCAAAATACACTAACTAAAAATTCACCTTGTTATATTCCCTAAAGAGCTCCTACATTGGAGGAATCTATTGTACCTTCATGAATCTGCTAGTTTGAAAAATATTTTTGGGGACATTTGGAGAGAAGTACATCTTGTGAATGGCTTATGATCAGAAGATCTGCATTCAAATGATGATTCATTCATTTACTGTGTGACTTTCAGAAATTAATTTAAATTCTCCCTATCTCTGTTTTCTTGAATGTATGTGCATATGCACATCTTCATGGCCACTGCACATATATGTATGTGTGTACAAACATACACACTCACACACAAACTTACAAGAAAACAAAGCATTTAAGTGCCTTTCTAAGGACCACATAGCAAGTATCTAAAGTTGGATTTGAGCCCAAATCTTTTGACTCCATGTCCAGTCTTTTTTCTACCATATCATACCACTTTAGACAAGTGAAATCCTTCTACGACTGCCCTTAGAAATAAGTCACAAACTAGAAGCAGGTCCATAAACTCATAGTAAGTTTCTCCAGTTTATTTTGTTTATTTTTGATATTTTATTTTTATTTTTCCAAGTACATGTCATGAAAGCCTCTCAACATTCATCCACCTTCAAATTCATAAGTTACACTTTTTTTTTCACCAACCTCCCTTTCCACTCCATCCCCCTCAGTGGCAAATGATCTGGTAAAAGTTGTACATATTCACCCATGTTCAACATGTCCACATGGTTCCTTCAATTTAGAACCTGTTTAGTAATTATACATAGGTGATATTTTAGTCTGTTCTCATCTTTGAGCCTGGGGAGAGATAAATACACACACACACACACACACACACACACACACACACACACACACATACACACCCCACAGGTACCCACACACTCATATACATACTGCTTGGTTTCCTCATTTAAAAAAAATTAGAGAGATGGAATGGAAGTGACATGGTTGAGTGGAAAGAGAACTGAATTTGGCATCAAAAGATCTCAGTTCAAATCCTGGCTTTCCTCTTTAATACCTGTGTGATCCTGGGTCCAGTTATTTAAATCACTTTAGGCCTCAGTCCCTTCATTTGCAAAATGGCTAGGATGTACTAGATGATGTCTAAGAGTCTTTCAGACTCTTCAGTTATGATCCTGGGATCCTTCCAGTTTTAATTATACCTGAATCTAGCAGATTTTTTAGTATAAATCCATTTTATCATATTTATTGGGTATCCACAGAAGGGAACACTGTGGTCCACTAAGGTTATTCTAAAAAAATCCATTGTGTAAGGGGCAACTAGGTGGCTCATTGACTACAGAATGAGTCCTGGCATCAGGAGGACCTGAGTTCAAATATGGTTTCAGACATTTGTTACCTGATGTAACAAATAGTCACATTCAGCTGTGTGACCCTGGGCAAGTCACTTAACCCCATTGCTCTACAAAAAAAAGAAATTCATTGTCTAGTCATAAATTTGAGTAGTAAAATTTGAGCAAGCTAAAGGAGAGAACTAGTGTTCTTTTGAGGATCAAATGAAGTAATAATTGTAAAGTGCTGACACATAGTCATATCTCAATATTTCCTTCCTTCCTTCTTTTGTTTCTTCCACTGTAAAAAAAAACATAATTTTGTAGTCTTGGCAATAAGTATAAGAACAAATATTAGTTCCTTGGTCTTCCTAGATTTATCTAGGCCATGTCCTTTTTTTATAAAATCACCAAAGTCCTCTGATATCTCATGGTGACATGAAAAATATCCTGGCAGCATTTAAATATGAACCTGGTGATAAACCAGGTGTGCTTATCATCCAAGAAAGTGGCCACATAAACCAGGTGTGTTTATCATTTAAGGAGTGGCCACATTCAATGTGAGAGACTCATCCATGACTTATTAGTTAGAGCAGTGGAGTATATTTAAATTTCAACTCAATGAAGATTTGTTTAATGTCTACTATTTACCAGTCATAGTGCTGGGGCGCTGGGGAAACAATGATAATAATGAAATAATCCCTATTTGCCCTCAAAGAGCTAGCATTCTAATGATATTCATTGACAGAGGAAGTAATAATAATAACATATTCATGGATCATAAAAATAATTTCTGTCAGCTTCTTGAAGATAGGGATTATATATTTTTTCTTTTAATCTCCAATATCTAGAATAATTTCTGACACATAATAAATACTTAATAATTGCTTGTTAATTGATTAACAGGGCAGCTTGGTGGTTCAGTAGATAAAGGTGCTTAGAATCAGGAAGACTCATTTTCCTGAGTTCAAATCTGACCTCACATTCTTACTAGCTGTCACTTAACCAGGTTTGCATTAGTTTCTTCTCTGTAAAATGAACTAGAAAAGGAAATGGCAAACCATTCTAGTATTTTTGCTAAGAAAACTCTAAAAAGGGTCACAGAGAGTCAGACATGACTGAAAATGACTGAAATAACAAACTTGCTTCAAAGGAAATGAAATACATTATTAATTTACCAACCTGAATTAAAACCTTAAAAAACTAAAATAACTTAGTGTGACTGATTCATGAAACAGTTGTTCTGTAACCTATTTCTGTTCTCTAACCTATTTGTCCTATGAATTTCTATAAGCATAATACGTTAACTGTATAGTTAAATATCCATTAACTGATAAACCATATTATAATACTGGGATAAGAAGTCATTTAAAGTGAATTTTAAGATTCTGATGAAGCTAATGTATTCATTGGTATCAACTGTGATAGAAGAATTAAGGATTTATTTACCTTATATGTAGGTGGGCAATCTACTCCTAAAGAATCATTTGCAAACTCTCAGACCAACAGAGGATTTGATTACATCTGTAAACATTCATTGTCAGAACCTTAATTTCAAAGCATCTTAGGATAGAAAGGATCATTTGATCCAGTTTACTCATTTTAAAGGTGAAGGAAACTATGGTCTAGAGAAGGAAACAAAACTTACTTAGAACAATGATAATGAAAGAAATTGAAGCCATTGATGACATTTTCCATTAGAATATGCTGCTTCTCACTGCTTTTTTCATGTTCATTCTCTTCTTTTTCATCCATATGACTACCATGAAATGTAGAATTTCATCACCTCTTGATGGCTCCCAGATGTCTCTTTGCCTTAAGATTCTCCATTCTGCATTCCACCTCCCATATAGCTGACAAATTGATATTTCCCAAAGCATGATTCTGTTCATATTTCCATTTATAAAGCTATAATGGATTTCTATTGCCTCTAAAATCCAAGACAAACTCTATTGTTTGATATGGAAAGCCTTCCACAATCTAGATCCAGTCTATATTTCCAAATTTATTATACCTTGCCACCTATCATAAACTCATTGAAACCTTCTTACTGTCCCTCATGCATGATATTTCATCTCCGTTTACAGAGTCTGTTTTACAGTCCAGTATGCATTCCCTTTTCATCTTTGCTGCTTAGAAACCTTAGCTTCTTTCAAAATCAGTTGAACTGTTACTTCCTAAGTCTATTATGAACCCCTCTATCCACCAACTCCCAAGGAAAAGGAAAACAATGTGAGAGAGAGAGAGAGGAGAGAGAGGAGAGACAGAGAGACAGAGAGACAGAGAGACAGAAATAGAAAGAGACAAAGAGAAAGTCAGAGAGAGACAGAGAGGGTAAAGTCTGAAGTTGTATTAGCATAGGGGCAAGACAGGGAATTCATATGGAGGTGTGGTTCCTGGCAAAATAAGTCTTAGTGCCTCTCCCTTGCCAAATAACCTTGAATATATTTTGAAACTACTTATATGCATATTGTTCTTGTTGTTGATGCTCATCCATTGAGTAGTATTTTGACTTGCCTGTGTATTGGATTTAAATGAGGTAGAGTTTACTAAAGGTGTCACCCTCACTCTCTCTTCCAGAATCATTGAAGTCCAAAGGCAAGATAAAAGTCAAGACAACTGGCATTGCCCTTGGATACAGTCGGTGACCTTGTTATTTTCTATGTTTGACCCAGCTCTAGGACCTCCACAACATTCAGCTACCTTCATGACCATCAGGACAAATTGTTCTCATTAACCCATTCTGCTTAGGGACCATTCTTGCCAAGTTGAGAATTTTTGGTAACTGACTGCTGAGCCAATTCTCTCTGGGTATACTAAAGGGCCTCCCTCCAGGCTTTGAAGTTTAGTGATGATACTAAGCTCTAGTAGTGAGATGACCTTCTTAAGATCAGATTGGATGATGATTATATGCCCTTTGTTGTATACCTGTCCTGGGATAGGGCCTCCTCTGTGTCATCTTTTCTTTGATTTGGGGTCTTCTGAGGCCTCAAAAGTCAGTTAGCTAGTGTTGTATCCCTCCCCATATACCTGTGTCCAATTGTTGATTTCTGGAAAAGTTGTAGGGGTGACAGCAGCAAACCAATGAAAAGGGACAGTCACCTATAGAGACAGAAAACAAGAAGAAAATAGACTTCTTGGTAATGTCGGAGATCTACTCAAATGGATGCTAAATGTAAAATAGTTAATAAGTAACCTTGTTGCAAAGTTCTCAATTAGGTTTATGTGCTAGTCCCTCAAATGATTGTAATCATTTTATGATTCTCAAAAAAATCATTTTATGATTCTTCATTGCTTATCAATTCTCTTCCTGAGAAGAAAACAAATTGATATTTCCATAGCTGATTCATTTTTGCACTTAGATATATTTATTAATCCTTCCACTTTTCCTGTTCCTCTCCCCATCCCCATTGGAAAAGATCCATTAAATTAGAGCCAAAAATTAGAATGGGAAGCCTAATTTTCCTATTAAAAAACAGACAACTCTAAAGCAATGAATCCAGTGTTATGAGAGCAGATGAGAACAAGGACTGGCAGAGGTCTTCAGTCCTTGTGATCTCAGCTAAATGGTGTTTGCCTAGCCCATGATAAATGTGTCTAAGCTCCTCAAGGGTATGAACTATTTCATTTTTCATAATTTGGAAATTTGGGAAAGAAGGAATGTAATGACTGACAACTTTTTCTTTCAATTGAGCTAAAATAGGTCATGAAGGTGATGATTGAAGATGTCCCTAATTATCACTTCTCCAAAAGGGGCAACTGTGCATTCCATACAATTTAAACATATCTGTTTAGTATGGGCTTTAAAATTCCAACACTGAAGCACAGGACCCTGAGATTAATATCACAGAGACCATCCACTACAATTTTATGAATAAGAAAATCAAGGACCAGAAAGATAGCATGCATTCAACTAAAATTAGTAAGCAATTATTAAAGCATTTTATTAGTATGCAATTTTACCGGTCACTAATGAAGATAGGAATAAAATAGAAGACTTTTTCCCACAATGACTTAATTTTCAGGAAGAAAACGCTCACCAGTTGCATCAAAAGGACTGAGTTCTTATGAAAAGTATTCTGGAACTTCAGGGATTCTTAGGATAAATGTTCTGTGATTTCAATTTGAGTTGGAAGCAAAAGTTCTAGATTGTATCAGTTGACAAAGTTTATGCTATTTTAGAGGCTTAATTTTTGGAATCAGGAGGTGACAATTTCATAGTCTTCTGTCCTGGTCCAATAGAATTTCAAAAAATATGTTCAGTTATTGGTACTAAGTTTTTAAAAGAATGGAGACAAATGAGTTCATTCAGAGAAAAGTCACTAATATGGGGAGGAGGGAAACAGGGAGGGTTCCAAATGGTATAGATGAAAAGAGACGAACTAAATATTACATGTCAAAAAGGTACAAAAAGTTAGAACCTTTGTAATGTGTACTCAGATCCTGTCAGGATAAACTTAATGATTAAGCTGAAAAATTTTGCTTAGAGATGAGAGTTTAGACTAAGAAAGAGAAGATCAGGGAACTCCTCTCCCCTGTCAATAGAATATAAATTTCTTGAGATTAGAAACTGAACTGTTTCATTTTTTTTGCCTCAGTGCTTAGCAGATTTCTTGGCACTTAGTGACTATTTAGTAAATTATTTTTGATCAATTTATTTGAAGAAATTTCACAAGGAAGAGAGATGAAACTCATTTTTCTCAGTTCCAGAAGCCACAGATAGGTTCAAAGGGCAGACATTATAAGAAAGCAGATTTTGATCTGATCTACTGAAAAAAATTTCTAATTGTTAAAGATATTCAAGAGTGAAATGGATTGTTTTGACAGATACTAAATTCCCCATTGCTAAGTGCTATTCCAACAAAACCTGTATTATAGCTTGTCAGGGACATAACAGAGGGAATTCCTCCTCAGGAAATGTAGAAAATGACCTGAAAATCTCCTCATTTATATTTTGATGAAAACATACACTTATAAGATAATAACATTTCTATGGTAAGAAGTTCAAAGTTCTTATAGAACATACCATGGTATTGAGAGTATTCAGAGTGAGGGAAGTGCCATTGTGGAGCAGATTGAACAAAGATTTCATTGGAAGTGATTCTGACGTATCATAGATAAGACATTTTCTTGGAGGTGTCTAATATTAAGTTATGGACAGGCTTAACATTGTATAGTTATTAAAATGAAATAAGAAGGCAATCAATGATGACAGTTTTGATGTTATGTATGTTTTTATTAAAAAAAGCAACTTTGAATTATTAAATGCTTAGAGAGGCAGCATGGTGTAGGAATGAGAGAAAAAAATGATATTAGAGTGAGGAAGATATATGTCTCTAACATATACCACCTATGGAACCTTGGGCAAGATACTTCTTTTCTCCGGACTTCAGTTTCCTTATCTGCTAAATTAAAGGCTTCTTCCCTCCCACCCCAGATTACCATTACATTTTCTTCTGGCTTTAAATTCTGTGATACTAACATCCTATGTGAGTTCTATTAAAACCTTCTGCATATGCTGTTTTGTGACCCTGGGCAGCTCACGACCTCTCAGTGGTCCAGGTACTTCTTTAGTCAGCCAACAAACTAGACATTTACTATGTTTAGTTAAGTGCTAGGCATCCAATGAAAGTCAGAGGACAGTTGCCATTTTCAAAGAGCTTTTGATGCAATGGGGAGATAAAATGCAAACAACTAAGTACAAAAAAAGCTTTTATACAGGATAAATTTGAGTTAATCAGAAGAGGGAAACAACTAGCATTGAGGGAGACTAGGAAAGAATTCTAGCAGAAAGTGGGAATTTAGAAGGAAGCCAGGGAAATTATGAGAGGAAGACAAGAATGGAAAGATATCCAGGTGAAGTGAAATGAAATCAGAACTACCCACATCATTTCTCTTACCCTTGGAAAAATAAACACATAAACTGGTACTCGCACTAGCATTGTTGAATATCTACAGAAACATTTCCGAATATATGTTACTTTGGATACAAACAGACTGATTTTGTGGAAATGGATGGACATATGGTGAGCTTCCATTGGAGGAACATTATGGTCTAGTATATTTATTTTGTAAACCTGCATTACATGAGATGATAGATTTAGAGTAAGAAGGCACTTTGGAGATTGAGATTTCTAATTTTAAAGATGAGGACATTGAAGCACAA